>NC_063177.1:22785149-25331399 GCF_023159225.1 Perognathus longimembris pacificus | reverse complement strand
CCTTGGTTTCTTCCTCCCTCACCCCAGCAACTCTCTCCATCCTTCTACCACCTCCCTTGTACCCACCATCCTTGAGCCTCTTGTCCCTCTCCCCCAACAGAATGGTAGTATGGAGAAGGAAGGTCTCAGCCAGCCCTGGGTCAAGTTGACTTCTCACCAGATCCCCCTTGGCCCCAGCCCCAGTCCACTCCTGCCACCTCCCACCCCTCCCCCACCGGGCAGGAGCAGTTCCATCCCTCGTCCCCACCCACCACATTACCCTCTGAATACTCTCATTATACCATTACTAATTAGGGCTGCTCAGCAAATTGGCGGCTGCATTAGAGGGAGACAGTGTGCGGGAGCATATGGCATAATATCGTATTAATGAACACTCTAAATTCAAACCCGGGTCAGCTGCTCGCTTCTTGCCGGTGTCACCCACGCTACAGGGAGGGAGGAGGAAAAAGCAGTCAACCTTTCCCTGGCTTTCCTTGGTTTTCTCCAAACACATTGCCCAGCTGGGCAGGTATGGGGTGGAGGCATCATTTCTACAGAATAAGAGGAGGAAAAAGTCTGAGTCAGGGCCTAGATGGGGGCCGCAGGAAGGCCTCTCCTCCTCACCATGAAGAAGTGGACACAAACACACTTAGAACTCACAATCACCACCCAGGCAGGGTCTGTTGGCCAGAACCCTCTGAGAGGAGGTTGAGCAATCTGAGGGACACAGAGGTTCGGGCACTTTCTCAGGTCACATGTGGCTGAGCTGGAAGGCCAGCCTCCAGTGTCTGTTCTTACATCTGTATGTTCTTGCTTCGTCCAACTACATGGGGAGAACTGGGCTTACAGCACGCATACCCGCAAACCCCAAGTGGACAAGGGTCCTCATCCCTCTCCACTCTCCGTCTCCACTCCCCTGCCTTGCACAGAGGACATGAATGCTGAATGATGAATTCTGGGATAGTGTAGAAGCATTAGAGGTGCCCTCCTGCCCCTCTGTGGCCTACAGGAGGTAAGGGCAGGCTACTCACAACTGGGGACATGTTGGGATCTATCTGAGGAATTTTTACTGTTTTGGTCAGTTGTGGGGCTTGCACTCAGGACCTGGGTGCTGTCCCTGAGCTTTTGCACTCAAGGCTAGAGCTCTACCACTTTGTGCCACAGAGCTACTTCTGGTTTCCTGGTAGTTAATTGGAGCTAAGAGTCTCACAGACTTTCTTGCCTGGGCTAGCTTTGAACCATGACCCTCAGATCTCAGCCTCCTGAGTAGCTAGGATTACAGGTATGAGCCACCAGCACTTGGCCTGTCAGGACTTTTTTTTTTCCAATCCTGGGGCTTGAATTTAGGATCTGGGTGCTGTCCCTGAGCTTTTTCTGCTCAAGGCTAGCACTCTATCACTTGAACCACAATGCTACCTCTGGCCTTTTCTATTTATGTGGTACTGAGGAATCAAACCCAGGGCTTCATGCATGATAGGTAAGCACTCTACCATGAAGCCACATTCCCAGTTCCCTTTCTGAGTAACTAATTTATTGGAGGTGAAAGTCTCAGGGACTTCCTGCCTCGATTGGCTTTGGTCCACAGTCCTCAGATCTCAGCCTCTTCAGTAGCTAGTATTACAGGCATGAACCACCAGCACTGGGCTTGTCTGAGGAATTTTAATGCAAAGATGAGCCCCTCAGAGAAATGGAAAGACCTGAACCTAAGCCAGGCAGGGCAGGGCTCATGGGTACCAGTACTGGGCTTGTGGGAGGCATCCTGTTTACTTGTTCTGAGCAGGTATGTACTTGGAGATCGTCTTGCCATCTGCAGGCTGGTGTCAGGAATCTTCTGATGGGTCATGGGGTGTCTTGAGTGTCTGGTTCCTCATTTCACATCACTTGAGGGTGAGAGCTTCCTCTAATGGGTCTCTTACCTCTATCCAGGTTCTGTTCAAAGTATCCCTCAACTTTGCTTCCTCTGGGAAACCTTTCTTGGTTGCTTTTATTGTTGTTGTTATTATTTTTTGTTGTTGTTCCAGTTCTGGGGCTTGAACTCAAGGCCTAGGTGCTGTCTTTTAGATTTTTTTGCCCAAGGCTGGTGCCTTACCACTTGAGCCATACCTCCATTTCTGGTTTTTTGGTGGTTAAGAGGTAAGAGTCTCAGATCTTCAGATCTCAGCCTCCTGAGTAGCTAGGGGCCATAAACACCACTATTATATGGTGTCCCCATGTTAAGGACCAGATGCTGGGTTTCCACAATGAGGCATCTTTGGGGTGTCTCACATGTCTGTGTGGGCACTCCATGCTGAGAGAACACAATGGATTTCTCTGGCAAATGAGACCCAGTGCATGCCAACTTGGTTTCCTTCCCTGTCGTTAATCTTAGAACTCAATTCCTGGATCCCTCACTTCCTCACCAACAGCTGTGAGGATCAGCAGATACGGTTAATTCGGCTCAAGGGACCACCTGACACCTGGGCTGCCTGAGCTCTAACTTCCGCATTACTACAGGCCTCCAGGAAGCAAGGGCCTCCTCCCTTCACCTCTGTCTGTGAAATGGGCTTGCTCACAGTAGCTTAGTCAGGATTTGAGGGTGCTCTTGTGAAAGACCTATTGGCTGTTGCTCCAAGACACCCCCCCAAACCCCTTCACCTCTCAACTCAGCTCCTTAGTGGGCTTGGATCAAATGCAAAAAGGGTTTGAAAAAGCAACTGCCCCTCTTGTGGGATGGTAGGGAAGGATGGAGGCCCAAAGTACCCTATATGACTGCAACATGGAGGAGCCCCTCCCCACCAGATCTTCAGTCCCAGGAGAAGGGATCAGGGTTTCCTGCAATCCCAGAAGACCCCTGCCTCCCAGTGGCTGGCTGCAGGCTCTGGCGTGCCTGCGCTGGCAGCCTGGCCATTGCTGCCACTCATGCTGCGGTCATCAGATCATTTTCCTTTGTCTCCAGAACCCACAGATCCTTGCCTTCCTCCTAGCAGCTCTCCCAGCAAGGGAGCCTGGGAGGAGTAAATAATTGTCGCCCCTCCCAGCCTGAACCAGCAGGGTGCAAAGCAGGGGTGTCATGGAGCTGAAGATGCCAATTACTTTATCTGCCCCTACCAAGCTGTCACCACCAGCACCAGCACCACCACCACCACCACCACCTTGCAGTTGGAGCCCCCACACACAAGTAGGGGAGTAAACAAGTCTGGACTGTATTGGCTGGGCTCTGGATTTTAGAAGCAGCTTGTTCAGACTTGCCTGTGGTTAGGATGGCCTTCCTTCCCCTCCCCTCCCCTCCTCGGCTGTGATGTGGCTTTGTGGTAAGACTTTGTTTCTGGGAGATGAGAGAGAGGGGTGGAGGGAAAGAGACAGACAGAGAGAAGAGAGAGGAGAGAGAGGGAAGAAGAATCTGTCTGTCCAACAGACACAAAGAGGAAACCAGGATTTCAAACACTTCAGGAAGGAGTGGCTGAGCTGAACAGCCACCTCCTTGGGGTGAAGCTGAGACCCAGACAAATGAGGTGACTAGCTCAGAGGGACTGCATGCAGACTCTAGGTCTGTGTGAAGCATACTTTCCACGAATGCCCCTTGTGGCTAGACCTCTGTCCTTAAGGTCACCCCAACTACCAGAACTCCAAACCTAACACTTGGCATACTTTTCTCACTGGCTCTATGTTAAGGGCAAGAATGGGACCAGCTATATGATTTGTGGTTCCCAATGCAAAACAAAAATGCAGGGCTGGGAATATGGCCTAGTGGCAAGAATGCTTGCCTCACATACATGAAGCCCTAGGTTCGATTCCCCAGCACCACAAATGTAGAAAATGGCCAGAAGTGGTGCTGTGGCTCAAGAGGCAGAGTGTTAGCTTTCAGCAAAAAGAAACAAAACAAAAATACATGCTGGGCACCCCTCCCCCACCCCAGTGGCTCACCACTATAATCCTAGCTACTGCTCAGGCAGGAGTGTCTGTGAGATTTGTATCTCCAATTAACTACCAAAGAAAGGTGGAAGAGGATCTGTGGCTCAAGTGGTAAAGCACTAGCTTTGAGCAAAAACAAAACAAAACTCAAGGACAATGCCCAGGTCCTGAATTCAAGACTCAGAACTGGCACCCATGTGCACGCACGCGCACACACACACACACACACACACACACACACGCAGAAGGCCCTTTGTTTAAGAACCATTAATACAGAAGAGCATTAAACCATTAAACCTTCCAAGCTTAGGGCCCAGTTCACAGATTACCAGCCCATGAACCCGACTCTGGGGCAAGGACCATGTCAGTCTACTTCCTCTGCAGCTATGAAGACCTCACACGTCCTTCTAGAAGCCTTTCTTCCTAGAATCAGGGCTCCATAGCCACAGCCACCTTTCCCCAGGCCCTGCTAAGACAGTCAGTACGATGACCCCAGGCAAGACAGACAGAGGCAACAGCCTACACACAGGCTCAGCCCAGCACCAGTGGAGCGCTGGCCTGCTGACCACATTGGGTCTAGTTTGTGCAGTGAGTCCAGGCTCTGGCATCCAAGGAAGAAGCTGCCCAAAGCAGAGGCTCTGTGGGTCTCAAAAGAGGGCAGGAGAGAGCACTAGTGGCTCATGCCTGTAATCCTGCTACTCATGAGGCTGAGATCTGAGGATTGTGGTTCAAAGCCAGCTCAGACAGGAAAGTCCATGAGATTCTTATTTTCAGTTAACCACCAAAAAATGTACAAATGGAGTTGTGGCTCAAGAGGTAGAAGAATATCAGTCTTGAGTGGGAGAAAGCTAAGAGACAGTGCTCAGACCCTGAGTTCAAGCCCCAGTATTGGCACCAAAAAAAACCCCCAAACAAACATAAAAAAAAGTACTGGAGCAAGGGTCCTGGGCTTCCTAGGTGTTTGTTCACTTGGTGGATGTGTAATGCTGTGTGTGAAGGAATGCTTTGTGCTTTGTGTGTGTACAGACTGCGCGCGCGCGCACACACACACACACACACACACACACACACCCCTAGACATGCAGTCACAGCCTAAGTGCAGGGTGGGCAGGCTTGCCCCCACCCACACAGGTGCTGCCTCCCCCCCCCCCCCCCCCCCCCCCCCCCCGCCATGGGTGCCCTGGCCTTCAAGATAGAGGGCACGTTCCTATCCTCAGGCATTCTGTATTGGAATTCAGCCCCCCCACCCCCCGCCAACCTGTTCCCTGCTTGCTAACTATAAACTATCTGATTTATATTCATTAACCAGTACTAGACAGCGGCAGGCACAGCAAACTTGAGTGGGGGACACGCTTGCATCGCCAGGCACACTGTACTGCAGTTAATTAAAGGGCTGTAATTGTTGTCCGGGACAAGGGTCCCCAGGGCACAGGCTTTGTAAATAACTACCCTCCACTGCCCCCACCTCTCACCTCAGCCCTCCCTGCCCACTCACCTTTTTCCCAGGTCCCAGAAGTCAGGTGAAGGAGCTACAGCAAGAAAGAAAGCCTTGGGAGGTGAAGGTGAAGGCTTGTTTCAGGGCAGTGCCTCAGAAAGGTGACAATTCCAGGGTCTATTTGGGCTAGGGTCATCCTGGGTGGAGCATATGAGTGAGTGTGTATATGTGTGTGTGAGTGTGTGCATAAGTACACTAGAGCATATGAGAAAGCAGCCCCTCCTCCCTGGGCTTAGCCAGATTAAGCAGTTAAATCCAGCCAAGCAAGAGCTTGGATAACCTCACTCATATTGGTAAGGCCCTGAGTTCAAGCCCCAGTAGTGCCCCCCCACACACACATATACACACTAAAATAAAATAAATAGGGTGGGGCTAGGGAAGTAAATCCCTGGTAGAGCACTTGCCTGGCGTGCACCAGGCCCTGAATTTGATCATCAGCAACACACACATAGACTGCCAGGAACCTGCAGGAGGGGAGACAGTATGTGCAGTGGTGTGTATACACAACTATGTCATGTGTGTACTCTTGTTGCACATGTATTTTCCAAATATCTATGGAGTGTCTTCAGTGGGGCACAGGAGCAGAGGTCAATCAGGACAGTGTTTCTCGCACGCGCGCATGCACTCGTGAATGTGCATGCGTACGTGCATGTGTTCATGTCTACATGCTGTGTCCAAGGGTTGGTATGAGTGGGCAAACACTTGAACAAGAGTTCTGTCAGCCTGCTCCGAAGGTGAGCGAGGACTCACACACTGCCTTGGGACCGTCCCTTGGAATGATTTCCTTGGGACATCTTTGAATCTATCACCCCTCCACCTCACCCCCATCCTTAGTATGGTCAGAACTGATGCTGGTTCACTTCTTTCACAGGTTAAGGTTCTAGGTGTCCATCCCCCCCTGCCCCCATCCCGGCAAGACTCTCAGTGTGACTCCTGTGGAGAAGCTCAAGAAGTCCTTTCCCTTGGCTCTATCTAGTTGAAGTCTAGCAGAGAGAGAGAGAGAAAAAAAAAAAAAACAAATTTCCCAGGCTCTCTCCCACCCTCGCCACCCCCATTTCCTGCGATCAGCCCTATCTGAAAGAAAAATTAGAGCGTTATTAGGAGTTTCATTAGGGGTGAGCAGGTTGGTAATGAAATTACATTTCAGCTCCTTCTCAGCCCCTGTAAGAATTAAGTGGTTTGATCAGTGGTGTTCACACAATTAATTCTGCCTGGTTGTGGAGAGTGGCTGTATTGACAGTTGGGTTTACCACCTCTAACTTTTTGTCTCTGGGCCAAATGGGCCTTCAGGAATCTTGGAAGTGGAGGGGTGGGAGGGCACATCTGCCAGGGCCTTTGCTGTAGGCCACATTGAAGCTCCTAGAAGTGTTTCCTTATGCCTTAAGGAAAGGTGGGTATCATGGCAAAATGAAATGATGGAATTCCAGAGCATCTTCAGGGAGAAGGCCCAAACTTCCACCTCCTGTTTATTCATGAGACCAGGATTCCTTCCGTATAGAGCCCCATCCACCCCAGGTCTCCTTGGGACAGGGCCACAAAGTTTCCTCCTCTAGATTCTTCCACATACCGTGTGGAGAGAGCCTTCCTCAGATCCTTCTTAATTCTCTACTACTTTCTTGTCATCTACTAGCTCCTGCTGGGCCTTTTGAGGAGATGGAAGGCTGCTTGGTATGGCCTCTGGGAAACCTTTGTTTTCTTCTTTTAAAGGTAGACTTGAACTTGCAAGCCTCCCGACTGCCTCCTGAGTGCTGGGATTACAAGTGTGTGTTGCTATACCTGAGTTGGAACAACAACGGTTGATAACAAAGGTTGTGTTCCTGAAGCCAGGGAGTCTCCAATTCTGGGGATTCTTCCCACTACAATTTGTTTCTTTCTAGCCAAGTCTCGGGTCAGCCTGCTGAAAAGCCCACATTTACTGGAGGGGATGGATGCAAAACTGTGGGTGATGAGGAGATTCTGGGAAGAGTTCCATTCTGCTTTCCCTGAGCCCTCCCAGAGGGCCCAGGGCTTTAGGAAAAGGTTTCCAGCTGTCTGTGGGAGAGGGAGCTCTTTTATGCCCCTAGAAGATGAGGAAACTGAGGCTCAGAAGAGTTAGGATTCCCTGCAGGAAGTAATGGGACTCCCTATGCAGAAGGGGGAAAGAGATTGTGTCTTCCTTGCTCAGCTGGGGTTCACACTCTTGCTCCTCACTCCTCCATCTTTGGGGAGCTCTCCTGTAATAGGAATAGTCCTTTATAAGGGGCTGCAGCCACCCCAGACACCCCTAGCACCCCTCCCAGCCCTCACAAACTCACACAGTTTCAAGCAGGCCGAGCTCTTTGCCTGGGTCTACCCCACATTTCTGCTGGAGTTAACAAGGACCCTTGAGAGGTGAAGGGGGGCTGTGTTTCTTTCTTTTTTCTTTTCTTTTCTTTTCTTTCTTTTTTGTCAGTAGTAGGGCTTTAACTCAAGGCCTGGGTGCTGCCCATGAGCCTCTTTGTGATCAAGGCTAGTGTTCAACCACTTGAAGCCACAGCGCCACTTCCAATTTTCTGAGGGTTCATTGCAGATAAGAGTTTCATGGGCTTTTCTGCCTGGGCTGGCTTTAAACAGCCATCCTCAGATCTCAGCCTTCTGAGTAGCGAGGATTCCAGGTCTCAGCCACTGGTGCCTGGCAGATCTGTGTTTCTAACTAGTAGCATGAACTAAGAGTCTTGAAGGCCAGCAGGTCAAGGTCTTGGGTGAGTCTGGCCCTTCCTAGACCACAGTGGTGGCCTTTCATCTGTGTGGCTAAAAAGAAAGGAAAGAAAGTAGTGATCATTGGGGCTCCTCCTCTCTCTCCATAATGGCCAGCAGTGATAATATCATTTTTCTCTTACAAATGGGAGACCGAGACTCAGAGCAAGTTAGGTCACTCTCCCAAAGCCATACAACTGGTACCCCAGCTCTTGAGCTCTGTGTGTGTGTGTGCACACTATTAGGGCTTGAACTCAAGGCCTGCCCACTACTCTCTGAGCTCTTTTGCTCAATGTTAGTGCTCTGCCATTTGAGTTATAACTTCACTTCCAGCTTTCTGGTGGTTAGTTGGAGATAAGAGTCTCACAAACTTACCTGCCCAAGCTGGCTTCCAATGTTGCCTGATCCTCAGATCTCAGCCTCCTGTGGAGCTGGACTTACAGGCCTGAGCCACTAGCACCTGGTGGCACTCATGCTTTTAACCATTGTGTTATAATGACCCAGTATCACCAGCCAATCCTTTCCACTTACCAAGTACTCCAATGCTTATGAATTCCTGTTAAAATATATATATATATATATACATATATATATATATGCAGCCTGTGTTACAAGAGAAAGAAATTGGGGCTCAGAGAAGTTAAGAGAATTACCCCCAAGTCACATAGCAGGTGTATTCGGATGCCAGCCTTGCATGACTTTGAGGAAACAGAGACAAGAGAAGCCAACATGGATAATAATCATCAAGACATACGCATCAGAGACGGTGCAAACCAGAGCGTAGAAAGAAAGAAAGAAAAGGCATTCCCCTCCCTCCGCCTGTCTCTACTCAAATGTAGAGGGAAGAAAATCATTTTCAGCAGGTGCCTTGCTGCCTTGCATTTAAGAAAAATGCACGGAATTAAGTTTCTTTAAAGCTAGGAAAGCTGAACCAACCATCATTGGGGCTTGAAATGAGATTTTATGTTTTCCTCGTTCTGGGCGCAGGGCCATCCACGATGCCACATGCCAGGCTGGTGAGGACCACTTGGGTCCTTAGGGACACCAGAGGCCGGTGGCTGTCTGCCCAGGCCAGCCAAGCCTGGCCCTGCCCTGGTGGGTGCCAGCTGCTTGCGGCCCATCCAAGAGCTGGACTCAGACAGCAGCCATGTGGGTGTTCTGGCTCCTTCTGCTCAACGTGCACCCCCTCCTCCAACAGCATCTGACAATTCAGGAGGAGGGGGGCGGTGTCAGGAATGCAGACAGCCTGCCTCTTGAACAAGATCTAAGGCACCCTGCACTAGCTGAAATCTGAACAGAAAACTGACAGATCCCAAAGGCCCTCCCCTCCTCCCCCATCCCTGCTCTGGCCCTGAAGCTGAGCAGCCTGCAGTATATGGTGGGCATGGGAAAAGAGAGGGGGTAGAGGATCTCCCTACCTGAATGCTTGCCTTGCCTGCCAACCACAGCCAGAAAAGGTGGGGGCAGGGAAGTTTATCTGAATCAGCAGATCTTTCTGGGAAAAAAAAAAAAAAAAAGGTCAAGATGCCCCCTAGCTCCCAACCATCCCCTGTGGAGAGACCCAGAGTAAGAATGCGGTGTGCAGGGTGGCAGGGCAGGTGGCCAAGGGCACCGGGTTCACCTTCCCCAGAGGCACCACAGTTGGAGAAGCCTGGCTGTACCCTTGTGCCCTCTATTCCCAAAGCTGGTCCCAAAGGGTCAGACTAGAGAGCAGCTCCTCTCCAAACAGGAAGGGTTCAGAGCCGGGAGGCCCTGCTGAGGCCCTGCTCCTCCTCAGCCTACTCTGGCCACCTGGCCCACAGGGCAGCTTCTGGCTCACCATCCCCTTAAAGGGACAGCTGCTCAGGGTTTCTTCACAGTTGCCACAGCCTGGAGAACAAAGACTCAGAGGTCGAAGCACTGTGATAGCCAAGAGTTATGCCCACAGCCTCAGGCCTGGGTAAACAACCCTGCCCACGAGAACTAAACAGCATCTAGTTCAAAGGGCTTCCAGCCAGCCGTCTGCACACCTAAATCACCTCTAGTGCTTTTTTTTTTTCAAGGGCTGGTAGTCTGGCTCAAGTAGTAGAGTACCTGCCTAGCAAGCACAAGGCTTTGAGTTCTAAATTGGGTGGGTGGGTGGGGGGAATATAAAAGGCATTAGCAAGGCTAAGTGTAAAGGCTCATGCCTGTAAGTTCAACTACTGAGGAGGCAAAGATCTAGATCACAGTTTGAGGCCAGCCCTGGCCAAAAAAAGTGAGGCATGGCACTGGTGGCTCATACCTGTCATCCTAGCTGCTGAAGAGCCTGAGATCTAAGGATTGAGGTTCAAAGCCAGCCCAGGCAGGAAAGTTCATGAGAATCTTATTTCCAATTAACCACCAGAAAGCCAGAAGTGGCACTGTGTCTCAAAATGGTAGAGTGCTATCCCTGAGCAAAAAAAGTTCAGCAACAGTATCTAGGCCCTGAGTTCAAGCCCCACTTCAAACTCAACATATGTGATAACCCAACATATGTGTCCCAGCCTAGGCCAGTTGAGTCAGGAATTTCTTGGTTTAGGGGAGAGAGTCAAAGCCTGCTATAAAAACAAATAAACTCTCAGAGGCTGTGTAACCTTGATTAAGTTTCCTAACCTCTCTCATTTTCAATTTCCTCACCTTATGAGATGGGGATAATAACGCCTGAATCACATAAATCACAGATTAGTAAGAGGATACTTAACACAGGTTGGAAGGTGTTCAGTAGAGTGCTGCTTGAATGAATGCATGGATGGATGGATGGATGGATGGGTACATAGGTGGGTAGGTGGCCCAATGGGTGGATAGATGGATAGACTGTGCTATTCCCTGTCAGGTTATGGCAAGTCTGAGGGTTGGGAGAGTGGCTCAAGTGATAGAACACTTGCCTAGCCACAATCCCAGGAGAGTCCTGTTTAGCCAACATTTCAAAACTCCAAAGGTCTACAGGGAGTAGTAGAGGCAGGGTGGCCTCTTCAAAGGGCAGAGTCTGTACACATGGGGGAGGCCCCAGTGGATAGCTTGACAGGAGAATAAGTACTTCCTTCCTTCATCTTCTTGTCCCTGTCCCTGCTGAGGGTGTAGCTGTGACACTCACCTCTCTTCACCCCTCTTTTCCACTGAGGCCAGCTAAGGAACCAGTGGGTTCAGAGATGCTAGCCTGGCTGATGTTTGTGCATGTGATGTAGGGAAGCAGTAAGGCCTACCCTTCCTGTACCACCTGGGATGCAGCTGGCTGACGGTGGGAGGAAGGGAGGGTGGGAGGAAGTCCCTCTGGGCCCCCTCTTTCTGCCTGTAAGACTCTATAGGCACCCCTCCCCTCTGCCACCTTTGCATATAATTTCCTGGCTCCCAACCCTCTTCCTGCCCATCAATGGGGCTCCCCCTTTCCATTAAAGCTGTAGTTCTTGCCTTCCTTCCCTCTCATTCCTCACCCAGCCCAGTGTGCAGGTGAGACAGGGCAGAGCTTCCCTCATGGGCTTTGTCATTGCTGCTTTGATGAGACAAGAATCCTGTGGAAGGAGAGATCAAACTCTCCTCACTGGGGCATGAAGGGACAGGAGTGACTGGGAATCCCAGCCGCCAGCCAGGGGCCCCAGGGGCACTGACTTGCTTTCCTTCCTGGAGCAGGTACAAAAGAAGCCACATGAACTAGCCCTGCCTTTGAAGCTTTGCCTTTGAAAACCACAGTCCTGGGTCTATGCCAAAGAGGCCCAGACACCATTCCCCACCTTTACCCCCCACCAGCCACCAGCCACCCCACTGGGCCTCCTCCAGCTGGCTGTCTCGGCTGGGGCTTTTGGCTGGCCATCTCCAGGCCATCTTTTCTAGACCCTGCTTCGGAGGTGAATGTCAGGGCCAGGTACACAGGGGCCTAGGTGTAGCAAAACGAATCTCAGAGAACTCCAAAACACCTATGTATTGAACTTCTGTTATCTGCCAGTTGTAGTCTTTCAGATGGGTGGCCTTGTTTCTCTCTCTCGCAAAGTTGTTATTATATCCTAGGTTCCATTTTACAGGTGAACAAACTGAGTCTTGGAGAAGTTAAATAACTTTGAGATCACAAAACCTTCTGATCCCAAATCCAGGGCTGTCTCCCCAATGGAAGGCCCTACCACCCAGGTCACCCACTGAGTCCAGGGGTTTCAGTCCCCTGAGCCAATACCTCACAAAAGGACACCCCTTTCTTTTCTCAAAGCACCCTGATTTCAGGGGGCTCCTCCTCTTCTCAGCTCCTCTATGGGCTAGAGAGGGAGACAACCACCCATGAGGGGCCCAGCTTTCCTTCTCCAGCTCATCAGCCCTGACTTTGTCTTTCAATCTGTCCCAGGAAGCACCGAAAAGCTGAAGGTCTGAGAGCAGGAATGTTCCAGTCTTACCAATTTGTCTCAGAATGATCTAGAGAGGCCAGCTTTCCTAGGTAGGGACTCAATGGCTTCCCAGGAGCCAAGCAGAGGAAAGAAACTCCCCTCCATCCCTGCTCCCCATTCCAGGCTGCTGCCTCTCTCACCTGACCCCTCACCTGGCCCTCTGCTTCCTCTCTTCCTCCCACCACCTCATCTCCTGGCCCCTTACCTCGCTCCAAACTACCTGATCAAAGGCAGGAATCTGGGAGCCATTAATGACCTCCTCCTCCCTCTCCGTTCTCCACCCCTTCCTGCCAGGACATAAATAACTTCCCCCAGGTGGAACCAGGGTGGGTCAGAATCGGAAGAAAAGTCCTTCTGCATCCTCTCCCTCATTTTACAGATGAGCAATCGGAGGCCCAGAGAGAGGCTGGCTCGCCAGTGACGTCCCAGCAAATCAGCAACTGAGCCTCTGGAAACCTAAACGGTGAAGAGATTTTGTTTGCTCACCCACCATAGATGTTTCAGGAAAGAAACAATATTAAGCTGTAAAACAGAGCTAATAAACATTAGCACTGAGCACTTCCTAGTGATAGACATGTTTTGTATCTGCACTCAAGTGACTATGAAGTATCTCTCTCTCTCTCTCTCTCTCTCTCTCTCTCTCTCTCTCTCTCTCTCTCTCTCTCTCTCTCTCTCTCTCTCTCTGTTTAATTTTATATGGTCCTGGGGATTGAACTCAGGTCCTGTGCACTATCCCTGAGCTTTTTTGCTTCAGGCTAGTACTCTATCACTTGAGCCACAATTCTACTTCTGGCTTTTTGGTCATTAATTGGAGATAAAGAGTCTCAGGGACTTTCCTGCCCAGGCTTGCTTTGAACCTTGATCCTCAGATCTCACCCTCCTGAGTAGCTAGGATCACAGCCATGAGCCACCACTGGTACCTCTCTCACTTCTTTCTTTCCTGCTTGTTTACTTGCTTGCTTCTTTCCTCCCTCCCTTCATTCCTTCCTCCCTTCCTTTTTTTCCTGGATGTTTGAACTCCAGACTCTAGTCTTTGCACTGGCTAGATAGACACTGTACCATTGGAACCACCCAGCAAATCCTAGCCCCTTTTTACTTTGGTTATTTCTGAGATGAAGGTCTTATATGTCCAGGCTGGCATGGACTGTAATCCACCCTATTTGTGTTTCTCTTAGCCCATTCCTCACTGGCATGACAGGTATGTGCCCATCTGGCCTTAAATCACCATCTTCTAATCTCTGCCTCCTATGTAGCTAGGATGACACCCAGCACAGTTTCATTTTAAATGAGGTAGATGTACATTTATAATCCCTATGTAGCTAGTAACTCTTCCATTAGACTGCCCATCTCTGCTACTTCTTTCTAGATTTTCTTCTTGCAAAATTCTAGCTAATTTCCTCAAATGGAACTTTTTGGTTTGGGTTTTAGAGATGCCCTCAGCCATCAAGTCTATCTGATGAGTAAATGTGTCCCACTTAGAACCCAAATTTGGGCTGTAAAAAGTAAAGAATAGTTCAAGGATACTTCTATGGGATGTCTGATGAGAGACACAGGTGGCACACATAGGGCTGGGAGGGCCACATAAAGGAGACTTGGGGAGGGGATGGAAGCTGTAAGGTGGGGTCTGTGAGGAAGAACATCACAAGCAGTGGGGACAGCATAAGCAAAGGCACAGAAGAGGAAGTGCTCCTCTGTGTGTTAAGGACCAGTGTCCAGAGCACAGGATGCAGTAGGCTCAGCAGGACAGAAAGATGTCCCAGGCCTCTGAGCTGCAGTCTCTTTCACCCTGCCTTGTTCCGACCATTGTCCAGGTGTTTCAGGGGCCACTGCAGTCTCCTCTACTGGAGGAGGAAACGGCCAGCTGAAATGATGGGAAGGGAAGGAAGGGTAACCATGTAGCTCTGGGCTATGTGAAGACTACACAGAGATGGAGGGACCCTGGTTCTCCCCATCAGCAACATAACTCTGGTAGAGAAATGTGGAGGGTGGGCCGGATGCTGAGGCCACTTAGAACCAAAGCGATCAGAGTATGGTAGTGCACACCTGTAATCCTGGCACTTCCTCTTCCACCTCATCTTCATCATTATAGTCATCATCAGGGACAAAACACACACACACACACACACACACACACACACACACACACACACACACACACTTAGCATCCCATACTTCCCCCTCCCCAAGAACTTGCCCCAGGTCCTCTGTCACTATATTTCCAAGAGGTCCAGAAGAAGAAAGTGTCCCTTCTCTGGCCAAGTCAAACATTTGAGAATTAGGAATCTAGAAAATAAAAACAGCTACAAATTAACATGATGAGGACAAAAAGAACTGGAAATAAAGATGAGCAAAAGATGGGAACAGGTAAATTCCAGATGGGGAAACCTAAATAACTGGTTGGGAAAAAAAAAAAAGGAAAAAGATGATCAAGCCCTACTAGTAACCAGGAGAATAGGGCTTAAGGAAGTGTGGCATCATTTCACATCTACTAGATGGACACAAGTGAAAATTGTCTGCTAATACTCTGGTATGGGTGGGGCTGTAGAATAACCCAATGTGAGGGGGCTATAATGGACTGTAAGTGGATACTTCTTGTTTGGAGGACCATTTAGTAACAACTGATAAAGCTGTTGCTAGTCATATCCTGCTCTGGTAGACTCACCCTTCAATACCCACATCCTCCTGTTACCCCTAGGTCTGACCATGTGACTTGCTTTAGTCAATGGGCTAGATGAAAGAGCCAGACAAAAAGAGGTTTAATATATATTTGTGCAGGGTGGCTTGTCCCTTGGGGAATACTGCCTCTCAGAATCCTGTGGCTAGGCTTCCCTGGGGAGAGGCCATGTGGAAGGAAAAAAAAGGAGGCCAGGTGTTGATGGCTCACGCCTGTAATCCTAGCTACTCAGGAAGCTGAGATCTGAGGATCATGGTTTGAAGCCATCCCAGGCAAGAAAGTCCATGAGACTCTTATCTCCAATTAATCACCAGAAACTGTAAGTGGTACTATGGCTCAAAGTGGTAGAGCGCTTAGCCTTGAGCAAAGTTGCTCAGGGACAGTGCCCAGGCCCTGAGTTCAAACCCTGTGACCGGAAAGAATTTTTTTTTAAAAGAAAACAAAGGAAACCTCTAACAGCTAGATCTGAGGCCTTCACATATTTGATCCAGATGTTCTGTTATCCCAGATGTTTCACCTGCTCAGGATGTGCCCACACCCCTCCCTGACTGTAGAAAAGAAGCGAGCAGTTCCCACCCCCCACCCCCCCACTCCCAGACTTGCTTGAATTCCTAAATCCTCAGCATTGGGAACAAATTAAAGCGATTCTTTTTTGAAGCCTCTGGGTTCAAGTGTGGTTTACGATTTTGTACTAGGTAACAGATAGGCCTGCCACCCAGTCATTCCTTCCTTCCCTAGTGATAGGCCCCAGAGAAGCCAGGTCTTTGTGCAGAAAGAAATATGTGTTTGTTATAGCCTATCAATACATAAGGATAAATTGAGGCATAGTGCTTCATTCAGTGAATACAGACCCACATATAACAGCAAGGATAAGACCCAAAAGCATCCTGAACAAAACCCCTATAGGGCAGAAGTTTACATACAGGATGCTACTAAAATAAGTAAAGTTCAGAAGCATGCAAACCCATCCAACCCTGGGCTCCTGTATTTAGAACATGCAGTTCATATGTGTATAGAAAGAACATGACCCCACATTTTAGGAGAGTGGTTACCCCTGGGGAAGAGAGGAGAATGACTCTTAGCATGATCATAGGAGCAGTTTCTGTTATAATGTTTTATTTCTTTAAAAACATGTCTCTGAAACAAATGTGGGAAAATGTTACGATTTAACAAAGCCAAACAGAAGATACACGGGCATTCATTATATTATTGTTTACTGCTTTCTCTGTGTGTGAAATATTTCATAATAAAAAATCTAATTTAGAAAATAAGAGTGGAGGTGGGAGGCTCTGAGTGATGACAGATAATTTAAGAAGAGAGAGATACAGAAAGAAGATGCTGGTCCTTCGAGGCCTGATCCCATACATGCTTTCCCAAGCCAGCTGTGTTCCTGCTCATACATTCCTAGTCCTCCTGTCCTGCTTTGTACCTTCATCACAGAAGCCCCCTTCTATTAAAAAAATATAAAAGAGATTTCAGATGATTGCTTCAATCTAATGGAGAGGAAGCAAGAAAAGTCGAGCATGGTGGTACACACCTATAATCCCAGCACTTGGGAATCAGAGGCAGGAGGATCCTGAGTTTGAGACTAATTGGGGTCATATTGTATGCTGAAGGCCAACCAATGCCTATATAATAAAAGAGAGGGGAAGGGGAAGCAGAGAAGTAGATTCATAGAAGGATATCCTTCCAGACTTGGAGGACCTATAGTTAACACTGTCACAACTCCCTCCATTTTCAAATTTCTCTCTCTCTGTCTCTCTCTGTCTCTCTGTCTCTGTCTCTGTCTCTGTCTCTGTCTCTCTCTGTCTCTCTGTCTGTCTGTCTGTCTGTCTGTCTGTCTGTCTCTCTCTCTCTCTGCCTTGATGTCATCATGTATAATCCAAGCCTGGTTGATTATTAGAGCAGGGCAGGTCATAGGCAGAGCTATGAGAACTAACATGCACACATCCCCCCCCACACACATTGTCCACATTGTCCAGCTACTGTGTCCACAAGAGAAAGGAGAGAAGGCAGCTGAATAGACTGACCCCTGAGGGCTGGGAATGTGGCTTTGTGGCAGAGTGCTTGCTTAGCATGCAAGAAGCCCTGGGTTCAATTCCTCAGCATCACATAAACAGAAAAAGCCAGAAGTAGCGCTATAACTCAAGTGGTAGAGTGCTAGCCTTGAGCAAAAAGATGCCAGGGACAGTGCTCAGACTCTGAGTTGAAGGCCCAGGACTGGCAAACAAGAAAAAAAGACTGACCCCTGAGGACTGTGGTACCCATACCTGGATGAGATGACCTCTGAGGACCCTCCATTCCTGGTATTCTAGCATGAGTCTAGCATGTGGCAGGTTCCTGCCATAGAGACCTCGGTCTGCTGGGTAATTTGGCTTATCCTAATCAATGTGATGATCTCTAGTCCATGTATTTCCCTACCAACATCATTCTTCACAGCTGAAGAATATTCCATTGTGTTTGTAGGTATCACATTTACTTTATCCATTTATCAGTTGTTGGGCTCCTATGCTTTCTAATTAATTCCTTCCCTTAGCCTTTAGTTTGTCTGGCGCTGTTCTTGGTGCTGAAGGCAGGCCTTTGGGCCCTGGTCCTGCCTTTGGGGAGCTTGGTTCCAGTTGGAGGAGGCAGATCCTTAAAAAGTAAACAAATGATTACAGTTATTGGCAAGTGTTAAGAAGACAATAAAAGTTGACCATGTGAATGAGAGTGAGGGACTGCATTCCTTAACAATACGATGAGCCAGACCCCTGCAAAAGACCTCCTAACACACCACCCATCAATGCTGGGGGAAATATGAAAACATCTGTTGCAGGTCCAGGTGAGTTGGCCACAAATGAAAGGAAATCACCTGAGGCCAAGATGAAAGGAAGGGAGCTGGGAGTGTAGCTCACTGATAGAGTCCATACTTATCATGCATGAGAAAGTCTTGACTTCCATTTTTCTAGGAGGAAGAGGCAAGAGAAACAGGAAAGGAGCCCTGGTGACAAGTCTGACTTTCATTCTAAGTGCCTTGGGAAGCTTTCAGGGGCTTGAGCAAGCATTGGACAAGATCTGATTTACATTTTTCAGAGATCCTTGTGGTAGCCTTATAAGGAAGGTATTGCAAGGAGAAAGCATGGGAGCCAGCCCTTGGGCCTATGATTCCAAAACTTGTGCAGGAGACCTTCTTACCTACTGACATTCCTGAAGAATGTGTGTGAGATGGGGCAGCAGGAGAAGCTGTGGATCAGTGAACTCGGCCACAGAGGCAGAAAGAGTAGCAGAGAGCTAAGTATGGTGGTGCACACCTGTAAATCCAACACTTGGGAGGCTGAAGTAGGAGGCACAAGATCCAGGCAAGCTTAGGCTACAGGGAAAGACTCTGTGAAAAGAAAGAAAGAAAGAAAGAAAGAAAGAAAGAAAGAAAGAAAGAAAGAAAGAAAGAAAGAAAGAAAGAAAGAAAGAAAGAGAGAAACAAAGGAAGGAAGGAAGGAAAGAAGGAAGGGGAAGAGAAAGAGGAAAAGGAAAAAAGAAATGGAAGGAAGGAGAAAGGAAAGGGAAGAAAAGGAAGGAAGAAAAGAAGGAAGGGCTGAAGCTGAGGCTGTCCTGCTCTGTCTCCTCCAATCCAACTGCCCATGTTACTGACCCCATTCCCTGATTCTGGATCCAGTCAGTGAAATGTCATTGGAGCATCTCTAGTTAAGCCCTGGGACTGACACCTGAGGAGCCTGGACCCAAGCTCTGGAGAAGTTTACAATTATAGATAATGATAGCTCAAGAGGAAAGTTGTGGGCTGAGGAGAGCCCAGACTCCTGGGGGCCCAGAGGAGGGGTGAGCGCCATTCTGAGTATGAAACGGGATTGGTGACGATTTCTCCGGAGCTGCTCTGGATTGTTCTTCCCCTCCATTTCTAGTTGAACCTCCTTAGAAAAGCAGAGGTGGGTTATGCTGTTGAATGTCTCTCACTGAAAGCTCCCAGCTACAAGAACACAGTCCCTGTGGTCCCCTAAAGAAACAAAAAAGAGAGGAGACAGTGGCTCAGGAAGACAGCCACATTCTTTGAGTGTGGGTGTCTCTCACACACACCCCCCACCCAATGCTTTCTTTTGTTTTGTTTGTGTGCCAGTGCTGGAACTTGAAAGCAGGGCTTCCCAATCCCGTTTGGCTCAAGGCTCACTCAAGGCTTGGCTCACTCAAGGCTGGCCCTTGAGCCATACATAGCTGCACTTCCAGCTTTTTCATGAGTAATTGGAGGTAAGAGTGTCACCGTCTTTTTGGCTTGGGTTGGTTTTGAACCTCAATCCCAAGATGTCAGCTTCCTGAGTAGCTAGGATTACAGGCATGAGCCATCAGCTCTACTCTTCTTGTTTAATCAAGGCCATCTGATGATGAGCAATAGGACAGAGATCACTACCCCACTTCCCAGAGGAAGAAACTGAGGTTCAGTGCTGTAAGTGCCTCAGCCAAGGCCTCACTCAAGGTAAGTGGTGGCTCCACCCACCACAGAAGCACGTCTCCTGCAGTGAGTCCTCTGGAAGGGACAATAGCAGATAGGGCCTTTCTCTATGCCCACTGCTCTCATCCGACTCCTCACAGAGCAGCAGAGGCTGTGGGCGCTGAGGAACAGCCAGAAGTGGGAAAGTAGGAGCCGCCACCTTCCCAGGCAGGGCACCCCATCTCTCCACACATTTCCTGGGGAAGAGTCTCCTGGAATGGGGCGCCTGGAACGAACTTTATAAAATTCTCCACAACCAGTCAAGCAGAACCTATTTTCCCTCACAATGCAATTAACGGCACCAACATTTACAAAATATGATTACAAGCGCTTTGGTTAAGTAGAGGAAAGTATATTAGATAGCAGCGAGGGGTTGATCTTAATGTACATTTTTTCGAGAGACTTGCATTTTCTTTGTGCAAATAAAGAGGCCCTAAATTCTCCATAGGCACTAAAATCAATGCAGTGGAACCATGATAACAAACACGGGCTCCACTTTTTGCTACATCCCCCAATTAATTAAGCCTTTCACGGGCATGTAATTAGGAACATTAGCAAGTCATAAAATTGCCGTGAGTCTTTAAATTATGTGCTGGCCCTCAGCAATTTGTTTTTAATTCCTTCTGAAGACAATGGCACTGCAGGGCCCAATAGATCTTCATAGCGGCCTACTGTGTTCCCCCGTTATGTTGCCCACCCGCCCGCCCAACTCTATGCAGCCCAGTGCCCATGGCGGCTCCCAGAGCCCAGGAAGTGCCTGCAGTTTGGGCTCCTCCCTTCTCTCTCCAACTTCAGTTCCTCTCCTCCTCCCTCTCAGCATTCTCTTCCTTCTTCCATCTTACTTTTTTTCTTTGTGCTCCTTCCCCTAGCCTCTCCCTCCTCCTTTACTCCTCCCTCCTTTTCTGCTTTTTGTTCCTCGTCCTTCCTCCCTTTCAGCTTCCTCTGCTCACTTGGCTTCCCCCATGAAGTTCATCCCTTCCTTCCTTGCTTGCTTCCTTCCTTCTTTTTCCTTCTATCCTTCCTTCCCTCTTGACTTTTCTTCTTTTTTGTATTTTCTTTTTTGCCAGTCCTGGGGCTTGAACTCAGGGCCTAAGCACTGTCCCTGGCTTCTTTTTGCTCAAGGCTAGCACTCTACCACTTGAGCCACAGCTCCACTTCTGACTTTTTCTGTGTATGCAGTGCTGAGGAATCGAACCCAGGGCTTCATGCATGCTAGGCAAGCACCCTGCCACTAGGACGCATACTCAGCCCACCACTAGGCCACATGCTCATCCCATTTTTGTTTTTGTTTTGTTTTCTTTTTTTTTATATGCCTCTTATTCGCCTTTTCCTCCCTTTTCTCTTCCTTCCTTCTTTCTCTTTCTCTGATTTCTTTTTTTTTTTTTGGCCAGTCCTGGGGCTTGGACTCAAGGCCTGAGCACTGTCCCTGGCTTCTTTTTGCTCAAGGCTAGCACTCTGCCACTTGAGCCACAGCGCCACTTCTGGCCATTTTCTGTATATGTGGTGCTGGGGAATCGAACCCAGGACCTCATGTATATGAGGCAGGCACTCTTGCCACTAGGCCATATCCCCAGCCCCTCCTCTGATTTCTTTTTGTTGTACTCAGGCTTGAACTCAGGATCTGAGCACCGTCCCTTAGATTTTTCATTCAAGACTGGTCCTCTACCTCTTGAGCCACACAGCTACGCCCAGCATTTTGCTGTTTAGTTGGAGATAAGAGTTTTACAGATTTTCCTCACCAGGCTGGATTCAAACCTCCATCCTCAGATCTCAACCTTCAAGTAGATAGGATTACAGGCATGAGCCACCAGCACTTGGCCTATCCTACTTTCCTTATACCTTCTTTCTTCTCTGCTATTTTTGTTTTGTTTAATTTTGGCTGGACTGGAGATTAAACTCAGGGCCTCATACCTACCAGGTAAGCCACCTACCCCATGAGCCACACCCTCAACCCTCTTCTCATGACCTCTTTTACTTTCTCCTCTTCTTCCTGTTTGACACCTCCATTGCTTTCTTCCTCAGCTTTCCCCCATCCCTCTCCACCCACAGGCTCCTCTCTGCCCTTCCTATGACCCCTCAGGATGGGCACTAGCCACTGCCCTTCCCCCACCCTCCTACAGAGCCCACCTCCTGGCTCCTTCATTCCCATCCATTCTTGATGTGAAGGACCATCTAGCCTGGCCTGCCACCCTTTTGATTTGTGGTATCAGTTACACTTCTTGGGGGCCAAACTCTGACACACGCCTCTGATGGTGTCTGTAGCAGGGGTTATGACCCCATTCCTGCCACCTCTTTGGGAAGGGGACTGGGGCAGAGCAAAGGGCTGTGGTGTTTGCCTGGTTGGCCTTGCATTCATCTGACAGGACCTAAGAGAGTTAGAGAATCCTGCCCTCCACCCTTACCCCACCCTGACCTCTGTCCCTTCATCTATTACCCTTCCAAGCCTGCTGCCCCCAGCTTCAGAACTTAAGGAAATGAGGTCTTTGAGTTCATCCTTCTAAATCAAGCTCCACTTGCTCCATTCTCATGCACACCCTCCTTTTCTGCCACCCAGAGAATTCTAACTTAGGAACCAAGATCGACTTGAAGATCTTAACATGGAGGCTGGAGTTGCAGCTGCCTAGCCAGCCCATGGCACCACTGAAGCTCTTCTCCAACATTTGACTGACTTCCTCCTGACTCCTCCAAGGCAGGACTGACTTCTGCCCGGGGCCTCCGTCCCCTTCCTTTGCACTGCCAGCATCCCACCCTACTACTCCTGGGATCACAAGACTTCTAAGAAATGCCAGGATCTCCAAAGAGGATCATCACAAAAGAGCAAGTGAAGCCAGGCCTGAAGCCTTGTGGTTAGGGGCAAACTGATTGCTCACTTGTGGTGTCTGTGGCTCTGGTCTTCCACCGCCTCTCAGCTGCTCTGGTTGCTGCAAACAAGCCGGTTCTCTCTGCATTTGCCAAGCAGAATAGCTATTACTAGTGCTTGGTGCTTTTGGAGTTCTGCTTGGCTTCTGGGCCATGGAGGTCAGGTATAGCCCACCCATGTGACTTGTTTGAGCCAATGAGGTATGGACCGAAGTGGGACTTCACTTTCAGGTGGAAGTATTTGAGAGCCAATGTGAAGTCCTTGTGCCTTCCTCCTGGGTTCTGTTGAGCTTGTTGGTGTGATTATGTTGGTGGAATTCACTTGGAAGGATCAGCTACCACATGCTTATGGCTTTCTCTTTATTCGTGCTATTCCCGTTATCTGTTCAGACCCAGAGCAGAATGAGCACAAACTACTGAGATGCCAGTGATACTTGTTACTGCAGCAAAACCTCCCTCATCCCAATGAATCCACCAACAAGGAGCCTCTGGGTCATCAAACTGGTCTTCTTTACCCAGACTGGGACACTAATGGAGCCATTGTGAGGATTAGTTACTTTTGGGTCAAATGGCTACTCAGCTCC
The DNA here is from genome assembly GCF_023159225.1 of Perognathus longimembris pacificus. Taxonomy (NCBI): domain Eukaryota; kingdom Metazoa; phylum Chordata; class Mammalia; order Rodentia; family Heteromyidae; genus Perognathus; species Perognathus longimembris. The sequence continues at coordinate 25,308,358 of NC_063177.1, read as the reverse complement.
GATGAGGGGGGAAACAGCTCTTTAATTTTATATTTTTCATGCTTAACAAAAGGAATGTTTAACTTCTCCTCTTGGCCTATAAGGCCTTCAGTGAATCGGCTCCTGCGTACCTCTCCAACCACATTTCCTGTGGCTCCTGACTCTGTTTCACACCACAGACTTCTTCCTTATTCCCTCATCACATAAGCTGGGTGACAGCCATCTCTTTATACGTGCTGTTCCCGTTGTCTAAAATGCTGTTCCACTCCCATCTTCTCTTTAGGAGAGTCTACTGATTTTGAAGTCCTTTGTTCTTTTCAGCCTTCCCTGGTCAATCCTGACGTGCACCCTTCACAATACATTGCAGACACTTCTACCATAGAAGCATGGACACTTGTCCTTATTTGCTTGTCTGTCTACTCAGTCGTCCTCCTGAGATGACCAGCCTCCCATCACCCTTTGGTCTCTTCCCTCTCTCTAACACATTGCCAACTGCAGCATTGTTTGACTGCCTACACTGCCAGGAATTGGGCAGAACACCACACTGCGGATCTCTGGACAGTACTATTATTATCCCCAGAACTCCTGAGTTCTACTGGCTCCTCTCACAGTCCAGTAGAGGATCCTAGTAATACTCTATTGAATGAACGTCACCTGCATGAATTGAATGAATGAATGAACAAATTCCAACAAACAATCAGGAGGTCTGGATTCACATGACCCCTTTGAAAGAGCTAAACTCCCCCTCTTCTCCCAGGCATGTAGGCCTCTGTATGAAATGCCTAGGTAGCTAGAAGCCTGTCTGCAGGGATGACTGACAGTCAGAGTACCCCTAATGAGTAGGTCACCCCCATACTATCCTTTGATCTTGACAGGAATAATCTAGAGTTGTTTTTTTCAATGCTAGTCCTAGAACCTGGGTGCTGTTCCAGAGCTTTCTGTGCTCAAGACTAGCATTCCACCACTTGAGCTTTTTGATGCTTAATTGAAACGAAGAGTCTCACAAACTTTCTTGCCCGGGTTGGCTTTAAACAGCGATCCTCAGATCTCAGCCTCCTGAGTAGCTAGGATTACAGGTGTGAGCCACCACCAGTGCCTGGCTATCCAGACTTCTGACACCACCCAGGGGTCACTTTCTGGCTCAACACCAGGATCCTTCGGGCTCTGCTGGGTCCATTTCAAAGCTGCCACATTCCCTCAGGACACAGAGCTGTGATTGGGAGCCTGGCGAGCAGAGTGTAACCTTGAGTAAGTGTTTTCTTGTTGTCATCTGCAGATCTAACGCAAAGCCTGCAGAGAATAGGTAGTGCAGACATATATTATGCCCAGAGCTTTTTATCTCGCACATGTGACCCTGCCCATCATGAGCTGTGCGTTTTATTTCTCGCTGGTGGGACAGAAACCACCTCCCACTGCAGCATATATCAAGGGGAAGAATGTTGAACTTTCTTTGCATTAATATAAATAGCTGTTTAGGCCTCATTCCCCAGCCCAGGACCCTCTATGCACCTGTCCTTCATCTACTCTATTTGGCATCTGGTTCAAGTTTGGTTTATTTAGAGCCCAGGTCGGCAGGCTTTTACATATTAAAGGTGCATTTTAAAAGAGCATTTTCTATTCTAATTTGGGGGAGCCAAGCTCTTTAGGGCTTTCGGGAGCGGTGTCCACCTGATTTACATTTCCCCCCTTGGAGTAGAGCCACAGACGCACATTAGAATGTAAATAATAGTGATGGATACATGTATCTTTAAAGATCCATTTTCTCTCCATTTTTTCTCTCTTTGAGGGGAGGGGCCAGGCCAGGGAGGGACTGGAGTATCCAGGTTGTGGGGCAGATGAAAGGAAAGGGAAAAAAGCAGGTGGTGAGCTAGGAAGGCTAACTCCCTAGGGGCAGTGAGGGTAGTTCCAAGAGCTAGGGCACCAGCATCTAAACACTGGCCCCAATGTGGTGTTGACAACTCTCCTCATCTCTCTCATCTGAGTGCATTCATTGACCATGGGGATCTCCTCACCATCCCACAAGGGCTGCAGTGACAATAAATCCAGGCCACCTGTATACATCGCATAGCACAGAGCCCATGACAGCCATATGACAGGTGGTTAACTTAGCATATGTCTGTTACTGTTAGTATTGACCTTGTAAATCTGGCCTTCCATTCCAAGTGCCCGCTTGGTGTGCATAGTGGGCTCTTTAATCAGCATCTATTAGGCATACTCCACTCAAAACTGACCTGAATCTCACTGTGCACTAGAGAAACATAATGACTGACATGCAATTGGGGTCTCTGCCTACCCACCGAGGCTACCAAACTCTGACATATGACCTATCTCCTCCTCCCAGAACCCCAACTCCAGAACATCCACTCCCCATTCATCAAGCGCATCAGTCTGACTCGTTCCCGCTCTAGGAAGCCTTTCTAACTCCCTGCACAAGGTTCGGTGCCTTCCTAGACAATCCAGAGTGCACTTTGCTTCTCTCTACCATGCCGCATAGCCGCCACAGGAACATGTGTGGTTGTGTTTCCTATAAGAGGGCAAGCCCAGCAGGAAAGCACCTCCACTGTGATCATTATTCTAATTCCTAACCTGGATATACTAGATATTCAATAAAAATCTTCTGAATGAATACATCTCCTTGCAACTAAACCAACAGCAGACACACAGTGAGTGCTCAACAAACATTTGTGGAATAAAATGATGACGTTGGTGCCTGAAGGATTCAGTCTCCCCCAGGATGGACTATATACAGGTTGTGATGGTACTGACTGCTATTGAGGGCAAAAGGACCTCAGAAGGGGCAGCTGGGAAAGTTCAGGAGGGCTTCCTAGAGGCAGCATTTCAATAAAGTCTTGAAGAATAAGGTAAGGATTATGACAGAGAAAGAGGGAAAAATGTTGAATGGAGACAACATTTTGATAGAGGGAGACCTTAAATGGGAACAAAAAAAAGATATGCAGTTTTTTTGGGGGGGTTGAGGGGATGAGTCTGTTGGTTTGTTTTTGAGACAGTCTCATATGTATAGCCCAGGCTAGCCTTGAACTCTGAATCTTCCTCCCAAATGCTAGGAATTCAGACACATGCCACCATACCTGACAATTCTTTTCTGGATATTGGACCAAGATGCTGTTGGTGAGGTGGGACAGAAGTCATCTAGGAGGTGTTTCCCAAATGTGGGCACTAGGCTATGTAACTGCAGAGAGCAGGGAAGGATAGGAGGGCTGGGGGTGGAGGGACCTGGCCAAGAAAGAGGACCAGAGTATGGAGAAAATGTCTCTGTACTTAGTACAAAGTACTTAGGGTCAGGTCAGGAACAGGCCTGGTTCCTCCTTGATGCCCATGAGAGGCCCGAAGAGCAAGAGTATAAAGGCCAAGATGAGAAGAGGCCTCCTGTCCTCAGTTTCCCCAGGCAAGATGCCTTGGTAAGAAGCATGACTCCAAAAACCCAAGGAGAAAACCTGGAGCCGTCCCTCAGCAGGAAGCCATGTTATGGGTGGAAAGATGTCTGAACTGATGATAGCACAGGGAGGGAAAAGAAAAAAGAGTGGGGAGGAGGAAAGAGAATTAAGGGCCAGAGGACAACAGGATGAAGAAGCAGGAAATCAGGGGAGGGAGTGGGAGATGGGAGACCAAACAGCAGGGAAGTGGTGGAAGACAGGGGTAGGGGAATAGCTGAGTGGAAGTTGGGAGGTACTAGACAAATGCTGGGAAGGCAGCGGAGAGGAAGGGAGGGAGGGAGAGAGGGAGGCTGGCAGAGGGAGAGGGAGGGAAAAGAGATGAAGATATTCTTTCATCTTCTTCCTGGAGAGTAGGGGCCAGGCTGTGATAGGGAGAATGATGGAAAGTCTCATTGGAGCTATTGGTTTGAAAGAATTTGTCTTTGGAACAAGCTTTTTTTTTTTATCAGTCAGCTTTAAAGCTCAAGATTCCTTAGAGGCTGCTTCATCTCCCTCGTCCCTTCTCCTGTTCTGTCTCCTGTCCCATCTCACCATTCCTTTCTTGGCCCTGCAGCTGTCTTTTTCCTGTACCTGGGACTCTTTAGCTATCTTCCTCTTGCAACAGGTCAGGCCTTCCTCAGTGTCTCCAGGTGGCAGTGAGGCCCAGAGTACCCCATGTCTGTGTTCCGAGGTAGGCTTGGAGCTCTGATGCTACGAGAGCTGTGGGCTGCCACCCCTGGGAGCCAAAACTACATTTCCCATCCTAGCCAGCTATGCAGGTTTGGTTCTCGCCTGCCCATGGCCACAACAAAGGCAGGTTCAAGGAGTCGTAGGCAAAGCCTGGTCCTGTCAACCTTCCTGTCTAGTGCCCCCAGCTGGCTTGGAGGAGGGATAGCATGAACAGGGGAGAAGGAATAAAGAATGGGAGTGCAAGAGTGTGTTCACAGTGTCAGAGGGAGAGAAGGTGATCAATGGTGGCCTGGTGTTATCCCAGGGCCCCCCCCTTCCTCTGGGATAGCAATTATAAGCTATCTCTGAGGTACCACCTCTGCACCTCACCCTTTGGAGTTTGGAAGTGGCCCACTTGGAGCACCCAGGAGTCCTCTCTAAGCTCAGCCCAGCTTTTCCCAGACATCTGGGATGGGAGGGGGCTGTGCTCAGCGGGAGCAGGGAGCGGGCCAGGCCATGTGTACAGAGAGGCCTCAATTTCACAGGGCTTGCTCCTGAGTGAGTTTCGCATAAAAGGATTAAGGGGAGAGGAAGTGCAGAGGAAATGGGATGTTGGACACCTTGTTAAACGGCCTGTCAGGGCTCCCGGAGCGTGGGTGCTAACTCTATTCCCTGCCTCCACGGAGAACAGGCCAGGCCATTACCTGAGTGATCAAAGATAGGGGCAGCAGCTGAGGCTGGAGTGTTCTCCATTGTCAGCCCTGCAGGACCAGAGCAATGCCTGGGCCACCAATCCGGTCATTCCCCAGGGAAATGCTGAGGGGTAGGAGACAGGAGGGGCAGCTACCTGATCTGGAGAGCTCTTGGCCCTGAGATTAAATCACAGCAGGATTTGGGTGTGAGGGGGGTTGGACCTAATGATGTGGAGATTATCATTTCCTTCCTTATCTGAACACCATTCTTTCTCCTGAGCCTGGGAATTGGCCCAGTTTGTGAATGAGTCTGATTGGATCAGCACTTTTCCTGAAGCGATAAGGGGGTATCAGCAGTGATGGGGGGGGGGGGGGGGGGAAAGCAGCTGGGGAAAGGGCTGTTGAGGACCTGTGTGGGGAGAAGGGACATGTTGTGGGGAGGTTCCCAGTGGCCTGAAGCCAAGGCAACTCACAGGAACATGACAGGGACCCTTGTGTCCCAATCGGACTGGGCCACCTCCTGTCTGCTATCACCAAGTCAGTATTTCTATGCACGTCCTCCCTCCCCCTCCTACTCCTAGGCTTTAGGGCCAGGCTGTGCTTGTGATTCACACCATCTGGGAGTGTGTGTGTGTGTGTGTGTGTGTGTGTGTGTGTGTGTGTGTGTGTGTGCTGGTTCTGGGACTTGAACTCAGAACCAGAGCATTGTTCCTGAGCTTTTTCACTTGAGCCACAGTTCTACTTCTGGCTTTTTTTGGGGGGTGGGGGTAGTTAATTGGGAAGAAGAGCCTCACTGACTTTCTGGCTTTGGACTGTGATCATCAGATCCCAGCTTCCTGAATAGCTAGGATTACAGGCATGAGCCACAGGTGTCCAATTTCATCTGAGAATTTTTTAAACTTCCCAACCAGGAATTCCACCTGTGGAATCTCTAGGGGCTCAGATTTGAAGGGCAGGAATTTTTGTAAGCCCACCAGAGAATCTCCAGAAAACTCTCTCTGACCCCAGGCCACTAGGCATCCACCCCTTCCACCCCAGCTCCAGGCCTATCACCACTGCCACACCTACAACTGTAAGGGGTGGCCATTCTTGTTGATCTTTCTGTCTGGACCTCCCACTCCAGACAGTGAACGCCCCACGTCTAATGCCTATGTCTAAGGGCCAGGAGTGTTAACCATTGTCCCCTAAGGGCTTAACCCTGGACTTGGTTGGCTGCCCAGATCCTGCCCATAAAGGGTGTGGACTCCACAGGAGCCAGACTTAGTCATCCTCTCATCTCCTCTACCAAGTCAGCAAGGCTGACTTTGCAAACATGACAAAGGGGATGTATGCTGATCACACCTCCTCCAAGATGGGGGCGGGGCAAGAGGGTCCTTCCTCTAAATCTGCCTTTTTGGGGGGGTTAATCATGGGACTTGAACTGAGGACATAAGCACTGTCCTTGAGCTTTTGTGCTCAAGGAGTGCTCTACTATTTTAAGCCTCAGATCCACTTCTGATTTTCTGGTGGTTAATTGGAAGTAAGAATCTCACAGACTTTTCCTGACCTGACTGGCCATCCTTAGATTTTAGCCTCCTGAGTAGCTAGGAACAGGCATGAGCCACTAGTGCCTGGCTTTACCCATTGGTCTTTAAATGCCTCCAAAGGGGAGAAAGTGTGCACAGGGATCAGGGTCAGCAAATTTTTTCTGATGGTGTTTCAGGGTTAACAGGTAGATCCTAAGGTCTCCATATCCACTGCTCAACCCCACCATGAAGTCAGCCGCAACTCCACTCAAAGTGAATGAGCATGACCATCCGGAACATCTTACCTATAGACCCTGAAATTTGAATGTCCTCATTTCACAACATGTCTCCTTTTATTTATTTATTTATTTATTTATTTATTTATTTATTTATTTATTTATTTGTGGTCCATTGTGAGGCTTGAACTCAGGGCCTAGGCATTGTCCTCGAATTTTTTCATTCAAAGCTAGCACTCTACCACTTTGAGCCATGGCTCCACTTCCGGTTTCCTGGTGGTTAATTGGAGCTAAGGGTCTCAACAGACTTTTCTGCCTGAGCTGGCTTTGAATTGTGATCCTCAGATCTCAGCTTCCTGAGTAGCTAGGATTACAGATGTGAGCCACCAGCACCTAGCCAACATGTTGCTTTTCGATGGCTGCCACGAGCAGATTCCTGACTTAGATTCAGCTTTCTTCTTCTTTTTGAGGGTGATCTGGGGGTCAAGCCCAAGGGTCTTATGCATACTAGGCAAATGCTACACTGAGTTACATCCCTAGCCCCTGTTTTTTGGTGCTTTTGTTTTGCAATACTGGGCTTACTAGGTAGGTGCTCTACCACTTGAACTAGGCTCCCAGCCCTTTCTTGGGGTTCATTTTTGAAGTAGAATCTTGCTATCTTTGCTAACCTTGAATTTGCAATCATCCTACCTCTGTCTCCCAAATAGCTGGGATTAAAGACATGTGCAATTATAGCTAACTCATCCTTGGTTTTTTTATTGAGACAATATCCTATATAGCCTAGGACTTGTCTTTTTTGGGGGGGTAGGGGTGGGAAGAGTGGTCTTGGGGCTTGAACTCAGGACCTGAGTACTCTCCCTGAAGGTTTTTTTGGGGGGGGGAGTTGTTTCATTTTTTGTTTTTGTTTTGTTGCTCAAGGCTAGTGCTCTACCAGTTGATCTATAGCTCTATTTCTGGCTTTTTGATATTCAACTGGAATCCCACAGACTTTCCTGCCCAGGTTGGCTTTGAACTACAATCCTCAGATCTCAGCCTCCTGAGTAGCTAGGATTCTAGACATGAGCCACTGGTGCCCAGCTTTGCCTAGGCTTGTCTTGAACTTATGAGTCTCCCACTTTAGTTTCCTGAGTAGTTGGAATTACAGGCATGTGTCACCATGCCCAGCTCTAGACGCAATTGTTAAGGGTGTTTTCCTACTTCCACCTGAGTACTATATTCTACACCCTCTCCCCACCCCTGAAGTTCCCAGAGACCTATCCACACTAGCTGCTTCTGGATAAGACAGATAAGTGTGAGGAGACCTGAGTCAGCGGAAGCCCTGATCCCTTCAGGAATGGGGGCAGGAGCTGGAAGGCTGTGATCTGAGAGACGGCTGATAAGTAATGTGGTTTCACATCAGGTCATTTCCTGAAAGTCAGATCCACTTTACACAGGCGGACAAGAGCAGGAGCTTCCAAATTCACTCCTGGGGCCTCCAAATTAAAAGCCAAATAGGATGTAGCTTTTGCCTGGGCTGCGTCTTCATCTGTCAAGAGTGGTTATCTTCAGTGTCGCTGCCAGGGCTGCTACTGTCACTCACCCCATCCAGCACCTCCATTGTGGCTAGAGCAGCCACGCCACCCAGCAGGGTGTTCACACGCGTGCATGGGCCCCTGAGATTCCTACCGCTTATGGAGATAAAGGGAAATACCCATCTAGGCTCATCCAGCTGGGTCTTTAGAGGAACCTTACGACTTCTTGCTGGATCTCCTAGTATGAGCCTTGCCGCCTGGAGCCGGTGCTAGACTCCTAGAGGTTCTCTTTAGAAAAGGGTCAAGAATTCTTAAGGAGAATGGAAAATAGTTCCTGATGCTCAGGAACTGCCAGCTCTAGCCCCTGGGGGGTGGGAAGAGTGACAGAGAAGGGAGTCAGGGACATGGATGGCGACTCAGGGTAAATCACAGAGGAAGGGTCTCTGAGATAAGCACTCAAGATCTAGTCCCAACTGTGCCTTTACCTGCTGTGTGACCTTGAGCCCATTGCTTCACTTCTCTGCACTTTAGTTTTCTCAGCCTGGAATTTTCTTCTGGCCCTTTCCCTTCTCAGGATTGTACAACTTAAAGGCTCACAGAGGAACCCAAAGGAACATCATGTAGGCCCCCAGATGCTATTGTCATCCAAGGTTACAAGCAGTGTGGCCTGGAGGACACATGGGAGCCGTGCATTCTGTAGCAAGACCACAACATGGTGGGACCCTGTTCTCCAAGGCTGGAGGGAGGGGCTTGGAGCTGGGGCCTGCTGTGTCTTTGTCCTCTTTGCCACCTAGAATGCTCAGACGACTTGGCCACCAAGAAGAAAGGACCCTTTTTAAATCAGAAGACTTGGACAAAGACTTATGGCATCAGTGGGGCACTAGTGGCTCATACCTATAGTCCTAGCTACTCAGGAGGCTGAGACCTTAGGATCATAGTTCAAAGCCAGCCCAGGCAGAAAAGCCCATGAGACTCCAATTAACCACAAAAAGCTAGAAGTGGAGCTGTGACTCGAGTGGTAGAGTATTAGGCTTGAGCACAACATCTCCAAGTAGCACTTCGAGTTTAAGTCTCAGGACCAGACAAAAAAGAAAGAAAGAAGGGGGAGGAGGGAGGGAAGAAGGAAGGAAGGAAAGAAGGAAGGATGGAAGGAAGGAAGGAAGGAAGGAAGGAAGGAAGCAAGGAAGGAAGGAAGGAAGGAAGGGAAAGAAGGAAAGAAGGAAGGAAAGGAAAGAAGGAAAGAAGGGAAAGAAGGAAAGAAAGAAGGAAAGCGATCCTAAGTATTCTCATCACATCAAGAAAAAAAAGAGAGGGCTGGGGATATGGCCTAGTGGCAAGAGTGCCTGCCTTGGATACACGAGGCCCTAGGTTCGATTCCCCAGCACCACATATACAGAAAACGGCCAGAAGCGGTGCTGTGGCTCAAGCGGCAGAGTGCTAGCCTTGAGCGGGAAGAAGCCAGGGACAGTGCTCAGGCCCTGAGTCCAAGGCCCAGGACTGGCAAAAAAAAGAAAAGAAAAAGAAAAAAAAGAGAAAATGGTTGCTGTGAAGGTGATGACTATGTCAAACTGCTTGGTGATGGGGAATATTTTATAGTTTATACATCTAGCCAGTTGAATGTATCAAATGCATACAAGTTTGAACTGCCACCTACCCCTCAAAACAGCTGGGTTGGGGAGAGTAAATCCTTTTTTCAGGAGGACAGCGAGGGGAGAGGAGGGAAGGCAAGTGGGGCCTGAAGGGAGCCTCGTGGGGTCTCTTCCTAGGTTGGGGAGAGCAGTGGCCTGGCCCTGACACCCTGATGCAGGAGGCTCCCTCTGTGGAGCTTCTATAAATGTGAAGAAGCCCAAGAGATGGGGAGAGGTTGATCAGGAGGTTCCTGGGCTCCTACACCTACATCAGGGCCCCTGCCCCCAGTGGGGAAGACTGGGGGAGGCTTATGGGTTTGATCTAAGCAAGCTCTTGTGGGTCTTGAGGCAGGTAGGGAGGGGAAGCAAAAAAGGAACAAGTAAATTAAAAAAACAAAACAAAACAAAAAAAACACCTTTGTGGTAGCGTCCTCTCAGCTGGAACAACCTGACAGACTGGCCCAAAGCCAGGAAAAGGGCTACAGGCAGGAGCTAGGGTAGGTGACCCTTCCACATCCTTGGGAAGGCCCTGGGAGATAGAAGGGGACTGTCGCCTCTCCAGGCCAGCCTCAAAAGCTCTGCCTTTCCTTCTTTTCCTTCAGTCTCAGCCCCCATGACCCTTCCCAGCCTGAGACTCCAGAGTATCAGGAATGCTCTAGGCTGGGGATTTCCCAGAGTGGAGGGAGGAGCGATCTCACTCTACAGTCAGGCCTCAATGCCTTCTGCCCTGCCCTTGCCAGGCAAACCCATCCCTGAACAATGCTAATGCCAGGTAATCGAGTATGAGTGAAGAATGCAGGGGTAAAGAAAGCGGGTATGAGAAACTGAAGCTGTTGTGCTGTGTGTATTCGAGCTGTGTAACTTTGGGCCAACTGCTTGACCTCTCTGTGCCTCCTCTTAATGGGTGCAAAAGACAGTTGTGGGAATCACTAATGCTATTTGTAAAACACTCTTGGCTCTTTCTCCTTCCAGGCAGGGTAGAAGAGCATTTTCTGGACTCCTGAGATTAGGTGGAGTTGTAGAACTAATCCGGGCCGATGAGTTATGGAGAGAAGTGCCACGTTCAGACGTGAACATTTAGCAACCAGTGGGAGACTCTGGAGCTGTCTTTTTCTCTTTGAGGCAGAGTACAGTGCTCCAGAATATTGGAAATCCAGCTGATTTATCCATCTGCTTTAAAGAGCACAGCTCCTAACAATGCACACTGGACACATAGCGTTAAGCAAACCTCAGATCTTGGTCGCCTTCAGTGACTGAGACAGGGCTTGCTTGCTATCATAGAGTCACTTAGCTCCTGCTGGTGCCAGGGAGGGTTGTGAAGGGCACATCATGAGCCCAAGGGCCAGGCATCAACTGAGCATTCGGGATGAGCTATCTGCCATGATGGTTGTGATGAGCCCTGGGTACAGGGGAGTGGCCATAGGGAGCTAACAAGGAGAGTGGAAAGCTGGGCACCAGTGGCTCACATCTGTAATCCTAGCTACACAAGATGCTGAGATGTGAGGATGAGGGTTCAAAGCCAGCCTGGGCAGGAAAGTCTGTGGTACTCTTACCTCCAATGAATCACCAAAAAAGCTGGAAGTGGAGCTATGGCTCCACTGTGGTGACAAGCTAGTCCTGAAAAACAAAACCTTAGGGCTGGGGATATGGCCTAGTGGCAAGAGTGCCTGCCTCGGATACACGAGGCCCTAGGTTCGATTCCCCAGCACCACATATACAGAAAACGGCCAGAAGCGGCGCTGTGGCTCAAGTGGCAGAGTGCTAGCCTTGAGCGGGAAGAAGCCAGGGACAGTGCTCAGGCCCTGAGTTCAAGGCCCAGGACTGGCCAAAAAAAAAAAAAAAAAGAAAAACAAAACCTTAAAGGCAGCACCCAGGCCCTGAGTTCAAGCCCTAAGACTGGCACCCCCCAAAATAAAAAAGAAAGAAGGAAGGGGAGACTGGAGGCTGCCCACAAAGACCCTTAAACTCCACAAGTTCCGACCCAATTTGAAAATGCATGGAAAGATTCAAGATTCTTTTTTAAAAATTGAGTCATAGCATGCTTTCTAGATATCTCCCCAGGACCTGGGAAACAGCAGGTGGCTCATAAATATTTCTTGACTAAACCAATCAAGATTGGAGGATAAGAGACCAATTAGGAGTCCTTCAGTGACCAGGTATCCTGGTGGGGAGGGCTGGACTCAACCCAGGACAGGTGCCATAGAGATGGGAGGAGATTCATAGCCAATATCTGGCTTCCTCCATGCCTGCCCCGCCCACCTCTGCCCACCCTGCCTAACCTGGATAGGCAGCATCCTAGGTACTGAGACTGGTGTACAGCCCAGAACCACCTCATAACTCACTGTGTTTATGATGAAGCGGAGCAGTTGTTTGGGAAGACAGCCACTCTGATACCCAGCAGCCCCCAGGGCCCTTCCTGATATTTCTCCTCCTCCATCCTCTGCTTAACATGCCAGCTCCTTCTCCCACACCCCACTCCCGCCCTCCCCCGCCCCATGGCATTGGGTCTCTCCCCCCTCATGTACACCCCTCCTCTGCCTGCCTCTCTGGCTCTGCAGTCGGGAGAAAATTTATTGCAGGCCCAGACTGCTATGGGCAAATACTAATAAAATGCTGTTTTGCTGCAATTTGTTTAATTGGCCACAGAAGAGACGTGTAGAGTGTGTTCAGGCTCTGCCTGTGCCTGCCAGCCAGCCTAACTCTTACTCCCGCCTTGTCCCCCTGGCTGTGGCCATCAAGAATGGGATGGTGGCCAGGTGCCGGTGGTTCATGTCTACAATCCTAGCTACTCAGGAGCCTGAAATTGGAGGACCATGGTTCAAAGCCAGCACAGGCAAGAAAGTCCGCAAGATTCTTATCTCCAATAAACTACACAGAAAAAGCTGGAAGTGGCACTGTGGCTCAAGTGGTAGAGCGCTGGCCTTGAGCGCAAAGAGCCTCAGGAAAGGCACCCAGGCCTTGAGTTCAAGCCCTGGGACCAGCAAAAAGAGAGAATGGGATGGTGGGGAGAAGGGGAAGGGAAGACTAAAGGAGCCCCATGCTCTGCAGAGGGCAGGAATGAGTCCACCTCCATCTGTTCTTATAGAACTTTACTGAATCTGTTACCCATAGGAGTCTGTGACTTCCCTGAGTTCAAATCCTACTACCTGTTCTTCTTAGCTGTGTGATTCTAGGCAAAATTTGCAGCTTCTCTGTGCCCCAGGTTCCTCATTGTATAATGAGGATGATACCAACAACCTGGTAAGGGGTCAATGAACTCATCTGTGAACAACCTGTGGAACAATGCCTTTAGAAGCACAAAATCAACGTTACAAATTTGGGCTGCTTAGGTTCTAGTCCCAGCTCTGACACTTGGCAACTGTATGACTGAGCAAGTTACTTACGTACTGTGTGGTTCAATTGCCTCTTCTGTTAAATGGGTATGACTGTACTGACCAAGGCAAGGCTGAGGGCTGGGTGCTCTGTTGGCATGGGCGAGGGGGTTCTGGAAAGTCTTCATACCCTGGTTCCTGTGCTGGAGTTGCTATGGGGGCAGAGTGAGTTCCCAGAGATGGCATTCAGAAGGGCCAAATTTTGAGCTGTCCCTTGGTGCCTTGAGGCCAACGGGTGTGGTCACAGAACCATGGGGGGGGGGGCTCCATGGCAGGTCCCCCAGTAGGGTCTGAAGCTGGATAGCTGCTCATGAGGCCAGTGCAGCCTCTCATCTGCTCTCTTCTTGGCCCCTGGCACCTACTTCCTGGGGATGGGTACCGTGCCACCTGCCAGATGGCACCAGCAGAGGCTGGGGCATAAGGGTAGGTGGGTAAAGTTAGGCCAGGCTGCAGGAACCAGTCACAGGGGTCCTGGGACACATGGGCTGGGTCTGTCCAGACAAGAGATGCCAGGGACAGGGTGGGGACAGCCCTGTAGGACTGTCTGATGTCACCCAGGAGCATTTGTATACGCACACAGGCACGCACACACCCAAGGAATTGTGCTGTGTGTTCCTGGAAACCCCTTCTCAGATGGCCCAGGAAGCTTTATCCAGGGAAAAGTCCCCTAGGCCCAGAAGGTCATGTATGTTACAGAGTCAACACGATACTACAGGCCACTTAAGCCAGACCTAGCTGGGGCTGAATTCTGAGCCACTCCCTCTCCTCATAGATGGAGAAGAGATTGGAGGATCGAGTTGCCTCAGGGTGCTTCCCTTGCCTCTCCAGAGGGCTGGAAGAATCCCCTGGACCTAGCCGGTACATTCAAACTCCAGCTTTCCTGCCAGGAATTGAGCTGCATGCTCTTAGGTAAGTGGATTCACCTCTTTGAACTTCACGTTCCTTATCTACAAAGTAGGAGCAGTGATGCATATACATACCTATGTCATGTTGGCTTAAATAAGCTGAAACCTTAGACTGAGGGTGTAGCTCTGTGGTAGAGGGTCTACCTAGCACATGAGAAGCCTTTTGTTTCATCTTGGGGGTGGGAGGAGTTAACATCCACATTGCCAGGTGCTGGTAGCTCATACCTGTTATCTTAGCTACTCGGGAGACAGAGCCCTAAATGACTGAGGATCAAGACCACTCCAGACAGAAAAGTCCATGAGATTCCACTTCCAATTAAACAGAAAAAAACAGCAACAAACAAACAAACGAACAAAAACCCTAGACTGGACTTATGGCCCAAGTAGTAGAAGGCCAGCTATAAGCAAGAAAGCCAACACATATCCAAAGTATAGAGGAGAGGGCTCGGCAACCATAGGCATTCCCTCTAGGCTCTAGGCTAGCCAGATTATTCTTTCCCAATAGTAGTTTCTCTGGCTATTACGCTGGACTCTCACAGCCTGGGACAGATTCTAGCACACAGTAGGCACTCGGGAAATTCATACTGGCTTGTTGGCCAGGTAAGGGGGCCTTTCCTTAGGGTCGAGCCTGGCAGTGTAAATGGGTTTCAGGCAGCAGCCCCAGCCTACCCTCTAAGGCCTTCAGTCCTGACAGTACATAGGTCGGTGTCATTTGCAGGGCCTGGGCAGCAGGCTGTACTCCAGCTCAGCCCTGGGCAATATGCTCTGGCTGATCTCCCTCCTCCACTCTTCCTTACCTCATCATACTCTCTCTGCCTCTCACTGCTTCCACCCCCATGTCAGGCTACTTTCCTCCAAATAGCGCTCCGATCTTGGATCACCCAACACCAGCCTCTCCCAGCTTGCTGATGGCACTCAGGGAAGTGTGCATACCCTCTTGGGCATTTCGGAGGCACTTTTCTTCTTTTCTCTTCTTTTCTGGTACTGAACACAGGGCCTTGTGCTTGTTCTGCTTGCTTTCAGCTGGCATGCTATCACCTGAGCCATGCTTCTGGTCTGGCTTTTTGCTAATTATCTTAGAGATGCAATCACTTGGATTTTTCTGTTTGCGATGGCTTTGACTGGCAATCCTACAGCCCATAGCCTCCTGAGTAGCTAGGGTTACAGGCATGAGTCACTGGCACCTGGCTGTGGTGAGTGTGTTTTGGGAACAGACTCTGCGCCATTGTACAGAAGAGAAAATGGAGGCCCTAGAAGGGGAATGAAGTCTCATCTCTCATGTAGCCAGAACAGAGACACCCATAAAACAGTGGAGAAAGAGACAAAAATGTCTTGGCCTAGGACTGAACAAACCTGTCTCTGGTTATGATTGTCCCCCCAAGTTCTGTTGGCACCTCTTCCTATTCTAGGGCATTAAATGGAGTGGGTGGGCACAGGGTTGAGGGTGGGGGAATTGGAAGAATAGGGAAACTGAGTTGTCCAACCCAGTTCGGCTGACACTAAAGCAGTCAGCTGTGGTGAACAACAGCTTGGTACATAGCCAGCATGGATAGTCTCACACCCTCTACCAGGCCAGCAGCTGGAAGTAAGAAACAGGAGCAGAATCCCCCACTCCTACCCTGCTCCTATTTCCTGTAGTTGCAGTAGTGGGGGTGGGGGGAGTAATATTGAGGGTCTCAGAAGGTGCAGGAGCAGAGGAGGGGAGCCTGGTGAATTCTCCACCAGCCCTAGAGCCCCAAGTCACCTCCAGGAGGACTCCAGACTTACATACCTGGCCCCCACCAGATCTCCCACAGATTGACTCTGAGATCTTTGTAGAGACGGCCTGATCTAAAGCCCTGGTAGGAGGTAGCGGTGGGCAGGAGAGCCCAGACCCCCAGAATCCAATAGAGAATATAGTTATATAGTTAGTATCAGTGCCAATGGCTCATGCCTGTAATCCTAGCTACTCAGGAGGCAGAGATCTGAGGATCAGGGTTCAAAACCAGTCCCAGGCAGGAAAGTCCATGAGACCTCTTATCATCAATGAACCTCCAGAAAACTGAACCACCAAAAAACCACAGCACCAGAACTGGCTCAAAATGGTAGAGCACTTTGAGCAAAAAAGCTCAGGGGCAGCACCCAGGTCCTGAGTTCAAGCCCCATGGCTAACAACAACAACAAAAAGAACAGCCAAGGGAAGACAGGGGCAAGATGGGCCCTGTACCCTGTGGGCTCCATTATCTGGGACTCTGCCTGGGTCCAAGTGAAGGGCTAATGGAACCTAGTGAAGAAGAGATGAAACACCCACTGAGAACCGGCCTCGGGAAATAGGAACATGGGCCTTTGCTTCCTGGAACTTGGAGTCTGATGAGAGAGACAGGGGGAGGCAAGCTAGCCCCAAGGCACTTCCCATCCCATGTTTCTAGGGCTAAAACCAGTATGTGCAAAAGCTTACATGGACAAGTAGGCACCTGATTTGCTACAGGTCCAGGAAGGCTTGCCAGTGAACGTGACCCCACACCTTGACTAGAGGATAAATTAATACAAGTGGTCAAAGGATCCAGAATAGGGAGGGGTGTCCAAGGGGTGCATTCAGAGGGACCCAGAGTTCAGAGTAGCCAGGAATGAGAAGATAAGTCTAAGAGGCAGGACAGTGGCACCTCCGGGAGAGGGGGTTCTAAGGCTGTTGAACTTCATCCTGAAAGCCTTAGGCATGGGTCATGAGTAGCAGGAGAGGTCTAGCAGGGAGAAGTAGGCTTCAACTTGCCTTTTAATACAATTTTATTATTATTATAAAGGTGATGTACAGAGGGGCTACAGTTACATAAGTCTTTTTGGATAATCAGCCATTTTCTTGCTTGCTTTTTAAGACTGTCCCTCTAATTGCACCTGGGGAAAAGACTGGGGGCAAGGAAACTATAGGGGACTGTTCCAGTAATCCAGGGTGACAACCCTGATGGCCTAGTCTAAAGGAAACTATTTCAGATGCAGAGTGGATGGGACTTTGCAGTGACTGGTTGGCACCCATGGCTGTGGTGTCAATTACCAACATACAGGTACTAACCAGGGTTGACTGATGGGGCTGGGGCAAACTCTGGGTTCTTCACATTGGTCCTATTGAATGTGAGGAGCCGAGTGTTCCAGTGTCCCTCCCCCTTTGGCCCCTCCCTGGCCAGCGTTCCAAGCATCAAGTCCAAGTCTGTGCATTTGCCCCATGCATCCTCACAATCCTCAGCATGCAAGCAGAGCAGGGAAGACAGAACTATGCCAACATGTGGCTCTTGCCTTCCAGGTCCTGCCAGTTAGCTGGACAGGCAGGCTACGTGTACCAACAGCAGCAAACCAAGGTCTGACCTATCCAAGGCAGAGCTTGATTGCCTGTGACAGAAGGCTGTTTGCAAGGGCAGTAAATGACAAAGGACCAGCTGGGTGAAGGGCCATCAGGGCCCTGGTGATTCATGCTGTAGTCCTAGCTACTTAGGAGGCTGAAATCTGAGAATTAAGGTTCAAAGCCAACCCAGGTAGAAAGGTCTATGAGTTGCTGATTTCCAATTAACCACCAAAAAGCCAGGAATGGAGCTGTGGCTGAAGTAGTAGTGTACCAACCTTAAGTGAAGAAGCCAAGCAAGATCATAAGGCCCTGAGTTCAAGCCCCAACACACACACACACACACACACACACACACGGAAAGAATAAAGGCCAAATTGTTCATCTCTGGTCTAGAGTTAAATCAGTAAAGCAAATGGACTCCAAATGGAGAATGTTAAACTTCACTCCTTTCCAATCAGCTTGTGCTGGGCACCAACCAGGCACCTTTGGACAAGTGACAGGACCTGTCCAGGTTTCAGTGTCTGGGAAATAGAATGCAATATTCCTTTTTTTTTTTTTTTTTGATTGGTCATGGGGCTTCAACTCAGGACCTGGGCGCTGTCTCTGAGCTGCTTTGCTCAAGGCTTGCACTCTACCACTTTGAGCCATAGCTCTACTTCTGGTTTTCTGGTGGTTAGAGATAAAAGTCCCATGGAATTTCCTGCCCAGGCTGGCTTTGAACCATGATCCTCAGATCTCAGCCTCCTGAGTAGCTAGGATTACAGCTGTGAGCCACCAGTGCCCAGCTGGGATGCAGTACTTTTATCCCCACAGTAGTAAAGATGACCAAACTATACCTGGCAAGAGTTCCAAAAGCCACCCACATTGCCATGGGAGTGGCATCAAATCTTGGGGTGAGTTCACACCATCCCCAGTGCCCTGCAGAGGAATTCCTGAGGGACCCCTGTTCATACTTAATCACAGATTTCCCCAGCTACATAAGGCTTCCTCCTTACCCAGCTCCCACCAACTCTGCCTCATGGGGGAGGAGGCCTGCGTCCTAGCAGCTCCTCCTCTGGCCCAGATAACACACAGGCCAATGGGGACCTGGCCTGCAGAAGCTTCCCAGATAAACACCACCTGCCCTAGATAACCAAGGCCCTATCTTTTGCCATCTTGTTCTCCAAACCACAGGCACTGGTGATAAAGGGATTGTGTGGGGCTGTGTCTGCCTGGCCCAGGTGGCAGCTTTTCTTCACAGCTTTTTCATTTGTCTTTTTTTTTTCCTCTCCATATTATTAACAACAAATGTTTGACCCCTTTAGGGGCAAACAAGTCTGGTAATCAGGGTCTCCCAATTCTACTTCCCCTCCTCTTGCATTTGCATCTTGCATCAAAAGCTGGGAGACCATTTGTCCCTTTGTGCCCCTTGCTGGATTTCTACAAGGAGGATAGTAAAGGCATCAGAGCTGGGATTAGGAAGTGGCAGAAAGGCAAGTTATATTAAAAAGACTCTGTAAGAAGGTGTCTATGTCTGTCTATCTGTCTGTCTCAGGGATACCTGGTAGCAGCCAGTATTTATTGAGCCCTTATATCTGATAATAACCACCATTTATTGAGCACTTGTGTCCTAGAAGCAGTATTTGATCCAATGTTGCCTTAGTTTCCATTTTACAGGTAAGCCAACTGAGACTTAGAAGGTCACAGACACAAATGGATACATAAAACTAGAATTGGAGGCCAGATGAGCAAGCTCCAAACCCTGTGCCCTTGTCCTCTGCACTGGAAGCCCCACAAGCTCCCCTATCCCTGGCCTTTCCTATGGGCATAGAAATCAAGCAGATAGCTGCTCTGCCAGGCTCAGGGCCTTCTGAGCCCAAACTGAAAGCTGCCTTTGGATCAGCGTGGATGGAATCAAGGCTGAAAGGAGGCTTGCTGCCTCCCCTCTCTTGGGTCTTCACAGTAGATGGTCTTGGCCATCATCCAGAGCAATACTCTCCTAGGATAGATGAGAAAACCAAAGAAAAGAGTAGTGTTGTACTGACTCACACCTGTTATCTCAGGAGGCTGAGATCATGAAGATTGAGGTTCAAAGCCAGTCTGGGAAGAAAAGTCATCCATGAGACTCTTATTTCTGAAATAACCCCCAATTAAAACAGAGCAGGAGTCATGGCTTAGGTGGTAGAGTACCATCTGAGCAAGCAAACTAAATGAATGCAAGGCCCAGAATTGGAACCTTGATACTAGGAAGAAAAGAAAAGAAAGCCAAGTCAGGTACTGGTGGCTCACGCCTAGAATCCTAGCTACTCAGAAAGCTGAGATCTGACTGATTGAAGCTTGGCAGGGCAGACAAATTCACCCAATTTACAGATGGAGAAAATTAGACTAGAGAAGGAAAATGGCTTGCCTAAAGGCTAACCTAGGTTTTTTTTTTTTCAGCAGTACCGGGGTTTGAAGTCAGGGCCTTAAGGCTTCCTAGACAGGTTCTCTATCATTTGAGCCATGCCTCCAGCCCCCAGGTGTCTTGTTTGCAATGCAAGGTCACTTTTATTCTCCCATGTGAGACACCCACCGTGGGGTACAAAGCACAGCTCAGAGGCAGACACTCAGAAGCACAGAAAGGGTTACCCAGGTAGGCATAAAATTATGTGCACTTCTAAGTATGCATGCTCACACTGGTGCTGTATGGACACACGGTCCCCCTCCCCCACCAAAGGGCCTGAAAGTAGTCACTGCTTGAGTTGCTCCTGCTCTCCTCCCCCTCATTCTTCACACACACACACACACACACACACACACACACACACACACACACACCACACAACAGCCCCCCACCTCCAGAAAACCACCAATCCAGGAAACTCCATGCTGTGCTCAAAAAGGGCACTTAATTTTTCATTCTTAAATGCTGGGACGCTCTTGTCTTCCAGCTTCACCCAAACCCTTTGGTAGAGATGGATGAGGGCGCAGAACACAGTTATCAGAAAGATTAAGCCAGGACTTGTCATTTTTTTTTTATATCACGGAGCAGTCAGCTTGACGAGTGATGTCCTCCACTCTGCCAGGATGAGTCCAGAACCTTTAGTGCCAGTAGTAAAAAAGACTATAAAAAACACCATTGGAGAAAGGGTAATGATGAAATTTAACTGCTCCCGATCACACACCTGGGGTCTGCTCACTGCGGAACCTGGGGGTTCGGCCACATCATCCGTAAAGGCTGTGTCCTTGTCTCTGTGTTTAAGGTCCTTCCACTGAACCAGAACACTGCTGGGACCCAGGACCATCTGCCCCACCCGCCGGCACAGCAGGTGCAGCAAGAGCCTAAGGGAGAAGGAACGGCCCCATTCTGGAGGCCTTGGGGTCTGTGGACTGCAAAGGGGCTGTGAATCTGGATGTCCCAGGGGTCCTGCGGAGCCACAGGGTAATAGAGGAGCTCCAGCTACCACTGCTATTGAGAGCAGGCCAAGGCTAGAATTGGATTTCCTTCTTTGATTCTTCCTCCCTTAGCTTTAGTCCACTCAAGGTGCTCTACCACTTGAGCCACACCTCTCCTTCCAGTTTCTTGCTAGTTAATTGGAGATTAAAGCCCTATGGACTTTTCTACCCAGGAAGGCTTTGAACCATGATCCTCAGATCTCAGCCTCCTAAGTAGCAGGATTACAACCATGAGCCACCTGTGCCCAGCAATATTGTTATTGATGTATTGTATCTACCCATATAAAAGTAACACACTTATGTAACTGTAACACCTCTGTACATCATTTCTATTATAACAATAAGTAATTTTTAATAGGGGGAAAAGCAACCTGATAATTGTTAGTTTTTAACTGTTTTTCTTTACAAAGTTAATTTGTTCACATACCCAGCAGACTGATCAAGAAATAAAACATTGCTAGCTCCCCAGAGGCCCCCTTGTGGCCCTTTCCTGTCCTTACTTCCTCTGAAGATAAGGATATTTCTGATTTTTAACATGGTAGATTTTGTCTGGTATTTATTTCTGTTTTTTGTTTTTGTCAGTCACAGGGCTTGAACACAGGGCCTGGGCACTGTCCCAGAGCTCTCTTTTTGCTCAAGGCTAGTGCCTTATCACTGAACCACAGCACCACTTCCAGTTTTCTGGTGGTTAATTGGAGATTTGAGTCTCACAGATTTTCCTACCTGGGCTGGCTTTGAACCACAGTCCTCAGATCTCAGTCTCCTGAGTAGCTAGGGTTACAGGCATGAGCCACCAGCACCCAGCTTGTCTCTTGTTCGTTGATTTGTTTTGAAACTTGAGGATCCCTTTTAACCTCTGCAAAATGCTGTTTTGATTTTAATAGCTACAGCAGCTGCCTCCAAAGATACTTATCTGCTGGGATTCACAGCCTTGTGTGGTCCCCTCAAATAGAATCAGGGTGGTCTTTGTAAGCAGTAAAACATAGCAGAAGTGACAGCATCTGGTTTCTGGGGCTAGTTCATTGTGGATATGGAGCTTCTCCCTTACCCCCAGAGAGTCACTAGCCCTGAAGAAGCCAGCCACTGTGTGAGAGCCTTCTGTGTGAAGAGTGCCACAAGAAGAGGAAGTGATGGCTCCCCACAATAAACATTGTCTTGAGCACATGAGTTCTCCATCTTGGATATAGGCCTTCTAGTGACAGTCAGCATATGATCCTAACTCTGGGAGAAACCCTAAGCTACTCTCTCCCAGCCAAGCTACTCCAGTGTTCCTGACCCAAGCAACACGGTGAGAAATAATACCTGTTTATCATTGTTTTGTGCAACTGAGTTTTGGAGTTATTTGTTACACAAGTAATAGGTAAGTAATAAAGTACTCATTGATTGAGTACATACTCAATGAGCCACACCTCCTAGGCATTGAGTAACCTGTGGGTGTTAGATTTATTCTTTCTTTTGTCTTTTCTAGTCTGGGAAAGATTTATCTCCAATTAGCCAGCAAAAAGTTAAAAGTAGAGCTGTGACTCAAGTGATAGAGGACCAGCCTTGGTCCTGAGCTCAAGCCCTAGTGCTGGTGCGAGTGCACGCACACACATACACACACACGCACGCACACACAGTCATTTTTTTAAAAATTGCTTTGCTTTCTCACTTTTTAAATTGTGAAACAGCACATCCATAGGTAGCCTAGGCTGGCATAGATTTCCTACCTCCACTTCCAAAGTACTGGGATTACAAGTGTGTGCCAATATACCTAATATAGGGGCTTTTAATATGATGCCTAAAACTTGGCCCAAGTTAAAGACTAGTATTGGCTTCAAGGTGCCTCTAGGACCTGAAGCCCGCAGGGCTGGGTTAGAGTGAAGAGCTACTGTTGACTCCATTCATCTCCCAAGCTCTTTTTGGTTTTGTTTTGTTTTGTTTTTTTGGTTGTGGGACTTGAACTCAGGAACTGGGTGCTGTCCCTGAGCTCTTTTTGCTTAAGGCTAGCACTTTACCACTTGGAGCCACAGTGCCACTTCCTGTTTCTGGTGATTAATTGGAGATAAGAGTCTCACAGATTACCCTGTCCGGGCTGACTTTGAGCTGTGATCCTCAGAGCTCAGCCTCCTGAGTAACTAGGATTACAGGAATGAGCCATGGGTACCTGGCCTCCCAAGCTCTTTTCATACTAAAATTGTGGAATCAGAGGCTGTCAGCATCTTGCCTTCCAAAATCCTTGCTCCTTCCATATCATTTGGGCAGTCAAATGTGACTGTGATCAAGCCGAGTTTCGGGGTCAAACAGACCTGTCTTCAAATCTTAACTCCCTCTTCCAAATTTGTGTGACCTTAGACAACTAGCCATACTCTGAATCTGTTTCTTCACTAGAAAAATCAGGGATTTTCTGATGGCTGGCTCACAGATTGTTTATGTGGGTGGGGGTGGATGGTTTGTACCTCCCATTGCCTGACTGGAAATACTCCAGAGATTTCACAGCTATGATGATCATCAAACCAGAGGCAGGGTATTGTCAGGAGTATCTGAGTTCTGGGGTTCCCTTCTCAAATAAGCCCTAACTAGTCACCTCATATGCTATTCCTCCTTCTCCTGAGCTCATTGGCACCCCAACAGGAAGTTTGGAGACCAGGTGAGCACATGGCCACATGCTAGAACTTGGTTGATCAGGCTGGTTTGCTCTCCCTCGTTAGCGTCGCCCTGGGGCCTGCTCTCTCCTTAGCAAAGGCCTGGATAACGAAGGCCACAGCCTATTAATTGCAGTGACAGTGATAAAGGAAGGGGGGGAGGCTGCTATTTGTCTTGCTCGTAACCTCTCGCATCATTCCAAGATGAATGAAAACTCATTTTCTGCTTTGATTCGGTCTAATTTCTCTGGGCCCCCTGGGCCTCGTGGGGGAAGGGACTCAGAGACCCAGCTGAGAAAGAATTGAAGGGAGGAAACCAGTGGGGTCAGAGGTCACAGTGGGAGAAGGCCTGCTCCACTAGGGAACCAAGAGCATGGGCAGGGGGTGGGGTGGAAGGGAGGACCATTGGGGCCTTTCATTTCATTCATTAACATCAAGGGTGTTGGGGTTTGTGCAGGTGAGGGGCTGGCTGGATTCAGGAATCAGTCCTGCAAAGGAGAGGATCTACCACCCATCTCACAGGGGAGGTAATGGTGGTGGACCTGAGTGGGAAAACTGCTCTTCCAAGATCACACAGCAAGGGAGAACAAAGTCCAGCCTCAGGATACAGTAGAGCTGGTCCTGGATCCTCCCTGGCTCTTTCCTTGTCATCCATGACATTGGGCAAAGGGAATGAGGAGGTAGGGGTGAGGGATGGGCCCTTCAATCTGTCAAGGAACAAAGACTGGCAGAGGAGAGCCTTGTTGGAATAGCTATGTTTTCATATGGAAGCAAGAGCCTTCTAGGACCATATGGTGGATGGAGAAGTGTGGACGGCTTTGTACAGGGTAATGCTTATAGAAAGGGCAAAGCAGGCCAGTAGCCTCCAGCAATCTTTGCTCCTGTGTCCAAAAAGGCATCTATCTGTCAGTCTCCATACCCATCCTGCCTGGTTGTTTGCTGTGTCACCCAATAACCCCTTCTGATGGCCCAAAGGTCCGAAGAATGGGAGGGACTTGGGCCTCATCATCTTTCTGCCAACTGCCTTAGGGTACCTCCCCATGAATGGAAGAAGAGGGAGATTACTACCTCACTGGATAAGGAGTATCATGTGTAGGACATGCTTCACACAGCATCCTCTCAGAATTTGGGGGCACGAGATGATGAGGAGTTGGGCGGGGGGTGGGGGCTGAGAGCATGCAATGCATGAATGAGAATGTGGGCTGGCTAGGCACAGACAGCTCATGCCTGTAACCTTAGCTACTCAGGAGACTGAGATCTGAGGATTGCAATTTGAAGCCAGCCCAGGCAGGAGACTCTTCTCTCCAATTAACCACCACAAAAGCCAGAAGCAGAACTGTGGTT
The DNA here is from genome assembly GCF_023159225.1 of Perognathus longimembris pacificus. Classification (NCBI taxonomy): domain Eukaryota; kingdom Metazoa; phylum Chordata; class Mammalia; order Rodentia; family Heteromyidae; genus Perognathus; species Perognathus longimembris. The sequence continues at coordinate 25,283,733 of NC_063177.1, read as the reverse complement.
CAAGTGGTAGAGCACTAGCCTTAAGCTGAAAAAGCTAAGGGATGGTACCTAGGCCCTGAGTTCAAGCCCCAGCACACACACACACACACACACACACACACACACACACACACACACACACACACACACACACACAGGCAGCCTGCTGCAAAACACAGCTCTGCCACTGACTACAATGTGACTTTGGGCACGTTGTTTGGCCTCTCTAGAGCTCACAATCTTTGCCTATAAAACAAAGTGGGAAAGTCACACTGTCTCCTTCCTGTCATTATCAGTTCACTTAGATAAAGCATGTAGAATGTGTTCTCTGGGCAGGCTGGGCTCTGAGGCACCACTACCAGGCTGGGATACCGCTGTTTAAGAGTCTGATATGTGTGAGAAATAAGGCAGCTGACTCAATCGAGTCCATCACCAATGGAGTTCTCCATCTGCCCCATCTAAATTGCAAATAGCCTTCCTTTCCCCATCGTCTAGCTCCAGTTGGAGACAGCTGAACCCAGAGATGTGTTCTTGCCCCAGAAGAGCATCTGTGACATTGCTCTATCTCAAAGGGTCTGCAGGAGGCAGCCCCAGGCCAAGCCCCACCCCCATCCGGCACTCTGGGAAACAGGAAGTGAGGCCCCATCTGAGCCAACCAGCCTTCAGAGTGTGGTTCCTGGCCCCACCCTTCCTCCAAGGACCCAGCCTAAATCATACATAAGTGTAGAGAGACAGGTGACAGGTGACTTTCATTCAGTGTTCACAGTGTTCACAGCTTACAGGTGCAGGCCCTGGCCACGGTGTTTCAGGCCTGGCTTTAGCTATCCGGCCTGCTACCACAGCTGGAATAGTAACGTGCTGGCTTCCATCCCCTTCTGCTGATGGAGAGACTGAAACTCAGACAAGTTCCATAACTGAGAAGTAGCAGACCTTTCACCTCCGTCCCTCTAGAGCCCAGCTTTGAAGCATTATTGTCTCCTGCCCCAAAGCAGACCCTGCACAAAATCCAAAGAAAATACAGGGCAGGGAGCCAGAAACTGTAAGGAAGGTAGAAAAGGAGCTGCTAGAGGATATCATTCACTCACTGTTGTGACATTAACAATGCGCCTACTGAGTGCTATTGGAGATAACAACAGGGAGGATGGACAATTTGCTGATGTTTCCAGGGCTCCCACATGCTAAAGGCTTTGTATGTCGAGTCCCAATCCTTCCAGCAGCCCTACTTGGCAGTGATTATGATTCTACCTTACAGATGACTTCACAAAGGCCTAGAGAGCCTAAGGATCAATGTATCCAAGTGTGAACTTGAACCTGGGCTATGTTTCTCTGAATAGTACCAGCGCCCACATTCATGATAGGTTCTCACATTCATTGGGACTTGCTGTGACCAGTCTGCTGAATACTCAGATTAACAATGTGACCTGGGGTCAATATCATTTCCATCTTACCAATGGGGAAACTGACCCATGGAGGTCAAGGACACTGCTCCGAGTAATGCAGCCAGGATTAGAGTCAGGTACATCAGCCTGTGTACTTTCCATTTCACATGAGGCCTCCCAAGGAAAGGGCTCTCCAGAGTAAGCAGTTCACCAACAGGGACTTTATTCTCTCTCTTGATTCTTGCAATAGCTTCCTACTGGGGCTTCTCCAATCTCTCCCTTGTGACTCTGATGACAAAGGTCCTGTTCCTGACATCTCTGTGGCAGAAGCAGCTGGCTGTCCTCAGTTGTTCATGCTCCCTCCCACAGGGGGTGATTCTCCCTGGAAAGCACAGGCCTGCCAGGCTCTAAGTTTCCCTGAGCCCTTTGAAACTGCTCAGGGCTGTGCCACAGCATCACCAGTGGCACATGGGCAGAACTGGTGTGTCCCATAGTGGCAGTCATGTTTCTCCATCTTCCTCCCATCCCTGTCCCTCCCTGTCCAGCACCTGGGAGTAAAGGATGCCAAGAGTCCTCACCTGTTAGAGTTGTGATGGACTGAGTTGGCAACTCTGAGCCAATGTCTGGGTATCTCGGGATGGCCCTCTGGAAGGTGATAAAGATTAAGCCCAGAAGGGGAGACCCTTGGGGCCTCGTGGAGTGATTGCTCCTATTTTTTTTAACAGGGGGGAGGAGACTCAGCATCGACACCCCAGTGAACATGAAAGAAGAAAACAAACCAAGTGCTGGTGGTTCACACCTGTAATCCTAGCTACTCAGGAGGCTGAGATCTAAGGATCATGGTTCAAAGCCAGCCTGGGCAGGAAAATCTGTGAGACTTATCTCCAATTATTCGGGGGGAGGGGGGGATAAAAGGCCAAAAGAAGAGCTGTGGCTCTTATGAGTGCAAGCCTTGAGCAGAAAAAGCTTAGGGATAGAGTCCAGGCTCTGAGTTCAGGCCCTAGGACCAACACACACACACACACACACTCCAGCCACCTGCAAACCAAGAAATGGGTTCTTATCAGGCATAGGGCCTGATTTGTCTCCTGAAGAATAAAAGCCCAGATTCCTCACAGGGCCCATAAGATCTTTTGCTTTCTGAGTACTGCCACCTTTTCTAGCTTTGTCTTCCAGCTTTAGTAAAAAAAAAAATGTGTATATTAACACAGCGTCACTATTCCCCACCAAGGCATGTGTTCCATACCCAGGGGCATTCATATGTGTTGATCCTGCTGTCTGAAACACCATCCTTCTTGCTTTAGAAAACTCCTGTTCATTCTTCAAGACCCATTCTATCACTTCCTCTTTGAAAGCTTCCCTGACTTTCTGTATCAGAGGGTACTGTGACTACTTGTCATTATCTATGATTCTATGAGCAGGGCTGTGGACTTCTTCAGGACTGGACTTGTGCCCCATCAATGTTTATATCCTTCATGGCTCCCAAGATGCCTACAACTGAGAACGCATTCAACAACTGGATGGGCTGGTAAAGCACAAGAAGTATATGGTTTAAGATCTTCAAGGCTTAGCCTTGGGCATAAATTCCCCTTACAGAGAGGAAGCTAAGAAGTTGGTTTCCAACTCTTTTTTTTTTTTTTTTTTTTTTTTGCCAGTCCTGGGCCTTGGACTCAGGGCCTGAGCACTGTCCCTGGCTTCTTCCCGCTCAAGGCTAGCACTCTGCCACTTGAGCCACAGCGCCGCTTCTGGCCGTTTTCTGTATATGTGGTGCTGGGGAATAGAACCTAGGGCCTCGTGTATCTGAGGCAGGCACTCTTGCCACTAGGCCATATCCCCAGCCCCGGTTTCCAACTCTTAAAGAGAAAGTGATACACATCGAAGGGTCCCCAGGGAAAACCAGTCCCACTCTTGCCCTGAGAATTCATCTTGTGTTCTGAACCTTGATGATCTCTTGGGGCTCATTCCTGAGACCCAGGAAAGCATGGAGGAGAAATGGCAAGATCTAAACTTAAACTGATTCATTTGCTTCTTTCCAGGCTCCTTGATAGCAAAAAGGGCTGGCCTCAAACTCTTCCTATGTAATCTTGGGCAATCCTCCAGGGTTGGAAAGGCCAGGGTTCAAATACTGCTTACTGCCCACAAAGCTCACTCACATTCTCTGCTAAAATGTGGAAAATGTTCCTAACTCACAAGATTGTTGTGAAAACCTGGAACATTTCTTACTGGGTAAAATTAACATTTCACTACCTCCCCCTCTCCTTCCTTCCCTCCTTCTCTTGCTTCCCTCTCTCCCTTTCTGCAATACTGGGTTAAAACCCAGAACCTCACATATACTAGACAAGCACTCTGCCACTAAGCTACATCCCCAGACCAAAATTGAATCCAGGCTACTTTTGTAGCTTTCCATCCATGCTGAAGGAAAGTGTGTGTGTGTGTGTGTGTATATGTGTGTGTGTGTGTGTGTGTGTGTGTTGGGGTGTGGGGATGTACACGTGTACCAAATTGTAAAGGAAGACGTTGAAGAGACATGGAAGAGATCCTGGGATTTCAGGTAAACGGAGAGTATGGGACTTAGAAAGATATGGGGGATAGGGAAGAGGAAGAGGAAGGAAAAGAAGGGGAGAAACCAAGAAGGAAACTAAGGTAAAACCAGGGGGGAAAGAATCCAGAATCCAAAGGCCAGAAGACTAAGGGACATAACAGAGAGTAAAAGACAGACAAGACAAAGAGCAAAAAAGAGAAAGAAGCAGCAGAGAGGAAAGATGCAGCCATAGAGATCCTAGGTGGGAAGGAAGGGGCCTTCTGACAGTGGGGGGTGGGGGAGCTGTCAGGAGGGAGGGACTCCAGCTGCACACAACATTCAGTTCAGCCCAGAGTGTTTGGCTGCAGAACAAGAAAAGCTTCTACTCCCCCCATCCGGGTGCATTTGATATTCAATCAATGAAGATTAACTCGCCCAAGGTAAGGGGGTTTTCACATCCATAAGGAAGTCAAATACGATTATGCAGATGAGAAAATTATCCTGAGACCAGGAGTGTCTGGTATATGATAATTACAAGAAAGGGTGGACTCCCACGCTGATTAGCATATCTCCAGGACCAGACTGATGGGGGAGGCCCAGATGAGCAGAATGACCAGGATTCCCACCTGGAGAAGTTGGGCAGAAAGGTCTGTTCCCTGGTGTCCTTCTTCAAGAGCCTCAATCTGCTTGTCCATTGATACTCCCTGGACCTATGGCTCTTGAGTCAAGTGGGCTCCTCAGACTCTGAAGACCAGGAGACCCTCCTGGCTGCAGGCTGTGATTCGTGGGCCTAGAGGAAGGTCTTGCTGTTTTCACAGCTGCAAAATGAATCAAAGTTTCTGATCTCACGTTGAAGCTTTGAAGGCCTCAAGAGGTCTCAGCCCTGTGGCACATTAAAGTTACCTAGGGGACACTAAAAACCTACCAGAGCCTGGCACTGGTGGTTCACACCTGTAATCCTAGCTACTCAGGAGGCTGAGATCTGAGAATGGCAGTTTGTAGCCAGGCAAAGCAGGAAAGTCCATGAGACTCTTATCTCCAATCAACCACCAAAAAGCTAGAAGTGGAGCTGTAGCTTAAGTGGTAGAGAGCTAGTGTTGAGTGAAAAAGCTCAGGAACAGTACATAGGCCTTGAGTTCAAGCTTTGGGACCAGCAGAGGGGTGGGGTGAGTCAGGAAGAACAGAGTTCATGCAGAGTGACTGTGGACAACCTTCATGGGAGTGTTCAATCTACTACTGGAGAACTGTGAAGAAATTACTGAAATCAGCTCTCTGGTAATGTCTATCTTATCCAACCCTTAAGGGACGGTACTGTCATCTCAATTGGACAGATAGGAAGTTGGGCTGAGATTGACAAAATGACTTGCTGTGTGTGTCTTTGTGCACGCATGTGTGCCTGTGTGCACATACACACACCAGGACCATTGCTTAAACTCAAATTCTTGTTCAGATTGCTCCCAAGGAGCCATGCCTCCAGCCTGGCCTTTAACTGGTTAATTGAAGAGGGCTTTTCTGCCCCTAGATGGCTTCAAAGTAAGATCCTCCACATCTCAGCCTCCTGAGTAGCTAGGATTACACTCATGAGCCATAGGTACCTGGCTCCTATGTACATTTCTATTTCTGTATCACACACCAGAAATGTCATGCCCAGCCAAGATGACAAGGAGGAGGGAGAAAGAAAGAAAGAAAGAAAGAAAGAAAGAAAGAAAGAAAGAAAGAAAGAAAGAGAGAGAGAGAGAAGAAGGGAGGGAGGGAGGGAGGGAGGGAGGGAGGGAGGGAGGGAGGGAGGGAGGGAGGGAGGAAGGAAGGGAGGGAGGAAGGAAGGGAGGGAGGAAGGAAGGGAGGGAGAGAAAGAGAGAGGGGGAGGCAGGAAGAGAGAAACAGAGAAAGAGGAAGGAAGGATGGAAGGAAGGAAGGAGGGAGGGAGGGAGGGAAGGAGAGAAATGGAAGGAGGGAGAGGGAGGGAGGGAGAGAAAGAAAGGAGAAAAGTAGGGAAAGAAGAGCAAAAAAGAAAAGAAGAGGCTGCAGCTGTAGAAATTGAAAGCTGGTTTGTGTCCGGCTTTGTGTCTGTGACTCTGTCTTCTCTCTGTGTATTCATGTGTGCATGCTTTGTGCTAGTTTGGGGACAGATGCGTGTATAAGCTTGTTACTCTGACTTTGGTCCTGTGTATGTCTTTCCCTGTGTGTGCACACCTGTCTGGCATGTGATTCATGTGTGTGTCACATGTATGTGTGAGTCAGGTTAGGAATGTGTCAGTGTGTAGTGTGCATATGTTTCTATGTTTGCATGGGAGCATGTCAATATATATATATGGGTGTGTTTGTGGGTACACACAATGTGTATGGGAAGCTATGAGTGTGTCCAGGTGAGTGTGTACTCATTAGTGTGAAGGGAGAAGTGTGTGATGGAGCAAGTCTGAATGTGTGTGCTATATGTGTGTATTGGTATATGTGGAGTGTGGGAAAGTGTGTAGGTGTGTGTGAGCATGAACAATGTCTCCCTATGGGGTGGTGTATCTGTGGGTGTGTTTCATGAGTGTGCATTCAGTGTCTGGGTAGTGGGGGTGTGCCTATGTGAGGTGTATCTGTGTGTCTGTGCACGCGCGCATGCGTCTCTGTGCGGGTCTGCATCTCCCCAGCTCGCTTGGGCCCTGGCACTGTAAATCCATCAACTCCACATGATTTTGTCAGTGCTGACAGCTAACTTCAACATGACGACAAATCTGGCCCCAGAGGATATTAAGCAAAGACACATGAGCCTATAATTTTCTGCTTCCACGTGTGAGATGCTATAATAATCAAAAGAAAATGAGTTTCTAACTACCCCCGCTCTTTGTGCTGCTGCCTTCATGCCGGCTGCACTAATTGAATCACCCGGCACCACTGTATCAATGGTAACTTGGGTATTGGGGGGTAATCAGGCGTGTGGGGGGGGACCAGCTTGGAGAGGTGCAGGGGCTTTTGTGAAGGTCCCATCTGCCTCATGCACCAAAGCTGCCGGCTGCCCGCCTGCCTGCCCGCTCTTGGCTGGACAAGTGAGTGACTGAAGGGCAGTCCCATACCCAGGGGAGGGCCTGGGAGGAGACGCCTGGGGAGGGGGGCACCTGTGCCCAGATGCTGCAGTTGGGGCCCCTTGGTCCCAGGAGAACTGTGCACACACAGAAAGCATCTGGACTGCAGAGGTAGGCCTACCTGGGGTTCCATCTTGGCCCACAACCCTCTGTCGCTTGACCTCTGGGACTTGGATTCATGGAGTAGGAAAAGGCTCAGCCCAGCCCTTCTCCCTCACTGAATGTCCGATCTCAGTGGAAAAAAACTTCCATTGCACAGCGGAGAGTAGATGCTTGGAGGCTGTAATTGTTTTTGCCATTACCAGGTGTTCTCAGGACTTTATCTGCTATTCTCCACAGAATGCGATAGTGCCCATTATCCTGTTGTCTATCTAAGAAACTGAGGCTCAGAGAGATTAAGGAATTTGGTGACTTGGAAATGGAAATAAAAACAGAAACAATCCTTCTTTGCATGCTTGCTGGAAGCAGTAAAACAAAGTAAAACAAAGGAATACACAATTGTGGCTGGGTTGTATGCATGTGTATGATATACATCCTTGGGGGTCCCTCCAACAGTCCTGTGACAATAAAAATTACAGTCATCCACTCTTACATAGCACTTGGCCTGGAGCATTCAGAATAACTCTGTACTAAGTTCCGTCACACTCCTGTGAATTTGTCAGGAAGAGGCATAATTAGCCTTGTTTTGCAGATGAGCAGACTGACACTCAGAGAGGCTAAGGAACTCACCCGAAGTCACATAGTTGGTAAGCAGTAGAATTAAGTTTCAAACCCATGGTGTCGGTCTCCACAGTTCTCATTTTTCTTTCATTTTATCCAACTTTACCTTTTGTTTGTTTGTTTTGTGCTATTCCTGGGGCTTGAACTCAGGGCCTGGTCACTGTCCATTAGCTTAACACTCTACCACTTGATGCCACAGCTCCACATTTGACGTGTGTGTGTGTGTGTGTGTGTCTGTGTCTCTGTGTGTCTGTGTCTGTGTATGTGGAGATAAGAGTCTCACGAACTTTACCACCTGGGCTGTCTTTGGACGGTGATCCTCAGATCTCAGCCTCCTGAGTGGCTAGAATTTTAGACATGAGCCATCAGTGGGCCAGCTTATCTGTTCTTCTTAGATATCCAGCTGTTCCCCATATTTGCTTTTGCCCCTCAAAGGGTTCTAACCTGAACCCTTCATTTGCCAGCTGTTACATACCTGGAGCAAGGTAGAGATCTGGGAGCTTCAAAGAGGATTTGTGTATAACTCCCCACTTTTGTACAGCAAAGCTTGGGGCAGAGGCAAGGACACAAGCTTTAGAGGGAGTATCTCTAGGTTCTGATTTTGACACTGAGTAGTTGGGGACCTTTGAACTTACTGTTGAACAATGCTCAGTTTCCACAGCTATAGAATGGGGATTTTTTTTCCTCTAAAAACAAGAAAAAGGCAAGAATATCTGTCCTCAGCACTCTTATTCCACTCTGTAGTAGAGATACTGGTCAGGCCAATATGACAAGAAAAAAAAAAGAAATAAAAGATGTACAGATTGGAAAGGAAAAAGAAAAACTAATTACAGATAATATGATCATCTTCATAGAAAATCCTAAGGGTCAGCCAAGAAAAAAAATTAAAAAGCTACCACAACTATAAAGTTTAAGGGTCAGTGGTCAATATATAAAAACAACAACAACTGGGCTGGGAATATGGCCTAGCGGCAAGAGTGCTTGCCTCCTACACATGAAGCTCTCGGTTCGATTCCCTAGCACCACATATATGGAAAACAGCCAGAAGGGGCACTGTGGCTCTGGTGGCAGAGTGCTAGCCTTGAGCGGGAAGAAGCCAGGGACAGTGCTCAGGCCCTGAGTCCAAGGCCCAGGACTGGCCAAAAAAAAAAAAAAAAACAGTTGTATTTCTACCTGCTAACAATAAACAGTTGGAAATAAAAACAGGGATCTCAATCTCACTTTGCAAGCTTGTTAAAGAGAGTAAATAAAGTTATATTATCTAGGAATATCAGGCTTACATGCTTCCTAATGGTTCTTCTCCCTGATGTTTCTTCCGCAAAGAATAAGAAGAGAGGCTGGCAGAGAATCATACTCACTATTCCACTACCTCCTGTCTATGCCAAAGCTGCAGAAAGGGAATGTTTTCTGATGCAGCCTCAATATTTGTGTTTGGTCCTGGGACTTGGACTCTGGGCTTAGGTGCTGATCTTGAGCTTTTTCAGTTCAAGGCTAATGCTCTACCACTTGAGCCACAGATCCACTTCTAGCTTTTTTGGTGATTAATTGGAGATGTGAGTCTCACAGATTTTCCTTCCTGGGCTGGCTTCAAGCCATGATCCTCAGATCGCAGTCTCCTGAGTAGCTAGGATTACAGGTGTGAGCCACTGGCACTTGGCTTTTACCCACAAATTTAGAAGAACAGAAGCCAGGGTCATCAATATCTGGAGTTCCCTGAGAAATGCGTTACTATGAGCATGTGAACATTATCCACGACATAGACTCCTCAGAAAAGGAACTGAGGGCTGGGAATGTGGCCTAGTGGCAAGAATGCTTGTCTTGTATACATGAAGCCCTGAGTTCGATTCCTCAGCACCACATATATAGGAAATGGCCAGAAGTGGCGCTGTGGCTCAAGTGGCAGAGTGCTAGCCTTGAGCAAAAAGAAGCCAGGGATAGTGCTCAGGCCCTGAGTCCAAGGCCCAGGACTGGTAAAAAAATAAAAATAAAAATAACAACCCACACACAGATATACAAAAGAAAAAGAACTGAGTCACAGCCTGTCTCTGCCCTCCTCGTCATTATCTCCCTCTGCATTCCTCTAAGTGGGACTCAGGAATGGTAATCTAACCTACCAATCCAGTTGCCACCCAGATAACATCCAAAAGAAATCCCATTAGCTTCCAAAAGCTAGTGGGGTTTGAAGCCATGAAGCTTGGCCATAAAGCCTTTACCCAGCTCTTGAACAGGTAGCAAAATTGGGGAGGAAACTACATTACATAACAGACAGCAAACTTCTCTTAAAATCCTCGTCAGTCCTAACTTTCTCAAAAGTCTCCTTAGTCCTTATTCGTCACCTCTTCCCTTTTCCTTCCTCCTTTGCGCTATAGCTCCAATTCTGTCCTAACTCATCTCTCCCTCTGTTTCACCCAAGAAAGAGCTGAGAGTTAGTGGCAAAAGCTAGAGCAGTACTGTTCTAACCCTTATCTGCACACTATCTATGCCTCATCAGCTCAGATGTGGGAAGGCCAGAGGAGAAGGAAGACTGTAAATGTTTACAGAAAATATTCCAAATTCCTGTGTCTTTGCCAGCTTCAACTTGCTTCCAGATATGAGGTGGGAGGAGACACATACAGAAGCTGCAGCACACCTAAGTGACACCCCTCCTGGCTCTTCCAACTCACTGAGGTGCAAAGAGGATACCTGATGCCTCCAGCATTGTGCCTTGGGGACATTGAGCCTTGGAGAGATAGAATCAGGACTTGAAGGACCGATAGGCAGCAGTCACCTGATAAGAGGACAGAAAAGGAGAAAGGAATAGGCAGTTACCTTTCATTTCCTGGCATTCTGTACCTACTAGTTTCAGTAGCCTTGTGGAGTGGGTATATGTTATTCTTCCTGTTTTACTGATTTGAAGATTCCAAACCAAGAGGAATATGACCTTGTCAGGCATGGTGTCCCATGTCTGTAACCCTAGCTACTTGGGAGGTAGAAAGTGAGAGGGGTGTGCTTCAAGGCCAGCATGGGCAAGAAGTTAGCAAGATCCTATCTCAACAAACAAGCCAGATACAATGGTTTATATCTGTAATACCATCTACATGAAAGGCACAGGTAGGAGGATGAAGTTCCTAGGCTAGCCCCTGCAAAAAGCTAGAGACTATTGGAAAAAGAATCTAAAGTAAAAAGGACTGAAGGCTTAAATGGTAGAATGCTTGCCTAGCAAGTACAGGCCCTGCATTTAAACCCTAACACTACGAGTAAGTAACTAGGTGGGACTTGGATCTTTAATTATAGTTTGTCTGGGCAAATGAAAAGAGTGAGAAAACTTCAACCAGCCCCTGGTAGAAGAATGGGCAGAATAGGAGCTCCTAGACATAGGGTTTCTGAGTAAGTAGAGAAGATGAAGTACAGAGCTACTTCGTAGAAAAGGTGGAGAAAGTTTCCACATTTGCTTATTTTTGTATTAAAGACTTCTGTGGGGGAGGGGAAGAGGAAACTGGGAGAAAATGAGGGAGGGAGTGACACTGTTCAAAAAGAAATGTGGCTGACTTAGGTAACAGTATCCCTTCTGTATATCACCTTTACAATTTTTTTTTATTTTTTCTCAGCAAAAAAGAAGGAAGGAAAGAAGGAAGGAAGGAACAAAGGGAGGGAGGGAGGGAAGGAGGGAGGGAGGGAGGGAGGGAGGGAGAGAGGGAGGGAGGGACGAAGGGAGGGAGGGAGGGAAGGAAAGAGAGAAAGGAAGAAAGGCTTCTGGAAAGAATCCCATGAATTGGAGAGAGGATGGAGAACAATGGAGGTGTGGGGCAGAGGTAGAGGAAGACATTTCCTTTTCCTTTTATGCTTTCTGCAATCTGGATTGTGTGACTATGCCACCTAGTCAAAACCTGAATTATGCCAGGCTCTAGTGGCTTACGTCTGTAATCCCCACTACACAGGAGGCTGAGATATAAGGATCATGGTTCGAAGTCAGACTGAGCAGGAAAGCCTGTAAGACTCTTATTTCCAATTAACCATCAAAAAAAAAAAAAAAGTGGAGCAGTGAGTGGCTCAAAGTGGTAGAGCATTAGCCTTGAACACAAAAGCTCAGGGACAGTGCCCAGACCCTGAATTCAAGTCCATAACTAACAAAAAAATAAAAACCAAAACTAAGTTATTTTAAAATTAAATTAAATAAGCATTAAAATGTAAAATAGTCACATCAAGATGGAAAATAAAATCACTCCCAGCCATCATGTTAGGCTTGCAGGTCACCTCTGGGTGCGGGCTTCGTCAGAACACAAATGTGTAGGGAAGAGAGGCCCTGGGTGGGTCTAAGTCAGCATCTCAGCCCTCCACTTGACACCACTGGGGACCCTCTGCTCTGTCTCTTCTCTGGTGGGTGAGGGGCTTTCAGAGCTAGGACAAGGGTTGCGGGGGAGCCCTTGGAGATAGGATGGGACATTTGGGCAGTTGGGGCCGATTTGTTACCATTTTCACGGACAGACTTGCAAATTAAGAGGCATGAAATTGAGCACAGACCAGGTCCCCCCCCACCCCCACCCCTCACCCTGCCCCACCAAGAGACAGGGAGACCTCCCCCCAATTCCCCCACCAGCCCAGGAGGGGAGAATGCAAGGGGGCAGGAGTGGGAGGGGTGGCAGGGCACCACGCTCTGCTGCTCCTGAGTGCAGATGGAGGAGAATGGAAGGGGGCTGGGCTCAGCGACTCCACTCCGCCCTCCAAGCTCCTCAGACAAGCAGTGGGTCTGCCAGACCCCAGCAACGGGGGCCTGGGCTGACTCCCACATACCCAAGGGCTTCTGGGAGTCAAGGCTACCAGGCCAGAGCCCCATCCAAGGGCTTCCTCAGACTGTCCTGCTTTTCTCAGAATCCCTCTGTTCCTACTTTGGCCTGGTCCTTAGGAATAAGGAGAAAGTGAGACTGGGAGAAGGAAGCTTGGCTGGAAAGATGTGAATGCAGCAAAGTGTCTACTGGGGAGACACCAAGGACCAGGGGTCTAGTTTGGGTTCTAACTGTGGCCTTGGGTTACTTACACTTTTTCCAACCTTGATCTCTTTTTCTTTTGCTGGTCCTAGGGCTTAAACTCAGGGCCTGCACGCTGTCCCTGAGCCTCTTTGTGTTCAAGGCTAGCACTCTACCACTTGAACCACACTGCCACTTCTGGCATTTTCTGAGTAGTTTATTGAAGACTCTCACAGACTTTCCTGCTGGGGCTGGCTTCAAACTGGGATCCTCAGATTTCAGCCTCTCCCAAGTAGCTAGAATTACAAGCATGAGCCACCAGTGCCCTGCTTCAAGTTCCATCTCTTCATCTATTACAGTAATGATAACAAGCATAGGCTCAAGGCTGTTCTGAGGGTCTTAAGAACTTTGTAACAACTCACTTACCTGAATAATGCCCTATCAGGCAGAGCTGTTGTGGATTACGCCTCCATTTTACAGATGAAGAGACAGATCTTCAGGCCACTGAGTGATAGAGGTGGGATTTGTGGTTTCCCATTCTGCTTTCTTAAGAGGTAGAGGAGATAAAATAAAACAATGAACATATCTGCAATCCTAGCTATTCAGGAGGCTGAGGAAAAAAATGTGAAACACTTATTTCTAATTAAAAAATGGGCTGTGGCTCAGGGGTAGAGTGCTAGCCTGAGTGAAAAAGCTAAAGGACAGTCCCCAGGCCCTGAGTTCTAGTAACAGTACCAGCACACACATGCATAAATTCCATTTACACATGGTGTATTTGTATAACTAACGTTAGTTGCTGTTACTACTCCATTTCATGGGGAACAGGGAGTTCAAATGCAAATGTTAGCATTGGAAGAAACATTTCAGATGTCCAGATTTCCTGGTTCGCATCCTTTTAGCCTTGATAGATGGAAACAAGTGCAGAAAGGGAAAAGACTTGTTCAAGGTCATTTGCCTTTTGACTTTATACAAGGTCACTTGGGCTGGGTCAAGACTGATCTATGACTTGAGCCCTTTTTTTCCAGGTTCCTGAGGGTACCCCAAGGCTTTGGAGAGGATGGCTCACTTTATTCTTCCAAGAAAGAAGATGTGGTCTAGCATTACAATGCCCCTAAGCACTGTGGGCCCCAAGTTTTAGCTCCCTAGGCAAAAGAAGTAAGACCTAGAGCAGCCTGGGTGGGAATGACAGGCAAGAAGATGCTCGGTCCCCCGTCCTAGGTACCTCCTCCTGGGCAGAGCTTTGTCCTACAATTAGGAAGTTTGGTTTGCCTCAACACCAGGCTCAAAAGCCCATGAAAGCCAAGAAGAGGCCCAAAGGTAGCCAGGGGGGAGGACAGGCCCCGTGGTGCTTAATAGGACCTAATCTCTGTCAGTGTTGTCAGAGATGAAAATGAAAAACAGCCACGATTTTGTGGTTTCAAAATTAGCATGTGCGCCTACATTGTAAGCCCCTGGCCTACATTACCATACAGATTTATCCCCGGCCCAGCATGTGGCCAAAATATGTAATTACACACAGGCTCAGGGTGGAAAAGTTGCTCTCCTCTTTGCTATCTATGGATGTATTTTTTTTTTTAGTTTTATTTTTTTAATGAAGCTGGACTTTCATGGGGGACCCTTTACATAGGGGGTGGATGGAGAGGCAGGGTCTGAGCCCCACCCACAGTATTTGACTGAACCATCTCCCTCATCTAGGAGGAAGCTAAGGGCAAGATAAGTGGTTATAAAGTCCTGTGCTATCTTCTCTAGGTTTCTCACTTAATGTCTTCATCACTTAAGACAGGGTACATTCTGAGAAGTTTGTTCTCTGGCAGTTCTAATCATTGTCTGAACATCAGAAATCATCCTTCCACCAATGGAGTTGGCCACGATGTCACAGGACCATGTAATCTTTTTTGTGTGTGTGCTGGTCCTGAGACTTGAACTCAGGGCGCTATCCCTGAGCTTTCTTGCTCAAGATTAGCACTCTACCAATTGAGCCACAGCTCCACTTCTGGCTTTTTTTGCTGCTTAATTGGAGAGAAGAACCTCACTAACTTTCCTTCCCTGGTTGACTTTGAACAGAGATCCTCAGCTCTCAGCCTCCTGAGTTGCTAGGATTACAGGTGTGAATCGCCAGCACCTGGCAAGGCTATGCAATATTATGGGACCACCATTGTACATGGATCCACTGTTGTCCCCAACATCATTAAATAGCATATGACTTCTGCACAAGAAACCTGAAAAGTAAATATCCTCATTCCCACTTGAAAGATGATGAAACTTGGGCTCTTAAACAGTAAAGCTCAGAATTCAAACTCAGAACTCCAGAGTCTATGCTTCTTCCAATGTGCTCCATGTGGCTCCCACCTGATTAGGTAGTCCTCACTGGACTCATGAACACATACCTGTCCAAGTCATTGAGAGTGAAAACACGTGTAACAGAGGCAGGGGTTGTATACCAGGACTCATCAAAAGGAAATCAGGAGCTGGGAAAGTGGCTTAGTGGTAGAATGCTTGCCTGGCATGCCCAAAGCCCTGGGTTCATGTATAGGAGGCAAGCACTCTTGCCACTAGGCCATATCCCCAGCCCCAAGCCCTGGGTTCAATTCCTTGGTACCACATAAACAGAAAAGGCCAGAATGCTGTGACTCAAGTGGTAGAGTGCTAGCCTTGCACAAAAGAAGCTCAGTGACAGTGCCCAGGCCCTGAGTTCAAGCCCCAGAACTAGCAAAAAAAAAAAAAAAAGAAAGAAAGAAAGAGGAAATCAGGATCTTTCCATGAGAGAAAGAAAAAGAGAGATGTCAATGATCAGCACAAAAACTGATAGTAGCATCAACACATGAGATATTGATGGAGAGAATGAACCAAAACCTTAACATAAAAATTAGTGTTGTGTCCTTAGTCAGGGTTGTGTCATGGATGAGATCAAGATACTGAGAGGGGAATAAATCAATTTTCCAATGTAGGATCAATGTCCCAATCCAGAGTTGGATGGGAACAGAAGTCAACATTCCAGTGTGGAAATCAATGGCCCAATGAAGATTTGGTTGAGGTCATCAACATCCCATTTGGGGATCAATGTCCTAATACAGAGTGGTTTGAAAGGAATCAATGTCCCATGGTAGGGATGGGTAAGAAAGTCAACACCCCAAGGTGGAGATCAATACCCCAATTCAGAGTTGGTTGGGAAACCAATGTCCCAGTGTGATGATCAATGCCCCAATATCAGGATCAATGGTAGTCATTGATAGATAAGGATGAGTGTAAGGATAAGTGTGAGGTCAGAGACAGCCCAAATCTCACTATGGGAATGGATGGGTATTGTATTTAAGTCTCAGTGTAGACTCCTGCTTATCAATAAGCAAAATCACAGGACTTCTATCTACATATACCCTCTAGGCCTCCTCTGGTGATTTTCCTCCTATTATTTGCTCTAAAGGGAGAGTTCCCAATTCCCCTGGCCCTTAGAACCTTCTGGTCAAGTCCTTAACTACAGAAAATTTGAGATGGGAGGTCAGTGTTCTGCCCCAACATGCCTGTCAGCCATAGTAGCTCCCCTTAGAGGAGCCCTATTTTATAACCTATCTACAGAGGTGGTGTCGGGTAAAACCACAAGGATCTCACTAGCCTCAAGGTAACTTACTTGCCAGGGACTATTTCCTGTAAGGAGGACCCACCTTGAGCTTCTCCAAATTCAACCCAAACCAGAAGCTGTGACAACTAATTGTGTTCTTTGCCCCATCAGCCTGACACATCTAAAAACCTTGGCTATCCATGTTATTTAACATTGCAGCTTCCATTTGAAGAATTGCTTCCCATATTTTACACCTGAGAAGAGAGAAGCTCCCAGGCTCAGAAAGCCTAGTTTCTGCCTGCTGGTTCAGCCCTTTTCTGGCTGATTTTGGTTGGTGTAAAGATCTCTCCTCACCCCTACCAACACCCTTACTCCCTTTAGGCAAAGAAGTTCAAAGCATCTCTCCCTCAAACATTCACTTCTCCCTGTGTCTTTCTCATCACCTCTCCAACTCTCCTAAGTTGAGAGACAGGATGACCACCCCTGTTGCTTTTCAGGGCTAGAGGCGAAGTTGGAGGGTGAGATGGGAAACCTCTCAGCCTCCCACACCCCCTCCTCCCCTGGAGGGTTTAAGGGGAGGGTGTGATTTTTCTCTGGCTCAGACAAAGGCTGGGGCCATGGCATCTGTCAGCCCACTCTTCTGTCTCGCAGCTGCTCTGACAGTCAGACCCAAGGCAGGTGCCAGTTTAGGCAGGGAGGGGAACCCCCACGCATGCACTCATTTTGTCCCATCTTTCTCTCCTACATGGACATACGATGTCTCCTGTTGCCCCTCCCCACCCCAACAAGCCTAACTCATAGCCCCAAGACCCAGAGCTTTGGGGACAAGATCCCCAACCTACACAGCCCACTGCCCTGCCCCCATGTACTTGTCCTGCCAAGCTCCTGCTGCCAGCACGCCCTCTGGCACCTTTGCCCAGCCAAGGAAGAGCTGGGAGAGGAGGGAGTGTCTGGCAAGAAACGAGGGACCCTGTGCTTGATGGGATGTCTCACCAAAGCATCTCTTCCTGAAGCAGAGAGCTTTCTGGAGACCTCCTTGAAGGCTGGAAGAGGAGGGGAGATGGGCAGAGAGAGGGAGCCTAGAGTGTTGTGAGACCATGCATGTGTGACAGAGAACATGGACACATGACCAGACTAACACATAGGCAGTTATGTGTGTTTTTGCATACATATACACACGTACACACACACAAACACACGCTCTCAGATATCCATGGGACAACTTGGAAAAGTGTTTCCATTGCCCTCACCATCAGAACTCTGTGCTCTCTGTCCTTCTAAAAATATTTATGGTTGTACCTATTTATTTAAATCACATTATCACCCCCTTTTTTAGAGGCAGCCCAGACTTCTCCATTTAGACAACTCATTGTAAAATCTAATATTGTCCACATATTTGATTTTTAATTCTGTGAGCAGAAAGAAGGTGGTTGCAGTGGGGGGGGGGGGGGGGAGAATAGGGGTGAGTTTCTCTATTAGCAAGATGATGCAGGAGGTAAAGAATAGTTCTAAGATAGCTTCTTGATGGGGGGGATCTATATAAATTATATACAAAGATTCTCCCAGGCCCCTCCCTGAAGCAGAACTCTTGACCTCTTTTCTCCCTTCCTCCCCACTCCCAGTCTCCCAGCTACCTCCCTCTTCTGCTCCCTGCCTGCCCCAGGCCTCCCCCCCCTCCACCCTCCAGTCCCCACTCCTCCCCAGGGCCCCCTCCTCAGATGCAATCCCCCTGCTGTAATTTCTGGGGGAATTGCTTCATCTCGGGTGCAGATATATTTGTGTCAAGGTGCAGCTGCACAGATAGCCTTCCTCTATGCATAGTAAGAGGGTTGCAGAGAGAGAGGTTGTGCCCAGAGCAAGGCCTTATCAGAGCAAGCTGCCTGCCATTTATCTGCTCCCCCATCAAATAGGAAAACGGGCCTCAGGCTGCTGCTTCCACTTTCCTTGGGAAAGCCATGGGGGGAATAATAATTTACTCCAATCTTTTTGTTTCCAGTGCTCACCTTCAGCCTGACATGGTCCCCCGGTTTCTTCACCACCCCCTGCTCCCAGCTACACCAGCCTTGGGGGGGGGGGGGTACCAGGTTGAGCTTCAGCCCCCAAGGGCCCACCTCAGGGACACCCCTAGAAATGCCCTTGCTGGTTGAGTGGAACTTCATAATGAATTGGCACAAGCTGGAGAAGATACCCTTTGGCATCAGGGAGTATAGATACCGGGGAAGGGGGGTGGGGGGGACCAAACAGGGAGTGGGGGATTGGCCTGGCTGCAGGAGGCCTGGATTCCTTCCCAGCCCCCACATGTATGCTCATCCCCCCCCACTCATTTGTCAGACATGACCCTGTGAGCATCCTTGTATGTAGATCTAGCCTCAGCTTTCTCTGCGTCTGTCTGTCCATCTGTCTGTCTGTATGTGTCTGGTGTGGAGCTGAATGGAGGATGGAGGTGGGGTGGTTTCTGCTCTGTCACAGACTCTAACAACCAGAAACAAGCTTGGGGACAAGATGACAGGGACTGCATGGGGGGGGTGGCTTGAGGGAGGGAGGGGTCCCAGCCCAGCCTGGCAGCCCGTTGGTCGCCTTGCCTCACCCTCCCTGGCAGAGCTGCTCCAGGGAGCAGCAGGCAGCCCATCTGGTGCAGGAGCTGTGGAGAGGTGGGTGGTGGGGAGGGGGCCACTCCCCACAGGCCAGCTATAAATCACAGTTATGTGTCCAAGGGGCAGGGGGTGGGCAGGGGGCAGGGGGCAGCCGTAGCAGCACACGCAGGATGAGGCCAAGAGGCCAGGGTCAGGTACAGCTGTAAATCGTCACCTAAATGCTTCCAAGTGAAGGCTAATCAGTACAAAGTGACAGAACACACCCGGCTGGCCCTGCCCCCGTGGGCACACTCAGGTCTGTGCAAGCACATACACACACAGGCACACAGGCATACACACATGCTTGGATATATTCTGCCTAAAGAGTTGTGCATGCAAAGGGGTCATGTTTGTACCTGGTTACACGAAGATACATGTGTTGACCATAAATACGCACACGCATGTTCACTCACACCCAGAGACACAAAGATCTACCAAATGATCCTTGGGGTTTGCACACACACACAGGTGGGCATCCAAAATAGTGAGCAGACTAAATACAACAGCCAGAGTCCAATCTGGAGGGAGAACCTCTGGCAGGAAAGATAGGGGAATTGTCAGTGGATTTTCATCCTATCCTTAGAAGCTCAGTGCCTGTAGTCCCTCCCACCCTCTCCCTGGCTAATGGCCCTGTGTCTTGTTAGCAGCTTTATTTTTATTAGTGCAGCGGTATTAGTATTATCTTTCAGTAGCTGTACAAAAGAGTTACAGTTCAATGTGTCAGTTTGTGAGTTACAATGCTTTGGGTAGGTCCTGGGCCTGGGTATTGTCCCTGAGCTTTTTATTTTCCGCCAAGGCTAGTGATCTACCATTTGAGCCATAACTGCCTTCCAGCTTTTTGGAAGGCAGTTCTATTGGACCTAAGAACCTCATGAACATTCCTACCTGAGCTAACTTCAAACCTTGATTCTTGCTGGGCGCTGGTGGCTCACACTGTAATCCTAGCTACTTAGGAGGCTGAGATCTGAAGACTGAGATGCAAAGGTATCCCAGGTAGGAAAGTTTGAGAGATTCTTACCTCCAACCAACCACCAGAAAACTGGAAGTGGCACTGTAGTTTCAAGAGGTAGAGCACTAGTCTTGAGCAAACAGAGCTAAGGGACAGTGTCCAGGTCCTGAGTTCAAGCCACCCAGACCAACAAAAACAACAACAAAAGATCCTCAGATCTCAGCCTCCTGAGTAGTTAAGATTATAGGCATGAGGCACTGGCACCAAGCTACAAAGCATTTTAATCAGTTTCAACCTTTCATCATTCTCCCCCATCTCTCTCAACCCCACCCATCTGCTCAAGTTGTCTAGCTCCATTTTCACATATGTACACTGAATATTATGTCTGTTTTCATCCACCCTTCCTCTCTCTATTTCTCTGTCCCTGTCCCCTTGACTGCCCTCCAAACACATGCTCCAGCTTCCTGGGATTTATTTTGTAAACTATACATTCATTTTCCCATTGGACACAGTGCTTTCTTCTGAAGTTTATCTTTCATCTGTGAAGAGCTCACACTATCTGATCTCTCCCTATACCCATGCTGGTGTGAGGTTCATTCATTCATTCATTCATTCACCAGCACTTACTAAACACCTACCATGCATTAGATTCTATGCTAGACTCTGTTGAAAGCATGCCCCACAATCAAACTTAAAACCAAACAGAGAAGAAACAAGTGAACACATGACTATAGCAGATGGGAAATTTTGCTAATAGAGGGGCTGGCCCAGGACAGTAAGGGCACAGTACCTCAAAGGGACAAAGAAAGCCTTCTGGGGAAAGCTATGACCAAGCTAAGGCCTGATGCCAAGTGGAGAAGTGGGGTGAGAGAGATGTGGCTGTAGGCTTGATGATCTGTGCTGTGGGCTTGAAAGTCTGTGGCTAGAGCTAGTGTACTCACAAGGCATTGCTTTTGGGTTTTGGAAAACATCTGGACACATACACACACGCACACACACACACACACACACACACACACACACACAGCCCAGGAACACCCAGCTTATATGTCCCATGATTTCACTGGTAATCTGCATACCCTGATCTTTTCCATGCAAAGACTGTGATTGTATCCTGGAAGATGGCTGGACCAAAGCTTTGTGGGAGAAGCCACAATCAACTCAATAATGGAATAAGTAGGGGAAGACCCATGGAAGACAGTGAGCAGTACCTGCCAAACCCAAGGATAAGCCCAATCCTTTAGCTTTCTTCTCTTGGGCTTCCTGGGACACAAAAGGAATTCTGTCTCCTTTTCTTCATTCTTCCTGCCTCAGAAGCCTATAAAGTGAGCCCAGAGCCAGATGGGTGTGGGTGGCTCATCAGGAGGCTGAGATCTGAGGATCTGGCTTTCCATGAGAGCAAGCAATGCCTGTGTGATATCTAAGAACTTGGGAAAGTACCTGACATATCTTAGGAGCTGGTGTTAGATGGATGAATGGATGGATAAATATGAGTACATGGATGAAAGGATGATTTACCCAAGGAACTAAAGCAAGTGAGAGTACAAGAGAATGGAATAACGGTAGAATTTTGGAGGTGAAACTGAAGAGAATGGCAGGGAGTAGGGGAGATCCTGGAAAGCATAAATCAAGAGGCTGAGGTCTGTAGAAGCAAGGAAGGCTTCTAATCACCCAGAAGGGCTAAGCATAGTGACATACCTCTGTAATCTCAATACTCAAAAGGCTAAAGCAGGAGGATAGGGAGTCCAAGGCCAGCCTGAGATGCAAATCAAGACCCTGTCTCAAAGAAAAAGGAAAAAGAAAAATGATCCAGGAGACAGAATCAGTTACTGAGATTTTACCCTTGGGTTTGACCTTCTGCCCAGGGTCCTTTGCATGGACACACTCAGTCCCCTACTCCTTGAAGGATATGGGTGTGATGAACCATAGTTAGTTCTGCCTGGTTCTTCTAGAACAAGCCTTGTTCTCTGGGCATATACTCAGAGGCCATGTGGGTACATGCCCCACTCCACTCAGCACCTGTGCCTTTGAGAACAAACAACTAAAAACCAACTTAATCTAGTTCAAGTCAAAAGGGGAGATTATTGGCTGGTGTAACAGGGAAGGACAGGTAGATCTGACTTCAAGAGCAACTGTATGTAGGCACTCAAGCCATAGGGCCAAATCTTGCAACTGTGTCTCTGTATGTGTTGGATGCCTCCTCCCTTCCTGATAGGGTTCCTCCAAGTGGTGTAAAGAAATCTGGGATAAGGGAAAGACTACAGGAAATTTGACTCTCTCCGAGTCAGTATATAAAATCCCAGCCTAAATATTCCAGGGTTTCAGCTCAGGTCCAGTCCTTCTGCTCAGAAACTGAAAGAAGGAGGATATCAGTCCCAAAGAGGGGGTGCTGACACAGCAGAATGGGACAGCAGTGATAGGTAGCTGCAGAAGTCATCTCATGGTGCTGGATAACCAGAGCAACACTCAGATAAGTACTTAACAACAACGATGATAACAATAATAAATGATAAAGGTTTCTTTGTGCGTGTGCCAGTCCTTGAATCCTTGAACTCAGGGCCTGAGTGCTGTCCCTTAGTTTGTTTGCTCAAGGCTGGAGCTCTACTACTTGAGCCATAGTTTGGTAGTGAGTTGGAGATAAGAGATAAGACTTTCCTACCTAGGATGGCTTTGAACCACAATCCTCAGACCTCAATCTCCTGAGAAGCTAGGATTACAGAGGTGAACCACTGGCACCTGGAAGTAAATAGCACTTAAAATATGCCATACAAATGTTCTGCATGCCTTGTGTTATGTAATCTTAGTTATGTTTGGAGTGAGATGACTAGGTTTGATCAGCTCTACTATTTATCAGACCCTGGGTTTGTCACCAATAGCTCTTGCATCTGTATGAAATGGGCCAGATGGAGCCCAACTTCCTGGAGCTGGGGAAAAGTAAGAAAAAGGACTCAATGAGTCCAAGGAAAGACAAGGAAGGAGGAGATGCTTTAACAAATGAAGAGTTACAAAGGCTCAAGAAGCAGCAGATCGACTTCTGGTCTGACTCCTAGGAAGTGCTGTGCTGGGACCTCCTGGCCAGGCCATATCCACTTGCTGGAAGGGTGTGAGGAGGAGTTAATGGATGACAGGCCAGGCAGGAACAAGAGAGGATTTTTCATTTTAAAATGTTCTGAAATAATTCATATTTGCTTTGCAGGACGGTGTTGTGCACTGTCAGCTCTGTAATAACTTCCAGGCCTTTATTTATTGTTTTGCCTTAATGATTTCGTGGTGCTCCAGTGTTGAGAATTTTCAGTATCTTGTAACACATAATGGTAGAGAAAGGCTCAGGCCATGGCAGATTTGGGGAAGGCAGTTGCACTCCCTGCCAGCCCTTGCCAGTCTCCCTGGAGTTGGTAGAGACTGGAAGAAGCAGCAGCAATGCTTAAGGGCTGTGCAAGGTGCTTTAGTGCCAGTCCAACCCACCCAACACTGTGTGGAACTGTTGCTGTTAACCCATTTGACAGAAATGCACACTGAGCTCTGGGAAGGTCACAAGCTTGCACCTGATTTTGTGTGCAAGATTCAAACACAAGCCTGCTGTGGCTCCAGCTTTCTGCATGCTGGCACATGTAGGAATCACCTGTGGGAACTCCTCACGCCCCAACTCCAAGGATGGCAGTTTAGTAGGTCTAAGATGGCACCCAGAGCTCTGTATTTGACCACCTGCCCAAAGGAATTGTTGGCACATTGGGGAACTCAGCTGGTGACTGGTCCCCACTAGATCGCACTTGGCTGGACCCAGCTCCTTGAGAGCTATGGTCCCACCGCTGGCCTATTGTTGTTCACGAATATCCCCTCCATTGCTACTGGATCCCTGAGGGTTTCTATCCCTACTCCCCACTCCCCACCCCCAGACCTCTCACCCCTTCTGTGAAGCTGGGAGGAAGAAGAAGGGAGGGGAGGAAGGGGAGGTTTTCTTGGTTGTCATGGTGATTCTTCCCCTCCCAGTCTGTGAGGGGAGTTGGCTTCACTGTGAACTTCCAGCCAAGGCCTGGAGGGCAGCAAGCTGTCCCAGGCAGGGAGGAGGCAGAGGGATGGGAAGAGAGAGGACTCCAGTCACTATAGACAAGGGAAAGGGGGAAGGTGGGCTGGGGAACAAACTGAGGACCCCTAGCCCAGGGCAGTGGGAGCAGAGAGCCAGCCCCTCCAGATGCTGGAACTGCCGGCCTCCGGCCCAGGGGGCTGAGGGGGGTGGGGGGAGGATGTGGGAGCTCAGGCTGACAGGGCCTGATGCTCACTGAGCCCAAAGCTGGCAGGAGCCCCAGGGCAGGTGGTGGCAGAGAGGCAGGGATGAGTAGAGACAGCCAGAGAGGCTGGCACAGGACAGACTCAGAGCCACAGGGCTGGGAAATACCAGGTCTCAGAAAGGAGAGCTAGAGAAAATGAAACAAAGCAGGAGAACCCTTCACAGACCTTCGATTTTAGCCATTGTCACCCCCAGCTGGGCCACAAAACTGGCATGGCCTGGGATCCCTGCCTTGCTGGACTCCACCAGGCTGGGCTGGGCTAGCAAACCGGATGGCATAGGCTACAGCAGGGGCAGATGGAGTGGGGAGGGGCCTGACCCCCAAGCCCACCAGGGAATGCTGGGATTGTCTGTTCTTTGAAGCTCTCCCTCTGTCCCCCAAACCTCCTGCCTCTGGGAGCAAGGCAAGGGAAAAGAGGAAAAAGAAGGAGGAGGAGGAGAAAGAGGAGGAGGAGGAGGAGGAGGAGGAGGAGGAGGAGGAGGAGGAGGAGGAGGAATGGAGGAAAGAGGAGGAGGAATGGAGGACGGAGGAGGAGGGAAGAGAGGGAAGGAAGGAGGAGGAGGAGGAGGAAGGAGGAGGAGGAGGAGGAGGAGGAGGAGGAGGAGGAGGAGGAGGAGGAGGAGGAGGAGGAGGAGGAGGAGGAGGAGGAGGAGAAAAAAAACATTTTAAATCCAGCATCTCTACCTCCTGTTCCCTTTGGCTTCTTTTCCCTGCCTGTGGCATGTGCTTTCTGCACCCAGCCTGGTTCTGGCAAAGACCAGGGGTTGAGGGGATCCTACAGGACAGAAGGAAGAGGGAAAGATGTTGGAGGTGACATCATAGAGGGAATTAAAGGTAGACAGGAAAGAAGCCTAGAAGAGACCCTCCCCACTTCACCCCACCTGTACCTATTTTGCATAAGCCCCCCCTTACTGTGCTTGCGCCTGTTTGTGTGTGTGTGTGTGTGGTGTTAACTCAATCCTCTGAGGATCCTAATAATTCATGCTAGTATTCTTTTTTTTTTTTTTTTTTGGCCAGTCCTGGGCCTTGAACTCAGGAGCACTGTCCCTGGCTTCTTCCCGCTCAAGGCTAGCACTCTGCCACTTGAGCCACAGCGCCGCTTCTGGCCATTTTCTGTATATGTGGTGCTGGGGAATCGAACCTAGGGCCTCGTGTATCCGAGGCAGGCACTCTTGCCACTAGGCTATATCCCCAGCCCTCATGCTAGTATTCTAATTACTACTTTATAAGTGAGAAACTGAGGCAGAGACAGGGTGAGGGAACCCTTTTGTTACTACTAGAGTTGAATTCAGATCTTTGTACTTTCTAGTCAGATGCTCTACCACTTGAACCAAGCATCCAGCTCTTCCCTTTTTATTTTAGTTATCTTTCTGATAATCTTGTAGTTTTTGCTTGTAGTCGTTATCCAATCAAAAACCCTCCTTCCTATAGCTTGCTCACATTATTGGTTAAGATGAGTTCTCAAGAGCTTTTTTTCCCAGATGGGTCTCAAACTACCATCTTCCTGTTAGGATTACAAGTATGAAGTACAGTGCCTGCTCCCCTGGCGCTCTCTCGCTCGCTCTCTCTCTCTCTCTCTCTCTCTCTCACACACACACACACACACATACACACACACACACTTTTTTTAAAGTGAAGTCTCACTAAATTGCCCAGGCTGCCCTCAAACTCCTAGACTCGTATGGTCTTCCTGCCTCAGTATCCTGAGTAGCTGGCAATACAGACATTCACTACGACGCCTGGCTTTCCTTATCCTTTCTTGCCCTACCTTAACCTTTATTCCTTACTGGTCTGCCCTATCCTCTGTGTCAGTAAACACTGCCTGAATGGCCATGTGTAAGTGCACAAGTGTGTATACACACATTTGCACAAAAATATCGATGTGCATGCCCAAGCCCCATGCACATGGTGAAGGCAGTGTGACTTCCATACCTCCTAGCAGAGTATTAATGGTGGCAAAGTAATGCCAAACAGTAAAGAAGCCAAAATTTCTGTTTGATTTGCAATATAGTGCTCCTTGGCATATGGAGGAGAGGGGTTGGCAGTACATCTGCCTTTCTAGGTTTAGCTGGGGCTGATGTGTTTTTTTGTACATCTGTGGCTTTCCAGCCCTGACTTCCAGGAGAACCAACCTGAGAAACTGCCAGGAATCACGCCTCTGACACCTTCCAAGCTTTCTCTCCCAGCCCTGGAGCAATGATCGCCTTTCCCATCAACCTAGATGAGGACCTGAGGCAGCAAGTTGGTGTTGTACCGTGGTGGTGGGACAGCAAGGACTTGAACCTGGGTCATCCCGGGGATCTGTAAAGGTTGAGTGGATGCAGGTGGGTTGGTAAGCCAGACATGTGACCTCTGGGCATGCCTCCCTCATTTGTCTGGAATGTGGTGGCCTCACTGTCTGGTCATGTTGAGCCCCTCTCTGCAGCCAGGCTGGTGGGTGTGGGTGAGCTGCAGTGGGCTCATAGGGAGCCACTGTACAGAAGCTCCCACACAGGCTGTGTGCAATGAAGGATGACAGGCTTTCCCCCCAGCGAGAAGAGATAGGATGATGACAGATAAGATGGGGCACGGAGACAAACTGGATCCCACCTGGCACTTTACTGGGCTCTGAGGACAATATAACCAATCCTCCTAGGAGCTCCTCCTCCTCTTCCTCCTCCTCCTTGTCTTCCTCCTCTTCCTCTTCCTCCTCTTCCTCCTCCTCCTTCCAGATGGAAATAGTCTTAATACAAGGTCTAAAGAAATCTAAAGCTGGGTCCTGGTGGCTCATGCCTGTAATCCTAGCTACATAGGAAGGTGAGGAAGGGAGGATCAGGGCTCAAGACCAGCCTTGGCAGAAAAATTCTTGAGATTCTATCTCATTGGGAGAAAAGTTAGGTGGGTGGTATATACCTGTGGTCGCACTGAGGATAGGATACCAAAAGTAGGCAGATTATGACTCAGATACCCTGTCTTAAAAATAACCAATGAAGCTGGGAACCCCTGGCTCACACCTGTAATCCCCACAACTTAGGAGGCTGAGATCTGAGGATCAAGGTTCCAAGCCAGTACAGACAGGAAAGTTCACGAGACTCTTTAATGAACCCTAATGAACTACCCTCCCCCCGCCCCCCCAAAAAAACAAAACCAAACATGGAGCTGCGGCTCAAGTAGTAGAACACTAGCCTTGAGCCAAAAGAAGCTCAGGGACAGCTCCCAGGCCCTGAGTTCAAGCCACAAGACCAGTACAAAGAAATGAAAATCAGGACTGGAGGCATGGCTCAGTGGTATCACACCAGCCTAGCAAGTGTGAAGCCCTGAGTCCAGTACCTTAGTAACACAAAACAAGAGTGAAAAAGGAAGAAAGGGAAGCAAGGAGGGGAGGGGAGGGGAGGGGAAGGGAAGAGAGATGAGAATAAGAGAAAAGAAACCTTTAAGAGAAATGTAGGGTAAAACTAGGAAAGGCTACTTCAAACTGGGGAAGAGAAGTACCCCAGGAAGAAGACTGGGTGTAACCTAAAGCCTGGGATATGATGCACACAGTGATCTCAGCACTCAGAGGCTGAGGCAGGAGGGTTATAAGTTCAAAGCCTGCCTAGGCTGCATAGGTACTCCCCATCTCTAAGTAAACAAACATTTTTAAGAAGAGCTAGCTCAGTGATAGAGTGCTTGCTTAGTATGAGATCATCCCTGGGTTTAATCTCTAGCACCATCTCCTCAAAAATAAGAGTAGATGTAACTTGGTGCGGCAATGGAAGAGAAGGGGCTCTTGATTTTCCAAGCACAGTTCAAGACACAAAGTGTAACAGCACATGACAGGCATGGCAAGAATAAATCATACCATTTTCCCCCCTGGGGAAAGTCTGTGATGGGAATAGTGGAAGGTAGGTTGAGGTCAGACAATAGGAGCTCTTGAGACCCTGGATAAGAAGTTTGGACTTTCTAGACAGTAGGGAGTCATCAGATTGTTGAGAAGGAGAAAGCCTTGGGGAATTCTTTCACTATAAAATGCTAATCTGTTGGGTGCAGGTGGCTCAGGCCTACAATTTTAGCAACTTATGAGGCTGAGTATTGAATAATCATGGTTCAAATCTTGCCTAAGCAGAAAAGACGTTGAGATTCCAAAATAACTACCAAAATGCCAGACTGGAGGCATGGCTCAAGTCATAGAGTGCCAGCTGTGAGCAAAAAAGTCAAGTGAGAATGAGACTCTGAGTTCAAGCCCTAAGACCAGCATGCATACATACATATAGGCTAATTTGCAGTTGTGAACAAAGGTAGACTTAAAAATATATATATTCATTGCATGCACATGTATACATACATGCACATCTCCAGAAATGTGAAAAGTACTTGCAATTTTATTTCATCTTATGATGAAAAAGGCTAAGCATATCACTGTATATTTAAAAAGCAATTTGCAGGTCCTCTTTTGCCAACTTTTTTATATCCTTTGTGCATATTTCTATTCAATTGTGGATGTTTTTCATATTGATTTGTGGTTCCTCTTTAGCTATTAAGAAGAGTAGTCCCTTGCCTGTGGTATAAGAGGCAAATTGTTTCTCCTACTTTTGTCATTTGTACTTGGGCTTTATTAAGGGAGGACTCTGTGTGTGTGTGTGTGTGTGTGTGTGTGTGTGTGTGTGTATACGCATATGCGCAACAGTCCTGGGCTTGAATTCAGGGCCTGGACACTGTCCCCTAGCATTTTTGCTCAAGGATATTACTCTGCCACTTAAGCTACAGCTCTACTTCCAGCCTTTTGGTAGTTAGTTGAAGATAAGAGTCTCATGATCCTTCCTGCTCAGGTTGGCTTTAAATCTCAGTCCTCAGATCTCAGCCTCTGGAATAGAAAGGATTGCAGGCATGAGCCACCAGCACCCAGTGAGGTGGGGCTTTCTTAGGAGCATATTACTTCAAAACAGTTTCATATTGACACAACACTACCCTGCTCTATGTCCTATCTCAGAAGATCTTTGGATGAAGGTGGTCAAACATCAGCCAGGCTTCAGAACGAGTCTTGTAAGGGATGGCAATGGAACTGGTGGTACCTTGAGCCTCAGAATATCATCTTAATGACAGGGCTCCTCAGGATGCAGGTCTGCATCTGCAATGAAACTTCTGGAAAGCCAGGTTTCAGGTAATGAGGCTCTTTTCAAGACAAATCTGTCCATAGGTGTGGTGACCTGCTCTGTAAGGTCTCTGTCATCACAGACTTCCAAGCAGGAACTGGATGGTTTCCTACAGAAGCAAGGGGTCAAGTGAGTTGCTTTTCAACCAGCTTTTCAGCACCTCGCCTCAGCCACTTCAACACACAGGACGTGATTTAAAAGGATAAAAAACAGAGAGCCTGAGTGGTTCACTTAAGTCTGCCTGGCAATACAGGACAGGAACTTGGGTCTCTAAAAGTCTAGGTTCCAAATCTAGACTTCTCTCCACTGAACCTCTTTTCCTCCCTGAGTAATTAAACACATTTCCTGCTTGACTCAGTGTGAATGTTCCTTGTGGAGTTAGAGTCTAGACCAACAATGGAATAAGGGGCAATTTGGTAAGTACTGTAACAAAGTCCCACACAAGGCTCCATGGGAATTCAGAGGGATGATGGATTCCACCATGAAGGAGAAATCCAGGAAAGCTTCACAAAGGAGGTGACATTTGAGTGGGTTCTTGCTGTAAATGTAAGAGATAAGAGGCAGAAGATATATATTCTCCAGAAGATATATATACATATATACTACATATATACATATATATATATATATATATATATTCTCCCCACCCAAACATACATTGGGTAGCTCCAGGTTGTCTGGAATAGATTCAAAAAAAAATTCACAGTCTAGCACGAAAGAGAGATACATCACCAATATATTGCTACAAAGTCATTACAGAAACATTCTCACAATACAAAAGCAGCAATTACTCCTTTTGGGAATAAAGTAAGGGTCTAAAGAAAAGCTCTTGCAGAAGAGGGGCCTAGGATTTTCAGAATAGAAAAGTCCAGGCAGATAATAGAAGAGTTGGAAGGGATAGACAAGCATTCTGAGCCAAGGGAATGGCACAAACAAAGCTTCTGAATCTTGCAAAATCATCCTATGGTCAGGTACCCAAGGTAGAGGTGACAAGGGTGGTTCAGTGTGTGGGCAGAAAGTTGGGGGTTTTCTTGACAGATCAGCTTTTGAATAGGACATATTGAGTTTCCCGGTGAATGGGGAAGCAGTGTTGGTGTGCATGGGTATTCCACAAGCTTAGCCACCTCGTCTTCAAAGCTGTGTCACAGACTGAGAGCAGGAGAAAATGAGTGCTGTAGAGCCTTAGTCTCCCTGGCTCTCCAGTCCCACTGCCCCGACCCCAGCTAATCCAGCCTCCTGGCCCATCTGACACACACTTCCACTTAACATTTTGTTAGCGACTCTATAAACGAGCTCTCCCTGACCTTCAGTCCCTGGCTAATTGCTGGTTTCATGTACAAGACTAGCTTAATTTTACGTGATAATTACCTGAGAGTGGCGATACATATGGCATCGCATGTTTGAAATGTCAGGCCTGGAAAACTACCAAGTGGCCATAGTCAGGGGCAAAGGGAAGAGGCAGTCAGGGGTTAGGAGATGGAAAATGCCCAGTGCCGGCAGAGCTCACAGAGTCAGCAGAGCCCCGATTCCTCAATTGCCACGATACACCCAAGCCTGTGGCTCGAGGAACAGCACAGGAATTTCCCAAAAGCAGGAGCGCATGTGCACATCTTCCAGGGCAGGCCATGGAGCACAGTTCCTATGTGTTCCATGAATGCTTGCTAAGGGTGCACTGCCTCCCAGGCAGTGTGTGGGCTCTTACACACTGGCTCAAATTCCACCCCATCTAAGGTGGCTGGACACAGGAGGAAGATGCTACAGGCACAGAAGAAGCAAGATCCAGGAATGTTAAGTGGCTGCAGCACAATCATCCTTCAATAAAGAAGTGGTGCTGATCTGGGTAAGCCAGTGGCTCACACCTGTAATCCTAGCTATGCAGGAGGCTGAAATATGAGGATCACAACTGGAAGCCAGCCAGGGCAGGAAAAGTCCATGAGACTCTTATCACCAATGAACCACCGGAAAACTGGATGGAAGTGGAGCTGTGGCTCAAAGTGGTAGGGTGCTATCCTTGAGTGTGTGTGTGTGTGTGTGTGTGTGAGAGAGAGAGAGAGAGAGAGAGAGAGGCAGACAGACAGAGACAGAGACAGAGAGAGATATACAACACACTTGAGTGCTCTGCAAACGTTAGCTCAGGTTCTTTTATTTCTATTCGTCCAGGGAACAGGGCCAGGACCCCACGGTACTAGAGCTAGGGAGTAGAGGACAGCTTTGGGAGGCCCCTGGGTGGAGGCCCATTAGGGCCCACACATGGACACTCCAATGCACCCAGGCCACAGGATCCAGTAAGGAGTGCAAACCCTACATCAAGGCAAGTTCTGCAAGGCCCTCTCTCCTCACAGAATTGTGGACTCCTGAGCTGTGTTGGAGTAAATTACTTGCTTAATGAGATTTCAATTAACAAAAACAAATTAAAATCACTTTGGTAATTAAGCGGCTGTGAACCTTGCCAGCAGCTCTCCCTTAGACCTCCAGAGTTCCATGGGGAGGGAGCTGGGAGTGGGAAGCCAAGGCTGGGCAAGGAGCTCCCACCAGGATTCCACCTCAGGAGCCACAGAGACACAGCTTCCGGGAACCGTGGGGGACAGGAGGGAGGTGATGTACACAGCTGGGGAAATGGACTCTACACTTCTATTCAAACTCTACCTCCAAGGCTCTGATCATGTAAGATAACATTTATCAAAATGAATGCCAGGAAATGGAAACAAGAGGGTTTTCCCCCTTGTTGTTTTTCTTTTCTTTTTGTTTTGTTTGTCTGTCTTTGAGAGCTTAAAGGGGGGCACAGAAATGGAGGAACAAAGGGTGAACAAATGCAGCAGTGGTACTCACTAGGCATTATGTTAAAATGTACTATATAAAGTTCTAGGTGAATTTCCTGTGGTGTACCCTACGTGGTTACTGCATATGATTTTGGTACACTGGATATTGTATATATGCCTACCTGATCTAGGGAAGGGAAAGAAAAATAAAGGTGTAAGATATCACAAGAAATGTATTCACTGCCTTATTATGTAATTGTCCCCCCTTTGCACAACACCTTGTCAATAAAATTTAAATATAAAAAAAAGAAAATGTACTATACAACTTGTAGAAAGGGATGGAAGGGAAAAACTGGGAGAGAGAGCACGAGGGAAGGGGTGACATTGCCCAACAAGAAACTCATTACCTGACTCATGTAACTGTAACCCCTCTGTACATCACCTTTATAATAACAATAAAAATTTAATGAATTCCAGAAAATGAGAAAGAGAAAAACCTCCATTCCTGCAGCAGTGTGAACTAGGGTAGGTTAGCCAGCCTGTCTTAGATGGAGATCTTTGGGGTGTGGGAAGATTATGTCTATAAAGGTATGGAATGCATTTAAGAAAGGTCTGGCTGGGAATATGGCCTAGTGGTAAAGTGCTTGCCTAGCATGCATGAAGTCCTGGGTTCAATTCCTCAGTACCACATATGCAGAAAAAGCTGGAAGTGGCACTGTGGCTCAAGAGGTAGAGTGTTAGTCTTGAGCAAAAAGAAGCCAGGGGCAGTGCTCAGGCCCTGAGTGCAAGCCCCGGGACTGGCAAAAAAAAAAAAAAAAAAAAAGGAAAGTCTGTCCCTCTGCAAAGCCTTACACAGTTTTCCAGTCTTGAAGTCTGTGAGTCCTGAACCCCTGATTCTCTGAATTACATGAATGAGATTCCCTTCGATGTGAACTTTCTCCAGGCTCCATCCCATTGAGCCTCTCTTCTCTTTCCACCACAGAATAGCTCGAATAGCTCGATTCTGAGTACTATACAGGTTTCTTATTTCCTGTCATCTGGGGAAAAAAAAAAAGACTCCTATTCCTGGATTGCATAAGTAACCCACATGGAGAGTTAAGAAGTGCTTGGCTATCCTTGGTATCCTTGGCTCCATTCCACAGAGCAGAAAATCTATGTAATGACTTAGAGACAGCTGGAAGAGAATGATGTCTGGCAGTGGGAAGAATCCACATTCTTATCCATTGCTGACTTAACTGTAAGTTAGCTCAGCCTTTCTGGAGGGCAAGTTTTCCACATGCAGCAAAGCTTGCTAATGGTCATTCTCTGGACCATTCCCCTTCAAAGAAGAATTTCTCTTAAGGAAATGGTCTGAGATGTATATGCAAGGTTTGCAAGAACGTCCATCCCAGCATTATTTGTTATAGCAATGAGTTGGAAGTAATCTAAACATTCAACCACCAGGTTGAACACATTACAGTGCATGTTCTGAAATATTTGACCCAGAGAAAGCTTACATTGAATGCTTCAAATAGCTTAGCATAGTTTTAAGCTTTAATAATTTCAGAAGTTTAAGTGCTCCAAGTTTGTACAGAACTGGATGACTAATTCCAAACTAGCCCAGGCAGAAAAATCTTTGAGACTCCATCTCTAATTTACCAAACATAATGGTAGGCTTGAGGTGAGGCCCAAGTGAGAAAATGCCAACCATAAGCAAGAAAGCTGAGCAAGTGTGAGTCCCTGAATTCAGGCCTTTTATTTCCCCCCAACCCCCAACACACACAAAGTATCATTTGCACATTCCATTGTTTACATTTCCTTTATACATGATGTCTGATGAGCTTTGTTTTGTTTTTGTTTTTTGTCTGTCATGGAGCTTGAACTGTGGGCCTGGGCACTCACGGTCCCTGAGCTCTTCAGCTGAAGGCTAGTACTCTACCACTTTGAGCCACAACACCACTTCCAGTTTTCTGGTGGTTAATTGGAGATAAGAGTCTCTCTGACTTTCCTGCTCAGGCTGGCTTTGAACCTCAATCCTCAGATCTCAGCCTCCTGAGTAGTTAGAATTAGAGGCATGAGCCACTAGTGCCTAGCTTGTCTGATGAGTTTTTAATAGGAGTTAGAGTGTAACTCAGTAGTAGACCATTTACACCTGGCATGTGTTAAGGCCCTGGGTTTGATCCCTTGTATCACCAAAAATAAAATTTAATTGAAATTTTATTATTAATAATATATTTCAGTGCTCAGGGATCAAACCCAGGTCTTCACACATGCTAGGCAAGTGCTCTACCGCTGAGTCATACTCCCCAGGCCTCATTTTAATTTTCTTGAATCATAATTTGTTACTGTCCTCAAAGAGACTGAAGCAGGGGTTGAAGATTTAGCTCAGTGGAAGAGCATTTGCCTAAGCAAGTGCAAGGCCCTGAGTTCGGTCCTTAGGTCTGCAGGGGGCAGAGAGGGGGGAGTAAAGACTGAAACAGGAACACACAATTTTATCATTCAAAATTCACAAAATTGAATGACTGTGTATGATAAATCTAAGGAACTGAGATTTTAAGTGATTTATTTTCCTTTTGTTTCTTCTGATTATGTTTATAAAATCATAACACAATTTTATTTTATCATAATAATTTCATGATAAAGAATAATATTTTTGATTATAATAAATGAAAACAGAAATTTTTCTTTCTTTGTATTATGTTTGTTCACTTGTTCATTTTTTTAAAGAAACAGGCTGACCTTAAACCCATGGTGCTCTTGCCTCGGTCTCCCAAGTGTTGGGAAGCAGACAGGGACCACTGTGCCATATTGGTTTGGGTTTTAAAGTTGGTAACACACTTATGAAACTATTGAAACAAAAACAATGCTTAACCTTTTTTGACACAGCTGTATATGTTTTATGTGTAACATGCTTTATTTATGTACAGATATGTTTATGAGTAAAACACACACACACACTATGTACTGTTTTTCTCTGCAGCAATAGAAAATACAGATTTTTTTTTTATCTTATGTGCTTATTGGTCCCTTTATGCAACAAACCTCCTAGCATCCATGAAGAACTGAGATGAACAGGACAGATTGAGCCAGCCATCAGGAACTCACAGCAGTGATGACAACTGATGCTGGCATGAAATGACCAGGTGACTGCTATTAGGGGGTCTTGGAGGGGAGCCTGGGGAGTCCATTACAGTGCAAGCAGTGTGGGGGTCTGCAATAAACATTTATTTCTTTATAATTGGACTAAAGTAAAGCAATTTATACATATTTTAATGAATCCCAAGGGTCCTATAGTTAGTTAGTAATGGAGCTAAAAGTAGACCCAACAGCCTTCTGGCTCCCAGGCAAATGATATTTTTCTTTTCTGGTTTTCTTTTGGTGTTCAGTATCAAACAAATGCTAGGGAAACCATATACCACTCTGTGTGTGTGTGTGTGTGTGTGTGTGTGTGTGTGTGTGCGCGCGCGCGCTGGCCCTGGGGCTTGAACTCAGAGCCTGGATGCTGTTCCTGAGCTTTATTTTTGTTCAAGGCTAGTGCTCTACCACTTGAGCCACACAATTCCACTTCCAGCTTTTGGGTATTTAATTGGAGATAAGGATCTCACAGACTTTCCTGCCCAGGCTGATTTCAAACCATGATCCTCAGATCTCAGTCTTCTGAGTCGCTAGAATTATAGATGTGCACCACTGGCACTGGGATGATTTTTTTTTAAATCAGACACCAATATTGTGGGAAATGTGAAGCGCACCTCAGTTCTGTGACAGGCTCATGCATGGGGGAGGCTTCCCTCACATGACTTGGGCTCAGTGGCCACACTCTCCCTGATGGCTGACTTCTAGGGCAGTTTCGATCCCTACCCAGGATGGCTCTGCCATTTAGGAACCATCCATGCCAGGGCAGACCCTTACATGCTTCCATCACCCTCAGCCCCTTTGCCACTTTGTCCAGAGCAGGGGAGGGCGGGATGCCACCTTCTAGACACTCAGCTTGGGTGAGGGCCCCTGAGGCCGAGGCATCTCCTGGTGGAAAAGCTGCCTGTATCTCCTCTGTAGACTGTGCATCATATTTTGTGCTGACTTCAGACAACCAAGGGAGGAGGACACAGAGTTGTACTTTCCAAGTAGCTGGCAACCCTTAATCAATGTTAATTGGCTCTAATTAGCATATGTTAATTAATGATATTTACTACAAATTAAAGGTATGAGTGCTCCCAGAGGGTTTCCTGTTCATCCAATTAGTGCCAATTAGTTGCAATTAACACGTGTAAATGAGATTCCATTGAACCCAAAACAAACAGCACAGAATCTCTGGATTCCCTCCTGCACCTTTTCACTCAGCCAGGGGAACTGCAGGGCTGAGGGCGGGCAGGGGATGGAAGAGAGGGAGCAGAAAGGAGAAAGGCTGCTGGGCTGACCTGGAACAGAGAGAGAAGAACCCAGCTGAATCAAGAAAGCCTCCAGCCTGCCTAGCTGTTATCCCTGTTATCCCTGACTACCTGAAAAAGACCCCCCCCCCCTTGAAGACATTCTGGCCTTAATATGCTCTTGAGAGTCTAAGTCCCCCACCCTCAGGTATCTCTAGCTCTGCCAGGGCTTAAGCTAGTGAATAACACATAGTAGGTGCTCAGTAAAATGGGACTGAGTGAAAAGTTTGTTCTTGGGTTAGCTCACTTGGTAGAGTGCTTGCCTTGCATGCACAAAGCTCTTGGTTCCACCCTCCAGTACTGGGGGGGGGGGGAAGAAAAGAAAATCACCCAGTATTCTCTTTTATATAAGTCTTCCCAAGGAGTCTGCCAAAAAGCAAGATGATATTAATATCATCCCTACAAGGCAGGCACCTGTAATCCTAGCTACTCAGGAGGCTGAGATCTGAAGATCATGGTTTGAAGACAACTTGGGCAAAAGTTTGTGAAACTCTTATCTCCAATTTAGAAAAAAAAAAAAGCCAAAAGTTAATCTGTGGTTCAAGTGGTAGAGTGCTGGCCTTGAAGGGGAAAAAAAACAAAAATCACAAGAAAAAGCTCAAGGCCCTGAGTTTAAGTTCCAGCCAAGAGAGAGACCGAGAAGCAGAGACAGTGAAATCTTACTTCATTGCTAATGTTGTCATTTTTTATTTATTCAACTACTATTTTCTCTTGGTTCAACTACAGTCTGAGGCTCCAACCCCTGTCATGGTGGGACCTGGAATGAGAAACAGCACTTTCCCACAGTCTCTTCGTCCAGAACCTTCTATGAAGCTGTGATTAACATATAGCTCTCACAAACTTGCTTATTCCCAATTCTTTTTTTTTTTTGCAAGACCAAACTTTTCCATTAAAGCTAACATTCACGGTTGTTTTTTAAAAGCATTTCCTGTTCTCTCTGTGTCATGCTCTATACCAAGGGCTGAGGATTCTGTGGTGAACAGTTATAAAGTATACTTGCCCTCCTGGAGTTCACAGTCGGACACCTATTGTTACCCTCACAGGTAGGATCTTGGTTTATCCAGAGTGAGAGACTTGGATTCCTATCCCGGTTCTGTCTCTCAGCAACTGTGTGTGATAGTTATTTAATCTCTGTCAGTTAGTTTATTTTTCTGTGACATGGGCCTAATAGAACCTGTCTTATATTATTGGAAGAATTACGCTCCCTCCCTTGATTCACACCTTGACAGCCCCTTCACAGTTTATACCAACCTCCCAGAATTCTAACCACCCCCACATAGTGTTATATAATTTGGGTATGGAGGCAATGGGTTTAAGAAAGGGAAAGTACTTCCTGGGTCAAGTGGGGGCAGAGTCCAGACCTCTGACCTCTCCTGGCACATTCTTCTTCCTCCATGTGAGCTTTCTGAGCTATGACAGTCATGAATGTAATCCAGAAAGGGTCCCCTCCACTTGCTCAAGAGTATAGATTAACCTACTCTTGCCTAGACCTAAGGTGAACCTTTGCACCCCAAGGCTCCAGGGCCTCCTAAGTTATCTCCAGGTCAGAGACCCCAACACCCATAACTTTTGCACCCCTTGCCCCACTTAGACTCCTTGCCATGTATCTTGGAGCAGGGCGTTTGCTTATTTCCGATCATCTCACTTTCTCCTTCTAGAAAGTAAGTGAATAGGCAGAGGTGGCATTTAATGTACCCCAGGACCTGAGGTTGTGGGATTTCTAGATGACCTCTGTAGCATTCTGACCCCACTTTTACAGTATATTCCTCAATATTCTCAGGTGATAAGCAAACTAGGGTTGGCCTGTTGGTCCTACTCACCCTCAGTCCTTTCCTCCCCTAGCCAGATACTGATGATAATTATCCAGGGGCCAGACTTGGGCCTCAAGAAACCAGGTCTCAGGAAAAGCTCTTTCTCACTCTGTTTAAATCCCACATTTGGAGGTGGGTGGGAGGAATAGAACTGATGGCGTTTAATACAAAAGAGTTATATTTGGAAAGATGACAGATGGTTATTTTCCCCTAACCTGGCACTCTACTGTCCTGGGTGGGGGCAGGACTGGAAGCAAGTAGAAAAGACTCCTTGTTTACTAACTGTGCTTCCTTCCAGCAAAAATAAAACCATGCTGTTGGATGCCTAACAAGTGCCAGGCACAGTACTAGGTCATTTGCATTATTTCCATTTAGAGCTACATAGTGTGTGTGTGTGTGTGTGTGCATGTGTGTGTGTGTGTGTGTGTGGGTGTGTGTGTGTGTGTGGGTGTGGTCTGGATTGAACTCAGGGCCTGGGTGCTGTCCCTGAGTTTTTGTGCTCTAGGCTAATGCTCTACTAAGTGAGCCACAACTCTACTTTTGGATTTCTGGTGGTTAATTGAGATAAGAGTCTCAAGGACCTTTTCTTTGTTGTTTGTTTGTTTGTTTGTTTTCGTTTGCTCTACCACTTGGATCCACAGCACTGCTTTTGGTTTTCTGGTGGTTAATTGAAGATAAGTCTTGTGGACTTTCCTGGCCAGGCTTGCTTTGAACCATGATCCTCAGATCTCAGCCTCCTGAGTAGCTAAGGATTACAGGTATGAGCCACCAGACCTGGCTGAGCTCCATATTTAACTGGCTGGCTGACTGCCTGGCTGGCTTTGAGACAGTTGACCAGCCAATGCTGGCTATGGAAAGTAGAGCCAGGAGGGTTGCAATAGAAGATTGAGATGCCTATTTTATGTCCCCAAACCAGCACATACACATTGCACACAGCCTTCTCCTCCTTCTTGGCTGACGGCTACTCCATCAGCCTGGAAAGGAGGCAGATCTAGGGAAAGCAGATTGCTACTGAAACCGAGCATCAGAAGCTAAAGAAGCTGGGGATATTGAGTGGGGGCACATTCTCAGCTTTTAAAAATGGGAAGATGACCTCCAAACTAGCAATTCTGAGCACTCAGAAAACTCTACAACAGATAAAAGGGACACTGGTAAAGGGTCTGCTTTTTATTCCACTAATGCCTCTTTCAGAAGCAATCTCTCTCTAAAGCCAAAGTTCCTGAGATGAGGCTTAACATGGCCACTTTGGGGGAAAAAAAAGAAGAATCAGCTTCAGGAATGTAACAACAGAAAATAATTAAGGTCTAATAAGGTCAGTGTTCCACCTTAACACCTTTTCAGTTCCAGTTAAAACCTCTACTAATTTGCCAAGAAAAACCAACCTCACTTGGGTCTTATTATTTGAATCACGTTCTGTCTCTTAATTTAAACGAGAGACTCACATAAGGATTTTTTTTTCTTTTAAATTACAATGCCGACTTTCTTCCAGTTGATTACGGTATATGACTCTCTGTTGGAAGGCCATTATTTTTTGCTATGATTTACAAAGCATTTAAAGTGAAATCAATGTAATAAATATTGAAGTATTGTAATAGATAATTCCATATATTTAACCAGAGACAAGGCACAGCCCTGGCTTGGGCAGTCAGGAGGGCAGCAGGAAGAGGATGGGATGGGGAGACCCCTGGTATCTGGAGAAGTGACATCTCTCCCCTTTTCCTTGAATTCATTTAACTAAGATTCTCCAGGACTTCTCTGAGGTGTTACAGGCTGGAGTTGGGGCTTCTGGGCAGTTGTGAGGGGCCAAGGTGTATTCCCAAGAAACCACAGATGACTTAGAGAACAGCAGCCAGCTAATGATAGAGGCCAGCCTAGTAGGTGGCCACTAGTATGTGGGATGGGGGAGCTTAGCAGAGGGAAGGGCTTATGTGGTAGGGCATAGGTGAGGAAGGCCTTTCCTGAGCCCTGCCTTTCCCTCTTCTACTTAGCTCTTTCCTACCCCATCCTGTCTTATGCTCTCCTTTCAGTCCTCCCTCATCCCTCCCTTTCTGGTCTGTCTCCTCCAGACTCTGGCTGTAGCCAGCATGTGCTCCAAGCTCAGCTCAGAACAACAACCCAGTACTGGCAGCCATAAAAGCCTACAACAAAAGGAAAGGAGTGAAGGGGAGAGGGTCCCAGCCTCTATCAGGCTCCTCAGGGTGTCCCCATGTTGACTCAAATACAGCTCTGAAGCTGTGTCTACAGAGCAAGTCAAGGTTCCCCCAGGGGCCCAACAGGGACCTGCTTCCTAGGGGCCCAGGCCCAATTTCAAGCCACTTCCTAGCTACTTGCCTTTGCTGTCTCCAAAGGACTCAGGAATGGGTTCCTCTCCAGTGTCCCATAATTCATCACCTCAGGGGAGCATGGCCCATTCTTGTGTTGGAATCATTATACAAGGACTCCATATCTAGTTCCAGGTGGCTCTGTTTCCAGACTCCTGGCTTGATTCAGAAACTCTGCCCACCAGTGAGGTAGACACAGGTGGACAATAGCCCCCAAACCACACTAGTGTCAAATTCATGTGAGTGCTGAACAGATCTCAGCAAGGACTTTTGAAGACTGGCACTATGGGCTTGTGGAGGGGTGCAGGGAATACACGTGTGCGCATGTACCGGATCCAGCAGAAAGATGTATTGTCCCTTGGCTTCCCACCCTAGGCCTGAACCCAAGCCCCAAGTGCCTATCTCTGAACAGATTCTACCATAAATTCAGGAGGGACAAAGGCCAGAGGAGCAGAGGAGGGAGATTTACAGCAAACTTGCTTCCTGACATCTCTTTGGCCCATCCCATAAAGTAACAATATCACCAAATAAATCACATAGTGCCTCAGGGGACCTTACCCTTATCCTTATGGTGTCTTTGTGGAGAGTTAGGAGGACATGGTCAGATCCACCCATCTGTGTTGTCCCTGACCATACTGGCTCCAGTGGGAATAGGAGATGTCAAGTCTAATCTATGATGGGGCAGTAGGGAGAAAAGAAGGTGAAGAACATGGGCTGGGGATATGGCCTAGTGGTGAGAGAGCTTGCCTCGTATACATGAGGCCCTGGGTTCAATTCCCCAGTACCACATATACAGAAAACGGCCAGAAGTGGCGCTGTGGCTCAAGTGGCAGAGTGCTAGCCTTGAGCAAAAAGGAAGCCAGGGACAGTGCTCAGGCCCTGAGTCCAAGGCCCAGGACGGCAAAAAAAAAAAAAAAAAAAAGGTGAAGAACATGGTATGAGGAATGTAGTATGTCCTTTAACTGAATCCCAACTGTCATTCTTAGCTCTGTGACTTTGAGCAAGTCATTTAACCTCTGTGAGCTTTGGTCTACTTCCCTGTAAATACAGGGTAGACTATCCACCTGGCCGGATATGTGTGAAGATCTGAGAAGCCAGTAATGCCTCTGAATATGAGAGCATCACAGCACAAATGCTTTCCTTCATGTAGGATGCAAACCCTGTGTCAGTGTTGCCAAGAGATAGGATATGGCATGCTGGGTCCTCTTCTGAAAGATACCCTACCCCTCACCCTGCACCCCACTCTCTAGACGCTGTCTCAGGCTTAGCCTGTGAGGCTAGAAAGGCAGGGCTCCCATAAGCTATCTTCCCTTCTCCAGGCCTCAATTTCCCACCTATAAAATAAAGGGATGGAAAGCACTTGGGATTTAAAGTTTATGTCCATCATGACATAAAATCCAACAATGGCCACGTGTGATGGCACACTTGGGAGGCAGAGGTAGGAAGATCAAGAATTCCAGGGCCGGGGCTGGGGATATAGCCTAGCGGCAAGAGTGCCTGCCTCGGATACACGAGGCTCTAGGTTCGATTCCCCAGCACCACGTATACAGAAAACGGCCAGAAGCGGCGCTGTGGCTCAAGTGGCAGAGTGCTAGCCTTGAGCGGGAAGAAGTCAGGGACAGTGCTTAGACCCAGGGCCAGCGTGGGCTACATAGTAAGACTTGGTTTTAAAACAAAACTCTACAACTAGGACCAATTCCCACTTAGGATAGGATAGAGCTACTGTAAGACCAGCCAAGGCCGGTATCACCCTGTGGAGCAATTGAGGAGCAAAATGTGGTCAGTCTTATAACCCTGACCAGCTCAAGGGTCCCTCCAGATGCAGGCTGGTAGACTTTGATATGATCTGTACAGTCAAATTGGTTAACTTTCACCCAGAGGGAGGACTATGTGCCCAGAGGAGGGAGTAGGGTGAGTGATGCTTTGTCCAGTCTCATCCCTTGCACCTAAGAGACCCTTGGCTTCCCTTCTAGCAGATATGGCTGAGTTCTCACAGTTCCTAGGCACCCTCTGATTCTCCAGCCATCAAGGATGGCTGGCTCCCAGTTTTCCCCACCTTCTGGCTTTTGCTTACCTTCTTTCTTTCCCTTGGTTACCTCCTCTTCCTCCCCCTCCCCCTTTTTTTGTTAGTCGTGGGTGTTGAACTCAGGGCCTG
The DNA here is from genome assembly GCF_023159225.1 of Perognathus longimembris pacificus. Taxonomy (NCBI): domain Eukaryota; kingdom Metazoa; phylum Chordata; class Mammalia; order Rodentia; family Heteromyidae; genus Perognathus; species Perognathus longimembris. Next base: position 25,241,133 of record NC_063177.1, on the reverse strand, counting down.
GGCACTGTCCCTAAGCTTTTCTGCTCAAGACTAGCACTCTACAACTTTGAGCCACAGCTCCACTTCTGGTTTTCTGGTGGTTCATTGGAGATAAGAGTCTCATAGATTTTCCTGCCCAAGCTGGCATCAAACCATGATCCTCAGATCTCAGCCTCCTGACCTAGCTAGGGTTACAAATGCGAGTCATCTGCACCAGGTCATTTCTTTCCTTTTCTCTTTTACTGCTTTTTCATTATTTTTCTTTTCTGGGGATTGAACATCAGGTCTTTGTGCATACGAGGCAAGCTGCTCTACCACTTAAGCCCACTTCCAACCACTTTTCTTCCATTTCCTTCTCCTGATTCTTCTGCCAATTTCTTTATCTCCCTCATTTTCTTTTTTTCTTGGTCTGATTCAGAGCTACCAAGTCAGCCCTATTTTGAGTGTGCATACACACACATGCACGTGTGGGCCAGAGCCCTGCCTTGTCTCCAACACAGGAGGATCAGGAGTTCACCCGCAGGGCAGCTGTCAGCGCTGGGTGGATGGATGAGTGAAAGTAAGGGGGTGGGGGAGGCGAAGGTGGTGGGGAAGGGGCCATCTTTAAATAAAAAGGATAGGGACATGGTGAGTGGAATAATGTGGCTGCTTAATAGCAAGCCAGCCCCAGGCACCTCAGCTAGGGATCCAGCCCTCCTGCCCACCTCCCTCTAATCCTGAGCCCCTTACCCTGTCACTAAAGCTCACCTTAGCTCCTCAGTACTGAGGCCTGTTTTTTGTTATTGTTGTTTTTTTTTCTGATCCCAGGCAGGCCAGAAAACCAGAGATCCCTTAACTTCCCAGGACCCCCATCTCCAACCCAGGGGCAGCTGGAATTGAGACCCCTGGCAACCTGCTCACAGAGCGACGTCTGGGTAGATTAGTGCCCCAAAGCTGGCAGGCCTATTAGGAGGCCTTTGTGGAGGAAGGGGATAGAGGGGAAGAAGGGATTTTCCATTCTCTGAGCAACTGGATTACACAGTCAGGGGATCAGGGGAGAGTTTGCTACTTAAGCTGCCCCTTCCTGGTCCAGCTCTGCCCTGGCTCTCAGCCTCTCCTGTTCTCAGCAGGGATCTTAGCAAGAGTATGCCTTGCCTGCTTTGGAGATCTCTTTTCCTGATCTGAGTCAAGTTCAAGGCAAATCCAAGTCTCATTCCCTCCCTTTGCACACCCCCCCTCCTAGCTGTTATACCAAATAGGCTCAAAAGAAATCAGCTTGGGGGCTGGGAATATGGCCTAGTGGCAAGAGTGCTTGCCTCATATACATGAAGCTCTAGGTTTGATTCCTCAGCACTGCATATATAGGCCAGAAGTGGCACTGTGGTTCAAGTTGGCAGAATGCTAACCTTGAGCAAAAGGAAGCCAGGGACAGTGCTCAGGCCCTGGGTTCAAGCCCCAGGACTGGCCAAAAAAAAAAGGAATCAGCTTGGGTGCCCATGGCTGATGCCTGTAATCCTAGCTACTCTGGAGGCTGAGATATGAAGATCAAAGTTTGAAGTCAGCTCTGGCAGAAAACTCAGTAAGACTCTTATCTCCAATTAATCAGCAAAAAGCTGAATGAGGAACTGTGACTCAATGGTGGAGTGCTAGCCCTGGGGAGGGGGAGGAGAGGAGATCAGGGATAGTGCCCAGGCTCTAGGTTCAAGCCCTAGGACCAGCATATACACACACACAAAAAGAATGCAAAGTCTGGGAGAAGGGTACACACACACACACACACACACACACCCTTCAAAGTCTACTAGTAACTTGCTGTGTTGCCTTGAACCAACTATCTCCTCTTTCTGAACTGCACTTTTATTTAAAAAAAAATTAAAACAACCAAAAAAACCCACATTTCTTCCAGAATTGTTTCAGAGGTTGAATAAGATAAAGCACTAGAAAGCATCAAATATAGATGGTTTGCATTCCCTGCTCAATAAATGATAGTGCAAGGCAAAAATCCTTCATCTCAGAGCTGAGCCCATTTCCCAGAACAACAGGCTCTGCTCTTCAGCCAAGTAATCAGTCCTTCCCACCAAGAGGCAAATCCATCATGTTTAGCAACCACTAGCCTCCCCCACCTGGTGGAAGGTTACTGGGGGGTCATGACCCCCACCCTACATCTCCTTTCTAGAAGAAGTCCTCGCACAAGAGGCCCCATGTGTCCCTGTCTTTTGATGACAGAGTGGTCATCACTGACCTTCCTGATGGCCTATGTTCCTACCAGTCAGAAAATTTCTGTGATCCCATGACCTCTAAAAGCCCTGTCCTGCTAATGGTTTTATGATCTTCCCTATAGAATTCGCCCCCTCTAGTCCCCTTTCAGTAGGCCCTAGTCAAAATAAACAACATTTATGACCAGAGCAGGATTCAAGGTCTGCATTGCAAACAAACCAGAGCTCTTTGAAGGTCCCCAGGGAATTCATCACATCCTAGGGTGTGATACTCCCCAGGCCCAAGGCGAGGTGAACCCTGGGAGGGGCTCGTGCCTCAGGAACTGGTCTCTGGATCTAGACTTAGAATGCAAAGATCCTATGGCATATCTGAGCTCCCTCCTTAGTACCAGGGTGGACTAGGAAAGGAAAGGAGGGGAAGGGAGGGACTGTGCATGCTAGAGATTAAGATGTTCCAGGAGCAGCAATTTCTCTGTGCTGTGTACAGTGTCTCCCCCGCCTCCCTACTCCCACCACCAAGAAAGCCAAAGCCCGATGACAAAGCCTGTCATCAGGGGAAACAGAGACAAAATGGAAGGAAGGGGGGGGGGGAATTAAAAGGGCGGAGAAACAGGCATCAAATCAGAGTGGTCAAGAAGGTAGAGCCCAAATTCATGAAGACCTCAGGTCCAATCACTAAGCCAATGCTGTGAGCAACAGCAGCCACACTGGCCAACTTTCCTAAAGAAATATCCAGGCCAAACAAATGTAGCAATGGTACTCACTGGACACTATGTTGAAAATTAACTGTACAATTTGTGGGTGGAACAGGAGGGAAATACTGGGACAGAGCAAGGAAAAGGGTGATATGTCAAGAAAAAAATGCACTCCTTATCTGACTTATGCAACTGTACCCTTCTGTGCATCACCTTTATAATAATAAAAAAATTAAAGAAAGAAATATCCAGGCTAGCAGCAGAGATCAGTGGTGGAATACTTGCCTTGGGTTCTATCCTGAGAAATGGAGGGAGGGAGGGAGGGAGGGAGGGAGGGAGGGAGGGAGGGAGGGAGGGAGGGAGGAAGGAAGGAAGGAAGGAAGGAAGGAAGGAAGGAAGGAAGGAAGGGAGGGAGGGAGGGAGGGAGGGAGGGAGGGAGGGAGGGAGGGAGGGAGGGAGGGAGGGAGGGAGGGAGGGAGGGAGGGAAGGGAAGGAAGGAAACTGGGCCAAAATGCCAATCAACTAAAGGGTGAGAGGGAGAACAGGTTTCTCTGAAGGGCCTCCAGCAGAATGAACCCCTTCCCAGCCCATCTCCAGCAAGAGGCAGACCTCCTCCCCTGAACATCCTCAAATGGAGAAAAAGGCCTACGGGGGCAGCCAGCCAGTGCCCCTGTTCCAGCACAGCATGTGTGGCCGTGGTAGAGCTTGTTTCCCAGAGGGACCAGCTCTGCCTGGGAACTGGTGTTAGAGAATATTAATGTGGGTTTCCCAAAGGCCCAGGTCTGAGAGCAGCTTTCTAGGACACAAGCACTCAATGCTTTCTTCAGCTCCCAGAACTGGGCCACGGGCCTAGGGGCTGGTGTTCTTTGACTCAGGGCTGGGGGAGAGAACTTTCCTCCTGGGACATGCGACTTCTCATTTTTCCTGCTAAATATAGTATGCTATCCAACAGGTTGGGTGAAAAGCCAGACAGGAAATATGTGTGGTATCTCTTACATTTATCAGGTACCCACTCACAGTATTTGCAAATGTACCGTATAATTAGCATTGGGCAAATGTGTCAGAGCACATTGCTGGAGAGGAAGCAAGACAGAGCTGGAAATGCAGCCATGAGCTTTCCCAGGATACAGACAGTTTGTTCAAAAATATTCTGTTCCAAAACTGAAAAAATAATCTCTGTGTCTTTTAGTGATCTTCCACACGTGAATTTAAACCATTCAGCTGAAGCAGGGCACTGGTGTCTCACACCTATAATTCTAGCTCTCCAGGAGCCTGAGATCTGAGGATGGAGATTCCAGATTCCAAACCAGCTGAGACACACAAGTCCATGAGATTTTTTTGTTTTTTGTTTTTTGGGCTTTTTTTGTTTTTGTTTGTGTTTGTGTTTTTTGCCAGTCCTGGGGCTTGAACTCAGGGCCTGAGCACTGTCCCTGCTTCCTTTTGCTCAAGACTAGCACTCTACCACTTGAGCCACAGTGCCACTTCCTACTTTTTCTGTATATGTGGTGCTGAGGAATTGAACCCAGGACTTTATGTATGCTAGGCAAGTACTTTACCACTAAGCCACATTCCCAGCCCCTCCATAAGGCTCTTATCTCCAATTATCCAGCAAAAAGCTGGAAGTGAGCCAGGTTCTGGTGGCTTACACCTGAAACCCTAGCTACTCAGGAAGCTGAGCTCTGAGGATTCCAGTTAGAAGCCAGTCCAGGCAGAAAAGTCCATATGACTCTTCTCTCCCATTAACCACCTAAAAACTGGAAATGGAGCTGTGGCTCAAATGGTTGAGTGCTAGCCTTGAACAAAAGAGCTCAAGGACAGTACTTAGGCTCTGAGTTCAAGCCCCAGGACTGGCACCAAAAGAAACACAAAACACCTTTCAGCAGAAACCACTGGAATCTAGCTTTCTGTATAAAAGATCTCTGCAATATCATTTTAGGAAAGAAGAGCCTTGAAGATCACTGAGGCCAGTGGTTCCACCTTGATTCAGCATACAATTACCTGGGAATTACTTTAAAAATAAGATACTATTTAGGAATGAGGAAAATTACCAGGTATCTTGCATTTGGTTTTAAATATCTCAGCAGAGGAAAGGGAGGAAGAAGAAAGTTATCAGTGCAAATGTGGAAAAAATGCTAATGAATTGTTGAATTTCAGTAATGGTTATACATGGTGACTTGTTATACTTACTTTCTATGGTGGCGTTTGAAAGTTCTCTATAGTAATCCTTTTTCAAAAAAATAAAAAAGTTGCGGGGGACCCACATCCAGAGATGATGAGCTAAATTAGGCTGTGAGTCCAGGTTCCTCAGACTGTGCAGTAGGGAGGAGAGCCACCTAGTTCACTTTACAGACATGGAAACTGAGGCCCAGAGAGCAGGTGACATAGGCTCATATAGCTTAGCTGTAGCAGAATGAGGATCAGAGGAGATGACCAGGTATTTTGGCCCTTCTATGTCTCTTGCACATGTTTGTGAGATGATAAACTAGGACTGGGATTTGTTTTGGAGGCATCTGTTTGCACAGATCAGTCGTCCACTCCTCCCACCTTTCCATTTTTATATTCTTTGTTTTTTGTTTTGTTTTGTTTTGTTTTTGCCAGTCCTGGGCCTTGAACTCAGGGCCTGAGCACTGTCCCTGGCTACCTTTTGCTCAAGGCTAGCACTCTGCCACTTGAGCCACAGCGCCACTTCTGGCCATTTTGTATATATGTGGTGCTGAGGAATCCAACCTAGGGCTTCATGTATACGAGGCAAGCACTTTACCATTAGGCCATATTCCCAGCCCCTCATTTTCATATTCTTTGAATCAGAGGTTCCTCCCACCCCTGCTCAAGGCTGGCACTCTACCACTTGAACCACAGTTCCACTTCCAGAGGCTAGAAACTTCTGTTTTCCATTCTGAAGTCCTCCAGATTCACCCAGGGCAACCATGAAAAGTTCTCAGTTCAAAACCATCCTGAAAGTCTGGAGCGGTCAAGAGTAACAGGACAACTCTTGTTCCTTGGCCAGACAGAGCAGGTGAGTAAATGTTAGTATGGGAGCACACATGCCAATGTGTAGACGTACACAGACACACAAAGATGCATGGGCACCAGTGCAAAGACTCTTCTGTGTGGGCAGGGGCACATATCCCTCCAGCCGACCAGAGCATAGCAGTAAAAGTACTTACATCTGTATATCTAGAGATCCATGTGTAGAATCCTAGCTATTCAGGAGGCAGAAACAGGAGGATCTCCATTTGAGACCAGCTCTGGCAAAAAAAAAAAAAAAAAATACTGCGAACCTTTCTCAACAAATAAGCAGGATGTGGTCATTCATATCTATACTCCCAGCTTTAAGGGAAGCAGAGGTAGGAGGACCATGGTCTGAAGGCAACCCAGGCCAAAGCAAGACACCATCTAAAAATAAACAAAAGCAAAAAAGGGGGGCTTGGGGGAGTGGCCACTGATAGAGTACCTGTGTAGCAAGCACTAGGCCTTGAGTTCAACCCCCCCCCCCATGCCACACACACAAAATTTTTTAAATCCATGTGTGGGATAATATGCATGTTGATATTAACACTGATATGTGCAGTAGTGTAAGTATATGCAAGGGAAAAAAATCTGGATAAATGTGCCAAAAACTCCAAAACAGTACCTTAGGTGTGTGTGTTTACATGTGTATCCAGAACTATAGGCAAGTGAATAAAGCTGAATCACACTTAGCATTTCTCCGTGAAAGCTTGTATATGAAGATAGGTAACATGGCTCACCAGCCAGGTGACTGTGTGACTGGCAGTGTGTATACACACACTAGTATTTGTGTGAGAGGAGGATTTCTGTTGTTTCTATTGTGCTTCTCCTAAGTAATCACTGGGAAATGCATGTGTCAGAAAACAGTATCTTTCATGCTTAAATATGTCTCGGCCTATATAAATGAAACATGATATTGTACCGAGCGAGATGCTGCACATTAACATTGTTTATCATTGATAGAATTAAATAACCCATGCAAAGCCCTGGTAGCATTTCTTACAATTTTATTTAACACTGTTTCAGCCAAGCCGTGTTTGACAAATGCACATATACACTGTAGGTTTCAGCAACAAATGCACAGTCAATAGAATATACTACACAGCACACAAGAAGTAGTGACAGAAGAGGGTCATCTGAAAGTCCCAGTAGGCCCCATCTGTCTTTCTCTGGACTCCCTTTCTCCCTTCCTCCCCAAACCTGGCTAAAGCCCATTCCTTCACACTTCCCCAGGAGGTCTCTGCATTTGTAGTGAAGGGAGATAAAGGAGAGGGTGAGGATTTGGGGTGGGAGAAGAGATAACACTCTTGAGAGAAGAGTAACTCCAGCACCAGGACTCTGGAATGTGTCTACTCCTCCCTGTCTGTCAAAAGCAGGCCCAAATCCCAGCATGTGTTAAACATGGAGACCAAAGGAAGCATTTTCAGAGGATCTGCAGACCCTCAGATTGACAAAGCTATTCATTCAGAAGGAAGGAAAGGAGCATTGCTCTTATGAAGTTAGTGGTAGAGATTTATAGAAATAACCGGCTAGTCCCGGTGGTACATGCCTATAATCTCAGCTACTCACAGACAGATGGAAGCCAGCCACCCAAGCCAAAGGTAGCAAGACTATCTCAAAAAACAAAACCAAAAGCAAGGAGGGGGCAGAGGGGCTCTACTGGTAGAATGCCTACCTAGTAAGATCCACGCCTTGGGATCAACCTCCAGTAACACAAAAGAAAGAAAGCAAATGTTTACAAATGGCTCCCTGCTTCTCTTCTTTAAAGTGAAAATGTTTCTTTCCTAGAGCCCAAATGAGAACAAGCTTGCACATTGGCAAAGGCCCTGCAGCTCATCCTCCAGAACAGGCACTGGCTATCGGACTAGAATGGCAGCTTCATTATGAGTGGCCTGAGGCAAAGGAAAACTACACAGTTGGGAAAGCTAGATCTTTTTCCACAAGGCCTCCCTGAGGCCTGAGCAAGATGATGGTGGAACCTCGAATGAGTGCCATATAAGTGGAAAAGCTTCCTCACCAGCTACCCCATAGAGAAAAGAAATCACAGTTGCCACAAAGCTCTCTGTTACTTGCCAGACTTCTCCTCTCAAGACTCTGTTCTCTAGCATATATCCTCACCATCTCTGGGCTTCAATTTGTAAGCCTGAGACTTGGGACTTCTCCTTTCTGCCTTCAAAGTTTCTCTCACTACCCTTCCTCTCCTCTCCTTTCTTCTTTCCTTCCTTCCTTCCTTTTCTCCTTAAATCTCTTCTCCTTCCCTTCTTCCTCCTTCCCTCCTTTCCTTCCTTCCCTTTCTCCCTAAATCCTTCCTTCTTCCTTCCTTCCTTCCCTCCCTCCCACCCTTTTTTTGAGGGCAGGGATCTAACCCAGGCCTTGCATATACTAAGCAAGTCCTCTACCTACCACCAAACTATACCACAGCCCTTTGCTACCAGTTCTCCTGTTGACAGCTTGTAGAACTATAAAATGAAGAAGACCACGTCTGAATTGGACTTATTCCCAGTCGTCAAATTCTCTGCCACCATCAAGGAAGCTCTGTCTTTTCAGACAGCCCTGGCCCATCTCTATCAGCAGGGGTATCTGCCGACCTGCTTGAGGACAGCTAAATGCCATCAGCACCGGAGAGTACTGCATTAGGCTGCTGCTGTCACCGCTGGAAGTTAGGAAGCCAGCTCTCCGGAGCCTGGTGGTGTATGCTGTCTCCTGAGTGAACACAGAACCGGAAAAATAAATGAAGAAAAAGTTTCAAAGTGATTCAATGTGAAACAATATCAAAACAGTAACAGAACTTAACATTTTTCTGGGGTTTTGTTTTTTTCCTCTTTATTAATGGAGTGTGCTGGCTGTCTCTAATTTTGTTCAGATGACTGCAGAACAGAACCTAGAAAGGCTATTGCTGCATAATATGGTGCTGTTATGTTTACTATATAAACATATATATATATATAATTTGGATTTTTGGAAACTTTAGCTTGCTGTCAATTTGGGAAAAGAGTATCACAGTTTACCATGTTGAATTGGCACTGTAGAGAAATTAATGGCCATATTGGTCTAGAAATGTTCAACAATTTTTCCCATTTATATAGGTGTAAACACACTTATGACATATGTAAGGTCTTATCTATGTGAGTTTGATTACAAAAACAAATAAGGCAGTCTCTAAAGAATGAAAACTATACCCATTGGTGCAGCATGCGTACTTCCCAACACACACACGCACACACGCACACACACACACACACACACACACACACACACACACACACTGTCCACACAGACAAAATCATGAATCATCTCTGTGGCTGAACATTTTAGCGTTCAGTAATATTCTCAGAGGCCCAAGGTTTTCAGCCAAATCCCAGGTCTGTGCACAAGGACACCGCATAAATCCCTCCCCTTATGAAAGGCCAGTCTGAGCAGATGGGACCACTCTTAAGTAAACTGTAGAGCCCTCCCTCCCCCAGCTCAGAAGGAGCAGCAGGGGGCTGGCCCTCCCAGCCCAAGAGCAGACAGCTAGCAGAGCATCAGTAGCTGTTAATTCTGAGGTTCAGGTTCACATCTCCAAAGGGAGGTCTTCCTTTGACCACACAATCCTCTCTCCCTTCTCTAAGCGAAAGTCAGATCTCCTAGTCAGACTGGAGGGAGGAGGCTGCTTGGGTCACAGGTGATGACCAGAGGTGAGAAATCAAATGGGCAATTGGGAGAGCAGGCCTGGCTGGAGGAAGTAAGAGGAAAGGGCTTCTACAACCCAGTTTATCTCCAGGCCAAGTCTGGGAACATCACCTCCTAGCCTGCCTGCTTTCAGATAACCTGTCTCATTAATATATGTATTAACCAAAAGATTTTCCTTTTTAAAGAAGACAAAGGTAGCATGGAAGCACTCTGGAAGTAAAAGGCACAATGTAGGCTTCTTGCACCCTCAGCCTGGGCCAATTCCCATCCCAGCCCCTACAGCTCTCAGGTGTGTCAGGAAGATACAAGACAGGTGGATGGAGAGAGAGAAAGGAGAGAGAGAGACAGACATTCTCAGGCACCCCAGGTACTCACCAAGAAATGCATGGACTGTGAAATTACACCAGGGCTGGACAACTTACCACCACACAGGAACCCTTGGGGTACTGAAATAATTAACTTGCTAATCAGCTACACCTTGCTCTTTCCTTTCTTCCTGGAAAAAAAATATATAATTGCAAATCGCCTTCCCATCAGGTTCCTATGTCAAGTCACTTGGAGAGAAATGATGCTTTTGAAGAAATATACCCTCTGCCTCCATGTATGCTGAAATGGGTCACAGTGAATCCAGCTACCTCCTCCTCCTCCTCCTTTCCCTCTCCTTCCCTTCCCTCCCTTCCTCCTCCTCCCACCCCTGACCACTGACCGAAGGGAGTGGGAGGCACACAGAGACAGAATGTTTCTAGAAATACAGGATTTTCCCATCTGATGCATAGAGCTGTTCCATTTCAGAGAAGGCTAAGCTTTCTAGCTTCAGCCCCTTTAGTTTGCTTGCTGCAGCCAAGATCCGTGTGGAGAAAAGAGGATTGATTAGAATCATAATAATAATCCCTGGCATTGGTCCGGCTTTAGCGTTTACAAAGTGTTTTCACACATTATCTCATACGGTCAGAGGAAGTTAGGCCTAGAAGAAACCTCAGCAATCATTTAGCCCAATCCCCTGTGTTGCAAATGGAGAAACTGAGGCCCAGAAAGATTAAATGTCTTCTGCTAAAGCCAGGGACAGTGTGTCCAAGTCCACCTGCTCATTGCCTTGGGATCCTGTGTTGAGATTCTCCAAAACAAGGCAAGGAACCTTTTTTCTCTGTCACAGATCTAAATTAAGACATCAAACATTAGAGAGTGGACGTGGAAATGAATGAAGGTTACTCCTATTTTAAAAAAACATGGTTTGGTTACATAACTGTAACTCTTCTGTATATCACCTTTATAATAACAATTAAAATTTTTAAAGAAAAGAAATGGCTTGTGCTGGGTGCTGATGGCTCATGCCTATGATCCCAGTTACTCAGGAGGCTGAGATTTAAGGATCAAGGTTGGAAGATAGCCTGGGCAGGAAAGTCTATGAGATATGATATTGTTATCTTCAATTAACTATCAAAAAACCAGAAGTAGAACTGTGGTTCAAATGGTAGAACACCAGTTTTAAGCAAAAAGCTAAGGGCCAGTAACCAGGCCCTAAATTCAAGCCTCAGTGCACACACACACACACACACACACACACACACACACACACGCCTGGAAGATTTGGTTGGGAGATGAGAAGTTTCAGTCTAGAAAAGACTATGTTAGTTTACAAGACTTCTACCCTTTGTTTCTCTGTCCCCTTCATCACCTTAGGTTTAAAAATACTTTGGGATCTAAGATTTAGTTCAGGGACAGGTAGATCAAGAGGTGAGGCTTGACTTAGGTTCAAATCTGGCATTTACACTCAAGGGCTTATGGCATGATGGGCTGGCATGTGCATTTGTGTGCCTACCCATGACATTAGATTTAGTACTGAAAAACAGACATCTTCCTTTCACAAATCAGATAATTTGTAAATGAATGGCTCTTTTCCCTCAAGGCCCTGAGGGTAGTTAAAAACCTCTGAGGAAATTAAAAAAAAAAAAAGATTTCTAAGGAAGACAGACAGACACACACACACACACACACACACACACACACACACACACACACGGAGAAAGAAGCAAAACCGGCACCATTCTGCCAAGAATATAGCTCCCTGTGAGCTGTGAGTGGTATGTGTTTGGTTGAGGGTCTCTATTCCATAGAGCTGTCTGCCCTCATTGCCCGAGCCTGTTGGAAGGTAAGCGGTTCCTTTGTGTGTTCGTTTATTACTAAGCCCAACTCTTTTCCCTCTAAAACTCCTTCTTCTCCCTGTTGAGCTGACCATGCTTCTGGATTTATGAAGAGAGATGTTTTAGCAGAAATCCCCCAGAGTGTCCCATCAGCCCTAAATCCCAGGCTTGCTCCCCCCGCCCCAAGACCCCATGACACACAGCATGCCAACACGGCTTCCTCTTGCCTATGCATTAGCCATCCATTGTGGCAACCTGACATCTCTCACACATAAAACCGTAAGAGAGAAATAAAATATCTGTCTCTTGGCGAAAATAAAGCTTTGCCTCCCTCCTGATGTATAGGATATAAAATAAAGCCGCGGCTCCAATAGTGGCTTTTCCTTATGCCACAGTTGCCTTTGCACACACGGAGACAATGAAGACTGATGGTTTGGGACAAGGCCCAGCCTCCTGGGGCCTGCCTTCACCCTCTTTTATTATAGTCTCTCCCTCCCCTCCTCTCTGCTTTTTTCTTTCTTCTTCACTTTCTTTCCTTTCTTCTTTAGATTTGCCTTTTATATGCCCTTCTCTTTCTCCTGGAACTTTATCTCTCTCTCGCTCACTTTCTTTCCAAAGCATGACAGACAGAAAGAAGGGATCTGAGTTTTTCACCTTTCTCCAACACACCCACCATCTCTTCTGGGTCTTCTTTCTACCCATCCCCATCTCTCTCCTGGACCTCCTGTCCCTGTGACTAATTCTGCTGTTGCTACTTGGGAATTTGCTTTGGTACAAATGTTCCCAAAGGACAATTAAGGATGTATCTAGTGGAGGTAGGGAATTTTTTTTTCTTCTAGGAAGTTGCCCTTCCCTACTGGGCTAGGTGTTTTATGGATCTCAGCATCTATTTACTTAGCTTCTGAGGAGGCCAGCCAGAGAAAACCTGCCACCTCACCAGGGTAAGAGTTGACATTCACCTCTTAAACCCAAGCTGCATCAGCAGATAGACTGTGGACCTTAGGTCACTTCAACCAACTCTCCTGCCTGCCAAGAGACAGATCCAAGTACAGCCAGGTACAGTCTCCTCTGTCTCTTCTTCTCAGTCCTGAGAACTGAAAGTGCTATATACTAAGAGCATAAGGCAGGTCTCTCCATGCTTATGAGAGAGGCTGGAACTAGACTCCTCATAATCACCCAGACATAGACATGACCACCTGCTTGCCCTCCCACACACTTGACAGTCTTTCCCACGGGACCCAATGTCTACCTTTTTCCTTCTTTGTCCCAGAGGCCTCACTCTTCTCTCTTCTACTCACATCTGAATGGGTTGTCTCTGAAAGTCTTTCCCCATCTTTGCCCTAACTTCATCCCCTTATGGGGCTCTCTACCTACCCCCAAGCTACTTCCCAGCCCATCCAAAAACTCCTTTTACTCTAGTTGGCACTGCCGAATGCATCCCAAGTCCTAGAAGAGTAACTCAAACAAGAGGATAGCTGGGAATCTGGGACCTAGGAAACTGGCCCCAAGGGAACAATAGGGGGGAGAGGGAGGACTATGGTATTGCCTGAAGGGAGATGTCCTGTAGAGAGGCAATGGGTGGCTTTTGGACTCCCAAGTGGAGCACAATAGTACAATAGAAGAACCTCAGTATGTGTGTGACCAGTTCAAGTCACCCTAAATTGGAAAGGCCTTTATTAATGCTGACCAAACCTGGAGGGCAAAGCAGCACCTATTGGGCTTTGTCCAAAATGGAAGTGAGGAAAACAGCTGAGAACTCAATCACATCCCAAAGGTTGTTAGCTTTGGAGTCCAATCTCCTCCCTCCCCTCCTCCTTTCTTATCCCCCTCTTTCTCTTCTCCCTTGATATCTCTCCAGATATCGGCAGTGACCACCACCATTAGGTAAGGGGAGAGAGTCAATTAGTAAGAGGATTAATTACTCCCAGGCACTAGCCCCGTTTGTCTTCCTTACCCCGTGTGAGTGTGTGCTCAGACAGAAGAACACGGGCACGCACCCAAACACACATTGTTGTCACGCCGTCTTAGACGTTTTATTTATTTGTTGGATTCCTGCCCAGAGCCGTTCATATGCTTTTCCAATGGGTTGAATCTCCCACCAAATATATCACCTCCTTTTCTCCCACCCAGGAACTCGAGTCTGTCACACCCAGCACTTCCTCTGGTCCTTCAGCAGAACACCCCCACCCACACAGTCTGCAAGCTTGGGGGTCCTCAGCTCTGGGCTTCTCCCTGCCACCTTTTCTTTTCTTACTATCAGTGGGTGTTTTTTTTTTTTTCTGGGTTGCTTGCTCCACTCCTCCACGTAATTCTTCTGTCAGATCTTTCCTCCCTTCATGCCTGCTTGCTCTTCTGCACTCCGTTTCTTCTTTCCTGCCCTTATTATCTTTTCCCGCCCTTTCCACGTCCTGTCTTTGCTCCACCGCACTGAGCTGACATGCATCTGAGATCAGCACACTCGACCTCGCTGCTCCAGCGGCCCTTTCCCTGTGCCCCGGGTCCCTCCGGCCCTCGTGGGAAGCCAGCCGTGTTTACTCAGGCCAGGCGATCACCGTGACGCTGGGCCGGATGCTGCCCTTTCTCAGCTCAGCTGTCCTTCCTTCATCATCACCCAAGCCACGCTTGAAAAATATGGAGGAGAGCAAAATACACGCGGGGGCAAGATGGCAATCACCCCTCCAAAACACCCCAACACTTCTCACCTTCCACATATATGCACAGAGCAATCTTGGGCAAGCCTCCCCGCCCCAACTTGGGTTTCTAGTATGGTTCAGCAGTGATAATACTGACCAGTCTCCCACGCCTCTACCCTGTTACTATGTGGTTCAGGGGAGATCATGGTATAAATGATAAAGTACTGGATATAAAGTACTCATTCCACAAAACAATGCTGGAGTGAGATTAAGGAACCAGACATGGAAAGAGGGGAAGGAAAGCATAGAAGAGATCAGAGATCAGACCCCAAGCTATCACAGCCCAACAGTTCCCTGGGTTCTCAGCCAATGTAGAGCGTGTGTGGTTTTCAGGATAGGCAGGGTCCTGGGATGCACCTGGCCAACTTCCTTCCTTCTTTTCATTGGACTTACATGGCCGGGTATCCCTAGTTTTGGAGTGCTTTCTACAAGGTAACCCTCTAGGGCCCAAGCAGCCCTAGACACCTAGCCCTAGACACATTGCCCTTTGTGGGGTCAGTGGGCTGGACAGGAGTGCAAAAAGAGAAAAGCAAACATCCAGTGGTGATAGCCTCTCCAGGGATCAATAGCAGCAGCCCATGGCTAAGCAAGCTCAATCCTTGAGGGACCCAAGTCACTTTCAAACTTGTGGAGAGGCAAGAGTGGTAAGGTTCTGGATCCGAGAGGTGGTGGGAGAGAGGGGTCTTTTTCTACACCCCACCAACACCAGAGTCGCTTGGCAATTGGGTAGAGAGGATTCTGAGGCCACTGAGAGAGAGCCAGGCCTCCAAATTGAACCTCATGGCACCCAGCCAGAATTCACAAGGCTGGCTTTAAGTGGCTGTGAGTCTATGTGACTCTAAAGGAAGTGGGTAGGAAAGTTCTGGTGTAGTTGAGGACCAGGTCAGTGTGTGATAGTATAGATTAGGAATTTAGGTTGGGGATCTTCTTGCAGAGCTCATTCAAATGCGGAGCTCATTCAAATGCGGAGCTGAGTTCAATGACTTTGAAGCTGGAGATTTTAAAAAGTTGGCTTGGTTTTCTCTCTGGTTTCCCACCACCAGTTACATTCTGAAATAAATTCTGGCCAGACTCATACCTGTAATCCTAGCTTTACTCAGGAAGCTGAGGTCTGAGGATCCCGGTTCAAAGCCACCCCAGCAGGAAAAGTCGGTGACACTCCTATCTCCAATTAACCACTAAAAATGGTGGAAGTGAACCTATAACTCAAGTGATAGAGTGAGTGCTAGCTTTGAGCAGAAAAAGCTAAGGGACAACACCCAGGCCCTAAATTCAAGCCGCTGTGTAAGAGCACATAAATGAAATAAAAATAA
Organism: Perognathus longimembris pacificus; assembly: GCF_023159225.1. Classification (NCBI taxonomy): domain Eukaryota; kingdom Metazoa; phylum Chordata; class Mammalia; order Rodentia; family Heteromyidae; genus Perognathus; species Perognathus longimembris. The sequence continues at coordinate 25,225,436 of NC_063177.1, read as the reverse complement.
ACAATAAATGGAAATAAATGTGGGAGGGAGGACCATTAGTCTGCCATGCTGGTGTGGGTATCCTGCAAGTGTTAAATTTAGACTTTAAACCTAGAATCAGGAGCCAAGAGGCACGCGTCTTGTTTTGCACTCCTCCACTCCTGTGGACCCCAGGGATGGGCCATCTGGACACCGGGACAAGCAAAGCCCTGCGTCTTACAGCCAGCGTCGGGTGCTCATCCCCAATTCCCCCATGGCATTCGGCTGTCTTGTAGAGGGGGTTCTCTTTGCCCCTCACATCTCGCTCTCAAGGTTCCTATACCTCTAAACCGATAAAACAAACTCTTCCTACCTACCAGAGGAAGGCGCGGGCCTCGGATTGAGAAGGGCGGGCAGTGGAGTCCAGCTGTCACCTCGCAGGTCCCCTGACAACCGCTCCCCAGCTAGCTCCCCACCCCGCAGCCTCTCTGCTTTGCATGAGAAGGAGCCCAGCTGGGGCAGGGGCGAGCCACTTGGGACGGCGGCCGCTATAGATTCCAGAAAGGGGCCGTTGGTTCGCGCTAGCCTGGAGTACTGAGACAGCTGGAGGGTGTGGGCTGGGGGCGTGGAGACCGCTCCGCTGCACCGGCTCCGCGGTCGCCTGACTTTTCACCTACTCTGCAAACTGGGAGGCGCCTTCGGGTCCAGGAGGCGGGGTGCGGCTGAGAACCTCACCTTCAAGCAGCTCCGACCGCCTCCTGCGGTGTTCGAACACTGGGCAAAAGGAGATTTGATCCAGGAAGTGTCTGGGTCCGCAGGGGAAGTGTGAGGCTAAATCCGAGCCGGCCAGCGCCGGCCGAGCTATAAAGAAACAGCTTCCCTAACCAACCGCAGGCGCGGGAAAGACTGACAGGGGTTGCAGGCTGCGAACTGATCAGCCTCTCTCACGGCTCTGGTCCGCAGCTGGGAGTCTGTGCTCAGGTGTGTGTGTGTGTGTGTGTGTGTGTGTGTGTGTGTGTGTGTCCCGGGGTGTGTGTGTGTGTGTGTGTGTGTGTGTGTGTGTGTGTCCGGGGTGCGGAAGGAAGAAGGCGCGAGAGGTCTGGCAAGCTGGGGTCCCGGAGAGGGAGAAGGTTGGGCATGCTTTGGTTGCTTGAGTTGCGCTTGCCCGAGAGCCCGTCGGGATTGCAGAGCAGTGCTGGCAAGGGCGGAAATGTGGGGGTTGTCAGAACACTAAAACCTAACAGTTCCGCCGTGCGATGGCCATCCACACTCGCCGTCGCGCCTTCCCCGTTCGTGCGAAGAGGGTACACTGTTGGCACAGCTGGATTCCCCGCCCGCCGAGCTGCGTTTGCGCACAGTTCCGCTCACTTAGCCCCTGGCCCTTACAGGGTTTAAAGGCTGCCCGGTACGCCACTCCACGCGCGCGTAGCCAAAGGACTACTTCCAAACTACCAGACCTGGCTAACTACTAAGACGTGGCTGGCCGTCCACCTTTATTTCTTCCATATTAGAACCCAATGCGCATTCCTCTAAAACAAAACCTACCTACAGAGAGAGAGAGAGAGAGAGAGAGAGAGAGAGAGAGAGAGAGAGAGAGCGCAAGGAAAAATCTGGGTTAAACCTAGTATAAAAAGGTTGATCCTGGAGGCTGAGTGCGCCGTGGAACTGGAATGACTCTTGGGGGCTGGTGTGCTTAGGACCGGGATCTGACCCCCAGGGCTAAACAAACCCATCCCCATGGGCGGTGGTCCGGAGTTTACACCTCCTGCGGAGCTAGGGTGCTCTTAAGAAGGAGCGAGCTCTGGAAAGTGTTGGTCGCTGGTGTCTGAGGAAGCTGGTCCTCGGCCCCGAAGCCTGAACAGGGCGAGATGGGGGTGGGGGTGGAGGGACTGGGAGCCGGACAATTGTACCAGGGCCATCTCCTTGGTACTCCTGAGAACTCTCTCCTCCTTCTCCCTTTCCACAGTCATCCTTTGCCGCGTCTCACCCCGATGCAGGGGCCCCACGGTTTCCTGCCTAGTCGTTTGTTTTTGTTTGTAAAAAAATAAAAAAAAGTGTCTCCGGATCACACTTTCTCACAACTTCTCGCCTGGGTTGCAACTCCTCACCCGAGGCGCTCCTCTACGCACGCCCTTCCCCATCCCGGCGCCCCGCCACCCTCCCCCCCGCCCCCACCAGGAAACCACCGGGATCAACTTTCCAAGAGCGCACTGCGGGAGACTGACACCCAGGACGCGCTGACACCCGGACCCGGCGGACTTTGGATGGATTGGGGGGGGGGGGGGAAGGGGAGGGGGCAGGGCAGGAGGCACCGGAGGAGGGAGATTTGGCTGCCAAGCGCCCCCTACCTCTCCAAAGACTCGCACTGTGCCCGGGGCAAACTTCCAGGCCACAGAAGCCAGAAGGGCGGAGAAGAATCCTAACACCTGGTGAAGTGCAAAGCCAAACTGCGCTGGGGCCAGTCGGGCTTCCGGACCCGGCGGCAACCCCCAATCCTAGACCGGGCTCCCTCCGGGATTGCCTCTACCCTCTTTCAGAACTCTGGGACACCCTCCCCCCGCCCTCCACGACCCCCGCGCCGCCAGCCGCCTACTCCTATCTCCCTTCAGTCCCTCCCATCGAAACAGAGGCTTACCGGAGCCGTAAGGGACCGGGACACCTCGCCGCCAGTCGCCCGCGCCGCGCGGGGCCTCGGGTACCGCCGCCACTGATCCTCTAAACGCGGTCTCCCCGTACTCTCCCCGGCCGGGGGATGCAGAATGGTTTACAGAGGGACCGCGAGGCGCTGATTGGCCACCGGCCGCCGTGACGTCGGCAGGCGCTGCATTAAGGCGAGGGGGCTTCCAGAGCTCAGCCAACAGCCAGGAGCAGTGACCGAGTCGCTGGAGCTGGGGAGAGACGCGCCAGGGCGGCCGGCTGGGCCGGGAGACCCGGGAATCGAACGACGCGCGCCGGGAGAAAGCCAGCCAGGAGCCGCGGGCAGGGCGGCGACCGCCGGCGGGCCGCACGGAACTGTTCCAGCCGCGGGCCTACCGGAGCCGCGACACCAGGACATTATTTTGAAGCTCTCCAAGCGGTCCCCTCCCGTTCGACTTTTCCTGTTGCACGAGGGGAAGGGAAAACAACATACACACACACACACACCACAAAACCAAACAAGAGAGGAAGGAGACGAGAAGGGAAACCCAGATTTGCCACCACAACGAAAAGGAAAAGAAAAAGGAAAAGGAAAAAAAAAAAAGGAGAAAGGAAAAGTAAAAGAAGGTCGAGCGACTGTGGGGCTGGACGCCGGCAGCCGGGAGCGTGAGCCGAGCGATGCGGGGCTGCGCGCCAAGGCGGCCAGGAGTTGTGATCGGAGCCACCATGCACGACCAGGTGCGGTGAAGAACCGGACGGCGTTGCCTTCCCACACAGGAGTCCCGGAGCAGGGAGGGGGGGCCGCCCCGAGGACACGGAGGCCGCTGGGCAGGCCACCGGCGGAGGTGACGGGGCTGGGTCGGTGGGGACTGAGCTGAGTGCGCCTGATTTGCATCCTCCCGAAGTTATCACTCGCGGTTTTTCGGCCCACACACAAACACTTCTCAAAAAAAAAAAAAAAAAAAAAAGAGGGGGAGAAACCTAAGCAACAACTGCAATCAACAAGATCTTCTCGCACTCTCCCCTCCCTCCCTCCTCCTTTCTATCTGTCCCCTCCCCCCCCAGGCCCAGCGCGGGAGCCCCGGCGCGTCCCAACCGGCTGCACCATGCCGGCAGTTTAGGATCCAAAGCTTCTCTACTTGGGGTTTTTTTTTTCTTTCTTCCTTCCTTCCTTTTCTTTCTTTTTTAAGAGGGAGAACCCCTGGTAGTGGGCAGCCTGGCACGCACGCATCCGCCTTCATACTCCGACAAAAAGCAGTTGCACTTTGACTCCTGACAGCTCTACCTCAAGCCTGAGAGAACTCGGCGGCGCTCCCCCCCCCCCCACCACCTCCGAAAACCCGAGCTCGCCGCGTCTCTCCTCTCCGGCTCCGTCGCGGTTTTATTTATTTATTTCCGTTCCCGCCTCCGTTCCCGGTGACCTTCACTCTTCCGCGGGCTCCGAGCCGAACAGTGGCTTTCTGGTCTGCCTGAGACTCCTTTCCGTCGCCTGGGGAGCTGCGGTGGCGCTGCTCCGCCCCACGCCCCTGGGACTCCCTGACTACACAGCCCATCCAGGCGCCCCGGGCCTCTCCACAGCCTGGTTTTCCTGGTTTTGATATTTTTTTTCCTCCCCCTCTCGTGCGGGTTTTGGCTTGCACGGCCGAGGTGTGTCTCCTCTCTTTGGAGGGGCTGGGGAGCTGGGACTGGTTGTCTTTGGGAGTAAATCCCCTTGGCTCTCTCTACTGGGCTCCGTCTCCTCCGGGCCTCACCCGACCAAACCAAAGACCATGGTGCACTGTGCCGGCTGCAAAAGGCCCATCCTGGACCGCTTCCTCTTGAACGTGCTGGACAGGGCCTGGCATGTCAAGTGCGTCCAGTGCTGTGAATGTAAATGCAACCTGACCGAGAAGTGCTTCTCCCGGGAAGGCAAGCTCTACTGTAAAAACGATTTCTTCCGGTGAGTATTTTCCTCCCTAAGGGACTTTCTCAGCCAGCTTCAGATCAGAGGTCAGCGTGGCCACCGGCAGACGCTTGAGGAGCTACCTCTGGAAAGGGCAGCCAAGTTCCCCAGGCTCCTGCCTCTTGGCCAGCTGGCGTGCTGCGAACCCAGTGGGGAAAGCGCCTGTACTTGTGGCCTAGAAAGTAGAGGTGCATGTGCCTGGGAAGAAAGGCTATAAGCCTTCCTCCTTTCTGGGAGCGCCCCAAACTTGGAAGAGATTGGGCAGCCTGGAGAGTTGTAGCTCCAGCTCCAGTCTCTCCCCCCACCCCAAAGAAGCTCTCCAACCACTGCATTTTCCAAACCACCCCCGGGCAGTTGCTTACCCTCTAAGGCTGAGCTCTGAAGCCTAGGTTCTTCCCAGCCACAGTTTCTTCCTTATGAGAAGTATTGGCGGGAACACGGAGTCTTTTGGGTGGAGTGTCCCCTCCCAGCAAGTCCCATAGCAAGTCGACCTTAAAGGCAATTCTGCACAGCCAGGAAGCTACCCCAAACTTGACTTGGTCCATAAGCATGAAGCTGGGCAAACTTCTGTTCTGTAGCCTGTGAAGGACCGAAGCTTTTTCCGTGCTGTCCCGCCTGCTAGGGTTGCCATACATTTCGGTCTCAGCCCCAAACAGACTGGGGTATCACAGCATACCAGCTCCCTTCCATAGTCCTCCCAGGCACTTTCCCACCAGGTCTACCACCAACTCCTTTGCAGAGACTTGCTTATGAGAGAGCCAGGAAACTTTCTACTTCACTTCTGTCTTTAGCATTTTAATAGTATGTTTTAAAACTCACTATTGGCCACCTCATCCACAAAACCTAATAGAGAAGCACAGAAACAAATGTGAATTCTAATTCCACTGCACAGGTTTGGAATCTCCCAGCTAACTAGACTGATTTGATCTCTGCTTTCTCTCAATTTGTGGTGATGGATCAAATGGGAGGGAGGGTTTTGAAGCCACCGGTGCCCCTTAGCTCAGAAGCCCGGGACGCTCAGTCCCCAATGCAGTTCCAGGACGCTTAGGTTTGCGAGGAACTGTGAAGCAGATCTGATGCTGAGCCTTGTAGCCTCCACTGTCTATCGAGTTTCCTCCGTAATACCGAGATCAGAGCCGGAGATTCTGCGAGTCATAACCACTTCCAGCGGGTCTGCTGAGGCCTGACTTGTGACAAAGCTCAGCAGGGCACTGAACACCGGCTTTGCCGGCGGCGACTCCCGCTAGCGCCAATCTGCTAGGCTTTGCGCACGAACGTGGTAGCAGCCGAGGCTCCGGCCACTGTGTTTGTTTACCTACAGTGAGCCCCTTGACTGGACCAAGCTAAACCCCAGCCTGTACTCAGGTCTTTTCGTAGTAAAAGGCGAAGCCAGGAGAAAAAAAGAAAAAGTGGTGCTCGGAATGCATGTATAGGGGGCTCGAATTCGAATTTGGCTTCTCCGAATCCAATTGGAGATGAACTATTTCCATGGCCACCTTGCCACCATTTCCCGCGATGCCTTTTTCTCTCCTGGGGGGGGGGGGAATTAAGCGTGGACGTGAAGCTGGGTTTGGGAGACAGCTTGGGCCCCTTGCCCTAGATATATTGCATTTTCTGCCCTCTTCCTCCCCCCCCCCCATGCCCTGCGCTCTCCTCCCGGCTTCCGCCCCTAGTTAGTCGACACATAACCTATAATCTCTGTCTCTCTGTCTGTCTCTTTCTCTCTCCATCCTCCTCAACACGTTTCTTTCCCCCGCGATCTTCTTTCTTTCATTCTCTCCTGCCTCCTCCTGTCCCTTGCCAAATCCTAACTGATGCAGATGTTTCGGTACCAAATGCGCGGGCTGCGCGCAGGGCATCTCCCCGAGCGACCTGGTCCGGAGAGCGCGGAGCAAAGTGTTTCACCTAAACTGCTTCACCTGCATGATGTGTAACAAGCAGCTTTCCACCGGCGAGGAGCTCTACATCATAGACGAGAACAAGTTCGTCTGCAAAGAGGATTACCTAAGCAACAGCAGTGTCGCCAAAGAGAATAGCCTCCACTCGGGTGAGGCACGGATTTCCAGATGCCTTTGGGGCTGGGATTCTGGGGGAGGAAGGCCGTCCAAGGCCCCTGCTCACCTGTCCTTTCCCCCTCTCCCCAGCCACCACCGGCAGTGACCCGAGTTTGTCTCCGGATTCTCAAGACCCGTCGCAGGACGATGCCAAGGACTCGGAGAGTGCCAACGTGTCAGACAAGGAAGGTGGTAGCAATGAGAATGACGATCAGAACCTAGGCGCCAAGCGGAGGGGACCTCGCACTACGATCAAAGCCAAGCAGCTAGAGACGTTGAAGGCCGCGTTTGCTGCTACGCCCAAGCCCACTCGCCACATCCGGGAGCAGCTGGCTCAGGAGACTGGCCTCAACATGCGGGTCATCCAGGTCAGACTCCTGGCGTGCCATTTTGTCCCCTGCCACACACACACACACACACACACACACACACACACGGACATTCAGATTACCCAAGGTGGTGCCTAAGAGAGGAGTGAGCTTGTGGAGGCTGAGGGAGCCGCGAGGGTGGTTATCAAACTCCACAGGACCTGAGAAAGGATGCGGAATAAGTGGAGCATCTCAACCACCCCCTCTTCTTCCCAGACCAACAGAGGTGATAATGGCCAGGGAATAGGAGGAGCTGAGAACTAGACAAGAGGTTGGAGGAAGGGATACTACCCAACACTACAACACTGGACTCTTCTTTATGCATATACCTTAGCAGCCTGCTCCCACTCTTGTTAAGGAGTGGAGAGAGCTGGGCACACACCCGTAATCATAGTTACTCAGAAGGCTGAGATCTGAGAATTGTGGTTGAAAGCCAGCTTGGGCAGGAAAGTATTTGAAACCCTTATCTCCAACGAACCACAAAAAAAACAGAAATGGAGTTGTGGCTCAAGTGGTAGAGTACAAGCCTGAAGCACAGAAGCTCAGGGACAGCACCCAGACCCTGAGTTCAAACCCCAGGCCTGGACAAAAAAAAAAACAAAAAACCAGAATGGAGAGGTTGATTCCACTTCAGGGGTCAATCAGTTGCTTCTTCAAAACACCTTCTCCCTCCAAGTTCTCAGCCCCAACTCTGTGGATCTCTTGCCCTTCAAAGCTCCAGAGCTGAAACTTCCCCCCTGAAAGGAGGTGGCCTGTTAGATTGTGGGAGGGGGTAATTCAATGGAGAGTCAGCCTTGCCTGGGAGCAGCCCCCAGTGGGATGGAGAGGAGAGGCCATCTGGAGGCAGCTGGGCTGAGTATCTGAGGGAGGTGAGAATGTGTGTGATTAGGCAGCAGGGGTCTCTGGCTTACTGGTAGGTGTTGGGTCAATGTGTTTGGACTATGTGGGGTGTGGGTGGAGGTTCAGGGTGAGGCTGAGGGTGTCTGTGTAAGGGTACTGACATGTCCACCTCAGCAGCAGGCTCTGAGGTATCTGGAAAGCTGTGCAACTTGGGTTTGTGAGTGCGAGGTTGTGTGTTTGCCACTATCAGCAAGAGATTGTGGATAAGTATGTTTGGGGCAGGGGAGATTTGCATGGGAGTAAAACAGAGATTGTGGGGTTTGGTGTGACCACCCTTGGGAAAACAGTGTCAGTGGGAAGCTTTTTGTGTCTCGGTCACGATCAGGCCATGAGGATGGGAGGAGCGCTCCAAAAGACCGTGAAAAGGTAGCTAGCTCTGTGTGTGTGTGTGTGTGTGTGTGTGTGAGAGAGAGAGAGAGAGAGAGAGAGAGAGAGAGAGAGAGAGAGAGAGAGAGAGAGACTATTTTGTAGAGGTTTAGTGTCTCCAAGTGCACAGCCCCTCAGACGCCGGAACTGCGATAGTTCGTTTGAAATAACTCAGCTACTTCTTGCCTCACCTCAGGCATGGCGATCAAATCAAGTCCTTTTGTCCTGAAATCCTGATCACCTTAGGCTCAATGTCTGTTTTACCCCGGTCTCAAACCCCTCCCACCCCCTACGCCCCCCCCCCCCCACCAGCACTACCGCCACCCCCGCCACGGCCCCTTCCGAAGTTCGCGTGCTCGCACCAAGTCTAATCGGCGAGCGGGGAGGCGAAGGGCTGAGACCCACACTGCATACTCGAGCTAGGGCGCGAGGGTCTCGGTGGCTTCACCCCACCGACGTGTGTTCTTCAGGTCTGGTTCCAGAACCGGCGCTCCAAGGAACGCAGGATGAAGCAGCTGAGCGCGTTGGGCGCCCGACGCCACGCCTTCTTCCGAAGTCCCCGCCGGATGCGGCCGCTGGTGGACCGCCTGGAACCGGGGGAGCTCATCCCCAACGGCCCCTTCTCCTTTTACGGAGGTGAGTGGTGGGGCTCCGTCAGACCCGGATCGGCTTCGCAGGAAGCGGGTGTTTCCGTGGCCAAGTGAACAGGTAGGGTGGCACGGGAGGCTGGGGAGAAAACCCGGGGAGGTGCTGCGACTCAGAGGCCAAATTCCCCACCCCGGAATCAGCGAGGTGGGCCGCGAGGAAGCGGCTCCCGGCTTTGCGCAGTCTCCTCCCTGCTCCCCGGAACGCAGAGGCGCCCTCCCAAAAACAAAACAAAACAAACAAAAACAACAGTTCCCTCCCCCGTCCCCCCCCCCCCCCAGCCCCGAGGTGCCCTTCCTTCGCTTCTGCCCGGGCCGGCCCCGAGCTCCTCCGTGACCCTCCCTCTTCCTCGCTGACCCGCAGATTACCAGAGCGAGTACTACGGTCCCGGGGGCAACTACGACTTCTTCCCGCAAGGCCCCCCGTCCTCGCAGGCGCAGACGCCCGTGGACCTACCTTTCGTACCTTCGTCCGGGCCGTCTGGAACGCCCCTGGGCGGCCTGGAGCACCCGCTGCCCGGCCACCACCCGTCGAGCGAGGCGCAGCGCTTCACCGACATCCTGGCGCATCCTCCAGGGGACTCGCCCAGCCCGGAGCCCAGCCTGCCCGGGCCTCTGCACTCCATGTCGGCGGAGGTCTTCGGGCCCAGCCCACCCTTCTCATCGCTGTCGGTAAACGGTGGGGCGACCTACGGGAACCACCTGTCCCATCCCCCTGAAATGAACGAGGCGGCCGTGTGGTAGCGGGGTCTCCCATGGTCCGAAGAGTTCGTGATTGTACAGAAACGAACTTTTATTTAAGAAAATAAAATAGAGAGGAGAGAGAATGAGAGAGAGAGAGAGAGAGAGAGAGAGAGAGAGAGAGAGAGAGAGAGAGAGAGAGAGAGCAAAAAAAAGAAGAAGAAAAAATAAACCCCATAAAAAGCAAACCTCCTGCACCACTTTTCTCCAGTCTCGAAGACCCTTCTCGGTATGGAGAGACCAGGTGGGAAAAGGTGGAGGGGGGGGGGGGGACAGGGACATAAAATAGGATCCAAATTCGACTCGAGCGGGACTGGGATCCGTGTCCTGGCTGCAAAACTGGAGGACCCGAAGGGCAAGGCAGAGCTTTCCTCTCTGCCCACCCGGACCCGGCTCGCTGGATGGACTCCGAGGGTCTGTGCCCCCTGGCCGGAGAATGGCCCGAAAGATGTCTACGGAGGCCGCAGGCGGGCAGAGCAATTGGTGATGCCAGGCGCTGAGGGAGGGAGGCCGCGAGGCCGCGCAGCCCGGCCGGGGAGATGAAGTGGTCGATCGGAGGCCGCTCCCGGTACAGCCGGGAGGGTTTTCTAGCTCTGGGATAGCTCTTGTTAGTGTTGTCTCAGAGTTTCATCCACCACAGCGACAACAAACTCTTATAGCTTCAGAAACACCGACCTGCTGTGCATCAGGTGGGACTCTCTATATATATATTTTTTGTCTATCTGAGTTTTTGGTTTCTGTTTTTGCCAAAATTACAAAATTCTAAATGGTAAGCCCTCAGTATCAACTATTCTACCTTCACAAAGCTACACACACACACACACACACACACACACACACACACACACACGGGACAGGTCTCCAGTTAGACCTCTCAGTAAAATGACTTGAACATCAGCTATACAAGAAAAGTATTCTACTTTCACACACAAAGGTTAAGAAAAAAAGACTATTGAACTAAAAAATAAAAACAGTCAACTGTTTACGTATAATGTTAAATTCAGGAGTTCAGTGTTTTACTACTCTATCCTGTTTGAAACCTCTTGTTCAAAAACAAAACGTTTTGAGCAATCAACCAAAATCGTTCCTTTTCTTTTCCTGTAGATGTTCTGACAGATTTGCAGGGCTGGCGGCTCACTGTGCTAGTATGTAAAAAAGGTGTTGTTTACACGAGGCAAAGAGAAAACATGATATTCAGACAGTTGCCAAATAGAATAATTATAGCACAAATACTGTAAAGGTGCCAGGCACCAGCAACCTGAGAAAGTATTAAAAAAAAGTGTTACAAGGTTTAAAAAAACATCTTTACTAATTTTTAGTCCTGTTGAACATTCATGGAATTGTTAATATGACTTATATAGACCCACACAGGTTTTATTTTTGTGTCTTTAAAATAAAAGTCCAAAATATTTAAATTTTATGGTCAAATATGCAGTCAACAGCTGCTACTTTTTTCTTTATATATTAAATTTCTCATATGTCTTTTATTGTTCTAATAAACCTAAGCTTGTGTGACCTCCAGTGCATATTAGACCATTCACTGTATGAAAGAAAACATGTTGAATAAATTTGTGAGTTTTTAATAAAAATAGAAAATCTGATGTTTAGATAATTGGTGTGGTATTTGATGTTTTCAATGAGCTGAGGGGATGCCTGCTGGGGTGTGGAATGGGCCCACAAAAGTCGGATAAAGACAGGGAGGCTTGCAATGATGTATATATTTTCACCTGGACTGTAGTTGAATCACAAGCTTTTTCCTCCGTGACTCCCTGCTGTTAGTAAATACAGATTTGCATTCTGTGGATTTAGCTGATACAGTTGAAGGGGTGTTTGCTGATAAGTTTATATAGAATTTGAAATAGAAATCAAATCCATAGCTAAAACCCAAGCAGTCCCGATCTGCAATTAGGCATGAGATCCAAAGTATATATACTCACTCCTCTTCCCACATGCAAAGCTGGCCTTGTGAGTGTCAGATTCTTGTTAAATATGTAGTAAGAGGTGATCCTTTGCAGTTGTGATTCATTTTCCATAGATAATACTGCTTTCTAATTTGGTGGTTGGAAAGACAACATAGATTGAATGTACAAGTATATAGCTAGCAATGAAATACTTCAATCCCTACAGAACTGACATGTATTTGTTCCGATCAGATCTACATATGAACTTCTCTGGAAGGAAAATTATTTTGTATGCCACATGATACATATTGAGTTTCTCTAGGAGATGAACAAAAATAACTAATATAGAAATCAAATTTTGACTGGAAGTTGCCAATAGTTCCTGAAAAGTATCTTTATTAAAAATGGAAAGAATTTCAGTGCTTTATCTACTATAAAATACCCATGTGTGGGTGCATATGTGTTTTAATATCAGATACTATTAGAGTTATAGAATTTCTCCACTCATCCACCTAGATTTTAGTTTTGATCACTTGTTTAAATCAAAGGTTTTCATTAAATTGTACGTAATTTCCAGAGCTGTGTCTGTATTTTGGTAAGAAGGGTATCTTTCCTGTAAAGAAGGCTTTAAAATAAGCAATATTTTACTTCAACCCTACCTCATCCAATGGGAGGGGGGCACTATCAGGAAGGTATCTGGCTGGGTTCTTCAGGAATAAAAAATTTGAAATACAAGGGAAACTTTTGAAACTCCTGGTATCTGCACACAGCACATTTTATCTGCTTTATATGCAATTCATTGAATGGCATGTTTTTGCCCGTTTAGCATATATATATATATATGTAAAATCGTAGCAAACTTGTTCATTATAGTGACCACTCTTCATGCCTTTCCTCTTAAGGACATTCACTTGACTGAGCTCATCAGAAAACTGAATTTTCCTATCAGGACTGCTGAATTATTTAGCAGCCTTATTGTGGTATCCGGGTATTTGATAACAGTTGAGCAGGCGGTGTGGACTCAATTCTTCCAACACGGTGACATTAACTCAGCCTTTACATTCCACGTGGTATAGTGAATCCTGGTAAATACCCCTAAACAGTTGGCAGTGCTCAGCAGTCTAATTTGGAGAAGGAGAAGGAGAAGGAGAAGGAGAGCTCTGGAAATAGTAAAGACTGGTTCTGTCAATGTCTCCCTGCCTGCCTCCTGCCAGAGGTGCAGGGGTGTGGGGTTGAGGACCATCTTCACTTAGAGCTATGTAGAGGATGGAGGGTGTAAGGTAGTGGTCCCCAGTCTCCAGGGAGAGCAGCCTCTTCATAAAGGGCTTGAACAACCTGGTCCGTCTCCTTGGTCATCTTTCAGCCTCCAACTTGGTCCCTTCAGCCACCTGTCCTGGAGCCACCATCTATTTAGAAGGAGGAAGCCACATTTCTTCTGGAGAGTAGAGGCTGGAGGGCTGTTCTGGTGCCACGCAAGGTGGGGGTAGGAATGTGGATGGATAGCGTGGACATGCTTTGCTAGGAGAAGAGAGACAGGTGGAAAGATGGTCTTCCCTATACTCTTTGGAACTCCTGATCAGGTTGAATGAACAGTTGTATTGGATAACTAGGTGTGAGTGCAGGGGCCTGTAATTTCATCTCTGCCCAACTTCTGCTACTTCTACATCTGCCTGTCATTTCTGCAGTTCGTAGATAGCAGGAAGGGCGATGTGTACACGGAAAGCCTGGAACCTTCTCTCTAGGTTGCAAACTGTTCTTTTGCCAGACTGCTTACCTTTATTTTCCTTTCTCTGCTCATCTCTGGTTCTTATCTCTACAGAATTTAAAGGCTGGTATTTCTTCTAGGGAGACATTCAGTCTTTGAAACATCTTCTCTGCATAGTCCACCATAGTCTACCCTCTGTCTCCATTGCCACAACACAAGAATTACGATGTGGTTAGAGAAGAACCCCTGATTTCATCTCCATGCCTCAACCTCCTTCTTGAATCTGAAGTCCTAAACTTATTTCCCAGCATGTACAGCATGCATTTTGGAGGCCCTAGGCTGAAAAGGATAGGGGTAGAGTACTTTTGATTATTTCCTAAAGCCACTTTGAAAGATGGTTAGCAACCAGGACATGGAAGCCAGAGTAGGTAAACAGGTCTATGATATTTTCTTCTGAGTGTTTAGCCAGCACAGCCCTTAACAGTCCAGCACTGTCCTGTTTGCCTGACCGTTTAGAGGTGGCCTCTGTCCTGACTCACCTCCCTCTCTCTGTTCTCTTTTCTCCTTGCCTGGAAGGGCAGATTTCTAAGCAAGATTGTGGCCCGAAGTAGGCAAGGGAAGAGGACTGCGGGAGGTAGTTTTTCTAAATGTGGAGTGGGAAAAGAATTTCTGTTCTTCAAAGCCTAGGGCAATGGCACCTTGTAGAGGAATGAGCAGTGCATTTTTACTCTGGAAGCCCAGATGTATGCACAGGACTTCAGTTATAGCATGTTTACAAACAAAGCCCCCAAACTGTTCAGTTAGCCTGAGTTTCCTTATAGAGAGTGAGAAGAGGTTTTCTTCACATGAGTTTCCCGCCTAGTCTGACATTCTTTCCCTTCCACTTCTGAGGGGATTTAGCCTAAGATGGGGTTCTCCCTTCTCTGCAGCCATTGTCATCTTCACATAGAGTCACCCAGGACAAGGGTGTGGGGCAGGACAAAGTAGTATCCTGTCATTAATGGACTCTCAGAGTAAAGGACTGCCTTTTTCTTCCTTTGTGTTCCACAGGAGACACGGGGGCTAAGAGTTGGCTAGATTTTTCAGCCCTGGGATCTAACTGGTACTTAAGTAGGGGCATCTCCACACTGATCAGTACTGTCTTTCTCTGGAATTCTTTTGTGACAGTTTTTGTGTTTATCTGGTTCTAGATCTCTACATAGGACCTCCAACAGATGCTGACAGAGCGGAACACTTTGTACTCAAACTTATCATTCCTTACAGCAGTTTATGTTTACATTTGTCAGCACCCCCCCCCCCCAGGCTGATCAGTGTGTGGACAGAATCTAACATACTCATCTTGTATCTCATCTAGCAGTGTCTGCCACGTAGTGGGCAGGCAGAGAATGTGTGGTGAAGGGAAAGAATCATGTCTCTCCTTGGACCTGGGGGCAATTAAATCTATCCTTTTGCGTCTTTATCTTTTGGTTCTACTCTTCTTACACGGCAGACCAGAATTCTTCTGCACTTGTGGCTCACCTTCAGGGGGTCTGCATCCACCCCCATCAACACCGGGAGAGCTATCAACACCGGGGAGTGTGCAGTAGGGTAAGTCCCACTCCCTCCCTTATCCCCCCACCTTTCTTTTTCTTTCTTTCTTTTTTTTTAATAATTGCTGAGGCAAGGCTACTTGGAGAAGCTACTGAAAAGGATCTTTATTTCCATCGCCATGTCTAATTATTCTTATTGGCAGAGACACCTGAAGACGTGTACCCCGGGCCCAGACCAAATTGTGAAAAGCTTTTATCTATTTTGGGGCCCGGTCCACGCGCGCTCTAGTGAGTACCTGAGAGAGAAGCAAATCCCTTTCCCTCTTCTTCCTTCCTAAATCAGCCACCATGGGCCCCCTGACGCTTTATTTCTGAACGAATCTCACACAAAGCTTATGGCAGATCCTGTGTGGACGGAACCCGGGCCGCCGCGCAGCGAAATAAATGCCGAGCGCCAGCGGCGGTCACGTGCCCTCAGCGTGCTCCAGCTCTTGGGCCGCGCAAATCGCGGCCCCGACTCGCGCGCACGCGCACAGGCGTGCATCCAGCCTCCATCTCTCCCCCGCCGGCTCGCCCGCCCCTCAGCCTTCGGCGCGCTTCCGTCTACTTCCTTAGCAACGGCCGTGGTGACGCGCAGGCTCCGCCCCTTCCCGCGCGCGCCTCCCGGAAGTTACTGGCCGGGTGCTGAGCGGGCGATCTCCGCGCGGTCGTGAGGTGGTGGTGCCGAGTAGAGTCGGGGTGAGAGTACCCGGGAAGGAGCGTCCGGTCCGGGTGTAGGCCGCATAGTCGTGTGCGCTGTGCGAACTGGGAGCCTGGTGACGATGGCGGGCCCGCAGCCTCTGGCATTGCAGTTGGAACAGTTGTTGAATCCAAGACCGCGAGAGGCGGATCCTGAGGTTGACCCGGAGGAAGGTGAGGCTAGGCCACGTGTGGAGCTGCCGTCTGGACTGCTGTGGGCTGGGGCTGCGTGGACACGTGTGTGTGTGTGTGTGTGTGTGTATGTATGTATGTATGTGTGTGTATGTATCCGGTCCGGGAGTGTGCGCCAGTGCTTCCCAGTCTGGCCTGCTGCCTTCTCTTTGAGTGAGGAAAATTGCCTTTCACAGGGTTGCCTGCAGGCCCCGGAACACAGGTTATCCGGGAGAGCTCCGACTTCTTTAGGTTTGGTGTGTAGGTGAACTTACCGGGGTCTCGAGAGAGGAGCAGGTTAGGTTGATTGAGGGCTGTTGGAAGGAGCCAAGGTGGCATTACTCAACCCGTTTTTGCTTTTGTTTTTGTGGGTGTTTTGTTTGTTGTTTATTTTGACACTGCCTGCCTCTAAAAACTTGTTTGGAAGATGAAGGCAAAAGTAGAATTCCTTTGGTGCTTTTTAAGCCTCTTTAGGTTTCATGACATTTGTTCAGGATCTGAGGACAGACCCTTGTTCTGTAAGCTGACGTTCAAAGGTCTAGCTGGGAGTAATCCTGCTTTAGACTTGCCTCACAGAAGTGTGAGGAAGGGATCAAAAGGAGGGATAAGTGGGAGTTCTGAACCATGTCTTAGGAAGGAACAAGGGTTTAGTTAGGATCAGCAAAGAAAACTCCCTGAGAGATGGGATAGAGTGGAGGTCGAAGGAGATGATCCGTTATTTAAGATACTGGAGTGACTGTCACACATGCAAGAAGGGTTAAAACTAGTTTTAGATCATCCAAGGTGTAGAAATATATCTGATGATAGAAGAGAAGGCAACTTTTTGTTGAGAAACAGCAACAGACAGTGATCTATTTGGAAAGCAAATGAGTTCCTTATACTTGAAACTTGGTAGAGGACATTTAAGCATGAGTTGAAAGGGTTGAACAGGGATCCTATTAAAGTTCCTTCTAACCTGACATTCTTATTACTTTTCCACTCACAGCCACTGCTGCCAAAGTGATTGACAGGTTTGAGGAAGGGGAAGATGGGGAAGCTGATTTGCTGGCAGTGGGTAGCATTAGAAAACTGGCATCAGCCTCCCTCCTGGACACAGACAAAAAGTATTCTGGCAAGACTACATCTAGAAAAGCTTGGAAGGAAGACCATTGGGGGCAGACTCTGCCTGGTTCATCTGGTAAGTGGATTTTTTTTGTTTTTGGCATGGAACTATATCTTCCTTAAAATTTTAGGGTTTAAATCACTTTTTTTTTTTTAATGGATGTTCTCTGGTTTTTTTTTTTTTTTTTGGCCAGTCCTGGGGCTTGGACTCAGGGCCTGTGCACTGTCCCTGGCTTCTTTTTTTTGCTCAAGGCTAGCACTCTTCCACTTGAGCCACAGCGCCACTTCTGGCCATTTTCTGTATATGTGGTGCTGGGGAATCGAACCCAGGGCCTCATGTATATGAGGCAGGCACTCTTGCCACTAGGCCATATCCCCAGCCCTATGGATGTTCTCTGGAAATGTTTCCCCTACTTAGTACCTTAGGAGAGACCCTTTTTTTTTTTTTTTTTTTTTTTTTTTGCAATAGCAAGGCAAGACTTTATTCAAGCGGGGCCGCGGCCCGGGCCTTGTCCTACCCACCGACAACAGTGGAGGTTAGGAGGCAGCCTCGACCTGTGATTCCACAGAGCTTATAAAGGCAAAAAACAAAGTTACAGCAATCAGGTGTTCAAGGAAGACAAAAAACAAAGTTACAGCAATCAGGTGTTTGAGCAAGCAAGATTAGGATACCGGTACAAATCTGATTGGCTCAGGGCTTGAGGCACTAGGCTTGAGGCATTCTAGGGGCAGTTAGAGTTAAGCATTCCCAGACGGTTAGAGTTCTTGACCAACTGGGCCCTAATAAGCTTGCCCTAGGTTTGCTCAGACAACAAAACGGGGGCTGCCTGAAAATGGGGTTCACCCTAACTCTTCATTCCCCCCTTCATTCCCCCCTTCTGATAGGTAACTCGAGAACCAATCGTGGTTCTCCTTGCTTATTAGTTTGATTCTGACTGAGAATTGGTAGGGATAGATTGGTATTGTGCCCGCAATACCATAAGTTGTCGGTGGCACTTAGTTGGTAGCGGGTGTGGCTCAAGAGGAGGTCCAGTCTCATAAAGGACCTTTAGCTTGAGCCAGATCTCTTGGTGGACTTGCTATAGGGCTCTGAGGGGGCGGTAAAAGCTCATAACAAATGCGATTGCAAGTTAACATTTAGATGACATCACACAAGTCCCTTAGCCCTGCAGATACAGGTACAGATAAACATACTTTTACACCAAAGCCCCAATTCTTACCCTATTTATATTATAGCCAATTTGATTACATACCAACTTTACTCATATGCTCTAATTTTTTTTTTTTTTTTTTTTTTTTTTTTGCCAGTCCTGGGGCTTGGACTCAGGGCCTGAGCACTGTCCTTGGCTTCTTTTTGCTCAAGGCTAGCACTCTACCACTTGAGCCACAGCGCCACCTCTAGCATCTTCTGTATATGTGGTGCTGGGGAATCGAACCCAGGGCCTCATGTATATGAGGCAGGCACTCTTGCCACTAGGCCATATCCCCAGCCCCCATATGCTCTAATTTTAAGACATACTGATACCATTTGTTATATGTTCACTTTCTAGGGATTGTCTTTCCATACTAACCTTCCTCTTTACATTTCCTGGGGCTTCTTTGCTGCTAGAGTTTTAAACTGTCTACATTTTCCGGTTTATCTCAACTACAGCAAGGCAATTTACTGTGACTCCACCCACAGGCTGTTGGGGAAGACAAAGAGGGGGCGACGGTCAGTCCAATGGGACTGCTGCTCCTAAGAAGCCAGACCAGAGCCAACTATCATAAGCCAACTATTCTATATCTATATTCTGTATCTATATTCTATATCTATATTCTATATCTATATTCTGTATCTATATTCTATATCATGAGCCAACTATTCTAGAGTGGATTTCTCAAGTTTCCAGTTCCTCCAAGTGCCTAAGGTTGGTCAGTGGCATCTGCAAGATCCACCCCCAGCAGGGCTCCATGAAGATGCCCCCCCGGCAGCTTAAGTCTCTGTCCAGTTACCTTGGCACCTGGCACACCTGATGGCAGTTACCTCCCTCTCTTCTCTGAAGACCATTGTTTTGACATTAGGAAGGACCTTGGAAGTTACTTCATTTCATTTCATAAAGAGCCTGCAGTCCACAGTGATCAAGCACTTCGTTGTACTCATGTTCAAACTAATGCTTCATCTACAATAGAATGAATGTAGAGGCATTTTATCCTGGAATTGAAGAGGGTTATGTGTTCAAAAACTATTGTGTTGGAAGAGCATGCTACCGTTGGATTTTGACCATTTTCTTTCAGTTTTTTTTTTTTTTTAGGTCTTGCTTTGACTTACCTTTCGTTATTTATGAAACTTACTTTTTGACATTGTAAAAATAATATAAAACTTCCCTGAAAAGGAATTAGGAAGATGTAAGCTTACAATTTTAGGGATTTATTTCTCAAGGTGGAATGAGAAGTGGATAGAGAAAGGATGTTGTTTGTTTTTCTTTAGCGAGGTCAGGGTTGCCAGATTAAAAATCCACTGGTACTACACAAGGAACTATTATTCATAAAGTCCATAA
The DNA here is from genome assembly GCF_023159225.1 of Perognathus longimembris pacificus. NCBI lineage: Eukaryota > Metazoa > Chordata > Mammalia > Rodentia > Heteromyidae > Perognathus > Perognathus longimembris. Next base: position 25,206,144 of record NC_063177.1, on the reverse strand, counting down.
AGTTCCAGTAGCTCTTGGTAAGGTTGTTTTATTTTATATTCATTGTCTAAAGACTGATAAGGGACCAATCATGAACTCTGATCACAATTCACTACTGAGATTACTTAAGTTCTAAGAGCTTGGGACATAGTCGTCAAAAATATTATCTATATCATGTAATGATGTAATCTTCCCAATAGCCCAAAAGGTTGGCATTATTTTATTATCATAGTATTTTATTTATTTATTTATGGTTGGTACTGGGCTTTGAACTTGGGGCTTCACACTTGCAGTGCAGGCACTCAAGCACTGAGTCACATCTCTGGCCTTGTTTGTCACTGGTTATTTTTGAGATTTGATGTCACTTCCTGGCCAGGTGTGAGCCTGGATAGTGATCTGCCTGTTTTAGGCTTATGGTCACTGCTAGGATTAAGAGTAAGGAATCACTATACCCAGCTATTGGTTAAAAAAAGATTTCAAGAACTTTTCTGCCCAGACTGGCCTTGAACTGCAATCCTTCCATTCTCAGCCTCATAAGAAGCTAGGATTATAGGTGTAAGCCACTAGTACCCATTGAGGTTGTTATTCTATTTTCAGATAAAGGGGCTAAGTGCTTAGTCCAGTAACTTTTGGAGTTGGTAGTCAAATGAAAGCAGTTTGATTCCAAGATATACATTCTTTTTGTGTGTGTGCTCGTCTTGGGGCTTAAACTCAGGACCTGGGCACTGTCCTTGAGCTTTTTTGCTCAAGGCTAGTGCTTACCCACTTGAGCCAAATCTCCACTTCCAGCTTTTTGGTAGTTGATTGGAGATAAAATGGACTTTCCTGCTTGGACTAGCATTGAACCTCAATCCTCACATATCAGCCTTCTGTGTAGCGAGAGTTATAGGTGTGAGTCACCTGTGCCTGGTCAAGATGTACACTCTTAACTATTGCACTGGAATCGGCGTTTGTAAGTCTGAGAAGTGGTATACCTTTAAAATATTAAAAGTATTGCTTACTGCTTTTGCATTTAGTCTATGTGTTTATATTTTTGACAGCATTAGCAATTTTAAGTTTATATCTTTTTTTTTTTTTGTTTTTGGTTTTTTTGGCCAGTCCTGGGCCTTGAACTCAGGGCCTGCACACTGTCCCTGCCTTCTTTTTGCTCAAGGCTAGCACTCTGCCACTTGAGCCACAGCACTACCTCTGGCTGTTTTTTATGTATGTGGTGCTGGGGAATCGAACCCAGGGCTTCACGAGGCGAGCACTCTTGCCGCTAGTCCATATTCCCAGCCCAAACTTGTGTATATCTTTAAAGAAGTACTGAAGAGGGCTGGGGATATAGCCTAGTGGCAAGAGTGCCTGCCTCGGATACACGAGGCCCTAGGTTCGATTCCCCAGCACCACATATACAGAAAACGGCCAGAAGCGGCGCTGTGGCTCAAGTGGCAGAGTGCTAGCCTTGAGCGGGAAGAAGCCAGGGACAGTGCTCAGGCCCTGAGTCCAAGGCCCAGGACTGGCCAAAAAAAAAGAAGTACTGAAGAGCCTTCCTTTTCCTTCCCCCTTTTCTATCTAATGAGCTGTACATTATGCTCATGAGTAAAATTAGATGTCTCTTTCACATAAAGACATCTTTAGCCTTTCTAGGAGAGTTGTGGTTCCTGCTCCATATACTATGTATTGATAACATTGTAATATAATTATTGGTATGTATATGGACTTCCTATGAGACTATATACATCTCTTTACAGGTGTTTAATTCTTTCTGTATCCCTGATGCCTGGCTCATAATAGATAGTATACTAATATGGTAGAGATTTGGGATAGCAAGTGATAAACTGAGGTTTTTTAGATGTAGGTTTGGGAAACCATTCTCACTATTCAAGATCTAGATCAAATGTTCCCCTTCTCCCCCTCTCCCCCTCTCTCCCTCTCTCCCTCTCTCCCTCTCCCCTTCCCCCTTTCTTATACTGGGACTTGGGCTCAGGGCCAAGGCACTATCACTTTACTTTTTCCCTCAAGGCTAGTGTTCTACCACTTGAGTCATAGTACCACTTTTTAGTGCTTAATTGGGGATGAAAGTCTTTTGGACTTTCCTGCCTAGTTTTGCTTTGAATCATGATCCTTAGATCTTAGCTTTAGCCTCCTGAAGTGGTTAATTAATTAATTTTTGAGTGAGAGTCTTGCCAAACTCACAATCCTCTTGCCTCAGTTTCCTGAGTGCCCTGACACCTAGTTTACCTCTTCTTTATAGTCTTCCTTAAATTTATTTGCCCCATAGTTAAAATTTCTCTGTTATTGTAGTTTTTTCAAAAACATGTTTACTTTTTTTTTTTGCCAGTCCTGGGGCTTGGACTCAGGGCCTGAGCACTGTCCCTGGCTTCTTTTTGCTCAAGGCTAGCACTCTGCCACTGAGCCACAGCACCACTTCTGGCCATTTTCTGTATATGTGGCTGGGGAATTGAACCCAGGGCCTCATATATAGGAGGCAAGCACTCTTGCCACTAGGCCATATCCCTAGCCCGGTCTCTGGCTTTTTGCTCAAGGCTAGCACTCTACCACTTGAGCCACAGCGCCACTTCTGGCTGTTTTCTGTATATGTGGTGCTGGGGAATTGAACCCAGGGCTTCATGTATTTGAGGCAAGCACTCTTGCCACTAGGCCATATTCCCAGCCCCACATGTTTAATTTTATGTATTACATTACAGTCTCTTCCTACTAGAACCTTTTCTCAGGGTTAGACCTGTGTTCTGGTCATCTTTATTTTTTCTTTAGCATTTTAGAGATTATAAGTATATAGTAAATATTTGTTGAGCTGAATTGAATATAGTAATAGTTCCTGTCATTGATAACATAGTTGAAATTAAAGGTATGGTCTGGTATTTTTCTTCAGGTTAACACCAGTATTTTTGTTTCTGGTTCAGATGAGGAAATATCTGATGAGGAAGCATCTGGAGATGGAGACTCAGAGGTCCTGAGTGTGGAAGAATCTGAGGATGATGACCTGAGTGCTGCTGAGACCCAAGATGCTGAGGATGATGAAGAGAACAGTCTGGCTCGGAGGAAGAAGAGCAAACACCACTCTGTAGAAACACCAGGCTTCAGTTTCCAGGGCATCAGTGACTTTGAGAAATTTACTGAGGGAATGGATGACCTTGGCGACAGTGGTGATGAAGATGAAGGGGAAGAGAGTGGCATGGAAGAAGGGGATGTTGAGGAAGACTTGGAGGGTGAGAGTGAGGAAGACAGAGCTGGAGACAGGAACAGTGAAGACGATGGTGTGGTGATGACCTTCTCCAGTGTCAAAGTTTCAGAAGAAGTGGAGAAAGGAAGAGCTGTGAAGAACCAGATAGGTTTGTACATGGCTTTTCCAATGGCTTGTTTTTTCAGGTGTCTGCATTTGGTCTCCTTTTTGTTTGTTTGTTTGTTTGTTCATTTGTTTTTGGCTGTTCTGTCTCTCCTGTGTCCTTCCAATTAGTTTGTGACATGCCTCACTTGTCCAAAGGCCTAAAACCTCATTCCTCTATGCTTAGCCAGCCGTTTCTGTGCTGAGCTGCTTAGCTGGTTCTGCTTCAGTACTTCCAGCAACTATGGAAGATTGACGAGGAAAGTGTTTTCTTCTTTCCCTGGGCTTTAGCATTCCCTCTCGTTGACAATATTTGCTTCCAAGATACAGAAATTATTTTCTAGAATAGTGTTTCTGTGGCATGAAACTGATAAAGCTGTGCTGTGTAAAGACTGGCATGATTTCTTGTCCTTCCCCTGACCCCCTCCCAGGAAGATTTTGTAGCTCAAGGATGGGATTTTATTCTTCTTCCTCAGCACTGTGGGACCAGCTCTTGGAAGCAAGGATCAAACTACAAAAAGCCCTGTTGACTACCAATCAACTGCCTCAACCAGATGTTTTCCCTGTTTTCAAGGACAAAGGTGGCCCAGAATTTGCCAGCGCCCTAAAAAATAGTAAGATTAATTATGCCATATTGGGATGCTTAGTATCAATAAGGTACATTGAGACATTACTGTGATTAATAGAAGAGAACATTTTATTTTAATGGTATTATGGTTTAGAATATTAGTTTCAGCTCCTAAAAAAACATCATGTGGGGCACCAATGGCTCATGTAGATTATCCTAGCTACTTGGGAAACCTTGATCAAGGGGATCATAATTTGGGGCCAGCCCAGTTAGAGAATTTTAAAAGACCTCTTAACCTATAGCTGAACACAGTGATGTGTACCTGTCAGCTGTATGGGAGGCTGAGATTGGAGGAGTATAGTTCTAGGCAAGCTTTGGCAGAAAAGTCTGTTGAGACTCCATCACAGTGGAAGAACCTGAATGTGGTCATGTGTCTGTTATGCTAGCTACAATGAGAAGCCTAAACTAGGGCTGTAGTTCTGGAGTATATCAAAATAAGAAATGATACCTATCAAAAATAACCAGAAATCTGGTGTACTAAGACAGGCTTCCTGCTGAGACAGGAGAATCTTTGAGCCCAGGCTAACCTGAGCATTTTATGGAGACTACTTCTTAATTTAAAAATGGAATGGCGGGGCTGGGAATATGGCCAAGTGGCAAGAGTGCTTGCCTCCTACACGTGAAGCTCTCGGTTCGATTCCCTAGTACCACATATATGGAAAACGGCCAGAAGAGGCGCTGTGGCTCAGGTGGCAGAGTGCTAGCCTTGAGCGGGAAGAAGCCAGGGACAGTGCTCAGGCCCTGAGTCCAAGGCCCAGGACTGGCCAAAAAAAAAAAATAATAATAAAAAAATGGAATGGCACTTGCCTAGCAAGCGTAAAGCCTTGAGTTCAAACCCTAGTACTACCAAAAAAAAAAAAAAAAAAAAGCAGTGTAAAACAAAAGGGAGAGAGGGTGATTAAACTCATTTAAGTAGTTTGTATCAGGTGCTTAAAAGTATGCTTTCTCTTGTTTGGGAGGTTTTTAGAACAGCATGCTAAGATGATCTTACTATATTCCTTTGGGTGCAAAAATATTTACTGCCAGGGGAGGAAGAAGGTTTGGAAGATGATTGCTGAGCTATAATGTTAAACATTGAAAGAGAAAAAGAATTTAGAAAGTTAGGTACTGGTGGCTCACGCCTGTAATCCTAGTTAAGAGGCTGAGATCTGAGGAGCACAGTTTGAAGCTAGCTGGGGCAGAAAAGTCTGCGAGACTTTTATCTTCAATTAACCACAAAAAGCCAAAGTGGAGCTGTGTGTCAAGTGGTAGAGAGATAGCCTTTGCCCAGGCCCAGAGTTCCAGGACCGGGGGAAAAAAAATAGAGATTATTTGGGCCCTACTTTCCTCATTTCACACTTCCTACATTCAACAACTAGGACTTAAGAAGGTTTGGGTTGAGCCCTTTGTGTTCGGAATCACTTTCTAATTTGCATGGTGTGGTTTAGTATTTACTTTTGTCCTTTACAACTTAAAATATGGGTATATTAGTAACAGGCTTGTTGCTGAGGTAGGAGAATTCTTTGAACCCAGAGATTCAAGGTCAACCTGGGCAATATATGAAGATGCTATATCAGTTAAAACAAAAGTAAATTTTTTGTAGTAAGGCTTTCTATGAACCAGTGTTTCTGTGTGGAACATCTAGTTTAATTTGGAATGACTTCCTAGGGTCCAATTTTTAGTTTTTGTGTTTCCTGTGTGAAGAGTGTGCAGTCTTTCTTAGAACCCTGTGTGAGGATGTTATGGGATGGGTCTTTCATACCTCCTCCTCCTCCCAACTTTCCCTGCTTTTTTTTTTTTTTCTCCTTCATTTTGATAAATACTTTGTGATCAGAGGCACAGGAAGCATTGAGCCTTTGGGTTCCTCCCCTAAGCAAGTCCTCCTTTGGTTTCACTATATGTGAATGCCTAGAGTCCTGTATCCCTCCCTCCTTTGATTTTATCCCTCCCTCCCTCCTTCACTCCCTCCCTCCTTCACTCCCTCCCTCCCTTCCTTCCTTTCTTCCTTCCTTCCTTCCTTCCTTCCTTCCTTCCTTCCTTCCCTTCTTTATTTCTTTATTTTGTTGATCATACAGCTTGAACTCAGGACCCTAAATACCTGAGCTATTTTTGCTTAAGGCAAGCTCTCTGCCACTTGAGCCACAGTTTCACTTCTGGCTTTCTTGGTAATTGGGAGATGAGTCTTATGGGCTTTCCTGCCTACGCTGGCTTTGAACCATGATCCTCAGATCTCAGCCTCCTGAGTAGCTAGGATTATAGGTGTAAGTCATCAGCTTTCTGCCCTCCTCCTTTTAATAGATGATGGATTCAGTTTTTGAGATTGTAGCACTTCTCTGCTATTTTTAATACCCTTCTAGCCTAATTTCTGGAATATTTTTAGATGAGACCTAAACTGAGTTAGATTAAGTAAGGTCTTTTCCATTTTGTTACTCATTCTTCAGTCTTTTTTTTTTTTAGGATTCATTTTAAAATGCAGATATCTTAAAGGTTAGGAGCAGAAATAATGAGTACATTCTTAAAAAATTTTTTTGTATAAATTATTACTTTTAAGAATTTTTTAAAATATATATTTTTGTGCTCCTGGTGCTGGTGCTTAAATTTAGGGCCTGGGCAATGTCCTTGAGCTTTTGTGCTGAAGGCTAATTCTCTACCACTTGAGCCACGGCTCCCCCTTTGGGTTTTTTTGGTAGTTAATTGAAGATGAGGGTCTCACAGGCTTCCCTGCCCAGGTTCCTTTCAAACTAATCCTCTGATTGCAGCCTCTTAAGTTGCTAGGATTATAGGTGTGAGCCACCAGTCTCTGGCTAAAAGTTTCCTTAGTCATTTTAATGTTGTCTAACTTGCACTACAGGTCTGATTTTTTAAATATCTTTTTTGTATGTAACCAGTTACTCTTTGGTCAACCTCAGTTAGACAGTTTTCTATAAATCTGACAGGGTGGATGGTGGTGGAAGAGGGAGATGTTTGTTTAGTATTTCATATTGTGAGAGGATAGAGAACTTATCTGAAGCATAGTTAATTTTTGTTTGTTTCAGCCCTCATGGGAATATGATATAATACTGTATACTACCCTGTTGAGGTAAATAAAGTTTTTAGAACAATTTCTTGGCTACATTACTTTTTCTACTCATCACCAATTTATATGGTGCTCTATAGCTGATGTGACACACAGGCTGAAATTATACTAGCTGCAGAATCAATAGTAGAACTTAACTGTGTTTAATTAAATCTTTTTATTTTTCTTGGTCTTACAGGGTAAAATCAGACTGTCTGGGTTTAGATTTCATTTCAGCAATGGATTAGCTATGTGACCTTGAGCAAGTTACTTCAAAGTAAAGTGAGGATAATATGGTTGTGAAGATTAAAGGGCAAATCAATATAAAGCATTAGCACAGTGTCTGGCACACATCATGCCATAATGTTAGGTACTAGCATCTTTTTCTGCTGAAGGGCATTTGCTAGTGTCCAACCCTGTGAGTGATTGTCATCAGTAAATAATCCTCTGTCCTCAGTTGTGGTTTACTTTTTCTAACTTATTATTAGTATTCAGATTTCTTATATGATTTTTGATATTTGTTGGGGAATGTGAGTAGAGGTTTTTTTGTTTTTTTTTGTTTTGTTTTTTTTGCCAGTCCTGGGGCTTGGGACTCAGACTCTGAGCACTGTCCCTGGCTTCTTTTGGCTCAAGGCTAGCACTCTACCACTTGAGCCACAGTGCCACTTCCAGCTTTTTCTGTTTATGTGGTGCTGAGTAATCAAACCCAGGGCTTCGTGCATGCTAGGCAAGCACTCTGCCACTAAGCCACATTCCCAGCCCCAAAGATCAGTAGAGTTATAGACTGCTATATTACTTACAGTTCAGCTTTGGCTTTTCGTGATAATGTAGACAGGTAGCTAGAGATTTCCTACTTGCCAAACTGAGTTCTTGCCTCCCAGAATTTAACGTTCTTCAGCTTTGGTAACCCTTCATGTATTGCTTGGGTAGGCTCTTTTACCTTCTTAATGTAAACTGCATCACTTTTAGAATCCTGTCTTTGGTTGTATTTTCTCATCATGTTTCTCCTTGATTGTCATTTACTCCCTAACCCAAACTTTAGTTTCTAACATAGATTTCCAGCTATTTTCTAGCACAGTAAACTCTGGAGTGTCAAGACTGTACCTTCAGCAGCTTAAACTACTTTTCAGAAACTAAACAAATACCCCCTTGATTCTTTCCCTCATCAACATATGCACTTAGTCTCCAGTCACGTTGCTGTTACATGTTGGTAATCATCTCTGTAACTATGAAGTAATTTCAAAGATGTTTTGTGGTATTTTAGAGGCTGCATAAAAGGCAAGTCTTAGAGTAGCCTCAACAAACTTAAGGGATATTCTGTGCACAAAGCTATATTTCTAAAGAGATTAGTTTTATTCCTCTTTTAACAAGGTTTGTGGTATTAGAAGGTAGGCTTTTATTTTGGTGGCAATGGTATGTAAGATTACTTAAAGATCTCTGCATATTATTTGAAACTTTTCATTATGAACTATATAAAGTCTTTGAGTACATTTATGTGTATGTATGTATGTATGTATGTATATATTGCTAATCCTGGGGATGGAACTCAGGGCCTGGGCTCTATCTGTGAGCATTTTTGCTCAAAGCTAGTGCTTTACAGCTTGAAGCACAGCTCCACTTCTGGGTTTTTATTCATTAATTGGAGATAAGAGTCTTACAAACTTTCCTCTCTGGCTGGCTTAGAACTGTGATCCTCAGATCTCAGCCTCCTTAGTAGCTAAAATTGTAAAAAGAAGCCAGGGACAGAGCTCAGGCCCTGAGTCCAAGGCCCAGGACCGGCAAAAAATAAAAAATAAATAAAATTGCAAGTGTGAGCCACAGGCATCTGGCTTTCATTTATTCTTAAATTAGCTTAACTCCTTTTTGGACTATTTTAAAGAGACAATATTAAATTTTTAGTATACATGTCTAAAAGATAAGGATTAAAAAAAACAAAAAGCCCAGCTTGCATGCCCATTATGCTGTATACCCTACAGCAGACATGCAGGTGTCCCCTAAGTGGGTCTTGAAGATGTCTATTTCTTTTTTTTTTTTGGCCAGTCCTGGGCCTTGGACTCAGGGCCTGAGCACTGTCCCTGGCTTCTTCCCGCTCAAGGCTAGCACTCTGCCACTTGAGCCACAGCGCCGCTTCTGGCCGTTTTCTGTATATGTGGTGCTGGGGAATCGAACCTAGGGCCTCGTGTATCCGAGGCAGGCACTCTTGCCACTAGGCTATATCCCCAGCCCCGAAGATGTCTATTTCTATTGTCCTTTTTACTAGAACATGAGTACATACTCCATTGATACTGTGTTTGTAGTAGCTAAAATTTTTTCCTATGTAATTTTAGCTTTACACGGTATCTTTAATGACTGTGTGAAATGGAAAAAAAATGATACGATTATAATATACAAAACAATAGCAGCATTTATTTATTTATTTATTTTTGCCAGTCCTGGGGCTTGGACTCAGTCTGAGCACTGTCCTTGGCTTCTTTTTACTCAAGGTTAACACTCTACTACTTGAGCCACAGCAACACTTCCAGCTTTTTCTGTTTATGTGGTGCTGAGGAATCGAACCCAGGACTTTATGCATGCTAGGCAAGCACTCTACTGCTAAGCCATATTCCCAGCAGCAGTAATTTTTTAAAAGCACTGTTTGGTGTGTGTGTGTGTGTGTGTGTGTGTGTGTGTATATGTGTATGAATGTGTGTACACATATGTGTGTACACATGTATATGCTTGTGCTCAGTCCTGAGGTTCTAATACGGACCTTTTACACAGAAGGCAAAGACTGTACCACTGAGATACACTTCTAGCGTAGCAGTTAATTTTTACTAAGCATGACCACCTTGGATAAATGGGAGAATTGAGAACATTTCTCCCATAGGCACTCTTTACTATCTTTTCCAGAGTTTTCCTTACAGCTTTATATGAAGTGATTAAAGGAAAGCTAAACTTTAGCCATAATAAGTTGACCTTTTAGTGAAATGCTTGTTATTAATGTATTTAATGAGATGCATTACAAACTGCAGTGAGCATCATGTTTCATTACAGGTCTAAAATGCAGTATCATTAAAGACCTTTAATAGAAACAATGATTGACATTTTGGTATTTCCCATAAGCAAAAAACATTCAAGAACACAGTATAATGTAACATAAATTGAGAAGAGGCATTAAATATTTTTACTTACATAAGAGTTTAAGAACAAATTCTGCTATTAATAAAGTACATTCCTCTCTTATTCTCCTTTTTTTTTGTATGGGTACTGGGGCTTGAACTCAAGGCACTGCTTAAAAAAATACTTTTATTGTTATTATTAAGGTACAGAGGGGTTGCCATTTCATAAGTCAGGTAATGAGTACATTTCCTTTTTTGGATAGTTTCACCTTTTTTCCTTTGCTTTCCCCAGGTTCCCCCTCCCATCTCTACCCACAAGTTACATAGGTCATTTTCCACATAGTGTATACCAAATAGCATGATTGCATTTGTTCACTCTTCCTCTCTTTCTGCACCCTCCTACCTTAACCTCCCCTAAAAGAAAAAGAAAAAAACACAAAATGAAAAGAAACCATCAACAACAAAATCCATGTTTCCATTTCCTGTTTTTTTTTTTTTTGATAAATAGTGTTTTAGGATCTTTTTTTTTTTTTTTTTTTTTTTGCCAGTCCTGGGCCTTGGACTCAGGGCCTGAGCACTGTCCCTGGCTTTTTTTTGCTCAAGGATAGCACTCTGCCCCTTGAGCCACAGCGCCTCTCCTGGCCATGTGGTGCTGGGGAATCGAACCCAGGGCTTCATGTATATGAGGCAAGCACTTTTGCCACTAGGCCATATTCCAGTCCCGATAAATAGTATTTTAAATGTTCAGAGAAGTTACACCTTTGTGTTCTTCCCCTAAGGGTATCCTTCTTTAGTCTGTTTGTGTGTGAATGCCTAGAATCCTATATAGGTTATCATATCCAGTTGTGTTTAAGATCTAGCTTCCACATATAAGAGAAAATGTGCACCATTTGTCCCTCTGATCTAGGCTGCCTGACAGTGTGATTTGTTCTTGGTCCATCCATTTCCCTGCAAATGGCATAATCTTATTCTTTTTAATGGATGAGTAAAATTCCATTATGTATATATACTATATTTTATTAATCTACTCATCTGTTGTCAGGCACCCGGGCTATTTCTATAACTTGGTTATTGTGAATAATATAGCAATGAACATGGATATGCAAGTATCTTTACCGTATCCTGACTTATAATGATCTGAGTAGATGCGAGGCCTCTTGCTCAGCCTTTTTGCACACACCTTACATTCTTAACACTTGAACCACCTCTCTAGTTCTGGCTTTTTGCTGGTTAACTGGAGATAAGAATCTGAAGGACATGTCTGGGCTGGGTTTGAACCACTATCCTCAGATCTCGGTCTCTTGAGTAGCAAGGATTATAGGTGTGAGCCACCCATGCTTGGCTCTATTTCTAATTCATATTCATTCTTTTTCATCTCTCTGATGGACTTCCACCCAGTTATTTTCACTTAATAATTTTTTTTCTGTGCTAGGAATTAAATCCAGGGTGTTATACATGCCAAGCAAGCACTGTACCACTGAATTATATCCCTAGCTCTCTAGACTAAAACCACTAGTAGACCCCTTAAAGGATAATGTTTAATTTTTGTTGTTGTTGTTGGTTGTGGGACTTGAGCTCAGGGCCTGGGCATAGCCCTTGAGCTTTTTCGCTCAGTGCAGCACTCATCACTTTGAGCCACAGTACCACTTCCAGATTTCTGATGATTAATTGCAGATGAGAGTCTTATGGACTTGGCACAAAACAAAACAAAAATTGGGGCTGGGAATATGGCCTAGTGGTAAAGTGCTTGCCTCGTGTACATGAAGCCATGAGTTTGATTCCTTAGCAACACATATATAGAAAAAGTCGGAAGTAGCGCTGTGGCTCAGGTGGTAGAGTGTTATCCTTGAGCAAAAAGAAGCCAAGGACAGTACTCGGGCCCTGAGTTCAAGCCCCAGGACTGGCAAAAAACAAAACAAGAGTCTCATGGACTTTCCTGCCCAGGCTGGCTCTGAACCATAGTCTTCAGATCTCAGTCTCCTGAGTAGGTAGGATTACAGACATGAGCCACCAGCATCTGGCTAATATTTTAAATTTTGAGTAGGTCATGAAATTTCTCTTTTATTTACAAAGTATTTAAGTAGACAGTGCATTCATATGGTTCAAAATTTAAAACATACTGAAGATTATACCTCAGAATATTCTCTGAACCACTGTGATGTGCTCCCTGTTACATAGACAATCAGTATTGTTAGTGAAATCGCCCTCCTGTTGCCTTTTCTCATTTTAGAGATATATTTTAATGGACTGTGTGTTTGAACTCTTACATTTAAAACAAAACCTTAGGGGCTGGGGATATAGCCTAGTGGCAAGAGTGCCTGCCTCGGATACATGAGGCCCTAGGTTCGATTCCCCAGCACCACATATACAGAAAATGGCCAGAAGCGGTGCTGTGGCTCAAGTGGCAGAGTGCTAGCCTTGAGCGGGAAGAAGCCCGGGACAGTGCTCAGGCCCTGAGTCCAAGGCCCAGGACTGGCCAAAAAACAAACAAAACAAAACAAAAAAAAGAAAACCTTAAAATTACAGATTGGTTCACAGGTTTTCATAGAAAAATTAATTTGTAACAAAAACAGTCTTCAGTGAAAAAAAAGTCACCATTGTTGAGTAAAGTGTACAAAGGTTTGCATACAAAGGTTCCAAGGGATAAGATGAAAAATGAGGGTTTGGTACTTAGTGGTAGTACATGCCTAGCATACATGAAGCCCTGGGTTCAATTCCTTAGTACCACATAATCAGAGAAAGCAAGAAGTGGCACTGTGATTCAAGTGGTAGAGTGCTAGCCTTAAGCAAAAGAAACTCAGGGGCAGTGCCCACATAGGTCCTGAGTTCAAGCCCCAGGACTGCCCCTCCCCCCCCCCCCAAAAAAAAAGAGGTGTTGGTAGACTGGGACATTTATAACAATAGCATTTTTTTTTTCCATTTTCTTGTTCTTGTTTTTGTTATTGTGGTGCTGTGGGGATCAAACCCAGACCTTGTTTATGCTAGGTAAGTACATTACCAACACGAGCTCTTTGGTTCTTGATGGGAGGGGTGGTTAGCTTAATCAAACTTCACCCAGAGGTCAATACTTTAGATACCTTAATTGCACTGATCTCCTAAATCATGGCTAATTTTGTGGCTAGGAGTTACTTTCTGGAAAGTAGCTAATGTAAAAGTAAGAGTCATGACTCAAGTGGTAGAATGTCTGTCTAGCAAATGTGAGGCCCTGAGTTCAATTCTAAGTACTTCCAAATAAAAAGCCAAAAGAAGCTGGGGATTGGTGGCTCATGCCTGTAATCCTACCTACTCAGGAGGCTGAGATCTGAGGATTGTGTTCCAAGCCAGCCTGGGCAGGAAAGCTGATGAGACTCTTATCTTCAATTAACAACAACAGCAACAAGCCAGAAGTGGAGCTATGGCTCAAGTGGTAGAGAGCTAGCCTTGGGCAAAAATAACTTGGTACAGCACCCAGGGCCTTGAGTTCAAGCCCTAGAATTGGAGTGCATGCATGAGTGTGCGTGTACACACACGTCGCAGGTGCCAAAAGAGCTAGGTGTGGTAGTATATAATATCTAAGATCCCAGGACGTGGAAGTTGGAAACAAGATGACTATGAGTTTGATCTGGTGCTATACCATGATTTCAAGGCCATCCTGAGTGACATAGTGACGGTCCTTATCTCCAAAAGCCAAGGACTGGTTAAGTAGCTCAGTGGTAAAGTAAAAGGCCCTGGGTTTGATTCCTAGCACTACAAAAAAACTCCAGATAACATTAATTTTAGTAATATATTTTATTTAATCCAATATGTCAATAATACAACAATGTAAGTAGTCCAGAGAAAATGAGATAAATTTATATTCTTGTTTTTCATGTTAAGCTTATTTTAAAAACTCACATGTAGCCACATGTAGGGGTTGAAGTGTGACTCGGTGGTAGAATACATGTTTAGTATGTTCTAAGGCCTTAGCACTGTAAAACAAACAAAAACCCAACATTAGCCATATATAGCTAGTGGATACTATGTACACAGATCTACATTCCCTAAAATGTAATTGCAAAGGCAAAGAAATTGTACTTCTCTTTTCTGTTTTAGGCTTTGGGAATATATTGCCAAGCTGGTTCTTAGAAGAATTATAACAATTTAAATTCTCATCTGTAACATTTGTTCTACTCTGCTACCGCAGAGTATTATTGATCTCTTGTTTTTCCTGAACTCTAGGTGGGAAATGAAGGCAATCTTTTTTTGATAACTTTCTGTTTGATATTTACATAATACCTGTTGACTTAGCATTGAAATATAACTCTGTTTGGCCATCTCTATTGACTATTTTTGGTCCCTATGTAGCTGTTACTTATTTTGCCAACCTGGTTCAATGAGCATTTATATTCTGTAGACAGTAAACTTGATCATTGAGCAAGTACTTTTTCAAAGCAATGAAGTGGTAGAATCAGAAAAGTGCAATCATCCATCCATCCATCCAGTGTTGAGAATTAAACCCAGAGACTGTTGCTTGTTAGATAAATTGTTCCACCACTAAGATGCAGTACCAATCCAGAGAGTGTTAGTACTAGATTCTGTTTGTTTGTCAGTTGTAGGACAACTTGAACTCAGGGCCTGGGCCCTGTTGCTGAGCATTTGTATACTCAAGGCTACTGCTCTACCACTTGGAGCCACAGTTCCACTTCCAGCATTTTGGTGGGTAGTTGGAGATAAAAATCTCATGGATTTTCTTGCCTTGTCTGGCTTCGAACCTAGATCCTTAGATCTCAGCCTCCTGAGTAGCTAGAACATGTGCCTAGCACAGTAGGATTTCACTTTACATTGTATTCCTGCTTAAAGGCTTACAGATCTTTATATGTTGGAGCCTGCCATTTTTTTCAGCAGGGAATGGTGGCAGGACAAATCTTTTGTTGTCGCAGTTATTTTTGTTCCTGGGTACCTCTTCAGTGAGTATCTCTTTGAGCAGAATATGAATTTAGTGTTCAAAGTTTATGACATGTAGTCTTTGTATAGCATGATTCCTAAATGTGGTAATGTGTGTTTAATTGATGTGCTCTAATGTATGAAGGGAAAACAGACTGCTGACTTACTTAGGGAAAGCACATTTATGTACCTCATGAACAATTTAAAGGATTTTCAAAGTCATTTTGTAAGAACTTTCTAAAATTTTATTTTTGTTTATGCTGTCTTTAAAACCTAACTATAGCCTAAGATGCTACTATGTTGTTTTTTTAATGTCTTAAAACCTATTTTTATATTCATATACATACATTTTTATATACATGTTTATACATGCATATATTTATACACACATGTATATGCTACACATTACATAAAGAGAAAATAGCATGTATCTTGTAAGGATATGTATGCATCTATACACTATCTTCTGTTAAAACCTATTCTTAAAATATTTTATTAAAATTATTCATGAATATGATAAATAGTGTTGGACCATTTGGGAAGCCATTACTCATTTTTGTTACATTCATTTTCACTTCTGTAACCATCCAGTTTCCTTCCTTCCTCTTTCCCTCTCTTTCTGACTTTTAAGTGCTGGAGATAGAATCCAGGGCTTTGCCACTGAGCTACATTCTCTAATCTTCTGGATTTTTTTTTTTTTGTCAGTTTTGGGGCTTGAACTTAGGGGCTGGGTGCTGTCCTTAAGCTCTTTTGCTCAAGGCTAGCACTCTACCACTTTGAGCCACAGCACCATTTCCAATTTTTGCATGGTTAACTGAAGAGAAGAGTCTCACAGGGACTTTGCTGCCCTTGCTGGCATCCACAGATCTCAGCCTCCTGAGTAGCTAGGATTACAGGTGTGAACCTCCAGCTCATGGTTGTTGTTGTTCTTCTTACTTCTCCTCTTCCTCTTCCCTTTGTAGCCCCTTCGGTTGTAGAGCTTGAATTCTGGGCCTGGACACTGTCCCTGAGCTCTTCAGCTCAAGGCTAGCACTCTTATCACTTGAGCCACAGTGCCACTTCAGGTTTTCTAGTAAATTGCAGTTAAGAGTCTCACAGCCTTTCTTGCCCTGGCTGGCTTTGAACTGTGATCCTCAGATCTCAGCTTCCTGAGTAACTAGGATTATATGCATGAGCCACCTGCACCTGGCCTGGTTCTTCTTATGAATAAATATATATATTTAAACTCAAGTTTTTTTTTGTGGAAAAATAGTGACAGGTTAACTAAGGCGGAAGCTGAAATTTGACTAATAACACGATGAGCATCTGTGACTTTGGTGAGCTATTTTGGTGGGGTTTCAGAGCATAAGTTTATAAAAAATAAGTATAGGCTTAGCCAGGTACCAGTGGCTCATGCCTGTAATCCTAGTTACTCAGAGGGCTGAGATCTGAGGGTTGTTGTCTGATGCCAACTCAGGCAGAAGCGTCCACAAGAGTCTATCTTCAATTAACCAGCAAAAAAAAATTAAATAAATAAAAAATGCTCGCTTGAGGTATGATTCAAATAGCAGAGTATCAGTTTTGAGTAAGAAAGTCCATAGGAGAGCACAAGGCTCTAAGTTCAAGCCCTTGTCTGCGGGGGGGGGGGGGGGGGGGGAAGAAGCATAGACTTGATCATAATGGGAACAAGGGAGGCTGGGGAAAAAGGATTTTTAGACAACATACATAATTCTTTCATAGGATGTTGCTTTAAAGCTGAGCAGAGAAGTGTGCGGCATTAGGTGATGGGAGATCTACATCAGAAGAAGTTTTGTTTGTTTTTAAGATGGAATGATAATAATATGTTTGTATATTGGTATGAATGATCCAGCAGTAGGCAAAATTGATGATGCAAATGAGGACATCTTTCTGGTATAGCAATGATTTGTGTAGGTAAGGGGAGATGAATCTAGTGCTAAGGTGATCAGTATGGACAGCTTAATTATAGTGGCAGATGAGAAGAGAATATGTAGAAATACATAGAAAAGTTTCTGAAAATTCTCTTGGATTATTTCCTCCCTCCCTCCTTCCCTCCCTCCCTCCACCTTTAACTTTGGGTCTGTGCACTGTCCTTGAGCTCCTTTTGCTCAAGGCTAGCACTCTACCACTTGAGGGACAGGGATTTATTGGAGATAAAAATCTCGTGGGCTTTCCTGCCCTTGGCTTTGAACCATGATCCTCAGATTTCAGCCTGCTAAGTATCTAGGATTGCAGGTGTGAGCTTAGGAACTAGGGGTGAACCTACCTTATTAAGTTTTTTGAAGAGTACATGAGAGAACTGTCTTTAGGACATTGGATTGGGCAGAGTTCTTTTTTTTTTTTTTTTTTTGGCCAGTCATGGGCCTTGGACTCAGAGCCTGAGCACTGTCCCTGGCTTCTTCCCGCTCAAGGCTAGCACTCTGCCACTTGAGCCACAGCGCCGCTTCTGGCCGTTTTCTGTATATGTGGTGCTGGGGAATCGAACCTAGGGCCTCGTGTATATGAGGCAGGCACTCTTGCCACTAGGCTATATCCCCAGCCCAGGGCAGAGTTCTTAGATATGGTGTCAAATGCACAGTTCATAAGAGAAGAAATTAATGGTCATGCTAAATTAGAATTTAAATCTTTTGCTCTGTGAAAGGTGTAACAGAATGAAAAGACAAACTACAAACTGAGAGAAAATATTTGCCAAATGGCCTATCTGAAAAAGGACTTAAGTCCAGAATATATAAAGAACTCTAAAACTGAACAATAAAAAAATTCACTTAAAAACACAGGCAAAAATTGGACAAAGACTTTACCAAAGAATATGACAAGCTTGTGAAAAGACATTTCACATAAAAATAATCATAATCATTAATATAATCATTAGTGTTGAGAGAGATGCAGATTCTACATTCCAGTTAGCCATACCAAATGCTGGCAAGGATGCCAGAGCACCTGAATGGTTCATGTGTTTGTGGTAGGAATGAAAAATAGTACAGCTATTTAGGAAAAAGTTTTTTTTGTTTGCTTTTAAATAAAATTGGGCATATTTTTAGCATATGGTCCTCCTGATCTACCACTCCCACTCTTAGACCTTCTTAGGGAAATGAAAATGTGTCCATACAGACTTGTACATGAGTGTTTATAGCAGCATTCTTCATAATCAGCAAAATTGGAGACAATCCAAATGTCCTTCAAACAAATTGGGCAAATTGTAGTACATTACTCATCAATAAAAAGGAATAACTCTCAAAGGTATTATACTAAGTGAAAGATGCCAGCCTCAAAAGGTTGTACAATTCCATTTTTATGAAATTCTAGAAAAGATAAAACTATTGGGACAGAGAACAGATTAGTGGCTGCCACAGGTTATGGTTGGGGGAAGGGTTTGACTACAAAGAAGCAGCCCAGCCTTTTCTTTGTCTCCTATGAGTTTCCATTTTCCTCTCTAGTACCCTTGTTTCATTGGAGTGTTTCCCACCTGTTTTCTAGTGATTCATTGTTGAGCCCTTTCTTTAGCTGGCCTTGATTGTGAACATTTTGCTTGGATTGAGGGAGGGGGGTATAAATAGTTGTATGCTTATTCCCAGAAAACTCTGGGAATATTTCTTATGGTAATGGATACATGATACAGTACTTCTAGGGGTAGAGGAATGAGTTACATCAACCTATAGTGTCATTTTTGCTTGAAATATGTATCTTTGGAACTAAAACCTTATCCAGAAAAGAATAATAGATTACACAGAGCTTCTAGATTTTGATGTGGGTTCGAACTGAAAAATGAGATGTCTTTAAACACTTTTTTCCTTCTCTCTTTGATAAGTGATATAATGTGGTTTGGACACTCAGAGATTCCTGAGATTCCAGGTTCTGGTTGATGATTTACTGCAAAATTGCTTATAAATTGAAGTAGAAAATGTTTTGCAGACCTGGCAGCTTTCTGGCTTCACACCCATTTGTCACCCAGCATTTCCCTTTGTGTATAGAACAAGAATTAATTAGGCTGCACTGCAGGAAAAGTTTATGGCTATAATTTATATAGGATGAAATTTTTTTTAAAGAGACAGCATTGTTTTGTTGTACCTGTGTGTGTGTGTGTGTGTGTGTGTGTGTGTGTGTGTGTAAAGTAGGTTTTTTCCCCCCCTTTTCCTTCTTAACACAGTGTCTATAAGCTTATGAAGTAAATTTTTCTGTTTGATGTGACACAGTGTAGGAACAGATGCTTTTATAGTGATTGCTTTGTGATTAAACTTTTATTTTTATCTCTTGTTTTTAATTCATTGTGTACTAGAGAGAACACTCAGGTGTAGGTTTGTATTTTAGACATTGGTCAGAGTTGTCTGGTTTCCAGAGCTTTGTATTCTTTTGGTCTCTTGGAAAACTTGAGCTTCTGTCTTTCTTAGGATCGTGCTCATTCAATTAATGTTTTCATAATCAATGCAAGTCAGAACTTGCAATTTGTTCCTGATTTGCACATTAAAGAGCTCCATTAATTAAGAATCCTGGTGTTTGGCATGTTCCCGCAGGATCTGTGCATTATTTACATGGTAAAAGTAAAAGATGCAAGTTTCTCAGTTGTAGTAGCAATTGCAGTTAATTCTGCTTTTTCTCTCTTCTTCTTTTTCTTCTTCTTTATTTTTTTTTCCCATTTTGCTTGTGAGTAACAATTATTTCAGAACTCATTGAACCTCCTTAGGGATACATGGTACCAAAATAGGAACAAATGATCTGATTGAGAGGGCTAGGGTAGAAGAGTAGAAAGTAAATCCTTTATTTAAGGAAAAAAAATTCCAGGAAGACACAGAATTTGTGTTTAGTTTTTTGTTGGTTCTTTCACTTGGCTGGATGTGTAAGATGTGATAAGGTTGAATTGTAATTGTATTTATTCTAAATTTTCAGGACTTTCTCCCCCACCCCATAATAGTACTTGTCATCATAAATAAAATCATCTTGGAAATGGAAACAAACTAGCTTCATGCTTACATCACGTGAGCTTTTTCATAAAGCCATTTTTATATGGAGTATATGTTCTGTTACCTTTTCCTTTCAGCAGCCGTGGTCTAAAGCCAATGCTAGTCTCTGTTTTAATGTGTAGTGTGGAAAAGCGGCTAGAAACATGAAATCAGATTGCTCGTTCAGCAAGCTCCTTGCCAGTTTTGTCATGGCTAATACTCAATGTAGTTTCCTATCAAGTTGGTCTATCTTTAAAAATACCACATGAAACAAAAACAATTTTTAAAAAGGAGATATTTTTCTTCCTAATATCAGTTAATTTGAAACAATCATATTATATAGTCCAGCCTAGCCTTGAATCTCTGTCCCTCTTACTTCAGCTTCCTGAGTGCTGAGACTTACATGCCTGTGCTCCTATGCCAGGCATCTCCTGATACTTACGAAACTTGATAGGAATTTTGTAGGAGTTAATTTGTCTGTACAGTCTTTCTTTGTGTTAAAAATATATGAAGAGGGTTGGGAATGTTTAGCAGTAGAGTGCTTGCCTAGCATGCATGAAGTTCTGGGTTCGATTCCTTAGCACCACATACAGAGAAAAAGCCCGAAGTGGTGCTGTGGCTCAAGTGGTACAGTGCTAGCCATGAGCAAAAAGGAAGCCGGGGCCAGTGCTTAGGCCCTGAGTCCAAGCTCTAGGACTGGCAAGAAAGGAGGGGGGAGGGAAATGTGTGTGTGTGTATGTGTCTAGTGTATACACACACACACACAAAGAGCAAGGCACTAGTGGTTCATACCTGTAGTCCTAACTACGCAGGAGTCTGAGAACTGAAGGTTGCTGCTCAAAGTCAATTTAAGCAGGAAAGTCCATGAAGCTCTTACCTCCAATAAGTCAGCAAAAAAGCTGGATTTAGGAGTTGTGGCTCAAGTGGTAAAGCTCTGAGCTTTTAAAAAAAAATCTCAGGGACAGCAATGCAGGCCCTGAGTTAAAGCCCCAGGGAGACTGGCCAAAAGAAAAGAAAAAAAAATCTTCATTTAAAATGTTGAGACAAATCATTATAGGTACATATAAGTAAGAAAATAAAAGCTTTTCTATGTTAACAATTTTTATCTCTACTCAGGAATAACACAACCAACAAAATTTGATTTGTGTTGCTTTGGATGTGATAGTACACATTTTCTTTTCTTTTATAAAAATATTTTATTATCTTTGATTACATTTTAAAGGAGCTTCCTTTGTTTTTTTCTTTTTTTTAATGGGGTTTGGTTTGGTGCTGGAGATTGAACCCTCAGGTCTTGTACTCAGGTACTCTACTGTTGAGCCTTATAGTAAAGTTTAATGGCAGTTTTGACAAGAACAGAAGGTTGTTAGGATGTGTTATACTCATAAACTGACATGTTGAGTTGTACAACTACTTTAAACAAAAACAAAACAGGACAAGTGCAAGGGTGAGGAAAAAAATATGAGTGCTGGTGGGGGGGGGTGGGTGGCTCAAGTGAAGTGGTAGTTAGTGCACCAGCCACACAAGCATGCTGAGCAAAGTGCCAGGGCCTAAGTTCAAACCCCCAGCACCAGCAAAAATAGCAAACAAAATTTTTTAAAGGGCTACAAAATATCTTGTGAATTATATGTATTTTAGGATAATTTTAAGACATAATTTTATGTGGATTATTATTTGCACATTTGAAAATTATATTTGGACTACACTATAATGTAGATTCTCTCTCTTTTTTAAGTTAATTTATGTAGTTCTCAGGTTCCATTGCTTTTTATCTTTGGGGGAGAGAACAAGCCTAATAAAATATGTGCATATCCACTTTTTTTTTTGCCAGTCCTGGGGCTTGAACTCAGGGCCTGAGAACTGTCCCTGGCTTCATTTTGCTCAAGGCAAGTACTCTACCACTTGAGCCACAGCGCCACTCCTGGCTTTCTCTATATATGTGGTACTGAGGAATTGAACCCAGGGCTTTATGTGTTCGAGGCAAACACTCTACCACTGGGCCATATTCCCAGCTCCTCCACTTTATTTTTATTTCATTCTTTTGGTGGTGCTAGGTTTTGAACTCAGGGTCTTACACTTGCTAATAAGCAAGTCATAACTCTAGCCCACCATTTTCTTTGTGTGTTCATGTATGTATTTTACAATTTTTATCATCAGTTATGCCAGGGTGGTTATCTTTCGACCTATCTATTAATGTATATATTTGGTACCTTGATCAGACTCTTTACCTCCTTCACTTTCCTTTCCTCCCCACTCTGGTTGATTTTTAATGTCTTTTATATAATATTGGTTTGCTTGTTATCTACTCTCAATCTTGTTTACTCTTAAGTCTATCAGTTCTTATTCAGTATAACTGTGAGTAAGTTTGTCTCTTGGAGAAATCCAACATGCTACTAGTGCAAGAATTCTTATTAGCTGCTCATACTGTTTATATAAGAAAAAGTTTTATAGGTAGATAAAGCTCTTGCTAGTCTTAAAGATTCCTATGGCTTAGAGATAGTATAATATGTTGTGCTACATACGTCATGGTGCGGGTTGAGTAGGTTGGCTGAGACAAACGTTCTGACTCAAGGAATCAAAGCATTTCTGTCATCTATAGTAAGACTTATGAAATATAAGAGCATGAGAAATGAAATAGGACATTTGAGAATTATCAGTTTACTTCTATTTTAGTATTTTTATTGCCTAAGTATAATTGTAAATGCCAGTATATTCTGCAAGTTACAAAAGTAGCTCCTGGTTGTTCATCTTCCTCTACTACCTACACACAAGAGTTAAATGTGTATGAGTGATTTCACTTCTCACAGCAGCCTGTGAAACAGACACAGAACTGAGTTGTACAGGTGAGGAAATTAAGTTTAGGGAGGTAACATGTTTAACAGCCATTAGCTAGACCTGGTCTGCTCCATTTCTAAGCCTTTGCCCTTGGCTGCATTGTCCAGTCTTTGTTCGTATAGCTGTAACTAAAGGTCCCCCCCCATCCTTTTCAAAGAAAGTTTGAAGGAATACATATATGAAAAAATGCCAATGCTTAAAGAAATGAAGGTAGGAAAAATGTCCTATTATTTTGTTTGGTTTTGTTTTTGTTGCCAGTCTTGGGGCTTGAACACAGGGCCTGAGCACTGTCCCTGGTTTCTTTTTGCTCAAGGCTAGCACTCTGCCACTACTATTTTAAGGCAAGTTTCAAATAGATGTCTTTCAGTTTTTCTAAAATGATGTTTCTGACATTTGTGTTTTCAGTAAAGGCTAAAAAGGCCCTCAGGGACTCTATCCTAATAGCAGGTTAGATTTTTTTTCAGATGATAAAATAATGAGTAAACAGACGAGTTTACCTTTATATTCTTTGTAAACACTTTAGAAAAAATTAGAAAAAATTCACACAAAATTAGGAAATAGTTTTTCAATTCTAGCAGTTAAGAGTTATATACTTTAAAATTGAATGTGATGATACATACTTATAATCCCAGATTTGGGAGACTGAGGCCAGCATTGGCCTTTTTGGAGACTTGTCTACAATAAAACCAAAGTTAAGTACTCTTTTTTTTTTAATTTTTTTTATTATTAATTGAACATAAATTTTTTTTTACAAGGTGTTGTGCAAAGAGGGTGCAGTTACATAGAAGTACTCTTAATATCTTGTTATGTTGTATTTATTTTTCCTTTTTTTTTCTTTGTGAATGTAAAGTTAGAACCATAATAAGAACATATATTCTACAGGCTGGGAATGTAGCTTAGTGGTACAGTGCTTGCCTAGCATGCACAGAGCTCTGGGTTCGATTCCTCAGTACTATATAAACAAAAAAAGCCCAGAAGTAGCACTGTGGCTTAAGTGGTAGAGCGCTAGCCGTGAGCACAGAGAGGCTCAGGGACAGAGCCCAGGCCCCAAGTTCAAGACCCAGGACTGGGGTGGGGGTGGGGAGAACATATTCTATATTGTTTTGTAGTCTGATTTTTTCCCCCCAATAACAGAACATGAATATCTTTCCATGTCATTGCAGTTTGTTCTACAGTGTTGTTATTATTGTTTTTGTGCTAATACTGGGGCTTGAACTCAAGGCCTGGGTACTGTCTTGAGCTACTATTGTTCAAGGTTAGCACCCTACCATTTGAGTTATGGTTCTACTTCTGGCTTTTTGTGGTTTGTTGGAGATAAGAGTCTCAATGGACTTTCCTGCCTGGCTTTGAGCCACGGTCCTCAGATCTCAGCCTCCTGAGTAGCTAGGACTACAGGCATGAGCCCCAGGTGCCTGGCTTCTCCAGTGTTATTTTTAATAATAGTATAAGCTTTCTTTCATACGGGTAGTTTAATTCTTTACTATCAAAAAATACTTTTGGGTTTTCATTTCTATAAATAATAACAATATTGTTATTACTATTCACTTACATTTTTGAATACTTTATTGCAAAAAATACATTTTTAGATTTAGATTAGTACCTTTTTCAAGAATATATGCAATTTTAAGGCTTTGGATCTAGATTACCAAATTTCTCTCCAAAAAAGTTACCAGTTTGCATTCTAACCTTTATATGAATAAGTTAGTTTCCCTTATCCTTGTCTACACTAGATATTTATAATTTTGTTTCATCTTTGTCACTTTGACAGATGGAAAATGATGCCTGTTTAATTTACGTTTTCCAGTGTTTAATGAGAGTATTTCCCCCCTTACATTTGTTTGGTTTTTGTTATTTCTTGTGTGAATCCAATAAGGAAAACTATAAACTAGCTCTAGGGAAATGGCCTCTTGTTGAGCTATGCAACTTCTGAGTCTCGTGGTTCTATTTTTGTTTTTTTTTGTTTTAGTTTTTTGAGATCTAGGTCTCACTCTATATTATATCCCAGGCTGGCTTCCCACTCACTATGTAGCCTGGACTAGCTGGCTAATTATCCTCCTGACTCCGCTTCCTTTGCTCATATACTCACGGGCAACACTATGCCTGGTTCCTAATTGTATTTTAATCTGTTTCTTCTTCATGTTTGATTTTCTGTTGCCAGAATTAAACCTACCTCAGAAGATTTTTTATTCTTGATAATAGTCTTAAAAGCTTAAAAATTCATAGTAAAACTCATTTGTTCTAAAAATATTATTTTTGTTCAAACAGAATTGAGTACTCTAGCTACCCAAAACAGTACTGGAATATGTAATGTGAATTATGAAAATCTTCTTCTCTGCTGTTAATATTGTTATGCAGACATTCTGTTTTAGTAAGTTTGTTGTTGTATATGTCCTTCAATGTATTTTGTGTCAATGTTAACGTTATTAAAAATCATAAGTGATAATGTTTTATACCTTAACATGTCATTACATATAAATATAGCTCTTTTTTTTTTTTTTTTTTTGGTGGTACTGAGGTTTGAAGTTAAGACTTAGGTAGGTAGGCACTGTACCAGTTGAGTCAAGCTCTCAGCTCTAGCTTTTATCTTTTTCTTTTAAAAAAATATTTCAAATAACAATCACTATACAATTTTACCCTGTATTTGAGTATGTGGCTTTAAAATATCATTTTTGACAGTATCATCTCATTTAACCTAATCAACATTCCTAGTTCCTTTCTAATACATCCATTTTTTTTTTTGCCAGTCCTTGAACTCAGGGCCTGAGCACTGTCTCTGGCTTCTTTTTGCTCAAGGCTAGCACTGTACCACTTGATCCCCAGAGCCACTTCTGGCTTTCTTTATATATGTGGTGCTGAGGAATCAAACCCAGGGCTTCATGTATACGAGGCAAGCACTTTATCACTAGGCCTTATTCCCAGATGTTTCCCAAACATTTTTTTATGGCTTGACTTATTCAAAACAAATTCCATTTGGACTTAACCTTTTGAATAGCTGCACAGAAAGTTTTCTGACTAAAATTAAGCAGTCTTCTGTAAATTGACACCTAAAATGGTTACAGTATTTTTGCCATTATAATTAATGCTAAAAAGACTATTTTGTGTTTTGAATCTGTTTCTTTCCTGATTAATTTCCAGAAGTAGAAGACATGCATATGTACAACTTTGATAAGTTTTGCCAGACAGCTTCCTAGATAAGATGTGCTAATTAAACTCTTTATCAGTTGTGAATGGAGAATTCCTTTCCTCAGAATCTTGCCAGAATCAAACATTATCATAAAAGTATCACATTATGCTATTTTATTTATATAGATGTCTGTTTTTGCCGTCCTGGGGATGGAACCAGGGCCAGCACATTTTTAATGAGTACTTTGCGGGCTGTATCCCAGACTAAGAAATTGGCTATAGAAAACTTGATATTAAATGTCATTTATCTCACGGTGTTTTAACTTTTTTTTTTTTTGCCAGTCCTGGCCCTTGAACTCAGGGCCTGAGCACTGTCCCTGACTTCTTTTTTGCTCAAGGCTAGCACTCTGCCACTTGAGCCACAGTGCCACTTCTGGCCATTTTCTATGTATGTGGTGCTGAGGAATCAAACCCAGGGCTTCTTGTATATGAGGCAAGCACTCTTACCACTAGGCCATATTCCCAGCCCTGTTTTAAGTGTATTTTAAGTTGTTGTTTTTTTTTCAGTACTGAGTCTAAGCATGTTATCTTATGTGTTTGGCTGTTTAATTTTGGAGACTTTAACCCGTTGCTTAACATTATTTTATTTTATTTTTTGCTGGTCCTGGGGTTCAAACTCAAGACCTGAGAACAGTCTCTGAACTTTTTTGCTCAAGGCTAGTGCTCTACCACTTGAGCTACATATCCGCTTCTGGCCTTTCCCCTCTTTTTGGTTAGTTGTGGGGCTTGAACTCAGGGCCTAGCCACTGTCCCTGAGCCTCTTTGTGCTCAAGGCTAGTGCTCTACTACTTAGACCACAGCTTCAATTCTAGCTTTCTGGGGGTAGTTTGTTGGAGATAAACAGTCTCATGGAATTTCCTGCCCAGGTGGCTTTGAATCTTGAACCATCATCCTCAGATTTCAGCCTCCTGAGTAGCTAGGATCACAGGCATGAGCTTCCAGTGCCTGGCCCTTAACATTATCTTTTCCTATAGAACTTGCTTGTCTATCACATACTTTGTGCCTACTTTAGTTTTTCCATTTTATTTTTCAACTGTGGGAACCAGATTTGGCCATAACATTTTAACAAGAGTCTCACTGGTGTTTTGTTTTTTTTTTTAAATCATATGGTAGAACTTTGGTCATTTTTTAGTAATTGAAAGTTTTATTATACTTTGATCCTCGGGTAGCTTTGATACATAACTCAGAAAGGTAAATTGATGTAGAAAATGAAAACTGTAATTTAT
This sequence comes from Perognathus longimembris pacificus, assembly GCF_023159225.1. Classification (NCBI taxonomy): domain Eukaryota; kingdom Metazoa; phylum Chordata; class Mammalia; order Rodentia; family Heteromyidae; genus Perognathus; species Perognathus longimembris. Next base: position 25,179,000 of record NC_063177.1, on the reverse strand, counting down.
TTTAAGCTTGTAAGTAATGCTTCATTTTCTTCATCTCTAAAATAGTGATGTAATAGAACATCCTTCAAAGAATTGCTGTGAGGACTTAAATGAGTTAAAAGTGCTTAATCTGGCACTTAGTAGGTCTTCACTGAGTGTTAACTGTTAATCTTAAAGAGATAGTACAGAATTTTCTGATTTTTTTTTTTTGAGATCAAGATTTGAACTCAGTTCCTGATGTTTTGCTCATTGGCTGATGCATACCTCCACTCCCTATAGCACAGAATTTTGTGACTTTTGTGTAGGTCTTTCACCACAATAATTGTTTCCTTTTTCTTGAAAAGATGATGTGAATTACATATATTTAGTTCTTTTAAGATTTGAAATGCACATATAAAAAGTATATACTGGTGGGCACTGGTGGCTCAAACCTGTAATTCTAGCCACTCAGGAGGTTGAGATCCGAGGATGATGGTTCAAAACCAGCTGGGCAGGAAATTCCACGAGACTCTTTATCTCTAACAAACTACCCTGAGAAAACTGGAATTGAAGCTGTGGCCCAAGTGGTAGAGCTCTAGCCTGAGCAAAAGAAGCTCAGGGATAGCACCTAGGCTCTGAGTTAAAGCCCAGGACCAACCCACAAAACCCCCCAAACAAACAAACAAAAAGTATATACCATACCTGTAATCCAAGCTACTCATGAGGCTGAGATTTGAGGATTACAAGGTGTAGTCAGTTTGGCAGAAAAGTCCCTGTGACTCTTCTGATTAACCAGTAAAATGTCAGACTAGAGGCATGACCTAAAAGCTACGTTCCAACAAAAAAGCCAAGTAACAATGTAAGGACCTGAGTTCAACACTGGTACCAAGCCACACAAAAAAGTATATGCCGGGATTACGGATTTAGCTCAGTGAAAGAGTATTTGCCTGGCAAGTACAAGGTCCTAAGTTTGGTCCTCAGCTCTGCCAAAAAAAAAGAAAAAAAAAAGTATATGCCAAGGAAGAGATCAGATGTCATTCTTAAATATAAATGTATAAGTATTTATGTTTTTTTCAAAAATACAGAATTATTTACAAGCATCAAGGTACCATGGTGAATAGTTTACAGTCCTGGCTCACAAGGAGTGCACAGGAAGGCATATGGTTAGTTATGTTATAATAAAGAAAATGCCAAGTGTGGCAACTCTGTATCTATTAACAAAAGGTTGAGAATATGTAGTTGATTTAAAGTTAGAACATAAGTAGGTTGGGCTGTCAGCATTTAGATTTGGAAATGATAATGTGATCAGACATTCTGTCATAGAACTTCGACATCAATTCTGTTAGGAAAACATTTCTAGAATACCTTTTATGGTCAGTGTGATATATTGGATGTTGGAGTGACAGCATGAGGTGGGTCTCTACCCTGAAGCAGCTTAAACCTGGTGAAATCAGATGCAGAGCACAGTGTACTAAGTTTGGTGGCAGTGATATGCATGACCCCAAAAGAAGAGTGGTTGATTCCACATGAAATTCTGAATTTTCAGCAAAGAATTTTCTGAATCCCCATTTTCACCAGACTTAGCTCTCAACCCATTTTATTTACAGAATTTGGGCATTTGGTTAGGGATAGGTTTACCTAGGGAGTTTTACAATATGAAGGAATCAGAGTACTTTAAATGAAACATGAGAGGGTTATTTGGATTTGGGTTCTAATTTTGTTTTTAATAAATTTCCTTACTTTGCAGCTTACTTTAAATTTTAATAAAAATTTAAATTATGAAAGTAATATATGCTTATAAAATATTCAGATGGTTAAAAGTATATCAAATACAAATGAAAGTGTCCCTACTCTCTCTGGATAACTGCTGTTAGACAGTTTAAATCATTACTTGTAAATAAACTTGGATTTTAAGTACCTTACATTCTGAGCTCTTCCTATTTAAAGGGAGAAAATAAATTTCTCCTTTTAGGAAAAGTACTCAGGAGCAGTCGAGGTTGTCTAGGGTCTGTGAAGTAGAAGCTAACTGTAGTGGCTTTCTGGATGTACATTGATCAGTTAGATTGCTGTGTCCTATAGGGCTTTTTAAGGATTTATTGACACACTTCATCAAGGTATTTGAGAGAGTATTCAGGGAAACTGAAGAAATTTTCAGTTCTTTTTCCTTCCTTATAAATTCATGCCTGGTCAGAAATTACAGCATGAGTGGGATGTCCCTCCACAGAACACAAATGCCCACTATTTATCATGTTACTTAGTGTGGCAGTAATGTAAAATGTTAAGGATTTTTTTCTGTTGTTTCTTTCTGTGAGGGGGCTCTCTCAACATATATTTTATCATGTGTCTCTTCATTTCTCCCTTATTTCAACTTTCACTTATTCCCTCAATTCCCCACACCATTTTCTTAAAAGAAAAAGTTTTGTCCATCGAGCCCTCTTTCTTATTTTATTTAATGTGTCTTGTGTTGAATAGTTCTCACAAAACACTTTACATTCAGAATTAGCTTATCAAGCCTTTTCCTCCATAGACCCCCTCAGATTCACATCTACTGTGGTGCTCTCTGAGGTATGAAAACCCAAGTCTGGTTGTGGCTTAACCTTCATGATTTTAGAATGTAAGTCCCCATACTCTTGCTTGAAAAGTTACCTTGTGGATATTCTACTTTTGGTTCACAGGGCTAGCTGACATTCTGTGTCAGAACTCCTTACACTGTTCTTAAAACCAGTCTTTGTGACAGCATACCAAATTATCTAAATCTGTATACATGTATGTGCACAATCTATATATACATATATTTATATTTAATGGATAACAATTCTAGTTGGACCTATATTGGAAATGATAGCTATTCATCCAAATGATGGTTGTTGGGGAATTTGTAACTTGCCATCCTTTTTCTTACTGGAAACAGCATTCTGGTTGGGGAATATAGAACAAGCCCAAACAGTAATACTGACAGAATTCGGAATTATGATACAGTGGAGCTTTCACGTAATTCTTTGTTGAAGAAGTTAGGGCCTAAATGTTAAGGCTTATTGTTATTCTGAGTTGATAATCTCTGCCTTGCTTTAATAATTTTTCCTCATGCCTGGGTAGCCTGCGAGTTGCACAATAATCACTCACACAGCTTTGTAATCAATGCCCAAAGTAATAGGATTCCTCTGGCCACCGGCAATTAATAAATTTGTGTCTTTTTTAAAACACTAGCAAGTCGGGCCTGAAATACGACTGACTGGCTCTCCTCATTTGCATATTTATTGCAGTGGAAAAATTCTTACCAGATGATTGATGCTGAGCCTGCCTCTTGAATTCCAAGCAGCACATTATTATGAAATGAAAAATGCTGGCCATACAGTTGATTAAAGTTGAAGACAGTGGAATCGGTGTTTTTTAAGATTGTGGGAGAATTAAAGGCATATTTTAATAGATGTTGACAAGAAGTGAACTAACAAAAGCAAAGCAAAGGATTTGCTTGAAAAGATTTAATCAAACGTCTTTCTTGGGGGATTAATTGCTGGGGATGACTAGTGCAAGTGGCAGGCTTGTGTGGATTTGAATGAAAAGTATTGTTCTCAGGCCAATATATTGTGTGTCATTTTGACCTATAGTTTAGCTCTAGTTCTGGAGTTACTTTTGAAGGAGAAAAAAATGCTCTCTTGTAATCTGTAAATTCCAGCTCCATGTATTTATCTGAGGTAATAGGAATGTGGGAGTTTATGTGTACTTGCACATAAATAATTGTATGTTTGCATATTCATTTAAATATAACTATGTAGACATTTAACAACAGATAAGGTAAGCTTTATTTTACCTTACACATTCACTCTTCTAATTTTTTTCTCCATCCCATTGCCAGAAATTTACTTATTGGTTTGTAATCTAATTAATGAACTGTGTGCCATGTCCAAACAGATTCTTAACCTATAATTTTGTTTGTGTTGGACAGCCTAGATGAATCAGGAGGAAAAAATAGAGCTGTTAGGTAAAAATGTTTTTTAGATTGGTGACATTTTACATAGAGAATGTTTGCATATGGGTAGCATGTAAACGAATAAGTAAGATTCGAATATGAAAACAAGTACAGTGATAGATCAATATTAGAGCTTAGCGCACTTTCACTGTATAGAAAGTGGTGGTGACTTTTTGATAGTATATAACATGCTTTCTTCTTCAGAAATTTAGTGAATGTCTTAATAACACATTTTTTTTTGTTAGGTCAATGGGCAAATGATTGTGTATTTTATAGCTGAGATAATTGAGACTCAGATTAAATTGGTCAACTTACATGACTTGACCAGTTGGTGATAGCACTCAGGACTTCTGACCCTTACTGAATACTCTTTCCCTTTATTCTTTGCTCAGAATTATTCCTTAAAGCTTTAGTGTTCACATGCTAGGTTATAACTTGATAATATGGTAAAGCATATGTTTTTCTTAGTCTGCTTTTAAAGGAAAGGCCTTTTCAAATGGACCATGTAGGGCAAAACAAACATAGGTATTCTTGACAATTTTCATTTGCTTTGTGGCCATGTGCCAACAGGGGGAGTGAAAAAAGCATATTATTAACATATCTCTTGTAATAATTGGGAGAAAAAATTAGAGTTAAATTAGGGGCTGGGAGTATGGCCTAGTGGCAAGAGTGCTTGCCTCGTATACATGAAGCCCTGGGTTAGATTCCTCAGCACCCACAGATAGATAGATAGATAGATAGATAGATAGATAGATAGATAGATAGATAGATAGATAGATAGATAGAAAAGGCCAGAGGTGGCGCTGTGGCTCAAGTGGCAGAGTGCTAGCCTTGAGCAAAAAGAAGCCAGGGACAGTGCTCAGGCCCTGAGTCCAAGCCCCAGGACTGGCTTAAAAAAAAAAAAGAGTTAAATTAGAAACTGTTGATTTCTATATCTATCTATCTATTTTTGCCAGTCCTGGGGGCTTCGACTCAGGGCCTGAGCACTGTCCGTGGCTTCTTTTTGCTCAAAGCCATAGCGCCACTTCTGGACGCTTTCCATATATGTGGTGCTGGGGAACTGAACCCAGGGCTTCATGTATACGAGGCAAGCACTCTTGCCACTATAGGCCATATCCTCAGCCCTCAATCTATTTATTATTCATAGGGTTCAACAAATAGAATTTGGTCCTATATAAATAATAACATATAAATAATACATAGGATTTTGTTTTGTCCAGGATGCATTTACTGTTGAATTTGAACTTTCTGAGGTCTTTGCTTACTGTAGTGAGAGGTGCCTTTAAGAAACCCATCTACTTCAGCAAGGATTGTTCCATTGTTTCTATGTTTTGTACTCCATCCAGACATATGTGGCCCTTCATTACAAAGAAATGAAAATTGAGTTCTGTCTTGGACATATTTTTTTCTTTTTGTTTTTTTTTGCCAGGCTTGGACTTAAGGCCTGAGCTCTGTCCCTGGCTTCTTTTTGCTCAAGACTAGCACTCTGCCACTTGAGCCACAGCGCCACTTCTGGCTGTTTTCTGTATATGTGTTGCTGGGGAGTTGAACCCAGGGCTTCATATATATGAGGCAAGCACTCTTGCCACCAGGCCATATTCCCAGCCCTTTCTTTTATTTTTTGTAGGTGTGGGGCTTGAACATAAATTTCTTTACAGGAAGTTCTCCATGTGTTGGGCCACTGGTGACTGCTTTAATTTTTATTTTATTTTATTTTTTGGTGGTGGTGTTTAGAAGCACAGAATTGCAGAGTTCATCTCTTGAGACTTTGATGCATGATGGTGCTACACCTGAATAGAACTTAAATACTCCAGGGCTACATTCTGAGTGGGTAAACGGGTGTATAGAACAAGAGTATATGAAAGTATTAACAGAAGGCATACTTTGATTTACTGATATTGGCTTTCTGTTTTCTTGTTGGATTGATATGCTGTCTAATATGTACAATGGAGTTTTTTAAAAAAACAACTTGAATAAAATAAAAAAGCTTGAGTAGCTACTTGAAAGTGGTCTTAAAATTGTATTTTTTTATCTTTTCACACTTCTTTTTTTTTTTTTTTTTTTTTTTGGCCAGTCCTGGGCCTTGGACTCTGGGCCTGAGCACTGTCCCTGGCTTCTTCCCACTCAAGGCTAGCACTCCGCCACTTGAGCCACAGCGCCGCTTCTGGCCGTTTTCTGTATATGTGGTGCTGGGGAATCGAACCTAGGGCCTCGTGTATCCGAGGCAGGCACTCTTGCCACTAGGCTATATCCCCAGCCCTTCACACTTCTTTATCATGTTACATATTAAGAGTTTGATTATGGCTTACAGCTATAAATATTATAGACTACTTTCCAGCTTCTTTCCTGTGTTGTGTGATTCTTGATTTCATGTTGATTATATACACATTATCTCGAAGAAATAAGAGATAGGCCCTTTGCTCTTCTGTTATTTTAAATTTTTTTGTTATGGTAAGAAGCATATAACAGCTGGGCTCCCATGACTTAGGCTTAGCTACTCAGGAGACTGAGATCTGAAGATCATGGTTTAAAGCCAGCCTCGACAGAAAAGTCTCTGTGAGTCTCTTATCTCTCATTAACCATTCAAAAACTGGGAGTGATGCTGTGGCTCAAATGGTAGTAGAGTGCTAGTCTTGAGCACAAAGAGGCTTAGGGACAGTGCCCAAGCCTGAGGGGAGGGGGGACAGGGAGGGAATAAAAGAGAATTTACCATTTTAAGTGTACAGTTTGGTAGTGATAAGAATAATATGGTGAGGAATATGTTGTGGTGCATGCCTGGATTCCCATCCCAGTACTGGAGGCTAATCTTGAGTTTGAGGACAGGGATACTACTGTGATTGATGACCACTTCTTTATGATTATAGTTACTTAAGGAAAAGAAGGGAAGACAGGTATGGTGGTTACATGCCTGTTATCCCAGTCCTGCAGAGCCTGAGGCAGGAGGATCTAGAGTTTATAGCAAGCCTGGGTTCTACATAGCAAGACAAATTCTCCACAACCATGATTAGGTAGACTGTCTACCTAATCCTAATTACTTGTATCATAAATGTATCTGTACTGTTGGGTAAAAGAATCCGGTGGAATCATAGTCTGAGTGTACAATTTTTGTCTTTTTTTTTTTTTTTTTTTGGCCAGTAATAGACCGTGAACTCAGGGCCTCAGCACTGTCCCTGGCTTCTTTTTTGCTCAAGGCTAGCACTCTGCCACTTGAGCCACAGCGCCACTTCTGGCCATTTTCTGTATATGTGGTGCTGAGGAATCAAACCCAGGGCCTCATGTATAGGAGGCAAGCACTCTTGCCACTAGGCCATATCACCAGCCCCAGGCCATATTCCCAGCCCCCAATTTTTGTCTTTTTGGGGGCAAGATCATACAATTGTAGTTCAGGCGGACCTCAAACTTTGGTACACCTGCCTGCCTCAGGCTTCTGAATGCTGTCTGTGTACCATCTTTTTTTTTTTTTTTTAATATTCAGTACTGCAAAGTAGAAGATCATTAACATGGGCTCTCCTATGTGAACAGGAACTTTCCATAAGGATGTGTATATGAGAGGTTGAGGTGGATAATTGCAGTTCAAACAAGAGGCAAAGGCAAATGAGATATGTGTGAGAGGAATGTTGGTGGTAGCTCAGAATGGGATTGTGCTCTTCAGGAGGAAGAGAAATTTGCCTAAGGAAGTGGTTGCTAGAGGGACACAATCTAGGAGTTCTGTATATACTTTTAGAAATGAATATACTCAAGAAAACTCAACACCACAGGGACAGTTTATTTTATTTTTAAATTAACACACTCCTCCCTCCCCCACCCCCCTTTTTTTGCTAGTTCCTGCTTGAACTCAGTGCTTTGCTCTTGTTTGGATTGCTTATTCACAGCTACCACATTGGCCATACATTTGGTATTTTTGCTGGTTAATTGGGGATTGAGTTGTGTGGACTTTTCTGCTTGGGCTGACTTCAAACTGTAGTCCTCAGATCTAAGACTTCTGAATAGCTAGGATTATAACAGGTATGAGCCACTGATGCCTAGCGCAAAGGGACAGTTTATTGGTTATGATGACAGGCCGGGAAAGGGTTTGTTAAACTTAATAAATTTAAGCACTGACCATTTAAGTCTTAATATTTACAGGTACCTTTCTAAGCACTTTATACATGCTATCTTGCCTATTCTCACAAAATCCTTATGAGATAAGCCCTGTTATTATATTTTAAAAGTTTTTTAAAATTTCATTTTAGAGATATCCAATTGTACTGGACATTTCCACCTACACTGCTCGTAGATAGAACTTAATGGGAGACATCTTCCTTCCACCTTGGAGATCACTTCTATTCTCTATGTTTTATTTCCTTTCTAGGTCACAAGGCACTGAAAGCATTGTTGAGGTCATTGGTAGATCTTCAGGAAGAGTTGCTTTTCCAGTACCCAGATACTAGATATCTAGTAGATGGGATGAAGTCCAAAGCAGAAAGGTAAGAAGGAAATGGAACTATGGAGTTGCTTAAAAAAAAAAATCTGTATAGTGTCCCATCATGTATGAAGGAGAAAGACAGCTCTTTTTCTGGACGGCAGATATCAGACTTGCTATTAGTTTAAAAAAAAAATCTCTTACATTTTTAACTGGTCAAGATGGCATATAACCAGGTGCTGGTGGCTCCTGCCTATAATCCTAGCTACTCAGGAGGCCAAGATCTGAGGATTGTGGTTCATAGGCAGTCTGAGCAAGAAAGTCTGTAAGACTTATCTCCAATTAACCACCAGAAGAATTGGGAGCTAGCCTTAAGTAAAAAGCTCGAGGATAGCACCCAGGCCTTGAACAACCAAAAAACAGATACTGCTTTTTAGGATTTTTAGTTGTATTGATTCTCTTTATGGGTTTAGGCAACATTCATGTCTTCTGTTTAGATCTATTAAAAGTTGGTAAGGTAAAAAACACATTTTGATTATTAATGCTTAATTACTGTTCACAAAGTATTTTTGGCTCATATTATAGAATCAACTGGTCACAACCATCTCTAGTAAGAAGAGCAGTTACTTTGAAGGGTGGAAAGATTTCAGAAAACATGGGTTATGTTTGATGAAGGGTTTTGCTCCTTTGTTTAAGCTTAGCTTGTTTAAGCTTGATTTAGTACTAGCTTGCTTTTTTCCTCTTGTGTCTGTCCTTAAAGTGTTTCCTACTGAAACTAGTTGAAAACACAAGAAAGGAAGCTCACACCTCTTGAGTACCTACTGTTGGAATTAGTAATCCAGTGAGCTGTTGGTTATGTAGTTGGAGGTTGTTAAATTCTCTTGGCAATTCTTATTGCATATACAGCTGTCCCTCTGTACACTCATGGAGGAGTGGTTCTAGGACCCTGTACAGACAGCAGATCTGCTCAGGACCTTCAAATAGCACAATTTGTATATAACCTATAACACATCTTTTCTTGTATTTTAAACCATCTGAAATTATTTATTTTCAATTTCATTTTTTATTTTTATTTTTGCCAGTCCTGGGTCTTGAACTAAGGGCCTAAGCATTGTCCCTGGCTTCTTTTTTGCTCATGGCTAGCACTCTGCCACTTGAGCCACAGCGCCACTTCTGGCCATTTTCTATGTATGTGGTGCTGAGGAATCAAACCCAGGGCTTCATATATACAAGACGAGCACTCTTGCCATTACGCCATATTCCGAGCCCCATCTGAGATTATTTATAATCCCTAGGACAACACAAATGAAATCTAAAGAGTTGTTATGCCCTTTCTTTTTATAGTGAATTGTAACAAGAAAAAATGGTCTGTACATGTTCAGTATAGGTGCAGGGTTTTTTTCCCCCTGAAATTTAAGAAATTGACTTATAACAGTTACATTGGGGGTGTGGGGAGGATTTCATTGTTACACTGTATTCTATTTAATCCTCTGTATCATACTTCATGCACACTTTCCTCTAAGAAACACCAACAGGTTTTCTTGTTGTGTTTTCATATTTACAAATAGTCTATTTTGATAGTATCCTTCCCCCAGATGTATGACTTTTTCTGGAATATTTTTGATTTGCACTAGATTGGTTCCTCTGATTCGGAGCTTGTGGATTCAGTCAGTGGGCTGGTTGCATTGCAGAGTGCTGATTTGAGTACTTGCTCATTTGAGTTTTCTTCATATTCAGCTTCTCTTTGTTTGGTTAAACTAATATGTTCACCTCTCCTTAACAGTTACCGAGACATGTTTCTCTTATTGATTTGGGGATTAAGGTCAGAGAAATGTGATTATGTGTTTAATTTTTAAAGACCCTTCAGAATAGGCCTGGTTCATACACGTTTCTAATATTTTACAACCTCATTTTTTTTTTTTTACAATTTGCTTACCTTTTAAAAAGTATTTTGAAACCTAAGTGCCTTATTTTTATTTGAAAAGTTATATGAGTTTTTGAGTGACCTAATGGAGATGTTTCTGATGTTATTTCAATTGTAAATAAGAATAGGTAAGGCCTGTATCCTCTCAATTCATGTGAGCTTAGTTTTTAAGTAATGCTTATTTACATTAGACTTCTCATGGGTTTTCTAGTGAGGAGATTTCTAGTGAAGATGATGAGCTAGAAGAGAAGAAGCAGAGAAAGGCTCCACCAAAGCGGAAGCTGGAGATGGATGATTATCCTGGTTTCATGGCAAAGCGCTTTTCTGATTTTACAGTCTTCAGGAACCGCACACTGCAGAAATGGCATGATAAAACCAAGCTGGCCTCTGGAAAACTTGGAAAGGCAAGTGTCTGTAAGATAGCTTGTGGTGGTAAATGGAAGCAGTTGTAAGAAATAGAGCTTAGCTTGTTTACATGGATGGTGTTATGATGTAATAGTAATCAGTCATTTCTGTTGTGTAATTTACTGAACTACTCCTGGAGTTTACACCATTCAGATTTGAGATTTTAACATTATTAGAAAGAATGTTTTAGTATGGAAATGGAGCCTTATTCAGTGCTAAAAGTATGAAATAATTTAAAGAAACAGATTTTAAAACAGTCACTAAAGGAGCATCTCTGGGGATAGGAATGTGATGTGACCTGCCTAAGACTAAAGAACACTTATAACCATTCACAAACTCAGAAAGACCTTCCTAAAGATGATTGTCATATTTCTCGGCTGACATAGGAAGATAGACAAGCTAGTGTCGCTGCCTTTAACACTGACTTTCTGTATTATCTGATACTGGATAATGTTTTTGCAGGGTTTTGGTGCCTTTGAACGCTCAATCTTAACTCAGATTGATCATATTTTGATGGACAAAGAAAGATTACTTCGAAGAACCCAGACCAAGCGTTCCAGTTACCGAGTTCTTGGAAAACCTGAACCAGCTGCTCAACCTGTCCCAGAGACTTTGCCAGGAGAACCAGTAAGAACTCTAATGCAGTTTGATTGTCCTGAAGTTTCTAGGAGGCTAATTAAATGAAAACCTTGTAGGTATTGTCTCTAAATATAAGCTGTTAGTGAAAGGAAGGAAAACAGCACTACTTTCCTGGATTGGGGAATGCTTAAAGGGGAGAGGGGAGCCTTCTGTTTACTTGTATTTCATGCTGATTTTGAGTTTGATACAGGAGTCTGGTGGTGGATGTATTCTTTTTTTTGCTAGTCCTGGGGCTTGAACTCAGGGCCTGAGCACTGCCCCTGGCTTCTTTTTGCTCAAGGCTAGCACTCTACCACTTGAGCCACAGTACCACTTCTGGCCTTTTCTATATATGTGGTGCTGAGGAATCAAACCCAGGGCTTCATGTATATGAGGCAAGCACTCTACCACTAGGCCATATTCCCAGCCCCGGTAGATGTATTCTTAATGTAATTTTAAGATTTAGGATTTATTTTTGTTTGCTCTTTTTATTTGTTGTATTTGTACTGCTGGGAACCAAACCCAAGACCTTGTGTGTTAGGTAAGCTGTCTACCACTGAGCTACAAGTTTGCTATATACATACTTTGGAAAAAAGCCATAAATAGAGCAAATTATTTAATTTCCTTTAAAGGAAACATTTTTAACTTTTTAATGGTAGAAGAAATAAATGAATAATACTTTTTAAGTTGATAGTAATTTTAAAAGAAAAGTAGAATTTTTGATATTCAATTTAATATATTAACAATTATGATAAGTTTTGTGCATATAACATATTAATATTAAAATATGGTTTTTAATTTACTAAATAAGATGTGTAGCTACATATGAATCTATAAAATAACACTGTTGGGCCAATGTGGCTTAGTGGTAGAGTGCTTGTCCAGCATGCATGAGGCCCTGGGTTTGATTTCACATAAGCAAAAAATTAATAATATTTTAAAAAATCACAGTTATGTCAAGTCGTACAACTTTTAAAATTTAGTATATCCTAGATACTTTTTTAAAAAATAGCAGTGCCTAGAGATCTACCTTTTTCCTAATGGCTTCAGAGTTTTCATTGTATGAATATAAGCTATAACAGTCAAATAATGTATATTTATATTGTCTCAGAAGAACTTCAGAAGAACACTGTAAGAAACATTTTTTCTTCTTTTTTTTAAAATTAAATTTTATTGACAAGGTGATGTACAGAGGAGATACAGTTACATAATAAGGTAATGAGTACATTTCTTTTCATATTTGTTACATTCTCCCTCATTTTTCTTTCCCTTCCCTAGTTCAGGTAAGCATATATACAATATCCAGTGTACCAAAATGATATACAGTAACCACATGGGGTACGCCAAAGGAACTTCACCTCGTACATTAAACATAACGACAACAATAAGATCCTCCTGTTTCCCTCTCTTGGAGTTCACCCTACTCAGCTTCATCTTATACAATCATATGCACATAGCTATTGAGCTACTTCGATCCTCTTGTTAGGTCTAGCCTAGACCTTTTTATGTTTGTTTGGCAATTGTTTGGTTTTAGATACACAATGCAAATTCGCTGACCCAAACATGTGGAAATACCATTGGAAAAGAAGTTTGCCACCCTGCAGATCTGGTCTCCACTGTTCTCCCTCCTTCCCCCCACCTAACAATCACATATCAAGGAGACCATGCACCTCTGTTCTCTGTGTTCTAGGCTTGTCTCGCTCAACATTATTTGTTCAAGATCTGACCATTTCCCTGTGAATACCATTATTTTATCATTTCTAATCGCTATGTAGTATTCCATTGTGTACAGGTACCACATTTTTTGGATCCATTCATTTGTAGTAGGACATCTGAGTTGTTTTATAGGAGACATTTCTGAACATTCATACTTGTGTATTTGTGTGACAGAGGACTAGATATCTTACAGTGAAAACATTAAAGAAAATACATTAAAGCCTGGTAGGTATTTCCAAATTACCTCTAGAACACTGGCATTAATTTCTAGTTCCTCCAACTGTGTCTCCAGAAGTCTTAAGTATTACCAGCCAGCCAGATGAAAAATTGTATTTTATCATTCAAGTTTTTGTATAATAGAGTGGAGTTAAGCATTTTGTATAATTATTTGTTTTTCTTTTTCTGTCAACTGTCTTTTATTGTTTTTATCGGTTTCTTTTCTTTTCCCTCTTTCTGCACCCCCACCTTTTTTTCTCTCCCAGATAGGTCTTAGCTATGTGGTCCAGGCTGACCTCAAAGTCCATATCTTCCTGCCTTAGCCTCCAAGCCCTGAGAGTATCTAGCTTGCTGATTTATCTATTAGACTGTTTGTTTTAAATTTAAAGGGACCTGTATATCTTAAAAGAAACACTATTTTGACTTTTCATTATACTATATATAGTAGCTACATTATTTACTGGATTCACTCTTTTTTACTTTTCATTGGCCTAGGAGATTCTTCCTCAAGTCCCTGCCAATGCTCACCTGAAGGACTTAGATGAAGAAATATTTGATGACGATGATTTCTACCACCAGGTATGAGTTTATAGTCTTCTGTTATAAGAAATCAGGTTCTAGAATTTTAAAACTGTTGATAGAATTCTGTGAGTAAAAGGTAACTTGTTTTGGAAGTTAGACAAGGAGTTAGAACAACTACATTCAGAATTGACTTATGGTGTCATTCTAGATTGTTGCTTTTCTTTTGTTTTATGTTTTCCTTTTGAAATGAAAACAGCTACAGCTGTTTTTTTAGTTGTTGCTTTAGTGTAAAGTATCTATAAAACAGTTTCAGCTTCTTTGAGTCAGGTGATTTATCCTTTTCCAGCTATTTATTTATTTATTTATTTATTCCCCTCCTGGTTCTAGGGATCAATCCCAGGGCCTTGTATATACTAGGCAAGTACTCTACTGCATTTCTAGCCCTTAATAATAATAGAGGGCATTTATTTAAAGACCTCTTTTCTTTTCTTTTGTTTTTTTTTGACAGTTCTGGGACTTGAACTCAGGGCCTGAGCACTGTTCCTGACTTCTTTTTGCTCAAGGCTAGCACTCTACCACTGAGCCACAATGCCACTTCTGGCTTTTTCTATATATGTGGTGCTGAGGAATTGAACCCAGGGCTTCATGAATATGAGGCGAGCACTTTACCACTAGGCCATATTCCCAGCAAGATTTCTTTTTCTCCTTTTTTTTTTTTCCCTTGGTGCCACCACTGAGGCTTGAAATGCAGGGCCTGGGGACTGTCCCCTGAGCTCTTTTGCTCAAGGTAGCGCTCTACCACACTTCCAGGTTTTTTGAGTTAATTGGAGATAAGAATCTCAATCCTCAGATCTCAGCCTCCTGAGTAGCTAGGGTTATAGGCCTGAGCCACTAGTGCCTAGCCATTTAGAGATTTCTTGTCTCATTACATTAGAATGGAACATAGTGTTAAAAGTCTGGAATCTCTGAGTTTTTGAATTGCACTTCTGGTTCTGCAACTTATTATTAGTTCTCTTGTTTTCAATGACTTTTGTACCTGCTCAAATCAGTTAAGACTACATTGTGAATGTCTGCTACAGTTGATGATAATCATAGTGTAAAGTTTAAAAAAACAATTGATGGAAGTTGAAATATGGTACAATTCCATCTCTTCACAAATACTCCCAGTTCTTTACCAGTCTTTGTCCGCTGACATGCTGGGTTTTTTTGTTTGTTTGTTTGCTTGCCTGTTTTGAGGCTTGAACTTGGGCCAGGCCTGTCCTTTCAGTTTTTTGCTCAAGGCTGGCTTTTTGGTAGTTGATTGGAGATAAGATCTCACACTTTATTTCTCAGGCTGGCTTTGAACCATGATTCTCAGATCTTAGCCTCCTAAGTAGCTAGGATTATAGGCATGAGCCACCAGCAACTGGTTCATGCTGCTCTTTTTAATAATTTTCATGACTGTGAACATTTGGGCTATTCTAAAGAACCACAATAACAGCTGGGTGCTGGTGGTTCACACCAGGGTTCAAAGTCAGCCTGCACGGGAAAGTCCATGAGATTTATCTCCAATTAACCACCAAAAAGCCAGAACTAGACCTGCGGCTCAAGGGGTGAAGCACTAGCCTTTGAGTAAAGAAGCTCAGGGATAGCATCCAAGCCCAAGTTCAAGCCCCAGGACTTGTGCACACACGCATACCTCCCTTCTTCTAGCCTCCTCCCCTTTATAGTCCTATTTTAGGGCAGCTGCTTTTGTAGATTTAGTCATAGCTGTACTTTATGTTAAGGAAGAACTTTCTTAGGAAAGTTACATGTGAAACCAGAACAAGTTATTTTTTTATATTAATACCTCTGATTGGCCCTAAAGAGATACTTTAATATTTTTATATATTGTTAAATATTTGATAAAATTATTGTTGTATCAGTCTGAAAAATAATGATTGGTAGGTAGAGAGTTGGTGTGGACTCAGCAGTTCCCAATTCCTTATTCTTTTTTCCTTTTCTTCTTCCTTGTATCTATTTGTCACAAGAATAGGGAACTCTATTTTATTCTGGAGTGTCTGAAGAAGTGCCTGATATGGGATATTAATGCTGTATAATTGTGTGAGATCACGGGAGATGATCAAAAATGTTCCAGTCCTCATTAATTGAAGTGTAAGATGGAAAGTGCATCATAAATTATATAGGCTTAATAAAGTAAACTAAAATTACTGGGGAGAAGTTGCTTCTACTGGCAATTCTTATTCTGAAAGAATTTTTTTCCTTTTTCTTCTCTCTTTCTCTCTCTCTCTCTTTCTCTCTCTCTCTCTCTCTCTCTCTCTCTCTCTCTCTCTCTCTCTCTCTCTCTCTCTCTCTCTCTCTCTCCTCTCTCCTCTCTGTCCCCCCCCCCGGCCTAGAGGTCTATTAAAGAAATAACATTATTTGATTGGCCCTCCATCACAATTAATAATTTTAACTTCGATAAATTCTGATCTCAGAGTTATGACTAGTCACATCTTAGCTTTTCCCCTTGCTGGTTAATTGGGGTGCTGAGGTTAATCTAAATTAAAACTTAAACTAATAGAGGTCAGCAAGGCAGCTGAAACACCTGAGTGAAACAAATGGGGCTGCCAGGTGCAACTTTATCTTGGCTGTTTCCCAAGAGGGAAGTGGCAGCAAATTGGAGTTGTTTCAGCCTTCTGTAAAGGTGAATGATGGGTGACACTTGTTAATGTACAGCATCTCCGGAAGCATTCCAGATTGCTTTGCTGCTGTACCAACTGCTGCCATCCATGCACAGTCAGTAGGAACTGGACCAGTTGCCAACATCTGGTAGCACAGCAAGGAATGGGTGCAAGTCTTGAAACCCCACAGATTCTAAATATGGTGCTTAGAACTGTGCAGGCTTTAATCACTTACCACTCTTTGGCAGCAGGCTATGACAGCTTATCCTAGCCTCGTACATCACATCACGACATCTGCTGAGCTGCAAGGCAGCTGCACATTCATTTTCTTTTTTTGCCTTTTCTCTTTGCTTCCTATTCCTCTTCTTTCCACTGCCCTCTCACTCCCCCGTTGCCTCCTCCCTTTGCACTTTCTCCCCCTCCCCAATATGCTTCTTGGGAGAGATGATCTGTAAAGATTACTGCTTCATTGTGTGTGAGTAATTGTGATGATGCCAGGCCCTTGACAGACACAACGTAGCACCTGTTCTGCTGACCTGGTTAATTTCTTCTGTTGAGTGGGATTTGCCAGAGATTGGAGCTGAAGCCAATTCAATGATAAGGCTAAAGAAAATGGCTGTATGTTTTCTGTCACCTCCCAATTAAATTGGCTTCATAAAGTGCTTTCCTTTATTTGTCATTGTAGTAAGCTTGAGCTAAGTGTTGCATTCAGAAGTGGTACAATGTATTACAATGGGTCTGTGAGTTTTCATTTCTTTTCTTTCTTTCTTTCTTTCTTTTTTTTTTTTTTTAATGTGGTCATATGGAAGAGCTGGATGGGTGTAATACATTTCATCCCTTTTTTTTTTTAAACCATACTTGAAGCCAGACACTTTAGGTCCATGTTTTGTAAGGAAGAGATTATAGCCACATTGAATTTTAATGTTTCATTGTACGGGTTTAAAGGCTTACTTGGTTAATTCAGGTGTCATGTGGCTGTGTAAATGCTCTAACTACTGAGAATAATTGTGGGGTCAGACAACCCCTAACACTTGCTCTTGCACATACACTTACTCTCATTCTCTTTGTTTCTTAAATGGGCCTTAAACTTACAAAAAAGTCTGTATTGTTTAATAATGGCACATGTTGTATATATGTATGTATGATACGCTTGTGCATATACATATATGTGGACAATATCATAAATCTCATTTTTATTTTGCTCTTTTTTTCTTTATTGTCAAAGTATGATACAGAGAGTTTTCAGATTCATATGAAAGGCAGTGAGTACATTTCTTGTTCTGCTTGTTACCCCCTCCCTCATTTCCTCCCCCTCCTCCTTCCCCTCTCCCCCCAAGAGTTGTGCAGTGGTTTACACCAAATAGCTTTGTAAATGTTGCTTTTTGAATGGTTTGTCTTTTTGTTCTTTGTCTCTCGACTTTGGTATTCCCACTCCCTTCCCCAGTTCTAATACTCGTATAAACAGTATCGGGGTACTCAGATGTGATACAGTGGTAGCGAGGGTACAGCCACAGGAAGGGAGTACAAGAGAAACAAAACTATTTTGCTCTTTTGAGAGTCTTGCTGTGTAGGCCTGGCTGGCTTTGAACTGCTGATCCTGCTCCATCTGCCTATTTAGTACTGATCACAGGCTTGTTCCACCATGCACAGATTAATCTCATCATTTTAGAGCTGAAAAGAAATAGAGTCCTTGGGAACTGAAACAACTTCTTAAAAGTCATAGCAAATGGCAATATTACCACTTGATCTGAAGATTGCTTAGGCCAAGTCTTTCTTTCTCTAAACCTTCTTAAATATCTTACTCTTGAGTCATAAAAAGATTTTGCTGTAGTATTACAGCTTTCAGTTTGTAAATAAATAAGCTTCATTTTCTTAGAACTAGGAGAAATATTATGCTGTTAGAAAGTAATTTTTTTCCTTAGAAGGCAAATGATTTATTGAATTCCTGTTACTTAACAGTTCTTATGAAAAAATTAGCTTTATACTTTTGTTACTGATTTTTTTTTTTGAAACTAGAATTGCTCAAAGCTTGAAGTATAGCCACTGGTGAAGAGGAACTGTTCACCTGATGTGGAAAATCATTGGGGGGAGATCATTTTCAAATGGAATTAATTTGCATTTGGCCCCTTTGTTTTTGAGGCTCATTCCTAAAGACAGTTTCACAAAACATTAGGGTTGTAAATAACTATGAAGGATGAGTCCTTTCAGAAGTGTTTTCAGTATTTGTTTTTCATTTTCGTGATCCTACTAGCTACTTTTTAACATTAGATTCTTTAAAGAATATAATGCATTGTCTGTGTGTTACCATTTAAGATTTTTCTTTTGTTTAACCTTTTTAAACCATCAGATGTTCGTTGGCCTTATAAGCCTGAGTTCTTAAAAATTTTAGGGAGGCACCAAAATTTGTTGAATATTAATTAGGGACCAGCTCCTGGACTATGTAGGAAGGTAGTTGACCATCATCTTTATTTAAGCTTTACAAGATCCCCATATTGGGATGCGACTGCTCCTCACAATATGTAAAGAGACTGATTTTACTCTTTTTATATGACAAACCTCAAACTAGTTTCTTGTCACTTGGCAAGGTATTTTGTTCTGAAAGGACTATTGAGCTTAGCTGTTGACAGATTGATGCCTGGATTTCTAGGGGTTCATTCGAATTTTGTATGTTGCTTCTAGTTCTGTTTAGTTTGGGTCCAGCTTGTCCTTGTCACTTTAAATCTAGCCTGGAATGTCTAGAGAAAGGCATATGGGTTTTGTACTTTTGATGGCCATATTGTTGGGTTAAATTTCTTCTTTTATTTGCCATTAGGACATGTCTGTAACTGACCTTGCCTACATGTTGGACTTCTGTATCCAAGACATTTGATAATGCTATAAACAAGTAATTACTAATTTGATGAACTATAAAAAGTCAATATCGTTGAAAAATAGCGAATAGGCTATCTGACACTATGGTTTTCTTTAAGGAAATAGGTGAATGATTAATATGGACAGTTAGTGTGTTGGCTTTAATTGTATACATTTAGAACTTTGTATGAATGAGTGATGTTTCAAGCCATCCCTGGGGCAAATAAGACATAGTATTTTTACTGTGGCATGTATCTTTTCTAGTGGTTCAGTTGATGGTTAATAACATGTTTTAAGTTTGGATAGAAATTTGTTCCTGCTAATGAGTTCCTGAAAAACAAATGCCTTTTGTTCAGAGAAGTCTTTTGTTTTAAATTTTACTTTGAAATGTTACTGTGACTTGGCAAATATGTTGTCAAGATTTCTTTTTTTGCGTGCTAATAATAAGCACTGTTCTACTGCCTGAATGTAAATAAAATACAAGATTCCAGTAATACTTTTGTAGCCTCAAGTGAGGAATTTTTTTCATAGTCCTCAAGAAATGAGAAATAATACTTCCTTGTTCAAATAGGTTGATGGCATGATGTTGGACTTTAATAAACCTTCCAAGTGACTCATAAGAAAAATGGTGTAGCAAAGAGAGAGTTCAGTGCCTCGTGGATTATAGATCTAGGATAGAAAATAGTTGTTTTAAATTTGTATAGTGGGCTGGGAATATGGCCTAGTGGCAAGAGAGCTTGTCTCACATACATGAAGCCCTGGGTTTGATTCCCCAGCACCACATATATAGAAAACGGCCAGAAGTGGCGCTGTGGCTCAAGTGGCAGAGTGCTAGCCTTGAGCAAAAAGAAGCCAGGGACAGTGCTCAGACCCTGAGTCCAAGCCCCAGGACTGGCAAAAAAAAAAAAAAACACCCAAAAAACAAAAACTAAATTTGTATAGTGACTTTGGAGATGTCCAAATCTAAACTGTCTTATCACTGGAGCCTAGATACTGAAAGCAGCCAGACACATCATAAAGAAAATTATAAATCGGTATTTCTTATGAGTATTAATTTTTAAAAAAAAAAAGCAAACTCATGTAGACTGCTGCTTAACATGTGCAAGGCCCTAGATTTAATCCCTAATACTATATAAATAAAAGTCAGAAAATTTAGTCCCTTAGAACATAAAAAAGAACTACAGCCAAATGGAATTTAGCCCAAGAATACAAGGTTATTTTAACATCTAAAATCAATTAATACAATATGTCAATAGAATAAAGATAAAAATTATCTCAGTAGGTGCAAAAATAGTCTCTAACATCCTTTTATGATAAAAATAAACATTCAACAGACTAAAGATAGAGGACGTTTCCACATTTGATAATGAACATCTGTGAAGCCTTATGTTGTGGTACAAGTCTATAATCCCAGCAGTTGGGAGAGTTAAGTCAGAATGATCACAGTTTGAGATTAGTTTGAGACCTTGTTGCCAAAAAAAAAAAAAGAAATGTGTGAAAACCACAAAAGATGGAATGTTTTCCCCTAAGATTAGGAATAAATACGGATGTCTGCTTTTGTTACTTGCATTCAATATTGGGACAAGAGAAAAAACACATTCACTTTGGAAAGAAAGGATGAGATTAAACTGTTACTTGCAGGAGGACTGCTAGAGCTAATAAATAAACACAGCATTGAAATGAATATATAAAATCAGTGCTGGGTGCTAGTGGCTCATGCCTGTAATCATAGCTACTCAGGAGGCTGAGATCTGTGAGGATTGAGTTTGAGAATTAGCCCGGGCAAGAAAGTCTAAGAAAGTTATCTCTGGTTCCCCTCCCCCCCAGCCCCTGAAAAAAAAGTGGTAGAGTACCAGCCTTGAGCAAAAATGCTAAAAGACAGTGCCCAGGTCCTGAGTCTAAGCCCCAATAATCACACACACACACACAAACACACCAGTTGTATTTCCATTCGCCAATAATGAGCAATGTATAAAGAAAACTAGCAAAAGAATTTATTTATAATAACATTCAAAAGAGTAAGAGTGCCTAGGAATAAATTTTATTAAGGAAGTAAAAGACTTGTACATCAACAACTATAAGTATACTGGGTATTGATGGGTCACACTGGTAATCCTAGCTTCTCAGAAGGCCAAGACCTGGAGGATTGTGGTTCAATTCAAGCAGAAAATTCTGCAAGACTTTATCTTCAATTAACCAGCAAAATACCAGACTGGAGGTATGGTTCAAGTGGTAGAGCACAATAATGAGCAAAAAAAGATGGAGCTGAGCGTGAAGCACTAGCAGCATGCATGTGTACACACACACACACACTCACAATGCAACGTTGCCAAAAGAGATTGGAAACCTAAGTAGATGGAAAGCTTAGGAGAATTATAATAATGTTAAGATGAGAATATTCTTTAAATCCATATCAACATCCCATATTCACCCTTTTGGCAATATTGGTAAGCTGACTCTAAAGTTCATTAGGGAATATAAGGATCTAGAATAGTGAAAACAATCTTGAATAAACAGCAGAGTTGGAAGGTCTGTGCTTTTCTGTTTCAAAACTTACTGCATAGCTACAACAATCAAGACATTGCAGGGGACTGGCTTGGAAGCATGTAAGTCAATGGAGTACATTTTACATTTATTGGTCATTTGAGGGAAGGAATTCAGTACTTCTATTGAACCCAAAGCCTTGCAAAATCTAGGCATGTACATTCTCATTGAGCTAAATTTCTCTGCCTAGTCAACTGTTTTTTGTGTTTTTTTTTTAAATAAGAATAGCAAAGCAATTTTAATGGAGGAGAGAACAGTCTTCTCAGTAAATGATATTAGGACAACTAGATAATTCACATGCAAAAGAATAAAGATAGGGCTGGGGATATGGCCTAGTGGCAAGAGTGCCTGCCTCATATACATGAGGCCCTGGGTTCGATTCCCCAGCACCACATATACAGAAAATGGCCAGAAGTGGCGCTGTGGCTCAAGCGGCAGAGTGCTAGCCTTGAGCAAAAAGAAGCCAGGGACAGTGCTCAGGCCCTGAGTCCAAGCCCCAGGACTGGCCAAAAAAAAAAAAAGAAGAAGAAGAAAGATAGAACATTGTCTTAAACCCACATGAAAATTATCTCTTAGTGGATCATAAACTAAAATATAGGAATTAAAACTAGCTGAGGTGGTGCATACCTACAATCCCAGCGTTCAGGAGGCAGAGCAGGAGGATCATGAATCCCAGAAAAGCCTGAGCTACATAACAAGATTCAAAAAAGAGCTAAAACCATAAACCCTTCAGAAGAAAACAAGAAACAGGAATTTCTATGACTGTTGGTTAGGAAATGGGTTGTTCTTAGATGTGATAGCAAAGCATCAGCGACAAAAGAAAAAACAGCTCAATTGGGCTTCACTGATAGTAAAAACTTTTGTGCTACAATGGTATTAAAGAAAGTAAAAAAGGCCTCAAGAAGAGTGCTGTTTAGCAAGCACAAGATCTTTAGGACCACAGAAGGAATAAAACGAGGGGAAATACTTTAAAATCATACATCTGAAAAGGTGCTTGTATCCAGACTATATTAAGGATTCTTAACCACATATGATGGCACAAATATTTCATTCTAGCACTTGGGAGACTGAAACATAAGGATTGAAGTTCAAGGCGTATCTGATCTTGATAATGAGAATATTTCTCCAAAAAACCCTAAACAAACAAAACTCTTACAACTCAATAGTAAGACAGACACATAATAATGAAAAATATCAAAAGATCTGATTAGGGCTGGGAATATAGCCTAGTGGTAGAGTGCTTGCCTCCTATACATGAAGCAGTGGGTTTGATTCCTCAGCACCACATATATATAAAAAGCCAGAAGTAGTGCTATGTCTCAAGTGGTAGAGTGCTAACCTTGAGCAAAATGAAGCCAGGGATAGTCCTCAGGCCCTGAGTTCAAGCCCCAGAACTGGCCAAAAAAAAAAAAAGGTCTGATTAGCAATTTCTCAAAAATTCTGTAGGTCACCAATAAACACAGGAAAAGATGCATAGGATATTTAGACCTCAGGGAAATGAGCATTAACCACAGTGAATATCACTTTACACTGACAGGAAAGCTGTAATTAAAAAAAAAAAAGAGTATACATTGCTGGTGTTTAGTTTGTATGGAAAAGTTTGACATTTCTTGAAAATGTTAAGCAGAGTTATCATATGAGCTGTGTATGTCGTAGAAAACTTTGTACATGAATATTGACTGCATTATTGCCACAAAAGATAAAAGCAAAATATCCCTTAGCTGAAAAATGGATAAAAAATGGGATTTATGCATAAAATTTAATGTTATTTGCCCATAAAAGGAATGAAGTACTGATATCTGCACTTGGAAGTCATCATGCTATGTGAGCCAATGCACAAAAGATCATGTAGTAGGGGCTGGGGATATAGCCTAGTGGCAAGAGTGCCTGCCTCGGATACAGGAGGCCCTAGGTTCGATTCCCCAGCACCACATATACAGAAAACGGCCAGAAGCGGCGCTGTGGCTCAAGTGGCAGAGTGCTAGCCTTGAGCGGGAAGAAGCCAGGGACAGTGCTCAGGCCCTGAGTCCAAGGCCCAGGACTGGCCAAAAAAAAAAAAAAAAAGATCATGTAGTATAATTTCATTTATATGGAATGACCACACTAGACCCACCTATAAGAACAAAAAGTAGAGTTTTGGTTGCCTAGGGCTGAGGACATTGGGGGAACATGGAGAGTGACAGCTAAGGAGATAATGGGATTCCTTTGGAGCTGATGATTGTATTGTAGTGTGTGTGTGTGTGTGTGTGCGCGTGCGCGCGTGTGTCCGTGTGTGCACGCGCACGTATGTGCCAGTACTGGAGCTTGACTTTGGGTCTGGGAGCTGTCCTTTAACTTTTTTGCACAAGGCTGATACTACCTCTTGAGTCATACCTCTACTTCCAGCTTTTATAGATTCTTTGCTGACTTTTAAATGGGCAATCCTAGCTATTCAGTAACCACCAAAAAACAAGAAGTGGTGCTGTGGCTCAAAGGGGTAGAGTGCCAACCTTGAGCATAAAAGCTCAGAGACAGTGCCCAGGCCCCAAGTTCAAACACCAGAACCAACAATAACAAAATAATAATTTTGCTGCAAATGGTGCCATTAAGAAAGTGAAAAAAAGACAAATGTGATGGCACACACCAGTAATCTCAGCCGCATGTGAGGTAGAAAATGAGAAGATAGACACTTGTGATCAAACCAGGTAAAAAGTTGTTGAGATAATATCTCAAAAAGCAATTTGGGCATGGCAGCTCATGCCTGTAATCCAAACTAAAAGGAATTAGGTAGGAGAGTCACTTTCTGAGGCTTGTCCTAGGCAAATGTAGGAGAGCCTACTTGAAAAATAAACTAAACCAAGAAAGAGCTACAGGCATAGAAGTGGTAGAGTACCTATCTAACAAAGAAGGTCCTGAGTTCAAAATCCAGCACTACCCCCACAAAAATGAAAAACACACCACAGAATTGAGACTGCCAAGGGACAATTATCCAGAATATGTAAAGAACTCTTACAAGTTAACAAAAAGAATCCACTTAAAAATGGGCAAAGAATCTATAAATAGACATTTCTCTAAAGAAAATGCAGATACACAATAATTTAGAAAGTTTTACTTAGTTTTCTAAGTATCTGCTGCTATCCCCCCCGCCCTCCCCCCGTCTCCCCCCCCCCCCCCCCGGGGATGTTTGTTCTTGGCCTGTGCTGTTTAGGACTTGCCCTGGCTTTTTTTTTTTTTTTTTTTTTGAGTAAGGGGTATTTTCTAACATCTATGTCTTTTTCTTGTTTGCTATGTGCTTTCAGTTACTGAAGCATGCCGTCCAGTGAAAGGGTATGTAGAAGATAAATTGTTGAGTCCTTCTTTGCATGTATGACACTATGTAATTCTTATTATATTTGGTTAGTGATTTGGCCATATATGGAATTTGAGGTTGGAAATAGTTTTTCTCCGAATTTTGGAGATACTCTTTTGCTTCCGTCTGCTACCTGTAGTTGCTGTTGATTGAGATATTTAATCCCATCATGTTTTCTATTCTTTAATATGAAGTGTAACCATATAATTTATTGTCAGAAATAGGCACTCTAGGGTAGCTGAACAGTAGGGAAATAAGCACAATCTATAACTTTCTTGGATAAACTGGTACATGCTTTTCCTCAGGAACGAGTTTTGACACAGGACTTTCATGTTTGCTAGACAAGAGCTATACCACTTAAGCAACACCTCCACTCCTAAACTGGGACATGTGGTTACTTACCATCTTTCTATATAGTCTGTTTTTTTTCTCTATTGAGGATTTTTTCATTTATTACACTTGGTCTATACAAGCTGTTCTGTTCTTTAATTTTGGGAAATTTCCATTACAATTTCTTTAAAATCGTTAGCCTAGCCTTTGTTCATTACATAGTTAATTTTCTAGCATGTCCTCTTAATTTTTATTTCCTTCTTTAACAAATAACTAAGGAGTTACTGCTTAGTCTTTTTTGTTTTATTTTATTATTTTTTAAAATTTTTATTGTCAAACTGATGTACAGAGACGTTACAGTTTCATATGTTAGGCATTGGAAACATTTCTTGTACTGTTACCTCCTCCCTCATTCCCACCTCCCTTCTTCCCCATCTTTTTTGTTTTATATTAGAGATTTTAAAAGAATTTTTCTTCTAGTTCTTTATTGGATTTTTAATTTTTTTTTCTGTTTTGGTTTAAGACTAAGATAGTAGCTGGGCACTGGTGGCTCATGCCTGTAGTCCTAGCTACTTAGAAGACTAAGATCTGAGGATTGCAATTCAAAGCCAGCCTGGGCAGGAAAGGCTGTGAGACTCTTATCTCCAGTTAACCACCAAAAAGCTGGAAGTAGAGCTGTGGCTCAAATGGAAGAGAGCTAGCTTTGAGCAGAAAAAAGCTCAGGGACAGTGCCTAGGCCCTGAGTTCAAGCCCCAGAGCATACACGCAGACACGCATGCAACATTAAAAAGATTATTTGGAGTCTGTTAAGCCTGAGCAGAGCTTTTGGGCTTTAAAAAATAAAATTAAGCTGTGAACTAGCCTCTTGATTATGCATCCTTCAGTGTCAGAACTTGTACTTTAGTCTCTTTGTACAAAATACTATGAACTGGGTAATTTATAAGGAATAGAAAATTATTTTTATTTTTACACAGTTTTGGAGGCCCAAGATCAAGTTATCAGCAGATTCAGTTGTCTAGCAAGAGCTACTCTTAGCTTCCAGTATGGTGGCTTCTTTTGAAAATTTATTTTTTTGTTAAGGTACATTGGTCATACAAGGGTGTTAAGGGTTAAGTAGGGTTTAGAGGGCTTGCCTAGAAGCCTAAACTTCATCTGTGATTACACCAGAGACACAAACAAACCTTTCCAAGTTGACTCTGAGTAATTTTAATAGACTGCAGCAAAACTATTTCATATACCTCTCCACTTCCAAGTCACATAGAAAATTAATGTAAATATCCTGTCATCTTTGTGAAATAATGAGCTCCGATAACTGTAAAAGAAACTTGAAGAATTTTTGTAGAAAAATATGTTCATCAAGTTAAGTTATAAAAATTGAATCCAGAAGCAAAGTTACCCTGCCAATGTTCTTAAAGCTTCATTTTCTAGCAACTTTTTTTTTTTTTTTTTTTTTGGCCAGTCCTGGGCCTTGGACTCAGGGCCTGAGTGTCCCTGGCTTCTTCCCGCTCAAGGCTAGCACTCTGCCACTTGAGCCACAGCGCCGCTTCTGGCCGTTTTCTGTATATGTGGTGCTGGGGAATCGAACCTAGGGCCTCGTGTATCCAAGGCAGGCACTCTTGCCACTAGGCTATATCCCCAGCCCCTCTAGCAACTTTTTGAAGGCAGCTTTTGTAATTAAATTTAAATCTAGTGATAATGACAGCTGTGGAAAATGGCAATTGCCATGGGAATAGTTTGTTTAATTATGGCTTTTTTATTGCTTTTTTTGTTTAGTTTTTTTTTGCTTTGATATCCTTCCTACCTTGAATAAAACAATCTTTCAAAAATGTGGGCCATAAATAAACTAGATTTAGCCAGATAAATGCTAAGAAGAGCCCAAGAATACTTGTGGAGTAAAAATGAAGGTCAGGATTTATATAGAGTATAGAAGATGTATACAGAGTGCTTGAAAGGAAATTCTGCCCCTACTTGGTGTTTGAATGCCCAAGACGTATTACGGATCCAGTGCAGTTGTGCAGCTCCAGTTTCCAGTCTTTGTCAAGGAAGTATTGTGGCTCTTTTCCAGATGAGGCTGTCCTCTGGACTGGGGCAGCCTTCTATAAGCACATACTACTCCCCAGTGGCCATGCCTGTCCAGCCTCAAGGGATCAAGGATGATTAGGAAAGCTGGGAATGGCTCTTGTGTAGCTAAAGCAGGGTAATAAGGGCAATGAAATGCAGTCATTTAATCATTTTCATATATATAATACTTTCATATATAATATATAGATGTAATTATTAACCCCTACCCTCATTTTCCAAACTTGCTTTTCAGGGAATATTGACTAGAACCTATTTGTGCTGGGCCTGAAGGGCAGCTGTTTATACAGCCATGGTGTTACATAGGTTTACTGGGTCGTATGTCTGTGTAGCACTGGATTTGGATCTTGTATTTAGCTGCCAGAAGTGACTGTGATGAAGTAGGAGAGATAAACTGATAGATTGGCTGCCAGAAAGATGTTGGGAATCAATCAGATAAACAGAGTAAAGAAATAGCTTGCTGTTTTCTAATGATAATAAACAGTGGCCTCTGGTCTCTGAATTTTTAAACGTGATTGCTGTGGTAATAATGTCCAAAATAAGCAAATGAAAAAAAGAATCACAGGAGGATTTTTAATTGTGATGGAGATACCCTTTTCCCTATTGCAATAAAGATGCATATTATGGATGTGAATATTTTTATACATTTGTTAGAAATAGGCACTTCTTCCAGTGCCTACTTATATAAACAAGTGAAAATTAGAAAGTAACCTACTTTCATAGGTATTTTTTTTCTCTATTCCCACAAGCTTCAGCTGTTTAGTTTAGTGAAATATCTATAGTGCTGCTATCCTTTACCTAAAAAATAATTGCTTATTTGGGGGAAAGAACAAGTTTTAAAGTCAGACCTATATTACTGATGGATGATTAGCAAAAATGCGTTTATTTTAGTTTTCCTCCTTAGATTTCTCTTCAATTTTTGGAATTTTAACCTCTTACTATATCTTTGCATACAGCACTTGTAGAAGAGAGATGATATCTAGTTTTGTTAGTTTTGTAACTTACAATTCTCCTCCTTCAATGTTGACTTTAAATTTGATTGCTTCTTTTCACCTAGGACTTGAGGGTCCCATGCAAATTCCTAAATCTGTGAAAAGGACACAGATTTAGTTTTTGATTGTATGTAGTAAGAGTGCCTGGGATTAAAAGAACAGTAGAAAATAATTTAGAGTTTCTGTGGAGTTATTTGTAGAAGAGCCTGTTTGTGTTGTACTTGCAGTGAACACAAATGGCTTTATTTTGGTTTCCTCTTATTTTTCTTTTCTTTCTTTTTTTTTTTTTTGCCAGTCCTGGGGCTTGGACTCAGGGCCTGAGCACTGTCCCTGGCTTCTTTTTGCTCAAGGCTAGCACTCTGCCACTTGAGCCACAGCGCCACTTCTGGCCATTTTCTGTATATGTGGTGCTGGGGAATCGAACCCAGGGCCTCATGTATATGAGGCAGGCACTCTTGCCACTAGGCCATATCCCCAGCCCCTTCTTTTTGTTTTGTCATGGTGCTTGAACTTGGAGCCTAAGCACTGTCCCTGAACTCTTTTGCTCAAGGCTAGTACTATTCCACTTTGAGCCACAGCACCACTTCTGATCTTTTTTTTTTTTTTTTTTTGCCAGTCCTGGGGCTTGGACTCAGGGCCTGAGCACTGTCCCTGGCTTCTTTTTGCTCAAGGCTAGCACTCTGCCACTTGAGCCACAGCGCCACTTCTGGCCGTTTTCTGTATATGTGGTGCTGGGGAATTGAACCCAGGACCTCATGTATATGAGGCAGGCACTCTTGCCACTAGGCCATATCCCCAGCCCACCACTTCCGATTTTTAAGTGGTTAATTGGAGATAAGAGTCTCACAGGGACTTTTCTGCCTGAGCTGGCTTTGAACTGCATTCTCAGATTTCAGCCTCCTAAGTAGCTAGGATTACAGGCATGAGCTATGGATGCCCAGCTCTCTTAAGCTTTTTGTGACTGTAAGTGTGTTAGTGTCATGTCTGGTTACATCACTGATAGCTAGCATGGGAGAGCAGCAGCCATATCCCCAGCCCCTTCTTTTTGTTTTGTCATGGTGCTTGAACTTGGAGCCTAAGCACTGTCCCTGAACTCTTTTGCTCAAGGCTAGCACTATTCCACTTTGAGCCACAGCACCACTTCCGATCTTTTTTTTTTTTTTTTTTTTGCCAGTCCTGGGGCTTGGACTCAGGGCCTGAGCACTGTCCCTGTCTTCTTTTTGCTCAAGGCTAGCACTCTGCCACTTGAGCCACAGCATCACTTCTGGCCTTTTCTGTATATGTGGTCCTGAGGAACCAAACCCAGGGCTTCGTGTATAGGAGGCAAGCACTCTACCACTAGGCCATATTCCCAGCCCCTTGGATTGCACACTCTTAACTGCAGTCAAGACTTTTGCCTGAAGATCTTCCTGACTCCTGAAGGTTATAGTTCATGCACCATTATCCTATGGCTGGGAAGTTGATACATTTTCCTTTTTGCCACATAGCACTTCCCACCTGACCTTTTAAAGATTCTTTATTGATATATGTAGGGTGGACAAAACTAATCATAAAAACAATGGAAGGAATGTTGCACACACATTGATCCATTTGAAATGAATTACAGTACACTAAGTCTTCAGTATGGACTTCTGTTTTCAGCTACTGGTATGCGTCCGTGTAAAGGTGTATAAGTATGAAAGGGTTAATGGAAATTCAGCCATGCTCTTGCCACTGGCTTGTCCTTTATTGATTGTAGTTTAAGAGCTGTCACTGTGCCATTCAGAATTCCTTCTGTGCTCTTTTAAAGTCAGTTGGTGCTTGGAGACGATAAATAAATCAGTTGCTTTTCTTTCCCCTAGCTCCTTCGAGAACTCATAGAACGGAAGACCAGCTCCTTGGATCCCAATGATCAGGTGGCTATGGGAAGGTAATTTAGATGTGTGTGTGTGTGTGTGTGTGTGTGTGTGTACATGTACTGTATGTATACTGTATGTATTTTTTGTTTTGGAGTGCTGAGGTTTAAACACAGAGCCTCACACTTGCTAGCAGGTGCTTTACCACTTGAGCCACCCATCCAGTACTGCTTTTTACTGGTCGTTTTGGAGATGTAGTGTAGTGAACTTTTCTGCCCCTGCTGGCCTCAAAACGGATCCATTGAATCTTTGCCTCCTGCATAGAGAGTTTTAGGCATGAACTACAACACCTGGCTTAAATGTAGTTTTCTACTCATAAGAACAACCTATATGTGTCTCCCTTTGAGTCTCTTTAATTCTGACTCTAAGGCAGTGATTGGTCCTATAATTATCCAAGTTAAGCAAGATAATAAGAGCTAGAAAGACAAAGTGATTGTTTATCCTACATTGTCTTAAAGTCCCTCTTAGGCTTTTTGTTCTGCATGTGGGTTGTGATTGTATCCATATCATTCTGCAGACCAGTGAATAAAGAACTGTCCCCTAAACTGCTCTCAGCTGTGGCAGTGTATACAACAGGTTCCTTGCAAAGAGTCAAATCTGCTTTGTTAGTCTGCCCCAGTTCAGACCACCACCCTTTCAGGAAAAGCTTCAGTACAATTGGAAATGGAACGTGGCAGCATTTCCCAGATGTCAGGATAGAATGCATAGTAGCAGAGAAGGCTCTTGTGTGTATGCTTCTTCCTGTGGTTGGAAAATAAAAAGGGCATTTAGAGTACTACCTAACAAATAGTGTACATTTCAATAGCCATGAGCCATAATTTGCAAGAGCATGAAAGGAAACAAAAGCTGCAAGTGCCAAAGATGGGATTCTGGGTAGAGCGGCATTTTGAGAGCAATGAGAAATTTTCAGTTGATGAAATAATCTTATTTGAGTAGAATATTATTTGAATTTTAAGGTTGGATGTTGTTGATATTTCATGTATCTCTGGAATGTTGTAGAGGCTGTTCGCCATCAATTTAATGTGATGGAGCAAATTGCATTTAAGTGGTGATTATATTGTACATTTATCTGACTTTACAATAAAATAGATTATGGTAATTAAGATTATATTAAGATTACAGTAATTGGATTTCCCTAGATTTTTTTTTTCTGATGTTGAGTTTTCATTGTGTAAATCAGGTGAGATGATGAGCTGCTTGCTGTTTCTCAACTTCTTCCTCCTTTCCCCACATTTGATTGTGGTAGCAATCTGCCAAGATTTTCTTAGCTTGGTACTCCTCACTTGAAAAATGAATTTCTTCAAATAAAATGACTGCAGAATCTACAATTCATTTGTGGCACCTGATCCAAATGAACTAGCTTTAAAATTGAGACAATCTGGGAAACTTGAAGACAGCATATTTAATAGTAAATACTGCTATGTACTTTTTGGTGAATAATGGTATGGAAGTTAAATTTTAAGAGGGGAAAGAGTCCTTTTATCAGCATGTGCTGAAAATTTAAATGAAATGAAAATTAAATAAATGACTGTAAAACTAGTGTCAGGCCAGGCTGGTATGGTGGCTCACATATATAATCTTAGTTACTTTGGGAGATAGAGATCAGAGGGATCACTGATTGAGCCTGGCAAAAAGGGCAAGGCCCTATCCAACAAATGAACTGAGTAGTGATGGCATATACCCAGTTGTGTGGGAGGTGTAGGTAGCAGGCTTGCAGTCCGTGACTGGCTCTAGGCAAAACAAACAAGCAAACATACCTCCATACATAGTGGAACCCTATCTGAAAAATAAAATAAAAAAGGCTGGACTCAAGTGGGTAGAACCTAGCAAGCCCAGGCCCTGAATTCAAACTCTAGTACCACATCCCCCTAAAAACAAACCCTCCTGTCAGTGGTTGATAAGTTACTTTTAAAAATAAAAAGTTAGAAAGTAGAAGAAGGTCTGGGAATGTGGCTTAGTATTAGAGTTCTTGCCTAGCATGCATGAAGCCCTGGGTTTGATTCCTCAGCCCCACATACACAGAAAAAAACAAAAGTGGCGCTGTGGCTGTAGTGGCAGAGTGTTAGCCTTGAGCAAAAAAGAAGCCAGGGACAGTGCTCAGGCCCTGAGTCTAAGCCCTAGGGGGGAAAAGTAGAAGAAAAAGCACTCAGTTTTACAAAAGGGGGAATAAAAGTTAAAGAATTCATGTGTTCGAACCAACCAGCAGTTAGTTGCAGTTAATAAGAGAATATGAGGCAGACCTGAAGAATTAGCAGCCCTTTTCAGTTCGATGGGCTTCCTGCAGACTGGTGGATTTAGTGCTTGTCACAGCAGCTCCAAACACTAAAGAGCATTGTTAACCAAATTTGCTGTAGAATTTTGCAGCTGCCATTTGTTTTTTTACCATTGTACAAATCCTCTTCAATTGATTATAGCCACTTTGGCCCCAGACTATCGTAAGGAATTTAGTATAGGTTGATGATTTCCTTCTGCAGGGTTGATAGTGAGGAAAATTCCAATTTGTCAATATGTGTAACTTATTTCTGCCTGTGATGATGCATAACATTGCTTGTGAAATTCCCAGGCAGTGGCTTGCAATCCAGAAGCTGCGAAGCAAGATCCGCAAGAAGGTAGATAGGAAAGCCAGCAAAGGAAGGAAACTACGGTGAGTTTGGGGGGGAAATTATCATGATATAATGTATGTCTTCTCTTAAATTTTGATTATGTCATTTTTCTCTTCCTGATGATTCTGTTTTTAAGGATCAGAAAAACAACAAAATGATATTCAAGCATTTCTTCCTTTTACTTAGCTTTTTAAAACTTAAAATGTTTTATTCAATTTTTTTCTACCATTGTGAATGAACGTATGAAATACAGTATTTCTTGAAAAGAGAAATAATAGGGAAACAAAGGCATGATAGTTGAAAGTATTTTAATTTGAAAATGACATAAATGAAGGAAGGACTCCAGAGAATGTTAACATCATGCTCAAAGGAGATGAGAAATAAGACATGTATGAGAAAGTAGGCTCTGAATGTAGGAAAACTCCACTCTCTGAGCTCTTGCAGTCTTCTGAGGGTACAAACAGGAGCTATCCTTAATATAATCTTAGATTTATATCCCTGATAACATTGTGTGTATGTGTATGTGTGTCCGGGCCCTGGGGCTTGAACTCAGGGTCTGTACACTGTCTTTGAGCTTATTTGATCCAAGGCCACAGCTCCACTTTTGGCTTTTTGGTGGTTAATTGTAGATAAGAGTCTCATGGACTTTCCTGCCTGGCTGGCTTTGGACTGTGATCCTCAGATCTCAGCCTCCAGAACAAGTAGGATTACGGGAGTAAGCCACTGGCTTTGAGCAAATAACAGTTCATTCTTCAGATCAGGTAAAAAGACAGTGAGGAGGTTGGAATGACTCCTACTGTTTCAGAGGGAACAGAAAGAGTTTGTATTATTCATTGCTACATGTGTGCTTCAAGGAGAAAATCTATTTTGAGGAAGAGAGTGGGTCCTGTTTCAGAACACATTGAATTTATTGAATTTGACTTATATTGAACTTCAGAAGACCAAGTTTACAGAATTTTTTTTGTGTGCTGGTACTGAGGCTTGAATGTGGGCCTCATGTTCTTGCTTTGCTTTTTTACTCCAGGCTGGTGCTCTACCACTTGAGCCATGGTTCCACTTCTGGCTTTTCTGGTGTTTAATTAGAGATAAGAGTCTCATGGACTTTCCTGCCCTAGCTGACTTCAAGCCACAGTTCTCAGATCTCAGCCTCCTGGGTAGCTAGGATTATAGGTGTGAGCCACTTGTTCCTGGCTGGTTTGCAGATTTTTGAATCAAGAAAAGGATATAGATAATTGGAAGCTTATAGCATGACAAGAATAAAAGCATGAGAATATCACCCTACATAAAGCAGACAGAAGAAGGGGGAGGAATCTATTAAAATACTGAGGAATAATGGTCATCTAGTAGGGGAATAGGAGAAAGTGAAGCAGTAAATGCAGGAGACTGCCTCACAAGGACTGGAAGTATTCAGTGTCTCAGGAGTTAATTAGGGCAGGGCCATTTCCTCTGTGATCACGTTTTTTCCACCTGAGGTTCTCTTGGCTACAGTGGAAGTTGAGAACCAAGGGACATTCCATACTTGAAATGCCTGTAGAATTACTGCATTAAACCTTTACTTTTTTGACCTCTTTAATAAAAGCCTTTTGGATACCAGCTGGTGTGCCATTAAAGGTTATGTATGTAATGTAACTTTCTAGTTAAATGTAAAGAGAAAAGTAGAAAATCACCAAAAACAAAAAAAACAAACAGTAAATTTTGCAGGCAAGACCACCAATAAATGCTAAAGTCAGGGAGCAAAAGTTTGAGGATATAGTTGCATTGTTTCCAAGTATTGTCACAAGGTATTGATCAGTTATAAGGGAGAGAATAGTAACTACAGTGGAGAATTCTCAATAAGTCATATTTGCATTTCTCTGTTCATGGTAATAAAACACAGCATCATTTGTGGTATTTTTGTCCAGAATGTCTAATTGTATGTAGTCTCATAATAAAATATCACTCAAATCCAAATTTTGAGACATTATATAGAATCTGACCAGTACTTTTCAGAAGTATCAAATTGACCAGTTATGATGGCTCACACTTGTAATCCTAGCTACTTGGGAAAGTAGGAGGCTTGAGGTTTGAGAGCAGCCCAACAAAAAGTAGTGAGATGGGCTGGGAATATGGCTTAGTGGTAGAGTGCTAGCTTTGCATTCATGAAGCCCTAGGTTCAGTTCCTCAGCACCACATAAACAAAAAGCCAGAAGTGGCGTTGTGGCTCAAGTGGTAGAGTGCTAGCTTTGAGCAAAAAGGAAGCCAGGGCCAGTGCAAGCTCTTGAGTCCAAGCCCCAGGACTGGCAAAATAAAGCAAAAAGTAGTGAGACATCATTTCAACAAGTAAGCCGGATGTGATGGCATGCAACCTGTCATTCCAGCTATTCAGGAGGCATAAATGGTAGGGTTATGACTCAAGACAATCTGGGCAAAAACAGGAAACTAAATTTGAAAAATAGAGCAGGAAAGGGCTAGAGGCATGGCTCAAGTAAGTGCTAGAGTGCCTGCCTAGTGAAAGGTCCTGAATTCAAATCACAACATTTCCCATCCCTAGACGTTTCAAGGTAATGAAAAAACAGGGAAGAATGAAGAATTATCATAAATTGATGCTGCTAAGGAGAAAGCATAATTAGCGCAATATGGTGTCTAAGGTGGAATCTTGGCAAAAAAAGAAAGGAGGGGATAATTGGCAAACTGAATGATGTCTGTAATGTCGTTAATAGTATTATGCCAATGTTAATTTCCTAATTTTGATGATTACACTATGATTTTATAAGTTATAACCATAGGGGAAGCTGCCTGCGCTTTTTTTTTTTTACAACTTTTCTATAAGCCTAAATTTATTGCAGAGTAAAAATAAAAATAATAAATAAGGTCACTGTATTGGTTTACTTGCTTGCTTGCTTTGTCATCTGTTCTTGCTGGGTGACCACAAATGTGGGCAGTGTGGTCAGAATCAGAAGAATTCTTATTAATGGCTTTAGTGATAACTAAGGTTTATATAAGTCTCACTATCAGGTACTTTATAGAAAGAACAGTCTCTGGAGCCACACTGAAGGTTTGGAATCTGATTCTTCTATTTACTAGTCTTGAGACTTTGAGCAAGTTACTTTGCATCTCTGTGCTTTAATTTCCTCATCGGTAAAACTAGTACAATAATTGAAGTCACGTCTCATAGGGTTGTTATGCAGATTAAATGAATTAATTTATGTAAAGTGCTTAGAGAAGATAAGTAACTTACCCTGGGTTATGAGCTAGTAAGTAGCAAACTGGGATTTGAAGCAGTTGGCCTGATTCCAAAGGCTATGCTTCTAACCTCTGTTTGTTAACTTGTTGCACAGACAGAATCAAAGTGACATCTTGGCACTGTAAATCCCATCCTAAAGGAATAATCTAAGCATTCTAGGGTAGATGAGAATATTATGTGTAACTTCCTTACTTAAACTTGAAGAATAGGTAAGTAACCCAGCTGCTATCACTGATACTAGCCCCTATCAGACAGTCAGCTTCTTGTTTGTGATGGATTTAGAAAGGTAAAATTTCCAAAAAAAAAGTTACAGCAAAGATTATCGATTATCATTACTTGTGGAAACAGTTTAAATGATAACAGGCCATTATAGGTTATAAGCTACTCAGACTAGGATTGTGCTGTAGCTGTTCAGATATTTCTTTTAGGGTACAAAAGTATGTGTGCATGTGTGAACCGAGCGCTGGTTGCTCACACCTGTATTGCTAGCTACTCAGGGAATTGATGTGGTAGATTACAGTTTAAGGCCAGCCTGGGAAGAAAAGGTTATAATACTCCATCTCCAAAATAACCAGCAAAAAGCTAGACTGGAGTTGTGGCTTAAGTGGTACAACACTGAGCGAAAAAGCCAAGCAAGCAAGAGCCCCAGAGTACTGTCAAAAGGAGGGTGGGAGAGAGGGAAAGAGGAGAGGGAGGAGGACCCACAAGGAGAAGGGAATAAGAGAATCACTAACATAACTAACATATAACTAAAACAGTTGTTTGAAGGTGAAGGAAACTGGTGTGTGTGTGTGTGTGTGTGTGTGTGTGTGTGTGTGTGTGTGTGTGTGTACTTGCTTTATTTTCCAGTTTTTTGTGTGATGAATTTATACTTTTTCTATTATTCTTGTTTGGGTTTTTTTTTGGTTTTTTTTTTTTTTTGGCCAGTCCTGGGCCTTGGACTTAGGGCCTGAGCACTGTCCCTGGCTTCTTTTTGCTCAAGGCTAGCACTCTGCCGCTTGAGCCACAGCGCCACTTCTGACCGTTTTCTATATATGTGGTGCTGGGGAACCCAGGGCTTCATGTATACGAGGCAAGTACTCTTGCCACTAGGCCATTCCCAGCCCTCTATTACTCTTGGATTGAGGGAAATCTCAGTGTTATTGTAAAATGCATTTGTTGAGAAAAGTATGATATTTGAAAGAATTATATACAAGTAGTACAATAGAGAATTAAATTATTTAGTAGATGTAAAAGGGTTTCTGGCTGGGTGCTCACTGGCAGCTCACACCTGTAATCCTAGCACTCAGGAGGCTGAGATCTTAAGATCACAGTTCAGAGCCAGTCGGGGCCAGTCTGTGAGACTCTTATCTCTAAGCAACCACAAGATGCTGGAAATGGAGCAAAATTTCATTTTTTTGTCTTCCACGGTAGTGAAAGACAGGGATACCTCATTGAATGTTCTTTGGTATAATTTGGTCAGACATTACAGTAATACCCTTTTGCCAAGTGCCACTGGGTCTCAGCTGTAATCCTTGCTACGCAAGAGACAGAGATCTGAGAATTGTGGTTTGAAGCCAGGCTAGGCACATTCTTGAGACTCTTATCTCCAATTAATCAGCAAAAAGCCAGAACTGGAGGTGTGGCTTAAGTGTTAGAGTGTGAGTTGTGAGCAAAAAAGGAGAGTACAAGGCCTGTACTTCAAGTCCCAGTACTGGCGCGTGCGCGTGCACACACGGTCCTTTTTACTTATTGCCAAGAAATCTAGTGACATAACTTTAATTTCTATAACACTTCAACTAAAGGTCTTAGATTTAAACTTGTTCTGAATTCACTTGTGCTCCTTCATCTAAAGATGGAGAAATGAAAGACCCAGGGGCGCTTGTGTGAGGAGATGATGCTTGTGTGAGGAGAATTGTAGGAGCCTTTTCTGACTCAGAACTTACTCAGGGATCTGGTGCAAGTGAGAAGTAATGTTAGGGAGGTCTTGCACTCAGCTGTTACTCCAGTGCCTGTGCTGGATAGCTTTAATGGTAATGAAAAATGATTATGATGTACACGTAAGAGGAAAATAGAATAGTTAAGTCCTCACTGACTTGTCTGGAATGTTTAAAATTCATATGTTAAATGCATTAGTATATGTACTCTTTTTCCTCAGCTCTGATATAGATGGATCTTTGTTTGAACTGCTATCATTTGCCATGTGCTTTTATCAGACTCTTCCTGCAACATAAAGGAAAAATAGAGTTGTAATTGCCTGTGGAATTTTCCCTATTTTACTGGGAGCCAAGTGTCCCTATGATCAGTTCTGGGTTTGCAAACTCATAGAATGTGTATCCTTTGCTAGGTTAATGGCCTCTAAAGTTGCTGTCTTTGTGTTTCTTGCTTTATTTAGGTTTCATGTCCTTAGCAAGCTTCTGAGCTTCATGGCACCTATTGACCATACTACAATGAATGATGATGCCAGGTAAGTAATAGATTAATTATATGTCTCAAATGGCTTCATGACAGCCCGGTATTGACCTGTTCTACTGCCTGTCACCCTCTTGTTTCTTCTTATCAGTTAACCATTTGTCATTGGTATCATAGCAAGGATCCTGGTCTCATCTCTTCACTCCCATAATTACTAAAGCCAAATCAACAATTTCCATAAATCTCAATGCCATCTGTAATGATTCATTTTGCTGTATTGCTTTGTTGTTTTTAATGTTGTTAGTCCATCTGCCTAGGACATCTGATTTCCTCTCGGGCAGAGGGTCAGGACAGATCACGTGTGCTGTGTGCATTGGAGATGTGTACATGTGCTCTTTGCAGAATGGTTGTAGACATTACTGGAGAGGTGTACATATAATGTGTTTGCTGAGATTGTTGTTGAGTGTTGGGGACAGCTGTGCCTTTAAGAGGGGACGGCCCAGCTAGCCCGTACCCCCACGTGGATGGGGGGTAGAGCAAAGCCAGGCAGTTGAGTATTGTGGGTTTTGTTGTTGTTTGTTTTGTTTTACAAAAGAACATGCTCCTAAAGCTGAAATGATAGAAATGCATGCAGAAAAAGTATGTCTTCTCAATTTATTAATTGGCATTCTATTATAATGAAGATTCTCCTTCTGCATTTATTTACCGTTCATTGATTCATTTGTAGGAGTATAGACTCGTATGCATTCCTATTTTATTCAGTGAATTATGTTTATAGTGCTAAAGATGTCCCAAGTACGTGAAACCCTTTTAAGCTGACTTGTGTCCTTTTGGTCCAGTCATTATTTGAATTCTTCTTTACTCTCTGGCATAAGATGTTCAAAGCTCATCATGTATCTTTCCTGTGCCGGTACTGGAATACACCCTTCTTGAAGGTATCCTTGTTTTTACTGGATGATTATGTTTAGAAGCCAAGATCTATGCTATGTGTGGAACAGTAAATATGGGGCCTTTCAGTTTGTTTTTGTGTGTGTATGCGTGTGTGTGTGTGTATGTGTGTGTGTGTGTGTTCCTGTGTGTGTGTTCCTGTGTGTTCCTATGTGTCTGTCCCAATTGTAGGGCATGAACTAGATTCTGGGCACTGTCCCTGAATGTTTTGTACTCAAGGCTAATTAATGCTCTACCACTTGAACCTCTGCTCTACTTCTGGATTTTTGATGATCATTTGGAAGTTAGAGTCCTGTGGACTTTCCTGCCTGGGCTAGCAATCCTTAGATCTCAGCTTCCTGCATAGCTAGAATTACAGGCATGAGCCACTGGCATCTATTTTTGTTGTTGTTGTTTTTGTTGTGGTTGTTTTTTCGTGCTTATAACTGAAATTATATTCTGTAAATATTTTGTACTTCATGCCACACATGGCATTTTTATGTCATTAAAATAGTTGAAAAATTATATAACTATACAATATTTTAATGTAATTTAGTCATTCACTGAAAGTTGGACACAATTGTTTTTAATTGTCATTGTTATAAATAATGCTGTGATAGAGACTTTTAAGTAAATATCAAGTAAAATTATTGATGATGATATAGGTAGATGTGGGTTTTGTCAGCTTTCTCTTTTAAACTGTATATGACCTTTTATTTGGTGATTTATTTCCAAACTATCAGAATTTTCTTCTTGTTGCCTGAAGTGTTAGGTTGGCAAATGTGGGCAAGCACAATTAATGATTTTTCATTTGGTTTATTTATTACTTTGAGTATAAAGCAACTTGTGAGTGGTCATGAGTCCGTTCATATCTGTTTTGGACTCACATGTTCTTCAGTGCTATGGAGATGTGTATGTAGCTATTGCTGGCTCTTTTTTTTTTGTGTGTGTGTGTGTGTGTGTGTGTGTGTGCATGTGTGCATGTGTGTGCGCGCTTGGCGTCCTGGGCACTATCCCTGATAGTGCTCAAGGTTAGCACTCTACAACTTGAGCCACAGCTCCACTTCTGGCTTTTCTGGAGGTTAATTAGAGATAAGAGACTTACAGATTTTCTTGCCTAGGCTGGCTTTCAACCATGATCCTCAGATTTCAGCCTCTTGAGTAG
Organism: Perognathus longimembris pacificus; assembly: GCF_023159225.1. NCBI lineage: Eukaryota > Metazoa > Chordata > Mammalia > Rodentia > Heteromyidae > Perognathus > Perognathus longimembris. The sequence goes on along the minus strand of NC_063177.1, from coordinate 25,138,300 downwards.
CTAGGATTACAGGTGTGAGCCACTGGCACCCAGCAGCATTGGTGGATTTTAATGTCTTGGGGTTGGATATCCTGGAACCAGCTGGCCATGGATAGGTACTGAGAACCCACTGACTTACTGTTGGAAACAATGCAGTACCATTCTGTTTTGTACCCAATTTTGTATACCAAAAAGAAATTTGGTATCACCCTATACTACTTTTCCTCAAGTGAATAGATTAGGTTTTGCTACATTACTGACAACATTGCTCAATGAAATTATAAATAATTTAAAAGATGTAGTAGGCGCGGAAGGAGGCAGGAAGGGGAAAAACTAGGAGAAAAAAATAGAGGGTGACACTGTTCCAAAAGAAATGTACTCATTACCTGACTTATGTAACTTTAACCCCTTTATACCTCACCTTTATAATAATTTTTTAAAAAAATAAAGATAGAATAGAACAGTATGGCAATGTTAAGTGGAAAAAGTAGGCTATACAATTTTGTCTGTATTATAATCCCATTTTTGAGTAAACATAAACAAATTGAATATTCCTTTTCCAAAATGGTTGAGACCAGAAGTATTTAGATTGGCATTTTCTAGATTTTTAAATATTTGCATAGACCCTACCAGTTGAGCATCCCTAATAAGACAGTCTGAAATTAGAAATGCTCCAAATTCAAACTGAATGCCATATATATATATGTATATATATGTGTGTGATTTTTTTTTTTTTTGCCAGTCCTGGGGCTTAGAACTCAGGGCCTGAGCACTGTTCCTGGCTTCCTTTTACTCAAAGCTAGCACTCTACCACTTAAGCCACAGTACCATTTCCGGCTTTTTCTGTTTATGTGGTGCTGAGGAATCAAACCCATGGCTTCATGCATGCTAGGCAAGCACTCTACCACTAAGCCACATTCCCAGCCCCTGAATGCCATATTGATACTCAAAAAGTTTCAGTTTTCAAGGACTAGGAGTGTGGCTCAGTGGTAGAACACTTATCTAGCTTGCATGAACCCTAGATTCCAGTCTCAGCCTGTAAAATCAGAGCAGAAGTGTCAGCTCTCAGATATTCATATTAGTGACACTCAAAGCAGTTTTCCATTCCCCATTGGTTCTTAGGGTCCAGTTTATTGTTCACAAATAGGCCCACATTAGATTAATACCCAACGGGATGGGGCATCTTAAGTGCTTATCCTTGAATCTCCCATGTCCCTTGTACAATTCTAGCCAATAAAATTGGTGCTTTAGTTGAATTGGATTAAAACGAAACAGGATGCAGCTATCGTTAAGGAGATGAGAGAGATTTTTAACACATGATTATTAAGATAGTTTTGGTACGGAAGAAGTGCTCTCTTTAAAAAGATCTTTAGACTGGCAGGGGTACGTTCACTTTGTTTTTCCTTTGGAGTAGTCTGTGTGGGGCTACCTTATTTAATTTTTGCTCATGCAAATTATTTTTCCATAGTATAAAAGTTTCTCTTCTGATCAGTTATTAAACAAGCAAACAACTTCTAGCCAGGCACTGGTAATTCACACCTACAATCCTAACTATTTAGGAGGCTGAGATCTGAGAAGCATGGTTCAAACTGGGAGCAAAGTCCATAAGACTCTTATCTCCAATTAGTCACTCCAAAACTAGAAGTGGAGTATATCTCAAAGTGGTACGGTGCTAGCCTTGATCAAAAGAGCTCCCAGATAGTGCTAAGGCCCTGAGTTCAAGCCCCATAACTGACAAAATAAAAAAAAAAAGAAACTTTTTAAAATGCAAAGTAGCCTCATTGAGTCCCTGGGTTATCAAGTTTCCTTTTGAGAGCATTGTTTTGTTTTGTTTTTTGCCAGTCCTGGGGCTTGAACTCAGGGCCTGAGCACTGTCCTTGGCTTTTTGCTCAAGGCTAGCACTCTACCACTTGAGCCACAGCACCACTTCCAGCTTTTTCTATATATGTGGTGCTGAGGAATTGAACCCAGGGCTTCATGTATATGAGGTGAGCACTTTACCACTAGGCCACATTCCCAGCCCTTGAGAGCATTTTTTGTAGGTACACTTTGGATACTGTTTGCATGCTTTCAATTCTCTTGTGTTAGTGAAAGTTTCATGTGTCCCTGGCATTGACTATGTGTTGGTCCAGTAGGTCTGTACCTTCTGCAGTGTGAGGTAAACAGATGATTTCTATTTTGTGTCTGATGAACATTCCAGCATTGAGACAAACACAAAGAAACCCCAGTTGCATGCAAGGGAAGCACCGTGAGCCTAAAAATGCCTCTGCTTAATGCTTGATACTCTTGGCTCTTGGCCACTCAGTTCCCATAGTACCTACTGTTTGCCTTCCAGTAATCTTTTCTAGGAGGCAGGGAATATTTGTGGTTTGCACAGACAGCAATGGATTGAGGAGGGAGAAAGCACTGTCATGGAGTTCATCTGAGTTTTTCCATGTTGCTGTTCACTTTGATGTTAAAGGTTTTCTTCTTGGTCATTATTACTTTTGAGTCAACATACATTTGTAATATGGGGTTTCATTGTGATATTTCCATCCATGCACACAGTGTACCTTGAACAAATTCATGTCTTTGTCATATTCCTATTGCTCTCCTATTTCCCTACTTTTTCAAATAGCATTTGGTGGGTTTCATTATGCTATGTGTGTTATTCTCTTCACCCCTCAGTATCATGCTGATCTCTCAGATAGTTCCCTTTTTATATTCATGCTCCATTACCACTACTGTACCATCACCATCCTCCTCATCATTTTAGATTGTATTCCACAGATGAGAAAAAACATGTTGTATTTGGTGTTTCATGTTTGCCTTATCTCACTCAACATGAAAAATCTCCAGATCCACCCATTTTCCTACAAATAACCTCATTTCATTTTTCTCTGGCTGAGTAATATTCCATGGTGTATAATATATACCATAATTTCTTTATCCATTCATTGGATAAGGAATGGTCACCTCAGCTGATTTCACATTTGGCTGCTGTGAACAGAACTATAGAAAACATAAGTATATAAATATTTTTTCTGGTATATTGAATAGGTCTATTTTTAGTTTTCTGTGGAACTCCTATACTGATAATGGTTGCACTAGTTTACATTTCTGCCAATGGAGCATGAGGATTCTTTTTCTTGTATCCCTACCAGCATTTGTCCTTCCTTCTTCCCTTCCTTACTACCTTCCATTTGTTTTTTGTGATGGTACCAGGGCATGAACTCAGGGCCTGGTGTTAGCAATTTTGCTTTTTGGGTTGCAGCTGGTGCTCTATTACTTAAGTCATACCTCTAGAATCCCTGCTTTATACTGGCTAATTGAAGGTGAAGTCTCCCTGACTATTCTGCCTGAGCTGGCTTTGAACCTCAGTCATCAGGCCTCATCTTATAGTAGCTAGGATTACAAGTGTGAACCACCAGTACCTAGCCTATTTATTTTCTTGATTGCTGTTCTGACTGTGACAAGATGGAATCTTAGTGTAGTTTTGATTTACATTTCATTTATGGTTAAGGTTATTGAACATTTCATGTACTTATTGGCCATTTGTATGTCTTCTTCTGAGAAGGGTCTGTTCAATTTATTTGCTCATATATTAATTTTATTATCCTTTTATTGTTTAAATTTTTTGAGCTCTTGAGTTCTTTGTATAATCTGGTTATTAATCTTTTATGCATTGAATAGCTGGCAAAGATTTCTCTCCCATTCTGTAGGTTCTTTTTCTGTCTCACAATCATTTGCTTCCTTTGTGATATAATGGATCTTAGATTCAGTCAACATTTTGTTCACCTTGCTTTTCTTACTTTCTTATCTTTTTGTTTGTTTGTTTGTTTTTAGTGTTGAGGACTGAACTCAGTGCCTTGTACTTGCTAGGCAAGCACTCTTCCCCCGAACGAAATCCCCAACCCCTCACTCAGCTTTCTTGTTCATGGCAGGCATTCTACCACTTGAGCCATGCTTCTAGGTCAGCATTTTGCTTGTCAGTTGGAGATGGTGTCTCCTGGAGTTTTTTGCCTGGGCTGAAATCAAACTGTAATCCAGATCTCAGCTTCCTGAGTAGCTAGGATTAGAGGCATGACCCACTGTCACCCACAAATAGGTTATCTCTTGATTCTGGTAAATTTTTTTTGTGCCTTTTTTTTTTTCTTTTCCTTTTTTTTTTTTTTGTGTGTGTGTGTGGGGGGGGGGGGGGGCGAGGCTGGGGTCTTGGAGCTTGAACTCAGGGCCTGGGTACTGTCCCTGAGCTTATTTTGCTCAAGGTTAGCACTCTTCCCCTTGAGCCATTCCTGTACTTCTGTTGTTTTGTGTTGACATTTAATTGGAGATGAGAGCTTCATGGACTACCCTGCTGGCTTTGAGCTTGATCCTCAGCCTCCTAAGTAGCTAGGATTACAGACATGAGCCACACCAGCACCCAGCTTGTGCTTGTTTTGTTTTTTCTTTTTGTTTTTGGCCAGTACAAAGGTCTTGAACTCTTGGATTTCTTGCTTGCTCACTCTGTGAGGTTTTTATGCATTGCTGCTACTTCAGGGAAGGGTTCTCAGACAAACTTGATTCTTTCTATGTGTAGCTCATTGTTTTTTTCTATGTAGCTTTCTTATTCAAAATGTGGCAACCATATATTCCCAGTAAAAACAGCAAGGATTTCAGTCTTACCCATATTCTTCCACCAAAGAATTCCACCTCTCCCTCTCCTTTTGTAAAACTGCTAGCATTAAAAAAGGAGAGGACCATTTGCTAAGTACCAAGTAAGCACCAAAAGTGTTATTGTTTTACATCTGGAGTTTTAGAAAAGAAATGTAAAAATGCAATCAGGTCTTGTAAAGGGCTTTGTCAACATCACTGCCACACTGTTCTTGGCGTGCCTGCGTATAATAGAGTTTATATAGGCAATTTGTCTACACCTGCCACTTTTGTGTTACATGCCTGTCTTCCAGTTGGCAATCTAGGGGTTACTTAAACTATCTTTTCCTCCTCTTCCCTACTGTACCCTTTCATTTGGTAGAAATATGCAGATTATGGTGAGATACTCTGCTGTAGCTCACTCAGCATTTGAGAACTTGTCAGTAATAACCCAGAAGTGCCCTCCTTAGCACACTGTCTGCTGGTTCAAAACTCCAGGCAAGTATGGTTAACATACAGATGTTTTCTCTGAGGCCTCTTATCTCCTAAAAAGACACAGGTTTCTGACAGGTGAAACAAGTCTGGGCAAATATGCAACACTGATCTAATCGGCAGGAACAAGAGCAATGTTTTAACTGGTGCTACCTTTTACTAGCATCATTAAAGGTGCCCATTACTCTTTTATTAGCAGTTCCCACTCTTCCTTATCAGATTACAGAACAAACATAACTCATGGCAGTGATTTGATCTCTTGTTAAAGAGGATTACAGCTTTGCATTAACTCGGATTGACACAGTTTATAATTTGCTTGTTGATACTCAAGCAGGCATTGTCAGTGTTTGACCCCCCCCCCCAGCAGTGCTGAGGGAAAAGCCCCCCCCCCCCCATATATCATCATTAAAGATGGCGCCCAGCACAGAGAAAGGAGACTTGGGGCTTTCCTCTAGTGATGTTACAAAGGACAAAGAAACATTTTTCAAGTTCAAGTCTAAGACATGTGCCAGAAAATGCTACTATTGTTTATTCTCTTTTTCCTGATTCTCTGCTAAGCTTCTTATTCTGGAGAACTTATATTGTCAGATTGAAGTCTTGGTTCCAGGTAGTCAGTGGACTGAGAAAAGTGCATCACATCTTCTGGAAAGAGAAGTTCTCATTTCTGCAGTCACATTCTCAGCATTTCTTCAAAAGCTTGCATATTTTTCCCCCAAAGCATTTCTAATATTCTTTTTATTTGTTTTGCTTTACATTTTTAATTAGCATTAATTAGCTGTACTAGGATGTTTCATTTTGACATGTCTGTCTACACATACAGTTACCTTTTTCTTTTTTAGCTTTGAACTCAGGGCCTAGGTGCTGTCCCTGAGCTCTTTTGCCCAAGGCTAGTGCTCTACCACTTTGAGACACAGCTCCACACGTGGTTTTCTGGCGGTTAATTGGAGATAAGAGTCTCACAAACTTTCCTGCCTGGGCTGGCTTTGAACCGTGATCCTCAGATCTCAGCCTCTTGAATAGCTAGGATTACAGCCTGAGCCAATCTCAACAAGCTTCATTATTCTGTTTCCATACATGTAAATATTTTGACCCTCCCACCTTCCTTTAGTACCCTTAACCTAAACAGGGCCCATTTTATATTCCTGTCTTTTTTTTTTTTTAGTTTTTGCAAATTGTTTACATTTTTAAATTGAGTGTAAATATTTCTCTTAAGGATTTGTTGTTTTAAAGATTTTATTATTGGCTTTTCAAAAATATCTTACAGCTATTGTATTTTATCACAGCTAAGTAACTTGAAAGTGGGTAGGCAAATAGCTAAGGTTTTCACCTTTATCTAGATTAGTCATTCATATATATTATTAATATGCTTTCCACGAGGCTGGGAATATAGCCTAGTGGCAAGAGTGCTTGCCTTGTATATATGAAGCCCTGGGTTCGATTCCCCAGCACCATGTATATAGAAAATGGCCAGAAGTGGCGCTGTGGCTCAAGGGGTAGAGTGCCAGCCTTGAGCAAAAAGAAGCCAGGGACAGTGCTCAGACCCTGAGTCCAAGGCCCAGGACTGGCAAAACAACAACAACAACAAAAAAACCCCACAAACAAATAATATGCTTTCCACAATGGCATTAGATTGCCAATATATGTAGGCTATTTCCATTTCTGAATGAAGTCATTCTTTGCTCTGATTCAGCCCAAGTGTGTTATCCAGTTTTTGATAGGCAAGGGATGAGCCGGTAACAACGTCACATCTACTAGCTCTAAGCCCTTTATGGGCATTTTTGTTTCATCCTTATAGGAAACTTGTGAAATGCTCAACATCTGCATTTTATGATGGGAATACTAAGGCATGGAGCAATTAAGTAGCTTACCAAGGTTAAACATCAAGCAATGGAGCTGGCACATGCATGTGGTGCTACTTCTAAGAAATCAGCAAGCTTTTTTTAGAAATAATTATTTGGAAACGATGTGCCAGAGGGAAGTTGTATGTACACCCATACACACATACCTTTCAATTAAAAGCATTTTTAGAAAATAAACTTACTTAGATTGAGGGGGTTTTTTTTGTGCGTGTGTGCTGGTACTGAGGCTTGAACTCAGGGCCTGGGCACTCTAGGCTGACACTCTTTTTTAATTTTTTAAATTTATTTATTAAACAAATTTTTTTGACAAGGTGTTGTGCAAAAGGGGTACAGTTACATATTAGGGCAGTATGTACATTTCTTGTGCTATATTACACTGTGTTTTTCTTTCCCTTCCCTAGGTCAGGTAGACATATACAATATACAATGTACCAAGAACATATACAGTAGCCATGTGTCCTACGCCAAAGAAAATTCGCCTAGGGCTTTAAATGTAATGTCTACAATAGACAGTATGTCGACAATAGTCTTATATGAACGTACGTACATATAGCTTTTGAGCTGTTGTGATCCACTGAGAGGTTAATTTTTGACCTTTATATGTTGAGTAGTTGTTTGGTTTTAGTTACATAACGTAGGGTTGCTGACCCAAACCTGTGGGAAATATCGTTTGACAAGAGGTTTTTGGTTTCACAGACCTGGTCTCTACTGTCTCTCCTTCACCCCATCTTAACAGTCATATATCAGGGAGATCATGCCCCTTTGTTTTCTGTGTTCTAGGCTTGTCTCGCTCAACATTATTTGTTCAAGTTCAAACCATTTCCCTGCGAATAACAATATTTCACCATTCCTAATCGCTTTGTAGTATTCCATTGTGTATAGGTACCATATTTATTGGATCCATTCATCTGTGGAGGGGCATCTGGGTTGATTCTATATTTTGGCTATTGTGAATTGTGCAGCGATAAACATGGAAGTGCAAATGTCTTTTTGATATCTTGGGACCTGCTGTTCAGGATAGATTAGGCTGACACTCTTATTACTTGGATCACAGCTCCTCTTCCATTTTTTTGGTGGTTAATTGAAGGTAAGAGTTTCATGGACTTTCCTGCCCAGGCTGGCTTAAAACTGTAATCCTCAAGATCTCAGCTTCCTGAGTAGCTGGGATTACAGTTATAAGCCACTGATGACCAGTTCAGTTTTTTCTTTTCTTTTTTTTAACATACATACATATTCTTTATTATTAGCATCAATTAGTTGTACAAAGGAGTTTTATTTTGACATGCCCATTTATGTATATAATATATCTAGATCAGACTCACCTCTCTGTCACTTTCCATCTCCCATTCCCAAACCAGTTGCCTGAGCTTAAACCGTGTGAGGCTATGCCATTGTGACTTTGCTAATAGAGAAGAGTTAGCTTTTACTTTCTATTTTAGTATGCTTTGTCATCACTTTTTTATTTATTTTAAAAAAATGGTCTAGCAAGTGATAGATCCCACAGTGTGGGGAGGTGCTGGCCTGTTGTCTGATACATATTTTCTCATTTCACTGTAAACTTGAAATGTACTATTCATCTCTTTACAGAGTATTGCTCAGTGTTCTCCATTTTGCATTTCTCCTTTCTGTTTGAGTCCAGTCTTTCTTGTTCTAATTTCCCATGTAGGCTGTCACTCTTAAGAGCTTCTAACTACCAATCTGACCTCATGGGTTCTGCACATGTTGAGTCTTGCCTTCTTCACATTCTATGTGGAGCCACTCCTCTTTGCTGTGAAACAAAACTCATAGTCTAGAACCCACCCTGAAGGCCTTCAGTAATTGGTTGCCTTGCTACCATCTTTCTCTTCTTTGTCACCTGTTGGGGCAACATGCCCTCATACCATTCAGAGTGGGGCCCTGCTTTCCCAGAACATGTCCTTCCTGATCCTTTCCTGTCTTTATTCTCCTTCCTTAACCTGGAGGGGCTCCCAGCCTGTCCACCACCATCCTGTCTTATGGAGGTGTTCATAACCATTTGAAGGTACCAGCCTTTTGCCAGGGGACTCTTGCGATCCCCATACTCCATTGGGTGGATGTCTTTCTCTTCTGAATACCCTCCTCCCCCATTTTGCTTGTTCCTCCCCAGTGCTTCACAAAAGCACCTACAAAGTTTTTTGTTTTTTTTTCCTTGCTAAGAGTATTAGCCTACAAGTTAAAGAAGTATGGTTATGTTATGTTATAATTTTCTATCTGGTATTATCAAAGCTTTTATGCTTATATATTTGAAATAATCTACTTTAGTTCTAATCACATTTTGCCTTATGTAGCATTTTTTTTAGCACAGTATTATTTATAAGAGTTTATGAGGGCTTTTTCAGTGCTGTCAGTCTGCTCAAAGCTCGAGAACTGGCTTGGATTCTTGGGCAAATGGTATGTGCTCTGGTCTTCAGGTATTGTGCAACCCTGAGATCTTTTCTCTGTGTGCCTTAGTGGTTTTGGTTTTGTTCAGTACTGAAGGAGAACTCAGGGCTTCATACTTGCTCAGCCTGCTTGTTTACTCACTCAGCTGGCGCTCTGCCACTTGAGCCACAGCTCCAGCCTGGCTTTTTGCTGGTTATTTTGAGAGGAGGCTGCCTTCTCTAGAGTACAGCCTCTTAAGCAGCTAGGATTATAGATGTGAGTCACTGGTACCCAGATTCGTGTTTTTCCTTATGAAGTGCCTCTTGCTCACCAGTCCCAGAGAATAAAATATACTTTTTGTTTCTGAGAAAGGATTGTTTTAAATGTAGTATTTACAGATAATTATTCAAATAAACAATTCGTGTATAACATCTATATATTGTGCCATTGTCCCTTTGCCTACAATACAGACATATCCATATCTTTACCATCTTATAAACAGTTGGCTATAGACTTCCTTTCCAAAACTCCTCCACAAGCCTTCAGCTTATAAGTCTGTACAAAGTGACTGCTGTGATTATTTTTGCTAACAGTCCTATATATGATTGATGAGAATGAATTGTTTTTGTTTTACCTCTTTTGCTAACTCCTTTTATTTACTGTCCTTTGCTCTGTGAATCTCTGTCTATGTCCATATTACATACATCAGCCCCAGGTTGCCTCCTCATTCTTTTTTGTTGTTGTTGTTGTTGTTGTTGTTGTTGTTGTTGCCAGTCCTGGGGCATGGACTCAGGGCCTGAGCACTGTCCCCTGGCTTCTTTTTGCTCAAGGCTAGCACTCTACCACTTGAGCCACAGCACCACTTCTGGCTTTTTCTATATATATGGTGCTGAGGAATCGAACCCAGGGCTTCATGTATGCAAGGCAAGCACTCTACCACTAGGCCGTATTCCCAGCCCCAAAACTTTTCCTTTTTTTTTTCTTTTCTTTTTTTTGCCAGTCCTGGGCCTTGGACTCAGGACCTGAGCACTGTCCTGGCTTCTTTTTGCTCAAGGCTAGCACTCTGCCACTTGAGCCACAGCGCCACTTCTGGTCGTTTTCTATATATGTGGTGCTGGGGATTGAATCCAGGGCTTCATGTATAGGAGGCAAGCACTCTTTGCCACTAGGCCATATCCCCAGCCTTGCCTCCTCATTCTTTATGGTGTGTGCCTCCATTCGAGAACGTTTGCACTGTTGGAGAGCCTACCTTTAATTTATTCATAGCTCATGACCCTGTTGGAAAAGCACCAGAAAGAGTGTGGTTTGTGTACTTCTCATTTCTATCTAGCCCTTTGCTTAGAAGGTTTTCGAGGTCTTTTTTACTAGGATGAACTCTAGGAAAAGATTTTCCAAGAATCTTACTTTTCAGTCACTTCCTTGAGCTTGATATTCTGCAGTAAGTTTTCCTCTTGGCCATCTTACCTGTAACGTTTATGTCATGCTTGGTTTTGGTAATCTTTCTACAAATGATTGGTTTGTGGAGAGACCAGCAGGACTTTATGATGACCAGTTATACTTCTGGTCAGTGTTTTGGACTACTTTCATGATTTGTTTAAGAAACAAACAGAAGTTCTGGAATGCATTATGTATGGTTACCTTTTGTTATTTTTAGTGTTGGCATGAAGTGTCAAACCAAGAAGGATCTGTAGAAAAAGGTACTGCCTCAGTGTGCACTGAGGCCCATTGCTGGGAAGCACCTGTACTGGGAGCTGTTACTAACTACCCAAGAAATGAGGTCTAGAATGAGCCATAACCATACCTTGTGTTTTATCTATGTCTCCCTCTGGGGAGTAGAACACTTTATAAACATGAACCCTTTTACCCTGTGGGCACCTCCACTTAAAAGGTAAATAAGACTGAAGGGTCTTTGTCCTCCAATATAGATGAGGAAACATCAGCTTGAGAGGGAAATTACTTGAGCAGAGATAGGTGAGGAGATCCAGTAGTAGGCCTGCAAGCTGTGGTGACCCTGACACCCCGGAGTCCCTTCCTGTGCAGTTTCCCCTCTGCTTTTCAAGGGGCTGGGGGCTGGGGCTGGGCCTTTGTCTCTTGTGTGGAATGTGAAATGCTGCAGAGACGAGCAATTGTTCTTCAATGCTTTGTGCTCCCTTATAAGAAAGAAGAAATCAATACACATTTTCTCATACACACACTTGGCAGCACTTCGTCGCCTCTTCCACAGCTCGATCCTGCAGGGGAGGCACAAGTATGCAGCACCACAGGCGCCCCAGCTTCCAGGGGAAGAATTGCAAACTACTCATTTTGTACTTAGCAATCAAGCTTTTTAAAGCCAGCCATGTAAACAGCTGAGGCCATCAAGCTGCAGACCGCAGGCACTCAGTGGTGCCACTGGTACCGGAGAGGTGGTCCTCTTGTGAGTGTGAAAAGCCAGAGGAGTCCTAGGCTGAACCACTGAAGGGTTATACCTGACCAGCACTGGCACAGAGTTGTCTTTTGCAGTGTTCTCTCTCCCTCCCTCCCTCCCTCCTCCCTCCCTCCCTCCCTCCCTCCCTCCCTCCCTCTCTCTCTCTCTCTCTCTCTCTCTCTCTCTCTCTCTCTCTCTCTCTCTCTCTCTCTCTCTCTCTCTCTCTCCCCCCCCCCCTCTCCCCCTTTCTCTTTGGCCTAGCTTCTGAGGATTCAGTTTGTTTTGTTTTGGTGGTTAATTGGAGGATAAGAGTCTCATGAACTTTCCTACTTGTGCTGACTTTGAACCAAGATCCTTCAGTCTCAGCCTCTTGAATAGCTAGGATTACGCCAGACCCAGTTCACATTCCTCTCCATTTCCTCAGGAGAGGATGAAGCCCTTTGAAAGCCACCATTAGGAATCAAAACGAATGGCAGCAGTTCTCATTTTATTTTTTTCAGTAGACTAAGCTAGAGCCCTATCTCAAGTTGAATTTAATTTTCTAATTAGAAAATATGGTACTGATCTCTGAAACTTGGTCACAACAGTTAAATGTAGGGCTTGCATAACAGAATCTGTTACCATTGGGAATAGAAATGGCAGTTTAGGTGACAGACAGGACAGCCTTGCAGGGCAGAGGTGGGCGCAGCGTTATTTTGAGTTAGCAGAGTGGCTATAGATTGTGTGGGGAATGGGGGTCTGGCTTCACATAGAGGAGATGGTCAAAGCAGAGACAGAGTTGCCGGGACAGGCAGGATGTTGAGATGAGAGGAGGGCAGGGGCAGAACGTGGGAGAAGAGCAAAAGAGACAAGGGAGGATGGAGAGGACTGAACCTTGGGGAGCAGGTAGACAAGCTTGCTCCTGCTGTCCCACAGTCCCTCTCCCACTCAGATCTGTGGACTGGCTGCTTTATGTTTACTCAGCGGTTGCTGCTTTTTTATTTGGATTGGACTGTGTTTCTTAGAGAAAAAGAAAAAACACAAAAACAAAAAACCCTCCAACTTGTCACCAAACATAAAAGTGGAGTGCCTGGCTGAGGCTCTCTGGGTGGAAGATGAATATGCTTACTAATTTCTACATGGTTTGACCCCCTGGAAGTTGGAGTTCAGTGAAGCGGGAGATGCAGCCTGTGCCACCCCCAGGCCCAGGGTCACTGGGCAGTGGTCCTCACGTGGATACCAGCGTAACTGGGCATCCTCTCCCTTCCCTGCTTGCCGCTAGGAGAAAGTGATTCACGTCTAAGCAGTGAAGCATCCCCTGGCTTTTAACAGGAGCTGTTAGAGGGGCTGCCGTTTGAACAAGGAGCTTCATCTTCCTGAAGCCAGCAGTCACAAAACCGTAAACACAACACCGGCCAACTCTATTGCCACGATCACAGTGGCCTGACGTTAATATTAAACATCTCCAGCAAGGCAGAGAGCTTATGCCTGATTCCAGAGTAAAAATAAAGAGAAAACCCTGCTAAAAAATAGTGAGATGATTTTTGTCATCTTTCCTTTGTGAGGCTATTTGTCTTCTCCCACATCAAATCTCTTATAAAACAGTCAAACTGTGAAAAGTGGAAATCAACCCAAGAATACGGAATATTAACGCACAAAAAAGGAGTAGTCTCCCTTTTGTCTGAAGAACAGCTTCTGTCCCCATTTCACCCTTTTTGTTTGTTTGTTTTTGTTAAGTCCACTAAGGTAATTTTTTTTTAAAGAATGTGAATAACTTGAGTGGAGTGGAATGACAAAAGTTTCAAGTATTTTTCCATCTTTGTTTAGGTGAAAGAAGACCTTCACAGATTGCACCCGGGGTTCCTTCTGGCTCTCTTCTCTCCTCCTTCCTATCTTCCTACCCATCTTCCTCCTCCTTCCCCTCCTCCCCCTCCTTCCCATCCATCTAGTTCCTTTGTTTGGGGCTTGAACCTGCTTCTTTGAACATTTATAAATCTTGAGTCTGTCTTATATTTAGGAGACAGGCCAGAGGCCATACGTCACCATTTATAATTTAAAGCTTGTAGGGCTAAAAGCATTTGCAGAGGTTTGAAGGACCTAGTTCTGACCTGACCAAAAGAGTGCACTGGAACAGACCTTCCCAAGTCTCCTTCAAGCCCTGGGAGAATGGTGATGGGAGCAGACACACACAGCCAATTTATGGCCTAGTTTGCTCCAGCTTCCTGGTTGCCTGGTCTCCTTAGAAATGAGTCATGTACTGCCACCTTGTGGCAGATTTGGGCAGCTGCTGTTTTAAGTTGAGATGGCTGTGCCCTTGTGTCTAGATTTAGGTAATTAGTGAGAGAGTGGAGGGGATTCTGTTGAGTTACTGTCAGCTACTTTGCCAGTTTGAAACTGTTACAGAGTAGGTCTTGGGAGAGATAAGGTTTTCTTTTACTTCCTTTCTCTGTTTTGTGCTTTTTGTGTTTTCTGTCACTCTGTTTTGGTTTTGCTGTCAATGTGACATGCATTCAGGAAAAGAGTGAGGTGTGATTGCAGGAAAAAAGCCTGTGATCCTCTTATTGTTGGAGACTAAAAGAGGTAAGTAAGGGAGAGTTCTGCCCTGACCTCTACTTTTCTTCCCTCCAGAACCCTAAGCTTTTTGCACTCCTGACTTGCTTGCTATTCTAAGTGATGCTCACTGTTTACTAGAGCTGCGCCTGGCTCTGCTCTTGGTTGGCCTTCTGACTTGTCCTCTTGGCAGTCTTGTGTGCCAGTGTGAGTCCCATTCTGGGGTGGGCACTGGGTCACCCTTTAGCATGGAACATTCACCCGCTGTTTCCATCAGCATCTTCCCCCTGTAGGTCATGGTCACTGATGTTGAGCAGGACCGTTTGGGTGAGAGCAACAGAAGGAATAAAAGATAAAGGAGGGGCTGGGGATATAGCCTAGTGGCAAGAGTGCCTGCCTCGGATACACGAGGCCCTAGGTTCGATTCCCCAGCACCACATATACAGAAAACGGCCAGAAGCGGCGTTGTGGCTCAAGTGGCGGAGTGGTAGCCTTGAGCAGGAAGAAGCCAGGGACAGTGCTCAGGCCCTGAGTCCAAGGCCCAGGACTGGCAAAAAAAAAAAGATAAAGGAAAATATCCTTTAGTCCCTCGTGTTCTTGGGAGCCAACCATAAGGCATTCAAGATGGACTCCTGGGTCCTACTGTATTGGTTGCTGTGTCTTGTGGCATTTTATAACATCCTAGATGGTTGGGCTGTTTATGCAGCAAGGACTTTGCTTAGCGATATAAAACCACCATGGTTAAGGAGGACACTGCTGCTGTCTTACTGCTGAGCAAGCAGGGATTTGGGAGCCTAAGGAATTCACCGCAGGCCATGGATCTGAGCCACAGGCAGAAGCAGATCAGACTCTAGGTTGTAAGTACTGCACACTTATTATGTGCTGTGTGCCAGCACAGATGATCAGCTATGTTTGGTGACTGTCACTGTACGTGAGGAAAAGCTATTGTCCAGGACCTTCAGGTGTCTCTGGGAGGACAGTGGAGCAATGCCAGCCTTTGCCCTTTGGCCCATTTTAGTTTCTGACAGTTAGAATGGGGGCTTGCATCTTCCTGGAAGAGGATCCCTTGTTCAGTGCCATTTGCCAGTTTATGCCAAATGATAATTGGCAAGGTACCTTTCTCAGCAGATCTGTGGAATTCCCGGGCATGTTGATGGGTGAAACAGAAGAGAGTGGAGCTTTATAAGGGCAGAAAGAAGTATTTATTCAGAATGTAAGTGGCAGGACTGGGGTGTAGCTCGGTGGTAAGACACTTGCTTAGCATATATAATGCCCCAAGTTTGATCTCTAGCACTGCCAAAAAAAAAAAAAAAAAAGAAAGAAAAAGAAACATAGGAGCCAGTGATATCTGTGGGGGAGGAGGAGGTGTGCACACGTGCCAGTCCTAGGGCTTAAACTCGGGGCCTGGGCATTGTCCCAGAGTCATTTTGCTCAAGACTAGTGTCCTACCACTTGAGCCATGGCTCTACTTCCAGCTTTTTGGTGGTTGAAATAACAGTGGGGCCGGCTGCCTAGGCCAGCTCTGAACCATGGCCCTCAGATCTCAGTCTCCTGAAAAGTGAGGATCACAGATGTGCGCTATTGGCGCCTGCCTCAGTGATGTCCTCTGTGTCCTCTGTGTTTGCTCTCACCACTGAGGAGCTGAGGGTCTTCTTTGGAGCTTCTGCGGACTGGAGGATTCAGTGGGGTCAGCAGGAAGACTGGCCCAGGAGCAGCAAGGGCAAGTCACAGAATGAGTTCCTGCGTGTCTGTGCTTGTGGAGTGAGCTATCCTGGACTGCTGGATGGTGATCCTCCATGGTAGCTAATGAAGTTCAAGTAGGCACTCAGTCATTGTTTATTAGATATCTCACTCTATGTTGTACATTGATGGGCCATACTCATCTAGCAAGTGTTTTGTAAGCTTCCATAGCACTTAAGTAAATGTGTTGAAGATACAAATGTAAAAAAAGGTGACAGCAGTGACATCACCATCACTTTTGGAAGCACGTGTTTGTCATCAGTGGCTTGAGGTGCAGGCAGGCATGTGAATTTCTGCACCAACCTTGTGTCTGTTGATTCTCCTTGAAGTGTTTTGGGTTTGATCCAGACTCTTACCAGACATGAGTGCTGGTAGAATTGGAACCCTTAGTGTGATTTTTTCCCATCACGTTCTATTGTTCACCCTTGGTTCTTAAATGTATGTTTTGGGGGTCAGGTTCAGCAGCAGAAAAAATTAAAAAAAGCCACCAGGGCTGCAGTGTACATGCAAAATCCTGTAGCATGTGGGAGAAGTGGAAGAGTGGAGAGGAAGGGAAGGCTAGGATGTACACTGGATGTGCCTTAGGGTTTGCTTCTCCCTCATGAGGCAACAAAGGAATAATTTAACATTAATAACCAAGGGAAAGTTAGAGGTGTAGCCCTGTTTGCTCTATGAAACAGGGTCTCACTGTGTAGTCCCGAGTGGCCTCCAACTTAAGTGTTAGGACAGGATTACAGGCATGTACCACCATACTCTATTTAGGTTATCTGAATAATTTTAACCAGGAGATCAGCATTATTGTCTCTTGTACATTTGAAAGACTGGGTGTGGTTCTTGCTTAGACATAGTGATCTACCTGTACAGACTTTTTTTTAGAGAACAGAGAATGGCTGCTTTTTTGGGCTACTCCATCTGCCCTGACCACAGGAGTGCAGGGTATGTCAGCTCAGGGGATTGTCTCAGAGCTTGGGGTTTCCAGGCAGAGCAGGAGCACTGTGGTCTTACAGAGCAGACAGTATAATTCCTCCAGGGCCCCGGATGCCACCAGCTCCTGACCTAAAGACCCACACCGACCATTTGCAGATTTAATATGCTCCTTTGTTCTGTTTGCCCAGATAACATTGTGAAAAGTGGTCTGTGTTGCAGACGTGTGAGGAGCCTGCATGGAACTGAAGGGAATGTGCTGGATCCATGGCGTTTGTTATACATGTACGCTGCCTTTCACTCACCCACCACACGCTTACGGCTCACAGCCAGACCTAGACCTGTGCCCCTGAGTCTTGAGAAGAACTCTCCAGGAAGCCTGCTCCTCACACATGCACTGCACACACACATTCTGTCTTTATAGAAAATGGCTGCTAATCCATGATCATTTTTTTTCAGAAACAGGTTTTATGATAATATAGTAAAAATATTAAATTAGAAAATGCCTCACTAAGGGTTATAAAACCTTACTACACTAGAGATAGGTAATTATCCCCTCTACAGCCTAAATGACAGTTTAAAAGAAATAAAAATGTTAGTGCTCATTACTTGCTTTTGTAGGTTGCAATAAAGGGTAAGTTAAATTTTAATTCAAGGAAGAGCCCCTGCTATCGACCTTCTACCTTAGGTCCAAGTCCTGTTAATTACTCGGTCGCTTTTTTTCCAGCATGATACCAACATTAATACATTTTCATAGACATTCCCACTGGCCATTGAGACCAAGAATAGGGATAAAGTGGGGGTGGCATTTCAGACCAGGAGTGTGAATCTTGATTCTTAATGTGATTGGCAGCAGCAGTTATGTATTTTAAAAAGCAACAGCCACGCTCATTTGCATAGCCTTAAGAGGACCAGAGTTCTTAAATGCCACACTTCCCCTGGAGATCTGAAGGGAGACAGAGGTAGCTTGGAGGATTGTTAGGCAGCCCCTCACACAGCCGGGTCTGGGGTGGGAAAGATGTGGCAGGGAGACGCGCCCTACTGCAGAGTCAGGCTCGCTGTGCATCGGCCTTGTCATTGCCTTGCTTCTTCTGCTTTCTGGGATGAGGTAAGGGGTAAGGGATTTGGGTGCACAGAATTTTGCTTTTCAGATGTTTCAGCCTGCCTCCTAGTTGACACCAGGTCTAGCATTGTCTTAAGCTGGGGGGAAGCTTTGCGTCCTATGCCTCCATCTTTATCCTGGGTGTGCTGAAGTAGACAGAATTTGAAGGTATAGAACACACCTGGGCTGGCAGGTCAGCATCCCTTTGCTGACCTTTCTCAGTTGTCCTTCTGCCTTGCACAAAGCTATCTTGAGGCCTGACCCCAGTGTACCATGCACTGGCCCCGAAGGGGAAGACCTCTAGCTAGGTACCAGGCAGGAGGGAGGCCAGCTTGAAACATGGGTGCAGGGATTGAGAAGGGAAATCCCCCACAGTCTGTATAAAAAGAACCCTGTAGCTCACATGGCTTCCAGGTCTTCATTTTTAATTCTTTTAGGCTTCTTTGTTTTAAGACAGGATCTCTGTGTAGCCTAGGTTGCCTTGGAACACATGATCTTCCTGACTCAGCTTCCCTAGTCCCTAGATTACAGGCATGTGCCTCCACTTCTAGCCAGGCCTTTTATTTTCACCCAAATTATAGGAGAACACAGTTGGGTTGTCAGTTGGTAGATCATAAAAGTAAATTTTGGTGGTGGCTCACTGTGTGGTCTTTGTTTTTGCCATGTAGTTCAGAAAGTATGGAAAGAATTGACATTATTATGACCTCTCTTATTCTTATGTACTGGTTTATGTGACAGTTGATGCTAGACTCTTTGTTCCAGTAAATAATCCTCATCCCTAGCTTCATGAACAAATTGGAGGGAAAAGCTTCATCTGTGTTACAAAGACATGCATTTGCAGTACCATTTTACACACTTATACTGCCATTACTGTATTGTGCTGTCATTAAATATATCATGTGCCCTGATCATAGGTTATATAGATAACCCAACTCAGAAGAAATGCTTAATCAGACTATTGCCCCAAGAAATTTATTTCTATTTAATTGCAGAAAATTCAAGCATAAAGCAATTATAGCAGAATAGAAATCTATAGACAAAGTCAAATGGAAATACCAGTTTAAAAAACAAAATGATAGCAGTGTGCTGTAGTCCTAGTTACTCAGGAGGCTGAGATCTGAGGATTATGGTTTAAAGCCAGTCCATTGTTCTTTCATCCACCAAGAAGCTGGAAGTGGAGCTGTGGCTGTAGTGGTAGAGTTATTAGTCTTGAACAAAAAAGCTAAAGAACAGCACCGAGGCCCTGACTTCAAGCCCAGGACTGGCATCTCACGCTCCCCCCCCCCCCCATACGTACGTACATACATACATACAAACAAAAAGATACTGCAAAAATTCCAAGTTAAGCTTGGGTGCTAGTGGCTCATGCCAGTAATCCTAGTTACTCAGGAGGTTGAGAGCTAAGGATTGCTGTTCAAAGCCAGCCCAGGCAGAAAAGTTCTCCGTGAGATTCTTATCTCCAATTCACCACTCAAAAACCAGAAATGGAGCTGTGGCTCAAAGTGGTAGTGCACTAGCCTTTAGCAAAAGAGTCAGGGACTGCACCCATGCCCTGAGTTCAGGCCCCATGACCACCACCAACAAGAAAAAGTTATGAATGATTGTGGGTATCAAGTCAAAGTGGCATGGAGATTTCATTGGATGCGTTACAAAGGCCTGTAAACTTACAGTGTCTTGATAATTGTATCCTTTGTGACCATAAAATTTACTATGAAAAGTTATATGTAGCATCTTAAAAAGTGTGTGAACTGGATGCAAGGTTTGTGACATACTTGCAGGGCTCCAGAGCCACAGCCTCTTCACACCACTCTCACCAGCCCCTGAGCATGAGGCCTGCATTGCTGCTCCCTGGTCCTGGAGCAGAGGGCTGGGCTGCAGGATGGAGGCTCGTGATGGCCCTGGGCCCCAAGGAGAGCTGCTCCATATCAGTCTGATTGCAGTGCCAAGGCCGAGGGCAGAGGGATGCTGAAAAGAAGCAGAAGTACCAGGTTTGAGGTTGTGGCCATGTTGGGGGCAGAAATGGTACAATCTGAGGTGGTGGGGATTGGGATGCTTTTTACAGGTCCCCACAGCTGCTGATACAGTGAAGTTGCTTAAGGATGTTTACTCAGAATTGCCCTATTGATTCAGACTTCCCCTGAACCCCAGTATTCTTAGAACTCAAACCACTCCATCTCCCAGGTTGCAGCTTTGCACACCTGGGTGTGCAATGATCAAAGCTGCTCCACTGCTGCTGGGGCACAGAAAGGAAGCATTTGCTCGAGGCAGTGATGGCGCGGGTGGCTGGTGCCGGCAAGCAAGGGGGTGGGAAGGCTGAATAGCACTCAGCCTCCTATCTCCCTCTCAGCAGCCTGCGGTCATACTGTCCCTGTCCTCATGGCAACTCTTCCTCACTGCCACTTAATTCTGCCGTTAAGTGGCTAGAGAGATTTGTGTTTGCTGGTGAATAGGTCAGCTTATGTGGTGAAGGCTGGCCAGAATGGCGCTGCCGGTTCTGGGCTGGAGGAGGCCAGGCACACACAGATGTGTACACAAGGGAACAAAAGAGGAGGCTGCAGCTCAGGGTGTGCTCCCTTGTCCACAGGCCTCAAGGTGAGAGTCCAGGCAGATTCTTGCAGTAAAATTCTCTGTCTGTCCTGGAGTCTGCGGCATGAGTGGTCATTTTACATTTTGCTTTCTGCAGTTTCAAGATTTTTCACTTTTATTTTTTTGAAGCTCTGATACACTCTTCTTATTGCTGAGTTTTCTAATTATAGTACCTCCACAACTACATTAGGATGATTCAACAAGAGTCAAATAAGTTTGTGTGTTTTTTTTTTTTTTGCTGAACTGAAAACACTGTGGGAAGATAGGGTTTTTGTGATGACATTAGAGACAAGGAGCGTGCTCTCTAAAGCCTGTTTTAACAAGGCAGATGACTGTCTTTTGGGTTAGATCTGAAGATGTCAGAGCTGGTGACTCCCTAGATCGTCACCATAGCTATGTGCCCCCTGCCTCCAGGAGGCCTGGGGGGACCTGCACACTGGCAGAACATGACCACAAGGTCATCTCACATGGTTCTCTCCTGGATTGCACATCTCCTTTGGGTTGAACTTTCTACAACTATGTGTCTCTGCCTCTCTGCTGGAGGATCTGCTCCGTGTCCACAGACACTGTGCTGAGGCTTCTGTCTCATGTCCCCACCCCCTTTGAAAAAAAGCCTTGGCGCATGCACGCATATATGCACATGCACACTACTATACTTAATATAGACAGAGGTTGAAAGTGATCATTTATGTATTTTCATGTCCCCAAGACTCTGCCATGTTAGGATTTTTCTTAATGCCAAAACCCAACTTTAGAAATAAGTGTATCCAATCACGTCGCTTGTTCGACTGAGACCAGAGAAAGCAGGCCGGGAGTGGGGGAACCCTGGTTCTACTCCTGAACACATGATGGTAATTGGAATCTTGTTGCTGGGTCATTTTCATTGTTTTTCAAGTACTGCCAAGCCCAAGAAAATGTATGAAAACTAAATTATATCCCCTACATCCCATGTCTGATTGAATCCTCCTCATCTCGTGGCAGTCTCATACATCCTATTAAAATATTCAATCTTGTTTTCTTACTGAAGAGCCTGTCTGTAAAGGGCAAACTTATAGAAAACTCATTCCCTGGAGACAGGGTATCTGGCCACACTGGATTATTTACATATTTTACTGTTTGATTGGCTGCTTGTGGGTTTCATATTCCTCTTGTATTTGTGGATAAGAACTGTGAGATGCATTTTTTAATTACATGGCTGTGTTTTCAGTTGAGGAAACAGATGAGGGTATTTCCTAGCTTCATAGTTTCTTCTTAACCTTGAAAAGTTAACCAACGTGTTAACCAATTTATTTTGTTTGTGTTCTAGGACAGAGTTGTATCGATCTCTTTTTGGCCAGCTCAGCCTTCCTGACACAAGCCATGGAGATTGACATCACCCGTCCCCTCTGCTGCTGGCCCTGGGGCTGGGCTCCCAGCACCTACCACCACCCCCTGCTTGGCAGTTTGTCCAGATGGAGGCCACATGACGCAGCAGGGCTGACTCCAAGAACATCCCAGGAAAGGTGCTGTGTTCAGACCCTGAGCCAAACCACAGGGCATGAGGCCCTGACCTTTAGCGTCACAAATAAAGAGTATTGTCACGTCACCACCATGTGTGATTTCTTAAGCAGCACAGAGTAAGTCTGATAGAGTTGTAGCAGGGTTGGCTTTTTTTTTCCTATTAAAATGGCCTCATACAACATGAACCTCTTCATTTTCTTTATCAGTTCATCCATTAATGTATTTTTCCACATTTGGGTATTGTGAAGAGTGCTTTGGTGATTGGGAGGCAGATGTCCGCAGGTCTCACTCATTTCCAGGCTTTTTGATACATACTCAGACATACTGCTGGGTTGTATGGTGATTGGGGTGTGTCTGCCTGAGACCCTGACATGGGACCTTGCCCGTGCTCACTACCTGGTCTACAACTAGGCTACATAAACTCCCAACCCCTATTTTTAGGGTTTTGTTTTTTTGCTGTTGAGTTATTTGACTTTTGTGGGTGGGTAGATGGATGGATGAATAAATAAAATATAGTATATATCCATAGTGGAATACTACTCAGCCTTAAGCAAAGAATCTTGTCATTTGTGACAGTGTGGTAATCCTGGAGGGCGTGATACTGAGTGAGCTAGCAGGCACAGGCCCATACCTGCCACAAGATCTGCCTTGTACGTGCAGTGTCAAAGCAGTGACCTCAGAAGCAGAGCAGAATGGTGGTTCCCAGACCTGGAGAAGGGATGGGGACAGTGTGACTGAGGCAGGTCTCACATAGCAGGATGGTTGCAGGTAATAACATGTTGTATATTTCAGAATAATAGAAAAACTAAATTCTAAATGGCTCAAGTAAGCTGATGGATATGTTAAACAACCTGATCTAATCTTAATCCATTCACTTATCTATCGGTGGGTCTATCCATCTACCTACCTACCTACCTACCTACCTACCACTTTATTCTACCCCCAAAATAAGTACAATTAGGACTTTTAAATTAAAATTAACATCTTTTGCCCTCCTCCCCCTAGTGGCTCACGCCTATAATCCTAGCTACTCGAGAGGTTGAGATCTGAGATTGCAGTTCAAAGTTAGCCCAGGTAGGATTCTACCCCCAAAATAAGTACAATTAGGACTTTTAAATTAAAATTAACATCTTTTGCCCTCCTCCCCCTAGTGGCTCACGCCTATAATCCTAGCTACTCGAGAGGTTGAGATCTGAGATTGCAGTTCAAAGTTAGCCCAGGTAGGAAAGTCTGTGAAACTCTTAATTTCCAATAAACCACCAGAAAAAAATGGAAGTGGCACTGTGGCTCAAGTGGTAGAGCACTGGCCTTGAGCTCAGGGACAGCAGAGTTCAAGCCCCACAACCAACCATAAAAACAAAACAAAGAAAACATTTCTTAGGGCTTGAGATTGGCTCTGTGGCAGCGCACTGTCTATCCATGCAGTAAGTCCTTGGTTCGGTCCTTAGCTTAATTAAAAGGTCCTAAATTTAAAGTTACTTTTTTATGCTTTATTATTATATTGAGTTTTTTTAAAAAGATTTATCTTTTACTGTTATAAATGTGATGTACAGAGGGGTTACTGTTATTTAAGCCAGAATAAGCGTATTTCTTTTTGGACAATGTCACCCCTACCCTTGCTGTCTCTGAGTTTAAAGAACAAGAGTGATATGAAGAGAGGGGGAGGGGAAAGGGGGATTGTGGCCTTGCCATCAATTCATTTCAACTTCTGAGCTCTAAGAGTTTTTTTTGGTTTTGGTTTTGGGGTTTTTTTTTTTGGCCAGTCCTGGGCCTTGGACTCAGGGCCTGAGCACTGTCCCTGGCCTCTTCTTGCTCAAGGCTAGCACTCTGCCACTTGAGCCACAGCACCACTTCGGGCCATTTTCTATATATGTGGTGCTGAGGAATCGAACCTAGGGCTTCATGTATATGAGGCAAACACTCTTGCCACTAGGCCATATTCCCAGCCCCTAAAGTTATTTTTAAAGAAAAAGTTGTGGGGCAATATGCTGCTTTCAGTAATGTCCGTCCACAGGGCAAGTTGTAGATACTTATTTGTTGCTAAGCATAGATTTCTGGTTTCTGTTTTTTTTTTATTTCTTCTTTTCACTTACAAAGATTCTTTCAGGTTCTTCTCTACTTTCCACATTCTTTTTTTTTTTTTTGGCGCCAGTCCTGGGGCTTGGACTCAGGGCCTGAGCACTGTCCCTGGCTTCTTTTTGCTCAAGGCTAGCACTCTGCCACTTGAGCCATAGCACCCCCTCTGGCCTTTTCTGTTTATGTGGTGCTGAGGAATCGAACCCAAGGCTTTGTGCATGCTAGCCGAGCACTCTACCCCTAAGCCACATTCCCAGCTCTACTTTCCACATTCTTAAATCATTTGTTGAGATTAACTCGTGTAAATCTAGCAGGAGGAGATGATTCACTTGTTTCTTAACCAAAGGTCAAAGGCTGGAATTAAACCCTCATAAGGGGATTTATTGGCCTGCTGTGGTCAATACACGGTAGAGGCTGCCTTGCATAAGTAACATAGGCATGCATGTTGGAACAGCAGCTGGCATCTCACTGGTCCTCCTCAGGATTTACAGTGATGGAAGAAAGGAAGGATTGGAACCAGGTTGTTGTGTGCAGTTGTTAGAGTCAGGGTTTGCTATAACACCAGTGGCAGATTTGCAGGAATCCTGTGTGCCCTTGGCAGGGAATCCTGTGTAGCTTGCAGTCCAGGCTCCAGATGAGGCAGAATCTTCATGAGGTTTTAGTTTTCCCATAGTCCCATCAGTTGAGTTCAGGTGGGACCAGCAGGCACCAAGGCTCCTCTGTCTGTCTCATAGGGATCATGCTGATTCCCCCCCCCCCCTAGTTACACCTAGATGTGATTATCATGGAAATGCATAATCCTCAATTTGTTCCTGGTTACCCAAAAGATCAACAGAAATAAAGTCCCCCATTCTGGCCCCTTTTAAAATGATTATTTTAAAAATTAAAATAGCATCCATTCCTGCCCAGTGAGAACTTTCTGGAAGTCTTATACCAGCCACAAGAGGTAGAAGTCACTCCATCTGATGAAGAGAAAGGTTAAACAGGTGCTTTAAAATATTTTGGGTCCAGCAAGATGAATTAGAATGAGCTTAAAACTGGAGCGATGAAACTGAAGGAACTGGCAGTGTTTCCACGATAGGGAGGCCTGCATTTTAGAATGCAGAAGACCACCCTCCTTCCAGCCAAGAATAAATTGGAAAGTATTTTAATTGACACGGATACTGCAATTCAACTGTTACTAGAAAGACAGATTAGTTGATTGATTTGCATTTTAATAAAACTAATACTTTACATTTTGGTAGCTAATGCTGATTTTTAAATGAGTTGAGAAGTTATCAGGAGCTTTGATCCTGAGCCTTTTTCAGTGGTGACTGAAGCATTCCACCCTTTTGTGCGGACTTTGCTGAGTTTATTTCTGCTCAGCTGACTGCTTCGCATTACACTCATAGCTGTAGACCCTGAGATCTTCCAGGACTGTGGTGGGGAGTTGGTCACTGAGACAGCAGTGCGTCGGCACAGAGCCAGGAAGGATGCAGGTATAGAGAAGGCAGGTTTCTTGATGTACTCCATTTCCATCTTGAACATTACAGCTGGGGATGGGGCTCAGTGATAGAGCACCTGCCTAAATGTAAGACTGTGAGTTTTAGCACTGGGAGCCAGCAAGTACAAGGCCTGAGTTCAAATTCCAGTACCACCACCACCAAAAAAAGGGGGGGGGTCTGAGTAGGTATAGTGGTATACTCCTTTAATCCTAACTACTCAAGCAGAGACAGAGGACTGCAGTTTGAGACCAGACCAGGCAGAAAGTCAGTGAGACCCTATCTTGGAAAAAAGCTGGGTGTGCTGGCATATTCCTGTAATCCCAGCTATTCCAGAGGAAGAGGTAGAAGGATGACAGGCAAAAATAGGAGATCCTATCTGAAAAGCATTAAAGGCAAAAAATTTGGGGGGGTGTGGCTTAAATGATAAGAATACTTGCGTAACAAACATGAGACCCTGAGTTAAAAAAACAAAAAAAGTTAAAGGTACAAAAGCAAGACTCAGCTATATAAACCCACTTAGCTCAGAAGTAACCTTACGCTGGGTGTTGTGGTGCACACCTGTAATACCAGCAACTTAGGAGAGTCTGGGATTCAAGACCAGCC
The DNA here is from genome assembly GCF_023159225.1 of Perognathus longimembris pacificus. Lineage (NCBI taxonomy): Eukaryota > Metazoa > Chordata > Mammalia > Rodentia > Heteromyidae > Perognathus > Perognathus longimembris. Next base: position 25,112,029 of record NC_063177.1, on the reverse strand, counting down.
TGGACTACATTAGATTCTTACCTCAAAAAAAGAGAAGGGGAAAAAAGGGGAAAGCAAGAAAAAGAAAGCTCTTGCATACCAAAGACATCACGCTGGGTGGGCTCAGTTTGAACACTGTGTGCTTGGTACTATTTTTTCTTCTGGGGCTTGAACTCAGGGCTGTGTCAGGACTTTGCACTGCACTTGAAAAGCAAGAGGCTCTACTATTTGAGCCATACCTCCATCATTTTGTTTTTAAAGTGTGATCCTGAGGATGGAACCCAAGACCTCATGCATGCTTGTTACCCTTTGAAACATGGTAAAGGCAAAATCCCTAGAGCTGGGAGTGTAGCTCAATAGTAGAGCCCTGCTGAGCAGACGGGGCCTGGACTGGCTTCTCAGGGCTGCAGAAGGTATAAATATATAAACACATTTTAAAAAATCACAAAGACAATAAGCAGTTGTGTCTTGAGTCACAGGTGGCTTGCCACACACACCACGATGCCAGAAGCAGCTTAATAGTGCAGTAAAAGCTCGTTTCTGCCTTTGTGCACATACTTTGTTTTGTTTTGTTTGTCAGTCCTGGAGCTTGAACTCAGGGCCTGAGCACTGTCCCTGGCTTTTTGCTCAAGGCTAGCCTAGCACTTTGCCACTTGAGCCACAGTGCCACTTCTAGCTTTTTCTATATATGTGGTGCTGAGGAATCGAACCCAGGGCTTCATGTATATAAGGCAAACACTTTACCACTAGGCCATATTCCCAGCTACATACCGTTTTAATTGCTCACTAATAATTTATTTCATTTTAAGTATCATTGTTTAACTAGATTCCTTGTTAGTAGATTTCTAATCTTTTTTTTCTAGATTTCTGCTTTTATGAATTATGCTCCACATTTGTGGGTAAAGCTTATTTGTGAGAAACCTTTATTTTTCTTGGCATATATATACTTTGAGGAGTAAAGTGTGTCAACTGAATCTAGGTTGTGTGTGTGCCTGCGTGTATGTGCACCAGTACTGGTGCTTGAACTCAAAGACCTTGTTTGGTCAATTGGCATTTTTGCTCATGGCTGGCATGTTACCACTTGAGCCACATCGCCAGCTTGGCTTTTTGCTAGTTAATTGGTGATAGAATGTCACAGACTTTTCTGCCCATTCTGGCTTGGAATTTCCATCCTTCATTTTTTAGCTTCTTGCATAGCTAGGATTATAGGGTGAGCACCTAGCAAGTCTAGATATTTTTAAAGTTTTGGTCCCCATCAATGAGGTTTGTTTTGGGGCTGGGGTCTACATCTCCACACTTGCCTAGGCTGGGCCATCTGGAGAAGCAGGTAGGACATCTGCTCTGGAGTGTGAGCCTAGGGGTTATTCCTTGATCCCCAGGGACCTCTTCACATCAGTGTCCATGTCTGTGTGAAGCTCGTGAGTGTTGAGATGCTCTGAAAGATGGCAGGTAAGGAGGCAGGCGTCTGCTCCTTGTTCGGCCTGTTGGGACCACCCGGGTGCACTCCCCTCCCGCTCCGGTTCTCACACCTGCATCCTGGGCATGGCCAGGTGGGCTCCTCACCTCATAGGACCTGGAACTCCTCTGCTGTTCTTGGCATGGAGGCTCATCTTGTCTCTCCAGGGACACTGACCCCTCTCTTCCTGAGTGGGAGGAGAAGCTGCCAGAAGCCAGCCACAGCCATCCCAGCACACCCAACCTCTCAGGTTAGGAAAACTTCCAGAAGAAAGCAGGGAGAAGCCGCTGCAAGGGGAGGGCATATTTAGATAAGACTCAAAAGCAGAGTAATTGGATTCAAAAGTGTGTGGCTCACACCTGTAACCCCAGAACTCTGAAGGCTGAGGCAGGAGGAGGACTGAGAATTTGAAGCCAGTCTGGGCTACACTGAGAGATCCCACTCCCGAAAAAAGTTAAAAGTAACATTGGACAATAGACTGGGGAGTGTAGCTCAGTAGTAGAGCATGTATGTGTTTGTATGAGGAACTGATCCCCAGCTCCAAACAACAAAAGAAAAACATAGCAATACAGTAAAATAGGTATTTCTTAAAAGAGGACATGTAAGTGATCAACAGATCTATGAAAAAATGCCATCCCACCAATCAGCAAGGAAAGGCAAATGAAAATCACAGTGAGCAGCACACTTGTTAGGCCAAAGATAAACTCTTACAGGCTAATAACGACTGTGAATAGTGTAGTCATGGAAAATAGAAAAGAGGTTTCTCAAACAGTTACAAGTAAAACTCCCTTATGATCCAGCAGTCCCAGTCTTGGGTGTATAGCAAATAGCATGGTGAAGAGACAATACTCTTGGTGTTTCTTACAGGAGTGTAGTTCACAATAGCCAAGATACAGCCATCAACCTAAGAGTCCCATCAGTTGATGAATGGGTAAAGAAAATGTGCTACATGCATACAGTGGAATACTACTCAGCAAGAACAAGGGCAAAATCCTGTTCTTTGTAACAATATGAATGGAGCTGGACAGTATTATGCTAGGTTGAAATAAGCCAGATACAGAATGCCAAATACCCGCATAATGTCAGGTGGAATCTACAGTTGGTGTGACAGAAACAGGGCAGGTAGGGGTTACCAGGGGCTAAGCAGGGGGAGGGATGAGGAAAGGGAGGAGAGATGGGACAGGCTGGTGGGTACTAAGTTACAGTTAGAGTGGGAGCAGGGAGCTCTGGTAGTGCGCACTGTTGATGCTGATAACATACATTTCAGAAAGATAGGGGAACGGCTTTTGCATATTTAAAGGATAAATGAGACATGTTTATCCAGATTTGAATGTTACACATATACGTGTACTGAAATATTACATATCCCGTAAGTATGTGTAAAGATCTATGAAATCAGAAAATCATTAAAAGCAAAAAAAAGCAACACAAAGCTTTTTCCTTCTACAGGCTGATTTTCCTGCTCCCCACACACGGCTAAAACCTTTGCGTGATTACTTACTGCCTCTTTACCTCTTGCCCTGTGACCTAAAAGGAGCTGAGTTGAGGCTTGGAATTAATTCAGACAGGGCATTCGTTATAAACTTTGCTCCATTCGATGGAACAGTTGCTCTCTCTCTGAGATGTGCTCATGGAAGATCTGTTTTCTGGGCTAGGATAGGTGAGGGGTATGGGAAGCAGCCAGAGGCCACCATGTGCCTGCCTGGGGTGCCAACAGCAGCCACTCGGCCCTGGCTGCTCTGCCATCACTCGATCCGGACCAGGATCCGCCTCCTGAACGAATGGGCCTTGTTTCCTGCACCTTTTTGTTTTATGCCAGTTCTGGGCTTGAGCTCAGAGCCTGGGTTCTGCCCCTGAGTTTTTCTTAGGGCTAGCGCTCTACCACTTGAGCCACAGCTCCACTTCCAGCCTTTTGGTGGTTAATTGGAGACGAGTCTCACAGACTTTTCCTGCCCAAACTGGCTTTGAACCATGGTCTTCAGCCTCAGCCTCCTGCGTAGCTAGGCTTAGCGGCGGGAGCTGTCAGCACTCAGGTACTTCTGCTTGTTGAGTTGGAGTCTGTGCCTGAGCACAGGTGAAGGTGTGCTAGGATTTAAGTAGATCTTGCCTTCCCAATAGGCCCTTTTGTTTTTTCACATTTCTTCCTTCCTCTTCCTTCATAACACTTCAAAAAATAATTGCCAGCGATTTGGTAAGTTCATTACCTAATTCTCTTGAAGTCTGTGGGATCCATATCAGCCTGTTGATTTGATTTGTCGGACAGCTCTATTGACCGAGTCCTCATTACCTCTCCAGGTTGGCAGAGGCATGGGGTGTTGCTGGTGAGTCAGCTCATCTACCTTTTGTTTCTCTGTGTCTGTGGATTTCCTGCAGCGCCTCCCCTGCCTCTCCATGGGGTCTACCAGCAGCGCCATGGCCGGCAGCATTTAGATTCTCATGAAGTTTGCTTGCGCTATTAGCCCTGCTTCGGGGTCCTCCGTGCAGTGGCCGAGTTGGGGGTGGGGCATGAGTTCTTAGCAAAGAAAACTTAGAAGAATGTGTTGGGGAGGGGGTTTGGCAATCCCACACCGCCAAGCAGCTCCTGTGGCCGTCCACCCCAGAATGGCATTGGAGAGGGGCTCAGGCCCACCCTTCCCAGGGTGGGGGGCTTCTGTGATGTTCTGGGCAGAGGACGTGTGACTGAAACGTGGAGAAGTGGAAGCATCCACGGTGGGAAGTTGCCCTCGCCAGTCCTGGCGGGGGGGGGGGGTGGGGGGTGAGGGGGTGTTCCTGGAGACCGGGGCTGGCTTCCACCAAATTGCTGGCTCTCTCAGCTCAGCTTAGCCCTGGGCATTGCACCCTGAGCGGGATCGGCTTCCAGGAGAGCCAGGTGCATTAGTGTGCAGGCGCTAGCAATCAGCCGGCTGCTTGCAGTTGCCCTTTCTTTCCATGGACAGTGCAGCGGCAAGCAGGCCTCTGCCCTTGTCCAGTGTGGCCAGCACCGCCTCTGTTCTGCGGAGACGCCTGGAGAACGCCGGGGGAGGGGGGCATCTCTGCTAATGCTAGGAATGGCTGGGGGCATCTAGGCCAGAGCGGCCTTGATAGAACATTCTGGGATGATGATCCTGTGGTTCTGTGCCAGGTGTGGCTTTTGAGCACTTGTTAGTGGGCTGGGGGCTACTGCGTTGGACAGTTCGGGTCCATGTGCCTATTTCCTAACTTTTTTTCAGGTCAGAGCAAACACCAGAGTTGAAAATTGGGTAAATGGTGCCCAGGTGGGAGGTAGGGCGCTCTGGCTGACTGGGCTGAGAGGCCGCGGCAGGGCCTCTCCCTCAGTCCGCAGCCTTCAGAGGTGGCTGGAGCTGTGATCTCTCTCCACCCGCTGCCGCTTGGCCCTAAGGCCTGAGGTAAGCCAAGGCGGTGGGGCCTTGGTGCCTGGAGTGGTTCAGGGGAGCCCACTCCTAAGGGATTAAATGGAGAACTGACTTCCTGGGGCCACACAATTATTTTCCAGTTGGACTCTCATGTCCCTTAACGTTGTTGTGCACCACTTGTGGTCTTAAGAGCCGAGTGCCAGGCTGATAGGAACACTTCGCCATGATAACTCTGGTCAGTATTGTCTGAGGAGATAGGCGGGAAGGGGGCAGGTGCTTGGAATCCACTTATTGGTGTGTGAGCAGGTGCCTCCACCTTGGAGCAGTGATGTTCTGGGGGGATCTTGGACTTGAAGGCCCCAAGGGCTGTGGGTACCTTTCATCCCCCCTCCCCCCACTTTCTTGGCCCAGGAGGCCCCAGCTTTGTTTCCTGCAGGACATTAGCCCCAGGTGTGCATGAAGGGTTCGCCACCCCCCCCCCCACTCCCCTACGGCTGGGCCCTGCCGCCTCTGGAGCCCTGTGGAGAGCTCATGTTTTTTAAGGTCACATCGAGATGGCTGAGCAGGAGAGTGAGGATGGATGAATATAAGCCCTAGTTTGTGGTTATATAATTAAACAGATTTTTTTTCCTTCTTGGAGGAACAAAAAGAGGCCAAGGACAGCCTAACAGAAGTCTCAAGATGGCTTTTCTCATTGTCCAGAGCAAGTGGGCCAGGGGAGGGCTGGGGCTGGCGGTCCCTGCTCCCACCTCAGCCCACGGCAGAGGAAGGGGGCTCAGGGGGAGCGGGCAAGCCAACAACACCTCATCTCCTGCCCCTGTCAGCTCTTGTGGTCCCCACTGTTCCGTCCCCTTCTTTAAAGCGGTGCTCGCTGACCTCAAGTTCCGTGGAAGTGTGCATGTCTCTTTATTTACAAGGACGTGAGCCACACGGGCTCTTCTGACGTCATTCATTACAGATAAGCCATTGTAAAATAGTGACACTATTAATTGTGGATAGGACTGCTAAATAGAACTCTGGTTGTGTGTGTGTGTGTGTGTGTGAGTGAAACTTGTTGACTTGTACATTTGCTTCAGAGCGAAGGACTTTCTCACCTCTCCCGCCTCTCCCCCACCCCCAGAAGAGAATTTCAACTTTAAGACAAACAACTTCATTTACAAGTGTGTCTCTAATTAGCTGCAGAATTAGGAAAGCTGAGTTTTCCCCCATAGATCGGCTGAACCCTCGAGGGAGACTGGTGGAATAGAGAGAATCGCATTTCCAATTATTTTGTTGAATTGCTAATTTAGTTATTGTGCCTGGTGTAATTGTGATGGGTATTGGGTGTGCAATTCAATTTGTTTTAAATATTTGTGGGAAGGCTGATCAGTAATGGAGCTGACCTATTTTATGGCCCAAATTGAGGGAAAAAAAAGACTAAAACACAACAGCCACAAAGATATAGTTTGTTTCCATTTTTATTTTGATCTCTCTCATCCCTCTTAAGACCACTGATGCAACAAAAGGATTAAATTAAAAGATGACAGCACTTTGATCTTCTCCCTTTGAAGGCGTAACTGTCCCTGATAATTTAATATGCAGATATTTTAGGGTGGCGTTCAGATTGCACTGGTGGGGTTGGTAATATCCCCCTTCTCAAGTTGCATTTCCATGTGTGCCTGGAAGTGACCCCACTGTTGACCGGGAAGGGTGTCGGAAGCAGAAGGAGCAGAGCAAGGAGGCAGCCTCGGGGGCCCAGTGGGCAGAGCCCAGGAAACTGCATGAGAAGTTCCCTTGCACAAGGGATGTCCCCAGTCAGAGCTCTGCCGGGGCGGCTCTGCACTGGGTTTCAGCCTCTGCAGTTGTGCTGGGGGGCAGCTGTGAGGTGACCTCACAGTGGAGGGTGACCCTAGCCAGAGGCCCCTGGGGGAAGCTTGAAGGGAAGGGGCTTCATGCTGGGCAGCAGTGGATGCTCCTGTAGGGTGCTGATGAATAAATCCAACCCAGGCCTGAGCCAGGGCAACTGCTGGGCCTTGAGGACCCAGAAATAAATCCATCACAAGCCCAGTGCCTAAGTGCCGGGTGCTGTAAGGTCTGGATTGTTCCCAGGTGCCTGACGCTCCTCCTCCTCCTCATTGGAGGCTGCCAGGCCCAGCAGCCTGTGGTAGACTCCGGGGAGGGTGTGGCTGGCTCAGAGGGAGGAACTGGGTGCTTTTTTGTGTGCTGGTCCTGGGTACTGTCCCTGAGCTTTTGTGCTCTGCTACTTGAAGCACAGCTCCACTCCTGGCCCTTGTGGTGGTTAGAGATTAGCATCTCATGAACTTTCCTGCCTGGGCTGGCTTTGAGCCCTGCTCCTTAGATCTCAGCCTCCTGAGTTGCTAGGATTACAGGTCTGAGCCACCAGCTAGGGAGTTGGTTCTGAGGGAAAGTAATAATAGAAATAGGTCATAAGCACAGCGGGGGTAATGAATTTGATATTGAAAAGGTTCATCTTGTAACTCAGCTTACAAAGGTGCCAGGGTCAATTTCTGTGCTGAATAGAAGTTAAAGCTTCTCAGTTCCCATGTGAGACATTAGCAGAGCCTGCAGAGCAACTTCAGGCTCTCATTTAACAAGCTTTTGGAGAGAAGCTGGGAGGCAGACAGCTGAGGGATGTGTTCTGAGCTGAGAATGGGTAACACCAGGAGCTAAAAAGAGACCTGTGGTCTGGGTGTGAGGTCGAGCGCAGGCTCAGAGGCCCTGCACTTCCTGCCCAGCCATGTGTGTATCCACCGTACACATGTAGCTGCTGTTACTGAGGTACCAATCACATAAAAGATCCATTGTAAAGGGACTGGTTTGTTGTTGGTGGTGGGGGGGGGTGTATTTGTGCACCCACGTTTGTGTGTGTGCCTGTGTGTGCGCATGCACTCCTGCTATTGGGGCTTGAACTCAGGGCCTCACATTCTTGCTTGGGCTTTTCACTCAAGGCTCACACCCTACCACTTGAGTCACAACTCTTTCTGGCTTTTTGATGGTTAATTGGAGATGAGTTTTATGGCTTTTCCTGCCTGGATGAGCTTTGAACCTCAATCTCAGCCTCCTGAGTAACCAGGATTACAGCCTGAATGGACAGTGTGAATTTTAGTAAATTGGTAGTGTTGTGGTGCTAGCACACATAACACTTTAGAACACTTCCACTCCCCCCACGCCAAGGAGCTCCTTCATGTGGTCTTGCAGAGGGTGTCTCTCTCCCATAGCTCACATTGGTAGCTTATGCCTGTTCATTACAGATTAGCACTCTTTTGCTCGGGGAATACTGAATTTGGTTTGTCTGCTCACCTTTGAAATGATTCCAAGTTTTAGCTATTCTGTATGAAGCTGCTGAGAACAATCACAAGTCTTTGTGAAACAGGTTTTTATTTCTCTTAGGTAGAAGCCTAGAGACATGGAATTGTGGGATATGTAACTTTAAAGTTATTACCATAGTTTCCCAGAGTGCTTTGTGTCACATATTTCTGTCAGCTGATGTTTTGGGGTTCTGATAATCTTCTTCACACCTCTACAAGCACTTCTTGCTGCCTGTCTCTGATCATAGCCATTCTAGTAAGGCTTCAACTTATATTTCCCTAAAAGTTGAGCTAGCAATGCTGAGCTCAACTGAGTTTAAGGTTTTATTAGATTTTCATAGGAGAAATGTCTATTCATATTTTATTTTTAAGTGCTGGGGATCCATTTCAGGGCCTTGCACATGCTAGGCAAGCACTGACCTGCATAGCCCTTTTTTCTCATTTTTAATTGAGATGTGTCATTACTGTAAGAATTCTTTATGTATTCTGGATACAAATTCTTTACCAGATAGATATACGATCTGCAAGTATTTTCTCCCAGTGTACAGCTTGTCTTCATTTTCCTAGTGATGTCTTTTAAAGCACAAAAAATTAAATTTAGCTAACATTGGATTTTCTTTTCTGGATTGTTTTGGTTTCATATACTGAAGAAATTTTTACCCAACCGAAGGTCACATTTTCCATGTTTTCTTTCCGAAGTTAAAAAAAATAATTTTAAATCACATTTTATTTTTGGGGGGTAGGGAGGGTCTCAAAGGCCTTTGAACCATGATCCTCAGATCTCAGCCTCCTTAGTGGCTAGACTTGGCATGAGCCACTAGCACCCAGCTTATTTTTGAGACTGAGTCTCCCCTATGTAGCCCAGGCTGGCCTTGATTTGACAATCTTCATATTTTAGCCTCCTGTAGTTCTGGGATTTGCAGATATATACCATGTGTACCACTATACCTGGCTAGCTCTTTTATGTCAATTTATAGTCTATAATATTGTTTGCATTAATTTTTGGTCATGCTATGAAACTCTGAAATGTACTTGAATCTAATTGTCTCAGTGAACACCTTATTTTGAGAAGACTAACTGCTATTGAATTGTCTTGACTTCTCTTGTTGAAAATTAATTGACCATAAATGTAAAGACTCTTCTAGACTTTCAGTTGTTTCATTTACTTGTTTCTATGCCTGTTTTGAAACTGACTAGTTTAAAGTCCTCCAAATTAGCTATGGCTCTAGCACTTGAACCACTGCTCTGTTTTTGGCTTTTTTTGTGTGATTAGAGTGCAGTATGGTTATGATTTGTAGTTCTCTGTTTGGTGGTATTGCTTATCTTTTATCATGTTTATTGGCTATTGGTGTAAAATCTTTGGTAGGGTATCTAAGCCCTTTTCCTACTTTAAACAAAATTATGTGGGTTGTTATTCTGGTAGCATTGTAGTTCTTTATGTATTTTGGAAATTAACTCCTATCAAATATATAATTTCCATTTATATTTTGAAATTATAGCATTAATAATTCTAGGGAATATATTCAATCTACTTGAGGTTAATATTAAAGTAACCCTGCAGTCTTCTGCTTAGCTCTAGTTTCTTCCCTTTGTGTGAATATCATGTTATGAATCCTACAGTACAGTAGTAGTTCCTGTTTCATGCAATCTTTTTCTTTTTTTGGCCAGTCCTGGGGCTTGGACTCAGGGCCTGAGCACTGTCCCTGGCTTCTTTTTGCTCAAGGCTAGCATTCTGCCGCTTGAGCCACAGCGCCACTTCTGGCCATTTTCTGTATATGTGGTGCTGGGGAATTGAACCCAGGGCCTCATGTATAGGAGGCAAGCACTCTTGCCACTAGGCCATATCCCCAGCCCCTGTTTCATGCAATCTTATGTCTATTTACTTTTTATTTATTTTTTGATGCTGGTCCTGGGGCTTGAACTTAGGGCCTTGACACTGTCCCGGAGCTTTTATGCTCAAGGCTAGCAATCTACCATAAGAATCTCACAGACTTACTTGCTGGGCTGGCTTTGAACCGTGATCCTCAGATCTCAGCCTCCTGTAGCTCGGATTACAGGTGGGAGCCACCAGCAAGTTTATGCCCTGATCTAGCTTATTTCACGCAGCACGTCTTTAAGGCTCGTCTGCTGGTGAGATTTTGTTCGGCTAACTCATTGTTGCACATTGCTTTGGTTTTGTTTGGCGGTGCTCACCTTTGAACTCGGGGCCTCTTGCTTGCCAGGCTGACACTCTTGGCATTTGAGCCGTACTTAACACTAGTTGACTTGAAGTCTTCGTAAGTGTGGACTAATGTAGAAAGTTTGTTTAGTTGGGTTTTTTTTTTTGTTTTGTTTTATGTCAGTCATGGGACTTGTACTTGGAGCCCTGAGCTTTTTCACTCTACCAGCCCAGGCTGGCTTTGAACCATGGTCCTCAGATTTCAGCCTCCTGAGTAGCATTACAGACATAAATTACCAGTGCCTGGCTCTACTTTTTTTTCTCCTAAGAATGGATTACTTTGTTTTTGGAATGTCTTACACATTCCTTGAAAACTGGACTTTTAAAAAGTTAGCAATTATAGTCTCTGGGTTTTCTCCTTAAAAGGTGGTTCTTGCTGGGTGCTGGTGGCTCATGCCTGTAATCCTAGCTACTCAGGAGGTTGAGATCTGAGGATGGCAGTTCAAAGCCAGCCTGGGCAAAAAAGTCTCTGTGAGACTTTTATCTCCAATTACCCACCAGAAAATTGGTAGTGATGCAGTAGTTCAAAGTGGTAGAGTGCTAGCCTTGAGCAAAAGAGCTCAGGGATAGCACCCAAGCCCTGAGTTCAAGGCCCACCACCAAAAAAGAAAGAAAGAAAAAGTGATTCTGGGTGGGGGCTGATGGCTCGCTCACACCTGTAATTTTACTCAGGAAGCTGAGCTCAAAGGATCACAGTTCAAAGCCAGCCCAGGCAGAAGTCTGTCTCAAGCAAAAAAGCAGGCTGGAGGGGTGGCTCACGTGGTAAAGTGCCAACTGTCAGTGAGAGAGCCTGGTGCACGGAGTTCAAGCCCTAGAACTGATAATAGATTTTTTAGAAAAGGTTCCCTTGTTTAATTGTATTACTATTTTAGTTTCTGGCACTGCTGGGGTTTGAGCTCAGGGTCTTGAGCTTGCTGTGGAGGTGCTTTAGCACTTCAGCTGTGTCCTCAGCCCTTTTAGCTTTCATTTCCCAACAGGGTCACTGTTCACCCAGGCCCTCAATGCTGGGATGACAGGTAGGTAGAAATGTGCCCAGGTCTTGTTAAGATTGTGTCTTGAAAATGTTTGCCCAGGCTAGCCTTGGATCCTAATCCTCCTGAGCTCTATTTCCTCGGTAACTAGGATTTAGGTGTGGATTTAGGCCTGGTTAACAACTCGACTAAATCTGTAGACTGCTTTCCACATAGCATGCAGGAAAAGTTTCCATCTTTCCTTTTGTCTCCAATTATTAAGGGTCACTGTGTGCCTAATGGTTAGCAAGATTTGAGCAGATACACCTTGAGCCAGAAAGGCCTGTTTTTATCTTCTGTGATGTCTATTTGTGTGTGGTGATGTGTGTGTGTGTAAATCATTCCAAGTATTGGACTTTGAAAGTCTGCTGTGGGCTTTACTTTTTGATGGGCCTTTTGTATTTCCTCTTCACACGCTCACAGGTTCACAATTAGTCTGCCTGGTGCTTAGCAAGACGCCCCATGGCGATCTCATTTCCCGTGTTGCTGTTTACTTTCTGGCTAGGTGCTGGTCTGCTGCTTTGAACCAAGCAGGGCTGCAGCAGCAGGCTTAGTGGAGGGTTCCTTGAGCATTTTCCACCACATTACTAACAATGCCACTGGGGTGTGGGCTTTGACTCCAGCCTCCCCCATGATCCAGATCTGAATCTTTGTCAAGCTGGGAGAGATCTCCTCATTCACTCTTTTCATCCCAGGGAGAGTGGGACCGAGGGCACTTGAGCTGATCAAGGCCTCAGGTGACAGCAGCCAGGCCCCAGGCCAGCCTTTGACCGCTGAGGAAAGCGCCTGAGCGACAACAGGCCCCAATCATGCGAGTATGAAGAAGGAACAGGGCATGGAAAAACTGGACATGTATTGAGAATATTCTAATAACACCTGATAATGAAGATGAATTCTCAGAAAGCCCCACGGAGGTCCCTATTATCATTTCAAGGCAAAGAGCTAGGCACTTGCCCAAGGACAGGTTTGAGAGCACCCAGTGCAGCCTTCTCTCAAGTGATTATGGAAGTGCCCACTGGAACGGCCTCAGCGTGGTGTTTCCTAACTCAAGGCCTAGGCTTTTATTGTGTCTCCTCACTCCCACACCTGAGCACACTTGGTTACTCTGTAAGTCATCAAATGAGAATGCTTGGGCCTTTGCTTCCCCGAGCTGCAGTCTGCCACCTGAGAGTTCCTGATGGGCTCCTCTGGGGCTGTCTCTGCTGCCCTGCTGTCCACCAACTCCAGGGAGTCCTGTCTTGGGTGATGATGCTGTGTTCCGATGTCCCAGTAACACTGCTTAGCACTGGCGTCCACTGGACCTGGCCAGCATCTGGGTTATATAAAACTCCACCTGACACAACGGCTTAGTGAGCTGGGCCTGAGGCTCTCGACATGGGGGATTTCTGGAGCATTAAAAATGGCTGATGAGTACCCATTATCACCTATGCCTGCCATCCTGGGTAATCCTACAGTTTAGGGATCACACACACATGGGGCTGAACCTGGACCCAGATTCCTTGGTACTCAGGATGGTGCTCTTTAACTTTCCTATGTACATGTCCATCTAGACCACCAGGGCCTCCTCTCAGCGATGCCAGCTCCTACAAGCATTGAAGTACCTTCATGATCCAACACCTGCTCATTGTCCATCGAGCCTGAAATGACTGCTTTGCTCCCACCAGGAGCATCCTCCTCCTCCAGCATAGGCTCCAGCCCTGCCAGGTATCTCCACACATCTGCACCCTAGTGCTTGTGCCTCACTGTGCAGATCTGAGTGTGTGCCCAAGACTGGAAGAGGTGGATGTGTGCACAGTGTGGCCTCAAGCCGTGTGCAGTCCCTACTTGCAGGAAAAAAAAATCTGCTCTGGGTGGTCATTAGGTATTTGCATGACTGAATCCTCCACTTCCGGTTGTGGCTCAGGCAGGACTAGAACCCTTGCTATTATCCAGTCTTTCCCTCTTCACTGCACAGTAACGCCAATGGAGGCTTTAACTTTCAGTATGATGACTGGACGCGACTCCCCAGGAGAAAGCACTGTACCTATCAGGCAAGGCGGCAGAGGGAGATCGCCTGCAGTTCATCTTTGCGGAAAACCACCAGCAGGTGCTCGCTTAGCACTGGGATGGCATGAACGCACACAGCCAGGCCTGGCTTACCTGCCGCTTGGGGAAAGGGCAATGGCCTCTCCTGACCAGGATTCACTAATTGCAGAGCGCAGAAGCAATGTTCCCACTGGTTCTGTAACTGTATTCTCCCCACCCTTCTTGACACAAGGTCTTGCTGTAGCCTAGGCTAGCCTGGAACTTACAATCCTCCTGCCTCAGCCTCCCTAGTGTTGGGATTACAGGTGTGCATCACCACATCTGGCTTTGTAGCTCCTCCTTGCTCTTTTTTTTTTTTTAAAGAACATTGGGTTTCAATTACTTAATCTGATCTTTCTGTAACTTTGTATTTTCTTTCATTTTAGAAAAAGCCACCCTCTTTGCTATATATCTCAAAAGAGACAGAGGTGGCACAAAAGTTCAGTCATCAGGAAGACCAGCAATTTGTCTTCCCAGCTTGCTAGTGGCCTATGCCCTTCTTTGCAGATGTTCAGGGACTGATTCTTACCCCTACCTCCACTCTGCAGAGACACAGTTAAGCCTCTAACAAGGGCAACACAGTATCAGAACTTGCTCCACTTCTGCACACTGGAGGGGCTGAGAAAAGGTAGGCTCAGGGCTTTGGGGTAGCTTTTCCTCTGTCCATGGGGCAGGGGGATGTGGAACTGTTATCCTCAGGGACAGCCCAGTTCTTTCTCCCTGTGGCCTGCCTTGTTCCTGCCCTGAGCCAACTTTGTGGGAGAGGATGACACCCCACGAGCACCCCCCACCCCTAGCTCTCAGCAGGTAGACTTTTCTATGGAAAGACACACGCAAGAGTTTCCCCCTGTGCTATGAGTGGGATGTTGGCGGCCTTGTCTCAGCCCAGACTGGGCAGGCCACGGCCAGCTTCCTTGCTGAGCTCCTGCGACCTGAGAGCAGAACAAGTGACCGGGCAGGGATCAAAATGACAAACGGTGGCTCTTCTACAAATGTGGAAGTTTATTTCAACAAAATGTGAAAAGAGTGCATTGGACTGAAGCTCCTTGCTCGTTGGCGCATGTGTCCATCGAGTTTTCACTGACACAAGTGAAGGCTGCTTTGTGAACGACGTGAACAGATAATATGGCAATCTCAGCTCAAGCAAGTCTTGGTCAATACATCATTTATCCTCCTCCTGCCTCAGTAACCTTGTATGTGTAATGGGCTGTGGGAATATCAGACTGCTCATGTGCTGTGGCTCTTTCTGGCTTCTCCATATGAAAAATCCGTGTCTTGGGGATGGGAGAGTAGGCACTGTGGGGTTCCGGAGAGGAAACTTATTTCTTTAATGCGCCATCATTTGGTAGGGCCAGGGGAGCTAAATGAGCAGAGCCTACCCCACCTCGGAAGAAAGGCCAGCTGCCTCCTGGGAGTGGACGCTTTGGGCTCACCCCTGGTTATGTGGATTTGATGCATTTGCATCAAGTGTGGAGGTGAGAGGTATAGGCGGGGATGAAAACTATCCCCATCTTTTTTGCTCTTCTTTGAAGGTGCTGAGCTCCTGCAGCTTTGCCCGGGGCAGGTGGACCCCAGGCTCCTGGGTGGCTTGCATGTCTGCATTACTGAGGGGCCCCCTCCCTCAGGGGGTGCAGGGCGGGGGTCTGCTCTTTGTGTCCACTCCAGGGTAAAGGCTCCAGGCTGAAGTCTTCATTCCACTGCGTCTATGGCATCTTAGTGATTTCCTCCTTGGTTCCCAGTGCCAAATGCAATTAGCTGCACTGTAGGAGCCGGATGCTACACCAGCCCTGATCACCTGCCACTCTTGCTTTAGGCGTACCGACGGGGGAATCAGTAAGCTCCTTTGTTGGATAAAGTGGTTGTTGAAAATAAGCTCTCTCCATCACCCCTGAGGAGGCCCTTGCTGCTGGCCCCAAGGGGCCAGGAAGCCTGGAAGACATGAGCACCATGACTGAGGTGTAAAGGATCTTAAGGTCATGTGGGCTGGGTTCTGGAAGCCTCTACACACCAGGAAGGCCGGTGTCTAGACCTCGGAGCACAGCTGTCACCAGGACCCTGTGAGCAGCCGGGGAGACCTGCCATACCTGCTGCCTGTGTATGTTCTGGAAAGGGGCAAGTCCCAGGGCCAGGGGGCCGCCCCGGAGCAGGGTGACTCCCTAGGCATGAAGGGGCTTCGTGACTGTCAAAGCGCCAGGCTTCACAACCTTCTCTGCGCATCCCACTCCCTGGGCAGCATGTGTTTCCATCACTGACAGGAACGGGAGCCAATGCCTCTGGCTAGTCCTCCACTGCTCAGGGCTCTTGCACGTGCCTGTGCTCTTAGTGACAGGCAGGTAGTGAGGTGTGCCATCTGTCCACGGCACTAAGATGTCAACTCCAGGAGGAGGTCCACAAGTCGAGAGGCAGAAGTTGGTCTCTTTTTGGTCTGCTTCTCTGGCCATGGCTTTCCCTTATCTTTGAATTCTCATAGTGCTTGCATTAGGCCTTGTGCTCTTCATAATTCCTCATCGACAGAGATCTTGGTGTGGTTAAACAAGGACGGGTTCCTCTCCAGTGCCAGGTGTGTGCCGGGCTGCGGGTGGGGTGTGGACGATGGGTTCCATGTCTCCTCTTCTCCTTGGCCCCAGCCCTCCTCTACTGCCCGTGGCTGCGGCTCATGGGGCGGGGGGCCGCTGATGCTTGCCGGTGCTTTGCACAGTCCTGTGCAGGGGCTTAGGGGCTGGCAGGACAAGAAGAGCAGCAGCCCTGCTTGAGTAAGACCTCAAGGTACATGCCCGTACCCTTCATTGCCTTCTCAGTCCTGTGCAGGGAGAGAGGACTGTCATTTCAGCTGGGGTAATAAATACTGAATGGTGTAGGTTGGCTAGGCCTTTGTGTCCTGGGTCCCAGATGTCACGCATAACCCGAAACACTCAAGGGGAATCAAAGTACCATGTTGAATCCAGTGCGCCTTCCCGTTACAGTGGTTTCCTTTGTGCGGGGCAGCTCTAGTCCTTTTCTCTGGACAGGGCAGGGGCTAGGTGGGGAGCTCGTCCTACGTGGAAGGGGAATCCATCGTGGAGAGGATCCGGACGACTTCCGCTCGCTGAGTGGGTGAGATGTGCTGGGTCATGTGGACGATGGAATCCATGGCGACCTCTGGGTTGGCCTGCACCAAACTGGGGGGAAAGATCGGGACAGTGAGGAACAGACAGAGCACAAGTGTCTCGTGGGAAGCTTAAGAACCACTAGTGGACACACGACCATGGCCCTGCAGTCACGACCTCACCTCGCCCTTTCCATATTAAAAATGTTCCAGCAGCCACCGTGTAGTACAAATGAACCAGGAAACAGTCAGCTGTTGCCAGTGGCTCAAACTTCTAATCTTAGCTACTCAGGAGGCTAAGATCTGAGGGTCGTGGTTCAAAGCCAGCCAGGGCAAAGTGAGACTCTTATCGCCAATTAACCACACAAACAAGCCTAGAAGTAGAGCTGTGGCTCTGGTGGTAGAATGCCAGCCCTGAGTGAAAAAGCTAAAGGGCAGAACCCTAGGTCCTGAGTTCAAGCCCCTAGACTGGCCCAAAACAAAACAAGAGGGGCACCGACAGTGGAAACTACAGGAAAGGGCACTTCTGACATCAATGGAAGAATAGAAGTGAATTATAAACCAATGGAAACCAGATACTCATCAGTCTATACCACTAATGACTAACAAGTGCATTGGGACGATGAGGACTTGTAGCTGTGGGGGCTGAGTGGTGAGTGATAATTGGAGGGTGGGCTGGACTCCTAAGTTATTGACTGGCTCAGGCAAGAATTATCAGTGAATGCTAAACCTTAAGAATATCAAGTGTGCAAATCAGTAACTACAGAGAAATGGAGCACCATCTTGACCAGGAGGTGGAACTTGCACTAGCCTCTGGGCAGAAGAGCACCACTGCTCCAGCTGGTGACACGCCATCACGAATTCTGTCCTCAGTGTATAACCAGAATCAAATCATAGGAAACATGAGACAGACAATCTCGCAATGAGATATTCTATAAAAGGAAAACCTTTTTTTTTTTTTTTGGCAGGAAGCAGTGCTGGGGAACCAAGAATCTTGTGAGTATGAGGCAGGTGCTGAATCACCAGACTACATCCCCAGCCCAAATAGTAGATTTTTAGATACAAGGTTTTAATATTATGAATGCTGATTTTACCAGTTATTTGTGAGAATATTTTTGTTCCTGGAGTGAGCATACAAGTGATAAATGGGGTAAAACATAAGCGACCGGTAAAGTTAGGTGCAGACATACAGGCTGCTAACTTTTTCCATAAGGGAAGTATTTCCTAATAGTGTTATTTTTTCTCGTGGTGCTAGGGATTCAACCTGTAGTGCATGTTAGGTGAGCATTCTACCACTGAGCTACATCCTCAATCTTCCAAGTAGTTTCATTACCACCTGGCCAGCTTTCCTTCCTCCCAGAGTGGGCGTCAGGCTGAGGAAGAACCGTAAGCACGGGGCCTCAGGGCTGTATGTGTGGGTCAGCTTCCAACAGCCAGAGGCCACAAGCATGGCATTGCCACCTCATAGTCTGTACCAAACTTTCTTTTGTGTTAATGCTCTACCACTTGAACCACAGCTCCACTTCCAACTTTTTTGGGGTAAGTTTGTTGGAGATAAGGGTCTCATGTTCTTCTGCCCAGGCTGGCTTCCAAACACGATCCTCAGATCTCAGCCTCGTGAGTAACTAGGATGACAGGCAGACATGAGCCACAGTGCCTAACCGTGCCAAACTTGAAATCCCAAATGACTCAGTGCCCTGGTGTGGAGAGGCCCTGGCGGGCTCACCTGCGGATCTGCTTGAGGACGTAGTCTCTGCTGATGTACTTGATGTTCTCCTCTATCACCGACCGAGCACCATCTTCCTCTGTCAGCTGTTTCTCCAGCCACTCCACCAGATCCTTATTATTGTCCCAAATATAGGCCTGCAAACAGATGAGCTGGGGTCAGGACCGACACCTGGCTGCGCAGTACTGGAAAGTTCACTCCCAAGGTTTGCACAAGTCTCCTGAACTGTTGGCACTGGAGGAAGAAAGGATCCTCTCTCCCCCAGGGACCTGGCCTCCTCTCCCTTGGGTTTGTGCAGACATTTTCCCAGTGTAGGGCTCACACCAGACTCTTGTCAGCCCATTCCACAAAGGCTGAGAACTCAAGAGCCCAATTCAGTGAAGTGACGGGGGTGAGGTGGGGGGGGTGTTGGAGGAAGGAAGGTATACCCAGCTCTAGAAGGATGTCTCCAGTCCCAGCAAGGCCTGGCAGATGAGCCCCCCCAGCTGGCAATCCTCCTGTGGTTGTCACCCTCTGGAGCCACCAAGGGAGGACTGTCAGTGTGGTTTTGCTGCTGTACTGTGAAGCCATCAGGCCAGGAAGCAACCCTATTTTATTAGCTATCAGAGTATTCACAAGGGTCAAGAAGTCGACAGCCCTGAAAGTCTCAACCACCCACCTCTCACCTCCTTTTTTTCAAGATCATTTAGCTGAGTATTTCCTAGGTAGTTGACTACATAATAATTCAGGAGTGTGTTAGAAGCCTAATAGCCTTCTCCTTGCTCTCTCCTCCTCTCATTTTCTTTACAAATCATTTAGGAATCGTTTTGTTAATGGTTTCCGGAAAACCAAGTACCACCATTAGGGCTCATTCATATTTATGTCATTTTGTTTGGGTAATTAAACACAAAGCTCGTCATTTAAAGGTGCGCTATCCTTCTCTGTTATCACTAAGGAAGCCAAAGTCAGCATGACAATGAGTTTGGCACTGTAATTTGCGAGGTGGGTGCACCAGGGACTGTAGGGCTAGGGGCTACAGGGGTGATGTTTTCTGCGCACCCCTGACAGGCATCCGGCAGCAAGAAACTAAGCTGTTTCTAACCTACTTCATGCCTTTGAAAGCAGTTCTTCACACATGCTCTTCCCAGCCCTGACTGAGCTGGTGACTTGGCTGTGTGAGCGGTGACTATGAGACATTCCATTGACCTGCATGCTTCTGAAAGCCCTTCAGATGTTCTTCACATGGGAAGCGGATGGGTTCCTGGGACGAAAGGTCAACCATGAGCCTTGGCTGCCTCTCCATTTGCCCCGTCATCACCAGTAGGCATGGCAAGGCGCCTGGCGGGGCCGTGCTCCCATAGCAGGCCCTGCTAATAAACACAAGGAGGCGGGTGTAGACCTGTCCTGTATGTGGCTGTCCTCACATATGTGGCTCACCTATGGATGGAAACACCTGGGCTCCAACTACTGCCACCCAAGCTTTAGCATTTCCCTCGCTGGTAATGTAGGTATCTCTATGGTTTGAGGACTCACGCTTTCCTGAGAATTGTGAAGGATGAAAAAATGCTTCTTGTATTTCAGAATGGGGAAAAAACACAAAGCAAAACCCCAAAACCAACCAGATTTGCCCAAGAATCCCAAAGCCTTTAGTGGAGGAGAATATTTAATACTCTTATTAATCATTTTTAATCCGTTTGCTTTTAATTAAGAAACAGCATGATGCTTTCCTATCAACATATGCCAGGGAGCAGATTAATTGTGGCTTAAGATAACTCTCCTTGATTGGTGTAATGTATTAGCTAACGAGATGCCTGCTTCTAATGATGCTCAGACACTGCACTGGAAAGCCCGCTACCCTCTGGAGAAAACTCTTCTGCCTTGCCCTCCTGCAGCCACAAAGTTGGATAGGTGTTTAAACAGTTACAGAGTTCCCCGACAGGACTACAGCAACACATTTTAACTTTCACAGTTAATTGAAAACTTGGGCCCTGTATATAAAAGAACTGATGTTTACTCAAAGCACAACTCAATGACAGCCACCACACCCAACCCCAATACAGTGTGGACTAGCTATAGAGCTCAGGGTAGGGAAAGGGGTTATGATTCCTAATTAACTGCATTTTTTAGCAAGAGTAAACAAACTTACATACCCACAATGTCACTGGTTTACCTCAACAGACCTGGGAAGACTGTAGATGGTTCTGAGTTAATTTGTTCCCTTCCATTAGGCTGTAGAGGTTATAGGTCCTTGCCTGCCTTTCGAGGGGAGTTGTAAGACTCATTTCAGCAACCCAAAGGATAGGCCACCTCTATTTCCAGGGAAAAAGCCATTGTTCTCCTTAGATGGTGAAAATGTGGCTGATAATTCCCAGAATCCAGCATGGATTTTAAACAGGTATAAGATACTGGACTGCTCATCTTATAATAGGCCCTGATGCACCCCACCTGCCTGGTGTTCTACCAACCAGATGCCAACCACATCACAACACTGCCTGCCCTACACTTCCAACAAATGATATCATCAGTGGGTAATAGCTCAGGCACCACTCAGCCTCACTAATTGTATGTAGTAATTAGTCTATCTTACAAAGTCTAAGTGAGCTCCTTGGGAAGTTTCACGTCTCACATACAGAACAGCTGTTAACCCCTCTGTGGACGATACACGACAGGGGCAGGGGGTAGTTAGCCTATGGCCGGGGGCCCAATTCCCATGCTCTACATACAACGCCCCTCGAAGGCCCTAGACACACCCTGCCTGCCGGGGCTCTTTCCAGCTCTGACCTGGACTTCCAGGAGCCAACCAACCAGTTGGGTGGGATCGGCCTCCCAGAATACAATTTTGGAAAGACATATTCAATAGATCTACAAATACAAGGTTACAATATGTCCAAAAGAAGCCAAGGAAACAAAGATTTTTTTTAAAAAGAGGCTGTGGAATAAAACACCAAAAGGCCACATGCGCGCCAGTGACTTGCTGAACTCCCAATCAGTCCCAGACCCACACTGAGGCCAAGAAGGACTTACCAGCTCTGCCTTTCTCCTCACTCTCTGCCCTTGTGTAGGAAGCTTGCTACATGAGACCTACCTGTGGGTAGCTTTTTTTTTTTTTTTTTGGCCAGTCCTGGGCTTTGGACTCAGGGCCTGAGCACTGTCCCTGACTTCTCTTTGCTCAAGGCTAGCACTCTGCCACTTGAGCCACAGCGCCACTTCTGGCCATTTTCTATATATGTGGTACTGGGGAATCGAACCCAGGGCTTCATGTATACGAGTCAAGCACTCTTGCCACTAGGCCATATTCCCAGCCCTGTGGGTAGCTTTAAGGACAGTGAACAGGCAGTGCTTTTCCTCTATTGCCCTCACAGGTTTCCCTGGTCACTTATTCTCTTGGAACTAAGAAAAGACCATGGTGCTAGGCTGTAGAAACCTCTGGGGAGCTACGGCAAAGCACCTTCACTAACAGTTCTGGTGCTGAGGAGCCAACCTCTGCTTATCAATATTATGAAATCATATACCTTTAACTCAGCCTGGGTTTGTTTTTTTAAAAAACTTCTAACATGCTGTGCTGAGGGCAATGTACTTCATGCTTTATTTCAATTCACTGAAGCTTGTGTCATAAACATCGTTTTATAAATGAGGAAATGGAAGCTTAAAATATATGCTTAAGCCAATAAGTAGAAAGATGATATTCCAAAAGTTTATGAGATTCCAAACCCTACATTTTCAGTGTTCCACGAAGAGTCAATCTCAGTTTTTACTGTTGGAGTTTTTGGGTAGCAGATCAATTGGCCCATTTGCAAAACCACATACTTCAAATTGTGTGAGCTAGCAATCAACGGGGAAACATGACCATGAAACAAGTGTGTGCCATGTTCTTACGATCCAATTTAAACCACACTTCTTGTATTTTTTTTTCCAGGGAGCTGTAGTGATGCTTTGCCTCGCCTGCAGTGAAACTGTGAACCATAAACTCAACTATTTCCGGCCCCGGTGGATTCAAACAGAATTCTATAACTCATGGTAACAGATACTGCTAAGGGAAACAAAAGAATTATATTGCTCACTTATAGAACATCCTAGTGCCTCCAATATTCTGTCCTGGA
The DNA here is from genome assembly GCF_023159225.1 of Perognathus longimembris pacificus. NCBI lineage: Eukaryota > Metazoa > Chordata > Mammalia > Rodentia > Heteromyidae > Perognathus > Perognathus longimembris. The sequence continues at coordinate 25,089,751 of NC_063177.1, read as the reverse complement.
ATCCTCTTTTTTTTTTTTTTTTTTTTGGTATTAAGATTAAGAAACAAATTCTCTGGGGACAAAGAACACAAGCACAGCTCGCAGATGCCTATCCTGACATGTTTCCTTACTGGTAACCACAATGAGGATCAGAGGGTCATTTCTTGGTGCAAAGCCAGTCGTCTCGGCTTTGTACTTGAGAGATGGATCTGGGACTGTTTGAAGAACTAAGAAAATAGGAATAAGTGGTTTTAAGCCATTTCCTAATACCAAGCAGCACATCGGCTTCTGAACACTGAAACACTTTCTTCTCTCAAGGGCGCTGAAGATTTTATCACCCACCCCGCACCGCCTAGGTCCTGCTGAGCCTGCAGAATGTGCAAGGAGCTTTCACTGCCACACACCCTGACTTCAGAGGCTCCGTCGTCCTTCCTTTCTCTCCTTCTGTCCCCTGAAACGAAAAGCTCAGGAGTATGTTCTTTGTAGTCAGGGGCAAGGGAAATAATCTCAGTGCTCGGGTAAAGTTGGTCCCCAGTGTTTGGGCAACTCTGTTCTGAGCTGTGGGGCTGGGAGGCGTCTTGTTCACTTGAGTTCCAGCCAGAAGCCTGTGCTCTTATTGTTCTCTCCACTGAGGAGAAATAACAATGACCCGTTTCTTCAGATGCACTGTCTCCTGGGAGCAGGATGCTAAGGAGAAAGTGAGGGGCCTATCTCCTCACTTCATGCTTGAGGGAAGCTATTCCTTCTCCTCATCCTTGTGCCCACTGAGGCTGTGCATGTCCATTAGTAACTAATGTGGTAGGAAGGCGTGTGGGACACACACACACACACTCACACTCCATTTACCTAGCTGGCCACTCTTAACTGGAGAACAACCTCTTATTTTACACTTGCGTGACTTTCAATGCCAACTTCCACTAGAAGCTGCCAGGAGCCACTGACAAAATTGTCTCACTCAATTATGATGCCACAGCCTGACCTTAACCTGAACCAAGTGTCGGAGAAGGCTACGTTCCTCTGCTGCACATCTGAAATATTTATCCAAAAAAGCTTTCGTCGTAAAGAATTCAGGCAGACTTAACACAAAGGTGAATATCAGAAGTACCCTACTTCACTAGCTTTAAAACTGATGGTGGATCCTGGTGCTCCTTTCTGAGAACAATTAGCTGAGACTTCAAGCAGCATTTTCCAGGAAGGCCAGAGTGAGCCTCTTCGTAGGAAAGGACCTTCAAGCTACCACCAGCCAGCGCTCCATCAACACCATCACATCATTTTCAGAAAGACAGAAAAATATACTTTGAACCTCAATTACCAATACTCTGATAAGTATACACATATGTATAAATAAATTATATATATATTTAGAAAGTGTGTCAAGTGTGTGTGTATATGTGAGAATCAAGCTGTACATGCACTCTCTCTCCCCTCCTTCCCTCTATCTCCTCCCTCTCCCTTCCTCTCCCTCTCCCAGGAGCAAACGCACATGCGCACATGCTCACTGCTGCAAGGCTCAAGCTCTCTCCCTGGGATCGCCCTGAGAGCATGGCAGGCACATAGTTTCTTACATGTAGCTTGGACATTTCTTTCCATCTCCAACTTGAAATCAGATCTCCAGTTGTGGTCCTAGAGCCTCCTCTGTATATTACTATCATGTCCTATTAAGCCTCCTGCTTCTACTCCCTTTGATCCCATCCTCTACAGCTCCCCAAGTGGGGTTTACAAAATAGAAACCAGAAAATGTTACCCTGCTGCTAATAATACCCCAGTGGCTTCCACAGACCTCGAGACCAAGTCTGGACCCCTTGGCTGCTTACAGAGCTTTGTGCAAATTAGGCCTCTTCCCTTTTCTTATTGGCACCCAATCTCTGAGTCATCTTGAAAGCTTTGCAGTTCCTCGGATGCATGCTGCTTTTGCCATTATGCCTTGGAACATACTATTGCTTCTGCCTGACATTCATTCCATCCCTGCCCCTACAACCCAATCTTTTCTTTGCATTTGTTCCCACTTGGTTTTTGCCTCTGCTAAGATACCACTTCCTCCAGAAGTCGCCCTCCTCCTCCCTTGAGTTCGGGTGCCTGAGCTCTATGCTCTGTGACTCTGTTCCTTGCTGAGTTTAGCCCCAACCTCACCGTTGTACAGGACCAATGACTTTCTTTTTTACTGCTGTGTCCCCAAGGCTTAGTGCAGTATCCAGGTTTGCTAAATGACAGCATGAGCTGAAAAGATGTTCTGTGAGGTCTTCTGCGAGGTCACACATGTTTCTGGGCTACGTGTATGGAAAATAGGGCTTAGTAGGCTCCCCCTACTTGTGGCCCTGGAAGGGTGTGGATTCTTAGGTGAAAAGCCTTGCACCCTCAGGTGGGGGTGAGAAGCAGTCACTACCTACCTTCACTGTTCCTTCTACTTCCACAAACCAGCGTCTCAACATGGCCTGGATCTGGCCATCGGTTAGCTCAGGGTTGGCGTTGTGGATTTTCTTCTTGACTAGGTCCTCCAGCAGGAGACGCCTCAGCCGCCAGTAAAAGAAGGTACGAGATGTTTTCCAATCTAGGATGTCCTTCAGGCAGACAAGAATAGCGTAGTCAGCTAGGCATTGGTAATCCTAGCTACTTAGGAGGCTGAGATATGAAGATGAGGTTCAAAGCCAGCTGGGGCAGGAAAGTCCTTGAGACTCTGATTTCCAATTAGCCACCAGAAAACAGAAAGTGGTGCTGTGGCTCAAAGTGGTAGAGACTTTGTTGTGCTTTAGGCACAACAGCTCAGGGTCAGTGCCCAGACCCAGAGTACAAGTTTAGTTAGCCCAGCCTTATTCCCTGCTCAGCACTCATCCTGAGGCTGAAGCCCACAGGCAAAGAACCCTGTGCTCTGACTGGAGTGTAGCTTGAGGGACAGCATATAATGCCCTGCATCTGAACCCCAGTGCCACAAAAAGAATCTTCCCCAAATCCCATTGTCTAGGCAAGCCCTTCGAGACTCCAGAGCTAACCATGAGCTCTCTTCATCTTCAGATTCCCCCCACCCCCACCCCATGCAGGACTTTACCCACATATTCTGTAGGCCATAGCACTGTGGCCAGCCCTGGGCTCAGCCTCTATCCCCTCTACAATGACCGGAGGGGAGGTCCTGGGGAAGAAATCAAATCTCCACAGAATGGAAGGGATGATTTTGGGCAGATGGCTCAAACTGCTTGCATGCAGCTCCAAAGTGAATCAGCTCCTACTGGAACCCAGGACTCTGCAGGTCCCCCTGGGTGGCTGTCACCAATAGAGGCATGGAGCCTGCTTCCTAAGGAGTCTATGAAAACCTAAATCACAACTGTTTTCAAGATGATAACAGATGCACAAAACAGGAAGAAAAAAAACCCAACAACTTGGAAATGGTTTCGTCTATACAAACCATCTCAATCAGCCCTAACGACTCCCTGCTTGTGGACCTGTGTGTATGACACACTCATGGGTCTTTGACAAGCTGGAGAAGAGGCACCATGACACTTACGTTAATAACACCCTTCTCCTGCATCCGGCCTGGTGTGTCGTGCAAGTCAGCAAACTGTACGGCTACCTGATGGTAAATGGGAATTAGAAATTCCTCCCGCTCCTTCATCTTGTTCTCCAGCTCCTTCCGCTCAGCTGAGCTCAGCTCTGGGGTGCCTGCAATTAGATAAAGCTGCCTGTCACACTCTGTGGTGACTGGGAATCTCGGCACAGAAGCAACCATCGTTCTGGTAGGCTTCCCTCTGGGGCCGGCTCTGCGCAGACTTCACATCTCCTTGGTGCATGACAGGACTCTACAAGACATCAGTCCTGTCCTTCCCTCGCCGATGGGAGCCCACCCGTCCTCTTTTCCTGTGGAGGTCACCAGTAAGGAAGCAGTGATGGCCGCCCTGCCTTTCCAAGCAGGTGAAACACCACCTAGAGGCCTGAACCTGCCACCAGCTTGCTGCCTGCCCACGAGGCAGGGCTGCTGCACACCACCCTATTACCAGTGTTAAAGCAGCTTGACTATTCTAGGTATGGGGCACGGTGGGAGAGCTAACCCTGTGGTAGGCACAAACTTGCAGTTCTGGTTTCTCTATGCCCACACCAGTCATTGCGAAACTGGTGAGCCCCTGACCACAAGACTGGAAATCTCAGGACCTCACAGATTCTAATACTCAGTTTGGAAGCCAATCTAAATTAGAGCCAGATCTGTGTATCTTGTGTCAATTAGGTGGATTAGACCCTCCTTGTTCATCCAGGCTGCAAACAGCCGAGCTAATCCCTGACCAAGATGACAGAGATCTTCTGGTTCTTGGGCTAAGAGAGAAGAAAGACTAAAAAAAGGAAAAGGCATCCTCCCCAGTGTGGGCCACAGAGCGTGTAGGCATACTATACCTTCACTTAATAGAGAAGAAACTAGAATTCTTGTAACAAGGGGAACCCCTCCCCCAGTCAATTGGTCCTAGTAGAGGTGTTGCTATATTGTACTTTTCTTTCTAATTGCTTTCAAAATAGAATCTGCAATCAATACTGAAAATTTAACTGCCTGCCTAGTAAGGAAAAATAAGTATAGCTGAAGGAGCAGTGGGTGACTGTTCCTGGCGTTGGGGACAAGCTGATGTGCTCTGTCGCCAAAGCTGACAAATACAGGCGCTCAGGTGATGGGATGCAGAATAGAAAGATCTATTTCAGGCATGCCTGTCTGAAAACAGGCATTGCTCTTTATGCTACTATGAATCATAAGCCATAAACAGCCTTGGGCTGCTGAATGAGCCATAAGTAGTATACATAAACACACGTTAACAGAACAGGGGTAGAACTAGACCACCTAGGGTTTCCTTTGCCTTTTTCAATCCAAGACTGGCACTCAAACTTGGGAGGCCTACTAGCTAGTGCTCTACCAACCATGCCATGCCTCCAACCCCATTTTTTCTTTTCTTTTCTTTTTTAGTGCCTTACTGGGGCTTGAACTCATGGTCTAGGCTGGCTTCAATCTACAGTCCTCAGATCTTGGATTTGAGATCTCAGGATTACACGTGAGAGCCACGGCATCTGGCTCTAATTTCATTTTTATAGTTTATGGATGCCCAACTCCACCCCTGACCCTTCTCTTAAAAAAAAAAAAGTATTTTAGATATTGGGCCATGGTGTCATCTGTAGTGAGTGACACCATGACCCATTCTTTCTAGTGGGACTGCCTGGAACACTGGGAAGAAGCTAATGTTATCTTTATTTTGGCTGGTGAGGCTTGAACTTGGGGCCTGGGCACTGTCTTTGCCCAAGGCTAGCGCTCTAGCACTTTAAGCCACAGCACCACTTCTTGTTTTCTGGTGGGTAACTGGAGATAAGTCTCACAGACTTTCCTGCCAGGGCTGGCTTTGAACGGTAATCCTCAGATCTCAGCCTCCTGAGGAGCTAAGATTACAGGCATGAACCACCAGCACCTGCCTTGATGGTATCTTTTATGATAAGACTTTCTTAGAACATCTGTGACAGTGAAACTAACACTGTTTCTTTTCCGTTGGAAATAACTTAGGAGAAATGATAGGGCTATGGAAAATGTAAGATATGCTTAGAACGTGACAAAATCTAAGGTAGCACCTAAGACGTGTCAGAAGGATGTAGGAGCCAAATCTAAGACAAATTGAATACCAAAATAAGTGATACTTATTAGAATATTTATGAAATAAAACAAGAGTCTGTCCTGATATAAATAATTAAATGGGGGGAATGGAAAAGGAATGCTTTTCTCCTCCAGCAGAGTAATAATTAAAATGTAGTCAGAATGATGAAATTATAAAATCACCATTTTATACCCATCATAATAATTGATTCTGCCAAGAAGCATCAATAGGTGCTAAAACTAGTGGTTTGAAAGTTTTTTGGGCAACTGGATACCAGTGGCCCACACCTGTAATCCTAGCTACCCAGGAGGCTGAGATTTGAGGATCATGGTTCAAAGCTAGCCAGGGTAGCAAAGCCTGTGAGACTCTTATCTCTGATTAACCAACCACCAGAGAACTGGAAGTGGCGCTGTGTCTCAAAGTGGTAGAGTGCTAGGCTTGAGTGAAAAAGCTTAGGGATAGTACCCAGGCCCTGACTTCAAGCTCCACAAACTGACCAAAAAAAAAAAAAAAAAAAGTTTGTGGAACAGAATGTTCAGAGAGTCTCAGAGTTTCTTTTACAAAGTGCTAATTAATTACAAAGGGGAAACAGTGACTTCATAGATGAACCTAGTGAATAAAACCACAAAGTGACCATCACTAGTGACAGGACAAACAGGCATTTTGTGCCTGCTCATTAGATGTACTGAGAAAGGTAGAATAAAGCTTGTGCAATATTCTACAAAAAACACAGATCTGAGTCTAATCACTGAGAGGACAAACCCAAACTGATAAGCATGCTACAGAACTGATCTGTACTCTACATGAAAGATTAAGAAAAGTTGAAGAATTTTTCGAGGTAAAAGGAGACTGAAAATACATCTTAGCGCTGGGGCATGGCTCAAGCAGGTAGAGAGCGAGAAAAAGGCCCAGAGTCCAATCTCCAGTACCAAACAAACAAACCTGGCTTTGGGGTTCCAGCTCAAATCGAAAGGGAAAAAAGACCTAAAGGACATTATGGAGACACTTGGTATAATTTTAATGGCTCATGAATTTATAGTATTGTACCCATGTTTGTAGTTCTGCTTTGATATATACACTGTGGTTAAATAAGGGAAAGTCTATGTTCTTAGAAATGGTAAATATGCATAAAAGAGCATGTTGTGTACAGATGACTAATAATTCAAAGACGTGTGTGTGTGTGTGTGTGTGTGGCCATGAGAGTGAACACACACAAGTGCAAGAGCAAATGATAAAGTACCTGGGACAAGATGGTAACACTAGCTGAATTTGAGGGGAAAAAAAGCAGACATTCTTTGCATTATTTCATAATTGCTTTGTGAAATTATATCAAATGAAAAGTTCTACTATATTTGCCCCATCTGAAAAGACAGTTTTGCTTGCTTATCCAATACATCAACACATCCAATACATCCAATATAATCAACAATCTATGCTAATATTTGTAGGGAACTGGGTGCCATTCTAGGTGGTTTACACTTAAGTCATTCACTTCATCTTCACAAGGACCTTATGGGGATGGTATCTGCAGGTAAGGAAAGCGAGACACTGAGAATGTATGCAACTTATGTGAAGCCATAGACCAAGAAAATGATACTCAACTGCAGCGGTTTGGCCTGCGAGGCTTTTGAACGCAGTCAGCAGACCAGTGCTTCCTAACATGAACCATTTCACTTCACAAAGACTAAGTGGTGATGGCAGCATGTGGCTAATAAAGCCAAAGCTCAGGCTGAGTGCCACCGGACAACAAAGACCAGGACAAGCTCTCCAGTAACCCCAACCCATACTATGGGTCAGATACAATGTCCAAGGCAAGTCTAAAATTTCAGGGTAGCTTTTCCAGCTTCTATGAGATTGAGAACAACCACAACAGCAGGTAAAACCACAGCCTTGCCAAGGCTGAGGAATAGCAAGGTTGTGGACACAGACAGTAGGGAGTTCCAGACCCTTTCAACCTTTTCTCCGACACTGCCTGAATGTAAATATATCTCTATGTGGGCCATATAGAAGACACCATTTACTGCACATCAGGTGCTGCACTCAAACCCTTCAGGATCATGAACTTCATGGGTCAGCATGCACAATTCAGATGTAGACCTGGTCAGCTGTTAATCTTGATGCCAAGCTGAATATCTCAACAGTACCGTGGGTTTTGCAAGATGATTTCACATATATTATCTCTGATCCTGAGGCCCAACCTTATGGACAGGTCATTTATTTTACAAATAAGAAAATGAAGGTCCAGCTGGGAATGTGGCTTAGTGGGTAGATTGTTTGCCTAGCATACATGAAGCCCTGGGTTCGATTCCTCACTACCACATACACAGAAAAAGCCGGAAGTGTACTGTGGCCCAAGTGGTAGAGCGCTAGCCTTGAACAAGGAAGTTCAGAGACAGTGTTCAGGCCTTGAGTTCAAGCCCCAGGACTAGGAAGGGAGGGAGGGAAGGAGGGAAAAAGGGAGGAAGGAAGGAAAGAAAAGAGAGAAGGAAGGCAGGAAGGAAGGAAGGAAGGAAGGATGGAAGGAAGGAAGGAAGGAAGAAAGGAAGGAAGAATGGAAAGAAGGAGGGAAGGAAGGAGGGAGGGAGGGAGGGAGGGAAGGAAGGAAGGAAGGAAGGAAGGAAGGAAGGAAGGAAGGAAGGAAGGAAGGAAGGAAGGAAGGAAGGAAAATGAAGGTCCTGTGATACAAAGTGCCTTGCCCCATAGCATCCAGCTCTTTAGGAGCCAAGTCAGGTCTGGCTGCCTCTAAAGCTCCTACATGGATTGAAAGGGGCCAAACAGACAGATGATTTTAACAGAAGCCAAAGAAGGGAGAATAACTGGAGAGTTGGTAAGAACAAGGCTCAGCACAGGGTGTAGAAGAGGCTTTACCAAGTTGGAGTGACAAAGGAGGCTGGATCCAGGATAGCAGAGATTTTTCCCACCTAATAAAGCTATTCTAGATCATTGGGGGGAAAAAATGAAGTTAACACCTAGAATACTCTGGCTCTCCTATGATAAGGAAGACCATGGAACACTCCCTCAAAGGCTGACTCAAAGGTAGCATAGCAAAGAAAGACTGATGTAGACCAAGAATTTGTGTGCTTTTAGGAAAAAATGGTTTAAAATTTTTTATTTTCTAAAAATAAAAGCCTACTGTTAAGCTACTTGTACCCTTGTGTTGAGCAATGAGGCCTCTGTCTCCTTGTACAGCAAGGCAGCCAGCCCCGGTAATGATTTAGGGGAGATTAACAAATATGTCAATGTCTATTTTCTGCTTAATTTAAAAGCGGCGTCTATAAAGATTTTTGACTTCTGAACCCTGTTCTCCTGAAAGAAAGAAGGTAAGAATGAGGAGGGGGATAAAGAGTGATTATCCTATCATTGATCGTTTGTCAGGAGCATTTCTTATTCACTGGACTATTGTAAAAAGCTAAGCTCTCGATCAATCCTGTAAGCTCCCTGTACAATTAAATATCTTGGAATGGTTTTCTTTCTTTTCTAGCTAGATTGCAGGGCCTCGGGGTTTTTAGGAAAGCAAGTCAGTGTGTATGCCTGTGAGTGTGTTTAAGAATATACTACAGAGAGGAAAGTCATTCTTTTCTAGAATCCTATGGTAGGCAGAAGCTGAAACCAGTGACGAAAGGCGGGCTGCTCCTATCTCTTGCTGCCAAAACACAAAGTCCCTATGAAATCCTAAAAACAAAATTTTACAATTAAAAACATTTTAAAGAAGAATTAAAACAGAAGAGATATCACTAGTATGAGCAAATATGAAGTGCTACTATTACTGCTATGTTGCTATGCTATACTGTTTAAGAACTTTTCATCTTATTTTAAATCTCACATTAACTCCAAATAAAAGTCATTTCCTTATAGATAAGAAAACTAAGGGACAGAAAGTTAAGTAGTCTGCCTGAGGCCAAAGCCAGGATGCAGGGCTGGGGCCTGGGCCTATGCTTGCTTAGGAGACCAGGATCCTTAAACACAATTGTGTCACCTGACCCACAGGACCTCCAGTACAGGAGCCAGTTAGGTGTGCCTCAGACTCAATGCAGAGCCAAAACTCCCTTGGATGGGACCAAAAGGTGGAAGGGAGCCAGACTTTCCCTATATATAAGCAGGACACATCTCAGAGAGTAAGATTTGAGGGAAGTAAGACCTTTAAAAGTCTACAGTAAAATTAAAACTGACACACTAAAACTTCTTAGCTCAGCCAAAGGGACTAGGTGACTTTGTGGAAAGCTCTCTCCTTTTCTGAGTTCAGTTTCTCATCTATGTAACAACAACCCTAATACAGCAAAAAAAAAAAAAAAAAAAAGGGGGGGGAGCATCAGGTTGGGCACTAGTGGTTCATACCTGTAAATCCTAGCTACTCAGTAGGCTGAGACCTGAGGATCAAGGTTCGAAGCCAATCCAGGCAGGAAAGTCCACAAGACATTTATCTCCAATAAACTACAGAAGGTGGAAGAGGCACTGTGGCTCAAGTGGTAGAGTGCTAGCCTTGAGCAAAAGAAGCTCAGGAACAGTGCCCAGGCCCAGAGTTCTAGCCCTAAGACCGGCAAAAACAAAACAAACCCAAAGGGATCATGTTTTATAAAAGAATGGAATATGAAACTATTTTTTAAAGTTATGCTAAGAATCCTATGAGGGGCTGGGAATATAGCCTAGTGGCAAGAGTGCTTGCCTCCAACACATGAAGCTCTCGGTTCGAATCCACAGCTCCACATGTATGGAAAACGGCCAGAAGGGGCGCTGTGGCTCAGGTGGCAGAGTGCTAGCCTTGAGCGGGAAGAAGCCAGGGACAGTGCTCAGGCCCTGAGTCCAAGGCCCAGGACTGGCCAAAAAAAAAAAAAAAAAAGAATCCTATGAACATTTAAATCCAATTTTAACTTTTATGGGCCTTATTCCTTCTCTTCAAAGAGCAATCTGCTTTGATTGGTTAAATACTTATGCTAGAGAAAAGAACCAGACCACCCTCGACACATAGCTCCTTAATATTCTATATTAAAATACACCTCCATCTTGAGATGGAACTATGAGTATAAAGAAGCCTGGAATCTTACAAATCTTGTATGAAAGTACAAACTTAAATAGCTGTTTAAAACATCTATATAATCACATTTTCTGTGCTGAAAGAAATTTCTCTATAGAGATAGTAAGAGTGAAAAAAAATGCTGCAAAACTATTTCCATATCCATAACAGGTGTGCCATTAAAAAAAAAAAACCACAAAAGCATTCCTGAAAAACTGTGTAAATCAGATCCTGTTTTAAATGCCTTTAGGGAGCTATTTAGAAGGAACCCTGCAGTGAATCCTTTGGTAAGGCAAATAATCTTTTTGTAATAGGAATAATTTCTCCCAATGTATCTAGTTTTTTCAAAATCCCATTTTCATATATCTGCTTTTCTTCAAAGGGGGCCATACCTATCTAAATACAACTGCATTTGCATATTGATTTTAACAGTGATCTCCTCAAGGATGTTTAACCCTAAAGTTCCTTGTAATAGTGTTAGTGTTATGCTGTTCACATTTAAAAAAATCATCATGGCAAATCTGTTTCTACTTCAGACAAGCAACACTGGCTCTTTTCAGTTGATAACATCATGAAGACAGATACAAGAGATGGAAAACACACAGAGCTCAGATAGTAATCCCTGGACCCCTACCCCTCAGAACAATCCTTTTCCTGTCATTCTGGCTGCTGAGTGGAAGACCTGTGAGGAAAGGGATTCCTGAAGAATGTGACAGATGTGTATCCTCATCAATGACCACCATCCTCCAGGATCACCCATCACACCTTGGCCAAAAGGCCGAGAGGCTCAGGTGAGGGCCAGCAGCGGCTGCCACAGCTTGTTTCTTTATCAGGGCACCACCAAGGAGCTTCCCAGCTGTCTGGGAATGGGCCAGGAAGGAGACCAAGGTTCTCCTATGTGACTTCTTTGCCTAGGTGCCTTTCCTACAACCGAGTGACAGCGGGGAACTAATAATTAGTTCACATTTGGGCCAGACCCTTCTTTCTCCATCTAAACTGATGATGATGATGATGATGATGATGATGATGATGATTATTATTATTATTTTCCAGTCCTGGGGCTTGGACTCAGGGCCTGAGCACTGTCCCTGGCTTCTTTTTGCTCAAGGCTAGCACTCTGCCACTTGAGCCACAGCGCCACTTCTGGCCATTTTCTGTATATGTGGTGCTGGGGAATTGAACCCAGGGCTTCATGTATTTAAAAGGCAAGCATTCTTGCCACTAGGCCATATTCCAAGCCCCTGAATTATTTCTTTCTGAACATGAGAGGAGGGTAAAGGTCCAGGCAAGGACCTGTGAGTCATAGCACTCCAGAGGTCTGATTAACATGGAAATCCACCTCCACTGCCACTTTCTCTGCTCTGAGACTGAGAAGCAGCAGATAGATGATAGTGAGATACAAAAAGGCCTTGGAGGACAGGACTCTATTTCAGAGTAGGAATTTGTTTTCGTTAAGGCAACTAAAGTAGTCATATTCCCAGCAATGATTTTTACTAAACCCTGGTTCTGAGAATCCAGGGCCAAAACACGCTCAGCAATGCAAGATTCTGGCACATGGACTGAAGTTTGCTTTTCATTTTGAGGCAATTCTTTTCTATATCTCAATCAGAGCTCAATATATACACTATTCTCATTCTCTGTTACAGTTGTAGACCAGCAAAGAAGTAATTCACCACCATTGGATCCAAACTGGGTGCATAAAATGGCCAAAGGTCATTTGTTAAAATATGTGACTGTTTTCAATCTCTAGTATCAAAGAATTATGTGTGTATGTATACATACAAATAATTTTAAATAATTCTGGAAGAGATGATGCTAGCTGTTCAGAAATTAGATGTGACTCATTATCCTTGGAGAATACATCATAATTTTGAACACAGTCAGCTGTGCACTGGAGTCTTGAGTGATCTGTGAGTGTCCCCGGTACACAGGCATACAAGATAACATCCACTCCTACAGGTTTTCTAAATCAGATTTTCTCAGTGTAATTGGCTTTAGCTCACAAAGGGGAAAGAATCCCTGTTTAATTTAGATCAGGCTCAGTATTCAGCTGAGATATAGTCTGAAGAAATCTTGAGAAAAGTAGAATAAAGGGACCAAGAATTCTAGTTTGGGCTCTGTTGTACATGCATTTTATCTTGGAAGATATGTTTTAGCCCCACCCACTTTTTGTTTCTCACTTTGGCAAATCTGGTAGTCTTTGTAGGCATTGTAAGAAGAGTCAAGAGCCATTGTGACCTCATAAAGAACCAGGTTCACACCCAGGCTGATTTCAAGTGTTATGTCATAGACACACCTGGATGCAGAAGACTTCAAATGCCCGAGAGACAGGCCTACTTATTTTTCTTTTGTACTCCCAAATGTGGACCTGAGCCACAGAAAATTTTTGATGCCAAACATGTCCATATGCTTTTTCCAACAATTATGGCTATAAAGAAATGATGCCAATCTCCATGTTTGAGAAATGCATTGCAGATTCAAATCAAATACATGTTCATCTGATCCTCACACTAGCTGGATGAGTGTTATCCCCCTCTTTATTGATATTTAGAGAAGTGAAGCAATGTACCTATAAGTAACATATCCAAGACTTAAATATAATTATTTCTATTCCCAATCCATTGCTCATGTTCCCAAGGTTCCCTGGGCCAGACCTACTTCATGTTTAGCAGACTCCTGATTCTTTCTTGAGTGCCATTTTGGTCAAGGTTAAATAAATATGATTTCCTTCAGTGTGGATAGAAAATTGATAATGAGATGATTTGTAACAAATGATTAAATGGCTATCACTTGGGAATCTCCTCCCTCTCCCCTGCATACGCTTCTAAAGTTAAAGGTGCTGGGTGAAGGTGGGAGAAAAACCACTTTCCATGGAGAGAAGGAAGCTCTGGCTCCACACCCCTCTTCCCCAAGTCCTCCCACCAATGTGGAGAGGATCCTTCTTCCTACCACCCAGTAGTCTGAAGGGATGATAACAGCCATTGGGGGGTTAAAAAGAGGCAGTGAACCCCCAGTTAATGAGTAGGAATTCAGCAGGCAGTGTAAGATAAATGGAGCTCTCTCTGCTTCTGCTGGAGTCAGCATGAACCGCGGCCCTGCGGCTTGTTTGTGGCAAATGGAGTGCGCGAAATATCAAAGGGCAGTGATCCAGAAGAAGACCGACTTTGACAAATTTTAAATTGGCCAGAAAGAAAACCAGAAAAAAAAGGTGGAGGGGGGGGGTGGCAAGAAAGAGAAAAAAAAAAAAAAAGAAAGGAAATTTGGCAATTCTCTGTCTGGCAATTGTGGCACTGTGGACTTCATACAGAATTTAGTGGTTAAAAACAACAGTCATGATCGCTGGATGCTGGGAGCAATTACAAGCCATCTAAGTGAGATGCTTATCAGTGGCTGAAGCTTTTAGCGCTTTCTCTATGTACAGTTCTAAGTAACTTGCTCTTGAACTGCAGTTACTTTAATTAAAGTGTATGGGGTTGGTCAGAAGTAATTATCCTGTTTGGAAAAGAAAGAGAAAAAAAAAACCCACCTCAACAATTCTGGATGGCAATAGATTTTAGAAACAACTTTGCCAATTTCTTTTTGTATGTGTGTATTTCCAATAAAACGATCAGGTGGTGGTGGGCTACAGTTATTGGTGGCTGTTACCTAATAGCAAACAATGGGACACAAACAGGGTTTATTGTAACCCCTGTCACCATGTTCAACAAGCAACCTAGCTTAGGGGTCCAAGGGCCTGGAGGTGTCATTTCCACACACACACTTAGTTGTTTTTCCAGATTCTAGATGGGGAGGATTCTAGACTCCACAATGGTATTTTATTAATTAAATTACTCTGTGGAACATAAATAAGCTAGCACTTCTCTTTTACTCTTTCCATGTGCTGTGTACTTGTGTTTCATTACAATTTTAAGACAATCTCTCTAACTTCTTTAGAAAACCAAAACCAGAGCCAAATAACAGAATCCTAAGCATCTGTCTTTACTAACACAGAAAGGGTCTCAATGGGAGACCTGGATAAAAAAAAAAAAATCAGTGTTTCAAAAGAACCTAAAACTCATTCAGACTCCAGACTCATCATTGGGCTCCTACAGTTTCATCCTATGTTCAAATTGCAAGCATCTCCCAAAAGCTCTGAAAACAAATGAGCAACACAGTAATAGCTAGAAGCATCTCAGGGCGATGACTGCCACAGCCACTATTTGGAAGCAGGCACACAGTGCGCAATCTTGACTTCCATAGCTCAGGATGACCCCAGAACACCGCCTGGGTAGACTATGGCTTTTCTATAACACAACACTCTCTCTCAACATTTCTCAGAAACAAGATAGGCTGTTCAGAGAGATAAGCAGAAACAGGACATACTTAAGTCTTGAGTGTCTCCACCTGATTAAGCTGCTTCCCCAAAGCAACTTCTACCTAATAATTCTCTACAAGAGTATTCTTTAAAAAAAAAAAAAGTAGACTATTTGCACTATAAGAAAATACCAGAGGAAAAACTGGGTATAGCTTTTTTAGGGCCCACTTTCCCTCATATTACACACACTATTTCATTCTACCAGGGTCCTTACCATATAGAGGACAGTAAATAAAGATTATCATGAATTTGATCAAATGCTTCAGTGCCTCCTCCCCTGGCCTATGAATGCACTCATTACAAATCAGCTGAATGGCTCATTGATTTGCCAAGAGGACAAGCAGACATACCTAATCGCTCAGCCAAGTGGATGTAGACTGGGTCCACCCGACGCATGGTTTTCACCAGATCCTTTTTTCGGAATTTGATTTCTACAGTCCCTTCTGGCTCCAGAACTGATCCCCTGGATGAGAGAAACAAAACAAAACAAAACAGAAATAGAGGCACTTTAAAGACGACAACAGAATGAGGCCAGTTACAATTTGTGGACCAGGAAATAGCTTCATTATCATTTTGCCCACCCATGGTTCACAGAAATCACCCTGGGGGAAAAAGCAGACACCAGAGAAGTGTCTAAGTGAGGTATGAGAAAGGCTTGGCAAAAAGAAATTAAAATAATTCTCATTACTACACCAGTTGACTTGTACCTCAGACGGAGAATACAGATTCCACCATCTACAGCTGATAAGGGTGACAAGAGTCACATTATGCTTGTAGGTGCAGTGGCAGGGGAAGCACTTCCAGCTCTTAGGCTATGTGAGTGAGGGGTCAGTGTGGATGGACCCACACCACAGCTGTCAGTCTGCTGGTAAAACTTGGATCAGACACAGGAGGCCAGGCCAAGCTGTAGGTAAGATATCTGCCCAATGCTAGGGAAATGAGCTAAGTGAAGGCCTCAGGGTTGCTTCCAGAAAATACTCAAGAGCTCTATCATCAGAAACCTTTACCTAAACATTTTTTAATATTAAAAATTACAGTTAATGTCTGCTATCTACATTTTAAAGGGCTTACATATAAGTTCTCACAAGTTTTAGTGTGGTTTGGAGGTACCAAGAAGAAAGGACTTCATGCTTAAAAGAATCTGGGATGAGGGACTATCTTGAGGAAGCTTGACTCCGGCCTGGAGTGCTAACACTATTTAGAGAGCCTATTTTCTCACCTTACAGTTCTTTAGGAATGGACAGATTCAAATGTCCCCTTGGTTATCATGTTCCCTGGGAGGAAAACAACAGCTGAAGAATCCCTAGAGGTAGCAAGTGGAAATCTGGGAAGCATATTACCTGCTTTCTCGGTCAGCATACATCTCCATGTGTCGGGGGTTTATGGTAGGGTCAATCACAACCCAGGAGCCACCTCGGAGCTCAGCTTGTGGAGGAATATAAACCATCACAGGCTGGGAGCACTCGCGCAAGCTGTCTACGATGTAAGCACCAAACTTCAGCACTTGGTCATACATGTCTATAGAAAATGAGACAAATGAGAAATCATGAAACTCATCTTTTCCAAAGCAGTGATTTCATACATTGCTCAGATTCTGGGACACAAGGGAAATATTTGTATAGCACACTGTGTTTTTCATAAGGAGGGTGCTTATAGCTAAAGGTAGTGGGTCTTAGGGCTCTAGTTTCTTCAGGTCCCAGGAAGTCACCTTAAAGCCTAATGGATTGTTATCTCTATGTGCATTCCATTCCAGAGATCTTCAAAAGCACAAGAGAAAAATGCATGTCTTCACAAGACACAGCGTGCAAACCCTCAGTTACATATCCATTTTATATCCTCTCTGGATTTCTGTACTAAGGTCTCACCACATTAATTCACACTTGCTCTAAAAACGTTGAGTATTTTTCATGTCAATATGTGATCTCTCCCACTACATTAAGTTTTCTGAAGGAACTATTCTAGCTCTTTCAATTCCTCTCATGATTCTTCACGTATAAGTTTTTTAAAAATGTACAGTTAATGAAAATGGATCCTGCAAAAACTTTATCTTTAAAAACTGGAGTCATGTGTGATGAGGCACAGTTGTAATCCTAGTACTTAGGAGGCTGAGTCAGGAGGAGTCTGAGTAACTTGGGCTACAGGGGAAGTTCTAGGACAGCCTGAGCTCCACAGTAAGACTTCAGATTTCCAAAAGAAAGAAACTCAAACTGGATCTTTCATCCTTACATGCCCATTGGCCTTCCCAATACATGGAACACAGTTAGTACTTAAGTATTGACTCAATGAGTAAATAAGCACACGTTTTTGAAAGAATACAGTAAGAACAAATGGAGTCCTTGGAAAGCTGGATCAGTTATTTATTTCCCATCTTTATATGGACTACTTCCCCAAAGTCTAAACATTGCTAAAGTTTTAGGTTTATGATTCCAGAAGTTTAATGAGTACTTCACTGGAGCTACAATGAGGCTTTTCTAAACACCAAAGAACAGGTTCAACTGAGTTCAAACTTTCTTATCAAAGAGAGGATCTCAATTTGGAATAAATCAATTCTGGAAATCCAAGGCAAAGAAGCATTTTTCAGGAAGTTAAGAGCAAAGTAAATAGAAATTGCTTCCAATGTAGTTACTGGCAAATTAAACTGCCACTTTCTCCAAAGTAAAAATGGCTCTATATTCCAACCACCAGTGAGTGCAGTTCACTGCGAGGCACATGCCTTTCTCCATTGTCCCAACTTGCTTGTCTATACAGACTTTGGAAACTCCAAGCTGCCCCAGGAAGCACTCCTTACTTTATACAGTGTGTATGGTCACATACCCTGTATGTATGATCAGAGTGAAGACATTCATCCTTTCAGAGAAAAGCAAGGACCAAAAAAAAAAATTTACTGCTAATTGCACAAGTGCCGTATGAAGAGCTGGGAATAAAGGACTTTCAGGGCTTTGCGCTAATTCTGTGGTTATGAAAATAATTGCTCAGTTCAAATTATTTTAACTAAATTAATTCTTTAGTGGATATTTCAGCCAGTGCTACATAATAAAATAATTGTGCAATTAGCAGTACATTTTTCAGTGCTGCCAAGAGCACAGTTTCAGAATAAGAAAGGAGTGGCCTCTGTCGATATTGTAAACAATCTGTGGTGTCAATAAAAGGTGAAAATACAATGAGAGTAGACAGCACAAAGTCATCCTACCTGAAAAATAAAATACAGGTAAATGAAGAAAGTTTCTAGTCTCTCGATTATCTTGTTTGTTAGAAACATATCAAAATCTACTTCTGTACTATCTTTGTAATAAATTCAACTCCCAAAAGGGAAAAGCATTAATCAAAAATGTATTTTTCATTCATTTAGTTGAAATCATTTGACTTCATGTTATGCAGAAATAGCTTGAAGTGAGGTTGAATATGTACTTACTTTTCATTTTTGTGAAATGAACTTGGGTTTCTTTTGGTGAATGTGGTTAGCTGGTATTGTATATGAGGAATAGTGTCTACACACACATACGCACATCACTTTACCATCAGAATGCCATCTTGTTCATATATACAAGTTGCAAATAAGTAGATGAAAGCTTGGCTAAATAACAGTAGCTGGGCACTAGAGGCTCACACCTGCAATTCTAGCTACTCAGGAGGCTAAGATCTGAGGATCTGAGGACTGAGATTGGAAGCCAGCCAGAGCACATAAATCCTTGAGACTCCTAGAGACAATTACCAGCGAAGAGCCAGAAGTGGAGGTGTGACTCAAGTGATAGAGTACTAATCTCAATGAAAAAGCCAAGGAGAACATGAAGCCTAGAGATCAAGTTCCAGTACTGGCACATATACACAAAAAGTAGTAATGAAGATAAGACTCGAAGACTCCTTTAAAAAATTGAGGTGGGGTCTTGCTAGGTATCCCAGGTTAGCCTCAAACTTGTAATATTCTTGCTGATAGCTGGATTAGAGGCATATACCACCACACCCAGCTTCAGACTCAGATCTTTTTTGGCTCTAAAAGTCTACTCATATTAATTAAAATGCATACCTTATTTTTATTCATCATTCTTATTCCTTCTAAAGAGCACAAAGCTGAGGTTATCTGCTTTACTAGATCTGATGCAATGCCTGACTAAAATGAAACCACTAAAGAGACTTGCCTAAATGACACAACACTTCTAAATGTTACTTAGACTTCCTCTATGTTCAGAAATGTCAGAGATTGTGCTGATGACACTAGCAACTATGTGAAGAGCTTGGTTCTGGATGCCAAAGTAATTTTTTTAGGCCCCAAGACTGCAAGCTAAAATGGCTTCATTAAAGCTGACATTCTTGGAATGAGGATAATTCTTCCATCTACCCTTAAATACTAACAGATTCACAATCCAACCATAAAAACACAAAAAAGAAGGCTATTAAAATATAAACAAACACAAAAACAAATTCTACAATCATCATGTTCATACTGAATTGGAACTGCTCCAAACCACCTATTTCGAAAGGCAGGTTGGAACACTTGGCAACAATCTGACATACAATTGTCTAAAATCCCTTCATACTTTAGAGAGAGGTGAGGGGACATGAATGGTGATCACATACAGTCTCTAAAGCATGTTCTCAGCAACCAGACATCAACTCTGCCTACGGCTTTCATTGTTACACAACATGGCTAAACCCTGGCAACCACATGTACCAAACAAGGAGCAGGGTGGCTGAGAGTGTTCCCACAGTGCCTCACACACTCAACACTGGAACAGAGTTTATTGGTTTGAGCAAGATGATCTGTTAGAAACTAAGGTAAACAGGCACACACAAACTGCATATACATTATATGTCTCATGAGTTCATTATGGCCAGCAGACACTCTATTTCAGCATCCAAGTAATCAGAGACTTTAAAATAGACTTTCGTTTCAGTTAAAGTTTTCAATAAGTGTGTTTTTTTATTGTTATTTATAACCTGTCCCAGGAACAAAATAATAAGTATAACATGAAAAGCCAACTGAGAGTGACCCTGTAGCTCCAGCAGTGAGGCGGCTTAATATCACTGGGATTTGCATCCTATCAAGCTATTCATGCTGAGGCTGGGACCCTGGTGCTAATTTCTAGTAAATTTCACGCTTGATGTCTCCCTGTTGTGGGTCATTGCCGGTTCGTCTAAATAAACTGCTTCCAAATGGCTCTTCCATCTAAATATTCAGCCAGTTTTTATAATTTAATTTTGCATTATGCTGAATAGCCTTCCGGCCAGATAGAGCTCATTGGAAAGAAAGCACCAATACCATCTTGACAAGCTTTTATTTATTTATTTATATTTTTACTGCTCGAATTAGACCTCCTAGGCCGACTAGTAAAGAGTTTTTTTTTTCTCCACTAATGTCAATTTTCAGCATAGCAAGAGCTGTCTCTAATCTTTTCCTACTCATTACACACAATTTTGGAGTCATTTTACCCACAGTGCAGTCGGCTCCTGGCTGTGTGTTTGTGTGCACTGAGGGATGGCATAATTGTTTATTTTCCCTCCCTGCATAATCCCCAGTCAGTATTGAAACCAAAACTGCAAACATCTCCCCAAGGGATGTGGAGAATGACAAGAGGCTCTCAGTTTAGGTCCCTTTACATGAGATAATATGCAGGAAACATCCTGACCTGTATGTAAATAAGAAAGACACCGGTCCTCCCTTCTTACTTTCACACACTCTGTCCTCCCTGATGTTTTTTTGTCTTATGTGGTATGTAAATGAACACATGAGCACCAAAATTCAAAAGAAAACCTCGCCCAGGCCTATATCTGGCCAACAACTCCATTCTGATAAGGTAAAATAAGAACAGGTAGTCACCGATTAATGAGTACAGAGTTTAAGTAAGAGATGATGAAAAAGTTTGGATATGTTGATGGTCACACAACATTGTGACTATACCTAATGCCACAAATGGTTAAGATATAGTTTATCACAATAAAAACATTTCCTCTTCCTTTCTTTTCCTGAAGATAAAGTTTCTCTATGTAGCACAGGGTGGCTCTGAACTTGCTATACAGTCTAGGCTGGAAAATGACATTTCTGAGATCTAAAAGTTTCTTTTTTTTTTTTTTGTTTTTTTTTTTTTTGGCCAGTCCTGGGCCTTGGACTCAGGGCCTGAGCACTGTCCCTGGCTTCTTCCCGCTCAAGGCTAGCACTCTGCCACGTGAGCCACAGCGCCGCTTTCTGGCCGTTTTTTCTGTATATGTGGTGCTGGGGAATCGAACCTAGGGCCTCGTGTATCCGAGGCAGGCACTCTTGCCACTAGGCTATATCCCCAGCCCCTAAAAGTTTCTTTTCACAATAAACATGGCCGGTTTCTCCAAAGGAGGGGAAGGTGGAAGTAGATGGATTATAACTTTTCAGAAACATTAATATGTCATTCCAGGGATGTTGAAGTTGATCCTGTTCTGGCTCTCTTAATCTGAAGTTGGATGGATTACACTCTTCTCTCAACTCTTATTTGTAAGCTGAATTATCTTGGGAATTTTACTTCAAGGCTTAATCCATGACAAATGAAATATAAGCTACACTTTAGAAGTGCTTATAATGATGACTATGTAAGATAGTGTACAGTGGTTAGCATTTTCTGGTGAAAGGTGCTCAATGAAATTCAATTGTTGTTTTCAAAGCTACAGGCTAGCAGAGAACTGGGCCTCAGCCAAAATAAGCAGAACTGAAGCTTTTACTAGAAGTGGCAACTCTGGAACCTTTGAACTCTGAACTCTAGGTAGGACAGGATAGCCAGGTTGAGTCCCTTTCCTGGGTGTCAAAAAGAATGCCTGAGACCAGTAACAAGAAGCAGCACTGCATTTTCCTCTCAGGTCCTAACACAAACCACAGCATTAAGAAAGTGGGGACCAAGAGATCCCTAGTGCTAAATGAACTTCATTTCTATAAACGAAAGGCATGTATTAGTATCCCCATACTCCCCAGCTTGCACATGCTACTGTCTTCCTTTGAACCCTCTGGCATTTTGTCTCTATGTTATAGCTTCACCATTCTGGCCAAGACATTTTTCTTAACTCCTTGAGGCCCTGCCTGTTTTTCACTTATTTTATTTCCTCTGGATGTCTAACATGTCCTTGTACACAGGATCTTAGTAAAACTGTGTAGGATTGATTTGTTTAACTTGTACTGTCAATTTCTCATGTTATTTCTACTGATTGTTTTGGTCAAAAAGGAATTCACTTTTAAGCAAGGTATGTTGGTATATGCCTATTATCCCTACACTTAAGAGCCTGAGGAGGATCTTGAGTTAAAGGCTAACAGCATGGTCTACACCTAGTGAGACTCATGTCTTAAAAACAAACAACAACAACAAAAAAAAAACTCACCTTAATGGTTTAAAAAAATACACAAATATTTCCCCCAAGAAAAATGCAAGGCATAGTAGTTCTCTAGCAAAGGGCAGATTCTCAACCACTGCCACCATCTTCTCACCCCATGCTAATCAATATGGTCTACATTTTGCTAGGGAGGTCTAGCCACATAATGTTCTTCCTAGCCAGGCTAAACATTTGCCAATGTTTACTGGCAAAATTTTTTATTATCTCCCATCACATGGCTGTAAAGGGGAGCTTCCCCAAGGTTTTCCTCCTCAGAAGAAAGTAGTGATCCTATGCTATTACTAGGTTTCCTAGTAAGTGTTCATTGCTTCAAATTTCCTATGTTCTGGGCACTCTCTAATTACTTACCATGGCAGCTTCTCCTTCCATTCTCCTATTCTGTCTACTTCCTTAGAATCCTGAAGTGAATGAGGTTTGCACAATCTAGTCAGCCTCCAAGTGCATAGTCTCTGTCTTTTGCATAGTTGTGGGGTTCTGTCATTGGAGCAAGGGCCATACCACTGTAAGAAATGGAATGTGTTTCTTTTGGCTCTTCATGGACTGTTGACAGAGGCTTTGCTCATGGAGGATTCTTGGTTAATGATGACATGGGCTGCCTAATCACTAAGCCATTCCCATAGCATGGAGTAGGGCCTTTATAAAATAATGGTCTAATCTGCTAGAGCCACAGGCTCAGGACTGTTGGTGGATAGTAATAAAACATATTACAAATTGCCACAAAGAACAGCCTCTGGTACAGAGTTTGTTTCATTTTCTTTCAGCTAGTGTTAATTTTAGAATCTATCTTTATCATTATAGAACATGAGAGAGTAGTGTGAATGAAGGAAATGACCAGAAAACAGGGACAGAGACAAGTATATCCTATTTCCCAGGACCACCAGAATGATCTAACATCCACCTGTGAAAATTAAATCAACAACAGTAGCCCACTTAGATAATATTTGATTATTCTGTGATAATCAGTGAAATTACAAAACATACCGTATTTTTCCATTTGAGATGCAACTCAAAAGGTATCTCACCCCAGAATTATCTATTCTGTAAGATACCTTTTGAGTATGTCAGAATAACCATAGGCCCTACAGAATGTATATCCTACCTCCTGTCCTCTTTTATTCAGTAACCAGTGATGCCCTTCCTGCCCACAGCCAGGCCAATCACCTTTCATCCCTCCAGAGAAGCCTCTCCAGTTGGCAAAGACCATCAGAGGTAGCCCTTCACGGTTGAAGTCCTTGATAGCCTGATAGGTCTTAAATGCAGAGTCTGGGAACCAAACTTGGCCGGCCTGCTGGATTATCTAGTAGGAAAAATTGAAGAAGTGCTAGTTAACAATATTGAAAGAGAACTTTGAAACTCTATGAAGTGAAGAAGCCTTTATTAAAAAAATGTCAAATTAGGCTGGGCAACGATGGCTTATACCTGTAATCCTAGCTACTCAGGAGACTGAAATCTAGGACTGGGGTTCGAAGCCAGTTTGGGCAGGAAAGTCCATGAGACTCTTACCTCCAATTAACTACCCAAAAAAGCTGGAAGTGGGGCTGGGAATGTGGCTTAGTGGTAAAGTGCTTGCCTTGCATGTATGAAGTCCTGAGTTTGATTCCTCAGCACCACATAAACAGAAAAGGCTGGGAGTGGTGTTGTGGCTCAAGTGGTAGAGTGCTAACCTTGAGCAACAAGAAGCCAGGGATAGTGCTCAGGCCCTGGGTCGAAGCCCTAGGACTGGAAAAAAAGAAAAAAAAAGAAAAGCTGGAAGTGGGGCTGTGGCTCAAGTGGTAACATTAGCCTTGAGCACAAAAAAAACAAAACAAGAAAAACCCCAAAAACCAAACAGGGACAGTGCTTAGTCCCCAGGCATGCGCACACAGGCTCATTCATGCAAGTGTGTGCATGCGCGCACACACACACACACACACACGCACATACACACAAAGGCAAGCCATCAAACAAAAACTATTATTCATCAAGAGTATCATCTCTGAAATAAAAAATAAGAAAGCACCTGAGATCCTTGACCTCATTAAAAACCCTTCTTTTGGAGTCCTGATACACCACTAATTCCTAGGAATTCTCATTCAGCTTCTCAAAGGCAACTTTAAATGGCCCAATTATACTATTCTGCAAAACAAGCCAGTTATATAGACTCCAAGGCTTTCCACCTCTTTGCTTACTTAGTACAGCCTTTTTTCATTGCGCTTAGTCAAGACACGTGATGTAACACTGCTGAAAAGTCTCCTCTCTGGTCTCCTCTACCTCTCACCGTTATCACAGGTGTCAAGATGTAAATATAATCCATCTATAGAGCTGGGATGTAGCTCAGTGGCAAAGCGCTTGCTTAGCAAGTACAACCTCTTGGGTTTGATCCCCAGTTCAAAAAGGAAAGACCAAAAAAAAAGGCCATGCTGTCCATGTCTGGCACTGTTAGAATGAATTCTGGCTTTAGTGCTTTCCTGTGTATGCTAGGACACAAGCTGTAGCATTATCTCTGTACTCTCTCTCCCCGCCTCCCTCCCTCCCTCCCTCCCTCCTTTCCTTCTTACCTGCCTGCCTTCTCTTTCCAGTCCTGAGACTTGAACTCAGGGCCTGGGTTGAGATGCAACTCAAAAAAAAAAAATCAAAGCTAGTGCTCTACTTCTTAAGCTCCACCTTTTTGGTGACTAATTGGAGATAAGAGTTTCATGGACTTTTATGCCTGGGTTGGCTTCAAACAGTGATCCTCAGCTGTCAGCCTCCAGAGCAGTTAGGGATTACAGGCATGTGTTGCCAGCTCAGCCGGTATTCCCCAGCAAAACCAGATTGGTCTCCAGCATCACCAAGACTACTGTAAAGGCCTATTGTTTTTTATGTCTAACTTAGCTTACAGTCCACCTAGAGTCATCCTAAAGGTGAACAACGTAATGATCTGAAATACTGCTACTGCTCTTCCCTCTAAAATTTGGTGATTTGCAATGCTACCAATATATCCATAGGCACTGCAGAAGGAAAATAAGCTTGAAGCATGAAGAAATGCCAAGCACCATGTACTTGAGATGACCTACCTTGGCTTCAGAATCCAGGTTTGCAGGGTCGGCCGGGATACTCAGTTCTACTGTTCGAGTTTCTACAGCAACTACTCCCACAGGTATTCCCCCTAGCCTGATTAAGAAAAAAAAAAAAAGAGTCACAAAGAACCCAGTGCATGTTCAGATTATAGCCTGTCATTTATTTCCCAATACCACATCAACACTGGGGGGGAAACTAAAGCAAGCACAGACAACAGGGGAGACAAATTCTTCTAGGAGTGGAATTAGTCTTCACTTCCTCAGAATCACTCCAGTACAACTAAGGGTTGCACAAGAGAAGCCTCTACAGTGAGACTCAACGGCTTATGCACATCTGCCTCTTTGCTTACCAAATGAAATCTCTGAGCCCAGTTTTTACTATCTCTTGGTAAAGAAGATGAGAAATTGCATGCATGAAAGGTTCTAGAAGCCTTCTAGAACTCAGGAACTTTTCATGAATGCTAGCCCAGTGGAAACAGCTGTGGTTTTCTATGTAATATTAATAATGTGGTTCTAAGGTTGGAGGTATGGCTCAGCAAGTGTGAGGTTCTGAGTTCAGACCTTGGTACCATTTTTAAAAAGCAGATCCAGGGATCTGAGAGTATAATAGGTCTTACCTTTGGGTATGTAAGTATTTAGATATGTAATGAGGATGATGAAAAATATAGGTCAAGATAGGTAAGTGATTCAATAATCCCTTAACGTTTTCAGTGGAAAGAAACAATGAGGAATACTTTTCTGTAATAATCTTGGCAATAATCTATCTCAGAAGTATATATTAAACTTTGGCCAGGCACAGTATCTTTTGTCTGTAACTTAAACTAATAGGCAGGTAGAAATTGTGGTTAAAGGCCAGCCAAGGCAAAAAGTAAGACCTCCATCTCAACAAAACAAGCTAGGCATTAGGGTACATACCTGTAATCCTACTACATAGCTACATGGACTGTGGTCAAAGGCCAGTCCTGAAATGTTATCTGAAAAAAACAACTAAAGCAAAGGGGGCTGGGGATATGGCTATAAGTGGGAAGGACCTTCCTAGTAACTGAAAGGCCAGACTTCAAACTCTAATATTCCCTCCCCTCCCCCCCCCCGCCAAAAGTACATATTTAATTTCCAAACTATGTTATTTACAAAAAAAAAAAAAAGGCTTAGTTTCTGCAGCTATGCTCTATGATCCCCTCCCAACTTGGTTCTCATAAGATTTCCAAGGAAAACTCAGAGAGAAAGGAAGGAGGGAAGGTGGGATGGGAAAAGACAAGGAGAGGGAAAGACACAGAGGCACAAAGTATAGGATGAGTCCTTACTGTAGAAAATGTGATCAATATTCATTCTCAGTTGCGTTCCTTGGGGTTGGGATGGATTATCGTCTCTCATTCCCCACAGCATCTCCATAACAAACTTCCCCATGAAGGATGGTCTTTGGTTACATTTCAGTTGCCATTATACTGGCTACTGGAAATGGATTCTTGTCATCACAAGAGGCCTAACGGGGGGTGAGTAGAGACCACCCACCCCCTTGTCACTTGCCTGCACTGAATCAGAATCAAAAGCCCTCCAGACAACCAGACAACGAGCAGGAGGTACACAGGAGGGTTTAGAAATATTTCTGTTCACAATGATTAATAATCCAACTGGAAACTTGTAATTGCAAAAGCCATCCTAAATCGGTAACTTATAACTTATATATTAGGGCCCATGTGACCTAATAAAGAACATCTTTATCCGAGTATTACAGTTATTTATTGAACTTGAAAACAGCTCAGAACAACTTCTGTTTTCTATTATACTTCATATAAATTTTATCAGGCTAGCACATGAAGATGCTACATCTTGTTTTATAGTGTGTCCCTGGACAAGGTGCCATGGAATAATAAAAGACAATTTACAGCCAATAGCACACATATTCCAAACATACATACCAAAGATGAGTTTTGGCAGCACTTACAGTAACAATCCCAGAAGAATACATTTATATTTATTTCTCGAAATGCCATTGCTTTTGAAAGAAGCTAGCTCCATTTCTGTTTTATATACTTGTGAGCATGTGTATGTGTTTGGAGTAAGAACCCCAGAACTCATCAGATGGAAAGAAAGGAAGAAGTCAGAATGGGTGTTGGAATAAACAATGGCAAAGCTAAGCATCCAAGTTTGACTGATCTAGGTTGCAGAGAAATCCCTACTCTTCCAAATGTAAGTGTAAAGCATTGTTCTTTTATTTCCCAAGGGATGATCTTAATGACCTTAAAAGGAGGGTTGGCTTTGTTAGGCTTAAAGTCTGTCATGCTTTTTATAGACAGGAAAACTGAAGGAGAATATATAAAAGCCAAATTTAAAAAAAAAAAAAGTTGGTCCTGGTGTGATATGAGGATATGTGTAAGGAGCAGTAAGCTCTGGGTGGAAGGGCACTAGCTCTTGTGTATATCCCACCTCTACCTCCCCAGTGAGAATGTTAGTGGCACAAAAAGTGATTCTCACTGGGACCTGGAAGCCTGGGGTGAGGAAAAAGACCTGAGACTCAGAAGAAACGAGCTGCTAGTTTTTGTCTGAGCTGACTTGAGGCCTGACTCCTATTTAGAGTCACAGTGAACGACTCTGTCTGTGGGATTTGCCATCTGATGGCTCCTTGTCACTGGCAGCATGAGGCGTGCTGACCTGCTGCACTGAGAGAACCACAAAGCCTAGAATTATTTTCAAGGCTAGGATCTAAATCTCAAGCCAATGTGGCATGTTGGAGAATCTTGAGCAGGTGCCTTTTTTCCCCAAGATAAGGAAAACTGATTGCCCCCGGGAGGAAGGTGAGCCCCCTGATGCGGGTCCCTCGGGCAGCATGTCTGCAGCACAGAACTAGATTAAGATCAGCCTTGGCAGGTGCTCGTTATAGTGAGTGCTGCAGATTATTTCGTGCAGAGCTTGCTGTTGAGTGAAGCACTTCTTAGAGTGGGTATTAAAATTTAATAGAAACTTCCATTTCTCACTTGAAAAATATAGGTATCCCAGCAACCCATTCCAGCGTATTTTACTTAACTCCTGTTTCAGGTAAACCTTTTTAAATTTTTTTTGTGATTCAAATCTTAATCTAATCCAAGACTATACAAAAGATACTTAAAGAATCTGGATGCCAGGAACTCTCAGGGAGCTTGGAGGAACATATGAATCTCTCTGTGATTCACTCACCACATGCTTCTGAGAGAAAGTGGTCTTTGTGGGAAGGGAAGTTGCTGGAGGACTATGGCTACAACAGGTGATCTTTGCAGATCCTGAAGAGCTTTTATTGGACCAACTTGTATGACTTTATTTATCCTTTTTTTTTCCTTTTGATGTTACATGGGGTTTGAACTAGGGCCTCACACTTGCTCAGCAGTATTCTTCCACTTGACCAATGTCCCTAGATTTTGTTGCTTTGTTTTTAGATAGGGTCTTACATTTTTGTCCAAGATCAACCTCAGATTAAAATCCTCCTACTTAAGTCTCCCCAGACTGCTGTAGTTATAGGCATACCCTGTTCATTTATCTAGATAAGATCTTGCTAACTTTTTGGCTAGGCTGTGATCCTCCACTCTCTACCTCCCAAGAAGCTAGGAGTATAGGTGTACATTCCTTTCTCATACCATTTTATAAAGCAAATAATGCCCAAATCAGCCTTCAGATTAAACGCATCATTAGAGTACTATACTAAAGTACTACTGGGAACCACACTCTAGTTAGGCTGCCTTGTGAATGGCTATAATCTAGTATTTGTGCAAAATTTAGACAAAGAATATTATTGGTTAAAAAAAATCTCAGTAGTCACAGTTCTTTATTATTTTTACATGGAAGGAAAAAGAACTTCCGAACAGAGTTCTTACCTGGCTCTACCAACTACCACAGTCTGCGCCCAGGGCTGCATAATCTCTGAGAAAGATCCATAGTCAAAAAATCCACTCAACCACTGACCTTTCTGGGCTACAGAAGGAAAAAAGAAAACAAAGAATAAAGACAAATCAATTCATTGACAATGCATTGGAACTGATTAATTTAAGGTAGGTTTTGGGGGATTCTTTTGGGGAGTATGTTGTTTTTAAGCATATTATAATAGATGAAAAGCATTTGGCAGCTGAATGTTTATCTGCCTCCAGCCATCATATCCTATTTCATTTGTTAGTCTGTATAAAAGAGTCATTTATCAGCAAAAGCATCATTTATTGTTAAACGATGGGGTTCCGCTAGCTAGAAGAGTTTGAATGCTTTTAAATAAATAACTTGTTTTTCTTTTCAAGTCACCATAAACATTTGTCAAAAGGCAGCCAAGTCATTAAAGACGCTTTTAACACATCTATTTATATTTTAAAACTTGCCTTATAATTTTGATTTCAATGATTTTCATGGAAAGATGAAAACAGCCAAGCAGTAAGTATTAATGATCAGATGAAGAGCCAAATTTGGGGAAGAGAAAAGAGATTCAGTTTCTCTGCTATAACAGCAACAAGATAGATCCATTTTATTTATAGCTGACAAAGAATTATCTTTCTTCAAGAAGACAGACATGACCATACATATCCTTCACAGGGCACAAATGTGGTTCAGATTGCACACATTTACTCCACTAGTCTCCCTTGTACATGTGACTTCAACATCCTAGTTTAAGACAAACTTTTGTTCCACAGGTATGAATGTTTGACCAAATGCCCATGAAGGCTTCTGCAAATAACTGTTTGCCCTCTCAGCTCAGTTTCTCAGTGATTCTTCTAATTTGAACATGGCCCTCTACCCTCTAAAAACCCAAGTCCAAAACCAATTAAAAGTGGAGATCCAAGCAAGCTAACCTCTGCTGACTTAAACAGGATGGAGAGTGTTTTATCAAGACTAAACTTGTAATTACTGTGTTCTACATTCCTTGCCTCTATGGCCCCGGTGTAAAATGTGATCATCCATTTCAAAATTATCTCTCTATCGTGAGCCCAAAGCTGATCGTTTAGATTCTGGTCTCGTGTTGGGCGTCAGTTTGAAGAATATCACAGCACTATCTCCTCTAATAAATGACTTTAACTTTTCACCTAGAAGATATCTGCTTTAACTTATCACAGGGAATCATCTGCTTTCTTTAACGCTTCCACTAAATTAAAATCTGAAGTCATTCGATTTGGGAGCGAGTGTTAGCTGCACATAGACAGCAGGATGAATTACTAGGGAGTTGATGAAAAAAATATTATCCCAAAACCCCCAGAAAACTTAGTTTATCACAAATTTCATTTCATTTCGTGGATTTCATTAATAACAGACAGGATAATGCCCACCTACACATACACACTTCTATTCATCCCATATTGGAAAAGGAACTCAATCTTTTTTTTTTTTTTTTTTTTGAGAGGGTTTATGCAGTCCAGACTGGCCTTGAACTCAAGATTCTCTCTTCTTAGCCTCCCGAGTCTGGGATTACAGGCATCATGTCTGGCAAGTAGCTTAGTTTAGTTTTTGTTTTTGGTCAGTCATGGGGCTTGAACTCAGGACTTGGGCACTGTCCCTGGGTTATTTTGCTCAAGTCCAGTGTTCTACCACTTTGAGCCACAGCTATACTTCCAGTTTTCTGGTGGCCAACTGGAGGTAAAAGTCTCATGGACTTCCCTGCTCAGGTTCCCTCTGAACCACAGTCCTCAGAGCTCAGCCTCCTAGGTAGCTAGGATTACAGGTGTGAGCCACCAGTGCCTAGATGAGGAGCTGAGATTTTAATAAAGTAGCAAATCAAATTCCTAGGGCATCAGGATTCTAAATTTTTAATTGTATATGCTTGGATCATTTTATGGTTCTTACTTCAACACTAATGATTTTGAATTACAGAATTAATTTTAAAACAGAAATGTTCAGAAATATTAGGGGAAAGGGAACCATTGGCTACTGTGGTTGGGCTTCACAGTTCCCAAAGGGCAGATCATTCTTACTTCAGACATGGAATTTAGAAGCCTGCTAAAATGGTTCCTTTATATTTCTCAGAGAAATGCTTGCTTGAACCTTCTGAATTCTAGAAGTCTACTTCATTCTCAGAAAAGTCCTGGATTTTGAGGCAGATATTAGGTTTATTGTTCTTATCATAACCTCATATAAAAGTAAGAGGCAGGGAGAACACTACTATGATATAATTAGTCATAAGAAGTCTCAGGCAGGTGCTTTTGCTGACACCTATAATCCTAGCTACTCAGGAGGCTGAGACCTGAGGATTGCAGTTTGAAGCCAGCCCAGACAGGAAAGCTCATGAGACGGTCAACTCTAATAAACTACTCAAAAAACTACTCAGGGGGCTGGGAATACGGCCTAGTGGTAGAGTGTTTGCCTCACATACATGAAGCCCTGAGTTTGATTCCTCAGCACCACATATATAGAAAACGGCCAGAAGTGGCGCTGTGGCTCAAGTGGCAGAGTGCTAGCCTTGAGCAAAAAGAAGCCAGGGACAGTGCTCAGGCCCTGAGTCCAAGCCCCAGGACTGGCAAAAAAAAAAAAAAAAAAAAAAAAAAAGCATCTCAGAGACTTGGGACTTTACAAAAGAGTCTCCTGAGAAAAGAGGTTTGCTAGAACAGCCAAATGGACGGACAAATAAAAATAGCAATACTATTTCCAGTATTCCATATACCCTGTGTAGGGGAGGTGCTCAGGAATAGCTTGTGGAGAAGAATGTAGTCACATTCTGCATTTAAAGATATTTCCTAAAAGCTGACTTGATTAATCTCTCTCTATGGGATGCTAATGGGCTAAAGACTCTGGTTCTGGGACAGGGATGTAGTTCAGTGGTAAAACAGCTAACATGCATGAGGCTATGGGTTTGATTCCTAAAATTGAAAGAAAAATTCCTAAAAGTCCATAATTTTACAGCTCATATTTTATTGGTTTTAAAGTCTTTGAGCCTACTGAATAGTAAGTGCTTTAATAACAAATAGCATAAATCAGTAACTATACTGGCTATGATTCAATGGGTTATTTATAAATTTCTTATGTTTCATTTGTTCATGAAGGATTTCCCTATCATTTTCTTCATAATGCTGTTTTTAGACCATCCTTGTTTCTAAGAAGCTCTGATTTCTTACATACTTTTGTGCAAGAATTGGATCGTGTTGGAAAGAAGATTAAAAGCTTGAGAAGCAAGGTAGCCAAGGTTCTTTCAACATATACATACTTGGGTGAGGTCGGCCTGCCAGCATCCATCGGGGATCATATGGGGCTTTTGTGGGAACAAACTCGATGATTCTATCTATAGGGTCCTTGGAGTTCAGGAGAGGAACTGAACTATGAACATTCTAAAGAAAGATTGGGGGCGGTAGGAAGAGAAAGAGAGAGAACACAATAATCAGTGAACATCAGTCTTATACCTCAACTCAGGAACAACAGAAAACAAACAAACAAACAGGGTCCACATACAGAATTATACCTACTGGTCTCTATCACCAGATGCATCCCAGTTACATGCTGAGGAACTTGCACAACTCTCAAGTCTTTTAGGATGCTGGCATAAATTATTGCATTTTGATTATGATTCAATGTGCCTCTGCTTTCTGGGAAGCTCCCCAGAGGACAGACTATGGTTACTAGGAATCCTTACTATGTTAGGTCTGAGCCTAAATTACTCATGAAAATGTCCGTGGCTGGAAAGCACTAGAAAGGGACCTAACTAATGAAATTCAAAGGCATTTTAGGTAGAAAATAGCTTTAAGATAAAAAAAAAAAAAGGAATTAACAGCTTTCAAAGAAATATTCCATTATACACACACACATACACACACACACACACACACACACACACAAACATACAAAACCAACTCCTCAACCATAAAGATAGTACCACAGACCCAGTGAGCTGGGGTGGTAATGGTGGGTAAGGTCTCACCTTAGGCATGTATGACAGCCAGTGCAGAACAGTAAAAACCCCTTCAAAGTCATCACATACAGTGCAGTGGGTGACCCCATTGTTGTGCATGATCTGGATGCCCCCAAGCTGGTTGTTGGAGGTGTACACTTCTCGCCCGAGAACCTAGAAAAATGACAAGACACATTTGGGTCTGCAGAAATAAAGACAGCGTTTATTTCATAATTATCCTTGAAACAGTTTCATTTCCCTGTAAGACAGAGATTCTAGCTACTGTGGGTTATTCTGCGGGACTATAAGGACCGTACTCATGAAGAGGGGAAAAAAAAACTTAGAAAGAGATTTTTAGCAATTATGTACATTTTTAGAATCCCATAAGCCTCCTTACCTCTAAGTAGCTGTAGATATGGGGAGCACACTTAGAATTGAAATTGCAATGGTGTGTAGGTTAGGACTGTGAGGCATAGGCCACCTTTTCACATGCAAGTCTGGTAGAGCTGTTACATGCACATGCACATGCGTGCACGCGCACACACACGAGGTAACATGTCTATTGTTTGACCATCTTTAGTGATGAGTCTGTTAAAGAAACCCTGTGGAGGTTTGAGTTCCTCTTTTTTTTTTTTTTTAAAGGATTAGCTTTTTTTCTTACAGCCCCTAAGGCTGGTAAAATCCTGAAGCAGCTCACCCGGCACACACAAGTCCTCTTTGTGTGCTGGGTGCAGGGTTGTGATTTATTCCCTAGCCTGCTTTTCTTCCATCCTTCCTTTCCTCCCAAGGCTGGTGGGAATTCAAGACCTCATCCCAGTGTCTCTCTGGAGGAGTTTAACCCTTGTCAGGTCAAAGGGCACCTATAATTGGAAATCACAAAGTTTTCTTTAAAGAAGAAAAATAGAAGAAGAAATATTCTTGGACTTGGAAATTGTAGGGTTTCTTTCCCCCTTGAAGATTGGTTAATAATTTCTTTCAGGAGGGAGGTTTTCTGACCCAGCAGATGGAAGCCGGGCAGCCTGATCACTGACTATTGCAAACTGCTGAGTGTGTGGTAATTGCCAGTCATCTAGGGTAGCCCTGGAGAGCTCTAACCAGTTGTGGAGTGCTTACTGTATTTTTCACTTTTCTTTTCCTTTTCTCCTCTCTAAAAAAAATAACAAAACAAATTTTCTTCCTTACCAACTTTTATTCATTTTCAGTCTCTGGGGAGAATCTAATAAATTAAGGAATAGCCAATTGTAACTGTATATTCCCAATTGGCCCTTGCTTGTTGGGTGCTTTAAAAGGTTCCCCTGCATGTATGGTCAATCCCTACCAAGGCTTTCCAAAGGCTGAAGAAGTTGTGACTAAAGTAATAACCTCACTGTGACCCAGCTGGCCTTAGTTTCATTTAACTTCAGCTAGCAAGGGCATAAGAGAGTTTTCTGAAAAGAATATGGAAAGCAAAATTGCTCTCAGATTACTGCTTTCTTTGATAAGGAAGCAGAGAGAACAAGCCTTTACAGGCAGCCACAAGCTGAGCAACATGCTGGCAGCTCCTTTGAAGGAGCCCCGTGAACAGGGGAGACCATATCTGACCACTGGGCTCCCATCCTCCTCTCAGTCCGTCTTTAATCTCAGCCCAGGCGCTGCGGCTCTTTTCTCATTCTCCTGCTGTCTCTTTCCATTTGCCCTCTCTCTGACTGATACACTGATCTCCCGGTCACTCGGCTTTCTGCTCCACTGAGTCCATATTACTAATAACACCTCCGCCACGGCCAGTTTACCTCATGAAGGCAGGAGCACATCATTACAAAATAAACTCATAACTTTGACATTCTAGCAAATACACGCCGTTTGTTATTTTTATGGCTTTAGTCTTTCTAACAGGCAGAGGACATTACATACCTGTTTCATTTCTATCTTTAAAGTGTGCGCACACATGCACACTCTTACATGAATCAGGAAACAAAACAGCAAAAAACAAAAACAAAAAACCCCAACCCAAACAAATAGCCCAAGCAGCCAGTCGGCAGGAGACCCTGGTGGAGGCAGAAACCCCATCACTTAGGGAGGCCATGCTCTGATCTGGCTCTGGTTTTATGGTCGTCATAAACCTGATGGCCCAAAACTGGTCCTTCTGGGACAGACTGCCTCTCTGCTAGAAGTCATTCAGTCTGATCAGCAGTATTTTTAATTATCAAAATAAAATTGGAGTGAAGAAAAGGGGATAAAGAGGAGACACTGTGCTGACCCTGTATATCTGATATTCACAATCTATATCAAGAGCCAAGTACTCAATGTTGCCTAAAAAGAGCCATTTTCTATTCAAACCTTGTTTTCTGCCCTATCTTTAATATTTGATATTGTCCAGCCAGTAGAATTGTATACAAATCTAAACTCAGTAATGAACCAAGAGCTAAGCTTTGAAAAAGGGATCAAAGCAGACCAAGAGCTACTTTGTTGTTTAAAATGCACTGTCCTTGGGGCTGGGTTAAGGCTGGGAATGTGGTTCAGTGGTAGAGTCTTTGCCTAGCATGAATGAAGTCCTGGGTTCAATTCCTCCATACCACATACACAGAAAATGCTGGAAGTGACACTGTGTGGCTCAAGTGGTAGAGTGTTAGCCTTGAGCAAAAAGAAGCTCAGAGACAGTGCTAGTTCAAGTCCCAGGACTGGTAAAAATAAAATGTAGTTTCCTCATATGTCATTTCCTCTTATTACAAGGAGGAGAAGAGCCAGTTCCAGAGAGAGGTTCTGTTACTGACCCTATCCTTTTAGTGTACAAGCTGGGGACTGAAACACAGCACACATTCTATCTACACTGAACCATATATACTTCTACTAACTCTCTATACTATATTTTTAGAATAAAAATAAGAAAAATTTGAAAGGAGTAAGTTCAAAATCTACCACATCTCTTTCCAAGCTAAAATGGAATGCTCTGATGCTATATAGCACTATTCTGGAAAAGAAACAGCATTTCTACATCCCTTCTCCTCTGGGTTCTAAAGAAATCTAACTAGAGTTTACTGCAACCAAGAACAGTATGTCTAAGCTCAAGAAATGT
Source organism: Perognathus longimembris pacificus (assembly GCF_023159225.1). Classification (NCBI taxonomy): domain Eukaryota; kingdom Metazoa; phylum Chordata; class Mammalia; order Rodentia; family Heteromyidae; genus Perognathus; species Perognathus longimembris. Next base: position 25,053,551 of record NC_063177.1, on the reverse strand, counting down.
CATTCATCTGAGAAGATTCATTTAATTTGGAAGTAAGAAAAAATAATTATAGGCTAGACTAATAGAGCATTTAAGAACCGTCTCTGATCAGCATTATCTTTGGAAATGGAGGTGGAGATGGACAAATAGAAATGAAACCTGCTCCACTAACCACAAACAAACAGCAACAATCACAGCTACTTAACAATCAGTGAGGAGAAAGCAGTTACCCAGCCGCCCCCACCCCCTTCATCTGCAGTGCAGGTTTGGAGTATACACTGGTAGGATGAGGGCACACACAATAGGTCCTGATTTATAGGGGCCGTTGCTGACTCAAGTGGTTTTAATGATTTTAGAATACTTCACAACAAAAGCTCCAACGAAGGAAGCAGAATGTGGGCCAGGACAAAATCCATTCTGCCTAATTCTGAAATGATCACACAAATCCTAATCAGCCTTTAGGAAGATGACAAGAGCCCCCAGAGAACCATTGCTCTTTCCTTCAATATGTTGGCCTTCCAACCTTCAACAGAAAAATCTGGGATCAACAGCTCTCATCATCACACTACTTCATCAAGCAGGCAAGCTTCCTTTATCACTCTTTAATCCCCAACACAGGCATTTCTATATTAGTCACCTTACTTACAATGTTTCAGTTTCCAAATTATCCCTCTCACATATATTTTCTATTGAAGGTACAAACTTTGTATACTTCTGCCTAATAAACATCAATTGGCATTTCAACACAGGAGCCATTTAAACAGGAGGTGACATTCCTGAGGTCCCCTTTGCCCTTTATCTCTAAGTGGAGCAGCAACACCACCATCTTGTGATCCTCTGCTGAAGAATGCTCAGGCAGCAGAGCTGGATAAAGGCTGAATCTGAGAGGAAGGGGGATCTCCATAGTCTCTTGAAAAAGTTAAACCTCATCCAACGTTCCAGTCACTGAGCTGGCTGACCTCAGAATTAAGGCACCACATAAAAGCCAGTGATTAGCAGAGATGCAATTGCTAAAGGCTCCACCAAGGATGCTAACAGAGCCTTTAGAAATTCTGAGATACATAAGAGGTAAAAATGAATGCAGTCATACATACATGGTAAGGCCTCTGCTGCTACTGCTGCTTATCTAGAGACATTGTAGACAGCTCAGGTTTACCATAGCTGACAGGCAATGAAAACAGTCTAATATACCGCCTGCTCTTGCCCTTAAATCCCTTTTTGGAGATCAAGATAAACACGTTCTTCCTTTCCCAGTGCTCCAGACATTTGACTGAAGTGGCACAGCATTGTGAGGTTTTGTGCAAATGAAATCACTATGTAATACTGAACGAGCATAGTATTTACTTGTCAGGATATTTGTCAGCACAGGCATTTGGATTTCCAAGTTTCATAGATGCAACTTAGCTCAATTTTTTAGAAAATTGCTTTTGTCCTGATACATGCATTATGTTAGGGACCTTTAGACTTATATACAAACATTTGCAATCATGTGCTAAGATGTGAAAAATAATGATGCATATCGATGGTGAAATACAAAAAGAAATCTACTGCTGCTTTCCCCCCTTTAAGACAATCCTTAGTGGGTTAAGGCATCTTCTATTTAAAGAAGCATAGAGTACAAAATTCTTCCCATCCAGGCATTAGGCTATACAAAAGTGGAGTCCTTATTGCAATCCTTTTCTCATTATGATATTTCCATTCTCAAGAGGATCTAAGGAGGTGTTTTGTAAATTTACTGAGCAATCATCATCACTGACTTCATCCATGATTCTAGGTATTAAAAATCACTCTGGGATTTGCCAGATTATTGGTAACGGTTTGGCTAAGACACAAAGAAAAACAGATATGTGAAAGAGTGAGTGTAAGGGAAAAGTGGTAAAATAAGGCAACAGAAAGATGAAAGAGGATAGGGAGGGGGAGTGAAAAGAGGAAGGGAAAGAAAAATGTAATAGCTCATCTCCTCAGTGCTGCTAACATCCTCCTCCTTGACCTGAAAGGACTACATTTTTAAAAGCTGACAAGTAATTCAATCTCCAATTAACAATTTTAAGTGGTGCAGCACATATTACTGTGCAAATGTTTCTCCAGGAATATATCTAAGAGTGAATGGAATTAAATCTCTAGGGAGACAGGAACAGTGCCTCTGTGACCAAGAATATGTTAAGTGTTCCAAAATACACAGTCATAGGGTTACTTCTCCACCTTCACTGCCAATACTGTCACCGACAAACTGGAGAGCTGACTGTTGGCTGGTAGATTAGGGATGAGGTAGAGAACAGACTCAATGACATTAAACCTGAAGGTCCAGAAAAGTGCATAATTTGAGCCAGAGATGGAGTTAAGACCAAAAATCTCTATAGGTAGGTGCTCTCTGTCACTTGAGTCACATCTTTAGCCCACAAAAATCTCTCTGTAATAAACAAATTATGAAGTGATGATTGGGTTTGCCAAAGAATAAATTGGGGCAGAGAGAGACTATGCTACCAGTGGTAGGAAAAGATGCCAAAAGGAGGCCAAGATACATGCCAGAAACAGCACTGGAAGGCCTGCTTACTGAGGTGTTCTCACTGGAGAACAAGGATTTATTAGTTAGCAGAACAACGATAAGGATTGAAGGTAGAGAGGGTAAGGAACAGAAACTCATTTTTAATGTAAGGGATAGTGAAGAGCCACATGATAGTTTGCCTGTCAAATGTAGGAGAAAAAGTGTAGGCTTCTGGAGAAAAAGCTGACTGCCAAAAGAAATCACTCATCCCAAGAATCCATCAACTTCTCATTTAGCTAGAGACTAGAGAGTACTGACAAGAAATCAATTCCAAGTATGGAAATATTTAACATTTTAAATAACATCTAATTTATCGAGGTATAGTTTACATAAAACAATATTGTCCATTTTAAAGTGCACAACTCTATGAATGCTGACAAACACATGTAGTCATATAACTTCCTCAAAGAAATCAGAGAGCATTTTTATCACCCCCAGAAGATCCCTCATGCTCCTTTGTAATCCATCCCCTTCTGCCACCCCTAACAACCACTGGCCTGCTTTCTCCCTCAACACTGTTGCTTTTTGTGGAATGTTATATAAATGAGGTCACATGGTATATAGTCCTTTAAGTTTAGCTTCCTTTGGTTAGAATAGGGCATCAGATTCTTTCATACTGATGCAGGTATCAGTAGTTACTTTCATTGCATGGAAGTACCACAAGTCATTCAAATGTTTTTCAGCTGATGGACATTTGAGAGATTACCAGTTTAGTGAGATTAAAACTAACTTCTAGGCCAGGTGATGGTGGATCACACCTAGCTAGTCAGGATGCTGGGATCTGAGGATCTGTAAGCCAGACCAGGCAAGAAACAACATGAGACTCTTATCTCCAATAAACTACTCAAAAAATGCCAGGAGTGGTACTGTGGCTCAAGAGGCCGAGTACTTACGTTGAGCAAAAGAAGCTCAGGGAGAGCCCATAAGCCCAGAGTACATGCTCCAGGGATTGGCAAAAAATAACAAAAACCTAACTTCTATAGAAATTCACATACAGGTGTCTGTATAAACAGTATGTTTTCACTTTTGTTGAGTAAATGCAAAGGTGTAGGACTGCTAAGTTGTATTGTAAGTGTATAGCGAAGTATATAAAAACACAAACACCAAAAGCACACCTTTTTCAAAATGGTCATATCCCCTTCACATTCTCATTAATAATGTAACAATATAAAAGTATGTAATATATAGCATGTCATAATACAGCATCTTCATCAGCACTTGAAATTTGTCTGTTAAACTTTTTTTAAGTCTAGGGCTGGGAATGAGTTCAGTAGTAGAATGCTTGCCTTAGATTAGATCCTCAACACCTTTAAAACAAACAATAATTTTGGGGAAAATTTAGTGGTGTCAATTGTTGTTTTAATTAGCATTTCCCTAATGAACAATGATAAGCATCTTTTCATACAGTTACTTTTCATCCTGATGTATTTTGGGACATGTCTATTCAAATTTCTTGCCCATGCATGTTTTTATTGTTTAGGATTGAGTTCTGAGAATTCCTTTTTTGGGTGAGTGGGGCTTCACTTCAGTCTCATGCCCTCACTTGATTTTTTTCATTTAAGGCTGATGTTTTATTACTTTAGCCATGCTTCCATTTTCTTTTTTGCTGGTTAACTGGACCTAAGAATCTCATGGACCATACTGCTCAGACTGGCTTTGAATGCTGATCTTTAGATCTCATCTTCCTAAGTAAACACAATAGGTATGAACGACCAGCCGATTGGCTTTTGGTGGGGGTGGGGGGGAAGGAGGCAGTACTCAAAGCCTCAAGCTTGCTCAACTTGTTAGGCTGATATCCGACTGAGCCATGCCTCTAGCCCCACTTTTCTGCTAAAATGAGATAGAGTCTTAGCTGACTTTTCTGCCTAGGCTGCCCTTGAACAATGATCCTCGGGCACTCTGCCTCCTTGAGTAGCATGAGCTGCTAGAACTTGGGTCTGAAAATTCTTTATATAGTCTGAACACTAGTCTTTTATTAAGCACATACTTATTAAAGATAGGATAAATTAAGTCCATTTTTTAATCATATACTGATTTTTCTCAATAGACTGGTATTGAAGGAAGGGGGCTATGTGACCAACTGCCCATGCCCACAGTGGCCAAGCACCAGTTCCGTGCTTGGTAAAAAGCCTGGCTTCTTGAGGAGTAGGATGACTCTTCAACTCTGAAGACTTTTTGTGTTTTCTCATTTTAGTTTTACCTGTAGAGCCCATGAAAAGTGTATTGTTGGTTATAGTTTTAGTGTTTGAATTTTGACATTGTTTTTCATGAAAGCTAAGACTTTTTACAGTGTAGCTAAATTTTAATTTTACTGAAAGTGGAATTCAACACTCGTCTTTTGGCCTAAATTTTAAGCTCCATGAAAGCAGTAATTACATTTGTATCTCCACAACACAAGAACAGCTTTATATATAACATTCACACAATAAATACATGTGAACTACTACGATTCTTAGTGGGCTATACAAATTCAACTTTTTGATCACTTTGATCACTATTATAAGTAAATCTTTCTTATTGACATTATAATGTGTAGTGGTTTTTTATTAAACAAGACAAGTGGCTCAATTTTCTTACTGTTTTACTGGTCCCCCATGTAGATGTTAGTTGAGTTTTCTTTTCCTCCTTCCCTTTCCAAAAGTCTTTACTTGGGCTAGAATTAACCTAATAACTCTACTCCAAAGCCATATTATATTAGGGCTGCTCTACTGAGCTGCATACATCTGTTTTATCTGTTGAGAAAAAGTATATTTTATCAATGGGCAGATAGAAAATGATGATTTTTCAAGTTGATTATATGTTCCAATGGTCTTGACTGCTCTTATTTGCATCTTATGCTGCTGGTTAAATTTAGGTGGATTCTTTTCTTTAATAACGTTGATTTCTCAATTTCTCAGATGTGCATACTATTTTAGTGGGCTTATATCCCAGATGCTGGGACATTATTTAAATTAGGAATCAGCCAAGAATCAACCAAAAAAACCTTGAAGTCCAGGCATGGTAATCTGTAGTTCAATCTAAAAAGCTCTTAAAGCTTCTCCTTTCATAATTCAGCACTTCTGACTGTGTACATTAGCTGATTAGACTGTGGGATGGCCACTCTGAATGAGGACATGGGTAGGTTTGGATCCATGCACAGGGGACATTCCCTGGCATGATGAACAGCCAGGAGTCAGGTTTCTAAACAGTCTTACTTCCCAGGTCTTTATCATATTTGAATACATAGCAGTCTGTGCACAGCAAGGGCCCAGGTCTGTCTTTCTCAGAAAAGACTGGAGTCCTTGCATTTCTAATCTACCAACGTGTGCAGTTCTTACACTTTTAATTTATGAGTGTTTAGGGGGGACCTCTCTGACTTGGGAACATATTGGCTTGGTCTAATGCTTGGAGATTATTAAACTTGGAGCTATGCTCCACTATCAGGTCTACAGATCTTTTATTTAGAAGATATGGTGCTCTAAATGCACAAAGAGCTCCCTGTCACCTTCACATTAAAGCCCCTAGTGCCTGGTAAATGGAATTATATAGCTGTCATCTCCTTTCCCCAAAGTTTTAAGAGTACAATGGGCTCATTTTTTCACACTCCATCCCAGCTTCAGAACTAAGAGACCTACTTTGTATTGATTTAAGGTCTCAGAAATAAATAAACCTGCTTCACCGCTGTGATTCACAACAAATTCATGATACACTATTGCATGATATATTTCAAGCTCTTGCTCTAGCTCTCTTTTTCCTCTAGTGAGTGATGGGGGAGGTGGGAGGTAGTGGGGAGCTGCAAAGCTGACAGCCTGATGGTTATTGGAGATGGCTGCTGACTGCAAATCCAAGAGCAGACACTGTTGGAGGAATATGGGATTTTTTTTTTTAAACTTGGGGGCAAGGGTGAGAAGCTAATTTACTTGAGTTTCTGGCTGGGGTTGGGGGAGAAGAAAGGTTGAAGGGAGAAGGGAGGGCTGTCAGAGTAGCAAGCTTCAAGCTAACACTGATCTACTAAGACAAAGCTATGAACATGTGAAGAAAGTGAAGGAAATCTACCATGTGAAGGTGTAACAAATGAGTGACTGGAAAATGAAGCAGCTAAAGAAATAGTTCTGCCTAAGGGACCGTGTTCATAGACCTAAGTGGGTACTTAGTTTGAGTTCAGGGGCAATGCTTTTGTAAAGCCAGGAAGCAAGCAGAGACTGTGTGCCACTGAATGTGTGAAGTAGGGACAATTCCTTACTCTAATACTCAAGATACATCAGAATCCTCAAAGTTGAAATGGACACTTTGGAGATGGGGTAAAGATGTATCGGAGGTCAACATGGATGAGGTCAGCCAGGGACTGTTCACTGAAGTGAGAGGGCAATAAATTCTAGCAGTTTGGCTTTTGTTTGTATATCCTAAAGGCTTTGAGTACCTCAGTCTATATCATCTTCACTGATTCTACCAAATCTTGGACTCACTGAATTTTAGCTCAAATAAGACCTATCCTCCAACCATATATTGCAATCCTGACTTTTGGCAGGGCAGATTAATGGCAAAGCAGTAGATAACTGGGATTGAAAACTTCTGTGAGACACTGTGGCGGAGACCCCTAAGGGTCCACAGCATAAATTCAAATTAGATTAAGTTTTAACTGTCTTTTTTTTTTCACTTATAATCACTACTTACTTCATATTGGTAACAGACAAAAAGTATTATTTATAAATATAGCACCTTTTTCTCTTAAAACAGCATTTTCATCTTTACTAAATTTACTTTTCAGACAGGATCAAATTGTGAGGCAAAGACCTGGAAAAATCTTTGGTTCTGTTCAATTCCCCGTAGGTCATATCAGAAAAGTAAGACTTTGATTTTGAATGCTTTTTAATAGAAAACAGTCTGTCTATATAACAGAAAGAGATTTTGATCAAGAAGAAGTTGATATAGATAAAGGGGATGGATTGGGTTAAAAAAAAAAAGAGGGTTTTTTTAAACCTGAAAATTTCAAACACAGCTAAATGAATATTTGACAAAGGTGTCAGAGAGGAAATGGTTGGGTGGCTAGACTTTTGAGAATTTTTTCACTGCCCCAAATAACAATTCTATGGCCACTTATGATTGTGAACAACAGCACATAGGATTTACTTTTCTATAATCTAGTCACAAAACAAGATAAATTTTAAGTATCACATACCACTTTCATTCCTAATTTCACTAATAGATATAATTTTACATATCATGATATGTAATCTTTTTTTTTTTTTTTGCCAGTCCTGGGGCTTGAACTCAGGGCCTGAGCACTGCTCTTGTGTTCCTGGCTTCTTTTTGCTCAAGGCTAGCACTGTACTTCTCGAGCCACAGCGCCACTTTGCTCATGTATATGAGGCAATCAACTCTACCATTAGGCCATATTCCCAGCCCCGATATGTAATCTTATATAATGTTATAATATATAATGTCTTTTAAAAATTGCTCTTCCTAGCCTAATATGGTTTTCTGGCTTTAAATAAATACACATCTTCACAGCATCACAGAGTACTAGAAAAATTAGAGAAAGTTTATGATTAAGGCAGGAAATGTATTTTGTTTCCTGTTATATACAGAGGAAATTGAGACCCTGCTTAAGTCCAAAGAAGTTTATCTATAAATGGAGAGGAAAGGTTTGTTTTGTTGTTATAATCTCAATTCTTATCCTCCCTCCCTCCCTCCCTCCCTCCCTCCCTCCCTCCCTCCCTCCCTCCCTCCCTCCCTCCCTCCCTCCCTTCTTTGCCAGACCTAGGGCTTGGATTCAAGGTCTGAACACTTTCCCTGGCTTCTTTTACTCAAGGCTAGCACTCTACCACTTGAGCCCCACTGCTACTTCTGGCTTTTCCTGTTTATGTGGTACTGAGGAATCAAACCCAGGGCTTCATGCATGCAAGGCAAGCACTCTACCACTAAGCCATATTCTCAGCCCTCAAATATTTTTACTCTCAAAAGTTTGGGTGGATTTGTAATAGGATGTCCAATGAGATCATCCTTGAGTCTGTATTTAATTATCTAAACACAAGCTCTGGGCTATAACTTGGAAGTTTTCCCAAGTCCTTGCTATCTAAACTACCAAACATATAAGGGGCTGTCTTAAGAGAATCAAGACAACTTTTGTGGTGAGCTCTGAATGGCAATTCTATCTCGTAAGATCTTTAAATCAGTATATTAAGAACTAGACAAGAGTGCTTGCCTCGTATACATGAAGCCTTGGGTTCAATTCCCCAGCACCACATATATAGAAAAAGGCCAGAAGTGGCGTTGTGGCTCAAGTTGGCAGAGTGCTAGCCTTGAGCAAAAAAGAAGCCAGGGACAGTGCTCAGGGTCTGAGTCCAAGGCCCAGGACTGGCAAAGAAAAAACAAAAAGAACTAGGCTGCTGGGGCTGGGAATATGGCCTAGTGGCAAGAGTGCTTGCCTCGTCGTATACATGAAAGCCTGGGTTCGATTCCCCAGCACCACATATATAGAAAATGCCAGAAGTGGCACTGTGGCCCAAGTGGCAGAGTGCTAGCCTTGAGCAAAAGAAGCCAGGGACAGTGCTTAGGCCCTGAGTCCAAGACTCAGGACTGGCAAAAAAACAAACAAACAAACTAGGCTGCTGATGGATCCACTAAGGCTCATGAACATAGTCAAATACACCTGGTATAGTTTTCTACTGAGCCCGAGGAACATAAAATGAAATCCAAAACAGTCCCCCCCCGGCCCACATACACACCAAATGGGGTCAAATTTATCCACATTTGTGTACAGGGGAGACTTCAAAATTAAGGAGACCTGTGTATTGCAATCCTTTCTTAGAATTCATTCCTACTACTATAGAAAGGCTTATTTAAAAAGGAAGCTAAAAGGCCCTCTTTAGAAAGGAGAGTGATCCCATCTGGAGCTGTGGGAGTACAGGGATTTTCTATTGTCTAAATGGGTAGTTGGAGACTTTTAAAAATGCAAATTGCTGGACAGATCTTTAGAGTGATTATGGGCTATTGTATCAACAAGTCCTTGGGGACTCTTATAGACAGATGACTGACACATATACTACCCTATCATGACTGAACATGGTGCCTCTCACATTAATGGTTTTCCAAAGTACGTTGATTGTCTTTAGATAACATCTACTGAGAAAGTCAATATGTGAATGTACAGCCTCAGTGAGAACTACCATTTAACATTTCCTTAAAGGAAATTTTGCCTTTGGAGATACAAAGTATGGGGAATATTGGGTTTGTAATTCCTTTTCAGGACCCAGATAATGAACAGCAATGAGAAAGGACCCTAAGTGCACCTCAGAGAAGATTACAACAGTGCCTGTGTTTTCCTGTACTAAGTCCTTTAATCCCCACATGACCTTACTGGATAGGTACTATAATCACCTCCAATTTTACAGTTAATAAAATTGTAACCCAAAGGGTTAAGTAAATTTCTCGAGGCCGTACAACTAGCAGGTGCGAAAACCAGGAATTAAACCTAAGCAGCCTGGGTTCTAGAGCCTGGGCTTTTTCATCTCTTCAAGTTATATGAAAGTGACAATGATGTATGCCCTACAATGAGAGCTAAATAAACTTTCTTCCCTCCCTGAACCCCAAGACACTCTCACATTCTGTCACAGTGTCATGGATGAGCATGGGAACTGTACTGTATCGCCCTTGGTACAACAGGAAAGTCCCCCTCTGGAAGCAACCGTGGTACTGTGCTCAATAGAGTCAAATGTGATAACTGCATGTTTTATGTTGCACAACTACATATAAATTTCTATGTGGAAACTGAGAAGGATGTGAACTACTTATACCCAGTCTCAAAAGCAAGATTAGCAGAATCAGTCCACAAAGAGCCCTAGCCACACCTATCTTTTTTTTCCCCCTAGCAGTTTCAGTGTAAGTGCCTGATCTCATTAAAGGAAATGAGCTTATAGATTTTTTTTCCTTAAAAAAGAAGTGGAAGTTCTAACCTGTTAACCTGTTTGCCATACAGAAACCACATGATCTCCTGAGTGAATCTATCACCCGCACACTGCAGGCATTACAGAAGCCATATCTTCCATCAAGCCATTACGGTCCAGAGGCATAGCAGTCCCGTGACACCATGTTAAAAACAGGAAGCAAAAGCTGGGAAGAGCTGAGGTAGTAGTGGTAGTGATGATGTTAAATGTTACTACAAGTGTCTACACGAGGTACCCCCAACTCAGAAATTTACAACTCTGCAACTCATCTTGGCAACTTAAGGGTCTGTCTTACTAATACTCCAAGTACACACTGCCTTTGCCAAGCCAACCTAAGTCCCTTCACAGAATTTTGTCAGCCACATCTCTCAGGTCTATCCTACCATTCAGTGAGGCATTGAGACTTTTCCATCTACAATTTCCAGAGTTAGGAAACCTACTTATTACCTTGAGAGACATGAAATAGCAGATTCTTAGAAATATCTCTATTTATGTCATTACACTCATAACATTCGGATTAAAAAAATGAGAAGAAAAGAAAGTGAACAGACCACCATCTTTTTGTAGGCCTTGTGGGCATTAAGCAGAAATTTTTCTGTAATAAAACTTAGGGAAACAGATTCATGTCCTGACAATTTAGTCTGTTTCAGCTAATTCTGCTTCAGTCTTCCCATCTGTAAAATGGCCCTCAAACCACTGCTTATCCTAAAGACAGCAAAAACAAAAAACCAGACAGGTGTTCTTGATTTTGAGATTCAAATAAATCCATTTGGACTGCCTCCAAAACATCCACCGCTTTTAGTTCAAATGTCAGCTCTATACCCACAGTCAAGAAAGTCCAGAAACTCTCTCTCCTCAATGTAGTAATATTTTGAATACCTAACAAAATAACTACAGGCAACAAAATAAGATAAGTGCAAAAGAAGAATACAAATACTGAGATCACAAGTGGAAAGCATCTTCTGATTTGGGAACAAAAGGATACAGTGGCAAAGGATGATGCTGAAGAATAAAACATGTACTTTACAATGACTGAACGTGAAAAGCAGCAGCTGCAACATTTTATCTTATATTCCTGTTACTATTATCTAAAAAACAAAACAACCCTCCCCCCCCCAAAAAAAACAAGAAATCTTCTTAAAAGTGTCTTTGGAAGCAAAACATGGGGAGGTATAAACTAATTAAAAACAGATCATTGATATCACGTGTGTGCTGAGATGGAATACAGCTATAAAAGCTCAATGCACACATGCAATGTATTAACTGGGAACATGTCTGTCTTTAGCTTTATATCTATTAAAGGAACAAACAAATTACATGTTGATGCATTATGTGAGTATGCTACGTGGCCTGTCAACCCGTCTTCATATCAAACCATGTTAAGTTCAATCAGTGATGGGGTGGAGGGGGTGGACGGGTTGGAGAAAAGCAGGAAGAAAGAAAGTTTTCAAAAAATCTCTGCCTCAGCAAAAGTTTTCATTAAAATTTTAGACAAATGATCCCTGTGTCCTTCTCTCTTGCTGCCTGGGGCTCCATGCTATTTCTATGCAAATAACAACCTCGTGGTTTATATCTTATTATTTCCACCGGAGTTGCAGTGACATGACCTGAGACGTGTAAGAGGTGGGATGGAGGGGGTGTGTGTGTGTGCAGGCGTTGAAGAAGATAGAGAAAGAGAGAGAGAAAAGAGAGCAGGAAGAGAGAGGGAGAGAGAAAGAGATGGAGTGGGTGTTCATTCAAGTGTGAAAAAATATTGTCAGGAGTGAGCGTCAAGAACAAAAAAAAATTGCAAGGATAACGTGTTTATTTCAACCCCCCCAGCTTCATACCCCCACCCCCACTTGCAAACCAGCACCTTTTAAAATTCATTGGGCATCAGGCGATCATGCACAATCCATCTGCTTTCACTTTATCATTTGCATTTCATGCCTCCTGGCTTTTGATGTGCTGATACTTTGATGCAGTCAGGAGACGCGCATTATCATTATTTCAATTTTCACAGGGGTCAACGGGATCGGCACTTGCACACACAAGATCTTTTTTTTCCCCAGCAACCTCTGTGAACCCCCTTCTTATTCTTCACCCCAATGTTTAACATAAAAGATGAAGGCTCAAAAATGTGGATGGGTCAAATGTTTATAGTCTCAGACTGTATGTAAGCTTTCATATACCACTTACATTTCCACTCTACACAGGTACACACATATGATGAGCAGAATGGCTAAGGCTTAAAAAGGAGTCTCTACAGTATTTCAAACACACAAAGACTTTCTCATCTGTGCACACTCGGGGAGGAGCACAGTCACAGCTCCATAAGCAAGGCACAGTAACAAAGAGATCAGTGCTCACACAGAGAAAGACATGCACTCGGAGTGACTTGCTCACACCCAGAATAAGTGAGACAGAAAGAGATCTAGAGAATGAAAAGCTAACAAGAGACTAGAAAGACATCGGGACACACAAAGACAAGAGTATGCACAAGGAGAGGGTCAGAGGAAGCATTTTGAGTGTGCTATCGTGTTTTCTTTTTCATACCTGATAAGTAAAAGGGCTGACAGAACATTCTTAATGAATTTGCATAAATCCAGAGTCTTGCAGCAACATGACTCTTCTTAAGAGGTGCTGACATGTAGATAGTGAAGTAGAGCAAGATTAGGTAACATCTACAAACGATAACTCCCTTTAGCTAAAAATGATCGTGTCCATCTTGAAATGAGAGTTGTTTGATAAGTTACAACAGCAGCTTTACTAGTCTTTCCCTCTGCAATTAGGTTTTTCCTTTAATGAATAGCTCTGCAGGCTTAGGAAGGTGAATATACTGAATTTGATCAATTCAACCAGATTTTATTTTTGTGCTGGCATTGTGGCTTGAACTTAGGTTCTCATGCTCTCTTCAGGTTGATGTTTTAACCACTGAGCCACACCTCCAGTCACAGCTTTTTTTTTTGCTGGTTAATTAGACAAAAGTCTCTCGGAACTGTCTGCCCAAGCTGGCTTTGAACCTCATTCTTCAGATCTCAGCCTCTTGAGTGGCTAGGATTACAGGTGAACCATAAACATGAGCCCCACCAGATTTTAAGAAACAAATCCTTAGTGTTTTCTTCATGGCACAAATGAAATTCAACCAGCAAGTTTTCAGGCAAAACAAAATAAACTCTAAAGTAACAATAAAACTCCCCCCCCCTCAAAAAACCCAAAGGCCAAACAAACAAAACTAATAACCTTAACTTTGCTTTTTGTGATATAGTATCTGTATATGTGTATACAACAAGATACATTTTAGAAACTAGCTCTGTTGGTTCATGTTAAATGATATCATGTAAACATAGGGGTAGGTATTTCTAAATTCTATCCTCATAGATAATGATATTTAAAACTAAAACTCATCAATATCTCATCCTATTGAAAAGAACAACAAACAAGAGTCTCAGCAGTTTCTCTCACTGCAATACTCTTCAGTAGTGCAGTTTTAAGTCTTTATTTTTAGGCTATTATTCTCCCTATGAAAAAATAAAAAAAGAGGACAGCCAAGTCTGCTACTGTTAGCACTACTCCACTTTCTCTTGGAGAGAAAAACAAATCCAGACAATGATACAGAGTTCATATGAAGGCAGAGAACAAGCTCATCACATCTAGCAATCTCTAATTTCTGATCTCCCAGAAGCTAACTGAGCCCAATGACAGTATCAGCATTTTTCATGTAGGAATGATGTGATAGGACAGTTAGTTCCTGTCCTTCTTGCTTAAAAATCAGGGCTTGATAAAAAGTTGCTAGTAAGTCTCATAAACAAAATATCCATACTGTAACCTCTCTGTACGTCAGTTTGATAATAAAAATTTGAGAAAAACAAACAAACAAACAAAAAAAACCAAAATATCCAATATACTTTAAAATGTGGATAACTCTATAGCTTCAATTATGGAATGATGTGAGAAAGAAGAAAGGGCTTGATAGTTAAGTGCTAACTTCCAGGCACTTTTACTCTTTTTGTTGTTGCTCTTGGTGTTACCAGGGTCTGAATATGGGGCCTCTTGCTTGCAAGGCAGGCACTTTACCACTGAATCATGCCTCTAGCTACTTAGGTTTTTCATTTGAACTTAATAATATTACTTGAAGGTTTACATTATTATTCTCCATTGATAGCTGAGGAGCTAAAAGGTGATGTAAGCTGCACAATGGTAGCCAGCCCCAGATTATTCCATTACAGAATTCTGGCTGTAGAAAGAAAATGTTTCCTATGCCTCCAAAGAACTGAGCACTGTATTATCCTTTGTATATGTAGTTTCCTTGGTTTATTTTCACTCATATTAGCAGTGACTTCACTATCCATTTTTCTCTTTTAGGGCTGGGGGTGTGATTCAAGTGGGAGACCACCTGCATAGCAAGAGCAAGGTTCTGAGTTCAAATACCAATACCGCCTTCCCAAAAAGAGGACCCTTTTTTTTTCCTCTTAGAAAAGCTACTAGCTTAGATTAAAAAGGCATAAACCTTTAAAAGGAATGATAATGTCTATATCATACTCTTTCCCAGCAAGTGTCCTTTTTTAGAGGTCTACTCACAGAATTCTGAAAACATTAAAATTAGATATCTTCAACACCTAGTGCATAATTCACACTGTAGATCTGAGACAGCTCCATGAGAATAGGTTTCCTCACATTCCTTATTCACAGGTCAGAAAAAGGAAGGGTGTGGGACAGAATAAAAACATTCAGTTAAGTCTCAGTCTTTCAGAGAATGTGAGCTCTTTAAAGCAGAGATTTTTATATACTTGGTTCACTAAGGTATATACAGGATGTGGAACAGTGCCTGGCACACAGCAGGTACTCAGTATTTGTTGAGTGAAATGAAATGAATGAGTGACGGAATAAATACAAAGGCAAGCAAGTCAATGAGTAAAAGTGATAGGCGAGAGTGGAAGAAAATAGACGAAGAAAAGCATGGATTGAATGCCTTCTCTCCAGTTAGGACCTTCCTTACATTAAGAAAATATACTTATCTGTATTTGAAATAGATTCACATACTTTATTCAAATCTTAGAAACTTACTTTGTTGAGAGCACCAGCTCCTGTCAGAATTAAGTGAGAATTCTCAACCTGGATGGTTCTTTGTCCCAGCCGGACAAGGTAAGCCCCGATCCCAATGGCCCGGCATGTAACCTTAAAAACAAATACATTTGTCTTTATTAACAACAACAACAAAAACTAATCTCCAGGTCAAAGAAGAGACAAAATTATTCATTCAGTAATCTGACTATTAGGCACTTAAATGATCACAACCCTTTCACGGACACCTAGCACCTCTACTAATGGCATGAGCAAAGAATGTACTATGAAGAAAAGAAAGTCAAGCTGTTAAAATTATGGTAGACAAATAAGTGAAACTAGAGGCTAATACAAACCTAGGTTTATTTGGAAAATCTACTTATTTATATTACTGAATTACCTATCTTCACATTGTACCTGATAATGATTCAATTATACAATGATACAATTTCAAGAAATGTTATCATTAGAGACTGAATAGCATTGAATGGGGGAAGAAACAAACCTAGTCATGTAGCTAGCTCTTTAAAAAAAAAAAAAATCACATCCTAGGGGCTAAGGTGTAGATCAGGGTAGAAATCACTTGCCTAGCATACATGAGGGTCTGAGTTCAATCCATAGCCTTGAATTAAGGGGGAAAAGGGAAGGGGAGAGAAGATCCAACAACATTCTAGGAGGATTTACCAGACTGATGGTGATGATCTCATCATAGGCCAATGAGGATTCTCCAGCAATCATTCCAGAGCCTCGAAGGTTTTCTGCTCCAAGTCCCTCTTCTTTCCCAATAATATCTGTTATCTTGTACCTATTGGGAACAGCCATGTAAAATAGTAAAGGTTAAACATAGTGAACAATAATCCTTAAAAGAACAATCAGGGCTGGCTCAAGTGGTAGAGCACCAGATGAGCAAGAAGCAAGCCTGGAGGGCCTGAGTTCAAACCCAAGTACCCCAGAAGCAGTAGCAACAACAGTAACAGCAACAATAACTAATCACTATTAAACAGCTACAGAATGCATTTGAAAAATTTATAATCAACATGAGGGCTTTATGTCCTTCCTATTGTACCCTTCATTCATGTATTTTCTTCTTAGCTTGTTTTCTATTTTACCTGGAAACAATATAGCACAGTAGACAAAATAAAATCTAAAATTAAGCAGAAAGGTTTGAATCCTTGCAGTAATGTTACTCTAGTGATTTAAGTTTTATAAAATAGGTATAAAAGTATTGTCCTCTCTAAGGATTGAAATGGGAATTATAGCAATGAGACAGCTTGGCACATAGATAGATGCTCCTCAGATTTGAGATGCCCTTTCTTGCTTTCTTGAGCCAGCTTCTTAAAATTGGGGCCAAAGTATATAAACACAATAAGCAATAGCCACTAAATTGGCAATTTCAGACAATTTTTTTTCAATCCCAAAATAAGGCTGGGTGCCAGTGGGTCACATCTGTAATGCTAGCTACTCAGAAGGCTGAGATCTAAAGATTGCAGTTTGAAGTCAGCTGGGGCAAAAAAGTCCATGAGACTCGTATCTCCAATTAACCACCAAAAAGCTAGATGTGAAGCTGTGGTTCAAGTAGTAAGAGCACTAGCCTGAGGGGGAAAAAAAAAAAAAAGCCCAGGGATGGCACGCAGGCCGAGTTCAAATCCCAGGATTGATAAAAAATAATAATAATAATAAAAAAATTCAAAGACAGAGGTAGTAGAAAGCTCAGTCAAGTTTCTCATGTCAAACTACTCTCCTTTTCTAAGATAGAAAAGAAGAGGTAAGTAAAAGCAGTGTATTCCATTATTATATACCAAGTGTATGCATAAGGGTTCCCTTCCTGACTATAGTTCTCTGGAGGAGCAAATGGAGTGTGTGTAGAAGTGAAATGCTGACCAAGTTGTCCAAAAAGCATCCTGTGGATCTAGTGGGAGTCACTCATCTGTCTTCCTGGCAGGGGATTAGGAGTGATAGCTGATAATGGGAAATGAAAGATGGGGAATGCAAATAATAAAAGAATGGAAAAATACAAAGTCGGAAGCAGAGATAGACGTATATTAGTTGTTGTTCCATGTGTACCCAGAAGACATGGCACTGGGTAGGTTTTATAAATTGAAATAATAAGTATCCCATAGTGGCTCTTAACTATTCCCCCTTCCTCTGCTCCCATCTTTTGTCAGTTCTACTTATTTGCCCTTGCTGTTGGCCTGTGATTTTCCATCTGTTTCCCAGATTATCCTAGCTTCCTACTTTTAGTCCCCAACATTATGTAGTAACACCTCAATTCTTCCTTTTGTTCTATATTTAGACCTTAGATTCTAGGGTTATGTTATAAATAAAGCTAATCTTCCTTAAAGGGTTAATGATCCACATTAATTGGAGAGGTGATAATGTCTCCCTTTTAAGTCCCACATAATATACAATGACAGATACTTATGGCCCATACAGCCTGATCTGGAAAGGAGATCTTTACATCATATCACTTGCCTATTTCTTCACATCTGTTTAGGATTTGTTAAGCAGTATTTTCTCCTACCTTACCATAAGGAAAAAGCATTAAAATCTCCTACTTTCTGTTAAGACTGTAATTCTTTAAAGAAGCACTAACTTTTAATGCTATAAAAATGTGATTATCATTTATTACAATTAAGTTATTCTGATTTTTAAAAATCACACGTAATTTAAAAAGAAAAATCTAGCGTAGCTTGGCGTTGAATTTTAAATCCTCCTGCTTCAGCCTCTCTAATGATTCATGATTTTGATTTTCATTACAATCCAATATGAGAAATAATATCATTTCCATTATTTAGATAATAGTTAATAGCCAGGATAATTGTTTACTATGAGCTCAGCCTTGTGCTAAGGCCCTAGCCTATTAGATCTCAACTTTCAGATGAAGAAACTAAGAAAAGAAAAAGAACTTCTTGTAACAAAAGCAATATACAAAATTATATTTGGAAATACCTCTCTACTCCCAATAACACAGAATTCTAAAAATATGCAAAGGGAGAAATTTTTTACACCAATTAAAAAAAAGTAAAATATTTAGAAATAAACTCAAAAACCTTGGCAAAAATCCCACCATACTCACAGTGTCCCAAGCATCTCAGGACACCCTTGGGGTATGCAGTTTCAACTTTTGAGAGACACATTATAACATGTAGTGTCTTCTGGACCCTAAGTTAGTGACAAGTATCACATAGTCAACAACTCAACACTGGATAGTGCCTTTTGAAAATATTCTGTCTTGATGAAGCTAGATTTGTATACTTTCTGTGGGGAAAAAAAGGTAGGCTTTACACAAAAATCAATGAAGAACTAGAAACAAGAGTGGCAATGCCCCAGCTGATTCCAAGGTTTACGTGTTAAACAGACACTAATACCCCATTCTTTAGTAGCTGTAATTATTTAAGAAAAAAAAATTAGATGGGCAGTGGTTCAAATCTAGCCCAGGCAGCAAAGCCTGTGGGAGACTCTTATCTCCAATTTATCACCAGAAAATAACAAGTGGAGCTGTGGCTCAAGTGGTAGAACGCTAGCCTTGAGCAAAAAAACTCAGGGCCAGTGCTTAGGCCCTGAGTTCAAGCCCCAGGGCCAGCAGGCATATGGTGCTCATGCTCTCACACACAGGCTGTTTAGAAACAGCTAGTAAGACATGAAGAAAATTTTAAGGCTGTAAAACAAATTTCCCAGTCATATATTTAAACAGTGTGGCATTGGTTCAAGAATAGATAAAACAAAAAAGAGGAACATATGAATTATCCAATAAATTACTCCAATAGTACTTTACTCCAATAGTAAATTACTCCAATTATCCAATAATTACTCCAATAGTATTGGAGTAATTAGCATTCTAGAAAGTACCTGTAGACAGATTATAAAAATGTTCAGCTTCACTAGTAATCAAAAATACAAGTTAAAATAACAATAGCTGTTTTTATCCTACTTTATTAATTGACAATAACCAATCTTGGCAAGAGTAGAGAAAAATTGAAGAGAAAATAAGTACTACTACATACATACTGATTAGAAATATAGATTGGAGAGAGTGATTTGAATTTTTAACTTTAAAAATGGACTTTAACCAATAATTACACTAAAGGGAATAGAGATTTCCATATAAGTTTGTATGTCCCAAAGACTTAAAAGTGAAAAATCAGATAGCTGGAATGCTCAAATATTATATAGTCATTATGAGATATTATACAATCATTAAACTTCATATTCTCAAGCAATATTTTAAGAATCTAAGAAGCTTCTATAAAATAATTTTTAGTAAAAATCACAAATTTAAAGGAAAAAATGTATTTACTATAATCCCAGATAGGTAGTAGAAAAGGTATGAATGTAGAAAGACAGAATATAACAAATTCATAATTGTGGCTTCAGGATAGGATAGAATTGTGGCTGATTTTAATCTTTTTCTTCATAATTGTTTATATGCTTACATTTTTCTAAAATGAGTATTGTAAATATAATTTTAAAATGTCTATCAATAACAGGGTCCTTCAGCTAGTAAGTAGTAGAGCTGAGTCAAAAGTCTAAGATATGGGCTGGGGATATGGCCTAGTGTCTAGAGTGCTTGCCTCGTATACATGAGGCCCTAGGTTCGATTCCCCAGCACCACATATACAGAAAATGGCCAGAAGTGGTGCTGTGGCTCAAGTGGCAGAGTGCTAGCCTTGAGCAAGAAGAAGACAGGGACAGTGCTCAGGCCCTGAGTCCAAGCCCCAGGACTGGCCAAAAAAAAAAAAGTCTAAGATACTTAGATTATGTAATGAATAATCTTCAGTGCTCTTCAAAGTCATGATCAGCAAGACATTACAGAAAATGACCACATTCTTTCCTTTTGTCATGGCCAAATTATTCTGACATACAGATACCTACCTGGATTCTCCTTCATCCTCTACATGTTCACAGTGGACAGAGTTGAGAGCACTGACTCTCTTGTAATCTTGAGGGGTCAGATACAAATATTTGTATCCCTGTGAAGCAAAAATAATTTTAACCCATTACTTTCCACTATCATGTTCCATAGCTAGCTATCAATTGCCATATCACTTCTTGGAGTTACTAATAGGATACTAACACAGACAAGGAAGTACCATGCCTTCTTCCCAATCAAATCACGGAATGCCCTTGAATCAAACAAGATACGTTGTGGTTACAACTCCACATATATTTATTTTACTTTCAACAATGATCATTTTTGGGTCATTAGTGACAGTTTTATTAATGTTATCTACATGAAATTCAAGAAATAATTGTGTGAAGAATAACTGAGAGACTGACAAATCTAGGTGATTCAGTATGGAAATCAGAAGGCAATCCAATACTAATTAATAACCAATGAGCTTGGTGCTTTTTAACAAATACCTAATTTCTACTTATATTAAAATTTTATTAATATTTAATAATCAATTTGTTTACATACCTATATACTCAAATACAAAATAAGAGTAACATAGCATATGTAATTAACATTGCACAATTCAGTAGTTTTTACATTTGGAAATTGTGCAACTATCATGACTAATTCCAGGATACTCTCATTACCCACCAAAGAAACCCTGTCCCCATTAGTAATCATTATCTATTTCCATATACTTTTAAAATATATGCTACTGACCTATAACTTAGATTCAATAAAATCCGTCAATTTTCAGTTTTAAAACTTTTGGGGAGGGCTGGGAATATGGCCTAGTGGCAAGAGTGCTTGCCTCCTACACATGAAGCTCTCGGTTCGATTCCCCAGCACCACATATATGGAAAACGGCCAGAAGGGGCGCTGTGGCTCAGGTGGCAGAGTGCTAGCCTTGAGCAGGAAGAAGCCAGGGAAGGTCTTGCTCAGGCCCTGAGTCCAAGGCCCAGGACTGGCCAAAAAACAAAACAACAACAACAAAAAAAAAACTTTTGGGGAGCTTTGAGACAGTCTTTTATATTGCTCAGGCTGGCTTTGAACTGGTGGTCTTCCAACATCAGCCTTTGAGTAGCTAGGATTATGCCAGTGTATCCAAACTTGTGTTGTAATATGATGGCTTCTGACAAATGTATATGTATTATGTAACCAATATGGCAACTAAAATATAAAATATTTCTATCATAACTTGAAAGAATCCTGTTTGTAAAGATATGAAAGACAACTAAAGAAGCCAAGGACGGAGACAAATTTTAAAAAGAAAGAAACAAAGACTGTAGGGTTCTGAAAGCCAAGAGAAGAAAGTATTTCAAAGATAAAGAAATGACCAACTCTGGCAAATACTGGTGAATTACCAAATAATTAAGAATAGGATTGAGGGCTGGGGATATGGCCTAGTGGTAAGAGTGCTTGCCTTGTATACATGAGGCCCTGGGTTGAATTCCCCAGCACGACATATACAGAAAATGGCCAGAAGTAGCACTGTGGCTCAAGTGGCAGAGTGCTACCCTTGAGCAAAAAGAAGCCAGGGACAGTGCTCAGGCCCTGAGTCCAAGCCCCAGGACTGGCCAAAAAAAAAAAAAAAAAAAGAATAGGATTGAGAATTCTCTGTGGAATTTAGCAACCTGCAACTTCTGGTAGCCTTGATGAAAGCAGCTATACTGGAATGATGAGGGTTGTGCAACTGTGAAGTGTGTTCTAAAAGAAACGAGAGAAGAATATTTGGAGACAGTAAGAAAAGAGAATTATTTCTGGGGATGGGCAGTCTTGAAGCTTAAACTTAGGGTTTGGGTGCACTCCTTAAGCTTTTTTTTTTTTTTTTGCCAGTCTTGGGGCTTGAACTCAGGGCCTGAGCACTGTTCCTGGCTTCTTTTTGCTCAAGGCTAGCACTCTACCTCTTGGGCCACAGAACCACTTCTGGCTTTATCTGTTTATGTGGTGCCAAGGAATGGAACCTAGGGCTTCATGTAAACGAGGCAAGCATTCTACCACTAGGACATATTCCTAGCCCCTGTCTTTAAGCTTTTGTACTCAAGGCTAGCACTTTACTACCAGAATCATAGCTCTACTGCCATTTAAAAAATTGTATTTTATTTTTTTTTAATTTATTAATTAAATTTTTTTGACAAGGTGTTGTGCAAACGGGGTACAGTTACATAATAGGGCAGTGTGTACATTTCCTGTGATATCTTACATATTTTATTTTTATTTTTGTGATTTATTGAAGATAAAACATCTCACAGATTTTCCTGCCTGGGCTGGCTTCAACCCACGATCCTCAGATATCCACCTCCTGGGTAGATGGGATGATAGGCATGAGCCACTGGTGCCTGGCAAGAAAAATCTTTTAAGTTTTGTTCTACAGGGACAAAGAAAATAGTGTAGGAATCCTAACTAGAGGGATATATGTATGTATATTAGTAAAGAGTAATTCCAGTAGAGAGAGGGGGAAGAAGTGATCAAAGAAGAAGAGGGCAAGCCAGGTGCTGGTGGCTCATGCCTGTAATCTTAGTTACTCAGAAGGCTGAGATCTGAGGACTGAGGTTCAAAGCCAGCCTGGGCAGAAAAGCCTGTTGAAACTCTTATCTCCAACTAACCACAGAAACTGGAAGTGTCACTGTGGCTCAAAATGGTAGAGCACAGCCTTGAGCAAAAGAGCTCAGGGGCAATACCCAGGCCCTGAGTTCAAGCCCTATGACCAGCAAAAAAAAAAAAAGAAGAAGAAGAAGAAGAAGAAGAAGAGGGCCAGAAGTACTGATCTACACCCTTAATTGCAAGAAGGGAGAAGATCAATGTATAAGAAGAGGAATGGCCTTAGATAGGAGCAGGGATCATTCGTCCAAACAACTCCTGTAAAAGTACACAAGAAGACATATGGAAGCTTGTGGACAATCTGTTCTAATTGTTTCTGTTTCTGAGTAAATTGGGAAGCAAGGTCTATAATCAGTTAAGAGTGAAGATGGGAGGAAGAAGACAGTGAAGGCTTAGGGTGAAAAGATATAAAACTATCATGCAGGAGTTTCAAAAGCTTGAATAAGATTAGTCAACAGAACCACACAGGTGTACTCATGGGAGTACAGATGGATTTTTAACAGAGATTTTGCAAGGGCAGAACGAAAGGAGAGGCAAATGTTGAAGATATTAAAAAGGTAAAAGAAGTATGTGATTATATTAACCTTGTAACTTAAAGTTAGAAAATCTGAAATGAAAACGAAAGAAGGAAGTGAAACCCAGAAAACAGTGATAGGATCAGTAGTTGTAGGTCCTGGTAGGTTAGAAGGACTGATTTGGAAAACTGGAGACTACCAGCTAGGAAGAAGATAAAGGAGTGGCAGTGAAAGGCATTTTTGAAATTGAGATTATAGGGAAGGGAGGCTGAGCTAGATGTTGGATAGGACCCGTAGAGGACATAGGAAGTCACTATCCAAGAAGCTAGATTCTGGGAGGGATCTTTTATAAGGATATAGCAGTTACGATGAATTGTCACATGACTATTAGTAATGGAGAAGAGACAGTAAGTATGTCAGAAACTCAAAGATATAAAGAATGAGAGGTTATAACTGAAAGGTGAAGAAACACTATAATAAAGTAGTATGGCAGTCAGATGGCATGAAATTAAAAAATGAGATATTTCAGAGAAAAGGGAGAAGAAGGAGTCTGGAAGTAACAATAAGGACACAACAAGACAGCATGCCCCCTCTAGGCTCAGTAGTACAAAGGAATGAGAAAACATTCACTACTTGGGAAGGTAACAGAAGTGATCGTCTTTAGAGGATGCTTTTAGGTTAGAGAAGAAGCTTGGGATATAAGGACTGATGACTGATAGTAAGTTCTGGAACCCATAGTAGGAAAGTTTAAAGATGTACATTTTGGATTTACATATGTCATGCACTCCTGTCATGTCATCTAATGTTCAACCAAACAGCCATCTGTTTTAAACCCTAGAAGGAAAACCAAATGAACGTACCAACAAGCAATTTGTCTGTAACATGGTGTCTCACAGAATTTTTATAAGTAATTATTCATATTTTGTTTTTGCTAAAAATGCTTTGAACTCAATTTCATTTCTTCTACCTCTCTATACATGTATACACATACTCATAACCATAGAGTATTTGATCTCTTCTTCGTCTGTACCTTGTAAGGATCCTCTGGATCTACCCAGGCGACATGAAACATATGACGAATTTCTTCTGCCAATCCAATTCTTGCTCCACTGTTGGCTGCTACATAGATGCGTGGGATTCCTTCTGCCCTGGCAAGTTCAGAAGCTCTGAGAAACAGCAAGTCCTCCTGGGGCCCAAAGGACCCAATTCGGTATGTGATATCATTGCCAATAACAATTATATCCCGGCCTTCTGGACACTCAGGACTTTTAAGGGTCATTTTCCAAGCTACCATGCCAATCTATAAAAATACAAATAAATGAATACAAGTTTCTTACATGCAGAAAATTTCCCAGGTTCTTTGATGATATGATACTATAGCTAGATATATCATTCATGTAAAGATATTCACTGCTAAGAGCCATGTTCCCTCTTGGAAACTAGAAAAACATTATAGTGTACTGCTTTAAACTTTTCTGAGTACAACTTGTTTACTGTGTATTCCACTGAGCTGTCTCAATTCCCTCTTTGAGCTTACTGAAAAAAGATGGTTAAAAACAAAAATAAAACCCAACAATACAAACAGTGTAAATTCACTTTGTGAATGAATGCCTTAATAGTGGTGACTAAATCCAAAAACAGTGTAAATTCACTTTGTGAATGTATGCCTTAATAGTGGTGACTAAATCCAGAATTCCCACTAAGGCATTATTCCAACTTTAGTGATATTATTTCCAAGAAATCTTTAACATACAAGTTATATAAGAAAGTGAATCACCTCTCATGGACTGTATGAGTTTTGTGATCTGAGGTCCTTTTACTATCCTTTAGTATTTCATAGGAATAATAAAAGCATTCCTTGCTGGCTTGCTCCAGGTATCTTCCATTTCTGCAAGGATTTAGTACTGCTCAACACTCCATCCTTTTTTTTTTTTTGAGCATCTCTTGCTGCTTTTGCCCAGCACCAGAAAAACCAAAGAATGCAACAGAACTAATCTCTTGCTTCACTATGACAAATGTAAATTTCTGCTCCCTGTTCAGCATCATCTGACTAGCCACACAAATAAAGAATATTGACTTAAAAGGCAGAGGTGACATGCCTCTTGCAAAACCCCCATGACCCTCTCCTCTTTTCATCCCCTTCTATATGAGAAAGTTAATCCTTCTATGTGTTTTTGGTAGTCTCATTTCCTTTCTATTCACTTACACCCCAGTTACGGCTGCAGTTTTTCATATCTGCCTGCCTATGTGCTATATACCTGGATAAGTAATGTTTTCCATTCTTTCTTCTCTTTCTTTCCACCCTGCCCCCACCACTCACCCCCAAACACAAAGCCAACCAGATGAGCTTTCCTGGTCCTGCCTAATGGAGCCCAGTCACATCTGCAGCCTTAGCCCCTCATCCCCAGGCTGCTGCATATCACCTCATTGGGGAACTGGCCATCAAGAAGGGCCATTAACAGATGTAAATAGCAGCATCCCTGGAAAGCCACATGCATCACCCAGGCTCAACCCGGCCAGTGATCATAAGCTCTGAGTACACATTCCTCAATCCAATTGCACATCCACTGTAATCAGGCTGGTTGAAGCTTCCACATGGCTATTTGTGATTCTCTGAATTAAGAAACATATATACATATACATATAGATAGATAGATATGTATGAAACACCCACAGATAAATATAAGCTATTTAATGCATCATACCACTGGCCAAATACAAATCAAAATAGATATAACACACAAGAAAAAAAATCCAATCACTTCCTGAGATAAGGTATTACTTTATCTGCTCATTAAAGACAGACAAGGAAAGGAGAAATACATCATCTAAAAAACAGCACAGAGAAACCTCAAATATCAGGATAATTTCAGTTGTGTTCTTGAGAAGCTAGTTAATATAATGCATGTGTTGGAAGAAATGTTTTATCTATCTTCTCATATGTTTCCCCAGTCCAAATGTTCTTTTGTTTTTAGGAGAGAAAAGCTATTTCCTGTCAGCCTCCTTCTAAATGCATTTGTAGTTAGGAAGATTAGGTTTTACACCAAATTTTATGCTATATTAACCTTAGCCACCTAGACTAGAAGCAGCTTTGATACAAGCGCTAAAGAATCCATGTTATCATTTGTGTGCTAATGTAAACACTGTGACTATGTGGCACTGGCAGGTAAATAATACTCTTACCTTTGGTTAGTACCTGGGGATTCTAACTGTGTCACTTGGACAGTCATTTTAGCAATTGGCCAGGTCATTATGCTTGCAATATTGACTTCTAATTAGGTGTCAACACAGCACCAACAAGAACACACTATTCTTTAGCAGTATCTTTTCAAAGTGTGTTCCTCACTGCCTCCCCCATGCCTCCCAGCCACCTTGAAAAGTATCATTGCAAAATGAAGTATGTTATCCCAGTCTTAATATAAGCAAGATTCCTTACTGGAAGAGATTCAGTTGAGTTACCACAATGGAGAAATATGTAAGAATGCATCTGTGACTTGATTTGCATTAAAAGTTTGGATTTCATTACTAATCAAATAATAGGGCATATATGGAAAAATAGGCTTTGGGAGTCAACCAAACTTAGATATAAATCCATTACTAGTTTTGTGGCCTTGAGTATGCTATTTAATCTTACTGAGCTTCAGTGTCCCTGTGTGCAAAACTAAGAAATCTCATGAGTTTGATAACTACTGGAAAGAGCAATCATTAGCTTTTTTTGTTGTTGTTTTGTTTTTGGTGCTACTCCTGGGCTTGAGCTTAGTTAGGGCCTAGGCACTGTCCCTGAGTCTTATTTTTTATTCAGGGCTAGCACTTACCACAAGAGCCACAGCTCCACTTCTGGCTTTTTTGGTAGTTAATTGTAGATAAAGTCTCACAGACTTTCTTGCCCAGGGTTGGCTTCGAACTGCAATTCTCAGATCTCGGCCTCTTGAATAGCTAGTATTACAGGTATGAGCCACCAGTGTCTGGCAAAAGTCTGTTATCTTTAACATCCAGTTTCCCTTTTATCTCCTCTCAATCTCTCCAAATTCTGTCTTTTCCAAAAGTTTCATTCAAATTCCATGTCTTCAATAAAGCATCCCCCAGCCTAAAACGACTTCTCTCTTCTCTAATCTTTAAGATCTTAATGTAGAAAATATATTTGGTAATTAATCATGTAATGCCAAGACTTCTTTTATCATCCCACATTTTTATTCATGTTTATTAGTTGTACAACATGGGGATTCACTACTCATACATGCACATGATATATTTTGCTTATACTTATCCCCTCTATTGCTCTTATCTCCTTCCCCTCCTTTTTAAAAAATCTTCCTTGTAATTTTCTTAAATGGAGTGAAAAGGGAAAACTCTATGTTGAAGCTAATAGAGCTCTATGTCCAATATCTATCAAACTTATAGGCTTTCTTAATTTTGCCCATGAGGAAACATTTATTTGCTCCTTATTATTATTATTACTGTTAGCAGTACTGGGGATTGAACTCAAATCCTCATGCTTGCTAGGCAGTTATACTACCACTTGAACCATGCCTCCAGGCCTGTGAATTACTTATTTTTTTAAGTTTGCAGAAGAAGAAATGGTACTTTTATAATAGATAAGTTATGGAAGTATATTTCGGAAGTGCAGCTGCTTTTAGCTATATACAATAGAGAAGATGAGTATTGATTATAGCATATACATAAATGTCACTGACCCCTAAATACAACATGGTTTTGTAGATTGGATCCTGAAACAGAAGAAAAAAAATTCTTAGAAGGTGGCTTGTGCCTGGAATCCTAGCTACTCAGGAGGCTGAGATCTGAGGATCATGATTCAAAGCCAGCGAGGGCAAGGACATCTGGGAGACTCTTAACTCCAATAAACTACCAAAAAAAGCTCAAAGCAGTAGAGCCCTAGCTTTGACACAAAAGCTAAAGGATATTTTCCAGGCCCTGAGTTCAAGCCCCAGGACCAGCTCAAAAAAAGGCCCCCGCAAAAAACCTAGTGAAGTCCGCCCCAGAAGTCTATCCTTTATTTAATAGAACTGGAAAAATGTTAACTTTTTAGTTTTGATAACTATAATTACATAAGATGTGATACTGGGGAAGTTGGGGTCGGAGGTATAGTTAATGGTAGAGAACATGTTTACATATACATATATATGTTGAGGAAACTTGGTGAAGGAAGAGAAGTCTCTATACTACCTCTAAACATTCAAAATTACTTGAAAATGCAAAGTTAAAACAGTACATGCTAGGCTGGGCATGGTGGAGCATTCTTGCAATTCTGGAGCTCAGGAGGCAGAGGCATGAAGGACCTAAGTTCCAGATGAGCCTGGATTACATAGAGACTATGAAGCCTGCCATAAATGAACAAATAAGCAAAGAAAATGTCACGATAAAAACTTTTTATGAGCTAGGTGCTAGTGTCACATGCCTGTAATCCTAGCTACTCAGGAGGCTGAGATCTGAGGGTCTCGGTTTGAAGCCAGCCTGGGCAGGAAAGGTCCATGAAACTCTTATCTCCAGTAAACTACACAGAAAAGGCCAGACATGGTACTGTGGCTCAAAGAGGTAGAGCAGTACCCTTGAGCCAAAGAAGCTCAGGGACCCACCCAACACACCCAAGCCCTAAGTTCAAGCCTGAGGACCAGCACAAAACAAAACAAAACAAAATCCTACCCTTTGGGGAGAGAAGTAAATTGCCTACTACAGTCAGTGTTAACGTTCTGGGTAGCCTTATAAAGTGATAGCTATGAAGACTAGGAATAGTATTTCAAAGTACTCATGGTGTGCTATCACATAAAACTGCATGCATACTATAATTACATGAGGTTAAAATAGTGTGAAGGTCATGGGTACAGATTCAGGAGCTAGACTCTTAAGACTGAATGTAATAAAAAACCAAGAGTCAGTTTTCTATCCATATAATTTTAGGCAAGCTAATTATCTTTCTGTGCCTCAGTTTTTCATCAGTAAAATGAGCCTATGATTGACAAACTGTATAAGTTTATTGTAAGGGTAAACAGGTGTTTAGATCTACAATGGTCCTGCACATACTATGTACCTATGGAAAAGTATTCTGGGAGGAAAAACAAAAATGAAGAAAAGTAGCAAAATAAGATAATTAGCAGGATAATGGAACTGTGGGCTTTTTTTTTTTTTTGGCCAGTCCTGGGCCTTGGACTCAGAGCCTAAGCACTGTCCCTGGCTCCTTTTTGCTCAAGGCTAGCACTCTGCCACTTGAGCCACAGCACCACTTCTGGCCATTTTCGGAATATGTGGTGCTGGGGAATTGAACCCAGGGCCTCATGTATATGAGGCAAGCACTCTTGCTACTAGGCCATATCCCCAGCCCAACTGTGGGCTTTTGCTTTCTAAATTCTCTTTAATATGTTTATATTGTATTGATAACTTTAAAGTTTTGTAAGTTAAAAAATAAAAAAGATTATGTACCTCTTCTCTGAGTGGTAGCTGAAGACTACTTGTACAGTACTGTAATATTGATATTACCTTCGAATTGCTGATGAAAAAACTGAGGCAGAGAAAGGTTAGTAACTTACCCTAAGATAATATGACTAGGAAATGGATTAACTCTTTATTCTATTAAAGTATATTATTAGCCAGTGCAGGTGGCTCGTGCCTGTCAACCTAGCTACTCAGGAGACTGAGATCTGGGGATTGCAGTCCAAAGCCAGCATAGGCAGGAAAGTCCATGAGATTCTTAAATAAACCACCAGGAAACCAGAAGTGGCACTGTGGCTCAAAGTAGTAGAGTGTTAGCCTTGAGTGGAAGAACTCAGAGACTGTACTTAGGCTCTGAGTTCAAGCCCCACAACCAACAACAACAAAAAAGTATATTATTATTATCCCTACTGAGGTGAGCCCTTGAACATTTAAAAATTTTTTAAGGGAGGAAAGTCTCATCAGCTTAATGGCTTTTCCATATTTTATAGGAACCGACTGACTCTAGATTGCAGTCATACTACAGCAGATGGAACTAATGCAAAACTAAAAAGAATAGAATAAAATAGAGGAATAAACATGAAAATTAAAAATCAATCAGCTGGGTACTGGTGGCTCGAGCCTGTAATCCTAGATGCTCAGGAGGCTGAGAGCTGAGGATCGCGGTTTGAAGACAGCCGGAACAGAAAAGTCCCTGTGAGACTCTTTATCTTCAATTAACCACTCAAAAACTGGAAGTGGTGCTGCGGCTCAAGTGCTAGCCTTGAGCACAAAGAGGGTCAGGGACAGTGCCCAGGCCCTGAGTTCAAACCCCACAACAACAACAACAACAAAAAAAAAAAAAAAAAAAAAGGAGGGGCTGGGGATATGGCCTAGTGGCAAGAGAGCTTGCCTCGTATACATGAGGCCCTGGGTTCGATTCCCAATGCACCACATATACAGAAAATGGCCAGAAGTGGCGCTGTGGCTCAAGTGGCAGAGTGCTAGTCTTGAGCAAAAGGAAGCGAGGGACAGTGCTCAGGCCCTGAGTCCAAGGCCCAGGACTGGCCAAAAAAAAAAAAGGGGGGGGGGAATATATGAATGATCAAAGTACCAAGATCTTAGTAGCCAGGCATGGTAGTAATCTCAGAATCTCTTCACCTAGAAGGCTGAAACAGGAGAATTCTATGTTAAAGGCCAGCTGGGCAACATAGAAGAAGAAAAAACAAGAATCAATCTGAGTTTGTTGGGGCTATCATTTCATTTTTTAAAAGAGAAATGCCCTGGCAATGCTGTAGCAGAATGTAAACATAGGTATATATAGGTTTATACAATATTAATATCTCTACCTGAGAAGTAGTGCTTCACTGTTTTTCTGGTCTGATGGTTAAATACATATTTATACTTTTAAAGTCAATATTTGTACAATAGACAAGAACAGTGCCTATCAGCTAAATACATATTTAGGACTGTACCACATGTATTACAAACATGTACTAAAATCGAAAGCTTATATTTATATAAAGCCTTTCATCTTGATGGGGACTAAAGAGCTTTATAAACATATGTACATAAAAGGACGTAAGCGCTGAGCAGCAGGCAAGGTATCAATTCGCCCACTCCCCTATTTCTTCCAGCAGTCCTGGGGAGGAACACATGGTGTCAACAGATGCAGGTCTGTAACAGCTGCAAAGACATGGAACACAATAATCCAGTTCCGACGCACAGTCACTGAAAGGAGACTTGCAACTTGAAAACAGCAACTGCTCTCCTCGAGTGCACAAGTACCACAGCCATTTCCAGCTTTGTGTTTTTAAATTATTCTCTACCAAACTCAACTAATCACTTGACAAAATTGAATTTGATACTGGAAATGGATTCTGAATGCAAAACACTTTCTGTCTGATGATGAACACTATGGTTGAAAAACGCTTCCTCTTGCCCTTATTAGATTGCTGGGGGGGGGGCGCGGAGGAAGCATCACAATATTGAGAAGAAATGATTCAAAATATTCTACCTAAGAATAGCTTTCTCCCAGAGGATTGGGTCATTACATCAGAAGACAGTCATACCTCATTCCCCCAATTTAATTAGGACACTGTCATTTTTCAGTCAAGTTACTTTATATGGATGTTACATATACAATATAGATTCTATATCACAAATTCTGCAATCCCTATGAAAGTATGTACAAGTGTGACAATGTGATTAGGAATGCAATATTCATTGATTTCATCTAAACCCAAGCTGGCTTGTATATGAACTGAAGAGTAACAACCAAGGGAAACTTTGTCACTGAGTTCCCTTTCTCCTATTGTCTTTTTCCCTATCGTATTTTTCACAAGTGAAATCAGGTATAAATGACACGCTAGGACTAAGGGCTAAGGGCCACCTGTAGCCTGCTGTGTGAGCGGGTGGGTTTATGTTTAATGAGTTTCTGACTTGGGCTTCTTGGTACAGCAGTGCCAGGATCTTCTTCCCTAACAACTGCTTTACTTGAGCACAAAATAACCAAGTGGTTCTAAGCACTTGTGAAAAGGCTGTTTTCATCAAGAGTCATGAGTCAGCTGTAAACATTTCATTTCAGACATTTTCTTATATCAGGACTTTCAATGAACAGGTTTCTTGGGTTTAGGGTTATCAATGTAAGCTAATTATCTTAAAATGAAAAAAGTCAAAACAGCTACAGTAAATAAGCTAAGGACTAACAAATATTTGTTTTCTTTATCCAAGTCCTGAGGGGGGGAAATATTTCTCTAGTCACATTCTGATCCTGGAATAAACATACTCAAGAGAAGGAGGAGGGAACCGGGAGAAGAAAGGAAGCAGAAGATAGCAGTCTTATTTAACTGTTTTTATGTGGGTAAAATGATTTGTGCCACAGTATTTCCATAAGAAGTGGGACCATTATTTTCCTGTAGAAACACATTTGGTTTGAAAAGTATCACTGGACAGAACATGAAAATCAAACCAAATGAATTATTCACAACCTCCGATCAGAGGTGATCATTATTTCTGATGCTCCAAACAGTGATTAGGATTCTGCCCTGAGATGTCATTTTCTCGCTGAGTAACACCAGCAAAACAGAAAGGCATTATCTATCTACCCATATATGTATTTTTTCTCTTGGGAGGACCCTGGTTTAATGTTACTATAAGAGATACTAAAAACATGATAATATTAACATTTATTCTGGTGGCACCCATAAATGCTATTAGTCTGACATGAGGTGTCAACACTAATCATGACCCAAAATTAACACCAAAATTGACATCAACATTAATTGTACTATCATTGTGAGTAGAATGTACAAGCACATACAGGCACCTTCCAAAGCTTTGTTATTATAATAAAATGAAACAGTACTATTAAGCTCAACAGGAAAATGTGAAGTGAAAGCTAAGGAACAAAAAGCTAAGGAACAAAACATTGATACGATTTTATTTTTTGGAGGAGATAAAGGAGCATCCATCAGCTCTAACTATGCTGTGGAAAGCAGAAAGGAAATATCTATGTGACAGCTGCCTTTCTTCTATTTCCACACTTAAGGGTTCAGCTGTACCAATATCTTTCCATACAGATTTAAACACAAGCTAAGTTATGGTTAATTTGGTGATACTCTGTCATTTCCTGTGCTAAGAGCCAAGCAAAAAACCTGAGGGTTTTGTTTTTGGCAAAATCTCCACTAGCTATTGTTCTAAATACCCTAGAACAGTGATATAAAAATAAACAAAAGTCTTAAAATGTTATCTCTGGTTCAAAGTAAATTTATGCATTATCCACATTAAGATAAAGAGAATTAGAATTAGAATTTGAGTTATCTTTTGCCCATTTTATACCTTAGATGGACTATTAAACCTGTACTTGTAATTGGAAACCATCAAAAATGTCACAGTAATTTTAACTTGTTAGCCTCAAAAAAGATATGATGAAACAGCAGAAAATGCTGCACAGGCTTTTAACAATGGGTTTTGAAGCTATAAGGTAATGCAATATTTGATTTGTTCTGTTTGCTATGACATTGCTGAAAAACATGCCAATGACTCTCCATACTGTATCATCTACCAGATGAAACATGTCCCACTGCCTAGATTGTATGCTCCAAGAAAAGAGCTCAGAATAATTTCTTTTTTCTTTTTTTTTTTTTTGGCCAGTCCTAGGCCGTGAACTCAGGGCCTGAGCACTGTCCCTGGCTTCTTTTTTGCTCAAGGCTAGCACTCTGCCACTTGAGCCACAGTGCCACTTCTGGCCATTTTCTGTATATGGGGTGCTGAGGAATCGAACCCAGGGCCTCATGTATACGAGGGCAAGCACTCTTGCCACTAGGCCATATTCCCAGCCCCAGAATAATTTCTTTATGAGCTGAAAAAATTCTTTTTCCCAAGCTTGGATAACTCAGAAATGGATTTAAACCTTACTTTATTCTTTCTAAAATTTGACAAAAGGTTGAGAACAGTATAGTTTTTACAGTAACAAAAATTTCATCTCATAAATAACTTCAGAAATACTAACAAAATATTGGAAACAATAATTTTGAACAGGGAAATGATTTCTCTCTGTCAAATATATGTGAAGCTAAAGCAATTTTACACATGTAGACACAGTAATTTAACAAACATATCCATTAAAAAAAAAACATGTATTGGAGCAATACAAGCCAGTGGTATTTGAAAAATGGGGAGCAGCATTAATTGGTTGATATGAAAATTAACCAAGTTGGCTAACTGTAGTTTCAGAAGCCTGGTCTGTTAGTTATATGAATAAATGTTGAACTCTGATGCTCCGTAGTACACCTCATTCTCTGCTGTCATCTGCTGTTATCCTAATGTTCAATATCATCCCCAGCTCAAGCTATAGTTTCTTGACATAGGGTATAATGTCACCTCCTTTTACAATGGACTATTAAAGCCTAAGAAATGTACAAAAATGCTAGTAAGTACCTTCTTTTGTTTAAGGGTTAATCTCTCAGACTTTTGAAAAAGAACAGAAGAGTGATCTACCAATATTGCTGCAGTGGGGGCTAGGAATATGGCCTAGTGGCAAGAGTGCTTGCCTCGTATACATGAAGCCCTGGGTTCGATTCCCCAGCACCACATATATAGAAAACGGCCAGAAGTTGCGCTGTGGCTCAATTGGCAAAGTGCTAGCCTTGAGAAAGAGAAGCCAGGGGCAGTGCTCAGGCCTTGAGTTCCAAGCCCCAGGACTGGCAAAATAAATAAATAAAATAAAATAAAATAAAATAAAATAAAATAAAATAAAAAACAAATATTGCTGCAGTGGGCCAATGGATGCTTTAAGATATTCAAAGTCAACCAAGGTCATTGAGCCTTGGTTTGCTAACAATGAAATAAGATAAAACTAACTAATCAACCCGAGGAGAAATCTCCAAAACCAATAACCAGCCTTTCAGAGGAATCCTAAGTATGTGCACCCCAAAGAACAGTGTTAAAAATTCTTCAGAACTAATTCTACTTCAGAAAACTTATTTTTCAAAATCAGACTCAATTTTTTTCTTCTTTTTATTTATTTATTTTTGCCAGTCATGGGGCTTGAACTTCAAAAATTTTCTAATAAATTACTTTGAGGTTGAGTAAAAAAATGTATAAAAGTCTAATGTTAAATTAGGAATATATTTGAGTCCTGTGTTCAAGAGAAACAGCCACCCCTTTCTTTACTCAAGTTGACAAAGCAGGCAATTTAAGACCATAATGGGTTCCACTAGAATTTGGTTCCAGGATGACTCTAGCAATTCTTTTGAAAGTATGGAAAATGTCAACCAGGTGAATTTAGACAGAAGGTATGGTGGTTTTACTAAAAGTAAGAAAGAGGTCCATTAGGTAAGAGATCTGGCGTAAGAATTGTTAGAATGAAACTGTTAATTTTTCTTGTCTTATACGTATTTAAGCTTATAAACCCTTTCTGTGTCCCACTCCAAATTTTTCTATCTTCAAATTATTTTTAAAAATATCATAGCAATATATAAATGAGAAGCACAGTAGTTAAGTGGTTAAGATTTAAGTGATCAGTAGTTGCAGGGGTGTTAGTTATCCATCTCATGTTTTTCCGTACTGTTTAAAATACTTTGTAATTAGAAGAAAAGATACAATACTATGGTGATGCGGGATGAGGGCACCTTGGGAACAATTAAAGAATAATTAAATACGGGTAACTGGGAGGGCTATGCAGTTCTAGTACTGAATTCCTAATTTCCCACTATCTGTATCATTCCGAGCTCGAGAAAATAAAGCAGAACTGAAACCAAGGTATTAGTCATGATAGCAGCTAGACTTTAAAACTTTAATTTATCCTACTTTATTTCTCCTTTGATTACCTTCTTCCAAAAAAGAAAGTGTAAGACCATGTAGGTTCAACACATTTGCAACCAAAGACTTAAAATGGCAATTACATATTATAGGTACATTAGGGGAAATCTTCTATACCAACTAGTTACAAAAAAGGGGGGGGGGGGCAGGCCACAAGTGGATTTGCTTCACCAACAAGGCAATTCCAGAGGTTTATTTGAATGTTAAACTACTAAAAGGAAAAACCCTGACACCTAGTGCCCATCTGAAAAAATGAAGCTGAAGCAATCACAATTCTTAACCTGGCAGGGTGTGCGGAGGTAGCCATCAAACTATATTCAATTTGAACACATTTTTCTCCCAGAAAAAAATTTAAAGAAAAAAAAAAACACATTATGCCATTTAAGAACTCCAGTCTACAATTACAAGACCCTGTTTTGGGTAGACATATTGTAGCTAATTATAATAACTGCTTTACTGTTTCTCATTCTGATAGGAGTGAAGAGAGGGAATATTTAAAAGACCATATTTTGAAATAGTAAAGAAAACTGGGACCTGATTTCTAGTATCACTGAAAATATTATGAGTTATCTCTCCATCCTATCTTCCATCATTGCCTAATTTAGAGGTTCCTGATTTAGTTCCCAGAGCTGCTTTTTAAAGGAACAAAATAAAATGCTAATGACTTATTTTAGAATAAATAACTTAGCCTCAAGGCAAGTATGTTCTTTGTCCTACCAGGCAAAGTTAAGTTGTTCTCTGTCAAGTCCGTTACAGTCATTGGCTTGATCCAAGTGTGAGCTTTTTAATAATGGGATTTAGTGCGAAAAGAAGCTGCACTGGATTGCGAACTGTTACTCAAAATGTTCCCACCTGCAATTACAGCTTCCACCAAATGATCAAAACAGATTAGTAAACTGGCAGGAAAATGAAAACAATTCTTCCAAAATTGAGAAGTAGGAAAGTACACTGGCTGGACAGCTGCATTTCTCTTACACTGGGGCTCAGCAGCACACATTCATCTAACTGTGTATTTACATACAGTGCTCATCACGGTAGCTTCATAGTAGCTAAAAATGAAATCCGTTTAGTCTCTGTTGCAATCACATTTCCTCAATTTTCATCTTTACTTGAAACCATCAAGAAAACCCTGGCAACTCATCTTAGAGCAAATAATGTAGTCCACAGATTTGGTGTATATTGTTTTTATTTCTACTCTAAATTCATGTTAAATGTTATGCCATTCAAAACTGACACAGAGAAAAATGTGTTCTCCTATACCTTTCATCAGGCATAGGGGTGACATTACTTTAGTACATCTTTCTTTTTGGGGAAGGGCCAACTAGAAAAACAGAAAGGAGAAAGCAGCTAACACGAAATCAGAAAAGCTTTCTTTCTTCTGCTTTTAACACAGGCATGAATGTTCAAAATGCAGGTCACATCTCTCCTGAAATAGCCAATATTCTTTCTCAAATGGCAAACAAGTTACCTAAAACTAAATGAAACTGAATTGGTCCAAGTCTTGGTCCTATCACCATTTCACCTATTTACTGTCCTGTGGGGGGAAAAATAGGGAAGGAAGGCTGGCTACCAATATAAGCAATGGTCTGATAAGTGCAGGTTTTCTCCCTTTGATCGTGGGGTAAAGCATCTCAATTCATGGAAAAACTCCACAGGAAACTCTTGTTTTACCTTTATTCCTTATATCCATGTGCTAGCTGAAACTCCTATACTTCAAGGTAATATAATACTACCCACAATGATGACCTGGTAGAGCCATCACTTTTGGAGAACACTGCATTATGATGATTTAATGTCCACGTAGCACCAATGCATTTACATTGAACCTTGGCTCTCAGAACATTAACAGGTCAATTTTTTATTTCTTCTTTTTTTTTTTTTTAATAAAACTACTTCTCAAGGCTGTGTTCAGATGCCCATTCTCTTTGGGACAGGACATATTTGCTCTAAATCTCATCAACAAGAGCTCTCCTCCACCCCCACCCCCCACCATTCACCATTCTTGGTGTAATATGTACAGTGCCAGGCTCATGACAAACTTGTCTCTTTGGCAAAGAAAATTAAATTGCAATAGCTGAAAGTCAACGTGCCCTGACAAAACTGGGCTCAGCATGAGGAAATACATTCTACTGACACCTCGTCATCTCTTACGCACAGCTGTCTCTCAGCATTCTGACTACTGAACTCCATCCTTAGATTGGCCAGTCTCACAGTGGACATGCTCCATTGTATGTCCAACTATTGGTAGCAGAGTTTGATACTAATACCTTAACCTCATTCCTGTCGTGCAGTGCCCTATAATCTAGCTAAGGCCACTGACTTCACCAGCTATCCTGAGCATTAGTCACTAACTGTGCAAAAAAGAACATCAGTCTCACTCTTCCTGGGCTCAAAGGCTCAGAAACAGCAAACTAACGCTCAGCCTCAATCCCAGTCAATCAACTGAAGAAAAAGAAAAGAGAACAAAGAAAATAGGCAACTAAGGAGGGAAAAGTATAGAAGAAAGTGAGAATTAATAAAAAAAGCAAGAAATCATTTTAATAAATGCTAGTAGCATCTTGGTTCAAAACCATTAAAGACCTGGGCAAAAGAAAACGTGTGACCCTATGGTAAATTGTAGCTATCTATAGTCCTGTTTCGCTACGTAAGGCATGCCCCTTTTAAGAAGGTTTGTTACATCTTTTTTTTTTTAATTATTTTTTTGTTTTGAATTTTATTGTATAGGTGATGTACAGAGGGGTTACAGTTACATGAGTCAGGTAATGAGTACATTTCCTTTTGAACAGTATCACCCCCTCCCTCAGGTTTGTTAGATCTTAAAGAGTTAAAAAAAAAAACCTTTAATTTTTTTTATTCGTGTGTGTGTGTGTGTGTGTGTGTGTGTGTGTATGTATGTGTGCGTGCCCGTGTGCGTGTGAGTGTGTGTGGTCTTTGGGTACAGAGTCCCGTATAATAAGACTATTTGTATTCATACTGGCAGAGTAAACACTACATGTTCATGCCCAGGCAGCTCTGTGCTTGTAATTTCAGCAAGAACAGAGCTCTGTCCCTCTGGGACTTCACTATTCCCCCAGTCTCCATTCGCTCAAACACAGAATAAGAGCAGAGAGAAAGCAGGAGAGAAAGATCATGGCAAGAGGTTTCACACAGCACTGCAGCTAGCTTTCACGTGGCCAAAAATCTCATTTTGTGTTTTAATTACATTAGTTAAACCATTTTACTCTCAGCTCCATGTTCACAGGGGTGCCTTCCATTCCTGAACAGTATCCCAATGAATCAGAATTTAAGTCTAGCACAATGAAGCTTTTCTTTGCTGCTGAGGAACACACTAAGCAGATGCTATACACAGTAGCACAAATCTCTGTTTCAACTTTGTGTGTTGACAAGTATATATGTACTCTTGTCAAAATTCTATGCATTCTCATAGAATTTTGCCTCATCTTCTTGCCTTTGCTATTTGTTGAGGTGCTAGATTATAACTCCCACAAGTCTGATACTCTCCATTTGCTCCAATATTTTTTTCCACTTTAGTACTAAATCATCCTTTCTTGGAAGCCCCCACTGTATTGATGAAATAGCCATACACCTTGTTTACAGACTTTCTGAAAAAAATACTGAAACACAAAAATCTGCACATTGTTTCTAGAGATCTACCCAGTCTGTTATGGCTAATATTCAGTCAAGATTGCTCTAAGGAATGAGTTTTATCTCCAAATATGTTACTATTTTTTATCACTGTTACAACTATATAGTAGCAGCATGTTAAAATCAGTAAAATCTCAATGTATATAGAAGGGCTATATAAGGGTTCACAACAAAATATGACTTTATATTACTATTAAGATGTCATTATATGAGAAAGGGTGCTAGGGCTAGAAAATGCATTGTTGTATTAACTATCAAGAAATGGTTTCTCTGTTTCTTTTATGTTTAAACTCCTAGTTTTGTTTGACTGCCTTTAAAAAGAATGTATCTATGATGCTCACAATTGGATGAGATCAAACGAATTGAGCGTGGAAGATATATTTTAAAAAACAAAAACAAAAACAAAGGAAGCTGGGCACTGGTGGCTCACATCTGTACATTCTATCTACTCAGGACCCAGGAAACTGAGATATCAGGTGATGATTCAAAGTCAGCCTGGGCAAGAAAGTCTATGAGACCCTTAACTGTAATTAACTAGCAAAAAGCTGGAAGTAGAGCTATGGATCAAGTTGTAGAGTGCTACCCTTGAGTGAAAAAACTAATGGACAGTGCCCAGGCCCTTTGTTCAAGTTCCAGCACACACACACACACACACACACACACACACACACACACACACACACACACATTAGGTAAGAAAATATCTAATCATATACAAAAATAAAGAACCCAATCTATTCTCATATACTAATCACCTATCAACTGTGATGCATCTATAGCTCCACCTTCATCCCTTTTTATTTTGAAGAAAACCTTAGACCTCAAATTATTTCATTTGTAATTATTTCTGTATGTATGACTAGAAAATAAAACTTCTTCAAAAAGCAAAATTTTACTATGCCAAAATTCCTTGATTTCCATTCAGTATTCTCTCACAAACGAATTTTACCAAGACCACCATGCTACCTGGGGCACATGAATCTTAATACTATTTAATGAAGACTCACAGAATGCTAATACTAATAGGCCCAGAGACAAGAAAGGGAGAAGGGGTTTCAAGCACTTGCCTCATTTCCTCCTGGAAGCCTGTTCATGTGTACCAGCTGACCTTGATCATCCAACACCAGCTCAGTATACGTCAGCATGTCAGAAGGCAGTGGAGGTGGGGGAAGGAATGCTTGAGTGGACATAGACTCCCAGAGTTTGATCAGAGACTAGTGAGGGAAAGAAATTTTACTAATCAGCGATAATTAACATTCCAATATGAGCAGAAATAATTATTAAGACTTGGTCAATCTTGTTTTGCTTTTCTTTGTCAGGTGCTTTGCAGAGAATATAAACATTATGCTAAATGCTCTACTGCAGTATCACTAAATACAGATCTGTAATTATTTTTTATATAGTTTTTGGCATGCAAAAAGTCAAGTCTTTTTCCAACAAAGTCAAACTACTGAGTGAAACTGAATCAGGACCAGATCACTAACCCACACAAATGTCCTAACACTATCCCATGAATATTTTTTAAAAATTTAAGTAAGTAAGGAGTTGGGGGCGGGGGAGTGAGACACATACTCAACTAAAACAAACAAAATCCAGGAAAGCCAGAACAAGGCAAAACTATCCATTTAAAAGCCATTATGGTTTTTATTTTCAACTTCCTACATAAATGAAATAAACAAATCCTTTCTAAAGTGGGAACTAGTTCTGGTCTTTCTTTGTATCCTTTAAAGCAACATTTAAAGCCCAAATGACTCATACAAACCTACTTGTTCTATTATGTTTATAAAGAATTACACAGGCTGGGCTGGGTGCTGATGGCTCACACCTATAATCCTAGCTACAGAGAAGACTGAGATCTGAGGACTGCAGTTTGAAGCCAGCCCAAGCAGGAAAATCTATGAGATTCTTATCTCCAATTAACTACCAGAAAACCAGAAGTGGAGCTATGGCACAAAGTGGTAGAGCACTAGCCCTTGAGTGAAAGAGCTCAGGGACAGCACTCAGGCCCTGAGTTCAAGCCCCACAACAAAGAAAGAAAAAAAATTACACAGACTCAAATTTCTATTTATAGCACTGACACTGAGAAACAAAACTCTCACTCAGTTTCAGGCTAACAATGCTATTAAAGGGAAATAATAAACTGAGATACGTTTCAAGAGACAGAACTTGCAAATGAATGGTTACATAAAGGTAATCCTTGCATTTGTGAACAATACAGGAATTATAGTCTATCTGTCAATTTCACATGTATTACTTTATTTAGATTCAAATGTTGTAATACTGGAAGTATTGACTAGGAAACTTGGAAAAATCCTATATTCATAGGATTTTAAAAAACAAGTACGGTATTCTTTTGATACCTTATTCTTTATCTGTTGTATTTTCTGCTGGTGAAATACTTTTCTTGCCTTCTATTGATGGAAGA
This sequence comes from Perognathus longimembris pacificus, assembly GCF_023159225.1. Classification (NCBI taxonomy): domain Eukaryota; kingdom Metazoa; phylum Chordata; class Mammalia; order Rodentia; family Heteromyidae; genus Perognathus; species Perognathus longimembris. The sequence goes on along the minus strand of NC_063177.1, from coordinate 25,011,232 downwards.
AAAGGCTGCAGCATAGAAGTGATTCACCATATAGATCAAAGGAATTTATTTTCATATAGAGGATGAGATTCATAATGTCATATTCTCTCATGCTAGTTTTTATTCAGCTATAATAAATCTCCCACAAAAGAAGTTATACTTTAAACTGTGTACCATGAACTCTATATTCATTTGTCTATGCTATCTGTATTGATTCTCATCATATTAGCCCAGGCTATCAGCCAGGGACCAGAGTTATCTTGGAAAATAGGAGAATGAGAACTAGAACTTCATACTTCTCTTTTAATACCCCTAATTTGAATACAGACTTAGTAAATGTATAAAACTCTTCAGATAGGTCACTGTAAGCTACTAGCACAGACATATGGTCTTGGGTTAGTTTCTTTTACTTGAGAAACTATTCTAGCCTTAATATTCCCCTCATTCATTCTACAAGAACCACTCAATAGTTGAGTTGGGAGTCAATGAATCTTGAACAGAGTAAAAATGAAAACAGTGTCGAGGCATTTTGAAAGTGCTATTTTCTAATCAGAGCTCCATGTGATAGAAATTCAGGAAAATTTTGCCTTCGTGGAATGTATCAGAATCCCCACTATGAGCCACCTTTACCTGCCGAAACATCTCTGGGATATCATATATATATGTTGTTCCTAAGGATTGCGCCTGAAACCTTTTCGATTGAAGTAGATCTTTGGTCACATATGGAGTGTTGATTAACATTCCATGCAATGGTCCTTGTTTGTCTCCATATGCCTGAAACATGATCTGTAGGAAAAAATAAAATGGTATGCAGAATTAAGGCAGAGGAAGAAAATCAGATATTTGCATATAGGCTATTGTTTTTTCCCCCTTGAAAGTCATTTTTGGTGAGTTAAACAGTTTCTTAAACATTATTGACAATTGCGTTCTCTGTTCTCTACAGGTTAAACAACTCCTAAACATAGCCAGCCCTGTACCTGCAAGCTGCTCTTCTTTTTGGATTGGTTAAAATTAATAAAACATAGTATAAATTTCCCATCTCAGAGATGTACTGAGGATGCTTCCCTTCCAAAGGGACTTAAATCCAAAATACTCAGAAATGAACTATATCAACTAACTAACCTGAGCAGTCCCTGTATTTAAGTCCTATGCACTAAAGATAACTCATATTCTAAGGCCAGATCAAAGTTCTACAAGTGATTGTTTTACTTGATTAGAAAGTGCTTTGTAAGGGCTGGGAATATGGCTTAGTGTAGAGTGCTTGCCTAGCATGCAAGAAGCCCTGGGTTCAATTCCTCAGTAACACATAAACAGAAAAAGGTGGAAGTGGTGCTGCAGTTCAAAAGAAGCTCAAGGACAGTGCCCAGGCCTTGAGGTTAAGCCAGAACTGGCACCAAAAAAAAAGTGCTTCCTAAGTTTTATTAGCCACACAAAAGCTTTGATGATTTCTTTTATCCATCTAGAAGTTCTTGTGAGCCAGTAAGATATAGCCTATAGTAAAATTACCATGTTTTACAAAATTATATTATACGCACATATATTTCTTTTTAGTATGTCTATAACTAGTAATTTCTGGAATACCTATATTGACACATACTGAAATCATGCCAGTTTTTAATCATTTTAACTCAAATATTTCTAGAAGAGTACTTCATACTCCATATATTTAGCTAGTCTTATTTGCTCATGAATATTTATAAGGGATGCCATTATTTCAATTCAATTAATATTTATTGAGTGCTCAGAGGTTGTATAACACTAAACTAGGCACTTTATGTATGAATACATAAAATATAGAGTCCCGAAACAGAGAATGTAAATGGAGATTGGGATGAAAGGGTATGTGTACACCCACATATCTGTTCAGGTCTAAAATATAAGCACCAAGCTACCATTAATGAATAGATTTGTGGGCCTGATATATAGGCATAAAAATGGGATTAAGTACTTTCCTAAACCCTAGGGATAGCTCAGCTTAGTAAATCCTTAGCCTCTTTTGCTGACTTGTCAATCAGGTCCTATTGTGGGCAAAACTTATTTGAGACTACTTAAAAGCCCAAAGACTAGAGCTCCCAGTGGTGCTCCGCAAGACTAGTGGGAAAGAGTCACAATGTGGAAGACAAAATTAGTAATGTCTTAGGAATGTAAGAGTAAGAAACAGCAATATTAAAGAGAGTCAAAGTATATGTAATGCAAGGATATAACACACACACAAAAAAAACTGGACTCAGAGGAAGTAACTGCAGAAGGTTCTTGGAACTACATTTCTTGTCTCCTAAAAAGAAACAAGACCTATGGGTAAAGAATGTAAGGCTGAGTTTTGCCAAGTTCTGGAATAAAATTAGATAGCTCATAGTTAAGCAACACAACAATTCACCAAAGAAGAGAGGTGAAGAACATATATTATTGCTGGAATCTAAAATAAGTAACTTTGGCAGTTTATTATTGTTTTTCCTCCTCTCCCTCTCCTCCCCTTCCTTCTCCTTCCCTCCTCCTTTCTTCTTTATTTTTATTTTCTTGAGAGCTATGTAAGCCAGGCTGGCCTAGAACTCATGATCATCTTGTAATTATACTCTTACAAAATTATCCAAAAATAAATGAAAATATATATACATAAAGATTTATAAATAAATGCTTATTATAGAATTCCCAACATCCTTAGCTGGGAGATAAAACTCTATCAAAAGGAGAATGGATATAAACCTTTTAGTCAGTCCATAAAGTGCAATACTATTTAGCAACAGAAAAGAATATAGACTAATCTCAGAAACATTATGTTTAAAACAAAAAAAGGCCAGATAAAAACAATGTGTATAATTTCATTTGTTTACATATATGAAGTTCTAGGATAGGAAAAACCAGTCTATGGTGACAGAAAGCAAATCAATGGATACTCAAGAATGGAGATGGTGGACGGCAAAGGACAATGGAAAAACTCTTGTGGTAATCATGATGAGGTAGTCCCTACCCTAACTGTGATACAGTCAAACAAGTGAGTACAGCTGTCAGAAGGAGTACATTGTATTATATGTTAACAGTATTTCAACAAAGACTGTTTTGGGGTTTTTTGTTGTTGTTCTTGTTTGTTTTTTTGTGGGTTTTTTTTTGGCCAGTCCTGGGACTTAGACATAGGGCCTGAGCACTGTCCCTGCATTCTTTTTGCTCAAGGCTTACACTTTACCACTTGAGCCAAAGCACCACTTCCAGCCTTTTCTATTTATGTGGTGCTGAGGAATAGAACTCAGGGCTTCATGCATGCGAGGCAAGCACTCTACGGCTAAGCTACATTCCCAGCCCAACAAAGAGTGATTTTAAAATGTTATTTTTCAGGAAGGTGTGCTGGTGCAAACCTATAATACTGGCTATTTAGGAGACAGAGGCAGGAGGATCACAAGCTAAAGAATAGCCCGTGTAAAGTTAGCAAGATCCTATCTCAAATAACAATACAAATCTTGAGTGAGGGAGCTCAAGCCTATAAGCCTAGCTACTTGGGAAGAGGAGATTGGGAAATTAAGAGTTCAAGGCCAGCCTAGGAATAAAGTTCATGGGATTCCATCTCAACTCATGACTAGACACAGTGGTATGTGCCTATCCAGCCAAGGTACTGAGAAAAAATAATGGTTGGATGCAGTAGTACATGTTGGCAGCAAAAGAGATCACAGACTTGACTGACTTGGTCATAAAGGGAGACTCTATCTCAAAATTAACCGATGCAAAAAAGGGCTGGCAGAGTGCCTCAAGTGGTTTAACATCTGCCTACAGAACTGAAGACCCAGAGTTCAAACCCCAGTAACACTCTCTGAAGATGCAAACCAAACAAAAATCAAGAAAATCAGAAGAAACTAAGGGCATAAAGCAGGTGGTAGACTACTTTCTTACCAAGTATGAGACCTAGTTTAATCCCCATTAATGCAAAAGAAAAAAAGTGTTATTTTGCTTTTATACTACATGCTGAAAATTAATTCACTTCTGCAAAAGATTACTCAACTCTCTTTTCACTATGACTGCCTGACATCATGGCTTGTTATAAGCCTATACCACAAGGATTACATAAGGAAAAGGAAATTGAAGCAAGTCACCCTTCTCCTTATTGGCAGAATCAATGGCTGGTGTGCTAGGACAAGAGGTGATGGGGACTAATGGAAGCCAGGTTAGCTTTACTTTCCAATATAATAAAACAGGAATTAAAAACCAGTAAGGGTCATGATAATGTGGACACTGTTGTATAGTTCCCCTTTTATAAGAGACCCGCAGACCCGATTCTCTTAGAAAACAATCTCTGCTCCAGAGTCTGCTGTCTTAGAACTCTGCCCTTTTATGATATGATGGCACATATGCCCCAGAGAAACAAATGATCTTTTTCTATTGGCATGTAAATTTCTAAGTGGTCAATAAATATCAAGTTAACTAATAAACATATGAATGAATGTCAGACATGGCTCTGTATTACCTTAAATCCTCTAATGATTCATTACAGAAAGAGGAAAAAAGATTAGCAATATGCACCCCACCCCACCCCCCACCCCGTAGGCACTGGGAGCACAGAAAGTGGGCTGGCGGTTGTTCAGTTCCCAGCCCACATGGGATCACAAAACAAAGCACACCCCAACAGTGCTCCAATTCTCAGCTGAAGAACCGGAGGAAAATGTCTTCTTGCAGGGTTTCTTGAATATACAAGATCACAGTAAAAGAGGAATCCTCAGGTTGACAGTGTCATTCTTTCACATGCCTCCTGAGTGCTAATTTTATGCCAGGCACAGTACAAAGCTCTGATACACATGTTATGCTCCTGTGTCACCACTAGCTAGCATGAGGGAGATGTAAGAGCTTGATAATAAAAGAAAATGAAAAAAAAAAGGAATTCATGATGAAAATCAAACATATTTACCTAAAACATTAACATCTCAAGTGGTCATCTCATTTTTACAAGAATGTTATTTCCAGCTAGGTACCAGTAGTTCACAGCAATAATCCTAGCTACTCAGGAGAGCGATATCTGAAGTCCGTGGCTCAAACCCAGCCTGGGCAGGAAGGTCCGTAAGATTCTTATTTAAGCACTAAAAAAAGCCACAAACAGAGCTATAGCTTAAATGGTAGAGTGCTTAAAAGCCTCAAGCAAAAAAGCCCATGGACAGCACTCAGGCACTGAGTTCAAGCCCCAGAATGAGGGGATAAAAAGATCATGTTTGCCTTGAAGAAACCGTAGAACTGCCATGCCCAACTTTTGCTCATGTTGGCTTTAACTCTCTGCCTCAAGAGTAGCTGGGATTATAAGCATGATCTACAAGCTCAACCTTTTATCAAAAGGAATACTCTTTACAAGCTCTTACAAAAATACTTTAAAATAACATCCCAGTTCTTTAAAAAAAAAGGCATATTAATATTCAACAACATAAAAATGATACAAATATTTTTAGAAAATAAGATTAAAATAAAATTCTTTTTTGGGGGTGGAGACTAGTACCAGGTATGCAGGAGGTAGTGTGATGAGTGTGTGTGCGCGCGTGCATGTGTGAGCGCGCCTATGTGTGCACATGTGAACTGAGTTCGAACTTAGGCCCTAGGTACTGTCTCTTAACTTTTTGCTCAAGGCTCAATTGAGCCTCAGCTCCACTCCTGGCTTTTTGTGTGTTACTTGAAGATAAGAGTCTCATGAACTTAAGAATCTCATAGACTTGTCTGCCTGGGCTGGCTTTGAGCCATGATCCTCAAATCTGGGAATGTGGCTTAGTGGTAGAGTGCTTGCCTAGCATGCATGAAGCCCTGGGTTTGATTCCTCAGTACCACATAAACAGAAAAACCCAGAAGTGGTGCTGTGGCTCACGTGGTAGAGTGCTAGCTTTGAGCAAAAGAAGCCCAGAGACAGTGCCCAGGCCTTGAGTTCAAGCCCCAGGACTGGCCAAAGAAAAAAAAATTGTTTCCAGAATAGCCAGAAATACAGGCATGAGCCATAGTGCCTGGCTTGGTATCAAGATTTGAACACAAGGCCTCATACTTGCTTGCTTTCTTGGTATTCTACAACTTAAACCATGTCTCCAGCTTGGCTTTTTGCTGATTAACTAGAAATAGGGCTTTTCTGCCCAGGATGGCTTTGAACCATAATGCTCCAGATCTCATAATCCTAAGTAGCTAGGATTAGACATAAGCTACCAGTGGCTCAGCAAAAGAGAATTCTTTAAAAAATTTTTAAAAAGACATTAATATTATCATAGAATTTGCACACTGTGTCATTTTCCATTTTTGTATTCTCAGTATTTTTTCCCTGAAAACCAAAACATGAATTAAAGTTTGACACTTTGTTTCCACGTAGATATCAAACAAGTCTGAATTCTGTGAAGACGTATATAAACAGAAAAGAATAATGGAGAAATAATATGATGAAGTCACTGTCTGACACTCATTTATTATACTATGTTGAAGTTTTACTTGCTTCAAGATAGAAGTTGGTGACATATTCCAACAATTCTCCTTTCCTTACTTGCCAAAGAGTTGTCTAACTGCACTGAAAGCAAGAGAGACAAAAGACTACAAGACCAGACTGCTACAGTAGCCCAAACAAAAAAACAACAACCAACCAACCCTTAATTGCAGAATTACCTGCGGAGTCAGGTTCACTTGGCATTTGCCAAGTGTTCATCAGTATGTGGCAAAATGTTGAGGGCTTTACAACAGCCATGACTGAGAACACAGGCATATCTCATAAGGTAAAAGAGGTTTTCAAATTCATACAACCATGTAAGCTCAAAGGGATAACCCCGCTGTGTATCAATGAGGTTTGTTGGCTTGGGTCATCCATAACGAACACTGGTGGCTTCTCAGTAGGACAAAATCAGATTGGGAAAAGAGATGGCTTGACTACTATACCTGTGCTGTCCTGGAGTCAGTCACTTCCTTATAGAGGCTGATGTCCAAGTAATAGCCAGACTCGTTTGTCAGGAAGAGGCGAATGGGAATTGCTTTTCCAGTTGGTGTCAGGCGAATGTTGATTTTCAGTTCTGCCTGGAGGACGCGCAATTTCCACAGCCGACTTCCATAGCGCATTACCATGCTCCGCACAGATTCCTCAATCTGACACAGACACATCACCAAGCACAAAACTTCAATATCTTGTAACTAAGACCTGGTTAAGGTCTGCCCATCTTTGGGAAAGGAGAAATGGAAAAAGATGCTGGCTTGTGGAGATGTATACCACATATATCCCTGACAAAAGGTGGTCAAATAGTTTCTCCCCACCTATTCTTGCTTGGAACAAGTTGGACAATTTCTTACTGGTCTTGCATTTTAGTGGTTTCCTTTGACTAACAACACCTAAATCTGCACAACTCCTTCCCCTTTCCCAATTATATTCCTACTCTCTATCAAAGATCTGCAATATCTAAAATTAAAAGCCATGAGATTTAAGCGAAAGCCCCAAATAAGAATAAAATCTCTAGTTAAACAGCCATTAAGTAGCATTTATATGCATGGTAACTATGTTTCATTGCAGTTACCAGACCTTAAATCAACATAGCAATTACCACCATGAGGTTTTTTTCCATACAATTTTATTAAACTTGATAATATATGTCTCTTGGTAAATTGCACAAATTAAAGAAAAGCAATCTGCAGGTTGTATTATACTATTCTCTCTAAACATTAGACCTTCAAGTTTGGTCACTGCTAAGTCCGAAGGGGAATTAAGAGTTGGGAGCTCCTGGGATTCTTTACATCTTATGCCACCGTATAGCTTAGTACTCTTGTTTTTCAGTGTTAGGAATTATTTGAGTTAAGTGGCCTTACAGGTGATTTTGTTATTGACATACAAAAGCCAAACTTTCTAAAATACTTCCATAACATCCTACAAAATCTTAATCATCCTTCTCTAATGATTCCTTTTTTACTTTGAAAGTAATGCAGGCTTGAACTCAGGGCTTGGGTGCTATCCCTGAGCTTTTCTGCTCAAGGCTAGTGGGCCACAGTACCACTTCCAGTTTTCTGGTGGTTAACTAGAGATGAATCTCACAGAGTTTCCTACCTGGGTAGGCTTTGAACTGCAATCCTCAGATCTCAGCCTTCTGAGTGATAAGATTACAAGCCTGAGACATCAGAGCCAGCCTCCAATGGTTTTTTTAGTCTGTGCCACCTTGCAGCTTGTTTATGCAGCACAGAATTCTAGGTTTCAAAGAGTTAACTTCCTTATTCTCACATTTGCTTGCCACTAAGAGATATTTATCCATTCTTTTCTCAAGGGAATGAAAGCCAACAATCTTTATGTATAGGAAACTGACAGCTGTCTATGATTGGCAACACAGTGCCTGGACATGTGGGTATTTAGAGTGAAGAAAGCAGAAAGGCTGATGTTAAAAAATTGAGAAAAAGCAAAAGTATGTGCCTACAATAGATCTGGAGAAAGGGAAATACTGGTCATCCTATCTAAACTCTACAGTATCACGACAGAATCAGAGACAGCAGAAATAGAGCAACTTGTCCTTGCTGTACCTAGGTTAAGAGTCAGGTACAGAATTATCTTGTTTTCTTTCCTTAAAGTATATGGAATGCATTTTAGAACAGAGCCTCGGGGAAGAAAATAAGACATAGTACATGTGAAATTCCTTATTAGCCAAAATCTTATTGTAGAAAAATACTAAAAAAAATAGGTCAGACATTTTGGAAAGTGCTTTATCTCACCAAGGCCACAAGCTAATTAACCCTTAGTGCACAGGAACAGTAATTTAGCCCAGGCCTAATGGAGAAAAATTAATTATTCCAGAGGAGAAATCTTAGAGAATATAAAACATGACCACTATTGTGGCAATATCACAAAACTAATATCAATGCAGAGTTTTTATTACAGCTTATAAATGACCAGCAACCTAACAGCACACTACTTCAGCCATGAGGACTATTCCTAATGGCTCTAATTTTTGATACTGCTCAAGAAATTAAGTCTTAGAAGCAGTCTATAAACTTTAAAGATGAACAACTTGACTAACTGACACAAGTACTTGTTTCTAAGTTCAGGTGAGATACACATAAACCAATCACTTTGCTAGTGCTCAGAGAGAAACTGTAAGAAAGATACCTTTGATGGGTCCATGATAACAGTGGGTACAAAGTTGAGGAAGATATGGTTACAGTCAGTGCGAACATTCGTGTTGTTAAAAGCAACTTCCAATTCATCCATGGCTTCCAGAAGCAGTCTCTCCCCTTCATTTTGTAGATATTCAAAAGAAGCTTCCTGTACACAGGAAGAAAATCACTAACATTCACGTGTTTTAAAGGCAATAAAGAAATTACTACTTTGATAACTTAAGGATCCACATGTCATGACTCATGAAGTACCTGTTAAAGACATTATTTTACCTTTCTCCCTAGTGTCAACTTAGTGACCCACAGACTAGCCCTTTCTTCTGCCTCTTAAAGTGTATTGTTTTTACCCAATAAGTGGAGATGGTGAGCATTCCCAGAGCTGAAACACCAGATGATTATACTTTACATGTGCCAAACAGGGCTGTATGGAAATGAGAAGCTGAAGAAAACTATCACTACAGAATGTGATAATAACTAATAAAGCCAGAAGCACTTGCTATATAGATACACTACCGTTAGACAGGTTTACAATGGGGTTAGCTCTTTCTCAACTTTTCTCCTTATTCTCTATCAATACCCAACTTTCCCTGAGGTTTTTCTATTCCATACTTTTCCTTTTCTAGAGTGAGTGCTCTCATGGTTTTATGACCAAGAAATATCAGAGAAAGAAAAAGAAGCCTTACTTATTTGTAATATTTACTTCAGTGAGAGAAATGACCTCCAGACATCTGCTAGTTATTGGGAGACTAGGAAAGAAAACAAAAGCCTTGCTTCAAACTATAAAAACTTGATTTTTGAACCTTGCTTATGTTGCTGCCACGTCCCTGAGGGATAACTTCCCATTAAAGTACAGCACCTACCTTTGTGACCAGATCAGAATGTCTGATGATTGCACGAACAAAGAACCTGTAGTCTGTTACTTCTGTGCCCACTTCCACCTTGGCTGCCCCAAGATACAGGTGCATCTTGTGATTAGCACATGGAATGGCAGTAAGGTCGAAATTTCTCATCCGGTTCAGTTCTAACTGGAAAGCCAGAGCAGGCTCCAAGTGACGATAGATACGATCTTCCTCAAACTGAGCATGAAAATCAGAGAAAACACTGGCTCATAAGAGGCAATTACAAAGTTATATTATGACTGGGTAAGTTAAAGTGATGCTTAAAAAGAGAAAAATGAAGTCAAGTGATAGAACATTAGCCTAGAGCAAAAAGAGCCTAAGGGACAGCACCTAGGCCCCCGAGTTCAAGCCTCAGTACTGGCATCAAAAATTTTCAAATATTTTATATATATATAGTATGTACATACACATAGATACTATATATGCAATATATTACATATCTTATATATACAATAAGCTACAGTGTGCTAATAGACAACAAAAATAGCTACAGTTAATGCTCTTGTTATGGGTTATATAAAACTAGAGGCCAGGGGCTGGGGATATAGCCTAGTGGCAAGAGTGCCTGCCTCAGATACACGAGGCCCTAGGTTCGATTCCCCAGCACCACATATACAGAAAACGGCCAGAAGCGGCGCTGTGGCTCAAGTGGCAGAGTGCTAGCCTTGAGCAGGAAGAAGCCAGGGACAGTGCTCAGGCCCTGAGTCCAAGGCCCAGGACTGGCCAAAAAAAAAAAAAAAACAAAAAAAACTAGAGGCCAGAATACCTATTCACTTCCCAAACTTTCAGTATTTATGTTTTTACAAATGGTGATGTTCACAATTAAAAACAAAAACACAAGCAAGCAAAAAACTTCAATTCCTCCAGAATTTTTATAACACTAATAATGTTATAATTCATTTTTTTGGTAATTAACTATAGATTGCTGGGGCTGGGAATATGGCTTAGTGGGAGAGTGCTTGTCTAGCATGCATGCAGCACTGGGTTCAATTCCTCAGTACCACATAAACAGAAAAAGCCACAAGTGGCACTATGGCTCAAGTGATATAGTGCTAACCTTGAGCAAAAGCAGCTTAGGGACAGTGCTCAGGCCCTGAGTTCAAGCCCCAGGACTGGCAAAAAAAAAAAAAAAGTTAACTAGATTGCTTCACATTAACACCTTTTGCATGCTGATGTTTGGGGCATTTCTTGATATTTAAATTTGGAGCATAATATGCCCATAGATACATAATATTTATCTTTTCAAAAGCTGAAAAAGTATATTAACTATATGCTTTGCTGAAACGGAATTGTTTTTTGCAACGTACATGTCAACTAAATGTAAGCTGGCAAAAAGAAGAAACTCAAATGGTATGACCTCTTACATATTAAAGCTGAAAAACAAAGAAGAGTTCAAAATAGAAAATAATAACTTTGTGTAAGGGACAAAAATTATTCTACTAAGTGTAGAGCCCTTCAATATCATAAGTCTATTCTAAAGGATAGGAGTGACCTGCAAACATGTATGACTGGTTCCTAAACCAAACGCTTTCTGGAGTGTGCTCACTTGGGTAAGGCAAAAAAAAAAAAAAAATCACAATTTTAATAAAAGAGAATGGCTCTAAGGAAAAAAACTTAAAGATCATATACACAGCTGCACAAAAAAGAGGTGAGGGAGAGAAAGAGCAAGAGCAGCCCTTACTTACCTTATCTCTTGCTCGAAAGGTAAAAAATTTAGGGAATTCTCTCTGCATTAAAGAAGTAGGAGAGAGAAATGTTAGTTCTTCAGAGATATGGCTCCTCGGGGACAAACATACGATATAAAAGCAGTCAAGTATCTAAAAGAGAATTTCCTCGAAAACATAGTCCTTATCCAAGCTTAGTCCAGGGAACACGAATAATTCTCTGGGTAACTATCACTTTGACCCCCACTTCCAAACTTGAGATTACTCAACTGTTAATTTAACTTTAGTATCAATCCACTCATAAAAAAAGAAGTTTGTATTTTTTTTCCTCTTCCATGTGGAAAAAGAGGTTTTGGGTATTTGTTCTTGGCACAAGCTGGCAAATAAAACCAATGCACCTTTATGCTGTAGCCACTGCAGTTGTACTTACTGGGCTGATTTCCCAAGTTTCTCCTTAAGAAAACCTTAAAATGTAAACCAACCAGATAAAAGAATCTTCAGTTCAAGGGAACTGTTGTTTTCCACATTCACTGTCAAGTCAATATTGCAAGAATTTAAAGAATAACATTTCAAAACTAAGTATACTATGATATGCCACTTTGATCACTACTACTCTTACATCGAGGAAAAAAAGGAGCAGAACTAGTGAACTTGTAATTGCTAGGTTTTAACTCCTTTTTGCAGCACATTACACAAGAAAGCAACTAATTCACTAGAACCTTATTAATTAACAAAGATGAATTCAATTAGCAGAGTTCATTAGTTTCTGAAATTTAACTTATTACCACTGAATACCCCTGTTTCTTGGATGGGAAGGTCTACTGGCAGTGCTAGCATCAAGTCATTACTATGTGTCTCTATAGGAGGTTTCATTAGGCATCTTCTTCATTATGAGTGCAATATAATCAAACACTGGTACAAACAGAGAGCGACCAGAACTGGTTGCCTGCATATCCTTCAGTGGGCTTTTTAGGAACCATGAAGAAAACACAAAATGAAAATCTCCTAGGTGTTGGCCCATCGAATGCTCTTAATAACCTCGAGGGAGTTATTATTACTTCCTTCTCACCCCCAATTTTACAAATAAGCAACTCTTGGCTTATAAGATATGCATAGGATCATAGAAGAAGAAAATAAACCTTAGTCTTTTCTATGCCAAAGCTCATGCTCTTTCATCTCTAAAGTTCAAGACATTATGTTTCTGTTCTTGATGTCATCCAAATTCCTTATTCAGGGAATTTCTCTTTGATGAAACAAACAACAATGAAACACCAGAAAATAAAATTTTAAGGAAGAGTTTGCGATGGCTCAGGTAATAGAGTATTTGCTTAGCATGCACAAAAGACTTTAAGAGGGGGGAAAAGGGCAAGCAAAGTAAAAGTCACACTGAAAATCTCAGGTACTTAATTTACTGAAAATTTCTTGAATAGTTGCTACATGTGTTATAGCTCATCCTCATCATGCACAATTAATAAATCTGTTTATATTTTCCTTGGCATTTTTACTAAAAAAACTGAATATACTCATAGGAGTTTATTTACCAAGCCCAGGGAAATCCCTTGTCCAGACTTTAGTATTTAAAGGCCCCTTAAGAGTAGATTTTTATAAAGGACTAATATTTTATTACTGTTCTGTTGTAGATAATTCTTTCCCTCCCTCCCTCCCTCCCTCCCTCCCTCCCTCCCTCCCTCCCTCCCTTCGCCAGTCCCGGTCTTGGACTCAGGGCCTGAGCACTGTCCCTGGCTGGCTTCTTTGTGCTCAAGGCTAGCACTCTGCCACTTGATCCACAGCGCCACTTCTGGCCATTTTGTATATATGTGGTGCTGGGGAATCGAACCCAGGGCTTCATGTATACAAGGCAAGCATTCTTGCCACTAGGCCATATTCCCAGCCCTAGATAATTCTTTCTGACTGACACATTCTCTCCCCTCTGACCTAATGACAGGGTAATAAGTACATGAGTAAACAGGAAAACTTCAGCAGTTGTTAGTAGATTGCATGCTTATGGTTTTCCGGCCTTCAGAAAATTACCTAAAAAGTAATACATGTTAAAGAGGAAAAGTAGCTGGGCACTAATGGCTTGTACCTGTAATCCTAACTACTCATAAGGCCTAGACCTTAAGGATTGTGGTTTGAGGCCAGCCAGGGCAGAAGAATCCTTAAAGACTCCATCTCCCAAATAATGAGCAAAAAGCACAGCTGGAGGTGTGGCATTAAGTAGCAGAGTTCTAGCCTAGCAGACATGAGGCTTTGAATTTAAACAAAAACAAGAAAAGTGATAATAAAACTTTAAGCACATACTTTACTATTCTGTGTAAACTATTGTTAATTAATAAGAGTATTTATTTGGTGTATCATTTATCCAATTACGCTCATTTGTACTATTTTCACTAAAAAATAAAACTATTTTCTTTTAAAATAAAAAGCCCCCAGAAAACGTTTTCTTTTTCCACAAAACCAATTAAGAAAATTTGTAGTAACCGAAAGGCAGGAAAAGAAAGGAGCTTAAGTGGAAATATCTTTATTATGAATAATGGAAGAGACTAATTCTTAAAGGAGAACAAACTATCTCTAGGTGACAAAATTGCTCAACAACTACCAATTAAGAAAAGCCACTTTTGGGCTACAGGAGTAGCTCAAGAGGTATAACACCAGACATTAGGGAAAAAGCTAAGTAACAGAATGAGGCCCTGAGTTCAAGTCCCAGTACCAACAAAACAAAACAAAACACCCAGTTTCATTTATGCTAAGAAAGGGCATCATAATAAATTTCTCTTTTTATTTCTAACTTTTGAATAAATTTTATATGTATGGCATTATCTTTAAACACTGAGCATTTAAAACAGGAGGTAGCAAGAACTTCAGTTCTTGCTGCAAGCAAAGCTATCAAGAAATTCTTTGAGCTGGGTGCCAGTTGCTCATGCCTATATTCCTAGCTACTCAGGAGGCTGAGATCTAAGGATAGCAGTTCAAAGCCAGCTTGAAGAGAAAAGTCCATGAGACTCCTATCTCTACTAAACTATTTATTTTAAAAAAGGGGGGGGGGGCAGAATAATAGAGTTGTAGCTCAAGTGATAGAGTGCTAGTCTTGAGCACAACAGCTCAAGGACAGCACCCAGACCCAGAGCTTAAGCCCTATGACCGGGGGGGGGGGGGGGGGGCAGTCTCTGAGATACCAGAAGTCTTAAGACTTTTGTATTATAGAAACTATCCTCCTCCAATATACTCACAGTAAACTCCTTAACCTGAAGACCAAGAATGGAAATCAGCCTTGGCAAAACAAAGTTCTCTAGAGTCCATCTCACTCAATGGCTGGGAATAGTGGTACACACCTGTCACCCCAGCTACAGGGAAATCACAATGTCTGGGCATAATGGCATGTACCTGACAGGTACCTCTAGCAACACAGGGAGACACAAGTAGGAAAATTACAACCATAGCTGGCCTGAGTATAGAGGGAGAGCTTGTTTTCAAAAAACCCGTATAAAAACGAGCAGGAGGCATGGCTCAAGTGGTAGAACCACTCCCTTGCAAGCATCAAACCCTGTGTTCACTCCCCATTACTGCCAAAAATTAAAAAAAAAAAAGAAATCCTTCACTACACCTCATTTTCATGCTGCCAATTTTTCCACTAGCAACATTCATGTTTATTCCATCACTAATGCAATTGCTTTCCAGGCATTCTACTAGGTTTATGGGCAAATATCATAATTGGATATATACAAAGAAAAAACCCTCTTAGTGTTCTGGTACCCCCCCCCAAAAAAAAAACACAAAAGAATGCAACATTTCTCAGAAAGAAATTATGCCCCTGCTGTGTTCTAATCAGCCAACCATCATCAAGACAATCAAAATAATTTGCCTAAATTAGCCAATCAAGACACCCTGCAAATCGGAGAATGTGAAAACCTGCAACAGAAAACATCATAGCTGATTATGATACTAATAATCATGTTAAAAACCTAATGAGATGAAGAAATTGGGAGCTTGCTAGTGCAATTCTCTTTTACCTCAACATGCTGAGAACTAATTATATAGACTGTAATTAAAACAAAAACCCAAACCAAACCTTCTGAAAACTTATAGTTGGTCCACTAGCAAAGAGAACTACCTTTTCATAATGAGGAAGAAGGAAGGGAGGAAGGGAGGGAGGGAGGGAGGGAGGGAACAAACTACTAACCATGATAAATGTTCAAGCAATGCTAGTGAGCTCTTCGGACAAAGGCCCAGGTAATCCGAAACATTTTAAAGTGGGAGTTACACAAAAGTCTTGAAATTGTAACTATCTCTTAGGAGAATTGTGGCAATTAAAAAAAAAATCTCATGAACTTGTATGAGAAAGAAATCAAAGGAAAAAAAAATTTTTTTTTTGCCAGTCCTGGGCCTTGGACTCAGGGCCTGAGCACTGTCCCTGGCTTCTTTTTTGCTCAAGGCTAGCACTCTGCCACTTGAGCTACAGCGCCACTTCTGGCCATTTTCTATATACGTGGTGCTGGGGAATCGAACCCAGGGCTTCATGTATATGAGGCAAGCACTCTTGCCACTAGGCCATATTCCCAGCCCCAAAGGAAATATTTTATCAGCCAACATTTGTAAAACTGATTTAGAATCTTACCACAGTTTCTGGATCTCATGCTGTTGTTTTATGTGGCAAAAAGGAAGAAATCCTGATAATACTCAAAAAGTTCACTTAAAAAGCCTAATATATCCCAATTAACACTTTCTGATATAATTTTTATTAGACCTAAAATGTGAGTGTAAGTAACAAGAGTTGATAAATTTTAACATGGAACTACAGAACCATAGCTTAGACAGTTGCAGAAATTGAAGAAACTTACTCTTTTGCTTTAGAGGCTTCTTTTTTCTCATTTCTTTTTAATAAGACATGTATCTACTCAAACTTATTTAAGTATCAAGTTATACAATTATTTGAGTCTTATTATGGTTGCTTTTAATTAGTTGGTTATGGATGCAGACTCTTCTGATAGTCAGTCCCCTCAAAATGCTATGGACTTCCTTGGCATCTGACACCTCATATTATACCTCTCCCCTGTGGTCTAGTCCTCATTTGCCTTGTGGTTTTGAGGCAATCTGAAAGATCCCAAACTTTGAAACAGCACAGACTGCTTCATCTCATACCAACTAATGCTGTTCTTAATAAAAACTTGGTAACATTCCGCTTCTCCTTGCCCCCTAATGTGCACATTCTCTCTTCAATAATATACGGATTTCACAGTGTAGAACAGGGGGAGGCTGCACACATCACTGTGGATTACCAAGAAGCCAGGGAGATCAAGGGATTCATCTCTAACACTCCTGGAAAGCTTCCTCTTTTTCACTCTACACTAACTATGAGCCAAGCACACATCAGATGACATGACAGAAGTCAAGCATCCTTCATGAATGGCAAGCTACCACCAATGAAAAATCTCACAACACCCCAATAGTGAGTCACAGATTTGTAAAATTCTTGCCAAGGTTTTCAGGCTATTGTAGGTGATGGTGGAATTTAGTAATAGTTGTCCTTCCCCACTAAAAAAACAGCAGCCAAAACAAAACAAAACAAAAAACAAAAAAACAAAAACCAGCCTGAGCATTGTCCCAGGCTTCTTTCTGCTCAAGGCTAGCACTCTGCCACTTGAGCCACAGCGCCACTTCTGGCCTTTTATATATATGTGGTGCTGAGGAATCAAACCCAGGGCTTCCTGAATAGGAGGCAAGCATTCTTGCCACTAGGCCATATTCCCAGCCCACTTATCATTATTTCTAAGAAGCCTAACATAAAAGCACCCCTATTCCTCTTTCATTCAATTCCTTAAAGCATGTTCACCCCACATCCAAACTTAAACATTTTCTATGCTCTAAAGCAGCCTTTCTTATACTCATGACAAAACAAGTCACTTGATATTTCAATGATTTCCCACTTAATGACACTGTAAGTAGGAGCTAGACTCAGACCCTCCCCCACCAGCTAGCCTGTCCTAGCAGATTTTGCCTATACATGTCCTCTTTCAACCTAAATCCAAAAATATGAGGACATCAGAGGAAAACAAAATGTTGTCAAGCTGTTAAACTCTAAAACACAACATAGATTCAAAGATAAGAAAGGTTCTCATATATTATAAAATAAAAACTGTTAGAACTAATGATTCTGGCTTTTGAGTGGGCAGGATTTTCTTGTTTGTTTTTTGTGGTCCTGGGATTTGGACTCAGGGTTTTGAGCTTGCTAGGAGGGAGCTCTACTGTTTAACTATGTCTCCAGTTCATTTTTGCAATGGTTATTTTGAGACAGAGTCTTGCTTTTTGCCCAGGTTTGCACCTTAACCAAGATCTTCCTATTTTAAGTTTCCCACAGAAACCAAGGTAACAGGTGCATGCTACCATACCCAGCTTCTTATTCTGAGATGGAGCCCCATGAATTATTTGCCTGAGCTAGCCTGGAACTACAATCTTCACAGTCACAGCCTCTTACATAGCTGAGATGACATGTACACATCACTGCACCTAGTTATTACCTGAGATGAGGTCTCATGAACTTTTTTGGCCTGGGCTGGCCTTGAACCTTGACCAAATTTCAGCCTCCCTAGTTAGATGGATTATAGGAATGAATGAGACATCTTGCCTGGCTTAGTTGGAAGATTTAATTGATCATGGAATGCTTACTATGGAAATCAGTTAGTAGTGTGCTAGGGTCATGAAGACTTTATTGTCAGAAAAAGGTAAATATATGAACTCTGTGTGATTTTTCAAGAATAATATGTTATTATTACAAAGTCAGTGGCAAAAAGAAAAAGTTTCCCAACATTCATGAACCTAAAATTCCCAAATCCAGAGCCTTGTGCTGTGATGTATACTTTAGTTCTGTTCAGCACTACCAGGCAGTATTTATTCATTGACTCTCATAGTCTGTCCTCTAGTATCAATTTTATACTCTAAGCTCCTGATTTTTCTTCCTAAAGCCCCAGGGTTCTCTTTAAGCTCCTCATACTTCTCCACTGACTCCAGTTTTCTATCTAAAATTATTGATTGATATATATCTACACTCTACTTGATTTCCTGACATCAATAACACAAGGGAATTGTGTAGTAGACAACATTTCCTAAAGCATTTCAGAAAATCTTAGCTCTTGAGCTTGCAGGGTAGGCATTCTTGTTTCTCTGTATAGTAGATCAGCAAGGTCAATTGTATGAAGAAAAATAAAATGTCAAGTGCTAGAGACTTAATAAACAAAAGGCAACAAAATCAATCACATGCAGGTCCTTGGGTTTAGAAAGTCCTTTCTGGAACTGCAAATGTTAGCTCCTCATTACTGCAAACGAGCAGGACTTGAACACTAATTTAATTATCTTAACTACTAAAAAACAGAAAAACAAAGGTAAAAATTTTTATCTGGAAAATTAAGACTTCTTAACCTCCTCTGGAATATTTAGCTACAATAGAGTCAATTTGTAATGGAACATTTGGACTACCATCAGTCATTTTTAGAATGACATCATGATTGTAAATTGCCTTCTTGGCCTTACTATTATCATCATACTGGGTAAATTCATTGGGTAAACCATAAAGGCTATTGGCTTACCTCTTTCCAGTAAGATTTTAATAATACTTAGTTAATGTGTCAAAATGAAAAAACAACAGAATGTTTGGTTTTTGTTTCCTGCTGTTAGAATTAGCCTAAGACAAAAATAGTAATTTAGGCTCTGTAAGGCATTAAAAAAAATAATGTATTGGTCTTCAGAATTAAGACTTCTCAGTTCAATTTGTCTTTGGTAGAAGCCCCAATCTCAAATCTCAAATACAACTGCTATTCTTGACTACTGAGTCACTAAATTACCATATTCTATTTATACTATATTCATATGAAGAAATACATTTGCTTATTCTTAACTATTTCCACAGCTATGTTGAGAATTCATTATGAGCAAAGAAAAGTTTTCAATGAAACATGAAAATTAAATATATTTACTATACTACTTTCTAAAAGAAGAGGGATCAAAGACAATCACATCTTAACTTAGCCAAATCTCTGTAAATAATCAGTGGCAAACAGATAAAATTGCAAGTCATCTTTTATAAAATTATTCTTTTTACTTACATGAAATCTCTGATCCACCTCACAATTGACCTGTTTTCTGAAATCCTTTCAAATAAAAGACAGAAAGGAAGAAAAAAAAAAAACAGCAGAAACTGTCAATCAGTAATAACATTAAAATCAAATTGAGTAATATGTGATGTTTAGAAAGTCCTTCCCAGAATTTTAAGTGCTGTCTAATTCTTTTAATTAAATTTATAGAAAAAGTTATTTCCTGGCATAAATTCTATAAGTAAACATCTAACTACAATCCATATTCTTTTTTTTTTAATTCAGCAGGACCATAAGAAATACTAGAGAAATAAAATTCACATGTCAATACCTTTTGTGCCACAAGGAAAGTAAGGCGCCGGATCCCATGCTCAACCAACGTAGCTTTCTATGAACACACACATAGAAGAGAAGAGAAATTATATTTCCATTCATTCTAAATTTTACCCTCTTCAATCTTACAAGGCTTTGATTGTGATAAGCATCTTTTTGGATATCTGTACCTTAGTTCAGATCCATCACATTTGCAAATAAATCAACATGATTCCAAAGACTAAGTCTTATGATGTAGGTTTTACACTGATCTGAACAAAATGGAAACAAAATCTTGTGCAGGAGAAAGGGTTCTATGAAGTCACTTAAATTCTCTTGGGATTCATTCATATAGAGGTAAAGTTTCATACAAGTTATGCCTACAGAAATTATATTACTGAGCGTCCAAATGTGAAGACTATCACTAATACAGGAACTAAATGAAATCATATGGAGGAATACAAACAATGTTTTATAAAATAGGAAATAGAGGTCCTATACAGTTGTTTCAATGGTAGCAATTACAGCATTCCTGAAATTTAACCTCACAAATCCTAAACTTTCATTTCTTCTAAAACAGTTCCCCTTTACGTTTCATAAAAGTATTTTTAAAACAGACATAGTTAGGGCTAGGAATATGGCCCAGTGGTAGAGTGCTTGCCTTGCACACATGAAGCCCTAGGTCCAATTCCTCAGCACCACATACAGAGAAAAGGCCAGAAGAAGTGCTGTGGCTCAAGTGGTAGAGTCTGGCCTTGAGCAAAAAGCTAGGGACAGTGCTCAGGCCCTGAGTTCAAGCCCCAGGACTGACTGGCATAAATGAATGAATGAATGACAGACAGACAGACAGATACTTTTAAAAATTGGTAAAACCAAATGAGTATGGTGGCATCCATCTATAATCCCAGAATTTGGAAAGCTAAACTAGGAGGGTAATAAGCTCAAGGCCAGCCTGATTTACACAGTGAGTTAGAGGTCACTCTCAAAGCAAAAAAGGAAACAAAAATACTTGAGGGAATGAGTGGGAAAGGAGAGATGGAAGAGAATAAATGGAAGGGGTGACACTGATAAAGGTTCATTGTACCATAAACTGACATGTTGAATTGAAACCCCTTTGTAGGACTAAAGATTATACACACAACCATGCATACACACATATGTACATATACACATATTACATGTACATACAATGTTCACATAAACAAACAATATATCAGAAAAGGAAAAAAAAGATCAGTGGTTTTCAAGACAAACTTGGTCTTCTGGCCCTAAGCCTTCTTCTATCCTGTACTGCTCACTTACCTCAAAAGCAAAGAAACAGTGTGAATTAAGTGAGAGACAAGCTTTTAAAGAGCTACATTCCAGCAACTAGAAAATCAACTCTACTAGTTAAATGGCTTCAGAGAATATATGAACAGTACAACTTTCAGAACCTACATATGACTTCACATTTCTTGCTAAAACTTAATCAAGAAATATGTGTGCGGGCTGGGAATATGGCCTAGTGGCAAGAGTGCTTGCCTTTCATATATATGAAGCCCTGGGTTCAATTCCCCAGCACCACATATACAGAAAATGGCCAGAAGTGGCGCTGTGACTCAAGTGGCTGAGGGCTAGCCTTGAGCAAAAAGAAGCCAGGGACAGTGCTCAGGCCCTGAGTCCAAGGCCCAGGACTGGCAAACAAACAAACAAAAAACCTCACTCAACCTCACTCCAGTTAGAATGGCCTATACTCTGAACTCAGCCAACAACAAATGCTGGAGGGAATGTGGGGAAAGAGGAACCCTTCTCCACTGTTGGTGAGAGTGCAAATTAGTACAAACACTTTGGAGAACAGTATGGAGGTTCCTCAAAAAGCGCATCATAGACATACCCTATGACCCAGCCACACCACTCCTAGGCATCTATCCTGAACAACAGGCCTCAGGATATCATAAAGACATCAGCATATCCATGTTTATCGCTGCACAATTCACAATAGCCAAGATATGGAAACAACCCAGATGCCCCACGACAGATGAATGGATACAAAAAATGTGGTACCTATATACAATGGAACACTACATAGCGATTAGAAATGATAAAATATTGGTATTCGCAGGCAAATGGTCAGAACTTGAACAAATAATGTTGAGCAAGACAAGCCTAGAACACAGAGAACAAAGGGGCATGATCTCCTTGATATGTGACTGTTGGGGGCGGGGAGGGGACATTAGAGACTAGGTCTGCGAAACAAAAAACTTCTTTTCCAATGGTATTTCCACAGGTCTGGGTCAGCGACCTCACATTATGTATCTAAAACCAAACAACTACTAAACATAAAAAGGTCTAGAATAGACCTATCAGTGGATCACAATAGCGCAACAGCTATATACATATGATCATATAATACGAGGATAAGCAAAAACAACTCCAAGAGAAGGACACAGGAGGATTCTATTGTTGACATTATATTTAAAGTTCTAGGTCAATTTCCTTTGGCGTACGCTACATGGTTACTGTATATGACTTTGGTACACTGGGTATTGTATATATGCCTACCTGATCTGGGAAAGGGAAAGAAAAATGAGGGTGTAAGATATCACAAAAAATATACTCACTGCCTTATTATGTAACTGTACTCTTTTTGCACAACACCTTGTCAACAAAACAATATAAAAAAAAGAAATATGTATGCAAACCAATTCTCAACGTTCATGATACCATATGGAGTTTTTAAAATCCAAATTGGCTTCCTTTTATAAAGAAGGATGTTCCTGGGTCACTTCCTTTTATTTCTCTACTTCTCTTACAGTATTGCCTGTGTAATAGAATTGACTTTTATTGGGGCTGGGAATATGGCCTAGTGGCAAGAGTGCTTGCCTCGTATACATGAAGCCCTGGGTTCAATTCCCCAGCACCACATATGTAGAAAACGGCCAGTAGTGGCTCTGTGGCTCAAGTGGCAGAGTGCTAGTCTTGAGCAAAAAGAAGCCAGGGACAGTGCTCAGGCCCAGAGTTCAAAGCCCAGGATTGGTCAAAAAAACAAAAACAAACAATTGACTTTTATTGATATCATAACAAAAATTGGAAAAATAAATTTCCTACTTATAAATTCTAATAATAAATTCCCAGGTGAAATATAAGTCTTATCTAAAAATTAGGTCACATTTTAAATATAGGTCACAGGGCTGGGAATGTGGCTTAGTGGTTGAGCGCTTGCCTAGCATGCATGAAGCCCTGGATTCGATTCCTCAGCACCACATTATCAGAAAAGGCCAGAAGTGGAGCTGTGGCTCCAGAGGTAGAGTGCTAACCTTGAGCAAAAAGAAGCCAAGGACAATGCTCAGGCCCTGAGTCCAAGCCCCAGAGAGAGAGAGAGAGAGAGAGAGAGAGAGAGAGAGAGAGAGAGAGAGAGAGAGAGAGAGAGAGAATGAGAGAGAATCACATTTGAAAGTTATCCATTATATATATATATAGAGAGAGAGAGAGAGAGAGAGTCACATTTGAAAGTTATCCATAATATGTCATCATATTCCTTACCATTTATAAATAACCAAATATTGATAGCACAGTAAGAAAACACTATGGAAAGAAAGGGGTTGTGGTGATATTTGGTCTCTCAATGTGTACAGTAACAGAAGCATTTCTTCTGATACCAACAAAGAATTCCACTACAGTCAAGTCCTTCAGAGACAAGCATCAATAGCTATGTTCTGGCAAGGAAAGAAAATAACTTTAATAATGCCATGATTTAAAATCAAAATTGTTATTGCTTTTAAAATTCCACAAGTGGCTGACAATAACAGCAGAGCAACAGGATTCTGATTACATTGTAATAATGCGGGTCTCACAGCAAGTCCACAGCTATTACCCAGCGATTAGGCGTCAGCACCTGGAGAAACTCCATTTACACTGACTGCTTCAATCTCCTCCACAAGTCATTTACAAATATATGATCCTAATTTCTATGAGAGAAAAAAAGACATGCTGGGACTAGAAGATTATTTGGACAATTTGGATCAACCTATTTGATAGTTTAATGTGTGCTTTAAAAAAAGAACTTTTTCTAAACTGCTAGAAGCATGATCATGAAGTGAAAAACAAAACTAGTTATCATTTTAGGTTTCTTTTTTAAATTGCTTTTTCTTCCTTTTCTTCTTACATATTTTTAAAATAAGAAGATAAAACACCAGATTTTTCTAGACAAGCATAGTATCAGATGAAGTTAATAGTTTTTCTAGGTTTGGAATATTAGCAGTCTACTCTGGCTCTTCTGAACAGCCTTGGGCAAAGACACTAGATTTCTCTGTGCCTCAGTTTACAAGTCTAATAAAAGAAAAAAATGACTTATTGATCAAATATTAGAAATAAATGTAGTAAAAATGAAGAAACCAAGGTTGGGGATTTAGCTCAATGGAAGATCACTAGCTGGGCAAATGCCAAGGCCCTGAATTTGGTCCTCAGCACTGCAAAAATAAAAAGGAAGAAGAAAGAAGAGGAAGCTGCTGCCATCTTTATAAGTCACTTTGAGACAATATACAACACTTAGGTATAAGGATATTTAAAAGCCTAAAGCTGTTGTCAAGTTATGGAGAAACCAAATACAGGCAACTAGAATCTCAAAATCTGTGAAGAGGGCAGTAGTAGAGCATCTGTCTAGGAAGAACAGGCCCCAGAGACCAGACCCCAGTATTGAAAAAAGCAAAACAAAACAACAACAACAACAAAAAAACGATCTAGGAAGAAACTTGCAGACTTATTCTAAGAAGCAGTAGCAATCGTAGGATTCTTCTACTAAGATTACCTTCTCAGGTTAATTTATATGCTCACCAGCTAAGGGCAAGAAGGCAAATTTCCTAATTTGACTTCTCTGGAAGTATCTTTTCCTCCTGTTGGCCACTGTAATTCTACTATCAATTTACTAGCTGAAAGAACTTCAAGGAGTAAATGCTGACTCTGTTAACCACTTAGTTGCCAACTTCTCACCCCTCATCGGGCATCTACCCCCTAGTATTAATTTTTATACTTAATTAGGCTTTAAAATATTTATTGAGGGGCTGGGAATGTAGCTTAGTGGTAGAGTGCTTGCCTAGCATGCATAAAGGAAGCCCTGGATTCAATTGCTCAGGGCCACATAAAAACAGAAAAAGCCAGAAGTGATGCTGTGGCTCAAGAGGTAGAGTGCTAGCCTTGAGCAAAAAGAAGCCAGGGACAGTACTCAGGCCCTGAGTCTAAGAGCCAGGATTGGCTAGCTAAATAAATAAATAAAAACTGCATTTACATACAGTGTAAACCAACTGTACAACTCATGAGGAGGAGAGGGAAATGGGGAGGGGAGGAGTCAGGGAAAAAATGAGGGAGGAGGGAACAAGTTGAATAAGAAATATATTCACTGCCTTACATATGAAACTGTAACCCCTCTGTACGTCACTTTGACAATAAAGAAAAAAGGAGAAAGTTACAAAAAAAGAAAACAAAAAAAATGCGTTTAAAAATTTATTGAGTTCTTTTTAATTTTTTTGGTACCACCCTTTCTTCCTCAGCTGGCACTGTACTACTTGAGACATGTCTTTTTGCTACTTAATTGGAGATACAGTCTCTTGGACTATTCTGCCAGGGCTACTTCAAACCATAATCCTCAGATCTCATCCTTCTGAGTAGCTAGGTATACAAGGAAGGAGAGATCAGTTATTTTTTTTCTGCCAGCACTATTGTCTAAGTGTCATTCAAAGAGAGAACATGGACTTGGTCATTAAGAGCAAGTTAGAAGGTCAGTTTAGTATCTTTCACACTTGAAATAAAATGTAATTGTAGGACTGGGGGTATAATTCAGTAGAAGACCACTCGCTTACATTCAACCCCTTGCACCAGAAAAAAGGCAAAAAGAGAAAAACAAAAACCATAGGGTGGGGGAACTGTAGTTATTCTATCTGCCAAGTTCCCCTCAACTATATTATAAGCATCTTCAGAACTAGAACTTTATTCATTAAAGCTCCTAATTATTGGTCCCCAGAGCTAGTATCAAAGCTTTTGCTCTATCATCTTCCAGTTGGTGACAAAGGGACCTTAATCCCTAAGAGCTTGAGAGTTTTTGTCTGCATACAACATAATAATTCCAACCCCATGGGATTGTGGTATGGTACAAATAAAAAATTAGATACAAGTTCTTTATAAATAACAGTATCATTGCTATTAAATGATACACTAATCAATTAGTAATTAAAGAGAGAAAATATATTTTAGTTACTTAAAAGTCTTCATCAAAGAAGTAAAACTTAACAGT
Organism: Perognathus longimembris pacificus; assembly: GCF_023159225.1. Taxonomy (NCBI): domain Eukaryota; kingdom Metazoa; phylum Chordata; class Mammalia; order Rodentia; family Heteromyidae; genus Perognathus; species Perognathus longimembris. The sequence goes on along the minus strand of NC_063177.1, from coordinate 24,984,960 downwards.
TCTTAAGATGAATAGAAGGAGAGAAGGAGGAAGAAAGGGTGAGAAGGGAGAGAGGAAAGGAAAGGGAGAGGGATGACAAAACATTTTAGGTGAAGGAAAATGATCAGACAATGAGTTTGATGCCAAGTAACATAAAATTGAAAGGAAAATGGAAGTACAAATATTTCATCGGAGAGAAGCAAAGGTCACAGAAGGGCTCTGAGTGAAGAGTTAAGTTTCCAAAGAAAAGTTTTCAGCAAGAGACTAAAGTTCAAAATTGGAACTGTAAGAAAGATTTGGGAACATACTTCCCTTAAAAAGTTTAAGTATTTAAGGTCTATATTTCTTGACATAAAATGATACTCATTATATATCATTAAAGTACTTTGGAATTTTATCCCCATAGGCTAACCATAGAACTAACCATAGTTCTGAAAGTTCTGCTGCTAGAAGGCAGACAGTCATTATCAATAATATGCCTTACAAGTTGCAACTGATAAAAAGATAGATCTGATGCAACCAGCAGTTTCTACCATCAGTTCCTACCAATCAAGGATTTGCATTTTGCTGGGTAAATTCTCTGAACATAGCTACCAGATTGTAATCAAAGACTTACATGTTGCTGGGTAAACTCTCTGAACATAGCTGCCAGACTGTCATCCTCAATATCACAGTCAGTCTTAATAGCCACATTCAGAATGTGAATTGGTTCATCCCTGGGGACCTGTAACCCAAGAACACAAATCAAAAAAATTATAAGGTTGGCTACTACAGAAGCAGTAAGAAACTAAAGTGCCCAGTGAAACAACTGAGAGAGAAGATACTTCCACAGAATGTTTTGGTTTGGTCAACGAGCAAACACAAACTTTTCTCTAAGAGCAATGGCAGAAATTAAATAAAGCACATAAAAGGTTGCAAAAGCATTAGCTAGGGGTGGCTTCAAATCCTGATTTGACAAGAATTTGAAGATCCCTATGCCTCAGCTTTTTCACCAATGAAATGGAAGTGAGACCATTTTATTTTTTTTATTCACCAGATCTCTTCATAGAATATGAAGAGAAATGAGTAAAAGAGGCCATCTGAAAATATTCCCACATAATGTATTTCTTTATAGTTTATCAAACAATGGAAATATCAAACCACGGGAAAATAATGTTGTAGAGCAAGAATATAACAATTTACTGAGCAATGAAAAGAGATTTAATAAAAAGGGAAAAGTTTAAAGTAAAATGCCTACTTTTCTATAGCCTTAAAAAACTCACCATTCCTTGAAGACCATCATTAGGAAAAATAAATGTATATTATCACTGACCAAGAACTATAGCGGACTGAGAATGTGGCTTAGTGGTAGAGTGCTTGCCTAGCATACATGAAGCCCTGGGTTCAATTCCTCAGCACCACATACACAGAAAAAAGCCAGAAGTGGCGCTGTGGCTCAATAGGGACAGTACTCAGGCTCTGAGTCCCAAACCCCACGATTTACCAAAAACCCCAAAACTATAGCAACCAAAACCTAGATTTTTTAAATGGCACTGGGAGACCAAGAGTAGGCTATATGGGATAAAATCTGAGCCTATTCCCCACACAGAATTCAAGATTAATATAATGTTTAACATTTTTGAACTTATATTCAACATATTTCCAAAAATCACTTTGATGAGGCATATAGAGAGTAACATAAAAGGTAAATCTTCTCTATAGTGTTCCAAAGTCAGAAAGACAGTATAAGTATAAGCCCCATGTGTGAAGGAACAAAGCAGTTTTCCAAAGCGGACACCGTACCTTGTCTTCGTCATATAGAGATGTATGACCTGCCTCTGGGAATGTGGGACTTTGGGGTGGGGAGTCACAGAAGCAGCCCATCACTTCATCAAAGATCCTGAAAAATACCAGAGAAATACCCACCATGAAAACCCAAGTGGCAGAAAACCTAAATGGCAGGAAACTAATGCTGCCACTGGCAGCTCAGTCTAAAAGAATAATCTATCCTACCCTGTGCTCACTAGCTGAACAGAATCACCAGTGGCTAGAGACGACATGCAAAATTTCACAAGTGGCAGAAATTAGAAGGATGGATTGTTTAAACTCTAATAAACCATATATATTTTTTTCTTCTTTAAAATGAATGATCTAATGGCTTTTGTTTTGTTTTTCGTACGTAAGATATGAACACTGCTGTCATCTATCGGTCTTAAAGGAACAGAAAGAACCTGGGATCAGAGCAGTGACAGACCAATGTAATTACCCCTCCCCCAAGGGTAATGCATCAGTATACATCAACAGATAGATGCTGAATGCATTTAATCAAAAGATGTATCGTCTCTAGTGGGGCTCACTCTAGTGTTGTGTTTAATTTCTCCTGACATTTCACTCATCACAGAGCAGACAGCTTCTTCTGTTAGCTCCTAAGGAAAAGATGATTTCTGTTTGTTTCTTTTCTTTCCCTTTTCCTTTTCCCTGACCAGGTTTAAACCTACAAGCAGAGACTTACAGAGTCTGAATGAGAGGTGGAAATGGAAAGATAAACACTTCTCTGAGGGCATACATAGTGAGGGCTATGTCTCAGCTGGGTTGTAGCTATCCTGAGACCCTTTATTCTTTAAAAAAAAAAAAAAAAAAAGACCTCAAGACAGAGAAGTTCATGACTTTCCTTGAACAAACACAGATCCATTAATGTCTTACCTGACAAAATCTTCAAAAGTCCGAAAAGAGACCATTCCTCCCATCCGTTGACATGGTGGAGTGAAAGAACTGTCCAACAGCACATCGCTGACACTAGCCACATGTGTCATGCCATAGTGGTTGAGGTTGGAGGAGAAGGACATTCTAAATGGTAATTCAAGTGCATTAGACAAGGAGGGAAGGATTAGGAGAATAACAACAGGAAAAAGAGTGAAGAGACAACTCTAAAATAGGGTCAGGTTGCAGAGCAGATTTGGTTTTTTACCCCTTGTGATTAAAGCTGTCTTGCAAGATTAGTGTTGCATTTGACTTTCCCCATAATTGGGTATTTTCATCACTCCAAAATGTCTTCAGATAGAAATCTAAAACCTGTCAGGAATTTCATGGTAGTTTTAATACAGTTGATATTATGGCATTTGTGATGAATGAATAGTACATAGAGGGTTAAAAACCATCCTGCATCATCACCTTCCCCCAAACATTTCTTCCTTTACAAAGAAATATACAAGCCAAGAGAGTTGTAGTTATGTCACACTTAAAACAATTTTTATTTAGGAAGTACAATATATTAATATTCACAGATATAGAATTATATAGATTAAAAAGAATGGAGTTGCTTAGTAGCTTATTATAAAAATCATTACTTATGGGACAGAAAGAAGTCACAGTCTTAAAAAGGAGGTTTACTGAGGTATTTACATTAGGATTATAGTTCTCCTCTTTTGAAAGAGTTTTTAACCCCAGGTTGAAAATTTTCCTTTTATTTTCAAAACTTCTATACCAAAGCAAAAATATCTTCATTGAAAGCCTGTAATAATTTCCAGCAAGATACAAAAGGCAGAGCATAGGTCTCAAAGTATGTGTAAACATGACAAGTAGCAGCTCAATGGAAATGCTTGAAGAGAATTGAACTGATCTGTTCAATTTAAAATCATAATGAATCTGAATATTCCTTGATGCACCTCAGCAGCATGTGCAGATAAATAATACTATAAAGTGTTTATGAATGTCCAAATCAGTACAATCTATTAAGAAGGACCAAACTAAATGATCCCTCTAGGACTTGCCTGACGTGTTACTGGCATACTGATCTGAAGCACCTATGCTTTAAGGAACTGTCCAAAAATATCCTGACAGTACACTGCCTGCACTGGGTCAGGAGGAGAGATGGCAATGTGAACTTAAGATCTGGGTACCTATTGCACCCCACTGCAAGTCATACTTACAAAAAGCAATGAAATGCTTTATAGGATGAAAATGCTGCTCACACAGACTATCGAGACTGACACTCCTGGTTTTCATTCCTTTCTTAAGTGATGACTATAGAAAAAAGTACTTTATCTTTTGACAGTTCTGGGAAATAGAAAGGCAGCGCAGGGGGAGAAGAAACCACTGATACCATGAGTGAAACAAACAAATGAACCACACATCAAGCAAGTCTTACACGTGATGCCCACTAGAAACAGATTCTGAGGTGTATTAACTCAGAAATGCACCTATTGTCCCTCTTTCTAGGAGCACCAAATGTATTTACTAATGGAGCAAGTTTGTGAGGCATTCTTTTCTACCTGCCTCACAGTAGACAGGAGAGATAAAAAGGGTTACAGGCAACATTTAAAAGAAACTCCCTGTAAATGAGCTAACTGGCTGTGTTTGTGGCAAACATGGGGTTAAATATCTTTTTCACTTGACTGAACCCCATGGGAAATATATACACTATCCAGTTTCATTCCACTACTACACTCGTGGCCAGAGAAGCTAAAGGCAGGCAGGAATGAACCAAGTCCACTCTAAGGGAAGATTAGAAGACCCTATAAAAGCACTGTCTCTTCTCCACATCTAAATTGGGCTCTAAAGGATAAGATCAGTTTTGATTACTTAATATTTTAAAGGGAGAAAGACAAAATAAAGGTAAGCCTGTAAATATTTCCACATGGAACCTTATGTACAAAGAGCTTGCCACCAACTTATCTTTGCTTTAGCATTTTGTGGAATCAATTCCAAACAGAATTGCTATCCTCTCAAACTTGCTTTGTTACCTTGCTTGGCTCAAGAGGCAGGAAGAACTTAAAATATGTACAAAACTATCATTTGTGTTACATTGGCCTAGAAAGCTCTTCACAAAGCTAACGATATCAACATTTAAATATACCTTTCCAATGTTAATCTTATTATAGGTATAAAATAAAAATTGACTTTCAAGTCACTGTAATACCTTTAACTCTTTAGTAAAATAGCTTAAAAAAAAAACCTGATGAAGTATGAGATCAGCTATTTCTGGATTTGCTAAGGAGAAACAAATTAGAGAAACTAAAAACAGAACAAAATTTAAATAGCCAGGCTACAAGTGACCTTAAGGGTTTCTCCTCTGAAAGCCCCAAAACTAGATAGAAAACTTAGCAAAAGATATTTCTAGTAAAGCTGAACATCAGACAGAAGTCCCTATTGTATACAACAGAACAGGAGCTTTTCCAAGCTGATGCTTTTTAAATTATTATTTTTTGAACAGCTAAAGACAGGTTTGCCAAACAGAAAGGGTTTTAGAATTCCCTAGCAAATCATAACACATAAGCTTATCAAGTGAAGTATTTTTTTCTGATTTCACTATTACTACTTTATTTATAAAGGTGCTTTAAATTGGAAAAGAAACCAAGTATACGGTACCTGTTTAGCGTGGGGATGTTCCCTCTGTAATTAAACAACCACAGTTAGTTACTGATAGGTTAGTGAAAGCCATCATAAAAGAATTGTCAGAGCAGATACAGACCAGTCAGTCATAAGGAGCTCCAGTTTGGCAGCTCTGGCATTCAGCAGACATAATTAAGTGCTCATTACCCTTCAAACCCCAGGATGCCTCCAAAGAGGAATGCCTCCTGACCTACCTCACCACAGCAGCTGTTAAGAAAAGAGTCCAAATGCATTTACCATAGATTTTTATAAAACAACTCTATACCAAAAAAAAAAAAAAAAGGTAATGCACAGCAGTGGTAAAACACAGACTGAAAAAAATTAACTTAAGCTGTACAATATTATTATCTTAAGTCTTGACAGCACTTACTTCTTGTTCCTATTATTAGAGGTATAATAGGGAGACAAATTCCACAAGCCTTCTATCTTAATTTTTTTAATGATATATAGTGCAACTACAAATTATCCTCCAAAGAATCTAATTATCTAAGTTTCCTAAGTTTTAGCCATACCCTTTCTCCCTTGAGGAAATTGGAGGATACTCTACCATAGGAATTTAAAGGAAATGAAAACCATGCAGAGAAGTAAGGATGAGTGAATTCTACCATCCCAGTGCTGTATTTTATTAAAACTAATATTTTTAATTAAATGGTTTAGGGTAACAATTATTTTTTAAATTACATTCAGCCTTAAACCTCTTGGCCTATAGGTCTCTCAAAAATAAAACCCTACCTAAATTTGGCTAGCCCTAGGACTTCCTTACAAAGAACAAGCCAAAAGACTAGGATATGATGGGAAAAAAAGGCAAGTTTCTTGCATTCTCTTTGATCTTTGCCATTATTTTGTAAAATTTTCTCCAACTTAAGAAAATAATCAAGAATCAAATTAAAAACCTTTACTTTTAATCTTTAAAGTATAAAATGATACTTATCACCCACAATTTAGGGGCTTCGTAAGGGGTTCGGTTGGTTGATATCTTAACCTTCTCATATTCTTTTATCAGCATTTAATCATTGTTGGGGTTTTCTGACACAGAGGACTTAATGGGCAGAACATAGTGGGTGGTGCTGATGATATGTGGGAAGGAGGATTGAAGGAGGAAAATGATGCACTTTCCATGGCAGTGGAAGGAGCAGAATAGACTGAGCTGGCCATATAAATAAAAAGCTGTGACATATCACTGCATACAAACTGTATACCTCATGTGATTTGTGAGCAGTGAGGCTCTTTGCATCAAACCTGTATCACTGAGTGAACTCATAAGCAGCAGCAAAAAACACCAAGTGCAAAGCTCTAAACCTTTGCTGCCTAGATTCTTGGGAGTGTCTCATTCAGGAGAATGGTTTTTATAAGAGATCCTTGGTTCCAATGCATTTAGCTCTCATGAATATACAAAAAGTGTGCATAGATTCCAGAGCAGATGGAGGTATGACTGAATAGAAAATTAACTGCATCTGGTAATAAGATTACTGAAAAACGCTGGGAATATGGCCTAGTGCAAGAGTGCTTGCCTCCTACACATGAGGCTCTCGGTTCGATTCCCCAGCACCACATATATGGAAAACGGTCAGAAGGGGCGCTGTGGCTCAGGTGGCAGAGTGCTAGCCTTGAGCGGGAAGAAGCCAGGGATGGTGCTCAGGCCCTGAGTCCAAGGCCCAGGACTGGCCAAAAAAAAAAAAAAAAAAAAAAAGCAAAAAACAAAACAAAACAAAGATTACTGAAAAACCTTCTTTTACGATGTATAAGATTCTGACAAATGGGGCTATCTGACCTCTTCTACCATCCAGAGAGAAGGGACTTACAACCAAACAAATCTCAAGCTCCATTAGTCCAGGTTTATGGTATTTAGAAACCAATACAATCTGTCTCAACTATTAACCAATCTCTTAAGCAATTAAAAAGGTGTCTCTGCTTCTGTAGTTACACTCTGATTCCTTAGAGAGTCTTCATAAGATGAAGACCAAGATTTTAGGGAAAAAATGACCTAAATTGGGAACAGGAACAGGAACACACACACACACACACGCGCGCGCGCGCACACACACACACACACACACACACACACGCTAGCCCTCTTCATAAGCAATTCTCAAGTTCTCATAGGGAGCCCCCTGCTGTTTTGTTATAGAAATTATGCACTATCTACACAGTATGGGGCAAAAAACCAGAAACTCCCAATATTTCCAGTTATCATTAAAGGAATGGCCTTATATCAGTCATGTAAGAAGTAAGTTTAGAGCTAGCCATCCTCTTTGGTAGAATAGGAGCTTATGAAGTCACAGGAGAAATTAACAGGGAAGGAAGGATAAATCAGCTATTAACAGGTAAATGCTTAGCTATGTCCATAAAGGTCATTTATGTCTTTGGTTATCCTATATAGCTTAAGAATATGACAGGGGCTGGGAATATGGCCTAGTGGCAAGAGTGCTTGCCTCATATACATGAAGCCCTGGGTTCAATTCCCCAGCACCACATATATAGAAAATGGCCAGAAGTGGCACTGTGGCTCAAATGGCAGAGTGCTGGCCTTGAGTAAAAAGAAACCAGGGACAGTGCTCAGGTCCTGAGTCCAAGCCCAGGACTGACAAAAAAAAAAAGAAAAAGAAAAAAGAAAGAAAGAAAGAATATGACAAATTGGGCCTCTTGCACAATATTGCAAAAGACAACAGAAAGCTAGAACTATGATCTGTGTAAAAATAAGAGATTACCTATGAGTCAAATTTATGTAGCTAAAAATAAAATGAAATAAAACCTTTCATGTTCCACTGCATACTTATCATGCATAATGTTAAAACTGATCAATCTCCCATACGACAAATCAACTATATTTTAAAATACATAAATGAGACATTAAACTGCGATTTGAACTATTCAAAGTACTTATTACAATTAATCTTCATTCACAATGTCTGGATAATTATCAGGTCAGAACCAGTGTCCTTTAAGTAAATTAGCTCCATTTTACAGATGCAATAACTGAGAAGCCAAAATGGATGCTTTCCAGAGATAATGTTCAATATGGTTGCCATAAAACAAAATCTATACTTGGCACTTTCTCATCTCTGCTCCCTAAACTAGCATTCCACGTCAATATAGACTTTTAAAAAAGGACAAGAGAAAATCCTTTGAATTCTGAGCTTCTTGGCATTAAGTCGCCTCTGATTTTATTGATCTGACTGCCCAGAATAGCTGAAGAGCCTGCTATGATATGAATGCAAAGTCAGAGTTGCTGCCTGCTATCTGAACTCTCTAGCAGTCACAAGTTCTCTAAGCCTTTTTACCTTACCTTCCAGCTGAATTTCATTTTGCTTGATTCTAGATGGCCTTGTATAAATATTTTTATCATATAAGAATGCTCCTGATGCTTTTGCCGTCTAACTAACAGAAGAGAAAACAAACAGAACCCCCAACCCTGTACAAAAATGATGGGGATGCATGCAAACAAGCAGTAGTTACATCAAGCTGTGACTGAGAACCAGTATAGGGCAAATCTTTTGAAATCAGGCAGCAAAGCAGAATCAGAAGAGGTCAGCTGAATAACCTACTAGCAGTCACTAACAACAGTACCATAGGAGAAAGAGCAATTTGACTGGCTGTGACCAGTGGTGGTCTCCTTGTGTGACTATATTTCTGCAGGAGAATCCAAATCAAGAGCTATAAAGTCCTTCTGAAACATGTATTTCTATTGGTACACACACCCCCTCCCGCCCGCAACACTTCCTTGCAGTTCAGATGCTCTGATTCTGCTGCAAAGGTTTAGTTTATAATAAAATGAGCATTGCTTTATTCATTTGCAGACCCTCCAAAGCCCCTTCTTTGCTCTGTTGGAAGATTTTGCTCTATCTGAAACAAGTACACCAACAGGGCTACAGCATATTACTGTTGCCTGCTGTATAATTAGCTACAAACCCACAGCACAAAACTACAGGGATTTGCAGGTGCCCTGGATTCTGCTTTTCCCTCCCTCTGGAATCAGACAGTCTTCCTTGACAAGAAGGGACCTTGGGCTCTTCTAATGATATATTGAGAGTTTTAAACTCAACTCTCCGATCTTACAAGTCTAGAGTGCCAAAATAACACAGCAGAGACAAGAAGCTGAGCCATGGATACAGGAAAGCACTTTGGTAAGCACTTAAACCTGCTGAGAATCTTCTCTTCTGCCAGATGCTTGCATCTTATCAGCAACTACCCTGAATGAAGGAAGTAAAGCATTGTGGGATTTTATTTATTTATAGCTCATTCCGGCCTGCTAACTACAACCAAGTACTCCCACTGCTAAACATGCTACAAGTTGGATGACTTTTAACTATCTCAGTATTATCCAAAGAAGGTTCTAATCCCTGGTTGTCCAAGATTATCAGAGTTCTCAAGAATGGCAGCAGACTGCTCATTAGCCACATGAAAAGCAATCTGATTTATAACCATCTTTACAAATAAAATGGTAGTCCAGAGATTACCCACGGATAGCTGAATGCTGAAGGTACCAATCACTAAATCATGACCAAAACAACCTCTTGTGGATGTAAAAGGTAAGAAAAGGGAAATACTGGGCTGGGAATATGGCCTAGTGGCAAGAGTGCTTGCCTCGTATACATGAAGCCCTGGGTTCGATTCCCCAGGACCACATATATAGAAAACGGCCAGAAGTGGCTCTGTGGCTCAAGTGGCCTTGAGCAAACAAGCCAGGGCCCAGAACTGGCAAAAAAAAGAAAAGGGAAATACTTGAGTTAAAACATTAGAACACAGAAGGTCAAATTCACATGAAGAAACAAAACAGCACAAAAGCTACATACAGTACCACCCAACTTAACTAACGTGTGGGCTTCCATGCAAAAAATAAATACCAATAGGTCCTCAGTTATTATATGTGCCCAGAAATATACAATAGAGTGTATTTCCACCTTCTGAATAAATTCTGATAATTATTTGAATCACAGATTAAAAGTTTTTAAAATATTCATATTTGCTAGTATGTATTATGTATAAAAACCATTTGGAATGTACAATATAGTATTCTCAGACTGTCAAAATATACAAAGCCATATATATACCCACAAAGTTTAAAGGATAACACTTCACCTATGTTTCTATGACTATAGATATATTTTAGAATATTAACTACATAGGTTGACTGAAGAATTTGTGCTCAAGTGGAAATAAAATCCTGAATATCAAATGATTCAAGGAACTGTCAAAAATAAAAACACTAGAAGCCAGGCACCGGTGGCTCCCACCTGTAATCCTAGCTACTCAGGAGGCTGAGATCTGAGGATCACAGTGTGAAACCGGCCTGGGCAGCAAAGTCTATGAGTTTCATCTCCAGTTAACCACCAAAAAGCCAGAATTGAAGCTGTGGCTCCAAGTAGTAGAGCACTAACTTAGACAAAAAGCAAAACACAATAACAACAACTCAGGGCCCAGGCCAAGTTCAAATTCTATGACCAACAAAACAAACACAAAACATTAGAGCAAAGTGCTCTAATGTTTTAGAGCAGGTGTTAGTGCAGGGTGGATCCTGGCTGCTTAAGAAGCTGAGATTTGAGAATTGTGGTTCAAAGGCAGCCCAGGCAGACAAAATCTTATCTCCAATCAACAAAAACCAACAAAAAGCTGGAAGTGGAGCTACATGAGCAAAAAAGCCAAGCAAGAGTGAGAGGCCCTTAGTTCAAGCTCCATTCCTGGCACAAGAAAATAAACAAATGAACAAATAAAGTATAAACACTAGTCCAGAACTGGTGGCTCACACCTGGAATCCTAGCTACTCAGGAGGCCGAGAGCTGAAGATCACAGTTTGAAGCCAATCTGGGAAAGAAAGTCCGTGAGACTCTTGTCTCCAGTTAACCAAAAGAAAACTAGAAGCAGACTTGTGGCTCTAAGTGGTAGAGTGCTAGCTATCCTTAGGCAAAAGAGCTCAGGAACAGCGCCCAGAGTTCAAGCTTCATGACCAACAATAAAATAAAACAAAACAAAACATTAAATGTAACAAGGTTTTGTATTTCCGGCACCAGTGAGTGATAATAGGTTTCAGAAGGGGGTAGGAGAAGACACACACAGACACTCTGGTTCTACACCTGAACTTCATTAAAAAAAAACAACAACAAAGGAATGCTGAATGATACAGCATGAGCTATAGGATTATTCCACATAAAACACCAGTTGACCACACTATAGAGCTGAGCACATAGACTCTTAAACAAGAAAATTTGGTCCTAGAGACAAGTTGTCAAAACTATTCCTGCACTAAGAAAATGACTAAAAAAAAAACTCATATAAATTCCTCTCCAAAAATCATGTACAATAGCAATGGCCTTTAAATGCTAAGTTTTTTTTAAATGCATAAACATACAAATGTGTCACATATGTTTCTAATTACTGTTCATTATGGCTCCAGAGAAGGAAATTTAAGAAGAAAAGGTTAAAATACACTCTGAATTTCAGGGACTTAGTATCAATACAAACAAAATATCTCATTGAAAATTGTTATATAAAAATGGTATTTTATATACTAAGTTAAATAAAATTCTACCATTTTAAACCATTTTTATATAGCCAATATGAAATTTTGAATTACATATGTGGCTTTCACTAGACTTCTACTGGACTGTGCAGGTTGAGAAGTAGTGATTCTCAATTACAGGTATTCATCAGAAATATCAGAAGATCTTTAACCAAAATAACCTGGCACTGGACTATAACCCAAAATGTAACCCAAAATGAATCAGATTTTGGAAAGCATGATCTTAATATGTACGTTTTCAAAATATTCCTCAAATAATTCAAAAAAATCATTAAAATAGAAGAGAATAAAAAATACTAGAGGCTGAAGAGGGAGGGCACGAAAATAGTAGCTAACCCTTTAATAAGGCGAAGCAGGTTTAGTGCATTATTTGGCCATTGATTGTCCCTGATTCCTAGGAGTGATACTCTACATCCGAATTTTTACTAAAAGATGGAATGACTCCACATCTGAATTTATGCTAAGAGATGGAATGACTCAGAATGGTAGCTGCTTACTAGAAAGACCAACTATGTGACTAGAGGATTGGGGCTTTGAGGTAGCCAGACCTCTACAAAGGGAGATTGAGTATAATCATATAGCCCATGATTTAATCAATCATGTCTATGAAATGAAACCCAAACAAAAAAAACTGACACTGTAGTTCAAGAGAATGTTAGGTAAATGCACCAATGTGCTGAAAAGGTGGTGTACCGTTATTTCATAAAAAAAAAGAGAAGGAAGCTGTGTTTGAAGTTCTCCCAGACTTCCCTCATGTGTGTCTTCATCTGGCTGGTTCTGATCTATATTCTTTTTGTTTCATTTTAATTTTTGGCAGTCCTTGGACCTGGACTCAGGGCCTGAGCACTGTCCCTGGCTTCCCTTTTTCTCAAAGCTGGCACTCTACCACTTGAGCCACAGCGCCACTTCTGGCTTTTTCTGTTTATGTAGTGCTAAGGAATCGAACCCAGGGCTTCTACATGCACACAAGGCGAGCATGCTACCGCTAGGCCATATTCCCAGCTCTGATCTATATTCTTTATAATAAAATGGTGAATAAAGCCATATGGTAGCACATGCCTGTAACCTCAGTACTAGAGAATTAGAGGCAGGAGGATCATGAATTGGAAACCAGGCTGGATTACAAAAAAAGTTAATAAAACTATAAATGAAATTACAGTGTTTCAGTTCTGTGGAATTATTGAACCAAGAGGATTATGGGAACCGCTAACTTTCTATCAAATGGTCAAAGTGCATAGCACCTGGAATTCTATTTGTTGCCCCATCTGAAGCAGGGGCAGCTTTCTGGAAGGATGAACCCTTAACTATGTATGATCTAACTATGGATAAGTATCAAAAAAAAATTTTTCAGTACACTAGTAGGTGTCAGAATATGGTTACTGGAGTAAAAGGAGTGGGTCAGATGGTAGGGCAACTGCCAATGAGCAAAACTATCAGACACTAAGTTCGAGTCACAGTCTCAGACACACACACACACACACACACACACACACACACACACACACGTGGTTATTATTCTAAATTAGTAAAAACATCATAAGCAAATGTTAAATCTTACCAAATTACAATCAAATAGAAAATTTTAATGACTGAATAAATTTGGCTGTAAAACTGAATATACCTTTCTATGATCAAATCTGGTCCTATTAACAAAAAGCCTATACATATACATGCTCATCATTTTTATTTAGTTTACATATACTACAAATACAATGTCAATGGCTTCCTTTTCTTTCTTTTTTTTTGAGTGGTGGTGGTGGTGGTGGTGGTAGCACTAGAGTTTAAACTCAAAGCCTAAGTTTGTAAGGTAGGTGTTTTTGCCACTGAATCATGCCTCCAGGCCTTTGGGGAACTGGTTATTTTTAAAATAAGGTCTCTCTTCCTGCTCTGGCTCTGCCTAGGCTGAGAGGTGCTTGTTTTAGGCTTTCCCTAATAGGTACTACAATAGGCATGTGCCATCATAATTACCACTCGGTTAAGAAGCGGGTCTCATGGACTTTTCTGCCCAGGTTGGTTTGGAACTGGAGCCTCACAAGCAGCTAGGATAACAGGCATAAGGCCTAAGTGCCTGGCTTTCACAAAATTATTTTATCTTTCTTCATTTCACAAATTTCTTCACCTTTACACCTACTTCAATAATAACAATAATCATTTTCCATATAATAAAAGAAGATGGTAAGGACTATAGATCACAGTTCTGTTTAGGACTAATCTTTATCCACAGCAGTGTGGATACCTCAGATGTCAGAGGATACAGGCATATGTTTTTAAACCAAGGTTCACATCCTTGAGGAAGAAAGGTGAATAAGATTTCTTAACAAAGCAGTTAAGAATTCCCTCATTTTCAAGTCAACTTTCCCTCACCAAACTGAACACACAGTCTCAAATAAAAAAGTAAGACAGGGAAAGCAATTCAGAAAGACAAGAGAAGCAATGAGAAGGGAAGGAAATCAGAGTGGGCCCTGTAGGCTGACTACAAATCACTGCCCAAAGGAAAGAGGTACTGGAAAGCAGGAAGAAAAGGAGATTGTCTTGAGAATTACAAGAGCATTAAGTATAGCATGTAGTTCTCTACAATTATTCAAGGAATACAGGAAAAGAAAGAAGACCGAGTGCTGAGCCCATGTGTGCCATGAGTACTTCGCTGCTCACTGAAGAACAAACCATTCGTTTCTAGAAAATGAGATTCTGAAATCCATGGAGGCAAAAATGTACCGAGAGATGCTTGCTAAATCAAGGATATATGCTTTTCTCTGTCAGCCATAAGGCATTTCTGAGGTAGAGAAGTGAAAGGATCTTCTGAGACAAAGAAGAGAGGTACTTTTTCCAAAGATGCCTCTGCTCATCTGCAAACCTCTGCTGGATCAACAGTGGCATCCAGTGGCGAAAAATCTCAGCACAGATTTCTTTGTCTCCAGAAAGATTCTATGGCTTTGGGTGAAGTGGCAATTCAGAACAAAACCATTTCTGGTGTCTATAACTAGGATCCCCAAAGACATAGTACTTTGTAATACCAAGTGAAGAACTAAGGGCCATAAAGAAGAAATGGAGAAGGGCAGGTTAAGATTGGCTGTGGTATTTATATTTCCTGTGGTATTACTAAAAAGAATGAAAATACAGAAGGAGAACATGTGTGGTGAGAATTCTTAAGATTTTCATTGCTTTAGAATTTTTTTTAATATAAAATAACGTTTTCATTTTAAAAATCAAAGTAGTCCTGAAACAAATATTTGCACGTATATTTTAAGGACCTAGGAAGGAAAGAATAATAGAATTATCATGGCCAATTATGTAATTTACCTGAATTTATGAAGTCTGGCTCTGAAGTGTGACTTAAAAAAAACAACAGATTGAACTTCAACTAAATTCAGCTGTTTTTAGAAAGATAATGAAACTAATTCAGGTAGCTCAACCTATAGTAAGCATATAAAAAGAGCAAAGCATTTGTTTCAAATGCTGACTTAAACTGTTTTACTTTTATATTTTTATTGCTCTACTAGCAGAATTCTAACAAGAAGGAGAAAAGAATGGAAGAAGGAAGGGAAGAAAAGAAAAGAAGAAATCCTGTTTCTTCAGTGACATCACTCAAGCAAGAATGGATGGAGTTGAAGGATAGGCAAGTCGGGTAGTTCTGTGGACTGGAAGGGAGTATGAGAATAAACATAGTCAGAACCGTTTGGTTGCATTTATGAAAACAGAACAATGAACCTTGTTGAAACAAGGGGGCAATGAAATAGATGAGAGTGATAGAAGGGATGTGAATGAAGACACACTGTATGCATGCATGCACAGAGATGTTACAAGTGAGCCCCCCACCTCCCCTTATACAACTAATGTAGGCTAAGGGTGGAAAAAGGGTAAATATAACCAAAATGCACTATATGTAGGTATAAAAATATCACAATGAAATCTCCATTGTGTAATTAATATATGCTAACAAAGATTTTAAAAAGAAAAAAGAGAATAAACAGAATTTCTTTTGTGTATGTGTGACGGGTGTGTGTGCGTGTGTGTGTATGTGCGCGTGCGTGCATGCAGATCTGGTCTCCCTGTGAAACCCAGACTAGCCTCAAATTCACAATCCTTCTGCTACAGCTTCTTGAATACAGAACTTACAGGTGCATGATTCCTTAGATCCTTAGCTAGACCACACTATATCTCCAGATCAAAGACATGAACACCAAGAAACATTTCTGTTAGGGTTCAAATCTGTTCATTTTTTGCTCTGCATTTATAGCCAAAAAAAAAAAAAAAAAAAAAAACCTCCCCTGTAGTTGTCATGTGCATTACTTTTCTTAACTGTCTTGATAAGCGTGTTTGGCTCAGATACACATATCAGCTCAACTCACCTGTTTGGATGAGATGTAGGTAGCATGAATTGAAATTCAACCACACAGGTGTTGTCCTTAAGCTGGCGGTGTTGTACGCTGTTAAGTTCATAGGCAATATAAGCTCTTCGAACATACACCTGGTTAAAAAGTAACCTTAGTGAATAAAACTCCAAAAACCAAAATGAAGAAAATGTCTAGATCAGGAAAAAGATACTGTTGGTGAAAATGTCTCTGATATAGGAGCTGGTAGTCTGAAGTAAGAGAGAACCCAGGGAGATACACATACACACACACACACACACACACACACACACACACACATATACACACACACACACTTTTGCTTTAATGAGGTTGGAGTCTATATACATGAATATTATAGAAATGGCAATAAAGGTAAGCTATCTCTGCTAGACACCACTAGGTACATGGTACACCTTTCACACTAACCTAAACTCCAGAAGATCTTATCTTTAGCAAAAAGTGAACATATAGTACCATGACCATAGTAAGCATGATCACTTCAAAGAAGATAAAAGCAAGCATTGAAAAAAATAGGAGGTACTGATCTAGGCTACCTAAGGAGTAGAGATAGAAGACTGAACATGTTTTTTCTGTTGTTATTAGTGATGGTGTTTGATTTTGTTTTGTTTTTTCTTTTGAGGGCAATAGGAGTGCTGAAAGGGAGGGAGGAAGGGTGAACAAATGCAATCATGCTATTTGGTATACATTATGTGGAAAATGACATATGTAGGCAAGGGTGCGAGGGGAAAGCAAAGGAAGCACTGACATGGTCCAAAAGAAGCAATGTAGTTATTACCTGACTTATGAAATGATAACCTCTCTGTATAACACCTTAGTAGTAACAATAAAATTATGTTTTTAAAAAGATAGAAAATGGAAGCAATCACAGAACAATTCAACTCTTTTACTGCCTTAAATATTTATGTTTTTCTCACCCTGTTGCCCTTAATTAATTTTAAATTTAGAATTCAAATTCTAAACAAAAGTAGTCAAGCATAATTCGATATATTTCAAATATGGTAACTTGATTCAGGAATTAAAGCAATAGACTACAAAAACATCAGTATACTCTTGTTCTCTTCACATTCAACTCGCCACACATATAATATGGTACATGGATTGTGTCCACACGAGGTACCATGTCTCATTAAATGACATGAAAGCCCTAAGAAACACCTAGATATTTCAAGTATTTGATATTTCCTCAGTAAAATAGTTTATATTTTACTTAGAGAATACAAACATTAGTAACCCAGAACAACTTGCAACAGACTATAGCATGTTCAATTACAATGAAAACACCCTTTTCCCTCATCTTCAAAAGGCATATAGTTGGCAATTGTAAGGCAATATTCAGTGAGGGCAAATGTTATGCTTTATGAGATAGTGTGATACAATGAAACAGAAAAAAGTCTCCAGATTCAGAACTACCCGAGTTCAAATACAAACTTCTATACTTTAGTATCTATACGATTTTTGGACCCATCAATACCTCATTGTCATACTTTCTTTTACTTCATGAAATAACTGTAGAATTAAATGGAAAAAAAAGAACCTAAAACACAGTTCATCAATACTACTACTTTATTTCCTATGAAACAATTATTTTACAAGAGCTACTAAACAATTCAAACTATACCTAAAATCCATTTTTAATTTGGCCCAAATCACAAAATGACAAAGTTACACATTTGGATCAGCCACAGCTATTTCCCTGTGATTATAATCCAGAAGCTGGTAACTTGTGTAAGTAAAACATTTGAAGGAGGTACTTAAGGACACATGAACCATTTGGGGAGAAGACTAACTCATCAGAAGCAACTTTAAGACCAAAGAAAAACACTGGCATGATATGCAAACAGAAAAATGACACCAGCCAGAAGCCAAGGAGAAGCATGTATCACACGACCATGAATACTCACCTCCAAAGCTGCCATCCTCACAACCTGGTTGCTGTGATAGAAGAAGTTTGGTAAAACATCAAAAATTGATGTTTCAGACAGGATGAGTTTCTGCAAAGTACAATGACAGGCTTAAACTCATACATCCAAAACAGAACAATTTCAAAGAGCACTGTTTGGGCATTTAACACATTTAGCCAAATCTAAGAATTCCATCTCTGACTGTCATGTAGCTATAAAATGGGGAAAATGCCTTCTCACAGGTCTGTTACTATATGGGTTATAAGTATAAAATGTGTATTAAAATGTACTAATTTTATGCCAGTAATTGTATGTTTTTCGGGCATACATTTGTACTCCACTTCCTAAATACTGAATCAGTACCACCCTCTGCCCACAGGGTATATCCTAGATTTGAACCCTACTAAAAACCCTCCATTCCAACTAAGACAACACATCCTCTTTCTCAAAAGAAAATCAGAAATTGTAAAGATTCATATTGGCCAAGTATCCTGGTTTCCAAGTAGAAAAACAGAAAATCACCCATGAGAAACTGATACTTTTAAAAAATTTAGTTTAGGCCCTTCCAATTAGTAGTAAAATTAGCCAATATTCTCTTAGAAAATTGGCTTTTAAATAAGGCTTAATAGGGCTGGGAATGTGGCCTAGTGGTAAAGTGCTCGCCTCGTATACATGAAGCCCTGGGTTCGAGTCCTCAGCACCACATATATAGAAAAGGCCAGAAGTGGCGCTGTGGCTCAAGTGGCAGAGTGCTAGCCTTGAGCAAAGAGAAGCCAGGGACAGTGCTCAGGCCCTGAGTTCAAGCCCCAGGACTGGCCAAAAAAAAAAAAAAAAGGCTTAATAATAAGCATTAAAATAAAATCAAAATTAAGTGATACTTAAATACCTTTGTCTCCGGAAGAGTAACAAGCTATGTATGTATCTGATTCAAATATCTGAAATCAAAGAATAGCTGCCAACTCCATGTTATGGAAACGATTGTTATATCACAGTTGTAACTAGTTTCAACGTCCCATGTGTATCTGTAGCTTCTATTATTGATGATGTTCTTGTATCACCTTCCTGTGATTGTACCTACACTATCTTTGTAATCTTATCTGAGTATATTGGAAACCGTGTATACTGGTATTAGAAGTAGGAAATTGAAAGGGAATACCAAAATTGAGAGACACAGGGTAAAAAAAGACAAACAACTACAAAAGCAATACTTGCAAAACTGTTTGGTGTAAGTGAACTGAACACCTCAGGGGGGAAAGGGAAAGGGGGAGGAGGGAAGGGGGTATGAGGGACAAGGTAACAAACAGTACAAGAAATATATCCAATGCCTAACGTATGAAACTGTAACCTCTCTGTACATCAGTTTGATAATAAAAATTTGAAAAAAAAACCCAAAAACAATAGCTGCCACTTAATTCTGGTCTAGAATGGTTTCTATGTAAAATCACAAGAGTTTGTAAAGACGTTAGTAGGACACTTCTACCAAGGTAGTTCTATATGATTTTTAAGCTAACCTAGTTAACAGCATTTGAATGAAAATTTTTTTCCTAAGTATATATCCTTTTTTAAAGTCAAGATATGACGTTCATTACATGGAAATCAAAATTAATTGATTGATGTCTTAATTGAACATGCTTATGGGAATAAAGGGAACAAGAGTGCAGAGTGGAAGAAAAGGGCCATAATATATACCTGCAGGTTCTCAATGCAAAATTGATGTCCATACATGTCAATAGCTGATAGGAAGATAGACTCTACTTGGTTATGGCGAAGCTCATATGATGGCAAATGGGAGGCAATAAGAACCTAGAGTGAGAGCAAAATAAGAGGCATAAGTTCCTAAGGGAGTGATTATTCTAGACTCCTATTAGGCAGCTCTGATACAAGAGCAATAAATATAAATCTGTAAGTGCAGGCATCAAAGATAAAACAGAGACCAAGTAAAACAACTTCTAGGTCCTGTAGCATAAAGTCAATGCCACCAAATACTGAATCTCAGTTGACTCTCACCATGATTTGTGTTGTGGGCAATTTCCCATGGGAGTTGGGGGAAGGGAGAGAAAACAGCTTCAATCAAGTTCCATCAGTGCATGTGATTTACCACTGCAAAGCTGCTAGTCCTGGGGACTGCATGACTAGCTGTTAATTGGGAATCAGATCTGGCAGGGAGCAGCTGTGAGGAAGGTAGATGCTTCATAGCTAGCCTTTTGCAACTCTGAAGTTAGAAGAAAGACTAGGAAAAGCTGCTTTGACAGCCCCAGTACTCAGAACCAAGAAGAAGGAGTCATGAAGTAACACCAATGCATGAGAGGGGCAGAGCAAGTGAAAGCAGTGTCACAAACAAACAGGGACACGGTAGGACCTGAATATCCTCAGCAGGTCACTGAGAGGTTCAATAACTTTGAGTAGTTCAGTGACATGGATACAATTGTGGGGAAAGCAGAAGGTCACTGAACAGCTTCAAATAAGGTTTCCTTGTCAATGCCCATATACTGAGACACAAAGGGAGCACCAACTCTCTGCTTCCCTGCTGAAATCTTTTGGAATGGAAATGAAGACTATGGGGTGAAACTAACTGGACTTCTCTCGGGTTTTCCTGACTGCTAGTGCCTAAGATTCATTTCATTATCTTTCTGCTTTCTACACTTGATTATTTCCTATACACTTACCCTCATCTGTTTCTAAGCTCCCTTTGGGAACAAAGGAAGGGTGAGTTGATTACCTTCTCTCGGTTTACTTTCCTCCACCTGACCCTGGTTTGCTATCATAGGGCTACTAGGGAGGGTGGGAACAATACCAGAATGTTTTTCCCCCAGAGCTGAGGACTGAACTCAGGGCCTTGCACTTGCCAGGCAAGTACTCCTCTACAGAGCTAATAAATCCCCAACCCCTAATAGCCAGATTTTATAATGGGAAAAGTGTTCTGTCTGAGAGACTCAACATTAACTGTCCTTTCTCTTTAAACATTTACCACATAAAAACATTTGCTCTGCAGGCACTGTGACATACATGTGACATTGTCATGATCTTTGTACTATAACTGAGCAGAGCTCATTTTGTCCACAAGGGCACAAACTATGAAAACCCATCCTTCTTTCAAGATAACCAACCACTGTCTTACCTGGCGTGCCCGAAGTGCTACTTTGGCATTGGTGGTCTTACTGAGTTGAGTTAACTCTGTGAGAATATTCAGAAGCTCATCAGTGAGAGTAGGGTCCCGGCCACACAACTGATCCTAACAGTGATTCGAAAACAAAAATATAGACATCTACATCAAAAAAAAAAAAGAACTCAGTAGATAGAACTTTAAAGTAGGGAAAGGGAATAAAAAGAAAGTAAACAAAGCATAAGAAAATCCAACTTCCTTCTGCCAAGGAAAAGCAACTCAATTCTCTCAATCATTCAGATTCAAATATTCTCGAAGTATTTCTTTATAAATTAGCACTGTTCTTTTAACATGCAGAAGAAATCATCAGAGATCTCTAAAATGAGTTAGGGATTCTGAGTAAGAAATAAACGAGGTCTCAAAGTTTCAAGAGGTTTTTAAATAAGGCCTTTCTCCTCCTTTGAGAAAGAAAGTAGTATAACAGGCAAAGGAACCACCCTGGTGGTTTTAATACCACAAACCGTATGTTTGGCATGCCAGGAGGATGCCAAAGTAAAACACAAAAACAAATCACTCATTTATAAACACACACTAAAAATGCCATCTCATATTCTGGAAGTTCTGCATCCAAATCATTTATCTAGTTCTTGTACCAAAATCATTTCATGAACTTAAACATGGCAAATCCATAGACTAGTGGAAATTCTTACTATAGGATTTAGGGCTTGTTCAGTACTGGTACTTCCTTCTTCTAACAATTACAAAATGTTAATGAAAATAATCCCTAGAATATTCTCAGAGAGATATTTATACTGGAATACAATAGAGTATCAATTTATTCCCTAAATTCATATATTATCTAAATTAAAAATAACTACATGCAGTTTTCAAAACAAATGATTGTCCTTTTTAAGTTTTACAAAGCTCATGGGTCTTAATATTCCATAAAAATGAAACACACAGTTTAGCTATTGTTCCCTCTACTTGAACTTTGAAGTAATTGTCTTTATAGTTTAGCAAATTTTTCTTCTCCCCTTATCACTAGGACATGAAAGATGGTCCTCAAGATTAAAGCTAGGCCTCCTGGATAGTAGGTAAACACTATTACCTACTACTCTACATCCTCAGCTCCATTGCTGCTTTATAACCACCACCACTCCTCCCCCCTTGATTACCAGCCCTCTTCTGGAAGAATCACTAATTCATGCTTACCATTTCTGTTTCAGGGATACCTTGTTAATTCTTTATCACAGTAATATAAATAAAAACATGGGCCTGGCCTTTGTAGCAGTCATGTATTTCCCCAAACATTTTCTAAAACACTTATTACACTGTAAGTTACAAGGTAAACACTTTATGCAATACTCAATAGCATTAGGCTGGGACAATAGTCTCTGTCTCTGTCTCTCTCTCAAATGTCTTAGAACATGAGATTCTCATTCCCCAATCCACCAACCAGAGGTCCACTCCAACTGCCCAAAGTCATAAAAACCATGCTTTATAGTTAAGGAAGTAGAAGTATGGTTTTTACTCATCTGAATGAGGAAAATGAATACTGCTATTAAAGATAAACCCAGGAGTCTGTTGATCATATAATCATATACTAAAAGGACTTGTTCTACCCATGTAGGCATGACAGGAAAAAGGAGGGCGAAAAATGCAACTACATCTTGTTTTTTGCTGAGAACTGATAAGCAAAATAGAATTTCAATGGAATATATAAATCACCAGGGGGAGGGGGACACACAAAAAGAAAGAAGAAAGAACAGATAAGGAACTGCGGGTAGGAAAACCAAACAAAGTTTTTCCTACTCCAATATTCCTTTCTTAATGTTCCCAATAGAGCAATATTAGGAAAAAATTCCTTTCTCAGATACTTTTCTTCGATCAGAATGACCCACCAAGAGATATCCTCAACCTATATCAGGTTTGAGAAAGAATGGTTTTCTTTTGAAGTCTAGGTTTAACTTAAAGAAAAATAAAGTTATCTTCTTGCTTAACTATACATTGAGTTCTAACTTAAAAAACAAAGCAAAACACACAAAACTAATTTTACACTTCATCTTTATGAGAGTGAGGAAGAAGAGTAGGGAAGAAGAAACAACATTTGTAAGAAAACTGAACTATAAAGATTAAGAAAAATGACTGTGAAGTAATCATTCATTCATGACCAGAGGCTGACAATCTTCTTGGGTTCCTTGTGATGAAGTATAAAAACTAGGGGGCTGGGAATATGGCCTAGTGGGAAAGTGCTCGCCTCATATACATGAAGCCCTGGGTTCGATTCCTCAGCACCACATATATAGAAAAAGCCAGAAGTGGCGCTGTGGCTCAAGTAGTAGAGTGCTAGCCTTGAGCAAAAAGAAGCCAGGGACAGTGCTCCGGCCCTGAGTTCAAGCTCCAGAACTAGTAAAAAACAAAACAAAACAAACAACTTGTGAGTGGGAACAGGAGGGAAAAACTGCGGGAGAGCAAGAGATGGGTGACATTGTCCAAAAAGAAATGTACTCATTACCTGATTTATGTAACTGCAACACCCCATCATCTTTATAATAACAATAAAAATAAACATATTTAAAGTATAAACACTAGACCTTTTTGGGATATAAAAAATTGAAGACCAAAAAAAATTGAAGACAGTAGGAATAAACCACTAATTCCATTATTTGCCCTGACATAGAAGTTTTCCATTCAAATATTATCTTCCCCACTGTTATCATTAATACTTAGAAAAAGATTGGTAATAAAAATTATGTGGATCAAGGTAGTTACAGGAAATGTACATTGCTGCCCAGACAAGCTATGAAAACTTTGGTACTTTTCACTTCTACCAAATAACTTAATTTGACTAAAGAGGCCCTTAATTATCTTTAAAGGACCACCTTTCTAGAGTGATAAGCTTTTACTTATAAAGCTAAATTGAAGAAACAAGAAGAACTTTCAAAGCATAAATTTGCCACTAGTCTTTCACTAAACGTTCTCAATATTCTCATGTCCTTTTTTTTACCTAGACATAGGATTGACGTCTTAAAAAATAACAGTAGCAATGTTCTCTAGAACCACTCAACATTGAATGCAAATATCTGCAAACAATGCAAACATGGTCCCCTATCCTAGATATAGTCTAAGTTTTCTTATACAGTTTTAGGCAACTAAACCGGATATTGGTTAACAGTTTATATGCAAAAATCTGCAGACCAAAGCAAAAATTATTTACCAGTAGTCAAAACTGGTACAACAGTTATTTCTTGTTTTACATCTCATCCTAGATGGTTGCCAGGGAATCCTGTGGGTTTGCAGAAATATAACGAACACACTAGAGTAGTAAAAACACAGCCTAAATTACATAGCTGACAGAAAAGTCCAATAATAGTTCAACTTAATCTAAGCATTCTAGACATTAAGTACCTTTGAAAAAAATCAAAATAGAAGGAATATGATCTTACAAATAATATTCTCAAATACTAACTACTATTCAGCCAACTAAGGTTCTATTCCTGATGTTAGCAATGCACTAGAGTTTCTTCCTGTGATACCTACATTTTTCTCTTACATTGTAAAGATGTTATAAAACAGATTAACAAATTGTCATTAGAACCCTTAATTAACAATCGAGATCTCTGTTCTCAAAACTTTTCTTAATTTCACAGTGGATAAATTATATGTGGTCATGATAAAAGGAAGAAGGAAAGGCACTGATCAGCTTTTACTTATAAAGTTAAGTTTAAGAAATAAAAAGAGGGGCTGAGAATATGGCCTCGTGGGAAAGTGCTTGCCTCGCAGGCATGAAGTCCTGGGTTCGATTCCTCAGCACCACATATACAGAAAAAGCCAGAAGTAGCACTGTGGCTCAAGTGGTAGAGTGCTAGCCTTGAACAAAAAGAAGCCAGGGACAGGGACAGTGCTCAAGCCCTGAATCTAAGCTCCATGACTGTCAAAAAAAAAAAGAAGAAGAAGAAGAAGAAGAAGTAAAAAGAGCTTCCAAGCTTTGTTTTCTTTGGTGTACAATATTCCTCCAAATAGATAAAACTTGATATAATTTTAACTTTCTACATGATATTCTACTTTCCAGATAGGGTAAAAGATTAGAAGAAATTTGTTGAGACTCGTTGAGGCAAGTTACTACTAGACAACTTCTGTTAACATCTGGAGGAGATGAAGGTACCTATTCACTAAAGCACCCTGATTTTGTTGATACCTTCCTCTAAGTTCAAAGGCCCCAGAAGTCATCATCTAGCTCAGCAAAGCACAACATCAACATTCCTGCTTCTAGAAAGCAGAGATTGGAATGCTGGGCACATAATCATCAATCAGGAAGCCAAGGTAAGCAAAGAAAGGAAACCAGCAGAGAACACAAGCTGGGGGAATTGAAATGCTACCACGTCTCAGTGACATCTGTAAAACACTATGAGACTTGCAGAAAGACTAATCCTAACAACAGAAATGGCTCTTACCAGCTACTACCATTAATGCACATGAGGGGGAGGGGAATAGCCAGCCACTGTCAAAGAAGAAAAGAGAAAGACATGTGGCATTCAGTAATATTGGCTCAGAAAAGAACACCCTGTGAGATTTTCCCTGATCTGTAAGTCACTGCTGGCTGGCCCTGAGTTCAGTTATGTCAATTAATTTCTTGGTTTCCAAATCTATAAGGTAAAAATAAGTGATATTTGAAAAAAATTACAACATGTAAAGCCCATATATCTTATTAGGCCGAATCTCATTTTATGTTTTAGAGGGGGAAAAATGTGAAGATGTCAAAATAATCCAGTTGCCTAGTTAACAAATTCAGCCTCCTGGCTCCTCCTCTTCCTCCTCCTCCTCCTATCCTGTCCATCCAAATCTGGATAACCCTGAAAGCGCTCTTTTCTCCAAAGGGCTCACTCAGTCCATTGGAAAGAAAGTTTGAGTACTATCCATGCAAGTAAGAAGTAATCAGAATGACAAGGCAGGGGTAAAAAAGAAAAGCAGCAAGTCAGGGTCCCATTGGCTTCTGCCTGTCCTGCCTGGCAAAAGCAGAAAGCAAAGCCTCAAACCAGTTCTCTGACAGGGCCCAACGCCTCTGCAGCACCCCCGTGTAATTACACACTTGAGTGACTGGACTCTGAAGAAAATTGAAGGCCTGAGCTCCGAACAGCTGCCATTTTCTCTCTCCATCACACCACCGTGATTACTTGAGAAATGAACAGCCCTGGCTCAAAGCTACTCCAGAATTCTCAGAGGAAATATGGCTCCGTGTTCCAATAATGAGATTCTTAAGGCAAGCGTTACTTACAATCACTCCGCAAAAGGAGCGAGCCGAGCCCCTATATCTTACAAATTAGAATTTAAGAAACCCAGCGACAGTCCTGGACGATCATTACTCTTCTGCTGCTCCAAGGATTCTGGGCTTTGGTCTATTTTTAGTGCTGAAAACTGTTAAGTTCTTAAAAAGGTAATCATAATAAGATGAAAAATTCACTATAATTAGCTTCCTATAAAGGCGAATTCCATCCTATTCTGGGTCCAAACTGATGGATTCTTCTACCCTCTTGTCATCACCCATTTCTGCCGGAAAGACTTAACTTTTATCCAAGTAAGAATGAACAACTCTTACATTAAAATTGGAAGGAAAAAAAGTGAGAGATTTGTTCTCTTTTTTGGTTGAGAAAAAATTAGCAAGTTCCCATGTGTTACTAATTTTTTTGCAGGAAGCTTTTGCTTGAAGAAGTTAAAATATTATATACTTCCAATATGTGTTGTTTTCCCTTTCTCAAATGTACCTATGGTTTCCTCACCACCTGGATATTCCAGGGTGGCAAAGGTAATGAACTGTCCCTGTAATTACACGTTTTTTCTTTTTTTGTAATTCCATATTTTTAAGTGGCTATCTAAAACATGTTATCTTTTAGAATTAACATTCTAGGCACATGGCTGAAAGGTGACATTGTTAGCCTAAGGTATGAAGAAGATAGTTTCCCTTCATTCAGAAGCATGACATACAAAAAAAAAAAATGGCAGCAGAGATTTGTAGAAATTTTTCTTCTCTCCAAGAAGAAATAATAGAATTAAAGTAACAAAAAGAAAGCCCACTCTTCAAAGAGACCAAAGGAAACTCAAAAGAATAAGAAGGTACTATAGTCCCATAAAAACACAAATATGTAGCAAGACAATTGCTCAGAACTACAAGGTAAGAAACTCTAAATCCTACTGTTGTCAATTCCTAGAACTAAATCAACTAAAAATATCTAGGCGTGAAGGTCTTGCAAATGAACTTCACAAATCTTAAGTCTACAAAACTTCTATATGTAAGTCAAATGCACATTAGTCCTATAAAAAGCTTCCTGGTCTCATCCCTGATTCCCACTTTCTTCTTGTTTGGGGGAATTTTCTTTTAGCCAGTACTGGAATTGAACTTAAGGCTTTGTGCTTGCTAGACAGGTACTCTTACACTGGAGCTACAACAGCCAGCCTGTTTTTCCACTGTTTATTTATTTTCAAGGTAGAGCCTCCCTTCATGCCCGGGCTGGCCTGTGGTCTTCCTACTTATACTTCCCTATGTCACTGGGGTTGATAGGTACATACCACTGCTCCTAGCCATTGTGCTTCCCTTATACCTGAAATAACAGGCCTGTGCCACCATCCCCAGCCAATGGTTGAGATAGCCTTGCAAACTTATTTTTCCCCAGGTGACCTTGCACTTAAATCCCCAATCTCTGTTTCCAAGGAGCTAGGATTACAGGCTTGAGCCTTTAATTCTAATATTAGTAAGTTATAGGGACAAAATAATGTATCTCCTGCCAATCCAATAATCAGAGCTAACATTTTCATGTAAATAAAACAAAAAAGGACCAAAGAAGATACAGAATAAATTTGAATTTCTTTGATGGTGGAGGACCAGTTTTAATTTAGATTTAATTTAAATTTTAACTTAGAAAACCAGAGACTTATTGCTTATCACTACAGAACAAACAAGAGTTAAAATGTGAAAAGAGAGAAAAAGTTCACTGGTTAGGGGAAAATTCACTTTTAAAGCTACTGCCATGCTGGGCACCAGTGGTTTATACATGTAAATCCTAGCTACTCAAGAGGTTGAGATCAAAGGTTCAAAACCAGCCAGGGCTGTAAAGTCTATTAGACTCTTTTCTCCAATTAACTGGCGAAAGCCAGAAGTACGTGGTAGAGTGCTAGCCTTGAGCAAAAAAGCTAAGAAATAGCACCCAGGACTAAGTTCAAAACTCAGTACTGACACAAAAAATTAAAACACAGCAAAAATAAGCTACTGTCATGATGAGAGTAGCAATGGGGAAGTGAAAGTCAAGAGGTCTGACCTCCTAGGAACATTATGTGCATAATTACCAGAAAGTAACCAGAAAAATACATTTCTAACTAGTGAATTTCTTTAAGTATAAAGTCAGATGTAAGAAACTGATAATTCACACACACACAAAAAATCTACTCACCTTATAACTGAAAGACATGGTAGCTTTTCCTCTAACTGTGGCATGGGGATTGGAGAGGACAGGGAATGGGGCAACCTTTTAAATATCATTGATCATCCCTACAGGTTCTGAAAAATGATACTCACAATAAGCATTGTAACCAGAAGATTCTTCTTGGTGACTTGAGCATGAGAGAAGATATAATTCAGTACAGTGTTCATGTCACTTTTGTTCTCTTCCCGAAGGGCAAACACACATTTGTCATAGTGACCTGCAAGCAGCAGAAAGAACTGGTCTTCACCCTTGTATAAAGAATTATATTTACACAGTATTTGTAGTGTTTCTTACTGTCTATAATTTATCTGATGAGCATTGAGATTGGATAGATTTGTACTGAACTGGCAGTGTAAGTTAGTGAAGGCAGCAGTGAATGAGAAATCAGGAGAATGGTCATGTAAGATTTGGACTCAAGGTCTATCTCTGAGACCCTTTTACTGTGTGGTCTTGGGCAAATCATTTGACCTTTCTAGGCCTCAAATTCATTGTATTAAAGATGGGGAGGGGTGAGTAATGCCAATATCATCCTTGTGGGGCATATCCGGATGCCTTGCGTCAGAAAGAGGAAGCCACACCCGGCCCAGCCTGTCCCTAGATAGGTGCGCCTACACCCATCCCCTTTCTGCCGCTCTCTGACCTATTTAAGAGAGGAGCTTATTTCAATAAATCGAGATGTGCACAGACATTATCCCGGACGCTTCTGATTGTCCTCCGGTGAGGGGGGGCTGGGCGTGTGTGGTCCGTCGACCCTTCTCCTTTCTTGGTCCGTCCCGGTCGAGGCGGGCTTACCCATCTCTCCCAAAGGTCAGGAGAGCGCTGGGGGCTAAAGACCCGACAATCCTTACTCTCATTTAGGTTCAAGGCATAATTTCCTTAGAAGAGGGAACTGTGCTGCTTAAAAACAAGTACCTAAAACATTAAACTTGATCTTTAATGTATACCTCAGCTAAGAAACAAAACCACACCAAACTTAGCAATACTAGCAAGAAGTGTGACTGCTACCTTAGGAATCAACACTTTCCCCTGTAATTCTATGAAATAGCTAACCAACTTCTAGGAACTCGAAATGCAAACCAAGGTATAGCTCAAGGAGAACCTTGCATTAAATCCAAAAGGTCTCTAGGGCAACTACAGCTGTGTTACTTACACTTGCCCCTTCCATAAGGCCTCAAGGGACAGGTTAGTTCTAGGTAGGAAAGCTGTGTTCTGCAACACAAATGTAAGCTTCCAGTATATTGCAGACATGTCAAGTAACATTTACTTCTTCAAAAAACAGCTTATCTTAGAATTCTCTAAGTAAAAAAGAATCGTAAGTCAGCAATTTATGAAATCATAAAAATACTAAATTACTACCTCAATTGAGATTCCATATTAAGTTACAAACCAGAACTGTGATGCTCAAACTGTATTACCACAGTTTCCTAGAATATTAGTATTTGACTAGGGCATATTAGTTTTATCTGTTTTAGATACAAAAGATTGACATAAGCCCTTTTAGAAATAAATGTAAAATATATTTTGAAAACTGGATTATAATGCCAATTTCATAAAAGATCATTTTACAACAAAATGGAAGTTGTTTACAAATTGATTGTCCTTGGGCTAGGGAACAAAACTTAGTGGTAGAACACTTACTTATATAGCATGTGCAAGATTATTCAGTTCCCAGCACTGCATAAAACTGGTTGTCTTGCCAGCAAATAGTAGCTCACACCTATAATCCTAGCTACTCAGGAGGCTGAGATCTGAGGATAGTGGTTTGAAGCTAGCCTTGTCAGGAAAGTCCATGAAACATCTTTAGTTAACCAAAAAAAAGTCAGAAGTGGAGATGTGGCTTAAGTGGTACAGCACCAGCCTTGAGCAAAAAAACTAAGTGGGAATGCAAGGCCCAGAGTTCAAGTCCCAGTATTGGCATAGAAAAACAAACAAAAAACAGTCCTACTAAGAAATAATTTTGAAGTAATAACAGGAAAATACTTTAGCAATATAATTATTAGAAAGAGGGGAAACTAAAAAAAAAGAGTACATGTTTTCAGGGTAATAGGAAACAGCAAAAGAAAGCACTGATACCAAGCATTCTCTTTATAAAAACTACTGTGTGTGTGTATACACAGAAGAATACATAAAATATATACTAACTGAAATAAATACTCATATATTATTTCAAAACTACTTTTTATAGGGAGTCTAGTACTCAGGTTTTAACTCAGGTTCTCATACTTACTAGTCAGGTGATTCCCTCCCAACCCCTTACTGTGCTATTATACACATAAAATAAAATATATGTCAACAGTCAAAATAAATAAATATCCATATATTATTTCAAAGCTATGTTTTGTTTTGAGATAGAGCCTTGCTATGTAGCTCAGGCTCATCTTGAACTCCTCTTACTTTAACCTCCTGAATGATGAGGATTATAACATGCTCTACCATGTCCAGACTGAAAGCTACTAAATTTTAATAGTATAGCTTTAGTGCCTTTGAAAATGTCTATATTTTTCCTCTCAGAAAACTGACTTTCACAATAACCCTTCTTTTGCTTTTGACCTCAGTTTACATAGTTTAATTTTTCCTGTTGCTCATGTGTATACTTTGGCTCATCCATTTTCACTGTATATGTAACAATCTGTTATAAGAATATCATAGAAATCAATAGTCTATTTCACTGTGCATAGATTATATCCTATCATTTTAGAACAATGATGACACCAAACAGTCCTGTATCTGTCTCCTAATAAACAACTATAAAAGAGTTTCATCTTGGGATAAAATGTCTAGTTTGAAAAAAATAAGTTAAAGTTCAACTTCATTAAATATTGACAAACAGTTTTCCAAAACAGTCATAATAATTTGTACTCCCACTTACAAGAACTATAAAAGACGATGATGTGACTTTGCCAACCACACTGTGGTTTGGGTTCACATCTATCTCATAAGTAGCACGCAGATCTTACTGTAAATTTAGGGATGGTTTACATGAAGATATAGCTGAAATATTTTTTGTCCCTTTTTCTACCAGTTTGCTTTTTATTTATTGACTCAAACAAGCTCTAAATACTAATCCTTACTTGTCTATTTTGTAAATAGACACCATGGCTTGTATTTTATTTAATCTCTTAATTACACACTTTGATGCAAGTGTTTTCTTGAAGGGGGTGGACTTTGTAATGGAATCTGAACTCAAGGCATCACTAGGCAGGCACTCTACCACTTGAGCCCTAGCTCCAGTTCTAAGCAGTTCTTAAGTGAGACTGAACTCATCAACCTTTCCTTTATAAGTTGTATTTGATATGTCTCTGAGATCATAAGAATATTCTATAAACTTAAAAGTTTTGCTTCCTTGGCAAATGTTTAATTCCAGTTCTTTTACAAATTGTTCATGTACAGTATAAAATATTCAATTATTTCTACCTCTCCTTAAAAAAAAAAAAGCAAAACAGCTCACTATCCCAGTATTATTTATAGAAAAAGTCTATTCTTTCCTCATGAATAATGCCTGCTCTATCATAAAATAAGCTTCACATATACAGATCCATTTCTGGGTTTTTATGCTCCTTTGATCTATAAATTTGTCCCTAGACAAATGTACTAACTGCTTAATTAATATGGCTTTTTGTTAGATCTTGATACCTCATCAAACAAATCTTATTTCATCAGAAATATCTGTTATTGGAAGACTTTTATGTAAATTTTTGAACTAGCATGAAAAATTCCACAAAAATACCCTAGTAGTATAATAGTAATTAGAATGTCAATGAACCAAAAGATGAATTTGAGAAGTAATACCTTTCTAATAGTACATATTCCAACCTAAGCCTTTGATAATTACATGGATATTTTTTACTATTAGTCACTGAGTATAATTTCTTCCAAAAGAGTCTGGCACATTTTTTGTGGGATTTATTACTTTATATTTTGGTGGCTATTTTAAATTGTGTGTTTTTCTAAATTTATTCTCTAAATAACCATTGTAAAAAAAAAAAAGGCAAACCAATTTTTTGGCAGGAAAGAGTTTGAGATAGAGACTTACTATGTAGCTAAGGGTTGGCCTCAAACTCATGTTTTTCCTGCTTCTACCTCCATAGGGCTATACCACCATGTCAGGTATTTTTTTTTCAGGTAATGGTAGTGCTGCAGATCAAACCCAGGTCCAACCACATGCTAAGCAAGCACTTAACAATGAGATTTTATATGTTGACTTTTGCTAGTCTTTAAATAATTTAGAAATAAGTCTGTACACTCTGAGCCTCTCAAATAGACGTCATGGGGCTAGGAATATGACCTAGTGGCAAGAGTACTTGCCTTGTATACATGAAGCGCTTGGTTCGATTCCTCAGCACCACATATACAGAAAATGGCCAGAAGTGGTGCTGTGGGTCAAGTAGCAGAGTGCTAGCCTTGAGCAAAAAGAAGCCAGGGACAGTGCTCAGGCCCTGAGTTCATTGCCCAGGACTGGCAAAAAACAACAACAAACATCAAATAAACATGTCTGTCAGTGGCAGTCTTACTCTTTTCTCATCTTCACGTTTTAATTTCTTCTCTTGTTTTATTGCACTGGCTAGGACATCAATCTGATACTAATAAAAAGATCTATGCTTTATTCTTAATTTTAAAAATATGCTTTCATACTTACTACCTTACATAACTGTAACTCTTCTGTATAGCACCTTTACAATAAAATTAAAAAACAAAAACAGATTAAAAAAGATCCACTGGAAGGTTAGGGCTATAGCTCAGTGGCAGAAAGCCACTGAGTTCTAGTCTGCACAAAGCCCTGAGTTCTAGCCCCAATATTGCAAAAAGAATGGTTCCTATGTCTTTTCCTCATGTTCAAGTGTTTATTATGAACGAATGTTCACCTTTGTTTTCTCCCCATATCTAGAGATGATAAGCATATTTATTCCTCCTTTAATCTATTACTACATGATAAATTACATAAATCCCCAAATTCATCAACCTTTTATCAGTGGGATAAAGCCAACTTGGTTATGACATATTATCTATACATTGTTAAGTTCAGCTTGCTAATATCTAGTTGAGGAACTTTGCTCGTCACGACTGAATTATCTTTTAAGTGAGACCAGAACAGGTAAGAAACAATCTCAGCTAATGTTTTCAATTCCATGGTGTTTAAGCGCCATCTTGTGGCAGAAAGCAACACCAGCAACATAGCTTTGAAATTCCAGCCAAAGTAATTTACACTTAAAGACAATACATTATTTAGTAAAGCTCTTCAGAGAAAGTCGGGATAAATTCCACCTAAATGATATACTAAAAAATAGTGCAAAATCTGAGCCTTTCCCATATGCCCTTGATTCAAGGTATGGATTAGCTGCTCAGAGGCAAACTCTTCAGATAGGATATTTCCATTTCAGCCTGGTCATGACTCAACCAACTCTCACTATACAAGGTTAAGAAGATGTCAACACGGAATGCTAATCTCGCCTAGACAGGTTATCTCCAGCCTTTTTCAGAAGCACAATGGGTTTACAATTTCATCAAGCTGTGTTTTACTGTTGCTCTTTCCTTGGCACTAGTGGGACATTGGAAGTCTAGGTTTTGAGAGGGCTAAAAAGTAAAATGTTTGTTAAAAGAAAGTGTTATTAAAGGTATGACCTTCTTAGCTGTTATGCAGGCCTATATGGTTTGGAGTCTCCAGGAAGAAGCTTACCATTCTGGAATTGTGTCTCTACTCGCAGGTACTGCCGGAGCAGATCCATCACCACTGCCTTCATGTGGCCTCGGATGCCACTTCGGTACCTAAGCAAACAAAATAGTTTCCACTGAAAAACCTGACAGGCGAACACTACTAAATAATAAACTCTGAGACAAATTTACTTTCTAGATATTCCACTGAACCACTTTTTCCTTTGAATCTACAGCTCTAGAGCAGGGTTGTGATTTATAAACCTCTTATAAAGGAAAAGAGAAAATAAAAACAAAACCAAAAAGAACTTCATATTTAATGACATCCTGATTCAGTTTCTACTGCTAAGTAGAAATTATTAGAACACTCTTGAAATGGCTAAGGAATTTCTGAAATATAAATACCTTAAAGTTAGAATGAAAACTAAGAAAGTAACACAATTGTTGTGCCTTAATAACTAATGGAAAGAATATTAAGAAATTACAAGAAAGCCGGGAACATCAGTAATTCTAGTTACTCAGGAGGCTAAGACCAGAGCATTGTAATTGGAAGCAGCCCAGGGAGCAGAGACTCTTATCTCCAATTAACCATTAAAAAGTCAAAAGTGGAGCTGTGGCTCAAGTGGTAGAGTGCTAGCCTTGAACAAAAAGCTCAAGGACAGTGCCTAGACGCTAAGTTCAAGCCCCAGGACCAGACCAAATAAGAAAGAAACCACAATAAAAGTATGAAAGTTAATCACAATTCTAAGACCATAAGACATAGAGTATTTTGTAATATACAAATTGCTTTTTACTTTCAAAGTCAGACCTGAAGTACATCTCTTTATGACCACTTAAAAGATGAGGAAGGTACAAACGTGGACAGTTCTAGGAATCTGGAGTTACATGTTAAGTACCTCTGTACCAGCTGGACAATGCTCTGAGTGTTCATGAAGAAGACTTCCCTTTCAGATTTCCGGTTCAGTGTAGCTGCATGACTATCTAGGATGTTGGCAATCTATGAATATAAAGGAAAAAGAAATGAAGGCCATTCTAACAAAGGGACTAAAAGCTTTAGCCTCTATAGCACCACTTCTAGGAACCTTCTTAGTAATGACAATTCCTACCTTCACAAGTTGCAAGCAGCTAGATGCTACTGGGTATTGTTTAGGGGCTTATGCAAATTTGTTTCTCTTTATTCCTTTCCAGATGGACTCATGGGTAGATCACAAAAACTATAACCTACTTAGAGACCCTGATGGGCAAGAGCATCTAAGGTCAAGATCCAAACTTTACTCGGCACTTGACCAGCTTCATTCCGTACATACATCAGCGTTACAGGCAAATAAAACTGAAACTAGCTGGCACCGGTGGCTCATACATATAATCCTACTCAAGAGGCTGTGATCTGAGGATCACAGTTCAAAGCCAGCCTGGGCAGGAAGTCTATGAGACTCTTATCTCCAATTAATCACAGAAAAAAGCTGGAAGTAGAGCAGTGGCTCAAGTGGTAGTAGTGGCACTAGCCTTGAGCTAAAGGAGTACTAGGGCACAGAAGAGTTCAAGTTTCAGAACTGGGGGGCTAGGGTGGGGGGTGGGGGGACACTATTGAGGTATTCTCTCTGACAATAAATCTAAAACTAACCTTTAAATGTATGAAAATACTTCTGGGGAATAACCCTGAGAATAAGTCTATATAGGTTACATTTTACATACAGTGCTTTTATTATTGAACTCATCTGTTGAGGCAATTTTATGAAAGATAAAATGCTTAAAATTGTAAAAGCACTACATGCAGACAGCAAAAAATCCTATAGTATAAACTCCAGGGGTAGTCTGAAAAATAATGTTAGTGTTTCCTATAAGTACCTGCTGACTGGGGAACTGACATAGGACTGATGTGATATTGCTAGCATACTGAGCCATTTCCTTCTTGATGGACTTCTCCACATTGAGGGGGATTCGGCCAGAGACACTGGTCATAATATCTTGCAATTCTAGAAGAGGCAGGGAGGGATCTCTGAGAGTTTTCATCAAGTGTTCTACCCAGTCTTTTACCTGAGAAGAATGAATTAAACAGGAGCCATAGTTAGCATAGTTCCTAAATTCACTATCATAAAATACTACTTTAAAACTGCAGTATACGCATCAAATACTGCCCCTATTCTCTAGTTTAAAAAGCAGTAATCCCAGGTAATTATGAAGTCCATGAAAAAGCTAAAAAGCAAGTAAAAACTTCAAATCCCACAACAAAAAGTAGGAGTTTCAGACCACACAGCTTTCTTTCATTCCCTCTGAAAGATCCTAAGATTTAAAAACTACTTTGGAGAATGACTGCTCCATTTGTACACCCCTTTCCCAAGAGAGGTCATTCATACCCTGTTGCTGAAAAAAGGATCTGGAAGGCAGTATCCATTCATCACATTGACCAAATTATCCAGGACATAGTGGAACACTCGATGGAGCTTCTCGCCTCTGAGAGCTGTGCTCTGGATTTGTGGCAAACTACCCGTGTGAAGCTCAGCCTGTCAATCCCAATGAGAGATTGTCATTCATTACCTTCTCTTCAGGGTTTAAATACTATGGCAAACAGATATCCCTTCACTGCAACTAGCTACTAGAAGTCAGTAAAGGAAACATGAAGAGGACATTAATGTTACACTATTACAAACTCTAGTTCTACAATATTACAGTCATAAACAAAGCATTAGACTAGGGTGAAAGAGTTTAAGAAAAAGCTGGCAAATTAAGCAACTTCCCCTACACACTAACTCAGCTCTTAAAGAACAGTATTCACAGTACCTTCTCCTTACCTGCTGAACCTTGCTGGGGTTGTCCAGCTGCATTTTGGCTATTACACAGCCAGGGTCAAGAGCTGCTCCAGATCTCTTGACATAATGGATACAGCCAGATTCTGCAGCTGTTAAGGTCATCACCATCTTCATTACCTATAAATAAAAAATATATAAATTGGTCTAATCTCTCTTTGTACAGATGAATGTTTTAAAGAGGTCAGCTTTACCCTTAGCATCTTAATTGGACTATACTTAATTCATCCTAGTAAAATGAGAATCTGTCAAAATCTCCTACTGAGTAACAAAGCAGACAATTAAAAAAAATTCTCAAGACCTAGCTTTGAGGATTAAGAAGAGTCACTGACATTTCCTGTGTTTCTAACTTTTAAACCCATTTGCTACAGCTTATGGTCTTAATTGTTTTGTACTGATAAGTGCCATAAGTTTTCACTGTTCACATATGAACAACCTGCCTTCTTATATCAGTGGAATTGAGTGCTCACGGGGCGTCTGTCTACCTAAAATGTCCAGGCCAAAATCCAAGAGTTATTCTTCATTCTTCTTTTTCCCTCATATCCCATTTACAGTGCCAGTCAAGAATATCTTCTAAACCTCTCTCAAAATCTTCTCCTGTCATATATTGGGGTTAGGCCCTCCTCACTTCTGGCTTAAAGTACTTCAAAAACCTCTGAAGAGATTTCCCTACTTGCCATATACGTCCAACAGGATTTCCCCAAAATAATCATCCTAGAACCCAGATCTCATCATTTATCACTTTTCTGTACAAAATCTTCAATGATCCCCTGGAGCCTTTAGGACAATCTAAATTTGCTAGTTGGCATTAAAGACCCTTCATGATCTCACATTTAAGACATTATCTGTTAAGCAATAACATTATCTGTTAAGCAATGCTTGCATGCCACTCCCAATCTAATCTTAGGCTATTCCCAAGCAATACTAATACGTGACTGTGGTCCCTAAATCTACTTCTGTGCATTGATATATGGTATTCCTTCAACTCTGAACACTCTTCTGCCCTTCATCACCTGACCTAGTACTATTTATCCTTCAAAAAAAGATCAAATATCCTCCTTTCAGGATGCCTTTCCTTACTTTGTACCCTATCTCAATTTGGTACAGGTGGTGCTCTGTATTTTGTGCTGTTTTCTCAGAATTTATTACTTGTGGAGATGGGAAAAAATGAGGGAGGAGGTAACAAGTTGGATAAGAAATGTACTCACTGCCTTAAAAACAAAACAAAACAAAACAAAACAAAACAAGAATTTATTATGTCTGTTTTGTACACCAACTCCACCATGACATTTTTTATGCAGCTACTAATAATTAGCACAACATCTAACAGCCAGTAAATACTATTGTTTACAATCTACAGTTTCTTCACTTCTCAAAGAAAATGGTAAGCTTTATATTTGTTTTCAAAATCTTAAGGTTCGCAACCCCAATTAAACCAACTGATGTCTTTCCTTTCTATTTCTATTTCCTTTCTGTTATGTTTCACTTCTAGTCCATGCCAGCCAAACATTTTTCCCTCCCATGACCCAATAGCTTATTTGCCACCCTGACCTCAATCTCAGCATAGCACTGGCCAGCAAACACATGGCCTCCATCCTCCACAATGTATTGGATTAACTTCCCAGCAGAAGGTGAGCGCATCACTGACGGGTCATTTTCCTTCTCAAACACACAGGTTTTATTGCCAATCGTGATACGGTATCTGGGAGGTAAGTGGGAGTATGTTAGCCAATAAAGCATTCAGAATGTAAAAACAAATAACAGAAAATGTCTATCTTTAAAAAAATAAATAAATAACAGAAAATCCTGCACGCAAACACAGGCTTGTAAGCACATAGGACATTCATTGTATTTTTTGTTACAATTTCATTATCACTTTCCCCCATTATATTTTCATATGTGTATATATTTTGATCATATCAATTCCTAAAAATCATTTTTTGTTCCTACCCCACTCTTACCTTCTGCTAGTCTCCTTTTTTCCAAACAGCCACTACTTTTAATTTCAAATCTTTTTTTCAAACTGGTTCTGGAGCTTAAACTCAGGGGTGCTGTCCCTGAGCATTAATGTTTAAGGCTAGCACTCTACCGCTAGAACTACAGCTCTACTTCTACCTTTTTGGTGGTTAATTGGACTCATATCCTTAGTCAAAGAACACTGATCAAAAGTTTCAGGGATCTTTTGAATATAGTAATATGTTTGACTATCAACTATCTAGATGCCAAAACAATCTCTCCCTAGAGAGAGAATGGAAGACTGGAGATCCTACAAGAAAAGTTGAAGCAGCATTGAGTAGGAGCCTTTTCCTGTTTCTCCAAGGGTATTCTGTAGAGATCAATTTAGTTTAAGCTTTGTGCTGGGAGCTCTTCCTATAAGGTGAGATGCTCAGGAGTCAGATCAGAATGATTATGGTTTGGGGCCAGCCCAGGCAAAAAGCTAGTGAGACCCCATCTCACTAAATAAAAAGCTGAAGCCGAGCACTGATGGCTCTTGCCTGTTATCCTAGCTATTCAGGAGACTGAGATTTGAGGATCACAGTTCAAAGCCAGTCCAGGCAGAAAAATCCCTGTGAGACTCTTATCTCCAATTAACCACTCAAAAACCACAAGTGGTGCTGTGGCTCAAAGCACTAACCTTGAATAAAAGGGACAGCACCCAGCTCCTGAGTTCAAGCCTCACAACCAACAAAAAAAAATTTTTTAATTAAAAATCTGGACATGATGGCACATACTTGTTATCTGAGCTACATAGAAAAATTGAAATATGGACATAAAAAAATTCTCTGACCTATCTGTTGAAAAGTAGGTCCTAAAAACTTCATTCCAAAGAGGTGTCTGCTTTGTGTACAGAAGTTAAAGGAATCAGAACTAATAAGCCTTGCCAAGGCCACTGCAAATCACTCAAAGTCAAAGTTCCTCATTTTTTATTTTTTGTGCTGGTTCTAGGGCTTGAACTTAGGGCCCAGGCACTATCCCTTAACTTTTGTGCTCAAGACTAGTACTCTTATCATTTGAGCCACAGCTCCACTTCTGGCTTTTTGTTGGTTAATTGAAGATAAAAGTCTCATGGAATTTCCTGCCTGGGCAGGCTTTGAACTGCAATCCTCAGATCTCTGATAGCTATGATAACAGGCGTGAGCCACTGGTACTTCATCATTCTTTTTGATCTAGATTTTGTATATTAGAGAAAGCAGGTGGGGCTGGGGATATGGCCTAGTGGCAAGAGTGCTTGCCCCGTATACATGAGGCCCTGGGTTCAATTCCCCAGCACCACATATATAGAAAATGGCCAGAAGTGGCGCTGTGACTCAAGTGGCAGAGTGCTAGCCTTGAGCAAAAAGAAGCCAAGGACAGTGCTTAGGCCCTGAGTCCAAGCCCCAGGACTGGCCAAAAAAAAAAAAAAAAAGCAGGTGATTTTTTTATATTTTTGTATTTATATTTGTTTTATGTTCTCCATCCATTTTATTCCAAATGATAAAATCATTCATTCATGTTTCAGATTACAGGTATGAAAATCAGCACACTTTTTGCCTGAGCCAATGCTTCACATCATAATCCTACTTCTATATCCTAAGAAGCTGGGATTATAGGTTACACCATCATGCCTAATTTTTCTGGGGTAAAGTTTCTCACTAACTGGGCTGGCCTCAAACTGTGATCTTCCTATCTCTACTTCCAATGGAGCTGAGATTACAAACATGTACCCCACACCTGGCACTTACATGTAATTTCAATATCCATTTCCCTGACAGGTAAGAATATTGAACATATTTTCATATACTTAATGGCCATCTGTACTTTTTTTTGAAAACTGTCTAGTTGATTTTCTCATTTATTGACTGAATTAAAGAATATTATTTGTACTTAGGGGACAAACATAGTACATATGTACGAAATTATTAACAGTGGTTGATTATAAAGAGAGAACATTGTTTTCATTGTCTACCCACACTGGCATGGTAGGGAGACATGTTTTTCTTTTCTTTTTCCTTAAACAGGACTCATTAAATTTTCATACAGACTCAAAGTCCTGGGTTCAAGCAATCTTCTTGCCTCAATCTCCAAAGTAGCTAGGGTTCCAAGAATGTAATATTTTTAAAAATTCATTATAAATTCAGCATCTTGATCAATGTTACTCCTTTCACATGTGGTATTTTCAACTGTAATTACTTTCACATTCTTGACATTTTTTTTTTTTTTTTTCATGCCTATAGTTTTTTTTTTTTTTTTTTTTTTCTCAAATTTTTATTTTCAAACTGACGTACAGAGAGGTTACAGTATCATACGTTGGGCGTTGGATACATTTCTTGACATTCTTGACATTTTTAAATTTCTTTTTTTTTTTTTTTTACCAGTCCTGGGGCTTGGACTCAGGGCCTGAGCACTGTCCCTGGCTTCTTTTTGGCTCAAGGCTAGCACTCTGCCACTTGAGCCACAGCGCCACTTCTGGCCGTTTTCTGTATACGTGGTGCTGGGGAATAGAACCTTGGGCTTCATGTATACAAGGCAAGCACTCTTGCCACTAGGCCATATCCCCAGCCCCGACATTTTTAAATTTCTTTTTTAAATTAAATGTGAGTATACCCAAATAAGCATGAGAAGATTCTCAAAGCTAGTTACTAACAAGTGAAAAAGTTAATACAATGACCAGCAAATAGGCTTAGGAATAGCCACTCACCGATCCACTTCCTCCTTCATGTATGTCGTATAACTACTCCCATCATAAGACAAGAGCAGTCCTCCATCACTTAGCCGGTGCACATCTACTTCTACACATGATCCATTCATGATTACTACATAGGAGTTGGGTGACTGCCGAGTCACCTATAGTAAACAAAACCAGAAGTAGAAAGTCAGTGTGGGAGAACCACAGACAAATTTCATTGTTTCAAAGATACAGGTTTAAAAAACAACAACAAATGCAGGGCTGGGAA
This sequence comes from Perognathus longimembris pacificus, assembly GCF_023159225.1. Classification (NCBI taxonomy): domain Eukaryota; kingdom Metazoa; phylum Chordata; class Mammalia; order Rodentia; family Heteromyidae; genus Perognathus; species Perognathus longimembris. Next base: position 24,942,849 of record NC_063177.1, on the reverse strand, counting down.
TGTGGCTCAGGGGTAGATTGCTTGCCTAGCATGCATGAAGCCCTGGGTTCAATTCCTCAGCAGCACATAAACAGAAAAGGCTGGAAGTGGTGCTGTGGCTCAAGAGCTCTACCTAAAAAGAAGCCAGGGCCAGTACTCAGGCCCTAAGTCCAAGCCCCAGGACTGACCAAAAAAAAAAAAAAAAAAAAATCTGACCCTGGTATCAGTGGCTTACACCTATTATCCTAGCTACTCAAGAGGCTGAGATCTGAGAATCAAGTTCAAAACCAGCCCACACAGGATAGTCCAAGAGACTCCTATTTCCAATTAGCCACAAGAAAACCAAAAGTGGTACTGTGGCTCAAAGTGGCAGAGCAGTAGCCTTGAGCAAAACAGCTCAGGAACAGTGCCCAGGCTGAGTTCAAGCACCACAACCGACCAAAGAAAAAAAGAAAAGAAAAATAAAAAAGAAAAAAAGAAATCTGTCAGGAAGAAATTAATATGCTAGGGGCCAATGGCTCATACCTGTAATCCTAGTTACTTAGGAGGCTGAGATCTAAAGACTGCAGTTTGAAGCCAGCCCAGGTGGGAACTTCCTTGAGATTCTTATCTCCAATTAACCACTAAAAAGCCAGAACTGAAGCTGTGGCTCAAGTGGGAGAGTGCTAGCCTTGGTTAAAAAAAAAAAAAAAAACCTCATGGACAGTGCCCAGGACCTGAGTTCAAGCCCAAAGACCAGCATTTTAAAAAAATGTAAAAAGAAATTAACACTCACGCTATCTGCACCAGTGTCTATGACTATGGCATAGTCCTACTTTAAATAAGGTACTTTTAGTTACTGTTCCCTGCACTGTCAGAATTCTCTTCCCCTTTGTCTCTTGATAGTAAAGTTAAGAAGCCAAAAGATTTTCATAGAATTGTCAAATAATGCTTCCCACTACTGACTTGTTAACAACCCAATCTTCCTCTTTACCTCTTCAATGAATGAAAACTCATCCTGTTTCTCTCCATCTGTCTCTGTCTGTCTCTCTCTCTTCCTGTACTGGAGCTGAACTCAAAGATCTTGTGCTCATCCAGTTTGCTTGCACTCTATCACTTGAGCCATACCTCCAATTTTTTGCTGGTCATTTTGGAGATGAGAAGTCTTGCAAACTTTTCTGTCCAGAATAGCCCTCAAACTGAGATCTTCCTGATTTTTTCAGCCTCCTGAGTAGTTAGAACTAAGGTGTGAGTCACCACACCTGACTTTTTCTATCTCTTGACCTATAGTAAACTAGTTTAACTAAGACAGACAAAAACTAGAGTGCAGGCTTCAGTGGGATCACATACCTTAAGTACATACTTGACTCCTTCATAGATCAGTTCAACATCTACTGTGTTCAGAAGTGTATGAGCAGGAAGGACTTGACCCCTAAAGAAAGACAATGTAAGATACACTTCAGAAAGTTATAATAAAGGAAATTCAGAATGTATTATTTCTTAAATAGGAAGGCTAGGAAGAAAACATAAATGACCAATTATAAAGGACTAATGAAGTAATCTATGAAAATAATATATCAAAAACGTTACAATTGGGGCAAAATATTTATAATGTACTATTTTAACTATTTTAAGTGTATAGCTATACAGTACTGAATATATTTCCACTACTGAGCAAATATTTTAATATTTTCATGCACAGTAGATGCAGAGAAGCTTTGTCAGTCCTATATTGTTGTCAGATATGATTAAATCTTTATGTAATCTATTTCCCTGCTCTTAATTTTGTGAAAATATTCCTCCTCAAAAGCAAACAGTAGGGGCTGGGACTATGGCCTAGTGGTAGAGTGTTTTGCCTCGCATACATGAAGCCCTGGGTTCGATTCCTCAGCACCACATATATAGAAAAGGCCAGAAGTGGTGCTGTGGCTCAAGTGGTGGAGTGCTGGCCTTGAGCAAAAAGAAGCCAGGACAGTGCTCAGACCCTCAATTTAAGTCCCAGGAATGGCCAAAAAAAAAAAGGAAAGAATGTCCAAAAAGCAAGGCAAAAATTAATGTGTTCAATTGTCCAAGTGAAAATTTTAGATTTGTTGAAAGGTGGTATGTCCTGAACAGAAGTTGAGCTGCATTATGGAGAAAATGAACCAAGCAGCCAAAGTACTGTACTGAACTCTGCATCCTGAGCATTCAGTTTTTCTTCAACATCTGTGTCTTTGTAAACATATGCCAGCAGATACTAAGGGTCTACCTTTCAAACAACTCGAAGTCCCTGTTTGTATTCTCTTTCTATGAGTGTGAATATTCTTGCTAGTTCTAGATACTAAATTTAGACCATATTTAGACTTTTTTTGTGATGGGCTTATTTTACATATCCTAATAGCCTCAAATTTTATCTTTTAGCATGTGTCAGATTACCCTTCCTCTTAAAGGCTGGATAATATTCCATTGTTACACACATGCCATGTTTTGTTTATCCATTCCAATAGGCATTTGGGACATTTAGCTACTATGAATAATGCTGCTAAGAACATGAAAGTATCTCGATTAGATTCTGCTTACAAATCTTTGGACATATCTAGAAATGATATTGCTGGATCACATTAGTAATTTTCTACTGTCTTACACAGTGGTCCCACCATCTTACATTCCTACCAATATTGTACAAAGGCCTCAACTTCACCACAACCTTTGTCACTTTGTCTGACAGTCGGCATCCTAATGGGTGTAAGGTAATATATCATAGTGATCTTCAGTTGTATTTCCAAATGGTTAGTGGTATTGAGCATCTTCTTGTATATACAACAAAATGCCTTACACCCATTAAAAAGTAAAATAAAACTCTTGTGTACTAATAAGACACATTCTAAGTAAAACATTAAGGGAAAAAAACCAAGGCAAACAGAAGTTTCAGAATACACTGTCACTTAAATTTTAAAAAGCAAGGAATTTTAAAAAATAAAACAAAAGCAGGGGATATGAATCAAATATGACATGTATATGTTTATGTAACTTTAGGATACTTCTGGAAGGTTACAGAAGAAACCAGCAACATGGAATGACACATTGTCATTCCATTGGGTACACTGGGTAGCTAAGAAACAGAGGGAAGAAGACTTCTCATTATATATTTTTTTCAGTCTTGTGAATTTTGAGGCATACGAATTTAATACCTATTCTTAAAAATAAAATCAGGCGAACAAATGCAACAATGGTCCTCACTGGACACCATGAATTATACAATTTGTATGAACTATGCAACCTGTATAAATAGCTTGTATGAACTATACAAGTTGTGAGGGAGATGGTAGGGAAAAAATGGGGAGAGTGAAGGAAAAAATGACACTGTCCAAAAAATATGTACTCTTACAGTGTTGGTGGCTCACACCTGTAATCTTAGCTATTCAGGAAATCTAAGGATGGTAGTTTAAAGCCAGCCTGGGCAGGAAAGTCCATGAGGCTCTTATCTCTGAATAACCAACAGAAAATCAAAAGTACTGTGGCTCAAAGTGGCAGAACAGTAACCTTGAATAAAACAGCTCAGGAACAGTGCTCAGGCTCTAAGTTCCAGCCCCATCATTGACCAAAAAGAAATGTATTCTTTATCTGACCTATGTGACTCCTCTGTATATCACTTTTATAGTAACAATAAAAGTAATAAAATAAAAACTTGGAAAATTAAGAGTCACAATGAAACCCCCGTGTATAACTAATATATGCTAATTGAAAAAAGAAGCACACTGACAAAAAATAGAGGGAGTGATAAACAAGTTGTGAATTAGGGTGATGAATATATAAAAATAATCTATACTACACATGCAGTTCTTAAAAAGTCATAAATTATTTCAAAATACAAGTTATAAAGATAAACTAAAGGATAAACAAATGTAGCAGTGGTACTCAGTAGAAGCTATGTAGAAAATGATTTATAGAACTTGTGGACAAGGATGGAAGGGAAAAACTGGGAGATAGCAAAGGAAGTGGTGCTATTATCCAAAAAGAAGTGTGCTCATTACCTTACTTATGAAATGGTAAAGGTTATGTACATCACCTTAATAATAACAATAAAAAATAATAAAAAGGATAAACTAAAAATAAAAAATGTTAAGAGAGAGGTCATAGAGGAGATTCTAAGTGGTACATTTGCAGACCAACAGAAAAACCATTTTTTTACTAGTAGACACTAGAAATAAGATTGGAATGGTACAAAGAGACCAAAGTGTTCAGCGAGTTGAAAGTCAAACTGAGGGATTTAGATTTGATACACAAGGGAATAACAAGAAAAATGAAAGCTGCTGAAGGTTTTAGTGTACGAGAGTAACATAGTAAAAGATATTTATCACAGAACTTGAATAACTGAAATCTCAGTTCAATTTTGAAAATTTTGTTTCTTTTCTTCCTTTCAGACACTTCAAAAGGGAGTTGTATAAGTCTAGCGACACAGGAGGAAATAAAGTGCCTGTGATTAAAGTGCTTTAATATGATTAGCCCTTTGGATCATTCCTCTGGGGACTCAAAGGCAAAGCTTAGTCTCTGAAATCAGTGCGAGAAATTAGTTCAGTCCTACACATGTCTGACCTTCTACTTGAAAAACTCATGAGGTCATCCTGAATATCAGCCTCAATTATTAATTCCTAAAAGGTAGTGCAGGTAATACCAAAATACTTAGGGTTTAATGCTAGGGAGAAATACCAGATCTTTATCACCATGGTCTAAAGAATTTGCACACAACAGATATTTACTACAGTTTCTGAAAATAAGCAACCTGTTTTAACTGTGGTATGAACATTTCCAGACATTCTCTTGCTTCCTTGCAACTACTGTCCGTGAACAACAAATAGCAATCACAAGCTGCTAGGAAATGACAATCAAACAAATGACTTTTTTTAACTGTAGTATATACTAAGGATAATTAGTTTTCACAACCCACAGAAACAAATACTACCTTTCTAAGGAGTGCAGGAAGTTAGAGACACTATTTCGCAGGCTCACATCTGCCACATGGAGAGCTCCACATACAACTCCCAACATGGTGTCAGGACGCTCTGCCTGAAATGAAGAAAAAGAGAACAGATCAAAAGTCTGGACACTTGGCATAATGGTCCCTCAAGTGAAATCAGAATTGAATTTGTTCTGAAGAATCAGTGAGCTAGGACAATCTCTACCCTTTGCTCTTATTTTTGAGGTTAAAAATAAACACATTTACTTTGGGGATTTGAATTAGAGGTACCACATAAGTTTTTTTTAAGCTAACTTTATAATCTAAGATTTTTCAATGAATTAATCAAAGTTTAATTAAAAAACAGACTGTCAAAAATAAATTCAAAAGGATACAAAGATTTGGCTATTGATATCTAGTGGAAATGTAGACAGACCTTTTGGCAATTTAGATAAATCTAATAATGTCTTTATACCAAATTCTGGTCAATTTTTTTTTATTTTTAATTTTTATTTTGTGCCAGTCCTAAGGCTTGATCACAGGGCCTGAGTGCTGTCCCTGAGCTTTTTTGCTCAGACGCCAGCACTCTACTTGAGTCATGGCTTTTTTTCAGGGATAGTTTATTGGAGTTTTATAGGCCTTCCTGCAGGGCTGGTTTCAAACTGTGCTCCTCAGATCTCAGCCTCCTGAGTCAAAAGGATTATAGGCTTGAGCCACCAATGCCTAGCCAATTGTTTATTTTATTTTATTTATTTATTTATTTATTTTTTGCCAGTCCTGGGCCTTGGACTCAGGGCCTGAGCACTGTCCCTGGCTTCTTTTTGCTCAAGGCTAGCACTCTGCCACTTGAGTCACAGTGCCACTTCTGGCCATTTTCTGTATATGTGGTGCTGGGGAGTCGAACCCAGGGCTTCAAGTATACAAGGCAAATGCTCTTGCCACTAGGCCACATCCCCAGCCCCCCAACTGTTTCTTTTTTAAAACTTTTTTCTGTTTTTGGTCAGTCATGGGGCTTGAACTCTGGGCCTGGGCGCTGTCCCTGAGCTCTTCAGCTCAAAGCTAGTGCTCTACCAGTTAGCCACAGCACTACTTCCATTTTGTGAGTGGTTTATTGGAGTTAAGAGCCTCATAGACTTTTCTGCTTGGGCTGGCTTTGAACTGTGATCCTCAGATCTCAATCTCTCCTGAGTAGCTACGATTACAGGCTTGAGCCAGCGGTGCCTGGCTTAAAACATATTTTTGAGTAACTTAAAATAGCTCAGCAATTCAAGAATAAGAATTGACAACTGGGGGACTGGGAATATGGCCTAGTGGTAGAGTGCTCGCCTGGTATACATGAAGCCCTGGGTTCGATTCCTCAGCACCACATATATACAAAAAGCCAGAAGGGCGCTGTGGCTCAAGTGGCAGAGTGCTAGCCTTGAACAGAAAGAAGCCAGGGACAGTGCTCAGGCCCTGAGTCCAAGCCCAGGACTGGCAAAAAAAAAAAAAAAATTGACAACTGAAACAGGTCCCTCTCACCAATACTTAGTTCACGTTGGTGCCTTAAAACCATACTGAACATCAAATAAAGAGAAAGTAATATTTTAATCCTTGAATATTTCTCTTTAAAGGTAATACTAGAACACAGAAAATGACTGTGTAACACACTATGTGTATGTGCAATGAAAGTAATAAATACCTAAAATGTAGCTTAAAGATATTCTCCTATGCATTGTCAGGCTGACATCTGACACTATCCAGCCAGTAGCCTAATTGTAGAAATTTATAAATTAAATGCACATACACATTACTTTTATTGTACACAGTAGGTTAGTAGTAACACAGGTATGTAGAGATGTATCTCAATCATCAGCCCAGCACAAGCGCTTTAGTTTTTAGTACTAGAGTTTGACCTCAGGACCTCATGCCTGCTAACCATGCTTCCAGTCATTTTTTTTAACAAGTTTTAAGACAAGAGTATCAATTTTTGTCCAAAACCACAATCCTCATGATGTAAGCTTCCTGTGTAGCTTATTCAGCTACTGGTTGAGAAAGGGTCTCACAGGGATGCCTGGGCTGGCGATGAACCATGGTCCTCCCAATTCTAATAACCCAAGTAGCTAAGACTACAGGAAGGAGCCCCCCCTGCACCAAATAAAAACACTTTGAATCTTAAATATTTTAGATAGACCATTGACATTACAATCAAATTTCACCTGGGGAAAAGGAATGATCACAACACAAACCTATTAAAATAAAAATTAAAAACCCTAGACTCAAGAGATTATTTATGCAAGAAGAAAAAGGTATACCTGCACTTTTTCTGCTATCAGTCTGTCCAGCCAGCCAGTGTCAATTCTATTCAATTGAAAGCTTTCAGTCTCTAACAATTTGATCAGGTATTCAACTGTGGTTCGAAAATCACCTCGAATAGATAGCTCCTTCAAAGCCACCACCATATTTCTATTGGAAGAACAGAAGACAATCTGTTTCAGCAACAAATGTTTTATTGTTTTTCAATCATTTTAAAAGAATGGTTTCATTCCTTGGAAGTCTTGGGAAGGCAAGGGGACAGAAAAGCAGTTCCAAGAACAAATAATCGTTGCACGTGTAAGTATACTCATTCACATACATACCAAATAGAATTTGCAAGAAGGTATACTTATAAATTCTCTGCTAGTACCAGAAAAGCATGAGCAAGTCAGATATATTTCATCACACAGAACATAGAGTAAATCATATGTAAACCACCCTCCACATTCATCTGTTATTTTCCATCATTCATTAATTCACACATTTATTGTTGACTAGAACTAATATGTTCTATGTATCTTAATTAAAGTGTAATTTATCCTTTTACCTTACTTATGTATAACTTATATGCAACAAAATACACTTAAGAGTATAGAGTTCAATGAGTTTTGATAAACTTATAAAGTATATTAGAATTTTTTATAAGTAGGCTACTGAAATATCAGCCTGACAATGCATAGGAGAATATCTTTAAGCTACATTTTAGGCATGTGAAATGACTTGTTCATTACTTTCATTCTTTCCCAATTAAGTATCAAATTATTTTCTTTTTTGTCAGTCCTGGGGCTTGAACTCAGGGCCAAGCACTTGTCCCTGAGCTTTTTTGTTCAGGGCTTGCAATCTACCACTTTGAACCGTAGCTTACTTCTGGTTTGGGGATGGTGAAATGGAGAGAAAAGTCTCACAGACTTTCCTTCCCTAGGCTGATTTGAACCGTGAGCCTCAGATCTCAGCCTCCTGAGTAGCTAGGATTATAGGATTGAGCCACCAGTGCCTGGCTAAATGATTGCATTTTACAAGGCAAGCACTCTTGCCACTAGGCCATATCCCCAGCCAATGATTGCATTTTAACAGTAGACTTTTTTTGTATATATATGTCTAGGGTCTATCCTGAACCACTTTCTTCAACAATACTTATTATGTACCTACATGCTCAAGACACACAGGATCATAAGGAAGAAAAAATAAAGACATAGTAATCATATTCAAAATATACATATATAAATATATGTATGTATGTATGATTTTTTTTTCCTTCTAGGAACCTTTCCAGGACCAAGTTAACTGACTCAGCCATATACTCCTTTACTGCATTTCTATAATTCCACCATCATCACATTCACTACACTGTGGGATTTTGTTGTTGTTAAGTAGTTCTACAAAGGAATTTCAATTCCACAAGTCAGGTTATGACCAAAATATATCACGATCAATGTCACCCCTTCCATTGTCTACCTCCTCTTTTCCCATCCCATCCACTGTGTTTATGCCTTTGGATTATACGTTTCCATGATGACAGACACCCTATTTTGGTCCTTACGATACTACCAGAACCAATATATAGTAGATACCAGAAAATATTTGTTGAGTGAAATGAATGAATAAGTGAACAGAGGGAAACAGCAAGAACAAAATAGAGGGAGAAGAAAATATAGGCTGTGACTGTGAATGGTATAATTGAAGCAAAAGGTCTGAGGAGAGTGAATAGGCAAATTCATTCATTCAACAATTATTTCCTGAATGCTTGCTGTATCCAATGGATATACCAGTTCTCATAGTAGTTATATTGTGTTCTATGGAAAACACTAATGTATGGAAAACTACTTGTAACTTTGGAAACATGGGTTGGGACTATTACAGAGAATAAGGCTCTGTCAAGTTGAAAATGTTAAGGACAGAACAAAAAAAACCTCTGATCTGAACTTGTGGCATGTTATCTAGAAGCAAGCTTATTGTAAAATATTTTTACCATATCAAAGTTAACCTAGTTACCTTTATTCTACAAAGAATTATACAGGGCAGGGAAGAAGTAAGGAGAAAGGCTTCTGAAACAGGTCATAGGATATGCTGTAGAAAATACCAGTGGTCTTGCCTAATCAAGACTTAATACCACTAGAGGCCAGTCTGGCAACATACATGAGGTATATGGATGGGGTAATGTGTACCAGAGTTCACTTTTTTTTTTTCCATCTCCAACTTTTAAATACTTTTTCCATCTCCAACTTTTAAATACTGGCAAGTTAAAAACAATCAAACAAAAAACAAACCATTGTGAGCTGATTAAAACACATCTACAAACTGAGACTGGCCAGAAAGCTACCAGTTTGCAAGCTCTAGTGCAAAGTTTCTTCACTGACAGAGGAGGATGAGGCAGTAAAGGGCAGCACTGTGCTAATGTTTGGTTTGGCTTCTGGTAGCACTCTATAAATTTGTAAAATTCTACTTACAGTTTTAGCCAAATGGAGGACATAAAGAACAAAACAGAAGGGATGGGTGAGAATGGTGAAGGGGGTGACATTGATCAAAACACATTATATTCATAAACTGCTTTGTTGAATATCAAGGCCTTTGTACAACTACTTAATAGACATATTTAAAAAGGAAAGAAATGTTGAGATTTCTCTACATCTGAAAATGTTATTAAAAACTAAGAGTATATTTTTGCACAACGCCTTGTCAAAAATATTTGTGTTCAATTAATAAATAAATTAAATTTAAAAAAAGAGACAGGAAGGACAAAAAAAACTAAGAGTATTGATACTTATTTATTAGTTTATAGCTGTGTACAGTTCAAAGGTGAGCAAATTAAAAAATTAATTAAAAGATGGGGGTGTAGCTTCTGGTAGAACAAATGAGTGAGGCCCTGAGTTTAAACACTAATATCCCAAAAAAGAAAGATAAGAAAGGAAGGGGCTGGGAATATGGCCTAGTGGCAAGAGTGCTTGCCTCGTATACATGAAGCCCTGGGTTCAATTCCCCAGCACCACATATATAGAAAACGGCCAGAAGTGGCGCTGTGGCTCAAGTGGCAGAGTGCTAGCCTTGAGCAAAAGAGAAGCCAGGGACAGTGCTCAGGCCCTGAGTCCAAGGCTCAGGACTGGGAAAGAAAGAAAGAGGGAGGGAGGGAGGGAGGGAGGGAGGGAGGGAGGGAGGGAGGAAGGAAGGAAGGAAGGAAGGAAGGAAGGAAGGAAGGAAGGAAGGAGAAAGGGAGGGAGGGAGGGAAGGGAGGGAAGGGAGAAAGGAAGGAGAGAGGGAGAGAGAGAGGGAGGGAGGGAGGGAGGGAGGGAGGGAAGGGAGGGAAGGGAGGGAGGGAAGGGAGGGAAGGGAGGGAAGGGAGAAAGGAAGAAAGGAAGGGAGGGAGGGAGGGAGGGAAGGAGGGAGGGAATTTGGAGTTATATCTTGAGGCTCTGAGTCCAACCTCCAGTATCAAAAAAAACAACAAAAAACTACAGCTGTACCTCTATTTCTATGACTTATTTTATACCAAGCTCTTGATACTAAGCATCTGCCTCTTTCCAATAATAATACTATCCTGTGGGGGAAAATATTATATTTTAAAGCAAATTACTTTATAAGTTTATCAAAAAGAATATTTGAGGACTGGGGCTGTAGTTCAAGTGGCAGAGCATCTACCTAGCATGTGCAAGACCCTGGGTTCAATCACAAAAACAAAACCAGCAAACAGAAAAACATGGGCCAAATACTGCATAAGTTAACAAACACGAATCCAAGTACATACAAGACATTTTTTCAAAGATGTTATCCATAATATAAGGTAAATGATTCCCATTCTCGTGTTTATACCTTCACAAAGGATTAGCACAAATTTGTTTGGCAAAATGCAAACAAATGTTTTATACTCACGAAATTGCTTCTTCTCTGTTTTCTCCCCAGGAAAAGCAGTGACCAAACTGAGAATCAGCAAATTCATGAAGTCCTCCTGCAGCAGCAACACTGAAATAACCCCAAACATTCTTATTGCTGCGGAAATTTAGTTCCTGAACTGTTCCTGAGCTTGGCTTAAAACCCTGTTAAAAAATGAATAACGAGAGACCGTGTTGTTTTTCCAAGAGAGCACTGTTACAGTCTATATTCAGGCTTGGTATAAATTATGTATAGTTGCAGACATAGCACACAAAATCATAAAGGCCAAACAAGGCTCAGTGCTACAAACCCATTGAAGACTCTAAAGTAAAATGGACAGTAAAACAATGATCACTTATCTGCCAAGAACTTCTATAAATTTCTCTCTCCAGAGGAATCCAATATACTTCAAATGTATGTTTATAAGGGAAAGGGGAAAAAAGCATAAACCTTTTTAAGTGATAAGTTACCTCATCAGGATTTTCACTTGTGATCCGAGCAGCGATAACATGGCCTCTTGGACTAGGAACATGAGAAGAATTTTCAAAATCAATGGGAGTATCACCCCAGGGAGAGACCCCATACATCATACGGATATCCTTGATTCTAAATAGAGGGATCCCCATGGCAATCTGAAAGGTAACAAATACATATCATTCATTTAACTTTTCTTAAAACACAGAAGCTATCAGATTCCTTTTTTTTTCCTTTTTGTAACCACAACCTAAAACATGCCAATCTTATGAATGTATTTTACAATCATCAATCTTACCTTACTTGAAATACAATATAACCACAGATAAGTCACTAGATTATTCCTTACTCATAAAAATGACCTCAAATTCCTACAGATCTGAGTTTCTCTCTGTTGTCATTTCTCTATGAGGGGTAAGAATGAAGCTATCCAATGAAACAGTTGATGTTACTAGCAATCCATGAAGTTCAGTTAAAAAAAACTCTCAACAATATTCTAAGTAATTTTTCCATTCCCACAAACTACTGGAAGAAGTAAATAAACTAGTTCTTTAACTACAAGGTATTCCCAAAATGAGCAAAGAAAAACAATAAAAGTAATATCAAACCTTATCATTAGCTACTAATGCTTCATGGACGCAGAGAAGGCAATGATACTGACAGTTGCATTATAAAAACAAAACAATGTATACTACCACAATCTTGCCAGGAAAAGCCTAGAACACCACTCTGATAAATTTTTATGAGGAAAAAAAGCTGGGCCTCCAGTGGCTCATGCCTATAATCCTAGCTAAACAGGAGGCTGAGATCTGAGGATTGGCGTTCAAAACCAGCCCAGGCAGGAAAGTCTATGAGACTCGAATCTCCAATTAATCACAGAAAAAGCCAGAAATGGTGCTGTGGCTCAAGTGGTAAAGTGCTAGCTTTGAGTAAAAGGAGCCCAGGACAGCACCCAGGCCCAGAGTTTCAGCTCCAGGACTGGCAAAAATAAATAAATAAATTACTGCAATAACCCTAGAACCAGGAATAGAAGCTAGTTACAAAATTGCAAAGTTTTGCTGGTGTTGGTGGCTCACTCTTGTAATCCTAGATACTCAGGAAGCTGAGGACCGAAGTTCAAAGCCATCCCAGGCAGGAAGTCCATGAGACTCATCTCCAATTAGCCACCAGAAAACCAGAAGTGGTACTGTGGCTCAAGTGGTAGAACACTATCCTTGAGCTGAAGAGCTCAGGGACAGTGCCCAGGCCTAGAGTTCAAGCCCCATAAGACTGACCCCCACACAAAAGAAAACATTGCCAAGTTTTTAATAATGAAATAACCGAATAAAGCATTAGGTTTTTACAGTTTCTTCCTAAAGTATGAGAACTTGTATCAGATGTGTCTGAGTAGTAAATGCAGTAATATGTCTATTTGTACCTTATCAGGAAAACTAACTCACACACATATACCCCCAAAAAGCAAAAGAGCAACAAACATTAGGTGAGACTCAGATAGGAGGTGCTTCTCTTTAATCAGACACTGGTTAAACAAGTTTTTCAGGCACCTCCAACATTCCTAACTTCTCTATATTCTAACTGAAGCCCAGTTCAGGGTGACTCACCTGGAGTTGTGCTGCAGGGAGATTGACGTCAGCTACCATCTCTGTACAAGGGTGTTCCACCTGTAGCCGAGGGTTGAGTTCCAGAAAGTAGAAGCTGCCATCCTGGCTATACAGGTATTCCACAGTTCCAGCACTCACATAACCAACCATTTTGGCAAGTTTCACTGCACACTTGAAAGACAAGCAAATATATTACCTTACCCAGCTACTCAATCACTGCAATGACCTACAGTCTCTCCCTGGCTCAACTATACAGTGTTTAGGAAGAGTCACCAAAGACTTTTGGCTACATGACAGCAAATTTCACCCTTTATTTATATGCAATATCCTGGGACATGGATGACAAACTCAATGTCACCATCAGATCACAAGCAACTTTACTCCATCAGACGACATAAGGAATTAAGCAAAAATGAATTGGAACAAAACCTAGAGATTGCCCCATGGCTTCTAGTATTCTGTATGTTCCCTACCACCCACTTTTCAAAAACATTGCTATCAAGCTAATAAACTGGATTTTCTAATACCTTAGTATGCTTTAACCATCAGGATGATGGTTAACATCGATGAGTGATATGCCTAACTTGTAAACTCAATTTTGAAACAAAAATCGCTTGTCTTCTTCCTGGCTTTTCCTTTCTTATGCACTAGGACATGATTATGGCAGTACAAGACATTTCAATCATGGAGATGAGAACACAGAAAGAGTGACAAAGAAAAATAAGCAAGAACTTCCCTCCCTAGACAGTCTCATAGAATAAAACTCCTTCATTAAATAATAATAAATAAAAACTGGGCCTACACTATCATTGGAAATAAAAGTAATCTCTTTCTTATTAGGGTTAGTAGGCTTTTTTGATCTTTTTATCTTTTTTTTTTTTTCTGGCTCTACAAGAATTTTGAATCCAATGCCTACCATTTGTTAGGAAGGTATTCTACTTCTCAAGCCACACTCCCAGCTCTTAGATCATCTTATTATAGAAGCTTTAACAATACTTTATTTAATATAGACCTTAGTGACTACTGGCAGGATGTGCTGCTGTTTTAAAAAATTAAAATATATAAAATGGATTACCAATAGGGGGTAGCTAACAAACAAACAGTACCAGCAGGAAAGTGGTGGTCTCCTTGTTACAGCATGATGTAACACTTAGTGAATTACTTCCTACAATTCTGGAGGGTTGACCATATATAACACAACTAAGAGAAATGATTCATATACTGAAAAATCTAAGTGCTCTTGTGCCTCAAAAACAATTTATCTAATTCTTACTCTGAAGTAATTTGGTATCAAAGATCAGATTTAAGAAAAGTGCTATAGTTTCAGCTGGCCCCAAGGCAGAAAACATTAAATCCAAGAGACAGAGATGAGCTAAGTGAAGAAGCATATCTCAGAACTAAAGTTGCTAAATCTAGAAGAAATTGCTGAGTGTGGTTACTCCATTCTGAAGCTGAGTATTTTTTAAAAAGGCATAGAAGTTACTGTGCAAGCTATATTTCTAAATAATCCATCAGCCCATCCACCAAAAAAAGCCTGTGACATTGATGACTGGAGCAACAATTGTACCTATACCAACTGAAAATGTGTTGTCAAAGTTTTCTCAAAGCAGGCATAGTCTGCAAAGCCCAATTCACAAAGAAACAAACAGGATTTTCCCAGGAACAAAGTCTGGCATTTTAAAGGATAATGGACAAGGGACTGTGAAGGAGCAGGACCAGAGCAGCCGTATACACATGAAGTACTACTTCACAAAATAGCAAGCAATAAACACAATTTATGCCCAGAAAAATTTGTTGACTGCTGTATACTAATGACTGCTGAATACCTTAATGATATTCGATGAGAAAGGAAGAGGAATAAAAACTTGTATTTAGGTCACTGGACCACTACGAAAACAAATACATGTGTAAAAGAATGTTTACCACCTAGAGATCATGGGTGATCTAGAGATCTTATGTACATCTTGAATCTATAATAACTGTGTTACTAGTAAGGACTTAAGGCTACTTTCCTTGGAGAAAGGCTAAGAATATTCTGAGTATGAAATAAAGAATAAAAATAAAGAATAATGGGTAGCCAAAAGGGCACACTGAGGCACAGGTTACTAAATGCCCTCCAACATCTTTCTTCATCTTTTTAGGAAAATAATCTCCTGAATTTTAGCCAAATATATAATAACTTAGCTAGTGACTACAGTTCCTAACATCTTTTATGCTAAGCAGGACTGAATTTTAGCTAATGGAACAAGAACATAAGTGACATATGTGACTTATAGATCATGTTTTTATCTGCTTGCTCTGTCTTTCTTCTTCCCCTTCCACTGACTACAATTAGAAGATAATCCTGTGACTTTTCTTAATCATGAAGAAGATAACATCATCTAAGTGCAAAGGTTGGCAAACTTTTTTGCAAAAAGTCAGATTGTAATTGTTCTCAACTTTGTGGAAAACACAATTTTCCACAGCTCTTTAGTTCTCTCATAATAAAGTAGACACAGAAAATACAAAGGATACTCAATGATCTAAAAGTAGTTAACAAATTATTTAAAAATTCAGTATTGACTAGAGATAAAGATATTGATTTTCTTTTTGGCCAGTCCTGGGGCTTGAACTCAGGGCCTGAGCACCATCCCTGAGCTTCTTTTGCTCAAAGCTAGCGCTCTACCACTTGACCCACAGTATTGCCTTGACTTTTTCTGAGTGGCTTACTGACTATTAGAGTCTCATGGACTTTCCTGCTTGGGCTGGCTTCAAACCACAACCCTCAGCTCTCAGCCTCCCAAGTAGGTGGATCATGGGTGTGAGCCACCAGCATCCAGTCAATATTGTGCTTTTTAACCTGATTGTTTGAGGTTTTTAACAAGCAGTTCCATTTTTTTTGATTGATTAACACCAAGTCTCAAAGGAATCTATTGAAATCCATTATTTTCTTAAAACTTTAAGTATCTTGAAAGTTCACATGATAGATCATTTCTCATCAATTTTTTTTCTAAGAGAAAGATAAAACAGTCATCAACTTCAGAATCATTACTTGCAACTGCACTGTCAGGCTGGCATACAAACTGAATGAAAAAGAAAGAAAAAATAAAACATTTAATAGACATACCTGTTCCATATGTTCAAATACTGCTGGGGTAGCAATAGCAGCAGGTGCCTCTTCAATAATCTTCTGATGCCTGCGCTGTACAGAGCAATCACGACCAAACAAAGAGATGGCATTTCCGTACTGATCTGCTAGGATTTGTACCTCGAGGTGACGAGACTGTTTAGCTAGTCTCATCACAAATATTGGAGATCCAGGGACTTCAGCTTGAACCTATGTTAGAAAATGAAATAAAACAAATCCTTATTACGTAGTAAATATTTATTCTGCACTGATAACTTCCTTTGATTTCCATAAGCTGATACCTACAAGTGTGAGTAGCTGTTAATCAGAAGGAAAATAAGATGAATAAAAGATAGTATATACCCTGATCTATTTTTAAGGTATTACATTCTGAGTTATTTAACTCTATTAGCGAATACAAAAATATAAAACATCCAGTATGTTACAAGGGTAAACACAAAATACTTGACAACACATACACATGTACTGATCCCACAACAATGCAAAATACCATCATGTACTGCATACAGTCCAATGTGAAACATGCTCCAAACTAGATGCTTCTCTGGTTCACAATACATTACACATAGTGGTATTGAAGTCAAAGGACTTCTTTCTATCTTTAATTCTGAAAACCGCTATGAGTAAGAACATTGGTAATTTCTTTCACATCAAAGATACACCTGTGTTTTCTGATTTCCAGAGTTTCTACTCCTATTTCAACTGGTGATCTTCTTTCTCCTTTGAAAGCATTTTTTTCCCTCCAGATGCTCTAGGATAATGTCTATGTTTTATACCCAAGTTTGGGGAAGGTCAGGTGGCAAATTAAGTCTAATAAGCTTAGATGTGATTTTGTCTTGCTTTGGGCTCATACTATCTTTTGAATCAGTGTGCAGTATTTTTTAAGCCATTCAAGGAAATTATTAGCCATCATCTCTTCAAATAAGACTTCCTGCTTCATTACTTCTTCATTGTTTCTGCTTCATCCTCTTTCTCTTCTTCTCTGAGACTTAAAGTGCCTGATGAAAAATCATTTTGCTGTATCTCATCTGCCTTGTATGCTTTTCATTTTTTAGCTGTTCGTCTATATTATAAGTCTATATAATAAGTCTGTTTATAATGCTTATTTGAACAGCTATCACATGCATGTGCATATCATCATCTGATAACTAGAGTAGGGCTGACTGATCCTATTCACATGTTTGGCTATATGTTGTTGGCTATTGACTGGGAGGTCTAGGGAGCCACACTAGAACATGCTTGTTTCTATTCCATGTGGCATCTCACCTTCCAGTATGCTACACCAGGCTTCTTTAGTGTTCCTAGAAGGCCAGGGAAAAAGTGGTAGTCTTGAAGGGTACACTGTAGAATTTACATATCATTTTGGCTACTTAGTCATGGTTTAAGCAAGCAACAAGGCCAGGTCAGCTACAATTCAAGCAGTGAGGGAAGAGATGCCATCTCTTGAGAGGAGGAACAGCAAAGTCACACTCAAATGGGTTGTACCTACAGGAACAGGAGGAGTTATTGCTTCCAGCTCTACAAACAATCTACTATGGTCCACTCTATGGCTACAATAATTCACATACCTCCCACATGCAAATTAGGCTCACCTCTCCTATGACACCCCCCCCAAGTCTCATCCAATCATGGCATCTGGCTTGACATCCACTTTCCTCATGGCACATGACCAGAAGTAAGTAAGATTCTTAAGATTAGGGACAGCTCTTCAGGCACAGTTTCTCTTTATCCAAAGACCTGGGAACTCAAAAGACGAGTTATCTGCCCCAACACCTCCAACATTCAATGATGAAATTAGGAGAAAGAACTAAAAAAGATACTCCTGTTCAAAAAGGACAAGATGGAAGGTAAATAGTGGTCACTAGTTCACAGCAATTTTTAAATCCAGATGAATACAAGGGGATTTTACTCTAGAGGAATGGATTTTTTAATACGGTTCTGTACCCTTTTAGGAAGTGTACCCACTTTAGAGGTGGGTCCCTAATCACAGAACATGCACATGCACACACGCACGCACACACACACACACACACCCTGTTCACTCTACTGAAAATTCTCTTTTTATTAGAAATAACCAATGCTTAGAGCTCAACAACATTCTGTCTGCTTCCTGTCCGCTTCCTGTCCATAAAAAGTTGAAGGCCCGGGGCTGGGAATGTGGCTTAGACATAGAATGCTTGCCTAGCATGCACAAAGCCGTGGGTTCAATTCCTTAGCACCACATACAAAGAAAAAGCTGGAAGTGGCACTGTGGCTCAAGAGGTAGAGTGCCAGCCTTGAGCAAAAAGAAGCCAGGGACAGTGCTCAGGCCCTGAGTCCCAAGCCCCAGGACTGGCAAAAAAAAAAAAAAAAGTTGAAGGCCCAAAGGCTTCTGTTATTGTATAGGTTTAAAATGTCCCCCAAAAGGCTCATATGTTAAACATATAGACTCCCACTGCAACAGTTAACAGGTGGTTTTCTGGGGTGATTGAATCAAGAAAGCGCTCATCTCACTGATGGATTAACCTGCTGATCAGTCCATAATTGAATGGACCACTGGAAGATAATAGAAACTAGAAAGTAAGGACCTTAATGGAGGCCGTAGGCCACTAAGAACATGAACTTGAAATATAAATCTTATCCCATGTGCTCTCTTTGCTTCCTAGCTCCTTGAGGTGAGCAGCTTTCCTCTGCCACAATGCTTCTGCCATGATGAACTCCCTTACTGTAGGCCCCAAAGTCACTGGACCAAGCAACCATTAACTGAAATCTTTGAAACTATGAGACAAAATAAATCTCTCCACTTTTTAAAAAACTGTATTTTATTACCTTTTAGTTGTACAAAGAAGTTACCATCTAATAAATCAATATCTAGGTACAATGCATCTTGTATAAAGTCACCCATCTCATCATTCTCTCCCATCCTTCCCAACTCAAACCCCTCCTTTAATTTCCTTAATTTCATAGGATATGTATTGAATATTATAATTGTATTCTCCCCCAATTCCTCTCTTCATTCATCTACCTCCCTCCCCTTAGCACTTGCCCAGTTTCCCAGTACTCATTCTGTCGGACTGTGAGTTTTTCTAAGGAATTACACCATAATATTTGTTAATATATCTCAATGATGAAATTAGAAGAAAAAACTAAAAAAGATACTCCTGTTCAAAACGGACAGGATGGGAGGTAAATAGTGGTCACCAGTTCACAGTAATTTTAAAATCCAGATGGATACATGGGGTACATTTGCATACAACTCTCTGTTTACTTGTACATTTATAAATTAGTTCTAGATTTCACATGTGAGTGAAAACATGCATCTTTTGTCTCTCTGGGCCTAACTTACTACACTTATTTTTTTTCCAGGTCCATATGTTTCTTTGCAAATGATACATCATTTTAATGGATAAGTAAAATTCCTCTCTTTAAACTGTTTTTCAGGCATTTTATCACAATGACAGAAAGCTAATTGCCTTTTCTCATCTTAAACTACTTCTGTCTCTTAATTCCTTTGGTACAATCATCAATACAAGTCACTTGACAACTTTGTGAGTTTCCTATGGATCATGTTGAAGTTAAAAGTTTAACTCAAAACCATATGCACTGAATTTTTATGTAGACTTCTCTACATTCTGTGCATGTCTAGGTACCGTGGGGAAACATCTTTAATATTACTAGAAGAATGTTCTCAGAATTGAAAAGGTAATGTACTAGGTACAACATAAATTTCTGAGGTCTTTCTTAAAGTCACCAGCACTCTGGATTTGATCTTTATTTTAAATCCTTTCCTTTCTTTTCATTTTTGGTGGTACTGGAGTTTTAACTCAAGGATTTTACTTGAGTCACCATAAGACCTTTTTTGCTTCTGTCATTTTTTCAGATAGAGTCTCCAGTTTCAGCCTGACTGGACTCATACTTTGACCTTCCAATTTACAGCCTTCTGTGTTCCTGGAATTACCGGTGAGAGCTACCTTGTTCAAGCCCTTGACCTAAACTGAGACATGTTTTACATGGCAGTTAGAAAAACTGGAAAGTAGAAACAACATATTTTCAAACACAAGTTCTAACTTCTTTATACAAATTCTGCTAACAAAATATCTTCTCCAGCTCATTTGTTATAATCCCTTAGCATAAGCAACTAGAAGCATTCCATAGATACTTTTAGTTCTTTGTCTAGAAATTCATGACTATATTATATACATTCTCTGTCTTTCAAGTTATCTTAGACACTTTTTGTAACAGTTGTACCATTATGGGACATGAATTATCTCTTTTCCAGAATCTAATAACAATCATTTTCCTACTTTTCTAGCTCCCACTAAACAGTCTGCTCACCATTACTACAACCTGCATTCACATGCCTCTCATTGAGTTTTCTAGCTTCCACTTACGTGCCAGTTTTGAAGGGAATGTCACATCCTTTTCACTATGGCACTATCATACCTGTAAGCATCAATATCTGTGTTGGTTATCTACTGATAGATACCTACAAATGTGCAAAAATGTAGTGACTCAGGATAGCAACCATTTTACTTGCTTATGATTCTGTGGATCAGCACTGTGAGCTGGGCTCAGCTGGTGATCTTGTCACTCTTTGACCAATATGTGAGGCTTATTCCGAGGGAAAGGGCACAAACTACACAACCAATTAGTTTAGGCTTCAGAATTTGTGTAGCATTTCTGCCACATTCTACTGGTCAAAACAAGTCCAAACCCAGTTTAAATTCAAAGGGCAGAAAAGGGGATTCTATTTTCTGATGGAAAGAGAATACCATTATTCTGTATAGTACAGTGGAAGGTGTACAGAGATGACAGGAGTTTCCATGGTCATCTTTGCAAAGACTAGCCCAGACTGCTCTATATTGTTCATTCTTTGTCTCTCTTCGTGCTTCACAATAAATTATCTTCTTTTTTTTTTTTTTCCAGTCCTGGGGCTTGGACTCAGGGCCTGAGCACTGTCCCTGGCTTCTTTTTGCTCAAGGCTAGAACTCTGCCACTCGAGCCACCGCGCCACTTCTGGCCATTTTCTGTATATGTGGTGCTGGGGAATTGAACCCAGGGCCTCATGTATATGAGGCAAGCACTCTTGCCACTAGGCCATATCCCCAGCCCCATAAAATTATCTTCTATTTCCAGCAATTAAATCTTTCCTTGACTGCATTGGATATTAATTTTAGTGATTGCATTTTCAGTTCTAGAATTTTCACTTGTTTCTTCTGTACTCAAATTCTCCATCTTGCCATTAACTTCTCTGAATGCATTAAACATGGTTACTATACATCCTATTCTGAGTTTATTACCAAATCTTCTGTGGATCTGATTCTACCAACTTTTGTTTTTGTTTTTTTCCACTTCTTTGTTTGGTCTTGCTGAAGTCTCAACTCAGGGTATCACACACGTACCAAGCAAGTGTTCTGCCATTTGATGCATTCTCTAAGCCCTTGATTTTAGTTCTTCTTGGTTTTCAACCTTTCTTTCTTGGTTTTCAATCATGTAGCTTTTCAATCATGTGCTTGCTTAGTTTGTCTTTGGTACTTAATACACCACATGAAAAGTTAATAGAAATAATTTAAAATTCTTGGGCTGGGAATATGGCCTAGTGGTAAAAGTGCTTGTCTCGTATACATGAAGCTCTGGGTTCGATTCCTCAGTACCACATATATAGAAAAAGCCAGAGGTGGTGCTGTGGCTCAAGTGGCAGAGTTCTAGCCTTGAGCAAAAAGAGGCCAGGGACAGTGCTCAGGCCCTGAGTTCAAGCCCCATTACTGGCAAAAAAAAAAAAAAATTCTTGGTGTTATAGTTTCTATTCTCTGAATGACCTAACTGAATAAAACTTGAGTTAAATTGGACATTTCATTAAATTTTCCTCCTGCTAATAACAAGCAAGTGAAGACTAGAGGAAGCCTAGACTAGATACAGACAAAAAAAATTAGGGACTGGGAATATGGCCTAGTGGTAGAGTGCTTGCCTCGCATACATGAAGCCCTGGGTTTGATTCCTCAGCACCACATATATAGAAAAAGCCAGAAGTGGCGCTGTGGCTCAAGTGGTAGAATGCTAGCCTTGAGCAAAAAGAAGCCAGGGACAGTGCTCAGGTTCTGAATTCAAGCCCCAGAACTAGCAAAAAATAAAAATTAAAAAGTTAAATATTCTCTGGATATCCAAATCACAATATGAGTTAAATCATACATCTCTAAAATACATGTTAGTTGAAATAAACAAAACCACTTGCACTCTACCTGTCTGAACAGATTAGGAAAGTCATCTGCGTTGTTGACTTTTCTGATTCCCTTTCCTCCTCCTCCTTCTGAGGCCTTGATCATTACTGGATATCCAACTTCTTCTGCTGCCTTCAAGAAAAGAAAGGAAAAATACAAATTGTATTAATTAGTAGGACTGGCATGTTCTCCCTTTAAGAAAGCTACCATAGCTAGATATGGCGGCTCATACTTGTAATCTTAACTCTTTGGGAGGTTGAAATCAGAAGGGTTGAGGTTCCACACAAGTCTTAGCAAAAAAGTTGTTAATGCTGGGCACAGTGGCTTATGTTTGTCATTTCAGCTACACAAGAGGCTGAGATCAGAAAGATCATAGTTCCAAAATAGCACTCCTCCCAAAAATAAAGATTCATGATTAGGGGATGAGTAGGGCTGGGAGAGATGGGGGAGAATGATGAAAGTGATGACATTAATCAATAAGTATTATACTGGGCTGGGGATATGGCCTAGTGGCAAGAGTGCTTGCCTTGTATACATGAGGCCCTGGGTTCAATTCCCCAGCACCACATATACAGAAAATGGCCAGAAGTGGCGCTGTGGCTCAAGTGGCAGAGTGCTAGCCTTGAGCAAAAAGAGGCGAGGGACAGTGCTCAGGCCCTGAGTCCAAGTCCCAGGACTGGCCAAAAAAAAAAAAAAAAGAAGTATTATACTCATTGACATGAAACTCCATCTCAGTAGAAAAAGCTGCATACAGTAGTACACATCTGTCATCCTAGCTATGGTGGGAAATGTGAATAGGAGCATCTCATTCCAGGCTGTCCCAGGGCAAATAAAGAGACCCTATGTTAAAAGATAACTAGGGTGAAAAGGGTTGGAGGGACAACTCAAACATCAGAGGCCCTGACGGGTCAGTTTGGAAGAAGAAACTTGAGCATGCATAGCATATCCTCTTTCTCTTCAAGATCAATCTATTGTACAGAATATATGTTTAATAGCTCTTAGCCAGAATTATAAAAATTGTGTCTCTGTAGAAGAAAAGCTGGTTATGCAGCACTACCAGTAATGAGGGAAGGAATGAGCCTGATTAACTCTGGCATGCTGTTTAAGTTTCACTGTTCCTATAAATGTAAGCCACTTCTATTAACATCTCTTTTTATAATAAAGATGACAGTTTAGCCTCTATCTTCCTGCCTTCTTGGCTCTGAATTCAAATTAGGGTAAAAGTGCTTTGCTTGTTGGCCCTCTTCACACAATAGAAGGTGCAGAGAGGAAGATCATTAAAACACTGATTTATTCACCTAAGAAATTATCTGCCCAGAAGAACAATTTGCTTTAAGATAAAAAAGTTTAACTACATCTCCTGGTCTTACAATAACTCACATGCCAATATGGGTATAGATCATGAAACAGAATTCCCCTATTTGTGATTATAACTGGTCAGTTGTAAGCCATCACTCCCTAGAATTAGCAGCATACCTGCAGTCCATCATCTACATCCTTCACATAACCTTTTTCATATAGCTCCTGTGGAACATTTAAAATACGCTTTGAGAAATCATTTTCTTGCCAGTCCACACGAAGACCTGTAATAGACAACAAGGACTTGAGAGTAAGTACAAGAGCACATGTCAGTTTTCTACTGTATCTTCTTTAAAATGCTATGGCATTTTTCTAAAATTGAAAGTAGATAAGAGAAAGGATACCATAAAAACCTGATCAGTCTTTGGAGTTAACAGCATTTATCCATAGCATGGGCTGGCATTTTGGGTTCTTACATTGGAAAAACCAGAACTAATGCAGCAACTTACAAAAACAAAGGGACATACAAGACAGGGGTAGGGGATGCAGGATGGGGGTAGGGGACAGAGGGTGCGGTAGGGGAAGGGGAAAGCATGGTAAGCGTCTCACAACAACCCAGCAGGCAATATACCCTCAATTTGTGTTTTCAGGCCTGCTCCAGGACCAGAGGTCTGAGAAATAATTCAATCTTTATGAGCCCTTGGAAAAGGAAATGGCAGTTTTATTGGCCTCAGTAGAGTCATGATTCCATGCTCCCTGATTGTGCCTGTGCTCAGCCACAAGGGGAAAACTATAGTCTCTCCATTCAAACAAGAAAAAAATGTAACCTTTTAAGCCATTTGACCCAGTAAATCTGGAAAGGATATGGCAATCACCCTAAAAGCCAGTGGAACAGGGTTCAAATCTATTAAGTCTCCAGACAATGGTCATTCTCGTCTAAAAGAGGTTTTAATTTATGTTTTTATGAATGAGTACTTTTTTAAAGGTGAAGTTCATATTATTATTAACTATAATAATTCACACAGCATTCTTTAAGAAATTTGCCTAGAATGAAACAATTAAAAATATTTATCCCTCCAGCATGACTGAAAGGTTGTTTATTAACCTCATTTTCTACATCAAGGGCAACTAAGGTTCAATGGTATCAGACACTCAAAGCTAATCATCCACAGACTAGACAGACATCAAGAAAACACAGGCAAAGAAACACCTAAGTAACAAGGCTTCAGGTATTTCCTAGTGATCCAGGCCAGCCGAAAGCTGTTCAGAGGTTTAATTCTAATCCACAGCTGTTCAGAGGTCCAATATCTCTAAGCAACCCTTCAGCCTGAGAAGATCTGAATTTCTAGAAAAATAAGCATTTTCCCAAAGTCTCTTCACACCAAGTTCTAAAATCATTCCAGATCAGTTTAGCATTTGTATATGTGGTACTAAATTTGTATTCCTAAAACATGATAAGAATCATGGATTAGGGCTGGGAATATGGCCTAGTGGCAAGAGAGCCTGCCTCGTATACATGAAGCCCTGGGTTCAATTCCCCAGTACCACATATATGGAAAACGGCCAGAAGGGGCACTGTGGCTCAGGTGGAAGAGTGCTAGCCTTGAGCAAAAAGAAGCCAGGGACAGTGCTCAGGCCCTGAGTCCAAGGCCCAGGACTAGCCAAAAAAAAAGAATCATGGATTAAGATTAAGCCAGGAAGTACCAGGATTCTATTTCTTTTCAAGTATCGATATATTTTAAACAAATTTAAGCCCCATACAACAGACCTAAATATCCTGAGGGTTTTTTTTGACACAAACAAGAAGCAAGGCACTGGTGGCTTGGGCCTGTAATCCTCACTTCTCAAGAGGGTAAGATCTGAAGATCATGGTTTGCAGCAAGAATGTCCAGGTAGCCAGGCACCAGTGGCTCACGCTTATAATCCTAGCTACTCAGGAGACTGAGATCTGAGGGCTGCAGTTCAAAGCCAGCGGGAGCTGAAAACTCCCTGTGAGACTCTTATCTCCAAATAACCACTCAAAAACTGGAAGCAGCACTGTGACTCAAGTGTTAACAGTGCTAGCCTTGAACACAGAGAGGCTCAGGGACAGCACCCAGGCCCTGAGTTCAAGCCCCACAACAACAACAACAACAACAACAACAAAAGAAAGTCCATGAGACTCATATCCCCAATTAATCACCAAAAAGCATAAGCTGAGCTGTGGCTCAAGTGTTAGAGCACTAGCTTTGGGCAACAAAGCTCAGAGACAGAGTGCAGGCCCTGAATTCCAGCACCAGGATCAGTGCCCCTCCAAAATACACAAAGATACAAACAAATCCTATCATTTCTTACCACTGCCACTCCATGGAAGTGTTGGGATCCCTGCAGTCTGAGCTACTATTGAAGATGCAATCTTATCCCCCAAAGCCCACATCGCCTGGCTTGGAGGACCTAAAAGCAAAACAGGAAAAGAACTTTGACCATAACATTTTGCTTCATTTCTGGCACATGTATTTTGCTTTATAATTATTTTTGTATCTCTCTTGGGCTCCTCCCCCTCTTAGATCATACAGCTCATAAACTTGATTATAGGACTACTATTTTGGCTACCTTCGTACCCTTTATAGAATTTAATTGTAGTAAGCTTTTGTATACAATAAGAGAGCTCAAAATGTAAAAATGCTATTCTAAATTGCTGAAAAGTCTAATTTTTATCAACCTTTATTATCCACTTTTACAAATTAACAAAGTCTTTTCTAAAAGAAAAAATTCTAAAAATGATGACAGTAAAATTTGGAGTTTAAGTTTCAAGTATCATATTCTCTGTTTTAAGGGAACTCAAAGGATTTATTTTTAATAATGTTCACTAAGGACAATCAGAATTTAGAAACAATTTCAGCCATATAACCTTTATTTTTCATTTTCTACCATTATGAAAGCAAGAAGTCAAAAGAAATCACTGTTATCCACAGGAATATAAACTACAGGCTTAAATGCAAAGGTACCAATTTATATTTACAAGCACACTGTTAGAATATCCTGAGTTATCTAGCCACTCAGGAGGCTGAGATCTGAGGACTGTAGTTTGAAGCTAGCCTGGGAAAGAAAGTCTATAAGAATCTTATCTCCATTTAAGCAACAGAAAGCTGGAAGGGGAACTATGACTCAAAGAGTGGTAGAGCACTAGCCTTGAGCAAAAAAGGTCAGGGATAGTGTCCAGGCCCCAAGTTCAAGTCCCCCAACAGAGAGAGAGGAGAGAGGAAAGAAGAGAGAGAGAAAAGAGAGAAGAGAGGAGAGAAGGGGCGGGGAGAGAAGGGGGGAAGGAAAGAGAGAAGGGAGAGGAGAAAGGGGGGAGAAAGGGGAAGGGCAGGAGAAAGGGGAAGGGCAGGAGAGAGAGAGAGAGAGAGATACAAGAACACAAAGGTTTACCCATGAATGCGATGCCATTTTTCAAGAGTAGTTCTGGAAGCTTAGGGTTCTCGGAAGCATGACCCCAACCAGCCCACACTGCCTACAAAGGAACACAATATGATTCATTTTTTAAAGTCATACCCTAAATCATAAACTACTTTGTACTCTATCAAGTCTGGCTCTACTACACAGTAGTTCCACAGCAGCCCAATGGCTAATTCAGCTTCCATGCTTGTTTTTGGAAAACTTTCTTCAAAATAACAATAAGCAGTCCTTTGTAGTAAAACCTCTGAAGAGGTCAAAAGCAAAAAGAATAGAAACCAAGAGGCAGTTAGCCTGGTTGCTCTTTAGGAGATTCAATTCAGAATCTTTCACCTGGGCTCTAGAGAGCCCTTTCTGGAAGTATATCTGTTCCAGATATATAATTATTTTGGTCACCCTACCCCACCTTTGTATCTAGTGGTGGCATTGACGTATAAGTATAGGTTTTTCTTCTCTTTGGGCTCTAAGGTATTTACATTTCTTAACAAATGTGATAAGGGAGAAACAATCTACTTACAAAACACTGATATAATCTAGGCTGAGTATATTCTCTAGAAAATAGTTAACTTGTGGCACAGAAGTGAGATGTATAGAATTCAAAAGGATCTCTTCAAGACCCTTCTACACCTTCTATTTATATTACATTTACCTTATTTTTAATCATTCCTTTCTTTCCGTCTTTACTTGTCTGTTTTAAATATTCCACATAAAAGCATTTAAGAGGGCCTAGTGGCAAGAGTGCTTGCCTCCTATACATGAGGCCCTGGGTTCGATTCCCCAGCACCACATATACAGAAAATGGCCAGAAGTGGCCCTGTGGCTCAAGTGGCAGAGTGCTAGCCTTGAGCAAGAAGAAGCCAGGGACAGTGCTCAGGCCCTGAGTCCAAGGCCCAGGACTGGCCAAAAAAAAGCATTTAAGAATTTTCAAAAAGATGCCTTACCTAAAAGTTGACAAGCTTGCACTTAACTATAAAATGCTGAATTTGCTTTAAAAGCACTCTCTTACTTGTACTGGGATCCGTTTGGCAATATCAAGAATTAATTCTACATTTGCATAGTTGTTGTTGTTTGGTCCTCCAGGCACGGGCACATAGTGATCTGCCATCTTAATGTATTCTGAAAAAACAAGCAGATAAATGAACAACACATGATTTGACTCCAGAAATGCAATAGCATAGCAAAACTATGTAAAAGGGCTATCACAAGTAGCCCCAGAACAAACTTGAACGGGATAATTTCCTGTACCATTTACTTGTAATGAGTTTGTCACTGTATTTAACATACTCCTATACCAATCCAACAGTTCTTTAACACTTCATTTTCATTTTTTAAGAGTCAAGCACTATGTAAATATCAGCATGCTTCGTAATCTTCAGAATAACTCTGCAACATAGATATTATTATTCTGTCTGCTTTATACATGAATAGATGAGAAGTTAAATAACGTGCAGAGTTCTGCAAGCAGGGCCCAGGGACAGGCTTGGGCTTGCTTGAAATCTTTGTTCTTAGCTGCTATCCTGCCATGCTTTTCTGTTATTAGCTGACATTGCTCTACTACAAGCAAGGATGGAAGGACATTTGTAGTGTTGGGCTTAGTAGTCATCACCATTAGTACCCCCAATTCTTTTTTTTTTTTTGGTCAATCGTGGGGCTTGAACTCTGGGCCTGAGCGCTGTCCCTGAGCTCTTCAGCTCAAGGCTAGCTCTCTACCACTTGAGGCACAGTACCACTTCCTCTGATTCTTAATACTAAACTAATTGAGTGCAACAAATTGTTAAGCAGAGTGTCCAAAGCCACACAACTAATTGGCAGCACAGTCAGGATTTTGAGCTAAGACTGAGTTCAATCTTCAGCTTGTTCTACTTTATCACAATGTCTCTGAACCAAATTCCTGGAGGAGTATACTTTTAAATTGATCCAGACTATAAGGGTAGAAGAGGAAGCTCAGTTAATTTTCTTCTCAAAGACCCTGTAAGGATGTTTGGCTAGGATTTGGGGAAAAGTTCTAAACTTAGGGGGCTGGGGATATGGCCTCGTGGCAAGAGCGCTTGCCTCTTATGCATGAAGCCCTCGGTTCGATTCCCCAGCACCACATATACAGAAAATGGCCAGAAGTGGCGCTGCAGCTCAAGTGGCAGAGTGCTAGCCTTGAGCAAAAAGAAGCCAGGGACAGTGCTCAGGCCCTGAGTCCAAGGCCCAGGACTGGCAAAAAAAAAAAAAAAAACAGTTCTAAACTTAGGACCAATAGTAGCCATTTCAAGAAGACCTGTTTAGGTTTAATGTGAGGAACTTCCTAGCAATCATCAAAATTATCCAGAGAGAGAGTGTATTGTAAGATAATGAACTGCTTAACAACAGAAGAGTTCAGGCACAATCTTTTGTGCTGTGTGTGTGTGTGTGTGTGTGTGTGTGTGTGTGTGTGGCCTCACAATCTTGTTTACTCATTTTTTTCTGCTCCAACCTATCACTTGAACCACATCTCCATCTTTGGCTTTTTTTTTTTTCTTTTCAGTAGGTCATAGGGCTTGAACTCAGGGCCTGGGAGCTGTACTTTAGCTTCTTTGTACTCTAGGCTAGAGCTCTACCACTTGAGCCACAGTGCCACTTTCAGTTTTCCAGTAGTTAATTAGAGGTTAAGAGTCTCACGGGGACTTTTCTGCCCCAGCTGGCTCCAAACCATGATCCTCACATCTCAGCCTCCTAAATAGCCAGGATTACAGGTGCGCACCCCAGGCACCTGACTCCACTTCTGGTTTTTGAATGATTAACTATAGGTAGGAGTCTCATGAACTTTCCTGCCCCTGCTAGCTCTGACCTGTGATCCTCAGATCTCAACCTCCTGGAGTGGCTAGGATTATAGGCATGAGCCACTGGCACTTGGCCTGAAATTCTCTTTTCTTTATGGTTCTTCTTTGCTTGCTTCTTCTACTTCTTTATTTCTGTTTTGCTAACAGGTCTTTCCCAGTCTGTTGCATAGTCTTCCATAAAACTTCATACTTAGTCCTTTCTAATTTCTATTAGTTCCTACGGAGAGTAGGGTTAACTATACCACATAGCTCTAGTTATTTCTAAATTCTAGAATTATAAAACCAACTTTTTATGGAATATATGGGATTTGTATGTTGCATAATACTCCAAAGTGAATCTATCCCCCCATTAACAAACCTTGCTCTTCTTGCTATATTATCTATTTTAGTTGGTGATACTGGCACCACTCTAGTCAACCAAATTAAAAATCCAGCAGTGAACATTAGCTCTTTCCTTAGTTACCAAATCTTCCTGTATTTACCTGTCTTCCTCAGCACCACATATATAGAAAAGGCCAGAAGTGGTGCTGTGGCTCAAGTGGTGGAGTGCTAGCCTTGAACAAGAAGCCAGGGACAGTGCTCAGGCTCTGAGTCCAAGCCCCAGGACTAGCCAAAAAAAAAAAAAAAAAAGCTTATCCATTTAAAATGCAACACATTTCATATGTAACATACACAAATAAAAATGCACAGCCACATACACACCTAATCAGATAAGGTCTGACCATCTTTAACGAACACTTTAACAAACCTTGTACTTTAATAAGCCACCTGTAATTTCCAGAAAGCCACTTGTGTCACACCCTCATATGTTTACACATGCTGTTCTTCCTGCCTGGCACACCTTAGTGTCCTGTAATTTGTACACTAATTCTTACTCATTCTAGGCTAAAGGCATAACCTTTTTCAGAAAGCTTTCTTAACTGTTTCTCCAAGAGCTAGATGTTTCATTTCTATGTTCTCAGTCCTATTATAACACGGCATGTTAATACAGCATGTTAATACCTGACTACAATGCAATTGTTTCCTAGAATAAGATCATATCTTATTCAACTACAGGTCTCCATGTTCATGGAATGAATGAATAAATGAATTCACAAGAGTACCAAGCAGAATGGATTTGGGGAAAAGAAACCATGTAAGATAGTTTACATGTATTAAAGATAATCATATCTTTAAAACTCTCTAGTAAAACAGACATTATTATCATCCTTTTACTGATACAAAAATTGGAGCTCAGAGACCTTAGAAAGTGATCTAAATGGTTTCATATTATAATGTCTGGTTCTAATAAACTGATGACTTCACCATTTATGAAGACATATATATATAATAATCTCTACTCTTTAGGAATATTCTTAATCTACCTTTAAGATTACACTTCAGTGACAAAAAGTATAGAGAAGACTAGCCACACATCTCACAGGACCATCTGTTCAGAGAGAATATGCAGAAACTTCACTTAACAAAAACCCCTTTGGAGCCAGGAGCTGGTAGCTCCTGCCTGTAATCCTAGCTGTTCAAGAGGTTGAGATTGTGGTTTGAAGTCAACTTGGGCAAGAAAGTCCATGAGACACTTAGAGTACTAGCTGTGAGCAAAAGTAGCTCAGAGACAAGGCCCAGGCCCCTGGACTGGAACAAAAAACAAAAACAACCTTTGGGTCCCAAGTTGTCTCTTCATCACAGGAATATTAGAACACAGGAATTAACTATAATATTATCACTTTTTTTTTTGCCAGTCCTGAAGCTTGAAATCAAGGCCTAGACACTGTCCCTAAACCTCTTTCTTTATTCTCAAGGCTTGTGCTCTACCACTTGAGCCACGTCCAACTTTTTCTGTGTAGTTTATTGGAGAGAAGAGTCTCCTGGACTTGTCTGCCCAAGCATGATCCTCATATATCTCAGCCTCCTGAGTAGCTAGCATTACAGGCTTGAGCAAATGACGCCCAGCTAGTACATCACTTTTATATGCCTATTATTTACACTCTTTAAAGATAAATTCTTTGCATAGGATTTCACTGGAAATCCTGGGTTTGGGAATCTCCTTAGTTAACATCCTCCTAATTACAGGCTGTTCCAGTCAATGGTCTATGTTTGGTGGTACATATAAAGCTAATAACTCACCTGCATTGGCTTTCAGGTCTTCAGGTGTGACCATGACAACAAATCTGATTGCACGCTCATTTCGAAACATTTCATAAGACCACCGACGAATAGATCTCATGCATTTCACTGCAGCAATTCCATTGTTAGCTATAAGAACCTGGGAGGAAGGGAGATGGGAATTGAAAAAAAAGGCAAAAAAGGAAAACAACGACAAAAGAAAAAGATGGGAGGTTTCTGTAGATGTCTCTTTAAAAAGTTCAAAACTTCAACCAGTAAATCTAGCTAGTTCAAAGTATTAGAAACCAGCTCCCACATGATCCAGCAATAGTTTTAAGTATTTGCTAAGCAAATACTTCAGAACTTCCTTTCTCATTTATTTCTTGACGAAGAAGTCATTACTGATACCCCTGTTTGTGGATTATTTTATGATAGCTGTTACTAGAGGATAGCAGAAAACAAATTGCAAAGAGATGATGTATTATTTAATGAGGAACAGAGGAAGACTAAACTGTTTGGTGTCATGTACCGTTTTCTGTTCTAATAAACTAAGACACAGAGGCCCGAATAAACTCAACCCTGACATCAATCACGTCCATCCACAATGTTGAACTATCAATCCCTTACATTTGTAAAGACAGAAAGAAGGGTCACAAGAAAAACTATAAGAATCAAAGAGCATGGCACAAGTGCTATGGCTAAGAGTACTAGTTTAACAAGTGTGAGACCCAGTACTGCCAAAAAAGGAAGAAGGAAATGGAGGGGGGGGGGGCAGGGAGAGAAGGAGAAAGGAAAGGAAAGGAAAGGAAAGGAAAAGGAAAGGGGAAGGGGGGGAGGGGAAGAGGAAAGGGAAAGGGAAAGGGAAAGGGAAAGGGAAAAGGCGGTGAAAGAATCAAATGATTCTGAGTCTTCTCTATAAATAAACCTTTCACCTCCTAACTTGTCTTTCAATCATGCCTCTAAGGATAAAATAGGCTAATAGATACATTAATTTACCTTAATTGAAAGACTAATAGGCCAGGTGGCTCACACCTATAATCCTAGCTATTCAAGTGGCTGAGATCTGAGAATGAAGATTTGGAGCCAGCCTGGGTAGGAAAGTCCATGAGATTCTTATCTCCAATTAACTAGGAAAAAGCCAGAAGCAGAGCTGTGGCTCCAGTGGTACAGTACTAGCCTTGAGCAAAAAAAGATCAGGAACAGTGCCCAGGTCCTAAGTTCAACTAAGTTCAAGCCCCAAGACTGGCAGAAAAAAAAAAAAAAAAAAAGACACAGACACCAATGAAGCAGTACTTTTAGGAGTAGGAATACTGGTCCCCATCCTTTCATCATTTAAATACCATAAGCTACTTCAACCAAGTTATTCTCTCAGCTCTGACACAGTTTAGATAACAATGACACATTTTGAAATACATGAAAAATTTCAAGTATTTCATGTGGTCTAGTCCCTTAGGACATCTCAAATGCCTGGTGGAAGCCAGAAGTCACAGTGTATCAAACTGTTTAAATCTGAAAGCCTCCACTGCCTTAGCTCTAAGTCTAATGCTATCACCTAATATCTTCCATCAGCACCCCACAAGTCAGTCAATCTTTAAATACTCCCTGTCAAATCAATGCAAAATCTTTCAAAAGGAACATTATGAGCAGTAGTTTCTTCTCCTTAATCAGGTATGACTAATTTATTACCAATAAATATATGCTTCAGAAAACAATAAAATTATATTCAGATGCTAGGAATGGAAAGAAAAATTCCGAATAAAAAGACCAAGTTTTTGAAAATCTAAATGTCATTTTGGAAAAAAAAAATCTTAACTACAAATCTAACATTAAATCTCATATACTTTTGATTAAATAGTTCAGTTAGTTCAGTAAGTTATAAGTTACCTTCTCAATTACTTTATTTCCCCCAAAACGAGTAACAAATTCTGCTGGTGAAGCCACAGTGAAATCTCGCTGTGAGTCTATTTTCTTTCGGTCTCGACCTTGTTTTACGAGGTGCAAGCCAGACATGCTGGACCTACAAAAATAAAGAAAACATTAAAATACATAGATAGGATTTCGTCACATCACCCACATCCTCTGGAGATCTGATTTCACTACTCTACTCATAACAGTACTTCAAGAGTAGACTTTTGGGTTTACATGCTGGGAGACCACACACTTTTCAAATGGAAGAAAGAAAACAAACAATTTAGTTGGGAAAATTTAAGGAGAAAAGATCCAAGCTCCTGAATAACAACAACAAATTAAGGTTTGTCAACAGAGACTATCACAAAGAATTAGGAAATATGATATGGTAAAAAAAAAAAAAAAAAAGGAATAGACTCAGATTGTAAATGCTATTTCTGGATCACAACTATGGCATACACATGACCATAATCTCTGTATTTCTACCATTCACCTTTCTTATGAGCTAAAACTCCACACTTGCAATAATTACCTATGAAGTGTTTTACTTAGATATCCCATTGACATCAAAATCAGCAACTAAAAACAAATGCTTTAGAAACATATCATATGTTGTCAGTTTTTTAAGAGAGCCTCACTCCAAGCACCAATGGTATACACCTATAATCTGAGCTACTCAGGAGGCTGAGATCTGATGACGGCAGCCAGGCAAACAAATCTGAGAGACTCTTATCTCCAATTAACCAGCACAAAATCAGAACCACCAAAAAGGCAGAGGTGTGGCTTAAATAAATGGTAGATCATCGGTCTTGAATAAAAATGCTTAGCAAGAGTACAAGACCTGAAGTTAAAGTTCCAGGCCTGGCAAAGGGTAGAAAAAGTAGCCTCACTTTTTTTAATACAGAGATTCTTAAGACCTTATTTAATTGGAAGTGCTATTTTCCAAATGGTACATAAAATAATGGTAATTGAAATAACACAGTGGCAGAAGCAGAACAAGCTTCTGTTTAAATTCCAGATGTGTCCATTTAATAACTCCAGTGATTCTGACAAACAATTCAACTTTGCTCAGCTTCTGTTTTCTTTATAAAGTATGCATAATATTTACTCTTCCAGTTATTTAGATATTGCCTCTCAATTGCAGGCCTGCCCTTATATACTTTGCACTGTGTCAGTGTGGCTATGACACTTTTAATAGTTCTCTCCTGCTCAGTTCCATAAATGAGAAGTCAGAAAAGAGAAAAGAGATTATTTACCAGCTGTTACTGACACTGCTTTAAAGGCAACAGAGAGTTAACTGCAGTCTATCAATTCGTTTAGCATTCATAAGAAAAGCCTTAGGACCATTGGTTACAGATCAGACATCCAAGGAATAACATCCTTGTACCACTGAATTAATGTCTAGACCATGTTGCTGAGTCTATCCATCACCTAGACAGACTTTCCTTAGGAATTTGAGCACTAGCTAGTCAAAGCCTTTTTTTGATAACAGTATCTTTGTTTTCTCAGTCCTACTGGTGACAACTGCTTCCCAAAGCTAACTCAGTTAACTCAGCATCTCTTTTTTGTTCTCTTATCCTTCTAATATCTAAGTAACCAATTCTCACTGTTGAATGCATTGCTTATAATTCTTAATGTAGTTTCTCGTCCCATAACTAGACTTTACTAATAAACTGTTGGAAAGGGGGTATTCTGATGATTACTGACAATGTATGTAAACTCTTTAGGTACCAGTGGGTTCACGCCTGTAATCCTAGCTACTCATGAGGCTAAGACCTGAGGATCACAGCTTGAAACCAGCTCAGACAAGAAAGTCTGTGAGACTCTAATCTTCAATTAACTACCAAAAAGCCAGAAATAGAGCAGTGGCTCAAGAGGTAAAGCACTAGTCCTTGAGCACAAAAGCTCAGGGACAATGCTCAGGCTCTGAGTTCAAACGCCAGGACTGGTACAAAAAAGACAGTAACAAGAAATCTCCTTGGTACATTGGTTTAAAGACAACTGCTTCTTCCAGTACACATTGTTTTCTTCCTTTCCTACAATCTAATTTTGCAACTATATCCTTTCAAGATTAAAAAAAAACTGATTAAAATTTTTCTATAAAGAAAATATCAGGTCTTAGAGGGCTTAAAAGAAATTCTATTGAACCTTCAAGAGGAGTTATCCACCAAATTTCCAGACAACAGAAAAAGTAAAAGTCCTAAGAGTAACAATGTGGTAGACCAAAATGTAAACAAAGGTAGTACATGAAGGGAAATTTTCAGGTCCACTTGGACTAATGACTACAAGTGCAAAAACAAAATATCTGAACTAGATATTAAGGCAAAGATGGACAAAGTAGTTTTAAAAAATTACTCCATGGTGGTCGTTAAATTTATCCCAAGGTATGCAAGGATGGTTTGATTTTAGAAAATCCATAAATAGAAAACTGGCAGAGGACCTAGAAAGGAAAATAAAATGAAAAAAAAAGTCATGAAAATTAAAAAAGAAGAATCTAAACTGTCATTTGTGGATGACATTATTATTTACAAATTATATAAATTATCAGAAACAATAAGAGACCTTAATGGAGTTTTAAAAAAGAATAGGTTTTCTGTTACCACACTCTCACAACATAGAACAGTTCTGTGACCACATATGTAATTGATTTTCCCCACACACCAAGTAATTCTGCAGCCTAAGTTGGATGTCCTCTAATTCAATTCAATTCCGAAACTATCTGCCTAGATATAGCAGCAGATCCCACAGGCTGAGGACTCAGTCCCTAAGATTTCAACCCTCTTCAAGATGCCAGGTCCCAGATCATGACCTGTACTTCTGACCTACCAGTAATCAATTAGAGCTCATACAACTCCTCTTTGTGTCATATTAGTTTGTTAGAGCATCTCACAGGATTCAGGGCAACTCTTTACTTTTATTCACATTCATTTACTTCATATAAAGGATATTACAAAGGATACAATATGAAAAATGGAAGGAAAGCAAGGCATGGGGCAAGGTATGTGAGAAGAGCACAGAGGTCTCATACCTTCTTCAGTTACACCACTCTCCAGGCATCTCCATGTAATCAATGTTCTGGAGCTTTTTAAAGACCACAGTTCAGAGGTCATTTGCAGAGGCTTCATCATGAGGACATAACTAAGTATATCATTGGTCCTTGGTGATCCACTCAACCTTTAGGTCCACTCACCTCCCTAGAGGTCAGGGATCGAGACAGAAGGTTCCAACCTTCTAAGAACAGGTTGGTTCTTCCATGGCAACCAGACCTCATCCTGAGGTTATCCAGGAGTCTAGTTCCCAGTCACTAATCCTTCCATTAGCATACAAAAGGCAATTTTCATTTGAAGATATCCCAATGGCATAGAAGATTCATGCTAGGGAAACGCAGAAGACTACAAAATCACAAATGTTTAGACATAAAATCAATACACCTGGGCTGGGAAGGTGGCTTAGTGGTAGAGTGCTTGTCTATCATCCCTGAAGGATTCCTCAGTACCACAGAAAAAGCTGGAAGTAGTGCTGTGGCTCAAGTGGTAGAGCATGAGTCTTAAGCTCAATAGCTCTGAGACTGCCCAGGATCTGAGTTCAAGCCCAAAGACCAGCACAAAAAAGAGGGGGGGTGGAGAGAGCAAGGAAAGGAGGAAAAAAGGAAAGAGATAATATAAAAATGGAAACAAGAGGGGCTGGGGATATGGCCTAGTGGCAAGAGTGCTTGCCTCGTATACATGAGGCCCTAGGTTCGATTCCCCAGCACCACATATACAGAAAATGGCCAGAAGTGGCGCTGTGACTCAAGTGGCAGAATGCTAGCCTTGAGCAAGAAGAAGCCAGGGACAGTGCTCAGGCCCTGAGTCCAAGCCCCAGGACTGGCCAAAAAAAAAAAAAAATGGAAACAAGATAAAGTAATTAAAGAAAAAAGCAGTAACAAGTAACAAGATGGTCATGATTTCAGCTAGTGGTCTAGAGATACTAAAGCAATACTTAGGAGGATCACTTGAAATTAAAAGGAAAGGAAAAACAAATCTAACTTACTTGTTAATGATGGGATTTTTTTAAATACAGCCATATTCCTATTGTTATTGGTAGTTGGTAGTTAATCCTAAACTTCACTGAAAGTTAAAAATAAAGACTCCTATTTGTCAATATCAAGGGAACAGTTGCTTTTTCAACCAATCAGGGGCTGGGAATATGGCCTAGTGGTAAAGTGCTCGCCTTGTATACCTAAAGCCCTGGGTTCGATTCCTCAGCACCACATACAGAGAAAAAAGCTGGAAGTGGCACATGGCTCAAGAGGTAGAGTGCTAGCCTTGAGCAAAAAGAAGCCAGGGACAGTACTCAGGCCCTGAGTCCATGCCCCAGGACTGGCAGCAAAAACAAAACAAATAAACTGTTCTAATTCATAAAATAATCCAGTAACTTCACTTTACTTAATTTTAACTGCTTCTGAAGGGAACACTATAAAATCAAACAGGAATTAGTAGGTTATCAATTGGTATGGAAAAACAATGTACAAGATACCTCCAGCAGGCTACAATGTAACCATAAAGATTAAAATGAGATATACATAAATAAGCCTAAGCAGAAGTAGCAAAAAGAATTCCATAATTAAGAAAAACTTAGCAACTTTATAACTGCTTCTTCCCTCACCAACTGTAACCCAACTTCTTACAATACACAGCAACAATTTTATGTACAATAAATTTTTTTTTTTTTTTTTTGGCCAGTCCTAGGCTGTGAACTCAGGGCCTGAGCACTGTCCCTGGCTTCTTTTTTGCTCAAGGCTAGCAATCTGCCACTTGAGCCACAGCGCCACTTCTGGCCATTTTCTGTATATGTAGTGCTGAGGAATCGAACCCAGGGCCTCATGTATGTGAGGCAAGCACTCTTGCCACTAGGCCATATCCCCAGCCCCAGTAAAATTTTTTAAAAAAGAAAAATACCACAGGAAGAAAGCAGGAGTGGGAAAGACTGAATGAGTACAAAGGCGGAATGAATACAAAGGCACAAGTGGCAGAAGTAATTTCTAGTGTCCAATTGTATAATTAAGAACTAGTTATAACAATAACTAACATACAGGGGCTGGGAATATGGCCTAGTGGCAAAAGTGCTTGCCTTATATACATGAAGCCCTAGGTTCGATTCCTCAGCAGCACATATATAGGATATGGATAGAAGTGGAGCTGTGGCTCAAGTAGCAGAGTGCTAGCCTTGAGCCAAAAGAAGCCCAGGGACAGTGGCTCAGGCCGAGTTCAAGGCCCAGGACTGGCAAAAATAAATAAACAAATAACACATAACTAGCTATATATTTTATATAGTTCTATGACCAGTTATAATAATATTCTTTTGAGGGGAGGAGGGGCCAGTATTGGGGCTTGAACTCATGGCTTGAGTGCTGTCTCTTAGCTTTTTTTGTGTAATTCTTTCACAAAGCTTTCTTGTACTTGGAAGTACACTTCCACGTCTAGCTTTTTGGTGGACATCAGAAGATAGAAGTCTCATGGACTTTCCTCAGATCACAACCTAAATAGCTACAGTTAGAGACATGAGCCACCAGCACAATAATGACCTTCTTTCTTCCCTCCTTCCCTCTCTCCCTCCCTCCCTCCCTCCCTCCCTCCCTTCCTCCTTCCTTCTTCCCTCAGGTCCTAGACTCTTTGTGCTCAAGGCTCCCACTCTATCACTTGAGCCACAGTGCTACTTCTGACTTTTTCTGTTTATGTGGCACTGAAGAATTGAACCCAGAGCTTCATGCATGCTAGGCAAGCAATCTACCACGAAGCCACAATCCCAGACCACTTGCTGCAAGATTTTATGGTACTAGCATTTTCTACTGTTGGCTCCAGTTTTAAATGAGCAT
The DNA here is from genome assembly GCF_023159225.1 of Perognathus longimembris pacificus. Taxonomy (NCBI): domain Eukaryota; kingdom Metazoa; phylum Chordata; class Mammalia; order Rodentia; family Heteromyidae; genus Perognathus; species Perognathus longimembris. Next base: position 24,902,991 of record NC_063177.1, on the reverse strand, counting down.
TTCTTTCCTCAGCTCTTTAGAATGTAATTCTTCCATAAGTATAGTACAGAATTCTTCCATACATCTTTTCCAATAGCTAGCATATTATCTTCCATGAACCTATAGTTTCATATATTTAAAAAAAAATCAGAGCAACTCTTTCTTCCCTCAGTGCCTCTACCAAAACTCAACGAGGAAAAAAAAAAAAAACTCAGCAAGGCTCTTCTTACATTTTACATGACTTAAAAGGTGGCTGCATAAGCACCACTCACAGGATAGCAAAAAGGAACTGTGCAGAGACTAGTAGTGGCTTCTTTTCCTACTAGACTTAATTACAGAACAAGGATTCTCGCTGGCACTCAGTGTTTAAGCTTGCTAATGAATATCACTGAGTTCATTCACCTGCTAAGACAGTGACATTTCATGCTACTCAACCTACTAAAATTTTCCTAATCATTTTCAGTCAAAGCAATTATTTTGTACCTGGATTAAAACTGAGAAGGATTATAAAGAAAATGAGCTCTACAAGTAGAATGATCTGTCCAAGATCACAAATGAAGTCTGTGATACAAACAGGAAACAGGTTTTCTATTTATCATTTCAGTGTTGTTCCAACTGTACCATGCATCATCTATGATGATAACAACAGTGGTCTGGAGACAGTGTCATAGGATAGTTGTTTTTTAAGATTTATTATAAAGGTGATGTATAGAGGGGTTACAGTTGTTAGGTAGTGAGTACATTTTTTTTTGATGGTCATGAGATTTGAACTCAGGGCCTGGGAGTACATTTCTTTTTGAACAATGTCACCACATCCCTCACTCTCTCCCAGTTTTTCCCTCTTGTTCCTACCCACAAGTTGTATAGTTCATTTTCAACATAGTGTCTAGTGAATACCATTCAAATATATCTATCTTATATGAACAGCTTGCTAAAATTTTTTGGAGGCAGCAAGGTTGGTGGTATTCTGGTTTTAACTAAGAGCTTTGTACTTGCTAGGCAGGTGCTCTACCACTTAAGCCATGCCCCACCCTTTTCTTTGTGCTGGTCCTGGGGCATGAAATCTGGACCTGGACATTGTCCCTGAACTTTTTGCTCAAGGCTAGCACACTACCATTTAAGCCCCAGGCCCTTCCCTTTTGTTTTTTATTTTTCAGATAGTGTTTTATATTTTTGCTCCAGTGGACCTCAGACTGTGATCCTCCTACTTGTAGCCTTCCACTTGGCTGGAATTACATTTGTGCAGCACCATGTCCAGCTTATTGAGATGATGCTAACCTTTTGTACAGGATAGTGTCCAATCATAATCTTCCTGATTCCCACCTCCTGAGTAGCTAGATTATGGATATAAGCCACTTACTCTGCTAAAATCACAGTTTTATACTGATTTTGATATATGTATCTAATTAAGCAACTGTCATCATAATTGAGATTGAGGTATAGAGATTTCTATCATCCCTATCCCCCTTTACAGTCATTTTTCCTACCCAGGAACTGATCAACTTTCTATGCTGTATATTAGTTATCTTTGCTTTGAAATATCACACACACACACACACACACTATCATACACAATCACACAATCACATAGTATATGTTTTGAACTCAGGGCCCAAGGCTCTGTCCCTGATCAAAATCGTTTGTTCCAGGATAGTACTCTACCAATTGAGCCACAGTGCCACTTCCAGCTTTTTCTGAGTAGTTTATTGGAGATAAAAGAGTTTCGTGGACTATATATAACCTTTATAATAAGAATAAAGTACATTTTAAAAAATAGGTATATTCAATTGCATGTAAATTACAACTCAATAAAGTAGACTTTGAAAAACTTCTATGTTGGGCGGAAATATGGCCTACTGGTAGAGTGCTTGCCTTGTATACATGAAGCCCTGGGTTCAATTCCTCAGCACCACATATATGGAAAAAACCAGAAGTGGCACTGTGGCTCAAGTGGTAGAGTGGTAGCCTTGAGCAAAAAGAAGCCAGGGACAGTGCTCAGGCCCTGAGTTCAAGCTCCACAACTGGCAAAAATAAACAGAAAAAAACTTCTATGTCAGCTGAGCACTGGTGGTTCATGCCTGTAATCCTAACTACTTAGAAAGCTGAGATCTGAGGATTTGAAGCTAGCTTGGAAAAGAAAGTCTATTGAGATTTTCATCTCCAATTGACCACCAAATTGCCACAAGTGAAGATAGCTCAAGTGCTACAGTGCTAGCCTTAAGCTAAAAAGCTCAAGAACAGCACCTAGGCCCTGAGTTAAAGCCCCAGTATAGGAATTTCAAAGAAAAAAATTTGTTATGACAACCATGCACTAGGGGGTCACCCTGGTAATCACAGCTACTCAGGAGTGTGAGGTATGAGGATCCATGGTTCAAAACCAGACCAGGCAGCAAAGTCTGTGAGACTCTTATCCCCAATTAACCAGCAAAAAGCTGGAAGTTGAGATGTGGCTCAAGTGGAAGAGCACCAGCTTGGAATAAAATAGCCAAATGGAGAGCCTGAGGACCTAAATTCAAGCCCCAATACTCACATACACAAACACATATGCACACATATGCATGAGCATGCACGCATGCACACACACACATACACAATTGTCAGTGGTGTTTTTATTCCCTAGTTTTGCCTAACTCCAGTTTAATTTTCAGGAAATTTTGTTCAAAATAATAACTTCAGAATACAAGCCAAGCAAGCAAAAGAACAAAAAGATAATGGAGGGACCCTTAATTATTGCTTTGTAACAAGTCTTTCATGGAAATCCTCTCCTGGGAAGGTAGAAACCTTTAAGAAAACAAAAAGCCCCAACTCAGTTCCTCCTGAGCTTGATTTCTAATGAAAAAAGTTCCTAGGATAAGAGAGTTGGGCATCCTCCACAACTCCAGTCTGGCTCTATACCAAGACTATTACTGCAGGCATCTTTTCTGGCCTCAGAGACTATTCAAGAAAGGTTTTCAGCAAAACTAGCTTCTACAGGATACTACACACGAAAGAACTAAAATCCATCCTTCATAATAGCTGAGAAGACTTCACTCAAAATGACAGCCAAACCCAGTGGGTAAAGTTGGCACAAACCCAATTACCCTAACAAACTAATAGCATAGCAAGGTCCACATAAGGTGCTTATTTGCAATATAGTTATAGTAACACGCATATGTTCACATGTCTTTCATTCAAATTCTGAACGTAAAATAAATCATTTAGAAATTCAGGAGCAAATATTTTAAAAAGCATTCATTTTCACAGATATTTAAAGAAACCCATCAAATTTCCCATAAACTCTAGTGTTTAGTGTCTTAATGAAGATATACATTGCCTAAAACTTACCTCTGAAGCATGTAATAGCTCATTTCCTTATATTCCAATGCAGAACCCTCCATATCAAGATAGCAAATGATGGAAGCTTTTTCTTCAGATGTGGCCTGGTAAATACAAGCCACAGTTCCTCCTCCTTTTGCAGCTGCTTAAAACCCAAGAGGACAAGAGATACTATGCCATCATCTACTTCTTGGCCCTGCTTCAGTCAGGTTAAAATACTCCTGACAACCTCAAACTACAGGCTTTTGTCTACTTTGTCCTCAATTTCTATATTCCCAACCTTTTCTTCCCCCCCCCCTTTTTTTTTTTAATTTTCACCCTACACATGGGTCACATAGATTCCCAAAGAAATCATGAGGACAGAAAAGAATCTAAACTCTTGGGTAACTGGAAAACAGAAGCTCTGCATCATCAGCAGCAAAGATGTTTTCACTGTCACTTTCTCCTGACAATCGGCAGAGAAAAGCTCCAATGCCCCTCCTGGCTGCCAGGAGCACCTGACAGGGAGGGCCCAAGATAAAAAGAAGGCAAAGTTTCCCAGGACAAGTAAGCTAAGAAAATAATCAGGTCATGAAATCCAGAGGGAGTAGGACAGAACAGCCTAAGTAGGCAGTTTCTGAGATCCAATCAAAACAAGTAATACCAATTATCATGCTCCAAGAGAAGGTAAAGTGAAGAAGCGTGTCACAACTAAGAAACTCAGCAAAGTGGGAACCATAATTCTAATTTTTAGCCCTTCTGTCTTTACATCTCTTCAGGATAAAATCTGTCAAATATAAAGCACTGAAACCTTTATCTGTACAATTACAGTGGCCACATATATAGAAGCTCAATTTTATACACTTACAATTGTCCATAGGTGTAGGCTGTCTCTGTAAAAGATAACAGAACCTCTGCCTTAGTTATAAAGTTGAATACTCAAATAAAGGTAAATAAACCTTTAGTGTAGAATAAACAGCTCATTTTGCACTGATTATATCAGAAAAATATACAAAAGAGGCAAATTTAGTAATCAAGTTTATTTCCTTTAACCAACGGGATCTTTCTAAGACAACCAAACACTAATATAGCCCACACATATACCAGATCCAAAAGCAAAGCTTTATGCAGCCCCTAATCTTTCTGTAACACTACAAGAAAGGAAATTTAAGAAGAAAAAAGTCACATCTTTAAATTCAAAGCATCTTCATTTTAATATACCATGAAAAGTGTGTCCAAGGTATAAATATACCTGACACAAAATCCAATTGAAGCCCACACAATCCCAGCATTGTAATTTGTCAAGTATCAAGGGTAATGTAGCAGTTTATCCAGTACACAGTAAAGCATTCACTACCTTGATTGCAATGCAGACTGAGCAGACTGCATTGTGTCCATATGTATAAATCAACTGACCATATGCACAAAGGTTTCTCTGTGGAGTCTACATTCTGTTCCACTGATCTATGCCTATCCTTGCAGCAATGCTACCTGGTCTTAATAACTGCAGTTTCACAATAGGTAATGAAATCAAACAGTATTAATGCTTCCAACTTTCCTTTTTCAAGTTTATTTTGCTTATTCTGGTTCTCTGAATTTTCAAGTAAATTTTAGGGTTGGCTTGTCAAGTTCTAGAAAGAGAAGAAAAAAAAACTTGATGGGATTTTTTATACCCCACTGCCCCACACCCTTTGGTCTTCTTAAACTCAGGGCCTAGGCACTGCCCCTGAGCTCCACTTTGAGCCTCAGCTCCACTTCCAGTTTTCTGGTAGTTGATTGAAGATAAGCGTCTCATGGACTTTCCTGCACTGGCTGGCTTTGAACTGTGATCCTCAGATCTCAGCCTCCTGAGTAGTTAGGATTACAGGCATGAGTTACCAGCACCCAGCGGGATTTTTTATATATACTTAGTTTATGGATAATTTTAGGAAAAGTTGCCACCTTGGCAATATTGAGTCTTCTAATCCATGAAAATGAATGTTTTTCCATTTATTTAGATCTTTAATTTCTGTTGGCAATGTTCTATAGTTTTAAAAATACAACTTTTGTACCTTTATGGCTAAATTTTTCTTATAATTTTAGATGCTACTGTGAATATAATCAATTCTCAATTTCATTTTTTGATTACTCATTTTTAGCCAACATAAGGAAATAGCATAAGAAAATAATGGTCTTGTAGCCTGTGACCCTGATAACAAGCTCATCTGAAACTTTTGTTAAGAACACAGTACAAATGGCTCAGGACTGTAATCCTACTGAAGGAGGGAATGAAGAGTTAAAGTAAACCCCATTTTCAGGCAGCCCCCGTTTTGTTGTCTGTTTAAACTATGAGCAAACCCAGGGCAAGCTTATTAGGGCTCAGCCGGTCAAGAACTGTAACCGCCTGGGAATGCTTAACTCTAACCACCCCCAGAATGCCTGGAGCCCTGAGCCAATCAGATTTGTACCCGTGTCCTAATCTTGCTTGCTTGAACACCTGATTGCTGTAACTTTGTTTTTTGTCTTGCTTGAACACCTGATTGCTGTAACTTTGTTTTTTGCCTTTATAAGCCCTATGCAATCGCAGCTCGGGGCTTCCTCCTAACCTCCGCTGTGTCGGTGGGTAGGACCAGGCCCGGGCCGCGGCCCAATTGAATAAAGTCTTGCCTTGCTTTTGCATTTTGGAATGTCTGAGTCTCGGTGGCCTTCTGGGTGGTCGTCTCACGACTTGGCATAACACTACTTACTCAGAAGGCTGAAACCTGAGGATCCTGGCTTAAAGCCAGTCTCAGCAGGTAAGTCCATGAGGTGTTTGTCTTCAATTAACCAATAAAAAGCTGAAAGTAAAGCAGAGCATCAGTGGCTCATGGCTATATTACTACTCAAGAGACTGAGATCTGAGGATCATGGTTCAAAGACAGCCTGGGCATAAGATCACCAATTAACTACCAAAAAGCTAGAAATGGTGCTGTAGCTTAAAGTGGTAGAGCATTAGCCTTTAGCACAAAAGCTCAAGGATAGGGCCCAGACTCTCAATTAAAGCCTTAGGACCAGCACACACATAAAAAAGCTGGAAGTGGAGGTATGATCCAAGTCGGGGCTGGGAATATGGCCTAGTGGTAGAGCATTCGCCAAGTAGTAAAGCGCCTTGAGCATAAAAGTTAAGTGAACTGGGCACCCGTAAACTTAGCTACTCAGGAAGCTGAGACCTGAGGATTGTGGTTCAAAGCCAGCCTAGGCAGAAAAATCTCCATAAGACTCTTACCTCCAATTAATCATTCAAAAACTGGAAGTGGCACTGTGGCTCAAAGTGGTAGAGTACTAGCCTTGAGTAAAAGAGCTCAGGGACCGTACTCAGGCCTTGAGTTCAGGCCTCACATCCAGTTTTAAAAAAAAATTAAAATTAAGTGAGAGGTCAAGGCCCTGAGTTCAAGAACTGTACTAGAAAAAAAAAAAAAAAGAGAATATACTAAGTTGAATCAATTCCAGAGTTGGTCAACATCACCTAGGAAAAAACTAAGATGTAAGACCTGTTCCCTCTAAAATTACAAAACTAAAAGACTTTACAATTAAACTTTAAAAGGTTTTTAGTGATATGAAAAAATATTAAGTGAAAATAAGCAAGAAACAGGGCTAGAAATACAGCTTAGTAGCAGAATAGTTGCCTAGCATGCACAAGGCCCTGAATTCAATTCTCAGACCCACCAAAAGGAAAACATCACACATACTAAGTAAAAAAACTAATTTTGTAATCACTGGGATACTTTTTAATGGAATTCATTGGTAAGGAGTAAAACACAATAACAATAAAATAGTGGTTATTGCTGAGTGATTGTATTATTTCCATTACTATACTTATTGAATGTTAGAACTTTTGTAAATTAAGCACAGATTACTTGTAACAATTTAAAATTACAAAAATATACATGACAAATGCAAAGTTTACTTGTAAATTTAGCATAGCCTGGGCAGGAAATTCCATGTGACTCTTATCTCTAATTATCCACCAGAAATCTGGAAGTGACTCTGTGGCTCAAATGGCAGAGCCTTGAGCTGAAGAGCTCAGGGACAGTGTCCAGGACCAGAGTTCAAGCCCATGAGGGAAGGAGGGAGGGAGGGAGGGATAGATATGCTGTCTTAGTATAAGCTAGAAATAAACTTGAATAAAAATATTGTCAAGTAGTTGTCCTGAGCACTACTTATACTATTTATAATTGTATTTCCATTGTCAGCTAAGTTTACAAAATAATCCTGACACTAAAACACATAGATGAGTACAAACATCTTGTTTTCTGAATGGGAAGAAGGAAAGGGTAGGAGACAGAGGGAGGAAACTACTGTCCTCAGCAAAAGAGTACCAAATTGAAGATTTCATGATGACCTGGACTATCTACTCACCACTAAAGCACCATGGCAAGTGGGAAAGTCAAGGAAAAGCAGGGCTCTGATGGCTCACACCTGTAATCCTAGCTACTCAAGAGGCTAAGATCCAAGGATCATGGTTCAAAGCCAGTCCAGGCAGGAAAGTCTGTGAAACTCTATATCCAATTAATCACCAGAAAAACAAAGTAGAGCTGTGGCTCTTAAGTGGTAGAGCAAAAGGGCTTGAACAAAAGAGCTCAGAGATAATGCCCAGGCCCTGAGTTCAAGTCCCACAATTGACAAAAAAAACCCAACAACCCACCACCATCATTAATGCAATGCCAAATTGTTGTGTAATGCTACTGTAACTATAAAGTGTAGAATGGTTGTTTTCCTTATTTTTTCCTTCTATTTCTCTCTATGCTGCCAAATTATTATTAGCAGTCCTATTTTTATTTTCATGATTTTCTAACCTACAAATCTTAAAACAAGTCCCTAGTTACTATCACAAAAACTATGGGGAAATAATATAATAGATTAAGACATTTAAGAGACATAATATTCAACATGTATACTGTTGTAGGAAATAGAGCTGACTCCACCTTGATTAGGAAAACATGGTAGGAAATGTTGGGAGGAGTAGAGCTGACTCCATCTTGATTAAGGAAACATGGTAACAATTGTTAAAATGAAGTTAAATATTAGATCAACCTGACCCCAAAATTCTGCTTCTGTAAATAGCTTGTTTGTTGCCTCCTCTACCTCCTGCGTCAACCCCCTACATCTGTGCTACCCTTTTACCTTTATAAACCCCCAGCTCCAGGACTGTTGGGGGTCGCAGTTTCAGCTCCCTAGTCTCTGCTGCGGCCCTGGCCAGTCAGTTTGCTTCCCCAGTAAATCCATCTTTTTACTTGAGAATGTCTCTGAGTGGTAGACTCTTGGGAGGGATGTGGACTCTCCTCCCTCGAACCCTGTAACATATACTTGGGTGGATCTTATTCTTGTTTAAATGAACCAAAACTTGTAAGTCAATTGAAAATTTGAATGGTATGCACATTAAATGGTTGAAAAAATGGGAAAATGTGAATAGCACGTACACTAAATGGATGAGAATTTGAAACAGAAAGATGGAGATTTTTTTTTTTTACTATAAATAAACAAACATCATGCCAGACACTGGCATCTCACACTTGTGATCCTAGCTACTCAGGAAGTAACAATCAGAAGAACTGAGGTTCGAAGCTAGCCTGACAAAAAGGTTTTCTTGTTTTTTTTTCTTTGCCAGTCCTGAGTCTTGGACTCAGGGCCTGAGCACTGTCCCTGGCTTCCGCTTGCTCAAGGCTAGCACTCTGCCACTTGAGCCACAGCGCCACTTCTGGCCATTTTCTGTATATGTGGTGCTGGGGAATTGAACCCAGGGCTTCAAATATGGGAGGCAAGCACTCTTGCCACTAGGCCATATTCCCAGCCCCTGACAAAAAGTTTTTCAGACTCCCATCTCAACCAACAGCTGGGTGTATTGGTACATACCTGTAATCTCAGCTACTCAGGAGGCTGAGATACAGAGAATCCAGAGATTCATGTCTCCAGGTCAGAGTAGGCAAAAAAGATCAAGGGTCTCATCTTAGCAGAAAACACTGGGCATGGTAGATCATGCTTGTACATGAAGTGTAAATAGGAGAATCAATATACAGGCTTTCCCAGGGATAAAATGAGACCTCATCTCAAAAATAACCCAAATAAAAAGGGCTACAAGCATGTTTTCAGCAGTAGAGCAACCGCCTAGCAAGTTCTAACCCGAGTTCAAGCTTCAGTATATAGTCTGACATTATTTCGTGTGTGTGTGTGTTTGTGTTTTGAAAGAATCCAAAAGACTAAATACTGGGAAATTAATAATCTCTGAACTGTGGATTTTTTTTATTTTTTGGCATTACTGGGATTTGAACTCAGGGCTTTGTACTAGTTATACACACTAGCTTCAGTGAGTGGATTTATAAGCCTTTATTTTTTGCTGCCTCATGTTTTGCTTATAGTTTTCTGTATTGCTTCTTCCCTCCACCCCCACTGGAGTGCCTTTTACGAAAACTCAAAAAAAAAAAATCCCTAAAAGATGAACATATAGTCTTCATTTTACATGTAAGGAACTTGAGTCCCAGAGAGACTCTCCAAGTGACAGAAGCATGGGTGGAGCTTGGTCATTCTGATCTCCTACTAAAGGTTTTTGACACTTCCCTGTTTACTGTCTGTCACACTTGTCCAGTATAATGCACTGAAGATAATTTAAAAATATGGATATATATATATGTATATATATAATCCTTCATTAAGCATGTCTGAGTTAGAGGAAAAGAATCTCACATGATCTTAGGTCTCTGTGGCCACTTTGATTTGGTGGCAATCTGAGGAACAGAGGTGGACATTCAGTATAGATTTAAAATCTTAACACTTTTCTAATGGATAAATGATTCTCATTAGATCATTTCAAGACACAAAGAACTGATCTTATCACCTAATAAAGGTTCTCAATTTGATTCAGTGCACCTGGGAAATAAGATTTCTATTTACTGCCAAGACATGATACCTTAATGATATACCTGTCTTAGAGTTGAATAAGAACATTTTAACTGGGGCTGGGGATATAGCCTAGTGGCAAGAGTGCCTGCCTCGGATACATGAGGCCCTAGGTTCGATTCCCCAGCACCACATATACAGAAAAACGGCCAGAAGCGGCGCTGTGGCTCAAGTGGCAGAGTGCTAGCCTTGAGCGGGAAGAAGCCAGGGACAGTGCTCAGGCCCTGAGTCCAAGGCCCAGGACTGGCCAAAAAAAAAAAGAACATTTTAACTGAGTGCATCTCTAGATTTCCTTTTTCAGAAAGGTAGAAATGTTGACGAACTCACAGTTCTCTGACATTATTTTCCTATAGTCACTGATGAATACTGCCTCCCCTCCATAGCACAAGGCTTTGCTAGGCTTCTCCTTGGCAATCAGATATTTGTGTGTGTGTCCTTTGGCATAAAATTTCCTTTGAGTTCCTGGAAACTGTCATTATAATGTCTGCAGAAATCAATGGCAGTTCCAGTGAAGAAGACAGAATCTCATTATGTCAAAATTGAACCTGGCCTAAAGAAAGAGAATTGGCTTTCATTCCATCTAATATGTGAACACCAGATGTAGAGAGGAGACAGTGTGGTGGTTGCATAACCAGCAATGGTAAAGATGAGAAGTCCAAGATGGGGTTCCTCCAGCTTTCAGCAGCTGGGTCTGAGGAGGGGCAATCAGGAGGTGGACTGACTCTTAAGAGAGAGAAGAGGAGGGGATCCAGTGACTTCTGACACTATCCCCTCCAGGGTTTTTGGCACCAGATGTAATGTTCACCAAAAGGAGATTGCCACATGGTTCAGGAAAAAAAGAGTTTATTGGGGGCAGAGCAAACTGCTGGCCCAAATTAGATGGAGGCATGAAGAGAGAGAAGAAGAGGAAGAGCTGTACTGCTTCTTAAAGCATTATCTTTAAGAGATATTTTCTAAATTCTATGCTTCTTTAATAAGGATGACATTAGACAACTGCTCAAAGAGAGCAGTGTTATAACACTTGGGGCTCCATTTGGATGTGTGGTAGACATTAGAAGTTCTAACTGGACTCAATATCTAACTTGGTCAATGACTACCTAATGTGACCTATGATATTTTACATATGACTCAGTTTCAACACCCCAATAACTGGGGGCAACCCAAGCGCCAGTGGCTCATGCCTGTAATCCTAGAAACTCAGGAGGCTGAGATCTAAGGATTGCAGTTTGAAACCAGCCCAAGCAGGAAAGTCCATGAGACTCTTATCTCCAATAAACTACTAATACACTGTGGCTCAAGTGGTGGCCTTGAGCAAAAGAAGCTCAAGGTCAGAGCCCAGGCCCAGAGTTCAAGACCCATGACTGACAAAGCAAAACAAAACAAACAAATCTATGGGTAAGAGTAATACAATACCTCCTCCTGGTATTATAAAGATCATCATACCCCCACATAAAGCACCAACACGATTGTTAGTTCCAAAAGATAATATGGACGAGGGATAGCTCAATATTACAACACATGCAAATGTGAGGCCCTGGGTTCAATCACTGGGACAGGAGTGGGGAGGGGAGGGGAAAGAAAAAAATGGTAAAGGGAAGGGAAAAAGAGGAAAAAGGAAATAAAAGAGAAGGGGGGAGAGAAAGAAAAAGAGGTACGAGGTAGGAAGAAAGGGAGGGGAGAATGCAAGGAAGGAGGGTAGGGGAGAATAGGATAGAATGCCAGCAGTAAATAGGCTTTATCTCTCACTATTGTTTCCTAACCTTCTCTCTTACCAAAGCAAATAGAAACTGAAAGCCAATTCAAGATTTTCTTAGAATCTCAACACCACTATTTCCTATGACTCTACATGAAGCTTTCTGTCTACCACAATACAATATAGTATCTAGAAATGAATTTCAAACTCAATAATTGCCCATTTGGTATCGTATAGATTATTTCTAATTACAAAAGAGTTTCAATATTCTGTTATCAGGTTCTTCTGAGAAGTAAGATATATAGAGAGGCAATCTCCTGTTTAGATTATCAAGTTTCAAAGATGTTTGTAAAGTACTTTTCTTTCTAATCTAGAAAAGAAAGGAATAGACTTCCCCTTCACAAAGCCCTCCCTGAGTGAATTTGTTCTCTTCTTCCAAAGGAGTAAATGTTTTGAATGAAGCTATAGAACACATACAGATACCAACAATTAAAGCTTAGTGGTAGAATGCTAGCCTTGAGCAAAAGAAGCTCAGGGACAGTGCCTAGGCCTTGAGTTCAAGCCCCAGGACTGGTAAAAAAAAAAAAAAAATTAAAAAAGGAGAGAGGGAGAGAAAGAGAAAGAGAGAGGGGAAGAAAAGAAAAGAGGAGAAAAGAAAAGAAATCATACTACCCAAGGAAGTAAAAGACACAAACTTGTTTCCAACTGGATTTCAACCAGTAACTTAGTTACAAATACTGAGCAGCCAGTGCACCTCTATATTGTAGCTTGGGCCTGACTGGGCCCTGAAGCTTCCTGGAATAACTGCAGAACACCTCAGTGTGAGGCCTGAACAAAAATGAACTAAAATAATCAAGGTAGCCAGAGAGACTTCATTAGACCAGAAGTCAGTTAAAGTTAGGATGCTTTAGCCATTGTTTGTAAGACGCTTCACTGCCTTCTTTGATAATTGTGCTGTGTACTGGAATATCAGCAGATAAATATTTGAAGTGCCAGGTGCTCCACCAGGCAATCAAGCCCCTGACAAGTTACTGCCCCAATAAGTAACTAATGTATACACAGCAGGAGGGAACTGGTGCCAAAAGTCCCTCGCAGCACTCCCCACTAACAGTCCTGAGGTCCATAACAGGTGAAGGCTGACTCCAGATGTCTTTTGCAAACTTTGACTGTCTTGCTCTTAAGCCACAATGCCCCAGCTAATCAGGAATAGATAACACACTAAAGGTTAACCAGTTACATGTCCTTTTAACTGGGAATCCCCTAGACTTGTCTACTATAAAAACCTAGTGTCATTTGTGCTTGGGGCCTTCGTCCATCTTGGCTGTGTCCTTGTGGGCTTAGGTCAGAGCTCAGCTTGCTAATAAACAACATTGGAATCAGCTTCTCAGTGGTCTTTTTCGGGGGGGGGAGCGGGGGGACTCGAATTCTGGGCATTTCAATACTAGCTTGACAAATCTGTTCACAATCCTATTTGACTGGTCAGGTTGACAGCATGTGGTACATTTTAGGTATACAGAACAAATTGATCTCAAGTAGCATCCTATTACAAAGAAAAATGGCAAGAGCCTAAACACATTCCTAGTCCTTCATTTTTTTGTTTTTTTTGCCAGTCCTGGCCTTGGATTCAGGACCTGAGCATTGTCCTTGGCTTCTTTTTGCTCAAGGCTAGCACTCTGCCACTTGAGCCACAGTGTCACTTCTGGCCATTTTCTATATATGTGGTGCTGGGGAATCAAACCCAGGGCTTCCTGTATTAGAGGCAAGCACTCTTGCCACTAGGCCATATTCCCAGCCCCTACCTGATCTTATCTAAAAAATGAAAAGACAAAACAATTATCTTCAATATGTTTTATCTTCCTTCCAATATATAACTACTTTCTTTGGGCCTCATTTTCAAATATTTGGATCATAAAGTTTAGGGAGAGATTCATCCAATCTTTCACTGAACTCTAGAAAAGTATGATAAAAGTGATTTCCATCCCTGGAAAGTCTATTTTTTTTTTTTTAATCTAGCTTAACCATCATACAAGACTTGTCATTTAGCACTTACTAAAGCCCTAAACATAAGGGCAGGGAAGAGGGAGAAAGGCCAATGTCATATTATAGTAATTGTAACAGTTAGCATTATATAACTTTAGTTAACATCTCTAAGGAATGTGCCAGCCTCTTCATTTATATCACTATTCATTGTAGGAGCTGATACCAAACCCAACCAGTTTCTATTTAACTTTTGAGTCCAAAGTGAAAATGAATGTCTAAATTACCATCTTCATTTTTACAGAAAGGATAATTCGTTTAAGGAAAAAAAAAAGAATTGTGAATGAGCACATGCCTAATTAACTGCAGGTGTGAGAGCAAAAGTTTTTCGTTTATCAAATGGATTTGACAGGATTTTTAAACTATCCTAAAGAACATCATAACTACAGGTCACCTAAGAAATGGATAAAGGGAGGATTGGAGTATGGCTCAAGTGACAGAGTGGTTGCCAGGTGAGCATGAGGCCCCAAGTTTAAACTCCAGTAAAACCAAAGAGAAAAAAAAAAAAATAGACCAAGGGAGAAACTTTGTTCTATTTTTTTTTAGAAATACAAACTGTCTTCCTCTCAGGCTGCTGATCACACTTCTGTCCATGACTGCCCCACGAGCAAACAGCATGAGTTTGGCAACAGTAAAGCATCAACAGACATTCTCTGGCATTCACACCACTGTCCACACAACCTATGCGTTACAACTACCACGAACTTTGGGAATGATCTGGCAACTGCAAACTGCCTTCTAATTTCATCAGCTGAGTTTGTTAGAATGGCATTTTTCATACTATTGCATAGCCAACAGTTTCCCAATTCAGCAAACAAATATTACGTTTCACAGAGAACTAAATTAGGCAAATTTCTCTAGGTGCTGTGTGGCTTCAAGGATTTAGAAGTAACCCAGTATTTCTCAATAGGGGACTGATATTTTGAAGACAATACTTGGTTATATGGGATTATTCACTATATTGCAAAAGTTTAGTATCGGGCTGGGGATATGGCCTAGTGGCAAGAGTGCTTGCCTCATATACATGAGGCTCTGGGTTCGATTCCCCAGCACCACATACACATAAAATGGCCAGAAGTGGCGCTGTGGCTCAAGTGGCAGAGTGCTAGCCTTGAGCAAGAAGAAGCCAGGGACAGTGCTCAGGCCCTGAGTCCAAGGCCCAGGACTGGCCAAAAAAAAAAAAAAAGTTTAGTATCATTGGTCTTCTGTCTTCCCAACACAAGAAGTCCTACCACCACCACACACACACACTTCCAAATGACCTTGGGGGAGAAATAACACCATCAGTATTAACCTTAAGATTAACCTTAAGTGAACCATAAAGTAATAAAAAAATGTTCACATAAAGATCTAACCCATTTTTCCTGTCACTAATTTCACATTTTTAGGCAAAGGTATGGTATAACTTGTTCATAAGCTCCATAAAACCAACTATGTCTGGACTAGTTATATAACTAAGACACTTATATTAAGCCAGGCACCAGTGGATCCTACCTATAATCCTAGCTACTCAGGAAGCTGAAATCTAAGGGTTGTGGTTAGAAGCTAGCCTGAAGAGGAAAGTCTGTGAGACTCTTATCTCCAATTAACTACCAAAAAGCTGGGAACAGAGCTATGGATCAAGTGGCAGAGTGCTTGAGCGAAAAAAGCTAAGGAAGGTGTATTCAGGCCCTGGGTTCAAGCCCCATGACCAGCACATGCACATACATGTACATATGTATACACACACTTTTACTGTCAGAGAAAGAGTAGAAAAGTTACTGAAATTAATCAGGACATCTGAGTTCGAATTCCACTTTTCTGGCTAATCAACCTAAGGTAAGTTGTTTCCATTCATCAAGCCTCAAACTTTTCATCTATTAAAACAAAAACATCTGAGCTGGGGATATGGCCTAGTGGCAAGAGCGCTTGCCTCGTATACTTGAAGCCCTAGGTTTGATTCCCCAGCACCACATATACAGAAAATGGCCAGAAGTGGCGCTGTGACTCAAGTGGCAAAGAGCAAAGAGAAGCCAGGGACAGTGCTCAGGCCCTGAGTCCAAGGCCCAGGACTGGCAAAACAAAACAAAACAAAACAAAAACATCAGGCTTGCTGGGATCGTGAGGCCAATGCTACATATGGAAACCCAGGATAGAGGGGGAGAGACATTAAAACATTAAGCTAAGCCGGGCACTGGTGGCTCACGACTGTAATCCTAGCTACTCAGGAGGCAAAAATCTGAAGATCGAGGTTCAAAGCCAGCTGGGGCAGCAAAGTCCATGAGACTCTTATCTCTAATTAACCACCAGAAAATGGAAGTGGCGCTGTGGCTCGAAGTGGCAGAGCACTAGCTTTGAGCAAAAAGAACTCAGGGACAGAGCCTAGGCCTGAGCTCAAGCCCCACAACCAAAACAAAACAAGTACCAGGCTAAATTATTTCCCAAGCTCCTTGTAATTCTAGGGAATTTATTATATAAAACAAAGTCAACTTGCTAGTCTTTCACTTACCCTCCACATAGCTAAGAGGGAGTGATTACTAATATATATTACCTTCTCTCTCAGAAACCAGGATTCTAAACCCCAAAGATAGCAATGTACAGAACAGTCACATCTAGCTAGATCTCATGTGATTATATATATATATGATTGATTAATATAGTCAGTATCTTAAGTACATAAAAAGGAGTTGAATTATTTTATAACCCATTAATAACAGGAGCACCAAGATAATAACAGTAATCGTTACCCTAATGTATGTTTACCTAGGTTAGATCTATAATTTTCAGCCTGTTTGCACATTAGAAACCACCTGCATAGCATTTTACAAAATGCTCACTAGTCACCACCAGTGGCTCTCACCTAGAATCCTAACTCCTGAGGCTGAGATCTGAGATCATGTTTCAAAGCCAACTAAGGCAGAAAAGTATGTGAGACTTGTATCTCCAATCAACAACCAAAATGTTAGAAGTAGAGCTATGGCTCAAGTGAAAGAGCATTAGCCATGAGCGAAAAGGCTCTGGGAGAGTTCAAGCCCCAGGACCAGTATCAAATAATAACAATAATAAAGTAAACAGAGACTGAAATTCCTTAGCCTAACTCTCACTAAAACACCTGCTATATGAAAAAGGGCAGAAAAAAGCTGAAGGGAATGTTTAGGAAAAAGCACTTCCAAAACTTGCAAAATACATCATTTCCTACTTAGAAAGTTATGAGTCCAGTGATATGGGAAGAAGGCAATCTTGATTAATATTACTCTTTTCAGAACATAATCAGCAAAATTATTAAGATAGGTTAAGTAAATTCACCACTGAACTTCTACCTTATGTGTAAGGCCAAGCCATCTTGTAAACTAGAGACGCCCAAATCAGAAAGTGTATCTGAGCTGACAGAGACTGGTGATAGAGAGCCTTCCTTCTCCTCTAATAGGTCCAGCTTCACCAGGTTGCTGATCTCATCTTCAGAGTTATCTTCAGACACGGATCCGATTATAAATCGGGAATGCTGGTTCAGCTCCAGAGGTTTGGCCAAGGAAGATGGTTCATCCATTATTCTTTCAAATAAAGCTCTCAGAGCTATTGAGAGAATGAAAAGTGAGAAAAGCAAGTTATGAACAATAATTTATAGCTGAGGACATGCAGATACTATAACTAATAAGCTACTTGCCCTTAGAAGCAAGACACTTTAAGGATTAGCTTTCTTGGCTATTTAAGGATATGTTTGTACAAGGAAGAAAAACTGAGATCATGGTTAACTATGTCTAAAATATTAAAACAAGTTCTTGTTCCTGCCAAAGAATTTTTTTCAAAAAACTATACGCTATTCCAAATTTCTTTGAAACTTAAAATCCAAAAGATGGTTATGATCAATGAAGAAAATTCAGTGGTATAAAAAAAACTGTTTGAAGACAGGCACTGGTGACTCTCATGTCTGTAATCCAAGCTACTCAGAAGGCTGAGATCTGAGGATATTGCCCGAACAGGAAAGTCCTAGAGACTCTTATCTCCAATTAATCACCAGAAAACTGGAAGTGGAGCTGTGGCTCAAAGTGGTAGAGCACTACTAACCTTGAGCAAAAGAAGCTCAGGGACAGTGCCCAGGCCCCAAGTTCAAGCCCCAGGACTAGCAAAACAAAAAAAGTTTGCTGTCAAAGTCTTTTTGTGTCCTCATGAGGAAAACACATTGTAATTTTTCCTTAAATTACATCTTTTAAAATTTTACCCCAAAATGTCTACATTTGGCTATGATAACTCAACTATTGCTTGTTCAATTATATAAACTTAACTGGTGGAGATGTCAATCTAGACAAAATATAAAATCTATTATCAAAGTAACAGGGTGTCATCTCAATTAAGTACCATTGTTTTAGGTATATTACCTTATTAGTCAACTTAAATAGTCACAGTTGCTAAGACCAAAATACAGTGCGAAGCCCACAAGGAAACTCCACACAAAATGAAAAATATTTTGTCCTCTCAAAAACACTATTTTAAAATTTCAAAACTACACATCAGCTCAGTACTAAACAGTTTTGGCTTGATCAATAATTTTAAATCAGTAAATAATTATTCCAATCTTGATTTTGAAGTGCTCTACGTCATAGAATATTAATAGTTAATAATAATTTTTTGAACTCAGGGCCTGAGCAATGTTCCTGAGCGATTTTGCTGAAGGCTAGCACTCTACCACTTCGAGCCTCCATACTACTTCTGGTTTTCTGGTGGTTTTTGGAGATAAAAGAGTCTCATGGACTTTCCTGCCAGGGCTGGCTTTAACCATGATCCTCAAATCTCAGGTTCCTGAATAGCTAGAATTACAGGCATGAGGGAGGCACCAGCACTCAGCTGAAATTTATAAAATTAAGTAAGGAGCAATGTTCTGTCACCTTAGACCAAAGAACAATATTTATCACCATTGAACTTGTTACACTTGTACCATTATTTTGGTGCACTTTGTAAATCAGAGCTTATTTATTTGAAGACAAAACAGTATCCATAAGTGCTATAGCCATGTGGTTCTCAAAATGTGTTTCCTCGACTTGCAGCAGTAAAGCACCTTGGAACTTAAAAGAAGTGCAAAGTTTATGGCACTGACCTAGACCAATTAACTATCAGAATCCATACAATGGGATCCAACAATCCATGTTTTAACAAGTTTGAGAACTATGATGCTACAAAAATAATATGGTGGGGCTGGGAATATGGCCTAGTGGTAAAGTGCTCGCCTCGTATACATGAAGCCCTGGGTTCGATTCCTCAGCACCACATATATAGAAAAGGCCAGAAGTGGCACTGTGGCTCAAGTGGTGGAGTGCGCTAGCCTTGAGCAAAAAGAAGCCAGGGACAGTGCTCAGGCCCTGAGTCCAAGGCCCAGGACTGGCAAAAAAAAAAAAAAAGAATAATATGGTACTAAACCACCAGGAATGCAAAAACATCAAAACAACAACAACAACAAAAAACACTATAACCATTTTCTAAGTGTGAGAGATTACTTACTTAACTGGGGTGTGTGTGTGTGTGTGTGTGTGTGTGTGTGTGTGTGTGTCTATGTGTGTGACTCAGGGCCTACAGTGCTGTTCCTGAGCCTTTTTGTTCAAGGTTAGTGTGGCTCTACCACCCGAGCCAAAGCTCCACTTTAGGCTTTTTGGTGATTAATTAGAGATAAGAGTCTCATCTTTTCTGCCTGGGCTAGCTTTGAACCACATCGTCAGATCTCAGCCTCCTGAGTAGTTGGGATCACAGGTGTGAGACAGGCACCTGGTTTAAGTTTATTTCATTTGTTTTTCCAGATACTAGGGCTTGAACTCACAGCCTGGCCTCTCACTTGGTGTGACACTCTACCATTTGAGTCAACTTCAGAATGACTTTTTTGCTGGTTAAATAGAGATGAGTCTCTTGGACTTTTTTGTCCAGAGTTAGCTTCAAACTGTGACCATATCTCAGTCTCTTGACAGGTACAAGGTCAGAGACATCCAACTTTACCCAATATTTTTAAAACCACAATGAAATATAAAGAGTATGAGGTGAGAAGAGTAACTCAGTGGTAGAGCACATTCCTAATATACGCAAAGCTCTGGGTTCAATCCCTTGCATACCTAGGTGACTCCATGTAGTCAGAAAAATCTGATGTCTACTTTACACATTTTCCCCTTGCCATGCAATATATTTATTTTAAAATAAAATGCCTCCAAATTTCATGAAAAGGTTCATTATAGAAGCCCCATTAAAATCATTAAAAACAAAAAAAAGGATTAAAAGGAAAGTTGCAACACACTGACCATTCTGAAGAACAACCAAAGATATGGCAGTAAAAAGCCTCATTTCTTTTATATTTGAGAGCAAATAAGATTAAAAACAATAGAAGAACCAGCAATAAAATTCCATCCCAGCTAATAGAAAATAAATGCTGCCTTCTTCACAAGAGAGTAAGACACTCACATATAGATTCTGATTAATACACACACACACACACAAAAAAAAAAAAAAAAAAAAAAAAAAAACAACTCATGAGAAACGAATGATTCTTTGACTCCATGGGAGAAAAAGGAAAGGTTAACAAAATATGGTTCCTGGACAAATAATGAAGAATAGGTAAAGACAGCTTTAAGTGAGCCAGACCCAAAGAAACATGTACTCTATGGTTTCCCTCATAGGGAATAATTAGTACACGTTTAGGCTAGTCATAGCAGAAGATCACAAAAGCCCAATAGCTATGCTCTTATGAACACATAAGATGATGCTAAATGAAATGAACTCCATGTTATAGAAACAAGTGTTATATCATTGTTGTAATTATTTTCAACATGCCATGTGAAATCATATCCTTTTCATTTCTCTCGTATTCCCTTCCTGTGGTTTCACCCCCACTATCACTATATCTCATCTTAGTCCCCTGGATACTGTATATATGTGCATTAGAACTAGGGAAGGGAAAGGGAATATCAAAATTGAGAGACAAAGGATAAAAAGACAATGCCAAAAGCAATACTTACAAAACCATTTGGTGTAAACCAACTATACAATTAATGGGGGGGGGGGGCAGGGAGGCGGGGGGAAAAATGATGGAGGAGGTGTTACAAGTTGAACAAGAAATGTACTCACTGCCTTACATATGAAACTGTAACCTCTCAGTACTTCATTTTGACAATAAAGCAAAAAAAAATTTAATAAATTAAAATTTAAAAAAAATTTTTAAGACAGCTTCAAGTTTTTCTTTCCTAGCTGACAAAGGGGAGTCTTTCTTCTAAAGGTCTGCATATTTAGGAAGCAGCTCAGGGTTAACAGCTAAACAGTCTGTCCAGGAAGGGGCATCTATAGAGAATAGAATTCCCCAGCATAAGCATGCAAACCACCAGAAAAGACAGGTCATGTATGGAAAATCACTGAGAACTCTCCAGACATTCTAGAAGCTCCACAGCCTGTCCCATTTTCATTGATTCTAGTTCTGAATTAGAAAGGTGCTAGAATACCATACTTCAGGGTATCTATCCAGTCTGCTAGTATTCTACATGAAGCCAACTTTTAATGTATAAGTTTAATCTTTCAATGTATGAACAAGTTTTTTTATTACTCTGTAAATAAGAAAGAGCATTATTTTGTAACTGACCTCTTATAATTCTTACTGTCTGAGCAGATATCCACCTCCAAAAAGAACTAAAGGAAAAGAGAAAAAGAGATTTGAGGTTATTAAAAGAAAAATCCTACTTGCATCAACTCCTGTTTTGTTCTATATAGTATATACATATATGTGCTTATATATACATACAACTTAATTGTAATTAAGGGACTTTTGGGCACAGAAGGGGAATGAGGAAGAGAGTACCAACATAAACTGCATCTACTTGAAAAGATGGCATGAGAAATCACACTGAAAACTGTTTAAAAAAAATAGAGGGGGGCTGGGGATATGGCCTAGTGGCAAGAGTGCTTGCCCCGTATACATGAGGCCCTGGGTTCAATTCCCCAGCACCACGTATATAGAAAATGGCCAGAAGTGGCGCTGTGACTCAAGTGGCAGAGTGCTAGCCTTGAGCAAAAAGAAGCCAGGGACAGTGCTCAGGCCCTGAGTTCAAGCCCCAGGACTGGCCAAAAAAAAAATAAAAAAAAAATAGAGGGATGGGGAAAGAAAGCAATAGAGGGGATTATTCTAACAAAATACAATCTATACACATGTAAAGTAACATGGTAAAATCCTTTGATACAATTAATGTACACTGAAAAGTAAATGACAGAGTAAAGGAGGCTCTAATGGAGGGGAGGAATCAGAGGGGGCAGGAATGAATGGAGAGGGTCAAAGAGAGTGAATATGGCAAAAAAAAGTACTATATATGCACGTATGAATAAACAACAGGGAAACTTGCTGAAATAGTTTCTAAGGGGAAGATAAGGGAAGGAGAGAGAAGAGATAAAGTTAATGTAGAACAGTGTATGTACATATGGAAATGTCTCAATGAACCTGCCTTGTACAAGTACTATATGCTAATAAAAGCATTTTAAAAGAATCCCAAATTTGTATCAACTCCTGTTTTGTTTAGTATAATACAAAACTAATTATAACCAAAGTACAATTTTTTCTTGTCAAATCTATTTAACTCGAAGTATGAAGTTCAGGAGTTTTTCACTCCATTTTGTAAACAAGAAGCAGTACACATTCAAATATCTCAGTAGTAAACAACAGTAAAAGCTTACTGTTCCAGAAAGGTGACTTTTCCAGGGAAATTGCAAGCTCAAAAGAAATACACTACAATCTTATCATTTCAAATATTTCATTAAAAAATGAGACAATGGGGAAATGAAAATAACTACATTCTCTACAATTCAGTTAGACTCTGCTACTTACCAGCTATGAAGAAGGCAATACTCCCATTACTCTAAACTCTATAAATAAGTATCTACTCCCCAAACCCTAAGGTTACTTCTAATCTCACAACATAAAATATACTCAGGTAGAAATTCTTCCTCTAGATGTATAAGAGCTTTTTAGGAACATACATGTCAGGCTGGGAAGATGACTTAGTGGTAGAGTGCTTGCCTAGCATGCATAAAGCCCTGGGTTCTATTCCTCAGTATCACAGAACAGTAAAAGCTGGAAATGACACTGTGGCTCAAGTTATAAGAGTGCTAGTCTGGAGCAAAAGAAGCTCAGGGACAGAGCCCAGGACCTGAGTTCAAGCCCCAGGACTAGCAAAAAAAGTCTAAATTTCATCCCAGATCTACTAAATCAGAAATTCAGTGGGAATGGCCAGCAATCAGAAGTTGCAAAGTTAATTAGACTGCAAATTAAGACTTTAGAATCATTGATTGGGGACAGAGAGCAAAACAAAAGGAGAGAACCACAGAGTTAATAGGGAAATAAGAACTTCTAAGGAAAGATCCTTAAATGACAAAGAACAAGACTTGAGGGCACATTAATTGGGAAATTACAATTTATTCAATCCTATGCTCTGAGCTAGCATTATTCTTTACTGCTGTGTTAGGGAAAGGATAAAAGGGGAAAAGGAAGTAGTTTGGACCAGTAATCAAATGTGCTAGAGTCAAAGTACAATGGAGCCGAAGTTAAGTCAAAACCTAGGATCCAGGTTCAAACTCTGGCCCTGCCAAGTACTGGCAGTGGAAACTAGAACAAACATCTCTGACCTTTTTTGTGAAAATAAAATTTACCTCATGACTGCTGTGAAGACTACAAGTATACAAAGAGGGTTTTGTAAACTAAGGCCCTACATGAGTGTCCTTATCCAGCAGAATGTTAAGAAATTCATTCACATGCATACTTTCTCACCATCATTAAGTAAAAAACTCCTAAGTTGAACCGTCCTAAGTCTGAGACCATCTATACAAAGGTTTGATACAATACTCTAATACAAATATAGAGGCTGGGTACTGGTGGTTCATACCTGCAACCCTAGCTACTCAGGATGTTGAGAGTTGAGGATAGTGGTGGAAAGCCAGCCCAGCCAGGAAAGTCCATGAAAATCTTATCTCCAAATAAATACTAAGAAGCCAGAAATGGAGCTGTAGCTCAAGCGATACAGCTCTAGCCTTGAACACAAAACCCAGGCTCTGAGTTCAAGCTCCAAGACAGGCACAAAGAAAAAGCAGTTAAAAAAACAACAAGAAAATCTAAACAGATTGAATTTTACTACTTAGGTAATTTAGGGGTTATCTGAAGGCTTCAAGCTTGAGACAAGTATACACTTAAGATTTATCAATTGAATATTTTAAGAGAAGGGCATAAATGGAGAGAGGATTTAAATGAGACTGGCCATAAATTCCTAACTGTGACATTAGGTGATAGGTATTAAGTGTGTTAATTATACCATTCTACTTTTGAGTATATGCCTGAAATTTCCCATAATAAAAGGTTAAAAATATTCGAAGGAAAATTTAACAAAAAAAATTCATAATCACAGCAAGTCAGGATATAATATATTCTTTAACTTTTATATGAAGACTCTAAAACATTTGGAACTGCACATGAATGAAAGAATATTTGCCCAGTAGTACAAAGCTATAAGTTCAATCCTCAGTATTAAGGGGGAAAAAAAGAAAGAAAGTATTTGCAAAAGTCTCCTTTTTCAGGGCTGGGAATATGGCCTAGTAGCAAGAGTGCTTGCCTCCTATACATGAGACCCTGGGTTTGATTCCTCAGCACCACATATACAGAAAATGGCCAGAAGTGGCGCTGTGGCTCAAGTGGCAGAGTGCTAGCCTTGAGCAAAAAAGAAGCCAGGGACAGTGCTCAGGCCCTGAGTTCACGGCCTAGGACTGGCCAAAAAAAAAAAAAAAAGTCTCCTTTTTCCTGGAATTCAGTTAATTACATCACACAAACCTATTTAAAGGCCAGCCTGCATTTCTTTTAAAAAATTAGAATTTGCCAGTTTTATCTTATTCTCTTTTTTTACGGGGGGGGGGGGGGGGGGGTGCGCCTTGAACTCAGGGCCTAGGCACTATCCCTGAGTTTCTTTTGCTCAAGGCTACACTCTACCACTTCAAGCCACAGCACCACTTCCTCATATTATTAAATGATACTGTATTTCCAAAATAATTCTAATAATGAAGCAGCAATTAATTTCCAAAACAAACAGTACAAGAAATGTATACAATGCCTAATGTATGAAACTCTCTGTACATCAGTTTGATAATAAAAATTTGAAAAAAAATTCATTTTCAAACTCACTGACAAAAGTATATAAGCCTACACAACGTGTTCTTGCCTTCAAGCCAGAGTAAGTTCATTCAGTCTTCTTCAAAAATAACTAACTTGGGACTGGGGATATGGCCTAGTGGCAAGAGAGCTTGCCTCGTATACATGAGGCCCTGGGTTCAATTCCCCAGCACCACATATATAGAAAATGGCCAGAAGTGGCGCTGTGGCTCAAGCGGCAGAGTGCTAGCCTTGAGCAAAAAAAAAGAAGCCTGGGAAAGTGCTCAGGCCCTGAGTCCAAGGCCCAGGACTGGCCAAAAAATAAATAAATAAATAACTTTATTTTCTCATATTTTTGTCATTTTACTGGATTCTTTTTTCTTCTATTTTTCTGGTCAGTCACAGGGCTTGAACTCAAGACTTGAGTGCTATCCCTGAGCTCTTTTTACTGAAGGCTAACTAGCACTCTACCACTTTAAGTCACAGTGCCACTTCTGGTTTTCTGGTAGTCAGTTGGAGCTAAGAGCCTCACAGACTTTCCTGCCTGGGCTGGCTTTGAACTGAGATCCTAAGATCTCAGCCTCCTAAGTAGCCACAATTACAGTCATGAGCTACCAGCGCCTGACTTACTGAAGATGATCATATATTCAATTCTCAGATTCTAAAATCATACAATAGCAAAGCAACAATCAACAATATATAAAGATCAATAGTGCTCTTCCATAAAAAAGACATATAAAAAATGTAAGTAAATACTTACTGGATCCTTATTTTTATTTTATTTATTTATTTATTTATTTATTTAGCCAGTCCTAGGGCTTAGGACTCAGGGCCTGAGCACTATCCCTGGCTTCATTTTAGTCAAAGGCTAGCACTCTACCTCTTGAGCCACAGTACCACTTCTGGCTTGTTCTGTTTATGTGGTGCTGAGACGCAAACCCAGGGCTCCGTGCATGCTTGGCAAGCACTCTACTGCTAAGCCACATTCCCAGCCCTTAATAATGTTTTTTTATATTAATTTAGCAATCTATAGGAAGGTTATAAATAATTTTGAATCATATTTTATTTTCTTGCAAGTTTGAAATGATATGTTCTTTTTCTCCCAAGTTGTATGGTTCAAACCTACAGCCTCATGCACAAATTTTAAATTTTCAAATGAACACTTATGTTCTAAATAGACATTTAAAAAAAACCACTTCCCTAGGCCCTGAATGAAAACCTTGATACTTGTACGTACACACACACACACACACACACACACACACACACACACACACACAAGCAAGCTAGCAAAAGGAAAACTGTTGGTGGGTTTAAGTCAAGGGTACAAGGGTATTTATTGCACTAGTCCTTTTAAACTTAAAATTTTTGAGTAAAGTCAAAAAATATTTACCTCCCATACTCTCTCAGGATGCCACTACAGGATATTCTCCACCAAAATGAAGGAACAAACCAATAATGTGGAAGGCATGGGGAATAGTTTCTCCACAGCAGAAGAGAAGAAAAGAGAATTCCCAGGATGATGGTGAGGAATGAGTCCAGGATGACAGCTATGTACCAGAGGCAGAGGGCAAGCAATTTAGGTTGGAGCCAGTCAGAAGAGTCTGAGAGAGATTTTACAGAAGATAAAAATTAATGGAACATCAGGCCCTTATCCATGTCCTAAGAGACTTAGAAAACTAGTGTAGAGTAAATAAGTGGCTTCTGGCTTTTCCTGTTTATGTGATCCTGAGGAACAGAATCTAGGGCTTAATGCATGCTAGGCAAGCACTCTACCACTAAGCCACATTCCCGGCCCTCTGATCCCTTATTCAGTCAAACATTTAGACTACTCACTTATTTTACAAGTACTATACATTACTGTGAAAGTCACTCTTGAGTTATTTCTCTTTAATGAAGCTAGAAAGGTTATTTTCTCTAACAACACTTCACAATGCTATGTAAACACTAAGCTTTTGTGGGGTGATTTATTAGAATTTAAATGAATATTTGAATTACAAAACTAGGAGACATGAACCAAGTGTTCATTTCCAATACTACCCTTTACAAATACTGTTATCTTTTAGAAATACTTAAAGGTAAAATTTTGTTTCATGTTGAGCATCAGTGGCTCAGGCCTGTAATTCTAGCTACTCAGTAGGCTAAGATATGGAGGATCAAACTTTGAAGGCAGCCTTAGCAGAAAAGTAAAAAGAGAGTCCATCTCCAATAAACCAGCAAAAAGTTAAACTGACAGCATGGATCAAGTGGTAGACTACCAGTCATAAGCAAGAAGGCCAAACACACATGGCCCTGAGTTCAAGCCACAATCCAGCACACACACGAAACAAAACAAAAAAACAAAAACACTACTCCCATAATTTAATTGATCAATGATGCATTCAGCCAGATGGTAAAATGTACATAGCTGAATTTTTCAATGTAAACTACATTCCCATATTAAGCAGAAATCTGGACTAGAGAGTTCCTTACTTCCCAAAACTAAACTATTATGTTAGATTTTATGAGATGGAAAATTAAACAGCTTGTCTAGGCAGAACCAAATATCATTAAATGCTGAAACAGAAAATACAATCAAACTATTCATCCCCTTGATGACAGTCAACTGATACTATTAGAAATAAACTTAAGACCTAACCAAATATAAGGCATCAATGACTCTCACCTATAATCCTAGCTACTTAGAAGACTAAGTCCTGGAAGAACTAAGTTTGATTCAAAGCCAGCCTGGGCAAAAATAGTCATCAATATTCCATCTCCAATTAGCAAAAGCTGGTTTGGAGATATGGCTCAAATGGAAGAACACCAGCTGAACAAGCAAGAAACTCTGAGTTCAAAACCTGATATAGGGATAGGGGGTGGGGAAGAACCAAGGTCTTAATTTTGAGTGTGATTGGTGTGTGTGTGTGTGTGTGTGTGTGTATCTACATGAACATATAGGCAAATTTGAATGACTGAAGATGGATTTGAAAATGGTCTATAAAAATAGATAACAAGGGCTGGGGATATAGCCTAGTGGCATAAGCGCTTGCCTCGTATACATGAAGCCCTGGGTTTGATTCCCCAGCACCACATATACAGAAAATGGCCAGAAGTGGCGCTGTGACTCAAGTGGCAGAGTGCTAGCCTTGAGCAAAAAGAAGCCAGGGACAGTGCTCAGGCCCTGAGTCCAAGGCCCAGGACTGGCAAAAAAAAAAAAAAAAATAGATAACAATTTTTAGGTACTTTATTGATCTATTCTATCACAGCCATGTATTGACAAATGAGACTATACCTTTTGAAAAAGCTTCCGCATGTAAAAGCCAGGCATATAATCCCAGCACTCAGAAAGAAGGCAAAGGCAGAATCATCTTGAGTCCAAACCAACCAGGGCTATATAGTGTCTCAAAAATAATAGTAATAGGGGCTAGGAATCTGGCCTACTGATAGTGTGCTTGCCTGGCATACATGAACCCCTGGGTTCGATTCCTTAGCACTACATATATGGAAAAAGTCAGAAGTGGTGCCGTGGCTCCAGTGGTAGAGTGCTAGCCTTGAGCAAAAAAAGAAGCCAGGGACAGTGCTCAGGCCCTGAGTTCAAGCCCTAGGACTGGCAAAAGAATAAAAAAATAATAACAATAGCAAGGTACCAGTGCCTCACACCTGTAATCTAGTCATTCAAGAGACTGAGATCTAATGATCAAGGTTTGACGCTAGATCAGGCAGGGAAGCCAAAAAAACCCAAAAAAGCCAGAAGTGGAGCTGTGGCTCAAGTGGTAGAGCTTTTTTCCCCCTTGCCAGTCCTGGGACTTGAATTCAGGGCCTGGGCCAGCTTTTTTGGTGATTAGTTGGAGATAAGCTTCTCATGTACTTTCCAACGTAGGCTGGCTTTGAACTGAGATCCTCAGATCTGTCTCTTTACTAGCTTAGATTACAGGGGTGAGCCACTAGTACCTGACTCCACATAGCTTTCTGAGCCTACTTTTCAAACGTAACTTTGTAAGTTCATTTATACAAGCTGATCCTATCTAGAATGACCACTTTATAACATTCAATTTCAATTCCCAATGTCACAGAACAATAAATATTATTTACTGATTATTTACTGATCGGTATGGCATGCAAGCAGGATAGAATGAGTGTACCAAATAGCATCACTGGAATGTGGGATCATACGGGGCACTTTGGTTACTAAACATGTTTCTGCTGAAGCCACTTTTCTTTTACCTTCTTTAAATGTCCTAAAACTCAAGTGTAATAGTGGCTTGAAAAATAAGTTGATAAGAGAACTGAATCATAAGAGTACACTTAACTAAGACTAATTGGCCAAACTTGTAAGAATGAATGCCAAGTCAGATGCTTGTCAAGTTCCCCATCACTACAGCCTTCAAATAGACCATGAGACTCAAGTAAAGCCAGGAATACTCACTAAAGTTTTGTAAAAATTAAAGAAACAAAAAGTAGCTAAGCAATGATCTGATCTTTAGAAATGTGTTCATGAAATAACTACTTGTTTTTCTGAATTACCAAAGTAATTTCTCTTCCTCAAGTTAAAATACTAAATTCAATGTATTATTCCACAATCTTTATTTTTATTTACTTCTTGCCTCAACCAAGACTTAGCCATCCAGAAAAAGAAAAAAAAATCTTTTTTAACAAAAGAAAAACAATCTGGCAGTAGTTCAGCGGTAGAATGCCTGCTTGGCATGCATAGTCATGTTCAATCCTCAACACTGAGAGGGGAAAAAACGTCTAGTATAATGATGCACACCTGTAATCCCACTGAGAAAGCTGAAGCAGGAATGCAAGTTGCAGACAGCTTGGGCAACAAAGCATGACCTTTCCTCAAAATAAAAACAAACAACAACAACAACAAAAACATTACCTTGGGTTCTGTTAAACTAGTCCCAGTAACAGATTTAAAAAAATTCCCCAGGAGCTGGGAATACAGCCTAGCCTAGTGGTAACCTGCTCGCCTCGTATACATGAAGCCCTGGGTTCGATTTCTCAGCACCACATATATAGAAAAAGCCAGAAGTGGCACGTGGCTCAAGTAGTAGATTGCTAGCCTTGAGGAAAAAGAAGCCAGGGACAGTGCTCAAACCGTGAGTCCAAGCCCCAGGACTGGCAAAAACAAAACAAAACACAAAATTCCCCAGTCACTGATAGAAAAGGAGATACTGTAATGCAGGTGTTACAGAGGGATCTATACCTGAACCTGTTCACAGCACTTTAGAAGTCAGCATGTAATAAGCATTCACTCTGGTGAATAAATTAAGTGCAATGGGGGCTGGGAATATGGCCTAGCGGCAAGAGTGCTTGCCTCATAAACATGAAGCCCTGGGTTCGATTCCCCAGCACCACATATATAAAAAAAAACAGCCAGAAGCGGCACTGTGGCTCAAGTGGCAGAGTGCTAGCCTTGAGCAAAAAGAAGCCAGGGACAGTGCTCAGGCCCTGAGTCCAAGGCCCAAGACTGGCAAAAAATAAAGAAATAAATAAGTCTTTAAAAAAAGTTAAGTGCAATGTCACATTTCCAATTTTTCCTCTCATTTTAAAAACAATTTACTGCTATGTGTGATGCATTTCTACTCTGTACTGATAAGATGAATGAAACTTACACATTAGTAAACACAAGCAGCTCCATAAATTAATACTTTACCACTGACTTTTTTGTATGTCCAGGTTGCAATGTTGGTTATTTTGGAGTTTATATCAGTGTTTCTGTTAGGCATTAAGTAGTATTTGGAAATAAAGAAATAGAGACAAAAGAAATGGGAAGATACTTAATGTTTTGTAACAAGCAGGTATCTTATGCTACCAGTGGCCCTGCTCTATTAAACAATATTTTCCCAAAAAGTGCATGTCCAATAGAAAGCAAAGAAATCCTCAACAGAGGTCCCAGGCATTCCCATAAAGAAGCAAGAAACAAATTAAAGTATCCCTATTCCCTGAGGGAGAGAAAAACAGGTGTTTCTCAATCTTTAGTATGGGATAGGGAAAGGATAGATAATCAAAGGAAACCAACTTCCCAGAGTAACTTCTGACACTGACGCCCATGCACGTTACTAGGTTTATTCTGCGCATTGGGACATTTCTGAAATACTGCGTAAGTAAAACCGGAATAAGGAAATCCTAGAGTCCTCTAATTTCAGTCTTAAGCTTCAAAGCCGAAACATAGGAAACTGAAACATTTCTCCTACCGGGGCAACTTTATTCTTATATGCTTCTATAATCCCCACCAGGCCCAAGAAGTTCCTGATTTTTAGACCTGATCTCAAGTGTACACTGATGTCCACTTTCTGGACCCCAAATCCAAAAAATAACGTTGGCTAGGACCTGGGCAAGATCTTCAGGAATATATTCCTTCTGAGATCTTTAGCCTCAACTCACATCACCTTCCAACGTCCTGTTCTCCAACATCGGCCATTAATTAAGGAGGGTAACAACAGGCAGTACACTTACTACGTCCCTCACAGAAATAAAACCCAGCGAGCAGGAATTGGCCAGGGGCAACACGCCCGGCCCCAGCTCTCACCGCGATACAAAGACACAGTGAGACCAACAGTAGCCGAGTCTCCAGCGCCCGGGCCACGCTCCGCAGGGGAGGAAGACTTTCCAAGCATCCACACCCAGCCCGCAACACCCTCTCCCTCCCACGTGGGCTACTCCCTCTCTGGAGCCCAGACCCCGCTGGAAGGAACCAGACCCAGCCGGGACCCTCCCTGGTGAAGGTGGCAGTCTCCCCGTCCCCCTCCCTTGTAGGGACACTGGGGTGTGCACTTCGCAGTTCCGAGGGTCTGAACCCCCAGCCTCCTCCAAGGCTTGGGGAGCAGGAACCTCAAGGCCCCAGAGCAGCCGAGAAGGCTGAGCAGCGGGGTCCCGGTCTGGACCGGATGGAGCCCGGGCCGCGTGCGGGCGGAGGCTGGGAGGCCAGCCCCTGCCGGCCGCGACCCCTCCCCTGTCTCAGCTTCCCCGTTTTCGGGGTCCCGGACGCTGGTGGGTTCCCACCTCACCTCAGACTGGAGGCGTCCGAGGTCCGGCGGTCACCGAGCCCCCGAGTGGAGGCGTGCTGGGCGGGAGGAGAAGCCGGAGGCTCCGGCGATGGCTGACAGGCGCGCACACCAGGCCAGCCGGGTGCACGGGGAGGGGCGGGGGCGGGGCGGGACTTCAGAAAGCCTGCTCGCCCCGCCCCCGCCCCGCCCCCGCCTCCTACCTCAGCGGCGGAGCCTCATGAGGTGACCAAGGCCGGGGTTACTCCAGGTCGTTCACCTCCGACCCCGCTTTGGGCTGCTGCTCGGTCTGTGCGGCTATGGGAGGAGGCGGGGCGCGGGCCGGCGGCAGCCAATGGGCGGGCGGCGGGGGGCGGAGCGACGTGAGGCGATGCCGATGGTCCGAGCCCGGCTCTGCCATTCGGGACTGAGAGGTGCTGGGGCGGGCGGGCTCTTGGCGGTTGTGGCGCCCCTCCGGCCCGGGCGGGTGTGGGGCCAGCCCTCCGGCTCCCCCTCCTGGCGGAGAGCGGAGTGAAAGACACGGTCCCACTTGCACCTCTCATCCGGGATAGAGGCGCCGGAGCCACGGAAAGTGTGGAAGGCCTGGGACCTTGCGGGTGTGCCAGCTCCGCGTAGATTTTAGTATTTTTAACCCTGACACCTTTAAGAGGTGGGTATTGCCTCGCCATCAGTTACCCTCATTAGTGCAGGCTAGTTGATCCGAGTCTTAGAACTCCCTATCCAGACCTTTGGCTTTGATTTGGCTTTGATGCTACTCCCGAAGGCAGCCCACCCCAAAGGGGATGGAGGGTGCTGGATCTTAAGAGGTCTGGGAGGAAGCCTTATAGTAAGGGAAGCTCCGTGAGAAGGGTAGAGGTACTTTTGGTACACCGCCAAATGTAGCAATCGTCTGCCTGCCCTGAGCAGGGAAAGTGGGCGTCAGGGAGTTCTGACTTTTCAGAATCGAGATTGCCTTCCATCCTTCACTGGAGTTGCCACAGAGCCTTGTAAGGTGCAGCCAACCAATTTCTTCAGTTTTTTGTTTGTTTTTTTCCAGTTACTTCATAGCAAGACTCAAAAGTAGTAATACAGGCTGGGAATGTGGATTAGCGGTAGGGTGCTTGCCTAGCATGCATGAAGCAATAAAAATTTAATGAATTCCAGAAACGAGAAAGAGAAAAACCTCCATTCCTGCAGCAGTGTAAACTAGTGTGGGTTAGCCAGTCTGTCTTCGATGGAGATCTTTGGGTTGTGGGAAGATTATGTCTATAATCTTTGGAATGCATTTAAGGAAGGTCTGGCTGGGAAATATAGCCTTGTGGGTAAAGTGCTTGCCTCGCATGCATGAAGCCCTGGGTTCCATTCCTCATCACCACAAATACAGAAAAAGCCGGAAGTGGCGCTGGAGCTCAAGTGATAGAATGCTGTCAGGGACGGTGCTCAGGCCCTGAGTTCTAGCCCCAGGACTGGAAAAAAAAAGTAATAATAACAGGCAGAAGTCCCAATAATACAACCATTGGGCAGGACAAGAAGAATGGAGGGAGTTCTAACCTGTTCTGGGAGTTTAATGAAGCATCTTGAGTACTTTCCCATCCTTTACACCGCTTGTCATGACGACCAGAAGAGGCCAAGAATGACAGTTTGACAAGAAGGCCTATGCCAGACAGCAAAAAGTGAATAGGGGGAAAAATACACACCCCAGGAGACAAGTTCCTTGGTGAAACCTAAGACAGATCAAGAAGGAACAATATCTAGGATTTCTGATACCTTTAGACAATGTCTTCTCCAAGAGCTTATCCGCACATTTTTGAGTAATAGGGATTGGAAACAAATTGAAAATCACATTTTATAGAACTGTGACCCATATTTTACTATAAACTGTGTGATTGGGATAAATGTCAAGCTGACGAACATAAGCTCAGAAATTTTAAAACAAGACTTTCTGGCTTAACAAGGTGTTTAACTTAACTGAAAAATGGGCTGAGAACAGGAGAGCTTGGCCTCTCCATAGTAGTACACTCTGAAGCTGCCATGAAAGAATGACTTATGAAATAAAAACCTTACAGTTGCCTCTTTTACTTTTCCTTTGTCTTTTCTAGTGCCTATAAAGTAGTAGGACCTTTTCCCCCAGGATTCTTTCTCTGTGGTGTTGCAGTTTATCAGCTTTAAGGGTGCCACAAAACCAGAGATTTACCCTCAAAACTATACTTAGAAACCAGCAAAGTGGAGTACTTGGTGGCTCACATAGCTAAAAGCCTTGAGTTCAAGCCCAATACTAGCACACATAGATTCTCACACATACCCTTAGCCAAGGCAACTCCTAATAAAAAGGCTACAAGGACAGAAAATGAAGGATGAGTTAGGATACATTATACTACAGAGACCAATTCTAGTGGATCTGTGTTCACCAAATGTTAACACACCTGAGCAGAAAACAGGCACTGTCTTGCTGGACACTGGTGGCTCGTCCTATAGTCCTAGCTAGTCAGGAGGCTGAGATCTGAAAATTGAGATTTGAAAAGCCAGCTGGAGCAGGAAAGTCCATGAGACTCATCTCCAATTAACCACCAGAAAACCGGCAGTGGTGCTGTGGCTCAAAGTGAAAGTGTTAGCCTTCAATGAAAGGGGACAGTGCCCAGGCCCTGAGTTCAAGCCCCACAATTGATATCACACACACCACCACCACCACCACCACATACATACATACATTCATACATACAAAGAGTTGTGTCTTTCAGACAATGCTCTGGGAGTTTCTGTTTGGTACATGCCCAAACCTGCCCATCCTTTCTGTAGGTTCTTTATAGCTGCTCCATGAGTTCTTGCCACATAACCCGAACGTCTTTTAAGAGATAGAGTAGGAGAACCAAAGGGCGTAGAAAACTTACTACACAAGACTAACAGGTAGAAGAAAAGGAGATTAGTAGTATATTTCCAGAAGCGAAAACTAGAGGTTTGTTATGGACTGAACTATATCCCCCAGATTCCTATACTGAGTTTTTATTCCTAGTACCTTGAATATATTTGGAGATAGAGTCTTTCAGGATACAATTAGATCATCAAGATAAGCCCTAATAAAATATGACTGATGACCTTATAACAAGAGAGTATTAACACACAGAGATGGAAAACCCTGTGAAGACACAGGGAGAAAACAGCCATCTACAAACCAAGGAGAAATATCTCACACAAAAAAAACTAATTACTTGATCTTAAACTTCTAGACTCCAGTAATGTGAAGAAATCAATTTCTGTTGTTTATATGGTATGATATTTTTTCAATAATTACTTATTTATTGTCAAAGTGATGTACAGAGGGGTTACAGTTTTATACCAAAAACAATGGGTATATTTCTTGTACAATTTGTTATCTCCTCCCTCATTTCCCCCCTCCCGCCTCCTCCTTTCCTTCTCCCCCATGAGTTGTTCAATTGGTTTACACCAAATGGTTTTGTAAGTATTGCTTTTGAAGTCATCTGTATTTTTATACTTTGTCTGTAGAGTTTGATATTCCCTTGCCCTTCCCTAGTTCCAATATCAGTATTTACAGTATCCAGGGTACTCAGATGAGATACAGTGATAGCGCGGGGACAACCACAGGCAGGGGATACAAGAGGATCATCAACAAAAAAAAAAGCTATGGTTTCGCATGGCATATTGAAAATAATTACAACAGGTATGATATTTTGTTGCAGCAATCCTAAAATACTAACACAAAATACTAATGCAATGTCTTAAGAACCAAATGGTTTCCAGGATTTTCAAGAAGGTTGAATAAAGATATCAGGAACTTAGCCTAAGCATACCCTACTGTGGAAAAAGTCAGAAGAGATTGAGAGATCCTTATCTTTAAGGTGATTAAATCTGTTTAGGAAGACAAAACTCTCGCACTAAAAGAGAACCTAGGGGGCTGGGGATATGGCCTAGTGGCAAGAGTGCTTGCCTCGTATACATGAGGCCCTGGGTTCAATTCCCCAACACCACATATACAGAAAATGGCCAGAAGTGGCGCTGTGGCTCAAGCGGCAGAGGGCTAGCCTTGAGCAAAAGGAGGCCAGGGCAGTGCTCAGACCCTGAGTCCAAGCCCCAGGACTGGCCAAAAAAATAAATAAATAAATAAAAATTGGGCTGGGGATATAGCCTAGTGGCAAGAGTGCCTGCCTCGGATACACGAGGCCCTAGGTTCGATTCCCCAGCACCACATATACAGAAAACGGCCAGAAGCGGCGCTGTGGCTCAAGTGGCAGAGTGCTAGCCTTGAGCGGGAAGAAGCCAGGGACAGTGCTCAGGCCCTGAGTCCAAGGCCCAGGACTGGCCAAAAAAAAAAATAATAATAAATAAATAAATAAATAAAAAATAAAAGAGAACCTAGTAGGCTAGGAAAGTGGCTTAGTGGTAGAGTGCTTGCCTAGCATGCATTGCAGTCCTGGGTTCCATTCCTCAGTACCACATAAACAGAAAAGGCCAGAAGTGGTACTGTGGCTCAAGTGGTAGCCTTGAGCAAAAGAAACTCAAGGACAGTGAGCAGGCCCTGAGTTCAAGCCCCAGGGCTGGCAAAAAGAAAAAAAATATATATCATTATTGTTCCTCTCTCTGCTGCCAGAATCTCTTGTCAAGCAATTATCCTACACCTGTATTCTGAAGACAGAAAAGTCTACTAAGTCAGGCTGAGTTGAACCAGTGATGGAAAGAAAGTTCCTAAGCAGCCAGGTGCTGGTAGCTCACACCTGTAATCCTAGCTAATCAGGAGGTTGAGTCTAAGGATCAAAGCTCAAAGCCAGCCCTGGCAGGAAAGTCCATGAGACTTATCTCCAATTAACCACCAGAAAACCAGAAGTGGCAATGTGGCTCAAAGTGGTAGAATGCTAGCCTTGAGCAAAAGAGCTCAGAGACAGCGACCCAGGCCCTGAGTTCAAGCCCCACATCCAACAAGACACACAAAAAAAAGTACCTTAAAAGAAAATGGAACCAGGGGCTGGGAATATGGCCTAGTGGCAAGAGTGCCTGCCTCGTATACATGAGGCCCTGGGTTCAATTCCCCAGCACCACATATACAGAAAACGGCCAGAAGTGGCGCTGTGGCTCAAGTGTCAGAGTGCTAGCCTTGAGCAAAAAGAAGCCAGGGACAGTGCTCAGGCCCTGAGTCCAAGCCACAGGACTGGCCAAAAAAAGAAAGAAAGAAAATGGAACCATATCCAGGCACCAGTGGCCAGTGGCTCATACTTGTAATCCTACATATTCTGGAAGCCAAGATTTGAGGATTGCAATTCAAAGCCAGTTAGAGCAGACAAATCAGAGAGACTCTGATCTCCAATTCACCAGCAAAAAGCCAAAAGTGGAGGTGTGGGTCAAATAGTAAAGCAAGAGCCTTGAGTAGAAAGAAAGAGAGGTAGGGAGGGAAGAGAAAGGGAGAGAGAGAGACTATGAAGAATACCCTATGGCTATGTGACCATAGTTCCAAGTTTACTAAGTAGAAAAGGATAGAGAAACTGGTATGTCCCTTCCCACTGACCCTCCAATACTCTTATACTCTTATTTGGCTCCTCGCATTTGCTGTAATTATACTTAATCTCCTGTATCTGCTTACGATGCCAGACATCCTCCTTCTTGCTGTTTTTCTGAAATTTTCTAGTTCTTTAAGTCCCAACTCCTCCAGTTTCCAGCCATCTATGTCTCTTTGAATTCTTACAGCAAATATCAAATATGGTTACTACCACAGTTCAGCATTTTGGCAGGCTGTAATTGCGTGTATGTGTATTGAGCAAAGAGAGCATTTCTTAGCACTTATCATTTCTATTTATAGGACCAGATGTAGATATTAGTGAGGGATTCATTGAGTAAAACAAAGATTAATTCTGTACCCAGGAAGTCGCTGTGTTCCTGATATCTGCTTTATCAGTCTTCCCTTTGCATTTGGGAGGTAGAGCTTCCAGGGGAATACTCAGCTGCTTTATAGATTATCAAAATTCATCAAGAAAGTCAGTGCCTTGCCAAGTATTGTGACTCCATTTGTGAGGTAAATGAAAATACAAAGACCTTATCTACACACAGTTCCCTCATACACAGGTCAACCAGCCCAGCCAGGAAAGTCTGTAAAACATTCATCTCCAACTAACCACCAAAGAAGCCCCAGTACAGTTGTGGCTCAAGTGCTAGAGTGCTAGCCTTGAGCACAAAAGTGCAGGACAGTGCCCAGGCCCTGAGTTCAAGGCCCTGGACCAGCACATACCACCACACTCACACATACACACCCCCACACACACCCCCACAAGAGCCTGAAAGAACTTTACTCCATAAAGTCAGAAATTATCTTTAGGGAGGCCATTTATAACTCTGGTCCTGATGATGAAAGGTAGGATTACCTAATGAAAGGCTGTTTATGCTGAAGACTGCCCACAGTATTTTCACATGGAGACCAGGATTGTCATAGTGTACTTGGTATTCACATGGTGTTTCAGTTCTCCCTCCCCTGTAATAACTAATCCCAAACACTTCTGATCCCTAGCTACACTTTAAGCAGTCACCAAATCATTGCTTCTTTTTTAATGATAACTATGATATGACATGATTATATAAATATATAACCTATTTTCAGGTCCTCTACACTTTATAACTAAATACCTGGGAAACATTTAAAGAGCCTTTTCCCCCTCTTCTCTCTTTCATTTATTTCTTTTTTTTTTTTTTGGTTTGTTTGTTTGCTTGTTTTGGCAGTACTAGTGATTAAACTCAGCCTCCAAGTTCTCTCTCTAACTAGAGCTGTTAAAGAGGCTTTTTCTTTAAGGCAGGAAAATGGACAAGATAACTCACTGAGTTTTGACTACTCCTAGGATTCTGACATTATGTTACCCAGCTTTACAGCATACCCACCTCAAATCTGACTCTCCTCTTCACTCCTGAAAAGCCTCCTGATCTCTCTGATTTCAGGACCTTTGTATCACATCCTAAATCAGGGCTAGGGTCATGGTTGAAGTGGTAGAAAACCTGCTAAGCAAGGGTGAGGGCCTGCGTTCAAGCCATAGTACTGCTTTCCTCCCAGCCAAAAAATGAAAAAAGAAATCCTTTAAGATGAGTCATATCTTTAATCAGAAGATTTTACAATATCCCTTTCTTTTTTTAAAATCTGATCTCTGGTGAACATCCTAGAGCTGCAGATAACTAGAAAGCTATCTCACAAGTCTTGTTTACTGCTTAGTGGACCTTCTGTCGTGATATGCCCAATTATCTTGGTGCTGGCAATCTTAAGCAAAGACTCCTTAAGAGTAGCCTTCTTTGTGGTCTGTATTGAAAAGAGCTTGTCTTTATTCACTCAGACCACATTTTAAATCTCAACCCTGTCATAATTAGTCTATGACCTTGAGCAAGTAACTCCCTTTCTGAGTCTCACTTTCCTTGTCTATCAATTTGAGCTATAAAATCTACTTTATAAGTTGGTCATTTGTATTAAGTGATATAAAGAAAATAAAAAGCCTCTAGCACAGAGCCTGGAACACAAAAGGCATGTAGAAAAGGTTTTCTCCATTTCCTACTATATTCAGCACAATAGAATGCCCTGCAGATGCTCTTCTGGCCCAGGAATTATTATTGAATTCACTTGCACAGGTGTAGGGCCCCAGCAATAAGCTGAATCCTCTCTTCTTTCTTGGAGGGAGCAAATGTCTGTGGCTTGAGCTTCTGCGACTAATAAAAAAGTTGGCACTATGTGAGGATATGTCTGGCTCTGCTTCCGCTTATTATCATTCCACACAGAAAAGGTTCTTTGGCCTTTTGGGCAAGAATATGGAACAACAGAAACTTTCATATACCACAAGCAGAAGTATTAATGGGAACAACTGATCAATTTGAATATAACTTGCAAACCCTTTAAACAGCTTTGACTTCTATATTTATACCCTGAGTAACTTTCAAATGTGCTCCAGGAATATTTCAGCCAAAAGTTAGAAACACCTTGATGTCTTTTGGGCAATAGAATGGATAAATTAACCAGAACACACTCACACAATGGAATACTATAAAGCAATGAAAATGAACACACAACTGCTACATGAATATGGATAAATTTTGCAAACACAATAGTCACAGTGTGTGTGTGTGTGTGTGTGTGTGTGTGTGTGTGTGTGTGTGTGTGTGTGTGTATGCAGGACCTGGGGGTGGAACTCAGGCCTGAGCACTGTCCCTGAGCTTCTTTTGCTCAAGGCTGGCACTCTACCACTTGAGCCACAGCACCACTTCCAGCTTTTTCTGTTTATGTGGTACTGAGGAATCAAACCTAGGCTTCATGCATGCTAGGCAAGCACTCTACCGCTAAGTCACATTCCTAGCTTCCTCTATTTGTTTCTTATGGAAGGTTAAGGTTATCTAAACAGCATTCCAGAAGTGTTCTTTATGTTCTCCGTGTTATTTATGATGAAAATTTTAAAGTACATAGGTAGGGCTGGGATGACACATACATATGCACCAGAATTTTATTCATCCATCAGGAGGAATAATATGTCATTTGCACAGAACTAGACAGAACTGGAAAAATAATGTTGAGTAAAGTAAGTCAGGCTCAGAGAGACAAAAGGCACATGTCTTCCTTCATATGTAAAGTTAGACCTAAAATATAGACATATATGAAAACATATACAACAAAACTGACTAATGTATGGTATTCACAGGAAAGGTTTCCTGGTATAACTCCTTTGCACAATTAACACTATGAACACTATGAAGCTGAAACATGTCTGAGAGGAGAGGAGGTTTAAAGGGAAAGGGTACGTGGAGAGAGGACTGGTGATGAATGCCATCCAAATACTCAATGTACCTAAATGAAAATGGAAGTAGGCCACTTGAGGAGACAGATGGGGAGGGGGTAGATGGAGAGAAGGAAAAGAATGGAAGGAATGATACTGATCATATAAATGAACATGGTAAATTAAAACATCTTTGTTCAACTATATGAAGCTAAGAAAAAGTAAGACAAAGGATGGCAATTGGCACAAGGGTACAGTTGCATAGGAAGAATATCTTGTACTAGTCTATAAACTGATAAGATAACCAAGCAATTTATTGAATATTTTAAAGTGGCCACCAGAGGTGCCTAGTTGTTTGCCTAGTATTCAGGAGGTCTTGGGCTCACACAAACACACAGAGCTAGTAGAGTAGATTTGAAGTATTTCAAGCACAAAATAATATAATTCTGAGGAGGTAACTGATATGCCAATTAAAACATTACACTGTAGCCCATAAATATGTATAATTACTATGTCAATTAAAATACATTTAAAAACTAATCTGGGCTGGGAATATTGCCTAGTGGCAAAAGCGCTTGCCTCCTACACATGAAGCTCTCGGTTCGATTCCCCAGCACCACATATATGGAAAACGGCCAGAAGGGGCTCTGTGGCTCAGGTTGCAGAGTACTAGCCTTGAGCAGGAAGAAGCCAGGGACAGTGCTCAGGCCCTGAGTCCAAGGCCCAGGACTGGCTAAAAAAAAAACTAATCTAACCAGGTGCTGGTGTCTCGCACCTGTAATCTTGGCTACACAGGAGGCTGAAATCTGAGAATCACAGTTCAAAGCTAGCCCAGGCAGAAAAGTCTGTGAGACTATTAAAGCCAACTAAAACCAATGAATTACTCAGAAAACATCAGAAATGGTGCAGTGGCTCAAGTGGTAGAGAGCTAACCTTGAGAAAAAGAAGTTCAGGACAGCACCCAGGTCCTGAGTTCAAGTAAGCCCCACGATACACACACACATACACACACACACACACACACATACACTCTCTCTCTCTCTCTCTTTAAAATAAAATAAAAATTATCAAAAAGCACCCTTTAAAAATTGTAGAGGTAAGAAGATTTTAAAACTCAAGAGGTCTTGGGCGCTATCTTTCCCAATCATACCACTGAAGAAATTTATTAAGTAACCTGCTCAAAATAGTTGAATCAAATTACAGAGCCTAATCTAGAGCTTTGATAGGCTTCCTGGCTTCTGATCAAATGCTTCACCTGCAGACCCACTCGAATTCATCCATTTAGTATGTGTTTCCTACTGTCTTCCAGAGGTCACATCTCCAAATTTGACACACCATAACCCCCCCTTACTATGATTATAGTATCCTTTCCTTCCTAACTGTGTATGGGAGGGGAGATCAAAAGAGATACCCCCTGTTTTAACCCTATATCAAACACTTAGAAAATTAGTGGAAATATATAAAAGAGAAACAATTCTGGGTCTATTTCTTCATCATTAGATTTTTTTTTGTCAGTCCTGGGGCTTGAACTCAAGGCTTGGGCACTGTCCTTGAACTTCTTTTTTTTTTTTTTTTTTGCCAGTCCTGGGCCTTGGACTCAGGGCCTGAGCACTGTCCCTGGCTTCTTCCCGCTCAAGGCTAGCACTCTGCCACTTGAGCCACAGCGCCGCTTCTGGCCGTTTTTTCTTTTTTTCTGTATATGTGGTGCTGGGGAATCGAACCTAGGGCCTCGTGTATCTGAGGCAGGCACTCTTGCCACTAGGCTATATCCCCAGCCCCTTGAACTTCTTTTTGCTCCAGGCTAGCACTCTAACACTTGAGTCACAGCATAATTTCTGGCTTTTTCTGTGTATGTGGTACAGAAGAATTGAACCTAGAGCTTCATAAGCTAAGGCAAGCACTACCACTAAGCCACATTCCCAACCACCATTAGATATTTTGACATGTTAATTGCAGTATCCCACAATATGGCCTCCTTGAACATGCAGGCTGATTTCTGAGCCTCTGAGTTTAAAAAGGCAAAGTTAGGTTTCTGAGAGTGGATAAAAGAACACTTTCCACTTTATCTTTGGCCTATGGGAAAAGTGAGCTCTTCTGCCATCTTGTGACACAGGGTGAGAATAACTAGACCGCAGATGCATTCCTACCCCAGGTGCCAGGTGGCAGCACTGTCACGTGGCATCTAAAGAGAATTTCAAATAAAACAGTAGGGTAAATGTTCCATCACTAGGGAGCAGAGAATCATGTAATTGTGTTAAGGAAATAGTAAATAAAAATCATGAA
This sequence comes from Perognathus longimembris pacificus, assembly GCF_023159225.1. NCBI lineage: Eukaryota > Metazoa > Chordata > Mammalia > Rodentia > Heteromyidae > Perognathus > Perognathus longimembris. The sequence goes on along the minus strand of NC_063177.1, from coordinate 24,859,968 downwards.
ACCCAAGGAAGGTCAAGAGACCTTTTAATTCCTGTGCCAGGAGATATAGGCAACTATAGCATAGGGGAGAAGAAGGGACAATATCAATAAAGATTTCCTGTGGAACATAATGCCTAATACTTCCTTCTATCTTTCCACATGTCAACTAACATGTTGATTTTCAGTGACATCTTTTCCTTTTATGTTTCCCCACTAAGACTTCTCTGATGCTCAATTTAGCCAGATGTCAAGTTCTACTGATATGTCAGAAAACAGGGTGCTGTTTTAAATTGTTATAATTTGATTCAAATTTCATTAATAGAAAATCCTTTAAATCAGACTCCTTTTATTTACTAACTTATTTATTAAGTTGTCTTGTTTTTAAGATAGGGTTCCAGCACAGTTTCAGTATTGTTCTCACTTCAGAAGAAATCCTTACAAGACGTCTTTGTTTCTACAAAAGTAACATATTCAAATATATAGGGATGTTGTTAGGTAAGAGAGATGAAGGAAAAAGTGATTTGGGGTGGAATGGTACTATCTGCTGCTCTTTTGTAACTGTTTAACTTTAAATGTAACTGTTTATTTTTTTGCCAGGAATGGTAGTGTATAGCTGTAATCCCAGCACTTGGGGAGCTATGAAGGAGAACCAAGATTTCAAAGCTAAGCCCCATGCTCGTGGCTCAGGCCTGTAATCCTAGCTACTCAGGAGACTGAGATCTGAGGACCAAGGTTCAAAGCTAGCCTGGACAGAAAAGTCCATGAGACACTTATCTCCAATTATATAGCTAGTAGAGGTGTGGCTCAAGTAGTACAACACCAGCCTTGAGTGAAAAAGCAAAGCAAGAGGGCTGGGAATGTGGCTTGGTGGTAGAGAGCTTGCCTAGCATGCATGAAACCCTGGGTTCCATTCCTCAGAACCAAATAAACAGAAAAAGCCAGAAGTGCCACTGTAGCTCAAGTGGTAGAGTGCTAACCTTGAGCAAAAGAAGCTCAGGGACAGTGCCCAGGCCCTGAGTTCAAGCCCCAGGCCTGGCAAGATAAAATAAACTAAAAGCCAAGCAAGAATAAGGCCTGAGTTCATATCCTAATACTGGCACACACACACACAAAAAAAACACTTATTATTTTCAGAGTTTTCTAAACACTTCATCTATAAAATTAGCTAGTTAAAGTAAAATAGCATATGATGCAGAAATAATGTGTAATAAAGTATAAGTAGGAGCTAGGAATGTGGCTTAGTGGTAGAGTGGTAGGCCTAGCATGCATGAAGCCTGGGGTTCCATTCCTCAGTATCACATAAACAGAAAAAGCCTTCAAAGTAGCACTGTGGCTCAAGTGGTAGAGTGCTAGCCTTGAGCAAAAGAAGCTCAGGGATAATGCCCAGGTCCTGAGTTCAAGCTCAGGATGGGAAAAACAAACAAATAACTATGATTCATTGTTCAGTGGAAAACTATACAGTAATAATAAACTTTTGAAGATTCTCCTAAGTATGTTAGGCAGATAGAACAGGGTGGGGAAGAATAAAATAAGCATTTTTGAAGGAATAGGATGCTTAGTTTTTCATTAATTTACTCTTTTCACTTTTCTTTTCCCTAAAAGTAATAGGTTAGTATTCAGTTTTCTTTATACTAAGCTGACTTTTTATATACAACTGGCTGAATCTTAAAAAGTCATTTTTAGGGAGGGTTTGATTGCCCCAGTTGTAAGTTTTATGGGCAAGAATTTCATTCTTTCGTATTCTCCTCCTGTGCTCAGAATCCTAATGAGTAAGTACTGGGTAAATTCTGTCCCATTTCCCCTGACTCTAGAGATAGGAGCTGCCAAGTGGAACAGTTGCCTGGGCTCTTCCCAAAGGATGTGAGAGGCATCAGGAATTTGTTAATACAAGGTAAGGAATGGAGCCCTATTTGAGAATCAGTTTTCTAATTTCTAAGATCTCTTTTAGCACTGATATTCTGTGATGTTCATATGATCTTCATTTCTGATGACTCTTTTTGATTTTTTTAAAAAAATTTCGTTTTGAATGCTTCACAGTAAGGCATTCAAACAGCACAGGAGTGTGTAGTAAGTCTCTCTCCTCCTCCTGTCTCTTCATCTTCCAGTTCTCAATCCCTGAGATAACTATTATTGCCAACCTATTATATTCCTTGCAGAGATATTCTGAGCAAGTATCACATATATTTTAAAAGTATAATTGGGGGGCTATTAAAAACTATAAAAGTGGGGGCTGGGAATATGGCCTAGTGGCAAGAGTGCTTGCCTCGTATACATGAGGCCCTGGGTTCAATTCCTCAGCACCACATATACAGAAAATGGCCAGAAGTGGCGCTGTGGCTCAAGCGGCAGAGTGCTAGCCTTGAGCCAAAAAAAAAAAAAGAAGCCAGGGACAGTGCTCAGGCCCTGAGTTCACGGCCTAGGACTGGCCAAAAAAAAGAAAAAAAAAAAAAAAAAACCAACTGTAAAAGTGGGCTGGGAATATGGCTTAGTGGTAGAGTGCTTGCCTAGCATGCATGAAGCCCTGGATTTGATTCCTCAGTACCACATATACAGAAAAAGCCAGAAGTGGTGCTTGTGGCTCAAGTGGTAGAGTGCTAACCCTGAGCAAAATAAGCTTAGGGATAGTGCCCAGGCCGTGAGTTCAGGTCCCAGGACTGGCAAAAAAAAAAATAAAAGTAGTAAAGTATAAATGCCTTTTCCATTTAACAATATATTCAGCAATTTTTTTTTTTTTTTTTGGTCGTGGAGCTTGAACTCTGCGTCTGGACACTCCCTGAACTCTTGAGCTCAAGGCTGGTGCTCTATCACTATGCCACAGCCCAACTTCCAGTTTTTTGGTGGTTAATTGGAGATAAGAGTCTTGGGGACTTTCCTGCCTGGGCTGGCTTTGAACTGCGATCCTAAGATTTCAGCCTCCTGAGTCGCTAGGACTACAGGTGAGAGCCACTGGCACCAGCTATATTTCAGCAATTTGCTATATCAATGATGCATACATTTGCCTCATTCTTTTTTTTTATTCCTTCCTTCCTTCCTTTTCTTTCCTTTTTTTCTTTCTGAATGTCACTGGAGATTGAACCTAGAGCCTCATCTGTGCTGAACAAGTACTCCTCCACTGAGCTACAATCCCAATACTCCTCATTCTTTTTTGTGTTTTGTTTTTTTTTCTCCAGTCTTGGGACTTGGGACTCAGGGTCTGAGCACTGTCTGTCCCTGGCTTCTTTCTGCTCAAGGCTAGCACTCTCCCTCTTGAGCCACAAAGCCACTTCCGGCTTTTTCTGTTTATGTGGTGCTGAGCAATTGAACCCAGGGCTTCATGCATTCTAGGCAAGCACTCTACCACTAAGCCATATTCCCAGCGCCTCCTCATTCTTTTTAACAGTTGTTCAGTATTTTATTGTATGGCTGTACTATAATTTATTCTGTTAGTCCCCTATTAATGGATATGTTTGTTTTGAGTCCTTTGAAAATACAATGATAAAAATGAAATGGCTTTATCCATTCTTCTTGTATATCTGCAATTTATCAAAAGGATAAAACCAAGAAGCAGAACTGTTATGTGAATGGCTTGATAGACTTTGCCAAATTACCCTCTAGAGAGACCATCCCATTTTGTATTCCACATGCACTGTGAAAATGTCTTCCCCCACAGTTACTAGGCAATGAATGGTTCTGGACCCCGGCCATAGTCTCTCCACCTCTCTTCTTTCTTTTTCTTTCTTTATTTTTTATTTATTTATTTTTTTGGGGGGGCCAGTCCTGGGCTTGGACTCAGGGCCTGAGCACTGTCCCTGGCTTCTTCCCGTTCAAGGCTAGCACTCTGCCACTTGAGCCACAGTGCCACTTCTGGCCATTTTCTATATATGTGGTGCTGGGGAATTGAACCCAGGGCCTCATGTATACAAGACAAGCACTCTTACCACTAGACCATATCCCCAGCCCTCTTCTTTCTTTTTCTCACCCATTCTTTTTGTCAACTAGTTTCTAATCAGTAGATTGCCTTTTTATTCAGGCAATTCCTTAGACCCTGCTCCTATTCCGTTGGAAAAATCAAACTTGGTACTTGTAGAGGACTGAGGGATTCATAATGAGAAAAATGAAGAAACAAACTTTTAGTAGTAAAGCACTGCCTAATAAGCATTAGGCCCAAGAACCAGTCATATAATATCTAAAAAATTTTATTACCTATATAGAGATTGATAAATAAGAGACTAGGTTCTAAGGATGTGGCCAATGTTTGGTAAATTATATATCTTTATATAACGTGGATGTTTCACACACTGTATTATACTTTCTAAAATTCTACCATTGATATCCTCAAATTAGGATTTCTTATTCAAATGTTTTTAACCAAAAGCCAGCTAATATTGCAACTCCATGATCACTGAGAGTAGAGTGTTTGTATTTACAGACTGGCTCCATCTTGACACTCAATTACTTTACAGGTGAGACCTGAAGGAGATGAGCTGAAAACATGGATAGACATTAATTTAGAAGTGAGGCAGAATTGAATTTACACTGACATTTCCCAGGAGGTGGGAACACATGCCATGTTGAAATACCATTATCCCTGTGGCTACAGAGCAGAATTTTTCTACTTAAAAAGATCATCTTTAAACAGTACAAGAAATGTATCCAATGCCTAATGTATGAAACTGTAACCTCTCTGTAATTCAGTTTGATAATAAATATATATAAAAAAGATCATCTTTAGTTTATTCCTGCTCACTCAATCATAATGTCACTCAGATTGCAAAGTATCTTCAAACATGCTGTCTCATGTTTTTGCTTATGATCTTCACAACACCTCTGAGAAATATGCTGAGTATTATTTTAATCATCATACAGATTTGGAAAACCAAAACTCTGATAGCTTATCCAAAATAAGGTTTATCTTTCTCTCATCTCTCTCATAAACACATAGGTTATCATGTCAGAGAAATGAATGATAGTATGCTATAAGTCTCCTTGCTTTTCTTTTTGAACTAAATGACTTTAAGGGTATCTCTACCTGCCCCTTCCAACACTATCTTCCTGAAATTAAGGATTACTACTTCTGTGGTTTTAGGTACAGTGCCTGGTACTATGGCCACAAGCTCCTGAAGCAAAGATCACCTTTACATAGACTTAATCAAGACGTGGAGGAGTAATTTAGAAAGGTCAAGAGGAATACTTAGGCCTGACTTAGTAAGCAATCAGACATGTTCTTCCAAACTGGAATAAGAACCACTGCCTGAATTGGATGAGGTCATTAGTGAAGGCACATGAAGTGAGTTCCAGACTACAGCCAGAATCCATCTTTTCCTCTTCATTTCTACTCCTAAACTGGAATCACACCATCTCTCATCTGATGCTTGCAGTAGCCTCCTAGCAGGTTTTGGTATGTCTACTTGCCCATCCTCAGACCCTCCCAATTCCTGTCATCCCCTTCACAAAACCTTGCAATAAATCTCCGCTTCAACCAGAATAAAAACCAAAGTCCATGCCAGGCACTGAAGGCTCACACCTGTAATCCTGGTTACTCAGGAGGCTGAGATCTGAGGACTGCTGTTTGAAGCCAGCCCCTGCAGAAAAGTCAAGGTGAGACCCTTATCTCTAATTAACCACTCAAAACCTGGAAGTGGTGCTGTGGTTCAAAGTGATAGAGCACTAGCCTTGAGCAAAAGAGCTCAGAGACAGAGCCCAGGCTCTGAGTTCAAGCCCCACATCCAACAACAACAACAAAACCCCAAAGTTGTGGCAGGCACTACCACCTGTAGCCCTAGCTACTCAGAAGGCTGTGATCTAGAGGATCCAGGTTCAGTGCCAGCACGGGCAGAAATATCTGTTAAACTTCCATCTCCAAAATAATCAGCAAAAAACAAGGTGGTATTACACTTCATCTCCAAAATAACCAGCAAAAAAAAAGTGGTATAGCAGCAGCCTAACAAGTGTAAGGCCCTGAGTTCAGACACAAGTGCTGAGGAAAAAGAAAAAAACAGCAGTCTTTAAACTGGCCTGCTAGGCCTTATACCTGTTTCCTCGGGATATTTATGTTCTGAACATCATTCCATGATGTTTCACTGACCACTATGCTACACCTCTACAACTCTAACACTGCTTTGTAACCACACTCTCATTGCCTTTCCTCCCAAGTCAGTACTTCCCCAGGCTTCTGTTTAGTGCATCCATCACTTCCGTCAAGTCCTGCTACAATTCTCACTTTCTCACTGAGACTTAGCTTATACTGCAGCCTCCCAACTATTGACAATCTGTGCTCCTCAGACTACTTACTCACTTATTTTTCTCAGGTTTGAATTTTCTGGGTAGCATGCATCTCCTTCTAATATAAAACATATTTATCACATTCATTATAGTCTGCTTCCTCTGTTCTACCCCCACAGCCCTTCCTCCTCTTGCCTTGTTCCTTCTGAGAATATATCCAACCAATATAGACAAACAAAGCAGTTTCTAGCATGTATACCTTATACAGGCATGTATACAAACATGTATAAGGTATACATGTGTGAACATATGCTGGGTGAATTAAACTGAGTATATGAAGCTGGTGTTGGGGGTGGTTCCCATATTCCTTTTGCTTTCTCCAATCTCCTTTCAGAATAGTTGACTTATAGCAGTAATTCAGTCACATTACATTTCACATTCTTCCTTGGACTTTGTAGTCACCTCTACTAAACAGGAAAACTTTCAACAGTGTTATGCCCTTCCATCTTTATTATTATTATGATCTTAAGAATAATAGGCAAACAAGATAAGGTTTATTCCTTTACAGTGATCCTAAGCTAGTGAAAGGCCCTATGGAGATTTAGTATCACTATCCTCATTTATTCTTGGCAGTATTTTATGCCTACACCCTAAATCTATGAACACTTAGGTCTTCAGAGCCATAATTAAAAGCTTAATATCAGAAGTGAGTAGGTGGTTCAAACTTATAATCCAGGTACTTGAGAGGCAGAAACAGGAAGAACTTGAGTTGGAGGCTTACCAGGGCAAAGTTAGTGAGAACTTATCTCAAAAAACAAAACAAATGGGCTAAAGACTTGGCTCAAGTACTAGAACAATTGCCTGACCCATTTGAGGCTCTGGGTTCAACCCTCAATACCTCATACATTCAGGGGCACACAAACACAAAAGTTTAATATCAAGTAGATACAATAATAGTTTTTTGTCAGATCAAATGATTAAATATAGAATAAAAATTTCTCCTAAAGTTGTTCTTTCATTGTTTCTTTTTTGTTTTTCAGCTCTCTTACCAGGTGTCTCCCAATGTAGGGTCTACCCAGGAACAAGGGCTTCCCCAGAGACTCCTCACCACTATGACGAGCTCCACAATTCGAGGAAATAACAGAGAGAAAAGTACAAGTATTGGTGATTTTTCCAGCCCTTTGACACAAAGTACAAAATAAGTAGGTGTAACACAAGAACAGAAATAAAAAGAAGCATTTTTAGCTTTTGGCGGGGAGGGGCAGGCCTGCGGCTTAACTCAGGACTTGAGTTTGATCCCTGAACCCCTTTGGCTCAAGGCTAGCACTCTACCACTTAGAGCCACAGTGCCACTTCCGGTTTTATGGTGGTTAAGTGGAGATAGGAATCTCATGGACTATCCTGCCCCAGTTGGCTTTGAACTACAATCCTCAGGTCTCAGTCTCCTGAGTAGCTAGGATTATAGGCATGAATGAGCCACTGGTGCTCAGCCAGAAATCATTTTTTATGGAAAAAATTACCTTCTCTATAAAAAATAGCCCCAGAAATGTTTGTAGTTTGGCACCATCAGTGATCTTTTACGTCCAAGCAAGTGAGTTTACCCTGTAGCCAGACTTGGGGACAGAAAAACAGTATCTCTTTTGTAGATAATTCCAGTCACTGTATTTGAACAGTTGCAAAGTATTTGAACATTAAGCAATTAAGATAGTGAGGACATGAAACAAGTGCATGGTTCCATCTTCTCTAAATGGGTGAGTACTCCAATTTTGTAAGATTTGAGTTTGGATTACATCATAGACTCTACCAGTGGAAAATTAAATAGGAGATTAGTAATAACAAAATGTTAGAGCCATTTGCCATAGATTTGGCTTATGACTCAGAAGCAATGCCAATTCACCTTTGTTCCTTATCTATTCTGTTAAACCAAGAGAAGCACAAGATAGGTGACTTTCTTTTCTTTTTGCTTTTTCCCTCAGTGAAGGAAATGTGGTATTTTTTAAAGTGTAGGGACTCCGAGAGGGCTGATAAAGGTAGGTTTAGAATTCCTTATGCAACCAAGCCTGTTTTTATTTGAGAAAAGTACAAGAATCAGCCCTGAAAGACTATGGAAAATCCAAAATTCCAGGGAAGATGACTCATTGAGAAGAGGCTACAAAAGAGGTTAGGGAGGGCTGGGGATATAGCCTAGTGGCAAGAGTGCCTGCCTTGGATACACGAGGCCCTAGGTTCGATTCCCCAGCACCACATATACAGAAAACGGCCAGAAGTGGCGCTGTGGCTCAAGTGGCAGAGTGCTAGCCTTGAGCGGGAAGAAGCCAGGGACAGTGCTCAGGCCCTGAGTCCAAGGCCCAGGACTGGCCAAAAAAAAAAAAAAGAGGTTAGGGAGAAGAGGCCCCTGATTCATATCCCATTCCTGTTTCTGAATCTGAAGTGATGAGAATCCAGCCTCTGAGTCAGGCTGGGCTCCTATAAGCCTATGAGTCAGGACAACTTTAAGTCAAAGAAAGGGTTAGTCAGTCTTCCCTTGCTCAAATTCTCTTTTCTCATGAAAACTTGAAGAACAGGCAGAGATGAAGAGTTGTGGTCAAAGTTCTGACAGCTTTTACACTGTTGCTTGGTGGAATTTCCATTATAGTATTTGTCATTTTTGAAGTCCCATGACCTGTAAGTTGTCTGATGCTTTGGATCCTTGGACTTGATCTATGAAGACTTCTTTCTGTGCCCTAGGCAGCTTGGCATAAGGAGGAAAGCTCAGAACTTGATACTTGAGTTCATTAGCTGAGTAGTTTGGGGGAAAGCTGCTTTACATCAATATCAGCTGCCTCATCTGTTAAAGTGGGACTCAAAGCATTTGTCTTGCATGGATGAAGGTTAATTGGGATCCTGTGTAAGAGATGCTTAGCATATAGAAGGTGCTTGCTAAACGTGAGTTCCTTCACTCCATGCTCTTTTATTTTCTTCTGTTATTGAAGTGTGTGTGAGTGTGTGTGCATGTGCGTGCTGTGTGTGGACACTGATACTGAAGCTTGAACTCAGAACCTCATTCTCTCACTTGTCTTTTTCCACTCCAACTTGATGCTTTACCACTTGAGCAATGGCTTCATTTCCATGTTTTTGCTAGTTAATTGGACATAAGAGTCTCATGAATTTTTCTGCCTGGTGCTGGTTTCCAACCTTAGTCCTTAAGATCTCAGTCTCCTGAGTAGCTAAGATTAAAAGCATGAGCCACCAGTGCCAAGATTGGGGGAGGGAGGATAACAAGTTCTCACTATGTAGCTCAGCTTGATCTTGAACTCATGATCCTCCTGCCTCTGCCTCCTAAGTACTGACTACAGACATACACCAACATGCTTGGCTATGTCATTGAGTTTTTAGTGTTCTTTATACACCTGCATACAAGGATTTATTTTAATTTTAGTTTTAATTTTGAGACAAAGTCTCACTATGTAGCTCAAGTTGACTTTAAACTCAAATCCTTCTGCCTCAGCCTCTTGAGTGCTAGAATATACATGAGTACCACCACACCTGGAATCAGCTGTTTTTTAATTAAGATGTTTTTGTCCTGGGGGCTGGTGATACATGCCTGTAATCCTAGCTACTGAGGAGGCTGAGATCCAGTGGATCATGGTTTGAGGCCAGGCAGGAAAAATAGGTCTGAGAGACTGTGTTTTCAAAATAACTAGCAAAAAGTCAGGCAGGAGGAATGGCCCAAGTGGTAGAATCCCAACTGTGAGCAAACAAACTCACAGTTCAAGACCCTAAGTCCAAACACTGGAACTGGCCAAAACAATTTTTTTTTTTGTTTTTATTTATTTTCCTTTTTTTTTTTTTTCTGGCTAGTCCTGGGGCTTAGACTCAGGGCCTGCGCACTGTCCCTGGCTTCTTTTTTTGCTCAAGGCTAGCACTCTGCCACTTGAACCACAGCGCCACTTCTGGCCGTTTTCTGTATATGTGGTGCTGGGGAATTGAACCCAGGACTTCATATATACGAGGCAAGCACTCTTGCCACTAGGCCATATATCCCCAGCCCGAAACAATTATTTTTATTAGCATTCATTAGTTGTTCAAGGAGAAGTTCTGCAATTTCCATATATGCACACAATGTATTCCATCAACTTCACCTTTCTCTCACTCTCCTTAATCCCTTCTCCATTCTTTTTTTTTTTTTTTTTTTTTTTTTTTTTGGCCAGTCCTGGGCCTTGGACTCAGGGCCTGAGCACTGTCCCTGGCTTCTTTTTGCTCAAGGCTAGCACTCTGCCACTTGAGCCACAGCGCCACTTCTGGCCGTTTTCTGTATATGTGGTGCTGGGGAATCGAACCCAGGGCCTCATGTATACGAGGCAGGCTCTCTTGCCACTAGGCCATATCCCCAGCCCCCCCTTCTCCATTCTTAAAACAATTTTAAAAGGTTTCAAAGTTCTCTTTTCTTTTCTTTCTTTTTTTTTCTTTTTGTGCCTGACCTGGGGCTTGAACTCAGAGCCTGGGCACTGTCCCTGAGCTTCTTTGCTCACTGCCTTGCACTCTACCAAAGTTCTGTTTTCATGTGTGCACATAAAGTGCTTTCTAGACTATTCATCCTCCTCACCTTCTCTGTTCACCTTCCCCTCTCCTACAGGAAGGATAATTCTAATGAGGCTTAGAAAATATTCAGATGTTTACCAGTCACTAAAGTAAATACCACTTATTTTCTTCCTTTCAGAGTCAATGTCTTCAAGGAACCAGAAAGCTCCGCCAATGCCAGCAGCTATGGAGAAGGCAAAGGAAGGGAGACCTGCAGCCTGAAACAGATGAGTCCTAGCCTGCCCCTCAGCCTGAGAAGGGAAGTGTTCTCTGTTTAATTTATGTCATTTGTTTTAAGAAAACAAGGCTAACGTATAAGTGCTGGGAGGCAGCAGGTTGCTTCACGTATAAAACAAATGTGGATAATTCTTTTTTGTGCCAGGAAACAGGTATCTATCTGTATTGCTATTTTCATAACAGTCCTAACATTAGCCTTCAGCAAAAAAAGCTCAAGGACAGCACTCTAGCCCTCAGTTCAAGCCTCAGGACTAGTACAAAAGAAGAAGGAAAAAAAAGGCAAAAAAGCTAAGGTATAGCTCCCAAGCCCTAACACCCATGCCCCAGTACCTGTACACACACACACACACACACACACACACACACACACACACACACTCATAATTATGTCCAGAAGAGTTAGGCATTTAGAAATTATATATAAACCTCAGTGAGACATGTAGTCAAGTATAGTGAGGGTAGAATGGAACTATTAAATATATTTGGTCAAGCTGGGCACCAGTGGATCACACCTGTAATCTTAGCTACTCAGGTAGCTGAGATCTGAGGCTCGAGGTTCAAAACCAGCCTGGACAGGAAAGTCGATGTGATTCTTTTTGTTTTTGTTTTTAGCCAGCCCTGGAGCTTGCCTTAAGGCCTGAGCACTATCCCTGGCTTCTTTTTGCTCAAGGTTAGCACTCACCACTTGAGCCATAGCGCCACTTCTGGCCGTTTTCGATATATGTGGTGCTGGGGAATCGAACCCAGGGCTTCATGTATACAAGGCAAGCACTCTTGCCACTAGGCCATATTCCCAGCCCCTTGATGTGATTCCTATCTCCAATTAACCACCAGGAAACCAGAAGTGGTGCTGTGGCTCAAAGTGGTAGAGTGCTAGGCTTGAGCAAAAATGTGACAGTGCCTAGGCCTCAACAACAACAACAAAAAATTTGGTCAGACCCAACATTCAAGTAGGAGTGAATAAGCACTTTGCTAGTGTGTTTCAAGTTTCAACCAACTGTAGCTTCTCATTATATGTGCAATTCAATTCTGATGCTTTTTCAGAGTAAGAACTGGATAACAGAGGTAAAATAAAAATGTACTTGGAATTATATAGGATTTTGTACTTAACAATCCCATTACTGATGTATAAAGAAATGTTTATTTGCATCCTTCTTTATCTTTCATTTTCCTTTTTGATCTCTAGGTTAGACAAGATGCTCCTAATTCATCAAACCCAAAGAAAGCTACACTGATTATTGTTATCCACCAGACATACTTCTAAAAGTTCTGCTCTGCCTCAAATACTTGAAGGAATATACTGTCTCCTTCTATACTATCTTTGTTCTACTGTTAATCAGTATGGGCAGATTCTTGCCAGTGTTACACTCTTACATTCACTGAGACCTTATAATCAACAATAGTGATACGATAGAGAAGGGGAAGCCTGGGCTGAGAAGTTACCCTCATGCCACTGCTATTGATGTAATACCTGGACTGTGTGATTCAACTTGGTATATCCACAGTAATGGATATATTTCCATTCCATCAAATGAAGACAAAGGCCTATCTCCAAACACTATGAATGGACCTCACAGCTCTCCTTGATAAGATTTAAATATAGCATCCAAACATCCCAACTGCTATCATAGCTGACTTAAAGTTCAACTGGCTTTCAACTAACTAGATAGGGTGCCTGTTTGCCCAGGGATTATGATTTAGCCTCTGCTGCTACATGTAGTTTTCAACATACTAGCAAAAAGACCTGAAAAACATTCCAAAAGTGTTCCTCATAAACCATTCCCAGGAGATTAAGATTAAGAAACTGCAGGCAAATAGTACTCTAGTGACAATACAGAACTCCTAAAGTGGATCTAATATTATGCTGCATTTTTAACACTGAGCTGCATATAGTTTGGATAAAGACTCCAGAGCAATGTGAAAAAGAACCATTCTTACAGGGACATAGCTGAGTCTGCCTGCTTGAATAAAGCTTGCTGCAGAAGTGGAAAGACCTGATCTTGAAGTAGTGTTTAAGTGAAAAAGGAATGGAAGGGTATCATCCTGCTTTTTTTCATGAGATTCTGAAATAACTGCTCTTAGACAATGCCTATATTAATGACTACCCTTCCAATCCTCACCTGCCACAGAATGTCCCTTAATCTAGAAACACCAGATTTCCCACAAGAGAAAAACCCGTGCAAAGTCTATGCTCATCAACTTTTCCGTAAGGGTACAATCCTGGCACAGATAGCTCATGCCTGAATCCTAGCTACTCAGGAGACTGAGATACAGAGGATCTCGGTTCAAAGCCAGCCTAGTCAGAAAAGCCTAAGACAGTCTGTCTACAAAGTAACCAGCAAAATTATATCTTTTTCTTTGAGGATAACTGTTTTCCCTAGCAAAGCTAATACCCCCTCTGAGGATTCTGACTCCCTCCCTAGTCACTTGAAAACTTTGGGTCCAATGGAGGAGTGTGTGTGTGTGTGTGTGTGTGTGCGCGTGCGTGCGTGCGTGTGTGCGCCTCAGTCCTGGGGCTTGAACTCATAGCCTGCGTGCTGTCCAGTTTTGTTTTGTTTTGTTTTGTTCCTCAAAGCTAATACGCTAACACCTAAACCACAGTTCTGCCTCCAGCTTTTTGCTGGTTAATTGGAGATGAGAGTCTCATGGGGGCTGGGGATATGGCCTAGTGGCAAGAGTGCTTGCCTCCTACACATGAAGCTCTCGGTTCGATTCCCAGCACCACATATATGAAAAATGGCCAGAAGGGGCGCTGTGGTTCAAGTGGCAGAGTGCTAGCCGTGAGCAAAAAGAAGCCAGGGACAGTGCTCAGGCCCTGAGTCCAAGGCCCAGGACTGGCAAAACAACAACAACAACAACAAAAAAGAGTCTCATGGACTTCGCTACCCTGGCTGGCTTCAGATCATGATGCTCAGATCTCAGCTTCCTAAGTAGCAATGATTACAGATGTGAGCCAGCAGCACCCAGATCTCCAAAGGAGATCTTTGAAAACTAAGAGAGTGGGCAGGAGAGAAGGGAGAACTTCTATGTGGACTTTGGGTTGTGGACTTTAGTCTGCAAATTGCCCCAGAACCTGACACAATTCTCATTGTCACCATTTAGACACAAATGACATTTTCAGTATCATATTTCAAAAGATAACATACAGTCTTTTCTCCTTCAAAATTTAAGTTAGTTAAGAATTAAAAAAAAAAAAAAAAACAAGGGCTGGGAATGTGGCTTAGTGGTAGTGAGTTGCTGAGCACGTATGAAGCCCTGGACTTGATTACTCAGTACCACACAAACAGAAAAAACCAGAAGTGGATCTGTGGCTCAAGTGGTAGAGTGGTAGCCTGGAACAAAAGAAGCTCAGGGACAGTGGCCAGGGCCTGAGTTCAAGCCCCAGGTCTGGCTAAATAAGTAAGCAAATAAATATAAATTTAAAATATACAACACTTTTATAACTCCATTTTGGCATTTCTTCATTCTTTAAATATAACTGAGATCACAAAAAATCAAAGTAGTCTAACAATCCCTTCCTCTCCCCTCCATCCCTCCATCCCTCCATTCCTCCCTTCCTCTTTTGCTCTCTATCCTCCTTCCTTTATTTTTTTTTTTGAGTCTTCTGCAGACCAGGCTGGCCTTGAACTCTAGATCCTCCTGACTCTACTCGCCAAGGGCTGGAATTACACATGCTATAACACCCAGTTCAGCATTCTGGCTCTCTGAAAGTTCTAAACTGGTCATTATTAGTTTTTCTTTTCTGTACCCTCTAGGCTAGTGCAAGATGGGCTTAGGGCTGGTCTCAGCCCTAATCATTCTCAACTTCAATTATAGTTTCTTATTTTGGCCCTTCTTTAAACACAATCCAACAGACTCTGACCTAAAGTAACCCTTTCCAAGGAGGATTGCTATGTATTTATGACTAGGGGCCAGAAATCCCTTATTTATTTAACTATGTTGCAGTAGGCAGGTTGAAAGTCCTCTAATCCTTTCACACTCTGATCTACTTCTCTCTTACTATCAGAAAGAGTTCCTTTTCCTAGTTCACACAGTGTCCCTCATGGTGCTTGGAGTTGCTATTTATCATTTTATGTTTATGTCCGGGTTCTGGTGCTTGAAACTGGAGTCTGTATTAATTTTTATTTTGCTATATTACTTTTTATCAACAAAGTGCCATATACACAGCAGACATTAAAAATCTGTGTTGATCATGTCACAACACCAAATGACCAGCTAAGGATAGCATAAATCATTTTCTGAAAAGAAATGTGATAATCCTTATCTTCAAATTAAAGATGCTCTTGGTTACTAAGATTTATTTTGGGGGTACAGTATTGTAACTTGAACTCAAGGCCTTCTCCTCCACCATTTAAGCTATCCTCTGAGCTCTAGATTCATATTTTTTCTTAGATTCTTTTATCTTGTCTTCTTTCTGTTGTCCATTCCAATACTTTCTTCCCTTTTTCTTTCTCACTCAAATGACCTAACTTGCCAATCATCCAAACTTTACCTTTGTTTGAATTTCTAGGGGGTATGGATCCATAACTATACTGTAATCTCAGGTCTCAGAAGTTTTTCCTTCTCCCTAACACACATTCTGTGTAGCACAGTTGTAATTTTGGAACTTGCACTGGACTTGTGTGACTTTATGCCACCCAGTGGCTTAAATTATAAACTACATCCTCTAGAAAAGGGAGGTATAAATGAATAAGTGTAACAGATCAATCATAACAAATGTGAGATATGTATTTCTGAGCCAATGGCAGAAGGAAACATTCATACAAGTCCATTTTTGTCCTATTTTAAGTCTCACTTACTAAAACTTAAATAGGATGAAGAACGATGTTTAGAGGCTTGGCATCATGTCTATGCAGAATAAGATGATGCATAGAGGCTTCAAGGATCCATTCGGGTCACTATTTCTCCCTAATGTATAGGTAAAGAATAATAAACAGGGCTGGGAATATGGCCTAGTGGTAGAGTGCTTGCCTCGCATACATAAAGCCCTAGGTACGATTCCTCAGCACCACATAAACAGAAAAAGCCAGAAGGGGCACTGTGGCTCAAATGGTAGAGTGCCAGCCTTGAGCAAAAAGAAGCCGGGGCAGTGCTCAGGCAAGCCCCAGGACTGGCCAAAAAAGAAAAAAAAAAAAGAATAATAAACAGTGCAAACTACTGGGTAAAGTCCTTATTGCACCTGCCTCCCCCCCACCCTTTTTTTTTTTTTTTTTTGCTGGTCTTAGGGCTTGAACTCTGGGCCTGGGCACTGTCCCTGAGGTCCTTTACTCAAGGCTCTACCCCTTGAGCCACAGTACACTTTGGCCTTTTCTGTGACTAATTGGAGACAAAAGTTTCACAGGCTAGGGGTTACCTACTCAGGAGGCTGAGATCTGAGGATTGTGGTTCAAAGCCAGCATGGGCAGGAAAGTCCAGGAGACTCAGAAAAGGTGGAAGTGGCGCTGTGGCTCAACTGATAGAGAGCTAGCCTTGAGCTCAAAGAGGTTCAGAGACAGCACCCAGGCCCTGAGTTCAAGCCCCAGGACCGGGAAAAGAAGTTTCACAGACTTTCCTGCCTGGACTGGCTTTGAATTGTAATCCTCAGATCCCAGTCTCCTGAGTAGCTAGGAATACAAGCGTGAGCCAAAGCACCCAGCTTGTTTTGTTCTTAACCAAGTCTTTTCGTTGAGTTGTAGAAGTCTTGTAATCCTGGATATACTCCTGGATACTAAGCTCTTATCTGTAAAACATGTTACAATCCAATGTAATTTTAAACACAATATTCCTCAGCACTTAGGTTTGCAAATAAACAACTGCCATACTCTGAGGTGCTGGGAATCCCACTCGGTTGCAATCATTTGTGTTCATCTTGTCTTCTCTGCTTTATTAAAAAACAATCAATGGGGGGGGCGGGGGCTGAGAATGTGGCTTCATGGTACAGTGCTTGCCTAGCATGCATGAAGCCCTGGGTTTGATTCCTTAGTGCCACACAAACAGAAAAAGCCAGAAGTGGATCTGTGGCTCAAGTGGTAGAGTGCTAGCCTTGAGCAAAAAGAAGCACAGAAACAATGCCCAGGCCCTGAGTTCAAGCCCCAGGACTGGAAAAAAAAAAAAAAAGCTGGGGCTGGGGATATAGCCTAGTGGCAAGAGTGCCTGCCTCGGATACACGAGGCCCTAGGTTCGATTCCCCAGCACCACATTATACAGAAAACGGCCAGAAGCGGCGCTGTGGCTCAAGTGGCAGAGTGCTAGCCTTGAGCGGGAAGAAGCCAGGGACAGTGCTCAGGCCCTGAGTCCAAGGCCCAGGACTGGCCAAAAAAAAAAAAAAGCTACCAATGCTTAAGTGTAAAAGTCCTGCAAAACCAAGCATATTTAGGAAAACTTCAAGGGCTCTCCATTTGTTTTTGTCTGCCCTTCCTTCCTTCCTTCCTTCCTTCCTTCCTTCCTTCCTTCCTTCCTTCCTTCCTTCCTTCCTTCCTCCCTCCCTCCCTCCCTCCCTCCCTCCCTCCCTCCCTTCCTTTCCTTCCTTCCTTCCTTCCCTCCTTCCCTCCTTCCTTCCGTTCTTCCTTGTACTGGTCATGGGATTTGAACTAGGTCCTGGGTTCTGTCCCTGGGAGTTTTGGCTCAGGTCTAGCACTCTACTACTTGAGCCACAGTGCCACTTCTGGCTTTTTCTATATATGTGGTGCTGAGGAATCAAACCCAGGGCTTCATGTATATGAGGCAAGCACTCTTCCACTAGGCCCTATTCCCAGCCCAGTACATTTGTTTGTAAACACTGTTACCCTGTGCTTTAAATTATTTTTCACACAGAATCTCTCCTTTTGCCCAGGACTGGCCTCAAACAGTAATCCTCCTACTTGTGGCTTCCCTGTAGCTGAGATGATAGACACATGCCAGCCAGAGCACCTGGCTTATTATTTGGGAGGGAAGAAGTCATAATTTTTATTGAAATGTTTCTTTTTTTCAATTTAACATCTCTATATATGTGTACAAGGTATCTTAATTAGCCTTGCCCCCTCCATCCATCTTCCTTCTCTTTACATCTATCCCATCCTCAATCCTGATGAAAACAGCCAGGCCCCAGTGACTCATGCCTATAATCCTAAACACTCAAGAGACTGAATCTGAGGGTCATGGTTCAAAGCCAACCCAGTGGAAATGTCGGTGAGAATCTTACCACCAATTAACAAGTAAAAAAGTCAGAGGTAGAGGTAAAAAGTCAACCTGGAGTGAAAAAGCCAAGGGAGAGCTCAAGACTTTTGAAGTCAAGCCTTAGTACTGCCTCAAAAAAACAAAAAAAAACAGGGCTGGGAATGTGGCTTAGTGGCAGAGTGCTTGCCTAGCATGCATGAAGCCCTGGGTTTGATTCCTCAGCACCACAAAAACAGAAAAAGCCGGAAGTAGCATTGTGGCTCAAGAGGTAGAGTGCTAGCCTTGAGCAAAAAGAAGCCAGGTATAAGTGGCTCAGGCCCTGAGTCCCAGGACTGGAGAAAAAAAAACACCTACTATATGTGTCATTGCCTTATTCTGAAATTAAACAAGCTAAGTAATAAACAGGTTAAATTTCAGAATGATTTGTTTAGGTACTATTTTCCTAGATACCTGTGAAGACTCCATAGTGTTAAAAAGAACTGTAACATGCAGCAATTATCTACACTCCTATGACTATTACATTTGTATTTAGTTAGTTAGCTAGTTAATTAGTCATGGGGCTTGAACTCAGGGCATGGATGCTGTTCCTGAGATCTTTTGTTCAAAGCTAGAACTCTACCACTTTGAGCCATAGCATCCCTTCCTGTTTTTGAATGGTTTATTGGAGATAAGAGTTTCATGGAGTTTCCTGCCAGGACTGGCTTTGAACCAGGATCCTCAGATATCAGCCTCCTGAGTAGCTAGGAACATATTCATTATACTGAGGTACCAGCATCACTTAAGCCCAGAATTTGAGGGTAGCCTGGTCAGCAGAATAAGACCTTGTCCCCAAAGAATAACAACAAAAAGTACCATCTTCCCCAGGTAAGCTATTGTTAGGGGTTAGTGTAGAGGAGAGTAAGAATGACTCCATCTTAAATTCACTGAGAACTCACACGCCCTTGAGAATTGAAAATAACTGACTAGCTTGCTGCTCAAATGTTATCTCCAGTGACCCCATCCCTGTTGAAAAGCAGCCAGTCTTCGTAAGCACCTCAGATTCCAAGAAATGTCAGAACTACTCAAACTGTTTGGATGAGTCACCTCTTACTGTACTAAGATTGTGTAGTCTGCTTGACAACCTGCATTGTGGTTTTTTCCTTTATAAGCCCAGTCTGAAAACTGATCAGGGTCACAGTTACAGCTCCCAAGTCTGTGCTTCATCCCTGGCCAATCAGCTTACCCTTCCCTCGGTAAAGATCTTCTTGCACGAGACTGTCTCTGTGTGGTGGATCCTGGAGGGATGTGGAATTCCCTCTCCCGGCCAGACTCCATACACTATAAAGCAACTTTGACCAGCATTTTTGTCTAAGCACAGTGAAGGCAAACATGAGCAAAGCATTATGTACAAGTGCAATATCATGGTTAAGAAAGTCTGTTTGGTTCCCTCCTCATTTTATATTATACTCCTCTAATTTCTTCCTCCTATCTAGATGGAAAGCATCTGATTCCATATCTGTGCCTCAATGAAACCCTTTCACTCCAACGTATTCATTCTTCCTGGTGGATTAATTTTAAGCGTTTAAGCTCTAAGTATAGACAATTAGCTAATATCTGATGCGTAAGAACAAAAGGCTGGCATAACTTCAAGAGACTAATAATCATTGGCCTGAACTATAAAACCTCTGTATCTGTTTTGAAATATCACAGCCAGAGTGTCCTTTTCAAAATGCAAACTTGACCTTGTTGCTCTTCTGCTAAAGCCCAGAGACTTCACTGTTATCTGAATGAGTCTTGAGAAGACTGGCTTAGTCCTAAATCTTTGTCCTTCCTTTGGCCTCAGGCACTGTTGAGGAGAATAGCTCTTTCTAGTTTCCAGTTCTATACAGTTTTGTTTGTTTGAACGTGGTTTGGGTTCCCTCAGCCCACCTTCCCTCTTTCTTTTACTACTGTTTGTCTATTTAATTCTCCACTCATCTTTCATATATTGACTCTCATCTTGTCAAGTCATCTCTTCAATTTGACCTCCTTTGCTAATCCCATTAGGTTCTTCTCTTATCCCTTTTCACAGAGTACATTTCCTTTATGATATTCATCTGTTGGCAATCAGGTATTTCTGCAGTATTTGATGTCTCTCATGAAAAAAGGTAGGCTAGGGGCACCCTCCCCCTCCAGCCGACCCTGGCCCAAACAGGGTCAGGCTGGGAAAGGGGAACCCGGCGATCGGCAGACAGGCTGCCAGGAGCGCAGACTTCATATAGGGGGAGACCCCACGGACACAAGGCAGGGTGCGGACCAAGACACACCGGCAGCGACGAGAAGTTCGGGTCCACACCGGGTTTGGACAAGGGAACCCAGCGCGGCAGAAATCGGGAACCAGGGAAGCCACCACGACACTTAGCCAACCCCTGGAGGGCCAACGGCTGCGCGGGACACACACACAAAGCAGCAAAAGTGAGTGCCCTCCCTCCCCCCTCCCCCACCCCTGAGGGAACAAAGAACCCACAAATCAGGCGGGGAAGCTCCCATCAGGCGCTGGGAAGTCAGTTTAGCAGGGGAAGGGCTCAGCAGCACCAACACCCCACAGGTTCCTGAACTGGCAGAACCGGCCCCGCCCCCTTCCCAACAGGGGCCGGGAGACAGCTGGTTGTGCAAACCCCACCTGAGGCGCCTGGACCTCGCAGACTCTTACAACTAAAACCACAGGCGCTGGTGGGCAATACCAGCCCAGCAGGGTCACTTGAGCCTGATCACGTCCCCCCTCCTCACAGCGGAGGTGAGGTCTGAAGGTGCCAAGCCACACCCGGACAGTCGATCCCACTGGGCCCCACACGTACCCCCCCCCCAAACGGACTCGTGGGAGGGCGCAAGCACAACCCAACAACCCAGGACTTGCTCTGGGAGGCATATCCCGCCGAAGTGCCTGTTGCACTGGACGCACAGCGCACAGGAGGGCGGGGCCCCCGGCGACAGCGCCCGCTCTGGTAGGCGTACCCTGCACTGGTGGGCGGGGACACAGCGACAGCACCTGCGGCCGTAGACACGTCTACACAGGAGGGAGGGAGGAGCTACAAACCAAACCTGAGAAGCCATCCAGATCTCCAGATGCGCAAATCACAAAGAAACATAACTCAGTTCATCAAAGGGCAAGCCAACTCGCCAGCTCCAAAAAGCAGCACGACTGAAGAGGAGATGGAGACTAAAAAAGCAAATGAGGCCATGTTAACAGGAATGATCGAAAGCGTCAGAAATGAAATCAGAAAACAATTCCGGGAATTTAGAGCGGAAATCTGGAAGGACACCCAGGAAGCCAAGAAAGAAATGGAAGCAAAACTGGATACAATGCAAACCTGCTTTAAAGAAATGGAAGCAAAAATGGATACAATGCAAGCTGCCTTTAAAGAAAATCTCCACATCCTAAGAATTGAAATGCATGAAAAAATAGATTTAAAATACAACTCTTTAAAGGAAGAAATCTCCACGATCAGAGCTGATATGACAACCATAAATAGCTCTCTGACATCCATAAACTCCGCAATTGAAACCATGACACAAAGAGTAGACCATATAGAATCCAGAATCTCTCGCCTGGACGATGAAGCAGCTGACAACAACCAGAAAATGACCACACTCCAAGAAAAGGTGAAGCTTCAGGGAAGACTAATCCAGGAACTAATGGACAAAGACAAGAGATATAATCTGCGCATAATTGGAATAGAAGAAGGAGCCGAATACCAGAGCAGAGGGCTTAATCATGTTCTCAATAAAGTTATTGCAGAAAACTTCCCCAATCTCACAGGGGACCCCATCCAGGTAACCGAAGCCTATAGGACACCTGGCAGGCCAGACCCCAGGAAAGTCACCCCAAGGCACATAATATTCAAGACTACAGACCTCAAGATTAAAGAGCAAATTCTGAATTCAGCCAAAGTGAAGAAGGAAACTTTTTTCAATGGGAAGAGGATTCGAATAACATCCGACTTATCCACACAAACTTACCAAGCTCGAAGCGAGTGGAAGAACACCATCCAAGTACTCCAGAATAACAATTTACAACCTCGGATCAAATATCCAGCGAAATTGGAGTTCACATTCGAAGGGAGAACCAGATCTTTCCACACCAAAGAGGAGCTAAAGGAGTATGTGAATAAAAACCCAGCCCTACAGCGAATATTAAGAGGGGAACCCCACCCAACAGAGATCGTAAAAGACACACAGACAGAATCAGAAAGAAACTTCAATAGCCAAAGTCCAGCAGAAACACAAGCTCACTAAAGACAAGAAGAAAAAAAAAAAAAAAAAGAAGAAAAAACAGCCCACCAAGAAAATGGAAGGAGAAAAAACACCCTTATCCTTGATCTCTTTAAATATAAATGGTTTAAACTCCCCGATAAAGAGGAGCAGACTGGCAGAATGGATTCACAAACAAAAAGTTGACATCTGCTGTCTACAAGAGACCCACCTTACAGCAAGGGACAAAAACAGGCTTCGAGTGAAAGGATGGAGCAAGATCTACCAAGCAAATGCATCCACCAAAACGGCAGGTGTAGCCATCCTGATCTCAGACAAGCTTGACTTCTCTTTAAAGTCCACTCAAAAAGACAAAGAAGGACACTACATATTAATATAAGGAAAAATACAGAATCAAGAAATCACGGTGATAAATGTATACTCACCAAACAAAAGAGGCCCGACATATGTCAAGCAAATTCTCAAAGAATTACAGAGCAAGATAGACGCAAACACAATCATAGTGGGTGACTTTAATACTCCTCTCTCTCCAAGAGACAGATCCAACACCCAGAGGATTAGTAAGGGAGCTGAGGACCTAAATAACACCATTTCCCAAATGGATCTAACAGACCTATATAGAACCTTTCACCCCACAGAGACCCAATACACCTTCTTTTCAGCAGCCCATGGATCATATTCCAAAATAGACCACGTCATAGCCCACACAAAGAACCTCAGCAAATACAAAAGTATTGACGTCATCCCATGTATTATATCTGATCACAGTGGATTAAAGGTAACCCTCAACAACAAAGGATACCACAGAGCCTATACACACTCTTGGAGGCTAAACCCCACGCTGCTATCCAACACTTGGGCCACAGATCAAATTAAAGATGAAATCAACGAATTCATAAGCCACAATGACAAAGAAAACACATCACAAAGAAACCTATGGGACACAGCTAAGGCAGTACTGAGGGGCAAGATCATTGCACTCAGCACCCACATTAAAAGAATGGAAGCAGAGCAGGTGAATACCCTCACGATGAAACTAAAACAACTGGAGAAACAAGAAATGACAGAATCTAAAACGACTAGGAGGGGAGAGATCACAAAGATTAAAGAAGAGATAAATCTGATTGAAAATAGAAAGACCATTCAACAAATAAATAAGACTAAAAGCTGGTTCTTTGAGAAAATAAACAAAATTGACAGACCCCTTGCAAGACTTACAAAAAAAAGAAGAGAAGAGACTCATATTCGTAAAATCAGGGACTCCACAGGAAAAATTACAACAAGTACACACGATATTCAAACAATCATAAGGAGCTATTTCCAAAACCTCTACTCAGCAAAAAACAATAATTCTACAGAAATGGATCAATTCTTAGAGAAGTACAAACTGCCCAAACTGAACCAAGAAGAAATAAATCAGCTAAATAAACCAATAACTTACGGTGAGATACAGGAGGTAATCAAGAACCTCCCTACTAAGAAAAGCCCAGGCCCAGATGGATTCACCAACGAATTCTACAAAACCTTTAGTGAGGAGCTAATTCCAATACTCCTCAAACTCTTCCGCGAAATAGAAATGGAGGGAGAAATCCCAAACTCATTCTACGAAGCTAATATCATACTAATTCCCAAACCAGGCAAAGACCCAACAAAAAAAGAGAACTACAGACCAATATCACTAATGAACACAGATGCAAAGCTCCTCAATAAAATATTAGCTAATAGGATCCAGAAAGTGATCAAGAATATCATACATCATGACCAAGTAGGCTTCATCCCTCAGTCACAAGGATGGTTCAACATCCGTAAATCAATCAACGTAATTCACCACATAAACAGAACTAAAATCAAGAATCACATTGTTATCTCAGTCGATGCCCAAAAAGCCTTTGACAAAATACAACATCCATACCTATTAAAAGCTTTGGAGAGAACAGGAATAGATGGAACATTCCTCAAAACAATAAAAGCCATATACAACAGACCAACTGCTAATTTCATATTAAATGGAGAGAAACTTAAGTCATTCCCCCTAAAATCAGGAACAAGACA
The DNA here is from genome assembly GCF_023159225.1 of Perognathus longimembris pacificus. Taxonomy (NCBI): domain Eukaryota; kingdom Metazoa; phylum Chordata; class Mammalia; order Rodentia; family Heteromyidae; genus Perognathus; species Perognathus longimembris. The sequence continues at coordinate 24,835,575 of NC_063177.1, read as the reverse complement.
AGGATGCCCACTCTCCCCACTTCTGTTCAACATAGTGCTGGAATCCCTAGCCATAGCAATAAGGCAAGAGGAGGACATCAAAGGGATCCACATCGGCAAGGAAGAAATCAAGTTATCCCTATTCGCAGACGACATGATCTTGTATCTGAAGGACCCAAAAACCTCAGTACCCAAACTCCTACACCTAATAAACCAATTTGGCAAAGTAGCAGGATACAAAATCAACCCACAAAAGTCAGCAGCTTTTCTGTACACCAGCAATAGACAAACAGAAAAGGAAATTATGGAAACAATTCCATTTACAGTAGCCAAAAAAAGAATAAAGTACCTAGGGATCAACTTAACCAAGGACGTGACGGACCTATTCAATGAAAACTACAAAAATCTAATAAGGGAAATCAAAGAAGACACAAGGAGATGGAAAGACCTCCCATGCTCATGGGTAGGCAGAATCAATATAGTGAAAATGGCCATATTGCCCAAATTGTTATACAAATTCAATGCAATCCCTATCAAAATCCCAGCCACATTCTTCACTGAAATAGAGAAACCAATCCATAAATTCATATGGAACAGCAAAAAACCTAGAATAGCCAAAGCAATTCTAGGCAAAAAAAGCAATGCAGGAGGTATCACAATACCTGACTTCAAGATCTACTACAAGGCCATCATAACAAAAACAGCATGGTATTGGTATAAAAACAGATCGGAAGACCAATGGATTAGAACTGAAGACCCAGAAATAAAACCGCACTCTTGGGGCTGGGGATATAGCCTAGTGGCAAGAGTGCCTGCCTCGGATACACGAGGCCCTAGGTTCGATTCCCCAGCACCACATATACAGAAAACGGCCAGAAGCGGCGCTGTGGCTCAAGTGGCAGAGTGCTAGCCTTGAGCGGGAAGAAGCCAGGGACAGTGCTCAGGCCCTGAGTCCAAGGCCCAGGACTGGCCAAAAAAACAAAAAAAAACAAAAACAAACAAATAAAACCGCACTCTTATAGCCAACTGATATTCGACAAAGGAGCTAAAGATATACAATGGAATAAACATAGCCTCTTCAACTACTGGTGCTGGGAGAACTGGGCAGCCATATGCAGAAAACTCAAAGTAGACCCAAGCCTATCACCATGCACCAAGATCAACTCAAAATGGATCAAGGACCTCAACATCAGACCTGAATCCTTGAAACTACTGAAGGACAGAGTAGGAAAGACACTAGAACTTATAGGCACAGGAAGGAACTTCCTGAATAGAGTCCCAGGGGCACAACAAATAGGAGAAAGACTCGACAAATGGGACTACTACAAATTAAAAAGTTTCTGCACAGCTAAGGACATAGCCACCAAAATAGAAAGACAGCCAACCACATGGGAAAGGATATTTACCAGCACAGCAACAGACAAAGGCCTGATATCTGTCATCTACAGAGAACTCAAAAAACTAAGCCCCTCCAAGCCCAATAAACCTATTAGGAAATGGGCAAAAGAGCTAAAGAGAGACTTCACAAGAGAAGATATAAAAATGGCAAAGAAACATATGAGGAAATGCTCAACATCCCTGCTAGTAAAGGAAATGCAAATAAAAACAACCCTGAGATACCACCTCACCCCAGTTAGAATGGCCTATACTCTGAACTCAGGAAACAACAAATGCTGGAGGGGCTGTGGGGAAAGAGGAACCCTTCTCCATTGTTGGTGGGAGTGCAAATTAGTACAACCACTTTGGAGAACAGTATGGAGGTTTCTCAAAAAGCTCAATATAGACCTACCCTATGACCCAGCCATACCACTCCTAGGCATCTATCCTAAACAGCAAAATCCAAGATATCAAAAAGGCATTTGTACTACCATGTTTATCGCGGCACAATTCACAATAGCTAAAATATGGAAACAACCCAGATGCCCCTCCACAGACGAATGGATCCAAAAAATATGGTACTTATACACAATGGAATACTACATAGCGATTAGGAATGGTGAAATATTGTTATTTGCAGGGAAATGGTCGGAACTCGAACAAATAATGTTGAGTGAGACAAGCCTAGAACACAGAAAACAAAGGGGCATGATCTCCCTGATATATGACTGTTAACAAAGGGAGACGGAGAGACAGTAGAGACCAAGTCTGTGAATACTGTATATGTTCTTGATACATTGTATATTGCATATATGTCAACCTGACCTAGACAAGGGATAGAAAAACAGGTTGTAAGATATCATAAGAAATGTACACACTGCCCTACTATGTAACTGCACCCTCACCCTCTTTGCACATCACCTTGTAAAAAAATTTATGTCCAATTAATAAAAAAAATAAAAAATAAATAAAAAATAAATAAAAAAGGTAGGCTAGAGGTACCTAGACATCGTACTGAAGGGCAAGCACCACAGCTCTTTTACTTGCATGATATTCTTAGGGCTGTATCTCACTTATAAATAGTAAACACACTAATATTTACTTAATAAATAACTGCCTTAAAATCAAAGGAGAGATGGAATTGGGTGGGTAACTTCCTGTGTAGCAAGCCTATACTGACTACTTTAGATTTCCCATACTTGTTGGAATTACAGCAGTGCACTACTGCCTTCAGCTTTCCCATCACAAATTGGTTTGTTTGGGCTGGCTGAGAACTGTGGTCCTCCCAATCTCAGCTTCCAATCTTATCTGGTTGATAGAGATGTGCTACCATAGCCAGCTATGAGTTGAAAGGGGGTCTTTCAATGTTTGTTTGTTTTTTCTTTTTGCCCTGGCTAGCCTCAAACCTTGATCCTCCTGATCTCAGGCTCCCGAGTAAGAGTACAAGTATGAGCCACTGGTGCCCAGCTTCAAAAGCTGTCTTCCTTGCAAGTACACTTAAAAAGTAGGTTTCCACAGCCCTGCACTAATCTCTCATTAATAACCCCTACTTTTAGGATATTCATTCTCCCTTTGGATATATTTTACATATTCTTCTATATTCCAGAGCCACTCTGCCTCCTAAAGTAATTTTACCTATTTCTGCTAGAATCCATTACTTTCTGAGGTTGTGTTAGCAGTGGCTACTGGTTCACATTGAAGGTTGACTCTCTATTATGCTGTCAGTTTACATTCTCTGAGCATCAGTTCTCCATCAGTAAAATAGTAGTAACATCACTCACTATAAGATTCGCCAAAAAGGAAACCTACCACATGGTTCAGGCAGAAAAGAGTTTACTGGGGGGAGAGCAAACAGCCAGCCCATACAAGATGGAGTTGCAGGGAGACAGAGGGGAAGGAAGAAGAGAAAAAAAGGGAAATGTGAGAAAAAGAGCAAGAGAGAGTAAGAGAGAAAAGGAAAGGGAGAGGGGACTTGTGTTGAGCATGATTATATAGGGAAAGGCCAGAGGCATGGCCAGGTGAATTGGATGTGATCACAGAGGAAGAGGTAACTGCCTCCAGGTGTGCCAGTTACCTAGGTAACACAGGTACTGGGTGTAGACTTACACTGGTGGGGGGTATCTACATGGAGCCTTCCCAGGGGTAGACCTTACAATCATCTTTCTTGAAAAAATCTGTTAGGGGTTAAAGTAAAGGAAATATACAGAGAATCTGACACTTGCACAGTAGCTGTTTTTAGGTCCAAGTTGGGAGAGGTACTCTGCTGTGTCATTTTGAAGAGGAGTATGTTTTTTTTTTTTTTGGCCAGTCCTGGGCCTTGGACTCAGGGCCTGAGCACTGTCCCTGGCTTCTTCCTGCTCAAGGCTAGCACTCCGCCACTTGAGCCACAGCGCCGCTTCTGGCCGTTTTTCTGTATATGTGGTGCTGGGGAATCGAACCTAGGGCCTCGTGTATCCGAGGCAGGCACTCTTGCCACTAGGCTATCTCCCCAGCCCCGAGGAGTATGTTTTTGAGTGCGTGATTAAATAGTAAAGAGTTTCAGAGAAAAATGTCCTTGGAATGATTAAATATTCTAAAAAAATTAATAAAATGAGCAAACAGTGGGAAAATGTGTTGGCTGTGTAAACATAACCAACTACAGTCATTTCTGTAAACACTTCAACATTTAAGGCCTAATTATCGTGCACAGCATAACAGTTAACACAAATCATTAAATATGCATCAGATTAACCTTTTGTAAGTTTTGATTCCAATAGTAAAATATTCTATACCCAAGAACAGTCTTATAGTTAATTGTTCATAACCTAAGTATGACATCAGTAACATCAGTTAAATGGGACATAACTCCTGAGCTCAGGATTGGAAAAAAAATTTACTGTGCAAACTGTGGCACTTCGGGGAGGACAGAAGGCAAGATTAATAATTTCACAAGCACAGCAGGTGCATAAGCAGGCCAGAAATTATGGTCACTCTACTCGTGAAATTTACATTCAGATGCTTTTACTCATATAATTTTCTCCCTTTAATTTTTTAAAATTTGTATTATTATAAAGGTGATGTACAGAGGGATTGTAGCTACATAAGTCAGGTAAATAGTACATTTCTTTTTGCACAGTGTCATCCCTTCCCTCACTCCAAGTTTTTGTCTCCTCCCTTTATCTTATACATTGTCCTGAGTGATAGGACATTCATTAATATCTTCTCTCTCACTCTCTTTTGTTTTTATTTGTTTTGCCAGTCCTGGGGCTTGGACTGAGGGCCTGAGCACTGTCCCTGGCTTCTTTTTGCTCAAGGTTAGCTACTCTGTCACTTGAGCCATAGCACCACTTCTGGCCGTTTTCTATATATGTGATGCTGGGGAATTGAACCCAGGGCTTCATGTATATGAGGAAAGCACTCTTGCCACTAGGCCATATCCCCAGCCCAATATCTTCTCTTTTTATTTGTTCATTTTACAGTTATATATTAAGAACACATTTCTGGGTGCTGGAAAGACAAAAAGACATATAGCTCTTTCTGGTGAAGACACAGACAAGAGAACAATTTTACTGAAGTTATATAATGCTAGCTTTAAACTCTACTTGTCATTTCCAGTCAGTTTGTGAAACTTAAGATCCAAAGCAGAACTTTACATATCTCCTTCAAATCTGTCTTCCTTCAACAGATCTAATAAGTGATATCAGCAATACTACACTGCTTAACATAAAATCCACAGAATCACCATCTAGATCGGTGTTACCTTTCTTCTCACTGTGCATTTTCATTTCTCCACACTTTTCTTATCACATGGACTAAACTGGGGAACAGAATTAATCCTAAGGAGCACCCAACATCAGGTGAAGAGGAAGAAGAATTTCCAGAGGCTTGAATGCTGTGTTTTCAGGAAATAGATTGTGGTACTATTTGTCCCACAGAAGTACAATATTGATGGTTCATATTTACTTTGTTGATAATCATGACATTAAGATCTGGACATATACCTCAGCCAGTTTTTTAAAAAAAATCTGTTTAAGCTAGGTGAAGTAGTACACTCAAGAGGCTTTAGCAAGAGGACTTGAGTTTGAGGCCCACCTAAGCTGCAGAAAAATATTTTACTTTCAAGAAGGAAGGAAGGAAGGGAGGGGGGGAGAATAGGAAGGAGGAGAGAGTGGGAGGGAGAGAGAAGGCAAAGAAGGAAGCGAGGAGAGGGAGGGAGACAGAGGGAGGGGTCAGAAAAAAAAACAAGCAAAAATCTCAGTTTATGGGCTGGGAATGTGGCTTATTGGCAGAGTGTTAGCCCTGAGCTAAAGAAACTCTGGCCCAGGCCCTGAGTTAAAAAAAAAAAAAAAAAGACCTCAGTTTAGGTAAGAAAAACACAGGGATAAGTCCTAAGTGACAGACTCTATCTCCATTTTGAGAAATTGAATAACTGAAAAAATACACAGCTGCCTGAGTGATCCTTTAAGCAAATATGTTTGATCCTTTGGTCTCTACTTTCTACATTATTCTGTTATATCAGGATGAAACCCAAAGTCCAAATGAGTCCCAAAGCTGAACAGATAAAGCACAATCTAGTTCCTGGCTATGTTCTCTATCATATTTCTCTAGTTTGTTGTGTTGTAGCCACTCTAGCCTCCTCTCTATGCCAATCAAGTCCCTATGTCAGGGCCACTGTACTTACTGTTTCTCTTCTAGAGTAATTTCCCTCTAGAAATCTACTTGGATCCTGATCTCATTAAACAACTGTACTTCTACTTTATGCCTTTTTTACTAAGAGGCTTTTATGGCTTACCTTAAGAGAGAATCATTTTTTTATTATTGCATTGTTCTCCTCCTCCTCCTCCTCCTCCTCCTCCTCCTTTCTCTCTCTCTCTCTCTCTCTCTCTCTCTCTCTCCTCTCTCTCTCTCTCTCTCTCTCTCTCTCTCTCTTTCTCTTTCTCCCCAGTCCTGAGGCCTTGAACTCTGGGTCTGGGCACTGTCCCTGAGCTCCTTTTGCTCAAGGCTAGCACTCTACCACATGAACCACAGCTCCATTTCCAGCTTTTTCTGTGATTTAATTGGAGATATGAGTCTCATGGTCTTTCCTGCTTGGGCTGGCTTCAAACTGTGATCCTCAAATCTCAGTAGGTAGGATCACAGGCATGAGCCGCCAATTATTGGCTATTATTTCTTTATCCTGATTTATTTTTCCCTAAAATCACATTACTAAGGATCTTCTATTTTTTAGTATTATGTGTATTGTTTGTTGTCAACCTCTCTGAGCATAATATGACTTTTAGGAGTCTCCGGATGTGCTCTGTTCACTACTGATGTTTCAGCACCTAGAACAGCAAATGAATAAGTAGATTTTCAAAATACATCAAAGACTAAATATCATTTATTATCTTTTTTTGAGACAGCATGTTTTGCTTATGTAGCCCAGGCATTTGTCAAACTCTTGATCTTTCTAACTCAGCCTCCTAAGTGTTGGGACTACAGGTATGTACCACCATGCCTATATTTGTTCACATGTACACTGTATTGTTCACATGATGTATCAAAACATGTCTGGAAGCATGCATATAAAAATATTAACTATTTAACATGGTGGGAAGTGGTTTTCACTTTTGCTCATGAGATTTTCCTTTTTATTTTGTGGGATGTGGGGCTTGAACTCAGGGCCTGGCCGCTGTCCATGAGCTTTTTCTATTCAAGGCTAATGCTCTACCACTCTGAGCCACATCACTACTTCTAGTTTTCTGGTGGTTAACTGGAGGTAAGAGTCTCATGGACTTTCCTGCCTGGGCTAGCTTCTAACGATCCTCAGATCTCAGCCTCCTCGTAGCTAGGATTATAGGTATGTGAGCCATCAAGACTTGCTAGATCTTCCCTTCCTTCCTTCCTTCCTTCCTTCCTTCCTTCCTTCCTTCCTTCCTTCCTTCCTTCCTTCCCTCCCTCCCTCCCTCCCTCCCTCCCTCCCTCTCTCTCTCTCTCTCTCTTTCTCCCTTTCTTCTTTTCTTTCTTTTTTGCTGGTACTGGGGCTTGAATTCAGGGTTGGCTTTTTGAATTCTTGTTTGGCTTTTTCCATTCAAGGCTGGCACTCTACCCCTAAAGTCACACTCGATCTTACTTCTTTTCCAAAAATGAATGTGATTTGCAGATATATTTTTTTAAATAGAGGGAGCAGGGAGGCAGAAAGAGTAAACGAATTATAAAGCAGGTTGGGCAAATTGATCAAAGACACCAATATACATCACAATTAAGATACACCGTGGTTTGGAATCAACACTTCCTAGCAGTTTGATGCTAAGTATATATCCCCCTGCCTAAATTTTGACACCTGGAACATGAGGATAACAATAGCACTTATCTCATAAGGCATGTTAAATCTTCTGTGTAACCTGTTTGGTACAACACCTAGCATGCAAGAAGTACTTGACAAATGGCAACTATCATTACAATAATCACTACTAGTAGTCGTAAGAGATGTCGGGACATACCTAGCCCTCAAGATTGACATCAGAGTGGACCACGACATCATTGCACCTCCATTGGGGCATGTGAAGCCCACTGAGGGGATGGCTCTGTTCAAAGATGACAATGTCCACGTCCCCGAAGCATCTGGAGGAAAAGGACCCTCTTCATCCCCGAAGCCATTCAGTCTGGTTAATCCATGAATGGCACTGCGGGGCCGGGATTGGGAAGGCGGCCACGACTTGGTCCTTGGGCCTCCGTCTCAATTTCCTTCGTTGCAACAGGGGTGAGAAGCGGGAACGTTAGCCAAAAATCCAGCCCAGTCCAGGCCGGCCGGGGCCCGGCCCCGCCCTGCCCGCTCGGCCTCACCGCACTCCTGAGGGGACCAAGCCGCACCACCAGAGGGCTCCTCTGGCGACTGGCCACGCTCCACACCGGAAAAGTGATTCGTGGTTAGACTTTGTTGGGCAAGAGGTTCAGCCTCCTCCTCCCAGTCCTCCGGCTAGGCACGGTGAACCCGCCTTCCCGTCCCAGGCTCAGGAAGGGTGGGAGGGGCGGTGGGTGGGAACGCCGACGCTGGGGGAACTGGATGGGGAAAAGGGGCGGAGGCAGGAGCGACGGGAGCGGAGCCGCGGGGATCGGGAGCGCGCACGTAAAGCGGAGTTGCGTACGCAGAAGGGCGCGCACGCCGAAGCCCGGGCAACGCGCACGCGAGGGGAGTTTTTCTTGGTTCCGCGGTGGGATAAACGAGGGAGGTGAGGCGCCGGGCGAGCGGCGGGGTGGCTCCGGGGAAGCCGGGCGCGAGCCCACAGTGGCGACCCCGCGGGGAAGCAGGGTCGCGAGGTGCAGCGGTGAGGATGGTGTGGAGGGCGGCCGCCGCGGCCGGTCGCCGCGGCCGGCCACGCGGCGCTGTTGGGGGAGGAAGGCGCGGCCCGTGCTGACCCCTTAGGCCCCGCCCCGTTCCTGGGCGGCCCTCAGTGTTCCCGCTTCGGTGTGGGTGAACAGCTTGTGTGGCTGTGTCTCTCTCTGTGTGTAGCCTTGACCTGTAGACCTTTCCCGACTTGGTGGTTTCGCTGTGGTGAAATGACTGGTCCAAGATCCCACAGCGAACAGGGACGTTGAGCACGGGCTGCAGAACTGCAAAGCTTGCCTGCGCCTCCCCTGTGTACCACGCAGAGCCCCGGCTTCGCAGGACCTTTCTGGAAACAAACTTGAATGTAGCCAGTGTGCATTTGGAGCTAGAGTCGGAAGGATGTTAATGTTGCAGAGTAATCTTGTGAGAAGAAAAGGGAAAAAGTCTGATTGTTGTAAATTGAGCGTTTTTGTTTTTTTTTTTTTTGTCAGTGCTGGGCCACACCTTCCAGCTATTTTGGTGGTCTTAATGAACTTTCCTGCCAGGGCTAGTACTGAGGAGTGTTTACCAACTTGTTGGTCCTGTAAGGCCTTGTGCAAGTACACCGTCTTAGTGCTTCCTTTAGGTTGACAGAGCAGCTTGCCTGCAAAGGCAAGGTTGGGAGAATTCAAAGATAACCCGTATACTCATAACCAGGACATGACATATGGGACAAGTTCAATACATCTTACTTTAGTACTATGTTATATTATGCTAGGTTATTCTATTTTTTTTGTATGGTAGGTTATTTTCTTACTGGATATATGTAATATGCCCTTGCTAAGCTCATTTTTCCTGAAAGACCACTTTTTTTTTTTTCTGAGTTTACATGAGATTCACACCACTCTAAAAAAAGAAAATTTTATTATCTGACTTGGGGAATTATTCTCTAAGAATGAAAAAGTCACTCTGGGAGAAGATCAGTTAACTTTTTGTAGAACTAGCATTTATTTATTATGTGGTTGTTTTGTGTGTGTGCGAGTGTGTGTGTGGTGTGTTGGTGGCTTCTTTTTGCTCAAGGCTAGCACTCTACCACTTGAGCCACAGTGCCACTTCCAGCTTTTTCTGTATATGTAGTGCTGGGGAATCAAACCCAGGGCTTCTGTATGTGAGGCAAGCACTACCACTAGGCCACATCCCCAGTCCCCCCCCCCCTTTTTTTTCCCCAGTCATGGAGCTTAAACTCAGGTCCTGAGCACTGTCCCTGGCTTCTTTTTGCTCAAGGCTAGCACTCTGCCACTTGAGCCACAGTGCCACTTCTGGCTTTTTTCATATATGTGGAACCCAGGGATTCATGTATATGAGGCAAACACTCTACCACTAGGCCATATTCCCAGCCCAGGATGTTGTCTTTTAACTCTTTTGCTCTAATCTGGCACTCTGAGTCTCAAGGATTTTCCTCCCTGAGCTAGCTTCTAATTGCCATCCTCAAATCTCAGCCTCCAGAGTAGGATTATAGGTGTGAGCCTCTGGCCTTTGGCTTATGTGCGTTTTTATTTTATTTTTAGAGTACTAGAGTCCCACTATAATTTAAGCTGGCCTTGAATTGTGCATTCTGAACCTGTTTTAGCCTCCTGTGAGTTGAGATTACAAGTGTGTAGCCCCCCCCCCCCAGCACATAGTTTCTTCTACGTGTTTGGCATACAAATTTGTGTTGGATGTAGTTCCTGCTTTCATTTAATTTAGTCTTAAGATGGGAAGAAAATAAACATTCAGAAGTAGTCTTCACAAAGTATAAAGTGAAAAATGCTAGGAGAGAGATCAAAAGAGATGTATAGAAGAAAAAGAGAGCCCCTCAGTAGACAAGTGGATCAGGAAAATGTGATACATACACAATGGAATTCTATGCCTCTATCAGAAAGAATGACATTGCCCCATTCATAAGGAAATGGAAGGACTTGGAAAAAATTATACTAAGTGAAGTGAGCCAGACCTAAAGAAACATGGACTCTATGGTCTCCCTCATAGGGAATAATTAATACGTGTTTAGGCTAGTCATAGCAGAAGATCACAATAGCCCAATAGCTATGCCCTTATGAGCACATAGAGGATGCTAAGTGAAATGAACTCCATGTTATGAAAACAAGTGTTATATCATTGTTGTATTTATTTTCAACATGCCATGTGAAACCGTTTAAAAAAAACATTTCTTGGCTTAGTGTACAATATGATTTCATTTCTGCCTTCAAAAAAGAAACTTTTTTGTATACTGAAAGAGTAAATTACTGAACCAGTGTATATTAGGTAGAATTCTTTGGTTTCCAGTAAGGGAAACTCATTTGAGTTTTTTTTTTTTTTAATTTTTGTTTGTTTAACAGTCCTTGGCCTTGAACTCAGGGCCTGGGCACTGTCCCTGAGCTGCTTTTGCTCAAGGCTAGTACTCTACCAGTTCAACCACAGCACCACTTCCAGCTTTTTCTGTTTATGTGGTACTGAGGAAAGGGCTTCATACATACTCAGCAAGCACTCTACCACTAAGCTGCATTTCCAGCCTGAGTTCAAGTTTTATTGGAAAGATTTTGTAAGAAATGTTTGCTTTAGCTCATGTATGTTGGAGAGGTTTGAGTATTGTGATTGCCGACACCACCAATACCATGTGAAATAGGAGGATGTCCGTATACCAAAGGGAAAGAAGGCTAAAGAGAGAAGTGATGATGACAGAGAAAGCTCAGAGTTGTCTAGAAATATGCTTTCTGGGTACAGTAGTTTATACCTGAAACACCAGGACTCAGGAGGAAAAAACCAAAAGGAAATGTGTGGCACTTATAGAGAACCAACTATGGGCTAAGCATCATGCTACATTGTATATAATATTTGATTGTGACATTTGATTCTCATAACAGTTAGGGGAAGTAGATCCTATTTACCCATTTTCCAGAACAAATTAATTCATAGAGGCAAACCAGTTTGCTTAGCATTACAAAGTGGTGCTGAATCTAGGCTGAACACGTTTCTTATCTTCCCGTCTCCAAATATTTTTCTGATCCATTTGCCACTTCTTTTTGTTCATAGGAGGTTACCAAGCCTTTGTGTATGTGTTGGCCTCTGAAATCTTGAAGAAGTTCTGCATTGAGGACAGTCAAAACAGCAATCATCAACAAAAATGGACTGTTTGGGTTCCTTTAGCAGTAAGTACAATGCGAACAGGTCCTCAGGTAGCTAGTAATAATTCTTTTCACTCAGTACCTGGGCATGGTCCTTGAGAATTTTTTTGCTCAAGGCTAGCACTCTACCATATGAACCACTGCTCCACTTCTGCCTTTTTGTGATTAATTGGAGGTAAGCATCTCATAGGCTTTCCTGCCCAGGCTGGCTTTGAGCTTCAATTCTCAGCTCTCAGCCTCCTGTGTAATTATGATCACAGGTATAATTTGTTAGGACCTCTCTTGTTTTTTAAATGTATAGTACTCCATGTGTGAATGTACCATTAGCTTATTAAGGTAAACTCCATGTTAGACCTATAACTAGAGTTTTGTAATTATATATAATGTTCTCATATGTATCCTTATGAATATGTATGTTTGTGTTAATGGAAATACGTAGGTGTGGTAAATTCCTAGAAGTGGGATTGCTTATTCAAAAGATAGAAGAATTCATAGTTTCATTTGCATAATGCTAAATTCTAATCTAAAGGATGTTTACTAATTTGCATTCCCACCAAGAATATATGAATGCCTCTTTTGGGACCCAGTTTTTGTTTTTTTTCTTTCTTTCTAAGTTCTTAGAAAGAACTTAACTTTAGCATAAGCAGAATAAAGGAAGGAGGCATAGGAAAAAAAGACAGAAACATTTCCTGCTCCTCATACAGGAAATGAGAGTTAAAGACTCTCCTCAGCTTGTTTTTTATTTTTTATTTTTTGCCAGTCCTGGGGCTTGAATCCTCCTGTCCTTGGCTTCTTTTTGCTCAAGGCTAGCACTCTACCACTTGAGCTATAGCGCCCCTTCTGGATTTTTCTATATATGTGGTATTGAGGAATCAAAACCCAAGGCTTCATGCAAGGCAAGCACTCTACCACTAGGCCATATTCCCAGCCCCTCAGCTTGTTTTTTGAGATAGGGTCTTGTTGGTTTTTCTTGTGGATGGCCTCAAACTGAAATTCTCCATCTCTTAGTAGGTGAGATTACAGTTGTGTGCCATCACAACGAGCTGTAACATGTTTGTTGTTTTTTTTCCTAGAGCCAAAGACTGAACTCAGGGCCTTGCACTTGCTGAGCAAGTAGTCTTCCACTGAGATAAATCCCCAACCCCTCTGGAATACCTTTTTTAAAAAAAAAATAATTTACTTTATTGTTATGATAAAGGTGACGTATAGAGAGATTACAATTACACAAGTCAGGTAAAGAGAACATTTCCTTTTGTATAATGTCTTCTGTTCCATTTCTCTCCCAGTCCCTTCCTCCCATCTCTACCCATGAATTTTATAGTTCACTTTCATCAGTGTCCATTGAGCTCCACTGCTGCATGTTTTTGCCCTTTTTTCCCTTCAGTTCATTACCCCCCCCCAAAGATACACATGTGAATACACTGTACATAAGGAAAAGAAGACAGAATCATCAAAACAATTTTTTTTTAAAGGAGAGCTCTTGTGGAATATCTTTTTAAAAGAACAGTTTGACTGTGTATTTCTTAACAATTCTCCATGACCCTTTGGTCATTCAATAATTCTACTTAGAGGAAAATATATATCTTGAGAAACAAATGTGAAACATACATATAAAGATATTGATTTGATCATTCTATATTTTTACTTAAAATGAAATTACATAATTCATAAATTTATATCAGTGGGGAGCTGATCAGATTTATTTGTTTTTAGTTTTATGAGACCCAGTAATTGCTTTGTGTCATGTTTTTATTTATTTATTCATTCATTTATTTATTTATTGCCAGTCCCGGGGCTTAAACTCAGGGACTGAGCACTGTCCTTGGCTTCTTTTTGTACAAGGCAAGCACTGTACAACTTGAGCCACAGCGCCACTTGTGGCTTTTTCTGTATATGTAGTGCTGAGGAATGGAACCCAGGGCTTCATGCATACTAGGCAAGCATTCTACCACTAGGCCACATTCCCAGCCTGTGTCATGTTTTTAAAGCCTCTCTTACTAGTAGGAAATGAAATATGAAGATAATATATCTATATATGATTTTAAAAGATAATACCATGACTATAGTTGAAGGTAAGTAGTTTTTAAAAATTAATTCTATTTATTTTTTGTTTCTGTGATACTGAGAAATTGAACCCAGGTCCTCATGCATGCTAGGCAAGCACTCTACCACTAAGCCACATTTCCAGCCAAAGATAAGTAATTTTTGATAATACAATGCAACTTATAAAATAGGTGCCTCTGTATAAGATGTATTTATAGCTGGGCATGATTCCATATACCGATTATCCCACCACTTACGGGGCCGAGATAGAGGATGGAGAGATTGAGGCTAGCCTGGACTACATAACAAGACCATGTCTATAAAAATGATATGATTTCAGTTCTCAAGCATAATGACTTATGTAGTTAGGTACTTAAGTAGTCAGATGTTTATTCCCATTATCATTCGCGTCTTAAAACTACAAATGGGTAATGATCACGGTATATTAGTGACTAAGGAATACCACAAGCCTGAATAACTGCTGGTAAAGTTGAACAAAACAAAACACAACATTCTTCAAAATTATGTGCAATTAATTTTAGAACTTGCTGTGTACTGGAAGATTCAATGTCCAGTAACACTGAAAAACTGTTTTGCTTTGAGGCTAAGTATAGAGTGCTTGCCTAACATGTGCAAGGTCCTAGGTTGGATCCTTACCACTGTCCCCCCACCAGTAAAAAATTACATATAATGTATTTTGCTTTTGATGTAATATGGAATTAGTCTTTTTCTACTTTGTAGAAAATCTCTGGAATGGGCTGGGAACATGGCTTAGTGGTAGAGTGCTTGCCTAGCATATATGAAACCCTGCCTGGGTTCCCTCAGTACCACATAAACAGAAAAAGCCATAAGTGACAGGACTGGAAAAAGAAAAAAGTCTCTGGAATATTCCTTTTATTTGTGTGTGTGTACCTATTCATCCTGGGGTTTGAACTCAGGGCCTGGGAGCTATCCTCGAGCTCTTTTGCTCAAGTCTCTTATTCTACCACTTGAGCTACAGCTCCACTCCCATCTTTTTTGGTACTTAATTAGAGATGAGTCTCACAGAGTTTCCTGTGCAGTCTAGCCTTATACCACAATGATCAAATCTCAGCTGCCTGAGTGGATTGGATTAGATATATGAGCCACTTTTTTTGCTGATCTCGGACTTGAACTGAGGGCCTGAGTGTTATCCCTGAGCCTCTTTGTGCTCAAGGCTAGCATTTTACCCACTTGAGCCACAGTGCCACTTCCGACTTTTTCTGAGTAGTTTATTGGAGGAAGAGTCAGATTTTTCTGCCCAAGTTGGCTTCAAACTGTGGTCCTCAGATCTTATCCTCCTGAGTAGCTAGGATTACAGGTGTGAGCCACTGGCACCCAGCTTGGAACACTCTTTTCAAGGATAGTTTAGCTATATCTATCAAAAATCTCAAAACCAGAGGCATGATCTCATTTAAAAAAAAAACAAAAACTTAAAACCCAGCAAAACCCTTCACATTCATGTAGTTATGACGTTTTTCATCTACTTATATGTCTGGTGACACTATGTCTGGTGACACTTTTGGAGGTTATGCAGGATACAAGTCAGCTTTTTGTTGTTTAAGAAAGTTGTGTGACAGCAGAGGATCCCAAGAGCCCAATAGCTATGCCTTTATGAGTGCATAAGATGATGCTAAAACGAACTCCATGTTATGGAAATGAGTGTTATATCACTGTTGTAATTACTTTCAACATGCCATGTGAAACAGTAGCTAACATGCCATGTGAAACAGTAGCTTCGTTTATCGATGATCCTCTTGTATCCCCTTCCTGTAGTTGTACCCGCGCTATCACTGTATCTCATCTGAGTACCCTGGATACTGTATATACTGGTATTAGAACTAGGGAAGTGAAGGGGATATCAAAATCGAGAGACAAAGGATAAAAAGACAAACAACTCCAAAAGCAATACCATTTGGTATAAACCAACTGAACAACTTATAGGGGGAGAGGGAAAGGGGGAGGGGGGCGGGGGGGAATGAGGGAGGATGTAACAAATAGTACAAGAAATGTATCCATGGCCTAACCTTTGAAACTGTAAAAAAATTAAAATTTAAAAAAAAGTTGTGTGGACACTAGGATTTTTGGAGGGTGCAGATATGTGTGCTAGTATTGGGGCTTGAGCTCAGAGCCTTGTTATTTCAGTTGGCTTTTTATTTTTTTTAAGTGATTCTTTTATTTTTTTTTTTATATTTGTTTTTTGTTACCAGTCCTGGGGAGTGGACTCAGGGCCTGAGCACTGTCCCTGGCTTCTATTTGCTCAAGGCTAGAACTTTGCCTCTTGAGCCATAGCACCAATTCTGGCCATTTTCTATATATATGTGGTGCTGGGGAATTGAACCCAGGGCTCCATGTATACAGGTCAAGCATTCTTGCCACTAGGCCATATTCCCAGCCCTCGGTTGGCTTTTTATGCTCATCATGTTTTACCATTAGAATCTCACTTCCACTTCTGGCTTTTTGCTGGTTAATTGACTTAAGAGTCTCATGGGCTTTTCTACCTAGGTTGGTTTTGAACCATGATCCCAAGATTTCAGCCTCCTGAGTAGCTAGGATTACAGGCCTGAGCTATCCAGGCCTGACAGGAATAACTTTTTTCTTTTTTTTTTTTTTTTTTTGCCAGTCCTGGGGCTTGAACTCAGGGCCTGGGCACTGTCCATGAGCTTCTTTTGCCTAAGGCTAGAGCTCTACTAATTGAGCCACAGCACCACTTCTGGCTTTTCTATTTATGTGGTACTAAGAAATCAAACCCAATGCTTCATATATGGTAGGCAAGCACTCTACCACTAAGCCATATTCCCAGCCCTACACAATTTCTTTTTTCTATCCTATCATTTTTTTCTTTTCTTTATTTAAAAAACAAATGAATGGGCACTGGTGGCTCATGCCTATAATTCTAGCTATTTAGGAGGCTGAGATCTGAGGCCTGCAGTGAAAGTCAGCATGGGCAGAAAAGTTCATTGAGACACTTATCTCCAATTAACCATCAAAAACCAGGAAGTGGAGCTATGGCTCAAATGGTAGAATGCTAGCCTTGAACAAAAATGCTCAGAGACAGTGCCCAGGCCTTGACTTCAAGCCCCAGGTCTGGCACAAAAACAAAGGACAAGATCAACAACCTCCATTTACAAGAGAGGAAAATGCCTGGAAGAATGTTTGGGTCATGGGTCAAGGAAGAAAATACTGTTATTGAAGGAGAGAAATTCTGCCCTGCATTAAATTTCATCCCACCATTTACTACCCAAGGCTTTATTCTCCTAGGTTCCTGTGGTTGATCACAGAGAACAATCTGACTAGGTTCCCTGATGCTTGTGGCAGAATTTGGGGCAACCAGGGATATTCCTATTTGCCACTTTATAACTTTAGAGGAAATTAGAGTTGACTTCTTGTCTTGATAGTTCACAGACTTACTACTGTCAATGGGACTGGAGGAATATCTATGTTTTCTGCTTTTCTGGGTATAAGGCACAACTCAAACACAAAATTTAAATCTCATGACCTATATTTAATTTGCTGAAGATGTGGTTCAAATGGTAGAACGTCTGCCTAGCAAGACAGGCCCTGAGTTCAACATCTAGTATTGCCAAAAGAAATTTAATGGCGTCTACTGCCTAACTTATTTTTTTTTTAAATGTGTGTGCCTGTTGCTTAGATTCAGCAATTGTTGACATCTTGTCAGATTTTCTTTTTATATATATGTTGTATTATTATGTGTGCATTTTTCCCCCATGGAAAAATAAATTGTATTTTATGAAACTTGGCTTGAAATATCTGTTTATAAAATATCTGTTTATATCTGCCAGGGCTATATCTGTCTTACTGCTGTTTGAAGTAATGAGTACACTATAGGAAGGAACAAAGCCGCACTGAAGTAAAAAAGAGCATAATTTTTGTTTTGCTTTTGTGGGATGAGCTCATCTTGTCTGCATGCATTTATCAGCATACCTCACTGACTTATCTGTAGTCATTTGCAGATTTTCTCCTTGCATTTATGATAATCATAAGGTGTTAAGAGTATTTATTGTTGTTTTTATTGTTCTAGATGATCCCTCTGATAAGCCACCTTGCAGAGGCTGTTCCTCCTACCTCATGGAGCCATATATTAAGTGTGCTGAATGTGGACCACCTCCTTTTTTCCTCTGTTTGCAGGTAACTCACTTGAGAAGAGGCTCATCTTTTATAGTTTAGTGTTACAGATATAATAATATAGAGATTGCTGTAGATTGCTTCAGAAATCTGTACCTTATTAAATCTATTTTCTTTTCTAGTCAGGCTTTCTTTACAGATTTTCCTACTGAAATGTTGGAGAACAGAGTAGCTGTGGCAAACTCTTGACTATTTCACACGATATCTCAACCTAATGCATGACATTTTTTTTCAAGTTGATTTGAAGAATCAGAAATGGAAGAGTGGTGTTCCATTGGATGGCATTGTTTGTTGTATTGTTGGAGTGATCTCTGTACAGATGACAAAACAGACTGTTTTGTGGTCTTTAATAGTAATAACAGTAATTATAAGTACTTATTCTGTACCACTATTTTGTGTACTCTTTTTTTTTGGCAAATCACTAGGTATGGTGACATGCATAAATAATCCCAGCACTTGGGAAGCTGAGGCAGGAGGATCAAGAGTTCAATTCAGGCCAGCCCTGGCTAAGTAGCAAGGCCCTATCCTATTAAAAAACCAAAAAGCCCATAAAAAAAATAATAACATAATTTACAAGAGTAGAGCATTCTCAAACTACCTTTTTTTTTTTTTTTGCCAGTCCTGGGCCTTGGACTCAGGGCCTGAGCACTGTCCCTGGCTTCTTTGTGCTCAAGGCTAGCACTCTGCCACTTGAGCCAAGCACCACTTCTGGCTTTTTCTATATATGTGGTGCTGAGGAATCGAACCCAGGGCTTCATGTATACAAGGCAAGCACTTTACCACTAGGCCATATTCCCAGCCCCACTGCCTGTCTTTTAAGAAAACATTTTTTTTAAGAAAACATTTTTAAAAGAACCTTTAGTAACTTAACTTTTCTTTCCTTGCAGTGTTTCACTCGAGGATTTGAGTACAAGAAGCATCAAAGTGATCATACTTATGAAATAATGGTAATAAAGTTGTTGGGAATTTCAGTTCATTTTTTTAAAAGTACTAAGATGGGGTATTTAATTTTATCTCCATATATCTCTTTTTTTCTCTTCTGTATTTGTTAGTCATTACACAGTAGATTTTATAAGGGTTTTGTGCAAGCTACAAAAGTATTTAAGGGGGCTGGGGATATAGCCTAGTGGCAAGAGTGCCTGCCTCGGATACACGAGGCCCTAGGTTCGATTCCCCAGCACCACATATACAGAAAACGGCCAGAAGTGGCACTGTGGCTCAAGTGGCAGAGTGCTAGCCTTGAGCAAAAGGAAGCCGGGGACAGTGCTCAGGCCATGAGTCCAAGGCCCAGGACTGGCCAAAAAAAAAAAAAAGAGAGATTTAAACCTAGAGTCTTATATATGCTAGGCTAGCACTCTAAAAGTAGCTCTAAAGTTGCTCTAAAAGTATACTCATATTTTGGTTTCAAATTTAGACAATATTTAATGGAAGTATTGTTCATTGACATGAATATAAGAGGTTTGCCTTTTTGGTTTGTCAGTAAGTATATATAGCCAGTGTGTGGTCACTGTGTGCTATTAGCATTTTCATGTCATTGATGTAGATACTGAAGAAGTTCATATTCAGAACTCTTTATCTCCCTGTCTTGGGGAGACTAGTTACTCCCTGAGAGTTAAGTTAGAAAATTGTCATAGAGCATATGCATCAGTACTGTATAAAAATGACTGAGGCTGGGTGCCAGTGGCTCATGCCTATAATCTTAGCTACTTGAGAGGCTGAGATCTGAGGATTGCATTTCCAAGCTAGCCTAGGCAGGAAAGTGTGTGAGACTCTTATCTCACTACTCAGAAAAAAGCTGTGGCTCAAGTGGTAGAGTGGTTAGCCTTAAGCAAAAAAGTAGCTCAGGGATAGTGCCCAGGCCCAGAGGTCCAGCCCCAGGAGTCTAGGGATGTAGTTCGTTTGTGGATCACTTGCTTAGCATGCTTAATTCAGACAATGGGTGTGATTCTTTAGCACCACAAAAAAAAAGGATCTGTTTTCAGAGTATATTAAACATATAATTAAAGTTCTTACTTCACCTAACAGTTTTAACCCTTTGACTCTGCTAATGTCCTCAGATTGACAGTAATAATTTCTCAATGTATATTAATCACCTGGCATTTTATTAGTTGTTTTTGTGTGTGTGTGTGTGTGTGTGTGTGTGTGTGTGTGTGTTGGTTCTGGGGTTTGAACTCAGCTTTTTTTGCTCAAGACCAGCACTCTCACTTTAACCATTCTATAGCTGCCCTTCCAGCTTTTTTGGTGCTTAGTTGGAGATAAGGGTATCTTGGACTTTCCTGCCCCAGGCTGGCTTTGAACCATGATCTTCAGATCTCAGCTTCCTGAGTAGTTAGGATTACAGGGGTGAAACACCAGATGCCTGGCTCCCTTGACTTTTTCACTCAAGTATTGCACTCTACCACTTGAGCCATAGCTACACTTCTGGCTCTTTGTAGTTAATTGGAGATAAGCATCTTGCAACCATTCCTTCCCAGGCTGCCTTCGAATCTGGATCCCCAAATCTCAGCCTCCTAAGTAGCTAGGATTACAGATGAGAGCAACCAGTGCCAGGCTTTATTAGTTTTTCTGTGGCTCCTATAACACATTGCCAAAAATTAAGTGACTTAAGACAACGCAAATTATCAGAAGTCCATTGGGCTCACCAGTTTGCTATATAGGTTGGATAAGGCCAAAATCAAGGTGTTAGCCAGCCTGGAGTTGTTTGTTGGTAGAATTTGCTGCTTTGAGATTGTACGATTGATACCACAGTTTCTTTACTGACTGAGAACTTTTTTTTAGCCCAGGGTCATAAAAAACTCACTATAGGCAGATGGCCAAGGGCAGCTGATAAGAAACATATGTCCCATCATGTACCAAATGATTTTGTGGGATTTATGCAGCCCTCAGGCCAGGTGTTCCCCACCACTGTTAGAGCCTGCTGGAATTTCCTGGTTTCTGGTTACCTTTTGCCATTTCCAAAGCCAGATGAGTGTCCTTGAGGGTTGAGGAAATGCTTGCAGCTTCTCTGACTTCCTGCCTTATCTTTCCTGTACAGAATCTCTGACTCTTTTTTGCCACCCTCTTCTGCTTTGAAGGGTTCATGTTATTACACTGGACTGACCTGGATAAACCAGACTAATTTCCCTGTTTGAAGATCAGCTTATTAGTAGCCTTAATTCTATCCGCAATGTCTTTTCACAGCAATACCCAGCTTTTGTATGACTGAATAGGAATCTTGAGGAGGAGGGGATATATTTAGATTTTTTCCTACTACAGATTTCACAATGTATTACTTGAGGTTCTTAATATTTGGAGTTAGTCAAGTTGGGTGGTAAAAGGCAAGCCCAGGCAGAAAAGACTGCTAGACTCCCATCTCCAGAATAACCAGTAAGAAAAGCCAGAATGGAGGCATGGCTCAAGTAATAACACAGCTAAGCAAGCATAACTAGCAAGTGTGAGGCCCTGAGTTCAACCCCTAGTATCACCACCACCAAAAAAAAAAAAAAAATCAACATCTCAGTCTGATTTTCCTTTTTTTTGTAGAGTCCTATTAAAATGAGTTTCTGGGACTATAATACTGCTTCAGATTCTAGACTACAATGAATCAAAGCATAGCTACTTGGTAAAAGTTCTTGGGAACCAAGTGTCTCTTTCTAGTCACGAATTATAAGACTTGGAATTATTAAATATTTTTTTCCTCAAGTCTAGCTGTCTGCCACTTGAACTCCAATTCCAGTCGTCGTCCCCCCCCCCCCCCCCCCCCAGTCCTACGGGTTGGACTCAGGGCCTGAGTACTGTGCCTGGCTTCTTTTTGCTCAAAGCTAGCACTCTGCCACTTGAGCCACAGCACCACTTCCAGCTTTTTCTTTTCTTTTTTTTTTTGGCCAGTCCTGGGCCTTGAACTCAGGGCCTGAGCACTGTCCCTGGCTTCTTTTTGCTCAAGGCTAGCACTGTGCCACTTGAGCCACAGTGCCACTTCTGGCCATTTTCTGTATATGTGGTGCTGGGGAATTGAACCCAGGGCCTCATGTATATGAGGCAAGCACTCTTGCCACTAGGCCATATCCCCAGCCCGAGCTTTTTCTGTTTATGTGGTACTGAGGAATCAAACCCAGGGCTTCATGCATGCTAGGCAAGCCACTGACTGCTAAGCCACATTCCCAGCTCCTGTCTCTGAACTCATTGCTTAAGGCTAATGCATTACCACTTTGAGCCACAGCTTTACTTCTGGTTTCTGGAAGTTACTTGAAGATAAGAGTCTCATAGACTTTCCTGCCTGGGATGGCTTTGAACCACAATTCTCAGATCTCAGCCTCCTCAGTAGCTACGATTACAGGCATGAGCTACCAGTGCCCAGCTACTTCGGTTTATCTTCCTGTTGTGCTAGTCGTTGGACCCAGTACATCATCTGTGCTACCAATCACTGAACCACATCCTCAGTCCTCACTTGTATTCATTTAAAATGGTAAAAGAAGTCTTTGTGCTTAAGGCTAACAATCTACCACTTGAGCCACAGTGCCACTTCCAAAAGTGCCACTTGTATTTATGTGGTATTGAGGAATTGAACTCAGGGCTTCATGCGTGCAAGGCAAGCACTTATTCCCAGCCCCATAAGACTCTCATCTCTAGTTAACCATCAAAAAGTTGGAAGTGGAACTATAGTTCTAGTCAAAGAGCCTTGAGGAAAAAAAAGCTCTGGGATAGCACCCAGGTTCAAGCCCCCTTTCCCCCCAAGGAAAAAAAAGAAAAGTAAAATCTTCAATGGATAATTGAGTATAGTTTGGGTATGTTGATAGTTGTGATTATCCATTATAGGAAAGCTGGCCTGCGCTTTCTTTAGCTGTTCTAGAGACCATGTCTTCTGCATAATACTAAAAACACTTTGGTTTCACTCCCAAGCCCATTTAATTCTGTCTGCTGAATGCATCATCTTTTTCTTGTGCTCAACATCAACATAAGAATACCTCAGAGATCTTTTAATTTGTGCAGTTTTGTGGGCTTAATAATTCTCTCCTCTTTTTTTCTTAGTCTTATCTATTTTGATGAATCTTTTTCTTGTGTTCAATATCAACATAAGAATACCTCAGAGATCTTTAATTTGTGCAGTTTTATAGGCTTAGTAATTCTCTCCTTTTCTTAGTATTATCTACTTTGATGAATCTTTCCTTCTATAGGAAGGAAAGCTACTAAAAACTTGATTTTTTTGTAAGATGAAGCCTCATAACTTTAAATGGGTTTCAGTACTTTTATCATCTCACAGTGCTGTATTTTGGGGGTGTTACTCATGCTGTGGTGGGTGGTGCATTAATCAAGATTTCTGAGTTCTATACCTATTTTTGTCTTGTAGTTCTTAGAACTTTGAACAAGTGAGCACAGCTCTTTCTACCACACACTTTATAGCAATAATTCTTAAACTTTAGTACATAATAAGAACCACCTCAGACATTCAGAAGTACAGCTTTGTAGGTCCCATTGTTACAGATTCTGGTTTTGTAGGGCCACGTTTGTGCCAGTGTTGAATAACACTGATTAAACTTCAAGAAACATTACATTATGCCTCTTCCCCCACAGAACAGAAAGTTCTCATTATTTATTACTTTTTTTTTTTTTGCCAGTCCTGGGGCTTGAACTCAGAGCCTGAGCACTGTCCCTAGCTTCTTTTTGCTCAAAGCTAGCTAGCACTCTGCCACTTGAGCCACAGCACCACTTCTGGCCTTTTCTATGTATGTGGTGCTGAGGAATTGAACCCAAGGTTTCATGTATATGAGGCAAGCACTCTTGCCACTAGGCCATATTCCCAGCCCTCATCATTTATTTCACAGTAAAAGTGGGTAAGAGATAACTAGTATACTAAAAACACAGTTTTATAAATAAGTTCTTTAATAGTTGAGTTGTTATGTTTACCTATCTTCATGGTACTTGCTAGATTGAGAACAATTCATGTAAATGCAGACATGGACTCATTTCTTTATTTATATTTTCTTTTTATACCAGTCCTGGGGACTAAACTCAGCGCCTGGGTGCTTTCCTAAACTTTTTTGCTTATGTCTAGCACTTAAGCCACAGCTCTACTTCTGGCTCTTTTTTTTTTGGCGGGGGGGGGCAGTACTGGGGCTTGGACTCAGGGCCTGAGCACTGTCCCTGGCTTCATCTTGCTCAAGGTTAGCACTCTGCCACTTGAGCCACAGCACCTCTTCTGACCTTTCCTATGTGGTGCTGGGGAATCGAACCCAGGGCTTCATGTATACGAGGCAAGCAATCTTGCCACTAGGCCATATTCCCAGCCCCCTGGCTCTTTTTTTGTTTTTTGGGTTTTTTTGGCCTGTCCTGGGGCTTGGACTCAGGGCCTGAGCACTGTCCCTTCTTTTTGCGCAAAGCTAGTATTCTACCACTTGAGCCACAGTGCCATTTCTGGCTTTTTATATATACGTGGTGCTGAGGAATGGAACCCAGGGCTTCATGCATGCCAGACAAGCACTCTACCACTAAGCCACGTTCTCAGCCCTCTGACTCTTTTTTACTTTTATTTTTTGGTAGCTAATTCTAGATAAGAATCTCACAGACTTTCCTGTCCTGGCTGAACAAGCCTTTATCCTCAAATCTTGGTCTCCTAAGTAGCTAGGATTACAAGTGTGAATCACCATAACCTGGCTTGAAATTTCTTTTTTTTTTTTAGCTCATGTGTTAGGCATATCCATAGTAGGTGCATATATTAAAAACTTTATTGCTAGGCTCCAACTGACAAAAAAGAAAAAAAGAATTCTAACAGAAGTTCCATCTAGGGCCACCGTTGTAACCAGTTGCCACATATGGAGAAGCAAATTTCTGTGTCACTAGTTTTTAAAACTATTAGCTAATGGATTTCATCTAAACTCTCAGTTCTTTAGATTATTATGAAGCAAATACCCCAGATGTGATATCATTGTTTCATTAGACCTCTAAGTAAATACAATCACTTTCCACTTTACTTACTGATTGATTGTGCTAATACTAAGGCCTGAACTCAGCTGGTATGCTGTGCTGTAGGTTTCTTTTGCTCAAGAATAGCACTGTAGGGGCTGGGGATATGGCCTAGTGGCAAGAGTGCCTGCTTCATATATATGAGGCCCTGGGTTCGATTCCCCAGCACCACATATACAGAAAATGGCCAGAAGTGGCGCTGTGGCTCAAGTGGCAGAGTGCTGCCCTTGAGCAAAAAGAAGCCAGGGACAGTGCTCAGGCCTAGAGTCCAAGCCCAGGACTGGCCAAAAAAAAAAAAAAAAAAGAATAGCACTGTACTACTGGAACCACATCTCCTCTTCTGTTTTTTTGCTGGTTAATTGGAGAGAAGAGTCTAGACTTCTCTGCCTGGACCGGTTTTGAACTGGGATTTTCAGATCTCAGCCTCCTGAGTAGGTAGGATTACAGTGTGAGCCATCAGTGCTCAGCTAAAGTCTTTAATTTTAGAACACTGTCCCCTTTTTTGCTTCTAAGACAATTAGCATTGTTTTTATCAATGTTGATCCATTTTGCATATTGCACAACTCCATATAAATGGAATCATACTGTATGTATTCTTTTGGGTTTTTTTTTAAATTTTAGCTTAATTGTTGCATATATTAGTAGTAATTCTTTAAATTACAGAATATTCTATTGCATGAATATACATAATTTGTTTATCCATTCTCCTTTTGATCGACTCAGCTGTTGGCTTTTATGAATATCGCTGTTAGGAATGTTCTTATACATGGCTTTCTATATTCATATATTTTCATTTTTCTTGGATAAATGCCTAGTAGTGGAATTGTTGTCATAGAATAAATTATTAACTACCTTAAAGAAATTATCAAAGTTTTCATTTTACACCTCCATGAGCATGACAGTTGTGATTGCTTCATATACTTGCCAGTCTTCTGCGAGGTCAATCTCATTCATTTTGGCTATTTTAGTGGGTGTGACATAACATCAGTTAAAAAAAAACAACACAAAAAACAATTTCTTGTTCATGACTAATGGTAGCTCAAAGTGTATTTTGTGAGATACTCAAAAATGTTTACATTCATATGATTGATTTTATTCCTTTGAATTATGATTACTTAGGAAGACCACAGAGGCCTGAAGTGCTTTCTCATTGCATCATGCAGGTGGCTATGTGACATCAGGATGACTTTGATGCTAATATTAAAAGATGACCAAGAAGAAGAGATAATTTTGGTAGAGTGTGTGGGAACAAAGCTTCCATGCCCTCTCTAGGTGTACCATCCTTCAGGAAGCTCTATATGTTTAAAAATCATCCAGAGGTTTCCCTCTCTAGTTTCTTACAATCTATTACATTTTGACAAGCTAGGTTATTAGTGTAGTTTAGTATTGACAAACTAGCTGATATTAGTGTAGTCTGGATTTTGTATTTCTCTGTCTTTTCCTGTAAATTGGGACTGGTGTTCATTATTATCATTATCTGTTACTCAGGGATTCCACAAATGCCTGAGAGATTCCAACTCAAATTAACCAGTAAAATGCTGGGTTGGAGGTGTGGCTTAAGTGGTAGACCACTAACCAAGCAAGTAAGCCAGAGAAGAATGTGAAGCTCTGAGTTCAAACTAGTACCAACAAAAATAAAAAATATTTCCCTTTACTTACTAGTTTTGTAAGTTGTTTGCCTAACATCCTCCAGATATTTGAAGTATTTCATGTGTTAATCCTTTGCAGTTATTATTTTTATGGATGCAAGTATTGCAGTTTTGGTCACTGGAAGCGCCTGTTATTCAGCTTCTGAATCTTTTACACTGTCTGAGAGCTCTTTGTTTTTTAGTGTGACCAAATGTTCTTCTAGTCTAGCCTTATTACTCATTTCCTGACATAGAACTACATTTAACCAGGTCTTTAAGGAGCTCAGGTTCCTTTTCATGGGAAGTAGTATTTAAAGATTGTGAACTGGCCACTAGAAGTATTCGCGAACAATGTAATAAAAAATTTTTTCAGGTCAGGTTGGACTACATAGCACATTCTAAGTTAGCCTGGGATACTAGACCCTGTTTCATAAAAATGAGTAAAATAAAAAGTAAAATCAGGGACTGGGAATATGGCCTAGTGGCAAGAGTGCTTGCCTCATATACATGAAGCCCTGGGTTTAGTTCCCCAGCACCACATATATAGAAAACGGCCAGAAGTGGCGCTGTGGCTCAAGTGGCAGAGTGCTAGCCTTGAGCAAAAAGAAGCCAGGGACAGTGCTCAGGCCCTGAGTCCAAGCCCTAGGACTGGCAAAATAAAAAAGTAAAATCACTTGAAATAGTTTCTTTCTGTGTGAATAAGCCTTAAAGTTGGTTTATAAATTTTGATGCTGCAGTTTGCTTTTGATTTTGATGACTTAGAATTTTAATAATTATGTACAATATTTATGTTTCAAAGTAAAATCTATTAAACAAGGAATATTTGGTGGTATCTAACTTCTGTCCTTGTCTTCACCCTCTTCTCTCCCTTGCTTCCATACAGATAGTCCCCCCCCCCCTTTTTTTTTCCAGTCCTGGTGCTTGGACTCAGGGCCTGAGCACTGTCCCTGGCTTCTTTTTGCTCAAGGCTAGCACTCTGCCACTTGAGCCACAGAGCCACTTCTGGCCATTTTCTATATATGTGGTGCTGAGCAATTGAACCCAGGGCTTCATGTATACAAGGCAAGCACTCTTGCCACTAGGCCATATTCCCAGCCCTTAGGTAGCCCTTTTTATTTGTTTTGTTTTTGTTGCCAGTCCTGGGGCTTGGACTCAGGGCCTGAGCACTGTCCCTGGCTTCTTTTTTTTGCTCAAGGCTAGCACTCTACCTCTTGAGCCACAGTGCCACTTCCGGCTTTTTTCTATATATATGGTGCTGAGGAATTGAACCCAGGGCTTCATGTATACAAGGTGAGTACTTTACCACTCAGGTCACCCTTTTTTGAAAAAAAAAAAGGGGGGGGCTGGGAATATGGCCTAGTGGCAAGAGTGCTTGCCTCGTATACATGAGGCCCTGGGTTCGATTCCTCAGCACCACATATACAGAAAATGGCCAGAAGTGGCACTGTGGCTCAAGTGGCAGAGTGCTAGCCTTGAGCAAAAAAGAAGCAAGGGACAGTGCTCAGGCCCTGAGTTCACGGCCTAGGACTCGCCAAAAACAAAAACAAAACAAAAAAAATGTAGTTTATTCTTCTGCTTGAACAAAATTATACATATTTATATTTATTGCTTTTCAGCATACAATGAAATAGCTATCTTTTGTACTTAGTTTGAAAATATATATATTTCTGTATGAGTTGCATGGTAATTATCAGTGATAGCATTTATTGGAGACCCTTGTAGTTAATGATGGAAGTAGGGATGGAAGAAGTAGACAATTGATTATATACTTTGAGGACCTTCCAGATTGGCAATCATCCTGGTTGCTGGTGGCTCACATCTGTAATCCTAGCTATTCAGGAGGCTGAGATCTGAGGATCATCGATCAAAGCCAGCCAGACAAGTAAAGTCCATGATATCCTTACCTCCATTTAACTACCAAATAGCTACAAGTGGAGCTGTGCCTTAAGTGGTAGAGTGTTAACCTTGAGCAAAAAAGCTCAGGGACAGTCTTGGTTCAAGCCCCAGGACTAGCACCAAGAATGACATTTCTACAGTTGAAATTCCTGGGTCCTATTGTTGTGCCAAGTTGCAAGACCACCCCCAAGAAGACCACCGAGATTCAGACACTCCGAAATGCAAAAGCAAGGCAAGGCTTTATTTAACGAGCTGCCAACTCGGGCCTCGTCCTACCCACCGACACAGCGGAGGTTAGGAGGAAGCCCCGAGCTGTGATTACACAGGGCTTATAAAGGCAAAGAACAAGGTTACAACAATCAGCTGTGCAAGCAAGATTAGAACACAGGTACAAATCTGATTGGCTCAGGGTTCGATTCTAAAATGGGGTTCACGTGATGGGGCCTGACTTCAAAGTCTGGCACCTCA
Organism: Perognathus longimembris pacificus; assembly: GCF_023159225.1. Classification (NCBI taxonomy): domain Eukaryota; kingdom Metazoa; phylum Chordata; class Mammalia; order Rodentia; family Heteromyidae; genus Perognathus; species Perognathus longimembris. The sequence continues at coordinate 24,806,653 of NC_063177.1, read as the reverse complement.
TTTCCCCCTTTTTCTTTTTGGTACCTTGGGAGCCAATCATGGCTCCATTCTGTCCATTTCAATGGCTTGCACGTCTAGGGGATGATATAGAGGTAAGGCATGGGCCAGTAGGGCCAAAAGTAGTAACCAAAGGGCCTGTCACCATTTCTTACAAGAATATTCTCTGTACCTCTGTTCTGCATGTCTCTAGTTTATCCTGCCTCATCTTCCCAAAAACAACTCTGGTCCCTTGATTTTAAAGGGGGGCTGATGGGTGAAGATCATCCATCTTCTGTAATTTCTTCAGGCTGATTCAGGGGCGTTGACCTTACCTAGCCAGGAACCTATAACCTTAGTCTACTTTTCCAAGGGACTGCAGGATTGCTGCAAACTGAAAATTAACTTTCAGCTATACAGACTTACCATTAGCTCTATAGTGTTTAGTATCCAAATGTAAGCAACAAAATAATACATAAACTTCTCAACTGTGCTCTAAGGGTCGGGTGGCTATACCCGTATTCCTGAGCAAGCTCAAAACTACCTAAAATAAGGGGGTCCACAAAAATTGGAGGACGATGTTTTGCCAGTCCCATTCCCCCAGTTTCTGCCCATGCTTGGGGAAACGCCCGTAGCCACTCATTTTCTGGAGACTCGGGCTTGAGATGCTGGTATAGCCTATACTCTTCTTCTAACTTGCTAGTTATTAGTATACTAACAGGCTTTTCTCTTGAGTTCGTCACAGAAATCCCACTGTCTGTGAACTGTATCTGAGCTTTCATTTTCGTTAAGAGATCACGTCCAAGCAATGGATAGGGGCAGTCAGGGATGACTAAAAACGAGTGGGTTACCTGGCCCGCTCCCAAGTCCACTGTTCTTTGAGTAGTCCATTTATAGGGTTTAGTGCCCGTTGCACCTTGGACCCATGTTGTTTTAGTGGACATCGGCCCTCTCGGGGCTAGTAATACTGAATTTTCTGCTCCCGTATCTACCATGAACATGACTGGATTCCCCTCCACTTTTAATGTTATCCTGGGCTCAGGGAGGGGATCTGAACCCCGACTCCCTCAGTCACTGTCCTCAGCCATCTCTAAGGTTGACAACACTCTTGATCCTACTTTATGTTTTTCCTCCTTTTTCTGGGCTAGCTCTGGGCAGTTTCTGATCCAATGCCCCTCCTTCTTGCAATAAGCACATTGATTCTTCCCCATCCTTGGTTGGGGTTTGGGCTTTTGCTCCTTACTTGGAGAGGAGGACTGTCTAAAGTTTCCTGCCTGCATAGAGGTCAGGATTTCCCTGAGTTCCTTCTGTTGTTGTTCCAAAATCCTAGCCAGACTCCTTTCCTGTCTTCGTTCTCCTGTTTCTCTCTTATTATAAACCTTTTCCGCCACTGCTACTAGATCCCTAATAGATTTTTCCCCAAGCCTGTCTAGAGCCTGCAATTTCCGCTTTATATCCGGTGCGGCTTGATTTACGTAGGCAAACATAATCATCTGAGCAGATTCCTGGGTCTCAAGATCATATGGGGTGTATTGACTAAAGGCTTCCATAAGACGCTCAAGGTATGCTGCCGGACTTTCACTTTCTCCCTGTCTGATATCATAAACTTTGGCCATATTTGTAGGTCGACGAGCCGCCGCCTTGAGACCTGCCAGCAGAGCCTGGCGATAGACAAGGAGTCGCTCCCTACCTTCAGCCGTATTGTAGTCCCATGCTGGTCGGGTCTGGGGAAAATAGGTATCAATCAAGGCAGGATCCGTGATGGGTGCTCCGTTGGGGCCAGGGATAAGTCTCCGGGCCGCTTCTTGAATACGACCTCTCTCCTCATTGGTGAAAAGTACCTGTAAAAGCTGGCTACAATCATCCCAAGTGGGCTGGTGAGTGAAAAGTATAGTTTCAAACAAGCGAATTAAGTCCCGAGGTTTCTCAGAAAAGGGGGCATTTTGGGCACGCCAATTGTAAAGATCACTAGTAGCAAATGGCCAGTATTGGAATTGTTGTCGACCGTCCGCATCCACAGGACTTATAGGGCGTAGGGGAAGGGTAGTAGATTTGTGAAGAGATGTAATTCTTTGGCGCCGGTGAGTTGATTGAGCGGGGCCCTCCGGGGCGGAGGGCACAGCTGAAACATCTTCCTCAGAGTCCTCCTCTTGGAGAGTTAACTGGGGTGGGGCGTATGGAGGGGGAAGCATTTCCTCCTCTGTGCTTCCTCCCTGGAGGACAGGTGGATATAATTTCTTTTCTCCCCTCTTAGGTTCTCTCTTGGCACCCCGTGTTTTTTGAGTGAATATTGGGGTAGGGGAAGGAGTGGAGGAGGGAGTTGGTAAGAAAGGCCGAACCCAAGCTGGAGTGTCCCTGTCAACTAGTTCTTTCCAGGTGTCTATATAAGGAATCTGGTCTATATAGCCTGAATGAGGGGCTTCGATTAGGCTTTGTAAGGTACTGATCTTAATGATGTCAAAGCTTCCCTCAGGTGGCCAATTAACTCTCTCAAGGGTGGGCCATTCTGACTTGCACAGGGTAATCCACTTTTCCTTCTTAAGGGCCACACCTCGGTTCTGAGCTATCTCCTTGATCTCCTTCCAGTGAACTAGAGTCAAATCTAGGGGGCTAGATGGAGGACCCCAAGATAGAACGTTACCCATAGCTCTGATCAGATGTTTAGTCCAAAAGGCTACAAAAGAAAAGAAACCAAAACAATTAATACAGAAGGAAAAAAACATAGGCAAGATCAAGAACAAGAAAAACTGGAGATTTCCCAAGTTGGCCCACACATCCCCCTGCAAGGATGCAGAAAGAGTGAATTCAAGTTGAAAGCGGGGCTCCAGAGATCCCCCTTTAAGGGTGAAGAGTCTGGGACATCCCCCGGTCTCACCAGGATTGTCAAGTAAGTACATCTGCTTCGACAACCCCTTCAAGAAATAAGCAAAAGCAAGACAAACAAACAGGCACATTACAGGACAAGACAAATGAACAGCGCTGTTTTCTTACCTTCGGAGTCTGGGATCTCGGGGTCTCTGGGGCTATCCCGGACGAAACCCCAAATGTTGTGCCAAGTTGCAAGACCACCCCCAAGAAGACCACCGAGATTCAGACACTCCGAAATGCAAAAGCAAGGCAAGGCTTTATTTAACGAGCTGCCAACTCGGGCCTCGTCCTACCCACCGACACAGCGGAGGTTAGGAGGAAGCCCCGAGCTGTGATTACACAGGGCTTATAAAGGCAAAGAACAAGGTTACAACAATCAGCTGTGCAAGCAAGATTAGAACACAGGTACAAATCTGATTGGCTCAGGGTTCGATTCTAAAATGGGGTTCACGTGATGGGGCCTGACTTCAAAGTCTGGCACCTCACTATTTCTATCCTTTTCTTAGATAAAACCTTTTTCCCCTTAGACCTCTGACTTTCCTGTTCTTGACCCCAGCTGGACTGCTCAAGAAGAAATGGCCCTTTTAGAAGCAGTGATGGACTGTGGCTTTGGAAATTGGTAAGAACTTGGTGTTAATAGTGGTCTTGCCCTAGTGGACTCTAACATTAGAAGTCATTGCTGAAGGGTAGAGGGAAGAGTCTCAGAAGAAGAAAGCTCTCTTACTCTCCTGTTGACCCAGGATTGAGAGACAAGTTCTCTTCTCTGCATATTATTTTCCAGGCCTAAAATGCCTCACGGGAATGTGGGATGCTTAGTGGTCCATGATTGAGCAGCTCTAAAAGGTCACTTTGGATGTCAACACTAGGAAGGTTGGTTGTTCCATTCTGACTAGTGAAGTTTAGATTTATTTGCTATCACTCCCTTCAGGTTTATGTATTTTTCTGGACATAGATGGTAGGTGTTCATAGCAGACCTAAGATCCAAGTTTTACAGCCTTCCTAAAAACATTCTCTTTTTGCTATTAAGGCCTCACAGGAGGCCTGGGAATGTGTCTTAGTGCTTGTGTATCATATCTACCATATATGAAGCCCTGGGTTTGATTCCTCAGTACCACATAAACAGAAAAGGCTGGAAGTGGCACTGTGGCTCAAGTGGTAGAGTGCTAGCCGTGAGCAAAAGAAGCTCAAGGACAGTGCTCAGGCCCTGGGTTCAAGCCCCAAAACTGGCAAAAAAAAAAAAAAAAAAAAAGCTTCACAGTATTGAGCAGTAATTTTCTATTGCCCCAGGAGTCAGTATCGTCTAAAAATACCACCACTTGTTTTTTATGCTGACCTTGGGACTTGAACTCGGGACTGCACTGAGCACTGTCCCTAAGGTTTTGTGCTCAAGGCTAGTACTCTGTCACTTAAGCCACAGCTCTACTTCCAGTTTTTTGGTAGTTTGTTGGAGAGGAGTCTCACAGTCTTTTCTTGAGCAAGGCCCCAGGCAGGCTTTATTATGATCCTCAGATCTCTTGAAGTAGATAGGATAGGATTATAGGTATGACCTACCAGCTCTGGCACCACTTTCATTTTTTTTTAACCTTCTTGTGGAGCCCTTTTTTTACACACTGATGATTTTCTTTTGTGAACTAGACAGTAGAACCATTATTAAATATTTTTTGTTCATGAAGAATTTAAGGCTTAGGGCATCAAAATTATGTCTCGTGATTATATAGTTTATTAATGGACTTTTTTTTTTGGCCAGTCCTGGGCCTTGGACTCAGGGCCTGAGCATCGTCCCTGGCTTCTTCCCACTCAAGGCTAGCACTCTGCCACTTGAGCCACAGCGCCCCTTCTGGCCGTTTTCCATATATGTGGTGCTGGGGAATCGAACCAAGAGCTTCATGTGTAGGTGGCAAGCACTCTTGCCACTAGGCCGTATTCTCAGCCCAATGAAGGACTTTTAACTAGATCCTTTCTGTCCCAGCTTACTAGTATTACTAGCATAATTTTTCTTATGCTGTTTCTCAGTGTCCAAGGTCCTGAAGATCTCAGTTCAGTTTACTCTTAAACTATATTTAGCCATTATTAAGCATTATAAAATATTATATGCTATGGGAAATGACAAAAGTGGTTAAAAAACTCAAGTCACAGGTCCTAGGTTTTCATCTTCTCTTGCTATTCTTTCTTTCTTTTTTTTTCTCTCTCTCTCTGTCTTTCTCTTTTGGTGCTAGTAGTGGAGCTTTAACTCGGCCTCATGCTATGACTTGGGACTCATGCTCAAGCCTGGAGCTTTAGCACTTGAGTTACATGTCTCTCTCTTTCTCTCTCTCTCTCTCTGCCCAATACTGGGGCTTGAACTCAAGCCCTGGGCACTGACCCTGAGCTTCTTTTTTTTTTTATATTTATTTATTTTAATTTTTATTGCCAACCCCAGCGCTTGAACTCAGAGCCTGAGCACTGTCCATGAGCTTTTGCTCAAGGCAAGCACTCTACCTCTTGAGCCACAGTGCTGCTTCCAGCCTTTTCTTTTTATGTGCTACTGTGGAATGGAACCCAGAGCTTCATGCATGCTAGGCAAGCACTCTATCACTAAACCACATTCCTAGCCCACTTTTAACTTCCTAAAATAGGAAAACTCTTCCTTCTCTCCTTCTGTCTAAGCAAAGACCACAACTGCTACCCCTCCTGTCTAAGAAAGTTTAATTTAAAAAAATACTTTCTGGGTTGGATATGTGTAGTGTGGTAGATTTTTTTTTTTTTTGTACTGAGGTTTGGACCTGAGCTTCATGCTTGGCAAGGTGGTACTCTACTACTTGAGCTGTATTTTCAGCCCTATGGTAGAACTTTTCATCATGCAAGAGGCCCTGAGTTGTATCTCATAAAGAACATACACATACACACACACGCGTGCGCGCGCACACACATGCGCGCATGTACGCACACACTTCTCGGAGGCTCAAAGTGTAGTTCAGTGGTAGAATGCATATGTGAGGCCCTAGGTTTGATCCCTAGAAACACACACATGTACATACATATAGGGAAGGGGGGATAGAGGCAGAAAGGAAGACAAAGGAGAAGGATAAAGAAGAAAAGGGAAGAAAGAAAGGAAAAGAGAGAGGGAAGGGAGGAAGGAAAGGCAAGCAGGCAGTTGTATCCATCTGTGGGTAAGGTAGTGAGTTTTGTGATTAGAGCACTATGGCTTAGAATTCATTATATGTCTGCTCTTAAGAAGCTCATAGAGTCATACTGTATATACAAATGGTTAAGAGCTGGAAATGTGGTTTAGTGGTAGAGTGCATTCCTAGCATGCATAAAGCCCTGGATTTGATTCCTCAGCACTACATAAACAGAAAAAGCCAGAGTGGTGCTGAGGCTCAAGTGGTAGAGCACTAGCCTTGAGCAGAAGCTCAGAGAGAATGCCCAGGCTTGAGTTAAAGCCCCAGGACTGGAGGCGGGGGGGGGGGGGGAGTTAAAGAACAAAGTGGAACATAATGAGGCCTTAGGGAAAGTGAGGTGCTGTGGAATAGACCCCGAGGAGGGGACTTTGAACCTCTTCATCACCTGAGTGCTCTGAGTCAGTGGTATTGAGTAGGTTCTGCTTTTGTCCCTTAGGAAGGAGCTTTATATTGAGAGAAATCATGTCTTTGTGTCTCATCTTTGTTTCTTTTTATTAAACTAAAATAAGATTACACCTCAAAGTAGTAATACTAAAGCAAACTGTAATTGTGTTTGAATGTAGCTCAGTGACTGACATATAAACACTCTAGTAAAGAAATAAAACTAGCTCTTGTTCTCTTTTTCCTTCCCCTCTCTCCATGCACCTCCATCTGGTGCAAGCCGGCAGTTTACTCTCCCCCCAATAAACTCTTTTTTGCCTGAAAAAAAAAAAAAGAAAACTATATTTTGGAACATTTTGTATATTACTATTTATAGCTATTATTTCCATGGGGCCTTGCTCAGAAGGAAGTTTATAGAATTTCCTAGTCATATTACTTTCTTACAATGGCAAGGAAAGGGCTATTTCTATGTCTTGGAAGAGCAAGATTTGCAACATCAATTATATCAAGAGTAGGCTTATGGACTGGGAATGTGGCCTAGTGGTAGAGTGCTTGCTGTAATGGAATTCCCCCATCCCTCCAAGAGTCCACCACTCAGAGACAGTCTCAAGTAAAAAGATGGATTTATTGGGGAAGTTCCAGATGGACCGGTCCCAGGTTTCAGAAAAGCATATAACACAAAACAGGACAGAGATACAGAGACTTACTTCTGGAAGATTTCTAAGTACCCACAAACCAATTCAGCTCCAATGGAGAGCTGAAGTGGGACATCATGGGAAAAAGAGACAGGACACAGGACATGAACATGGAGACATGTGGCATAGCATAATAGCACCTGAGCTGGCTTGTCCCTAAACAGGTTCAGGTCAGGGGACTGGGTCACGGGAAGCTCCCAGTCCCAAGCACTTGACTGACAGGTTCAGTAAACTATAGGCCAGGTGCCTGCCCCTGTCCCTTGGGATTCAGGGACCTGGGGATGGGACTTCCCTTCCTGTAGGAATCCAGGCACGCCCATCAAGACAAGATGCTAGAAATGCCACACGGTCAAGCTTGCCATGTGGCCAATATGGCACTGGCCAGATCTGACCTCCATAGTACACTTGCCTCGTATACATGAAGCCCTGGGTTCGATTCCTTAGCACCACATAAACAGAAAAGGCTGGAAGTGGCACTGTGGCTCAAGAGGTAGAATGCTAGCCTTGAGCAAAAAGAAGCCAGGGACAGTGTTCAAAGTTTAAACCCTAGGACTGGCAAAAAAAAAAAAAAGAAAAGAGAAGTAGTCTTACATGTGCCTCACTATTTTTTCTAATATTTCCATGACATCAGTTTGGAAGTATCAGATTATTGCTATTATAAGGAATCGACTTAGAATGTGGAAATAACTATGCCTTCAGTAGGCATAGACAAAAGTACTATTCTCTTTCTTTTCTGTAGGCAGGATGTAGCTAATCAGATGTGCACCAAGACCAAGGAAGAATGTGAGAAGCACTACATGAAGCATTTCATCAATAATCCTTTATTTGCATCTACCCTGCTAAACCTGAAGCAAGCAGAAGAAGCTAAAACTGCTGACACAGCCATTCCATTCCATTGTAAGTATCTCCCTATTTTTGTAACAGATACTTAGCCTATTCTCAGGCCCTGTTTCACTGGTAGTTGAACAGTGATTTGGTGATTTGGACAGAGAAAAAAATCTATAGAAGGTGAGAGCAGTTGATAGGCCAGCTGTTGAGAAGAATGATCTGGCAAAGAGGGAACACATCCCAGGGACCAGGGTTATATACTAGACATCTGAGTACTTTAAGCCAATATACATTTCTGCCCACTCTGGTCCCTTGAATATACCAGTTAACTTTAGTGGTTACTTCAGTAAGGTGAGATGTCCATTTTATCATGAATACAATCCATTTTGCAATTCCTTTGGATGGGATGTGATCTTAAGTATGAGTTGCTTAACAGGGACTAGGTTGGGACTTACTAATTGCTCCAGTATCAGGTCCAAGGAGTCATTTGTTATTTTTCTTACTGGTTCGTGGCAGTGTGGGCAAATTTTTTGTGCCTGTAGGACCAGGCATGCAAGACTTAGCATAACTAAAACTATGATGAATTATTTGTAAGTTGACATTTTTCCTTAATGACTTCTGGGGCACAAGTCATGAGAATGTTTTTGCTACCTCCTTCCTCCTTTCCTATACTTCTAGAGATGGCCTTATAGCTGATAAACTAAGAGACTAGTGACAATGCCTTTGGGTGTTAGCACTTATTTCAAATCCATTAGACTGTTTATTCTTTACAGCAACCCAATGAAATACAAAGAACAGATGTTTTTTGTTTTGTTTGTTTGGATGTGTGCCAGTCCTAGGGCTTGAACTTAGGGCGTAGGGACTGTCCCTGAGCTTTGTGCTCGAGGCTAGCACTCTACCACTTGCGTCACAGCTCCACTTCCGGCTTTTTGGTGTTTAACTGAAGATAAGAGTCTCACAGACTTGGGCTGGGATATGGCCTAGTGGTAGGAGTGCTCGCTTCATGTACATGAAGCCCTGGGTTTGATTCCCCAGCACCACATATATAGAAAAAGCCGGAAGTGGCGCTGTGACTCAAGTGGTAGAGTGCTAGCCTTGAGCAAAAAGCAAAGAGTCTCACAGACTTTCTTGCCCAGGCTGGCTTCAAACCACAATCGTCAGAGCTCAGCCTCTTCTCTTGAGTAGCTACCAACACCCAGCAGAACAGGCAGAACAGGCACTTTTGTTTTACACACGAGTCAACAGATTCAGAAAATTTAAACAATGTGTGCAAAGATTATAAAATATGCTGGAGCTGGGACCCAGTTCCAACTGCCTTCCAAATCAAGTGTATTGTTACTGCTAAATTGGTACAGGTTGATAAATTTTTTTTTTGCCAGTCCTGGGCCTTGGACTCAGGGCCTGAGCACTGTCCCTGGCTTCCTTTTGCTCAAGGCTAGCACTCTGCCACTTGAGCCACAGCCACTTCTGGCCGTTTTGTATATATGTGGTGCTGGGGAATCGAACCCAGGGCTTCATGTATACGAGGCAAGCACTCTTGCCACTAGGCCATATCCCCAGCCCACAGGTTGATAATTTGAGATTGGTCCTAAAGATCAAGTTAGCTAATGCTGACAGGATAGTTAGGTTCTATAATATTAAAATAAATGGGGACTGGGGATATGGCCTAGTGGCAAGAGAGCTTGCCTCGTATACATGAGGCCCTGGGTTCGATTCCCCAGCACCACATATACAGAAAACGGCCAGAAGTGGCGCCATGGCTCAAGTGGCAGAGTGCTTGCCTTGAGCAAAAGGAAGCCAGGGACAGTGCTCAGGCCCTGAGTCCAAGGCCCAGGACTGGCCAAAAAAAAAAATAATAAAAATAAATGAAGTACTGGGAATACAGCTTAGCGGTAGAGTGCTTGCCTAGCATGAATAAAGCCCTGGGTTCGATTCCTCAGTACCACATACACAGAAAAAAAACAGAAGTGGTGCTGTGGCTCAAGTGGTAAAGTGCTAACCTTGAGCAAAAGAAGCTCAAGGACAGTGCCCAGGCCCTGAGTTCAAGCCCAGGACTGGGGAAAAAAAGAAAGAAAGGAGCTTTTGTACCAGGCACTGGTAATTCATACCTATACTCCTAGCTACTTAGGTGGTTGAGATTTGAGGATCACAGTTGTAAGACAGCCTGGATAAGAAAGTCCATGAGACTCTTATCTTGAATTAACCATTCAAAAAAGTCAGAATTGGAGCTGTATTTCCAGTGGTAGAATGCCAGCCTTGAATGAAAAAGCTAAGGGACCGTTTTGAGGCTCTAAGTTCAAGTCCCAGTATTAGCACTGAAAGAAAGAAAAGGGCTTTTGTCTGCATATGATGGTTCATGTCTGTAATCTCTGCTACTTGAGAAGCAGAGATAGGGAGGATTGTGGTTTGAGGCCAGCCAAGATGAAAATTTAGCAAATCCTGAGCTTAACAAAACAAACAAGATATAGTGCTATCGGTCTATAATCTAGCTCCTAAGGAGGCACAGGTAGGAGGATTATAATCTCAGGGGGGCCTGGGATTATACCATTTGAGCCACAGTGCCACTTTCAGCATTTTTAAGTAGTTTTTTGAAGATAACAGTCTCATTGAGTTTCCTGCCTAGGTTGGCTTTGAACCAGGATCCTCAGATCTCAGCCTCCTGAGTAACTAGGATTTAATATTCTTTTTAAAGAACTCAAACTGAAACTGGGTGTGGTGATGCATACCCATAATGGCAATACTTGGTAGGTTGAAGCAAGAAGATCTAAGTTTGAGACTAACTTGGACTGGTTTAAGTTATTCTGTGTCAAGAAACCTAAACCCCAGTATCGCTCAGTGGTGGAGCATTTACCTAGCATAGGCAAGGTCCTAGGTCCAATTCCCAACACTGTAAGAAAATAAAAGAAGAAATCAGTCTCCATAATACTTTAATATCTTTTTCACTTGTCCTTTAAACCATTTTGATTTTATTTATGTTTCTTGGTGTGAATAGAGAGTTTTATTTATCTTTTTCATGTCAATATTTTATTAAGAAAACTTTATTAATTCTTCCAGCTACAGATGACCCTCCACGACCTAACTTTGACTCTTTGCTGTCTCGGGACATGGCTGGATACATGCCAGCTCGAGCAGATTTCATTGAGGTAGGAGAAAACTGTTTTTAGCATAAGAGGAAAACCTTGTTTTTGAGAGGGCGTTGTAACCATAGCTTTCTTATCACTAAAATGAATTTTTTGGAACACTGTAGTGTGTATGGGTTTTGTACTGTCATATCTTCATTTTTTCATTTGTATACATTTTCATTTACACAAAGGGATTTGTTGTTTATGCTAAAAACCTGTTTTAAATTCTGTCAGTGCTGGCTCCCACTTTCATTATAGGTATGGAATTTCTACAGTCTGGGTCTCATTCCATTAATACCAAAGCTTGGAAAACTTTTTCTAGTAAGAGTCAGGTAGTATGAATTTTAAGTTTTGCAGGTCATATTAGATTTCTGCTGCAACTAACCCTTTTGTTATTGTAAAAAAGCAACATAGAGAATATGTAAATAGATGAGTATGCTGTATGTTTCCATAAAATTTTATGTACAAAATCAGGCAGTAATTTGCTGATTCCTGCATGATATCAACACATATTTAAGAATGATGAATTTGTATAAAAATCATACATTTCTCATTCAGCCACAGAATTAAAAACCATGTGAATGTAATTACAAGAATCTTGATCTATCATTTAATCCATATCTACAGTGCTCTTGGCTATAACATGGAAGTTTTAACAACTAGAAACAATTTTATTAGCCATGCCCAAATTAGTATCTTCTTTTCATGGCAGGTGATATTGTAGAACCACTTCATACCCGCAGTGCATTGTACTCACTGAATAGAATATGAACAGATCTTCTAATTGAACTTTATAAACAATATATAATATTGACTAAATTAGATCCCTGGAAAAGTAACAAAAGTTAAACAAATTAATGTTGGCAACTTCCTTATCTACTTGAAGACCTAGTTGAAGTTACATTTTGGGGGGAATGAACAAGCTATTTGAAAATTTAGAATAGATTTAGACCTCATTCTTAGACAGCTATTTTAATCTTTTGTTTTTACTACTGCACCCAAAGTCTTACAGATCTCTTACCTCTCTCACCTACCCCCATGTCTTGTTACTTGTATCAGTATTCTGGCCTCTCACTCCACTTAATATTTCTTTTTTTTTTTTTCAAATTTTTATTATCAAACTGATGTACAGAGAGGTTACAGTTTCATACGTTAGGCTTTGAATACCACTTAATATTTCTTAATAAATGCTGGTTTGTGTATTTTCTGTTTGCTTGTAAAGCATAGCAACTTGAAAAGGCATTATTCAAATCTATGGGCTTGGGGTGGGGATTTGTTTTTTTCTTAACAGGAGTTCGACAATTATGCAGAGTGGGACTTGAGAGACATTGATTTTGTTGAAGATGACTCAGACATTTTACATGGTAACTTTATTTTGTCAAATTAATGAGTTAAAATATGCGATGACACTATGTTGGATGCTAGCAATATAAAGATGACGAAAAACAGGTCTCCTGCCCTAATGCAATATAGAAAGAACCTAGTGATTGGGCTGAAGTACGTTTCAGTGGTAGAGTGCTTGTCTAGAATGCTAGATGTCCTAGATTCAATCCCTAGCACCACCAAAAAAAAAAGAAGAAGACATAATCTAGCAGTTATGTTATTGAACTTTACCCTGTGGTTAGATTTTGGTCACATTGAATAACAATTTATGATGGTGGTTAGAATATAGACTACATAACAGTTGGAAATATTCCATCCCTTGAGCTGAATCATAATTCTTTTCACTGAAATAACCCAACACTGAAGTAATTGGTTAAGTGGGCCTTACTTGCCTAATTAGGAGGAAGGGAACTAGTGTAAAAACGTTGAGAGTTCAGTAACAATGACTGATATCAAATGTTCACTGTAATTTGTTACTTAAAATTTCTTGTTCTCAAAACTGATTTTGAGGGGCTGGGAATATGGCCTAGTGGCAAGAGCGCTTGCCTCCTATACATGAAGCCCTGGGTTCGATTCCCCAGCACCACATATATAGAAAATGGCCAGAAGTGGCGCTGTGGCTCAAATGGCAGAGTGCTAGCTTTGAGCGAAAAGAAGCCAGGGACAGTGCTCAGGCCCTGAGTCCAAGGCCCAGGACTGGCCAAAAAAAAAAAAAAACCAAAAAACTGGTTTTGAGAGGGTCTCACTGCATAGCCCGGGTTGGCCTTGAAATCCTCCTCCTCCTAACTCAGCCTCCTGAATACTGTGATTGTAGGCATGCCTCTTAGAACTGCTAAATATTTAGCACTTCTGATTTTTTTTTTTTTTGTCCTGAGTGTAGGACTTCATGACTTGCCAGACAGGCACTATCACTACTGTGTCATGCCTCTAGCCTTCTTTTGCACTTGCAATTTTTGAGATAGGTGCATGTCCTTCCCAGGCATGCACCTGGGTCTCAATCTGTCATTTTAGACTTCCTGTCATAGCTAGGATAAAAAGCTCTGACCACTGGGCCCAGTTCTTTGTTAAGAAGAGAAGGTCTCATGAACTTTTTGCCCAGGCTGACTTTGAATGAGTATTCTCTCAATCTCAGATTTCCTAGTAGCTAGGGTACTAAGTAGTCACCTGATTTGAATACTAATTGTAAATGAACTCTGTATTATAATTTAAGCCCCCATGAATGTTGTTGAAAGTAGATAGTCAGGGCTGATGAGTAGCCTAGTATTTGTGTGGTTCTAGGTTCAGTCCCTGGCACCAGAAAAAAATAAAGGTAGACTTTCATTGAGCCTGTTATTCCCTTATTTTAGATTTTTAGGAAACTTCATACATAAAATAATTCTCCATCTTTTCTTTGAGTTCAGAGTCGAATGTGGTACAGTAGATCATTAGAGTGCCTTATTGGAATCTATATTATTTATTTTTATTTTTATTTTTTTAATTTTTGGCCAGTCCTGGGCTTGGACTCAGGGCCTGAGGACTCTCCCTGGCTTCTTTTTGCTCAAGGCTAGCACTCTGCCACTTGAGCCACAGCGCCACTTCTGGCCATTTTCTGTATATGTGGTGCTGGGGAATTGAACCCAGGGCCTCATGTATATGAGGCAAGCACTCTTGCCACTAGGCCATATCCCCAGCCCTGGAATCTATATTATTCAAAAAGCATTTTATTGGGGTTGGGAATGTGGCCTAGTGGTAGGCCCTGAGTTTGATTCCTCAGCACCACATATATAGAAAAAGCCAGAAGTGGCACTGCGGCTCAAGTGGTAGAGTGCTAGCTTTGAACAAAAAAGGAGCCAGGGACAATGCTCAGGCCCTGAGTTCAAGCCCCAGGACTGGTGGGGGGGAAAACATTTTATTTTATTTTATTTTATTACTTCTCTTAAATCTACATCCCAGGCAGGAATGACAAGAATACCTGTTGAGTTATAAATCAACCAATTAACGTGTTATGTTAATTGGTATTCTTTCTATATAAGAGCTCCTGGATATTTGTTGACCTGGCCATGAAAGGAGTCTTTAAAATTTTTACCTTGAGTATTTTTTTCTACATATTTTTTTGTGTATTTATTATCAAACTGAATTACAGGGAGGTTACAGTTTCATACATTAGGCATTGGATACATTTCTTGTACTGTTTGTGGGCTGCCTCGTATACATGAGGTTCTGGGTTCGATTCCCCAACACCACATATACAGAAAACGGCCAGAAGTGGCACTGTGGCTCAAGTGGCAGAGTGCTAGCCTTGAGCAAAAGGAAGCCAGGGACAGTGCTCAGGCCCTGAGTCCAAGGCCCAGGACTGGCCAAAAAAAAAAGAGAGCTTGCCTCGTATACATTTCTTGTACTGTTTGTTACCTCGTCCCTCATCCCCCTCCCCCTTTCTCTTTCCCCCGCCCCATGAGTTGTTCAGTTCATTTACACCAAACAGTTTTGCAAGTATTGCTTTTGTAGTTGTTTGTCTTTTTTTTTTTTTTGGCCAGTTCTGGGGCTTGGACTTGGGGCCTGAGCACTGTCCCTGGCTTCTTTTTTGCTCAAGGCTAGCACTCTGCCACTTGAGCCACAGCACCACTTCTGGCTGTTTTCTGTATATGTGGTGCTGGGGAATTGAACCCAGGGCCTCATGTATGCGAGGCAAGCACTCTTGCCACTAGGCCATATCCCCAGCCCCGTTTGTCTTTTTTTTTAACCCTGTGTCTCTCGATTTTGGTATTCCCTTTCAATTTCCTAGTTCTAATACCAGTATACACGGTTTCCAATATACTCAGATAAGATACAGAGGTAGTGTAGGTACAACCACAGGAGGGTGATAGAAGAAGATCATCAACAATAGAAGCTACAGTTACACATGGCACGTTGAAAGTAGTTAGAACTGTGATATAACACTCGTTTCCATAACATGGAGTTCATTTCACTTAGTATCATCTTATGTGTTCATAAGGGTATAGCTATTGGGCTCTTGTGATCCTCTGTTGTGACTTGCCTAAACCTGTGCTAATTATTCCCTATAAGGGATACCATAGAGTCCATGTCTCTTTGGGTCTGACTCACTTCACTTAGTGTAACTTTTTCCAAGTCCTTCCATTTCCTTACAAATGGGGCAATGTCATTCTTTCTGATAGAGGCATAAAATTCCATTGTGTATATGTACCACATTTTCCTGATCCATTCATCTACTGAGGGGCATCTGGGTTGGTTCCAGATTGTAGCTATGACAAATTGTACTGCGATGAACATTGTTGTGCTGGTGGCTTTAGTGTGATTTTGTTTGTGGTGTTTTGGATAGATACCCAAAAGTAGGGCTGCTGGGTCATAGGGGAGTTCTATGTTTAGCCTTCTGAGGAATCTCCATACCACTTGCCAGAGTGGCTGAACCAGTTTACATTCCCACCAGCAATGAAGTAGGGTTCCCATTTGGCCACATCCCCTCCAACAATTGTTATTGTTAGTTTTCTTGATATAGACATTCTTACTGGGGTGAGATGGAATCTCAATGTTGTTTTGATTTGCATTTCTTTTATGGCCAGTGATGTAGAGCACTTTTTCATATGTCTCCTGGCCATTCTCATTTCCTCATCAGAGAAGTTTCTTTTTAAGTCATTAGCCCACTTGATGAGGGGGCTATTGGTTCTTTGCGGTTTTGTTTTGGAGGAAGGTGATTTTTTTAGTTCTGCATATATTTTAGATATGAGGCCTTTGTCCATTGAATGGCCAGTAAAGATCTTCTCCCAATCTGTGGGCTTTCTGTTTATCTTGCGAGCTATGTCCTTTGCCCTGCAGAAGCTCTGCAGTTTGATGCAGTCCCATTTGTCCAACCTTTCTTTGCTTTGTAGCCTTTCTGGGTCTTTGTTAAGGAAGTTCCGTCCTGCGCCAAGCCCAAGTGTTTCTCCTACTCCTTCCTTTAGTGTTTTCAGGGTGTCTGTTTTGATTTCGAGGTCTTTGATCCATTTGGAATTGATTTCCGTGCAGGGTGATATATAAGGATCTAGTTTAAGTTTGTTGCATGTGTTGTACCAGTTTTGCTAGCACCATTTGTTAAAGAGGCTATCTTTCTTCCAAACTATTGTTTTATCTCCTTTATCAAAGATTAGGTAGGTGTAGTTCTGTGGGTTCATTTCTGGGTCTTCAATTCTGTTCCATTGGTCCACCCAACAACAACAGAATACACATTCTTCTCAGCGGCACATGGAACATTCTCCACAATAGATCACATCTTAGGGCACAAAGAAAATCTGTACAAATTCAGAAGTATCAAAACCATTCCCTGCATTCTCTCAGACCACAATAGAATAAAATTAGAGCTCAACTCAAACAGCCACCACAGAAAATCCTACAATTCATGGAAACTAAACAACACACTGCTGAAACATCAGTGGGTCACTGAAGAAATTAAAACAGAAATTCAGATGTTTATGGAATTCAACCAAGATGAGGACACAAAGTACCAGCTCCTTTGGGACACAGCAAAGGCAGTACTCAGAAGAAAATTTATATCTCTGAATGCATACACCAACAAACTGGAGAAACAGCAATGCAATAATTTAAGGAAGCACCTTAATTTCCTTGAAAGAGAACAACAAGCCAAACCCCAAGTCAGTAGACGGAAGCAAATAATTAAAATCAAATCAGAATTAAATCAATTAGAGACAAAAAAAATCAAAAGAATCAACAAAACAAAGAGTTGGTTCTTTGAAAAAATCAACAAGATAGACCCCTGGCAAACCTGACCAAAAAACGAAGGCAGCACACTCAAATAAACAAGATAAGAGATGAAACAGGTAACATCACCACAGAAACAACCAAAATTCAGAACATAATAAGGGACTATTTTGCAAACTTTTATGCCAACAAATTCGAGAACTTGGAAGAAAGGATGATTTCCTAGAAAAAATCCATATCCCCAAACTCAACCATGAAGATTTAAACCTTCTAAACAGACCTATATCCAGTATTGAAATAGAAATGGCAATAAGTGATCTCCCATCCAAGAAAAGCCCAGGTCCAGACGGATTCACAGCAGAATTTTTTACATATTTTTAAAGCAGAATTTCATTCCTCTTCTTTTCTCCCACACAACTTTAGGAAAGTCAAAGTGACGCAGATTGAACTATAAAGAGGAAAGCTTGAAAGCAAACTACTTTAGCTTTCACTAGATCCATTGAGTTTGTTCAGTCTTACATGTCAATCTCTTCAAACTCCTGTGACTCATATGGTCTTTTCTCTCTTCTATTACTCTCTGTAAGGTAATATGCAGATTGCCATCTAGTATCGACCTACATATATGCCAACTTTTGTTAAAATGGTAGTGTTTCCTGGCTTATATCCTTCTAACCAAAACACTAGGTTGTAATATGCTAAATAAAAAGGAGCTTCATAAATATCATCCTTTTAGATACTGTTAAAAATGAAGGACTGGGGGCTGGGGATATGGCCTAGTGGCCACCACATATACAGAAAACTGCCAGAAGTGGCGCTGTGGCTCAAGTGGCAAAGTGCTAGCCTTGAGCAAAAAGAAGTGGGGCTGGGAATATGGCCTAGTGGCAAGAGTGCTGGCCAGAAGTGGTGCTGTGGCTCAAGTGGCAGTGTGCTAGCCTTGAACAAAAAGAAGCCAGGGACAGTGCTCAGGCCCTGAGTCCAAGGCCCAGGACTGGCAAAAAAAAAAAAAAATGAAGGACTAGGAACGTGGCTAGTGGTAGAGTTCTTGCCTACCATGCATGAAGCCCAGGGTTTGATTCCTCAGTACCACATAAACAGAAAAACCTGGAAGTGTGTGCCTTTCCTGGGGCTTGAAATCAGAACCTGGGCACTTTCTCTAAGCTTTTTTTGCTCAAGTCTAGTGTTCTATCACTTGAGCCACTTCTCTACTTCTGTCTTTTTTGTTTGTTTGGTTTTGTTTTTGTTGTCGTTCCTGGGGCTTGAACTCAGGGCCTGAGCAATCTCCCTGGCTTCTTTTTGCTCAAGGCTAGTACTCTTTCACTTGAGCCACAGCGCGACTTCTGGCTTTTTCTATATATATGTGGTGCTGGGGAATCAAACCCAGGGCTTCATGTATATGAGACAAGCACTTTACCACTAAACCATATTCCTAGCCCCTTCTGGCTTTTTTGTTAGTTTGTTGGAGATAAGACTCACAGACTTTCTTGTCCAGGCTGGCTTCAAACCTGGATCCTCAGATCTCAGCCTCCTCAGTAGCTAGGAG
The DNA here is from genome assembly GCF_023159225.1 of Perognathus longimembris pacificus. Classification (NCBI taxonomy): domain Eukaryota; kingdom Metazoa; phylum Chordata; class Mammalia; order Rodentia; family Heteromyidae; genus Perognathus; species Perognathus longimembris. The sequence goes on along the minus strand of NC_063177.1, from coordinate 24,788,010 downwards.
ATAGTGAGCCATGGGCTCCCAGCAATATTTGTAATTTCTTCAGATGCATTTGTGGTTCTTTCTATAAGTGAATGGAGACAAAACTAAAAATCACAAGCAGTTGACTGATAAGTAAGTTTTTGTTTAGTTCACTCTTCAAACTTATAAGATGTTAGTTATGTACCTTTTCCTGCAGTTTCTACATAGAACCTTGTACATCACTGATTTTCATTTGAACTAGAGCTGAAGCATCAGATTCTCATACATAAGTAACTTTTTAAGACTAAATGATCATTTCCCCCCAGCCCAATACTGTAGGAGATCTTGGTGATAGGGTCAGGGATGTGTTTAGTATAGTTTGCTTGCCTTGCATAGGGCAAGGCCCTGCAGTTGATCCTCTCAGTACTCAAATAAAACAACCCCAAAACCACAAAATTGCTCCCAACGCAGCTGCTTTGGGAGACATAGGTAGTAGCTTGTTTTCACTGAGGATTGAACCTAAGTCTTCTCATATACTCTTACTATTGAGCCACCTCCCCAACCCTAAGGTACTTCTGAGGAGATAACATTTTTCATTTAATTTTTTTTTTTTTTTTTTTTTTTTTTTTTTTTTTTTTTTTGCCAGTCCTGGGGCTTAGACTCAGGGCTTGATCACTGTTCCTGGCTTCTTTTTGCTCAAGGCTAGCACTCTGTCACTTGAGCCACAGCACCACTTCTGGCCTATTCTATATATGTGGTGTTGAGGAATTGAACCCAGGGCTTCATGTATACGAGGCGAGCACTTTTGCCACTAGGCCATATTACCAACCCCAAGGAGACGATATTTTTAAGAGATTTACAAATATTGGAGGCCAGAAGGATTCTTTTGTAGGCAGTGCCATAGAGATGCTTTATAGTTCTGAGCTTTTAAGAGTAGCTCCACTGACAGCATGACTCATGTCTGGGTATACTGTCCTGAGTAGACTCTCCCAAACCACCCCATGAATGGTTCTAGAAAACCAGGTAGACTCAGGTAGGATGAGAAGAAGCTTTTAAGCACACCTGGAACACAGAGGAAGGCACAGATTTGGTGGAAATTAGGGCATTGATTTAATCCTAGGCTTGCTTCTGAGTCATCATCATCTTGGGCAAGTCCTTGGAATCTTGCTTGCTATTTCTTTACATACCTTACCGGTAAAGAATGGGTGATCCTGATTAGTCAGAGTATAAATGTCTCCAATGAATGATGGTACACAATTCAGATTGCTGTTATTAACATTTCATACCATTATACTCTTATTATTACTGAACATTTACAACATTCTTTTTATATTTCTCATTTATAACTACTAGAAGGAATATCAGCTGATGCCATCAAGCCTTTTCTTTGCTCTACCCAAAGGCTTACATTGATTTATGGAATTTTTCTAATAAAACTGGCTTGCATGGCCCATTATAGATGCATTGGATATAATGAAGTGTAATGAGTTACATTCCAGTTGTACCAGACTTTTCAAAATGGGCTTAGAAAAGGCACTGTGAATTATGCAGAGAAAAGAAAAAAACCCAGGAACAGTGAAGTTATGAAATCGATAAGGAATCCTGAATAGCAACTTCTATTTTATTAATATACAGAATTATTGGTTCTGAAAGAAAGATGTAGAAGATTCATAACTTGGAACTCACTCCCCTGCCTCATGGTACATTATGAGATCTCCGTGCAGATGTCCAAAGCTTTGGCTTACATCTCTTTTCCTGTCTCCTGTCAATTATTAAAACCTTTTAAGTTTGTGGACTCTTTCTCTAAGTTTCTATAATTCAAGATGCACCATCCATCTAGTCATTGCCTGTTCCACAGTGATATGAGCTAGAGGCATTATGAACTCCTGTGTGCCAAGTCTGTGTTTTCAGCAATTCTGAGCATTATACTTTAGTACGATCTGTGTTTCCTCTATTTGGGAAGCTAGTTTCAGCAAAGTTTCTCTGATAGATGTGGACTCCTCCCCCCACTGTTATCTTCAGATAATATTAGCTTTTAAAATCTTTAACAATTAGTAGATAGAGGTCCAACTTGGTCTTCGTGTGCATTTACCTACTGATAGTGACCTTCATTTTATACTGATAAAGCTTTTATGGCCAGACACTGGTAGCTCACTCCTGTAATCCAAGGTACTCAAGAGACTGTGATCTGAAGGACCAAAGTTCAAAGCCATCCCAGGCAGGAAGTCCATGAGACTCTTATCTCCAATTAACCATCAGAAAACGAGAAGTGGTGCTATGGCTCAAGTGGTAGAATGCTAGCCTTGAGCTGAAGAGCTAAGGGACAGCTCCCAGGCCCAGAGCTCAAGCCCCATGACCAACAAAAAAGAAGAAATAATAAAAATAAAGCTGTTTTATTCATAGGACAGCGTCTTTGTAACCTAAGCTGGCCTCAGAATGATGATCCTCCTACTTCAGCCTCATAAGTGTGATTCCAAGCATGTGCCACAACGCCCAGCTCTTTGAAGTCATTTAACCCTCATAAAACCTTATGAGTTGAATGTTACTATTTCCATGTTATAGATGAGGTAATTGAAGCTTGAAAAGGTCAAGTAACTTGCTTCAAAGATGTAACTAGCAAGTGTCAGAGCAATCCTCAGAGTTCATTTTTAATACCACATAATACTCATTCTTTATATCCCTGAATTTTTCTTACTGTTTATTTTTTGTGAGGTTTCATGTTACCTTCTATGGCTTCGCTACTTTTTTGCAACTAAGAGAAAGATATTTTCCCATTGTACTTCAGAGAAATGTAAAAGAAGTAATTTGCCCAAGGATTCCTACTTACTAACTTTATTGGTCACATAGTTTGTTTTTCCTTCATAGAATTATTGGTATGCAGCTTAGCCAAGCCAGAAGCTTAGCAGGGGAAATGTCTTAAAAGCCTTGCTTCTGAGGAATACCTGATGCTTGTGCTGTTGCAGTGAGGATTTTGATTGGCCTCCCTGAAGTTAAACTCTGAGTTGATTTTCTTGCCAAGCAAGCAGTAAGTGCCTTCTGTCAAGAAAACAGAAACATGTTGCAAGCTATTTTGAACAATGATAGAAATACATTGCAGTGGGAGGCGCTGCCTCTGTCTTCTGCCCACTTCTTGAAATATTTTAAGGCAGCAGTTTGGAAACTCTATCAGTCCTCAGTGTAATCATAGGGAGACTGTTCTTCCCTCAATGCTGGGATTTCAGAGGCTTCGTATCAGTGGATAGATGATGGGTGGTTTTGGTTGGTTCACATGTAATGATCTCTTGTTCTTTGTTTGCTAGCTTGTATTGAAGCTTCCAGTAGCTTCAAGTAGAATGTGAACTGATGGTTCTCATTCTTGCAGTGTCTGCTTTCTCATTTCTATTCTATTTGCTGTATTTTTGTTTTTCCTGGGTTAATCATCCAGTTATAATCAGTTGCTGCTACTTGAGTGTGCTTTGTAAAGAAAATATATGAGAAAAATCAGCTGTTCTTTAGGAGAACCCCAGATCTTACACTTGTTTTTGGTTTTCTTTTTTTTTTTTTTTTGGCCAGTCCTGGGCTTGGACTCAGGGCCTGAGCACTGTCCCTGGCTTCTTCTTGCTCAAGGCTAGCACTCTGCCACTTGAGCCACAGTGCCACTTTTGGCCATTTTCTGTATATGTGGTGCTGGGGAATCGAACCCAGGGCCTCATGTATACGAGGCAAGCACTCTTGCCACTAGGCCATATCCCCAACCCATTGTTTTTGGTTTTCTTTTAAGATTAAACTACTGAAATGATGAGCCAGTAGAACCACTGGCACTATTTGTTGATAATTTTGGAAATACAGTCTCTTCAGTTTTTTTAAAAATTAAGCCATTCCCACACAAAGTTCCAAAAACAAAATGGTAAATTTAGTATCTGACAAAAATTACAGAAATATTTTGTCAGAATTAGTACTAATTTTCACTGGCTCTTCAAGACATTTCTTTTCTATTTAATTTATCTTAATGGGTAGCTAGATAATCTAAGACATAGCCTAAAACATGAGAAAAATGTCAGTATATTTGTTATGATTATATTTGTTTCCTTCCTGCTTTGAACTGTTAGGAATTAAGCTTTTTAATTTTTTTTCCTTCTTTTTTTCTTTCTGCTAGTCCTGTGGCCTGAACTCAGGGCCTGGGTGCTGCTGTCCCTGAACTTTTTTTTAGGACTTCACAACTTGAACCACAGCTCCATTTCTGGGTTTTTGGTGGTTAATTGGAGATAAAAGTTTTACAGACTTTCCTGGCTGGGCTGCCTTCCAGCTGCAATCCTCAGATCTCAGCCTCCTCCTGCATAGCTAGGATTATAGGCATGAGTGCCACCAGTGCCTGGCTGGTAGTTAATTTTCAAAAATATTTAGACTTCAGGGGGCTGGGAATATGGCCGAGTGGCAAGAGTGCTTACCTCATATACATGAAGCCCTGGGTTCAGTTCCCCAGCACTACATATACAGGAAACAACCAGAAGTGGCGCTGTGGCTCAGGTGGCAAAGTGCTAGCCTTGAGCAAAATGAAGCCAGGGACAGTGCTCAGGCCCAGAGTCCAAGCCCCAGGACTGGCAAAAAAAAAAAAAAAATTAGACTTCAGAAAATATTGCATTCTATCATCTCTAAAGATTAGGTAGCTAAGATTTAGTTTCTTGCTGTTTTGTTTTGTTTTGTTTTGATCTCAGACCATCAGAGAGCCTGGATAACTCTCAGTGATTGAAGCTACATCTCTTCATAGCCCACTATGTAAGATTTTTATTTTGAACCATCTGATCTAACAGTATCCTAAGAGTAGATCCCAGCAAGATACACAGTAATGGGTTACTCTGGAATATCTGGAATTGACAGTGCTTTGGGATTGTACATAGCCCAACAACTTTCATTTGCTTTTGAAAGCATAGGTCCCAGCCATCCCAGAGGACCATGCATAGATAATCACAGGCAGGAGAAGAAGGTTCATAAGGAGGTTTATTAGTGGGGCCATAGTTCCCACAAGAGAGGGAGCTACATGGCGTCTGTACCTTATCCAGGTGGCAGCTTCTCTCTCTGGGGGTAAAGGGGAAGTAGGTAGGTAGTGAGTAGGAGTGGCTCATTAGGTATGGGTGGATCTGGGGCTAGTGGGAGGAGCTGAGGACCTGAGGCTAGGGAAATGCTAACAGCTTTCATATACTGAAAAGTAAAGTTGGGCATCTTATGATCCATTATATTCTGCTTTCTTACATGATTGGTCACACATTTTCCCCTCTCTACCCTAAAGTCTAGTTCCAGCAAAAGTGTTCCATGGAGGTACCATACCTCAATGACTACTTGCTGGGCAAGGCAGCTGGGGTTCTCGCTAGAGCAGATCTGACTTATTGTGCCAAATAATGTTTTGTTGGAAAACAAAGGTTAAATATTTACTATAATAAAACATGGCTCCCTCCCACCCCTGCCCTGGGCTAAACTCGAACTTGGATGTGGTATTCTTGGATGAGGATGAAATCACATTGTTCTTTGAATTACTGGCATTCCAGAGGCTTTTTAAAAAATTTATTTATTTATTGTCGAAGTGATGTACAGAAGAGTTACAGTTTCATATGTAAGGCAGTGAGTACATTTCTTATCCAACTTATTACCTTCTCCCTCATTTTTCTCCCACCTTCCCCCCTTCTCAATTCTGCTCCCCCACCCCCAGGCTTTTGATTGATTTGGGATGAAGCTTACTATCTTGAAAGATGTTATTCTTACATATAGCCAAATTCTTTGCTACACAGGCTGTTATGTTTTGGGGGCTTTTTGGTTTTGTTGTTGTTTTTTTTTTGCCAGTTCTGGGGCTTGGACTCAGGATCTGAGCACTATCTCTGGCTTCTTGTTTTTTTTTGTTTTTTTGTTTTTGTTTTTGGCCAGTTCTGGGGCTTGGACTCAGGGCCTGAGCACTGTCCCTGGCTTCTTTTTGCTCAAGGCTAGCACTCTGCCACTCGAGCCACAGAGCCACTTCTGGCCGTTTTCTGTATATGTGGTGCTGGGGAATTGAACCCAGGGCCTCATGTATACGAGGCAAGCTCTCTTGCCACTAGGCCATATCCCCAGCCCCTATCCCTGGCTTCTTTTTGCTCAAGGCTAACACTCAGGGCTGGGATTATGGCGTAGTGGTAGAGTGCTCACCCCGTATACATGAAGCCCTGGGTTCAATTCCTCAGCACCACATATATAGATAAAAGCCAGAAGTGGCGCAGTGGCTCCAGTGGTAGAGTGCTAGCCTTGAGCAAAAAGAAGCCAGGGACAGTGCTAAGGCCCTGAGTCCACGCCCCAGGACTGGCAACAAAAACAAACAAGGCTAGCACCCTACCTCTTGAGCTACAATGCCACTTCTGGCTTTTTCTGTTTATGTGGTGCTGAGGAATCAAACCCAGGGCTTCATGCATGCAAGGCAAGCACTCTACCTCCAAGCCATATTCCCAGCTCCAGGCTGAATATTTTTAGAAATAATATTACCTACCATTTAACTAGTTATTTTTTGACTACTTATATTTGACTCATGTAATTTTTCAAATGGCAGTGACAGGTCAATATGTTATGCCTTCTTTGAACAATGAAAACAAATGAAAAACAACAAACTTTTAATTTATCCAAAGCTTAAGGAGACTAGTTATTAAAATAGTCCCAGAATCTAGTGAAATTGTTAAATGCTTACAAAATCCATAGATGAATGAGTTAATGTAACATAGTGCTAAGCTGGGCACTGATGGCTCATGACTATAGTCTTAGCTACTCAGGAGGCTGAGACCTGAGGATCACTCTAGCAGGAAAGTTGTGAGACTCATCTCCTATTAACCACTAGAAAACCTGAACTGGCACTGTGGCTCAGAATGGTACAGGGCTAGCCTTGAGTGAGAAAGCTCAGGGACAGCACTCAGACCCTGAGTTCACACCCTACAACTAGCAAACAAAAGCAAAAGCAACATATTGTTAAATTATGCCTTACTCATAGTTTCTTCTATCGTTACCAATAATTCAACTTCATTACTTAACCCTAGAGGTCTTATAATTATAAGCATCCATAGGGATTTTTGCTTCTGAGATTTTTGTCTTTGATTTCCTTGTTCTTTTTTTTTTTTTTTTTTTTTTTTGCCAGTCCTGGGGCTTGAACTCAGGGCCTGAGCACTGTCCCTGGCTTCTTTTTTTTTTTTTTCAATCTTTTTTTTATTTATTTGTTTCTTAATTGAACACAAATTTTTTGACAAGGTGTTGTGCAAAAAGGGTACAGTTACATAGTAGGGCAGTGTGTACATTTCTTGTGATATCTTACGTCCTGTTTCCTGGCTTCTTTTTACTCAAGGCTAGTACTCTACCACTTGAGCCACAGCGCCACCTCCACCTTTTTTCTATATATGTGGTGCTGAGGAATCAAACCCAGGGCTCCATATATAGGAGGCAAGCACTTTACCACTAGGCCATATTTCCAGCCTTGTTCTTGTTTTTTTCTAAACATATTTCATTTTCAGTGAAGGTAGATTTAGCATCTAGTACTTACAAGGGAAGTAAATCCACTAACAATAAACATGTTGGATAGTTTCACTGTTTTTCCTACTCACAGTTCTGGAACCAAGATTCCTGATATTTACCTAGCAGCTGTGTGATCTTGAGCTGGTGGTTTTGTGTGCACCACATATAAGGCCTATGAGGAAGGGGTAGGAAACACTGGAAAGGTAGGCAGAATCAAGGCAATAAAAGGCCTTTTTTATGTGTAAGAGTTTGAACTCCTGTAAGTAGATGGGAAGTTGATGAAAAGTTATAAGCATAGGAATTATTCAATCAGATTGTGTTGTAAAATATTACTCTGGCACCATTTGGAAGGGTAATGTGGGTCCATTTGGCAGAAATGGAGTCAGTAAATATAATGGTGGTTCTCTTACTAGGTTGCTTCAAGCTACTTGAAGGTTGCTTCAGGATACTTGGGCTAAGGAATGGGATTAGAGATAAAAAGATGAATTTGAGAGGCATTAAGTGTTAGGTAAAGCTCAGAAAAATTCTGGTTGATTTCTGTTTTGGACTAGTGTAACTATGATGCTGTTAACCAAGGTAAAAGAGGATAGGAAAAGAGGTGGGATATAAGAAGGCTCTGTGAGTAGAGATATCCAATAGCACCTAGAGCTTAGGCTGTATATCTCAGTTTCAGATGGTGGTTTGAACCCTAGATATGGATGTATTTATAGGAATGAGGTGAGGAATGAAAAGAGAAATAGAGCTGGATCTTTAAGAACTCCAAAGTTGGATAAAAGAATAGTAAGCAAAGATACATCTATGAACTACCACATTGATTAAAACTTTTCTTATCTACTGACTCAGTTTTCTCCTTGTTTTACAAGAGACTAAAACTAGGAAAGGGCATGGCTTTTACATAGGCTTCTTAATAAATCTTATCATTACAGAATACAAAATTCTGCGTTCTAGGGGCTGGGAATTTGGCCTAGTGGTAAAGTGCTCGCCTCGTATACATGAAGCCCTGGGTTCGATTCCTCAGCACCACATATGTAGAAAAAGCCAGAAGAGGCGCTGTGGCTCAAGTGGCAGAGTGCTAGCCTTGAGCAAAAAGAAGCCAGGGACAGCGCTCAGGCCCTGAGTCCACGCCCCAGGACTGGCAACAAAAGCAAAACAAATAAAATTCTGCACTCTAAACATGAAAATGCTACTGTGAAAAATTGTTTCTGGTGCATGTTAGTCTTGTGACACCATTTCTTGAGATTGAGATTACTCCTGTATAGTTACAGCAATGTTTATTTTTTAGTTCAGAGTGTAACTCAGTGGAAGAGCACTTTCCTAGCATGCTTGAGGCCTTGGGTTCCATCTCGAACATCAATAAAAGAAAAATTATTTTGTGACTACTCTTAATAGATAGGATTTCTAGCCCATGTATTAAAAGTTCCAGCCTTCACTCTATGTAGTATTTAACAAGTCAAAAAAGGTATTTAGAATAAAGTTGACATTGTAATCTACAAATTAATGAAATAGATAGATAGATAGATAGATAGATAGATAGATAGATAGATAGATAGATAGATGAGAAATAACTTCATTACAATTTACTGATAAAGAAATCAGGAGCTGGTCACTTGCGGCTCATACCTTTAATTCTCGCTAGTTAGGAGTCTGAGATCTGAAGGATTACCAATTAAGGCCAGACCAAACAGAAAAGTTTGCTAGATTCCATCTCCAAATAACTATCAGAAAGCAGCATTGGAGATGGTAGAATGGTAGAATGGTAGAAATGCCAGTCTAGTAATTGAGAGGCCCTGAGTTCAAACCCTAATACCAAAAAGACCAATATGCTAGGGTGTTTTTATTTCCATTAGAAGAAACATTTCCTAGATTGGCAAATGTGGAATTGGAGCAGATATTAATTTGAGATTTAGTTTGGGTAATACATTTTTAAATATTTTTATTATTTTAATTTATTTATATAAATGAATGTATTTGTAGCTCTGAAGATGGCTGTGGTAGATATCTATCATTCCAGGCTAAAGGAAAGACAAAGACGAAAAAAGTAAGTACAGAAAATCATCCTGCCTTCTTTGAACTTTGGAGTACTGTATTGATTGCATGTAGTCAGTCCATGGCAACACTGCCTTTATAGATCATCTTCTGATTTGGGGGAGAATACTTAACCGTCCTTGAACTTCAATTTTTTCTCTTTTCAAATTCTTTCAAGGCTAGCACTCTACCACTTGAGCCACAGTGCCATTTCCAGCCTTTTCTGTGTATGTGGTACTGAGGAATCTAACACATTCCCAGCCCAGCTTTTTTTCTTTATTGTAATTGTTTTAAGAGCTTTGGAAAAAAAGAACAAGATAAATTCAAAATATTCTTAAGTTATGCTATTGTTCTAACTGCTTTTTTTTTTTTTTAATACTGGTCTTGGGTAAACTCAGGATCTGGGTACTCTCCCTGAGCTTTTTTGCTCAAGACTCACACTCTACCACTTAAGCCACAGCTCCACTTACAGCTTTTTAGTCATTAATTCGAGTCTCACAGACTTTTCTGCCTCGGCTGGATCTGAGGTCGTCAGATCTCAGTCTCCTAAGTGGCTAGGATTACAGGTGTGAGCCACTGGAGACCAGCTTTTTTTTTTTAAATATATATAAGAAAACTTTAAGTTTCATGGACACTGGTTATATAAATATATAATAATCCCTTTGCAGTAGATCTGGTCTATGCCTGAGCTACACTTGAAGGCTAGAGGTACATGTAGTTCAGTGTTGAGAAAACCCTGAGTAATTGGTCTCATTCATTCAACCAGAAGCTAAAAAGAAAATAAAACCATGTATGTATGTTTGTGTGTGTGGACAGATAGATGGATGGATGGATACATGTTATAAATAACCTATGCATACATACTCAGATTTAGAAATTATTAACCTTAGTCCTCCGTTGAATCACCGAAACAGGTCATGCAGAGGTATGCAGAGGGTATGAGTGTAAGTATAAGTGTAAACATGTGTATTATTGTGATATTACTAACTATAGACATAGCAGTATCAGCAATAAAAAGCAAAGGTTGTTGGGAGGCACTCTTGAGGGGCTGAGTGTGATCTAAAGTAAAACTTACTCCTGGGGCTGGGAATATGGCCTAGTGGCAAGAGTGCTTGCCTCCTACACATGAAGCTCTTCAGTTTGATTCCCCAGCACCACATATAGAAAATGGCCAGAAGTGGCTCTGTAGCTCAAGTGGCAGAGTGCTAGCCTTGAGCGGGAAGAAGCCAGGGAAGGTGCTCAGGACCTGAGTCCAAGGCCCAGGACTGGCAAAAAAAAAAACCAAACTTACTCCTGCGTCTCTGGAGTGAGCTTCCATGCAGTGTTGCAGCTTTGTTGCTAGTCATGAGCACCTCTGGTATAAATCAGACCTGAGTGGCTTAAATTTGGCTTTACTTACAGTACATAATTAGACCTGACACTGATCACTCATACCTTTAATCCTAACTACTCAACAGGCTCACATCTGAGGATCCAGGTTCAAAGCCATCCCAGGCAGGAAAGTCTGAAACCCTAACACTCCAAATAACTACCAAAAACCTGAAAATGGAAATGAAGGCGTGGCTCAAGTAGAATGCTAGACTTAATTAAAAAAAAAAAAAGCTCAAGGACAGCCCAGGCCCTGAGTTCAACCTCTAGGACTGCACCCACCCTACCACCACCCCCCCAAAATAAAAATAATTTGATCCACAGAGTCTTACAGAATCCAGTTGCTAAAGTTGTTATTAGGTCTTCTATTTTGTGATGCCCTTTCATTAATCATGAACACTATATATTTATTTCAAATAGTTTCAAAGTATTATATGAGTATACAGTTATAATTGTTGAATGTGTGGTAGTGTCCTTTTATGGTTTCCCTTCAGTGACTGTTCGCAATTACAATTTCGTCAAGATGAATAGATTAATCTTATGTTGTAGACACAGATTCCCTTCTGTTTCGTCTTAAGTGGCAGACATGTGTTTTTGTGAGTGATAATTGATTTCATTCATTCACCCAGCTGCTATGCTTGACAGGGAAAGTATGGGATACTTTTTTGGGGGGGGGGGGGGCTAGTCCTGGGGCTTGGACTCAGGGCCTGAGCACTGTCCCTGGCTTCTTTTTGCTCAAGGCTAGCACTCTGCCACTTGAGCCACAGCGCCACTTCTGGCCATTTTCTGTATATGTGGTGCTGAGGAATCGAACCCAGGGCCTCATGTATATGAGGCAGGCACTCTTGCCACTAGGCCATATCCCCAGCCCAGTATGGGATACTTGAGAGGCTAAGATTGTGCTTATGATTTACTGACCTGCAGAATGCAGAAGTTGGTGAGGAGTGATTTTATTGTTTTTAGTATGGCTAATAAAAGCTGCACATGGAAGACATTAAATGTAAAATTCTTTTTGTTCTAGAATTATAAGAGATCATGGATTAATCAACCTTAGAAAGTTTCAATGTAAGTACAAACTTTTTAATCTATAAGTTCTTTTAACATTATTGTGTAGTTTTAAATAAGTTATTTATGGCAATGGTTTTTGTTTGTTTGTTTGTTTATTAATTGAACATAAATTTTTTTTACAAGGTGTTGTGCAAAAAGGGTACAGTTACATAGTAGGGCAGTGTGTACATTTCTTGTGATATCTTACGTCCTGTTTTTCTATCCCTTGTCTAGGTCAGGTAGACATATATACAATATACAATGTGTCAAGAACATATACAGTATTCACAGACTTGGTCTCTACTGTCTCTCCATCTCCCTTTGTTAACAGTCATATATCAGGGAGATCATGCCCCTTTGTTTTCTGTGTTCTAGGCTTGTCTCGCTCAACATTATTTGTTTGAGTTCTGACCATTTCCCTGTGAACAACAATATTTCACCATTCCTAATCGCTATGTAGTATTCCATTGTGTATAAGTACCATATTTTTTGGATCCATTCGTCTGTGGAGGGGCATCTGGGTTGTTTCCATATTTTGGCTATTGTGAATTGTGCCGCGATAAACATGGAAGTACAAATGCCTTTTTTATATCTTGGGGTTTGCTGTTTAGGGTAGATGCCTAGGAGTGGTATGGCTGGGTCATAGGGTAGGTCTATATTGAGTTTTTTGAGAAACCTCCATACTGTTCTCCAAAGTGGTTGTACTAATTTGCACTCCCACCAACAATGGAGAAGGGTTCCTCTTTCCCCACAGCCCCTCCAGCATTTGTTGTTTCCTGAGTTTAGAGTATAGGCCATTCTAACTGGGGTGAGGTGGTATCTCAGGGTTGTTTTTATTTGCATTTCCTTTACTAGCAGGGATGTTGATCATTTCCTCATATGTTTCTTTGCCATTTTTATATCTTCTCTTGTGAAGTCTCTCTTTAGCTCTTTTGTATGGCAGTGGTTTTAATCCAAGTTGCCTTACCTAGGAAGATTTTTAAAAATTCGAATACAGAGCTAGATATGTCACTCAATAGAATAGTGCTTTTGAGGCCTAGAGTTTAATCCCTGGTATATACATGCACAACACACAACACACATACACCAAAATAAATCACCACAAAATCACCAACAATGAACAAAGTCTTCAGAGCAGTTCTATATTGATAGTAAAGAACTATTAATTTGTAGTCATTCACATTTGTGAAAAATGCTTTAATTAGTAATTAGAACATAGATATTAGCGGATGATTTTTAGATAGTGTCCTGTTTCAAAACTACATATTAAATAAGCACAACATAACCTTGATCCTCAGGCTATAAAAGTATAAGCAACAGAAACGAATACTTTTATTTTACATAGTGGCCAACAGACAAAAATGACACTGTGGTTTTTGTTTTCTTTTCACAGTCCTTGGTCTTGAACTCAGGACCTGAGCACTGTCCTTGAGCTTCTTTTGCTCAAGACTAGCACTCTGCCACTTGAGCCACAGTGCCACTTGTGGCTTTTTTTGTGTGGTGCCGAGGAATCGAACCCAGGGCTTCCTGCATGTTAGGCAAGCACCCTCCCACTAAACCACACTCTCAGCCCCAACACTGCGGTTTGATGATGATGATAAATGTGATTTTTAAATGAACTGCTAACTTTGACTTCACTTTTAAATAATAGAGATAGCTAAGCTGGGCAGGAAAAAAAACAAACTCCTGTTTCTTCTACAAAGTAGACTCTTTAGCATTTTTAATAATAAGATGTTTATAATGTGTTATAATACCTTTTTGTTTTGTAAAATTATTAAATGATTACTAGTTTTGTTTTTTTATTGTAAAGGTTATATAAAGGTACAGAGAGATTACAGTTACATATGTGATTAATAAGTACAGTTCTTTCTAAATAGTGTTACCCCTCCCTAGTTTTCTCCCTTAATGAATTTTTTAGAACAAATCTCTGTAGATAAAATCTTTCATGAGGGGCTGGGGATATGGCCTAGTGGCAAGAGTGCTTGCCTCGTATACATGAGGCCCTGGGTTCGATTCCCCAGCACCACATATACAGAAAATGGCCAGAAGTGGCGCTGTGGCTCAAGTGGCAGAGTGCTAGCCTTGAGCAAGAAGCCAGGGACAGTGCTCAGGCCCTGCGTCCAAGCCCCAGGACTGGCAAAAAAAAAAAAAAAAAAAAAAAAAAAATCTTTCATGAGCCTTGTGCTAAGAGCCTGGTGCCTACGGCTCATGCTTATAATTCTAGCTACTCAGGAGGCTAAGATCTGAGGATTGTAGTTTGAAGCCAGGCAGGCAGCAAAGTCTGTGAGACCCTTATCTCCAATGAACTACAAAAAAAACTGCCCAGCATTTTCTGTTGAGCTGGAGTTTCTTTTATTTATTTGTTTGTTTGTTTGTTTTTGTCAGTCCTGGGCCTTGAACTCAGGGCCTGAGCACTGTCCCTGGTTTTGTTTTTGCTCAAGGTTAGCACTCTGCCAACTTGAGCCACAGCACCACTTCTGGCCTTTTCTATATATGTGGTGCTGAGGAATCAAACCTAGGGCTTCATGTATACAAGGCAAACACTCTTGCCATTAGGCCATATTCCCAGCCCAAGCTGGAGTTTCTTAAAGGTTTTTGGGTTTTTTTTCCTCACAAACTGTCCTGGAACTGTGGTCCTTCTGATCTCTACTTTCTGCATAGACAAGGTGACTGTTATACACCACTGTTGAGAAGCTATTGGGACCAAGCTTCCATGTACTTTATATAAACAGTAATTGGACGTATTCTCGTAGATGAATCAATGGCTTTCTTAATCTGTGGTTTTCCCTACGTTTTGACCATTACTTAGAGTAACTCAAGAACTCTTACATTCTGTTTTAATCAATGGACAGTGAGTTTGGCTTTATTTTATTACTAACTCTAAGTAGAGAGCTAAGGAGAAGCTCTGTTGCTTCCAAGATTTAGCAGTAGCATGTGCAGTGTTGCTTCAGAGGTACTCTTTGCCGTCCAATTAAATGTTTACAGGATGTTTATATGATAGCATTTTCTTTACATCAGATTTTAAATGTTTACTCCAAATTCTTCTGTTTTGTTTTTTTTTTGTTTGTTTGTTTTTGTTTTTTGCCAGTCCTGGGCTTGGACTCAGGGCCTGAGCACTGACCCTGGCTTCTTTTTGCTCAAGGCTAGCACTCTACCACTTGAGCCACAGCGCCACTTCTGGCCATTTTCTATATATGTGGTACTGGGGAATCGAACCCAGGGCTTCATGCATACGACACAAGCACTCTTGCCACTAGGCCATATTCCCAGCCCCTCCAAATTCTTCTGTTTCATCCCTGTTCTGAGGGATTAATTGGTTTTGTAGCAAACCTGTATTGTTAGTCCAAAAGGAGGCAGAACTAACCTAGTTACTACTGACTATCCTGTTGAAATCATCAGGGAGCAGTTAAAGAGCTGCTGGCAGTCCCAACCAACTAGTTACTTTCAGTCAGTTTTATTCTCAATCTTTCTTCCCAGATATTTTTTTTATTAGACATTTGGTCAGTAGTGATCTACAGAGTAGCTGGCTCTGCTCACATTACATAGTAAGTTTTAGTACTTTGGTTTAGAGAAAAGTGAAGTACACCCTTGAACAATAAAATATATACCTCATCTAAATCTGTGTAGGTAAAGAGATTTCAGGAGTGGCAGAGAGACTATACACTTTTTTCCAAGCTGATGGATCTCTTCTACATGAATTCTTTTTTTTTTTTGGCCAGTCCTGGGCCTTGGACTCAGGGCCTGAGCACTGTCCCTGGCTTCTTCCCGCTCAAGGCTAGCACTCTGCCACTTGAGCCACAGCGCCACTTCTGGCCGTTTTCTGTATATGTGGTGCTGGGGAATCGAACCTAGGGCCTCGTGTATCCAAGGCAGGCACTCTTGCCACTAGGCTATATCCCCAGCCCCCTCTACATGAATTCTTGTGTCTGCTTCTTTTTTTTTTTTTTTTTTTTTTTTTTTGGCCAGTCCTGGGCCTTGGACTCAGGGCCTGAGCACTGTCCTTGGCTTCTTCCCGCTCAAGGCTAGCACTCTGCCACTTGAGCCACAGCGCCGCTTCTGGCCGTTTTCTGTATATGTGGTGCTGGGGAATCGAACCTAGGGCCTCGTGTATCTGAGGCAGGCACTCTTGCCACTAGGCTATATCCCCAGCCCTTGTGTCTGCTTCTTGCTTGTTTGCCTACAAGAATACCAGAAATTCTAGCCATTGTTCCTAACAATGCAGGATCTGCCCTTGATTCTCTTTTCCGTTGCCATAGTCATGAGTACAATGCATCTTGGACAGTGTCACCCCTCCATTTTCTTACTTTTAAAAAAAAATGCAATAAACCTAGAGATCCTTACCTTCTTCGTGACATGGTTTACATTCCTTTCTCTGTAGTAATGGAACGTCGGTATCCCAAAGAGGTCCAAGACCTTTATGAAACAATGAGACGGTTTGCTAGGATTGTGGGGCCAGTGGAACATGATAAATTCATTGAGAGTCATGCACGTAAGTGGATTTTAAACCTCGTTGAATAAATACTTTTGTTTTCTTTTGCTTATATAAATAAGAGAGGTAACGGTATATTTTATGTATAGTAAACAAATAAATACTAGATATTTCTGTATTGCCATGAGATGAATTTAGTACTGTGAAGGTGGGAGGAGAGAGGTTAACAGATTCAATGATGTCAGGCACCAGTGACTCACACCTGTAATCCTAGCAACTCAAGAGGCTGATATCTGAAGATTGCCATTCAAAGCCAGTTCTGGCAGGAAAGTGTATGAGAATCTTATCTCCAATTAATTACCAAAAGAAGAGAAAGAAATAGAGCTGTAGCTCAAATGCCTTGAGGACAAAAGCTCAGGGACAGCACTGAGGCCTTGAGTTCAAGCCACAGGACTAGCACCAAAAAACAAAACAACAACAACAAAAACCCCTCAAAAACCAGTGACTTGCTTTTTCCTCTCAGATAGTACTTACACCCAGTTCAGTAGTAGTCTTTTATTTATTTATTTTTTTGAAACAGGGTCTTGATGTTGCTATGTACCTCAGAAGACCCTCAAATTTATGATCTTCCTGCTTTAGTTTTCAGATGCTAGGACTACAGGCATTTACTACTCTGCCCAGCAACTTTTCATTTTTTGTGAGCATATTTAAATCTGTATAGAAATAGAAGTAATAACAAGCTGGGAATATGGCATAGTGGTAGAGTGTTTGCCTCACATACATGAAGCCCTGGGTTTGATTCCTCAGCACCACATATATGAAAAAAAAGAAATAGTAGTAATAACATAATGAACTCCTGTGTATCCCTCTAACCAGCTTTAGTCATTATCAACACACCATCACTCTAGTTTCATCTGTGTTTACTACTTCCCTTTCCTGTTGCTCTCAACTGGATTGTTTTGAAGCAAGTTACAGGGGAAGGAAAATATATGTTTAAATTTATTTACTTATTTATTTGTACATACAGGGTTTGAACTAAAGGCCTTATACTTACTAGACAGGTATTCTATACCTTCAGTCACTCACTCCCAACCATTTCTGCTTTAGTTTTCAGTAAGGGTCTCCAGTTTTTGCTTGGGTTTGGCTTCAGACCATTATCCTCCTGTGCATAGCAGAGGTCACAAGCATGAAGCACTATACCTGCTTATTGGCGATTAAATCTCTGTAACTTTTTACCCAGGTGGGCTTCAAACTGCAATCCTCCCACATTCCTCCTTCCAAGTAACAGATTATAATCTGTTACTATGATTCACTGCCTAGTAACATCATACTGTTATATACATAAATATTTTAGTATTAAAGCTAGTTTTTAAAATGGCAAGAGAGCTGGATGATTCATAAAAGTAGTACTTCCACCATTCTCTTGCCTTTTTCTGGTTTGCCTGAGAGTTATAATTTGATTTTTTTTTCTGGTCCTGGTGCTTGAACTCACTCAGGGGTGGGACACCCACTGTTCCTGAGCCTCTTTGTGCTCAAGGCTAGCACTCTACCACTTGAGCCACAGTGCCAGTTCTGGCTTTTCCTGAGTAATATATTGGCGATAAGAGTCTCATGGACTTTCCTGCCCAGGTTTGCTTCGAACCATGATCCTCAGGTCTCAGCCTCTGGAGTATCTAGGATTATAGGCATGAGCCACCAATGCTTGACTTCATAATTTGATTTTTTTAATATAAAAAAAAGAAGTTATACTGGTCACCAGTGTCTCACACTATAAATAATCCTAGCCACTCAAAAGGACAAAATCTGAGAATTGAATTTTGAAGCCAGCCTAGAGAGAAAAAAGTCAGAGGTGTGGCCCACCTTGAGCAAAAAAGCTAAGCAATATTGTATGGTTTATTTACAGCTCTAGTATGGCACTGGTGCGCGCGCGCACACACACACACATTAAGGTAGAATGTCCTAGACCTTAAGACAATCTGGACATGGTGGCTTATTTGCTTTTCATCATGAGATACAAGATATGTATATTTGTCTTCTCAATTTACTTCTGGGAAGGTGTGTGTATGCATACATGCTATGTGTATTGTGTCTCTCTGTTGTCTATCTGTCTTTTCCTTTTTCCATAAGGAAATCAAGAGGCTCCAGGGGCTTGAACTCAGAACTTTGCACTCTTGCTTTTTTGCTGAAGGCTGGTGCTCTACTGTTTGAGGCATATCTCCAGTTCTAGCTTTTGGCTGGCTACTTGGAAATAGAATCTTGAGGATTTATAAATCCACCTGGCTTTGAGCCATGATCCTCTTATCTCAGCCTCCTAAGTACCTAGGATTACAGGCATGAGCCCCTTGCACCTGGCTGGGAAGGTTCTTCACCAAGATTCCATTTCGTTTCCTTTTGTTTTGCCAGTCTTGGGGCTTGAACTCATGGCCTGGACACTGTCCCTGAGCTTCTTTTGCTCTACCACTTGAGCCACAGCGCCACTTCCAGTCTTTTCTGTGTATGTGGTACTCCCAGGGCTTCATGCATGCTAGGCAAGCACTCTACCACTAAGCCACTACCAAGATTTTTAACCAGTCCTCATCATGTAGCTATTGCCTTACATGGCATCACAGGTATTTATTTAAGCCAGTTGGAATGTCCTCAGGAAACACCTTGCTGTGTTGGCATTCTTTGTGAGGTTTGTACTGAAAGACTAGTTCTTTATTTCCTGTCCCAGTTTGTGTTATGTGTCACTCCATAACTACACCCTATAGATTATCCAGGTTTTTCCTTCATCCTCTGTTTCAAAAGCACCCAAATTTGAATAGTCTCTCACACAGTGACTCAAGCAGTGGAACCTGATCTGTGTTCCCTGAGAAGACAGAAGTCTTTGGTTTGTGGAAAATACAGTGCTCTTTGTCCCTATGGGAGAGAAGCTATAAAGAAATGGGTGGGTTTGAGCACAAAGCTTTTGTCCTCCCCTTGCATCAGGGTTATAAGTAATCCTAGAGACATTCTATATATATAAAAGTCGGTTGTGTGAGTAGAAGTTTTAACAGAAAGCAGGTAGAAAGGAAAACTTAGTAATTTAAAAATGATTTCATGGGAATGAGCAAAAGCATCAGATATCAAGTATAAGTCCCATTGTAGACCAAAAGAAAAGGAAAGAAAAATGGTTTCATTAATTTTGTAGCTAAATGAATTCAGCCAGTTTACGCAAGTTTTCTAGAGAACAGTTCTAGCTTTTGAATCTGGAGAAAGCATCTGTTGTTTTTTGTTGTTGTTGTTGTTGTTGTTTGGCCAGTCCTGGGGCTTGGACTCAGGGCCTGAGCACTGTCCCTGGCTTCTTTTTGCTCAAGGCTAGCACTCTGCCACTTGAGCCACAGTGCCACTTCTGGCCATTTTCTGTATATGTGGTGCTGGGGAATCGAACCCAGGGCCTCATGTATATGAAGCAGGTACTCTTGCCACTAGGCCATATCCCCAGCCCTGGAGAAAGCATCTGGAAGACAGCTGGAGTAGGCTTTTCCCAGCTCTTGGGTAAAATTGCTAATGAGAATGTTACAGTAAAAAGGATTTCCCTGATGAAATTGTCCAGCCTTTTGATGTAAGGCATAATTACTGAAAATGTAAAAGGATTCATTGATGTTGATTTTGTTTTCCTATTTCTTTCCTTTGTTTTCTTGGGGAAACAGTGGAATTTGAACTCCGAAGGGAAATCAAGAGGCTCCAGGAATACAGGATAGCAGGCATCACCAATTTTTGTAGTAAGTATGCCTTACTTATATACAACCTTCCAAACAAACACACAGAATCTCTGAGGTCTTTTGAATTTTTTTAAACATGGTTTTCTTTTTCAGAATGCATTTTTAATCATTCTAGTAAAGTTTCATCTATTTGGTCATTATAAAGACTATCTGAGGTAGAATAAAAGTCATGACACATACAAAAGAAAGGTCTGCTTTAGATTGGAAAGTCTACTGTATACCCTGGGTTTTAGCCTCTCCCTTCTTTCTTTTTTGGCCAGTTCTGGGGCTGAACTCAGAGCCTGAGCACTATCCCTGGCTTCTTTTTGCTCAAGGCTAGCACTCTGCCAACTTGAGCCACAGCACCACTTCTGGCCTTTTCTATATATGTGGTGCTAAGGAATCGAACCTCATGTATATGAGGCAAGCACTCTTGCCACTAGGCCATATTCCCAGCCCAGCCTCTCTACCTTCTTAAATTTGGTTAGGCATAACCTGATTGTTTTTACTTATCAGGCTTCTACTGGCTCTAGATACTTATTACATCTCATCTACTTAAGGTACTAGAAATGATTATGTTAATAGCAGCTAACATCTACCAGTTCTTTACCATGTACCAGGCCCTATGGGACACCTGAATGTTGTTGAAATCCTCTGATGAATTTGTGAAGTATTGTTGCTCCTATTTAATGAAGAAAATAATGTTTAAAGCAATTGAAGAGCTAGTTCATAGTACAGCCAGGTCATAAGGAAAGGCAGTATGTTACTATAACTGTGACTTGGTGGTAGAATGCTTGTCTAGTATGTACAAGGTTTTGGGTTCAGTCTCCACCCTTAAAAAGTAAACAACAGTCAGATGCTGATGGCTCACACCTGTAATCCTAGCTATTCAGGAGGCTGGGATCTGAGGATAGTGGTTTGAAGCTAGCCCGGGCAGAAAAGTCCCTGTGAGACTCTTACCTCTAATAAACTACTCAGAAAAAGCTGGACGTGGCGCTGTGGCTCAAGTGGTAGGGCGCTAGCTTTGAGCACAAAGAGGCCCAGGCTCTTGAGTCCAAGCCCCAGAACGGGCAAAACAACAACAACAACAAAAAAAAAAAAAAACAGCTAGGCAGAAATCCAGTGATCACAGTTTGAAGTCAGCCAATAACAAGAAAATCCATGAAACTCTTATCTCCCATTAAGCACCAAAAAAAGCCAGAAGTAGAGCTCTGGCTCAAGTGGTAGAGCCTCTAGCCTTGAGTAAAAAAGCTCAGGGACAGGACGTAGGCCCTGAATTCAAGCCACATGACTGACACACGCACGCACGCACGCGCGCAAAATAAATAAAACAAAAAAAAAAAAAAAAAAAAGACCAGACAGCGTAAGTTTCCAGTCTAGCTTCTGTTTACTTGCTCCATGATTCTGTTCAAGTTTTAGTTTTCCAAGTCTCGTTGAGTTAGGATGAAAACCACTGGAATCAATCAGTACAACCTGGTTAGCATGTAGAATATACTATGAAACACTTCTGTTTAGTAGGATGAATGTACAGACTCAGATACCCAATTTTGGTTTCTTGATAATTGCTTGCTCTACCGCTGGGGAAATAATAGTGCTTAATAAAGAAGATGCTTTTTTTTTTTTTTAAAGGAGGAAACAAAGTTGTCTATCGACATCTATTTATTTGTTGGTACTGGGGTTAGTTGCTACCCATTAGCATTTTCATTCAAAGCTGGCAGTTCTCAGCCTCCTGATTATAGGTGTGAGCCATCAGCAATTTTTTAACAAAAGATAAGGAATAAAAATATTTAAAGTCAAGAAATGGATTTCAAACTCAGGGGAATCTGCTTATCTATTGGACGAATTAACTGTGAAGATGGTTTTACAAAGGAAAAATAAACAACCCTTTTGGTTACCTAGGAGGGCCTTCACTCCTAACTTCTGTTAGTTACTGTTATTGTTGTCATTGCTTTCCTTCCAGGTGCCAGGACTTATGATCACCTAAAGAAGACACGGGAGGAGGAACGCCTTAAACGTACCATGCTCTCTGAAGTTCTCCAGTATATCCAGGACAGTAGTGCATGCCAGCAGTGGCTCCGCCGGCAAGCTGACATGTGCGCATTTAGTCCATGGTGAAAGAGGCTTTGACCTTCTCATGGGTTTGGGAAAATTTTTGTGGTTACTCTAGTATACTAATTGGGTACCTACATGAATTCAGAAAGCTCATACCAGTCAGTTTCAGAAACAGGATAGTAAAGCTAATGGCTCACTCCTATAATCATAGCAGCTCACAAGGCTGAGATCTGAAGATTGTGGTTCAAAGCCATCCCAGGCAGAAAAGTCCTTGAGACTCTTATCTCTATCCAGTAGGAAGCTGGAACTGGTGGTATGACTTGAATGGTAGAGTGCCAGTCTTGAGTGAAGAACTAAGGATTGGGAGGCCCTAAGTTTAAGTCCCACTACATACACACACACACACACTCTCTCTCTCTCTCTCTCTCTCTCTCTCTCTCTACCTCTACAACACCACTTTTCTACTTTGACATTTTTATTTTTTTTAATTTGTTTTGCCGGTCCTGGGGCTTGAACACAGAACTGAGCACTGTCCCTGGCTTCTTTTTGCTCAAGGCTAGCACAGCGCCACTTCTGGCCTTTTCTATATATGTGGTGCTGAGGAATCAAACCCAGGTCTTCATGTATATGAGGCAAGCACTCTTGCCTCTAGGCCTTATTCCTAGCCACTACTTTGGCCTTTAAAAAAAAAAAATTAGTGGCTACCCCAAATTTTTTTTGGTGGTACTGGGGTTTGCACTCAGGGACTCACACTAGGCAGGTGTTCTATCACTGGAGCCATATCTCCAGCATTTTTTGCATTATTTTCCAGGTAAGGTCTTGCTTTATTTCTTGGGCCAGCCTGGCCTGCTATCCTATTTGGGCTTCCCTGTTTCACTGGGAATATTTATATGCCGCTTTGATATTTATATGCTGCTTCATCTCATTGGTTGAGATGAAGCCTCATGAACTTCTTGTTGCCTCACCTGTCCTCAAATGTCAATCCTCCCAATCTTTGCTTACCAAGTAGTTAGGATTACAGGTTAGAGCCACCATGCCCAGTTCAACTAGTATGAGTTTCATTGAAAATCAAATTCCTGTTTCTTCCTCATAATTGAATCAGTGATATACCATGTTAAAAGCTGTTTTTAACAAACCTGAGGGATTTATTTTTCCCTCAGAATGACTTTTTCCTGGTCTACACAGTGAGACATCCTGTTACTCATACAGTCTTATCCTAGCTACTTAGGTGACTGAGATCAGGAGGACTGAAAATTGAGGCAAGCTTGAGCATACACATGAGACTTTTTCTCAATCAGTGGCTGGGCACCGTGGCATGTGTCATCCTGTCTGTGGAAGGTTGTGATCTGAGGATTGTGGTTTCTCTCTAGCCCAGGGAAGAAAAGCCCGAGTCTTCATCTGTGGAAGAAGCTGTGTGTAGCAATATATACCTGTTACTCTGACTATGGGAAAGTAAAATAATTGTATCATAGGGGCTGGAAATATGGCCTAGTGGCAAGAGTGCTTGCCTCATATACATGAAGCCCTGGGTTCAATTCCTCAGCACCACATATATAGAAAAGGCCAGAAGTGGTGCTGTGGCTCAAGTGGCAGAGTTCTAACCTTAAGCAAAAAGAAGCCAGGGACAGTGCTCAGGCCCTGAGTCCAAGCCCCAGGACTGGCAAAATAAATAAATAAATAAAATAATCGTATCATAGTCTAAGCATACCCAGGCAGGAAGTAAAACCCTATTACAAAACAACCAGTGCAAAAAAAGGATTAGGAGTGTGCAATTCAATCGTAGAGTACCTCTCTACCAGGTGTTAGGCCATGAGTTCAAACTCTAGTACACACACACACACACACACACACACATACATACACACAGGCTATCTCACTACATCTCTTTCTGGCCAGCCTTCCTGATAAATGTCCCCCAGTCACACAGTGGATTTTGGAAATTGTCTTCTTTTATAAGACCTAAGTTTAAATTCTTTTCTGTTTTTGTTTTGTTTTGTTTTAGTGATTCTGGGCTGAGTCCTTCCATTCCAATGGCTTCAAATTCAGGTAATTATTTCTCCAGCAAGATTTTATTTGTTGGTTTGTTTTGGTGGTTTCTTTTATTTCCCAGTACTGAGGGTTGAATCTATGGCCTCACACATATGAAGCAAACGTTCTATTTACTGAGCTACAACCCCCTCTCAGAATAAATCTTTGAGTGGGGGTGGGGTGTGTGTATGCAGGTGTGCACACACGCACTTGGGCTTGAACTCAGGGCCTTCACCCTGTCTCTGAGCTTGAGTCACAGCTCCACTTTTGGGTTTTTTGGTGGTTAATTGGAGGTAAGAGTCTCATGGACTTTCCTGCCTAGGCTGGCTTTGAACTATGATTTTCAGATCTTAGCCTCCTGAGTAGCTAGAATTACAGGTGTGAGCCAACGGTGCCCAGCTCAGAATAAGTCTTTAACTGTCTGGTTTACATTCAGGAGTAAGTACAGACAGGGAAAGGAAAGGATTCTAGCATTCATTGGATATTTACCAATATCAATATCTTGAAGTTGCATACACCACAAATTTTGTGATATGTCTCAAATTAAAATCTTGGATATGAGCAAAGAAACATTTAACTTGCCAAGAAACTTTAGGATTTCTTGTGAGTTACTGTCGAGACATTTCTGTTTCGAAGTTTTACCTCTTTGGATGTCTTATTTTGAGGTTGGTTTATAAACCAAGGTTAAGACATGTGCTGGGGCTAGGACTGTGGCTTAGTGGTAGAGTGTTTACCTAGCATGCATGAAGCCCTGGGTTCAATTCCTCAGTGCCACATAAACAGAAAAAGCCAGAAGTGGTACTATGGTTCAAGTGGCCGAGTGCTAGCCTTGCGCAAAAGAAGCCCAAGCCCTGAGTTCAAGCTCCAGTACTGGCAAAAAAAAAAACCACACACATGTGCTGTCTGGTGCTACTTGGTGATCATTAATCAGTGACTAGGAATTTGCAGAGGCATTACTTGTAAAGCTCTGAAGCAAGATTATGGTAGTCTGCCTATTGTCTTGGGTTACTTTCGCCACTGCTCTATATGATAAATAGTCCATTCACCTAATCAAAACATATATACTCCCAGGTTCCAGTGGCACCTGTGATTCTAGCTTGTAATTCTAGCAACTCAGGAAGCTGAGATCTGAGGATTGTGGTTTGAAGCCAGCTTGGACAGAAAAGTCCATGAGACTTATCACCAGTTACCTATCAAAAAACTGGAAGTGGCACTGTGGCTCAAGTAGTAGAGTGCTAGCCTTGAGCCAAAAAGCTCAGAGACAGTACCCAGGCACTGAGTTCAAGCCCTAGCACTGGCACCCCCCCAAAAAAATATTAAACTTAAAAATATATAACTGTTGATTAGAAATAAGCTAAATATGATCCATCCATTCTTTTACCATTTAAACATTAAAGAATGTTTTGCCAGTCTTGAATCAACATACCTTATAAAATATCTGAGAATCCCAAACTGTGATTGAGAAGACCCTTTGCCCTCATTTATACTGGGAGTGGCAGTGAAAAAATTGTAATTCTAGCACTGCCAGTCCTCATCTAGTCTTTGATTGTTGGGGACAGCTGTGCCTTTAAGAGGCCACAGCTGGCTTTAGCTCGTCCCCTCCCCTTCCGCCTTTAGCAGGAAGAGAAGCCCCCACCCCTGGACACAAGCACATGTCTGATGGCTCTGATGGCCGGGTACCCCAGAACCCAATCCTTGGGGGGCTGGGTCTATGCCCACAAAGGAAGTCCCCTGACATCACTTGATGGACAGCCCTTGTGGCCAACCTATAGTCCCTCTCCTGTGCCCGCCTTTGGGGGTATATCTGTTGGCTCCTCATTTGAATAAACAGAACGCCCCAGAGGCTGTCTCCGAGACTACCACGCGCCCATGTCTTTCCTTGGGCTGGCGGGCATGGGGTCTCGCAACCACCCGTGAACCAAGGCTGCATCGGGACCCCGCTTCCGCGATTAACCTCTACTGGCCAGGAGGTGTGAGATAGCGAGTATGGATCCCACACAGAAGAGACAGAAAAGCCCAGGAACCACCACCCCCCCCCCCCCCACGCAGATGGTGGGGGTAGAGAGGCCCGGCATTTGATGACTTGTAAAGTGCTACATGATTTTGTCTTCCCTCTTAAGCACTTAGTATCAGCTCATATCCTTTTCATTGCCATACAAAAATACCAATTTCCAACTGTGACCAACTTGTAACAATCCCTGTCCTTTCTTCCTTACCTAAAGGGCAGTCCCCATAAACAGTTAATCTTTTAAATTTGTTTTTGTTTTTGTTTTTGTGGTACTGGGCAAGGGTCTGGCCACCCAGGCACTCGTGCATGCTAGCTAAGTGCTCTGTCACTGAGCCACACTCCCAGTCCTGTTTCTATTTTTTTTTTTTTGAGCTTAAGTATTGCTAAATGGCAGCCTAGACTGAACGAGAAGTCATCATCCTATCCCTTAGCCTCCTACAGTGTGTGCTGCTGGCCCAAAATTACCAATTTTTTTATGTGTGGTACTCAGGGTTGAATCTAGAGCCTTGTGCATGCTAGGTAAGCACTGTACGTCTGAGCTACACCATCAGTATAAAACTAGTTAATACAGCATTCTATTTATTTTGTTTAACTCCCGCCATCCCCACTTGAACACTAGTCCTAATGTACATGCAGAATAAAACTAAAAAGACTTGCTGCATCAAGCTTCTCGTTTTGGTATGACCAGTGGCTTCTCATTTGGGTTTCTTTTTTAGGTATTGAGTTGATTTTATTAGTCCTTATTTTGCCTTATAAAGGTTTATTATTCCTATGTATAGTAAATAAGGATAATATTTTTCTTTCTTTTTTTTTTTTTTTCCTTTTTTGCCAGTCCTGGGTCTTGAACTCAGGGCTTTTGCTCAAGGCTAGCACTCTACCACTTGAGCCACAGCACCACTTCTGGCTTTTTCTGTTTATATGGTGCTGAAAAATCGAACCTAGGGCTTCATGCATGCTAGGCCAGCACTCTACACTAAGTCACATTCCCAGCCCAATAGGGATGAACATGAGAGGAACATGTGACAACTAAGAGGGATCTTTTGCTTTGTTTTGATGCTGGTTAGGAGGACGGGTCTCAGAGGCTGAGACTGTCCTGTAGTTTATGTGCTCAAGGCTAGCACCCTACCACTTGAGCTATAGCTCTACTTCTAGCTTTTTGGTGGTTAATTTGAGATATGAGTCTCACAGACTCTCCTGCCTGAGCTGGCTTTGGATCAGGATCCTCACAGCTCAGCCTCCTAATTAGCTAGGATTACAGGTGTGAGCCACCAGCTCCCAGCAAGGCAGCTTTAAGCTTAACTGGTTGACATTTGGACTTAAGACTTGCATTTCTGATGTGGTAGGAAGAAATAATGATAATTACTGTAGTGAGTAGACATATTTGGTGGTAAAGCATATATGATTATTTTTATATTTTGGCAGGACAAAGCCTATGAATTATTTTTACTGTAAAGTGAACATTAAGGTATCTGTGTTCCTATTAACCAAGCCAGCAGACAGTGGATTTCCTACAGGGTTGTAATATTCCTATACATAGCTGGTCTAGCTGCACTGAGTTTTGTCATACTTCACTTGGTTATACTGTACTTCTCAGGTGAGCAGTTGTCGCTTGTGTGAGATAGTTCTTCTTTTCTGTGTCTTTAGGTAGACGAAGTGCACCACCCCTGAACCTCACTGGCCTCCCTGGAACAGAGAAACTGAATGAGAAGGAAAAGGAGGTAAGAAAAAGGAGGAAACCTAGAAAGAGAATAGAGGCTGATAATTCATTGATTGTCACTTAAAATCTGTTACAGACATAAACCTATTTTATTCTTTATTTTGGAAGTTCAGGCATTAATTCACTAATAATCTAAAGTTTCAGAAAACTTCCTTTATCTTGTGTTAGAAACTTTACTAGGTGCTTTATGTAAACAAATTAAAATAACTTAAAAATAATTTATCAGGCTGGGAATATGGCCTAGTGGTAGATTGCTTGCCTAGCATGCATGAAGCCCTGGGTTCAATTCCTCAGCACCACATATATAGAAAAGGCCAGAAGTAGTGTTATGGCTCAAGTGGTAGAGTGCTAACCTGAGCAAAAAGAAGCCAGCGGGGCTGGGAATCTGACTTAGTGGTAGAGTGCTTGTCTTGCATGCATGAAGCCCTGGGTTCTATTCCTCAATACCACATAGACAGAAAAAGCTGGAAGTGGCACTGAGGCTCAAGTGGTAGAGTGCTAGCCTTGAGCAAAAGGAAACCAGGAACAGAGCTTAGGCCCTGAGTTCAAGCCCCAGGACTGGCAAAAAACAAAAAGGAAAAAGAAGCCAGGGACAATGCTCAGGCACCAAGACTGACAAAATAATAATAATAATAATAATAATTATTATTATTATTATTATTATTATTTCTCTGTGTATCCAGAGGGAATGTATGGGTGTAGGTGTGTCAGTCCTAGGGTTTGAACTCAGGGCCTGGACACTGTCTGTGAGCTTTTTTGCTCATGGCTAGCACTCTACCACTTTGAGCCACAGCTCTACTTCCAGATTTTAGGTGGTTAATTAGAGATAAGAGTCTTATAGACTTTCTTGCCTGGGCTAGCTTCAAACCTTGATCCTCAGATCCCAGCCTCCTGAGTAGTTAGGATTACAAGTATGAGCCACCAGTGCCCAACTTTTAAAAGATCATTTAAAGTAACTTTTAACACCAAGGTAGGTATTTCCTATTATAATGGTCACTTTGAGAAATTTTGCAGTTTTCCAGTCATATAGCTTAAAATATTTTTTAATTATCTTCATGTTTATAAGCATAAGTAAAAATTCATCATATACTAATCACATTTAAATTTTGATTTATTGTTTGGTGATACTGGGTGGGGATTGAACCTGGGGCCTCAGACATGCTAGTAAACACTGTACCACGTGAGCTATGCTTTTAGTCCTTTAGTTTTTGTATATTATTTTTGAGATATAGTCTCACAAACTTTGCTGGGGTGACCTCAACCTTTGAGATCCTCCTGCCTTTGCCTCTTGAGTAACTGGGATTATAGGTATGTGTTGCCACATCTGGCTATTGGTTCTTTTTACTATTAAGGGTGCTGGGATTTGAACTCAGCTTCATATGTGCTAAGCAGAGTATAACACACAGTAAATGCCCAATAAATGATACTTAGACTTCCCTCAAAAGAGGAATAGTGGCATTTGAGCTAGGCCCCCAGGCTCCCCCACCCTTCATTTATGTATTTAATTTTATTTTCAAGACAGGTTCTCACTACATATCAGACTCTGGCTGCTGTTGTTTTTTTTTTTGTTTGTTTGATTTTTTTTTTTTTAATACCAAGACCTGCTTTTCTTTCCTACAGTAATCATTGGTTTGTGTATTGCTTTTGTTTGTTTCTCAAATTTAAATCCATATACCTACCACACAAAAGTCATCAGCAAAAGGTTATTTCCTAGCTCTGAAAATAAGAATCGAAAGACTACTTTGGGAGTTAAAGGAAGTACATATTGAAGGGACTCACAGTCCAGGTTGACTGATTTAACAAAATGACTTGAAATTTACAGCACTTTTTTTTTTTTTTTTTTGTCAGTTGTGGGGCTTCAAAACAGGGCCTGGGCCCTGTTGAGCTTTTTTGCTCAAGACTAGCACCCACAGCACCATTTCCAGTTTTCTGACAGTTAGTTGGTGTATAAGAGTCTCACGGATTTTCCTGCCCTGGCTGACTTCAAACTGCAGTCCAGCCCCCAGAGTAGCTAGAATTATAGATGTGAGATGCTAGAGCCTGGCTTCAAGCGTTTTTTTGTTTTGTTTTGTTTTGCCAGTCCTAGGGCTTGAATTCAGGGCCTGAGCACTGTCCCTGGCGTCTTTTTGCTCAAGGCTAGCACTCTACCACTTGAGCCATGGTGCCACTTCTGGCATTTTCTGTATATGTGGTGCTTAGGAATTGAACCCCAGGGCTTCATGCGTACTAGGCAAGCACTCTCCCACTAAGCCACATTCCCAGCCCCTTCAAGCACTTTTTATCTTATCCTCATAATCATGACTTCAGACTGCTTATTTCTGGATAATGGCAGGTGAACTGGAATTGAGCTAGTTTTCAAATTATTTAATAGTGCAGGTGGCCTCTTCTTCAGAGTAGGAAATAGAATTATAGAAGCAGCAGTATTCCTCTCTGCCAGTACTAACAAGATTTTCACATGGGAATCCACACGACTGCACCTCTTCCCTCACTTCCTATAACTCTTCTCTGAGAAGAGTATTGGTTTCTACCCAGGCTCTACCCTGAGTAAACAAGGCTGCACCTCAAGAACATATGTATTTCCTCAGAAAACCAGGCCCCTGAGCCAGCCTTCCTGTTCTAAAGGCTCCCCTGGCATCACGTACTGCCTTTTTATTCTAGGGCGTTTATCCTTAGGGAGTATTCTCTCCATAGAAGAAACGCAGTGGAATGTGGCCCAGCCACTCACTCAACAGCTTCTATAAATAGTTGGAGGTTGATGTCACTTATTGTTTTTGCTATACCTGCTGGATAGATGAGAATGACAGATGTTAATGTTTTTTAAATTTGTCATGTCTTGCAGCTCTGTCAGATGGTGAGATTGGTCCCTGGAGCCTATTTAGAATACAAATCTGCTCTCTTGAATGAATGTAACAAGCAAGGAGGCTTGAGACTGGCACAGGCAAGAGCTCTCATCAAGATAGATGTGAACAAAACAAGGAAAATCTATGATTTCCTCATCCGAGAAGGCTACATCACGAAAGCCTGAGTCTCTCTGCAGGCTTGGGAACGCAAGTCAAAAGTTTGGAATGTTGAAGGCTGAAGGACGGATAAGCATTCTGAAGAGTTTTGTTTTTGAACAGAATTCTTATTGTAAAGAGAAGGACAAAGAAAACCTTAAGTTGCAGTAATGTCTGCTTTCTTCTCTACCCTGCTTTAAGAAACTCCTCTTGTTGGTATTGTGCTGCAGAGTGTGTGCTACAGAAGCTATTATTAAATGCGAGTGGGCATTCATTCCTAGCACCTCTTGTAACTAAAACAAGAACCATAGTACCTTACATCACAGTGTTGGTAGAAATAGAACCAAAGTAAACCACAGTGTTTGGTCCCAGGAATCCAGTTCAGACCCTATACTTGAGAGCTTAAGTTTGCTAATCATGTGTTTTTCCATCAGACATGGCAGACACAATTAAAATGAATTAAGATCATGAGAAAGCTTTCTTTTCTTGTGATTTTTACAGCTGACACCCCATGATTATGAGCAAATAGGATGAAAACCTCCCCGTGGTGATCTTGTCCCCAATTGCCTTTGTAACTTTAATGTCTGACTTTTATACTTTGCAGTCTGGCTGTCTGATCTATAGTAAACTTTTGAGGAGGTGGTACAGGAAATAAAATGTCTCTTGTTATTTTTAGTTAATGGATTAAAATGTTTTTGCTATTTAATTTATGGGTGTGTCAATATTCGGGTAACTAACACACTTAGGGTGTTGGACGCCCACCCTACACTCTGCACCATCTCTACTAATGTGTGTCCTGGATTCACCCTGCTCTTACCCTAGGATCCCAGGGTATCAGGGCCCTGAGGATGGAGATGATGCAACTAACCTCAGCTTTGCTTGGATTGAGACTGGAACCCTTTCTTCCTTAACCTGCAATAAAAGCTGCTTTTAAAACAGAGGTAAAGCAGCTTCACATGAGACTCACTGGATGTGAGGGTGAGTAGCCCCACCACATCTAAAACCTGCCTTCAAACTTTTCTTCAAAATAAGAAGCCAAACCAACAGTCATGGGAATCTCATTTCTGTTGGAAGCCATGGTTGTATATAGAAATAACTTCTTTCAAGTCTGCACAAATCACCACAATAGCTGATTGATTTTTTAATTCCCTTAACATTTAAACATCAATTAGTATGTATTTTGTTGGAAGTATCTGCTAAAACTTAGTTTTTGGGTTTTTGTTTTTTTGTCAGTCCTGGGGCTTGAACTCATAGCCTAGGCACTGTCCCTGAGCTTCTTTTCCTCAAGGATAGCACTCTTCCACCTGAGCCACAGCGCCACTTGCGGCTTTTTCTGCTTATGTGGTACTGAGGAATCAAACCGGGGGCTTCATGCATGCTAAGCAAGCACTACCACTAAGCCACATTCCCAGCCCTTTTTTTTTGTTTTTTGATGGTAGTACTGGGCTTTGAAGTTAGGTCCTTGCCATTTACTAGGCATGAGATATACCACAAGCCATGCCTCCAGCCCTTTTTGCTTTGTCATTGTTTTGGTCTTAGGATTTGAATTCAAGTACTTGAACTTTTTCTGTTCAGGATTGGTGTTCTATCACTTGAACTACAGCCTCACTGCTGGCTTTTGGGTGGTTAATTGGAAGTAAGATTCTCATAGACTTTCCTGACTGAGTAGGCTTCCAACCATGATCCTCAGATCTCAGCCTCCTGAGATGCTAGCATTAGAGGCATAAGCTACCAGCACCTTTGATTATTTTTGACACAGAATCTTCCTTTTTGCACTTGCTGAGGTAGCTGCGAAGACAGATACAATACCATACCTAGCTCTTTGTGATTTGAGATGGGAGTGTTGCAACTATTTTTCCCAGGCTGGCCTTCAAACATTAAGAAAAAGCCAGAGGTGGCACTGTGGCTCAAGTGGCAGAGTGCTAGCCTTGAGCAAAAAAGTCAGGGATGGGGTGGGGAGGGAAAGAGGGAGGAGGGAGGGGGGTATGAGGGACAAGGTAACAAACAGTACAAGAAATGTATCCAATGCCTATCGTATGAAACTGTAACCTCTCTGTACATCAGTTTGATAATAAAAATTTGGAAAAAAAAAAAAAAAAGTCAGGGACAGTGCTCAGGCCCTGAGTTGAGTTCAAGCCCCAGGACTTGCAAAAAAAAAAAAGCCTGTGGAAATTATCTCCTTTCTTTGCTTTATTTATTTATTTATTTATTTATTGCTTTTGTTGCCAGTCCTGGGGCATGGACTCAGGGCCTGAGCACTGTCCCTGGCTTCTTTTTGCTCAAGGCTAACACTCTACCTCTTGAGCCACAGCACCACATCTGGCTTTTTTCTAAATATGTGGTGCTGAGGAATCGAACCCAGGGTTTCATGTATAGGAGGCGAGCACTTTACCACTAGGCCATATTCCCAGCCCCCTCCTTTCTTTGCATAATCATATCTCTTAGAAAATGCATTTCACAACCACCATCAACATAAGTTGGTTATGAAGACTTCACTTCTTGCCCATAAATAGTAATTCCTGTGGAGAAAATATGAGATGCGAAACCTCAGTATCAGGTGATATTTGTTGTCATTAATCTTGGTTCAGGAAGGCTTCCTGGGAGAAGTGGGCTTTTGAGGCAATGGTAAGTTGGAGAGGAGAGCAAAAAATGGCAGATGGGAGTGGGAGACTGTTCCAGACACGGAGTGGAGGATGATGCAGAGGCAGCCGTGGGAGTGAGGAAAATGGTGCCAGGGGATGTGTTTGGGTAGAACACAAGGGGCAGCTGTTGTAGTATGGAGTAGGAGGATGGCAGGACAGACTGATAAAAAAACTCGGAACCTATTGAACATTGAATAATGGGTGGGGATCAGTAGATATGGTGAGGAAATAGCATGGTTGAAAAAAAAGGAAAATGAAGCTGAAATACTAAAGACTCAATATTAGAAAGTAGGGTTACTATAGCTTTAGTTAATGTAAAATTTAAGGCCTCCTGTATCTGTCTTTAGTGAATTTTTTTTAATTTAATTTATTTATTAATTGAACACAAATTTTTTTGACAAGGTGTTGTGCAAAAAAGGTACAGTTACATAGTAGGGCAGTGTGTACATTTCTTGTGATATCTTATGCCCTGTTTTTCTTTCCCTTCTCTAGGTCAGGTAGACATATATACAATATACAATGTATCAAGAACATATACAGTAGCCACGTGGCCTACACCCAAGAAAATTCGCCTACGGCTTTAAATGTAATGTCGATATTAGACAATATGTCAACAGTAGTCTTATATGAACGTACATACATAGCTTTTGAGCTATTGAATTCCACTGAGAGGTCGATTTTTGACCTTTATATGTTGAGTAGTTGTTTGGTTTTAGTTACATAATGTTGGGTCGCTGCCCCAATCCTGTGGGAAATACCATTTGACAAGCAGTTTTTGGTTTCCCAGACCTGGTCTCTACTGTCTCTCCGTCTCCCTTTCTTAACAGTCATATGTCAGGGAGATCATGCCCCTTTGTTTTTTAGTGAATTTTTCAATAGTCTAACTATTTAGGGTGAGTAGTACTCTCTTTTTTAAAAAAAAAAAAAATTTTTTTTCTTTTGACTTTTTTATTGTGTATGTGATACCAAAGCATCAAACCCAGGGCCTCATACATGAGGCAGGCATTCTACCACTAAGCCACATTCTTGGCCTATGAGTAGCGCTCTTAAAAGGAGTCATGGGATTATGTCTCTCCTGCTTCTCCTCCTTCCTCTCTCTTCTTTTCCTTTTCCTTTTGCTCAATTTTTTGAGATAGTCTTACTATATAACCTAGAGTGACATTCAACTCAAGATCTTCCTGCCTTAGCCTCCCTTACTGATTATAAAGATATGTCAACAGTCACGTTCAGCAAAACTATTTCTCTTCAGATGTACCCATCTTTCTAAGGATGTCTTTGTGAACACCTTCTAAATACACACTGTTATTATTCACAACACATACAAACACTGGTAGTTTGTAGATACCTGGCTTTTGTGTGTTTGTTTGTTTTTGCTGCTACTGGTGTTTGGTATAATGGGACACTGCCACATCTGTAGCTTTATGTAGGAGAGGTGGCCAAAGATAAAAGATTTCTGGGCTGGGAATGTCACTTAGTGGTAGAGTGCTTGCCTAGCATGCATGAAGTCCTGGGTTCCATTCCTCTCAGTACCACATAAACAGAAAAGGCTGGAAGTGGTGCTGCGGCGCAAGTACTTGAGTGCTAGCCTTGAGCAAAACAAGCTCAGGGGCAGTGCCCAGGCCCTGAGTTCAAGACTGCCCAGAAGGGGCTGGGAATATGGTCTAGTGGCAAGAGTGCTTGCTTCGTATACATGAAGCCCTGGGTTCGATTCCTCAGTACCACATGTATAGAAAACGGCCAGAAGTGGCGCTGTGGCTTAATTGGCAGAGTGCTAGGCTTGAGCAAAAACAAAGCCAGGGACAGGGCCTGAGTCCAAAGCCTAAGCAATCTCTCTCTCTCTCTCTCTCTCTCTCTCTCTCTCTCTCTCTCCCTCTCTCCCTCACACACACAGGCTGGCTTTGAACTGTGATCCTCAGAACTCACCTCCTGAGTAGCTAAGATTACAGGAGTAAGCCACAGTGTCCCTTTTCTAGAGCATCCAGATTCTGTTAGAGTATATCTCCGACTTTCTGTTTGTCTTTTTGTCTGCATGCCTAATGCCTGTTTGCTTGTTCATTTGCCTACTCAATAAATCTCCGCCAAGTTTTCTTACAAAAAAAAGACCCCCAAAACAAAAAAACTATGCACAGAAACCAGCCCTTATAATGAAATGTAAATGAAATTGAATGCATTCTTAGAAGTAAAGCAGGTCCTGAGTGGCCTTGCTGGTCACTGAGATGCTGACAGAGGAATTGCTTGGAGAATGAGAACAGTAGTAAAGAGGATTTGACTAGGGACCCTCATGTTGGAAACATGCATCAGAACTGAAGTGTTCATATTGCCTTTGAGAAGAAGACAGTGGGGCAGTTCCCCACAGTGCAGTGGGGCAGTGTCAGAGTCCTTTTTCTGTTCATTGTCCTGGCTTCCTGCAACTGAGGTATATTGCAATGAAAGGGTATTACCTGCCCTTTGATTTTGCTAACCAGGCTTACAAAACCAGAGACAGGCAGCGAAGGAAAGGATGTTTTGTATTTGACAAAATTCCATTGTCATAGTGAGTTACTTGTTTGATATCAAGAAGGAAGAGGAGATTAAAATACACATACTGCCTACTACTGTAAAGTTCCAAACTGAATAATAAAAAAAAAACTGATTTAACACATAGCCTTGGAGATTACTGTATTTGCCTTGTCTTTGAAAACCCTATAGTTAAACTTTACTTGCCCAGACTTGTTCTTAAAGGATGGGTTATTGAGCATAGTACACTTACTTTTTACTTCAGAGTACAGTAGATGGATTTCTGAGCCACCATATAAATCTTTGGGTTGAGTTAATATTGTATTCCTAACCAAGCAACCTTTTTTCATCTTGAATTGGTCAAGGGCTTAAGTGGCTAAGGATTTAAGGCCAGTCAGGACTGGTTACTTTGGACTTTGTAAGATTCTATCTCCAAAATATTCAGCAAAAAAAAATCTGGACTTGGAGACATGGTTCAAGTGGGAGAATACCAGCTGAGAAACCCAAGGCCCTCTGTTCAAACCCCAGTACTGGGAATAATAAATAATAATACTGTCTTGGTTCATAGTTAAGTTGAAGAGAATCAGCATCTTAGGGAGTGTGGAAAGATTTCAAAGTTGTTTTAAGGAATACTTTCTTAACTATTCAGGAGGCTGAGATCAAGATTCAAAGCCAGCCGGGTGCCTGTGGCTCACACCAGTAATCCTAGCTACTCAGGAGGCTTAGATCTGAGGATCTCAGTTCAAAGCCAGCCTGGTCAGGAAAATCCATGAGATTCTTATCTCCAATTAACCACCAGAAAACCCAAAAGTGGTGCTGTGGCTCAAGTGGTAGAGCACTTGCCTTGAGCTGACGAGCTCAGGGACAGCTCCCAGGCCCAGAGTTCAAGCCTTTCAAGACTGGGGGGAAAACTGGCAATATGGCCTAGTGGCAAGAGTGCTCAACTCATATACATGAAGCCCTGGGTTCAATTCCCCAGCACTACATATACAGAAAATGGCCAGAAGTGGCGCTGTGGCTCAAGTGGCAGAGTGCTAGCCTTGAGCGAAAAGAAGCCAGGGACAGTGTTCAGGCCCAGAGTCCAAGACCCAGGACAGGCCAAAAACAAAAAACAAAAAAAAGGGCTGGGATATGGCCTAGTGGCAAGAGTGCTCAAGTCATATACATGAAGCCCTGGGTTCAATTCCCCAGCACCACATATACAGAAAATGGCAGAAGTGGCACTGTGGCTCAAGTGGCAGAGTGCTAGACTTGAGCAAGAAGAAGCCAGGGTCAGTGCTCAGGCCCTGAGTCCAAGCCCCAGGACCGGGCCCCCCCCCAAAAAAAAAAGACTGGGGGGAAAAAAAGATTCAAAGCCATTTGGGGCAAAAAAAAAAAAAAAAAAAAGTCTGAGACTCTATACACCAGTTAACCAGCAAAAAGCCAAAAATAGAAGTGTGGCTGAGAAAGCCAAGCAAGAGCACAAGGCCCTGACATCAAGCTCCAGTATCAGCATAAAAAGAAAAACCAAAACTACTTTCTCTCTCTTTTTTTTTTTTTTTTTTTTTTGGCCAGTCCTGGGGCTTGGACTCAGGGCCTGAGCACTGTCCCTGGCTTCTTCTTGCTCAAGGCTAGCACTCTGCCACTTGAGCCGCAGCGCCACTTCTGGCCATTTTCTGTATATGTGGTGCTGGGGAATTGAACCCAGGGCCTCATGTATATGAGGCAAGCACTCTTGCCACTAGGCCATATCCCCAGCCCAAAACTACTTTCTTTTTTTTTTTTTTTTTTTTTGGCCAGTCCTGGGCCTTGGACTCAGGGCCTGAGCACTGTCCCTGGCTTCCTTTTGCTCAAGGCTAGCACTCTGCCACTTGAGCCACAGCGCCACTTCTGGCCATTTTCTGTATATGTGGTGCTGGGGAATCGAACCCAGGGCCTCATGTATACGAGGCAAGCTCTCTTGCCACTAGGCCATATCCCCAGCCCCAAAACTACTTTCTTAAAGCAAAAAATAAAGTAACTGGGTGGCACCAGAGGCTCACCTATAATTGTAGCTACTCGGGAGGCTGAGATCTGAGGATCAAAGCCATCCCAGGCAGGAAAGTCCATGAGACTCTTCTCTCCAATTAACCACCAGAAAACCATACGTGGTGCTGTGGCTCAAATGGCAGAGTGCTGGCCTTGAGCTAAAGAGCTCAGAAATAGTGCCCAGGCCCTCAGTTCAACTGTCAGAATAAAAATAAATAAATAAATAATAAGAACTAAAATGCTGAAATGCTATTGTTTTCCCAGTAAACTGACAGTCAAGTGCCAACTCACAACACTTCTAGTATGTCTCTATTCTCCTTGGAGAGCTGTTGAATGTGCATATTCCTGGTATGAAAACTGATTTTTTAATTAAGAAGTCTGATTTTTTTTCCATTTCAGTTTTTTATTCTAGGGAGTTTTCATAGATGAAATGTGCAATTTCCAGGTAAATGTAAGTTTTTTTCAAAAAGAATATTTAAAATGACTGATCAGATATTTCTTATAGGCACTGGCCCCCAAGTGCCAAGGGCCTTAAGAGATGGGTGGACCCATTAAAACACCAAGATAATGGTCAGCACTCTTCAGATCTTAGTTTGGTGAGAATTTTCTTTTTGCCTTGCAGAGGTGGGACAAGTTTTTGTACCTGTTTCCAGCTTTACCTCATTAAGCTTCTCTTTTTAAGGGCATGATGCAACAAGTAAAGCCACTCTTACAGGAGCAGGAGCTAGTTCCCTCATTTAAATTCCAGCCCTAGACAACTGATAGGGTATCAGCCTTACCTAGCTTCCCACCCCAATGAGAAATGCCCTGTTCTGAGCCAGGTGCCCGAGACTTACTCCTGTAATCCTAACTACCTGGGAGGCTGAGATCTGAGGATTGCAGTTCAAAGCCAGCCTGGGCAGGAAAGCCCATGAGACTCTTAATGCCAATAAACTACCCCTCCCCCTCAAGAGCCAGAAGTGGAACTGTGGCTCAAGTCCCAGGACCAACACACACATACACACGCTGTTCTGGTTGTACATGGCTTCACATTCAGGATTCAGGACACCTGTCAGCTCTAAGTTAAGGCATGGGTTTTAACTTGATGCAAAGCTAAAACAACTTCTGGGAGCACAGTCTCCTGGGAGAGAATCAGCCCCCAGCAACTGCAGAAAAGGAGGCGTTTGTGGGAGAGAAGGGTGGCTATAGACGTCACTGCATCATCTAGATCCCAGCTGTGACCTGGCTCAGAGTTTTCCAGTTAAAAATAACCAGCTTAGAACTGGGGGATAAAAGTAAACTGTTGCGTCTCCATGGAAACTAAGAGGGGCAGAGAAGCAAAGCTTCAGATTTCCAGCCACACACAGCAAGAGGAGGTGGATGCGAGGACCAGAAGCTTAGAGGCCCTCTGCTGAAAGGTGATAGTGATAGTTAGCATCCTACATGTAGCTAGACACCCCCCAGTCAGGGCTGGGGGGACATGTTGCACAGGGGATATGTTTACAACCATGTATGCATGCATATTGGGTCAGGTGGGGAATTATTGAGGCTTCCACTCCCTAATTTAATGGATTTGCTACTCTGGCTCTGCAAATGGCAGGTGCACCACACTGTAGGCAAGATGTTGCCTTTTAACCTCTGTCAACTTTCCCTGCCCTTCATTTACAATCTGCTCCTTCATTTGCCTGTTCAGCAGCTTGAGATGATACAAGTATTTCATAACCTGAGGGAAAATCTTCAGGCTTTTGTGCTGATGGGTGCCTTTACTTCCCTTTAGCAGGACTAGGTTTCCCCCCTACTGTAGTGGGATATAATACAAAGCAGCATTAATTACTTTGGTTTGCTTTAAAAGTGTTTCACCATTTCTGGTATTATTACCACTTGTAGGGAACTAACTCTTGGGGGAAAATATTTTATTTCTTCATTCTCTTTTTATAAAAACATTTCCCCTACAAGAAATGCATGAATACGTTCTAGTTATTTTTATTTTTTTGGCCAGTCCTGGGGCTTGGACTCAGGGCCTGAGCACTGTCCCTGGCTTCTTTTTGCTCAAGGCTAGCACTCTGCCACTTGAGCCACAGCGCCACTTCTGGACGTTTTCTGTATATGTGGTGCTGGGGAATTGAACCCAGGGCCTCATGTATAC
This sequence comes from Perognathus longimembris pacificus, assembly GCF_023159225.1. Taxonomy (NCBI): domain Eukaryota; kingdom Metazoa; phylum Chordata; class Mammalia; order Rodentia; family Heteromyidae; genus Perognathus; species Perognathus longimembris. The sequence goes on along the minus strand of NC_063177.1, from coordinate 24,747,896 downwards.
GAGGCAAGCACTCTTGCCACTAGGCCATATCCCCAGCCCTTTCTTTTCTTTTCTTTTCTTTTTTTTTTTTTTAGCCAGTCCTGGGGCTTAGACTCAGGGCCTGAGCACTGTCCTTGGCTTGTTTTTGCTCAAGGCTAGCACTCAGCCTCTTGAGCCACAGCACCAGTTCCAGCTTTTTCTATGTATGTGGTGCTGAGGAATCAAACCCAGGGCTTTGTGCATGCTAGGCAAGCATTCTACCCCTGAGCCACATTCCCAGCCCTCTAGTTATTTTTTTAAAGATATAATTTTACTTTTAACTGAGTTTATAGAGCAAATATCAGGGAGTAGAGATGGCTATTTGTTGTTTGGTCAGTTTTTGTCAGTTGTAGAGCTTGAACTCAGGGCCTGAGTGCTGTCCCTGAGGTTTTTTTGCTCAGGACTGGCACTCTACACTTTTAAGCCACAGCTCCACTTCTGGTTCTTTGGTGTTTACTTGAAGATAAGAGTCTCATAGACTTTCCTGCATTGGCTGGTTTTGAAACATGGTCCTCAGATCTCAGCCTCCTGAGTTGCTAGGATTACAGGCATGAGCCACCAGTGCTGGGCTCACAATGTTCTTTGTTACTGGCCTCTAGAGAAATTAATGCAGTTTACCAGCCTAAATATATGAGCATTGGCCCTTGCTCACTACTTAGTAATGGAGAAACCACATATGAATTTCTTTGCCCTTCACATTTGAAGTGTTTTTGGTAATATTTGCTTGATGGGAGTGTGATGAAGATTCAATGGGATATGGCATATAACACACCTGACATCTCCCCTCCTTTTCCTTCCCCAGGCATGATTTGTTTGTGCCACACAGTGCACCTCATGCTAAAGTCACACAGGAGACTGTAGTCTAAAAAGCCCAGAACAAACTGAACACAAGCAGATGTGCATTTTTATTAAGGATGTTGCTTATCTTGGAACTCAAATCATTGCATTATTGCCACAGCCATAGTGTGCAAGTAAGTTCAGAAAATTTCAGAGACAGATTTTCAGTTACTCAGCCTAGACATGTAAGGTTCCTTTATATAATGCCTAATTTAAAAATTGTATGCTATGATTATGATTATATAAATAGAACCAAAAAACGTTGCACAGACAAAAGGCAAAGCAATACAAATGCTAATTGTTGTTTTGTTAAAGTGATGGTAGGTGGTGGGTTTTTTCTTTTGTAATATGACATTTCTTTATTACTAGAAAAATTAATTTTATGAGAATTATAAAAACTCTAAAGATTTTATGTGTAATAAAACCTAATTAACGTATATGACGGAGTTGTATGGTTGCTATACAACTAACCAAGCAACTAATAAGGAGGATGGATTCGGAAGACCGGAGAAGCTAATTAGAGTAGAAGTTCCACCCTCTGTCAGCCTTGTCTATCCCATCAGTTCTCATCCCACACCCATGCAAGCACCACTTATTTAGTTCTAGTCAGGAGGACCTAAATCCTAGCTAGGCACAAACTATTTTTGTAGTGCATAGGTCTTAGAATACTTGTCCCCTATGAACTTATTTATGTTCTAGAAAGTGCAGCCCATTAAAGTAGTCACTAGCTACATGTAGCTACTTAAGTTGACTAACATAGAGCAAAAATTCACTTCCTGGGTCACATTTTAAGTACCTGCAGGCGCCTGGATTATTGAACTGGACTGTGAAGATACAGAACATGTTGGCCTTCACACAAAGTTCTGTTGTAGAAGCTGACAGTTCCTCATTCCTTCCATAAAGGCATAAAGCACCTCCCCCCTCCCCTAGGGAGAGAGGTACAGTCATGGCCTGCTATTACCGACTTCAGCATTTCTTCTTACTTTGCTTAATCTCTAGATCTTTACCAATACCTCACACTCTTTTCCTATACCCCTATGGCTGCCCTCTTTTCACTGATGCAGGGCCTGATTCTTCACCCTAGGCATAGTTCCCACCATCCAGGGAAAAGCCCAGCTCCTTGCCACTACCTGGAGCTTGTCCAGGAAAACTGCTGTAACAAACAAGCTGGAATCTGAAGAGGGATGTTATCTGCTGCTGAGTCACTGAATTATTGGGGGAGAAGCCGAAATGATGCAACGAAAGCCACAAGCAATCATGTCTATTAGGCATTTTGCTATTTCTATAGCAAAATTGGCATGTCAAAAAGTCATTAGATGAACTGCTGGGATCATTTTGTGCTGGGAAGATGCCTTTCTTAGGCAAGATTTGAACTCTTGGTGCTTGACTCTGAATCAGCTGGGTTTTTTTTTTTCTCTCTCTCAGATCAAGGTTAATTTTGAAACTTTTGCTTCTTTTAATGGTGACAAAAATAAATTTCCCCAGTGTAGGCCTTTTCAGCTCTCCCGGGATTATCACTGAAGTGCTTTGATGTTATATTTGTTTTTTGGTTTGGGAGGCAGACAAAACTTCTAGATACTCCAGCACCCACGGGATGCTCTGAATCTGGTTAGCCAATGGCATCAGGAAAAGCATTTTTGAAAAAGCCTCAAAGCTTTTGCTTAGAGATGTGGGGAGCTCAAACCCACCTCGTGCTGCATACTTCCCCAACATCCCCTGCTTTCCCCTTCCCCCTGGAATATAGCTATCCTTTTGACTGCTCTGCAGTTTTGATGCCAGCGATATACAACGGTGAGGAGCTGGGTCTGGCCAGTATAGGACTGGGCATGATGTCAAGACTCGGGTGTCTGACTCACTGCGGAACCTTTACACACACACACGCTCCCCAGGGTCGCCCCTCACCTGCCAGAGACCCCCAAGGAGGGGGTGGGGGCAGGGCATCTCAGACATGAGCAGACCTAATAATAAATCCCCCAGAGTGACCCAGCAAATAAACCCTCAACGAATGCAAGCGTCCAGCCTGGGCTCCGGAGGCCCTACCTCCGTACCCGGGAGCCCGGCTGGGCACCTGCGGGGTGGGGGCAGCGGTACGATGTTCTGGGAGCCGGAGAAGAGGGTCAGATCTTTCCCCTCTCGCGGCTGCTAGCATCTGCCCAGACCTGTCTAAGCAAAATTCAACCCGAAGCTGCCACGAGCCTCCCCCCGGCCCTAACCCCGGGGCTCCGCGCCTCCCGCCCGCTGGAGTGTGTGTGGAGGGGGCGGGAGGGGGTGCGGCGAACGGGCGGATTAGTCACTACCTGCGGCGCCGCACCTTTTCCATTCCTCGTGTTCTTGCCTTTAACTCTCTCATCTAGACACTGCCCCCGTGGCCGCCATCCCTGCACCGCTGCCTCCCAACTCGGCTGGGTCGGCGCCGAGGTCGAGGTGGGTGAAACGGGACAGCTGGCAGCCCGGGCCCGCCGGGCATCTCCGGGCGCCCGGGTCGCGCGGGCCCCGCCGCTGGCGGAGAGGACGTAGCGCGCACGCGCAGCGCCCCGCGCGGCTCCCGCCCCCGCCCTCGGCCTCCAGGACCCTCCGCCCCCGCCCCCGCCCCCGCCCCCGGGAGCGGACGGTGGGGCGCAGGGAGCGTGCGCGCGGCCGGCCCAGGGCGGGGCGGGGTGGAGAGGGAAGGGAAGGGGAGGAGAGCCGGCGCGGGGCGGCGCGCGGCGCCCCGTCCGCAGAAGCCCGGAGTGGTGCAGGAGTACGGAGCCCGGAGCCGCGCCGCGCCGCGCCGGTAGGGGGGGGCCCCCCACAGGCCAGGGTGGAGGAGTGCGGCCGACCGAGTGGGGGCTCCGGGGGCCCGGGAGGTCGGGGCGCCGGGACGCCCCCGCGCGACCCTGCGGTCTTGCAAACTTTGTGCAGGCGTCCGCACCTGCTCTGGAGCGGATCTGTTCCCTCTTCGGGTAGTGGGGAGCGGACGGGCCCGGCACGCTCCGCTGCCACCCCCACCCCCCCTTCAACTCTCTTAGGCGCCCTTCTTCTGCAGCCGAGCACGGGCCCGGGACCCCAGGGTCGCCGGCACCCGGCTCTGGGTCTGTCTTCGCCCCCGCCGAGGCTCCATCCGCCTCCTCACCCGCCGTCCGCGTCCACCCGCGGCTTTCCGCCCCGTATCCGGGCTCCCGGGGCTCGGGGGCAATCCATTCTACTCGACGTTAGGCTATGCGGAGTCTTCGACCTGAGCCTGGCCGGGCGGCAGCGGGTCGGTGCGTGAGGGGCGGACGCGCCTTGCTGGCTGCGGGGCCGCCGGAAAGTGCGTGGTGTAACTTGACTTCATTTCGGTAGACGTTACCGACGGCACCCGTCGGTGTCAGGGCAACATGGGCCTCCCGGAGGCAAAGGAATTTTCCTGTTCAGGGATTTCAAATCAAAACAACTTCAGCGTACTTTTTCCGCCAAGCAAGCCCTCAGGGCATTCGGGTGCGTGTGAACTCGTTCGCTTTTCACTCGCGTGCGTAGTGGACAGCCCGGGGGGGGGGGCGGGGGGGCTTTACTGCTTCAGATGTGGGGAGTGTATATGTGTGTGGGCGGGGGGGGGGGAGGTGGACAAGCGAGGAGCAAACTCCCCGATTGCTTACTGACCTTAAAGGAATAGTGGCCCAGAAGAGTGACCCCGAGTTTTCCTAGAATTCCTGGGAGATGCAAGGAGTGCGGGGAGACCTCTTCCCCGAGGTCGTTGAGAGCAATGAAAAGCCAGGAGAGAGAGGTCCCGGGGCGTGGGGTGGGGTGGGGGTGAGGGCCGCAGTCAGCCACACCACGCCGGGACTCTCAGCCTGCCAGCGAGTGGCGGCCCGGCGCGGTGCTCGGCTCTTCCCTGCGCATTTCTGGCTGGAGGGAAAGGAAGTTGAGCCGCCGTGTGCTAGGCAAAGTTGTGAGCGTGCTTCTGGAAGCTCCGCTCCGGAGCTGTCATTTGGTTAGTGTTTCTTGCAGACTCCTACCCCGCCCCCCTTCCGCGCGCGCCCCTCCTCCGTCCCGCTCCCAGCCCCCCGTGTCTCTCTCCTTCCTTGAGAAGCAAAACGAAGCACCCCCAGGGTGAACAACCACCGCTTCTTTCACCGGAGACACCTTAAGAATTCACATCAGGCTAGAATCCCCGGAGGAGGCAGGAAGGAGCCTTGCACAGGCGGCTTGACACATGCGCCCCATTCCTGCCTCCAGCTCTGACTCACCTTCTGACGCTTGGGGGAGGAGGAATAGCTGCTTGGTATTTTTGGCTTTCCCCCATAAAACCCAGAGACAGTTTCCTTCATCCTAACTCTTCCTCCCATCCGTGTGGAACGTGTTTGTGCTGAGGTCTCACCTGAAATCCTTTGAGATCGCGCTGACTGCAGGTATGATTTCTGAGGGACTACTTAATAGAATGGCACACACACATACATATATATGTATATGTGTGTGTATATATATATATATTTAAGGATTATTAAACTATGGGCCAGATAGGCTCCAGCTGGGGAATTGTTCGGTGATTTCCTTTGCAATTGGAATTTGGTTTTAAGGCAAGGTAGATTTTTAAAATATTGTTCTCCCACTATCATAAGAAATGCTTTAATCAATGTGTGTAAAAAAAATTAAAACTTTACTAATGAGGGTAAAGCCTTGTTTTGAGCATCTTCTTTTCAAAAGGTAGCTGTGTTGTTTATCAGTTTGTATCTTTAGACTTCAACATTTTCATCTCGATGGATTTGTACAGTGATTTTTTTAACTTAATTTGTTTACAAGTTGACTCGTGTTGTCTATAGAGATTTGATTTTCTGTTCAGAACAGGGAGCTTGCTTTTTAAGGACAACTGGTTGTAAGCTTTTATTAACCCTGATGGCATGATAGTATTTCTCAGGAAAACAGGCAAATAAATGACTCCTTAATAAACAACATCATGAGCCTAGGGTTATTCTCAGGTGCAAATGAAAACTTTCCCATTAAGAAAGGTCAAGGATTGGTGTATTTGGCTTTTTCTTTGCTTATAAGGAGGCATAGAAGGGAGTAGAAGGCATAGAAGGCTGGGCAAGTTGCTAAAGCAACGGCAGCCTGAGTATAAACTTACAGAGCTAACATTTAAGGTGGTAGCTTTATTATTTATGAAAGCTTTGCAGGGTAAGACAAAGAAAAGAAAGCAATGTGTTAGGTTCAGGTCTGCAGTTTCACGACATGGATAATTAGAACAATTTATGTCATCAGTATATAGATTTATAGAGAAGACATTGATTGAAGCCTTTACCAGGTGACTGGTTCTGTGTTGAATACCAGGGTAGTAGGCAAATAAGGTTCCTGGTCGTATGAGGCTGACAGAGAGGAAGTATGCTGAGCTGAATTATTGTCAAGATTCTGAACTCCTGGAAATCAGCATTGTGTTCGTCTAACCTTGTATATTATGACTTATAACATGAAGGAAAATGCATAAAACAAATAGATCGCAATGGATGATTTTAAAGAAAACACAAGGGTAACAAATCATCTTGTAGATAGAGAAGTATCTTTTCCACACCTCCCCCCCACCCATGGCAATCAGGAACTCCCCAGATTTTAATAGAAATAACTTTCTTCTTTTTCTCTCTATATTTTTTTCCCTTTTAATATAACCTAAACCTGCATGTTATTTCTTCTATTCTTTTGGGTCTTTTCTTTTTTGTCACTGTCACATAGGTACACAGTATCCTATCTGAATAGATGTATCTATGTTTGTTTAACTTCCTGCAGCGCTGTTCTTTTAGGATTTTCTGTGTTGTCACCTATAATTGTAGCTGGTTCATTTTTGCATGAGCATACCACAAATGATCCACCCGCTGTTGATGGACATTTGGGTTGATCTGGTCTGGAGCAATTATGAGCAATCCCGGGTCAGGCGTGCATAGCTTCGGCCTTACTAGTTGATGCATATCCCCAAAGTGGTTGTGCCAGTTTACATTCCTTCAGTGATGTCTGCCTCCTATTCATAAGCCACCGTATTTGCTGATTAACCACAGCATGCGTGGATATTTCTTAAATGAATAAATAGATGACAGCTAGAAAGTCTGGTCCTTGACTGATCAAGTATGGGTATATTTGTATTTCCTTTATATATGCTTTGGTTTAACATACTACCCAGATGCCAAAAATGGTTCCAAAATAGAATTCTTCCATTGATTTTTTGGGGGCTGGTGAATAGATACAGAAAAGGTAAATAAGCAAAAACGTAAGTGCTAGAAATCAAAGCATGAAGTACCTAGAAGTCTTGTCAAGGTTTTTTTTTTTTGCTAGTCCTGGGGCTTGGACTCAGGGCCTGAGCACTGTCCCTGGCTTCTTTTTGCTCAAGGCTAGCACTCTACCACTTGAGCCACAGCGCCACTTCTGGCTGTTTTCTGTATATGTGGTGCTGAGGAATCGAACCCAGGGCTTTGTGTATAGGAGGTGAGCACTCTTGCCACTAGGCCATGTCCCCAGCCCCTCTTGTCAAGGTTTTGACAAGGTTTTGACTCTCAGTGAATGCTTGCCTGTGTCCAGCCCGGCACAGCAGTGCAGTGGGGAGTTCAGGCCTACCTTCCTTAAAGGGCCCAGAGGACAGGACTCTCTCACACATACACACACAGTATGTGCGTGTGCATCTTTCCTAAGTGGTGGGAACACAGACCCTGGCTGTACTTCCTGTGTGGTTCCAAAATAACAGCAGCTTTTGTGCTACAAGTGACACTTTCACAATTGTGTGTATGTGTGTGCCAGTCTTGGGGCTTGAACTTTGGGCCTGGGCACTGTCCCTGAGCTTTTGTGTTCAAGGCTAATGCTCTACCAGTTTGAGACACAGTGCCGTTTCTGGCTTTTTTTGTTTGTTTTGTTTTTTGCATTCCTGGGGCTTTGACTAAGGGCCTGAACACCGTCCCTGGCTTCTTTTTGCTCAAGGCTGGCACTCTAACCTCTTGAGCCACACTGCCACTTCTGGTCTTTTCTATATATATGGTGCTGAGAAATCAAACCCAGGGCTTCATACATGCTAGGCAAGTACTCTACCACTAAGCCACATTCCCAGCCCCAATTTCTGGCAATTTGGTAGTTATTTGGAGATAAAGGTCTCATGGACTTTGCTGTCTGGGATGGCTTCGCAATCCTGAGATCTCAGCACTGTGAGTAGCTAGGATTATAGGCGTGAGTCACCAGTGCCTGGCACTTTTACAATTAAAATTTTATTTTGTTATAAAGGGGATGTATAAGAGGGTTACAGTTATGTAAGTCAGGTAAAAAGTACCTTTTTTTGGGTCAAAGTAATCCCTTCCCTCTCCCAGTTTTTCCCTCCCACCTCTACCTAGAAGCTGTATAGTTCATTTTCAACATAGTGTCTACTGCATTTCACTCTTAGTTTTTTGTTTTTTTCCAGTCCTAGGGCTTGAATTCGAGGCTTGGGTCCTGTCCCTGAGCTTCTTTTGCTCAAGGCTAGCACTCTACCACTTGAGTCACAGCACCATATCTGGTTTTCTCTGTTTGTGTAGTACTGAGGAATTGAACCTAGGGCTTCATGCGTGCTAGGCAAGCACTACCACTAAGCCACATTCCCAGCCCACTTTTACAGTTTTTATTTATTTATTTATTTATTTATTTATTTTTGCCAGTCCTGGGCTTTGGACTCAGGGCCTGAGCTGTCCCTGGCTTCTTTTTGCTCAAGGCTAGCACTCTACCTCTTGAGCCACAGCGCCACTTCTGGCCACTTTCTATATATGTGGTGCTGGGGAATTGAACCCAGGACTTCATGTATACGAGGCAAGCACTCTTGCCACTAGGCCATATTCCCAGCCCTTTTACAGTTTTTAATATGTCTTTCTCTGAATCTTCCTTCATATGTGGAAGTATGTGATACTGAGAACCCCACTTTCTGAGCACTCTGTAGTCTAGATTATCTCAATTGCTTGTATTTAGTTTTCCTAGCTGGATTTGAAGATAGTTACTCTATTTTTAGTCTTTAAATCAATCACAAATACTACTTTGCTTATTTTTTTTTCAAATTTTGTGTGTATCCGTGTGTGCGGTTCCTGTGACTTGAACTCTGGACCTGGGCACCGTCTCTGAGCGTTTTTTGCTCAAGCTAAGTTAGTGTTCTACCATTTGAGCCACAGCTTTACTTTCAGCTCTTTGGTGATTAATTGGAGATTAGAGTCTCATGGACTTTCCTGCCCAGGCTGGCTTTGGACTGTGATCCTCATATCTCAGCCTCCTGAGTAGCTAGGGTTATAAGTGTGAGCCAGTACTGTTCAGTTTTGTGTGTGTGTGCCAGCCGATACTGGAGCTTGAGTTTAAGGCCTGGGCACTGCCCCTTAGCTGTTGCCTTCAAGGAGCCACACCTCCACTTCAAACTTTTTGGTGTTTTAAAAAAAATAATAAATAAAGTTAATTCACTGATTAAAAAAAACTTTTTGGTGTTTGATTAAAGATACAAGTATCATGGAAAACATTTTATTTTTATTTTTTTTGCCAGTCCTGGGACTTGGACTCAGGGCCTGAGCGCTGTACCTGGCTTCCTTTTGCTCAAGGCTAGCACTCTACCACTTGAGCCACAGTGCCATTTCAGGCCTTTTCTGTTTATGATGCTGAGGAATCGAACCCAGGGCTTCATGCATGCTAGGCCAGCACTCTTACCACCAAGCCATATTCCCCCCCATGGAAAACATTTTAGAGTAATAGGACCAGCCATTTGATTTTAGTTTTCATGTGCTGTGAAGTAAAGCCATTTCATTTTTTTCAAAACTTTATTAAAGATGCTGAATATTAAAAAAAAAGAAAAGTGACTCATGTACTTTCCTGCGCAGGCTAGCTTTGAATCACCATTCTCAAATCTCAGCCTCCTGAGTAGCCAGATTATGAGCACAAGCCATTAACACCTGATTTAAAATCATAACTTTAAGAACTATATATGTATGTTAGAAGTTTCTAAGGAAAAATACTCATTGGAGGATTAAAAAGCATTCATGTCAGCCCCTTTCAATCAGTGTGATGGGGCAGAAATCTAGCACTAGCTGGCTCTCCAGTCAAGGCATTGAGCTGCTATTTGTGTGTACCCAGCCCACCAGGGCACTCACAATTCTTGCTCTCATAGAAAACCACTTCTCCACCTGTTTGCTCAGCTTTCCACTCCCTCTACCATCTAGGCATCTCAGTGGACAAAAGGGCTCTTGAATTTGGTAAGCAACTGCTGGGCTTGGTTCGGCTTTTGTTCCAGATAGCTATAGCATGAATAGTCAGTAGCAGGTTTTTCTGCATGTGGGCATGTACCAGGAAAATCTCTTTAACATAGAGACAGTGTGAAACCCCAGCCACCCTTCCCAGAAGAGCTAAGACTGGACCGTGAGCTTGCTAGAAGTTGTGGAAGCATAGGCACAAATAAAGTCAGGAAGAACATTGTCATCTACAAGAGTATACAGCTTTCAGCCAAAATATGGAAACAACCCAGATGCCCCTCCACAGATGAATGGATCCAAAAAATATGGTACCTATATACAATGGAATACTACATAGCGATTAGGAATGGTGAAATATTGTTATTCGCAGGGAAATGGTCAGAACTTGAACAAATAATGTTGAGCGAGACAAGCCTAGAACACAGAAAACAAAGGGGCATGATCTCCCTGATATATGACTGTTAAGAAGGGGTGACGGAGAGACAGTAGAGACCAGGTCTGTGAAACCAAAAACTGCTTGTCAAATGGTATTTCCCACAGGATTGGGGCAGCGACCCAACATTATGTAACTAAAACCAAACAACTACTCAACATATAAAGGTCAAAAATTGACCTCTCAGTGGAATATAGTAGCTCAAAAGCTATGTATGTACGTTCATATACGACTATTGTCGACATACTGTCTATTCTAGACATTACATTTAAAGACCTAGGCGAATTTTCTTTGGCGTAGGCCACGTGGCTACTGTATATGTTCTTGGTACATTGTGTATTGTATATATGTCTACCTGACCTAGGGAAGGGAAAGAAAAACAGGGTGTAAGATATCACAAGAAATGTACACACTGCCCTACTATGTAACTTTACCCTTTTTGCACAAGACCTTGTCAAAAAATTTGTGTTTGATTAATAAATAAATTACAAAAAAAAGAGTATACAGCTTTGAAACCATGATTTTTAGTTAAAAATGCTGCTAATGGGGGCTGGGAATATGGCCTAGTGGTAGAGTGCTTGCCTTGCATACATGAAGCCCTGGGTTTGATTCCTCAGCACCACATAAACAGAAAAAGCCAGAAGTGGTGCTGTGGCTCAGTTGACAGAGTGCTAGTCTCGAGCAAAAAACAGCTCAGGGACAATGCTCAGGCTCTGAGTTTAAGGCCCAGGACTGGCAAAAAAAATGCTGCTAATATAGCTTTTATCCCATACAGGTATTTTTGCCAGCTCTCTCACTAGATCCACTGGTGATTCTGAATGCCATCCATATAAAGGGCACCACCAGGCACAGGCCAGAGCCATTTGTAGGAGTTAATTTCCTTCTATTAAAAATGTTTACTTTTAGAGTTATGTGTGAGGTAGGAGCATCATGAGTTTTAAGGGCAGCCAGGCCTACATAGGAGATTCTGTCTCAAGTCTTTTTGGCTTAGTGCTTGGTGGTTCACGCCTGTAATCCTAGCTATACAGGAGGCTGAGGTCTGAGGATCCTAGTTTGAAGCCAACCCAGGCAGGAAAGTCTGTGGGACTCTACTTAAGTACCAAGAAAAGCCAGAAGTGGAGCTGTGGCTCAAGTGTTAGAGCAGTAGCCTTGAGCACAAACGCTCAGTGACAGCACCCAGGCCAAGTTCAAGCTCCATGACTGACCAAAAGAAAAGTATTCTCAGAGATTGAAATCCTATAGAAAATTGTAAAGAGCAATCTAACCAACACCATCACTCACCTCTTAAAATATTTGCTTATGGGCTAGGGTGTTGTACAAGTGGTTGAACTCTGAGTTCAAACCCAGTAGTGCCAGTATACGTGTCTGTGTGTGTGTGTGAGAGAGAATTTCTCTCTCATTTAAAGGAAATAAACATTATAAAGCTTAAGCTTCCTTCAACCCTCTCTCCTCCTACCTCCCTGCTTTTATAACCCCTCCCATGAATTTGATAAGTTTCCTTCCAGCCCACTGTATTTTAGTATCTGCTGTAGGTGACCCCACCCCCACCTCCTGTGTTGAGGTTTGAACTTGGGGCCTTGGGTTTGCTTGCCTGGCTGGTGCTGAGCCGCATGCGCCATGCCTTCAGCCCAGTGAGTGATGCATTTTTGATGAATGTCAGGAGAACATAAAAATCTCTACTGTCCTTTATTTTGCACTGTCATGTATTCCATATTTGGGAACAGAACTCTTTCCTGGCTAAAGGTTGGGCAACGGGATGGGAATGAAGTTGAACATCATTTAACATGGTGTTCTTTGCTCACAAAAAAATTCAAAGGCCCAGGGTGGTGTGCCCAAGCTTTTTTGCTAAGTCTAGCACTCAGCCACTTGATCCACAGCGCCACTTCTGGCTTATTTTTGGTGGTTAATTGGAGATAAGAGTCTCATGGGTTTTCTGGCTGGGCTGGCTTTGAACCACAGTTCTTAGATCCCAGCCTCCCTAGGATTATAGGTGGGAGCCACCAGCACCCAGCTCGTATTTAATTTTTACCAGTGTGCTAAGATTTTAAAGTATTTGTTTTATAGTCTGTTATGCAAATTGTTTTCTAGTTATCACTAGTGAAGTATAAATGGACTTTCGGACTTTTTTTTTTTTTTTTTTTGGTCAGTCCTGGGGCTTGGACTCAGGGCCTGAGCACTGTCCCTGGCTTCTTCTTGCTCAAGGCTAGCACTCTGCCACTTGAGCCACAGTGCCACTTCTGGCCATTTTCTGTATATGTGGTGCTGGGGAATCGAACCCAGGGCCTCATGTATACGAGGCAAGCACTCTTGCCACTAGGCCATATCCCCAGCCCAGGACTTTCGGACTTTTGCAGACACTTGTTGGTTTAGTTTTATCAGATTTTTTTTCACTCAATGACCATCCCCCTAATACTGGCAATTTAGAATTTTGAGAGATGAATGCCTAGCTTATAGATACAGTGCCGACTGACCTGCGTTCCTTGCTTCCTTTCTCTTTGCACCCTTTGTTTTCCCTAATGGAATGTGTGTCTCAGTCTTGTTTAGCTTGCAGGGCTGGAGCTCTGGTCCCAGAGGAGTTACTTGTTTTCTCTGTAGTCTGGGAAGCCTCTTTTACCTCTCTTTACCTCTGACTCCTCATCAGAGAACAGTGATGGCGGCGACTGATGCTGATTCCCCAGAGCCCAGAATGCCCCTGAGACAAGCAGGATGGGCCCTTGAATTTGCTTTAGGCAAGGCCCATGAGACAGAATGAGGCGCTTCTCACACTGATTCCTAAAGAGATCACTTGTTCAACTGCAGAACCTGCTCATGTGGATCTGTGACTCTGAGATTCTGCCTGTCAGGCTCCATGGGGGCATCAGTGGTTCTGCACTGAGGTCACACTTTTTTTTTTGGAGGGGGGAACCAGTACTGGGCCTTCAACTCAGGGCCTGAGCATTGTCCCTGGCTTCTTTTTGCTCAAGGCTAGCACTCTGCCACTTGAGCCACAGTGCCACTTCTGGCCGTTTTCTGTATATGTGGTGCTGGGGAATTGAACCCAAGGCCTCATGTATACGAGGCAGGCACTCTTGCCACTAGGCCATATTCCCAGCCCCCATCAGGAGACTTTAGATAAGATTCTCCCAAAGCTGGAATGCCAGCATATTTTGAATGCACTGGAGAAAAGGCACGTTCTACTTCTCTTCCTGCTGTGGTTTGAGTATGGCCTGAATACTGTGTCCCCCCCGCAAACACTCATGTGCTCATGATGTTTGGTTCCCGGTGTGGGGGAAAGGGTGATGTGATGGAACCTTTAAGAGATTGGGCCTACTTCCAGGTAACTGGGTCACCACAGTCCTTGCCCTCAGAAGGGATTAGGGATTAATGTTGGTGTTGGAGTGAATTCCTATCACTGTGAATTCTAAAGAGCAAGGCTGGCCCCTTCTGCCATGTGATTTTTTTTTTCCCCTCTTGCATGAACTCCTTCCAGGATGCCATCGCCATATGACACAGCCAGGAGGCCGTCAATAGAGGTTCAACTATAGCCTCCAAACTGGTAAACTGAATAAACCTTTTTTTTTTTTTTTGCAAGGGGGCAGGGTTGTGCTGGGATTGAACCCAGGGGCTTGTACATGCTATCCTTTGTACATGCTATCCTTTTTTCTTTATATAATAACTAGCTCAGATATTTCATTATAGCCAGAGAGAATGGACTTATATACCTCTTCAAGGAGCAACTAGGGTTGTGAACACTGTGTATTGATCTTCCTTTTCGCTTCCCTTCTGTGCCTTCTCTTTGCATTGCTTCAGGCCCCTCCGTGCTAGTTTTTCATGTTACTCAGTTGTCTTTGTATGTGTATTATGCATCATCTCTTTAAGATGATAAATTCCTAGCAATGTTATATTATTCGCCTTTGTATCCCAGTTGCAATTATTGTTGCAAAATGTAATTCCAAAATTTAGTGGTACAAAATACACATCTATATTGTATCCACAGATTACTATAAATCAGGAGTTTGGACCTCATGTAGTGGGGACAGTTTGTCTTTGCTTCACAATGGCTGAGCCTTCAAGTGAGAACGAGAATCACATTGAAGTCTTTTTGTTTTCATCAGGACCTTGGTTTGAACTCAAGTTGCTCAACTTGCTTGCTCATTTGGCACTCTACCACTTGTTGCTGTTTATTTTGGAGATGGAGTTTCTTGGGCTTTTCTGTCCTGGCTGACTTTGAACCATGAACCTCTGGATCTGAGCCTCTTGATTAGATAGGATTACAGGCATGGGCCACTGGCACCCAGCTCTACTGTGTGTCTCTGTGTTAATACATATCTAGTAAGGGGCTTGCCTGTCCCTGGGGGCCCCAGCTGGCCTCACTCACAGATGGACTGGGAGAATGTGTTAGCTCTGCTAGGCTATTTAGTTCTCTTATGGTAACTGAGTTCCAAGAATAAATCTCAAGAGAATGAGGTAGGGGCGTGAAACATGTTTGTAATAATCATCTCACCTCAAAGACATTTCTGTGGTTTTTGTTTTTGGTTGAAGTCACATAGGTTTCTCTCGGCCCAAGGGGAGTTGACATCAACTCTGACATTAGATGGGAGGAAGGTCGGGACTGTATTGTATGAACTTCTTGTGAGATGGGAAGATACTGTTGTGATCATCTTTAGCAAATACATTTTACCACCATCTGTAACACCAGTTGAGCATGGTGTGTGAAACATAGCAACTCAGTAATTCCTGCTGTGGGAATGAGTCGTAAGTCACCTGAGTACTGAGCTGTGTGAGACCCAAATTTCAAGTTATGATTACACCTGTGAGCAGATGACCCCACGGCATGGGACTGAATGCATACCTCCATCACGGTATTGCTACTCTCTTCTCCCTGAGCTACTCCTTCTGCTCTGACATGGAAGACTGATGGATTTAGTTTATGGAACTAAAGTTCTTTAGATCTGTAATCACTGCCTTGGTCATCTTCTCTTTTGTGCAGTGGCATATTCTCCAGTCCTCAGCTGGTTAATAATTTGCAACAGTAGGCTTTAGTTGGGCTCAGCAAAGGCTGTGTCAGTAAGCTGGTGTTCACATGTGGTTGGGGGTGTTGGCAGTTGTGTAGCAGCCATGTGTCACACCAGGGGTCACCCTGGGGAGCATTATCAGTTACTAAACGTGATGGAAAAGCAATCTTCTGACCTCCAAATGTGAGATGTAGCCTTACTTCATTTTATTTTTACATATTACTTAAGTTTGTATTTTATAGTGTTCTGCCAAAAATTCATTTTTTCCTTAATGGAAGTAGTAATTTTTTTTTTTTTTTTTTTGGCCAGTCCTGGGGCTTGGACTCAGGGCCTGAACACTGTCCCTGGCTTCTTTTTGCTCAAGGCTAGCACTCTGCCACTTGAGCCACAGCTCCACTTCTGGCTGTTTTTTTCTGTATATGTGGTGTTGGGGAATTGAACCCAGGGCCTCATGTATACGAGGCAAGCACTCTTGCCACTAGGCCATATCCCCAGCCCCTTATTTTGTAAGAGTGAATATTTTAACTTTCTTACCAATAGAACATTTATTTATTTATTGTCAGTCATGGGTTTTGATCCCAGGGCCTTGGGAACTGTCCCTGAGCTCTTTTGCTCAAGGCTAGCTCTCTACTATCTCTATTACTTGAGCCACAGTGCCACTTCTGGCTTTTTCTGAATATTTTATTGGAGATAAGACTCATGGATTTCCTGTCTGGGCTGGCATTGAACTGGGATCCTCAGATCTCAGCCTTTCGAGTAGCTAGGATTACAGGTAAGAGCTGCCGGTGCCTAGCTAGTTTGTTTTTAAGAACTAGATGCTGGGGCTGGGAATATGGCCTAGTGGTAAAGTGCTCGTCTTGTATACACGAAGCCCTAGGTTTGATTCCCCAGCACCACATATATAGAAAAAGCCAGAAGTGGCGCTGTGGCTCAAGTGGTAGAGTGCTAGCCTTGAGCAAAAAGAAGCCAGGGACAGTACTCAGGCCCTGAGTTCAAGCCCCAGGACTGGCAAAAAACCAAACCAAAACAAACAAACAAAAAGAACTAGATGCTTAGTAGCAAGGGGAAATGCAATTACAACCACTTTCTAAATATAGAAAAGTAACAGCATGGGGGGCTTTGTGTGTATCTTGACCCTGGAGTATGCCTAAAGCTAAGACAGACATCATTTTACCACCATCGTGGTGCCACAGAGGCCATTTTCTGCTTTTTCACAATGAAAAAAAAAGTTGTAGCACTCCACTCTTATAACTAATTCTAGTGGTTGCCACCAAGAAGGACAGAAGCCAGTCCCCATGACGGCACTGCGATGAGTCCTTCTTAGGCTGGAGTGGGACCTTTTCCTGCACAGCACGTGCAGGCTGGTGGTGGCAGAGTCCTGGACTTAGGGCAGTGAGGATATGCAGGGTGTAGCTAGGGCTGGAAGCCAGGGCACTGTGGGTCTTTTCCTGTTCACTTTGCCTTCTCCAGGTTGCCAGTCGTGCCACCCATTCTAAACCTGCCTCTTTCTCTGTGAAGGGCCCCAGAGGGCTGTCAGAGGCGCATCTGCAGTGACTGCCCAGCATGCTCTCTGGCAGAAGGTGTTTTTCTAAAGCTCACAAGCAGCTTTGGCATCATAAGTAGCTTTGCTGGCACGAGACGGTGGCAGCAGGGATGGCGCATTGTCTGTCTCTTAGATTCTGCCCTGAGGACTCGCAATCTGTTCTCCCTGCCGCTGCATAGTGCATGAGTCGTAACCCAAGCTTCCAGCCCTCCTCTGTGCAGCCTCGGTCCCTGGTGCAGCCCTTCCTGCCACAAATGAAAAGGCCAGGAGGTCCAGGGCCCCCAGCTCTGCAGGTGGGGGGTGGGCAGTGGCTTCCAACAGCAGGTACAAGGAGGAGCCGGTTCTAACTAGCAAACTACTTGGGACTTTGGTGGGCACATGGTGAGAAAGCCCCCGGCAGTATGAAGGCCTAATTTGATGACCAGGGGTCTGTTTTGGAAATGAGCAGGATTCTGCCAGGGTAAGATCAGGAGTGACAGGGGGACCGCGCTGTGCTGTAGGTTTTTTGTGTTTTGCCAGTCCTGGGGCTTGAACTCAGGGCCTGAGCACTGTTCCTGGCTTCTTTTTGCTCAAGGCTAGCACTCTACCTCTTGAGCCACAGCACCACTTCTGGCTTTTTCTGTGTATGTGGTGCTAAGGAATCGAACCTAGGGCTTCATGTATGCTAGGCAAGCACTCTACCACTCAGCCACATCCCAGCCCCTAAATTTTTCTTTGGAATTTTTGCTCCTTCTGTCTGAGCTTCCTGAGTGCTGAGATTATAGTCATACATGAACCACCTGGCTCTTTACAGTTTTAAAGTGTTAAACATGTCATAAGATTAACCAATGTGCTAGTCTATACAGAGGTCTGTGCACAAACATTTATAGCAGCTTTACTTATAATAGTCTTGAACGCAGTAAACTATAAGCAGCAATAAAAAAAAAAAAGAGTAAAGCACTGGTATGTCAACATCAGGGAGGAATGCTAGAATGAAAGAACCCAGATCATAGAATTGCAGGGTTCTATTTATATGAAAGTCCAGAAAGTACAAACTATGAGATATAGTCTAGATTAGTGGTTGCTTGGTGTAGGGGTAGAGGGATGGATTATAAAAGCGGGGGCTGGGGATATAGCCTAGTGGCAAGAGTGCCTGCCTCAGATACACGAGGCCCTAGGTTCGATTCCCCAGCGCCACATATACAGAAAACGGCCAGAAGCGGTGCTGTGGCTCAAGTGGCAGAGTGCTAGCCTTGAGCAAAAAGAAGCCAGGGACAGTGCTCAGGCCCTGAGTCCAAGGCCCAGGACTGGCCAAAAAAAAAAAAAAAAAAAAAAAAGCGCATGAGGAAATTTTGAGGGGTAGATGTTTCTGTTGAAGTCATGGTGTCTTACGTGTATATGTATGTCAAAACTCATCAAGTTATGTACTTGATCACTGTACACACACACACACACACACACACACACACACACACGTTTTATATGTTGGTAACCCTTCAAGAAAGCTGTAAATGAAGTGAAATTTAAGTGTGAAACTTACCAGGAAAGGCAGGGGACCCTGATAGGAAAGGAGCACTTCTTCAATAGTGCTCTCGGGTGATGAATATCTTACTACAGCTATGAATAAGAGGGCCAGCCTGAAGAAAATGAAATTTCCCATTGTCATCCTGAACACCAGCACTGTTTGTGGCTGGCATTGGTAGCTGCAGCCAGCCCTGCAGCTCTGCTTAGGAAGCTGTCCTCGGTGCTATACTGAAAGACCTTTCTCCTGGTCCCCTGTGAGCCGGAATCACATGGCTGTTCAGCAGGCTGCCATCCCACCTTGCTTAGCTCTTCTCACGGTGCCATCTGGCCCAGTTCCTCATACTCCTGAGCCGACTGAGTGCCAAGAAGTTTTGTTACCTGGCAGGCCCAGTGAGCATTCTGCAGGGCCTCCCATCTCATCTATGTGTGTGCACTCTGAATCACCACCTCTCAAAAATCGTACATTTTATTAATGCCAAAACTGTACTATACGTTTGTGCGCCATGGGTTATGTTATTAACAAAGAACTGGTAGTAGGGCACTCCAAGTGTACATCAGAAATACTGAGCAGACACACTCCATGTCACAGAGGAATCCTTTGCGCCTCCTTGCTGACCGTGTTCTTGCCTCCTTGTCTTTCTGCAGATCTGATTTTTATTCACTGGAAACAGCACTGTTCACCTAGGACTTCCTGAATCCAGCATTGGTGAGTAGCAACAACCCTACCTCCAAGCCCTCCCTCACCCCCTTACAAGGGTTTGAACTTAAGGCCTTGCATTCACTTAGTTTGCATATATACTAGGCTGAAACTACCACTTGAGCCACACTTCCAGCACAGCTTTTTGCTGGTTATTTTGGAGATGGAGTCTTACAGATCTTTCTGCCTGGTTTAGCTTCAAGTTCTGAGCCTCCTGAGTAGCTAGGATTCCACCAGTGCCTGGCCTGGGGATGTTCTTATCTGACTACAAATCATCTCAGGCTTATGGTACCAATTATTTATTTTATTTTATTTTATTTTATTTTATTTTATTTTGCCAGTCCTGGAGCTTGGACTTAGGGCCTGAGCACTGTCCCTGGCTTCTTTTTGCTCAAGGCTAGCACTCTACCACTTGAGCCACAGCACCAGTTCCGGCTTTTTCTATATATGTGGTGCTGAGGAATTGAACCCAGGGCTTCATGTATATGAGGCGAGTACTTTACCACTAGGCCATATTCCTAGCCCCTGTGGTACCAATTATGCAAAATACATTTCCCAGTGCAAACAGACTAGAGGCACTGGGATCTCACAGCAAGAAAACCAGTAGGAAACAATTTCTTTTTATGTGTGTGTGTGCATAAGCCCAGGCTGGCCTCATGCTTTACCTTCCAAGTGCTAGGTCTACTGGTGTGCTGCATTATGCTCACTTCAATATTTTCCTTTTCTATGGATATATATATATATATATATACATATATATATATACAAATACAAATATAGGGAAAAATAGACTTGGAATTAGACTGATTTTAATTCCAACATAAATCTGGACCCAGTGGAATTCATTTGGGAGCTTAGAGAGGGAAGAGGGGAAGGTAAAGTTCCCATTTAGCCCTATCTGGGGTCAAGTCAGGCAGAATGCCCATTTAAACTCAGCAGTGAACATGAGATCATGTCCTTTTCAGGGCTGGAAGTGGAGCTAAGTGGCAGAGTACTTACCTAGCATGCTTGAGGTCATAGGTTCAATCTCAAAAACAAACATGATGACCATGACTTTCAAATCCCCGGGCATTATTTCCACAGAAATGCCACAGTGCCCAGATTCAACAGGACTTCCAGTGTTCATATTACAGAAGAAATAGCCCTTTGTTACTTAAGGCACCTAAGGTGACCTGGCTTTTCTGCAGTTCATCCAATTCAGTTTCTTTCTTGTCCATAAAGACAGTTCATTGAGTGAGTCACCTAATATGAGATCTTTTTTTGTCATCTTGTAAGGCCTCCATGTTTGGAATTAGGTTTATGAAAATATAGCCATTGTAGCCATAGGAGTAGGTGACTGGTACATGAAGGCACGGCTGTATATATGGAATGGAAATTTCTGCTCTCTGGCTGAGCTGTGGTTCAGTGGTAGAGCATGTGATCAAGTAGGTGTGAAAAAAAAATTCTGATCCCTTCCCAATCAGCAGAAACACTCCTGGCTGAGAATAGGATCCTGATTCTTTTCTTTTTTGCAGTCCTGGGGCTTGAACTCAGGGCCTGGGCACTGTCCATGAGCTTCTTTTGCTCAGTGCTACATCCAGCCTTTTCTGTGTATGTGGTACTGAGGAATTGAACCCAGGGCTTCATGCATGCCGGGAAAACACTCTACCACTAAGCCACATTCCCAGCCCCTTCTGAAAGATTCTTTAGGAACCATTTAACCTTTTTTTTTTCTTTTGATAGTACTGGGGTTTGAACTCTGTGCTTGTTAAGCAGGCACTCTACCACTTGAGCCAGGTGTCTAGCCCTGTTGTTGTTACTTTTCAAATAGGGTTTTGGCTTTTGGCCAAAAGCTGGCCTTACTGTTTATGCCTCACATCGCTGGGATGGCAGGCACCCTCTGACACACTTAGCTTTTAATTGGCTGAGATTGGGGCTGTGAACTTTTTGCCTTGAACTACAATCTTGCTAGCCTCACAAGTACCTATGATCATAGGCATGAGCCAGTGTGCCTGGCTTGTCTTTTTTTTTTTTGGCCAGTCCTGGGCTTGGACTCAGGGCCTGAGCACTGTCCCTGACTTCTTTTTGCTCAAGGCTAGCACTCTGCCACTTGAGCCACAGCGCCACTTCTGGCCATTTTCTGTATATGTGGTGCTGGGGAATTGAACCCAGGGCCTCATGTATACGAGGCAAGCACTCTTGCCACTAGGCCATATCCCCAGCCCCCTGGCTTGTCTTTTTAACTTGTCTGAAAATGAGATGACTGTTTCACTTATTTTTTTAAACAATCACCAGGAGTTGAGTTTGACATTGATTTTTACATATCACATTGTAGGCTACTTTTCCTGTTAATCAATAGAAAATGCCTTGTCAACATCCTTGAAAGACTGCACCCTGTTACAGAGAATAGCATCGCTAATCCTCTTCCTTCCTTCCTTCCCAAGCACTGCAAAGGGTTGTGCTCCATCATTAATTAGCATTTCATGTGCTGTGCTGACAGATACCGTTGTACCTTGCAGGAAGGAGGCTGCAGGTTTGGATTCCCTGGTGGACAATAAAACTCTGTCTGGTCTTGCCCCTGATGATGCAAGTGTGACCACTGCCATCTTCATGAGCTCCAGAGGTCACAGCACGCTTCCACGGACTCTCATGGCCCCTCGGATGATTTCCGAGGGAGACATAGGAGGCATTGCTCAAATCACTTCCTCCCTCTTCTTGGGCAGAGGCAGTGTGGCCTCCAACCGGCACCTCCTCCAGGCTCGTGGCATCACCTGCATCGTGAATGCTACCATCGAGATCCCCAACTTCAACTGGCCCCAGTTTGAATATGTCAAAGTGCCTCTGGCTGACATCCCTCATGCCCCCATTAGACTGTACTTTGACACAGTGGCCGACAAGATCCACAGTGTGAGCAGGAAGCATGGCGCTACCTTGGTGCACTGTGCTGCAGGGGTGAGCCGCTCGGCCACTCTCTGCATTGCTTACCTGATGAAATTCCACAATGTGTGCCTGCTGGAGGCATACAACTGGGTGAAAGCCCGAAGGCCTGTCATCAGGCCCAATGTAGGCTTCTGGAGGCAGCTGATAGACTACGAGTGCCAGCTCTTTGGGAAGTCGACAGTGAAGATGGTGCAGACACCTTATGGCGTGGTTCCAGACGTTTACGAGAAGGAGTCCCGACACCTGATGCCTTACTGGGGGATGTAATACCGCCGAGGCCCACAGCGGCAGCCCCTGTGCAGTACCAGCATCTGCTACGCACTGTCTGCTCCTTTCATCTATTCAAGTGGTTTACTTCTGGTTCTCCCTCAAGTGTTTTTACACTGAGTGCTCAAATTTAAGAGATAAAGAGGGGAATAAGGGGATTCATCTTAGTAACATTTTTAAAACTGGCATTTTGAAATCGTGTTTATGAAAAATCTCGAACTGGCTTTTAATCATTTTTAACAATTTAAACAGTTTACTAAACTGGTTCTGCTTTATTTTGATGTCCTTGCCTTTGGCAACATGGCAGGTGCAGGAGCAGCACAGTGCAGAATTCTCCCTGGATGGGCTTTGCCCAGGGTGCCCACCAAACATACTTCGTTGGGGAAAACTGATAGAGAGCTTCTCTCTTGGATTAACCCTACCTTTCCTTTCCTATTATTTAGTGATTCTGTAACTTAAATATACTTTTATCATTTAGTTGATAAGTAATTATAATGAAATCTGCTGCAAAAACTCCTGAAATCAATGCCCCAGAATCATATGAGCATTATTTTTAATAAATATATCTGCTTAACATAGAGCCTTTCCTAGTAATGTCAGGGTGTGTTTGTGCATGTGTGCTGCTGTTGAAAGAAAGGTGCTTCCCAATTGCTGTGCTAAACACTGCTTAAAACAAGCATCCGGCCAAATCACATCAGTGTCTGACATCCTTGCTGGAGGACAGACATGCAGTGTCTGCTTTGATCAGTACTATTTCCAGTTTCCTCTTGGTAAGTGCAATGCACCAAAATATCCATCTCCTATCAAACAAATCAATTTTTAGCAAAAGGCATGTCTCTGTGGACCATTAATATACAAAAGTTATCTAAATCAAAGCTTGGCCTAAATGATAAGCAAATGACAATGGCTCCCCCTTTAACTTTGGTGGAAATGTCACCCAGTTCCTTGTTCCTGGCTAATCTGTCAGCACAACTCACCAAGGATGAGCTGACCAGGTGGATTCATAGCTACATGAGAGCCACCTGAACCCTACAGCACACACAGCTGCTGCTACAGCAGACTCACGTATGCCATAACTTATTCATCTAAGAATGTTCTAGCTTTTTTTTTTTTGCTTGTCCTGAGGCTTGAACTCTGGGCCTTGGCACTGTCCCTGAGCTCATTGCTAAAGGCTAGCACTCTACCACTTGAGCCACAGAGCCACTTCTGGCTTTTTCTGTTTATGTGGTGCTGAGAAATTGAACCTAGGGCTTCATGCATGCAAGGCAAGCACTCTACCACTAGGCCATATTCCCAGTCTGGCTTTTTCTGGAGATAAGAACTTCAAGGACTTTCTTGCCTGGGCTGGCTTTAAACCTTAATCCTTAGATTTCAGCCTACTGAGTAGCTAAGATTACAGGTGTGAGCCACCAATGCTGGCTGTTCTAGCTTTTTGAGACAATATCACAATACTCACCTAAATTTTATCTTCCAGATCTTGTTTGGTCTATGGCAGTGGTCCTGCCTTTTGTAAATTCTAAACAAATTCCACCTTTTCTTGTATACCATTCACCCACTCTTATAAAGATGTGCCATTATTAACTAAATAGAAGAACCAAACATTCAAAATTAGTCCATGATTGAAATACAATGAACAAAGACAAAGCAATGAGGGGATATGGGGGCCTTTTCAGCACTAAGTCCAACTTCAGGTCCAGTCCTTGGATCACGAGCCCCAAAGCAATCACTGTCCCATAGGAAGGAAGTACCTGGTGACAGACATTTAGAAAGTAAGGAACATTTTCCTGTAGAAATCCTGTCACACAATAGTATTGGAATGTTAACTAAGTGTTCCTGGCGCTTGGGAAGTCTAACTCCCACGTGTCCTGGCTTTTTTTCATCCTAGTGTCTTACATCTATGTAAAACCTTACCCTGTCAAAAACAAGACCAAAAGTATATAGTAGCATGGCATTCTCTTATACTTGCTTTTTACATTAGAGAAGTTTAACAGTTAATGTCACTACAAGCACTCACAATCTTTTACAGTCAAGATTTATAATGTCTCACCAGGGCAACTAGGGAGCTGTTTGTTCAGCTGTACACACAAGGAAGAGCCACACCATCTTTTAAGCCTCACTCACTCAAGCTAATACAGGCAAAGCCACAAAATGACCAGCTGTCACACAACACTGTATTTACATCAGTGTAAATGGAGAAAACTTTATTATGCTGATGCTTAAAGTATTTGCAACGTGGCATATTTCTCCCAGAGCTGTTTCATTAAGTTCCTTCTTCAGCTGGACTTTGGAAGGAGAGGACTTGTCAGTGTAACTATTTGGTGTATATTCTTCCAACCGAGTCATAGAAACACAGAAACTTGCCTGCATACTGATGCATGCTGAAATAGTCTACAGCAAGCTACAACGCTTCCCTCTGAGCAGCAAGTGCCTTTGAAAATGTCACTTTATTAGCTCTTCACAAAAGAAGCTGTTTGACCCAGGTGTGGAGGGGAATTTTCACAGTGGCTCCCAGTACAAAGCAAGCATTTCACATTTCTGTAACATACAAACCCTAAAGTTTTTCAGGAACATACTAATAGGAAAGTAGATAACTTTAATTGAATTGAAAAAATTAAAAATTCAAACAAAATATGTATTACACCTAACATTAAAATAACTTTAAAATATGCAGTCCATATGGAATGCTATGAGATGAGAAAAACCATAGATAATATCCTAGTATACCTTAGATGTGTGCTAGCTCAAGCATGTTCAGACAAAAATTACATGCTAACCCATAGAAATCTAAAAAGTAAAACACAATACCCCCAAAAAGAAAAGTGCTTATTAATCGCCATTCAAACAGTAGGGTGAAGCTGCCTGACACAATCCACAGGATGGGAATAAGTAACCTTGGTTACAGTTTCCAAGGACACTGTCCTCTTGGCTAACAAGAGAAGAGCTAACGTGAAGCCGAGAGCTGGGTTGAGTCATTTCAGTGAGTGCATGCAAAGACAACCAGCTTTGTGGTATGTCATCTCCAATCCTCATTGGAGGCATCTAATTAAACATGTCAAGTATTACACACATTCAAAGTAGTAGATGCTTTTCATAGCAAAAGGTTTTTACTTGATGGCTACTGAATTTTCCTCTGGCAACAATCAAGGTGTGACTAAGCCTATCATACTCGGTAGGGGCATCTACAATAATGAGGAATGTTATCCAATACATTCTGGAAGAAAATCTTAAGAGTGGAGGCTAATCTAGTAAACAGATGCTTTAAATTATAATAAAAAATGACTGCCTATACCATTTCACAAAATACTTCAGCAATATAAGTCCTATCAAACTGGAAATGATGCTTCTTGCTAAGATGGATTTCATTCTTTGCTTCTATGAGGGAATTTACATAGCCGAAGCTGGTTGTTATTCTGGTGCCATGGTAGGCACCAGATTGAGCCTGTTAATAACTGGCCCACTCATTCCACTAGCCCTGTGCATGGAAAAGCCTCTCAGTGGCAATCAGACAGCGGTCTCAGTCATTACTAGCTAGAGGTGATGCCATCTGGAGCAAATAAACATCTGACCAATGCTTCACTGTACATCCTGGTGTACAGCAAGTTAAGGCAAAGGCCATGCCAACAGTTGTGTAAAACAGTCTCCACTTTTCTTAGAGATAATAGATAGTAGATAGGACAGAATAGCACAGAAGTCTCCCAAGTTGTTTTGTCTTGGAAGGGGAAAGTAACATAAAAGCAGTAGTTACAGACAAAAGCAACCTTGTCAGTTTATGAACAGAGACTAGGTCTATGTCAGAGACTTTAAGTCACATACTCAACTAAAGCACTCAATATTGCAAAGAGCGAGAAGTGGAGCTGTGGACAAGTGGTATAGCACTAGTCTTTTGTTGGTGGTGGTGGTCATGAGGCTTGAACTCTGGGCCTGAGTGCTAGCCCTGAGTTCTTCAGCTCAAGGCTAGCACTCTACCACTCTAAATCACAGTACCATTCCAATTTTCTGATGGTTAATTGGAGATAAGAGTCTCATGGACTTTCCTGCCTGGGCCGGCTTTGAACCACAATCCTCAGGTCTCAGCCTTCTGAGTAGCTAGGATTATAGGTGTGAGCCACTGGGGCCTGGTAGCACTAGTCTTGAGTGAAAAAGTTAAGCGAGAGTCAAGGCTCTGCTGGATGCTGGTGGCACACACCTATAATCCTAGTTACTCAAGAAGCTGAGAGCTGAGGATCATGGTTCAAAGCCAGACTCAAAGCCAGCTGGGGCAGGAAAACTCTGTGAAACTCTTACCTACAATTAACTATCAGAAAACCAGAAGTGGTGCTGTGGCTCAAAATGGTGGAGCACTAGCCTTGAGCAAAAAGAGCTCACTCAGGGACAGCACCCAGACCCCAAGTTCAAGCCTCATGACTGACAAAAAAAAAAAGAGCACAAGGCTCTGAGTTTTTAGTTCCAGTACTGACATTTTGGTTCTAGTAATGGCATATGTGGACATGTCCATGCATGCACACACAGACACACACACATGTACACATACCCCCTTAGATAAAGCACATGAGTAACAGCATCTCTTAACCACTTGGCTTTTGGTTTCCTGATTTTATGCATTCAGTTTAAATGGCAAAGAAAATTCCTACATCAGAAAAAAAAAAATGAGACTTTTCCTTCCAGTGCTATTGCTGAACAATGTCAAGTATCTATCATTAATAGGCACACATCTAGGCCGGGAGCTCCGGCTTTTCCACCTGAGTTCATTTCCACATCTCTCATGGGTACTGCAAAGGCCAGCAGTCCCAGATTGTACCATCATTCTTGGAAGCTTGGAGAGAGGCCACTGCAAAGACTTCATTCTACAGCCTTTCCCCATCTTATGTGGAAAAATGCCATGCTTTGTACCAGTCCTTGTAGGGTAGAGGCAAGGGAGGTTTTCAGTGGAGGCTCCAAAGGGGTTCCAGCTACTCTGACACACAGCTTTAAGTGGCTATTCTACAAAGGACGTTGTTCACTGCCCAGAGGCCCAGGGGCATCATGGGACAGTCTTGATAGCTGTCACTTTCAGGAATGAAGACAAAGAGCAGAGGTTTAATGGTGGCAGCAGATAGTAGAGGTGCCCTCACTGCCTGTCACTGTACTGTGGAAGTCAGGTTTTTTAACAAGGCAAAGCATCATTTTAATCACCATTTCCCCTTTTAT
Organism: Perognathus longimembris pacificus; assembly: GCF_023159225.1. Classification (NCBI taxonomy): domain Eukaryota; kingdom Metazoa; phylum Chordata; class Mammalia; order Rodentia; family Heteromyidae; genus Perognathus; species Perognathus longimembris. The sequence goes on along the minus strand of NC_063177.1, from coordinate 24,720,325 downwards.
TCATTTCAAACATACTCAGTGAAATGCAGAGAAACTCATTCTACTTCACAGGACTTAAGACTCCAGATATAAATAAGCACCAGCTCCAAACACTCTTGCCAAATTGCAGTCCTCCAGAAAGAATCTATTTTTCTTCAAATGTCAATTCTTCACAGTCTCAAAACTGCAGCAGCAAATTATTCCTTAAAACTGGTCCACATTTTAAAGCTTAAGAGAGCTAGAGCTGGGAAAGTCCTGAAAAGAAAACAAGCCTAGAAAGAATTGAACAAACTTTGATGCTACCTGCAGTTTGGGCAGGACAGCTTCACTTCAAATCCCGAAGATGCAGTGGGATTGGAGGGTCACCAACACAGCACGGTTTCTTCCTGCTCCAACCTCCAGGGGAATTCTTCATGCAGACTTACGGAAGTTATCTTCATGGTCCTTGTATTCTGTTTATCAGTCCCTGTCAGTCACCAACAAAGGGTGTGACAGAAAAGAAAACTGAAGATAAAACAAGCTGGTGCCTCACAGAGGAGCTTTTCAGAGCAAATCAGGCAGGATGAGGCCAGGAGGCTTTGGCTCAACACAGTTGATCCAGAAGTTGGCACAGCTGGCGTGATATTGGTGCCCTCCATAGGCCAGCTTGAAACTGTCTGTTTCTGAGTTGAAAGCCTGCCAGAAATAGACAGAGATGTGGGGCAAATCAGGCCTTTTCTGAATCTAAGAGCTTGTCAGCAACCAACATGTAACACCTCTCCAGGTATCACAGAGGCTGAGCCCTGCATGGCACACACACAAAAGCTGAGCAGGTAGCTATAGAAATTCAAGTGAGAAAGTTTTCACTGCTAATTAAAGGTATGTAAAAATGATTACCACACAACCTACTTCCAGCAAAAGGTGGCCAAATCTTTCATAGAAAAGGCAGAGGAGATGGTGGGGAGAAAAAGAGAGATTATGATATGGAATACTAAAATAGTCAGGAGGTCAGAAATGGTGGTGCATGTCTGCAATCCCAACTACTCAGGGGGCAGAGATCAGGAAGACTTCAGACTTATGCAGCTGGAAGTCAGCCTGGGCAAACAAGTTAGCAAGACCCCCATATCTCAACCAATAGTTCAAAGGTGGGTTTCACATTTGTATTCTCACCTAAGCATGAAATGTAGGAAAGAGGTTTGTAAATCAGGCCAACTCAAGCAAAAGGGCAAAACCCTATAAAAATAGCTAAAGCAAAAAGGACTAGAGGTGTGGCTCAAGTAGTAGAGCACCAGCCTAGCAAGCTCAAGGAAGCCTTGAGTTCATCCCCAATAATACAAAAAAAAAAAGTAAGAATAAGATAAAAAGTAAAGCCAAGTATCGTGTTCCTAGCTATCGGACAAAAAGTCCATGAGAACCTATCTCAGCTGATGGTGGGGGTCTGTCATCCCAGCTACCTGGGGGGCTAAGATGGGAGGATTGTGGTTCAGGGCCAGCCTGGGAAAATATGCCCATGAAATTCCAAAGAATGTTTACTGAAAAAGCTGGCCAGGTGTTCCTGTCATCCCAGCTGCAGCAGGAAACAAACAGGATGACTGTGGTTCCGGTCATCCCAGGGAAAGAGCGAAACCCTGCCTCAAAAATAACCAGAGAAAAAAGGGCTAGAGGAGTAGCTCAAGTGGTAGAGTGCCTGCCTCGCAACCCTAAGACCCTGAGTTCAACCTCCAGTGCCACAAGTAATTAAATAGCCAAGAGCTGTGGATAACTCTCATCCCTCACTGTGCTGAAGGCTGCTATCTACTATCACATACCATTCCTCCAATTTCTGTGACTGGCTCCAGTCTATAATATAAATAAATTATAAGGCGGGAAACAATTACAACAACTCTTAGGATCTAGTGCTATTGGGAGTTAACAAGTCAATCAACACCATGGCCCCATTATCTGCAGCTTCAGTTGCTACAGTTAGTCAGGTAACGTCCTGCGGTTTGTGTTCTAGAACATTACAGGTTAAGACATCAAGCTCGGAACCCTAAAGGATTTGCTTTTGTCTATGATGGGCTAAATCCTGAAGACCTCTGATCTCATTCTGTATCACTAGTGTCTTCCAGAAGCTGCTCATTCTGTTTCTGAGGTCACGGCAGAGAAAGAACTGTAACACCAGAAGCAATGATGAGAAACAAGCAAGCAGACAAGACAGACATGTTAGTGGATCCAATCTAATGTTAGGGGACAAGAATGAGTCAGTGGAGGATTCATGATTGGAACGGTCCAGGATGACAACAGAATCATCTGTTTGCTTTCCACACTCAAAATTAAGATGGAGACGCTAAGAAAACGTGTAACCAATTCATACTTTTTTAGGATGTCCTTCAGCAGGCTTCTCTTCTTTCTGAAATAATGTTGAAATCATAGGTCAAAAAAAAAAAAGTTACCAAGAACAGGGCTTCTTGCTTCAAATAAATTCTCATGGAGTTTTAACCTTTCTCTCTTATCCCTGTGCTCAGGGTCCTACAGGCACAGCACAAAGCACTTAGGAAGGGCAGAATCACACCCAGAGCTCAGCAGCTCCCCAAGGCCTCCTAGAAAGACTGAATCTGTTGTGCACCATTCTGGCCATTCTCGGGTCCCCACCTGTAGTCACAAACCTTGCAGTGTTGAGTGGGCTTCACTTGGGGTTGTTCCCCAAGTCGTGCTAAGGATGCACTTAGTCATCTGCTGAGGGAATGGCTGTGACTTACCCGGCTCCTTGAGTCCACGTTTAAGAGGCACACCCCACAAGCAAGTTCCTGAGCATTTTTAATCCCAGGCCGCAGCATACAGGAGGAAAAATCCAGCGAATTTTCATCGGGCTGTGAGGATGAGAGGTACACAGTTAAGGACCAGCATTCCAGGGCTGCTGGTTTTACTCCCTCAATATTCAGCAGGTCTGGGAGCAAATTAAGTCAGTGGCACAATACAATAGCTTAATTTTGTATATGTTTGCCAAGTACTTGCTATGTGCTATGTGGTAACACACAATTACACATGTGGTACTGACAGGAAATAGAAATAAGGGCCCATACTTTACGTGGACAAGGATCTATGAAGCTGGGGGCCTGGATTGTCCTTATGGATACTGAGGCAACCCAGGATAATGACAAAATTCTCTCTAAGGTAATGGCTACATTTCCTATGGCTACTCTAGATTGATCCACTAGGGGTAACCAAAATGCTATGGGTAACAAAGCAAAGAACTATGGTTTGTATTTTTCTTCCTAAGGGATAGAGAAAAGCTTCCTCTTAAAAATTATGTGGATTATGTAGGATGCTTCTCCATCCCTTTCTAATTTGAAATAACAAATCATAAAGTAGCTCCACAAACTTTCTTTAACCACAGCTAGGGCAGGGAAATGTGATTCAATTCTGTACAAGGGGGCTCTGACCTCCGTGATGGAAGTAAATGCATACCACCATATTAGCTTAGTCCAAGGGTAATTATATTTTCCCTCTCTTTTTCACTGTAGTTGTAGAACTCTGGTCATATGCAAAAGAGGCTGGTACTACCCTAGTCCTAGCTTTCTCCCTCAGTTATTGGTAGGACTCTCAGAGCTATAGGACATGTGCTCTGGAAATGACAAAATATTCTGATTATTTGCTTTGAGAAATAAACTAACAACCTTTTCAAAGAGATCAGAAACATAGTATCACCTCTGTAATCTACATCACAGGCATTCATGTCACTGATCAGGACTATGTGAGAAATAATTCGAATACAAAAAAACCAGAATCATGAAATCAGTAAATTAATAAGCCTTCAAATATGTATTTACCAAAGGCATAATGAGGGCAAATGAAAATCCTCAGAGTGCATAAATTATTCTGTGATCAAATTAATCTTTCAAATGATAAAAATTACTCAGTACACATGGGTAAGCTGGGGATTATTGTAATGTACAGTGGCAGTTTGACACCAATCATTGGCTACAACTGTATCACCATTTATACCTTCTACAGATTATTGCAAAGTCACCATCGATTTTAATTGGCAAGTGTTTTATGTATTTAGTAAAGATATTTATATTAAACACCATGTGCTTACACAAATGAAGTCCCATAGTCAGATGGAGCTACATAATCTCAAATCTTGAGCCAGTAATAAACTGGTAAAATAGTATTCAAGAAAATCATTATTAAGAAAGAGTTTGGTGGTACGTTAGTGTTTTTAAAAACAACACTCACATTGTTCTTTCCTAGACAAATGGTAGCATGGGTCTTCTCTGCCCCCTTAAATTAGGCATAACTAGGTAAATTGCTATGAAACTGGCTGTGTGCTCTAAATCACATGCATCACAGCTGAAAGGACGCCTTTAACACCAATGTGCCATCTGTCATGTTGCCTTGACCTTCCCCTGGTAGCCAACTACATTCAACACAATATAGGTTCTGTCAACTCAGATCAACAAGGGAAAAGGGTACAGTATAGAGCCATTCTGACTTGAGATGCACCTACAGTATGAGCAAGAAAGCCAGCTGAACTGTTGTATAATGCTAAGATTAGAGAGAATGTTTGTTACCACCACCTAACTTCATCTAGCATGCCAGATATAAAGAGTGACCTAGACACCAGTTCCACAAGCAATCCTAGACTTTCCCTATTTGGTTGGTTACAATGTTTTGCATAATACTCTGAAACTGCTTTTGAAACAAATTAGCACAAACTCTCTTAGAGGGCTGGGAGTAGGGCCTAGTGCTTGCCTCCTACACATGAAGCTCTCGGTTGGATTCCCCAGCACCACATATATAGAAAACGGCCAGAGGGGGCGCTGTGGCTTAAGTGGCAGAGTGCTAGCCTTGAGCAAGAAGAGGCCAGGGACAGTGCTCAGGCCCTGAGTCCAAGGGCCAGGACTGGCCAAAAAAAAAAACAACAACAACAAAAAACAACAACCCCCCCCCCCAAAAAAAAACCTCTCTTAGAGCTCAGAAGTTGAAATGAATTGATGGCAAGGCCGCAATCCCCCTTCTCCTCCCTCTCTCTTCATATCACTCTTGTTCATTCTGACCCTCCTGCCTTGTTCTTATAAGGAGGCTTGTGATGACCCTGGGCACCTGTACAATCCCATGTTATTTCTCCAACTGAAAACTCTTAACAATCCCATTGGCAGGATTCTTACTATCATAGGAGGCAAAAGACTTGCAGGTTACTAGACATGGGCACCTTTGGGAAGGTCATTATTCGGACTAATGCCTTCAGTCAAATGCAGAGAAATGGTAAAGGGATTGTCTCTAAAACTGACAAATGAGGTTGGGAATGTGGTTTAGTGGTAGAGTGCTTGCTAAGCATGCATGAGGCCCTGGGTTCGATTCCTCAGTACCATATAAACAAAATAATAATAAAACTGACAAATGAGAAAAAATGCTATAATTAAAAATAAATATAGCAGGGCACTGGTGGTTCATGCCTGCCATTTTAGCTACTCAAGCGGCTGAGATCTGAGGATTGAAGTCATTGAAAGTCATCCTGAGCAAAGTCCATGAGACTCTTATCTCCAATTTATCACCAACAAGCTGAAAATGTAACTGTGGTTCAAGTGGTAGAATGCCAGCCTTGAGCAAAAATATCTCAGGGACAGTGCCCTGACAGGCCCTAAGTTCAAGCAAAAGGATCAGCATGTGCTCATGCACATGCACACACATGCACACACACACACACACACACACACACACACACACACGCAAAAGCCACAGCAATAGGAAATAAATGCTCTGATATTCACTGCTTTTTCACAATGAAAGGAATCAGAAAATAATTTGTATGACATTGAAAGTAACAATGGAATCAAAGAACCTGTGGGATATCCAGCTGGCTGGGTCTCAGGAAAAGCAGTCCTTTCTGTTAGATTTTATAACACAAATATTGATTAGGTTTCCCTCTACTCCTTTTTCCCCCTCCCAAACTGAACTCTTTCTTTGTTTCAAATCTTCTGAACTTCAATCCATACCCAGGAGATAAAGGCTTAGGTAACAATTTACTCAGGGGGAGGACCATCAGAGTGTCCCATCTTATACAATAGACTTTTCCCCTAGAGAGCAGGCTCCTTCAGGGTCTTTGTGCTCAGAGGAAGCCATGCTTCTTCCACAAGAGGGGGTTTCATGCCACAGACAATGGACAGGTTAGTGGGAAAGAGCTGCATAAAACCGCTTTGCCTGTGTAACATCTAACTCAAGTAAATACTAAGAGACCTCAACTTGGAGTTTAGGACTGTGTACCTTTCTCTTCTCCATCCAAGCATTCCTACTGTGATGCATACTGCAACTGGAGCTTTCTTCCTGGAGAAAAATAATGGGGTGTGTGTGTGTGTGTGTGTGTGTGTGTGTGTGGTGTGTGTGTGTGTGTGTGTGTGTGTGCATGCATGTGTACAGGCCACGTACTGATTGTTAAGCACACACTCTACTGAGTTCCCTTCCAGCCCCCATGCAGCCATGCAGACACTGTTTAAAGGGAACAGTCTCAGGGACTGAGGAAAGAACAAGCTGTTTCAGGACCAAATAACTAAAAATAACATAGTGGGGGGAAGAGTGGATTTTAAAACAATGATGTAGATTCAGATGCCAGATCTGTCAATTTGGGTCAAGTCTTATTTCCTCTGAGTCCCTGATTTCTTCAGTTGTAAAAAACAAAGAATATATTGCTGACCTCACAGGGTTGTTACTGAATTAAATGAGAATGAATAGAAAGAAGAGAGCACGAAGCCTAGCAGGTGCTAAGTGCAAAACAAATGGAAACTGTCATTACTGGCAGGAGTCACATACTGAAGTCAAGGACCCTCACATAGCAATGTGGTCCATTCAGGATATATTTACCTACAATGAAGTGATGGGATGAAGAGGTCAAAGCTTCCTATACAACCTCAGTGAGGCCTCTCTGTAGGAACCAGCTTCCTGCTATGGGCTTCTAGTCCACAGTCACTGGTTTATACAGTTTTGTTACAACTCAATCACACAGGTGTTGGATTGTATGTCATTTATCTCTATGTAGGTATTCTGATCTGTTGTGTTAAATAGCAGAGGCTTCTTTAGGACAAGCCATATCTTTGTTTCTTTGTTTTTTTGTTGCCAGTCCTGGGGCGTGGACTCAGGGCTTGAGCACTGTCCCTGACTTCTTTTTGCTCAAGGCTAGCACTCTGCTACTTGAGCCACAGCACCACTTCTGGCTGTTTTCTATATATGTGGTGCTAGGGAATCGAACCCAGGGCTTCATGTATACAAGTCAAGAACGCTTGCTCCTAGGCCATATTCCAAGCCCCGACAAGCCATATCTTATACTTCTTTTTCTCCCCCAGTCCTAGGGCTTGAACTCAGGGCCAGAGCACTGTCCCTGTCTTCTTTTTGCTCAAGGCTAGCTAGCACTCTGCCACTTGAGCCACAGCACCACTTGTGGCCTTTTCTGTTTATGTGGTGCTGAGGAATCGAACCCAGGGCTTCATGCATGCTAGGCAAGCACTCTACTGCTAAGCCACATTTCCAGCCCCCATACCTTATACTTCTGTGGAATATACACTTCTCTTCATTCAGGCAGTATGCAATTCAAGTTTGTTTTATAGACTTGAGTGAAGATCTATCTGCTTGTCAAGAAGAAATGAATGCTACAATACAGAAAAACAGCTGAACAGATTGACTATTTTTCAGTCACAGTTAACAAGGTGAAAAGCAATTGTAATTGGAAGAACAGAAGTAATTTAGAGATGTGAATATACAGTGGTGTTCATGTACAATTTTCAGTGCATTCTACCACTGTAGGGTTGCAGGTAACTAATCTCTGAACCCTCACTTTTTTTTGACCCTTTTTTTTTTTGACAGTCCTAGGACTTGAACTCAGAGCCTGGGCACTGTCAGGGCTAGCACTCTACCTCTTGAGCCACAGCACTACTTCTGGCCTTTTCTCTGTATGTGGTGCTGAGGAATCGAATCCAGAGTTTCATGCATGCTAGGCAAGCGATCTACCACTAAGCCACCTTCCCAGCCAATGTCTTCTTTTTAAATTTTTTTTTGCTGCTCTTGAGGTTTGAAGTTTGGGCCTAGGTGCTGTCCCTGAGCTCCTTTTGCTCAAGGTTAGCACTCTACCACTTGAGTCACATCACCACTTCCAGCTTTGTCTGTGATTTAATTGGGGATAGGAGTCTCACATATGACAGGCGCTAGTGGCTCATGTCTGTACTCCTAGATACTCAGGAGGCTGAGATCTGAGGATCAAGGTTTGAAGCCAGCCCGGGCAGAAAAGTCCCCATAAGGTCTTATATCCAATTAGCCACTCAAAAACATGAAGTAAAGTTGTGGCTCAAAGTGGTAGAGTGCTAGCCTTGAGCAAAAAATGGTCAGAGAGAGCACCAAGGCCTTGGGTTCAAGCCTCACAACTCACAACAACAACAAAAAACTTAGGCAAATCACTCTGCACCATGTGGACACAAATGTTAGAAATGGATATTATAATGGACATCTGGAATGCCCAGCAGCCTCTCTTTCACCTCATATTTGGTCACACTAATGAGCTATAGCCACCTGATGGGAATAGAGGCAAGACTTCCCAAGCTAATGCAACAGGCTTTTTTCAGATAAAATCAGATTCCAAGGTTTCTTTAGCCAAAGGTCTGAGCAAAGTCAGGTGCCAGGACTCATACCTGTAATACTAGCAATTCAGGAGGGTGAGATCTGAGGATCATGGTTCAGAACCAGCCTGGACAGGTTAATTTTCAATTAACCACTAAAAAGCCAGAAGTGAAGCTGTGGCTCAAAGTGGTAAAGCACTAACTTTGAGCAAAAGAGCTCAGGGACAGTGCCTAGGCCCTTAGTTCAAGCCCCACAACTGACAAAAGAAAAAGGAAGGAAGGAAGGAAGGAAGGAAGGAAGGAAGAAAGGAAGGAAGGAAGGAAGGAAGGAAGGAAGGAAGGAAGGAAGGAAGGAAGGAAGGAAGGAAGGAAGGAAGGAAGGAAAGAAAAAAGAAAATTTTATATGTCTTGATAAGTGCTGAGGGGTCATGCTTATAGTCGTACCTACTCATAAGGGTGAGACCAGGGGATTGAGGTTTGAAGCTAGTTGGGGCAAATATATCTATGACTCTTAATCTTGAGCTAACCAGCAAAAACCAGAATTGTAGGTGGTTCAAGCAGTAGAGTGCCAGCTGTAATTAAAAAACTGAATGAGAGCTCAAGACCCTGAGCTGAAGCTCCAGTAAAAAGTTGCAGGCCTGCTTTTTAAATTTTGAAGCTTAGGGCTGGAAATATGGCCTACTGGTAGAGTGCTTGCCTTGTATACATGAAGCCCTAGGTTTGATTTCTTAGCACCACATACATAGAAAGAGCCATGAAAGGGCACTGTGGCTCAAGTGGTAGAGTGCTAGCCTTGAGAAAAAAGAAGCCAGGGACAATGCTCAGGCCCTGATTTCAAAAAATTTTAAGACAAAAATATTAAAAAGTTCCATTGAACTTTGTGCTAGATTGCTAATAAAGAAACAAAGGACACTACCCTACTTTAAAAAAATTGGTAAGTTAAGAGGAAAGAGGTAAATAAACACAATTTCAATAAGCACAGTAAATGCTATGACAAGTGAGAGAGAAAAATGCTGAGCACACACAGGAAGAGTAGGTGAGTTGGGTTGAAGGCTGATTAAGACTGAGGGACTTTGCCTCTTGGAGAAAGTGATGCAGGTCCCAGAAGGAAAGTAGCCTAGCAAAGGGAAGTCCGGCAGTCAGTGACAGGAAAAGTCTATACTTTAAGTTATAAAGTCTGAACTTGGCCAGGCACAGTGGCACATTCCTGTAGTCTCAGCACTCAGTAAGCTGAGACAGAAGGATGGAGAGAGCTTGAAGCCAACCTCAGTTAAATGACAAGAACTCTTAAAAAAATGAAAAGTTTAAATTTAATCCTGACGACCACAGAGAACCAATTATAGGATTTTAAATGAGATTTAAATGACATGATTGCATTTTATTTATTTTTTGTCCATTGTGGGACTTGAACTCGGGGCCTGGGTGATGTCCTGGAGTTCTTTTCGCTCAAAACTAGTGCTCTACCACTTGAACAGCTCCACTCCCCAGATTTGCATTTTAGGAAGAATAGTCTACAGAGGTACACAGAAGAGACTTGATAGTGGGGGGAAAAGCAGACCCAGGTCTAGGGCGTAGCTCCTTGGCAGAGCACTTGCTGAGCATTGGTGAGATCCTAGGTTCAATCTGCAGCATAGAAACAACAAAAAAAGAAACCTATAACCCTAGTTGTGAGGGCAGAAGTTCAGAAGTGAAAAGAACCTGAATGAATTAATTCTTAAAAGAATTGCCAGGTGCTGGCGACACATGCCTATAATCCTAGCTACTCAGCAGGCTGAGATCTGAGGATCATGGTTCAAAGCCAGCCTTTGCAGGAAAGTCCATGAGACTCTTATCTCTAATTAACCACCAGAAAACTGGAAGTAGAGCTGTGGCTCATAGTGGTAGAGATCTAGCCTTGAGCAAAAGAGCTCAGAGAGAGTGCCAAGGCCTGAGGTTCAAGCCCCAAGACTGACAAAGAAAGAACGAAAAGAAAAGGGGGAAAAAAGTCAAGTCTATTTTCATTATATCTTCTAACTACTGTTAATATGTAGAATGCTGTGAATTTTTGCCAAATTCAGTACATTTGACCTCTTGAAATCAGATTTGTAGAGAATTTTATATTGCCAAATAGACATTTTAACTCTCCAAAGGTCTACACTCCATTTACTACTATATTGGTCAGTTTTCTTGAAATAATTATCTAAGCTGTATGATTTCGGGTCATAAATTTAAAAATGGTTCAAAAGAATGAAATAAAATTGGGAAATTATTTAAATTCTTTAAGAATTTAATATCACAAAGCAGAAGCAATGTAACAACAGTGGGAAGATTTACTCTTTGAGGTAGGTTGTTGGGACTGCTGCATATCCAGCTGCTTATATCAGAGCAGTGAGAACTGCTTCCTACCAGAGTTGCAGTCCTGCTGAGATGGGTCATGTAGTTAAGTGTAAGAAAGCAAAGAAAGAACAGTATTTATTCCAGATGTGAAAAGAATATAAATTTCTGACTATGAAAAAGGATATCATTGTGATTAATAGGTATGGATATACAAACATACAAATTCTGCCTAATAAAATGTAAAGGAGGAGAAAAACAACTGGTAAAAGTAACTTCACTGACAACCTCTCTTTAGGAAATTTACTAGAGGGAAAGAAAGAAGGCACCTCATTTCCTGGTGGGCTTCTGGGAAGGCATTAGAGCTGTGCCTGTTTGAGCAGGGGAAGAGGAACTCAAATCAATGCTTTTTTTCTTTTAACTTGTATGCATGTTGAAGGATGTAGCATGAATGTGCTATACGCTTACTATCCAAGTTTGGTGGGTTTTAGAAGCTACCCAAAAGCCAGCCTAGAACTGTCATCATGCTCCTCTAACCAAACAGGATCCCAGAAGTACCTTCATCCTCCAACAGGTGCCATCATAGGAATGTAGCCCCAGCTTTACAATTTAGGTTTCCAGAAAGAAAAAACACTGCTGCAGTGTTTAACGTGCTTACTGTGAGAGTGGCAAGTGACATGAAGCCGATTAGGTTATTCCAGACTTTATCAATGTCTTTCAGTAGCTGCTGGAGTTTTTCACTGCACACAGCGGTGGCTTTGATCCCCAGCTCCACACGCTTGGTTACGCGGTATACTTCTACCACTCCTGCCGAGTGAAAGGACAGAAGTTAGGTGCTGGAGTATGCAGAGGGAAGAGCAAGACTAAGCAACTTAGTTACTTGATGGTATCTCAGTTAGAAGGAAATAGTAGTAACAGGACAGAGGTGAACATACCTATTCTTTGGGGTCAGCACATCTCTCAGTGCTACCATATGACCTTTAGTTAACAGCACAGACTCTAGGACTATGATGCCTGGGTTCAAATCTTACTAGGTTCTATTTCTTACTAGCCAGGTAAGTCATAGAAATCTCCTTTGGAGCAAAAAAGAAAAACCGAAAACCTACACGGAGCCGGAGATTCACCGGGGCACCCTCCCCCCACCAGCCGACCCTGGCCCAAACAGGGTCAGGCTGGGAAAGGGGAACCCGGCGATCGGCAGACAGGCTGCCAGGAGCGCAGAATTCATATAGGGGGAGACCCCACGGACACAAGGCAGGGTGCGGACCAAGACACACCGGCAGCGACGAGAAGTTCGGGTCCACACCGGGTTCGGACAAGGGAACCCAGTGCGGCAGAAATCGGGAACCAGGGAAGCCACCACGACACTTAGCCAACCCCTGGAGGGCCAACAGCTGCGCGGGACACACACACAAAGCAGCAAAAGTGAGTGCCCTCCCTCCCCCCTCCCCCACTCCTGAGGGAACAAAGAACCCACAAATCAGGCGGGGAAGCTCCCATCAGGCGCTGGGAAGTCAGTTTAGCAGGGGAAGGGCTCAGCAGCACCAACACCCCACAGGTTCCTGAACTGGCAGAACCGGCCCCGCCCCCTTCCCAACAGGGGCCGGGAGACAGCCGGTTGTGCAAACCCCATCTGAGGCGCCTGGACCTCGCAGACTCTTACAACTAAAACCACAGGCGCTGGTGGGCAATACCAGCCCAGCAGGGTCACTTGAGCCTGATCACGTCCCCCCTCCTCACAGAGGAGGTGAGGTCTGAAGGTGCCAAGCCACACCCGGACAGTCGATCCCACTGGGCCCCACACGTACCCCCCCCCCAACGGACTCGTGGGAGGGCGCAAGCACAACCCAACAACCCAGGACTTGCTCTGGGAGGCATATCCCGCCGAAGTGCCTGTTGCACTGGACGCACAGCGCACAGGAGGGCGGGGCCCCCGGCGACAGCGCCCGCTCTGGTAGGCGTACCCTGCACTGGTGGGCGGGGACACAGCGACAGCACCTGCGGCCGTAGACACGTCTACACAGGAGGGAGGGAGGAGCTACAAACCAAACCTGAGAAGCCATCCAGATCTCCAGATGCGCAAATCACAAAGAAACATAACTCAGTTCATCAAAGGGCAAGCCAACTCGCCAGCTCCAAAAAGCAGCACGACTGAAGAGGAGATGGAGACTAAAAAAGCAAATGAGGCCATGTTAACAGGAATGATCGAAAGCGTCAGAAATGAAATCAGAAAACAATTCCGGGAATTTAGAGCGGAAATCTGGAAGGACACCCAGGAAGCCAAGAAAGAAATGGAAGCAAAACTGGATACAATGCAAACCTGCTTTAAAGAAATGGAAGCAAAAATGGATACAATGCAAGCTGCCTTTAAAGAAAATCTCCACATCCTAAGAATTGAAATGCATGAAAAAATAGATTTAAAATACAACTCTTTAAAGGAAGAAATCTCCACGATCAGAGCTGATATGACAACCATAAATAGCTCTCTGACATCCATAAACTCCGCAATTGAAACCATGACACAAAGAGTAGACCATATAGAATCCAGAATCTCTCGCCTGGACGATGAAGCAGCTGACAACAACCAGAAAATGACCACACTCCAAGAAAAGGTGAAGCTTCAGGGAAGACTAATCCAGGAACTAATGGACAAAGACAAGAGATATAATCTGCGCATAATTGGAATAGAAGAAGGAGCCGAATACCAGAGCAGAGGGCTTAATCATGTTCTCAATAAAGTTATTGCAGAAAACTTCCCCAATCTCACAGGGGACCCCATCCAGGTAACCGAAGCCTATAGGACACCTGGCAGGCCAGACCCCAGGAAAGTCACCCCAAGGCACATAATATTCAAGACTACAGACCTCAAGATTAAAGAGCAAATTCTGAATTCAGCCAAAGCGAAGAAGGAAACTTTTTTCAATGGGAAGAGGATTCGAATAACATCCGACTTATCCACACAAACTTACCAAGCTCGAAGCGAGTGGAAGAACACCATCCAAGTACTCCAGAATAACAATTTACAACCTCGGATCAAATATCCAGCGAAATTGGAGTTCACATTCGAAGGGAGAACCAGATCTTTCCACACCAAAGAGGAGCTAAAGGAGTATGTGAATAAAAAACCAGCCCTACAGCGAATATTAAGAGGGGAACCCCACCCAACAGAGATCGTAAAAGACACACAGACAGAACCAGAAAGAAACTTCAATAGCCAAAGTCCAGCAGAAACACAAGCTCACTAAAGACAAGAAGAAAAAAAAAAAAAAAGAAGAAGAAAAAACAGCCCACCAAGAAAATGGAAGGAGAAAAAACACCCTTATCCTTGATCTCTTTAAATATAAATGGTTTAAACTCCCCGATAAAGAGGAGCAGACTGGCAGAATGGATTCGCAAACAAAAAGTTGACATCTGCTGTCTACAAGAGACCCAACTTACAGCAAGGGACAAAAACAGGCTTCGAGTGAAAGGATGGAGCAAGATCTACCAAGCAAATGCATCCACCAAAACGGCAGGTGTAGCCATCCTGATCTCAGACAAGCTTGACTTCTCTTTAAAGTCCACTCAAAAAGACAAAGAAGGACACTACATATTAATACAAGGAAAAATACAGAATCAAGAAATCACGGTGATAAATGTATACTCACCAAACAAAAGAGGCCCGACATATGTCAAGCAAATTCTCAAAGAATTACAGAGCAAGATAGACGCAAACACAATCATAGTGGGTGACTTTAATACTCCTCTCTCTCCAAGAGACAGATTCAACACCCAGAGGATTAGTAAGGGAGCTGAGGACCTAAATCACACCATTTCCCAAATGGATCTAACAGACCTATATAGAACTTTTCACCCCACAGAGACCCAATACACCTTCTTTTCAGCAGCCCATGGATCATATTCCAAAATAGACCACGTCATAGCCCACACAAAGAACCTCAGCAAATACAAAAGTATTGACGTCATCCCATGTATTATATCTGATCACAGTGGATTAAAGGTAACCCTCAACAACAAAGGATACCACAGAACCTATACACACTCTTGGAGGCTAAACCCCACGCTGCTATCCAACACTTGGGCCACAGATCAAATTAAAGATGAAATCAACGAATTCATAAGCCACAATGACAAAGAAAACACATCACAAAGAAACCTATGGGACACAGCTAAGGCAGTACTGAGGGGCAAGATCATTGCACTCAGCACCCACATTAAAAGAATGGAAGCAGAGCAGGTGAATACCCTCACGATGAAACTAAAACAACTGGAGAAACAAGAAATGACAGAATCTAAAACGACTAGGAGGGGAGAGATCACAAAGATTAAAGAAGAGATAAATCTGATTGAAAATAGAAAGACCATTCAACAAATAAATAAGACTAAAAGCTGGTTCTTTGAGAAAATAAACAAAATTGACAGACCCCTTGCAAGACTTACAAAAAAAAGAAGAGAAGAGACTCATATTCGTAAAATCAGGGACTCCACAGGAAAAATTACAACAAGTACACACGATATTCAAACAATCATAAGGAGCTATTTCCAAAACCTCTACTCAGCAAAAAACAATAATTCTACAGAAATGGATCAATTCTTAGAGAAGTACAAACTGCCCAAACTGAACCAAGAAGAAATAAATCAGCTAAATAAACCAATAACTTACGGTGAGATACAGGAGGTAATCAAGAACCTCCCTACTAAGAAAAGCCCAGGCCCAGATGGATTCACCAACGAATTCTACAAAACCTTTAGTGAGGAGCTAACTCCAATACTCCTCAAACTCTTCCGCGAAATAGAAATGGAGGGAGAAATCCCTAACTCATTCTACGAAGCTAATATCATACTAATTCCCAAACCAGGCAAAGACCCAACAAAAAAAGAGAACTACAGACCAATATCACTAATGAACACAGATGCAAAGCTCCTCAATAAAATATTAGCTAATAGGATCCAGAAAGTGATCAAGAATATCATACATCATGACCAAGTAGGCTTCATCCCTCAGTCACAAGGATGGTTCAACATCCGTAAATCAATCAACGTAATTCACCACATAAACAGAACTAAAATCAAGAATCACATTGTTATCTCAGTCGATGCCCAAAAAGCCTTTGACAAAATACAACATCCATACCTATTAAAAGCTTTGGAGAGAACAGGAATAGATGGAACATTCCTCAAAACAATAAAAGCCATATACAACAGACCAACTGCTAATATCATATTAAATGGAGAGAAACTTAAGTCATTCCCCCTAAAATCAGGAACAAGACAAGGATGCCCACTCTCCCCACTTCTGTTCAACATAGTGCTGGAATCCCTAGCCATAGCAATAAGGCAAGAGGAGGACATCAAAGGGATCCACATCGGCAAGGAAGAAATCAAGTTATCCCTATTCGCAGACGACATGATCCTGTACCTGAAGGACCCAAAAACCTCAGTACCCAAACTCCTACACCTAATAAACCAATTTGGCAAAGTAGCAGGATACAAAATCAACCCACAAAAGTCAGCAGCTTTTCTGTACACCAGCAATAGACAAACAGAAAAGGAAATTATGGAAACAATTCCATTTACAGTAGCCAAAAAAAGAATAAAGTACCTAGGGATCAACTTAACCAAGGACGTGACGGACCTATTCAATGAAAACTACAAAAATCTAATAAGGGAAATCAAAGAAGACACAAGGAGATGGAAAGACCTCCCATGCTCATGGGTAGGCAGAATCAATATAGTGAAAATGGCCATATTGCCCAAATTGTTATACAAATTCAATGCAATACCTATCAAAATCCCAGCCACATTCTTCACTGAAATAGAGAAACCAATCCATAAATTCATATGGAACAGCAAAAAACCTAGAATAGCCAAAGCAATTCTAGGCAAAAAAAGCAATGCAGGAGGTATCACAATACCTGACTTCAAGATCTACTACAAGGCCATCATAACAAAAACAGCATGGTATTGGTATAAAAACAGATCGGAAGACCAATGGATTAGAACTGAAGACCCAGAAATAAAACCGCACTCTTACAGCCAACTGATATTCGACAAAGGAGCTAAAGATATACAATGGAATAAACATAGCCTCTTCAACTACTGGTGCTGGGAGAACTGGGCAGCCATATGCAGAAAACTCAAAGTAGACCCAAGCCTATCACCATGCACCAAGATCAACTCAAAATGGATCAAGGACCTCAACATCAGACCTGAATCCTTGAAACTACTGAAGGACAGAGTAGGAAAGACACTAGAACTTATAGGCACAGGAAGGAACTTCCTGAATAGAGTCCCAGGGGCACAACAAATAAGAGAAAGACTCGACAAATGGGACTACTACAAATTAAAAAGTTTCTGCACAGCTAAGGACATAGCCACCAAAATAGAAAGACAGCCAACCACATGGGAAAGGATATTTACCAGCACAGCAACAGACAAAGGCCTGATATCGGTCATCTACAGAGAACTCAAAAAACTAAGCCCCTCCAAGCCCAATAAACCTATTAGGAAATGGGCAAAGGAGCTAAAGAGAGACTTCACAAGAGAAGATATAAAAATGGCAAAGAAACATATGAGGAAATGCTCAACATCCCTGCTAGTAAAGGAAATGCAAATAAAAACAACCCTGAGATACCACCTCACCCCAGTTAGAATGGCCTATACTCTGAACTCAGGAAACAACAAATGCTGGAGGGGCTGTGGGGAAAGAGGAACCCTTCTCCATTGTTGGTGGGAGTGCAAATTAGTACAACCACTTTGGAGAACAGTATGGAGGTTTCTCAAAAAGCTCAATATAGACCTACCCTATGACCCAGCCATACCACTCCTAGGCATCTATCCTAAACAGCAAAATCCAAGATATCAAAAAGGCATTTGTACTACCATGTTTATCGCGGCACAATTCACAATAGCTAAAATATGGAAACAACCCAGATGCCCCTCCACAGACGAATGGATCCAAAAAATATGGTACCTATACACAATGGAATACTACATAGCGATTAGGAATGGTGAAATATTGTTATTTGCAGGGAAATGGTCGGAACTCGAACAAATAATGTTGAGTGAGACAAGCCTAGAACACAGAAAACAAAGGGGCATGATCTCCCTGATATATGACTGTTAACAAAGGGAGACGGAGAGACAGTAGAGACCAAGTCTGTGAATACTGTATATGTTCTTGATACATTGTATATTGCATATATGTCAACCTGACCTAGACAAGGGATAGAAAAACAGGTTGTAAGATATCATAAGAAATGTACACACTGCCCTACTATGTAACTGCACCCTCACCCTCTTTGCACATCACCTTGTAAAAAAATTTATGTCCAATTAATAAAAAAAAAAGAGTGCAAAAAAAAAAAAAAAAGAAATCTCCTTTGCTTCAGTTTCCTCATCTATAAAGTTGGGATATTAGTAGCATCTCTTCACAAGATGTCTGAAAGGATTAAATGTGTTAATACTGTAAAAGGCTTAAAACAGTGTTAGAAGAACAGTAGGCATATAATTTTTTTTCACTACTGAGGTTTGAATACAGTGCCTCAAGCTAATTGTTAGGCAGAGATTCTACTGCTTGAGCCACATCACCAGTCCATAGTTGTTTGTTTACTTGTTTTGAATTTCTTGTTTGTATCTTTAAAGTCCCATTAAACTGGATGAAAATGGGAAAAGAAGTTAAAGAACCTAAATGTTAATATAATCACAGAGTAATTAAAAAAATCTTACTCTTTGAGTACTCAAGGATTTACAAACTCAGTGGCTCCACTTATCCTTTATACACATAACAGGATGCAGAATAATTCATTTCCTATGGTCTCTCGATTGGGGTCAAACTCTTCAAGTAACGATGGCAGGTGTCGTAGTACCTCTATATTCTAAGGAAGCCACTAGCCATACCTCCATCCCCACCAAGTGACCGTTACCAGACACAGTACTTGGACTCTACATGATTACTGAAGAATAATGCCAGGGGATTATCAGCCTTGTGTAGAGCATTAGGGCGTTCCCTGTTTTTCCTCCATTCCCCTAAGGGAATAGCAGGAATCATGGCTTACCCTAAGAAGTAAGGGTGCTTCCCAGAGAATCTCCCATAGACACTAGGAAACCTACTAGGAATACTAGGATACCAGGAAATTCCTGGTAGGCATCTGCTGAGATAGTAGAACTGTGCCTGTTTGAGGAGCAGCAAGAGGAAAACTAGAGTCCAGTAGTAAGACCAAGGCAGGACTATATGCCTTTATTACCCACTCATCCAGCCTTCCATGGGTCAGGATGGAATTAGGCATTGGGGCCACAGAAGTGAACAAGAGGCCAAAACTCCTGCCTTTCTGGAGGCTCATCCTATTAAAGGTATGTTTTACAAGAAGTAAAACATGTAACCTATTCAATATGTAGGGCAAAGGAGAAAACCGAGCAGAGACGGGGACAGGAGGTATCAGGAGATGGAGAAGGGATATCATTTTGAGAAAGAAGGCCAGAGAAGGGCTGGGAATGTGGCTTAGCTGTAGAGTGCTCACCTAGCATGCATGAAGCCCTGGGTTTGATTCCTCAGTACCACATAAACAGAAAAAGCTGGAAGTGGCATTGTGGCTCAAGAGGTAGAGTGCTAGCCTTGAGCAAAAAGAAGCCAGGGACAGTGCTCAGGTCCTGAGTCCAAGCCCCAGGACTGGCACGCGTGCGCGCATGCATGTGCACACACACACACACAGAAAAGAAAAGAAGGCTCCTGCCAGGTGCAGTGCCTTCACCTCAGACTTCTCAGCCTCCAGAACTAAAAAATAAATAAATTTCTAAAAAAAAAAAAAGAAGGCCAGAGAAAAACCTCACTGAGAAAGGGACATTCAAGCAAAGATATAGAAAATATTAGGCTTCTGTTCATGTGGCCCTGGTCACCAGTCAGGCCTCAGCTTGGGGAGTGAAGACACTGAACTGGCCAGAGATTGATATCTCAAGTTGGAAGTTAAAGGGCTGAAAGAAGAATCCAAAGAACATGGTAAGGAATTTCCTGAAAACAAAATGATTTTATTTGAATGTCTTACTCATAGTTTGTTCTGGTTGATAAGGCAGTAACACAGATATAATTTACATTATTCCTATTATATAACAAAGACTAGAAAACTTAGCCAGAGACCTTATGTCAAGTAAGGTCCTGCTTATGACTTAAGTATCTTATGTATAGATGCAAATGCTTAGTAAAGTTGTATACAACTTGAGATCTAGCTTAAAATACTTTTGTGAATAAAACCTGATAATAATGCAAAGCACCATGATTTAATAAATATAAAAGAACATACCTAATAAATATTCCATGCCTTGAGCTGACTGAATAACTTCTGTACAAACAGCACTACTGCTAATTCCATTTAAGGTGTCATTTGCCTTCTTAATGACCTATAAGAAATGAAATCACAGTCCCTTATATTATCAAGAAAGTTCACTGCAAATCAATTTCCAATTACTTAAAAACTCAACAACAACAACAACAAAAAAACAGGAAATGTGAAAAACCATGACTGATGCCTATACTGAAACAAATCTGTCAATTCAGCTTTAACCTTGAAGAAATTATCTGCTACTCTTTGTAATTGAAAAGATAGAGGGTCTAAAGAACCTACTTTAAGGACTATTTTTATCTAGGTATAGATAATACTATTGTCTTCTTATTTCTCAAACACACTGACTGAAAAGGAGACTGCTGACAAATAAGCCAAAATCTGCTATTGTAAATATGAAAAAAACTTTATTAAAGATGGATGATTTTCATGTTGTTCAAGGCCATGACTCCATTCAAGCTTGCCTCTGTCCAGTTAAAAGAACCAAGGAGAAGGCACAACAGTGTAAGAAGAGTAACACAAAAGTACATACTCACATCCAGAGCACTCCCCAGGCATCTCTGCCACTCATATGCATATCTCTCATTTTCCTGTAGATTTTATACAAAGAACTAGGTTAAATGAGCAGCCCTAGGATCCTCTACTTATGATTTTGTCATTAAAGAGATGGAAGGTTTCTTTTTATTGAAAGCATTGTTATAAAAGTAGTAGATCATTCTGAATCCAGTGATCCAGTGATGATTAGTTAAAATTAATACTCAGTGTAACTTCTGAGCACATGATAAATGAGCCTGAAGGACATGTCTTAGAACAGCTTTCCTCTGCCAGTGCTACCTTGCTTCTTCCATCAATAGCCTTTCCTCATGGGTACTTACCTGGAGGTATGCAGTGCTGAGAGCTGGTGTCAAATCACTGGCTTCCCACTCCTTAGCTATAATGTCTATGCAAATGTGTGTATGGCTAACAGGAGTGAGGAAATGAAATTTAAGTGTACTGGCTACAGGAGGTCTTGAGCATGGAACCAAGATGTAGCAAAAAGAAACAAAATATCTTGAACATTGCCCTTTTCTCCTTTATTCTGATGTCTTGACATTCCACTGTATGATAGTCTAAGGGCTCAAAAAGAATCCTCTAACTCTCCTCCTTGTGAAGTCCCATGAATAGTCCAAGAATCTGACTATTTTCAGTGGCTGCCACATCTGGGAAGTACATTTACCCAGGAGATTACCAATCTCTCTCTGTTACTTTTTTTTTTTTTTTTCTTGGACAGTCCTGGGGCTTGAACTCAGGGCCTGCAAGGTGTCCCTGGGCCTCTTTGTGCTCAGGCTAGTACTCTACCACTTGAGCCACAGTGGCATTTCTGGCTTTTTTTTTTTTGAGTAGTTTATTGGAGATAAGAGCTCATGGACTTTCCTGACCAGGCTGGCTTTGAACCATGATCCTCAGATCTTAGCCTCCTGAGTAGCTACGATTATAGGCTTGAGCCACTGGTGCCCGGCTCTCTCTATTATTTTATATTTTACATCTGGAATTTTGTGTCATTCTCTTTATCATTTCCTCAGGTGAAATCTCAAAGCATTTATTCCTGGGGTCCTCAAGGCTCAGCTGGTCTTCTACCTGATCCCCTAAAAGAGCCCTACTCACCTCTACCTCTCCAGTCAGATCTTTGTACTTGTCACGGATGACAGGTAGAGCAGGCTTCTCACTCAGAGTGTTGGAACGGTCTCTGAAAGGCTGCTCCAGGGCTGGAGAAGGTGAGGACCGGTTTATTTCTTTATCACCAAGGCTTAGACTCCTCTTGTGTGATCCTGGGAGGAGGGATGATAAAAGCAAAGGTTCTAATTACTCAGCCTAGCTCTAGCAAAGTCTCCTGCTTACACAATCCTTCCCTCTCACACTCTTTTTTTTTTCAGATGGGTATGTCAAATCCTTATTCACTCTAGGAAGTTTTTCGATGAATTCTTTCCATTGCTCTCCTTTGTTTAGTGTCCCTATCTTTAATTTTTTCCATTACTCTTCTCTGATCTATCTTTTTTTTTTTTTTTTTGCCAGTCCTGAGCCTTGGACTCAGGGCCTGAGCACTGTCCCTGGCTTCTTCCCGCTCAAGGCTAGCACTCTGCCACTTGAGCCACAGCGCCGCTTCTGGCCGTTTTCTGTATATGTGGTGCTGGGGAATCGAACCTAGGGCCTCGTGTATCCGAGGCAGGCACTCTTGCCACTAGGCTATATCCCCAGCCCCTCTGATCTATCTTGACTCTATTATTCTAAGGGCAGAAACACTGAAGCAACAGTTGTGTTGCTTTCCCAGTCATTAGTTATGGATTTGCACCTGAGCCCTTCATACTTGCTCAATCCCACTGAAGTCCCCATGAACCCTTCTGTCAGGATCTGATGTTAAGCAAATCCAAATGTTCTTGGAGGCAGGCAAGTAAAGCAAATGACAAAGTAGGCTAGCAGGAGATAAAAGTCTTGGAAACAAACTGTGAGACCATGCCTCATTTTGGGGGGTGTTGCTTCTCAGCGCTAACCTATTGTGAGGACATGAGAAGACAGTTCTAGTGTTGACAGATAATAAGACTTTTTGAGGAAAAAAGCTATAAATCCACATTTAGACATTCTGTAACTTATGAGCAATTATCTCACACTTTATGGATCAGCTAAAATAGATCTGCAGGCTAGATACAGGTCCTCGGCTACCACATTGCAACCTCTGGAATAAAATATACTGTAGCCAGGGGAAAAGAGCAGCCTTAATTTGCTCACAAGAAGATTAAATCTATTTTTTAGCTTTTGTCTGTGTGTGTGGTGGTGGTGGAGGGTGTTGGGGATGGAAGCTAAGGCCTTGTTTATGCTAGGTAAGTACTCTACCAGTGAGCTATGCCCCAGCCTACTCTGGCTATTTAAAATAGTACACCTCTAAGCTAATGAACAGCAACTACATGCTCTGTTTGTGTCGAATTCAAAACGTGACTAAGGGATACTGATTTGATTTCAGTTTTAAGAAAACCTCTACTAGAGAAATATGTAATTGGCCCCAATTTCCGAAGCTGGAATATATTTTTCCTGCTAAACCAAGAACCAACTTAAGAAAGAATATTTAAGCTGGGTGCTGGCGGCTCATACCTGTAATCCTAGCTACCTACTCAGGAGGCTGAGATCTGATGATTGTGGTTTGAAGCCAGCCTGGGCAGGAAAATCCATGAGACTCTTATTTCCAATAAGCTACGCAGAAAAAGCCAGAGGTGATGTTGTGGCTCAAGTGGTAGAGCACTAGCCTTGAGAATAGAAGAAACTCAGTGACAGCTCCCAGGCCCTGAATTCAAGCCCCAGGACAGGAAGGCAGGAAGGCAGGAAGGCAGGAAGGCAGGAAGGAAGGCAGGAAGGAAGGCAGGAAGGAAGGAAGGAAGGAAGGAAGGAAGGAAGGAAGGAAGGAAGGAAGGAAGGAAGGAAGGAAGGAAGGAAGGAAGGAAGGAAAGAAGGAAGAAAGGAAGGAAGACCTAACAACTAAGTGGAATAGGTCCATAGCACTAAAATTTACCTTGCAGCTACTTACCTTGAACAGAAAGGTCAAAGGTTGCAAGCTCACTTTTGATCATTTCTTCACTGGATTTCATTTTGCCTTGTGAAGTGGCTACTAAAAAGTCAAATTTGCTGATTTTGGGCTTTTCACTCTGAAACTCTCCAAAGTCATCTGAACATTCTTTGGGGGTCTCATGAGAGGTCACACTGGAAGCTGGGCTTGGGCATGTGGCCTCTTGACTCTGCTCAGCTACAGGTGGATCCTGTCTTGCAAATTCTTTGTAGTCCCCACTTACGTATTCCTTTTGTTCACTGGTCTGAGGAATCATATCTTTAAAACTGGTAAAAGCTGGGAAGGGAGTTTCAGGAAGAGCTTCTTCACTTGCAAAGGTTGTTACTTTGGAGAGAGATGTCATGGTGATGTTTTCAGAACTGCCAAACGATGTCTCTTTCTTTAGAAGAACTGAGGCAGCTGAGGATCCACTTCCTGCTGAGAGGACAAATGGAGAGAGTTTTCTGCCCTGAGATGGGTCATCCCTGTCTGACCAGTCACTGCTTGCAAGTGTGCTCACTGCAAGATTGCTACCGTAGCTCCCAAAAGCAGCATATTTTAAGTCCTCTATATCTGAAAGGGAAATAAGACCCCACAATTAGAGGCAAGCTCACAATTTTGGCAAAATGCCCTACACTCTGCAGAAGCAAAAATGCCTAGCACATTCTATTCATTTTAAGTCATGTTGGAGTAACTGAATTGAGTGTGTACCTAAACTAATGGAGTTGGGTTATAATATTTGACCTTAAAAAAAACACAAAACAAAACAGCCAGGCACCAATGGCTCACCTCTGTAATCCTAGCTACTCAGTAAACTGAGATCTGAGGATCACGGTTCAAAGCCAGCCAGGGGAAGGAAAGTCCATGAAATTCTTATCTTCAATTAAGTACCAGAAAACTGCAAGTAGTGCTCTGGCTCAAAGCAGTAGAGCACTAGCCTTGAGCGAAAGAGCTCAGGGACAGTGCTCAGACCCAGAATTCAAGCCCCATGACCAACAAACAAACAAAACAAAACACATTGGCCTTGAGTTTGCATAGATGTTTAGCTATAAAAATTTAGTAATTTAAAAATTACTAAAAGAGATACAAGGTTCATCTAGTGATTTATATACTGTTTGTGTAGGATTAGTATGATTTAATAAACTGTGCTCTTATAAACTCTTGACTTCATTTGAAAAAGTTCTTTAAATTAAAGCATGGTCATATGAAATGTACATGAGTAATTAAAAGTTGACAATTTGTCATAAATAAAACAAAAACAATGTCACTTAACTTGTACTAAATTATTAGGAACTCCTGTCTCAGGTAAGGCCAAATATGATATTTTTAATTAACCAGTTACTTACCTAGTTGTTATTTTGGTCAATTTGGACGTCATACTGCTGGGATGGGATGTGAAGAGAAGAAAATCAATCTAATCTACTTTATTTCTTAAAAAACAGAACCAAAGGTCTGGGTCCTATTGAGCTCCTGTTTCTGCTTCAACTATGTATCTCCCATGCCCATTCGTAAATAAAAGGGAAAGAAGTAGAAAGCAGAAATGTTGGGACAGAGGATTCATTATATAATGAATGAAACAGCAAGAAAGAATGTGGGTTTCTAGTGCAGACAAAACTGAGTTCAACTCTGCTGCCTACTTAACTTGTGGGACACTAGAGAAATTACCTCCCATTTTTGAACACTGGTTTGCTTGTGTGTACAATGACGGCAAGACCATGGGATAGAATGGCTGTGTTAGGATGATCAACTGTGGTCTGTGTGTGGAAGGCCAGCGGAGGGTGAGGTGCAAGTACACAACAGCTAGTTGTTCATCAGCAGTTGCAACCAGTTGTAATCTTTCTAGCTTAAAACGGAACTTTTTTGTGTGTCTGTAGTGAGACTTGAACTCAGGATCTGGGTGCTGTCCTTTAGTTTTTTTTTGCCAGTCCTGGAGCTTGAACTCAGGGCCTGAGCACTGTCTGTGGCTACTTTTTGCTCAAGGCTAGCATGCTACCACTTGAGCCACAGCGCCACTTCTGGCTTTTTCTATATATGTGGTGCTGTGGAACTGAACCCACCAGGGCTTCATGTATATAAGGCAAGCACTCTACTACTAGGCCATATTCCCAGCCCCTGTCCCTTAGCTTTTATATTCAAGCTGGCTGGGTGTTCTACCATTTAAACCACAGCTCCACTTCTAGCTTTTTGGTTATTCGCTGGAGATAAAGTGTCTTTTGGATTTGTCTGCCTGGACTAGCTTAAAACTATGATCTTCATATTTCAGCCTCCTGAGTAGTTAGGGTTACAGATGTAAGCCATTGGCATCCAGCTTAAAATGGAATTATTTTAAAGTAAAAATAAAAACCCAACTCCTTATTTTAGTGATGCCACTAGGAGAAAAGTTTCTTGTTCCTTTTCAAAAGGTAAAACCAGCTGAGACTGAACAGGACTGGTGTGGAACAGTTCCCTTCATGATAGCACAGTCCATCTGGCTGGCTGATAGGTGTTTATTTCATTTCAGTCATTGACTGGGAGGCAAGACAGCCAAAAGTCCCCAACAAGCACCTTCATACATGATTTACAAGAAAAATTTCCAAAAGCTTTATGACCCAGACTTTCATAAGTCAAAATGTAAACTAACTAACACTAGGTTATTTTTCTCTCTATTTCATAGCAATGCTGCATAGTTTATGAGAAGTACAAGGCTCCTAACATTTTGGTAGTTCCTCAACAATAAATCTCTTTCTCTAAGCTTCCTTAGGGAAAGGGTACTAATAATTAAAATGCTATAAGAACCCAACCAGCGAAAAGCAAGTTATCTTTCACTGGATGATGGTATATTTTAAAATTCTATAGTACAAATGGTACCTTCAAACATGGCTTATTAAGCAGAAGGAAAAAGATTCAGGTGAAAAATTTCCTTAATAAATGAAACAAGCCTTCAGATAAGATGTTTTTCTAGTCACTTGCTATATTATTTTCCTTTTCTACTTAAAGGGATCAGAAGGTGCCCAAAGTCAAATGAAGCAAACATAAGACTAGTCTTCAAAGGGCACATTAAGAAGATGTTTCACAATATAGACATTTTTTTATTAAATTCTACCAGAAAGCTCTTTGGGGAAACTGTATTAGGAAGTGTTTTCAGACTTTTATCTACAAAAGGTAGCAATTTTCCTAGGGACCAAACATAAATTTAATAAAATGATAACTCCAGTTCAAATACTGCAACCAAGTTACTATGGTAATAGATTGTTCTGTACAATTATGCAACAAAATCTTTTTACAAAAAATTAGAAATGGCTCATATAATTCAGTGAAAGGTATTATAATAAGGGTTACCTTAGCTGAACATTTTTACATATTTTTAAATTATTATTAAGTAATTGATTTTACATGTTTTTATAACTACAAAGGTCTTTAGTGAATGTTACTTTTATTAAAGTTGACACATATATACATTTTACCTTCTGGAGCAACTCATAGAAATGACAAAAAAAAACAAATCAAAGACTAAAAAATGAAACATTTAATACCTTTTTTTTTTCCTGAATGAAGAGTAGGCATACAAGAATCACTGAAATTAAACTTTTGACTTTTATATTCACTTTTGCTTATTTACTGGCTATTATAGGGTGAAAAATACAAGGCAAACACTCTTGCCACTAGGCCATATTCCCAGCCCCAGGGTGAAAAATAATTAGGAGTATATTCTTTGAACACATTAAGTACTAAGCCTGATGTTACATAGGCAAAATAAGACAGAATGATTATGTAAAATCTTAAACATTAGTATTTATAAACAGTGTAACTATAGAGTATTTCCTGTCATAATGAATACTTGCAAAAAATGTAGTGCATCAGTTCATTAAAGGTATGCTTAAAGTAAGAAAATCTCTTATGGTGAACAAATGCAGACATGGTATTCAGTATACACTATGTAGAAAATGAACTATGCAACTTGTGGGCAGAGACACAAAGGGGAAACTGGGAAAAAATAAAGGAGGGATGACATTGTCAAAAAAAAAAAGGAAATGTATTCATTTACTTATGTACTCATTGTACTCATTGACTTATTAAATAGTAATCCTTCTGTAAAACACTTTAATAATAAAATTATATTTAAAAAAAGAAAATCTCCTCTCTCCTCTTTTAACAGTTCTATACTTGTTAAATAATCCATATATATACAAACATGTATTTATTTATATTTGTATAATGGTATTAAAAATGTTAAAGATTTTGTAAGACCTATCACATTAATGATAAAGACTGTGTGCACCCATACTTTACTTTGTAATCACTGAAGTTACTATAGGTGGGTTCTCCATTTGATAGCTGAGTTCTGAACATTGCAAGAGAAAAAGGAGAAAGAAAATGGAAAATGAATGCAATAAAATAAACAGAGAATCACGGCTACATTTCCAATTCCAGTGGAGAACTCCTAAGCCATAGAAAGCTAAGCTGCAATTGTACACAGATAACACATCAAAATTTTGTGCTTTAATACACGTACTTGTTTGCAGCCAGAAATGTCCTGTTACAAAAGGCAAAGGAATCAACTGTACAACCTGCTTTCCATTGTGGATCTCAAATCAAGACGTGGATTTCTTTCTCATGCTGGCAAGCAACCCCATCAGTCTCTACCATAACTCCTTTTGAATTGATGTTGCATATGTAAATAAGGAATTTCCAAGCACTTGAGTTGCCACTATAGAACACAGAAGGCCCTACCCATTCCTATGGACATGTTCTAAAGCTGACAGCACGCAACACATCTACTGGCTTTGAGGAAGAGAGACTAAAAAAGGAAATATACGTACAAATTCTACTATTCTCAAAGGTTTTATAATACAGTAACAGTGTTCAGTGGACCAAGGAAGAAGTATCTTTTAATTTCCTATATTGACTTAACCCAGACTTCATTTACCAAAGCAAGCCATGTCAGATCTTTTTCATCTCCAGACCTATTATTCTACCTTAGAGAATAAAGTCTGCTAACTATAAACTTGGTCTGTCCTGTTAAAGTCTCAAATACACTTACAGGCGCTGCTTAAGGAAGCAGTAACAAAAATGATGCTCATGATGTAAGTGAAAGATCCTATGGTTTTTAGGGGCACCATATTGTTTTTTGGTTTTTTGGTTGTTTTTTTTTTTTTGGTTTTTTTTTGGTGCCTGGGCCCTGTCCCTGAGCTTCTTTTGCCCAAAGCTAGTGCTCTGCCACTTAAGCCACAACTCCACTTCCAGCTTTTTTTGGAGGGTGGGATGGGGAGTAATTTATTGGAAGTAGAAGTCTCACAGACTTTTTTTTCTGCCCAGGCTGGCTTTGAACTGTGAATTTCAGATCTCAGCCTCTGGAGTAGCTAGAATCATAGACCTGAACCACTGGCATCTGGCAATAATGTTTTTATATAAGGCTAGAAAGTGCTATGGTGTAGTCGCCCTCCTATGTATTTATTTTTGCAGTACTGGGGTTTGAAATCAGGACCTCCCACTTGGTTTGCTTGCAAGGCAGGCATTCTACCACTTGAATCATGTTTATAGCCTTGCTTCCTGCTGGTTATTTTGGAGCTGGAGTCTAAGGGAATTTTTCTGCCTGGTCTGGCCTCTAACTGTGATCCTCTAAATCTCAGCCTCCTGACTAGCTAGGATTACAGACATGAGCCACTGATGCATGGCCCTTCTAATGTTTTCTAATTTGCATGGAAACCTCTCATCCTTCATTTATATGAACTCCCATATGGTATAGTTTAAGTTATATCCACATTCTCTCTAAGCTCCTACATGTTTATAAACCACAATTTTAATAAAAACAAAAAGAGGGAGTGACAATTCTATCAATTCTTTGTCAGAGGTCAAGGATAGTGGCCCATCCACAGTCATCAATAGGTCAACAAAATTATACAGAGTACAGAATCTCAATTTCATTTGAGACCATTTGGTTGTACAAAGAGGGCAGCACAGGAGAACTTCTATGGATGTGACCCTCTTATGCTCTCAGTTTACTGAACCAATATTTTCTAAAACAGAATATTGGGAGTTCTCAAGTAACGGGCCTGAAAGGTGGCTCCAGTGGCAGAGCTTCTGCCTTGCAAGCATAAAGCCCTGAATTCAAGCCTCAGTATTGCCAATAAACAAAGGAAAAGCACTTGAATGAGGGAGAGACGTGATTCAGCCTCGTAAGTGCAAGGTCCTTAATTCAGTATCACCAAAAGAAAAAAAATACTCAAATTATGTAAAAACAAAGAGCTAGAACTGCAGCTCAGTAATGATTTGTCTGAAAGTTAGCTCAATGGCAGAGCACTTGTGTTCATTTGCTATTTCTAAAAATCAGCAGATTTGAATGTGAATGATGATTGAGGACCATGAATA
This sequence comes from Perognathus longimembris pacificus, assembly GCF_023159225.1. NCBI lineage: Eukaryota > Metazoa > Chordata > Mammalia > Rodentia > Heteromyidae > Perognathus > Perognathus longimembris. Next base: position 24,690,218 of record NC_063177.1, on the reverse strand, counting down.
CATTTGTGTAATTCCTTAAGTACTGATATAGAAGTCAAGTAATAGCCAACCATATCTTTCTTAGCATGCAGAAAATAAGATAGTATGCTTGTTTGAACCTATAGCATAGAATTTAAATCTTCTTCATTGCAAAAAAGTTTTTACTGTCGTATTATTAAAACTACTTCCTGGGCTGGGAATATGGCCTAGTGGCAAGAGTGCTTGCCTCATATACATGAAGCCCTGGGTTTGATTCCTCAGCACCACATATGTAGAAAATGGCCAGAAGTGGCGCTGTGGCTCAAGTGGCAGAGTGCTAGCCTTGAGCAAAAGAAGCCAGGGACAGTGTTCAGGCCCTGAATCCAAGCCCCAGGACTGGCAAAAAAACAAAACAAAACAAAACAAAACAAAAACAAAAACAAAAAACTACTTCCTGCCAGGCACCAATGGCTCATGTCTAATCCTAGCTACTCAGGCTGAGTTCTGAGGATGGCAATTTAAAGCCAGCACAGCTAGGAAAGTCTGTAAAATGCTTATCTCCAATTAACCACCAAAAAACCCAGAAATGGAGCTGTGGCTCAAGTGATAGAAAACTAGGACTTGAGCAAAATAAAACTCAGGGACAGCACCCTGGCTCTGAGTGAGTTCAAGCCACAGGACCAGCACCAAAAAAAAAAAAAAAGTTACTTAAGAAACAATGCACCGATGCACCATTTGAATGTATGTGTGCACAATTATCAATCACTCAGGTTCAGAAAGGAGTTAAGATAAAGCAGTCCCAGATGAACTTTCTAGCATTAGACAATTCCATTGACAAAGGAATTACTCGGCCAAAGCCACCATGAGATTGGCTGTATACACAGCATGACAAACTCCTAGACTAAGGCAGCTGATATTATCACTAGATAGAAGCTACACTAAGATCCTTTTCTTTCAAATTTGTTGGTAGCACATATCATAATTAAAATGTAATGCATTTACATGAATTTTTTTAAACCAAGCATTATTAAACTTTCTAATGCATTATACTTTGGAACGAACTGTATATTTGAATGGCAGGACCACCTTTATTTAAGAGTTAGTTTAACTCCCAACTTTTTTCTTTCTCAAGTAGCAAAACTCAGATATGAAAATGACCTTTCAGGAATCTTTCTCAAAATCTTCATCTTCAGTAGTTTTTGTTTCTTTCTCAAATTCTAAAAGAACCAAAAATCAAAAACCTCAAGATGTAAGAGTAAAATCTTCCATCTATTGAAATACAAACTTTTTCCCGAGGCTTTTATTTGGCTTACATTTCTACCCTAAAAAAAAATGATATCATTCACAAGGTTTTACACTATTATACTCTAAAACGGAGAGGGTTAAATGAGAAGAATATAATAGAGGGGATGAGCTTGTTCAAAGCATACTATATCCACGTAAGAAAATAGCACAAAGGAAGTGGAGCTATGGCTCAGAGTGATAAAGTGCCAGCTTTGAGCAAAACTCAGGGACAGCACTCAGGCCCAGAATTCAAGCTTCACGACCAAAAAAGAAAAAAGAGAAGAAAATAGCACAAAAAAAAAAATCCCTGGGGGCTGGGGATATGGCCTAGTGGCAAGAGTGCCTGCCTCATATATATGAGGCCCTGGGTTCGATTCCCCAGCACCACATATACAAAAAATGGCCAGAAGTGGCGCTGTGGCTCAAGTGGCAGAGTGCTGGCCTTGAGCAAAAAGAAGCCAGGGACAGTGCTCAGGCCCAGAGTCCAAGCCCAGGACTGGCCAAAAAAAAAAAAAAAATTCCCTGGGTTGGGAATATAGCTTACTGGTAGAGTGCTTGTCTCATATACATGAAGCCCTGGGTTTGATTCCTCAGCACCACATATACAGAAAAATCCAGAAGTGGCACTGTAGCTCCAGTGGTAGATTGCTAGCCTTGAGCAAAAAGAAGCCAGGGACTGTGCTCAGGCCCTGAGATGAAGCCTCAGGACTGGCCAAAAAAAAAAAAAAAAAGAAAGAAAAAGAAAAAAGAAAGAAATCCCTTTGCACTATATTGTATCAATCTATGGTTATAGCACAAAGAAATCCCTTTGTACTATTAATGTATACTAATAAAATATATTTCTAAGTTTTGCTACTTCTCATTGTTCCTTTTAGAACTTGTTTTCTTAAGGTTTCACTATGTAGTCTAGGTTGGCTTTAAACTTGAGATCCTTCTATGTCTCCAAATGTGGAGATGGGAGGCCTGTACCACCACAGTAAGTTAAAAAAAATAATTATTTCTCAAGGTTAGGAATGTGGCTTAAGCACAAGGTCCCGAGTTCAATCTTAATGATGCCTGTCATCATCTATAAACCCTTGCTACCCCTGCCTCCTAATTTTGGGGATCAAATTCAGGATCTTGAAAATCTCAGTTAAGTGTTCTACTATTGAATAACATTCCTACTCCTAAAAAGTTATGTTTTATCTTCTTTTTCTTCAGTACTGGTGCTTAAACACACCCACCCACTTGCTAGGTAGGCACTCTGCCATTTGCGCCTACAGCTCTAGTTCCTAAAGTTCTATCTTAACCTAGTACTCTAATAAAAACTCACAACAATGGAATTATAAGGCCCAAAGGCCAGGAGGCAGGGACAGGTGTTTGAGGAAACAAAAGGGAAAAACGTCTAGTTTCAAGGGATACTGTTGCTTTAAACTTTATTCCAACCAGGTACTCCTTTGGTCTAGCACTGAAAAAGTACAAATTACACACATCCTCACACTTTCAAAATATGCCAAAGAATTATTTATTAACACAGGACTTACAGATCACAAAAGAGAGTAGTACAGAGAGCTGGAAAAGGAAGTCATCAGAATAAGCATGCAGATCAGTATTTGCAGAGGGATATACTAAAGCAAGTTCAAAAAGGCACATTCACACAGAAAATGTCTAAATTGAAAAAAGACATCAAAAAGCAGCCAAATTAAAAAAAAGGTGCTGATTAAAATACAAGTTTTAATATCAAAGAAGAACTGCTTTACAGGTAGGTAGCTACATAAGTCTTGTTGACCGTTTGTGAAAGCTACAAATAAGAGTAAGCTCTTGCTGTCAACAAAACCAAATGATCTTAGTAACTAAACATCAAGATGTAGCAGTGCCAGAGATTAAATTTAGTCAGGGGAGAAAAGCAGACTCATTGAAATTATAAGCAGCAAGGGCTCAAAAGGCTAAATGTAATAATATGTAAAGAAATCAGGCAATGTTATTGGTATTATCTACCTTCCATACAAAGAATTATAGCAAGTGTTTAAGAGAGACAGTATCCCCTTCAGAGTTAAGTTAGGGTTTCTAAACAGGATTAAGGTCCACAGATAGTAATCTACTATGTTTTACTTCACCAGCCCACTTCTTATTTCTGCAACAAGATGTGCGTTTAACCCTTAAATTCACAAAGCAAGAGATACTGTGGAGAAAGTAAAACCACATGGTACTGAAGCATTGCCTGCCACTTGCCCTCTCTAATGCACTGATGTAGCAGTTCTGCTGAACAACAGCACAGGTGAAGCTGCTTGGTTAGTTATCAAACCCTTTTAACAACCGCTCTAAGGGGATACTGCTCCTTTCCAACAGGAGGGTTACAGATCAGTGGGAGGCAACAATCTGCTTTTAAGAGCATCGTCACTCTGAGAGAGTTGGTTTGAACAGGACAGGTTCCATTCTTGGAATGTTCCAAATGTACATAAAGAACATGAGCACAGATTGTTTCATCAGGTCCATCAGAAGAGCTCAGTTAAAAAACCAGTCTCCCCTCCCCAACTAAAATAGGGGAAAAGACACTCCAAAACTAGACTAGACCTATTTCATAAAGACATCTAACTTGGCACTGTGAAAGAATATAGATTTTCAGAAAAATAGCTTCTAATTAAAACTTTAGAGTTCAAAAAGCTAGCATATATGTTATGAGATTTTAAAATAAAAATCAAATACTATTGTTCAGAAGACAGAGCACTTTGCAACCAATTGCTATGGCTCAGTAGCTCACACACAAGAAGAAAAAAAATCACTGTATCAAACAACAGTAAATAAATAAAACAAATAAATAAATAGTAAAGGGCACAAGGAGCTCTTCAGACAGTCCATGGCACTCAGAAAACACCTCAGCAAGTTGCAATATGAAACATAAATAACATCTTTGCTAACTTGCTCCTAATTAAACATCCAGTTTAAGAAAACCTCCAACATATCAATAACCAACGAATGGACATCATTTTGGTTTCTGACTTACCAATTTAATGTATACAAAATCTACAGTACTTTACAATTTCTGCTTGGACCTGTAAACTTGGAAGTGTCTTATGTATCCTTCTCAGGTAAAAAAAACAACAACATAAAGAAAACAAAACCCTTCAAATGCATAACACATTTCTAGAACAATACAGTAATACTGAGACCACTTTCATTATTAAAGGCCACAAAATAGGTTTATCTCTCTATATACATATCAAAATTCAAACCAAAACAAAACAAAAACTAGACACTGGAAATCTACGTTTTGAGACAGAAAGTTGGACTGAACAATAAAATGCTACATGTAAATCCACAATGAATTTAAAGAAGGATCCCTAGAAAGATGCTTTCAAATATTTTATCAGAAAGTTAGTGGTTACCCTATTCTAGCATCTACAGATTTATTACAACCTAATACTTGCACACTCAAAACAGCACCTGGATTCCACTAATAACACAGGCCCTTCTCCTTGCCATGGTACATCTGTAAATAAATGCTTTCCCTCTCCTCCCCAAGGGATGTGGCAAGCTGCAATAAACTGGTTAGAAGCATTTACTTCCTTGGCTTACTTCTAAGAGCAGGTTCTTTAAACCAAACTGGCTACTATGTGGGCAGCTAATACACCCCAGAGAAGACAATATGAGAGGGAAACATTGATTTCACTCACCAAAACGAAGAAACACTGCTGACACGCATTAGTCCTTATAAAATGTCTGGCAACATGGGAGTTCATTGAGCAGTGGATTCTTATGTGATTCTGACACCAAAAGTTAGTATTGGATTTCAAAATTAAAAACATTTTGGCTATCCAATCTAAGTTTCAGAGTAGTCACAGTCCATATGCCCAAGTACCCATAGATTCAAATTTAACACTGCTTCAAAGAGACTGGCAACAGTGAGGTTAATTATTAGAAATTCATAAAGGTAAAGGACCAGCTCACCAGTCTTTTGTAAATTAACACACAAAGAATCATGTTTGAAATCTCCATCACCATCACCAGAGCAATCTCACCAATTCCTCACCTGCAGCAGGAGGGTGCTGGCCACTAACTGTTGGCAAATCCAAAGAGCTATCAGACATGACATGTTTAAGATCTCCTCCCACATCAGCCAATTTCATGTCAAACTGAACAGAAAGTGCATCTTCAGAGTCCTCCTTGCCGACACTGCTGCCACCAATGGAAGGGAGATCCAGGGACTTCACTGAAGCAGAGTCTTCTTTGGTGTGTCTGAAAGCCACTGCTTTCTCTCCCAGGGATTTGTCGGAGTTCATGGATGAAAATTTACTGGAGTGGAAGTCAGCAAAATCATCTTCACTTTTTCCAGAAGGAGTGTTATCTTTTAACTCTTCCATACCTAGTCCAGCTCCTTCAAGGGAAAGTTGCTTGAAGACATCGTACTTGGTAGATGCTGTAGTTGAGTTCTGTGCACTCTTTGCTGTGCTGCCTGAGTTGCTGGTGAGAGGCACAGGACTAGCTTCGTCCCTAAGGACATCATATTTGTCATCTGCCTTTTGCTCAGATGAAATGGAACTATTACTGAAAGCCATAAAATCTGCAAAGTCATCCTGTTCCCCAACAGATGCTGGACTTGAATATTCCCCAAAAAGATTGAATTCTCCAAAATCATCGGCCAAACTAGAAGTTTTAGTGGATGTCAGTGCTGTTGTAGTTGTGGCAGAAACCACTGGCTGAGGTCGTGCAGAAGCTGATTTGGATGTGCTAAATGCAGCTGAAAAGGCCAATGCTTTCTCACTGGTGCAATTAACAGAGGAAAACATATCTAGGTCTGCTAGGTTCAGAGGGCTTTTCACTTGTGTTTGATGTTTTGCTTGTGTAGTTCCTGAGGGGAAAGATACTGGAAAAGTGTCTTTTGTCGGTGGCTCTAGTGGTGATATACTATCGGCTGTTTTAAAATCTGTGAAACCATCATCAGTTCCTGTAGACCTGAATTCTGCAAAGCTGTCTCCTGAAAGATAAAAACATAGCCAAATAAGAACACTAAAACTAAAAAACATATAACGCACAACACATTAAACAGGAGTGCAATCGAACAGGCTTCTATCATTGGCTTGACAATAGTCAATTTAAGTCCTATGGAACACATGTTTCCACACTGACACCTAGTGATATGGAAATAGTCACTGTTCTGGAGATTTTCATCCTCTAGCCAATCAACCATACAACAGAACAGAAATAAGTGCTACAGGTTCCTGACATACATTGAAAGAGTAACCATTCAAAGATTAAAGCATGTTGTTACATGGAGGTGGTTGGGGAAGAGGAGGGACAGTGACAAAGAGGATGAGTCTGATCAAGGGGACATGTTAAGTACATCTGCACATATCAAAAATGAAACCCTCCTGCACAACTAATTGATGCTAATAAAAAGTGTGAGGGAGAAAAATGTTAAATTTTTAATCGGATGTACCAATGGAGCAGTACAAGAAGTCCTGCATCTAATATTCAGCATATACAATATACTTTGAATAACTAAGCTCTTTAAGAACTATACTGGGCATGGTGGTATATACTTGTAATCACAGCAGTTTTAAAGTTGAATCATGGAGAGACCATGAATCTGAGACCAGTCTGGTTTACATAGCAAGACCCTGTCTTAAAAAAAAAAATTGGGGGCTAGGAATATGGCTTAGTGGCAAGAGTGCTTGCCTTGTATACATGAAGCCCTGGGTTCAATTCCCCAGCACCACATACATAGAAAATGGCCAGAAGTGGCACTGTGGCTCAAGTGGCAGAGTGCTAGCCTTGAGCAAAAAGAAGCCAGGGACAGTGCTCAGGCCCTCAGTCCAAGCCCCAGGACTGGCAAAACAAATAAACAAATAAATAAATATGAAATACAAATAAATTAAAAAACATCAGAAGCTAGGGCTGTCATTCAGTGGTAAACTGAAGACACCGAATATACAAGGCCCTTGATTCCATGCCCAGTACGTAAGTAAATAAATACATAAATAATCTGTGTTCTTTCTCAAGTATATGGATGTATTATCTTAAAAGGAATTATTTTTTCTCCAGACAGGGTCTATGTAGCCCCAGGCTGCCTTTGAATTTAGCCTTCTGAGTACCGGGACTATTAAATGCATCCACCACCATGGGCCACAGGGTGAGTTTCAGAAAAGGCAGTTACTTGCTGGTAAAGCATTCTACATAGGGCACAACTTTAAAAAAGTCCTCTCCATACTGTTTAATAAACTGAATCTCACCCCCCAAACATGTATGAGCCTTTCTCAAAATCAGCTACCTCCCTGTTCTAACAAGCACTATTTCTTAAAAATCTGTGTTCATGATTCTTAATAGGGATTTTATTCTTTTTAATTATTAAACAGTATCTCTCACAGATACGATATTAGGATGCAGATGATTTCAGTTTTCTAAGTGCCTCAAGGTCTAACCCTAAAAGGTTAGAAAACCAAGGTAGTGAAAATGAAAGGTAAGTCAAATATAAATACAGCTAACTATTCTAGCTAACATCAATTGTTATTTAAAAACATAACTGCTATGCTGGCACTAGTAGCTCATGCCTAAAATCCTATCTACTCAAAAGGCTAAGATCTAAGGATCAAAGTTCAGAGGCAGCCCAGGTAGAAAAGTCTGAGACTCTATCTCTAAAATAATCAGTAAAAGAAAAAGCTGGACTGAAGGTGTGGTTGAAGTGGTAGAGCACCAGTAAGTGAGATAAGCTGAGTGAGAGAACAAAACTCTGAATTCAAGCTCTGGTAATATCATAAAATCAAACTAAGCAAAATAAGACATGACTGCTATTTCTGGAGATTTATAAATTAAAATACAAACTTTAATTTCCTCAGCCATTTTTTTTTTTTTTTTTTTTGCCAGTCCTGGGCCTTGGACTCAGGGCCTGAGCACTGTCCCTGGCTTCTTTTTGCTCAAGGCTAGCACTCTGCCACTTGAGCCACAGCGCCACTTCTGGCCATTTTCTGTATATGTGGTGCAGGGGAATCGAACCGAGGGCTTCATGTATACGAGGCAAGCACTCTTGCCACTAAGCCATATTCCCCAGCCCCTCCTCAGCCATTTTTAAGGTTCTATTTCCCCCTAAAATTAGATTATATAAACATATGAACCTAAAATTAGATATAGAAACAAATGACTATATGAAAAAGTATTTAAAACCAAAACTCAATTTTTTTTTTTTTTTTTTTTTTTTTTTACCAGTCCTGTGCTTGGACTCAGGGCCTGAGCACTGTCCCTGGCTTCTTTTTGCTCAAGGCTAGCACTCTGCCACTTGAGCCACAGCGCCACTTCTGGCCATTTTCTATATATGTGGTGCTGGGGAATCGAACCCAGGGCTATCATGTATACAAGGCAAGTGCTCTTGCCACTAGGCCATAGTCCCAGCCCAAAACTCAAAAATTTTAAATTGACATATAATTTAGGTGTGAAAAGTTGAGCTTGCAACATACTCTACATACTTTGACATAGCTGGTGAAAAAGCACTGGAAATGCTTTTTCTCCTTATTAGGATTAGGCTTTTTAATCTCTTAATGTAATACTGAACCCATCTGCTAGTAAAATTCATCAACACAAAACCACCTAATACTATTAAAGAAATTTTTAAGAAAAGCAACAGTCTGATTTCCTGTAATTTGTTTTCAAGACATATTACTAATAAAATTAAAGTCAATTTCACAAATTGACAGGAGATGCAAATGTAAAGTATGTAAAAGTCATGCTAAAGTTTTAGACAAGTATATCATGAACTGTATTTGTTTTTTCTGTAAGCCAATTTACCACAGCCTGAATTTTTTTTTTTTTCCCATTCTGGAGCTTGAACTTAGGGTCTGGGTGCTCTCCCTGAGCCTCTTTGTGTTCAAGGCTAGTGCTCTACTTCTTGAGCAACAGTGCCACTTATAGCTTTTTGTGAGTAGTTTATTGGAGATAAGAGCCTCATGAGTGGCTAGAATTATAGGCATGAGTCACCAGCACCCAGCTCAGCCTAAACCTTTGATGCAATGCTTTGAAATATCTGTGAAATTGACAAATTTTGCTTTATTTTAAAAAAATAAATCATCACAGCAAACTAAACTTACTGATGAATTGTAAGTTTTCCATCAGAAATGTAAACTGGATGAAAGAATTAGAAGGAAATAAAATGGGTGGGTTTATAATTTAAAAAACAAAGGGACTATTTTGGCAAATAAGTTAGATGCAGTCATTGGAAGCTTGCATATCAGAAGGCACACAATATATTACTTCACAGGTTGACTTGTAAATTCTTATGTTTCTGTCTTGACTTGGCACTTGTTTTGGGGCTTGAACTCAGGACCCAGGCACTGTCCCTGTCAAGACTAGTGCTCTACCACTTGAGTCACAGCACCACTTCTGTTTTTTTTTTTTGTTTTTTTTTTTTTTGAGCGGTTAATTGGAAATAAGAGACTTCTTTTCTGCCCTGGCTGACTTCTAATTGGATTCTCAGATCTCAGTCTCCTGAGTAGATAGGACTACAGGAGTAAGCCAAAGGCACCCAGCTTGATTTGTCACTTTGTTAGCCCTAAAAACAACAACAAAAAATCTCAAGTACTTTTTTTTTTTTTGCGCCAGTCCTGGGCCTTGGACTCAGGGCCTGAGCACTGTCCCTGGCTTCTTTTTGCTCAAGGCTAGCACTCTGCCAACTTGAGCCACAGCGCCACTTCTGGCCATTTTCTGTATATGTGGTGCTGGGGAATTGAACCCAGGGCCTCATGTATATGAGGCAAGCACTCTTGCCACTAGGCCATATTTCCAGCCCCTCAAGTACTTTTTTTTTTTTTTAAACTAAAGCTTCAATAAGAAGTGATCAGTCTTCCTTTCTATTTTCCAGTCTTACTAAGTAGCCCATATTAACCTTGAACTCATGTTCCTGCTGACTTATCTTTAAGCCACTTCAGTGCTAGGATTACAGGTTATGCTTCACCAAGTCTGGCTTATACCAATGGATTTTTCAAATAAAATATATACATTAAAATACACACATTATTTAGGAGAATAAAACATTTTCCCCTAAAATGAATATGTCAGTAACTCTTCTTAGAAGGATTAAAGTCAAGAAAGGAGCATTATCTAAATATCACAATGCAATACTTTTATATGATTAATATACTGTAATAAAAAGTAAAGTCAAGAAAGGAATAAAAAGTAAAGTCAAGAAAGGAATGAAAGTAAGCAAACAAAAAGGGCAACAAACTGGGACTTCATTCAGGACTGAAAGAAGCAGTACTAAAGCACTGCTTATATTCTGTTCTTTATTGTCCTTTATAAGAGTAATATATATGACATGATCATTAATACTATATCACATAAAGAACCCTGATATTAAACCAGGCTCTTGCCAGGTGTAGTGGCTCATGCCTGTATTATCAGCTACTCATGAGATAGAGATTGGAGGATGAAGGTTAGCCTGAGAAAAAATTTCAAAAGATTCTGACCATCAGAGGCCATGACGGTAATCCTAGCTACTTAGGAGGCTGAAGTCTGGAGGATCTTAGTTAGAGGCCAGCCTAGGTAGAAAAATTCACAAGACTCACATCTAAAAAAAATTTTTTTTATTGTCAAAGTATGATACAGAGGGGCTACAGATTCATATGAAAGGCAGTGAGTACATTTCTTGTTCTACTTGTTACCTCCTCCCTCATGTCCCCCCTCCCCCATCCTCCTTTCCCTCTCCCCACAAGAGTTGGGCAGTTGGTTTACACCAAATGGTTTCTAAGTGTTGCTTTATGAATGGTTTGTCTTTTTGTTCTTTGTCTCTCGATCCTTGTATTCCCTCTCCCTTCCCCAGTTCTACTACTCTCTTTCTTTCTTTCTTTCTTTCTTTCTTTCTTTCTTTCTTTCTTTCTTTCTTTCTCTTTCTTTCTTTCTTTCTTTCTTTCTTTCTTTCTTTCTTTCTTTCTTTCTTTCTTTCTTTCTTTCTTTCTTTCTTTCTTTCTTTCTTTCTTTCTTTCTTTCTTTCTTTCTTCTTCTTTCTTTCTTTCTTTCTTTCTTTCTTTCTTTCTTTCTTTCTTTCTTTCTTTCTTTCTTTTCTGCCAGTCTGGGGCTTGAACTCAGGCCTGAGCACTGTCCCTGGCTTCTTTTTGCTCAAGGCTAGCACTCTACCCCTTGATCACAGCACCACTTCTGGCCATTTTCTATATGTGGTCTGAGGAATCAAACCCAGGGCTTCATGTATATGAGACAAGCACTCTTGCCACTAGGCCATATTTCCTGCCCCCCTCCACATCTAAAATTGCCAGTAAGAAAGTAGAGCTGGAGGCATGGTTCAAGTAGTAGAGTAGCGGCTTAGCAAAAGGGGGTGCCCAGAGTTCAAACCCTAGTACTGAAAGGAAGAAAGAGAGAGACAGAGACAGAGACAGAGATAGAGAGACAGAGGGAAGGGGAAGGGAGGAAACAACTAGTAGTTGAGTGCAATGATATGTACCTGTCATTTCAGCTACTGGGAGATGTGATGGTGGTCCAAGCCAGCCTAGGCATAAATGTGAGACCCTACCCTAAAATCAGATAAAGTAAAAAGGAGTAGGGGTATGGCTCAAGTGGTAGAGTTCCTGTCTAATAAGCACAGGACTCTGAGTTCAACTCCTCAACATTATCCAAAAACAAATGAAAAACAAAAGCAACACTCCTGGTTTGCTGAGTGCTGGTGGCTCATGCCTGTAATCCTAGCTACTCAGGAGGCTGAGATCTTAGAATCACAGTTCAAAGCCAACTGGAGCAAGAAAGTTTGTGAGAGTCTTGTCTCCAATTTACCAACAGACAATGGGAAATGGTGCTGTGGCTCAAAGTGGTGGAGCATTAGCCTTGAATAAAAGAGATCAGAGGGGCTGGGAATATGGCCTAGTGGCAAGAACGCTTGCCTCGTATACATGAAGCCCTGGGTCCGATTCCTCAGCACCACATATATAGAAAAAGCTGGAAGTGGCTCTGTGGCTCAAGTGGCAGAGTACTAGCCTTGAGCAAAAAAAAAAAAAAAAAGAAAAGAAAAGAAAAGAATCCAGGGACAGTGTTCAGGCCCTGAGTTCAAGCCCCGGGACTGGCAAAAAAAAAAAAAAAAAAAGAGCCCAGGGACAGCACCCAGGTCCTGAGTTCAAACCCCATGGCTGAAATATATATACACATACACATATATGTATACATATACCCTGGCTTTTTATTCCAAACTTGCCATAACCCTAAGCTACTCAGTAAGTTGACATCTGGAGAATCATAATTTAAAGTCATCCCAGGAAGAAAAGTACAAGAGACTGTAGCTCTACTTAATCAGCAGAAAAGTTGGGCTAGAGGTGTGGCTCAAGTAGTAAAGCGTCAGTTGATCAAGCAAGCTCAACAACTGTGAGTTCAAACCGTGGTAATGAAAAAAAATTCCTCTACAGTTCATGTTTGTACTCTTAACTAAGAAGGGCGCTGAACAAGAAATAGCTGTTATATCCTAAGGACTTAGATGAAGCCCACAAAATATTTCTGGAACCTAAGAGATATAAGGAATTGAACATTGTGGTTTTCCCTTTTTTAGAGATACTTAAGCAGTATGGTATCATCTCCCACACCCCAAGCAAGATGGTAGTACAGTTTCCAGGAGGAAAGCCAACCTGGGCAGACAAATCCAAGGGACTCTTATCTCCACTGAACCAGTGAAAAGCTGAATATAAAGGTGTGGCTCAAATGGCAGAGCACTAGCTTTGAGTGGAGGGGAAAAAGGTTAAGATATCGCACAAAGTCCTGTGTTCAAGCCCAAGTATCAGCAAAAACAAACAAATAAACAAATTTCATTGAATTCAGGGCCTACTGTTTGTCAGGTAAGCATTCTATCACTTGATCCATGCTCCCAGTCACAAAGTATTTTTAATAAATATATTCTAGCATGTCTTTTAAATGATGAACAAGAAACCAAAAATCAAAAACAAAATGGGACTGGAGGCATGGCTAACATAGTAGAGTGCTTGCTTGGCAGTGCAATGCCTTTGGGTTCAAACCTCAGTAACACCAAGTATTAGTATTACTACTACTACTACTACTACTACTGCTACTACTACTACTAGAAGTAATGCTGCCAGATGCCCCACAGCAGTAACAGGATTGTTTTTAAAGATGTGTCTTTTGAACAGTTCAGATTGGTTCACTGATTTTGTTCATAGTTCAAGTCTTACTGAACATTACCATAAACAAAGCTCATCACAGCTGTTCATTGATATAGGATTCTAAGTTGGATTGTGGATGTCCAATAAAAGGACATGTACTATAGTCTGAGGAGACTGCACTGATGTGAGATTTGTCCTAAATTTTAGGAAATGATTTCTAATAACTGGGCTACATTTGCCTACTGCTATAATAGTTACTATTTATTAAACATAATAGACACCAATTAAGGTTTTCTGATTTAAAATATTTACAGTTTAAATATCTATTAAAATATCATTATTTTACCCATCATGATTTTTTTTCTCCAAACAAAACATGCATATAGGGCTGGGGATATAGCCTAGTGGCAAGAGTGCCTGCCTCGGATACACGAGGCCCTAGGTTCGATTCCCCAGCACCACATATACAGAAAACGGCCAGAAGCGGCGCTGTGGCTCAAGTGGCAGAGTGCTAGCCTTGAGCGGAAAGAAGCCAGGGACAGTGCTCAGGCCCTGAGTCCAAGGCCCAGGACTGGCCAAAAAAAAAAAAAAAAAACATGCATATAATGAAGTAATGTCCAGGAGTATCCCTGAATGAACTGTCATCAGTTCCCTTTAGGACTCAGATATAGTTCAGTAGTAGAAAGCTTTATTGCTATGTATAAGGCTCAGGTACCATCCTCAGGACCATCAATTAAAAAAAAAAGAATAAAAAAACTTACCTACAGATTTACTCTCTGTTGTCTGTTCAAGTTCTCTGAAAGCACTATACTTATCACCAGGTTCTATGATGGAAAGACAGAAGCTCAATTATGGTTAGGAACCTTGTAATCACATCTCAAGGAAGCAAGGGAGATGGGTTAAACAAATACACACTTTGTATCACATGTACAGTACTTTATCTACTTACTACAAAAGACTATCAACGATTAATACAACTCAATATTACATTCACAGATTTATGAATTTAATCAACATTTTTACCTCCAAATGGAACAGTATTTTCGGAGGACTTTTCAGCTGTAATTCCTTTAAATGCAGCGTATTTATCTACTGAAGTCATAACTTTAGTTCCAGGAAGTGGCATCAACAAAGAGGAGGTACTAAACAAAAAAAGAACACATCTTAATAATCAGAACATCAAGTCATTCCCTTGTCATCAAACAGAATCTTAGAATATGGCAAACAAGTACTAAGCCAGAACTGTAGAACTCAGAAACTATATTCACATTCCTCAAAGGACTGTAAATAATATTTTTTAGGGCTGGGGATATAGCCTAGTGGCAAGAGTGCCTGCCTCAGATACACGAGGCCCTAGGTTCGATTCCCCAGCACCACATTATACAGAAAACGGCCAGAAGCGGCGCTGTGGCTCAAGTGGCGGAGTGCTAGCCTTGAGCGGGAAGAAGCCAGGGACAGTGCTCAGGCCCTGAGTCCAAGGCCCAGGACTGGCCAAAAAAAAAAAGAATAATATTTTTTACTTGAAAAAGTTGGGGCAACAAACAAGCAATATACTTTTTCAAGTAACTGAAGAGAAGTTAGAGGGATTCAGACCTCAGCATCTCTTTAAGCCCTAATAATGACTGAAATGGCATTGGAAATAGAATACTAAAGAATGGAGACCTCCTGAAATTTTAAGGTTTGTAAAACTATAAAAATGCACCACTGCAAAAAAAACCAACAAAACAAAACAAAAAAACCCATACACCACTGCAAAAAACAAAACAAAACAAAACAAAAAACCCATACACCCAGCTGGGCACCAGTAGCTTATGTCTGTCATCCTAGCTACTCAGGAGGTTGAGATCTGAGGATCACAGTTCAAAGCCAGCCTGGTCAGGAAAGTTTGGGAGACTCTTGTCTCCAGTTAAACACCAGAAAGAAAAAAGTGGAGCTGTGCTCAGTGGCAAAACACTAGCACTGTGCATACAAGCTTAGAAACAGTGTCCAGACTCTGAGTTCAAGAACAAAACTAAAAAATATACATCATGCCAGGCACTGATGGCTCTTGTCTATAATCCTAGCTACTCAGGAGGCTGAGAGCTGAAGATCATGGGCTTGCCAGGTAAGAAAGTCCATGAGACTCTTATCTCCAAAAAACCACTCAGAAAAAGCCAGAAGTGATACTGTAGCTCAAATGGTAGATGCTAGCCTTGAGCACTACGAGGCTCACGGACAGTGCCCAGGCCCCTGAGTTTCAAGCCCCAGACTGGCAAAAAATAAAATAAACACACACACACACACACACACTCCTTAAAACACATTGCATTAACCTTATTATCAAATATTTCCTAAATGAACTCAGAGTATAGATGTAGAAGTTAACAACCTACTTATGAAATGCTGTCTAAGCCAAGACGTAAATTGTTTTTTAAATTGTATTACATTGCTTTCTGGAAGCTTGTATATCTGATAAGAAGTGATATATTTAATGTAATTTGCCTTTTTACAGGAATCACATGGGTGGTTCCAAAAGGTGTTTTTATAGCACAACAATAATCATTTCCAAATTAGACACTTTCATTTGTGGTGAAAGCATCCATCACTGCATGGAAAATAGTCTTAAACACATCCTATAAAAGCACTGCTTTTTTCTCTTATCACACCTGGGCAGCTCCTGGAAGAAATACCTTTACATGATTACATCCCACCACCAGTTTGTGTCATTCAATACCACACGCAGTTATAGAAACAGGTATCTATTATGCTCTTTACCCTGAAGCAAAAATCTTTCCATAGCCATTTAAATTTTCTTATCAGTGACCTACAAGCAAGGTAAAAACTAGGCTGTCATACATGCATGCTAATGGGGTCCCACAATGCTAAAGCACTTAGTGATTTAGTGACATCCAGTATTAAAATTCCATATCACCACCAAGCAGCTGCTCCATGCTTGATCTTGACAAATGCAATAGGTTACCATCTATGCATTATACTTTTAAGGTTCCACAAGTAATTAAACTACTGCTCACTATACAGCATGTTACATTGGAAAAAAGACAGTGTTTAAAGAAAAAAACCCATGAAGGTGTATGGTCTACTTTTCATGATAATCCAATTTTAGCTAAAGTTTTTTAGTTTTTGGCCAGTCCTGAGGACTTGGAACTTAGGGCCTGAGTGCTGTCCCTGGCTTCTTTTTGCTCAAGGCTAGCACTCTTCCTCTTTAGCCACAGTGCCACTTCTGGCTTTTTCTGTATATGTGCTGCTGAGGAATCAAACCCAGGCCTTCACGCATGCTAGGCAAGCACTCTACTGCTAAGCCACATTCACAGCCCTTAGCTATGGTTTTTTTTAAAGCTCGCTGGCAAAAAATTTCTTCTATGTGTGCCCTTTAATTGAATAAGATTAATTTTGAAAATGATGGGAGCTAAAATTGCAGATGGATGAAAAGCAGAGAAAGAGTAAAAACATGCACTGGGTACAGTGGGTCATGCTTGTCACCCCAGCTCTGGAGGAGGTAATCTGGATGATTATGATTTGAAACCAGTTCAGGCAAAAAGCCAGCAAAACCCCCATGTCAACCAATAAGCCAGGCATAATGGTGTTTGCCTGTGGTTTCAATTATGTCAGAGGCTATAGGCAGGATGATTTTAGTCCAGGCTAGCCCAACCAAAAATGTGAGACACAATCTAAAGACAGTCTAAAACAGGTAAAGGATGGAGATGTGACTCAAGTGGCAGAGCACTGGAGTAGCAAATGTAAGGCCAGAAAAAAAAAAAAGTAAAAGTATGTCTAAAAAAGGAATAACCAAGGAACATACTAGAGTAAGAGGTGCTCATTTCTGATTCTTGCTTCTTGTAAATGCGCCTTTCTCAATGATTAAATGCAATGTTAAAAATGCCCAACTCTCTCTTACCTGTTTCCATGCTGAGAATGACTTGTTTTTGAGGAAGTGGGCATCTCTTGAAAATCAGAGAATGAATCATCCAGGGATCCTGACTTAGAAGCATCTTGAAAATCTTGAAAGTCATCTTCTTCTGGTTTTCCCACCTAGATTTAGAGGCCATTTAAAGAGAAAGCACAAACTTGATCAAATCTCCAATGGTCAACCTCAAAGACGACCACTTAAATTTCTCAATTTGGTTACCATTATGTAATTTTAGAACTTTTTTTTGTTGTTATTTGTAATGCCAGGGTTCAATCCCAGGGCCTTGTACCCATTAGGCAAATGCTCTACATCCTCAGCCCAGAAATTTCCTTTTAGACGTACAACTCAAATGTTTTGCATTTTCAAATATTCTCTAGTACAAATGGTAAAAAAATTAAACAGCTAATCAATATATTTTTAAAATACTGAATCATATTTATTGAGTTACTGAGAGCTTGCTATCTAAAGTAATGTTTTATGCATGTTTATAAATTATAAAAGTAACATAAGCTCCTTATAAGCCATCATATACAAGTAAATACTAAGTCCATGATTCATTTTGTTAACTTGTTTTATATAACAAGCTTACATTACCTAGCACTTAAAAAAATGTAATTATAGGGGGCTGGGGATATGGCCTAGTGGCAAGAGAGCTTGCCTCGTATACATGAGGCCCTGGGTTCGATTCCCCAGCACCACATATACAGAAAACGGCCAGAAATGGCGCTATGGCTCAAGTGGCAGAGTGCTAGCCTTGAGCAAAAAGGAAGCCAGGGACAGTGCTCAGGCCCTGAGTCCAAGGCCCAGGACTGGCCAAAAAAAAAAAAAATGTAATTATAAACCCCAGGGAGATGCTGAGGATTCATCAAGAGGCTGAGGAAAGAAGATGGTGAGTTTGAAGCCAGCCTAGGCTATTTAGCAAAACTCTTGTGTCTCCTTTATGATGGCCACTGGTGGTTCAGGTCATTAATCCAAGCTACTCTGGAGGCTGAGGCATGGAGACTGAGTTTGGAGCCAGTCTGGACAGAAAAATCTCCATTTCTAATTAGCCAGCAAAGTGCCAGATTGGAGTCATGGCGCAAATAGCAGAGCACCATCTGTGGGCAAGAAAGTCAAGTGAGAATACAGGCCCTGAGTTCAAACCTCTATAATCAGTGCATGGAGGAGTGTGTGTGCACACACAAAAAGCAAAACCAAAAAATTTTATTAACCACCCAACTTTTTTAGGCTTGATGTTTAAAATATATATTCTATAAAGAACGATAAACCTTCACCCCAAACTCAAATACTTAATGCTTTAGAAATATCTTCATGCTTAATGAAAACTAAATTTTATACTATTTTAATACTGATTCCGTTTTTATTTTTTTATTTTCTGCAGTTCTGGGAACCCAGAGCCTTGTGAATGAGCTATACTCTCATCCCCAAAGCTATTTAAGTTCAAGTCTCCATAATAATCTACCAGGGTGACTGCTTGGAAGAAAAGTTGTACTCTGATGTACTCTTGGAGATTATTTAGAATATGCATTGTTTCTCCACTTACCTGATTTGCTGAGTATGTTGGCATGAAGCCACTGGAAGCTGGGGCTGCAGCTCCGCTCACTGGTCCAACAAGGTTAATGCCCATGACAGGCTGTCCAAGGTTAAGGGGCACAGAGCCTGCAGGACCTGAAGGTATCACAGGAGGCTGACTCACTGGGGTAGGCAGTGGCATAGAAAAGCCACTCAGAGTTGGAACTGGGGCTGCTGGGAACTGATTTAAAGCATCAGGACTCATGGCAGGAACACCTCTCTATTATTGATGAGAAGAAAATGGAAATATTTTAGAAGAGAAAAATGCAGCCAAAATCTCATAGAAGAGACCAAAACATTAAATCTGTAGTTCTCCTATTGTGTTCACTCTGACTCTTTTACTGACTCCTAAATTCATGAATCTGATACAGGAAAAAAAGTAACAAGGCAAACCTAATACACAGCAAAGAAATGGCCAACACACATTAATTCTGATCTTGGGCTGGGAATATGGCCTAGTGGCAAGAGCGCTTGCCTCCTACACATGAAGCTCTCGGTTGGATTCCCCAGCACCACATATATGGAAAACGGCCAGAAGGGGCGCTGTGGCTCAGGTGGCAGAGTGCTAGCCTTGAGCGGGAAGAAGCTAGGGATGGTGCTCAGGCCCTTAGTCCAAGGCCCAGGACTGGCAAAAAACAAAAACAAAGACAAAAACAAAAACAAAAAAAACATTAATTCTGATCTTTCTATCTGACAAATTATTAATTTGCTATAATCAAATGATTTAGACTTGCTCTGAAAGAAAATATGCTATCAGTCTGTGCATACTTTAAGGGATAGTGAAGAAGGACTTGAAAGGACACAGAGCAATTAGCTTTCAAGTTCAAGAGGAACACAGCAAGGCTGGAGATAAACATATACTAAACAAAAGGATAACTTGCTAATATGTATACTCCAAAAACTACACATTTAAAAAATACTGTATCCTATAAATGATCTCAACTTTTTTTTTTTTTTTTGGCCAGTCCTGGGCCTTGGATTCAGGGCCTGAGCACTGTCCCTGGCTTCTTCCCGCTCAAGGCTAGCACTCTGCCACTTGAGCCACAGCGCCGCTTCTGGCCGTTTTCTGCATATGTGGTGCTGGGGAATCGAACCTAGGGCCTCGTGTATCCGAGGCAGGCACTCTTGCCACTAGGCTACATCCCCAGCCCTGATCTCAACTTTAATGTATAATGAATTCTATGTGGCTGTAGTCAAGTAAAAATCATATTCTTTCAATTTATATGGAAAGTCATTTGGTGTAACCTAAATGTTTTCTACCTGTGTTACTGCTATCATGGCGAGAACAGTATAAAGTTCTTCTTTAGTAAGTTTGCCAGGTGTAGTTCGGTTAGCTAAGGCCCATATCTGTCCAAGCGTTTCCCTGGGAAGTCCAGATGACATCAGAATGGGATAAAGTTTAGCAGTATCTATTCCAGTTGGAGTCATTGTGGTTTCAAAAATTTTCTTATAGGCATCTATTAAAAGAAAGACCATATTATAAATGCAAATACATGTTCAGTGGTTGTCATGGCCATTGTTGATATACAAGAGTAATCTCAAATCAAATTGCTTTCATAGAACTGAAGTCACAACAGAGAATAAAATGTCATAAAGAAATTCAAGAGGAAACGATCCAGCAGAAAATTAAAAGTCTGGAACCCAGAACAGAGGTAAGGGCTTGATTCTAGAAGATTTGGGGCTGAAGGTTAAGATAAAGTCTTAGAATTCAGAAGACTAAGGACTGGAAATATGGCCTAGTAGTAGAGTCCTTGCCTCATATACATGAAGCCCTGGGTTCGATTCCTCAGTACCACATACATAGAAAAAGCCAGAAATGGCACTGTGGCTCAAGTGGTAGAGTGCTATCCTTGAGCAAAAAGAAGCCAGGGCTAGTCTGTGCTCAGGCCCTGAGTTCAAGCCCCATGACTGGCAAAAAAAAAAAAAAATTCATGGGACTATTATAGCAATATTTTGTGTTTTTTCTATTTTCTGGATATAAATAGTAATAGCAATAATAAGATGGGGTGGAATAAGCAGAGGCCTGGACTATATCAAGTACCTTTCTCTTGGCCTAATGAGTAAGAAAGAGGCTGAGAGGGGTAAGACCAAAGGAGGTGCTTTGGAACACAGGCTGCAGGCTTAAAGTCACTATAGGGAAGCTCAACCAGTGTTTGCAAAAGGAGAGACAGTGATTTTTCACAGTAACTTGGGTTTCAAATGGACAAAGTAGGAAAAGCTGTTAGAGATAAAATTACCAAAAAGAATTGAGGATGCTGGATAAATTTGTGCTGGTATTTTAGGACTTATGATATCGAACATGGGTTTGCACCAGTGTTATTGTCTAATTTTATAACCTACAAACATACCAGCTACCCAGGGACAAGTATGAATTTAGTCCATATGGGCTGTTGACCCCTTCTAAGATTGTAGTATATGTACTCTTAAGTCAGTGTGTTTCAACTTTGAAGTATTTACTTCATTCCTGAACATGTAATATATTTGCAAACTTCTTAATTTGCAGCAATAATTTAGAAAATACCTATTTAAACACAAATTGTATTAGGTGTCATCAGAGAACACAGCAATATTTGGTATGTTGCAAGCTTGAAGGTAACTTAAGCTTGAAATAGTTGGTCCATTAGCTGTATCAGATGGATATGAATTTGCCTCCTCCTTCACTTTGTGTCAAGAGCTAAAACTGTGAACCTTTATTGTTGGGTAATAATGGAAAATAAGATTTATTTTCAAGTTAAAAAAAGAAGAATTAAGGATGCTAATGCACGTACACACTCTCAAACAGTTATTTGCTATTTATCTGAAATTCAAATTTCAGACATGCTTGTTTGTTAAACCTGGCAGGCCCAAAGAATTGTTGAAAATGAGTGAGCATGGCTCAAGGAGACAGAAAAAAGTTTAAAACAAGATATAGAATGGGGAGCTAAGAAAACCATTTACTGCCAGGGCGCCACTAGCTTACACCTGTAACCCTAGCTATTCAGGAGGCTGAGATATGAGGATCATGGTCCCAAGCCAGCCCAGGCAGGAAAGTCCACGAGACTCTTATCTCCAACTAATCACCAGAAAACTGAAGTGGGCTATGGCTTAAGTGGTTTAGCTCTAGCCATGAGCTGAAGAGCTCAGGGACAGCGCCCAGGTCCAGAGTTCAAGCCCCAGACCAACAGGAAAAAAAAAACAAAAAACCCACCCAACCAAAGAAGAAAACTTGTAAGCCTCCCAAATGCTGGGATTTTATTGATTGGTATAAGAGCCTGTAATCACAGCTACTCGGATGGTGGGGTTTGGGAGGATTGAGGTTCAAGGCCAAAGGAAGAAGTCACCAAGACCCATCTCAATGAACAAGGTGGATGTGGTGGTATATATCTGTAACACCAGCTTCACAGGAGACATATGAGGATAGAGGTCAAGAGTGAAAATCTGAGACCCTACCTGAAAAATAACTTAAAAAGTAATAGACTACATGCCTAGCAAATCCAAGGCTCTGAGTTCAAATCCCAGAGCACAAGAAAAAAAAATTCTCAGCCAGGTGTGGTGACACATGTGTGACCTCAGTTACTTAGTAGATGGTGGTAGGAGGATTGCAAGCTCAAAGTCAGTATGGGAAAAGTTAGCATGACCTTATTTCAAAACTGAAAATAAAGGGCTAGTTGCATAGTTCAAGTGGCAGAGGGCTTACCTAGCAAGTGTGAGGCCTTGGAATAAATTCCTAGCACTATAAAATATGATAAAATATTATTGTTCTTTTTAACACAGCTAAAACACATAGAATATAAAAGATCTTTGTGAACAGCTTTTAATTTTTATTTATTTTTGAGATGAGTAATTACTACATAATCCAGGCTGGCCTTGCACTCATGATCATCTTACCTCAACCCCTTGAATGCTGGGATTTACAGAAGTGCACTACCACACCTAGTTTAAGAAAGCTTTTATCAACAAAATTATATGATGTTCAATAAAATACTAAAGGGTTGGGAATATGGCCTAGTGGTAAAGTGCTTGCCTCATACATGAAACCCTGGGTTCAATTCCTCAGCACCACATATATAGAAAAAAAAAGCCAGAAGTGGCGCTGTGGCTCAAGAGGTAGAGTGGTAGCCTTGAGCAAAAAGAAGCCAGGGACAGTGCTCAGGCCCTGTATCCACGCCCCAGGACTAGCAACAAAAACAAAACAAATAAATAAAATATTAAAGCAAAGCATTTCTCTAGCACTTATATAGTTATTTCATATACAAGATCATTTTATTTACTCTTTCAGAAAAAAAAGATGTGACAATTCCTTTTGCATATTTTGTGACCACAACAGTAAATACTTACAACTATAAGCTATAACAGTTAAAGCAAAATAGCAGATGGGAATGCTGGGAAAATAAAAAACTTTTGTTACCTGGAACCAAATTCTCATTGTAAATCCAAGGAGGCATTCTGGGCTGAACTGGATCCTGTGAGGGAAATACTCCCACACCTAGGAGATAACAACATTCAATGGATATCATGGTCCATGGAAAAGATGGGGAGAAAAATCACACAGAGTCAAGCTTTTTATAAAGATGAGCACTGGCTGGAGACACTAGAAAAAAGTCACCAATACAACTTAAGTATTTGGTTTCAGACAACTCTTGTACAGTAAGCATATCCTCAAGAGTAAATTAAAATGAGCTGTCCCAAATCACTATTCGGAATCATGTGAGGCTTGCACCATTTTGTGTGTATTACTAATTAAAAAAATTGTGATAGGTGGCTTAAAATTCTAAATGTAAGAAATTTAATGGCCTAAATTTATTTGCAGACTTTAATATGTTCTTCACCAATCCAATTTTTTTTGTCGGTCATGAGGCTTGAACTCAGGGCCTGGGATCTGTCCCTGAGTTCTTTTACTCAAGGCTAGTGCTCTACCACTTCGACCCATAGCACCATTTCTGTTGAGGGCTTAGTTGGAAATAAGTGTCTCACAGGGACTTTTCTTTCTGGGCTGGCTTCAAACTACAATCCTCAGATCTCAGACCCCTGAGTTGCTAAGATTATAGGAGTTAGCCACTAGCACCAGGCCAATCCAACATTTTTTAACCTGAATATGGCATTGCTGCCTTACATAGGATTTGGCAGCTCACCCCTCCCCCAGTTAAATATCCTCTAGAAGTTTGTCTTAAGTCTACTCACATGCTAATTCATCTCTGTAATTTATAAAACTTGGATATGTGTGTGTGTGTGTGTGTGTGTGTGTGTGTGTGTGTGTGTGTGTGTGTGTGTGTGTATGTTGAGGACTGAACTCAGGGTCAAGTCTACCACTGTGCTATACTCCCACCCCAAATTGTATGCATGTATGTGTGTATGTATGTATGCATGCATATGTATGTATGTATGTATGTATGTATGTATGTATGTATGTGATACTGGACACCAAACCCAGGGCCTGGGTATGTTAGGTAATGTCCTCTAGAACTGAACTATACCCCTAGACCTCAAATTTGGATTTTTAATTCATTTTTGGTGCTAGTCCTGGGGCTTGAACTCAGGGCCTGGGAACTGTCCTTGAGTTTCTTTTTGCTCAAGGCTAGCGCTCTGTCACTTGAGCCACAGTGTCACTTGCCAAAATTTGGATCTTTATGGCAGCAATGTTCCCTTGTTTTTTGGGACAGTAACTGGATCTCACTATGTAGCTCAGGCTAGCCTGTAAACCCACATCCTCCCTGTCACTGAGTGCTGGGATTGCAGATGTTTGTCACTGTAACTAGTTATGATTTTTTTTTTTTTTTTTTTTTGCCAGTCCTGGGCCTTGGACTCAAGGCCTGAGCATTGTCCCTGGCTTCTTTTTGCTCAAGGCTAGCACTCTGCCACTTGAGCCACAGCGCCACTTCTGGCCATTTTCTCTATACGTGGTGCTGGGGAATCGAACCCAGGGCTTCATGTATACAAGGCAAGCACTCTTGCCATAGGCCATATTCCCAGCCCCCCTAGAAGAAAAAAAAAAGCTGTATTATCATTGGTGACTTTTCTAGTTATCTTTTAACTTTCCTGGAGGAACAGTAAGTGTAAGAGGGGAAGAAAGAGAGCTAGCTTTTATAAAAGGAAAGAAAATGCAAGTTAAGAATGATTCCGATTAAGAAAAGTGATCATCAAAATTGTGTTTTGAAAAGGAATAATACAGTGTGTTGAAAGGATTCGGAGCAAAATTTTAGGGGTTAATTGGAGAAAGGACTGTATTAAATATACTTTAAGCAAAAATTTTAAGCAGCAAAATCAAGCAGCATTTATCTTCAGATTAATGCTTAAAATGTTAGCATTTGAGCAGCATTTGGTTAAACACATTTTTTTCTGAATGTTTCTTGAGCTCACCACTCTCTTCAAGGGACCGTGTTTGGTGTGAAGTCTTTTCTGGCTCTGCAGGGGTGGTACCATTTACACATCCGTCTATGGCAACCCCGTTACTGGCCGTTAAACTGGGACAGTTCTTACTGGAACCTGGGTCTAAGGCTTTGTGCCCAACTTCAGAAGTATTTAATTTAACTTGTTCCTGCCCAGATGTACTTATATCGCAAGACACTAGGAGCTTCTCCTCCAAGGAAGGGCCTAAACAAACAGCACGAAGGATTATTTGTATATAGCTACATATTTCCAGTCATTTCAATCATCCCTTTCCACCCTCACATTCTAAAGGGATGGCCCTGCACGTGTAATAGATATGGAATAATTTAATCTATTTGGAGATTTGAGAGACTTGAGGGATATAGAAGAAAGAACATCAATGTCACTATCTTGTGAGTGTCAAGAATTCGATAAGGTATTGGGAAGAACAGTGCAGTGGTAGGCACACTGCTTCAGGAATGCAGCAACTGATAGTTAGAGAGGCTGAAACATCTCTGGCCTCACCTCTGGGTCAATTTCTATATCTGTTCAATGAAAAGGAATGGATTAAGATCCCCTAGCACAATAATAAGTGTCACATGGGTGGCAACGTCCATTGTTTCACAGAGGATTAAAAAGTAGAGCACAGAAAGTTTACAGACTTTTCAGGGACAGCTGATAGGAAAGGAACATTCTTGCCTTTTCCACCCCCCAAGTACTCTGTCATTGAGCCAGGAAGAAGCCTTTCTTTTTCTTTTTTCTTTGGTGATTTAGTTTGTTGAGGAGGTCTCACTGTGTAGATCAGGCTCTTAGGGTTCTTGTCTCAGCCTTCCCCAGTGCTAGATTAGAGGTGTGCACTTCCATGCCTGGATTTGAAAGAGGACTTTCTAAAGGAGCTACCCTAACCTCACTAACTAGTCTCAAGAAAATGATATTGGTGGCTTTTTTCCAAACAAAAATAATCTGAAGTCAACTTGTTTTTAAAGTTTTAAGGTAGTTTAAATGGTCTCTAGTTTAGCTGCACAAAGTTAAATCACTTTTTTTTGGCATGTGCAGGCCCTAAACCATGTATTTTTTTTCTGACAGCACTGTGTTATTCTACGTATGCAACAGATTATCCTACAGTATCTTAAGAAGTTTTCATTAATAATGCAACAAGTTACCTGCTTTCTGCATAATGTGTGAAGCTGAAGCAGTGGAGTGATAGGGAATTTGCCCGGGGATGCCATGTAAGGCAAAAGACACTGGAATCTGACTTGGAGTGGGAGGCTGTACTCTAGCCTTCTGGGATTGCAACTGGCCAAGTGGGGTGGTAGGATGGAAAGATTGAAAGGGCTGGGCTGTGGAAGATGGCCCATAGGTGGGAACTTCTACAGGGCCCTGCATAAAGTCACTGAATTTGTCTTCATCAAGAAAGGTGGATGATGGGGAGACAGTTTTAGTAGGATGAGATGATGTGGGACAATCTGCAGTATGGAAAATGGCAATGAAACACACAAAAATGAAAATCAATGGAGAAATAGAAATTATGATGCAGTCCCTTTCCAAAGAGACACACTGACATGAATAGTGGGAGTGAACAAGTAACAAGGGTCAGGTGGAATTATATAATGCATACAAATCACATTGATGTCTGTTTATACACAATTTTACATCATTAATAAAAATGATAGCTATTTTACATTTGGTTCAAAAACAGAAAAAATTAACTCAAAATCTTCTTTTCATTAGATTAGTTCCAATTTCTTTTCCTGAGACTACCAAAAAATTCACACTAAGTGGTAATTATTTTTTAAGTCCAAATGATTTGTCTGTATATTTTCTCAAATTTATATATACCAGATATGAGATAACCTATTTGTATGCTGCTCAATACATTTTGGGCAGACATATTCTCTGCTTAATTTTATTATTTACTAATACACAAACATGTAACTTCTTTTATATCATGTCTGACCCATTTACTTTACAGATCACATTTTAGTAAAGTTAATATTAGATATTCATATTAAATATACAATTAAAGTGATATTTTTTCTTTCCCTCCTTCCCTCCCCCTCCCCCTTCTCTCTTTTTTGCTTTTTTGTTGGTTCACGGAGCTTGGTGTTGTCCCTAAGCTTTTTCACTGAAGGGTAGTGTTCAACCACTTTGAGTCACAGCTCTACTTCTGGCTTTATGGTGGTTAGTTGGAGATAAGAGTCTCAAGGACTTTCCTGCTTGGGCTGGCTTTGAACCACAATTTTCAAATCTCAGCCTCTTGAGTAGCTAGGATTATAGGCATGAGCTAACAACTGATGCCTGGACAAAGTGATATTATCTTATGTAAAGCACCCTAATTGGGATACCATAATGTGCTCAGTAGAACAACTCGTTTTATTTTTTATCTTATTTGTTGGTTGTGGGGCTTGAACTCAGGGCCTGGGCACTGTCTCTGATCTCTTTTGTGCAAGGCTAGCATTCTGCCACTTTGAGCCACAGTACTACTTCTGGATTTGGAGTGGTTAATTGGAGATAAGGGTTTCATGGAGACTTTTCTGTCCAGGCTGGCTTCGAATCATTATCCTCAGATCTCAGTCTCCTGAGTAGCTAGGATTACAGGTGTGAACCACTGGCACATGGCAATAAAACAATGCATTTAAAGAAAGTATATCTTGACTGAGGACTGCATTTAAAAGATTACTCTGGCTTTTATTGTGAAATGTAAAATTCACTTATATAATAAATCTACTGTATAGGAGCTACATTTAGCATGAAGCTAAATAAATAATACTATTTTATTGTTGCTTCTTCATTTTTAATGACCATGAATGACTTTAAATCTGTTAAAGTCTCATCTGTGGGCATTCAAAGTTCTATGAAAAAATGCAAAATTAATATGCAAAAATTACTGTTAGAATTAACAATGGCTACTGTGAGCATGTGGGTTTATTTCCTCAGGATAAGTTTTTAACAACTTAGAATATTTTTAAATGGACTCTGGCAACTATAGCTAACAGCTTCTAAGACTAAACTAGTGGTTTTTGTACATGGCAGAAATGATATCAATTGTATAATGGTATGTAGTTTTTAACTCACAGTATTAGGAAATATTAAAATTGTTATACTGCATATTTTAAGATTAAAAAAAGTTTGGGAGGGGGGCTGGGGATATAGCCTAGTGGCAAGAGTGCCTGCCTCGGATACACGAGGCCCTAGGTTCGATTCCCCAGCACCACATATACAGAAAACGGCCAGAAGCGGCGCTGTGGCTCAAGTGGCAGAGTGCTAGCCTTGAGCGGGAAGAAGCCAGGGACAGTGCTCAAGCCCTGAGTCCAAGGCCCAGGACTGGCCAAAAAAAAAAAAAAAAAGTTTGGGAGGAGAAAAACATTGCAAACTGATACACTTCAGGCCTAGGTTTATGACTATAATTGGAGAGGCTCTGGAAGCAAATTGTGCTTGCTTCTGAACAATCTTTTTCTGGCTCAGCATGAGTGGTTAACTAGAAAGTGTGTGTGTATGTGTGCATGCGTGCGTGTGTGTGCGTGTGTGTGTGTCTCTCTCTCTTGAGGCTTGAACTCAGGGTCTGGCCATTGTCCCTGAGCTTTTTTTGCTCAGCTCAAGACTGGAGCCTTACTGATTGAGCCATACTTCTACTTCT
Organism: Perognathus longimembris pacificus; assembly: GCF_023159225.1. NCBI lineage: Eukaryota > Metazoa > Chordata > Mammalia > Rodentia > Heteromyidae > Perognathus > Perognathus longimembris. Next base: position 24,661,444 of record NC_063177.1, on the reverse strand, counting down.
GACTTTTGGTTGGTTAACTGGAGATACGAGGGAGTCTCATGGACTTTCCCATTCAGTCTGAATTTGAACTACACTACTTAGATCTCAACTTCCTGAGAGGCAAGGATTACAGGATTGAGCCTGTATTTAGACATTGGCTTAGTATAAATGCACGGATTGAACTCTATAGAGATTTCAACATCAAAACACCAATTTGTAGCCTTACATTAAGTTTTCTTTATTGTTAAACAGCTCCTGTTCACCTACATCTGAATGCAAAAAAGAAATTCTTCATAGATGGAAGAGTGACTTAAAATGACCATCCTCTTGGCCTTCTTCTTTCTCTAAGGGTGATGCCAAGTCCACATTTTCTTTCTCTCTCTCTTTTTTTTTTTTTTTGGCGAGTCCTGGGACTTGGACTCAGGGCCTGAGCACTGTCCCTGGCTTCTTTTTGCTCAAGGCTAGCATTCTGCCATTTGAGTCACAGCGCCACTTCTGGCCATTTTCTATATATGTGGTGCTGGGGAATTGAACCCAGGGTCTCATGTATACGGGGCAAGCACTCTTGCCACTAGGCCATATCCCCAGCCCCCACATTTTCTTTTTGCTAGTCCTGGAGAACTCAGGGCCTGAGCACTGTCCCTGGCGTCTTCTTGCTCAAGGCTAGCACTCTGCCACTTGAGCCACAGTGCCACTGCTGGTCTTTTCTATATATATAGTACTGAGGAATCGAACCTAAGGCTTCATGTATATGAGGCAAGCACTCTTGCCACTAGGCCATATTCCCAGCCCATCCACATTAACTATTAATTTCCAATGTTTACTCACGTAAAAAGCTATTTCTGTGCTAGGTCAAAATCACTTAATATTATTTGGATTACAATTTTCATTTTTAGATGTTTAATCAAAACAATAAAAAGTCCCCAAGAGAATACACTGTATACATGTTTTCCTCCCCTTCCATAACTAATGTATGCTAACAAATAAACCACAAGGAAGGTAAAGTTCTCCAACCATGTATTAATTAGTCAATTAAACATACAAGGACTGTAAGTCATCTTCCAAGAAAAGAAAATTTTAATGTCTTTTAAAATTAAAACTACCTGATTTTTTAGGGTGCGATACTGGAGTAGGGTGCATCTTTGCATCTCTGGAAAACCCATCTAAGTTTCCTTTTATGGCCTCCAAAGCATCGTCTCTACTCTTCTCTCCTGTCTAAGAGACAACAAATGTATGTATATTTCATCACTCACCTCTCATTTTGCTCTATACCCTCCCCAATTAAAAGCATAGTTATTAATCTTTTCTTTTGTGTTAGTTGTAGGGCTTGAACTCAGGTCCTAGGCACTGTCCCAGATCTCTTTTTGCTCAAAGCTAGTGCTCTACCACTTTAGCCACAGCTCTACTTCTGATTTTCTGGTAGTTAGCTAGAAATAAGAGGCTCACAGTTTTTTCCCAGGCTGGCTTTGAACCATGATCCTCATACCTCAGCCTTCTGAGGAGCTAGGATTACAGGTGAGAGCTACCAGGACTCAGCTATACTAATTTGTTTCTAATAGATATTTCTAACAGATTTCTGACCACATATTTCTGAGAACAATTTCTCCAAGTCAGAAAGACACTGATAAGCATGTAAAATGAAGGCATAAAATAAGACTTCATAGAATATAAAAATAAGATATGACTACTTTACAGTAAGCATTCTACAAGTGACTTGAAATCCATTTCTAGCACTACATTTAAGAATAGTGTTTTCCAAGAAAAAAAATTATAAATGCAACCATGTTAAATGAGTTGAGGAGACAATGATATTTCATTCTTATTAAAAACAGAGAGTTGTTATAGAAACATCCCTCACTTTAGGACTCAGATGAAGGAAAAGGAAAGGGATCCATCACAGCCAGCCTGGCTTAGCTGGTGGTGCAGTGATAAAAGCCAGTGACTAAGGAAGTAGAGGTACATTCAGGGGCTACATGTTTTGGGAGAGAGGAGATATTGAATACATTACCTTGGGTTTCACACTACTCAGAAGTCTGAGCTTTTGCTTTTGCTCTTCAAACTGGCGTCTTTTTCTCTCTTCCTCTAAGAGTTTTTGTTGCTGCTCAAATCGTTTTCTGCAGGAAATACAATGTAATAAATCCAGCTTCAAGGAATAACTGTCATAGCCAGATGTGTGTACTAACAGTTTCAGCAATACCATCCTACATCTCTAGAATTATAATCTTCATTTCTAAATATACCTATTTTATGACAATCTTTCTACTCTAAAATATTTCAAGTGAAATCTAAATAATGATTCGCTTGAATTGTGTATATGCATACACACATTATATATATATTTGGATCATCTTCTTGGGGGAGAAGAGGGTACTAAAGATTAAGCCAGGGCCTCTTACATGCTATGCAAGCAATCTGCCGTTGAGCTATCTATACCCCAACCCTATAGGAAACACTTTGCATACAAGAGTAGAAAGAAGAACAAAACAAGGAAGGCAGAAAAATATGCAAACACTCTTTACATATAAAAAAGAAATTTAAGGGTTAAGATTATAGCTCAGTGATAGGGAATTTACCTAGCACTAAGGAAGACCTGGCTTCAATCCCAGTACCACCAAACCAAATCAAAGAATAAACAAAACAATGAGGACAATAACCACAAAACACTTTCAGGGCTGGATACAATAGCATATGCCTGTAATCCTAGCACTTGGGAGGTTGAGGTAAGAGGATATCAAGGTCAGTCTGAGCTATATCTCAAGAAAACAAAAGTAACAAAAGAAATTTCCTTGGGAAGATAGGATATACATAAAAGCAATGTTCTGAGAATGCAGGTGTCTACAAATGCGTCCATGAGCTTCCTGCTTCCACCTCTTCAGGTGCTGGGATTATAGGAGCATATCACTACATCACTATTCTAAACTTCTAATAAAAGTATTTTAAAGAGCCTTGTCTCAAAACAAAGTATTGTAAAGAGTTCTACAGGCAGTTTGACTATTTCAGCTTCAAATGTGTACTACAAGATATTTGTCTATCTATAAAATGGCTATTATGTATCTCTGTTATCCTTGAGTTGTAGAGTTCTCTTACTGTTGCTCTTCTGCAAATTGCTTCTGCATGTCTGGAGTATATTGTGGGCCTGGAGGACGCATGCCCAAGAATGGTGCTTGTCCTAGGTAAGGCATTCCAGCAGCTGGCATGGGACCCATTGGGATTCCTGCCTGCAAGAAACAAAGGAGGAAAAATTTTCTTCCCAATGATTACAAAGAACAGTGTAAATCACATAAGTTCTTATTATTTTTATTAGTAAGCAATGTAGCATAGCATAATATTAAAAGATTCAAAGAACATAGTCTAGAACGAAAAGCCCTCCATTCCCTGCACTGTACTAGAGCTGATCACTGCTAAAGGTGAAGAGGAAGCAGGTTTATAGAATCCTTCTGCTAGGTTTGAAGTACAAACACAGGAATATTCTTTCAAACTCACTCTCTTCACATCTTGAAAAAGGTAGTGTATATTATATATTTCTAATTTCAGCAATAGTAATATTGCTGAATTTAAAGAACTGGCAGTCTCTCACCCAACTACCAGGTACCAACCCTGCTTAGCTTCTGAGGTCAGACAAGATGGGGCACATCTACAGTGGTATAGCCAAAGATATAACTCATAATTTCAAGAAATTTTGGGTGGTATTATTGGGGTTTGAACTAAGGGCCTCATGCTGGTTAGTCAGGTCCTCTACCACCACTTTAGACACACACCAGCCAATTCTAGCTTTAGTTTTTTGTTTGTTTGTTTTGATAGGGTCTTATGATTTGGCATAGGGCTGACTTTGGATCACTATCCTCCCACTTGTAGTCTCCCACACAGCCAGGATTAGATAGGATCTACCATGCCTGGTTTATTTGTTGAGATAGGGTTCTTGATAACTTTTTGCCTGGGTCAGCCTCAAATTGTGATTCTCCTGATATGTGTCTCCTCAGTACCTGGGATTACAGGTGTGAGCCACCATGCCCCACTAGTTTAAAAATCTTTACAGCATTTCCTAGCATGTGTGAAGCCCTAGATTCAATCTCCTGAAAAAAGGAAAGGAAAGGAGAATGAAAAAAGAAATTGTGGCACATGCCTATAGTTCTAGCTACTTGAGAGGCTAAAGAAAGAGAATCAAGTGAGCCTAGGAATTCAAAGTAGAACCCCCACTTTAAAAAAAACAACAAAAGCCAGGCACTAGTGGCTCATGAGGCTGAGATCTGAGAATCACATACAGTTCAAAACTAGCCAAGGCAGGAAAGTCCATAAGATTCATCTCCAATGAACCACCAGAAAAGTGGAAGTGGTGCTGTGGCTCAAAGTGGCAGAGTGCTAGTCTTGAGCGAAAGACCTCAGGGACAGCACCCAAGCCCTGAGTTCAAGCCCCATGGCTGACCACCGCCCCCCCCCACCCAAGAAAAGAAAGTCACATCTTAAAACATAACATTAAACACTTAAGAACAAAGCTGTTGGTATGCAGACCTCTAGTAATAAACAGTAACTTCATAAACAATAAACAAGTACCTGCATAGCAATGGGTCCTTGGGACATTTGAGAGCCATAATTCATTCCCATCATGCCTTGCATATTAGGCTGCATGACTGAGACCATAGAAAATCCTTGTTGCTGCATTGGCATGAGGCCCGCTGAAAAACACCAAGGCATTATTAAGGTAGCATGTTTAAAGTTTATTTTCTTAAAACCATAAGTACAACTGGGTGTTGATGGCTCATGCCTGTAACCCTAGCTACTCAAGAAGCTATAATCTGAGGATCTCAGTTCAAAGCTAACTTGGGCAGGAAAGTCTGTGAGACTCTTATCTCCAATTAACTAGCACAAAGCTGGAAGTGGAGATGTGTTGCTCAAGTGGCAGAGCACCAGCCTTGGGAGAAAAAGCAAAGGGACAGTGCCCAGGCACTGAGTCCTCACATCATTAAGCCTTGTGAGAAGTCTTGAGCCACAATCACTCAGCAAAACCATCCTGATACGTTACAACATAATAAAATGTTTTGTTTCTAAAGTTTGAGGATAATTTGTTATGGGGAAGCAGGTAAATGATAACAGTTAAAGAGCATGAACTCTGGGAGCCAGTTAGAAGTGCCACTTCCTGGCTTTGTTTTTTCATAACTTCTTTCTATATCTTGGCTTGTCTTCTGCAAAACTGCTTAATGCTTACTCTATTAAAGATAGTTCTTCTCCATCCTTACATGAACAGTAAATGTAACATTTACCACGAACACGGTCATTGGCATGCTAAGTATATAATTAAGTGACAGGGAACTCCGCTCCCCACCCCCCACCCCCGGCCCATGTGTCTCCCAACTATCCTCAGGAGCAGAGGACAATGCACCATGTGTGTGTTTAATAAATACTAAAATATGGCTTGGTATGTGACACCAAATTTTTAAAAACCTTATATAGTTTGAGGACAACTTTCATTCTAATTTTGTATTTTATTACATCATCTTAAACTCATATTGGTTTGACTACATTTTTGTTTTGTTTTCTTTTCTTTTTTTTGCCAGTTGTGGGGCTTGAACTCTGGGTCTGGGTGCTGTTTCCAGGCTCTGTTTTACTCAAGGCTAGCACTCTACCATTTGAGCCACTGTGCCACTTCTGGCTTTTCCTGTGATTTACTGGGGATAAGAGTTTCATGGACTTTCCTGCCTGGGCTGGCTTCGAACCACAATCCTCAGATTTAAGCCTTCTAGTAGCCAAGATTACAGGTGTAAGTCACTGGCTCCGAGCTTTGATTAAAAGATTTTTTGTTGGCTTGTTTTGTTTGCATGTAATCAACTAAATATTTTCTTTCATATGGTGTCTTCCATTCCCTCTCTCTCTCCCAGTCCCTCCCACCCATCTCTACCCACAACTTCTATAGTTCACTTGCATCCATGCTTTCATCTCAGTGAGCTCCACTGCTGCAGTTTTTCACCCTTTTTCTCTTGAGTTCTGTACCCTCCCTTTCCCCTCTCAAAGATACATACTTGAGGGCTGGGGATATGGCCTAGTGGCAGGAGTGCTTGCCTTGTATACCTAAGGCCCTGGGTTCGATTCCCCAGTACCACATATACAGAAAACGGCCAGAAGTGGCGCTGTGGCTCAAGTGGCAGAGTGCTAGCCTTGAGCAAGAAGAAGCTAGGGACAGTGCTCAGGCCCTGAGTCCAAGGCCCTGGACTGGCCAAAAAAAAAAAAAAAGATACATACTTGAGTACACCACACATAAAGAAAAGACAGAATCGTCAAAAAAAACAGAGAGAGAGAGAGAGAGAGAGAGAGAGAGAGAGAGAGAGAGAGAGAGAGAGAGAGAGAGAGAGAGAGAGAGAGAGATCTTTCCATATCTTTTGAGTTCGTTTTGATATCAGTTTTACTTTTTATTTTTTTGGCTGGTCCTGGACGCTGTTCCTAAGCTTCTTTTTTGTTCAAGGCAAGTGTTCTACCACTTGAGCCACAGCGTCACTTCTGGCTTTTTAAAATAGTTTATTGGAGATAAGAGTCTCAGGGAGTATCCTGCCCCAGCTGGCTTTGTACCATGATCTCTGGCTCCTGAGTAGCTAGGATTAGAGATATGAACCACCTGCACTTGGCACAATTTTGCTTTTTTAAACCAAATTTCCAATTTGAAAGGTAAAAGTCATCTGAGCATTGGTGGCTCATGCCTATAATCCTAGTTACTCAGGAGGCTAAGAGATGAAGATTGTGGTTTGAAGCCTGAATGGGCAGAAAAATTTGAAGAGACTAACTAGATCTCCAATTAACTAACCAAAAAGCTGGACTGGAGGTGTGGCTCAAATGGTAGAGCACCAACTGTGAACAAGAAAGCCAAGTAAGAACATGAGGTCTCAAGTACAAGCCCCTGTACTGGCACACAAAAAAGTTTAAAAATAAAAAAATAAAGGTCTAGAAAAGTATATATTTATCTTGTAGTTTCTGTTACTTCCAAAATTACTTATACCTAACTTAATTTCAGAAGCATGGGCATCTACATTTTTAGGTAACAACTATTAAGAGGCAAGGCAGCCATTTGTTCACTCAATCATTTATTCAGGTATTTGAGGACCTATTCCATGTTATGAAACATTGTAGAAAACATAGAAATGAACAAAACCAGGTCTCTTCCCTCACGGAATTTATACTGTAATTGGAGCAGATTTAAAAAAAAAAAAAAGGAAACAAAAAGCCTACATGCAAGTACTGTAGAGATGGGGCAAAAGTGAAACAGGATTATGGGGAAGAGGTGAGTCAAAGTGTAGAGCAGCTGCTCTATTATAAGACAGACAAAGTTTTGTTCACAAAACTTTTTGTCAACATTTGATCAAAGACCTGAAGTAAAGGAGCAAGCCATCCAGATATCTGAATTATACTTTAGACTAAGGAACCTCAAATGCAAGGACTATGAGGTACAATAGTAAATTGGAATGAAGAGATTAAATATAGCCACAGTGAGATGTTCTCCCTCTTACTCTTTGGATTTAATTTTTATTTTATTAAAATAATAAAATAGTAGCTGGGACTACAGTATGAGCTACCAGCACATGACTATTCAATCATTATTATTTTAGTTCTGTTTGGGTAACTCAGGTTTGTGGTATAACATTGGTAAGCATTAAAATATAAACCAAAAAAAAAAGTCTGTTTTCTCTCCTATCTCCTGTTGAAGTACTTGTGATCCTGTGGCCACTTCTGCTGTTGGTTTCTTGTATATGCTTTTAGTATGTATATATGTATATGTATACATAAAGTCATTCTAATATAATTTTTAAAACCCTCCAACACAATTCTAAATTCATGAAGAAAAAATATATCAGGCAATCTTTAGGATCTTTCCTTCTTCAGTATCTTTTCTCTATATATAGATTTTTATGCAGGAGTTTGTAGAAATGCAAAAAAAAAAAGAAAAGGACCACATATGGTGATAACCAAATAAGTCTGCAATACCTTCTGAAGGAACAAAAGATCTCAAACTACTTGATCTAAATATGGGGCACATTTAAAGACAGATAGCTTAAATAATATATAAATGTGAACACAATGAAAAGAATACAACTGACCTTTGGAAAAAATTTCCCTGAAACTCAACCTCTACCATTGATTACAAATGGCTACAGAAGAACTACTGACCATCTGCTGAGTGGTTCTTTATCTTTCATCTCTGTTGGTGACCTAGGAGTCTCTGTTTCTCCAGCATATGTCCCATAACCACTCAACACTGGCTTTGAGAAAAGTACCACTTTTCAGAAACAGCTTGGCATTGAGGTGGGTGGAGGGAATATGCAGGAGTAAGAGAACTGAGCAGAAAGAAGCAGAAGGGTGGACACAGCTCTCCCTCAGTGCTGGGTTCCAGCTACACAGCAGCATAGGTCTAGATTACATTCTTTTTTTTTTTTTTTTTGCCAGTCCTGGGGCTTGGACTCAGGGCCTGAACACTGTCCCTGGCTTCTTGCTCAAGGCTAGCACTCTGCCACTTAAGCCACAGCGCCACTTCTGGCCATTTTCTGTGTATGTGGTACTGGGGAAGCGAACCTAGGGCCTCATGTATACGAGGCAAGCACTCTTGCCACTAGGCCATATCCCCAGCCCTAGATTACATTCTTGACTACTATCTTCTTGAAGATTGAGCCAGAATTGATATTAGTAAGATTTAGTTCCTTAGTTCCTTCCTTCCTTCCCTCCCTCCCTTCTTTCCTTCCTTCCTTCCTTCCTTCCTTCCTTCCTTCCTTCCTTCCTTCCTTCCTTCCTTTCTTCCTTCCTTCCTTCCTTCCTCCCTTCCTCCCTCCCTCCCTCCCTCCCTCCGTCCTTCCCTCCCTCCCTCCTTCCCTTCTTTCCTTGTGTCCTGGGGCTTTTGGTGCTCAAGGCTAGTGCTCTACCACTTGAGCTACAGCACCACTTCTGGCTTTTTCTGAGTAGTTTATTGTACATAAGATTCTTACATACTTTATTGCTCAGGCTGGCTTCAAATTGTGATCCTCAGAGCTCAGTAGATTACCAGCACTGAAGTAATGGACTAAAACAAAACATCCTTACAGTTTCACATACCTTGAGGGGGTCTTATTCCACCTGCAACAGGAAACATGAAGCTGAAAACAGAAAGTAAAAATACATGATCATCTTCTTCTTATGTACTAACATTTCAAACAAAACATATATATTTTTTAAACAGGTTCTTGTTATATAGCCTATGTAAGCCTCAACCTTACTACATAGTTAAGGCTTGCCTTGAACTCATGATCCTCCTGTCTCTGCCTTCCCAGTGCTAGGATTACAGGCAAGTACCACTACATCCAAAAATATGTAATTCATTAAATAAATGAAAGAATTGTAGACAAGGCCTAGTGTTTGAACTCAGGGGCTCACTCAAGCTTTTTCACTCACAGCTGGTGTTCTACTATTCAAAGTATACCTCCAGCACAGATTTTTGCAGTTTAACTGGAGATTAAGTTTCTTGGACTTTTCTGCCCTGGCTGGCTTCAATTCTTGATCCTCAAGATCTCAGCCTCCTGAGTAGCTAGGATTACAGGCATGAGCAACAAGTGCCTAGGATTTTTTTTTCAATCCATCTTTGCATGTATTAAAATTTCAGTCCTCTTCATGATTAGTACTGCATTGTATGGCTAGTCTTGAACTCAATGATCTTCTTGCCTCATGAACAGCAAAGGCTACAGGTGTAGGCCATCACACCTGTTAACTGGATCAGAGTTTTTGTTTTGTTTTTGGTGTGGGGGCACTATGGGAATAACTCAGAAGCCTCATAATTGCTAGTCCAGGGCTCTACCACTTAAGCCACTCCCTTAGCCCTTTCTGCTTTTTAGGCTTTTATTTTATTTTTTATTTTTTGTAGACTCTCAGCTGGCCTTGGATTTTAATCTATGCCTCCAGGCGAGCAAGGATTAAAGGCAGTTATATCTGGCTTGTTTGTCACAGTTCCATCCAAGACAACTAACTATACAAACAACAATACATCTTAAACACATATAAAGGTAAAATATTTACATCTGTGGAGTGATAGAACCTTTGCCTAACAAGTTTAAGTTCCTGAGTTCAAGTCCTAACATCATTTAAAAAACAACACAAAATAAAAATTAAGTCACATTAAACATGACTTACTCTAGTTAAAACTTGGCAAGCCAACTGCCAACTGACCTATGTACCATTCACATACTTTATGAAATGTCTAGACAGTAGCAACATGCTTAAATACTGGCTAGATAGCAGCTAAGTACAACACTGATAAGACAGCAAAAGTTTACAATAAATGGGCAGAAGTCAAATAATTTGATCTCAAAAGTAAAAGCACTAATCCATGTATTGCTAAAATCTCCACGTGAAAGCAGACCCGTGAGCTCTGCTTGTCACATTATCTGTCTCTTCAGCCTTCCTTTTTAGGTATCTTTTCTACTAACCTAGATTTACTGAATTCCTATAGACCCTATGACCTGAGAAATCACTTGGTTTATGACAGGCACAGACACATATGTTTCTTGTACACTTCTCTACTGCCTGCAGGCTATCTGCCTGCATCGACAATTTTGTATGCCCTACAACTGATGTTATGCATATGCAAATAAGCCTTTGGCAGGAAAAAAAAAAAGTTCCTCACCCCGAATGGATCTCTCCACCTCTAGATTCTGTGGTTTCTAATTCACCTAATGCAAAAAAAAATGAGGTGTATCTTCCTTAATAATGGTCAGGACCTTTTAATAACAATCCCTAAGGAAGATGTACACCTGGGCTTTAATTGTAACATCAACTCTGTAAGTTAACCTCACAGCCTTCTCTACTCTGACACAATTTTCCTTTTCAATTTTAATCTCAAAGTTCTTTTCTCCATGTAATCCCAGTCAACCCGGCAGTGTAGGTATGCTGTTCCCTAGGCCTGCCTTCCCTCCTCTATGCCAATATCTTGCCTCTCTCCACTGAGTGACTAGCTGAAATATAACTTTTTATTTCAATATAGGTGAAATCCAAATATTTCTGGACTTTTTTTTTGTGTGTGTGTGGCATTTGCACTTAGGGCTTTGTACTTGCTATGCAGGTGCTCTTCCACTTGAGCCCTATTTCTAGCCCTTTTTGCTTTAGGTTTTGGGTGGTTTTTCTGTTGTTGTTTTTTTTTGCCAGTCCTGGGGCTTGAACTCAGAGCCCAAGCACTGTCCCTGAGCTTCTTTCTTGCTCAAGGCTAGCACTCTACCACTTGAACCACAGAGCACTTCTGGCCTTTTCTGTATATGTGGTACTGAGGAATCGAACCCAGGGCTTCATGCATACTTGGCAAGCACTCTACTACTACTAAACCAAGTTCCCAGCCCCTAGCTTATTTTTTTCATGTAAAATCTTTCTGCCTAGGCTGGATCCTCCAACGTAAGCCTTCCATGTACCTGGGAGACTTCATATAGCAACATATGGCTTACTGATTAAGATCGGGTCTTTTTGCCTGGGCTGGCCTCAAACTTGTATCCTCTTGCTCTTGCCCTACCTGTGCTGGGATGGCCAGGTAGCTGGGATTATAGGAATGAACTAAGACACCAGGCTCCAATTTTTTTTTTTTTTTGGCAGTACTGGGGTTTGAACTCATGGCCTTAAATTTGCATTCCTGCCATCTTTCAAAACATTTTCAATGGGTCAGAAGCAATGGAAGATAGGAGGGTGAGGAGCCTCTCAAAGAACTTGTAGGAGAATAAGAAAAAAAACAACCGAGTGCTACAATTATTTGGTATACTCTTCTAGTATGGGGGCTCTGTCCTGGTGCCTTAGATTCACTGGTATATAAATTCATGGAAGCATCAACAGTGCTTTAGTTGCGTTTGGTGGAAGCTAAGGCAGGAGATCTTGATTGAGCTACACAATGAGACCCTATCCAAATTACAAACAACAAAAAAACCTCAGTGCCTTCCACACACACAGGCAATGACTACCAGTCAAACACCCAGAGAATAATTCAGATCTTTAATCTGTTTTTGCTGCCTTGACTTTTAAAAAATATTATACTTGTCATCTCTTGGGCAAAATTTGCCCTTACACATCTCTATTTATTGTAAAGTAGCCCATTCATGATACCAGTCAAAATGTGACTAAGATTAAATTGGAAAACACATTTTCAAAAAAATTAGTCTCTTAAAAACTCCTCAGTACTGGGCTGGGGATATAGCCTAGTGGCAAGAGTGCCTGCCTCGGATACACGAGGCCCTAGGTTCGATTCCCCAGCACCACATATACAGAAAAAACGGCCAGAAGTGGCGCTGTTGGCTCACGTGTCGGAGTGCTAGCCTTGAGCGAGAAGAAGCCAGGGACAGTGCTCAGGCCCTGAGTCCAAGGCCCAGGACTGGCCAAAAAAAAAAAAAAAAAAACTCCTCAGTACCACAAAACAGAAAAAGCTGGAAGTAGTGCTGTGACTCAAGTGGTAGAGTACTAGCCTTGAGTAAAAGAAGCTCAGGCACAGTGCCCAGGCCCTGAGTTCAAGCCCCAGGACTGGCAAAACAAAAAACCAAACACAAAACAAAAAACTAAGTACCTAAGAGCATCCCTAGTTTATGAAATCTGGCCTAACAATCATAAGGAAATAATATCAAGGAGAGAGGGAGACAGACACAGACACAGACACACAGACACACAGACACCCCCCCCCCCCCGAAATGCCTGCAGCTCTAGTTTATGAAATCTGGCCTAACAATCTTAGAGAAGTTGCTGGGTTTTGTTCCCTAAAATATAGTCTATCACAATGTTTGTTTCCTTGTAATTCCAGTCCTTACCATTGCTTCTGAAAAACTGTAATATTCTTCACTGACTATTCAGTTTCTTAATCTCAGAAAGTTCCCAATATATGTAAGATACTTTAAAAATTGTCTCCATGTACCAACCAGTGACATCAAAATACTACAAACCAACTTTCTGTTTTAGTCATTTTAACTTAAGTTTAACAATTAAAATTTGGGTGTAGAGTACCCAATTGTTTCAAGTTAATTATTATTTGTGCCACTACTAATCACGTATTTTTATCAAACTAATGCCACTCAGCAATATTTTAGAAATTCATATTTATAAAAAAAAAGACTGTATATTTTTCTTCTGCAGTCAGATTTATTTATACAAGGTATTTGTGAAAGATGCTACAGATAAGTAGTGAAGAATACAATGGAGGAAACACATTTTACTTAAAGTAAATCATTTAAAGTCAAAGGTGTGTAGAGGAAATGAAAAATGGGCTAACATACCGGTCGTTTACCAGAGTGATTGTTACTGCTCTCACATTGTAGACACACACACAAGCACCTGCAAGAGGTTGCAACATGGAACACCTTACACTTATACAGTGTTACTGATTCCGAAGTTGAATTACATATGAAAAAAGAAAACACTTCGTACACTGTTTTCCAAAGATCATTTCTGATAGTGAAGATAAAGAGCGAATTTGACCTCCAAATGTATGAACAGTATATGTTAGCTAATAAATCACACTAGGTCATTATCAAGAGTGGAGTGATGACTTTCTGGATGGAATACAACATTTCCTAAAATGATAACCTGTCCCGTTGCAAATGTACACTCTATTACCATTTCGGGTATGGAAAGCACAGGCTGCGTGCTATTAACTGATATGTAACAAAGGACAGGGCTTTTTGTTGTTGTTGTTAAAGACGAAGCAAAAGTCTGGAAGCCCTGTGCATAACTGCTGTTCAAAAGTGAATTCTGTTCTGAATACCCTTTAAAAAGAGGGACACGTCTTAGGAGTTAGGTCTATGAGACAAGAGTTCGATCACAAGGCAATGATCAATTCAAAGGTGTTCGGATTTTCCTGCTGTTTGTCATTGTTAAGAAAACAAAAAGAGCAAGATCTGGCATTGTAAAGGAGGCAAAGGCAAAACAACACACACACACACACACACACACACACACACACACACACACACGTGTGTCTCGGTGACCGTTCCGCCACCTCTGTGAACAGCCTCTCCACAGCCGTGCCACCCTCGGAGCCCTCGAGCCCGGAAGCTCGGGCGGCTCCAGAAGCGGAGGCCCGAGCCCGGCCCCGACTTCCTCGCCCACCTCCCCGGCGCTGCCCGCGCTGCCCTCCCCTCCACCGCGGGCAGCAGGTGCCTCTAAGCCCCGCACCCCGACACCGCGCACCCGGGCACGTCGCCCGCATCCAGGGTTTCTCTCGCAGCCCTCTTCAAAGGAAAAGAGTCTGAGCTCGCCTAAACCGCCATAACCGCCAAGCAGGCCCCGCTGAGGCCACGGGTCGTGGGGATGTCCTGAGGCCCGCCGGCCTCCGACCCAGCTCTTTACACCCACCTGCCTCCTCCCGCGGCCCCCGCACCGGTTCCCGCAGCCCCGCCGCCACCAGCTCCCGTTCCCGGCCGTAGCGCCATCTTGCTCCCAGCGCGTCGCCGGCGCCGCTACCGCCTGGGTGCCAGCAGCTGTCAGAGGAAGACAGGCACTTCCGGAGCAAACGCCAGGCCCCACCTCGCCGCGGCCCGGGCGACGGGGCGGGGCCGTCCGCTCACGTGACCTCCCGCCCTCCCGGGCGCCTCCGTCACGTGACCCGGCACCGGCACCGCAGGCTGGGGGCCTGAGCTCCACTTTCCTTGGCACTTTGGTACTTCCTGACGCTAAATGCATGAAAACCCTCTAAGGCGCACTAGTTCTATCTTCGTGCCACTTGGGAGGCCCTTTGTTTTCCATTTTGGCAAGCAGGAACAGTAGGATTTACCCTGAATCTGGGCATTTTTCTTTATCACTGTGATCTCCCCTTTAATGTGATCCTCTTCTCCCCCGCTCCCACCCCCATCAAGCTATTGTCAAGCATAACATGAAGGCCAAGTGTTAAGTTTTCCAAATCCTCAAGCGGTGGATAATGAGTTTACCGCTTTGAGAAAAAAGATTGTACTCACCAGTTGTCTGACACCAATCACTAGTCAGCAATTTTACATGCATTTAAAGATCTGATGATGAACTAAAACTGTTATTTTATAGATGAGAAAAAACAATGGTAAAAGGTGTTAACACACGCGGCCTGGGAATATGGCCTAGTGGCAACATTGCTTGCCTCATATACAACAAGCCCTGGGTTCAATTCCCCAGCACCACATATGTAGAAAAAGACCAGAAGTGGCGCTGTGGCTCAAGTGGCAGAGGGCTAGCCCTGAGCAAAAAGAAGCCAGGGACAGTGCTCAGGCCGCGAGTCCAAGCCCCGGGGCTGGAAAAAAAAAAAAAGATGTTGACATACTTTGCACAGATTAGGAAGCTATAAACAGGACCAGATGAGTTTGACTGCAAAGCTCTTTCTTGCTATTGGATTATATGTTTGTCTTGTTTATTCACTTGTTTCATTCTCCCCTTGCTTGGGCAAAGCTGAGATGCATGCACCAGAGGATTCCCAGCTGACAAAGGAGTTTAAATTCGATTATTAATGCAGTGAAAATGAAAACCAGGTGTATCAAGTAACCCGACCATACTTACCAGAAATACTATTATCAAAATTATCCTGAATGGAAAGAACATGGTTAAACGATGAAGAATGACGTAAAAAAGGGAGGTCTGATCATTTTGTAGTTGCAAGTAACCAAGTAGAGGGTTTATACTATAAGCCTTGTATCCTACCTATACCCCAAATTTTAACATTTGTTGGAGGAACATCTGTAGAACTCAGAAAATTCCCAATTCATTAACATCAATTACTTATACAACAGTGTCATTTTGACATGTCTATGTCTATACAGTGAAAGAATATTTACTGTTTCAGGCACAGTGCTAGGTGCTTCCAACGTTGAGGAAAGTAAAAAAAAAAAAAGTGGGCTGGGGATATGGCCTAGTGGCAAGAGTGCCTGCCTCGGATACACGAGGCCCTAGGTTCGATTCCCCAGCACCACATATACAGAAAACGGCCAGAAGCGGCGCTGTGGCTCAAGTGGCAGAGTGCTAGCCTTGAGCGGGAAGAAGCCAGGGACAGTGTTCAGGCCCTGAGTCCAAGGCCCAGAACTGGCCAAAAAAAAAAAAAAAAAGTAACAATAGGTCCTCTTTTAAATATATTAAGATGAACAGTATTTGTCCCATCTAAAAATTCAAGACAGAATCTACCCGTGCTGATTCTAGAATGAAAAGCTGAGTAAAAGAAAGAATGAGAATTTATCTATCACTCTATATAACTATATTACATAGTTATTGTGGTAATGCTGCTCATAATCATGTCACTATAAGTTCCTCACTTGTTTGAACTTTTATTCCACTGTATGCAACTATTAACTGAGGAAAATCTGCCCACAGTGAAGTCTCACTCATCATATGGTCACAATCATTTACTTTGGCAGAGATCTGATTACTCAATGGATGAAAGCCTTCAAGACTTAGGAAAAGTAGGCTGGAAGAAAATGAAACCAGGTGTATCAAGTAACTTGACCATGCTTATCAGAAGATACATTGTTATCAAAATTATCATGAATGGAAAGCACATGATTAAATAATGATTGAAGAAAGGGAGATCTGATCATCTTGTAGTTGCTACATGATAGCTAAATATAAGCTACCTTACCAATGAGGTAATAAGGACATTTAAACAGACCAGATAATTTTAAATCCCAGGCAACTTGAATAACCAACCAGTCATCGAAGAGGCATTTCTTTATTGTGGTTTGTACCATCAAGGACATTAACAAATGAAATTAACTAAGGAGAGCAGTAGGTTCCCTGAGGCTTGAAGTCAGGGCCTGGGCGCTGTCCCTGAGCCTCTTTGTGCTCAAGGCTAGCATTCTACTAATTGAGCCATACTCCCACTTTCAGCTTTTTCTGAGTGGTTTATTGGAGATAAAGAGTCTTAGACTTTCCTACTAGAGATGGCTTTGAGCCTGGATCCTCAGATCTCAGCATCCTTAGTAGCTAGGAGTATAGGCGTGAGCGACTGGTGCTAAGAAGAGCAGTAGGTTTTTCTTGGTAGACCTCATGCACTGTATCTTGACTGTACCCCTACCCGTCTTACCAGAAAAAAACTAGGGCAGGAGGAAGAAACATCTAATCTCAAGATTTTATTTTAAAATTCTGTTCCAGATGCCTCGGTATAACATATTTCACACTTTCTTTCACACTTGAAGGGAAAAATCCTTCAGAGTTCACCACATCTGGGTGTTATTTTTTAGCACAAAGCTTTTATTCTTCTATAAGAAGCATCTCTTGGATTCAAAGCACAGAAATGGCAATGATTTTCATTGTATGATTTTCTCCTACAAGTTGAAATTTGACATGATGTATTGATAAAAGTCAATCACATACCAATGCTTTTATATGGGGGAGGGTAACAAAATTTGAACTCAGAACCTTGTAATTACTAGACTAGTGCTCTACCATTGAGCCATGTCCCTAACCTTACTTTCTGTTGCTTATTTTTGGAGATAGAGTATAGCAAACTTTCTGCTTAGGCAGAATTGTAATCCTCCAGATCTCAACTGCCTGAGTAGCTAAGATTACAGGCATGGGATACAAGTGCCCAGCTTAAGATCATTTGCCAGTTTCATGTGCTTGTAGTTGATTTCAAATGTTTGGCAGAGGTGATTATAAGACTTGAAATATTCCATAAAAAACATTTATGCTGGGGTTATAAAATTACATTTTCTTTTTTTCCTTTCGCGCATGTACGCGCCAGTCTTGGAGCCTGGGCTTCTTTTTGCTCAAGGCTAGCACTCAACCACTTTGAGCTACAGCACCACTTCTGGTTTTCTGGTGGTTAATTGGAGATAAGACTCTCATGGACTTTCTAGTCTGGTCTGGCTTTTAACTGTGATCCTCAGATCTCAGGCTCCTCAGTAGCTAGGATTACAGGTACGAGCCACCAGCACTGGCTTTGAGGTCTGTTTTTTAATTTTTGTTTTCAAGGGTTGCCTTCTTCTTACTTTTCTGGTCAGAGGCCTTTTTCCTATGGAAAGAAAAATTGAATAAGATATTATATATAAATATTTATTTTTCATAACTCTATGGCTTAATAAACATTTATTGAAACCTATTATGTATATTAAAACATAAGTGGCACTAGTAAAACAAAGATGCATTAAACATGACCTCTGCCATTTAGAAAACCAGTCTCCTACAACACAATAAACTACATTACTACACAGTTTGGAAGACAGACTCTGATCCAATCCTATGATTACAAATTCACATTGACTTAGTTCTTATTAAGCATTAGATCAACTATACATTAGTAAGAAATGTCAGACATGAACATCAAAAGTCTAATTCTAGAGCTTGGTGAATGATAAATGCCATAAACTAAGTGGGAAAAGGAAATGGAAATATTTTTGAGAAAATATTACATACTATATTATATTTAGATGAAAGTCTTTGATATATTAACACCTAATACACCAACTAACCAATCAACCAACCAACCGTGAGCAGGAGAGTTTGCACTATTTAGGTAAATGTTTTCATTAAATATAGAGGAAAGAAGAGAGAATTGACCTGCCAAAATCCTCAGGAAAGTAAGTATCCAGAATCTGTTCTGGGACTCCAGATCCATTGTTTCCTTCATTCCATCTGTAGTGCCTGAAATGGGTCTACTAGGTCTACTACAGTGAATCAAGGCTGGGCCAAGATATGAACTGGTGAGTTACCAGGCACAAGCAGGATCATTCAATGAATATTCATAGTAGAGGTAAGGGGGAATCAGATCAGGATGGGTCCTGTTTGTGTGCTATATTAAGAAGTTTGGCCTTTAAGTGTTAAGGAAATAGAAAGAGGGCTGGGAATTTGGTTTAGTGGTAGAGTGCTTGCCTAACATGCATAAAGAAAGCCCTGGGTTCACTTCCTCAGTACACATAAACATAAAGAAGCTGGAAATGGCGCTGTGGCTCATGTGGTAGAGTGCAAGCCTTGAGCAAAAGGAAGCCAGGGACAGTCCTCAGGCCCTGAGTTCAAGCCCCAGGACTGGCAAAAAAAAAAAAAATGTGTAGAATACTTCAGTTTAAGCCTAAGATTATACTGAATCCTGCCCAGAGTATGAAGCTCCAAGAAGACTGTATCAATGTGGGGCATTAGTCCTAACTCTACTGGTTTCTGCAGCAGACTCTGAGTGGAGATAGCAGGCAAACAATTCTCATTTACAAGAATAGGGAAAAACCCAGATTAATGAATAGATAAAGAAAAAATTCCAAGATTAAATCATTCAAACTCTCATCACATTCTATTTAATGGGCTACATGTAGACATATCAATTATACTGCTAAAAACTACATGACAATCAAACAGCAGCATTTCTTACCATATCTATCTATAGATAGATACATACATACACACTTACCGTTTAGCTTGCTCTAAGAAATATTTTGGAGTTGTACTAATACTCTCTCTTTCCAATGGCTTCTTAATCAACTTTTTCTTTTGTTTGCTGAAAGTTACAAAGTGAGAAAGATAATAAAGTACAACTTCATTTAGAAAAGCTAAAGCTAATAAAACCAATTTTGATTCTTGATGGGGAAAATTCATCTTTTGACCACTAGCAGGTTTGAGATGGGGCTATATCCATGTTAATATTAATAAACCAAATTATCTAATGTTACCTAATAGAACTCAGAGAACTATCCCAAAGGCATAATAATTTCAACCAACCCTTTTTTCTTTTTTTTGAGATAGGCTCTGGCTACATAACCCAGGCTAACTTATAACTGATGACTGGCCTCACTCAGCCTCTTGTGTGTTAGTCAATCACTTTTCTTTTCTTTCCTCATTGCCAGTTGTGGGCTTGAACTCTGGGCCTGGGCGCTGTCCCTGAGCGCTTCAGCTCAAGGCTAGTGCTATACTGCTTGAGCCACAGCACCAATTCCAGTTTTCTGGTGGTTAATTGAAGATAATAGCCTCATACACTGTCCTGCCCAGGCTGGCTTTGAACTGCAATCCTCAGGTCTTAGCCTCCTAAGGAGTGAGTATTACAGGTGTGACCCACTGGCACGTGGCTAAAAGAACATGTATTTTGTTTTCATTTTTATTTGTTTTTTGTGCCAGTCCTGGGGCTTGAATTCAGGGCCTGGGTGCTGTTCCTGAGCTTTTATGCTCAAGTCACAGCTCTACTTCCACTTTTCTTAAAAAAAAAAAAAAAGAAAAAAGACATTATGTCTATGGCAACCTTGTATCCAAGAAGGAATGGAGTCTCATTTTGTTCAATTAACTTTTTTACTTTATTTTTTTGCCAGTCCTATGGCTTAAACTCTGGGCCTGGGCACTGTCCCTGAGCTCCTTTTGCACAAGACTAATACTCTACCACTTGAGACACACGCTACTTCTGGCTTTTTCTGTAATTGGAGTTAAGAGTCTCATGAACTTCGCTGCCCAGGCTAACTTCAAACCATGATCTTCAGATCTCAGCCTCCTGAGTAACTAGGATTATAGGTATGAGCTACTTAGTGCCAGGCAATAAACTTTTTTAAAACTAGTTTTGCAAAACTAGTTAATTCACAAAAGGTAAAATATGGAAGCAACCTAAGTATTCATTAATAGGTAGATAAATAAAATGTAGAATACACAAAAATGGAGTATATATTCTGCCTTAAAAAGGAAATTTTGACTACAGTGCAATATGAATAAACCTTGAAGACATAATGCTAAATGAAGTGAAAAGACATACAGTATATGATTCAACTTATAAGAGGTGCTTAAAACCTGCTGTGGCTGGGGCCTCAATAATGATAAACAGGAAAAAAAAACTTGGCTACTTTGACTCCATTTTGTATGTATTTCTCTAAGTCATTTTCTCTGTAGTCACTTTGCAGTCACCTTAGAATCAAGGAAGGATAGGACCGATTGATAATATCCTTACCATCACCCCTAAGATACAATGCAGCTTCCTCAGGACAGACCACCCACTAAGCAATGACTTGCTAATCTTGATCAGTGATGACATGAAAGTGATAACAATTTCTCCTGTATCCCTCCCAAAACAAGGGAAAATAACAATTACACATATCTTTCTCTCCTAGTCTCCAGTTCCCTATTTAAGTGTATAGCTCGAGATTTATACCCAGAAAACAGATTAGTGAACTTTAGAGCTGTCTTCTTATGGCATACACCTGCCATATAATAAAAAATCTCCCTTCTCTGTATCTTATGTGGTGTGAGTAGGTTAGGTTTAATACAAGGAACCCATGGAGTTTGGGCCTGGGATCCAAAAGATCCAGTTTCAATATAAGGAATTTGGAGTAGTCAAAATCAGAGATAGAAAAAAGAAGGGACAGGAGAAGTGGGGGAGTTATTGTTTAACAGGCACAGTTGCAATTTTATAGGAGAAAGAGTTCTGGGGAGAGATGATGGTAATAACATTATGAATGCATTGGGTACTGGACTGTGCACAACAAAAAGCTAAACAGGAGGCAAGAACAGATCAAGTTTGATACCATTTACAATCTTAAACCAGGACAGTTCTATTTATGCTGTTCAACTTATGATGATACAGTAGTGATATGTTTATTATAAAACTTTGAGTTTTGATTTGGTTTCCTCAGCCCAGCCCAGCCCAGCAGTGTGTGTTACAATATTCTTTTTGGGAATGTGGCTTAGTGGTACAATGCTTGCCTAGCATGCATGAAGCCCTGGGTTCAATTCCTCAGCACCATATAAACAGAAAAAGCTGGAAGTGGTGCTGTGGCTCAAGTGGTAGAGTGTTAGCCTTGAGCAAAAAGAAGCCAGGGACAGTGCTCAGGCCCTGAGTCCCAAGCAAAAGTCCTGAGTCCCAGGACAGGCAAAAATAAATAAATAAATAAATACTCTCACAATGCTGACCAGCAGAAGTGAAGCAAAGCTCTCAGTACACCTCTCTATCACAAGGGTAAACCATAATACTCTCTAGCACACTAGTTGCTAAGCTACCAAATTCAGTAGGTAAAGGGTATTTAAGTACACTTTCCACTTAAAATATTTTCAACTTATAGTGGGTTTATTAGTATACAACTCTGCTGTAAGTCAAGAAACATCTATATGTAAGGTCGAAAACATAAAAAACTAACACAATGTACTGTTCTGGCATACATACATGTTTATAAATGGCAAAACAGAAAAAATAAAAGAGCATGATTGTACATGTTAAGAAACAGAAAGAAAGAAGTTTTAGATAAATTCAAGACTATACCTTAATAGTTTCTGGAAGCCTTTTATGTATTCGGGTACAGGACATCCAGCCTGCTGGATTACATTGGCAACACTGAAAAAGGAACAGGTAAACATAAACCCATGTCTTGTCAAAACAATAAAAGATACCACAGGACAGTGTTCTGATTATCTTCAGACATTACGGTGCTGAATACCTTCAGATAGCAGCCATCTCAACATTAATCAAGCCCTAGAAAGCTACTAGGCCCAAGGAAGGGGAAGGAAACACTCTGAAGCCAGAGCCAAGCTTCAATTTATTAAGTAATAGTGCTTAATACTATGTATGAGGTTGGCACTGTAGGGTTTTGTTATACAGTACCTTTTTCACTCCTCACAACAATCCTAGGTGGAAAATATTATCACTATTCCCACTTCACAGATGGAAAAGTGAGGTGCAGTTATAGGTATGCTGGGGTCACCAGGCACATTCTCAGGGTTAAGATCTTAGATTGATGAGTGCTGTGGGAATACCTCTTACATATATTCACATGTGAAAAGTCTGCTCAATGTGATGAAAAGGCTATCAGAGTAGAGGCTCAGAAGATTCAAAATGATATCAAAGTAAAACTCCCTTTGTCTATAACTAAATTTCATTTGTTAGAAGTGCTAAGTGCTACCAACTACCCTCAGCCAAAAATTAGGAGAGACAGCCAAAATGCAGAAAAACCCTTTATATTAAAAATCTGTAGCCATAAGTGATGGCATAAACCTGAAATCCCAGAAGAGGAGAGGTTGAGGCAGGGGATTCTGCATTCTACTATATATTAAGAGCTGTCTCGAGGAAAACAGTCTTTGATGATGGCGCAAGCATGGTAGTTCATGACTGTAATCCCAGTACTTGGGAGGCTAAGACAAAAAGATCAACAGTTGAAGGTCAGCCTGGATTACATAGCAAATCTCTTGTCTCAGCAATCTCCCTTCCCAACAATAGAGACAAAAAATTAATGATAGGCTCAAAGGATGATAACCTGAGATTCTACAAGTATATGTTACCTAAGAGTCAAAGCACAATAAATAAGTAACATTGGTGTTACTATAATACAAGCAGCAGGGGACCCTGGGACAAAATACAACTCTACTTGGGTCTACAAGTAATGCAAAGAAAACAACAGTGGTGACTGACTGAGCTGAAGAGACTTAAATGCAAGGCAAAAACAAGGCCCTCTGATCTTTTTTGTGGCTCAAATCTACTTCATTACTACTGGAACATACACAATTTGCAATTATGTTAATGTAATATACATATAAAAAATGAAGCAATTTTGCCAACTGATTACTCCGCTGGTTTTCCTAAGTTGACGTGGGGGGGGGGGTTGTGTGTGTGTGTGTGTGTGTGTGTGTGTGTGTGTCGTACTTGTATTTAAGCATGTCCTCAGTCCCTAATTTACCTTTTTTTTTTTCCTTTGGTCAGTCCTGGGGCTTTAACTCAGGGCCTGGGCACTGTCCCTGAGCTTCTTTGTACTCAATGTCAGCACTCTGCCACTTGAGCCACAGTGCTACTTCTGGCTTTTTCTGAGGAATCAAACCCAGAGCTTCATCCATGCTAGGCAAGCATTCTACCACTAAGCCACATTCCCAGCCCAGCCCCCTAACTTACCTTCTTAACAATGGTTTATCATCTTCTGTGAAAAATGTAACAGCTTTTCCCTTATGCCCTGCTCTTCCAGTTCGACCTAAAATAAATGAGATCATAAAAAAAACTTTTGAGAAAGAGATTCAAGATACAGATTAAAAAGTCAATGGATTGTCTGAAAAAATATTTAAAAATATGTGTTTAAAGGGAACAGTAGAGGTAGTAAGACAGATGAGTGGGCTACAGAGAAAGGGAAAAGACAACTCACCTATCCTGTGGATGTACTCCACTGAGCTGGTTGGAAAGTCATAATTGATCACCAAGTTCACACCTTTAAAATCAATCCCTCTTGCAAGCAAGGCTGTACAAATAAGAACCCAGATTTTTCCTGCTCTGAAGCTATGGACTGTGTTATCTCTCTAGGTAAGAGAATATAGATTAAATGCTTTAGTACCTCTCTAGGAATGGAAGACAATGCTGGTATTTTTAAATTAGTTGGTTCTTTATGCTATTTAAAACATACAATGGACTGTACCTGTTGCTGTGTTCTTTCTGCATGAATAACATCCACGTTAATACCTTCATATATGAGCTCATGAAAAAGTTCTTTAGCCCTTTCAATGGACTGAACAAAAACCAGAACAGGTGGATTGAAACCCTGAAAGAAAGAAGGCAAAAATTAGCTTATGTTGGCCTGGGAATGTGGTTTAGTGGTAGGGTGCTTGCCTAGCAGACATGAAGCCCTGGGTTCAATTCCTCAGTACTACATTATCAGAAAAAGCCAGAAGTGGTGCTGTGGCTCAAGTGGTAGAGTACTAGCTTTGAGCAAAAAGAAGCCAGGGACAGTGCTCAGGCCCTGAGTTCAAGCCCCAGGACCAGCAAAAATAAATAAATAAGTTAAATTAACATATGTAACTCATAAAGAAGATACAATCAATTAGTATTTATAACAGTAGTTCAGTTCACAAAATAATGCAATTTAATTGAGCACCAGTGGTCTAAATCTGCCCCTATCTTCCTCTCTATCTGTTCTCCACCAGTGGCTCTTTCTATTCAACTTGAACTGTGCTTTCCATCTCTCTTGGTCTTCCTACACAGGAATGGATATTTGTTCTTCAACAATCATCTTTTGGCTCACATGCCTCTGAATTTTGAATCTGCTTACAATATAAAACCTGGACTGGAGGCAGCATGGCTCAAATGGTAGAATGCCACCTGCAAGCAAGAAGGCAGAGCAAGAGTGTGAAGCCCTGAATTAAAACTGTCTCATTTACTTACTGTTTATTGGAACTTTGTAATTTCCTACAACTTAGTCCTTGGGTCTAATTCTGTCAATACAATTTTATCTTATTTATTTGTTTTGTTTTTGTTGTCAGTCCTGGGGCATGGACTCAGGGCCTGAGCACCATCCCTGGCTTCTCAAGGCACTTAGCACTCTACCTCTTGAGTTACACTGTCACTTCTGGCTTTTTCTCTATGTGTGGTGCTAAGGAATCAAACCCAGGGCTTCATGTATACAAGGCGAGCACTTTACCACTAAGCCATATTCCCAGCCCAATTTTATCTTATTGAGTTAAATAAAGTCTCAGTATGTTCTACTGGTTTGTTTTAACACTTATCATTAAACTTTGCCTCTCCTGGATCAGCTTTATCTTCAAATGTCCCTATCAGGGCTTAGTAATGGGCAATCACTCATTTGCATGAATCATACATCTAATTTCACAGAGATCACAGACTTCCCAAAGTTTATATGATCAAGTCTCTAGTATAACATCTATAATCTATGTTAAGTACAATGAGTTCAAATACTAAAACAGCTCTATGAAGTAGGTATTATCTTACTTTATAAATGAGGAAACTGGAACAGAGAGAGGATTAAATTGATCAAGGCATAATGGTGGAGAGCTAGAATTTCAACCTAGGTAGTTGAGTTGAAGAGTCTATGCTCCCAATTTCTACAAGCACGAACTTCTATAGTTACCAGGAACTTGCAAACCTTTCTCTTCTACTCTGAATCCTTCATCACTGTCACTAATATTTATGTTATCTCCTAAATAAGAGTAGTTTACATTTCTTTTATGCTTCTTATCCTGACCCCCTCCCCAGAGATAAAGATGGAAGGGAGGGAAGAAGAAAGGAAAGAGAAGGGAAGAGAGGAGAAGGGAGGGGAGAGAAGGGGAAGGGAGAGAAGGAAAGGAAGGAAGGGAATAATCAAGTTTATTTTTTATTCTGCAGTGTCCTAGTTCTTCTCTAAGAAACCAACAAGGCATACACACACACACACACACACACACACACACACACACACACACACACACAAAATATGGAAAAATGTGGCTTTGAGGCCTTCAAGTAGTCTTTTCCTAGTCTGCGTTAAGCTAGGAGAAGAGTTAGCTGGATAACTAAATATGATACACAAGAGGAGGAAGATAAGGTGTGAAGCCTCCTGCTGTAATACAAGCTTGGTGAACTTTATGATACACAAAGTCAAGATTGTAGTCCAATATACCTTTTTCACAAGTTCTCTCATAGCCAGAAGTTTTCCAGTCTCAGACCCAACAAAGAGAAGCTCTTGTTCTACAGTCTCTACTGCAGAATTTCTGAGAAGAAATTATACTTTGTAAGAACCAATTTTTGCCTTTTCCCCTGAACTCTAACTAAACAAATAAAAAAATTTATACAAAACAACAAAATCACAATGCCCAGCATCTTTTCATTGAGAGAACCACAAGGACTTTTTTGCCCTGGATGGTTTAGAACGGTAATCTTCCCAATCCCAGCCTCCCATGAAGCTAGGATGACAGATGTAGCTGACCACACCCAGCTATAGGTTGAGATGAGGTCTTGAAAATATTTTTGCTCCAGCTGGCTTAGAACCATAATCCTCCTGATCTCAGTCTCTAGGTAGTTAGGAGTACAGGCATAAGCCATCCACCCGCTCTAAACTTATTTCTTAATGATTAGTGGAAGTTCATTTATATACCAATAATTAGGGGTAAGGTATATTAAAACTTTAGAATATTCTAACATAACATATTGTGCTATAATAAGTATTTTCCCCATCCTGGTGCCGGCCTTTGTATTTAGTTTGGCTTTCTTTTTAAAACAAGTGAGTGTTAAGTTTAGAGTGCGCAGGGCAGGGCATTCCATTTTATTTTTCTTCCCCCTCCTTTTTTTTTTTTGCCAGTTGTGAGGATTGAACTCAGGGCCTGAGCACTGTCCCTGGCTTCTTTTTGCTCAAGACTAGCACTCTACCATTTGAGCCATAGTGACACTTCTGGCCTTTTCTGTGTATGTGGTGCTGAGGAATTGAACCCAGGGCTTCATGTATACAAGGCGAGCACCTTACCACTAGGCCATATTCCCTACCCATTCCCTTTTCTTTTTTTGAGATAAGTCTCACTATATTTCCCAGACTAGTCTCAAAATCCTGTGTTTAAAGTATTCTGCATCAGCCTCCAGAGTGCTGGAATTACAGGTGCACACCACCATGTCTAGCACTTGTTTTCCTTTAACATGGTATTTCATATAGTTACTGTCTTCCTACTTATTGTTCCACTGGTATCACAATACTCTATTGGGTCAAATACCATAGAGTTCTAGAACTTTTCTCCATTACTGTAAATTTATTTAACATAAAAATATTCCTTATGCTTTTTCTTATGTATTTGTTTAGGCACTGGGATCAAACTTAAGAGTCCCAAAACATGCTAGGCTTATATTCTAATACTGAATCCATTCCCAGAACCTACCAAATTATTTTCATTAAAAATTTTTTTTTGTGCCAATCCTGAGGCTTGAACTTAGGGCCTGGGTGCTGTCCCTGAGTTTTTGTGCCTACCACTTGAGTCCCAGCTCTACTTCTGGCTTTTTGGTAGATAATTGAAAAGAGTCTCATGGACTTTCTTCCCTAGGCTGTCTTTGAACCATGATTCTCAGATTTCAGCCTCCTGAGTAACTAGGATTAGGGGTGTGAGCCACCAGTGCCTGGCCCAAAATATTTTTAATATGAAATTAAAAATCAAGAGGCTCAATAAGATCAGCTTTCTTTGTATGGGCCTATTTATACAAACCATTGAAGACACTAAATCCTGAGTGGCCACAGAGGCTCATTATACTTGTGAATGGGAAAAATCAAAAGCATGATGATGGGAATAATAATGCACAAATTATGAGACTCTCCCTTTGGGTTACTCTAAAATAAAAAAATCCTGTATCAATCTTAAAAAAAATTCTATTCATAAAATATTCTCCCTTGTTACTCTCATGCCAAGCAAGCAATCTCTGAGCCTAAAAAAACAACACACACACAGTAAAAGAAATCAGTAAGAACAAGTAATTACCTTGCTCCAATGGATACAGTAATGACATTGTCCAGGTTGAGCTTGCACCACTGTTCAACATCATAGGCAAAAGTTGCACTGAACATAGCTCTTCTGACTTTGTGAGATGTG
This sequence comes from Perognathus longimembris pacificus, assembly GCF_023159225.1. Taxonomy (NCBI): domain Eukaryota; kingdom Metazoa; phylum Chordata; class Mammalia; order Rodentia; family Heteromyidae; genus Perognathus; species Perognathus longimembris. The sequence goes on along the minus strand of NC_063177.1, from coordinate 24,633,298 downwards.
CAGGCCAGGAAAATGGAAGCCAGTTGGTCTCTAAATCCAGTTTTACCATCTTCAAACAGTTTGTCTGACTCATCCACGACCAGCCATTCAACACTAGGAAATAATAAAACAACTGGTGGACAGCGAACTGAAAGATTATCCTGGACACTTCACTCAACCATGGAGACACAAAAGGAAGTTAGGCTATGATGTTGCTTCTCCGAAGGGAGTAAGAAAAAGAAACAAAACAAAAAAAAGATAAGCATAATTTAATCACCTCTCATTAGCTTCAAAGATGAGGCTGTGTTAGCAACAGTGAGAGTCACATAACTATCTTGAACTCCATCTCTTTTGCTGACATGTGAAAAGTCTAGAACTATGCACTGATTATCACAATGTGTAATTGTCCTCCAGACCAGTGTTTTTTTTCTACGAGTCTAATGAAAACTTGTTCTCAGCACCCATGCTATCTTAAATTGGAAGACAGCATGATCTATAGGGCAACAATGTAAGTAACTGAGAACAAAATGTGACCAAGTGAAAAAACACACACATATATTAAAATATTACTGTACCTTGTTAGGTCTATTCCTGGTGGGTCTTGTTTTAGTAAATAGATTAATCGATTTGGAGTAGTCACAAGAATATCTGTGGGAGAAACAAATGGTAGAAATTGCAAAAACAAGATTCATCATCCTTCTTGAAATAGGGAATTAAGCTTCCTGAATTTCAGTTAATAACTTTAAGTTGGAAGAGTATTTTACTTACACAGAAGCTATTGTTAATTAGCAACTACTACACACATATTTACCATCATAGCATAAACTAAATGTCTCCTTTTCTTTTGTTAGCACTAGGGCTTGAACTCAGGACTCCACATCTCATGCTAGGCCTGCTTGCTGATGGCTAGTGCTCTACCACTTGAACCATATTTCCAGCTTGGTTTTTAGCTGGTCATTCTGGAGATAAGAGTCTTAACAGATTTTTTCCCCCTCCTAAACTGGCTTAGAACCACAATGCTCCAAATCTCAGCCTTCTGAGTAGCAAGGACTACAAATATGAGCCACCAGATCCTGGTGCCTACTCTTATATTTGAGAAATCTTAGAATACTATATAATCCAATCATTTTTTAAAATTTTGTGTGTGATGGTCCTGGGAGCTTGAAATTAGGGCCTGGGTGCTGTCCCTGATCTTTTTTTTTTTTTTTTTTTTTGGCCAGTCCTGGGCCTTGGACTCAGGGCCTGAGCACTGTCCCTGGCTTCTTCCCGCTCAAGGCTAGCACTCTGCCACTTGAGCCACAGCGCCGCTTCTGGCCGTTTTCTGCATATGTGGTGCTGGGGAATCGAACCTAGGGCCTCGTGTATCCGAGGCAGGCACTCTTGCCACTAGGCTATATCCCCAGCCCGTCCCTGATCTTTTTGCTAGCGGCTAGTACTCTACCACTTGAGCCCCAGATCCTCTTCTGGATATAAGAGTCTCATGGACTCTTGCCTAGGTTGGCTTCAAACCACAGTCCTCAGATTTCAACCTCCTGAGTTGAACCACTGTGGTTCAAACCACAGTCCTCAGATTTCAACCTCCTGAGTTGCAAGGATTACAGGCATGAGTCATCACTGTCTGCCTCTCAAATTTCTTTTTTCCAGGAAAATCCTTTCTTTAAAGTTTACTCAAGAAGCTCAAGGTAAAAGACAGGGAAAAGCAAATTCTCTGGTTGATGTAAGGGGACAGATGCAATTCTTTCTTTTTGTGCTAGTAATCCTTCCTTCCTTCCTCTCTTTTTCTTTCTTTCTTCCTTCCTTCTTTTCTTTGTTTCTGTGCTAGTACTGAGACTTAAACTCGGGGCCAGGGCACCCTTAGCATCTTCATTCAAGGCTAGTGCCCTACCACTTGAGCTCTACTTCCAACTTTTTGCTGGTTAATTGGAGATAAAGAATCTCACAAACTTTTCCAGAGTTAGATCCTCAGGATCCCAACCTTCTAAGCTAGGATTACAGTTGTGACCCACCAGTGCTCAGCTTTGCAATTTATTCTTATCTGCCAGATTATTTCTATGATAAGATTCAAAATCAACAGGAGACAGCAGTTTCTCAACCTCAGAATTGCTGACATTTGGGGTCAAAGTATTTTTTGCACGGAGCTGTCACTGTAGGAAGTTTAACACTATCCCTGACCTCTTCCATTATAGGCTATTGGCTCTCTTCCTCAGCTGTGACAACTGAAAATGTCTTCAGACACTGCTCAATGTCCCTGTGGTAGAGAGTGATGGAGAATATCATCTCACCACTGGCACATATTCACACAGTTAGGAGGAGTGAAGAAAGAATACTTCTTTTTTTTTTTTTGTGCCAATGCGGGGCTTGAATTCAAGGACTAGGCAATATCCCTGAGCTTCTTTTGCTCAAGGCTAGCACTCTTCCACTTGAGCCACAGAACCACTTTCAGGTTTTTCTTTTTCTTTTTTGGCCACTCCTGGGGCTTGGACTCAGGGCCTGAGCACTGTCCCTGGCTTCATTTTGCTCAAGGCTAGCACTCTGCCACCTGAGCCACAGCGCCATTTCTGGCCATTTTCTGTATATGTGGTGCTGGGGAATTGAACCCAGGGCCTCATGTATACGAGGCAAGCACTCTTGCCACTAGGCCATACCCCCAGCCCCACTTTCAGGTTTTTCTGAGTAGTTTATTGGAGATAAGAGTCTCATGGACTTTTCTGTCCTGGTTGGCTTCGATCCCCAATCCTCAGATTTCAGCATCTTGAGTAGCTAGGACTACAGGTGTGAGCCACTGGCGCCCAGCTATCTCTTTCAGTTTTTGTTTTTAAATAATGACTTATACTTGAAATATTCTCATGTGCCAATTAGGATTAGAATTCCCAAATCCTTTACATGCTCTATTCCCCAAGCATGACTTTCTTTTTCTTTTTTGTAGGTCATAGGGCTTGAACTCTGGGCCTGGGTTCTTCTGCTCAAAGTTAGCGTTCTACAACTTGAGCCACAGTGCCACTTTCAGCTTTTTCTATTTATGGGGTACTGAGGAAATGAACCCAAGGCTTCATACCTGCTAGGCAAGCACTCTACCACTAAGCCACATTCTCAGCCCCAAGCATGACTTTCTTACCAAACTTCTTAGATGATTTGGGTCCGAATTTCTTGGCTGCCACTGCTGCCTTGTGGATCATGTGTATTCTGAATCCTGTTCCCTCAGAGATTTTAATTAACTCTCGGTGAATCTAAAACAGACAATGATAAAATTTGAGCTGCCTAGATACTAGGATAGGGTGTGTAGCTTCTTCTACATTATTCATAAATTTATTACCAACTCATGACTATCTCAAACTTGCAATAATCTGTAGATTCATCTGGAATGTTAGCATTTTCGAATTTCAAAACCTAAGTCCCATAGTTTCTTCATGAATTTAGCAAACTAGTTTCAAGAGCCAAAACCAACCAGCTAAAATACTCCTTCAATCTGGTACTGAGAAAAGTTTTAAAGAGATATATAGGGGCTGGGAATGTGGCTTAGTGGTAGAGTGCTTGCCTACCATGCATGAAGCCCTGGGATTCATCAGTACCACATAAGCACAAAAAGCCAGAAGGGGCACTGTGGCTCAAGTAAGAGTGCTAGCCTTCAGCAAAAGAGGCTCAGGAACAGAGCCCAGGCTCTGCGTTCAATCCCCAGGACTGGCAATAAAGAGAAATCTATAGCCACAGCCTTTTAAGAATTTTATAGTGTTTGCCAAAGAAGTATAGTTTTAAAATCATCATGTTTAGAAATTATAGAATGGTTAGATGGGCCCATACCCAGTAATGTACAGAACACTTGGTACAGAATATTTGATCATGATAAAAAGACATTCTTTTGGTATCTTAAAAAAAAAATACCCTCAAAAAGGAAGATTACTGAAGCAAATTCCAAAGGCATTTTTCTCAAAAGCTACAAGTCATACCTGGCTGGCAAGTTCTCTTGTTGGGGATATAATCAGAGCTCTGAAGCCTTTATTTGTAGGTTGTTTCAGTTGCATTAAAATAGGAATACTAAATGCCAAAGTCTTCCCAGATCCTGTAGGGGCAGAAGCCAAAAGTTCCCGACCCTAAAAACACAGAGTACAGTAAGTCAAATGAAAAGTACAGCTGAGAACAGGAGGACCTGATTTGAAGCCAGTCTGGGCAGAGTTCTCATGCCTTTCTCAACCCATAACTGGATGCAAAGATGCATGCCTTTCATTCCAACCTATACAGGTTCAGAGTGGGAGAATCATGGTGCCAGGCCATCCCTGACAGAAAAGTCAATGAGATTTCATCTCCACAGGAAGAAAGCTAGACTCCATGGCACACGCCTGTGATCCAAGCAATGAAGGAAAGCCTAAAAGTAGATGGATCTCAGCTCAGGTGTGTGCCTGGGTGAGAAGTGAGACCCTATCCTAAAAATAACCAGTGAAAATAGGGCTGCAGGTGTGGCTCAGCAGTATCACAGCAGTAAACATGAGGCCTTAAGTTCAAACCTCTAGTCTCAAGGAAAAAAAGTAACATTTCCAGAGCCAATTCAAATAATATTATCAGCCATAAAAGTGACAAATAAATTAAACACACTAAATCCAGTTGTTCAAGTTCTTGCTCTTTTAATTTCTCCCATATTTGCTTTTATAACACTCTTACCCTTGCTACTACTACCCCAAGAGTTTCTGAGCACTGCCACTAAAGTCCATTTGAAAGGGGAAACAGTGTGCATAAATAAAATCCAATGGGAATTATCCACACTGTTTTCAATTTTTCTTTCCTACTCAATCCTTACAAGTCTTTATACTGGTTTCTGTACTGCTGAATCCCTAGAAAAGATTTTGTTAAGTAACTTCTGACTGAAGGTTAGAAATAAAGTGATGACCCGAGAGACTAATTTATTTAAAAAGATGAGTATGACTGTATACTCTGATCTGATAAAGGCTGTCACAGGCTGTCTAGACCTTCATACTCACATGCAGCATGACTGGAATAGCTTGCATTTGTATTGGCGTGGGTATTTGGAAACCTGCAACTAGAATGTTCTGAAGCAGCTGAGAACTGATTTTATATTCTTGGTCAAGCTGCTGAAATGTAGTAATTGGGTCAGGAAGATCAGTTCCCTGGACATGAATTCTGTGTTTATTCCTGAAGAAGTTCACCTGAAAAGCAAAGGAATGGGGTCACTATGAGTATGGCCAAATAAACACGGTCTCACACTATAAAGTACTAGCAGAGTCTCATAGAAGCTTCAGTGGATATCGAACTTTTCAGTTGGGTCTAAGCCCTCCCCCAATCAATGTAGATGCTAAGTTCTTGTTCTCTGTAGATAGAAGACTTCATAACAATGAAACCCATCACGCTTTCTTCACATTAATGTGTCACTGCCACATTATTCGCTCTAATGTGTTTCTGACATAGGATTTATAATCTTACATAAATTCCTACAAGGTCAGCACTGAGTCCATTTATTTTCGTCTTTTTTTTCTTTTCTTGGGGGCGGGGTCAGTACTAGAGTTTGGACACAGGCTCTCATGTTTGCTAGACAGGTTTTCTACCACTTGAGCCATAACTGTAGAAATCTTGTGTTTTTATCTTTTTAGATGTCTTCCCCACATAGAGCTTCTTGCTAACTTTGTCTATTGAATTCCTCCTACCTCCACCTCCCATAGCAGGAATTACAAATGTATACCACTACATTTGGTTTGCTTTGGGCTATGGTCTCACGAACCTTGCCTGGGCTGGCCTTGAACTGTGATCTTACTGTCTCAATTTCCCTAGTAGTTGGGACTATAGATGTACACCACCATATCCAGCTACTTTATTTATAGGCTACTTAGCTTCCAATACTTTTTAAAAAACTCTACTGAAAACATCTATTTATAAAAAACTAAGTGCCAAAAATGGGAGATTAGTGGTATTGATTTCATTTGCTTCTTCATTTTCTGGCCCAGAGACAGCCAGATTCTGGTTTTTGAAGTATTCCACAGTAAGCTCTGTAGTAAGCTGTAGCTGCCTCCCACCAAAGCAACACAGCAAGTCTACTGCAGACAAAACAACAGTGCCATTTGTCCTTTCTTCTATATCTTACTCCTGTCATTCCTGAGCTGTAAAATAATTTCTAGATGAAGTCCTTCTAAGCCAGTAACCTCAATATATAGAGGAAAAAAGGAATCAAAAGGGGTTAAAAAAAATCTGAGCCAGGTATTTTGGCACATGTCTGTAAGCACAAATTAATCTTCTATATAGCCAAATTATATTCTCTTTACCAATAGAATTACCGGTCTAATGAAAAGGTCACTAAGTCAAAAGCATACGTTTCTGAGAAGTAAACCACTTTTCTAACCTTTTCCTTTCGGAGATGTTCCAACTTTCCTGAAGTTAGTTTATTTTCTCCTTTAACTTTTTTATCTTCAATCTTTGCTTCCACAGATGATGTCCATTGTATAGTAGTATCATCCTCTTCAGAAGTAATTTCTAGAATATAGTTTTCAAAATGGAAAGATTTTAAGTGTGACAGTTGTGGATGGAGCAAACAGGCTACACTATCACATCAAAATTAAGTACCAATTTTTTACCTTATGTATGGTGTATTCACGTGCACATCTGTGGGAGGGTGGAGGGAGGACACAGAATTCAAGGAAAAAGGGTGAAAAAGTGCAGCAGTGGAGCGCACTGGACATTGATGAAACTATGCAACTCGTGGGTGGAGATGGGAGGAAGGGAGGGAATGTGAGAGAATGAAGGAACAGATGACATTGTGTGAAAGGAAATGTCCTTGTTATACCTGACATATGTAACTGTAACCCCACTGTATTACCCTTAAAACAACAATAAAGTAAGTTTAAAAGATATAAGTATCAGCTGATGATCTGGTTGAGAGAAACCAAGAGGATGGGTCTAGAGTGAAAATTGGCAAGTTTACTCTTTTCTCTTCATTGGTTGTTTCAACTCCAGAATATATTTGAAAACAATGAATCAACTGAAAAGCTACATAAAGAATAAGGTGGCCAGCTTCTTTATGTCCAAAACCCAGACAGAGAATAAATTAAGTGAAAGATTTCCCAATGTACACAACACAATATTCAAGCTACTACGTATTATAAAGACAGCAATTCATTCTACATCTATAAATAATATTAGTTCACTTAAAAGTAGACAGGATTGCTTTGATGACTTTAATGTTTATATGGGAGAAAAAACAAAGAATAACTTTAAAAACTGTAAGAATAATAAGAGTTCTTTTGGAATTAAAACCACAAAACCTTTTTCCAACTTCAATGAGACATAACTGACATCGATGTAGCTCAGTGTGATATGGTATTCATCTAACATTCACAAAGTTGGAAGATGGAACCTAGCACCTCCCCTTGCTGCTCCCCAAAATAAAAAAATATAAAAACATGGTATACTTCACTACTGCTACTGGGTTTTTTGTTTCCTTGTTTGTTTTAGATATAAGCCTACAAAAATTAAAGCTGGTATTGGCATATGAATACAAAAATATGTATTAATGGATTGGAACAGAGCCCAAAGATATATCTTCTAAAAATATGTGGGAAATAACTTTACAACAAAAGTCTTGTGTAAACCAAGTTTGGTGACATATAACTGTAACCCAGCATTCTGAAGGCCCAGGAAGGAGGATTGGTAATGTATGGCAATTTAGGGTTATAGGTTTTGGGTTTTTCTTTTCTTTTCTTTTTTTGTTTTGTTTTGTTTTGTGCTAATACTGAGGCTCTACCTCAGGGTACTGTCCTCCCTTAGCTTTTCAACTCAACATTGGTGTTCTACCACTTGAGCCAAAGCTCCACTTCTAGCTTTTTGGAGTTAATTGGAGATAATAGTAAGGACTTTTCTACCTGTACTGGCTCTGAATCATGATCCTCAGATCTCAGCCTCTTGAGTAGCTAGGATTACAGGTGTGAGCCAGTGTTGCTAGTACCTGGCAGGGTTTTTGTTTTTTTTTTTAAAAACAAAGTCTTGCTATGTAGCCTTGATTGGCTTTGAACAACTCCCTGTGGAGTCTAAATAATTTCTTGGACCGCTGTATTCACACATAAACACAAAGAATGACATTTGTTGTAACATCATAAATGTAAAAGTATGAAAACAAATTAAATGCCTATCACGAAGGAACTTACAAAATCAATCCTTAAATCAACTGTGAGGTACAAGTATTAACTTGTATTAAAAGGAACACAGCAGTGTGCTTGTTGTGAATCCAAGACACTTTTTAAAAAAGAAAATGATCACAACCAAAAGTATATAGAGTATTCATGATTATAGAGTATAAAAAAGTAAGTATGCAGAAGGGGCGCTGTGGCTCAGGTGGCAGAGTGCTAGCCTTGAGAGGGAAGAAGCCAGGGATGGTGCTCAGGCCCTCAGTCCAAGGCCCAGGACTGGCCAAAAAAATAAAAATAAATAAATAAAAAAGTAAGTATGAGGGGGAAAAAATGAAAGGAATGACATTTACCAATATGTATTGTACTTATAAACTGATTTGGTGCATTGAAAACCCTTTGTACAACTACTTAAAAGATAACAAAAACAAAACATGAGGGGAGGAGAGGAGAAAGAAAAGAGGAGATGGAGAGGGAGAGGGAGAGGAAGAGAGGCAGAGGGAGAGGAGAGCAAAGGGAAGAGGAAAGGAAAAGAAACAGATAATATAAAGAAAGAGGCAAATGCTCCCATAATAGACATAAAGAAAAAAAAAACTAACAGGCAAACCATAGGAACAGATAATGTGAAATGCAAATGTCCCAATAAGCATATAAAAAGATGCTCAATTTAGCCAGTTATTAAAAAAAACAAAACTGCGCTGTGGAAATTGTCATGGAGCACTAGCCTTAAGCACAAAGAGGCTCAAGGACAGCACCCAGGCCCTAAATTCAAGGCCTGCAACCAACAAGACAAAAAAAAAAAAATACAGGCACTGGTAGCTCACACCTGTAATCCTAGTTATTCAGGAGGTGGAGATCTGAGGATTATGGTTCAAAGCCAGCCCAGGCAGGAAAGTCTGTGAGACTTATTTCCAACTAATCACATAAAAAGCCAGAAGTGGTGGTGTGGTTCATGTGGTAGAGTGCTAGCTCTGAGCAAAAGGAGCTCAGGGAGTGTCCAGGTCAAGTTCAAGCCCCAGGACCAGTAAAGAAACACAAACAACCAACACCACCAACAACAAAAACAAAACCATGAGTTTCATATGAAACTGGAAAAAATTTAAGACCCACAATATTTAGCACTGACAGAAGTGTAGTAACCCCTTTGGTCTTCTGCCAAGCGCATTTCCATTGACGGATACCATGCTACAGAAGTTACAGCATCTGTGCAAAAGGATACATGTATAGGTAGGTATCCATCAGGGCAGCAACATTTGTAGTGCTAAGCCCCTAGAAATAACCTGAAAATGCCACCAACCGAGGAATAACTGTGTTTTCTGACTTCTAAGTTTGCATTATTCTTACAACAGGGAAAAAAAGTAAATCAAATAAAAAATCCTGGACTCCAACACTTACCTAAAATCTTCTTTCTCTTTTTCTTATTGGGCCCCCTTTTCTTTTCAATTAGACTCTCTTTCTTCTCTTCATTTTGGAGCTCCTGGTGTGTTTGTGATGCTCCACAGTCACCTGGGACAGGCTTCTTCTTGTTTCCAAAGAAGTCCAGAAGCACTTCTGAAGACTCCAAATCATATTTCCTTTTCCCCACCTAAAACCCCCCAAATATTAATGGAAATCTATGAACATAGCATTGCTTCCATCCAAGCAAGACTTGTTGTAAGGGCAGGGGGTCCAATGAATTTCCTCTTTTTACTTCTTTCACCAAATATTTTAGAGCTGACAAGGGTATTTGGGCAAATTAAGTCCAAAAAGACACTTTTTCTGATCTCGTAACAATAGCAATCATATTTACAACAGTAAAGAACACTTATATGCACTTAGTGTATGTCAAGCAGATTTCTAAATACATATTTAAATTACTGCAGCCTCATAGCAACCCCATAAGGTAAATAGTAATGGTACAGATGAGAAAACCAAAGCATTGGGGGGTTAATTTGACTAAGGTCTCAAAACAAATGGCCAGAAGCAGCATTTGGACCTAGAAAAATGTGGTGCCAGAGTTCAGTCCAACACTATACAACAAGTACACAAATCTGGCACTAAAGATTTTCCACAATTAAGCTGGGAGTGGTGGGACACGCCTATCACTCCAGCTGCTGGGGTCCGAGGCTGGCCACAGGCAAAAAGCAAAAAAAAAAAAAAAAAAAAAAAAAAGTGTGTGGCTTAAGTGGTAGAGCGTCCGCCTAGCAAGCTCAGAGTCCTGAGTTCAAACCCCAGTAAAATAAAGGTATTCCCCAAGTGAGCCCTATCACTTTCAATACCTCCCTATTAGACGATTCCCCGTTTCTAAATCGCAATTTTCACTGGTTACTTTGTGCATGTTGGAGAAATAAAAAGCTTTATCCACACAGAACAACCATCTTGCAAACCAAGTCAAACCGGGGTAGTCTAAAGTGGAAAGAATAAAAGTCTGTTTCTGAAAAACGATCTAGGCGAAGTGCCTTTAAAAGAATTCTAACTTTGCTTCTGATGCAGAATGGGAAGGGCGTGCAGTTTCCATGCTAAGCTCAACTAAGTTCCTCAAGAAGCCTGGAAAAGGTCGTCTGGGGGTCTCGAGCTCCCTGGGCCTGAGGCACACAGCACCACGAAGGAGACAGGCCCACAGCATGGCCCGATTTGGACCACGGGGTCTCCAGAGGGGCCGGCTGCCCCATTAGCAGCGGGTTCATTCTCGGACTCCTGCTCCTTTTAAATTCCTCGGGCTTCGAATCTCTGAGCACCGTACCTGGAATCGAGCTGCGTCTGCCGAAAAGCGTTTCACATCGAACTTGGCCCCAGCGCCCAGCCGGCGGAAAAGATCGTGGGCATCCATCTTTACCCAGGAAGCTCCGCAGCACCAAGGCGCCTGCGCAGATGACGTCTCTCGTCCCAGCGGGACTTCCGCCCGACTTCCGCCCGACCCGTCTGAGAGCGGAAGTGGCCCCAGGAGGCGGAGCCTGGCCGTATCCAGAGAGGTGTGGTCTGTCATTCTTCACATCTCCCAACCCCCTTGGAAGAAAAATGTCAGTGTCTTCGTTTGCCAGGAACTTTCCTCCGCTTCCAGGACAGTTTGGTGTACAATATTAAGATTCCTCTCCTGAGGAGCCTTCCATTTTGGCAGGGATGGATGATATTTAACAAATTAGCAAGATGAAAGTTCAATGAAGCAAAGAGAAAGGTGTAACCGATAGAAGGAAGGGAGGGTCTGCTTTTGTAAAGAGTTGTCAATCCCACTCGGAAGTAATCACATTTGAGCTGAGAAGAAGGCATCTTTCCCAAGATATGGGTGCAGCACTCCAGAAGGGAGAAGATTATGAACATGAGAGGGATAAGAAGAAAACGGGGTCTGACTTTCCACCAAAAATAACACACAGAGAGGAGAGCAATCCATGGTAACTAGCGCTTTCTCTCCTTTTTTTTTTTTCCATTTTGGAATATATACATAAACATCACACATTATTACATATTATGTATACATATAGTACATTATATATACATGTAGAATGTATTATATATTGCATTATATATTTATTTTAATAATGTACGAATCGTTACAAGAACGAAAGTCTCAAACAGTGCTTAATAAATCTATATCCTTTTCTTCTTCTATCTTCTTGGAATGGAAGTTCTATGTCCCAATAGCAAACTAAAAAAAAAAAACAAAAAAACTAGATATTACCCCCAGAAATTCTGGTCTTATTATTATAGAATGGCTCCCTGACCTATCATTTTGGAAAGCTTCTTATTTTTTTTAATGGAATTAGTGTTAAGAATTAATGCTAGAAGATGGGCATAGGTGGCTCATACCTGTAATCCTAGCTACTGAGGAGGTTGAAATCTATTACAGTTTGAAGTCAGCAGAGGAAGGGAAGTATGTGAGATTCTTATCTCCAATTAACCACCAAAAAGCTAGTGGTGGAGCTATGGCTTAAATGTTAAGACACTAGCCTTGAGCAAAAAAGCTCAGAGACAGCGACCAGGCCCACAGTTCACACTCCAGGAGCAGCATCTATGCTGAATTTGAGCCAGATTTCTACTTCAAAAGCTCAAATGGGACATTGTTGCTTCTCTGCTTAAAAATCTTGATTCTCCATTGTGTACTGAATGTGGTCTGAGGCCCTAAGCAGTGGTTCTCAACCTTTTTCCTGCTTCTTCACACAAGAAATAGGAAACTTTGGTAACTTCAGTTGCTCATCTGCCCTCATCACAATATTGGCAAGTTATGTATCCTTGCTAAGCTTCTGGTTTCTGTCATTTCTTTGCTGCTTCTATACTGAATCTTTATACATATTTTTTCTCTTTCTTCTTGGAATGTCTTCTTTCCTTTTTCTCCCCGGAAAACTCTTTGCATTCTTTAAAATTTGTTTTACATTTCTTGTCTTCTGAAACTTAGATTGAATACTTTGACACAGTCCATCTTTCTTTGACTTCTCATGCAACTTTCTAACTTTCTTTGAGTTTTCATGGGCCTCTAGGTAACTAAAAATTGCAGTCAATATTCCTGTAAGATGCCAATGCTTACAAAATTAAACTGGTTTTGTTTTTATGTGTGGTCCTAGGAATCGAATTTAGGATCGTATGCAGCTAAGATCTACAACTGAGCTACACCTCCAGCCCTTTAGTTTTTTTCTTAATGCAGTGCAATAGTAATTTGTTCACAGATTTGGAACTTTCTGAGGGCTAGAGAGCTGTTCACTTATGCTTATATTATGTTGGCTTAGCATTGTTCAGCATGGAGTCTAGTTCATGGTAAGTAGTCAGTAAACCTTATTGGATTAATGAAGGGAAATAAAATAAACAGAGATCTCTAAAACTGCCATAGGCTTATGCCTTTGGCTTGGCGCTTTGTAATAAACTTTGACTGACTGTTTGAATGAAGTCAAATGGAAACTGTCTGACTTATACCATTGCCTGCCTTGACAATGTCCAGCTGATTCATTAAGATACTATTTCCTCTTCGGGGAAAACAAAACAAAACAATTTAAAAGCAGCATCAATAAAAATGGCAAGGAAATTGAGTCACAATTTTGTATAACTGAAATTTCTCCAAAAACTAGTATGGTCTGATTGGCAGATACACATGACTTCCCAAGTGTGGCAAGTGAGAACACAAAGTCTGTACAACAACACTGCAGTGGCAACGAGTTAGGATAGCTTGTTGTTATGAACAGAGCAATTGCTCCATGTCCTAAATATGTGTTTTGGTAACATTTTCTCCTCCATTCCTTGCTCATCACTCAACAAACTTTGACAGTAGTAGTGCTATTTTTTCACTATATCTATCCTTGATCTTGCCTATGTGTTGAGTTCAAGCCTCAGTAACACACACACACACACACACACACACACACACACACACACACACCCCTAGGCTGAAGGGCTATGATTAACAAACTCAGCAGCCATTTAAACAGTGAGACAAAAACCAAAAACAAACCCTTCATTTTCCCTGGGGGCTAAGATTCTTAAGATGTATCATTAAAGTACTCTAGTACTTTATAATCTAAACATCCAAATCAAGTGTTTAAGAAATCCAGATTATTATACTTTTCATCTTTTTCTGTCAAGAGTCCACATATGGCCTAGTGGCAAGAGTGCTTGCCTCATATACATGAAGCCCTGGGTTCAATTCCCCAGCACCACATATACAGAAAATGGCCAGAAGTGGCGCTATGGCTAAAGTGGCAGAGTGCTAGCCTTGAGCAAAAAGAAGCCAGGGACAGTGCTCAGGCCCTGAGTCCAAGGCTCAGGACTGGCAAAAAAAAAAAAAAAAAAAAAAAATATATATATATATATATATACATATATATATAATAAAATAAAAAGTATGAGATCTTAAAAAAAAGAGTCTACAGAATATACTTTGCAGGCTCTACTATACATAAAATGCAATGTAAATGAAGATGACTGCTCAAATATGCTTGTAACCAAGGCAGGAAATAGCCGTCAGCACCCAAGTTGACCTCATGGTGGCACTCCAGAATAAGGCATTCCAAAAGAAGGGCTTTGGAATCAACTAAGTGGACAGTCCACATTGCAGGAAAAAGCTGATGTGAACTCTGGGTTCACAGAACCCACAGTTCATTTTCCAGGAGGATCTGCTTTTCTGGTTTCAAAAGAGCTTTGACCTGACTTTAAAATCAGCTGAGTCAATAAGATAAGTATATAAGATGGCAGAATGTCTCCATTCAAAAGAGAAATATCATCAGGCTTCAAAATGAATCTCTTCATTATTATTAATTAATAGTTACCACTTACTGAGTTCTTCCTATGCGCTGCATAGAGTTCTTGGCAGTCTTCAGAGTTTCTGATTATGTGAGCTCATCCAACTGTCGTAACAGCTGTGTGTGTGTGCACACTTGTGTCCTGGGGATTAATCTAGGTAATGCTAGGTTAGTGATTAATCACTGAGCCATAACTCATATCTCCAACATTTTTTTTCATTTGTTTGTTTTTGTGTTTTGGAGATCCAGGATGCTCTCAATTTTGAGATCCTCAGCCCTCACTCAATCAAGTGCTGGGATTAATGGTGTGTATTGCTATGCCTAGCAACAAATTATTTTTCTGAAGAAGAAACTAAGACTCTTAAGTTGTGAAGTAGCTACCATCCTCTGGATGGTAGGTAGCCATGCTGGTTATTAATTTCAGAGCTTGACTTTATAGCCCAAACTCTTAGAACAAGGCTGGGTTGCCTGATGGCACAGATGAAAGCAGAAATAAATGAAGTTTTTTTCAGGCATAGACTGTTTGGCATATATTGGTTTATATAATACCATACAGCTCTAATGAAGACTTCTATTGTATCTGGGGCCTCTTTAGAAAACTCTTCATCACAAATGAGAAATAGAATTTTTACATAGTCACAAAGAAGGTCTCACAAGGTACTGATTTATTACAAAGAGAAAAACATAAGACTTACCTGGAAAAAGTTAGCAGGCACCATGTGAAGGAAATAATCAACTACCAAGTGATAAGGCAAATGTGGCCAAATACTGGTATTTGTGCTTTAGAGAGTTTTTTGGCTTTTGTTGTGGAAAATACAAAGGCACAAGGGAGATTTTTTTTTTTTTACATGTGTTACTGGTCAACAATTGAATCGAGGATGAATTCCTACCTTTGATATCCCACTGTAAAGCTCACATCTCACAGAAATTTCACAATGAAACATTTCCATAAGGGAAGTTACCAAACAAAGCCCAAGTAATAAGATTCCCAAATAATGTTTCTGTATTTTGCATAGACTGAGGAGTAGGAGTCAGTTATTCTTAATTTTAGAATGTCTAATCCAGAGTATCAAATCATAATGATAAAGCATTTTTAAATGCCTTACCAACTTCAAAGCTGTGAAACTTCTTTCTTCCTTTCTTTCTCTCTTTCTCTCTCTTTCTTTGTTTCTTTCCTCTTTTTGGTGATAGTGGTAGTGGAAATTGAACTCACTAGGTACACAGTCTTCCACTTGAGCCACACCCCACCCCTAGCATTTTGTATATTCTTAACATAATATAATTGTCAATCTGTCTTTTTTTTGTGTGTCAGTACTGGGAGTTCACCTCAGAGTCTTGTGTTCTCCCTTGACTTTTGCCATCAAGACTAGTGCTCTACTCCTTGAGCCACATCTCATTTCCAGCTTATCTGGCTAATTGAAGATAAGAGTCTCTTGCTAGGGCTCGTTTCAAACTGAGTGCCTCAGATCTCAGCCTCCTGAGTATGAGCCACCAGCACCTGGCCAATCTGTCTTTAAAAAATATAAATAGCAAAACAAAAACCCTGTTCTTTTAGTTAACAAGAGGTGTCTGAAGAAGCTCTCCATTTAACATGTCAGTGTTTGCATGATTTACAGTATCATTAGTCAGCCATGTATCAAGGCAGACCAGTTCCCTTCACTATTCATCATGGCTCCAACTACTTCACATCAGAGCTCTTTTGAGAGGAAATACCTCCTCCTTAGAGATGTAAAAATATGTCCCTGGACCATTCCCACAGACAGAGTGTGGTCCATCCTATATGGCATTATTTCTCAGCTCTAAACAATCACCTTTCTCCCATTATTTTTGTTCAGCAGTATTTCTCTTCAAGATAAAATCTAATTAAATAAGCACACACAAAATCTAAATCTACTTAGAGTGTTGTTATTCAATTTCTTATCATCATCAGACCATACCAGTGGAGGTGTATTTATGTTGCATAAATGATCTAAAAGTCTAGTAACTCAAATCTAAAATAAAAACAGCCATCTGGACAAATATGTAAAGAACATGTCACACAATACCTTTAAACTCTTTTTTTTCTGCTTATGGGGTTTGAACTTGGGGCCTTTCCCTGAGCTCTTCTGCTCAAGGCTAGTGTTCTACTACTTTGAACCACAGTGCAATTTCTGATTTTCTGGTGCTTAATTGGAGGTAAGAGCCTTGTGGACTTTCCTGCTTGGGCTGGCTTTGAACTGTGATCATCAGATTTCAGCTTCCTGAGTAGCTAGGATTACAGGTATGAGCCACCAGCACCAGGCTACACCTTTAAACTCTTAGGTTTGGTAGGTATCTATCTAGCAGCACTTCAAATGAGTTTACTTTTGATCCAGTAAACCTCCTAAGAATTTGCCTTGGATATAAACCTCCAGCAATATGAATGTTTACATATACAAGGTTACTTATTGCTGTGTTTGTATTTGCAATATGGAGACAACCTAAATGGCCATATGGAAGAGAGAGGTGAGTACACTATGGTACAAACACCTAAGCCAGTACTATACATCAATAATTCACCAACAGGGAATGAATTCGAGGACATATTGTTTTTTTTAAATTTAATTTATTTATTAATTGAACACAAATTTTTTGACAAGGTGTTGTGCAAAAAGGGTACAGTCACATAGTAGGGCAGTGTGTACATTTCTTGTGATATCTTACGCCCTGTTTTTCTATCCCTTCTGTAGGTCAGGTAGACACATATACAATATACAATGTATCAAGAACTTATACAGTAGCCACGTGGCCACGCCCAAGAAAGTTCGCCTAGGGCTTTAAATGTAATGTCGATATTAGACAATATGTCGACAGTAGTCTTATATGAACGTACATACATAGCTTTTGAGCTATTGTATTCCCCTGAGAGGTCAATTTTTGACCTTTATATGTTGAGTAATTGTTTGGTTTTAGTTACATACTGTTGGGTCGCTGCCCCAATCCTGTGGGGAATACTATTTGACAAGCAGTTTTTGGTTTCACAGACTTGGTCTCTACTGTCTCTCCATCTCCCTTTGTTAACAGTCATATATCAGGGAGATCATGCCCCTTTGTTTTCTGTGTTCTAGGCTTGTCTCGCTCAACATTATTTGTTCGAGTTCTGACCATTTCCCTGCGAATAACAATATTTCACATTCCTAATGGCTATGTAGTATTCCATTGTGTATAAGTACCATATTTTTTGGATCCATTCATCTGTGGAGGGGCATCTGGGTTGTTTCCATATTTTGGCTATTGTGAATTGTGCCGCGATAAACATGGAAGTACAAATGTCTTTTTGATATCTTGGGGTTTGCTGTTTAGGATAGATGCCTAGGAGTGGTATGGCTGGGTCATAGGGTAGGTCTATATTGAGCTTTTTGAGAAACCTCCATATTGTTCTCCAAAGTGGTTGTACTAATTTGCACTCCCACCAACAATGGAGAAGGGTTCCTCTTTCCCCGCACCCCCTCCAGCATTTGTTGTTGCCTGAGTTCAGGGTATAGGCCATTCTAACTGGGGTGAGGTGGTATCTCAGGGTTGTTTTTATTTGCATTTCCTTTACTAGCAGGGATGTTGAGCATTTCCTCATGTGTTTCTTTGCCATTTTTATATCTTCTCTTGTGAAGTCTCTCTTTAGCTCCTTTGCCCATTTCCTAATAGGTTTATTGGGCTTGGAGGGGCTTAGTTTTTTGAGTTCTCTGTAGATGACAGATATCAGGCCTTTGTCTGTTGCTGTGCTGGTAAATATCCTTTCCCATATGGTTGGCTGTCTTTCTATTTTGGTGGCTATGTCCTTAGCTGTGCAGAAACTTTTTAATTTGTAGTAGTCCCATTTGTCGAGTCTTTCCCCTATTTGTTGTGCCCCTGGGACTATATTCAGGAAGTTCCTTCCTGTGCCTATAAGTTCTAGCGTCTTTCCTACTCTGTCCTTCAGTAGTTTCAAGGATTCAGGTCTGATATTGAGGTCCTTGATCCATTTTGAGTTCATCTTGGTGCACGGTGATAGGCTTGGGTCTACTTTGAGTTTTCTACATATGGCTGCCCAGTTCTCCCAGCAGCAGTAGTTGAAGAGGCTATGTTTATTCCATTGTATGTCTTTAGCTCCTTTGTCGAATATCAGCTGGCTGTAAGAGTGTGGTTTTATTTCTGGATCTTCAATTCTAATCCATTGGTCTTCTGATCTGTTTTTATACCAATACCAGGCTGTTTTTGTTATGATGGCCCTGTAGTAGAGCTGGAAGTCTGGTATTGTGATATCTCCTGCACTGCTTTTTTTTTGCCTAGAATTGCTTTGGCTATTCTAGGTTTTTTGCTGTTCCATATGAATTTATGGATTGGTTTCTCTATTTCAGTGAAGAATGTGGCTGGGATTTTGATAGGGATTGCATTGAATTTGTATAACAATTTGGGCAATATGGCCATTTTCACTATATTGATTCTGCCTACCCATGAGCATGGGAGGTCTTTCCATCTCCTTGTGTCTTCTTTGATTTCCTTTATTAGATTTTTATAGTTTTCATTAAATAGGTCCGTCACGTCCTTGGTTAAGTTGAACCCTAGGTACTTTATTCTTCTTCTTTTGGCTACTGTAAATGGAATTGTTTCCATAATTTCCTTTTCTTTTTTTTTTTTGGGCCAGTCCTGGGCCTTGGACTCAGGGCCTGAGCACTGTCCCTGGCTTCTTTTTGCTCAAGGCTAGCACTCTGCCACTTGAGCTACAGCACCACTTCTGGCCGTTTTTCTGTATATGTGGTGCTGGGGAATCGAACCTAGGGCCTCATGTATCCGAGGCAGGCACTCTTGCCACTAGGCTATATCCCCAGCCCTCCATAATTTCCTTTTCTGTTTGTCTATTGCTGGTGTACAGAAAAGCTGCTGACTTTTATGGATTGATTTTGTATCCTGCCACTTTGCCAAATTGGTTTATTAGGTGTAGGAGTTTGGGTACTGAGTTTTTTGGGTCCTTCAGATATAAGATCATGTCGTCTACGAATAGGGATAACTTGATTTCTTCCTTGCTGATGTGGATCCCTTTGATGTTTGAGGACATATTGTTTAATGAAGAAGGCAAAATATAGGAGGTTTCTATTATGCTACATTTAGGATAAAAAGGAAAAGGTAGTGACAAAATATACATGTATCTGCTTTTTTGACCAGAAGAGAAATATAGGAAGGACAAAGCAGAATGAAATGACTTATGTATGATGAAATGATTATATATAAAGAATGGATGAAAAAGATGGAAAAGAAAAATGAGTGGAGCCAGGGCACCAGTGGCTCATGCCAATAATCCTAGATACTCAGGAGTCTGAGATCTGAAAATCATGGTTTGAAGCCAGACTAAGCATCAAAACTCCAAGAGACTCTTATCGCCATCCAACTATCTGATGAAAGCCAGAACTGGAGGCATGGCTCAAGTGGTAGAGCACTAGCCATAAGAAAAAAAAAGTGAAAGTTTCAGGCCCAGTGTTCAAGCCCTAATACCTTCCCCTGACACACAAACATGGGAAAAGCTAGGATATGTAGCTCAGTGGTTAGAAAGCTCACTTAGCATATGCAAGGCCCTAGGTTCAATCCCCAGAAATGAAAAAAGAGAGGAGGTGGGGGAAGGGTCGGTGGAATTTGGCATGATAGAGCATGCTTATAAATAATCCCAACTATTTGGGAGGCTGAGGCCAGAGGACCAAATTTGTGGCCAATATGGAGAACTTATCAAGATTTTGTGTCAAAATAAAAGTAAGTTAATAAATAAAATGGGCTGGGGGGGCGCTGAAGTTCAGGGATAGAAGACTCAGCTAGTATACACAAAGTCCTGGTAGAAGAACAAAATGTTGGATAGGAAGACAGTGAAAGGGTGAGAGGCTGGGGATTGAAGGGAAAGGATTGGGATTTAAATTTTTTTCTTCTTTTTTTGACTTTAAAAAAATTAGAGAGCTGGGAATGTGTTTTAGTGGTAGAGTGCTTGCTTGGCATGCATGAAGCCCTGGGCTCGATTCCTCAGTACCACATACACAGAAAAAGCCGGAAGTGGCTCAAGTGGTAGAGTGCTAACCTTGAGCAAAAGAAGCTCAGGGACAGTGCCCAGGCCCTGAGTTCAAGCCTCAGGACTGGCAAAAAAAATAAAAAAAAAAATAGAGATGAGCACTGGTAGCTCAAGCCAGTAATCCTAGCTGCACAGGGGGTTGAGATCTGAGGATCAAAGTTTGAAGCCAGCCCATGTAGGAAAGTCTATGATATTCATCTCCAATTAACCAGCAAAAAGTCAGAAGTAGAGCTGTGGCTCAAGTAGTAGATTGCCGGCCTTGAACAAAAGAAGCTCAAGGACAGTTCCCAGACCCTAATTTCAAGCCCCAGGACTGACACTCCACCCCTAAATAAAGGTTGGTTAAATCTTGCTCTCCATTTCTCTTTAAACACGTGTCTTTTGTTTTATCTAAAGATAATGAAATGAGTTATATATACATAAAGTAGATAAAGCCATCTTATGACCACAAAAATAGAAAGAGAATCATTTGGAATGATCAATAAAATGTCAACATCATATAGATCAAAAGTAAATGGTTGTATTTAAGAAGTGAGAATCACGGACAATATATGATAAATGTTTCATGTGATTATATGTCATAAAATAGTTCATACAATCAAGTGCATAGGGTGAACTTGAACAAGGTTTAATTGAACCTACCAAACTTACTACTTTAAATGTTAAATGTTCTAAACTAGTATACAAGGGATGAAAGAATAATATGTTATATTCTTCTTTATACACCTAAAGTACAATGTTGTTTTCTGAAATTAAAAGTGTATACCTAATTTTCATGATTACTCTGTGTGTGTGTGTGTGTGTGTGTGTGTGTGTGTGTGTGCATGCGCGCGCGCATGTGCATATACTGGGGCTTGAACTTAGGGCTTGGCCACTGTAGATTTTTCACTCAAGGCTGGTGCTCTACTACTTGAGCCATGGCTTTACTTCTGGCTTTTTGGCACTTTTTTTGCCAGTCCTGGGGCTTGAACTCAGGGCCTAAGCACTGTTCCTGAGGTTCTTTTGCTCAAGGCTAGCACTCTACCACTTGAGCGACAGCACCACTTCTGGCTTTCTCTGTTTATGTGGTAACGAGGAGCTGAATTCAGGGCTTCATACATGCTAGGCAAGCACACTACCATTAAGCCATGTTCCCAACCCCTGCCTTTTTAAAATTGGAGATAAGATTCTCATTGACTTTCTTTACCTGGACTAGTTTCAAATAGCTGTCCTCAGATCTCACCCTCCTCAGTAGTTAGTTTTACAGGAGTGATACACTGGTGCCTAGCCAAACATATTTTTATAAAATACCTTTTCCAGGCATGGTGGCACACCCCTGTATAATACCTGCAGCTGTAAAGCTGAGGCAGGAGGATGGTGAGTTTTGAAGCTGACCTATGCTTTATAGCAAGACTTGTCTCAAAAAAAAAAAAAAAAAAAGAGAATCAACCTACCTATCTGTCTATCTATCTATCTATCTCTTTGTTGATTTTTTTCTTGACTTTTGGGAGGACAGGAAGCAAGCATTCATTGTAAACTAAGGGAAAATGAGGTATATAGAAAACAGTGAGTTTATACTTAGTAGGAAACTAGAAACTACTAATTTATTCAAATTATAGAAATTTGTAAAATTAGCATGTAACAGCTACAGTTCTTTTCACAACAAGGTGAGAGTGTAGAATAATCAATCATTAAAATCAATAGTGCATATGAGATTTTTGCTCAAGGATTTAAGTCTCACTTCTAACTGAATCCTGACATTCAGATCACTGACGGCATGAGTGATGGTGACTAGAATAAATTTAATGCCAGGTACAGGGAAATAACTTATTTCTACTTTATTTCTGTACCCATGATCAAAAGTTTACTTTGCTGGGCACAGTGACTCCAGCCTGTAGTCCTTAGCTGTCTGGAAGGTGAAGGTTGGTAGGATTAAACTTTGAGGCCTGCCTGAGCAAAAAGTGAGACCTTCTCTCAGCAGAACAAGTTGAATGTGGGGGTCTAAGTCTGTCATCCCAGCTATGCAGAAGGCCAAAGTAGAAGGATCATGATCCCAGGCTGGGCTAGGTAAAAAGTGAGACCTTAACTGAAAATAATAATAACAACAACAACAATAGTAATAATTTAATAATAACCTAAAGTAGAAATAGGCTGGAGGTGTAGCTCAAGTCTTATAATAGGTTCTAGCAAGTCCAAGGCCCTGAGTTTAAACCCAAGAACTACCAAATAAAACTTGACTTAGACTAGTTTAATGTTAGCCCACAGTAATGGCAAGAAGAGGCTGACATTTCATTTCTGGGTCTGAGGGTATAACTCAGCCTCACAGTATTTGCCTAGCATGTGGAAAACTTTTAAGTTCTGTCTATCACCAGCACCACACACACACACACACACACACACACACACACACACACACACACACCGGCACGCGCGAGTGAAAAGGCTTCACTTTTGCCATCATCATTTTTTTTTTTTTTTTTTTTTTTTTTGGCCAGTCCTGGGCCTTGGACTCAGGGCCTGAGCACTGTCCCTGGCTTCTTCCCGCTCAAGGCTAGCACTCTGCCACTTGAGCCACAGCGCCGCTTCTGGCCGTTTTCTGTATATGTGGTGCTGGGGAATCGAACCTAGGGCCTCGTGTATCCGAGGCAGGCACTCTTGCCACTAGGCTATATCCCCAGCCCCGCCATCATCATTTTTTGGGGGGAGGGTCTTTTTTTTTTTTTTTCTGTCTTAGACAGAGCTTGAACTGAGCAAATTTGCTCAAGGCTAATGCTCTACCACTTTGAGCCACAGTGTTACTTCCAGTTTTTTCATGGTTAATTGGAGATAAGACTCTTATAGACTTTCCTGCCTTCACCAGCTTCAAATTGTGATCCTCAGATCTCAGTCTCCTGAGTGGCTAGGATTACAGATGTGAGTCGTCCGTGCCTGGCAACTGTCATTCTTTTCAAGATAGATTGACACAACACTGCTGGGGCTCCCAGAACATCTCTGAGATATCTTTGTAAAGTGGAAACAGTGCTGTCACTAGGCACCAATGGCTCATGTGGATAAACCTAGCTATTCAGGATACTGAGATCTGAGGATCTTGGTTCAAAGCCAGCCTGGGCAGGAAAGTCTGTGAGACTCTTATCACCAATCAATTACTCAAAAGCCAAAAGTGGAGTTGTGGCTCAAGTGGTAGAGTACAAGCCTTGAGTAAAACAGCTAAGAGTCAGAGCCCTGGTCCCTGAGTTCAGTCCTTAGTATTGGCAAAGAAAGAAAAGACAAAGAAAGGAGAGAGAGAGAGAGAGAGAGAGAGAGAGAGAGAGAGAGAGAGAGAGAGAGAGAGAGAGAGAGAAGAAAGAAAGAAAGGAAGAAGAAAGGCAGACAGACATTGCAATCATGTTTTCCCTAAGGCTTCCTGTGATTTTCAGTATGAAACAACTGCAGAGATTTGGCTTATGTGCCTTTAAGCTACAAGTCGCTCCCTTTCTTATTCTTATTTTTTTTTTTTAAATCACTGCTCAGGCCTAACACTACCTGGGCCCTTGGGAAAAACAGAAAAATCTAAGATAACCCTCACGGAAAGATGGTCTCTTTAGTTCTGAATTCCAACAGTGCCCTGAACATCTTGCGAATTATGAGCCATACTTCACTATTCAAAGTTGCATTTCAATATCATGATGAATTGGTTGGGGAAAGAGAACTCAGGAATGTGAAAAGATTTGTATAACAAAGAACCATAAATCATCTCTGGTACAGTGGGCCCCCTATCTCTCAGCCTGTGGGCTTGTCAGAGGAGCTGCAGGGAAAGAGCTGAGAGGGAAAGGGATTGTCAAGCCTTTGGGGTTGTGGTATTTTCCAAAGCAGTAAGGGCCCCCCACCTAATCTTTCCAGAGGCATCATTCACTTACTCATCTTGGAAATAGATATTGGGAGCCTCCTCTGTGTGAGGCACATTTCTGGAGCTACTGGTGTGAGAAGGATCAGATGAATGAGATACAATGCCTGCCTTGTTTGTTAGGATTTTTTTTTTTTTTTTTTTGCCAGTCCTGGGCCTTAGACTCAGGGCCTGAGCACTGTCCCTGGCTTCTTCCCGCTCAAGGCTAGCACTCTGCCACTTGATCCACAGCGCCGCTTCTGGCCGTTTTCTGTATATGTGGTGCTGGGGAATCGAACCTAGGGCCTCGTGTATCCGAGGCAGGCACTGTTGCCACTAGGCTATATCCCCAGCCCAATTTTTTTTTTTTAATGACAGTCCTGAGGCTTGAACTCAGAGCCTGGGAACTGTCCCTGAACTTTTGTGCTCAAAGCTAGCACTTTGAGCCACAGTGCCATTGCTGGCTTCTTGGTGGTTAATTGGAGGTAAGCATCTTAAGGACTTTCCTGCCTGGGCTGTCTTTGAACTGTGATCCTCAGATCTCAGCCTCTTAAGTAGCTAGGACTAGTGGCGTGAACCACCAGTGCATGGCTTCTTAGGCATGTTTGTGACAAGGGCTCAACTGCTTCTTTAGCATGTACATGGGTACATATTATGTGTGTGTATAACTTTGTGGAACTAATGCGTTTCTCAGCTCTTCAGGGATTAAGGTAAAATTCCATCAAGTGAAGAAGGTAAAATTCCACCTACATTCTCTATAAAAGTTGTCCCTGTTACCCACTGTTGGAATTAATTTTCTTGGTTGTTCCTGTCTTCTTTGTGTATATATGGTCTGTTCCTCTGTGGGCTGCTCAGGTAATTATCATGGACTATTGGGTAGAGCACAGGCTTTGGGGAAAAATAGGATCATTTTAGAATCTCAGTTCCACCCTCTAGTAACTATATGTGATCTGGGTACAGTTCTTAGCCACTAAACCTTAGATTTCTTCCTCTGTAAAATGAGGGTTGTAGTTGGTATTCATTGAAACTTTGGGAGGATTAAATTAAATAAGATTTGCCAGCATTTTGAAAAGTGCCTAGAATACAGTATGCATTCAGTTGCTAGTCATTGCTATTAGGTACTGTTCCCTTATGGTTGATAATTTTACAAGGAGGAAGCCCAAGCTCATAAAGATCCAATAATTTAAGAACCTTATAAATTAGAGGCAGAAAGACATTGGATTAAAGAACACCAGAGCAGAAAACAGCCCTTTATGAATTAGCTGTAAGCAGTGATTTCTCTTGGTCATTATTTCTTTATATGTAAAGCAGGGATTCTATTTGACAATAATACCTACTTTGCTGAGGGGATACCTACTCTGAGATGAGAGGATCAGGTACTGGGCGCAGGCTTAAACAGGTGTGTGTGTGTGGGGGGGAGGCATCTGCATGGAGCCTTCCCAGGGGCAGACTTTACAATATGTACAAGGGCTTGGCTCATAGAATACTCAGAAAAGGGGAATTGCTATTATTCCCCAAAGTCACCCAGTTGAAGAGTTGCAAGATTGTATTTAAACCGAATGAGTCTAACTTGTCCTTTTCTGATAAAAGCTTTTCCTCTCTTCAAGCTGGAATGCCAGAGTTAGCAGATGTTATCAACACTTTTTTTTCAAGTATAATACAATCAACGAATTAATCTTCTTCTTTTGATAATTGTTTTATCTTTGTTCAGAAATAATAGTCATACACATGTAATTCTGAACTAGATATCCTTCTTAATTAATAGACTATAATACTATAAATATTGTATATACACATATCCCAACCTTCCAGAGGAATAGCCAGTTATCATGAAGGAATAGGGTGCTACTTGTATGTTTGTTGTTGTTTTTCAGAACTTTTGCTTTCGAAAGAAATCATCATCCCAGGCAAAGGAAGACAGGGCATTTGAGGGGGGGGGCAAAATTAGTATCAAAACTTGTTCACAGAATGGAACCCAAAGCAAGAGCTGGCCTTCTTCCTTCCAGCACTCCCTGCATTGGCATACTGCCCCTCCCCAACCCCAGGAGGGGAGAGAAGAGAACTAGGGTCAAGGAGTGGTGACCAGGTTAGCAACAAGAGCAACAGAAGGAGACAAAGGAGCTAAGAGGAAAAGCTGCTCCTCCAATGCCTGAGCATGTTTCTTGGCTGAAAGAGAATGGCAGGACAACGATTCAAACTGAGAGCCAGGAGGGAGGAAAGGGAAGGAGACAGCTAATGGATGAGGTGGCTCAGCAGGTGTCAGAGGTCATGAGGGCACCACAGTGAACTAATTGGCCACTCTGCATATTCACTTTCTGCCACCAGCCTATACAGCTGGGTCCTGAGAGAAAGGCATGGGAAGAGCTGGCTGTAGTATGTATGTATGTATGTGTTTGTTTGTTTATGCAGCAGATTTGAGGCCAATGCAACTGAAACTGAATTCTATCATCTCCTCTCCTCCCTCTGGTCAGGTGTTAGTTTTTTTTTTCAAGAGTAATGTTAAATATGCCATTTCATCTATGCATGTCTTAATTCATCCATGCATTAATTTATCATCATCATCATCACTATCATCTCCAATGTCATCTCGATGTGCTAATTAGATACACTAAGAAATGTGAATGTAGATTCCAGATGAGGATGGATTGTTGGTACCTTTAACTTGGAATACAAACTACCAGAGTTAGACTTGGGTTTTACAAACATCTATATCATTTTTCTTTATCCATACTTAGGGAAATGAGGAGAGAAATTTGCTAAAGCTCACAGAGAAAGTAGCAGAAGATGGAGCAAAATTTGGGCCTTCTCAATCACATGTCAGAAATTTTTGTCATTACATACTTCTGCCAGAAACATACTGACTTTGAAAATTTGTGTAAACTGGTATGGTTAACCAGCCTCTGGGTCTAAGAGTCTGGACTAGAATGCTGGCTACTTGCTCTGTGACCTTAAAATAGTTACTTAATCTTTCCAAGTATCCTTTATTTCATCTGTAAAAAAAATGTCTACGGTTAAGTGATGTACATACATGTAGCACACACTTACATTATTTGCTATTACTATCATAATCTTTCCTCCTAGGAACCTCTCATTCCAAGATCAAATCTTTTTTATTTTTTTGCCAGTCCTGGGCCTTGAACTCAGGGCCTGAGCACTGTCCCTGACTTCTTTTTGCTCAAGGCTAGCACTCTGCCAGTTGAGCCATAGCACCACTTCTGACCATTTTCTGCATATGTGGTGCTGAGGAATCGAACCCAGGGCTTCATGTATATAAGGCAAGCACTCTTGACACTAGGCCATATTCCCAGCCCCTCCAAGATCAAATCTTATTCCTCCTTAAATGAATCACAGGGATAGGATAGACCCATTGGAGTCCTTTCTATAGCTCCCTCTCAACTTCCAACAGACTGAGCTGTCCGAACTTGGAATGACCTAATCCTCCATGAATCAATACATGCAAAGAGCTTAAAAGGGGACCAGGCACAGTGGTTATTGTAATTAGAAAGGAAGACAGTTCTTTGTCACTACAGGGATTCAAACATAAGATCAACTTACTCTTTTCAGGAATGGACTGGATAGAGGCTAGACTAAATGAAGCTTGGGTCTTAATTTTCTACTTAGCTCTTGTGTAGCATACTAGGCACAGCTCAGCTCTTCCCAGCAATCTAAAGCTGAACATCACTTCAGTACATGTGTTGCACACAGATTCTGGAGCAGATAAAAAGATGAAAGTACAGAGAAATGTAGCCAGAATGTCTGTGAATGTTGACTGTCCCATGCCGCAAGGTGTCTTTACATTACTGACGCTTATAGGGTCACAAAGCATTGACTGTGAGGGGCTGGGAATGTGGCTTAGTAGTAGAGTGCTTGCCTAGCATGCATGAAGCCCTGGGTTCGATTCCTCAGCACCACATAACCAGAAAAAGCCAGAAGTGGCGCTGTGGCTCAAGAGGTAGAGTGCTGGCCATAAATAAATATTGTGAGTTTCTGTGAGTTTCTACCCAACATTTAATTTTGAAACTCTCATTTATTACATGATCTTTATTTATTCATCTGTCCATCATTCATCCATTTATGATTTGAAGTATAATGTACAAAGAATAAAATGATTTTTGTTTATAGTGTTTTTTCCATTTTAATATAGTTAATGTATTAGTACTGTGTTGAATTTTCATTTAGCTATAGCTAGATTTATTCTTTATGATATGTGCTTTTTTTAGTCTTAACTAAGAAATCCTGTTATACCTTAAAGACACAAAGCCATTCACCATTTTCTTTCTTCTAAGAGTTCTGAAGTTCTAGCTTAGCATACCAAATTAAGATAACTGTATGCACACTCTGTGATGCCATCTCTGTAATACATGAACTTTTATCTCACTCTGTTGTGATAACACAGCTGTGATCTGAATGTGAGATATCCTTTAAACAAAATTTTAAGTGCTTAGTGTAGTATCAGAAATATAGTAGAACGCTAGAGCCTATCCATCTAGGTGGTCTTGATTGGACCACCATGTTCAGTGTCTGTTGGTTGAGATGGGGTTTTGCTTACTTTTGCCTGGGCTGGCCTCAAATTACTATCCTCCAATCTCTGCCTCCCAAGTAGTTAGGACTAAGATTATAGGAGTGAGCCATTAAGTACATGGCTTAATTGCTTTCTGTTGTTGTTGTTGTTTAAAAAGCAGATTCATAGACTTTCAGTTGAATGACACCTTCTCTTACCCAAACCCCTATTTGAGATAATCATCCTCATTACTGCATGCCTGACAAATTGTCCCCCCAGTATTTATCAGCCTATGAGGACAAGTTCAGCTCATTGACAAGCAGTCAAGTAATTTCCCTGTAGATCTAGTGTGGTATGTTTTTTCCTTCACATAACAGCTCTAGGTGTATTTGTATTTACTCTCTTCAGGGCACTTCTTTCTCTCCTTCTCTCCTTCTCTCCTTCTCTCCTTCCTCCCTTCCTCCCTTCCTCCCTTCCTCCCTCCCTCCCTCCCTCCCTTCCTTCCTTCCTTTTTTCTTTCCTCCTTCTCCTCCTCCTCCTCCTTTTTAAACTTTTTTTTTTTTGCCATTCTTGGGGCTTGGACTCAGGGCCTGAGCACTGTCCCTGGCTTTTTGCTCAAGGCTAGCACTCTATACCACTTGAGCCACAGCACCACTTCTGGCTTTTTTCTATATATGTGGTGCTGAGGAATCAAACCCAGGGCTTCTTCATGTATGCAAGGCAAGCACCCTACCACTAGGCCATATTCCCAGCCTGACCTCATGTACTTGCTTAGCATTTTTTTTTTTTGCTCAAGGCTGACATTCTATCACTTGGGCCACACCTCTAGTTCTGGCTTCTTGCTGATTAATTGGAGATGAGAGTTTCTTGTATTTTCCTGGGCTAGTTTTAAACCACAGTCCTCATCATTTCAGCTGCTTGAGTAGCTAGGATTACAGGGATGAGCCAGCAGTGTACAGCTTTAGGTCTTCCCTTCTGAGACTATGTGTCTTTAGGATATTTAGTTATTGTCAAATGAGATGGGTTCCAGACTTCTCACTATCCTGGCCATTCTCCCAGCAATGCTTTCAATCTTGAAAGTGATGCCAAGACTTCAAGGTGCCATGGGTTGAAAAGTGAGACTCTAATCACACAATCTGGGGACACAGTTACTTTTTAGTAAGAATGACACATTGAGGGCTTTATGTTCAGCTTAGGGTTAATTAAGCCCACTATTTTTTTCATTTGAAATGCATTACTGAAAATGGAATGGTTGTCTTTTAAAATAGGAAAAAAAGCATCCATAGGTAGGAATTTATATGAATTATATTCTACTTCATAATCCACCATTGATAAATGACATAAAGCATGCCTTCTGCATAGAGGGAGCTCCGGACTTGGGGAATGCAAGAGAATTCTTAGGAATTGCTTAAGCATTCAGGCCAGAAGCCATGGTGGTATTCTCTTTTCTATTTTTTTTTTTTTTTTGGCCAGTCCTGGGCCTTGGACTCTGGGCCTGAGCACTGTCCGTGGCTTCCTTTTGCTCAAGGCTAGCACTCTGCCACTTGAGCCACAGCGCCACTTCTGGCCATTTTCTGTATATGTGGTGCTGGGGAATGGAACCCAGAACCTCATGTATACGAGGCAAGCGCTCTAGCCACTAGGCCATATCCCCAGCCCCTCTTTTCTATTTTTTTTTTAAATTTCCATTTCTCTACCCTTTTCTGTAGCTCTTGGAAGCTGTATAAGTCAGGATGAGGTTGGGAAAGTAATGCTGCTATGGAGACAAACAGGGGAGCAAGTGGAGCTTGAAGGGCCACAAGAAGGAAATGAGAAAGTACCTACTTGTCAGGAGTAGGTGAGGGCCATAGAACTGGTGTCTGAGGACTGAAGGAAGCACTGTCTTCTAACTGCAGAACTTTGATGTTCAGAGACTTTCACTACAGAACTAAAATTCATTTCTCTATGTGAAACCAAAAATCTCTTTTTTTAAAAAAACCTTAATCGATGATGGAAGAGCTTTTGGAAGTAGACAGATCTCAGCTCAGCTCGGCTTTACAGTCCCAAGTTTATGGGTTTGCCATCCACTTTTCCATAGGACTAGTACAAATCAATGTCAGCTTATTTTTGAGTCTGAAATTCTAGCCTCACTTCTCTCGCTTGTCCCCACCCCTCTCACAGACCTGTACTTGCAAACCAATAAACATTCCTCCAACCCATGTTCCTCATCTTCACAAAACACAACTTTGCTGGTGCAGAATTTATAAGGACAGTGCTGTGTGTGCCAGTGCTGTGTATATTATACATATGTATGTGACACATGCTCCAGCCTGGAATCACTTCTCAAAGCACATAGTGTTGAACACTCTGATCCCAGAAGCACTGACAAGGCCAGACAGGCCCAGCTTCAGGTCTAAGAGGAGCCTGTCCTTTCTGTCCTGAGACCTGACTGTGGTCATCTTTACTGAAGTGTGGGGACACAGTTCCTATCAGGCCTGCCCAACCCATTTTTTGGCCTTAGGGAAGCAGTGCAGGTTGGCAGGATGGCCCACTGACAGAGTTCCAAAACAAGGTTCCATGTTTATGTTTGTCCCCTTGGCCAGTAGTCCTCCCGCAGCCATGCCAGGGATGCTTTCTTAGGTCAAAAGGGAAAGCATTGTTGCTGCCCTGTGGCCAGGCAAACAAGCTACTCGCTTTGAAGTTGCAAGGGGAATTTGCTCAGACTGGAGTTGGGAGTCTGAGGGAGAGGTCTGCAAGCCTCCCCCAAGTTTCTCTGTGTTTATTAACTCCACCTGCTTGATCAGGCCTGAGGCTTTTGATGTCTCTGGAGAAGCAGGAGGAGGGAGGAACACCCGGGGCGGCGGGGGGGGGGGGGGGTGCTTCGAAAGACATCTTCCAATTCTTGCTGAGCCTGCAGTCCCAACAGTAGCAAGAGGCAAGCCAAGCCTGAATCCAGCAGGCTGGTGACAGGACTGTCATGGGAAGAGACCCCTACAGAGGGGTTTACACAGGCATGACCTGGGCAAGTAGCAGGGCATACTCTGCAGTAAGGCTTTCCCTTTCTGGTGGCATCAGGCAAGAATGAGAGTCAAGGAAAGATCTAAAGGAAGGCAGCCCTGGGGCCTGCTGAGAACATAGACTAGGATAGCCACTCCAGTACCACAGCGTCACTTTTCTCTTCCATTACCAAAGCAGCATGGATGGGCAATTTGACATTTCCCAGGGACAGCTCTGCTGTACTCCTGACCCAGAAGCTTTAGGTAATGTACTGGGGAGGGATCATGGGGTGGGGTGTCTGGGGTGGGGGTATGGATAGGGAGAAATAGCTAGTTTCTGGCTGAGTCAATGCTTCTATGTCTGTTCTCTGGGCTTGCCCTAGGATTTCACCATGTGCTACTGTACTTGTTTACTACCTTTCAGGTCTGGGCCATGAGAATGGTGCATGAAGTAATGCATTGTTATTAACCAGTTAAATGTCCCATACAATATGTGGCCATAGGTAGCCCCACCCTTCTTTCTCTCTCTCACTCACTCTCCTACTTTCTCTCTAATTCCTCCATCTGCCCCCAATCTACTGTGCTTATTGCTACTAGGTCCACAGCCCCACCCAGCCCTGCTCTCCAAACTGCCCCTGCCTGTCAACTCCCCTTACCCAGACACATTGTGATGGAGAAAGAACTTGTTTGCGATAAGGCCTTGAAATCTGGAGTTATAAATCCTGCCCAGGACAGCTGCCCTATCTGTGCTAATGCTCATGGTGCCGAAAGGAGGCTCACCTGGTTGTGACCCATCCCTTCTTACTTGCCAGAGCTCCTTGCTCCTCCTCTGCAAACACAGGACAATGGGCAACCTGTCTCAACAGGTGTTAGCTGGGCCTCACTTTCCTATAGGGTGATGGGGAGGTCACCCTCAGCCCACCCTCTCTGGGCATGCCTGTAGTTATAAAGCTCCATCTTTCAATGTGACCCTTCCTCTGCCTACCATGACTTCAAGGACAGGAGGGTGAGCCCATCTCCATAGACTTAGGAGTCCTCACTCTAGCTACAAGTGAGCAGGAAACACCTGTACTACCTGGAAGGTTCTAGTGCTACCTCTATTTCAGACACGACCCTTGCACAATGGGCACTATGCAGTGTCCACTCAGTGAGCTGTTTCTGCACTAGCTTCCCTACTAAGTCATGTGACCTTTGAAGAAAGAGATTTATTCTTTATTTTCTTCCTTCCTTTCCCTTTTTTTCTTTCTTTTGTCCCCTCCCTCCCTCCTTCCCTCCCTCCCTCCCTCCCTCTTTCCCTCCCTTCCTTCCTCCCTTTTTCCCTTCCTCCCTTCCTCCCTTCTCTCCTTCTTTTCTCTTTCTTTCTCTCATGCTGGATCTGGGGATTAAACTTTTATGCTCAAAGCTAGCACTCTACCTCTTGAGCCACAGCTCCATTTCCAGCTTTTTGGTGGTTAATTGGAGATAAGAGTCTCATAGACTTCCCTGCCTAGGCTAGCTTTGAGCCAAGATCCTCAAATCTTAGGTTCCTGAGTAGCTAGTATTAAAAGTGTGAGCCACCAGCTCTCAGGCTCTGTTTTGTTTATTTTGTTAACTTATTATTTTATTTCATGTTAGGCTTTAATTTAATTTATTTTATTTTATATTTTGAGGGAGTCTCACTGTGTAGCTCAGCCCAACCCTCTGAGTGCTAGTTCAAGCCCTAGGACTGCCGTGTGTGCACGCACGTGCACACACACACAGAGTTACTTAGCTCTGGGGAAAAAGATAACTCAGGAAGATTAGCTGTTTTCCTGTGACTTCTGTACCCTTGGTTCACCAGATACTACTCCAGACTGCCCTTTAGGTCATCAGGCCCAAACACATGCACTACATTTAGAGAGGCTGCCCTAGTGTGAACCTCTAACACACTTGCATGGTTCATGTCCTTAATTGCAACCACTCCTATGAATCAGTCTTAAGTTACCTGGGCCAAAACTTCCCCTCCAATTTGACAACTACAGGATTGTGTCTCCACGGTCCTGGTCTCTCTAGCAGAGTTTAGAGACCAGATGTCTGCCCCAAATGTCTGGGGCAATGGCTCTAACCCTTCTTACAAAGGTAGGCATGGTGGTATGTGCCTATAGCTCCAGCTACTCAAGAGACCAAGGCAGGAAGATTGCTTGAGAACAGGAGATCAAGCTAGCTTGGACAATATAGCAGGATCACTTCAATAAATAAATACAGGAATGAATGAATGAACCAAACAAGGGAGTATAGGAAGGGCAGCAGCTAGCATAGGGTCTTGAGGGAAGCTGACAACACCTAACAACTCCAGTAGATACTTAATGGACTAATTATCTAAAAGGTCCTAGGCTAGGGATTGTTCTTTTATCTACCTTGGGGGGCTTTAGCATAATGCCTCCCTTTGCTTTTCCTTACTAGATGGGCTTTATCAGTACAAGGAAGCTAGGAATCCAAACTGCCAGCTTATCAGATGACCGAGAAGTTAGGTGATCCAAAGTCCAGAGTAGGTTTGTCATAGATTTGTTATATCAGCAGTTCAAAATTTGAAACAAGTGTTGTGACATCTCTTCATTTATTCATCTATGTACTAATAAATATGCTTCTTCACTCAGTAATTCTTCTACTGTGCAGCAGACAGTGTCCCAGGTCCTGATGACAAAGGAGTGGGCAATGGTTCAAGCCCCCTTCAAATTTGTAAGATGGAGACAGAATCAAGCCAATGATTAGTAGGGAAGTGAACAAGCCAAGCGTGTACAGGTCTAGCACA
Source organism: Perognathus longimembris pacificus (assembly GCF_023159225.1). Lineage (NCBI taxonomy): Eukaryota > Metazoa > Chordata > Mammalia > Rodentia > Heteromyidae > Perognathus > Perognathus longimembris. The sequence continues at coordinate 24,598,872 of NC_063177.1, read as the reverse complement.
TAGGACATTCTGCTGCCTGTATTAGGGGTATCCTGCCCAGTTTCCTAAATAAATAGTTAGGTTCCAGATCTAGTCAGGGGTCATGCTGAATTGTCTTGCTAATTTCTCACCTGATGGTTAAAAAAAAAATCCCAATGATAAAATGACATTTCCTTTCAAGTCTCTTTACCTGCCCAACTGCTCCAAGAGAAATGCACCAAACTCTGTGTGGAAATTTGTTGTCTTCTTATTTCATCCGAATTAAGGCTGTGGCATGAAGTGGAACAATGTTCCTTATGTTTCAGATTCAAAACTGGAGGGTTGAGAGAGGTGAGGCAGCTTGCTAAAGCTCAGGGCCAGCTTGGAACTGGGATGGAGTTCAAACAGGAGGCAGGAGAAGTGGGGTCCAGGGTGTGACTTTGGTTGGTTGGTTTTATGCTAGCACTAGGGCTTAAATCCAGAATCTAGACCCTGCTTAGCTTTTTTTGCTCAAGGCTGGCACTCTACCACTTGCACCATAAGCTCAAGTGTTTTGGTGATTAATTGAAGATAAAAGTCTCAGGAACTTTTCCTGCTAGGCTGACTTTGAACCTCAATCCTCAAATCTCAGTATCCTAAGTAGCTAGGATTACAGGTGTGAGCCACTGGCGCCCCACTCAGGGTGTGACTCTTGATCTTTACGAACAGTGCTGACCTACTGGCTGTCAAGAATTTGCCAGACAGACCCCCTATGGTTCTTGAGATTCCAGCTACTGCTCTTTATCTCTCCTCCCTACAGCCTGTACAGATTGAGTGGCTCTAGGTGGTGAAACTTCTGGACTCTAGAATTCAATTAAAGAATTTCAGTGCTAGTAGGACAATGGAAACTGCCAGCTTTGGGCCATATCCAACCAGCCCACACTCCTATCCCCTCCCCCTAAAAAAATTGATCACCAATGAACCTGAAACCAGTGGCTGGATTATTCCTAAGAAACTTGCCATGGCTCATGGCAACTGTCTGACCAAGGATTGCCACTGTTAGCCATTCTTCACCTTTTGGAATATCTTTGTTGCTGAAGCCTTTACTTCTAGAAAGGAAAATTCAATTGGAATTGGAGTAAGATCAATTGTATGACGAATCACATTTTGGGCCGCCTTCCGATGTCATTAAGGTCTCCAGGAGAGTCACTGAAAAGTCTGTGAGGTCTGCTAATTCCATTGAGAGGAAAGAATGTGTTTATTCTTCCAAGGGGCAAAGATCCCCCACTCAAAGTGACACTGCCACATTGTGTAACCAGGAACACGGGTTGTTGCAGATGTAAACAAGAGACCAGGGCAGACCTATGTACGTACAGAGAACCTGGGTCTCTTTTTCCCAGAGGTGTTTCTTATGAATGGTTGTGCCCAGTGAAGCAATTTCCTGCCTTGTAAACTTCTGCCCACCAAACCACATCTCCTATCATTGCCTGGCTCTGGGTCATAAAGCAATCTCCCTCCCCCCCTCTACCCCAAACCTATCAGAGCCCAATCAGAAGTCCTTGAGTCACAGGCAAATTACCCTCCACCTGCAGACGTAATGACACTTTGCAGTTTGTGAACATAAACATCACATGTCTTACCCCATACTCTACCTTGTGTGAGCTATGGGCCCCTAGATTTGGTTCTCTGACCCTGGTTCATTCCATGGAGGCACCAGCTGGCTAGTGACCCCTGACCTTGACCCGAGGACCCTGCAGGCTAGAGAAGACCTGATTTACAGATCCTGGGCAGAAGTTTAGGCAAGGGTCCTCTTAGGTGTTCAAAGATATTTGGAAGACTCAATGAGGACACACAAAAAATGGGATTAAAACAGGTCCATGATTATTTTTGTGGTTTGGTCATAGGGCTTGAACTCAGGGCTTGGGTACTAACAATCTACCATTTTGAGTCACTTCACTTCCAATTTTCTGGTGTTTAACTGGAGATAAGAGCCTCATAGACTTTCCTGCCTGGGCTGGCATTGAAAAGCAATCCTCAGATCACAGCCTCTTGAGTAGCTAGGATTATGGGCATGAGCCACCAGTGCCCAGCTCCCAGGAATATCTTGATTGAAACATTTGTGGTCCTTTGGCCTGTGGTCTACCTTTCTATCTGCCAAGTGAACACCTTATTCTTCATGATACAGCACAGGTAGCTACCAAGGAACCTTCTCTGATGTCTACCCAAGCAAGATTCTAATGTCTACATGCTGTATTGAGATCACTTGCTAACTTGTCCATCTCTCCAGTTAAGCTGGGGTCTCCTTTAGGGCATCTTGGAGCCCCCAACCCCCACCATAGTACCCAGCTCAAAGTTAGTATACTAAAGAAGTTTGTTGAATAGATATATGATTAAGCACATAGAACAGGTCTCTGTACCACACTTAGGTAATTTGAATATTGCAAATGAAAATAGAGAATATACTGAAGTCAAAGGAATACCTAGGTTAGGTGTAATATAGGACCTGTCTCAAAGAAGTTTAAGTCTAATCTGGTCATATTTCTGCAAGTGGCAGGGATGTGTGAAGACAGGATATAGGGATTGGACACATGGATAAGTGGAAGGGCTCTTTTCTCTGAGTAGATGTTTAGAAGTTGAAATAGATTTGAAAATAGGTCTACTGGGGCTTGAACTCAGGGCCTCATGCATATGCTTAGCTTTTACTCTCAAGGCTGGTTGGTAGAGTTACCATTTGAGCCACACTTCCATTTCTGGCATTTTGCTGTTAATTTGGAGATAAGAGTGTCTCAGACTTTTTCTACTTGGAATGGCTTTGAACTGAAATCCTCACATCTCAGCCTCCCTGAGAAGCTAGGATTACAGGTGTGAGACACTGGCACCCAGCAATCCTTTGAAGTTTTACTTTCAGAATATACTAAACAAGCTACCACTCTAACTTTGCCACAAGTCATAAAGCACCAACCAGAACAGCCATTTTTCTTTCTTCTCTGCTTATCCCATCTAGGAATCTATCTCCATCTATGACTAGCTCACTCCTTTGAATCTTGGAAGGTCCCAGAGAATGGTAGTGACCATGATCATGGTAGGTATATATTTAGGTCATATTCAGTTATAAGACCCCAAAACATTATAATATACATACATACATGAATTCAAACATAGTTCCTGAGGACCTACTGTATGCATTGGAGGCTGGGGACCAAGTAGTAAACAAAACATCCCATCCCTACATTCTCAGAACTCACATTCTACCAGAAGGCAGAGACTCAGTGATGTAAGGATGGGGTCTCCCATGCTAGTTCATGCTGTGTGTTCTTAGCATCCAGGTCTGCTAGCATTTTTTTTTTAATATGGCCAAAGGTTTTAGGCACCTTCTCTCTCATTTAGTGTCTAGCCAACTCCATTTTCAGAAGGGTGAAAGAGACTTCAAAGTTTCACACTAGTAAGTGGTAGGTCCAGGAGTTGAACCAGATTAAAATGATTCCCTAGCCCGAGATTAATTAATTGATTGTTTTGGAGGGGTTAGGGAATGGTGCTGGAGATGAAACCCAGGCTTTACACATGCTAGGCAAGTGCTCTACCACTGAACTACTCCCTATGCTTACAAAGCAAAGGTAAAGTGGTCCCCATGCAAAAGGACTTATCTCCTTCCCCTCCCTCCCCTCTCCTTTTTCTCTTCCTTGGTTGCTTTCTAGTATGTATTAACACCTGATGCTATTTATTGAGTGCATATGTAGTATATTGTTTGTGTAGTTATTGTTGGCTTCCTCCAAGTCTAATTATAAACTCCAGGGAGAAGGGACCTGGAGGTTTTTGTTGTTGTTTTTTGCCAATCCTGGGGCTTGGACTCCCGGCCTGAGCACTGTCACTGGCTTCTTTTTGCTCAAGGCTAGCACTCTACCTCTTGAGCCACAGCACCACTTCTGGCTTTTTCTATATATGTGGTGCAGAGAAATCGAACCCAAGGCTTCATGTATGCAAGGCAAGCACTCTACCAGTAGGCCATATCCCCAGCCCCTCGTTGTTGTTGTTCTTATTCCTGCATGAGTATGTAGCACATAGTAAACATCAATGGATGTGTGAATGAATGTCATATTACTGCAGAACTGACATCATATTGGATGTGATCATAGCATGACATACACTGGACATATTACCTAGATGCTTCCTCAGGTGCTACTTTAAGGAACTAATTTATACAGTGTGTGACAGCTCATCTGTAGGAGAATAAAGAATTCAAAGCCAGCTGGAAAAAATTAGGGAGACCCTATCTTAAAAACAAAATATAGAACAAAAGGGCTGTGGGTTTCTCAAGTGGAATGCTTATCTAAGATATGCAAGGCTCTAGATTCAATACCTAGTACTAGTGCTAGCTTTTTGCTTATTAATTGGAGATAAAAATCTCATGAACTTTCCTGATTGGGCTGAGCCACAATCCTCAGATCTCAGCCTCCTGGGGTGCTAGGATTAAAGGTGTAAGTCACTGGCGCCCACCTGTCCCTTAGTTTTATTACTCAAGGCTAGAACACTACCACTTGAGCCACAGTTCCATTTCTTTTTTTCCCCATTTTTCTTTTCTTTTCCTTCTTTCCTTCTCTCTCTTTTTCTTTTCTCTTCCTTTCTTTCTTTTTTGGTTAATTGGGGACAAGTCTCATGAATTTGTCCTATCTGACTTTGAAACTCAGTCCTCAGATCTCAGCTTCCTAAGCAAGCAGCTAGTACAGGTATGAGCCATCACTGCCCAGCTTTCTAATTAATCTGGAAGAATTTCATGTGTCAGTCTCAAGGATATTAAGACAGTACGGCACACAGAAATGGAGGGAAATGGGGTGAACAAATGCAGCAGTGGTACTCACTGGACACTATGTTGAAAATGAACTCTACAATTTGTGGGTAGGGAAGGGAGGGAAAAACTGGGAAAGAGCAAGGGAAAGGGGTGACATTGTCCAAAAAAAAATTTACTCTTGCAGGGCACCAATGGCTTATGCTTATAATCCTAACTACTCAAGAGGCTAACATTTGAGGATTGAGGTTTGAAGCCAGCCCAGACAAGAAAGTATGTGAGACTTATCTCCAATCAACCACCAGAAAACCAGAAGTGGTGCTGTGGCTCAAATTAGTGAGCACAAAAGCTCAGGGACAGCGCCAAGGTCCTGAATTCAAACCCTACAACCACCACCACCACCAATCAAAAATCACTTTTTTTTTTTTGACAGTCCTGGGGCTTGGACTCAGGGCCTGAGCACTGTCCCTGGCTTCTTTTTGCTCAAGGCTAGCACTCTGCCACTTGAGCCACAGCGCCACTTCTGGCTGTTTTCTGTATATGTGGTGCTGGGGAATTGAACCCAGGGCTTCTTGTATAAGAGGCAAGCACTCTTGCCACTAGGCCATATCCCCAGCCCCTCAAAAATCATTCTTTATCAGACTTACATAACTATAACCCCTCTGTACATCACCTTTATAATAACAATAAAAAATTAAAAACAACAACAGCAACAACAAAAAACTAGGGCACAGGAAAGAAATTTTTCCTTTGGGAATATAACAGTACAGATCAGAAAATATTTTGAAAAGAAACATCATGTATTTGGATGGTATGATCTATTGACATGTAAGTACATAACAGGCCCCCTGAAACCTTTGCAAATTCTGCTTTGATGTAGCTGTCTGTATTGGCTTTGCTTACTCTCCCTTCTAAGGTGTTTCTTCTAGCTGCATACACTCAGGAAAAAAGAGAAGTCCATTCAGGTGTGTGCAAAGTCCTGCACATGCCAAGGATTCGTTTATAAAATAGCCATGTTATAAATCTCAGCAGACAAACCAGTATTTGCTTAACCGGAATGACCTCTGCACCTCAGAGAGGAGGGGAGAGAGGGAAAGAGGGGGAGAGGGAAGGAGGGAGGGACCTTACAGGCATTAAGTTCAGCTGACCTCAATTTCTCATAAATATTCAGCTTATGTTGGGCTCTGTAGGCATGAACGTGCCTACTTACTCCATTGCACTGTCCTGAATTGTCCACTTATTTTCCAGAGGAGCTATTGATGCCACTTATTTCTATTAATTTCTGATTCAAAGTGGGGAACTTATGCTTTTCCTTGGACAGAAGTTAGCTCCTGCTTCTTCTTGTTCTTCCTCTCTGCCGACTCCCCAGATCTCTCCCCTCTGAAGATCCCACCAAAAGCATCCTTTTGAGGGACAGCCACCTGGCACACTCACATTTTCCATGAGCAAGACAAAGTTTCATCCCACTTAACCTTTCTCCTCTCCTCAGGGCCTGGCTTTCCTAAGCTGTAGTTTATTATTTGGTTTGTCCTATGCCATAGAAACCAACACAAGTATTGACTGGCAGTTTTCTCTTACCAAGCACCAACATGGTGATGAGGTTATCTGGGAATATTAGTATCAACCACACCCAGAAGACTTTGTGAGAAGGTGCTCTGGGATGAGGAAATACTCAACACCCAGGCAGACACATGCATTAACTCTCACTTCTCAAATGACCTCATACAGTAGGCCTTATGACCACCAGTCCCATTTTGCAGAGGCCATTAATTCTAATCAAGGTGCTCTGGCTCCAAGAATAATATCAAAGACTTGCCTCCAGCTGCGGGCCAAAGGCTTAGACCTCTTACTACATTGTACCCTTATCCACCCCAATTCAGCACAGAGCCAGGTTATCTATGCCTTTGGAGGGAAGACCCCACAACTGTTTGACATGGGATAGTCTAATCCAATTTAAGGGAGCTTTTCTTTTCTCTTTTCTTTCTTTCCCTTCCCCCTTTCTTTTTCCTCCTTTCCTGTTTTTCATGCTGACACTGGGTCTTGCACTCAGGACCTGAGCTCTGTGCCTTAGCTTTCTCACTTAAGGCTGGTGCTCTATCACTTCAAGTTACAGCATCATCTCTGGCTTTTTGGTGGTGAATTGGAGGGTAAGAGTCTCGTGGACTTTGCTGTCCCAGCTGGCTTCAAATCATGACCCTTAGATCTCAGCCTTATGAGCAACTAGGATTAAAGGTATGAGCCACCAGCACCCAGCTAAGATAGCTTTTCCATCACTGACTTCAGTTCCTTTCCCTGGATGTTAAAAATGAAGTGTGCATTCACCTGAGTTCAATCCTACAACAGAACAACAGGTCCTGGTTAAAAAAAAAAAAAAGGGAACCAGCTGTTAGCCTGGCAAATGTTGGTCTATAAAGGTGTGGGGAAGGAAGGGTTGGGAGAATTACAAATGAATCTTCAGAAGGAGTAATTCCCACCTGGACACACACAGGGGAGGAGGGAGGTCCAGAGATGATTGGAAAGGAGTGGCTAATAGTTCTGGGACTTTTCTATAGGCCTTGTTTCAAAAAGGGTTTGGTTAGGAAAAGTTCTGAAACTTTTCTCCCATGTTCCTTCTCCTCCTCCTCTACCTCTGCTCAGATGTCCTCCTAGATTAGCATGACCTTCTGTGTTCTCAGGGTTATTGCAAAACAAGATCTCAACACTTCTAAATGCACACACTTGCTGTTCCAGAAACCACGTGACCTGGTTTGGAGGCTCAGGTTGAGGTGGGACTTGATGCCTAGACCCCTTGCTCTTGCTGAAACTGGAAGATGTTCTTTTTGGATCCTCTCAGCTAGTGCCATATTGTCAACTCTTCACAGTGCTTGTCCTGGGCCCTTTAACCCCAATTACATTGTCAGGGGGAACTAGGAACCAAAGATGGGCAATATTTTGTATTCATCCATCCCTGCTCTGGGCTCATAGTAGATACACAGCAAAAATTCTTGGCTCACTAGGAATTGTTTCTTCCACTCATTACATCAGGGTCTGGTCAGCACAGTTCCTTTGCCTGCACATTCCCTGGATAGCACTCTGTAGAGAAGTATAAAAAGAGTGGGCACTGGTGTCACATGTCTATAATCCTAGCCACTCAGAAGGCTGAGGTCTGAGGGTCACTGTTGTGAGCCAGCTCAAGCAGAGATTCTTATCTCCAAGAAACCAGCAAATAGCCAGAAGCAATTCTGGCTTCTATGCTTTGCCCCTGTGTGCTGCAGGGAAGACAAAGTGCCTGCTTCTGCTCAGCCAGGACTCTTCACAGGACTTGGGGAGTCTGAATGAGAAATCAACTCCCCTTTACTTTAAATAGTGGGAATGGTAAGACAAATCAGGAACATGATAGGAAGTGCAGACCACCCATCCTTTATATTCCAGGAGAAAGTGGAAAGTCCCAAGGAGACTAAACTAGGGGTTCTTGGTGCAGTAATGGCAAGGGAAGTGTCAGAGGCAGAAATATGGGACTCTGGACAGTGACAAAATAAATTGCTTTAATGGGAGGCTCCTTGAGATGGCTGTCCCTGCCCTGGGGTTCATTGGGACTACACTGGCTAGACCTAGCCCCTTAAGAAGTTAGGATATCCCTCCGACACCACGTGCCACCCCCCTCCAGGAGGCAAAGGTCTTCGTTAAGATCAGGACATTGGAGCCATCATGTGTGTCAGGCCTGAGCAAGGGGAGAATGTACTTCACTTCCCACTTTAGGTGGGAAGCAGGAGGAGAAAAATCACTTTTGAAATTTCAACTCTGACCTTTCCAAAGAAAACTAGTAGACATTTTACTATTATATACAGGATGGGGGGAGTTGATGTCAAGGGGGAAATTGCACTTAATTACAGTATTTTTTTTTACAGTTTACATTACACCCATTGGACAAATTTACTTCTTTAAAAGAAATCTCCAGATCACTTAGGATGGGGGCAGGAGAGGGAGTTTGTTGGTATTTACAATGTGTTTGGCTCAGTTCAATAGCACGTGGTCCATCTCTCCTTGTTTCAGTAACAGATTCAAGTTTTGTCTGACATCAGTTTGTCCGACGAAGGTTCATAGAGACTCCACCACCTTCTTGCTTCCTCTTGCATGGTTTCAGGTGACCCATGTTTGAGTCAGACTGGAGCACTTGACATCTTAGGAGAGGCGCCATGACAATACTGCAGAGCAAGAAAGCTGGGCTTTGGGCTGCACCTCCTAAGAGCGGATTGTCCAAGGTACCAGCCAGGTGTCAGGCAAGCAGGGACCTCTCATGGGTGCTTGTCAGCTCAATGGACTTTTCCATGACAGCTGTCCAAAGGGTGATGGTGCAGAAAATAGGGTCCTTGTTGCTGCGCACAAATTAAGTGATATGCAGACATCACCAGGCTTGCAGTGGACACTGTAGGAAAGAAGGAAAGAAGAGAGAGAGCTCAGCTGTGTGCACTGGGTAGGGACATGGTCATTAGTTTGGCTTCTCCAAAGATGACACCCAATTGAGCCAACAAAGAATTGAAGATGGAGAGCTGGAGAGGTCACCCCACTCTGCGCTTCCTTCAGGAAAACCTTGGAGATGGCTTTCCTTGGCTACTTTAGAAAAGTATATTACTTGTAATAGTCCCAATCCCAACTGGCTGATCTTATTTTGAAGTTGGATTCCTCTTTCTTCAAGAATGGTATTTGTAGAGCACTCCATGAAGTTGCAAAGACAGCTATGGAAGTGGTGCTGTGGCTCAAGTGGTAGAGTATTAGGCCTTGAGCCTCAGGAACTCAGGGATAGCACCCCGGCCCAGAGTTCAAGCCCTAGGACTGGCCAAAAAAAGACAGCTGGGTGGGAAGTTCTTGCACCATTATTTCTTGCTGAAGTAATAGTGTCTTCCTAACCTTTAAGAACACGATTGCCTGTTATTATGCTGCTTTCCAATAGAACTAAGATTATAGAGATCCTATTAAAATGTAGATTCTAGCTCGATTCTAAATCTCAGGCATAAGATGTGTCTAGGAGTCTGCAGTTCTAAGAACTTCAGATGCTGCTGAACTACTTGGAGTAGCAAGACTCTAAAACATGCCAGAAATGACCCCTTACTCAGAAATTGCAGTGGGGAAGCAGGCTTGGAAATTTCTAAATCATCTCTCCAAGTTTGGTACTATTAGGATGAGAAACTCAGAGAACCATTCATAGGTGCTAAGAGCCGATGACCTCTGGGCGGGCAAGGAAAGGAGACTCTCCCATGGCTGGAGCAACCTCCTGAGAAGCCACACCATCCACATGAGCCAGCCTTACCTTCTAGAGTCCTGGCTTCATTCATTTCAGATCTTCTAGAACATGATTACTCTTTTTTACTTCTAGAGTAACTCCTTGTTGCCCTGTTTCTTTCTTCCTTCTATTGACATCTAAGACTCAGTCTTTTGGCTTAGAGGCCTATTCTCTGAAGACACATGCCCATATGCACACATTCATGTATGCCTAGTACTTCTATCACAGGCCTTTTATCCCCTTATTACTCATTAGTCAGTGCTCCCAACTATGACCCCCTATGAGGTTACCATTCTGTCCATTTCACAGATGGGGAAAATAAGGCTCAAAGTAAGTTCATGATCATCCAAGGCTTCAGAACTGGGAGAACCTAGAGACAGAGATTCCAAATGGTTCTGGGTGGTCTCCCAGCATGCATGTGCATTGGGGCTAAGAGTCTACTTAAACTTTGGCTGTGGGTTACTCTTTCTGTGCCTCAGTTTCCCCCCCTATAAAACCGAGGTCATAGTGGGTTTGGTGCTTGGCATAGTCATTATTAGCATTATTAGCACTGCTTTGGATTATTTCTTCCATGCTGCTCTGGAGGGTTCTTTAGAGGTAGATCTGGGACATATGCTTGTTCATGTGAGGGGGGACAAGTTTCTGACTCACCTACATTCTTGAGGAGGGTTCTCCTCATACCCTTTGCCTCTTCTTTCCACTACCCACCCCCACCCTCGAGTTTAACTCCCCACTATCAGCTTTTTTTCCCCCCCATTTTCAGATTTCAGGTGGAGGGGAGAGAAAATGGTTGGTGACCTTGCAGGTTTCAACAGAAGAGCAAACAAGAAGGGCAGATAAGGAGACGCCAGCAAGATTCTATGACCTGTCATTAGGGCCGGGCTTCCCAGCTATCAAATGTTTGCTCCCATAATAAAATGGTGGCAGAGCCCTAAATGTTGTCAAAGGAACTAGAGTTATTTGCCCCCTCCAGAGTCTAAACACAAACATCTGATAAGGTGTGCACTGTGGTCCTGTAGAGCTAGAGGCTCAGCATATTCCATCTGAAAAGGATGGTAGTCATGTCCTCATCTTGAGAGGACACATTACATACTGGTACTAGCAAAACATGTGCTGAGCAAGGCCCTACTATGTGCAGACACCGTGCTCAGGGCTTTGAATTCATTGGACTGAATTCTTCCATCAACCTATTGAGGAAGGTGGTGGTCATGCATTCATTTCATACATTGCTGGGTGTTTGCTATGTGCTTGTTTGTGAGCCCAGGGGACATGATTATGAACAAGACCTGCCCACAACTTCACAGTTACACTCCAGTAAGTTTTGAGCAGTAAACAAATACATATATAAATCACCTTTTAGGCGGAGATGAGTACTTTGTAAGCACGGTAGGAGGTTAAGCTGATGAAGGGAAAGAGAATAATTTAGGGAACTAGTGAAATCTGAGCTGATTGAAATGAAGGAGAAAGCAGGTAAAGACTCACCATGTTGGCCAGGCATGGTGGCACATGCTTGTAATCCCAGTTATGTGGGAGGTAAAGATGAACACTATCATGGTTCAAGGCCTGGGGCAAAAGTTAGTCCTAGATCTCATCTCAACAAAGCAAGCCAGGTGTGATGCTATGTATCTGAAGTCCTAGCTTCTTGGGAGATTATTGGACGATCTTGGTCTGAGGTCAAATGCAAATAAAATACATTAGACCCTACCTGAAAAATAACTAAGGCAAAAAAAAGGTAGGGATGTGACTCAAGTAGTATGATACCTACCATGTACCAGGCCATGAGTTCAAACCCCAATTTTTTTTTTAAAGACCCACATGAAAAAGTGTTCTGAGCACAAGAGGACAAATGCAAAGTCTTAACATTGCTGAAGCAAAATGAGCATGGAAGGTGGAGGGATAGGAGGATGGGGACACCAGCAGTGACATGATCACACAAGACCTCGTAGTCTCCATTCCCATTTTGATTGTAATGGGAAACTCCTGTGGGGAAGGAGACAGGAGAGGAATGTGCTTCCCCCTTTCTTGCTCTCTCTCTGCCAGTCCTGGGACTTTAACTCTGGGCCTAGACCACTGTCCCTAAGTTTTTGTGCTCAAGTCTAGTGCTCTACTATGAGCCACAGAGCCACTTCCAGTCTTTGAGTGATTAATTGGAGATAAGAGTCCCACAGATGTTCCTGCCGGGACTAGCTTCAAACCTTGATCCTCAGAGCTTAGCCACTTGACTAAGCTAGGATTATAGGCATGGACCACCAGTGCTTGGCTTGTTCTCTCTTTTTAACAGATTGCTTTATCTGTTGGGAGTCTGACAGTCCACAGCACTGTGTGTGTAGAAGTCAGAGTCAGTGCCCACAGGAGATCAGATCTGGACAAGGGTGGGGCTAGGGAAGAGCAAAGACCAGGGTGGATCAATGGAAATGCTGACAGTTGTACAGATTTAGAATGCATTCTGAGGGACTTCTAAAACTTACTGATGGGCTAGATTTGGGATATGGAAAAAAAGTCTAGAGAATGTGGATATGTATCTCTCAGTGAACAAAGAATATGATTTTATTTTGGAACTAAAGAAGTGTGAGGAAGAAGTAATTGGTAGGGAGAACTTGGAGCCTAATGAAGACTTCCTGTTTTAGGTCTGCTCAATCTGACAGGCATATTGGATAAATGAGGCATGTACATGCCTCTGCCAAAGATGCACTGCCTTTGTCAATGTTTCCTCCATGGGCAGGGCCAGCCTGGAGAGAATTCTAGCAGCCATCAGTGTGAGAACTTGGCCATTAGGTGATGTGAATAGAGAGAACTCAGAAGTGAGTACAGATGAGAAGAGGCCAAAGAATGAACCCTGGCCCTCTAAGCTCCAGTGTTGCAAAGATGTGTTGGAGCTAGGGAGATGAATGAGGAGTGTAACTGCAAGAGGATAATGGTGTCCTAAAATTCATAGGACAGGCAGGAGTGAATGGCTATAGCAAAGATATTGGCAATGACAGCCAGACTTAGCAGCATGAAGATGTCAGTCAGCTGGACAGAGAGGAATGTGAGACATAAGCATGTATGTGCTGATATCAAGAGAGAATTCAGGGTGAAGGCAGGTAGACAGTGAATACAGATGGCCCACTTCAGCTGTTATTAACTTCCCTGAAATTAACTGAAAGCAATAATTAAAATACCAGTGTGTGTGTGTGTGTGTGTGTGTGTGTGTGTGTGTGTGTGTGTCTGTGTGTCTGTGTATCTGTGTGCCAGTCTTGAGCTCAAGGCCTGGACATTGTCCTTGAGCTTTTATGCTCAAGGCTAGCACTCTACCACTTGAGCCATAGCTCCATTTCTGGTTAATTGGAGGTAAGATTCTCAAGGACTTTCCTCCCTGGGCTGGCTCCAAACCATGATCCTCAGATCTCAGCACTCTGTGTAGCTATGATTACAGGTCTGAGCCACTGGTGCTCAGCTGTATAATTCCAATTTTATAGATAAGGGAAGTATATCCAAAAGAGATTATAAGTAATATTTATTATAAAGTTTCACAAGAGCAAAGCTTGTGCTTTTACCCCCTATCTACGATCATCTCCTTCCATCTTCTGCATGAGACAATGAGGGAAATAAATGTCCTTTGTCATTTACTAACCTTCCCAAATCTGGAGACAGAGTTGCTAGCAGTGAAGCTGACTGTGACTCAGCTTCCACAGACTGGGTGCTCCCTGGGCCCAAGCACAGAATGACAAGTTTTACAAATTTTTTTGCCGTTAGTTCTTGCAATGATCCCGTGAAAGGAGTATCATTATCTTCACTTTACAGGCTAGAAAAGAGGCCCAGAGCGGCAAATGGGAAGAAAGTGGTAGAATCTTGAGGCTGGGTCTGCCTAACTCTCAGGTTGGCATCCTATCCATCACCCCATTCTGCCCCACTAGCAGTGCAGAAGGGTGAAGGGAAAGTACAGCTGCAGGGGATTTACCATGAGGCTGCCACCTCCTTCCTGTCAGCACCCCTTACTGGTGATTACTCTGGGGCCCTCTCTCATCCTCCCTATAAACTAGGGAGTAGAGCAGTGGGTAGAGAACATTGTGGAAACAGGAGTCAGCTCACAGCCTGCCCACACTTGTCCTAACAGAGCTCAGTGCTTGCTGCAGTCTTGTTTCAGCCTGATGAGGCATGGCTCTGGAGCTTAGGCACAAACTTACTCAGAAGGTAACTTGTCAGCCACTCGACAGCCACTAAGAGTTGAAGAGGGAGAGAGGCCTGTGGTCTGGAAAGGAGAGGGCAGTAGCTGCAGGAGGATTCTTGGCAGCAAGAAAGGCCCTAGCCTGGGGTTCTTGAAATGTGATACCCCAAGTCCCGTGGAGAATCTGTGGTGACACCTGGAAGTATTGGGAACAGATACAAGTTCACATTCTGGCTTTAGCCTTATACAGTTTAACCTTGGGGTCATTACTATGGGTGCTTTGAAATGCATATTGAAAGGTGAGTATTGTTTAAGGGACTTGGAGTGAGGCCTAAACAAGTCCAGAAATCCAGCTCTGAGATTTATCATCTATGTGAACTTGTCCATTTCCCTCTTATCTCAAGCTTCAGTTTTCTGTTCTGTATATTAGGCATAGAAATAGCTATCTTGCATGATAAGTCTTGGAAAATTGGAGATACTTAAAAATGCCAGTTATAGCTGGGTGCCAGTGGCTCATGTCTGTAATCCTAGCTACTCAGGAGGCTGAGATCTGAGGTTCAAAGCCAGCCTGGGCAGGAAAGTCTATGAGATTCTTATCTCCAATAAACTACTCAAAAAACAAAGTCAGAAGTGGTAGCGTACTCGCCTTGAGCAAAAAGAGAAGCTCAGGAACAGTTCCCAGGACCAGAGTTCAAGGACTGGCAAAAACTAAAACAACAGAAAAAAAAAATCTGCCAGTTCTGGGGAAACAGAAATGGAGGACAAAGTGTGAACAAAGGTAGCAGTGGTACTCACTTCACTATATTGAAAATGAACTGTACAACTTGTAGGTGGAGACAGGCGGGGAAAACTAGGAGAGAGCAAGGGAAGGGGTGACATTGTCCAACAAGAAATGTACTCATTACCTGACTTATGTAACTATAACCTTTCTGTACATGACCCTAATAATAGTAATACATTAAAAAAAAGAAATACCACTTCTGAATCCATCTCTTCAACTATCCATCCATTTCCCCATCTCTCTCTCCCTCTATTCATCCATTCATTCACCCATCCATCCATCCATCCACCCATCCCTATTTACTGAGCATTTACCATCCATAGCCTAGACATTTGGCTAAACTCAAGGGCATTGGGTGTTTACGTGGCCTTTGAACTTGATTCTTGCCTCGGCAGCAAGGAGTAGGGAGAATTGTGTCAGATAATGGACAAAAGGGACCTGGAGCCCAGACCCAAGAGAAAAGATGTGCTTGAGAGATGGTCGTAACTTCAGAAATGTTACTGTCTGGACAAGCTTCGACCACATGTAAACCAAGCTGTGACTTAAACAGGGGAGGGAAAGAAAGAAAGGGAGATGACAGGCTCTCTTGTAAAAGTTCCCAGAGAGAGGAAAGAAGGAATAGGAAGGGAGCTCTCACTTTCACTACTTAACTATATCCCAGGTACTCTGTTAGGCACTTTGAATCTCTTGTGAGATGGGTAGGGTTTCCCTGTTTGTAGATAAAAAGAAATTGAACCTCACAGTGAGGAATTAGTTGCCTGTGGTCCCATAGCTCAAGGTGATGGCACTAAGATTGGCTCAGGTCTCTAGCCTTTCCTAGCAGGGTAACAATGTCTATGAAGTGTCACGGTCCAGGATGTGTCTTGAGCACTATGCACAGGAATTCTTGTCGGGTCTGATGCACACATCAGTACATAAAGTCTCCTGAGAAGCCCCTGTCCAGCAGCATTTAATTATGTTTAATCTAGCAATTCCCCTAAGGAATCCTTCTCTCCCACTGCCCCATACACTTCTAATACATAGCAATGGTTTTGAAATGCTTCTTTGAAAACAATGCTTTGGAACAATTGCCACCAGTCTGCTTGGAAATTTTTACTTGTGACTCTAATGCATTAGGAACAGAGTTTGTACAGATGATTTTCATTCACCTTGGATACCTTCTGCTGTCAGAAGGTGGCACCTTTAACCCCACCTTATTTCATCCTGCCTTTTCCATCCTTCCATTTCCTTAGCTGGGCAGGAAGAAAGCGTTTTGGCTGGAACTTAGCACATAGGTCTAATTCCCCTCCCAATCCCCTCCTAGTCCTAGGGCTTAGATTCAGAGCCTGAGTGCTCTCCCTAATCTTTTTTGCTCAAGGCTGGTCCTTTGCCACTAGAACCACAGCTCCACTTCAAGCTTCTTTTGTGATTAAGTGGAGATAGCTAGCTGACTTTGAACCACAATCCTCAGATCTCAGCCTCCTGTGTAGTTAGGATTACAGGTGTGTGCCCACAGGTACCCAGCTCTGGGCTTCCGCTCTGGTTCCTGACCACTAAAAACAAGATTGTCGGGGCTGGGGATTTAGCTCAGTGGAAAAGTGCCTGCCTGGCAAGTGCAAGGCCCCGAGTTTGGTCCTCAGCTCTGGGGAAAAAAAAACAAGATGAACACCAATTACCAAAGGGATTTCAAAGAGAGGTACAAGTGTTGATAAGTGGAAAGAATTTAGGACTTGGAGTCAAAGACCAAAGTCTGGAAGTCAAGCTGTAGGATTACCATGTTTGACCTTGGGCAAGTCACTCACTAGGTTTCAGTTTACTGTGATGAAAAGAAATTGAGGAGCGGGGGCTGGGAATATGGCCTAGTGGTAAGAGTGCTTGCCTTGTATACATGAAGCCCTTGGTTTGATTCCCCAGCACCACATATATAGAAAATGGCCGGAAGTGGTGCTATGGCTCAAGTGACAGAGTGCTAACCTTGAGCAAAAAGAAGCCAGGGACAGTGCTCAGACCCTGAGTCCAAGCTCCAGGACTGGCCAAAAAAAGAAAAGAAAAGAAATCGAGGAGCTAGTTCACAAGAAGGCTAAACTAAGTAAAAGGTTGTGTGAGTTATTTGTGTGTGTGCACATGTGTGCGCATGTGCCCATGCTTGGGCTAGGGCTTGAACTCAGGGCATCGGTGCTGTCCCTTAGCTTTTTTGCTCAAGGCTGGTGCTTAAGCACTTGAGCCATAGCGCTACCTCGTTTTGTTTTGCTTTGTTTTTGGTGGCTAATTGGAGATAAGGGGCTCACAGATTTTCTTGCCTAGACTGGCTTCGAACCATGATTTTAAGATCTCAAAAGTCTCCTGAGTAAGTAAGATTTCAGATGTGAGCCATTAGCACCCAGCCTACATGGGTATTTAAAAAAATTCTTATGAAGTGTAATAAATCATCTTCATTATGTGGAAATGAATCTCTTATTAAGACTTCTGAAATGTCTGGGTCCATAGAGAAAACTTCGG
The DNA here is from genome assembly GCF_023159225.1 of Perognathus longimembris pacificus. Taxonomy (NCBI): domain Eukaryota; kingdom Metazoa; phylum Chordata; class Mammalia; order Rodentia; family Heteromyidae; genus Perognathus; species Perognathus longimembris. The sequence continues at coordinate 24,581,486 of NC_063177.1, read as the reverse complement.
TGTAGATTGGGAGGGTGGGAGCTCTGCTCGTGCAGCTTCAAGGTTGGCTGGCCACTCTGTCCACTGGACGGGAGAAGACACTCAGGGGCCCATAGCAGCATTTCAGGGAGCCTTTTGCACTATTTTGATTAAGAGACTATTTCCTGAATTGAGATGACTCATTTCAAAAGCAAGCATCAAAGTCAACTTGGGAAAGACAGGAATAATTAATCATGACCCTGTTGAGGAGGGCTACCCAAGCGGCAGATGGATTGATAAACCTTTCAAAGAGGAAGATATTCCCAAGGAGAGCTGCTGTGCCTGGCTGCCCTCCTGATTGAGATTTGTAAGCACAGATAAATGTTTTCCCTGCTTACTACAAAGAGTGGGAAATCACACGGGAGTTGGGAGTCGGAGGGCAGGGCAACAGGAGTTGTCTTTTAATCTTCTATTGGGTGAGAGAAGAGTGGCTGAGCAGGTCCCACAACCCCTCCTTCCACCCCAAATGCCAGAGCCCAGCTGCCCAGGCTGGGTGAATGTTTTAGCACCCAAGTCACACATTGAATGAAGCTACATCACTTTGTGGAATCCTCAGAACAAGTAGATGTTATAACTCTCCCTTTGGAGAGGTCAAGATGATCCCTCCAAAAAAAACCCAGCAGAGCTAGGAATAGAACCCACTAACATGGTAGGGTTGAAGAAGATGGGACAAAGGAAGGAAGTGAGATTCCCAAGCCCATGAAAGAAATCTGCTCAGATGGGGGTGGTGGTGGTGGAAAGAATATCAACAAGACCAAATCCTGCCTAGTGCCTCTGACATGAAGTTCAGGGTTGCCAGTTCCTTATCTAGTAATCAATAAAAGCACAAACAGTTCCCACACTGCACAGACCCCAGCTACTAAAAGGAATGATTGTGTTGTTCTAGAATTGACATCCATGTTCAGACATTTTTGTCCTGTTTTCAGATTCTTGGTGGCCCCTTGCAGTGAGCCTGGCTTGTCTTTATGAGTTCATCACCTCTGAGAGAAGGCAGGCATTACTGAGCCGATGACTAAGCCTCTGGATTCCCCTTCTTTTATTTAGTGCACCCAAAATGAATTCTAAGTTTCTTGATAACTCTAAATTAATGCAGACTCCTGGACAAGGCCATGCTATTTCCAGGGGAGAACCCATCGGTTGGTAGAACTGGGTCATTCTTTCAACTTTATGGTGTCTGAGTCTAGCAGAGGTCTTGGATTGAGAGGATCAGCTCCAGGACCCCAGACTGGCTAGTGTGTGTATGTGTGTGTGTGTGTGCGTGCGCGCGTGCCAATACTCGGGCTTGAATTCAGCAGGGCCAGGCTACTCTCCCTTAGTTTTTTTGCTTAATGTTGGTGCTCTGCCACTTGAACCACTCCTCCACTTCTAGCTCTTTGCTGTTTAATTGGAGATAAGACTCTGATTTGTCTGTCTAGGCTGGCTTTGAATCTCAGACCTTAGCCTCCTGAGGAGCCATTAGCTCTGACTCACTATGCTTTCTCCATTGACTACCTTTGCAAAGCATGCAGCTCAGCACTTTTGTCTCCTGAGTCCATCTTGGAAATACCCTCTCCACGGGTGATCAGTCATCTCATTAGGGAACGCTCAATCTCGAGGCCTAAGTGCTTGGTGGAACCAATCTCCAGCCACCTATTAGACATTAGTCCTTATTTAGTGCTTTTGTTGGGAAAGCAGGAGAGCAATAAGCCCCTTTGACCTGTGGCCCATCTTTTTTGCCCTGAGACCTCAGAAATTTTTTAAAATCAGTTATGGGGCTTGAATTCAGGGCTTAAAAGCCGTCTCTGACCTCTTTTGCTCAAGACTAGTGCTCTCCCACTTTGAACCACAGCACCATGTTCTGGTGGTTAATTAGAAATAGAACTGGGGAGGAATCATGGATAGATAGATGGCTTGCTTTCTTCAGGAATACCTGGTGTTTCCTCTATGTCTTTCCTCCATGGATTTGTCTCCATGTTCAGTAAGTAGGACCTGAGCATGTCCGGCATATAGACCTGTGTGTCTTAAGTCACACAGATATGGATAAGGGAACTTTTCCTGCCCAGAATGGATTCTAACCATGATCCTCAGATGTCAGCTTCCTGAGTAGCTAGGATTACTAGTATGAGCCACTAGTGCCTGGCTCTCAGAGATTCTTATAGCAAGTAACTCAAAGGGCCTCAGAGGGAGTCTTGGAAGGACAAACTTATGATTGAGTCCACACTTGCCACCCCTTACTCATATGCTACCCCTCCACCTGCCCCATCCAGCTGCCCATTACCTGTTTACTGGAAGACATGTTGGTGAGTGTACTGATGCTGCTGGTGTCTGTGACCACCATGGCAGATGGAAACCGGGAGGTGTGGGAATACTGGGGAGGTTCTTGTTTGTGTGCGTACACTGGGGAGACAGGAAAGACAAATTCAAGATGCATACCCGGGAACATAGGCAGCTACCGCTCTCCCCTCCCTCCATCCATGCCATAGCTATTCTTTCCCTGGGTAGATAAAGGAGAGTGGTAGTTATGTCTGGGAAGGCAGTGTGATATGGTGAAATCCTGCCTCTTTAATGAAACTACCTAACTTCAGTTTCCTCATCTGTAGGAGACGTCATGGTCAAACTACTTTGTCACAAGTATATAGCCTCCCATAGTGCCTAGTGTGCAGGAGTACTTAGAGCCACTTCTACTTCCCTGACTTTTTGAGATGAGATGTTTAGGTCTTACCCTAATGAGGTGACCCATAGGTATTGTGGTGCATCTGTGATTTTAAATATTTTAAGTAGCTGGCCAACATGAAACATCTGCCCAAAAGCACATGTTCACTATTTCTGACACAACTCAAATGTCGAGTTTTTGGCTAGGGCTATGGACTGATTACCAATCATAATTAGACACCTGTGTAATCAAATGTATCACTCTGGGCTATTCTATTTTGCATGTAATGATGTCATAGCCCTATGATATCATGGAAACATGAAAGAAAAACAAAAGGAGACTAGATTCAAATAAAACTTCTGAAAGCGTGTGCCTAAAATTTGAGTTTTTCTAGTATACCACATCGGAAACCCCTTGGCTCATGTTAGCTATCCACAAGAATCATGTATATTCGAAGTCACATAACCAACTAATGAAAGTATGGGTATGTTTGGCCATGGGGCAGGGACTAACCTGTTCTCAGAACACAGACTCTACCAAGGAATCCTCCTGTAGGGATAAAGATGAAGTTCTCTGGCTGTGCCTCAGATTGCCCCTCTTATGCAGTGAGGCTGGTTATTTCCTGGGCAAGGGCACTATGGACTCTCCATTTATTTTGGCCAGTCAAATCTGCTGGGCCTCACTAACCTATAGATCATGGTGATTCCTTCTGGGATGTTCCCCCATCCCCAACCCTAGCCTGCTGAGGCCAGAATTATAGGGGCAAGTAAGAAGCACGCTGGGAGGAAGGGAAGTGAGGCACATGTGGTTCCAGACTCTGCTACTAGTCGTGGCAGCATATTTTAGAAGCCACGACTATGTGATTGGAATGTGAGATGGTGCTCAGGAGCCAGCTCTGCAAACCTGAATAGGGACTGAACCCGGAGGACAGAAGGCTGAACTTGGCTGTTCTTCAGTCACAGCTTTGGCTAAGGCAGCCAGGGGAAGAAACCCAAATCCACTTTGCCCTGCTTCCTGGAAGTTCCTTAATGAACAATCACTTGCATTAATATAACACTAATGGCTTGCTAAATCATTTCCATAATGGCCCTATGACGAACTACAATTTTATGCATGAAGAAATGGAAACTCAGTATAGCTAAGTAACCTGCCACAGAGCTGGGAAGTGTCAGACAGAGCCCAGATTTAAATCCATGTCTGTCTGATTTAAGACAGGTCATATGCTAGACATGCCTCAGGTCCTGTTTACTGAACATGGAGACAAATTCATGGAGGAAAGACATGGAGGAAACACCAGGTGTTCCTGAAGGAAGCAAGCCATCTATCTTTCCATGATTCCTCCCCAGATTCATAGGCCAGACATTGTAGCTATAGCTGGCTAGGGGAGCAGAGGCTTGGCTTTGGGTAGAAGGTAGAGATAGATGTAGGGGAAGTGTAGAAACTGGGTGGGGAGACCCTCAGTGCAGGAGCAGAAACTCAGATACTCCTCACCCTGGATGGCTATGTGGGTGGTTTTTCCTTTTTCTTTTCTTTTTTTTCTGACACTAGGCCTCAAATTTGGTATCTGAAGCTTTCACTCATTGGCTGGCACTCTAACACCTGAGTTATGTCTCTTACCCCAGTAGGTGGTATTTTCTACCTACATTCATGTTTTGTTGTTGTTATTTTGATTCTTGTAGTGGGGCTTGAATTCAGGGCATGGGTTCTGACCCCCTTTCTGCTTAAGGCTGGACCTCTACCACTTGAACCCAGCATTTTGCTTTGAGCTTTTTGCTAGAGATAAGAGTCTCACAGACTTTCCTGCCCAGGTTGGCTTCAAGTCACAATTCTCAGATCTCAGCCTCCTGAGTAGTTAGGATTACAGGTGAGTCACTGGCACCTGCTCCTACATTCATGTTTGATTTTTTTTGGTTTTGATTTTTATTAGAAATGTCTGGGTAGCATAAATCTGGGGATCTAGGGACTCTGGAAGTTTCTCCCATTTTAGGGAAGCAAACAAGAAATCAATCATTTGCCAACTCTGAGTATTTGGTAATGGCTGCTTGGGTTTTGGGATAGAAAAGCTAAGCAGAAGCTCACGGGACTAAGTGCTGTGGTTGATTGGTGAGCTGCTTTCCCTGCATGGATGCCGGAATGGGAAATTGTGATTTGATTACATGTAGGACTCCACTGTCCACTGAAAAACTGCCCCCAGGGGAATCTTTGGGGCAGGAAAGAGGACTATACAAAGAGGAGAAATTGTGCTTGAGCAATGGTTTCCATTGATTTTACAGTCAAGGAAAAGTCACCAAATGGATAACTCTTTAAGAAAGTTTCAGGGCTGGGGATATGGCCTAGTGGCAAGAGTGCTTGCCTCGTATACATGAGTCCCTGGGTTCGATTCCCCAGCACCACATATACAGAAAATGGCCAGAAGTGGCGCTGTGGCTCAAGTGGCAGAGTGCTAGCCTTGAGCAAGAAGAAGCCAGGGACAGTGCTCAGGCCCTGAGACCAAGCCCCAGGACTGGCCAAAAAAAAAAAAAAAAAAAAAGAAAGTTTCAATTCAGAGAGGGAAGCAGTGGGGGTACTCCCTGCCCCATCATGTTCCATCACACCCCGTTATGCCTGTGTCCTTACTGTGAGAGTTCTGTAGCTGAGTCACTGCAGCCATGAAGGGCTGCTGGGCCATGTGGCTTCCTGGGCTCTGCTGCATGAGGGGCTGCTGGTGGGGGCTGTGCAGCTGCTGCGAGAACTGGACGGGCTGCAAGGCTGCTAGACTGCCAGCCACACTGTTGATGACGGGGACACTCTGTGCTTGGGAGGTGTTGAGGCCTGTGGGAGAAAGAAGGCAAGATTAAAGATGGTGCCAGGGCTAACAGAGGGGAATAAATGGCAGCAGGAGCCTTGGCTCTAAGTGCCCAATGACAGTCCCAGCCTGTTATGAAAGAGATCACTTAAGAAGTTGTCCTGTAGGCTGGAAATATTGCCTAGTAGTAAAGTGCTCACCTTGTATACATGAAGACCTGGGTTCGATTCCTCAGCACCACATATATAGAAAAAAGCCAGAAGTGGCGCTGTGGCTCAATTGGTAGAGTGCTAGCCTTGAGCAAAAACAAGAAGGCAGGGACAGTGCTCAGGCCCTGAGTTGGAGCCCCAGGACTGGCAAAAAACAAGAACAAAACAAAGAAGTTGTCCTGTGACTTCCCAAATTCAGCTTCCTTGAGGTCACTACAGAACATGGTGATCTCCAGGGCACATGGGAAAACTGACTCTAACTTGTCCAGTCTGTCCATGCTGGACTTCTTGCCCAGGTTGTCCTGGGTAAGGTGAATTCACCACATCCATTCTTGGGCATGGACAATTGCCCAGCTCCTTTTTTTGCCAGTAGAGGGCAGCAACGTGCAGAGACCCACACTGATTCAAAAGAAGGAAACAAGCTCCATTGTCCTGGGAATATGGAAACTGAAAACCATTATTTAATAGACAGTACAGAGACCCTGAGAGTGATCTGAAGCTGACTCTCATGACTATAGCAGAGATGGGAAGAAAACACAGGGGCTCAGCTGATCTGTAAAGTGGGCATATACCATTGGGGTTGTGGTACACACAGGCTTGAGGAGGAACCAGTAAGTTAAAGGTCAGCCATCCCTTGACAGTGACCAATGGGTCTGGCCATCTTTCTGTTTTAGGAGTGTGAGTGCCTGTGTGGTTTGGGACTATATCCTGAGGCCTCTTCAGAACTCAGGCACAGATTAGGTCCCCTAGTACCCACACTCTAGTTATTCCTTGAATGGGACTTGGGTGAAGACAGCTGAGGTAATGGTGGAGTGGGGACAGAGCGTCAGAAGGGATGACACCCCAAATCTTTTCACCGGAAGAGCCAATACTACTTTGTTCTTATTTCTGGGAAATAAGGGGAAGACTAGGATGAGGAAGGAAATCCAGAAAAAGATCTGTGGTGGGTGGATGCATAAAGGGCATCTGAGAGCCTTTCAGAAAAGGGAGAGGGTTTCCGTAAGGGAATTGTGGGAAATCTTCAATGGAGATAGCAGAGCCCTCAACAATTGTCTCCTTGCTGTTAGCTGATACCTTTATCAGAAATCTGAAAGACAAGACCTGTGAGCAGAAAGCAAAGGGGAAATCCCTTCTCTGGGCTCTCCTGGTGGTGGGAGTGGAGAGTGAGACTCTGATCACTCTCAGAATAATTTTGGATGGAGGAGCTCAGCTCATGATTCCCTGATATCCTCATGTCCTGATTCCTTTTCCCACCTCCTTTATGGTCTCTCCCTCCTAGGAAGCCCCATGGATCTACTATTTATCCAAGAGCCCATGGCCACTGTTCTTTTTGGGGAAAGCAAACTAACTGGTCTAAAGCAGATTATATTTGAGAACGTAGTTTTGAAATGCACATGAGCTCCAGAGCCATCTGAGGGAACTCTGTAAGAAATTCTGTAGAGGCCAATTGAAATAGCTCATGGGGAAGAGTGTTAGACAGAAAAAGAAGGTGGAGGAGGAGGAAGAGGATGAGGTAAAGGAGAAGGAGAAGGAGGAGAGGAAGAGGGGGAGAAGGGGAGGGGGAGGAGGAGAAGGGAAGATAGGAGAGGAAGAAGGAGTGAGGATGGGAGGAAGGGGAGGAAAGGGAAGGAGGAAGGGAAAGGGAGAAAGAGAGAAGGAGCAAGAAAAATTCAACAAGTAGAGGCAGAAAGATCAGGAGGGGTAAAAGAAAGAAATACACATTCCTGGGTCCCACCCAAGATTTAATGAGTCAGATCCTTCTAAGGTGGGGTCTGGGAATCTTATGTTCAACGGTCTGTGATGCTGATGCCTCATTTCTAGAACTAAGAGCCTCTGATGTCATTCTAGCTCCCAAAGTATGTGACTCTTGCCCTCTTCTGTTCTCTGGCCACACATCCTGATTAAGAACATCTACTGGAAGCAATCCAGTAGCTGCACAGAGAATGAGGACTTGATACTGATAAGTCATTTATCCTGAGCCCTGTAGGGGGGGCCTGCAGTAATGATCCAGCGCTGAAGGAGGTTGTTAGGAACCCACTGTATATTCTGACTCTCTAGAGAAGAGCAAAGTTTCCAGATGATCCTATCCTTGGTGATCTGCCCACCACAATTACACCCACCCACATGCATGCTCCTGTGATCAGCGTGCAGTCTGGAGCTGCCCACCTGGTGGAGGAGAGCACTGTGAATTGTAGACACGTATGAACAAAAGGGAAAACATGGAATGGTCCTAGGGAGATTTTTAGTTCAGAGAATACCTAAAACAATATATGTGAGGTAAGTGAGACCGTTCATGTATGGTTTTGGTTGTAGAAATAAGGCACAAGTTTCTTTCACCCTTACAACCTTCCAATTAAATCTCTCAGGAGGCAAGCAAACCCTGGCAAGCCCAAACCTTGGCATTAGTTTTGTTACTAGTGTCCAGGTACTAGAGGGCCTAGAGAAAATGCAGCAGATTTAAAATATTTTAAACTAGGTAACTTGAAGGGATAGGTGGGGTTGGGAGAGATGGAAGAGAACCATGAAAGGGGTTATTGATCAAGTTGCACTGTGCTTATAAACTGATTATGTTGAATTGAAATACTTTTGTACAACTCACTTAAAAGACAATTTTTAAAAAGGTTAAAAATAATTTTACTTTGTGAATCATCTACATTTCCTCTGTGCAGAAATAAATGATGCAGAGTGTCATTTCCCGGGGGCTAAGAGTCAGGGGAGAACTAGACACCACTCAATACATTTATGTACCTCCAATAGTCCCAGGATGTGTGAGTCATTTTCTTCAGAAGTGATCTGAGTTTCTACTTAGCTACAACTGATTCAGAGACAGAAGGGCAGGAAAGCAAAACACAGGACCAGACAAGAGGGGATCAACATAAGTACTGGACACAAGACAGGCAAAGGGAACAATGAGAACAATTTTTAAAAGATGACAGATGTACCCTCTAGATCTCTCTAGAGTTAGGTCAAAAATACTAAAAAAAAAAAAAATACTTGTAAGGGTCACAATGAGAGTCTTGAGAAAAAAATGTCCTGGCCTGAGCTGTCATGGTAAAGCTGCAAATATACTGAACACCCTCCAACAATGAAATTTTCAGAGACATCCACAGCTACAGCGTGCTTGTCTGCTTCAGCCTTCCTGTGGCCCAATATGGTCCACCTGTGGTAGAATAAACCAGCCTCCTGGAGCTGGAGGGATGGGACCTATCTCCCTGTATTCGGTCATGTTGGAAAAACCTCTGTTTCTCCTCAGAGTTTTCAAACCTCAGAGACATCCCAGCATTGGTGTCTCCCTCTGTGTGTGCACCACTAACCAAGGAGGTCTGGTCTACAACATAAAGTTCCGTGTTTGGAAGGAAACCCTTTGAATGTTTTGCTCTATCTTCACCAATACAAAGACCCTCCTGGAAAAAAATTTGTCACAGACTTTGGAATAAGAACTAACCCAATATTCATGCTTTCTGGATTCACAGGTAGGTTGATATTTTATGTCATTTTGATGGCTTCAAGTACCAATTTTATAAATAAGGAAGTTGAGCCTCAGTGATTTGACTCAGGCTGCACAGCTAGTTAACTTGTGACCAGGATTCAAATCCATTCCAAAATTTTCTCTTATTTTAGGCTGAACAGTCTGAATATTGTTGAATGGAGTGAAAAAACAACTTATGAAGTTAAATCAAATCTACAAGTACAAAATAGTTTTGTTGTTTTTTTAAATCACGTTGACTTGCTTCTCATCGTTCTTTCCCCTGCCCCAGTTTTACTGATTAAGCATAGGACTTACTTTGTGCAATGGCCATGACTCCGGATAGGGGGGTCATGATGAGGTTCTGGGACTGCTGGGGATTATGGTGGGAGAGGCTGTGGATATTCGTCAACGTGCTGACTGGAGGCAAACCTCCTCCCGAGACTGATATCTGCTGGAAAATAAGAGCAGCATGAATGGGACTGACAAGATTCACAAAGGGCAGTTTTCAGAATGGCACTTAGCCTTCCTCAGCACCAAGTCATTCATTCATTCATTCACTCACTCACCTGTCCATTCATCCACCCATCTATCCAAGACCTACTGTAGAACAGACACTGCTCTAGATGCTGGTATTTGGGATGCATAACTGCTAAAAATAATGACTGAAGATATGCCCTAGGATTTGCTAGAGTGGATTTGGGACCAGACTCCCGTACACAGGGAAGTGGTCACTGGGTTAACTTGCAAACCTCAGGTCAGGCCTAGGAAGTCATACATCTGTCGTGCCTATTTTCTAGATGAAAAGCTGTGGCTCAGAGTAGAGGTGAATCCTGCCTAAGATTCTGAAACTAGTAAACGATATTCCTATTACGCAAGCCCGGGTTGGTCTGACCCTAGAGCCCAAGTTTTTAATCTCTTCCAATAGCTTCCCAATGGAGCTGTTGTACACACTTCTTTTTTTTTTTCATGATAAAGCAGTTTACTATTTACCCTTTTTAAACAATTTCTAAAGCTATTATTCAGCAAGGGTTTGTTCATCCTAAAGAAACTCAGAGATTACTGAGGCCTTAGGAAATCTATCCTTCAGCTCCTTTTTTTTCCATTTTCCCTACCCAGAGCTCTTCATATTCTACATTTCACACCAATACCCAGTAAGACACTATTTGCTGCCCTAGCTCCACCCTTCCGGTCAACTCATAGTTTCCAAGGTTAATTTGAAAAAAAAAGAAAGGGGAGGAAAATACCTCAAACAGGTTTGTTGGTGTTTTTTAAATGAGCATCAAGAAATGAACTAGAGGTCACATGACCAAGAAGGAATTCTGGCCACATCAAACAAGAGAGAACCAGCCTGTTTGCTGGACTTGTTTTTCAAAATGTCAGAGTCATTAAAAAAAAAAAAATCAGTGACCTGTCCTTAGACTGAATCGGTGGGGTAATGCTGTCCTTTGGATAAAGTCAAGGAAGGGCTGGTCATCTCTCTGCCATTTCAACATTTGCTTTTTGATGGGGTAGGAGAAATGTGGATATCAATTTAAATGTGTTTGCCTTTATAGTTTCTAAACTGCTTTTGCCAATTGTCCTCAGTCCATGATGGCACAGATAGGAAAGAGAGTACAAAGAGTATAAGAGAGTATGATGATTGTTTCTGTATTACAGATTATGAAGCTGATCTTCAGAAGCCCTGAGACTATGTGAGTAGTAAATGAGGAAGCTTGAATTCACACCCTCTTCTCCTGGAGTTTAAATCTATCCACTTAACTATGTTTGGACAACCTTGACCAAGTTACCTCCTGCTCTAAAAGGCAATCATTATTCTCCTCTAGCCTCCAGGACTGATGAAATTAGGGTTCCCAAAAACTCAGTAGCAACTCCTACATGGTAATTTGGGGAGGGGGGGGGTCTGAGTTATTAATACTACCCTTTATAGTCCCTTCACTTTTTAAAAATTCCTTTATGTCCCTTATAACCAATGATGTTATCGAATCTTTCACACAAGGAAATTGAAATTTAGAGGAGTTAAGAAGTGAATCCAAGTGCTGGCCTTAGACTTTAACAAAAGAAATTGGCAGGGCTGGGAATGTGGCTTAGTGGTAGAGTGCTTTCCTAGCATGCATGAAGCCCTGGGTTCAATTCCTCAGCACCACATAAACAAAAAGACAGAAGTGGAGCTGTGGCCCAAGAGGTAGAGTGCTATAGCCTTAAGCAAAAAGAAACCAGGGATAGTGCTCAGGCCCTGAGTCCCAAGCTCCAGGACTAGAAAAAAAAAAAAAAAAAAAAAAAAAGGCAGTCTCCCTGCCAAGGCTTGAGCTTTTCACCCTTAGGCTCTTCTGCTTAATATTGTGAAAACATTCAGCAGATGTTTAAAAAAGAAGAAAAGAAAAAATAAATAAACCTACAGACATATACAGATTGCAACCCTCAATTTGGCTACTTTTTGGGGGGGCCAGTCCTGGGACTTCAACTCAGGGCCTGAGCACTGTCCCTAGCTTCTTTTTGCTCAAGGTTAGCACCCTACCACTTGAGCCACAGTGCCACTTCTGGCTTTTCCTGCTCATGTGGTGCTGAGGAATTGAACCCAGGGCTTCATGCATGCTAGGCAAGCATTCTACCACTAAGCCACATTCCCAGCCCCTTGGCTAGTTTTTTTGTCAAAGCATACCAATTTGGCATGGAGTCAGAGTTTCTGCAATGGAATCACTTTCTGCTTTTCCATTTGAAGAGCTCAAATGGATGGCCTTATTTGAAATACCAACGCCTGAGGGAAGGTTTTGGAGTATGTTCTACTGAAAATTAGTGTACCCTGGGCTGGAGCTATAAACAATCTTCACAGCAACTCTATGACATGGATATGCTTACCCTTCCCTCCCATTGTACAGATGAAAATAGAGAAATAATTTTTCCACCTATTGCTAATAAATAAACACCAAGGCTTGGACCCTCTGGTCCTGTTCCTTTTTAATCCACTCTTGCCTGGGTGGGCCAAGATCTGTGATGACTTTGTTATCCATTAACAGAGAATAGACTCTTGAATTTGGGGCATCCAGTGATAGTGACATAACTTGTGAGGCAGTGTTGGAAACAAGCATGAAGCCAGTCCCTACAAACAAGCCTCCAGATGTTTGCTAACGTTGAGGTGTGTTGTTTTGGTCAATCATCAATCCAATAATATACTTCCCATTTAGTATGCCACAGAGCAGAACATAAGAAAGAAAAAAAAAAGTGTTGGCAGGTAGTATTTGGAGCAGCCAGGATGTGAGTGAAGCAGATTGCCTCTTAGAAGAGCAGCTGGAAAGCTCCAAGAGTAACTCTAGGGCCTTCAAGAAGTTAAAGACTGGGATTTATTTATTTATGTGCTGTGACTCAAACCCAGGACCTCACACATATTACACAAGGATTCTGTCACTGAGCCACATCCCTGGCCTAAGACTTGGAAGGAAGTGAAGATCTCTACCACAACCTCCCCCACTCCTCCAACCTTTTTAAAAAGAAGCCTGGATAATGCTTAACTCAAACTTGTTTGGGTCTTGACATGACTCTCTTGAGAAATCATAAAGACTTGCCGGTGCCTCTCACAAGGTAGCTGACATAAATTGTTCTTCCGGAAGAAGGATCTTTCCTATGGGATGGTGGAGTTGGGGGAGGGGGGAGACAGGGGCTGCTAAAGGCCTCCCAGCAAGTGCCCTTTCATTTGTTTGCAAGGACTCACACCAGGTCAACCAGCTCAGGTCCCCCTGGAACTAGAGTTGGCTGGGCCATGTCTGTTTAGGAACTATTTTTTTGTTTTCCTCCAGGGATCTGGGGGCCTGATCACCTGTGACTCACTTGCTATTTCTGTGTTGCCTACACAGTACACACGTCAAAGTCTAGAATGGCATCTGCTCCCTGCCCTCCCCCCCACTCTGGCCCCCAAGGGCCTCAGGGTCAGACACCTTGCGGGAATGTGTGTGCCCCACCTTACACCCCTCCTACCCCTGAAACAGAGCATGACCCAAAGAATAAAGTTTTCCATTTCCTATACTCCCTAGTGGCTAATGTAATCCTTCTGTTGTCCCACAGGTCCCTCTCCCTGCTAAAGAATAAGAACTTTAGAAGTGCTAAGAATCTTAGCAAGTGGGCTAAATTTATAGCTGGGTATGGGGGGAGGAGTACTCTGGTTATGGATATTAAGAGCTTCATTTAATGGAAATGACATTGACATGAACAAAACACTGCTGTTCATGAAATATTTATGGAGCTGTACCAATGTTGTCTCCAGCTTACCATCCCCAACTCTAATGTTGTTACCCCCATTTTATAGATGAGGAAAAGAGGTGGTTTAGTAATCTGCCCAAGGTTACACCACTCAGTGCAGAACAGCAGATCACTGTAACTTCAAAGTTGGGGTTTCTCATTCTCTAAGCACTGCTCCACCCAGCCTGCCATTTTGTGTGGGCTGTGTCCTTCACAATCATAGCTCTGGAAGCTTCCCCTATTCTGTCATCCACTCAATTCTGTCTCGCTAATGGCTTTCTTCCCCAGTACCAGGGGGAATGGATAAAGAGGGGACTTGTCTCAAAGTGAGGTATTCTCTAGGTTAAAGGGGGGAAAACTGGCTTTGGAGGTCTTGGAGGAGAGGGATGAATGAACATTTTATCAACACAAATGTCACTGGCAGCCCCAAAACAAACAGCGTCCCACCCGGCTTGCTCCTTTATGAGGCATTCAATCAATAAAATGAGAGCAGAGCTCTGTCAGATTTATTGGCTAGGTTCAAACTGAACACCTCTTCTACCCGCCAAAGGCTGGGTCACCAGCCTACCTTTCCTTTCCAACTCTGGACAGCCCCCATTTTCCCTGGTGGGGCTACAATGGTTCATTGTTTGAGGCAGGCCTTGTGAGAAGTTGTGTTTGTTTTGCCTCTTATCTTATCAGCTCCCGAGCTACAATGGCCCAGGTGTACTCACCATTTTACCATCAGGTGAGAGGAGATTGTGGCTGGGGTCCAGGCTGGCTGGGGAGACTTGCTGTAAAACTGACTGGCTGGTCACCATGGCACTGTTACCATGGTGACTGATTGTTGAAGAGGAAGTGACCTCATTGTTTCCCTGCTGGCTGTAGCGAACTCCTGCAAAACAACAGGAACCCAATAGAGAACATTAGTGTCGCCAGGGCCCTGGAACACTGACTCAGTGCTCCTTGTTTTCAAGGCTGGATAACAACAAAATAAAGTTGCTTTCTCCTCCCCTGTCCACCCACAGGAAATACCAGCTGTCTTTCTCCCAGGGTAAGGGTGGCATGGCCTCTAATGTAATTGAAGATTGTAAGTTTCAAAAGGGTAGAACGTTTTTATCTGTCTTGTTTGGCTTGTTGATGTAGCCTCAGTATCTTCGCACCTGGTAACCAACCACTCAATAAACTTTTGTGTGTGTATATGGTATTGGGGCTTGAAATAAGGGCCTAGGTACTGTCCTTTAGCTCTTTCGCTCAAGGCTGGCATTCTACCACTTGAGCCACAGGCTCTACTTCCCGGTTGTTTTTTTTTTTTTTTTTTGTGTGTGTGTGTGTGTGTGTGTGTGTGTGTGTGTGTGTGTGTGTGTGTGTTGCTAGCTAATTGGAGATGAGTCTCCTGGATCTTCCTGCTTGGGCTGGCTTCAAACCCTGATCCTCAGATCTCAGCTTCCTGAGTAACTAGGATTACAAGCATGAACTACCAGCATCTGGCTTAAATAAACTTTTATTGAATGAACACATTCTTCTGTTTACCACTTCAGCACAGTTTTGTTACAATTTAGAAGCTGAGATTGGCTTTCTATTACTGGCTGGAGTGTCCTGTTCTTCAAAATACCTTTTAGAAACACTTCCCTTATGTCTGTGGTGTGGGGCCACAGAGTAAGAGGAGTAGAAAGAACATTTGGCAAAGATGCACTTGTCCTGTGGCCCTTGTGAGAGTTCGGTGCTCAGGCAATCTCTGTTCTGGGTACCAGTTTTGGCCAACCCACAAATGCCCAGAGACACAGGCCAAGAAGGATAGGAACAGGGCGGCAGCTAGCAAGTTTTCATTCTGGGACTCATATTCCTTTGATGGGGTCCCATTTGGCCAACTTCCAGAGCACTGCTCAAAGATGGGTGAAGCAAGCAGCACATTGGGGGTGGATATGGATACTTAGGGACCCACTGCAGTTTGGTGTGCTAGGTAGCGGGGAAGCAAGCTTGTTTATAGCCTCACTGCTGTTGCTCTCAGAAAGCATAAGTGCTGGACAGAGACCAAGGGACTGAAGCAAGCCCAAAAGACAAAGAACCAGGGTTACTTTGTAGAAGAAAAGCTCATGTGTCTATGAAAAAGCCGAGAAGATTGGAGCTATTTGGCAATATCTCACCCACACCCACATACAATGTTTTTCTTTGGGGGGGGGGTGTGCTTTGTTTTGCCTTGGATCTGATGAAAAGGTTTGGAGAGGAAGACTTGTCCTGCAAGGGGCTCACCACATGCACCAGGCCTGGAATCAGGTGGAGAGGTGGGCCAACCTGGATTGCCACTCTCTTGTTGTCCAGTTTTCCAAGGCAAACCATCCCATCCTGTCTTCTGCCACACCTTCCAGGGAAGGCTACCAAGTCTCCTCTGGAGCCAGCCAGGTAAGCGGTCGTGGCCAGCAACCTATATGATTCACTAAGCTAAAACTTACCAAGAAAAGACTCATATCCATTTCCCCAAGAGTCTCTTGAGGATATTACCCAACACTGTCATGACCTAAAGCTTAAGAGGACTAGGAGCAGGGGAGCAGAAAAGAAAAACAAATGCTAAATCAGTGTTTTTTTTTTTTTAATTTGCTTGTTCTTTTAATTTGGGGGCAGTACTAGAGTTTAAGCTCAAAGCCTCACAACTCAGTTTGTTTGCCAGCTGACATGCTACTTCTTGAGCCATGCCTCCAGCACTGCTCTTTGCTGGTTATTTTAAAGGCAGAGTTTCACAGACTTTTCTGCTTGTATTGGCTTTGAACTGTGATATTCCAGAACTGAGTAGCTGGATACAGATGTAAAACACTGGTGCCTGACTAAAACAGAGTTAAAATATTCAAGAGCAACTTGTTAGATGGTGACCTGCTTGATGCTTGTACTATGGGCTTTCCTATTGGTTGCTTTGGGAATGGTTTTGACACTGGAATTCAATGGTTATTGGTCCAAGGGATTACATTTCTGAGAAAGAATGAAAGCCATGAAATTAAAAGGAAGCAGAACTTCCACCTCTTCAGCAGCTTGGCCCTGATCCTGCCTTCTTCTGCACAGTTTTACAACTCCTATCTACAACCTTCTACTACTTTCTATTGGCTTGTTAGGTCATTTTTCTCTACTCTCATTGGACATTGGGTTTTCTCCACTCTCATTGGCCATTGGGTTCCTAGTAATAGTTCAACAGGATATATGTAGAAGAAAAAGATTTGAACCATATGAAGGCAGAAGACTCAACAAAGGCAGAGGTAGATCCAATAATAATATTTTTTTAAGGAGGCAGATTTCCAATCAATAAAATAATTTTCTAGCAATGAGGGGCAATGGGAAGACAATGGGGTCTAGGACTAGACAGACTTGTTCAAACCTTGCCCCTTCTTTTTTGAGGTATTGGGAGATTCGATTTGTTTTGTTTTGTTTTGTTTTGCCAGTCCTGGGCCTTGAACTCAGTGCCTGAGCACTGTCCCTGGCTTCTTTTTCTCAAGGCTAGCACTCTGCCACTTGAGCCACAGCGCCACTTCTGGCCGTTTTCTATATATGTGGCACTGAGGAATCTAACCCAGGGCTTCATGTGTACGAGGGGAGTGCTCTTGCCACTAGGCTATATTCCCAGTTCCATGTATTGGGAGATTTGAACTCAAGGCTTTCTACTCTTAGAAAGGCAATTGGTTAACTGCTGAGCAACACCTCCAGTCCTTTTTGCACTGGTTATTGTGAGAGAAGGTTCTTGCTTTTTGCTTAGGTTGCATCTGGACCACTCCTATTTTATGATTGCTGCTGAAGCTGTAGGCTTGTGCCATCACACCTAGCTTCTTTCTGTCAAGATGGAGTTTTGCAAACATTTTTTTCTCTCTCTAGGTTGGCCTGAAACCACAATCTTCCCATCTTAGCTTTCTTTGTATCTGGGATGACAGGTATGAGCCACTGCACCCAGCTTGCCCTTGTTTAAAATAGATATGTGATGATGGGGAAATGGTTATCCCTTTCAGAGCCTTTCATAAAAGGGAGAGACTAGATCCTCAACAGGGCTATTTGGAGATTAGCAATCACATCTTTAACAGGCAGCTAACATGGCGATTGTGGGCAGGCCCTGAGATTCTAGGAATCTAGACAACGTGGAGTGGATCCTAAATTCTGAATGGAGACAGTCGCCGGAGGATCCAGGTTCAGGCAGAATTACTGATGCATTGCCTCTAAAGCAACTTGAGTGGAGAAATGGCTGCTGCCCAGTGATTCCTTCCTTTTGGAGAATCTGGATTTCACCTTGGTTTTCACTTGCTTTTTCTGGCTTCCTGACCAGCTGTTTGCCTCCCCAAGATGCCCTGCTCCCAAGCGAGCAGTGATAATGCAGGGGTCAGCCCGGTCCTCACCTCTCAGCCTTTCCCTGTCATTGATTCGCTCTCAAATCAAACAGTCTCTGGATTTAGCCTATTTAATTTGGCTGCAGGAAAAGGGCCAGCCCTCAGACAATCGAATATGGGTCACCAGGGAGGCTTCTCCTCTAGCACAGGCTACACAATTATTTATTTAAAAATAATTAACCAAGGATATCCGCAGGAAACAAAAGCCTTCTTCACAAGGGAGCAATGGAAGGAGAGAGCCAGAGTCATTTGTTAGAATCCGGGCAGCAGAACCCAAGGCTCTTCTCCAATACACTTTGTTAATATAAGAAATACAAGTGGGGGGGGGGGGGGGGCTGGGGATATAGCCTAGTGGCAAGAGTGCCTGCCTCGGATACACGAGGCCCTAGGTTCGATTCCCCAGCACCACATATACAGAAAACGGCCAGAAGCGGCGCTGTGGCTCAAGTGGCAGAGTGCTAGCCTTGAGCGGGAAGAAGCCAGGGACAGTGCTCAGGCCCTGAGTCCAAGGCCCAGGACTGGCCAAAAAAAAAAAAAAAAAGAAAGAAAGAAAGAAATACAAGTGGGGAACCCTTCTGCTAAAGACAAGGGTACCCCTGAACCTTCGATTTAAGACTTCTAGCTAAGAGATGGCATGTTGGCTGGGAATTGGGGATTCCTGTTCTGACCACAGCTTTGCCATTCATCTCCTCACCCTAGGACTGCTCGCTATGGGGATGGGAGCTGTGGTCAGTGGGGACCAGAGAGCTAGGCAGGAAGCAGATCACTAGCTGGACTCCTCCTGCATCCTGTCCTGCTGAGGGTCCTTAGTGGGAGAGGAGCTAGACTCCCATACAGAGCACAATTAAGCCTCCTCTCTGTCAGTCTGCCTTCTCTCTTTTGTGTGTGTGTGGAGGGGGAGGCAGGGGCAGTATTGGTCCTAGGGCTTGAACTTAGGGCCTGAGTGTTGTCCCTGACATTTTTTTGCACAAGGCTAGTGCTCTACCACTTGAGCCACTTGGTTAACTGGAGATAAGCATCTCACGGACTTTTCTCCCTGGGTTGGCTTTGAACTGTGGTCCTCAGATCTCAGTCTCCTAACTAGCTAGGACCATAGGTGTGAGCCACCAGGACTGGGCTAAAGGTGATTTTTCTTCTTTTCTTTCAGCTTTAATATACCTATTCCTTAGGTTGCTGGGAAGGAGTCTGAATGAGCACAGGGAGGTGACAGTAACCAGGCCACGCTCATCAGGTAACGGATGCTCTCAGTGCAACAGCTGTTCCCATTTGGAGAAGAACTGATGCAGCTTGGCATTCCTTTCTAAAACAGAATTGCATAGATCACTTCCCTTGGGAAGTTCAGATGGCTCCTCCCTCACTGCTTCCTGGAAAAGCTCCAGTACCTGAGACTGGCAGAATTGGGCCTTGGTGCTCAACTACAGTTTGCCTTGCTCCATCTTCCCTCACCACATGCCATACAGCCTTGCCACAGTGCTGCCCTCTCTTACATGTCTCTGCTGTGTGTCTGGCTTCTGTACCCAATGCTTCTGTTCTCTGTCTGAAAAGTTGTTCTCCATGACATATCCCTTAAGGGGACCAAACATCATTTCCTCTGGGATTTTTTTTTTAACCCAAGGACTCACACCTGTTAGGCAGGTACTCAACTACTTGAGCCACCCCCCCAGCTTTTTTCCCCCTTTAGCTATTTTTCAGGTAAGGTCTCCTGATTTGTTACCTAGGAAGGCTTCAGACAGTGAATCTCCCTATGGGTCCTACATGGCTAGGATTACAGATGTTGAGATAGGGTCTTTTATTTATTTATGTATTTTGACCTGGACTGGTCTTGGACTGCAACCTTCCTATTTCTACTTCCTAAGCACATAGGATTACAGGCGTGTAATCCCTGTGCTTGGCTCACTGGGTACCCTTTCTTGGTTCATCCTTGTAGTTAGCGCCTCTATCTTTTGTAGTTTAAATGCTCTAGGGACTCTTACATCAGGAGTGGGTCACCCTGTACTCTGATATGTTTACTTCTCCTTCTTAAAAGGAAGAGATGGCTTTTACTCGTTGTCATAGCCTCAGTCCAGCAGAGCACCTGGCACTGAGACTATTTACTGAATGGAGGAATGAGACCTCAGCAACTCTAAGTACACATACCGGAGAACAAGAGGTGTCCCTTCCAGCAGAAGGAGAAAATACAGTCAGTTCTGCAGCAGCAATTGTATTGCCAGTATAGATTTGTTCTGATTCCACTGCTAGATGAGGGAATCTTTGAAAGCCATGTGAATTCCACTTCTGTTTGGTTTTGTTTTTTTGCCAGTCCTGGGGCTTGAACTCAGGGCACGAGCACTGTCCCTGGCTTCTTTTTGGTCAAGGCTAGCACTCTGCCACTTGAGCCATAGCGCCACTTCTGGCCATTTTCTATATATGTGGTGCTGAGGAATCGAACCCAGGACTTCATGTATACGAGATGAGCACTTTAGCACTAGGCCATCTTCCCAGCCCGTGAATCCCACTTCTGAGAAACACCAGATGAGTTCTGAAATGGGCTTCCAGCTGCATGAGGCCAGGCAGGAATATACTGAATGCACTGTGCACGCACACAGACAGATCTTAAACATCTGCCAGCCACCTCGACCACTCCTCCATGCCCATCTGGAGCCCTGACATTCCTTTGATCTCAGAGAATCCTCTGTCCCTTCGCCCTAACAGCCTGGAGCCCTGCTGTCACCCACCTCTATAGGCAAATTTCAGGACCTTTTCAAGCTCAGGTATCACGTTTACTTTTGGGCAGCATGAATGTACTTCTTAACCGTTTAACTCTTATAAAACCCCTGCTAATGTTTTACTGGATGATGATGATGATGATGATGATGATGATGATGATGATGATGATGATGATATGATGATTTTGGTTCATCATGGGGCTTGGACTCAGGCCTGGGCACTGTTCCTGTGCTTTTTTCTTTTCTTTTTTGCTAAAGGACTTTCTTCTACCAGTTTGAGCCACAACTCCATTTCTAGTTTTCTGGTGGTTTATTGGAGGTAAGAGTCTCATGGACTTTTCTGCCTGGGCTGACTTTGAATTGTGATCCTCAGATCTCAGCTTCCTGAGTAGCTAGGATTATAGTGTGAGCCACCAGTGCCTGACTGGGTGCTTATCTTTTTAAAATGTGTCACTGGTGATCTTTTTGTGAGTGCCTTCCACCCAGCCCTGTAACTTCTTCCTTCTTTCCATCCTTCCTTCCTTCTCTCCCTCCCTCCCTCCTTCCCTCCCTTCCTTCTTTCCTTCCTCCCTTCCCTTTCTCTCTCTCTCTCTCTCTCTCTCTCTCTCTCTCTCTCTCTCTCTCTCTCTCTCTTTCAACTTGGCAAAGGACAGTGATTTTTAGGATGCATCTATGGGGCTATACAGAACTGAATGTGAATGCATTGAAAGAGACATAACTGTTTCACAGGATGACCCCAGAGAGGAGCTCAGTGTGTCGTTAAGCACAATACGGGTTCAGAAACTTCAGAAAGTGCTTACGACTTCAACTTGTACTGCCCTGAATAGCCAATCCAGATTTCTTAGGTGCTTTGCAAACTGGCTAGGAATCCAGTCCCACAGTTTGAAAGATCAATGCATCTCTAGCCCCTAGACAGATATTTTTCAGGTGATACTCAGATTTGAACTCAGGACCTTGGACTTGATACTCAGGCACTTTACCACTCGAGCCACACCCCTAGCTCTTTTCCTCTATTTTTCAGATAGGATCTCACCTTTATGCCAGAGATCAGTCTGGAACTGTGATCCTCCTATTTCTCTATCTACAGAGTAGCCAGGGTTATAGGTGCACACTACTATACTAGGTACTTCCTCCTCTCATCTCCCTCTCCTTCTTCTTCTCCCACTCTTTCTCCTTCTTTATCTTCCCCTCTGCCTGTCCTAATTCTCTGAAGATTGTCCTCCAGCCAAGATTGGGCCCTTGGCCTTCCTTTCATTAAAATGGACACACAGACACCCCCCCCACACCCCAGTTTTTTAGATGCTACGATGACAAATGAATAAAAAAAAATGCCAGACCAATACCAGGAGACAAAATGCTGGGAGACAAACTATGAGGTAAGCAGAAGAGCAATGCCGTCCAGGAAGTCATGTCCAGAGTTCTTCTTTTCTAGTAAAAGAGGAGGGACTGGGGAGTCTCGGGCAGTGTGGGGGCAGCTTGTTTCCTATGTGACCATTGATTGGCACTGCAACTCAAGGGCTTCCCTTCATTGCGGGAGGGGGGGGGGGGTCTGTGAGCTTCACCCAGCCTGGTGGGATGCCTTCACCCTTGACATTTCAAAGCCAATCTCCCATCCCTGATAATGCAGGAATGTTCCTCCGGCTGGTGGACCTCTGCCAGCATGAGTGAGCGTCCCCAGTCACCAGCAGAGTAAACATTACTCAACCGGCCAGGGTTCTGTCACACACATTCTTCCCGTGTGTTCCTAACCTCATGCAGCGCACAGCCCAACCCCTTGAGTCTGGAAACTGGGAATTTAAACTCAGGTAGGAGGGAGCCAGCACTCCAAGGAGGAAGCACTTTCAAAAAGCAGCAGCCATAGCCATTAAGGATGGTTAGAAAGAACTGTTTTCCTATGAAGCCAGAAATGGCTACTAGGGAGGGATTGAGCCAGTCTTAAGGACACAGGACAACATCGATACCCCTCCTCTACCCTACCCCACCTAAGCATGAGATTCTCTCTCTCTCTCTCTCTCTCTCTCTCTCTCTCTCTCTCTCTCTCTCTCTCTCTCTCTCTCTCTCTTTGTGAGCACAGCAGCAGAGAAACAAAAATGATTCAGTCTGGTGAACTTCTGAGACATTCATTGGGAGTTAAAAGAATGTCAACAATTCCTGGACTTGAAACTAGGAACTTGAGAAATGAAAGCCCTTTAAAGGAATGAACACTGCTGCCTCAGTTTCCTCATTTGTGCAACACAGGGGTTTTATTTTTTGCACCACCAGTTCTTTATAATACTTCCCTCAAAGGATACAGGTAGAATGTTTGCAAAGTGTTTAGGGGATTAAAAATCTGAAAGGCTGGGAGTAAGAAGCTGAGGGAAGATGAAAGCAGTTTAAACACTGGGCTGGTTTCCCTGCTGGATCCTAGAGTGGAAATTGGCTTAGATAGGAGCCCAATTCATACGAAAGGAGAAACACAGACAGATCTGCAGGGGGACGGTAAACACTCTTGACTCAAGGAGTAAAAAGTTGAGTGATACTTCAGGGAAGCCCACAAACTGGTTTTCTTATTTTAAAAAATCCAAGCAAATGCAACAGAGAGAGAGAGAGAGAGAGAGACAGACAGACAGACAGACAGACAGACAACACTAGTCTGCCACCAAAAACATCTCGGTTGTACTGTGTGTGCATTGAGCTCGTGAAAACATGATGCATACAGAAGAACAAGGGAAAGACACCAAAGGTGAGTCCTCCCCCAGGGTTGCCTGAGAGTGGGTTTCTACAGGCCAAAATCAGGTGGTTTGCAATGGCCACTGCAACCTGCTGACCACTTCTGCAGGAGAAAAGAGCTCTCCCTGCCTTGGCCCTTGAACTTGAACAGTGCTCATGCATGGCAGTATTTTACACTGTCTCTTCTAAGGGTGCCCCAACAGCCAGGGTGGAAAGCTGGGGGCCTGAGATGATGAGCTTGCTTAAATCAGCAAAGTGTGGTATTTCCAAGTGGGCCCATCTCCCTCTTCCCCATCACCCCTAAATTAATTTCACTCTCTGGTGACACAGTAATAGTTTGAAATGATTTTATGGGTTTGTGTCTTGGCTGTGCCCTGCAAGGGACTGGAAGCCTCACAAGGTCAGGGCCTCATCTGTCTTTTCCATGGTCTCCTCAGTGCCTTGTACAGACCCTGGCCTAGGCCAGATACTCAAATATTTGTTAAATGAGTCAGTGAGAATAAGTGACCTATGCTTCAACAATGAGGAGGGCTCCACACTCCCTCTCACTATAAAGTCTGTTTAGTGATGGAGAAATGACTGTATTATACATTGTCCTCTTTCTCTCCTGGACTTCTTTCTTCTTCCCTCTCTTGTTCCCTCCCACTCCATCTCACATTTTCTTCACCACCACCTCTCCTCTTTTTTTGAAATAGAGTCTCACCAACTTGCCCAGGTTGGCTTGATCCTCTTGCCCCTTCCTCTCAAGTAGCTGGGATTACAGGCATGTGCTACCATACCTACCTTGTTTGTTTCTCTTTTTTTTTATTATTGTTGTTTTTGTGGTAAGGGGAGGCAAACCCCCTTTTTAAAGGAAGAAGAAAGGGGAGAAAGAAAAGAGAGGGGAAGAGAGATTCATGAAACTTTCATGTCTGAAGGCACAAACCAGGTACATTGAGGGGTAGGTTAGGTGTGATGTACGGTGCTGCCTTCTGCTCTGAGTTCTTACACTGAGTTCTACCTGATCATTTGAGGCCTAACTCATTTCCATTCACAGAATCTGGTCATTTGTAAAGCTTTGAGGTTTTGGGTGAGAATCTAAATTTACCTTTACCATATTAACACCAAGTTTGAGGGCCACTGGGGGTAAGACAAAAGGGTTAATTAATGGAGGTTTACTGTGGCAACATGAGCAACAGAAATGCCTTTTTTCTCTAAAGAAATTAGGATAAAACCAAGAAGTGTTAATGGTAGACTTGTTAGGCCAAAAGTCTGTGGGGGCAGACAGTGTCCTGGCCCCTGGGGTGTTCTCTGAGAGGCAGGCAGGGATAATGTGGCTGCAACAAAGGCTCTTGGGCTTGGCTGACAAGGAGAATGGTGATGCCCCTAGTGGGTTTGGGCAATGGAGGAGAGGCTATAAAGCCATCAGTAGACTGAGCCACTGAGTTCCCTCACAAAGTCAGCTCCTATAAACACATCTGCATTGTGACTGAAGGGCTAATAAACTTGCCTTGGAAAAGACAGTGTT
Source organism: Perognathus longimembris pacificus (assembly GCF_023159225.1). Taxonomy (NCBI): domain Eukaryota; kingdom Metazoa; phylum Chordata; class Mammalia; order Rodentia; family Heteromyidae; genus Perognathus; species Perognathus longimembris. Next base: position 24,556,885 of record NC_063177.1, on the reverse strand, counting down.
TCCACTGGGACCTATTCATAAGCAGTACCCTACTGGGAGGTGGCACCCAGCGACAAGATCCTTTGGAGTCCTGGCAAGTGTCAAAGCTGCCTCATTATGGGAATTTGCCTGGCCATCCCCAGCCTCTTCATCACCATCACTAGGGCAGCTCCATTACCATCATCATCACCATCATCATCAACATCACCATGACAGAGGGCTGTTGATCATCCAGCAGGCTCATGCTACTGGTATCACAGAGCACCAAGTAGGTGTTGTGCATGGACACTCTGGCAGGTGGATGGGGACTGGCTTCTATTCTGCTGGGAGAACAGAAGCATTAGTCAAGTGCTCAGAGAGCATCACCGGAGATACCCGAGGGCTCTGAGCAGCTATGCCTCTGTCCTCCAGATAGCTCAGATGAGCAGTGAGTTTGGATCTCAGTTTCAGTTAGTGGGAACTCAGAAAGAGGAGTTCTAGCTCTGTGCCTGTTTAAGGAATACCGATAAAGTATCATATAGATAAAAAAGGAACTAAACCAGTAGAACACAAAACTAGTAAAACTAAAAGAGTAGACTAAACCTAGCTTACTTGGCTTCATTAACTAAACTCATAGAAAAGAAAGAGAAAGTTCTACTATGCTCTTTGAAAACTTTCAAAGAGTAGTATTTAACGGCATCATTTTGTCAAGTATGTACTTTAGGTTGGTAGTATCAATGGAGATGGGGCTAAGATGACATTATTTCTGAAAAAGGGGAGATGTACTTGAATAATATAGACAGATGTTTGTAAAGCCAAACTGGCTTTTATGCTCAGTGTAACTATCAACTTGAATAACAACCATAAAACAGAATATTTATACATGAAGCATTTGGACAGGAAACTCTAACAGATATCTCCACGCCACATAATTGTGGAATGATTGCCATATGCTGGACCTGAACTGGACAGGCAGTGATGAAGACATCTAAGTTGGGCTTAGATATTGGTATATACCTCAGAATCACATCACTCAGTGGACATACACAGTGAGCGCATTGTCTTTTTCCACAATAGGAATAAGGCCCACTTATTTTTCTTTATAGGAAGCAATGCAAACCCTGTGTTTCACCTGGTAGCAGGATTTCAGATAACCAAAGAAACCGTGCCACTCGTTTCTCTTTTCATCTATAAAACACCCAGAGAGGCTGCACGCTGGTGGCTCAAGTCTGTAATCTAAGCTACTCAGGAAGCTGAGATCTGACGATCAGGATTCAAAGCCAGCTTGGGCAGGAAAATCTGTGAGACTTTTATCTCCAATTAACTAGCTAAAAGCCAGAAGTGGAGCTGTGACTCAAGTGATAGAGGGCCAGCTTGAATGAAAAATCTAAGGGACAGTATCCATGTCCTGAGTTTAAGCCCAGTACCAGCGTGTGTGCACATGTACACATACACACACACACACCCCTCCCAAGTCAACAACAAAAACAAACCCAGAGATACATGAAGTACTTATTTTGTGCCCACGGTTATGCAGACCAGAGATATCTTTGAGAGGGTTTCTGCCCTTGCTGAACTAGGTCTCCATTGGGCTTCACTGCCAACCCAGGCTAAAAGGTGCCAATCAGGAAGAGGCATCCTGTGGTAGACAGGACCCAAAGGCATGGGTATGTAGGCTGCCACTCAAAGGCCCTGAAAGTGTTAACCTCCAACAGTTATAGGTGTCTCGTTTATACCCCAGTATAAATCTGTTTATTGTGACTGGCCCTACCCAATGTGCGGGTGCTATAAAGCTCTAATGGTCCCTAATAAAGGTAGAAGGCTTCTAACAGCACACAGTTCCTGAAATGGGACTGGAGTGAGGGAGGGAAAAGGAGGCAAGCAGATGATGAGCTTACCAATAAAATATCACAATGGTAAACCTCCCTCTGCACTTCAAGCCATAGAGTCCTGGGCCCCTAGACTGGAAGCAACACACACACTCTTCAAGTCATACCCCATTAGAGCGAAAAAGGCCTTTGCCCAACACCTCCATTGCCAGATTCCCAAGAAGTTAAATGATTTGCTTAAGGTCATTCCTGCTTATTAGTGGCTCTGGTCTCCTGAATTTTAATCCAGAGCTCTTATCTCCTCATTGAACCAATTAGAACTATGATCAATCCATGAGAACACGTGTTCTCTCTAGTCTAGGGATGTCCAATCCTAGTGGTGTTTCCAAATCTCTTAGGGCACATGTTTCCAACTTCCAAGCCCAAACAGCATCATATCTCACCAATTCTGATCCTATAATTGTGACTGGGTGCAGAAACCATGCAGATTTTCCTTAACAGGTTCCCCTGATGACTTTTATACATTCTGGGAAGGAGATTTGAGAATCACAGATCTTGCTAATACTTAAGTGTTTGTCATCTGATGTCTTAGATGACAACCAAAGTTCAAGGAAAGGAAAATCCCATGGCGAAATAGCAAAACCACACCATTGTCAAGAACCCACCCAGGGAGATGCAAAGGCTCAGAGAACTAAGGACTGTACATGAGGTCACACTACCAGAACAAAGCATAATTTGGGGAGTTGTATCTTGCTTCTCAGACACATCCACCACCACAGTCTGGTCCTGAGAAGAGACTTCCTGTGGGCACCACACCATCATCCCATAAATGATCCTTTTGGAATGCCCTTAAATGCTAACGACCCTCTCCACCATGTTCCTCCAACATGTGAAGGAGGAGAACTCACGGACTTCCTTGTGAGGGCTAGCTTTGGACCAACACCCTCAGATCTCAGCCTCCTGAATTGCTAGTTTTACAGGAGTGAGCCCACCAGTGCCCAGGCAAAACTTGGCTTTTATGGTTCCCAAAGCATTTGAAGGATGGAGTCCTCCCTGGCTGGTGACTCCTCTGTGGTTGAAGTGACGCAGCACATGTGCTCTTGTGGAGGCTGCTGGGTCAGAGCAGAGGACAAGGAAATGCATCTCACAGAGTAGCCAAGTGACTTCCAGAAAAATCAGCCCCCAGAAGCCTTCCGGGCTCACTGCTAGCTGTATCTCTGCCTTTCTTACATCTCCTTTGCAGAGCTCACAATGAAGTCTCACAGCAGCCCTAAGGAGACAGGAAGGTCTAAGAACAAAGGGCAGTGGGTTTCTCAAATGCTGGCCTCCACCAGCAAAACGCACCTGCCCCCTCTAATTGGCAGGTTTCCAGAACTAATTGTTAATGAACAATATACACAAATGGGGTACTCACACCTTCATTCACTAACAGGAAAGAAAATGCCCTAGTGGTGGCAGAACTTCATGGTCATCTTATGAACCTGACCTCTTTCTCCATGGTCATGAGCATCCGTTCCCAATACCAATCAGTCCAGGGCCCTTCTCAGCTTCCTCTCACTCTTTGTGTGTTTGTGCCAAATTCTTTATGACACTGGCAATGGCATAGTGGATGTCACAGAGCAGGCCCAGGAAACATGGAAAACTGCCTTCTACCCAATATGTGACAAAAGCCAGCCTGAGTCTGCTACACATGCTGAGATAAGCCCCCTAGTTGAAAATATTCAAATTCTATAAACATCAAGATTGAATAAAACCTCCAAGAGGGACAAGGGAAAAGGAAATCAAACCCCAAATGACAATAATAAAAAATAAGCCTCTTCAAGGAACGAGACTAGCTATCATTGATAAGGTTCTGCTACATACCATATACAATCATATAGATCCTATTTCATCTCTCCAGCCCCCGCACAAATGGTGTCCTCATTTGACACATTGACCAACAGGCTCAGAGATTCCAGAAACTTACCCAGGGCCATACAGCAATAAGTGGCCAAGGTGAGGTTGGAATTTGGGACCATCTCCGCAGCCCATGATTTTGTGGCTTTATCTACTGGATTGATAAGAGCTTGTTGGGGTTGGTGATGGGAGGCAAAAGCAGGCTGGGTGGTGGGAACCAGAAGCCAATTGAGTAGCTCCAAGGTGACTGTTACTCAAGGTAAGTTTCCTGAATCATTCTCTCCAACAGCACCAACTGGCAGATATTTGGGCCTCATCCTATAGCCACACAACCAGAATCTGCATTTGAACACATACCTAAGGAAATGGGCTTACAGTTAGTTCCCAAATTCAGCTGTATATGAGGCTCACTTGGATAATTTTGCATAATTTGGATAAGGTCTATCCAGATCCTCAGAAATATTGACTTAATATGGCTGGGCTACAGCCTTAGTACCAAGATGATCAGAAACTCCCTGGGCCATTCTAAAGAGAGGCAAAGCTGAAAGGCTGTTGTCCAGGGAAAGGGGTAGGCTTCAGTCAACTGAAGTCTGCTGGCTCAAGCAGCTTGTTTGTATATGAAGTATTTTTTTTTATATTTGCCATTCCTGGGGCTTGAACTCAGGGTCTGAGCACTGTCCCTGGCTTCTTTTTGCTCAAGGCTAGCATTCTACCACTTGGGCCACAGCACCACTTCTGGCTTTTTCTATATATGTGGTGCTGAGGAATCAAACCCATGTATATAAGGCAAGCACTCTACCACTGGCCATATTCCCAACCCCCTTTTACATTTTTAAATGGCTAAAAATATATTTTTTAAAGCCACACTGTGTGAAAAATTGCATGAAATTCAAATTTCTGTCCCTATCCATAGAGTAGTACTGAAAGCAAGCCATGCTGTTCATTTACGTACAGATTATGCCTGTTTTTGTGTTACAGAGGCCTAGATGAATGGCCGGGACTGGGACTATAATGGCCTGAGAAGCCTAAAATCTTTCGTTTACACATCTTTACAGGAAAAACTTGGCTGATATCTGAAATATTTACTATCTGACCTTTATAGAAAAAGTGTATATACTTGTGGATAGTCAGGATGATGACCAAGATGAATGCTTCATTTGACTGTATCTTATTAGGGGGAAGGTGTGTGTGTGTGTGTGTGTGTGTGTGTGTGTGTGTGTGTGTGTGTGTGTGTGTGTGTGTGTGTGTGTGTGTGTGTGTGTGTGTGTGTGTGTGTGTGTGTGTGTGTGTGTGTGTGTGTGTGTGTGTGTGTGTGTGTGTGTGTGTGTGTGTGTGTGTGTGTGTGTGTGTGTGTGTGTGTGTGTGTGTGTGTGTGTGTGTGTGTGTGTGTGTGTGTGTGTGTGTGTGTGTGTGTGTGTGTGTGTGTGTGTGTGTGTGTGTGTGTGTGTGTCTGTCTGTGTGTCTGTATGTGTGTCTGTGTGTGTCTGTGTGTGTGTGTTTCCTGCTTCCTTTCTTATGTGAGTTTACTTCCCCTTGAAAAGTGGGTAGAGGCATAAAGCTAGATCTTATGCCTTCTATGAAGCAGGAAACTTCAAAGGTCCTTGTACCTTTCTCTCTCTCTCTTCTCTCCTTTCTCTCTCTTTCCTTTTTCTCTTCTCTCTCCCCTTCCCCCACCTCTAGTGCTTAATTCTCTCCAAGTTCCTGTCATTTCCCATCAAACCCTTAGCAAACAGATTCCAAGAGCACTTCTCTGCAAGCTACAGGCTGGAGATCAGCGCTCACAGGTAGCTTTCTTCCTCCTCAGAGAACTGGAGGTGGCAAGGAGTCCTTGAACCTTCTAGGATCCTTGGGGGGGGGGAGGGGGGTAGGCATGCCCAGTAGGATGGCCTTCTGGGATAGGAGTATAGTATCTGCTGACCAGGCCCCTTTGTGCTGAGGTAGGAGCCCCACCAGCTTGGTTTCTTTGTATGCAGACGGGGGCTAGTCCCCTATCAGGGGGAGGCTGACAGCAGAATGCCTTGGAGGCTGGGATTCTTGATCTCATTAATATCCTGATTGTTTTCTCCAATCTAGTGGGGTGGTACCCGCAAGATAAAATGACCTTTAAATTCAAGAGATAAAATAGCAGTCAGATAAAGTCTCTAAGAAGTAGAACCTGGGAGCCACGTCTACCCCAGCCATAAATTAGGACATTAGGATGGTGTTCCCAGTCCGGGTTTCATCTCTCTTCCAAACTGAGATGATCTGCTACTTAGGGAAGATGATGCTCATTTACTCTGAGGATCCAACTGCCCTCATAAATCCCCTCTCCTGATCTGTCTTCCAGGGAGGGGGTGGGGCGCCCAGAGGTGAGCTGAGGTGCCTGCAATGTCTCAGAAGTCCCATTAAGTTGTTAAGGCTTTTAGTGCCCCAGACAGGGCTCAATGCAAGGGCAGTTCAAATCCCCACACAGATGAGGATGGGGTTGTGGAAAAGGGGGCTTTGATTTCTTCCCACAGAGTCCACCTTGGTCAGGGGCAAGGAGTGAGGAAATGGTAAACTCACCAGACTACAAGAACCCCCAACCTGACCCCAGCTCTTTGCTATGCTCTCACAAAACCTCTCTCATTCAGAAGGGAACAGCAGGAGTGTGGGAAAAAGTTGTACTCTAGGCTGTGTGTGTGTGTGTGTGTGTGTGTGTGTGTGTGTAGTTTTTGTGCCTGAAAAGTTCTTAGAGTCTCACAACAACTCAACATCTATTCAAGCTACTTACTAACTCTATAAACATGGGCAATATCTATATTCTCCTCTGATCATATAAAACATTTATGGAAATGAACTCCAGGAAATGGAAACACAAGGTTCTTTCTTTGTTGCTGATTCTGTTTTCTTTTCTTTTTGTCTTGTTGGTCTATCTGTCTTTGGGAGGGTGTGGGGGGCATAAAGGGACAAAGGGTGAACAAATGCAGCAGTGGTACTCACTAGACACTATGTTGAAAATGAACTATATAACTTGTGGGTGGGGACAGGAGGGAAAAACTGGGAAATAGTGAGGAAAGGGGTAATGTTGTCCAAAAAGAAATGTACTCATGACCTGACTTATGTAACTGTAACCCCCTTGGAACATTCCTTTTATAATAATTTTAAAAAATTAAACAAAATCATCTACATTCTGAAATGTCTTACTTGATTATAAATCCAGGAAGCCAATACAGATGACATCAACCCTCCAAGGTCATTGGGAAGGTTAAATGAGATGATGCACTGAGCTGCGCAGCCCAGGACCAGGTACTCAGGAAGTGCTCAATCAATGCTGGCTGTTCTAACTCTTCACTGAGTGCTTTGGAAGTTTCTTTGGGTCCCGCATATTTCTGTGTCAGGGAGAAAAGTATCCATGCAGGTACCTTGCCAAAGAATCAACTTTGCTGAAGACCTAAAGTTAGATTCCTGCAGGCCACTGGGGCCGAGGCAGAGGGAGGATGAAGAAAAGGGAAGCAAAATTCTCATTTCCATTGCTGATCCCAAGGCAGGAAAACCGCCAAGACTGGTGGGCTGGGAAAGGTACAAATAGAGGTTCACCAGAGAGGGAGGAAAAGCAGCCACACCAAAATAATGTTTCTCAGAAGGGTGTGTTCTTTTTCCTGTGCCTCACTTTCCAGGAGAATGAATCCCTACTTCCTCCTCAAAAGGTGACACAGGAGTGAGGGACATGATATGTGGGAGAGTAAAGACAGATGAAGACCTTTTGTGCCTCCTTGGAGCTGTGACCAGGTGACTTAGCTGGGGACTAGAGCAAAGTGTACCATAAGCCAGGACACCAGGATCAGGCAGCAAATGATAGCACAGCTGCTGCCAAGACTAGGCTAGCTCCCATCTCACAGCCAACTTCCTCCTTAAGCTGATCAATACAAGCACCAGTCTCCAACCAGTCCTTTTTCTTGCCGCAGCCCTGCCCTCTGACCTTTTAGGGGCCTTTCTCTTGATTCAGCTCCAGAATGGAGGTAGAGGGCCATCACTCCGGGCCTGCTCAATGGATGCAGAATGGGCTGTCATGGGCCCTATAACCAGGGATGACTCCTGCTGGAATGGGGAGGAGGGGTAAGATAAAGGCCTTCCAGGCTGAAGATAAATGGCTGCCTGCAGCCTGCTACAGTAACTTCAGGCCCCCAAGAATAGCAGACAAAGGGTGCCCCTGTGACTCTCACTGGAAAGATGAAGGCCTATCAGCGGCAGCCAGGCTGGTTCAAAGCCCCAACTTAATTATCAATTAAGCATGCATAAGGGAGACAAAGCCATGACAACCCCTGGCTGCATGCTGGTGTGTGATTGTAAAGCTGAGGAGGGGCAGGGCTGAAAACAGCTGATTCTGCTGACAATGTGTTAGTAGGGCATCTTGTAACCAATCAGCTGCTGACAGAGGCAAAGTGTCCCTCCTGTCCCCCCCCCACTGTGCCGGACATTCCAGGCCTAAGGTCACACTGTGGTCATCGTGGGCAAGTGGGCCACAAAGTGTGGCTGGGAGGGAGGGGACTCATTAGGGAAAGAAGATTCGGCCTCTCCAGGAGAGGGTTGTAGGGGAAGATTCTTCTCGCAGGTGTGGCTAGCCCAAGATCTTGGCTCATACACTAGTTTGGAAAGAAGAGAGGGTGGAGAATTGAGGGTAAAGGTCTTGTCACCCAGCTCCCAGCCTAAGAAGTTACTAGTGCTAATGCTGGGTGTTGGTCTTCTCTTAGCAAAACAGGAGTTTTTTCGTGCTCTACCTTCGCTTATGTTTTTGGACAGAGACAGAGACCGTGCCTGGACTAGAGGGTACCATAATGGAAAGTACACTGTGACGCTCTGCACGTCAAAGCCTGCCTAAGTCCTGGACTCCAGGTTGTGATTTGCCTAGCCCTGGGGACATGGCTTAGGAGTGTTGTCCTAGCTCAAGTGCTGCCATCTTGCAGCCTGGAAACAAGGACTTGGGGCTCATCCCCAGCATCCTCTGCTTCCCACAGGCCACCTCTGCTTCCAGTCCCAGGGCTAGGATATACCACAGACTCTTAGGAATAACCCCAGCACGGGAACTTAAAAAAGAAGGTGGATTTCTGCTGCCTGCCCTTCCTTTCCACTGCCACCTGTTTAACGCTCCATAACACCAAGAATGATGATGATGACGGTGATGATGATGATGTTAACTGTGTGGTTTGTTGGGAAAGGTGATAGTCATTCATTCACTCAGTTAAGGTAGGTCCTGTTTTTCTCCTTTACAGTCAGGAAACATCCACTTTTAACACCTGGCTGGTTAAAGCATTCAAAATTAGACTCAGATAACCCCAGTCTCTGGGATTGGGTCCTTAGTGAAAATTTAGCCAGAGAGAAAGCAGCCACTGAAAATATTGGCAGTGACCCATACTTGTTGCTTCAGAAAGAGCAGTCGGATCTTCTTTCTTGCCCCTACAAAAACCCCCAAAGATAACTGTGATCCTAATTCTAGAGACTGACATGGTAAAACACTGAACTCCAAAAGGACAAACTGTGTGTCCCTAGAATTTCTTGTTCCATGTTGGGGCAGAGCCTTGCTCATGCTAGACAAACTCTCTACCAGTGAGCTTGATGTCCCAGCCTGACCCTAGTGTATTGGCAGGACTTGGTTAGCACTCAGGGATTGATTGTATTACAGGAAAGTATGGCACCCAGCAATCAGCAGACCTGATACCTAGTCCATGTTTATTATCAGCACTCTGTATTGCTTTGCCAACTCACTGCCTCTTTCTAGGCCTCAGATTCTTTCTTTGATGCTCTAAAAATCATTCCATGGTTTTTATAAAGGTTCAGATTTTTGGGCTACTGCAGAGGACCCATTTCCAGTGAGATGTGCCCCTCTTAGTCTCATACCTGAGGTTGGAGGGGGGGGTATCCATGCCCCCTCTGCTGCCTTCTTGGAGTTTTCGAATACCTGCTCTTTCCCTACCATCCTAGCTCTCAGTGGTATCTCCAGTCAGGATACAGAAAGCCTAAGCTAACCACTGACCCTGCAGTGACCTGGGCACAACCCCAGCTTGTCAGAAAGCTGCTGGGCTTTTGTTTGGCTTGCAGGCTCCCTGACTTTGGTGTGGAGATCACAGGTCCCAGTACAATGGCCATTGTCTTTTCAACAATGTCCCTTGCCCCTGACCACACCCCTCCCCCTAGCTCCCAAATTCAGTTCCCCACATCACCATGGTGGGCAAGTACTCAGGACTGGTTAGGTGAGGGCCACACACCATCAACAACTACCCTCAAAACCCTGCTTTGAATTGCCATAAAGGGGCTCGATTATTCTGTTATCCAGCCGGCATTTGCCTGGGGAGGGGGGTATCTTTGTCTTTTAAAACAGCCAGAATTTTCTTCCCTTGGGTCTGAAAGGGAGCGGGACTCAGAAAAACCCTAGCTCAAACCCATGTTTCATTCTAGCACTATCAGACCATGGGAGAGGCCATATTATAGGCATGCCAGGCTTGGAGAAAATGCCTATAGACTGCTCAGCTGATGACTCTGAGTCTGTCTTGATGGCACAGATCACCCCAATGTTTGGATCCATTTCTAGGCCTTTCCCTTCATAAGCACACTCTGCCAGTGAGGGGAGGACAGGTTTCAGAATTATTCTAGAGTTACAGGGTGGTTGCTGGATTTTACGTCACAATCCTTCAGCCAGGGTAGGAGGCTAGGCTAGGCTCTCCCTGCATGGGTACCAAACAGACACTCATAAACATATCAAATGTAGGAAGGCAGATTTCCTGGGATAATAAAGGCCCAGGAGAAGTACCTGACCTCAGCCTGTGGCTACACAGTGTTCAGTGTTTGGGGGTGCTTTTCCATAAGAAGAATGTAGGCTCCCATACTAGTAAACCCAGACCCCATAGTGAAGACATCCCAATCCACAAGCCAGGGTTGGGCACAGAAAACAAACTTTACTAGTCTTAGCCAACTCATCATTGGAAAGCTTGGCCAACCCTCCCCTACAGATGCCAACAAGATGAGATTGCCACCAGTGCAGCCCTTCCCTAAAGGCCACAGGCTTCAGATGGAGCCAGAGAAGAATGCTGGGCCTGACCAGGGATGGTAGAAGGTAGCCAGGATGCCATTCCCCATCACCACAACCCCTATGCTTGCAGCTCAGACCTTACCATGCCAACAAGGCATTCCTAGGCAAAATCCTGACTGGCTGAGTCAGCAGCCACACAGGGAGAAGAACAGGCCGGAGAAGAATAGGAAAAATGGGTTCCCTGGGGGCCAGGCTATCCCTTATATCACAAAGAGTTGGAAGAATTCTGAGCTAAGGCACACATTCTTTTATGAGAAAATTCTGGCAATGGGAAGAGACCAGTCCAAGGGACCTCCCAGAGCATTTACTCCTCTGAAATAATCTTGAACCAAATGAGACTAGAAGAAAGGACCAGGATGATATCTTTTTGTCAGATGTGGGGCTTGAACTCAGGGCTTAGGCGCTGTCCCTGAGCTTTTTCTGCTCAAGGCTAGGGCTCTACCACTTTGAGCCACAGCTCCACTTCTGGCTTCTTTCCTGCCCAGGATGGCTTTGAACTGTGATCCTCAGATCTCAGTCTCCTGAATAGCTAGGATTACAAGCATGAGTCACTGGCTCCCAGCCAGTATAGTATTTAGAGGCAGTGAGGCCCAAGATTCTGCTTACCTGATAGCTTGTTTGGAGGAGAGGTGCTGGGCTGGTGGTGGGGGGAGCCATGGCTGAGCAGGGGGTTCAGGTTGTGTGTCTGGTTGGAGCTGTAGGCATCCATGGCTAGCTTTTGCCGGAATGCCTCTTCCTTTCTACGGTTGGCAAACCAGTTGTAGACACGGACCTCAGTGACTAAGTTGGAGCCCAGGCCGTGGGCTTTGGAGGGAGAGACACCTCGTTGCAAACATTCTGCCCTGGAATGGACAGAGGGTGACAGTCAATGAGGATGGTTGGGAGTTGCTGGTGCTTGGCCCCAAACACACAATCAAAGAGGCCTTGGTTAGGAATGTGTAGAGGTGGAAGAGCAAGTGGGGGTAGGGGGTTGGGGGGAAGCCTCATCCCAAGCTAATGAGGGTGACTGGAGGGAAGGCCTATAGCACAAGCCCAGCACATGATGTGCTGTCCTGGATGGAAGGGCAAAGGTCTCCAGTGTGGCTCTTGGTCAGAGGAGAGCAAGCAGGGACAGGCAGTTCTAAGAGAAGGCCCAGATAGGGCTCCCTGACACCTCCTTAGTTTTCCATTCTTCCTACCACACAAAAGGCAAAGTCCTTCGCAGGCTATCTTACGCAGTCCCTTCCAAGTCCTCTTAGAGGACTTCTGAGCTTTCGGAGTTTAGACACCCCAGAGTGCCAGGGAAGGCAGGTTTTTATTCATACCCAGAGCCCCCGCAAAGGGCAGGCTGGGTGGATCTAAAGGAGGCAGTTGGAAATAGTGGTCCCTCACTTATTAGTGCTGAAGAAACTCCACACCCAGGGATGAGTTGTCTTTGTCGATGGCACTAGATGGTGGTGGTGGTGGTGGTGGTGTGTGTGTGTGTAAGAGAGAGAGAGAAATTGAGAGTCCTCATCTGCATGGCAGCCTGAGGTGTCTGTGACAAGTGTAGGCCACTTGCTCTGCCTCCTGTTTCCTCCTCTAGCTTCCCTGGCTCTGTCTTCCCACTTCCCCAGCTGGGCCAGGCAGGAGACAGAGAAAGGGACTATGGGCCTTGACCAGAGCAAAGAATTGTTTTGTCTTATTTTTAAGTCATTATGGAAGTCCGGGGAAAAAAACAAAAAAACAGAATGATATTCTAAGGATTACCAGTGTTTTTTTTTTCTTCAATGACACAGTAACTTAATAAACTTTGCTGAGTCAGTGTAGGCAGAGAAAACCAAACAAACCAAACAGATCCAACCAATTCTTACTCTCCTGCCCAATCTATTTTTCCTTCTTTCTTTCCTTCCTTCCTTCCTTCTTTCTTTTTTTTTTTTTTTTTTTTGAGGCAGGGTCTTTTGATATAGTCCAGGCTGGCCTGAACTCTCAATTCCCCTGCCTCTACCTCCTGAGTGCTAGAATTATAGGTGTACTCTACCACACCCAACCTAAGTTTCTATTTTTTTGCGGGTGTGTGTGGGGGGGGGGGGGGAACTAACAGATGTACAGTTGGTGGAGGCCAGGGTCAGAATCTGCAGCTAAGGGACAGTCTTGCCCTGGCCTATGTGGAGTTCAAAGACGTGACTTTCATTTTGCTGACATATTTTACACTAGGATTCTCCAGAGTCAATTCCTTAGAACAATCATGCATGAGGTGGGGGGGTATTAGTAAGTACTCCACACAAGAAAGAGTCTGGGAAGGTTAGCTGTAGGAAGCTGAACTATAGGGCTTCTCAGAGCCTTGACTATATTAGTGTGTGCTGTGATGCCCTAAGAGGAAATATCCATGTGATATCTCTTAAGCTTATTTACCAAGAAACTGAAACTGGGGTTCTGTGATCACACTTTGGGAAACCCCAACTTAGCCACACTTATTTGAATAATCAGTGTCTAACTACTCCAGGATGAAGGGGATGGATCTTGGGTCCATCTGCTTGCTTGCTTATGGTTTCGTTACCTGTTGCATTCCTCCACTAAGGCCTCCCTCTCTTCCTTGCTGGGGTTCTTTTGTCGGTCGTAGGCCTGGTACAAGATTTGCTGAGAAGCGGGCCCCCATTTGAACCGGTTGCGGCGCATCTTCTTGTTGGTGGGCTCAGAGCAGGAGTCATCGGACTGCCCAGGGCCCTGGCTCTGTTGACTGAATTCTGGAAAGAGAAATAGCAGCTGATCCTGACTGCTTTTGTCTGTCATATTTCCAGAGCTCTGGACTGTCTGGTTGAACTCTGAAAAGAGAAAGGAGTAGATTTGATAGGGCCTGTAGCCTTCACTCAGCAGACAGAGACAGACAGACAGACAGACAGACGAACGGAGGGACGGACAGACAGACGAAGACCCCTTCCTAAGCTTTTCCACCTGCTCTTGATATATGTGGGTCCAGAGGGCGTATGGCTGATGACAGATATCTCAATGCCCACCCCAGCTGCTCCAGCAAAGCTTTTTCTTTGCTTGGCTTGGCTCAACTATAACCAAGGATTTTGTATTTAAGACCATTATTTTTCTTTGGCCCACTGGCCTTTAAACATGAAGCAATACTCTGAGTCCTGAACTCTTAATTTTGATAACAAAAAGGGGATGAGCTCGACTAAGTCTCAGGTCCCAGGGAAATCCACTTAAAGGTATAGCTTACTCCCATACAACACATTCAGGGTCTGTATATAATGGGTTTTTGTTTGTTTGTTTTTGCCAGTCCTGGGCCTTGGACTCAGGGCCTGAGCACTGTCCCTGACTTCTTTTTGCTCAAGGCTAGCACTCTGCCACTTGAGCCGCAGCGCCACTTCTGGCCATTTTCTGTATATGTGGTGCTGGGGAATCAAACCGAGGGCTTCATGTATAAGAGGCAAGTGCTCTTGCCACTAGGCCATATCCCCAGCCCCTGTATATAATGTTTTGAAATAGAGATTCCTGGAGCATTGTATTTGAAAAATAGGATGCTCCTTGGAGCTCAAGTACAATTTCAAAGGTCTCCAGGGGACCATTTATAAGGGAGATAACTCATGAAGAAAAAGGCTTAGAAGAAGCACAGAGACCAAAATACAGGACCTTCCATGTTTGGAAGGAATGGTACTGCTCTCTGTCTGTCCCTTCCCAGGGTCCAGGCACAGTGATCCTCAACACACTTTGGTTGAATGAAGGAAACAAGAGGGCAGCTTGACCTAGGGGTGACATGTTAGCCTCTGTTGAAATGAGATTTGATATTCACTTTATTAAAGAAGAGAGCTTTGCTATCCTTTCCTTACATCTGCATGAAGCAGGGCTCATCGGGTTGATTGATTCCATTTTATAGATGAATAGAGAAACCAGGCACTGTGCTGTGGAAGGACATACACCATATCTACTTCCTACCTCTGGTCCCCATGTTCTGGCTTGTAATGTTGTCCTCTTTAATTCCTGAAGTCACTCCTACAGATCTCCATGGGTCTCAGCCCTAGAGGATACAACCCTCAACGCTCACACTAATAAGCCTGAATGTGCCATCATTTTTTGTGTGTGTTTTGGTTTTTTTCATACTCAAGACTCAACAAGGCAAGAGTTCTACCACTCGAGCTACATGTTGAAACGATGGCTGTGCCATCATTTTAAAGTGTTTTCATGTTCCTTTGGACAACTGGATCCAATGAATTCAAAGTTCAAGAGTCATGACTTTTAAATTTATTTTACAATAAAAATAAATTTTAAAAAAGAAGCATAGAAAACATTGTAGTTTTCAAGGGAGAAATTAGTGTTCTTTGAAGGGGGACAATTCATTAATTGGAACCATAGCCATGGCCCATAGCAATTACAATGGTAAAAAAAAACACACACAAAAAAAACAAATGAAGACATCTCACCAAGTTTTTGTTCCCCTAAGTTTTCAGAATGATTATACATGATAATATCATGTATGTTTTTAAATCTCCAGAATTATTCTATATCTCTCATGCAGCTGAGTTTGCATCAAATTATGTAGAAATAATTCTGAATAAACATGAATTGAATCTATTTGAAGAAAAGGTCATGAGTTGGTATCTAAACTTCTAGAACAGCCTTCCTTGTGGTCTTGCAGTCCATATACCTGAGGTCTTGCTATCTATCAAAGCATCCAGTTCCATTTTGGTCATGGCTCTGAAGCCTGAACTTAAAATCCCAGCTAGGCTTTGTTTAACCAATGACTCTTAAGCCAAGTTCATGAATGATCTGACTAGTGGGTGGACAGAACCTGTCACTCACTTTGCATGATTCTTGGAGCACTCTGTTTTCATGGGTCCCCAACAATGCCTTTAACAACCTGCTAATTTATGAGCAGGGAGTCACTGTCTCCCTGAGATAATATTGCTTGATTCCCTGGTCCCTCAACTTCCTCACCTGGGGAATGGATGGGCAGAAAGCTAAAGGAGAACTAACCAGTCTTTAACAGCATTAACCCCAGGCCAGGAGTTAATGAGCACTCACATTTTCCTGGTAGTCAGACTTGTCAAAGAGTTCTCACACTGCTCGTATATTTGGCTTTCACAGCAGTTCTCTATGCGTGCCCTACGTACCACATGAGCCATAGCCAGAGTCAGTGTGGATAATCCCAAGGTCCTGGGATCAGTTCGAGAGTTTTCATTTGAAACAAACCTATGTCATAACAGTTAACAGGTAAAGAAGTTGTTTTTTTCTGGTCCTGGAGCTTGAACTCCAGTCCTGAGTGCTGTCCCTAAGTCTCTTTGTGTTCAAAGCTAGTACTGCACCCTGTCAGCCACAGTACATACCCCTTCTGGCTTTTTCTAAGTAGTTTTGTTTTTTTTTTTTTTTTTTTTCGGCCAGTCCTGAGCCTTGGACTCAGGGCCTGAGCACTGTCCCTGGCTTCTTCCTGCTCAAGGCTAGCACTCTGCCACCTGAGCCAGAGCGCTACTTCTGGCCATTTTCCATATATGTGGTGCTGGGGAATTGAACCGAGAGCTTCATGTGTAGTAGGCAAGCACTCTTGCCACTAGGCCATATTCCCAGCCCTCTAAGTAGTTTATTGGAGATAGGAACATAGACTTTTCTGCCTGGCCTGGCTTCAAACTGTGATTTTCAGAGCTCAGCCTCCTGACTGGCTAGGATTACAGGTGTAAAACACTAATGCCCTACAAGAACTTCTATGGTGAGTTTTACTCAGTGTTCTTTAAGTGTATCCCTTTCTCCAATTCTCAGAAACTCTCAGTATAATTAAGTATTGTAAGATCTGTTTGACAGATGACGAAACAGGTTCAGAGTGGTCAAATGACTTGCTTAAAGTCACACGAGCTCAAGGCAGGAGTTTGGGTGTGAATTTAGCCTGTAGACTCCAAGACTCCTAACTACCAGGTTAAGAATCACCACTGGCTGAAAAGAGAGCCCACAAAACACCGCAGATTCCCACAATGAACTTGTTTAGAAGTGGCAAAACGAGCTCCTGAGGCTTTGTCTATGGTGGGTTTAGGACACACAAGTGCCCCTTTGTGTGGGGCCTGCTTCAGTCTCTCCCCTGTGCTTGGAAGATGTACAACCTGTGCTGTATTTAGAATCCAGTACACACTTGTGCCAGAGAGGGGACTTGCCTGGCATTCTACAGACCTCAGCAGCTTAACCCTTTGCCCCTCCCAGTGCTGGGCGGGGCTATAAGTCTAGCCACCACCAATGCCCCCTCCACTTCCTTTTGGATTAATGAGGAGTGGAAGAGGGGCAGGAAATGTTCATTGCCTGTAAAAATCACCTTGAAGCAGTTGGCCTTGGCAGTCACTTCATGGACTTGGGAGAGAGCTCGGATGAAGAGATTCTGTATGTACACAGGCACATGGATGCCACCATCCATCAGTTTTTATAGGTTTTTTTTTTTCCAGGAAAATCTATACTCATGCATCATCTGACTTTTATTCTCCTCCATCTCTTTCTCTTTCCTCTTACCCTCTTCCCTTGTGTCTTCTCCTTTTATTTATCTCCCGTAATTGTTTTCCCATGCTGTAAGACTTGGTTCAAATGTCAACCCTCCTAGGAAGCCTTCCAGGATGTCTCCTGGTGATTTAGCAATTCCCTGTTGCCCCTTGTGCATACCTTTCTAACAGCTCTTAGAAAGGGGCTTGTCACTTTTTATTCAAACATCTCAACTCCCTCACTGAGTAAATGCTTTGCAGCCCCTGGAGAAAAAGAGCCATGTTTACCACAGCCTAGCATCTTGCTTGGTGTAGAAAAGATATACATTTATAGAGGAAAGGTTTCTTAAGCTTCATGATTCATGTGCCTTTTAAAAACAATGATAATGACTAGGAAAATGTCCCTTCCAGACACTGTCATCCACTTTGTAAAGTGTCCTAGAACCTGTGCTGCCCTGTCCATCCTGAGGGAAGGCTTGGTGAACAGAAGTCAGCACACCCTGGGCCTTGGGCAGGTGAGTCCCAGGAGATGGTGGCACCCAAGGACTCCCAGATATTGCAGGAACTAGAGTGTTGCTTCATGTCAGGAACACAAACCCTTCAGGAGCCAGTCATTGTGCTTGGAGGTTAGCCCAAACTTGATAGGGTCTCTTTTCCTAAGTAGCAAACAATTCTCACTTGACTTTTTCCAGTCCCTCTGTCCCATGCTTCCAACGCAAGCACAGACAACCACAGTACAAGAAGCATGCCCCAAACCTTTCCTCTAACCCCAAGACACTGAGACAATAAATATAGACACAATCATTTCAGAGCAGTGTAACATACAATCTCCCCCAAACAACAAGAATAAAGTGACCATCCAGAGAGAGGGAGGCGGGTGGGGAGGAAAAGCCTACCCAGAAAATGCTGGAAATTAACATTGTAACCAAGACAGAGACACTTATGGCTCAGGGAATAATGTGTATGCTCATACAAAAAAAAATGTTGTTTTTTTTTCCTAGGGAAAGGTCTGGATCAAAAATAATTCAGGTGTAATGTTAAAGGATAATTTCCAAAACTTAAAAAAATCTGCTATTCATACTGTTATCATTCCAGTGTAGTCTGATTATCACTCAACTTCAAAACAAAAATCTCTTCATGTTACAAGGTGAAAGGACTCAGGACAGAGAGAAAGCTTTGGAATGAGACTGGGAATGACAGGAATTGATGGGCCAGATAGTGTTCCCAGTGTAGCACTCTCACTGTGTCTCTCTCACCTGACTCAGCTAGAAGTGCCTTCTTCCTAAGAGAGGGTCACCAACAGATGTCCCCAAACTCCACTAACTTTGGTAAGGGTGAGTCAGCATTTTAAATTGCTTCAGGGCTCACTCCCACTCCCTCCCATTCAAAGAACAGCTTGGGGCTCTGATTATTCAAACGTCTTCACCATTTAAATAACTTCTTTCCTCCTATAGTGGAGGAAAATAACAGTAGCAATAACCAATATTGCTAACTGCTTTGAAAGGTCTCTTTCTCTCTCGTTCCAGTCCTAGGGCTTGAACTCAGGACCTAGGCATTGTCCCTGAATTTTAGTGCTCTAGGCTAGAGCTCGATCACTGGAGCCACAGCTCCACTCAGCTTTTTTGGTGGTTAATTGGAGATAAGAGTGCCAGGGACTTTCCTGCCCCAGCTGGCTTTAAACTGTGATTCTCAGATCTCAGCCTCTAGAGAAACTAGGATTATAGGCATGAGCCATTGGTGTCTAGCTGAAATGATTTTTTTTTGAGACTAATTTGTGGTCCTATATCAAAGGGACATGCTTGCTTGCTCTGTGGCAGATATTCCACCCTGTCATCTACTTAAGTTCCAAAGACAAGGATGTTGGAAAAAATAAATTACGAAGGACCAAAAAATTTCAAATGATGTTGCCGTCACCAAAGGGCTTGTCAAAGCAACTGGCTGGATATATAGCAAGGGACTAGGAGAGAAGAAAACAACACAAGCCAATCCACCGGACAGCATCAATGAAGGTCACCTGTCACCTTGTATTTGCCAAGGGCTCCTGAAGATCCCTTGGATGGAGAGGAAACTGAGGCAGCCCAAAGGGGTCAAGGTGATGGCAAAATCCCTCCAGACTAAGGCAAAAGCAGAGTTAAATCACTTACGTCGGAGGATCTCCCGTTGCTTTCTGACGTACCAGGTGTACAGTGCTGCTCGCTTCTGGGTTTTCATGGGGGTGCCCTTGTTGAGATGCTGGGAGAGATGTGACTGATTCAGGCCTGTGACGTCCACCACCTCCCTCTGGGGGATGTTGTGTTGCTGCATGTAGCCTTTGATCATTTTGGCAGCCCTCCAAGGGTCCTCACTAGACAGACAAGCAGATGGTTAGGGTGTCGGTGGAGATGGCCAGGGAGAAATATTCACATTAGAGGGGTTCTGCCTATCCTCTCTCTCAAAAGTGATCACATATTTTTCCACCTAGGAGAGGTATAAAGCAAAAAAAAAGCCCACATGGAGCCAGTGTATTTCTAGCTATCAGGAGTCTGAGATCTGAGAATCTTGGTTCAAAGCCAGCCTAAGTAGGAAAGTCTATGAGACTCTTCTCTCCAATTAACCACCAAAAGGCTGGAGGTAAAATTGTGGCACAAGTGATAGAGCACCAGTGCCTTAGGCCCTGGGTTCAAGTCCCAACACACACACACACACACACACACACACACACACACACACACACACACAACCTAAGTGGAAGAGGCACTGAAAGCCCCTATATGGAATATACCCTCTCTTCTGAGATTAGCATGGGGGGAAAAGCTCATTCTCAGGAACGAGCCAGGACCACCAGCACTTGCACCCATTAAGCAGAACAAAAAAAAAAAACTTGTTTTAATTTGCTTTCCTTCCCTTTCCTCCAATTCCATATACTTAGAAGGGAAGAGTCCCATTGGTGGAGCTTGAGGGGCTGCACACTGAACCTTCAGTGATAGGGATCTCATCTGCTCAAACCTTTCCTACATTACATTCCTTCTGAAAGGGTGTCTCAGCCTCTTATCAAATAGGGGTAACAAGGTACTTAATATATGGCCCTCTCCTGAGGAGCTAGCTAGCTTAGCCAAATGGTAAATGGTTTCCAAAGTCTTAGGAAAATGTTCACAAATATAGTAGCCTTCCTCCCTGGCTTTGAGGAATCACATTTTATTTGCAAGGAAAAAAAAATATCCACAGCTCCACCTCCTAAATAAAACCTAACGAGGACAAGTAATTTCAATTTCAGAATAAGACATTAACCATCCCAACTGCCTTGTTTCCTGTGTTCTTACATTTCTCTTTTGATAGGGTAAGGGAGTCAGGAAGGTAATGTTTCTCATAAATTTCAAGTTTGGGTTCAGAACTTTCCATTTCTTTTAAACACAGGTATGTTAAGAAACTCTTATATTAGTGTCTTTGAGGTTCACTGATTTGAAACGTCTTCAATTTGGCTAATGTCTTTTCTTGCCCATTATTAGGTGAGTTAAAATGACTTACGAAAAAGGCTCTTGACTGAATGTTCACACATGCGCACACACACATACACACACACACACACACACACAATAACCTTAATGTGACAGGGAAAAAAGTAAAGGGAAAATTGGTTTCAGGTGAAACGGTAAAAACGGGTGTAAACACAGAGGCCACAATAGATACAGCATGGTAGTATAATAAACATTGTTTACAAATGGTGCCTGTATGTTAAATAAAATTATTTTTGTTTAATGTATTAAAAGCTTCAACAATCAAATCAGCATCCACATATTTGAATAGTTGATTTTAAAAAGCAAGCCTTTGATGTTACAGTTGTGAGAAACTGAGCTTTGAAAGAATGTTTTTGAGGATTGCAAACTTTCAAATTAATTACAAGCCAATAACAAATTTCTTCTGTATTCAATACTTATAAAATTACTTCTAAGTAATACAACATAGTTCTTGAAATAACTATGTGAACAGAAACAAAAAAAAAAAACCCAGAAGAAATGCGTTCCAGTTTCAAACGTGGAAAATTCACCTTGAGCAAGAGAAAAATAAGGTAATAAACATTTTAGACAGGCCCATGTAAACAGACAGAGATCATTTAAAAGCTTATTTCTGCAAATATTTCCACAGATACCTTAGGATGGAAAAATACTTTTACCAGGTATAAACAAAAGCTTCAAATGTTAGGAGGAGGAAAAAAAAAAACGTATTTGGATTTTAAAAATTACAAACCCGTATCGCTTATAGATTCTTTGGCTCTTTTTGTTTTCTTTGTTTCAATTCTTTACCTGCGGTCATTCTGCGAGCTTTAAAGAAGCCGAGAGAAATAGAGGATAAAGTATGAAGGTTTTGCGGAAAAGGGGAATTCGCTCAGCAATCTAGATGATTCAGAAAGAACAAAATAAAAGAGCTCGCAATACCTTAGAAACCACTAAGGCAAAAGAAATCTTGACTCTCAGGGTGAAAAGACTCCCCGGCTTGGAGTAAGATGGCGTAGTCACACCTTTTCTACCTGTGGAAGCCCAGATGCCCCGGGTTTTCGCCGGGAGGAGCCCGGAGAGCCCCTGGGGCGTTTTATTTGAACATTCAGCAGCCATCCAGGTGTTCCCAGCCCGGGTGGCTGCGCGGAGCCCGAGCCGCGCGGGGCTATTGTGTTCCGAGCCAGCGCAGGTGTCAAACGCCGGAGCCTGGCGCCCACCTCGCCCTCTCCCCGGCTCCTTCCCAAACAATGACTCTGTGCCACCCACGATCAGAACTAAGCCAGGGGTCCCGTGGGGGTCCCCGGGGAGTCCCAGCTTAACGCTCCCTACTTCCCAAACTTCACCCGCGCCCCAGCCCCGCAGGCGGGCTCCGGCGGGGCGCGCGCACTTCCCAGCCCGGCTCTCCACGGCCTTTCTCCTCTAAGGCGTGTAAAGGACAACCGGGAGCGGCACAAAGTGTCCCCCACATCCCCCCCCTGCGCCCCGCTTTCTTTTCTTTCCTCTTTGCGGGGGAAACAGGATTGGTAGGAGGGGAAGGGGGTGCCTGGCACTCGAGCCGACGGCGCAGACCTGGGAACCGCTAGCGATTTCGTGAAGAATTACTTTTAATAAAGTCCCACACTCCAAGAGTTGCGGGGGGGGGGGGTAAATGGAATGCGGCCCCCGAATGGGGAGACTGAAGCCTCAGGGTCTGTCTTGGGCCTTCCCTCACCTCACCCTAGTGAGGGTCTTTGGGCGAGGGATAAAGGCTGAGGTCCTCGGAGCCCAGGGCGGGCCTGGCTCTCCGCCGGCGGGGCCTGCGGGCGGGCGAGGGTGGCCCCCGGGACTGCGCTGGGAGGCTGGGGAGCACAGGCAGGCTGGGACTCAGGCTGGGGGCGCTCCGCAGCGGGGGTGTGGGTGTGGGTGGGTGGGTGGGTGTGGAGCGTGCCCGGCGAGCCGCGAGCACCCCCCGCATCTGCGTTTTGATTTCCTTCCCTTTTCTAAGCCGCATTTACAACTTGACCAATGAATAACCCGCTTCTCTTTTCAACCTAATCACTGCTCTTTGTGTATCTTTCTGTTGATGATTTATAGGAATAAATTAATAACACCCCAACTCCACGTGCTTGCAGTTGATGTTACATCTCTTCTGCGTCCAGCCCTGCGCGGGGCCCGGGTGCAGAGAGAGGCGCACAGGGTCCCCAGGCTTCCTGGATTTTTAAAGGCAGCGGCCTCAGGCGGAAGGGCCTAGGCCTCCGGTGGCCGGCGCCCAGAGTCCGGTTGATTCTCCAGGCCCCCTGGTCAACATCCAGGCCTCCCTGGCGCCCCAGCCGCCCCAGGGGGGCGGGCTCCTCTACTGACCCCTCTTAGCCTCTGCCAGACACACCTTCCTTCCCGCTCCCTAACTCCGGCCCCGCAGAAGTCATGACACGCGGGGAAACGGTGAGGAAAGAATATCAGTTCTAGGAATTGTCTAGCACGACATTTTGGGAAGGTGGAACCGTAGGAATCATGCCGATCGTCTTAGCAAGAGGGTAAGCCACCAGGTAGGTCCCCAGGGTGCAAATTCAAAGGCAAGGTCATATCCAACACACACACACATACACACACACACACACACACACACACACACACACACACACACACACACGCTGTGTGGACTGAGAAGTCACGAGAGAAACTGCAATCCTGGCCTTGGAAACCTTGAAACTACCGGCGGGCGCTCAGGTGTCCAGGGGCCTGAGTCGGTGGGGCTCCTTCCTAAAGCCCCGGGGAGGTCTCCTGGAACCGCAGGATTCTTTGGATAATTAGTAACTAGCTGTCAAAGCGTGTGCCGGTCGCGAAGGACCCGGCAAACTGATGAGGGCCTGGAAAGAGACGGGTCCGAGCCAACCAGCCCGAATTCTCTGCAGGGGCCCCAAGGTGTCGGAGAGAAGAAGTTGCACACACACACACACCCATTCCTTTTCTCATATTAAAACCAATCCACTGCCCCCAAACACACCATGGGGTCTTAGCCACGTGCACCCCAGCCCACTCGGCTTTGCTTTAGACTCTTAAGTTTCTTTTAGCCCGCGCGGGTCCACCCTTACCCTTTGCGGGCAAACAATCCCCCCTTTTGCAAATAAATCAAAACGGGTTTGGGGGAATAGGCGATCAAGCTGAACCTTGCACGGGCGCTGCAGGTGGGAGCGCCCACCCCGGAGGTGGCCTTTCAGGCCCCAGCCACTGCGGCTGCTACCTAAACCCCGCGGTTCCCGGTGGCTCGGCCCCGGGGCCGGCTTGAACGCCCCGTGCTCCACAGCTGCGGCGGCGGCGGCGGGAAGAAAAATGCACGAAGGCGGGCACCCCAAGCTTCTGTTCCCGGGACATCCCAGCTGTTTCACCCACTGACCCCTTCGATCACCGGGGCAAACCTCTGGGCCCCAAGGCTCCGCACCTCCCCAACTCCCGGCTGAGCTCCAGCCCCACGGGGAAGGAACGAAAGAACCAAGGAACCGAAGGCCCTTGGGTCCTGGATGTTGGCGTGGGCCGAAAGAGATGGAGGTTCTAGGCCGGATTCAGGGTCACCTAGCTGAAGGACTCAAAGGGATCCATTTGGGAGAGAAGCCCAACGCCCTTCAGGGGACTTCCCCTGGTGGGAATCCGGCGGTTTTGTTTGTTTGCTTGCTTTTTTGGTGAGAGAAATGCGCAGCGCAGGGTGTTCGAGCCCAAAGCCCGGGGGGGGGGGGATCTCTCCAGGAGCTCCGCGCGCAGCCCGCACCCCGCCGGCCTACCTGAGCATCCGGTCCACCTCGGCCCGCTGCTCGGCCGCCTCCTCGGTGTTGAGCGCCTGCAGTTCCTTGAGGATGGGTGGGGTGTCATAGTCGTCGCCGTCCTCGGAGCCCTCGTCCCCGGACAAGCGGCCTTTGGCGTGGCCGTTGGTGAGTGTATGGAAGACCGGCTTGGTGTCGGGATCGGCCCCGCTGCCGGGGGAGAGGGGCAGCGTCTCTAGTTTCACCCCAAAGTTCGGGGAGGGCAGCAGCTCTTCCAAGGCCTGGACCAGCACCTCCTTGGTGACCCCGGAGCTCAGCAGGGCGCTCAGGAGTTCTTGCTGGAGCGACGTGAGCTTGGACACCATTTTCCAAGGACAGGAAAAAAAAAATGGGGGGAGGGGGGACCAGAGAGGGTAGGTGGATGTCGGTGGGGTGTGATAAAGGAGGGTGGAGGGGAGCTTCACGAGTGAACCCCCAAGGCCTGGAACCCCTCCACCCTTCAACCTCCAAACACCTGTTCCTCCCTTGGGGTCCCGGAGTCTCCTCCGAGAGGAGTCAGAAAACTTCTAACTTGCCATGACCGCCACCATTAGGCCATATAAGATATGCAAATGAGCGGGGAGGGCCCGGCTTTCGGCAAGATGCAAATGGTGGTGGGGAGGGGGAAAACCCTGCGAGAGGGCCAGCCGGAGGCGCAGTGCCGGGGAGCCGGGGAGCCGGGCCGCGCGCCGGGCCTGCCCGCGCCCATTGTGCTCACGGCTGGGGGACTGGAGACCTCTCCCTACAGGTTCTGTTTATCAGCCGAACTCTGGCTGACCTTTGGACTCGTGCAGCGAGTGGCTTGCAGCCTGGGCGCGGGGGCTTTTCCACTGGCTATCGGTTCGGCTTGGATCCAAAAAAGAAGAAACTACGCTTCCGGGGTTCAGGTGAGAGCTGGAGAAAATTGGGGTGCCCTGGAAAGAAGGGAGAGGATGAGAAGGATAGAGCGAGACTCTAAAATGTCCACAGGTGGTCAGTCTGAAAGACGGAGGGGTGTGGAGGAGAAACTGGCCCTTTAGGAAATGGGCCTGGAGACCCGGCGAGTGTGGATTAAAGGCATCCCATAGATGTTTCTACCTGGGCCTCAAGCCCTCTTCACCAGGCCTGCCAGGCCTGGTCGATTGGATTTGCAGGACCGCAGGTTTGGCCCAAACCGCGTAGGCAAGGGGCGCAGGAGGCCCCGGAGGACACTTGGAAGCGGGCACCGGCTGGTGAATGGCCCGAGGGAGTAGCCGGGAGTGGAGCTCCCCGCCCCCCCCCCCCCCCCCCCCACAGCCCGGTTGCACCAGGCCGGAGTCCCTACAGCTTAAACCCAGAAGATCAAAGAGCCCGGGGTCTGGAGGCAAAACTTGAACTCTTTGTGTGTGTGGGGGGGGGGGGGGGGATACAGAGAGCAAAGCTTGGCCTGCGGTGGGGTGTGTGTGTGTGGGGGGGTGTCCCTTGGAGCCCTTGTTCCCCTTCGCAGTTCCAGGTCATTGGGCGGTGCCTGGAGCCACAGATGCACTCTGCAGAGGCAAGGTCACACTCACTGCCTCTGTGGCCCTGAGTCTTGAGCCGAGTGGAGAAGGAGCTGACAAAGCCATTGCAGGAAAGATGTGTTTTTGTTTTTTTCCACTCAGGTCTGGCCTGGAAGGAAACCCTGGGACTTTCAGCACCGTGGGAAGTTTCAGCCACTTCTCCCCAGGGACCCTGAGGGGAAGAGAGACACCAGGGCACCAAGACTTGATAGGTAATACAGGGATAGAGGTGACCTACACCCACCGGCCTGTAGCTCCTGAGGCAGAGCCGCCCCTTCCACTCTTGGGGCCTCAGTTTTCTCATCTGTGGAAAGGGATTCTAATAGCTCCTTTTCATGGGTGTGGGTGTGGGGGAGGGTTAGAGTGAGACCACCTGTGCAAAGTCTTGGTCTAATGTTATTAGAGTTCACATTTTCCTGTCTGGGAAGCCAGGAAGCCAGTTTGTTTCTAGTAGTAAAACCTAGCCAGTAAGTTCCTAGTAGTAAAAGCATCTGGGGGGGGGGGGGGGGAGATCCAGTGTGCTAGAGTCCAGAGGACTGTTAGAGACAAGAACTCAAAGTGAGCAGAATTGCAAAAGAGCCTCTATAAACACCTCCCGACTTCAGCAATTATCAGGAGGTTAGGAAGAAGTTGGAGTTAGGGATCAAGGGAGATTTCAGTATGGAGGAAGAAATGTCCTGCTAGGGACCAACCCCAACCATCCAACATGTATGAAGGATGATGGTGAAATTGATCCAAGAAGGGCTGCTAAGAAGTGAGGATGCCTCTTTGAAATATACAGCAAAGGAAACCCAGGCTACCTGTGTTGGGAGCCAGGAGAAAGAAGGAGGTTGGCTTTTCCAGGCTTCAAACGATTTGTTCATGTTTGCTTTTCTTCCCCTGAGTAAGTTCATTAACTACTTAGTTCAATGAGGACCTTCATTTCACCTTCTTGCTCTTCTAGTTTGTTGGGACATAGGGCAGATACTTACCTGTTGTAATTAGGCTGGGTTGGACAAGTTTTTTGTACTTCCTCAGCCCCTCAAGCAGGATAATGAAGCATTCCAAATAACTGTCCAGGAAGAACCACCTCTTTTTCTGTCTGTTACTTGTTCTGGTGACGCAAGCATCCAGTAGAGTGAAGATCACTTTCTGCGTGGTACTGGAGGAAAGCATTCAAGAGCCTGTCATTGCTTCCCTTTCAATAGCACAGTTTTTTAAAAATGTTTTATTTGTTTATGTATTTATTTATTTTTGGCCAGTCCTGGGGCTTGAACTCAGGGCCTAAGCACTGTCCCTAGCTTCTTTTTGCTCAAGGCTAGCACTCTGCCACTTGAGCCACAGCGCCACTTCTGGCTGTTTTCTATATATGTGGTGCTGAGGAATCGAACCCAGGGCTGCTTCATGTATGCAAGGCAAGCACTCTACCACTAGGCCATATTCCCAGCCCACAGTTGTTGTTTTTTAAATTGTAATTCTAAAGGCTATGAGCCCCTCACCATCCCATTAGGCTCCCAAGTTTCCTTCTCTATCAAAATTCAGATGTCAGCAAACTCATTCTTCCCTCAACTCTAGGGAATGACCAGGGAGTTACACATTGACTTGACAAGGTAAACTCCACATGAGTGTTCAGGTATGTCTCCCACATTATCTGGCTATTCATATCCAGTAACTTCTGAAATACTCTTTCATGTATCTACTTTGGCTTTGCTACTTTGGTGAAATATAGGTGTTTACCACATCATGAATACCTACCTATCCCTTCCTAAGGAAATTTAAAAAGAAAAGTGTAAGTAGACCAGCAGATAGCCTTTCATAGTGTGGGTAATATAGGCTAAGTAAGTGAACGCTCTCATGAAATCCTTCAGGAAATCTTGCCCTCAAGCAAGGAAGACACAGTATGATCAAAGTAATCTCGTCTTATGCTTCACATAGTGTAATGTGATGGATGAACTGGAAAGTAAGATGTTGAGAATCTGAGGAGTGAATTAGTAGAAAGGCTGAGATTGGGGCTCAGGAGTTAATGACCAGGACTTTGGGACATGGTTTTGGGAGATTAGCTGGTGAAAGGGAGTTTCTATTTGGGAGGAGGAGGGAGAGCAGAGGGTAACAATTAAAGGTGCAGAAAGAATGAGGCGTTTTTATGAGAATGAAATAACAGCAAATGCAGGTTCCTGGACTATAGGTAAGCTCTCACATACTTAGACAAAAGAAATATACAGTGAAATAATCATGCCAAGAAATAGAGTAGGGCTGGGTTGTAGCTCAGTGGCAAAGCGCTTGCCTGGCAAGTGCAACGTCTTGGGTTCGACCCCCAGTACCAAAAAAGAAAACACAAAAAAATACAGTTAAAACAAAAAAAAGAAATAGGGTAGCTAACCTTGTATAGTCTCAGCTTATTCATAAGTTACTGAATTTAAAGGGACCACCGGGCTCTACTACTCACATAATTAAGTTTGTAGTTCAGATCTCATGGGTTTTCAAAGGAGGTGCAGTTCCTGGTGTAAAGTAGATTGGAATCCAGTTTCCTGTTGGTGATTTCACAGACCAGATAATGCGGCTGCTGTGAACTTACCTCTTCTGTAACTCGGCGGTGGAAGTAATATTTGTTGAGCTCCCCCACCCGCTCTCCCTGATTACCTTGCCTTGCTTTCAGAAGAGGGACCTTGATCTTTCCAGTCTCTTTTGCTCTGCTCTCCAAGGTTTTCCCATTGATTTGGTGGAATGTCTAGAAAGCCTCAGAATTAAATAAGCTTCAGAGGAAACCCATAAATACTACCATGATCCAGTTTGAAGGAGATTAGAGGCCTTATCATTAGAGAGCAGCATTATAGCCTGGAGAACATTCTAGACTTCAGGGTCAGGATCTTAAGGTTCTAGATCTAGCCATATCACTCCTTTCTGGGTCACCTTCTCTAGACTTTCCCAACTCTTTTCTATGATTTGAAGTTCTTAAAAGGGCTGAAATTACTGGGCTATCCACATCCAGGAATTTGGGCAAGGGGACTCAGGCCAGACCAATTATAGTGGTGGTTATGAGACTTTTTTGGCTGGCCCCCCCAAAATATACCACTGTCAGTAAGCTCCATGAAGGTCAGGGACCATCTCACAACTGTCTCTCCACTGCCTGGAGAGGTGCAGAAACATGGTAGAGGATCAACAAATTCTTTTTTCAATAAATGGATAAGTGATCATCTATGGAGTCCTGTCAGAGATCCCTCCTCCCCTTACTATAAGGAAAATCTGACAAGCATTCTTATACAAGTTTTATTGTACTATCAGCAAAGGAGTTATAGTCTAAATAACTTTCCTACAGATACACCTACAAAAGAACATATATTATGTGGTTTCAGTTGTATGAAGTTAAAAGCTAGAAAAATGAATCCACAGCAATAGAAGTTTCTCAACTGCTAGAAGAAGGTTCTATGGTTTGATCAAAATGGCGGATACATCATCAAGTTGTACATGCAGGTCATGTACATTTTGATTCTTTTTTTTGCCAGTCCTGGGGCTTGAACTCAGGACCTTGCTTCTTTTTGCTCAAGGCTAGCACTCTACCTCTTGAGCCACAGTGCCACTTCCAGCTTTTTCTGCTTATGTGGGTCTGAGGAATTGAACCCAGGGCTTCATGCATGTAGCCACATTCCCAGCCCCCATTTTCCCCTTTTATTTGTATCTGTTATTTCATGTAAGTTATAACTTAGTAAAAAGTAATTTAAAAGCAATTCCAAAGTATAAGACATAAACAGTGGAAGTTATCTCCTTATTCCCTCTTAACCCTTTACCTTCTTACCTTTGATGTGTGGCCCTCAATCGACATACAGTTCATTATCATGAAAAAAATCTAGTGTTTTCCAGGACGCAGAAGTTTTTCTGTAAAGGACTAAATAGTAAATATTTTAAACTTTATGGGCCATAAAGTTTCTGTTGCTCTACTCTGTCAACTCTGCTCTTTTAGACAAAACAAAAATGAGTGTGTATACTGTGTTTAAATAAAACTTTATTAAAGTGTCTGGCTGGCTAGATTTGGTCCCTGGGCCACAGTTTGTCAACCCTGGATCAGCATTTATACGTGTTGAAATCTATTGACATAAAAGGGACCTTTAAAAGCTGTCTGACTTCATTTCTTCCTTTTTGAGGTGGGGGTGTAGCTCCCTCAAATGGAAGGAGAAATAATATTCCCCAAGAACTATCACAAAGGACACTGGGGGATCATTTCCTTCAGTCTTCATATTATGATCATATGTAAATGTCAATAAGGGAATTTATGGGTGAATTAAATGAAGAGAAACACTGCATGGGACTAGCCCAAGCAGCGCACCAACCAAGGCCTTGCTCTCCCATAACACCTAGCCTGAAGCTCTCTCCTTAGGCTATCGCTCTCCCTCTCTTCTAGAAGGCACAACGTGTGGGGTATATTCACTCACAAACACCACCAAGTGTTCCCTAGGTGTAAAGCCTCTAGGGAGGGCACCAAAGGAATCTACCAACCCCCTCTCCCTCTCCACCCCCCCCCCGCCAGCGGTTTCTTTTCTAGAAATCCCTTCCAGTTCAAAGCTATCATTGCCCACACATGCTGCTATGAGATGTCTCTCCTTTTGCTCCAACAACTCCACATCCTTCTGTGCTAGGTCATTTGTAGAAATAGGGTGTTCCCAGTAGCTTGTAAAAGATTAAATTAAAAAAAACCCAGTGAGCTAGTATGATATTAAACTAATAAATACTACACCTAGCATGGAGAGCCTTTGCTCGAGGGCATTGCTTCCTTTCCCCCCCTTTTCCTTCTGTAACACCCATGAGAAGCAAGATCAGCAATGGCCCTGGCACACAGTGGCACTTGTACATGTGCAGTGAATAGTGGACTAGATACACAGTAGGTATTCCACAAATGGGTAGTGAATAATTGCTAAGAGTTTAGAGCAAAAGCAATTTAAACCTTTACTAAACTTCCTTAGAATCTGTTTTCAGATTAATATTCAAATAAGTGCTATTGAGGTGTTTTGGCACATCTTCACCACCCTTTCCTCCTTGCAAAAGTGGACAGAAAGTGTCACTCCACAGAGTGGTCTTGTGAGTGACCTTGGACACTCTGAACTTCAGTTTCTTCATCTGTGAAAAGGAGGACACTGAAGAAATTGGCAGAGCAACAACGTACAAATAGTTAAGGATTATACAAATCCTTGGACGTAGACTGAGGGTCCTCAATGCCATGTTGAATACTCAGCTTCTGGGCTTTTATACCTTCCACAGCTCTGCCAGAGAAACACACAGACAGATGGAAAACACACAGGAATATCTTAAATAATGAGCATTGAGAGAAATGAGAGAGAGAGAGAGAGAGAGAGTGCTCCAACTCTTTCCTGTCAAAGGAGGTATTCAACACACAACCATAATATTTGTAAGATGTTTTGTGATATTCAAAGAGCCCTTTCCTATTGTTTAACCTTTTAACAAAGTCCTGCAAAGAAGGCAATCCAAAGAAGGCTGGGAGAGGAAGAACGACTCCTGAAGGGTGCTACAACCATCCCCTCCTGAGTTATGCCCCACTACTGACAAACTCAAACAACCTAACACAGAAATGAGAAAAGTGTTAGTGCAAATTGAAGCAAGAACTCAGACTTTTTTCCATGCCTTTCACAAATCATCTTGTCCACTCAAACTTAGGTACTCCTGTTCTCATGTACAAAACTTCTACATTTTATTTTATTCTTGCATAAGCACAAACCTGGATAGAAGTTACAAGATGCTATCTCTGATGATTGTGTGTGTGTGTGTGTGTGTGTGTGTGTGTGTGTGTGTGTGTGTGTATGGTTGTGGCCTGGTACTGAGGCTTGTACTCAGAGCCTGGGTACTGTCCTGAGCTTTTTTGCTCAAGGCTGGTGCTCTACCACTGAGTCATAACTCCTCTTCCAGCTTTTTAGTGGTTAATTGGAAATAAGATTCTTGCAGACTTTCCTGTCCAGGCTAGCCTCAAACTGTGATCCTCCGATCGCAGCCCCCTGAGTAGCTAGGTTGATAGGCATGAGCCACTGGTGCCTAGCCTTTTTTTCCCCCTTAAGATTTGGGGGAAAATAAGAGGAAATTTATAAAGGACAAAAGAAACAAAGAGGACAGGAGGAGGATAATGAGGAAAAAAGAGATAAGAGAAACTTTTAAGAGCAAGAAAGGAAAATGAGGGAAAGAAGAAAGGAACAAAGAAAGACAGGAAGGGAGGAGAGAGAGAAGGACAGGGATAGACACAAAGAGGACAGGAAACATGTTCTCAGAGACCTCTGGTCAGAAGTAGGCGTCTGCTTGGGATCTGGCCTTTGCTCAGACCCCTTGTCGTCTTAGGAATGTTCTGTCACAGTGTATAGGCTGGACTTTGGCCTCTTTCTACACATTTAGAACTGCAGGCTAATGAAGGTGATATTGTTCTCCCCCTATAGCTAGTGCCCCGCCACATGGCCTCACTTGGCAGTAGTGTCAAGAGTGATGGAGAATCGGCCTCTTTCCCATCACTGTCCCAAATGCCTCATTAACTTCCCATTTTCTGAATGGGACAGAAAAGCAATCAGATCTTACCCAGGACAGAGCAGTGCGGAGCAGTGTGTCCTCCCAGAAGCTCCTGCACCAAGTGTTCGTTCCTGGGCTGGGGATATGGCCTAGTGGCAAGAGCGCTTGCCTCGTATAATTGAAGCCCTGGGTTCGATCCCCCAGCACCACATATACAGAAAATGGCCAGAAGTGGCGCTGTGACTCAAGAGGCAGAGTGCTAGCCTTGAGCAAAAAGAAGCCAGGGACAGTGCTCAGGCCCTGAGTCCAAGGCCCAGGACTGGCCAAAAAAAAAAAAAAAAACAAAAAAGCCAAAAACCAAGTGTTCGTTCCTGCAGGCCAGGGGATTCAGCCTGGCTTGTAGTGCATTGGAAGCAAGTCTTGTTCAATGCCTGCACATACAGAACCCAGCACTGTTTTTTTGTTTTTTGGGTTTTTTTTTTGGCAAGTCCTGGGCCTTGGACTCAGGGCCCGAGCACTGTCCCTGGCTTCTTTTTTGCTCAAGGCTAGCACTCTGCCACTTGAGCCACAGCGCCGCTTCTGGCCGTTTTCTGTATATGTGGTGCTGGGGAATCGAACCTAGGGCCTCGTGTATCGGAGGCAGGCACTCTTGCCACTAGGCTATATCCCCAGCCCCTAACCCAGCAGTGTTTGCGCATTAAAACAAACAAAGAACAAGGCTGGGTGCCAGTGGCTCACACCCATAATCCTAACTACTCAAGAGGCTGAGAGCTGAGGATCACAGTTTTGTTTGTTTGTTTTTTGCCAGTCCTGGGGCTTGAACTCAGGGCCTGAGCACTGTCCCTGGCTTCTTTTAGCTCAAGGCTAGCACTCTACCACTTGAGCCACAGCGCCACTTCCGGCTTTTTCTATATATGTGGTGCTGAGGAATCGAACCCAGGGCTTCATGTATACGAGGTAAACACTTTACCACTAGGCCATATTCCCAGCCACTGAGGATCACAGTTCAAAGCTGGTCTGAGCAGACAAATCTGTGAGACCCTTATCTCCAATTAACCAGCAAAAAAGCTGGAAATGGAGGTGTGGCTCAAGTGGTAGAGTTTCAGCCTTTGAGAAAGCTCAGAGAGGCCTTGAATGCAAACCCTAGTACCCGTGCATGTGTGCACATGCACACATGTGCATGTGCATGTGCATGTGCGTACATGTGCGCGTGCGCATGCGCGCGCGCGCACACACACACACACACACAAAGGATAAGGCACTTCAATGTCAAATCAATCAAAGAATACAAAGTAAACAAGTGAACAGCAAACAAACGCCTCACAAGAACACAAAAGAAAAACACAAGCACTGCTAATGGAATGCTTTCTTCTTCTGAATTTGCTGAAGCCCTGGATCAGAAGGCTTAGGATATCTATTGAGGGGCTGGATGAACAACCAATTTCCACAATAATCTTGTCATGATACAAAGTGGGCAGTGTCTTTCTGGACCTAAGGGGACTGAGACTGGAAAAGTGAATGGTCCAAGGTCAAGGAGACACAGGGAGAGAATAGTGGCAAGTCTTACTGTATGGCCCTGCTGGTCACAGGGCACGGCTTCCACATGTCCTTTGGTTTCCTTTAGAAGATTCCTTGCTTGACTAGGTGTTCTGGTGATGTCATTCATTCCTTTAGGACAGCCAGATTTGGTTGATGGACATTGAACATGTATGGGGGACAGACGTGGAGGTGATATGGTGGAAACCTACTACCTAACAGATACCCAAGAGTTCACCACAACTACAGTGACCCCCTAAGCCTGTCATTCTTGCTATCGATTCCTTGTCTTGTATTGAATGTAGGGTTGTATTTTTTTTCTTTTTTGTTCCGTGGTGGGCTTGAACTCAGGGCCTGAGCACTGTCCCTGAGGTCTTTTGCCCAAAGCAGCACTCTACCACTTTGAGTCACAGTGCCACTTCTGGTTTTCTGGTGGTTCATTGGAGATATAGAGTCTCACAGCCTTTCCTGTCAGAACTGGCTTTGAACTGCAGTCCTCAGATCTCCTCCTGAGTAGCTAGGATTACAGGCGTGAGCCACCTGCTTTTTTTTTAATTTTTGAAAAATTATTATTAGAGTCGGATGCTGGTGGCCCCACAACTGACTGGAAAAAAAGAAGTTCAGGAACAGCTGCCAGGCCCTGAGTTCAAGCCCCAAGGCTGACAAATAAAAGAAAGAAAGGAAAAAAAAAAGTAATCTGGGCAATGCATATGCCACAGAATGTGAGTGAGTCTGAAAATGGAATGGATTCCGACAGTACCACAGCAGGGAGCAATGCTTTGAAGGAAGACACACACAGAAGGTCAAATGTTCTAGTATTCTGTTCTCCTCCTATGGTGTACCAGAGCAGTCAAGCGAGGTTATGTTCCTGGAATTTCTAACCCCTTGGTTACTGGCTGTGAGGGTTTGGGTATAAACTTTAACAATAGTTGCTGAGAATGTATGTGTCCGTCTCACTCTGCTCATAGAAATCTTCAGTGCCCCTGTGGGATGTGCTAAAGTGTGACTCTTGGCAATTGTAGGCTTACATCAGACAGCTTCTTGTAGGAATCATCTCTGAATTCCTCCACAATTTCTTTTCATGTCATCAAATTCCAAAACGTCCTACTCCTTACTGAAGTAACAGTGTTGCACACACAAATATCCGGGCCACAACAAATAGGCAGATGAATCCTGGAAATTTAGAAGTTACTCTTTAAGACATTGGCTAGTAGAAGGAATTTCTTCTGTATTTTGGACAGGCTGCAAATGTTCTCTCTCTCTCTCTCCGTCTCTCTCTGTCTCTCTGTCTCTCTCTCCCCCATCTTTCAATGAACAGTATAAATCACAATTGTGACATTAGCCACCACAAAAAGATACCACATTTTTTAAAGATCGTCTTTGTGGTTTGTTTTCTGAAAACAATTTCAATGGGGGCCAGTTGTGGCTTTGTTGCTTTCCCCCCCTCAGATACCTGCTGACTGACCAAGGACTTTAGGTTGTTTACACGGTAGAGCTTTAGATACGGTTATTTGTATGGTATTGTATCAAGGCCTTCAAATATTTGCCGGGAGGTTTGGTGGAAAATGTCTAGACCAATGCAAACAGAGCAGGCCCCAGAGAAATCCCAGAGGCTCACAGGACCTTCGAGGACCCTGCTCTATCTGATTGTCACCACAAGGGAACCCTTTGGGTCTTTGTGACATCAGATAGGTCCAAGTCCATATGAAACCTTGATTTTGCTGTGATTGTTTCACTCATTGGGCAACTGGGACAGGTAGAAAGGATGGCTATTGACCCAGGAGCCATGAGAGCTTAATATCAGCCCTCTATTGCCTCTTACATGCTGGGTTACATGGCAGCTAAATGATCCTTTCTGGTTTTCTTACTTGAAATAAAAGTAGTTGAATAGCTGGGCACTGGTGGCTCACGCCTGTAATCCTAGCTACTCAGGTAGCTGAAATCTGGGGATCACTGTTCAAAGCCAGCCAGGGCAAGAAAGGCTGGGAGACTCATATCTCCAATTAACCACCAAAAAGCCAGAATGGAGCACTAGCCTTGAGCAAAATAATCACAGGGACAGTGCCAAGGCCCTGTGTTCAAGCCCCAAGACACACACACACACACACACACACACACACACACACAGTGGTTGAGAAAAACTATTCCTTTGGTGGTACTGGGACTTGAACTTAGAATTTTGTTTGTAATTTATTTATTAATTAAACACAAATTTTTTGACAAGGTGTTGTGCAAAAAGGGTACAATTACATAGTAGGGCAGTGTATACATTTCTTGTGATATCTTACACCCTGTTTTTCTTTCCCTTCCCTAGGTCAGGTAGACATATATACAATACACAATGTACCAAGAACATATACAGTAGCCACGTGGCCTACGCCCAAGAAAATTCGCCTAGGGCTTTAAATGTAATGTCGATATTAGACAATATGTTGACAGTTGTCTTATATGAATGTACATACATAGCTTTTGAGCTATTGTATTCCACTGAGAGGTCAATTTTTGACCTTTATATGTTGAGTAGTTGTTTGGTTTTATTTACATAATGTTGGGTCACTGCCCCAATCCTGTGGGAAATACCATTTGACAAGCAGTTTTTGGTTTCACAGACCTGGTCTCTACTGTCTCTCCATCAACCCTTCTTAACAGTCATATATCAGGGAGATTATGCCCCTTTGTTTTCTGTGTTCTAGGCTTGTCTCATTCAACATTATTTGTTGAACTTAGAATTTTATTTGCCAAGCAAGCCCTCTATCTCTAGCAGAGGGTTTGGCTGGAAAGGGAGGCATGGACTTGTAGTCAGATACTCTGACTTAAAAACCAGGGCTTTGCCTCAGTCTGCCTCACTGAGGCAGCATGTTCTGGCTCTCCTTTTGTTTTGGGCATGCTGAGAATGAAACCCAGGACCTCCTGCATACATACTAAGAAGACACTGAAACGCTTAGATTTTTTTTTTTTTTTTTTGCCCTTCTCGAAGAGCAGTCATGCCAATATACTCCCTGGCCCTATTGCTTACACATAGTTTTCTTTCCTTCCTCCCAAACCTTCTCCCTACCCCCTCTGTGTCTCATAAATGGTAACTCCATCTTCTCGCTGCCCATGTTGCCAAGTGATGGCTCTTTCTTTCCTCTTATTCCTGTAGCTCATCCGTCAGCAAAGTCACTTCTATCTCCTCTCAAAATACATCCAGAATGTGCCCACTTCTTCATCAATATCAACTTCAATGAAGTCAGTTGTCTTTCTTATGGTCACTCTGGTCCCTGTTTCTTTTCTTTTCCTCCCTCCCTCCCTCCCTCCCTCCCTCCCTCCCTCCCTCCCTCCCTCCCTCCCTCCCTCCTTTCCTTCCTTCCTTTCTTCCTTTCTTCCTTCCACCAGACCTGGGGCTTGAACTTGGAGCCTGAGCTTCTTTTGTTCAAAGCTAGTACTCTACCACTCGAGCCACAGGGCCATTTCCGGCTTTTTCTGTGTATGTGGTACTGAGGAATCAAATCAAGGGCTTTATGCATGCTAGGCAAGCACTCTACCACTAAGCCACTTCCTAGCCCTTCCTTTGCTGCCTGTACAGTAGCCAGAGAGATTTTGCTAAATAAAATATCAGCTCACACTTCTCTGCTGATAAATAACCCAATGATTTCCCACCTCGTTCAGAGTAAAACTCTTGTGCAATGCTATGTGTTTACTTCAGCCACATGGCCTCCTTGCTATTCTTGGAATACTGCAGACTCATTTCTGTCCAGGACCTTTGTACTTGTGGTTTCCCTAGCCTGGATGTTTTTCCCTACATTATCTCCTCATCCTCTAGAGAATATGTCATCTTCTCAAGGAGGAATTTCTTGCCCACCCTTATTAAAATTGCAGCTCAACTCTTAGCTGATGTTTTATAAGCTTCCTTTTCCCTTCATCTTCAAAGCATTTACCACCACCAAAGTATATAGTGAATCAGTTCATTTAAGGACTCTTCTGCTAGAATCCAGGCTCTGCAAAGATGGAGATTCTTTTAAGGGAAGAGGAGGCTTTGGGTGGTTCACTGCTGTTACACTAGTCTCTAGAACATACTGCATTTAGTGTGTGTGTGCGCGTGCGTGTGTGTGTGTGTATGTATGTTTGCAAGT
Source organism: Perognathus longimembris pacificus (assembly GCF_023159225.1). Classification (NCBI taxonomy): domain Eukaryota; kingdom Metazoa; phylum Chordata; class Mammalia; order Rodentia; family Heteromyidae; genus Perognathus; species Perognathus longimembris. Next base: position 24,518,856 of record NC_063177.1, on the reverse strand, counting down.
ATGCTGCAGAATGAACTCCTGATCTGGGCACTGTCGTCCTTAAACTTTTGTACTCAAGGTTAGTGCTCTACCACTTGAGCCACTGCTCCACTCCTGACTTTTTGGAAGTTCATGGAGATGAGTTTCATAGACTTTTCTGTCCAGGCTGGCTTCAAACTGTGATCCTCAGATGTCAACCTTCTTAATGGCTAGAATTACAGGTGTGAGCTACCAGTGCCTGGCAATAAATTTGTTTGTTTGTTTATTCTCAGTTGTGAGGTTTGAACTCAGGGCCTGGGTGCTGTTCCTGAGCTCTTTTACTCTCTACTCTACTACTCTACTACTTTGCACCACAGTGCCACTCCTGATTTTCTGGTGGTGAGTTGGAGGTAAGAGTCTCACAGACTTTCCTGCCCAGGCTGGCTTTGAACCACAATCCTCAGATCTCGGCCTCCCGAGGAGCTAGAATTATAGGTATGAGCCACCAGTGCCTGGAGAACATTAAAAAAAAAATTAAATGGGGGCTGGGACTATGGCCTAGTGGCAAGAGTGCTTGCTTTGTATACATGAAGCCCAGGGTTCGACTCCCCAGCACCACATATATAGAAAATGGCCAGAAGTGCCGCTGTGGCTCAAGTGGCGGAGTGCTAGCCTTGAACAAAAAGAAGCCAGGGACAGTGCTCAGGCCCTGAGTCCAAGGCCCAGTACTGGCAAAAAGAAAAAAAAATTAAGTGATGAATGAAACTTCCCTGCCCCCTGACAGATAGATATCTCTCCCACATCACTGGGACATCTGTCACTCATGCATCTCTGCGTCAGCCCTAAGCCCAGCTGTACCCTAGAAGCCTTCCAAACAACCTGGAACAATGAGGTAGCAGCTGTTGACCTCTCCTGGATCGAAGGGGACACTCAGCCTGGATGCCATTCCTGCTGCCTCCGTCAGCCCCTGCCTCCCCAAGCCACACTCTCGATTTTAGGAGCCCACTAACTGTTAAAGGTCAACCACTGAACTTGCCAAATAGTAATTATTCAAATGTGTCTGGGTTTTCTGGGGAAATAGTCAACCAGCAATGAAATGGAGGTAAGAGAGAGGAAGTCCATGCCTCGTCTCCCTCTATGAGGGGCATCAAATGATGCCCCTCCCCCCCATATTTCTGGGCTGGAGACAGGGCAAGAGCACAATTTACAAAGGAGTCAAGGTTTCTACTGGAGACATTTGATAATACAATTGTCTTTCAACACTTCTTTGTGGGGAGGATAATGCTGCCAACTTAAGAACAAAGCAAAGCCAGGCGCCAGTGACTCACACCTGTAATCCTAGCTACCCAGGAGGCTGAGATATGAGGATCATGGCTCAAAACCTGCCAGAAAGAAAGTCTTTGAGACTCTTATCTTCCAAAAAGCTGGAGGTAGGGCTGTGGCTTAAGTGGTAGAGCACTAGCTTTGAGGAAAAGAAGTTCAGGGACAGCACTCAGGCCTTGAGTTCAAGCCCCAGGAGTAGAGGAAATAGCCCCATGGAGGGCACATACAATAAACACTCCAATCCACTGCACCTCTAGTACCCAAGGAGTGTGCTGTTCACCTTCCTTGTGGAGGGTGCAGCATTGTGAAGTCTCCCACCCTTGGGAGACAGGGAGAAGTGAAACTCACCCATCACTCCAACTCAGGATTGAGTGAGGGTGAGATCGGAGCAGAGAACTTTAGAAGTGGCAGATCAGGCACCTGTAATCCTCACTACTCATCAGGCTGAGAGCATGGGCAGGAAATTCTGTGAGTCTCTTATCTCCAATTTATCACCCAAACGCTGGAAGTGAAGCTGTTGCTCAAGTGGTAAAGAACCAATCTTGAGTGAAAAAGCTAAAGGATAGTACCCAGGCCATGAGTTCAAGCCCCTGTACTAACAGACAGACAGACAGACAGACAGACAGACACACACACACACACACACACACACACACACACACACACACACACACGAAGTGGCATAGCTGTCTCAGTTGGAATGGTGAAAGGTTTTGAAATCTCCTGCACCTTGGGGGAGATGAGGGGCAGAGAGTCGACCCTTGGCCTCTTGGGGCATTAGTGACTGGGAGGGAGCCAGAATTCTCTCATCTGGAGCCTTCACAAAGTATAACATCCAGAGCACTAAAATGTCCTCTGTGACCCCACTGGCCTGGTACCCTCATGTTCCAGATGAGGAAACAAGAGATTCATAAAGCAGAGAGATCAGTGCAGCCAAGAAAGACTTGGAGGTCAAAGAATATACTTTAAAAATGACCTTCACCCCTTCAGCAATCCTTGGATTTATTTAAATGGGAGTTTCAGTTCTTTCTCTCTTCCTTTGTTTCAAAATGTCAAAGCACCTTATATTTCTATTTCATCTAGTCCCTCAGGAAATGGCCTCGTGAACTTGCAAATACACATGCCTAAATTCACTGAACCAAGTTAGTTTCTTGTACTGTCCCTTCTGTTCCATGCCAGTGTTTCTGTCCAGGACGAGGGTCAGTTTGGTCAAAGTTGGGGAACGAGGTAAACAGACTCCCTTAGAGCCATACCTTAGCACTGAAGGAAAAGGGTCACCCTGGACTGCCTCCCCAAAGTAGACTATCCCAGGGAGCTTGACACAACTATTGCTGAGCAAATGAGTGTGTGTTTGCTTGCCTTGTTAAATGCCAAGCTGGAAAACTCAGAGGCTACCAGTTTCACTGCAGAGCTCTAGTCAAGTGTCTTGGTCATCCAACTATTATTCTATGTTGAGTTATACTTGGAATTATGCAGACATCAAGCTCTGTACTTATGTTTTCTAGTCTTCCTCTTCAAGGGTTTGAAATCTTCATTGGGAGGCTTCTTCTACCATATGACACACACTGAAAAAACTACAAGGCTATTTCCTGTAAGACTCTGGAATCTGGGTGGCAGCCTCTGTTCCTCCTCCTCCTCCTCGGGCCCATGTCTCCCAGTGACAGGAGCAAGAAAAGCTGCTTTTCTCTGAGCAGTTACTGTGGTTACTACTGAGACTATCCCATATCTTCCAGATACTGGCTCATTTCATCCGCCAAGCACTAGCTTGGAAGCCAAGCATGGATGGCTCATGCCTATAATCCTAGCTACTCAGGAAGGAGGCTGAGATCCGAGGATCACAGTTCACCAGGCAGGAAAATTAGAGATATTCTTATCTCCAATGAACAACCAAAAAGTTTCAAGTGGTTCTGTGGGCTCAAGTGGTAGAGCATTAGCCTTGACTGAAAAAGCTAAGGGACTAACAATGACAGTACCCAGGCCCTGAGTTCAAGTCCCAATACCAGCACAGACAGACAGACACACACACACATGCACACACACCCTCAAAACACTAGGCTGGAGCTAATATTCTCTCCTTGTTCAAGATCACATAGTTCTAGGCACAGAACTGTCAGTTGAGGCTAAGCTCCCTTCACTCCTAAGCCTTGTACCCACAGCCCACCCACAGTCTTGTGCCCTCGCTAGTCTTTTGTGTGTACCTGGTTCCTTCAGCCTCACTCTACCTTTTTCTCTCACGGTCTCTCCATCCCCAGGTCAACACATCCTGGTCCAGATCAGTGGGTCCTAAGCTATGATACTTCCCACATAACAGAGGGTCCAAATGAATAGGAAAGAATGAGGGCAGCTGCTTGGGATCTGTGTCCCATTTGCGTCTGCCTCAGCTGGAATTGAAAGACACATGTGAATCTTGTTCCAACATCACTGGTCATGAGGAAATGTATTGAAAACCACCACTGTTTTCCTATTGCTCTCTGCCTATCTCTCTCTCTCTCTCTCTCTCTCTCTCTCTCTCTCTCTCTCTCTCTCTCTCTCTCTCACACACACACACACACACACACACACACACACACACACACACACACACACACACACACACACACCCCTGTCTTTTCCTGTGTCCTAAGCTGCTCTTTGAGCTTAGGTAGTAGTAATTTGTCTGGAGATTCCTGTTTCTACTTCCTAACCCATTTTCCATTGGGCTGATTCAGGCGTCAGACGTGCCAAAGCACTGCCCCACCTTGTGGTGATGTTTGGGCATTGCAGCTTTCTTGCTCAATTGGGCCCCCAGACTACACATTTCTATTTCATTTCTGCCCCTGTCCTGGGGATTCTAATCTGAATCCCTCCCCTAGTCTCTCTCAGTGTCTTCAAGTGGAGAATAAAAAGCCCAGGTGACCCTGTCTAATTATCACTGTGTTTTCTGGGTCCAGAGAAATGAAGATCATCATGGTACTACCCTGCCACATTCTCACTACTGCTACAGGAGACTTACAGAGTGCTTGGCTCTGGGTCTTTGACTTATGTCATCTCATTTAATTCTCATAACCACCCTGGAAGCTGGAAACACTATTATCCCTATTTTTTCAGGTAAGATCATGAAGGCTTGGCGTGTCCCATGAATTGTCAGAGTTCCCACAACTAAGAGATCAACTGCGACACAAATCCAGATTGCTTGACATCAGCGCCATGAACATCAACTACCATACTAAATGGCCTCCAGTATGAGATAATGGCTTTGAATCAGGAAGATATGGGTTAGAATCTTCATCTCCCTGGGCACAAAGTAACTCTCTTTTTATCTGTAAAATGGGGTTTTCATTCACATTTTTTGGCTCTTTCGGGGATTAAATGAAATCCCAGTGGCATAACAGCAGTTCTGTCTTGTGACTCTTTTCTCCTTAGCCAACAATAAATCCTCTCTAAGGACAACCACTTCACACTGAGGCCATATCAATGACTTACTAAGCTCTCATTTGTTCTTTCATCCATTTATTGAGCACCTCCTATATCAGGTGTATTGCTTGAGCTTGAGGACCAGAAAGAGAGACATAAATCACCCAGCCCAGCCGAAAAGGGAGGAAAAACACCGTCATCAGTAACCACACCCAATGAGGGTTAAGATAATTAGAAAACACCCATCAATAAAAGAGAAATCCAAGGGATGGATAAATCAGGCCAAGCTTGGTGGTTATAAATTTGCAGGGAAAGCAAATGGCCACACAGAGCAGCCCGGAGGTGAGTCTCGGTAACCAGAGCTTATTGTAATGGTGTCCTGCTCATCCTCTATCCCTGGGAGAACGCTTGAAGTAACTAGCTCTTCTGAAAGGAAAGTTCTCAGAGTCTTTGTTGAGGGAATTCTGTCATGGGAGGAGGGGCAGGGCTGATGGGATGTTTGCAGATATGGCTTGGTCAATCACATTAGAGACGTGTATGATCGTGCTGCTTAAATCAAAGTGGGTGTGGGGAGCAGAAGAGCTCAGGGGTTCAGAAGGGAAGTTCAGTAAATGGACCCTATGGCCTACCTTTGGGTCACACTTGTGAGTGTCTTTTTTTTTTTTCCAGTTCTGGGGCTTGAACTCAGGGCCTGACCACTGTCCCTGAGCTTCTTTTTGCTCAGGGTAGCACTCTTATCACTTGAGCCACAGTGTCACTTCTGGCTTTTTCTGTTTATGTGGTGCTGAGGAATCGAACCCAAGGTCTCATGCGTGCTAGGCAAGCATGCTACCACTAATCCACATACCCTACCCAGCCTCATGTGTGTCTTTTTTTAATGTCACTGACCGATTTTCTCTGCTTGGAACAGTGAATAAAAGCAACACGGGCTACTTTCACAAAAAGAAACAAAAACATCACCAGAAGCTTCCTTGGGTCTGGCAGGTTCTTCCAGAACTGTAGTTCTAGATCTGCAGGCCAAACTTCAGTGCTCAGCCTTGTGAGTGGGGGCCCTCCTTTCACAGTTGGGAAAATTGAGACTTAAGAGATATCCAGGGATCCAATCCTATGACTGAATGCAGAAGTTAGAATTGAGCCTGGATTTGTTGAGTTCTGAGGGCCCCATTTCTCTCCATCACAGGCTGAGCTCTCTCTTTCTTAAACTGGTAAGGTAAGAGGTCCAATGAACTTTCTCTCAGACCTGGGGACACAGGCAAAGGGGCTGCCTGTGGCTGTATTGTCCACAGAAAGGAGGCCACAGTTAGTGCCACAGGGCTGCGGGGAGGAACATACCAAACTGATGACCTTTAGCATCATGAAAGGCTGCAGATCTAGGCTCAAGTCTCTACTTGGCAAGTTGTTTTATTTCGTTTTGTTGGTGGTGGGGCTTGAACTCCGGGCCTGGGTGCTGTCTTTGAGCTCTTCAGCTCTACTATTTTGAGCCACAGCGCCACTTCCAGTTTTGTAGTGGTTAATTGGAGATAAGTCTCAGGGACTTTCCTGCCTGGGCTGGCTTTGAACTACGATCCTCAGATCTCAGCCTCCTGAGTAGTTAGGGTTACAGGTGTGAGCCACTGGTGCCCAGCTTACTTGGCATTTTTTTCTTTTATTGCTAGTCCTGGGGCTTGGGACTCAGGGCCTGAGCACTGTCCCTGGCTTCTTTTTGCTCAAGGCTAGCACTCTATCACTTGAGCCACAGCACCACTTCTGCCTTTTTTTTTTTTTTTTTTGTCTATGTGGTGCTGAGGAATCGAACCTAGGCTTTCATGCATGCAAGGCAAACACACTCTCCCGCTAAGCCATATTCCCAGGCCTGAATTGGCAAGTTTTAAAGCTTATTTATTTATTTATTTTGGCATGTGGGGGAGTGAACTCGGGATCTCATTCTTGCAAAGCAGATCTCACATTCTCTTTTCTTTTCTTCTTCTTTTTTGGCCTGGAGTCAACCTCAGACCTCCATCCTCCTGTTCATACTTCTTACATAGCCGAGAGAACAGATCCACACTTGGCTTGTTCATTGAGATGGGAGTCTTGCTAAATTTTGTTGTTGTTGTTTGGGCTGGCCTGGAGCTTTGATCCTTCTGATCTCTGCCTTAACATACCTTAAATCTCTAATCCTCAGTTTCCTCACCTGAAAAACAACATTATATATATATATATATGCATATACATATATGGGTTGTACATGAAGACTAAGTCAATTAATGCAGGAATTGCTTCACAAAATACAGTAAATACTCAATGCATCATATAGTATCAGCATCCTTTTACTAAGAAAAGGGCTGAGAACATCTTGGCTAACATTTCTCTAGAATGTAACACCATTCTGACCACGAGTACCCCTAACCTGTACAATCAAGTGGGCATTTCATGAGCTTATTAATTTTTATAAGGTTCTATCATTGCCATTTCATGCAATGCTCCAGTGCCGGTAGACACGTCAGCCCCTGACTTTTCAGTTGGTAGGCACTGCCCCTCCTAGGGACCCCAAAGTCATTGGCTTTCTCCTTGCCGTGAACTTGTGTGGTGCTCCCCCTCCCTCCTCCACCATTTGCATTGCAACATCATTATTTTTCAGCTTCCTCCTACTTCTACTGAGAAAGACTGGCCAGTGGTTCTCTCCTGGGCACCCAGCAAGCCCCAGGGGGAATGTGTGGTTTCAGCAAGGTACAGGCATCATGAAACCGAGACAGGAGAGCTGGCAGGGCAAAGGAGTTACTCAAAGGTAACGGAGAGAAAAAAACAACAACACTCATGTGCTCTTTCATTCAGCTCAAGTCATTGGCCAAACCAGTTGTTTTCTTTTTTAAGGCTCTCTCGCCTAAGAAGTAACAACACGTAAGGAAATATAGATCTTATAAAGCACCTTGACTTTCCCCGGCCCCCACATGTTAGCTCTGTGGGGACACTGCTCTGCCTTTTCTATGCTTGTCATGGAGGTTTCTCGTGGAGGCTGGATCCAGAGGCTTACTACTGTTCTAGCAGCATTTACTAAAAAAAAAAAAAAAAAAAATTAATGTCAATCCTGGTACTTGAACTCAGAGCCTGTCCCGGGATTTCTTTTTCTTTTTTTTTTTTTCTTAAGGCTAGTACTCTACCATTTGAGCACAGATCCACTTCTGGCTTTTTAGTGGTTCATTGGAGATGAAAGTCTCAGGAACTTTCCTGCCCAGGCTGGCTTTAAACCATGATCCTCTGATCTTGGCCCCCTAAGTAGCTAAGATTACACATGTGAGCTCAGGTGCTCATCTCTGAGGTTTTGTAGCAGTTGCACCTTGATTGGCACCAGTTCCAAGGTGAGGAGAGCCATCAGAGACATTGCTGTCATCAAGCCTCGGCTTGGAGCCTTGCTCTGTCATTGACTATCTATGTGACCTTGATTTGGTTAATGCTTTGTACTTTGAACCTCAGTTTCCACATCTGTGGAGCTGGAGCCATGGCAGTCTTGCTATGAGGTTTAGAAGTAAAGTACAGAAAGAACTAGAGGAGAATTTCTTCAACAAGTTGATGGCTAGATGGGAGGAGCATCATAATGGACATCTTTCATAATCTCTTTTTCTCCTTTGGTCTTCTCTTTAGGGCAGCAATCTGGGAGAGTAATTACTTAGCTCAAGGGTATAGCTAGTTTCATGGTTTTTGCAGCCAATTTGCCTTCTAGAAAACAGATACAAATTCACCTAGCTGTTGGTGGAACTAGTATTTGATCCAAAGCTAACAGATAAAGAAGGAAGATTGGTAACATTAACAACGCAGTAGGGAAAAAAAGCAATACAGTAGGGTAATAATAAGGCTCTATAGCATCCAGGATACAGCAGTTTGTGGGAAAGCAACAGAAATTAGGCTGTACCAGGCACTAGTGGCTCATACCTACAATCCTAGCTATTCAGGAGGCTGAGATCTGAGGATTTATGAGGTTCTTATATCCGATTACCCACCAAAAAGCCAGAAGTAGAGCTGTGGCTCAAGTGGCAGAGTGTTTGCCTTGACCAAAACAGAATAAAAAGCTCAGAGACAGTGCCCAGGCCCTGAGTTCAATACACACACACACACACACACACACACACACACACACATACACACACAATTAGACTGAGCAGAGTTCAGAGTTGCTGAAGGAACTCATGAATGCCCTGGGTTTGGTGAACATTTTTGCTCCATCAAGTCCCAATGATTTTTTTTTTTTTGGTTGTGGAACTTGAACTCTGGTCCTGGTGCTGTAGCCCTCTACCACTTCTTGAGCCACAGTGCCACTTCAGATTTTCTGGTGGTTAATTGGAGATAAGAGCCTCACAGACTTTCCTGCCCAAGCTGGCTTTGATCCTCAGATCTCAGCCTCCTAAGTAGCTAGCATTACAGGCATGAGCCACAGGGGCCGGGCAAGTCTCAATGATTTATATTAACTTTTCCCAAGTTCATTTCTGCCTTAATACCTAAAAGGGGATTTCTACCCTAAGTCTTGTGTTTATAGAAAAAAAAATTCTCTCCCTTTATTCACTGCTTTCAAGGTCTTTACGGGGGAAATTGTTCAGCTGTCAAAAATAAATTTCTGAACAGGTGTGATGGCTTATATTTATCATCTCAGCATTCCAGAATAGCCTGAGGCAAGGAGGATGATGAGTTTGAGGTCAGCCTGAGCAACATTAATAAGACTCTTTCTCGGAAACCCAAGGACTGATGGTGTTGCTCAGTGGTAAAGCACTTGCCTTAGTATGCCCGAGGCTCTGGGTTCAAATTCTAGAAGAACAACAAAGAAAAAAGTTCACTCTCATCTACCTTGATTCTTATAATACATTGAAGCTTGATTTTATTTTGGTGGTGGTAATAGGGCTTGAACTCAGAGCTTTGCATTCTCCCTCAGTTTTTGCACTCATAGCTGGTGCTCTACCACTTGAGCCATGTCTCCAGTCCACTTTTTGCTGGTTATTTTGGAGATGGATCTCTTGCATTTTTTCTGCCAAGGCTGATTTCAAACCCTGATCTTTAAATCTCAGCCTCCTGAGTTGCTTAGATTGCCAGCCACCAGTGCCTGGCTTTAAGCTTGATTAAAAAAAAAAAAAAACACATCAGTTTGCTTATTTTTATATTTTGCTTAGCCAATTAACAAACCTGGCACACAAGTCACATTTTACTCTTTAGGGGTGTGGAGTTAGAGTTATGGCATTTTGGGGGATACTTGGCATTTTATGTCACATCTCCACAGTGGATAGAGCAAGCACTGAGTTGGGACTTGCTTGATCTTGGTTTGGGGACTGAATCTTTCACTGCCTTACAACACAATAGGGGGCAAATCACTACTCATTTCTGGGCTTCTGATACCTTCCACGACCTGCTGGACATCCATGTGACTGGTGATGGATGATGTATAGCTTTTAAAGTTGATCAGTTCTGAAGTTCTTTTAGCAATATAGCAAGTTTTTTGTTTGTTTGTTTGTGCCAATATCAAGGCTAGCTAGACTCCGCGTTCTAGCTCGTGGCTGGCACTCTACCACTTGAGCCAGGAACTACAATCTGGCCGTTTTGCTAATTGGAGATAGGGTCTCTCAGACTTTTTATCCTGGGCTAGCCTCAAACTGTTATCCTCTCGGTCTTAGCCCCCTTTTTTTTTTTTTGGCCAGTCCTGGGCCTTGGACTCAGGGGCTGAGCATTGTCCCTGGCTTCTTTTTGCTCAAGGCTAGCACTCTGCCACTTGAGCCACAGCGCCACTTCTGGCCATTTTCTGTATATGTGGTGCTGGGGAATCGAACCCAGGGCTTCATGTATATGAGGCGAGCACTCTTGCCACTAGGCCATATCCCCAGCCCCGGTCTTAGCCTTTTGAGTAGCTAGGACCACAGCGTCCTGTCAGCAAGGGGTTTTAATAAAAGAACCATACCTACATTTTAATACATGCATTTAAAATACCCTATCTATGAGTAGAATGCAAGAAGTCATCCCTCTTTTCTTTGCGTTGTAGTCTTTTCTTTTTTAAAATCTAAATTTATCATTATTATTAAGGTATCGGGTCTTGGTTTCTCAACAAACCAAGCAGTTAAATTTAGGCAATCACTTGGGTTAAAAACACGCCCACCCCTCCCCCCACAAACCACCTGGTGGTAATATTGAGGGTTGCCATAGCTTGGCTGCACTAGCCACTGCTTTGTCTCTGACCTTGCCCTTGGAACTTGGGGCTTTATAGCACTGCTTCTTATCCATCTCAAGCTTCCAGAAAGAAAGGATTAAATGTTCACTGTTGATGAGCTGGACTCCTTGCCTCCACATAACTTTGTGTAGGCCTCCTAAGCATTTCCTTCTCTCCTTCTTTCTCTTTCTTACCCTATTGCAAAGACACACTTGGGGGGGCTGGGGATATAGCCTAATGGCAAGAGTGCCTGCCTCGGATACACGAGGCCCTAGATTCGAAAGTCCATGAGACTCTTATCTCCAATTAACCACCAGAAAACCAGAAGTGATGCTGTGTGGCTTTAAGTGGTAGAGCGCTAGCCTTGAGCTGAAGAGCTCACAGACAGTGCCAGGCCCAGAGTTCAAGCCCATGACTGACCAAAAAAAAAAAAAAAAAAAAAGGAGCAGGTGACCTGAGCGGTGGAACTCTGAGCCAATGTAATCTGATGAAGGGTCTAATCTAGCTGTGGTCCCACGTGCAGCATCTGAGGGGACCTGAGGGTGTGGATTCCCCCAGCCCACCAGCAAACATGACTGGGGGAGGGGGTCCTCCATTACAGTGAGGACTTCCTTGAGGACTAAGGGAAAAATCAGTGCTTTCCATGAGTCACTTACAGAGTAAGGTCACAGGCCTGCGTAGAAATAGATGAAGGCTTCTTTTCAGTGGTTCTGTTCTGTTCTTCATCATGCACCTAGAATCCTGTGTGAGGAAAGACTAGACCCTCGGTATCACCACATCTAGTTTCCTCTACTTTCCTGGAGCCTCTGAACTCTTGAGCTTTGAGAGATTAGTCTTTCAAAACTTCCTAGCTCTTTTTCCCTCATCCCTTCCCACTCCTGCTGCCTGTGTTCTCTGCTGGTATCCACCTTGTCTTGGATCCTGGCTAGTCCAGCTATGGGCTGTGGACCAGTGACTCTAGCACCATCTGAGAGCTTATAAGACATACAGGACGTTGGGCCCCACCCAGACCCAAGGAATCAGGGCTTGTAATTTACAGATCTCCCAGATGAGTTATAGGGAATGGAAGCTTGGCAAGTTCTGAGTTAGAAAACCAATGTTTGCTGAGCACAAAATCACGGGGAGCCAAGAGCCATGGCTGCTTCTGTATGCAGGCAACTCATTGAGTAGCATTGGGCCACACAATTTTTTTTTGTGCCATTCTTGGGGCTTGAATTCAGGGTCTGGGTGCTGTCTCTGAGCTTTCTTGCTCGAGGCTAGCACCCAATCATTTGAGCCACATCTCCATTTCTGGCCTTTTGGTGGTTAATTGGAGATTCGAGTCTCAAGGATTTCCCTGTCCAGGCTGGCTTTGAACTGTGATCCTCCCATCTCAGCCTCCTGGGTAGCTAGGATTACAGGCATGAGCTACAAGCAACACGTTTTCAGTTGTGAAATGAAATCTTTGGACAATATCAAACGATACAAAAGTATTTTTGAGCAAAATTTTATAAAGCCTGTAATGGACCAGGCACAAACTTTGTGTTCAAGATTATTTTCTCATCTCCAGGGATGCAGATGGGACAAATACATAATCAATGACAATGCAGGACAAAATGTGGCAGTGCCTCAGGAGAAGGGCCAGAGATGGTGCTCTGGGATTCAGGGTAAGAGAAGGGTCCTGCATTCTGCTTTTCCATGGCCCTAAAAGAACAAGAAGTCTACATGGAGAGGCTGATCGAGACACTCCTAGCTATAACAAGCTGCCACGGCACCTATTTGAATGCCACTGTGGCAAGGAAGGAAATTATTTAACAGGCAGGTCCAAGATTCTAAATATGAAGTGGAGGGCTGGGGATATGGCCTAGTGGCAAGAGTGCTTGCCTCGTATACATGAGGCCCTGGGTTCGATTCCTCAGCACCACATATACAGAAAATGGCCAGAAGTGGCGCTGTGGCTCAAGTGGCAGAGTGCTAGCCTTGAGCAAAAAAGAAGCCAGGGACAGTGCTCAGGCCCTGAGTTCACGGCCTAGGACTGGCCAAAAAAACAAAACAAACAAATAAATATGAAGTGGAAATCAAATGAAAAATGAGAGCATGGGAGAGCTTTCCATTTCTGCCTTGTTTGGCATCACCCATCTTGTGAATTCAGGAAGGTTAGAGTCCTTGATCTGTTGTCATTCCTGGTGAGCTCAGGTGGACATCCTGCAGGGGCCACAGCAAGAGCACAGCCGCTGTCTGTGGAGCAGAAGCAGACTGAGATGGTTCTCATGATGAGATGAGCAAACCCTGGGCTAGAGGACACAGCCTTCTCTGGGGATAGTTACAAGGCAGTGTGACCAAAATCCCACAGGGTGACAAAAGCTTATCTTGTCTTCATTCAGGAAAACATTTTCTGCAATTGCTTAAGCAAGAATGGAATTTTCTTTTTCTTTCTTTTCTTAAATTGTTATTATAAAAGTGATGTACAGAGGGGTTAAATTACATGTCAGGTAAAGAGTACATTTCTTTTTTGTAACCCCCTTCCCTTGTTCTCCCCCAGTTTTTCCCCTCCTGTCCCCTTAGGATAGAATTTTCTAAGGACCACATTGCAGTCTCCCTCCAACAACCTTGGGTATTTTTGATGCCCATGAATATCTTATCATGAGGCCCCATGATGTTTGATTGTTGGCCTTGTTAAAGATAATTTATGATTCACAGAAATTTTGTCTGTAAAACTGGTAAAATAGTGATTTGATTCTTCTAAGAGTCCAATACAATTGATTCTTGTGTGTGTATATGTGAGAAAAGGAGAGAAATAGAGAGAGAGAGAGAGAGAGAGAACGCTTGGCTTGTTCTGCTCAAGTCTGGTACTCTACCACTGAGCCAGGCATTCACTTCTGGCTTTTTGCTAGTTTGTTGGAAATAAGAGTTTTTCAGATTTGTTTGCCCAGGCTGGCTTTGAAGTGTCATCCTTTCCTGCCTGGGCTGGCTCTGAAGGTGATCCTCAGATCTCAGCCTCCTGAGTAACTAGGACTGTAGGATTATTCCTATTTAAGCTTCTTGCATAACTGGAAAGACATATACACACTGCACTCCATTTTGTTATTAGTTGAGACGAGGTTTCACTCACTTTTGTTTGGGCTAGCCCTAGAGCCACAATCCTAACCTCTACCTCTATAATATCTAAGATTATAGGCCTGAGACATGACAACCAGCTTGGATTTTTATTTCTGACATTAAGCTTCTTCTTGAGTACATTTAAATTGATAGACTTTAGAACTTGAAGGAAAGTTGCCTATCATTTCTTTATCTAAAAGAAATTTCTGAAGGCTTTTTTTTTTTTTTTTTTTTGCCAGTCCTGGGCCTTGGACTCAGGGCCTGAGCACTGTCCCTGGCTTCTCTTTGCTCATGCTAGCACTCTGCCACTTGAGCCACAGCACCACTTCTGGCCGTTTTCTGTATAAGTGGTGCTGGGGAATCGAACCCAGGGCTTCATGTATACCAGAAAAGCACTCTTGGCACTAGGCCATATCCCCAGCCTCTGAAGGCTTTTTTAATGAGACTGACCAACATGGCTTCTTTCGACTACAAGAAATCTGGACTAAGTTGAAGAATACCATTTCCCCCCAAATATACTATAGGGCTTATAAGAAAGAGTTAAGAGGGGTATGAGATGGAGAGACAGACTTAAGATAAGGAGAGCTAAGTTTTTAATACCTCATAAAGGGCAGAAGGGCAGCTCTGAGGACTGACAGAAATGAGATATGGCTCAGCTTCTAAGGGTCAGAACTGGAAAACTGCCTGCCAGCCTGCCAGGAGATGTACAAGGAACCTTGATAGCCACAAGGGTTCTGGGTGGAAAAATGGACAGCCAGAGAACTGCAAATCTACCAGGTGCTGGTGGCTCATGCCTGAAATCCTAACTACTCAGGAGGCTAAGCTCTGAGGATCACTGTTTGAAGCCAGCTCAGGCAGGAAGGTCCATGAGACTCTTATTTCCAATAAAGTACTCAGGAAAAGCTGGAAGTGGTGCTGTGGCTCATGTGGTAGAGTGCTATCCTAGAGCATAAAGAGGCTCAGTGTCCAGGCCCTGAGTTCAAGCCTCAGGACTGGAAAAATAAGTCACTCACTGCCTACCACCCCTATCCCACTTGTGCGCGCGCGTGCACACACACACACACACACACACACCCCAAAACAGAAAATTTGGGGGGGGGGGAATGAGAAAGCAGAAAAAGGAAGTTACAAGCTACACAGAAAAATAAAGCACTATAAAGATTAGCAGTAACACCAAGGGGAACTTCTGTCCACAAAATTACAGATAATAGAACATCCTGAAACAGTTGATAAAAATATACATGATCAACATATTTGAAACAGGTCAAGAACAGGACAGTAGCATAGAACAAGTACAACTAAAAAGGTGAAAATTAAAAACAAAACGAGACTATCCTCCTTGACACTTAAACCTAATAGAGGAGCAAAGGAAGTATTCAGGACATGAAAAGCGAATCCGAATAAGCCACTCCACGGGAAGTGAGAGTCAGTACAGAGATATCACCAAAGAGAGGGAGGAGACTTGAAAGATACTTTAACAGTTATCAAAGAGAGCCCAGAGACAATTAAGAAATGTAAATGATTAAAAATCTTGGCTTCCCAAATCGAAAAGGATAGAAGACCTCAGATTAGAGGGCTATCCGGAGTCTCATTCAGAAGAAACAAAAGCAACTCTACCATAGATTCACTCTAATAAAGCCGCAGGGATAATTGAGACCAAAGCTAAAACTCACTGGAGTTAAATACAAACAGATTTGCCATGCAGGAATGTCAGTGAGGCTGACAGCAGACATTCATCTCCAAAGGTACCAGGACACAGTAAGAGTAATCTTTAAAGCACACAAGAGCTCGGCCTGCTGGCAGCTCATGCTCATGCTCATGCTACTTAGGAGGCTGAGATGTAAGAATCACAGATCAAAGCCGGCCCAGACAGGAATGTCCCTGAGACTCTTATCTCCAATTAACCAGCAGAATATTGGAAGTGGCACTGTGGCTCAAAGTGGTAGAGCGCTAGCCTTAAATGCAAAGAGGCTCAGGGACAGCACCCAGACCCCGAGTTCAAGCCCCAGGACCAATGAAAAATAAAATAAAATAAAAATTAATTAATTAAAGTGCACAAGGATAATTATTTCCAATTTAGAAAATTGTACCCAGCTAAGGTATGATTCAAGAGTGATGACAAAACCATGGTGTTTCCAGGCAAAGACAGTTGATCACAAACTCTCTATGAATAGAGTACTAAAGGGTGTATTCAAGAAGAAAAGAATTAAACTCAGATGGAAGGAGTGGTATAGTAAGAAAGAAGATTTTTTTAAAAATACATGTAAACATACTTCTATAGCTAAGTATTCATTTACTACTAAAATGCTTAGCCAGAATTTTAATGGGCTAAAAAATAAGACTAAAGTACTAGGGTACAATAGGGATTTGGGAAGGACTAAAGTGCTCTAAGGTTTTTATACTTGGAGGAAAGGCTGACATTTTTGATTAACTTTAGACTCATGAAGGTATGTATTTATATCAAAACTCCAAAAGCTCTCACTGAAAGAATAAAAATAGAATGTAAAACTTCGAAACCAAAAGAAAGATAAAATATTGTCTATTTGTTAGAATGGGGGTGGGGGATAGGAAAGAAAGAAAGAGAGAAGGAGAGAGAAACACAGAGAGAGAATGACACAGAGTGAAAGAGAGTAGAAAATTAAAGTAGTATAAAGGAAACACAAAACAACATGGTAAAATTTAGTTCACAAATACCACTCATTGTGATGATTCTAATTGGTTGAAACTTGACATTTACAAGCACACGATTAGATGCCAGACTTTGTGCTATGTACTGAGGATTCAAAAACAGACGAATGGCAACTCCTACTGTCAGAGCTCCGGGTCTGGCAGGGATAAGATAATTGTAGGGATGGGGACAAGCAAGTGAGAGCACCAGTCTGCATGTCATTGCATAAGGGAAATAGAGTACCTGAGGATACAAGATGGGACATCTGATTCTGCCTGTGGGGAGAGGGTCGGGGGTGACTTTCTAAAGATGGAGACCCCTCGGCTGCATTCTGAGGTAAGAAGATAGAATCTGGCAATAATAGCGGTAGAGTAATAAGCAGGCTCTTTAGCATCCAGGATGTAGCAGTTTCATGGAGCCAGGGACTTGGGGACAGTAGGAAAGTGAGAGAAATTAAGTTGTACCCAGCACTAGTGGCTCACACCTGTAAATCTTAGCTACTCAGGAGGCTGAGATCTGAGGATCATGGTTCAAAAGCAGCCCAGGCAGGAAAATCTGTGATATTCCTATCTCCGATTATCCAGCAAAAAGCCAGAAGTGGAAATGTGGATCAAATGTTAGAGCACCAGCCGTGAGCCAAAAAGTTAAGCAAGAGGATGAGGCCTTGAGTTCAAGTCCCAGTATCAGCTCAAAATTTAAAAAAAAAAAGGGGGGGGTATGAGGTAAGGGTGCCAGCTTGTGCATAGGCACGGAACATGGCACATTCTGTCTCAGTCTTCTTTGGTTACGGATGAGGAACTTGAAGCCCAGAAAAGGTAAGGAGACTGCCCCAAGGTCACCCAGCTACTTAGCAGCTGAACCAGGATCCATACCCAAGATATCCCATCTCCTCGAACCCCCCCGGCCCACTGTACCCCAGTGCCTTAGGTTTGTAGCAGGACGTTCGGTGACTGCAGGCTGTCCAGCTGACTTGGTGAATGGGCTGCCCAGGGCTGTGGGGGCCGGATCTGTCTTTAGCCTATCCTGGGCTGGAGCAGAGCCAGGGCCTGGGCAGTTTCCAGGGCTGAGCTGCCCAGCTCACCCCAAGGAAGCCTCAGCCTCCAGCCATTGCACCAATGTCAGGGTTAATCATTAACTCCAAGTTCACAGGCCTGAAGCTGGAATGCACAGGATGTGGGGAGCAGTCTGGGTCTCCAGGGAGCCCAGAAAAAGATGGCTGGAGAGATGAGAAGGGACCAAAGTTGAGCATGGGGCTCCTTAGGCCTGACTAGATCTACATGCTGGCTTCAGAATTTCCTTTCCGTGTTGAGAGTAGATTCAGTCTTCTGTTTCCTCCAGCCCTCACTCTGCATGGGGAGAATTGCTCCCTCTCCTGCCCTGCAGGCTGTGACCCCTGGCGTGCAGGACTCAATCCTTCACCTTAGCATCCTCAGCGCCTGGCACAGGCTGCAACACAGTGGGTGCTCATTAAATACTTGCTGGTTGAATACACGAGACCCTCACTTTGCCCAAAAATATTCTATACACTTTTTTTTTTCCCTGTAGGCCCGTACTGGGGCTTGAACTAGGGTCTTGGGCACTGTCCCTTAACTTTTCCCTCAAGACTAATGCTCTACCGCTTGAACCACAGCTCTACTTCTTGCTTTTTTGAGGGTTAATTGGAGATAAGTCTCACAGACTGGGCTAGCTTTGGTGAACCATGCTCCTCACATCTCAGCCTCCTGAGTAACTAGGGTTACAGGTGTGAGCCAGGAGTGCCCAGCTTCATACTCCCTTTGCTCTCTTTCTTTCTTTCTTTCTTTCTTTCTTTCTTTCTTTCTTTCTTTCTTTCTTTCTTCCTTCCTCCCTTCCTTTTTCTTTCTTTCTTTCTTTCTTTCTTTCTTTCTTTCTTTCTTTCTTTCTTCCTCTCTCTCTCCTTCCCTTCCCTCCCTCCCTCACTCCCTCCCTTCCCTCTCCTTCCTTCCTTCCTTCCTTCCTTCCTTCCTTCCTTCCTTCCTTCCTTCCTTCCTTCCTTTCCTTCCTGTCTCTATGTCTTTCTTTTTTTTGTTGCTGGTCCTGAGGCTTTAACTCAGAGCCTGGGCACTTTCCCCGAGCTTCTGTGCTCAAGGCTAGTACTCTACCACAGTGCCACTTCTGGGTTTTTTTGTTTTTTTGTTTTTGGAGTAGTTAATTGGAGATAAGAGTCTCATAGGAGCTGGGGATATGGCCTAGTGGGAAGAGTGCTTGCCTCGTATACTTGAAGCCCTGGGTTCAATTCCCCAGAACCACATATAGAAAATGGCCAGAAGTGGCGCTGTAGCTCAAGTGGCAGAGTGCTAGCCTTGAGCAAAAAGAAGCCAGGGATAATGCTCAGGCCCTGAGTCCAAGCCCCAGGACTGGGGGAAAAAAAAAAAAGAGTCATAGGCTTTCCTTGAATGGCAATCCTTGGGTCATAGCTTCCAGAGAAGCTAGGATTACAGGCGTGAGTTACCAGTTCCTGGCCATTATTCCTCCCACATGCCTTTTTAATGGAAAGAAATAGACACTGACATTGTTTAAGAGAAATTCAGAGGTTAGCAAATATCTCTTGAGACACTGGTATGGTAAAAGGTCATAGCATGAAGGGTGGGGTCCTGATCTAAAAGAGACAGATGTTTTGGCAGACTGCCATCTCTCCTCTCTCCCCTGCATCTAGATGAGTGCAGAGCATACCTTCCAGGGCTCTGGCCCTCTCAGGAGAGGGATGCTACTCACGTACGAGGCAACCAAAGCCTCATGGAGTATAATCAAGGTATCCATTCCTGCAGCTTCTGAGACCCAAAGCTTGCAACTGGACAGATGATGCTAGCACAAGCATTGCTACCCCTGGGGAAAGATTTCATGAGGGAAACGGTGCCCTTGAATGGTGAGCAGCAGGTACCAGCAGCAAGGTTACCGTCTCTTGATAATGAACCACATCCTGATGTAGTACCTTTTTCATAAGGGACTTGTCAAGATTTCTCACCATCATGATACCTGAAGTTCTGGGCAGCTAGGAGATGTTCAGAGTGAGGTATCTTCTCTCTTCTGGACCCCTAGAGATCCAATCTGCTCTTCCAGAATGAAAATGGTGCCCAACAACTCAGACCCCAGTCAGCAAGGGAAAGGTTCTCTCTGCGGATATTGGCTTGCATAGAGACATTTGTTTATGGTGATGCTAATAGGTGATGCTAGAAGATTCTGGGAGAAGAAACTTCCCTTGCAGGAAAATGTGTTCTCTTGGGAAAGCCAAATTGCTTGATTGGCATTGACTCCTAAAGATCTGACTGGTGCCTTTGCCAGTTCTCTATCAGCCCAGCCAGTTGCAGGTGGCTCACATTTGTGAATCCTAGCTACTTACCAGGCTGAATCAGGAGGATTGCAGTTTGAGGTTAGCCTAGGCACAATGGTCACAAATACCCCTCTCAAACCACAGTGGGTGAAGTGACATGTATCTGTGATCCCAAGTTTCATGGAGGCGGGGGGGGGGGGGGCTGTAATTGAGAGGAGTGTTGTTCTAGGACAGCCTTGGCAGAAAAGTCTGAGAGACTCTATCTCCACTGAGGGAAGCTGGGTGGGGTGCCATACTCCTATAATCACATATGATCATGACAATGTTAGGAAGCTTAATGTAGCCCAGCTACCTCAGGCAGAAAGCAAGACCTCTTCCCAAAAAGGAATCAAGAAAAAAAAAAAGCAGAGCTGGAGACATAGCTCAAGTGATAGGGTGCCACACTAGCAAATGTTGAGGCCCTGAGTTCAAATCCCAGTACAGCCAAATTCTTTATTAGAAACTGGCCAATGCCTGGGAACCTTGCTTTGTCCCAGCCCCTGGGTGGTTTTTCATTTGTGGGTTAGTGAACTAGAATACAATGCTTTGTCTTCATCACATTCTACAGCTTATAGCTGCCAGGGTTCTGGGAGTTCTTTTTTATTCTAGCCTCTAGTGCTGGTTTGATCAGGAGACAAGCCAGTCCAGAGAGGCCTCCTGGATTAGAACTCCAGCCTCCTCTCTGCCTTCTATCCTAGTACCCATCTACCAGGCAAGATGCCAAAGTATTCTAGTCACCTTATTTCTTCCTTCTTTCCTTTTGCATTTCTCTTCTGCCTCAAAAAGTAAGATGTAAATGAGGAGCAAATTGCCAAGGGAGATCTTCTCCTGGGACAAATTTCCTGTCTGCTTACTGCATAGAGACCCTAAGAGGGGAGGCCACTCGAAGGGCACTCTCCCAGAACCAGCCCTGAGGGGACAGGTGCAGACAGAACAGACAATCTCATGGGCAGGAGAAGGGAGGGATTGAAAAGAGGAGGAGGGAGAAAGACCACATAGGAGACCCTAAGGGCAGTCCCTTTCCTCCACCCTATCCTAACCCGAAACTGTCAGCTCCATCGAGCCAGAGAGAGAGAGAGAGAGAGAGAGAGATACAGACAGAGACAGAGACAGAGAGAGACAGAGACAGAGACATGGAGAAAGAGAGACAGAGAGACAGTCAGACAGACAGAGACCAAGACACACACACACACACACACACACACACACACACACACACACACACATATACATACGGGGGGGGGGAGAGAGAGATTGAGGAGAAAGTGGGAGTGAGAGAAAGAGATGGGGATGGGGAGGGGGAAATCAAAGAAAATTGCAAAAGTCAATGGCCTGGAACCAGAGGCAGCCTCAGCAACTGCAGTGTGACTTTGATTCCCCTATCATAACCCTGAATTAAAAATTCAGGCAATTATCTGCATGGCTTCCTTCTGATTAGAATGAGCCAGAGCCTCATTAATGCATCGGCACAGAGGAAAGCCATTAGGGTCTGTGAAATGGAATGTTTCTCTGAGAACAGGTTCCGCTTGATGTGGAATACCCAGCAAAAAGAAATTTCACACATTTTTGAGCTCCGAGTCACAGGACGCCACCCCGCTTCAGGGCTGCAGATTGCACCACAGCTGGGCCTCTCTTAGAGGGCTCTGGGTGAAAGCCACCTTTGTTTCCAAGCTTCTCTCTTGGTGTGTCTCTGGCACCTCCTTCCCTGCTGTTGTTTGGAGGTCAGGGGAGGGAACTGAGGGGCTGCCACCTGGTTCTGTCCTAAGACACAGTCCTCCTGGATCCTCAATCTCCAGGTCCTCGATCCAGGAGGAGCTTCTGAACTTCTTGAGAACTTACTGCCCCCTTTTGTTAGAAATGGAAGCAAGCTTGTTAAGGACAATGAAAGTTCTAGTATCCTTCCCTGCCCCCAAATCTGGGTGTTTCCTTTATCCCTGTGCTGACTTGGGCATCTCTACATGGCTCATGCTAGGTCTTGGCGAAGCTGAGCCCACCACTTTTAAGGTTTGTTGCCTAAACGAGGGTGAAGGGTTGGAGCTGAGGAACGCATCATCTCTACTCACCTCTTGGTCTGTAAATGTGGGGCTGGTAGAAAAGCAGAATTACCAACCCAGTGCCTAGCAAGGTAAATATTCCTACAAGCTTTGAAATTCAGAATCTCTTCTGTACCTCACTTTGGGATTTCTAGGAGCCGATTTCTTCTTCTAAATCACTTCTAAGGAACCCAAGAACAGTTTTCCAAACACATCCCTTTGCATCCCTATTAAATTAATCTTTTAGGACATCCTATTTATTCAGATTTTCTTCCAGCTGGTGGGTACAATGTGGGATTCCCTCATTTCAGACAACTCAATATTCCACTGACACAGGACTTCTCAGGAGTCAAACGTTAATCTTTGTGGGTAAATAGCATCAGTGATTTCTTCTAGACAAAAGTCAATCTTACACAATAAAAAGAAATTTGAAATAATTAATAGAAAAAGAACTAGTTTCAGCCCATAGAATGTCAAACAGGAAAATGTTATCCTTCACACAGAGTAAGCTTTGTTCTTTTCTGATACACCTAAGTATTCAGTGTTGAGAACCAGGGCTAAATGTCTATTCAATGCTGCAAATAGCAAACCTCTAGCTAGTTAGTGCATGGAATCAATGGATTCTTGATGCAATTTGTGTCAACAGCTCCCCCTACTGCACAGTGGCATAAATGGGGCAACCAGTTAGTCATTTAGGGTTTTTGGTTTTGTTTTTGTTTTTGAAAAGTGCTTTTAGCCACTTCCCACATAAAGGATACATTCCTGGTCACCAGGGAGGTTTTTTTTTTTTTTAATGAAATTTGTTTTCAGTTCTGCAGACAGTTTTATGGGTGAAGGCTCTCAAAGCTTACCTCATCATCCAACACAAACAAGGTACCTAGTGGTTTAACCATGTTCCTGTGGGTTCTGACTATCCTCTCTCTCTCTAATACTTTGCTGGGCCAACCCTCAACAAAGTCAGATGTACTTGAGAATTACTGGAGACATCAGATGCTGACCTCAAGTCACCCAAAGTCTCAAGGGGGTGGGGATTGTCTCTTTGGGCTCACCAGTTGGTCCAAGTATGATAGGAGCTGACCAAAGGTCAGGAATGTGGGCCTTCCAGGGAGTGCAGCTCCCTGACTTCTCCACAGCAGAGACCTTCTTTTTGCTATTGGAAATGGTTGAGTTCCAGCCCTGCATACATAAGCACCAAATGTTGCATTTTTCAAAAGAAAAAAACAACTAGTGCCAGTCCTGGGGCTTGACCTCAGGGCCTGTGTGCTGTCCCTAAGCCTTTTATTTTCTTCCCACTCCAGTCTGGTGCTCTACCACTCGAGCCATAGCTCCACTTCCTGAGAGTCTTATAGACTTTCCTGGGCTGGCTTTGAACTTTGATCCTCAGATCTCAGGCTCCTTGAGAAGCTAGGATCCTAAGCATGAGCCACCAGTGCCTAATACATTTCTTAATATTTTCAGCAGTCTGTCCTCTCAAGCCTCATTATCATTTTCTTCTCAGGATTGTTCAGTTTCTACCTTAGACCTGATGACACTCCCTATTCATGTAATGCTGTGTGAGAGGCATTGTCCCTTGAATGATCGCCATATCACAGAGTGTAAAGTCAGCGGTTCTCATGGAACAGACATTCTAGTTGGGGACACACACACACAACAGACCTCGAGGCAAATGAGTATTGTTGGGGTGTAACACTGAGTAAACATAGCTCAGAAGAGAGCAATGGTGTGTGTCAGCCTTTCTGGAAAACCTTCTTAATCTGCTCTATCTTCTTTCTCACCTTCAAAACTGACTGTCCACCCAATTACTTTTCCTTCTTCTTTGGCCCCCTGCTCAGCTCATCTTTGCCCAAGCTTTATCTTGCAAAGATTTGCAATTATACCTCCAATGAAAGGGCCTGTCTTTTATTTCCTTGTTTTGTTACAAGAGAGAAGAAGAGAAGGGAATAAAAAAATGTGTGTTGTGTGTGTGTGTGTGTGTGTGTGTGTGTGTGTGTGCGTGCACGCGCGCGCGCCAGTATTAGGACCTGAATTCAGGGCTTCACTGTCTGGCTTAACTTTTTGGCTCAAGGTGGGCATTCTTCTACTTGAGCCACCACTCCACTTTCAGCTTTTTTTTGATGGTTAATTGGGGATAAGCGTCTCATGGACTTTCCACTCTGGGCTGGCTTCAAACTGAAATCCTCAGATCTCAGCCTCCTGAGTAGCTAGGGATTACAGACATTACCACCTGTCCCCGGCGATGTCCCTCATAGTTGTGATGTCCTCAGACCTGCTGAGTTGCTGCGCTGTATGCTGGTGTTTCAGGCCACAATGAAGGCAGCTCAGCCTGTTCTACCCTCCCCACTGTTCTACTCCCCCTGAGTAGAAGATGAAAATGCAGGGTCCTGGCCAGGGCTAGAAAAGTCAATGCGGGCTGGGGATATAGCCTAGTGGCAAGAGTGCCTGCCTCGGATACACGAGGCCCTAGGTTCGATTCCCCAGCACCACATATACAGAAAACGGCCAGAAGCGGCGCTGTGGCTCAAGTGGCAGAGTGCTAGCCTTGAGCGGGAAGAAGCCAGGGACAGTGCTCAGGCCCTGAGTCCAAGGCCCAGGACTGGCCAAAAAAAAAAAAAGAAAAGTCAATGCCCGTTTCTAAGGACCTGTGGTCCCAAGCCACAGAGGACAGGCAAGAATTGCAAGCTCTGTGCTGGGATGCGTGGTACCTAGATCAGGGATGAATGTGAGGCCCCCTACTACGTTGGTAGCCAACGGTGCCCTGGCATGGATTGATGGGAAAGATCTGCTACCACTTGGTCCCATTCATCAGCCAACACCATGTATTACAGGCCTGGGCTCCACCTCTCTCAGGTCTATGTCCAGGTCTCTGCAGGGAGAAGGATGCATTGTTTCCTTCTGTCAATGTGATCCAGTGGGAAGGGAGGCTATGCAGGAGCAAATGGCCAGTGGGGAGGGGCTCCAGCAATGGAGAACCTGTCCTAAGGAGGTAGGGAGACAGCAGGAAGCAGAACCTCAGGTGAGGGGAGGCAACAAGCCCCCAGAGTGCACTGCACTGAGCTGTCAGGTGTCATGTCCAAACTGAAAGAGAAAATTCATCAAGCATTGCAATGCAGTTCTCTGACAGCCTTATTTAGCCCCCACGGGTGAAGCCCCTTTGAGTGCAGGGCCTTGCCTGGCTGCCTTGGTTGGAGACACAGGAAGCTGGCCTCAACCCTAGGAATTTTCAGACTGCTTTCTTCTGGGGTCTCTTTTGCCTCTGGGAAGCTCGGGGTGGGGGGTGGTGGAAAGTAACGACTTGTTTTGAAGAATCTTTGGCTTGCATAGTACATTCCTCCTTTTCTCTTGTCCTGATATACATCTTCCTTTGTTTTGTTTTGTTTTGTGCTGATGCTGGGCCTGGGTGTTGTCCCTTAGCTTTTTATTTTCTTCTGGCTTTTCCATTTTCTTTTGAAAAAAATATTATTATTGTTACTATTCAGGAGATATGCAAAGAGTCCCTTAGCTGATGCTCTACCACTTGAGCCACAGCTCCACTTCTGACTTTTTGGTGGCTAATTGGAGATAAAAGTCTCATGGACTTTCCTGCCTGGACCAGCCTCAAACCTCAAACCTCAGATCTCAGCCTCCTGAGTAGCTAGAGGTCCAGGCAGGAGTCACCAATACCCAGCTTGATTTTACATTGTTTGCTGCTTTCTTTTTCTTTTCTTTCTTTCTTTCTTTTTTTTTTTTGTATGCTGCAAGAACATAAAGTTGTCCTTTATAAAGGTGGTTCCAGACCCACTAAAGCTATCAAAGTCTGCAGATGCTGACTTCCCTTACAAAAAAAAAACCAAACACAACAGTTCAGTGGTTGCATATAACTTATGTATATCCCTTCTACACTTTAAAGTATCTTTACATTATTTTAGCACCAAATACAATGCTTCCCTTGTGTAGATTCAGGGTAGTACTTGGGGAGGTGGCAAATACAAGTCTTGATTTTGTGGAACTTTCTGGAATTTGTTTTGTTTTGTCTTACAATGTTGTTTTACTAAAGAAGCTTATAAAACATTAAAAGACAGGTAAAACACCAATAAAATATTTGTTTTATTTAAATTTATTTATTTATTTATTTGTTGCCAGTCCTGGGCCTTGGACTCAGGGCCTGAGTACTGTCCCTGGCTTCTTTTTGCTCAAGGCTAGCACTGTGCCACTTGAGCCACAGCGCCACTTCTGGCCATTTTCTATGTATGTGGTTCTGGGGAATTGAACCCAGGGCTTCATATATATGAGGCAAGTACTTTTGCCACTAGGCCATATTCCCAGCCCCTTAATTTTTAAATGGCTATTATAAAGGTGATGTATACAAAGGCAGTCTGGAATACTTTTTGACAAATATTTTCAAGCTGGAGTTAGTTGAGTCCTCCAGTGTAAAGCCACAGATATAGAGGGCAGGCTGTAATGTGAATAGCTTCAGAAAGACAGCTATCAATCCTCTGCCATATGGCTGACATGGGTTCTTATGTGAAAAGAATCCCGCCCCCCCCCCACCCAGTGGTAGGGATCAAACCATGTGTATGCTGGACAAGTGCTTTACCACCAAGCTACCTCCTCAGTTGAGAAATAAAAATTGTTTTTCGTGGGGCTGGGATTGTGGCCTAGTGGTAAAGTGCTCGCCTCGTATACATGAAGCCCTGGATTCGATTCCTCAGCACCACATATATAGAAAAAGCCAGAAGTGACAGTGTAGCTCAAGAGGTAGAGTGCTAGCCTTAAGCAAAAAGAAGCCAGGGACAGTGCTCAGGCCCTGAGTTCAAGCCCCAGGACTGGGGGGAAAAAAGTTTTTCTTGAAACTCTGCCTTAAATGTAAAGAAATCACTGCAGCACAAAGTACCTGTAGCACGTTAACTCCTCTATTTCACTCAAGGTTGGAAGATGCGGGATGAAAGATGTGCCTACTCACCATCCACGAGCTACGGGTGTGAAATTGTTCTCCAGTGCTGGTGGCTTTGCTTCATCTCAGCCTCCATAAACACACGATAGGCACAGTTGTCCAGGGTTCCCATAGCAACACTACACAGTTCCCAGAGCAGTAATCTATTACTGAATCACAAATTACCCCCGCTGAAAACAAGTGTTTATTATCTCTTAGTATCTGAGGGTCAGGACTCTGGGGCAGGTCAGCCCTGGGTGGTTCTGACTCAGGCTCTCTGGTGAGGCTGCAGTTAGGATCTTGGCTGGGCCAGAGTCCTACAGGGCTCAGTTAAGGCTGGAGGATCATGATGGCTCCTTCAGCCAGGCACTGGTGGCTCACACCTATAATCCTAGGTACTCAAGAGGCTGAGATCTGAGGATCACGGTTTGAAACCAGCCTGGGCAGGAAAGTCTGTGAGATTCCAATTAACCAGCATAAAGCCAGAACTACAAGTATGGTTCAAGTGGTAGAGTGCCAACTTTGAACCCCAAAAGACAATGAGAGCAAGAGGTCCTATGTTACCTTAGGTTAAAGCCCCAGTACTACTACTACTACTACTACTAAAAAATACTCGAACACATTTCCTTAGAATATTTCCTTTCTGGGAGGCCCAGAAATGGAGGGCAAAGGGTGAACAAATGCAGCAGTGGTACTGACTAGACACTATGTTGCAAGTGAACTGTACAACTATGGGTGGGGACAGGAGGGACAAACTGGAAGAGAGAAAAAGGGAAGGGGTGATATTGTCCAGAAAAATAATATACTCTCTACCCGATTTATGTAACTGTAACCCCTCTGCACATCACCTTTATAATAACAGTTAAAAATTTCAAAAAAAATACTTCCTTTCCAGTATTTTAACAGCATCCCTTTTGATGACTCTTCAAAATGAAACCAGCTTTGCAATACTTTCCATTGTTGGAAGAGAAAGGTAACTCAGTTTTTCCTTAGTTCAGATGCTTAAAACTGGGTTTGGGTTATGTTTTTCAGCTTTACTTTGCTATATACAACATCACAGATACTTTTTAGTGTTGTTGTCAAACCTGAGAACACTTTTTTTGAGTAGTGGCATTCATTAATCAGGGTGAAAGGAAGCACCTGAAAGGGGGAGAAGCTTGGAGCCTCGATTTCCCTGTAAGCAGGTATAGTGCTGTAGCCTGGAAAATGAGATACATGTGAAGATCTTTCACCATCTTTCTACTCCATTGCTTTAGGGAGAGCTGGAGATTCCTCATCCTCAACTCCAGCATCCTCCTCCAGCAGCCTCTCAGGCCTCTTGGAAGGCAACCATAAAAATGCACCTCTTGAGCCATGTGCTAGTTGTTCATACATGTAATCCTAGTTACTCTGGAGGCTGAGATCTGAAGATCCCGGTTCAAAGCCAGACCAGGCAGAAAAGTCTGTGACACTCTTATCTCCAATTAACCACCAAAAAGTTGCTGTGGCTCAAGTGGTAGAGCACTAGCCTTGAGCAAAATAAATAAATAAACAAATAAATAAGTAAGCCAAGCTCAGGGACAGTGCCCAGGCCTTGAGTTCAAGCCTCAGGATCGCACTCAAAACAAAGACAAAAACAAAACCCAACCAAACAAAAAACACTTCTTGTTAGGATGCAGCAGAAACACTGGGCTCTGGGAAAAAGCTCTGGGTTTGAATCCTGCCTTTGCCACTTACCAACCATGTGACCTTGGGCAAATTATCTAATTTCTCTGTGACTGTGTTGTCTAGCAATTTTCCTAACATAAAGGTTTTTGTTGTTGCTGCTTTGTTTTGTTTGGTGCTGGAACTAGGCTTTGAATTTACAGCCTGAGCACTGTCCCTGGGTTTTGTTGTTGTTTTCTTTTTCCCTCAAGGCTAGTGCTCTACCATTTGAGCTACAGCTTCATTTCCTGCTTTTTTACTGTTTAATTAGAGATTAAGAGTCCCACAGACTTTCCTGCTTGGGCTGGTTTTGAACTGCATTCCTCAGATCTCAGCCTCTTGAATAGCTAGGAGTACAGGCATGAGCCATCAGCACCCAGCCCTACAGTATTTTTTATTTGGGTTCCTGAAGGAGTTACTGATGAATCAGATTGGACACTATCCAATGTCTGTGAGCATTGTACGCTCTTTGTTCTCTGTGGCCTGAAGGAATTGCAAATCAAATTGGACTTGAATCAAATGTGGCCTAAAGACCCAGACAGTAAAATAGCCCATGATGCAAAGACATATTAAAAGCCACAGCTATTAGCACTGGAAAGTGAAGGCCCAGACTGACATTGAACTTACTACATTTACAGTTTGGGCCTCAGTGTCTTCATCTGCAGAAAGGCACAGCTAACTCTTTGGGAAGGGCCTGGAAACAAATGAGTTTCAACCTGCAAATCTTGGAGACTTCATAGACAGGTAGACCCATCAGAGGGTTGAAGGGAACCCCATGGGGCCCAACCCGTTCTCCTTGGAGAACTTTTGGGAAGCTTTGAAGTGCTGCCAGGACTGGGGAGTCTACTCTCGTCCCGGAGGTGCACTCACTTGTAATTTACTCCTCCATGTGGGCTCGGGGGCCCACTCTCATAAATACAGCACCCACCCAGCCCTGCCTGAGAGGAGATAGACACACTGGGAGGCCCGCAGGGAGGAATCACTGAGTTAGGAAGGTCTCCAGGAGTGACGGATCTAACAACATAGGCTGACACTCCTGAGTTTCTCTCCTTAAAAGCATAAATATTTGCAACTAAGATCATACACACTCCCTCGCCATAAAATCAATGAAACCACAAGGAAAATGATCTCCTGCATGACTGCCCCACAGACATCCCAGGAGCCTTGCTCCTCCCCCTGAAGCAACTGCACAGAAGCCCAGGACTGGAGCATGCAAGCACTGCTGTTGAGAACGGGAGGCGAAGAGGCCAGCAGGTGGGTTAGACATGTGTCTACCTCCTTTTATTTGCAGAATTGAGAGCAGAGACTATGGTGTGATGGATCAGTGTGTTTGGAATCAGAGACCCAGGCTCTGGTCCCCTTCAATGACTGGCTGAGGGTCTTTGGTCAAAGGTGATCCTCTCTCGATTTTTGTAAATCCAGTTAAGGAGAATAATAATGCAAATTCTACATGCTTTCGTGGGGAGGCAGCCACAGCAAAAGCTATCTGCCTGGCAAATGTTTTGTAAACCATAAAGATCTTGATAAATAGCAGATTCTACTATGAAGACAAAAAAAAAAAAGCAGCGCCTTTAGTGAAGATGTACCTAGTATTTGCAGGTTTAGTTCAGTTGGGGAAGGAAATTCTCTCAGAAAACTCAGGCCTGATGAATAAGAGGAAGCCTATCATAAAATGAATTGGTGGGAGAGGCATTCCAGGAAGAAGCAAACATTGGATAGGTTTAAATACCAACAAAAAGGTCAGTGCTGGGGTTGGAGGCATGGCTCAGTTGGTAGAGTACTAGCCAATGAGTAAAAGCAGCAGGTACCAAGTTCCATTCCCGGTCTTGGACCTAGAAAAATAAAAAAGCCAGTGCAGCTGAAGAATGATGGCCAAGATGACATGTGGTACAAGATGATTCTTACCTATGTGAGATCAAAGAAAAGGGAAGCAAACTGAGCTTGCCAGAGACAGTGGTGCAGGACCTTCCAAGATCTGAGAGAAAATATTTTCAGAGCCAGAATTCTGTACCCATGTACCCAGCTAGATGATCAATCAAGAGTAAAGTTGGAAGTGACACATGACTGTAATCCCAACCCTCAGGAGAGAGGTTGCAAATTCAAGGCTACATGGCAAAACTGCCGGGGGATGGGGGGGAAGTAAGGGCAGAGTAAAGACAGTTCTACAAGTCAGCAACTTTACCCACAAATCAACTTTTTAAAAGGGATTTTTAAAATGTGGAAACCCAGTCCAATAAGCCAAGGGTAGGAAGAGGAAGACCGGATGTGGGAAGTCAGTGAAGGAAGTGTTACCATGGCAATACACCCATCTTCCCCCTCAGCGGCTTAGACCGCAGCAGCTTCGGATTATGTTTTTTAGTGGTTTTAGCTTCTATTCCTGTCCTGGAACAGTACTGGGATTAGAACTCAGAGCCTGAACTCTATGCCTTACCTCTTTCATTCAAGGCTAATGCTGTACCACTTGAACCACAGCTCCACTTCTGAGTTTTGGGTGGTTAATTAGAGATAAGAGTTTCACAGACTTTCCTTCCCAGGCTGGCTTCAAACCTTGATGCATAGATTTCAGCCTCCTGAGTAACTAGGAGTACAGGTGTGAGCCACTGACACTCGGCTCTTACCTTCTTCTTCTACCTTAGAATAGAAACTCTGCACCAACCATTTTGTCTCTGACAGGAAATGCTGCCTCCTTTTCTTCTCAGTTAGATCCCTGCCTGCATTGCCAGGCTCATTATCTCAGGAAAACTCCCTTAGCCGCTGGGGCATCTGCTGGGCCTCCACAGCTTACCTGGTGCTGACACAGCTCTGTTTATTTTTTTTTTTTTTAATTAAAAATTAAGAATTTATTTTAAAGTTTTCATATTTTTAGAAATAAAAAGTTTAAAAAACAAAAACTTTGCAGAAATGGTAATTTTGTTATATCCTAATTGTCTAGGTGTTCTGTAAATTAATATAAAAATATATTCTCAAATCTTTATAGAACAAAAAGAAAACCACATTAATCATTTAGATACTTTTGAATTTTCTTTACTCCTCCTACAGTTGAACTCATATAAAACTGATTTACACTCTGAAGTACAAATCTCCAGACGCCAAGTAATCACCCAATTTTGTTACGTGTAAACTTGATATACAAATTAAACACTGTAATTACGTGCAAAGTTGTTGTAAAAATGTACAAAAGTACATAGACTTTGGGGGAATTATATACTTCTCTTTTTTAGGCATAAGTCTTTGAAGAACTGTGAGGTGAATTTGCCAGTAATCTCAGAAATCCCAGCCAGGACAGGATCCTTCCTTTCTTTTTCTTCCAGGTGGTTACTATCTTGAGGAAGGCTGATGTAGTAAGAGAAAGCACAGACCCACAACCCAAGTTAATTGTCAACTAAAGACACCACCTCTGATGTGGATGGTTTCATTCAATCCATGTTCTACCAACTTGATATCTTCTAGATCATCTTTTATGATGCTAATCAAGTGGCTAAGACCTTCCTGTTGTTGTTTCAAATGCTGCTTGATTTCTCGTAACAGATCTGCATCTACATAATACCTCTCTTCAGATTTGACTGCTCCAAAATGATTCTGCATCCTGATCTGGGACATCAGTTCATTTAGTCGGCCCTTGAACTGAGTCGGTGCATTCAGTTCACACTGAATTGTGTCTAGCTGAACCCGCAGCTGCTCCTCATCAGCTTGGATGGCATAGCCGCTCTTTCTTTGAATTTCCTGTTTGATGAGTACCTGTAAAGTTCTATGGGACAGATCCATGAGTTTCCTTTTGTACTGTGCAATTTTGGCCATGGTTGTAGTCTGATTCTTTTGTAATTCACTAATATCTTCAGATATGATATCTAATCTGGTCTGATGCTGCTTAGTCATCTGATCTTGAACCTTCAGTCTCCGTAGCAGTTCTTTGAAACCCACCATGGGTACAGGGATTAACTTTTCAGAATCAGGGTTATCCACCTTGGCTTGTTCCCAAATGATAGGATCAACACCAGCAGGAGGATTCTGTAAAAGCTGTTTGATCTGTGCAGGAGAGAGTTCTGTTCTTGTCATAGAAAGTGTGACACCAAGTTGCTGCAACTGGGTTTTTATATTGGCTTGTTCAAAATGGGCATAGAGTGTTGTAGCTGGGACTCTTCTTGAGGTACCATTAGGAGAACGCTCAACAACATAAATGACAACTTCTGTCTGATCATCTGGCAGTGTTTTCATGCCCTCTACATTTACAGTAAGGGTCTGGTTTCCGCCCAAAACTTTATGAAGTGATTCTACCAACTGCTGTTGTTGATTTCGAATATCTGCTTCTTTTTTGTTGAAAACTAAAACCACTAGACCATCTTCATCTTTATTATTGGGCATACAACTATAACCTACAGCCTTAAATCGGCAAAAGGGATTTTCTTGTGTAAATTCCACTGGAGGAATATTGTTGTTGAAATATCCTTTTCCTGTTCCCCAAAAGGCTTGCAGTTGATTCCATTTTGCCAAAATAGCATCTCTCTCATCTCCCAATAATGTTGGAGCAGAAAGAGCACTTGCAGTATTTATTAGTTGGTTGGACTGGGTAGGAGCTTGTGTAGGTTGACTGAAAAGACCACCTAACGTAGTTTGCTGCTGTTGCTGCTGCTGTGTATTGAATCCTCCAAATCCCAAGCCAGTTCCCAAACCAGTACCTAAACCAGTACTAGTTCCTGTTGCTGTGCCAAAACCAGTACCAAATCCAAAACCTTTGTTCTGAGTGCCACTGAAGAGTCCAGTAGTGCCTGTATTTGTTGGGGCAGAAAAGCTGAATGCAGAACCTGCACTGGTCGATGTCGTCCCAAATCCTCCAAACCCTCCCGCAGGCGCCGCGGTGGCCGCGGCGGTGCCGGCCGTGCCCGAGGGAGTCCCGAAGTTGAAGGCCATGTCGCGGGAGCAGCCGAGGCCGAGGACCGACGCGCTGCTCCCGCGACCACAGCTCTGTTTATTGATCTCTTTATCTTCTTGAGATGAGGGGCTGCATTTTAAGTGTTGCCATTTCTGTAATGGCTCACTTGCAAAATGATTTGGCACTGATGTCTGCAGCACCTGATGCAGGAAAGGTGCTCCACAATGTGGGGGGGGGAGGGTGAATCTGTGCAAATTGGCACATCCTGGGACAGGAAGCTGTGAGGGAGGGAAGTAGTGACTCACTTCCATCCATCCTCATGCCACCGTCCCTTATACAGTTGGGGTGTTTCGTTAGGACAGTTTTGCCTCTGAGAAAATGCAGCTCCCCGCCCCTTCCTATTTAGCCATGTATTGACTAAAGGAATTCAGAAAGTCTCACAGAGCAAAAAGATCTAAACTACTTTATGGTCTGGCCATCTTCGTGAGACTATCAAACAAGGTATTAATTTAGGACCCAAATTTTCCTAAGCATATTAATATATGACTAATATATATAAAGGCTTTGGGCTTAATCCAAATCAAGAATTCAATATATATCCTAAAAAATTAAGAAAAGTGAGGGAAGGTCTGGGTTGGGAGGGATGTGTGAGAACGTTGGAAGATGTGACATTGATCAAGATGCATTATATATATTCATATACGGCTTTTAAAAATGGCAACTCCTAGTCAGGTACTGGTGGCTCACACTTGTAATCCTAGCTACTCAGGAGGCTCAGCTGTGAAGACTGAAGTTCAAAGCCAGCTCAAGAAGTCTGTGAGATTCTTATCTCCAATTAACCACCCCAAAAAGCTAAAAAAAATGGAGCAGTGGCTCAAGTGGTAGCGCATTAGTCTGTATAAGAAATGAATGGACAGAAGCACCGAGGTATTCTGCCATGTGTCCCCTGCAGAGAGAAAGAAAGAGGATCATTATGGAGTGGTTGAGACTAAATCCTCTAACCCTCAGGCCACTTCTCTCAGTAGAGTCACTGGGTATCAGTGGGATCTGACTGGTAAATGACCTAGAGGAATGTTTCAGAACTGAGCTTTGCTCTTGTGTGGAAGGGTGGGGATGGAGGTGAGCTACTTCCCTTCTTTCTTCTGCCTTCTCCTCATATTGTCACCCAGGGACACAATTGTCCCATAGACAATTGGATCCTTGGGTTGTAAAGATGGGACAGCCAGGCTCTAGACCGCACACCCAGTGTGTCGCTGATTGGGGTTGCAGTGCTGTGAAAAACGAGAGCTTTTTCCTATATGCCGGAAAGAAAGTCCCTTCCTAGAGAGCCAACTGGTCAAGTTCAGGAGACTGGCCAATGCATATGAAGAAAGAGAACTCGGAACATAAGGGAAAGCTTTTGTTTTGCTTGTTTTCTTCATAAAGTATTGAACTTGAGTCTGGCCAAGGGATGTCAGCTATGGGCAAGAGGTGTGATGCCATGCATTATCTGGACGCCATTTAAATTCTGATCAATGTGAAGCTTTTCTTATACACGACATTCTATCTATGCTATTCTCAGTCAAATTGAGCACTGAGCTTGTAGGGCTCGAGCTAATGTAGGGCACATAAGGTAAAGTCACATTAGCCATTGCCAAAAAAAGCAAGAGAATTTGCTGGTGCATTTGAGAATTTGCCTTGATTACATAAAAGATGTGCTCTTGACAAGAAATATGCCATGGGATGAACCAGAGGCCAGAGAGCATAAAGGCTTTTGGAACCTAAAGACAATGTCACATAATAGGTGTGCTTGTAATAATTGCTAGCTTATTTCATGTCGC
Source organism: Perognathus longimembris pacificus (assembly GCF_023159225.1). Classification (NCBI taxonomy): domain Eukaryota; kingdom Metazoa; phylum Chordata; class Mammalia; order Rodentia; family Heteromyidae; genus Perognathus; species Perognathus longimembris. The sequence continues at coordinate 24,483,636 of NC_063177.1, read as the reverse complement.
TCTGAGTCTTTTTCTTTTTTTTTTTTTTGCCAGTCCTGGGCCTTGGACTCAGGGCCTGAGCACTGTCCCTGGCTTCTTCCCGCTCAAGGCTAGCACTCTGCCACTTGAGCCACAGCGCCGCTTCTGGCCGTTTTCTGTATATGTGGTGCTGGGGAATCGAACCTAGGGCCTCGTGTATCCGAGGCAGGCACTCTTGCCACTAGGCTATATCCCCAGCCCCTCTGAGTCTTTTTCAAACATGGCATTTGCAAACACTGACAGTTTCTTCTGCCCTAAAGTCCGCCCCTCCCCCCTTTATCTGTTTTTGTTTGTTTTGCGTGAATGTGCTGGTACTGGGGCTTGAACTCAGGGCCTTGTGTTCTTGCTTGGCCTTTTCACTCAAGGCTAGTGGGCTACCACTTGAGCCACACCTCCAGTTCTAAAGTCCCCCTTGATGGGGGTTTGTCAGATAAAAGATGGCTCACCCAATTTAATTAGAATTTCATATAAATGAGCAACTTCTTCGTATAAGTTTTCCTCATACGATATTTTATCTGAAATTCTTTTTTTTTTTTTTTTTTTGGCCAGTCCTGGGCCTTGGACTCAGGGCCTGAGCACTGTCCCTGGCTTCTTCCAGCTCAAGGCTAGCACTCTGCCACTTGAGCCACAGCGCCGCTTCTGGCCGTTTTCTGTATATGTGGTGCTGGGGAATCAAACCTAGGGCCTCGTGTATCCGAGGCAGGCACTCTTGCCACTAGGCTATATCCCCAGCCCTTTATCTGAAATTCTAATTTAATTTGCTGAATTTGGTGACTCCTCTGATGACTCACTTCTAGTCACTGCCAAGTGACAAATGCCGCTCCCTGCAATGCCGAGGTTTTGTCCTGTGCACCATCTAGTGGTGACATGTGTGAAAAAGCAGGAGCACAGGAGACCTAAGAAAGAAACCTGAATTAGCAGCCCGACAAAGCAGAAGAGAAATATTATGCTTAACTTGAAAATAAAAATAAGTAAAACTGGCTTCTAGTGCATCACACCTGTAATCCTAGAAGGATGAGATCAGCTTTGAAGCCTTCCTGCACAGGACAGTACGTATGACTCTTCTAGCAAAAAGCCAGAAGTGGAGGTAGTTCAAGTGGTAGAGTGATAGATTTGAGTGGTAAAAAGCTAAGAGACGGTACCCCCCTCTTCTCTCTCTCTCTCTCTCTCTCTCTCTCTCTCTCTCTGTCTCACACACACACACACACACACACACACATCACACATCACACATCAATCTTAGGTTGTCCAGGGAATATTTGAAATCTCTTGTAGGTCACCAAGTGTGCGAATAGCAACCATCTGTGGCTGAGGCCTTCTATTCCTCTATTAACATGTAAATATGTAGTTGTGTAGTAACACAACCTTGACCTTGATCTATTATGGTTCCTACTGTTCCTAGTGGTTTTACAGTAAGCCTGAGGCATCCTATAGTATCTACCAAATACAGTGTCAGGCACTTTAATGAAACACAAGCTGAGCTTGGGGAAGACAGAAGCAGCAAGTATTTCCTGTTGGCTCTCTTGCCAGGGCAGACGGGGATCTGTGCCAAAGGAATTATCATTCCATTGTCTCTAGCTACTCATTGGAATTAACTTGGGTGCTAAATGCACCAGTGTCTGGGCATTACCATCAGAATTATGATTTCATTGATATGCAGTGGTGCTGAGACTTAATTTCTCTTCTCTTGGCTTCTCTTCTCTCTTTCCTTCCCCTATTTCCCCTTCCTCTTTCTCCCTTCCTCTCCCCTCCCCTTCTGTGTTCTCTTCTCCTTCTCTTCTTTCCCCTTTCTTCTCTCCTCTCTTTTTTTAAGTTTTCAAGAAGACTGTAAAATAAAACCAGGCTTGTTTCCTCATGCTGGTTGAAGTGGCACAAACTGAGAAGAGGCATGCTCTTTGAGCAAGTTGCTTTATTTCCCCGAGTCTCAGCTTTCTCCTTTGTTAAACAGATAGAATGTAAGCAACATGCTAGGGTCCTCAGGTCGATTAAGAGTGGTAACTCATGCATGCATTTAGCCTGCCATTAGCACATGCTAACCTGTTCCCATATGCACACCACCCAGGCATAGAGCTAGAGTCCTACCACTCTGGAGGAGAAAATCCAGATGTGGGGTGAGCTTCAACACCTGGACACTGGGCCAGTCTTGTCACAGGAGAGGAAAGGGACATTGAAGTCCTACCAGGTTCTTGGCCCTATACGAATGAGCCTTAAAAGGGCCTTGTCTATGAAGGCAGGTCTTTAGTGAATTATAATCATTTTTTATAAAAAGTAAAGTTCTGCCTATAAAAGTGGAAAGTCTAAACCAGGCACCAGTGGTTTGTGCCTATAATCATAGATACTCAGGAGGATGAGATCTTAGGATCACAGTTCAAAGCCAGTCCAGGCCAAAAAAAAAAAAAAAGTCTGTGAGACTCTTATCTCCAATTAACCACCAAAAACCCAGAAGTGGAGCTGTGGCTAAAGTGGTAGAGCAGTAGCCTTGAACAAAAAAGCAGAGACAGTACCAAGACCCTGAGTTCAAGCCCCAGGATGGGGTAGCTTGTGTGTGTATGCACACATATGTGTACACACATGCATGTACATATGCACATACACAAACATACATGCACACATGCGTGTGCAGGCAGGAAATGTAGAATTTATGACACAATATAAAAATGGAAATGGAAATCACTTCATCCCGGAGAGAGCCATTATTAATATTTTGTAGTATTTGTTTCTAGAATTCTTCACTTTGTAGTGTCTGCTTCACCAAACTGACACTATTTTGTATATGATTTTGTAAACTGATTTTAAGTCAAGCACTGGAGCTTGAACTCAGGGCCTTGTGGGTTCCCTTAGCTTTTTAGCTCACGGCCTGCACTCTACCACTTGAGCCACAGCTCCACTTCCGGCTTTTTGCTGGTAAGAGTCTCACAGATTTGTCTGCCCAGGCTGGCTTTGAATCATGATCCTCAGATCTCAGCCTCCTGGGTAGCTAGGATTATAGGTGTGAGCCACCAGTGCCTGGCTAGTTTTCATTCTTTCTGGAGTCTTATTGATGAAGTAAAAGGCTCTATCTGAAGATCTGAGGCGATCCTCTTGGATGAGCACAGAAGCAGCCAACCATTTCTGGGTTTACTAGAGGTACACCAACCTAGATATCAAGACCGTCAGAGCCAGTCTGTTTCTTGTGTTCCAGGACCCCACGTGATGTCATGAGGTCACCTCCTTTGGGAAGCCTGAGGTGCCCTGCCTCTGCCCAGTCTATGAACAATGCTGTCTGGGTTCCCCTTACCTTTCCCACGTGCCTTTGCTCTCCCTCTCAACCCACTGTGCCCGCCAAGGCAAGGTGTAGTGTGTGTATGGGGGGGTGGGGGTGAGGTGAGGTGTGGCGCATGTGCACACATGCCCACCACCTTCTCTGGACCAGGACCTCCAAGGCCAGAGAAGAGTAGGTCTGGATCAGATCAAACTTCCTTGGTGAGTGTGGAGTTACCCAAGAGGACGTGCCCTCATGGGGTGGGCAGCAGGGCTGGGAGGAGCCACCGGGAACGTAGCATCGCATAGACAAGTCTCCGGAGAGCTTTGAAGAGCTCTACAATGTCGGGATGCTGTAGAGCTGGTCCACATCACAGCCTGTGAGGATTTTTTTTTCTGAACACTTGGAAAGTTAGTGTCTCCTCAGTGACCCCCCCGCCCCAGTACCTGTACACACAATGCCTTCATTCGATGAAGGAGAGACCAGGCACCCTTCTGGATGCTAGAATGCCAGGATGAACAAAATAGCCATGGCTCCTGTCCCTTGCCACTTACAGGGGGCAGGGCATGGCTTACAGTCACCTAGACTGGATGAAGGTGTCCCGAGTCCACTGTGAGCTCCTTGAGGCTAGAAATCAGTTATACTGACTTTCTAAATCCTTCGTTTATGTCATTTGAAAATTTACTGTTTCTATTGCATAAAACACCGCCCCTTTAAAGTATTGGTGTCAGCATGTTGGCAAGGCTGCACAACCAGCACTAGTTACAGGATATTTCAGGATATTCTCATCACCCCATCAAGGAAACCCTATACCCAGGAATTCTCACTCTCTATTCCCCCTTCTGGTAGTCACTGATCTGCTTTGCATTCAATGGATTTATTTGCCTCTGGACATCTCATGGAAACAGAGCCATGCAACATGTGGTCTTTTGTCTCTGACTTATTCCACTTTGGATACTATTCCTTGGTTCTTCCACATTGTAGCATATGTCAATACTTAATTTCTTTTTGTAGTCAAATAATGTTCCACTGTATGGACATACCACAGTTTATCAGTTGTTGGATGGTTACAGTTAAGTTCCTTCTTCCTTTTAGTTTTCTGCATATGGATGCGCAGTTTTCCCAACACCAGTTATTGAAGAGTCTATCTCTCCCCCACCCCCACATCATTTATCTTTGGCTTCCTTATCAAATATCAGATAAGAGTACATATATTTCTGGGACTTCTAGTCTGTTCCATTAATCTCCAGGTCTATTTTTGTGCTAATACCAAACTGCTTTTGTTCTTATAGCTCTGTAGGAGAGCTTGAGGTCTGGGATTATGATACCACCCACATTGCTTCTGTTGTTGTTTGTTTGCCTAGAATTGCCTTGGCTATTTGAGGTCTTTTGTCATTCCATATGAATTTTTGGATTATCCCTATGAGATTGGTCAACTGCAAGGCGTCTTCCCACTATGTAGTTTAGGTTCAAAGAAATGCATCCAAATTCCCTTAATGTCCAGGGAACCCTCCTGTTAGTCCCCCCTTTTCTTCTTCTTTTTTTTTTTTTTTGCCAGTCCTGGGCCTTGGACTCAGGGCCTGAGCCCTGGCTTCTTCCCGCTCAAGGCTAGCACTCTGCCACCTGAGCCACAGCACCCCTTCTGGCTGTTTTCCATATATGTGGTGCTGGGGAATCGAACCGAGAGCTTTATGTGTAGAAGGCAAGCACTCTTGCCACTAGGCCATATTCCCATCCCCTCCCCCTTTTCTTCTGTAGTGGTCCAGCCATGCAAGGTAGACACAAGCCCCACCCCTGACCCATCTCAACTCCTTCCTGGTAGGCAAATACACAAAGAACACAGGCCCTGGATCTTTGTAGTGTGGACCCCACCTCAAGAGCCCCCAGGGAGCCTGCCAGGACCCCAGTTGTAGCTGTCCCCACACTCCTGCTGACACAGCAATAACCAGGGTCACAGGCAGATCTATGCCGCACACCGCACTGGAGACTCTTTTCACCCCCAAAGGGGGCTGTTTTGGTTCAGCAACTCCCAAGGCTTGACTAAGTTAATCACTGATGACAGAGATTAATTTATAACTGGACAGCAGACAAGATAATTCAGGCCTTGGCAGGGTGGCACTGAACTGTGGCGCAAGGCATGGCTCAGAAGATACCTGGGTGTGTCTCGATGCCAAGGCTGGGAACTGCGCATCTGCGTTGTTTCTGCAATGGCTGGGGACTCCCCTCCCCTACCTCCTGCACATCTGTTTGTCATAGAAGACCTATCCAGGCCACAGCCAAGCCCCTCAGGAAAGTCTGGTTAGGAGGTGCACCTGTGTGCTAACCCAGCCGAGACATGCCAGTCAGACTGGAGGCAAGGAGGGAAGAGGAGGAGGAGAATGGAATCAAAAGATGTAGAAGAGCTGGGCACTGGTGGCTAATGCCTACAATCCTATGGTTCAAAGCCAGATGGTGCAGGGAAGTCCGTGAGACTCTTATCTTCAATTAACCACCAGAAAAACCAGAAGTGGCTCTATGGCTCAAAGTGGTAGAGCACTAGCCTTGAGCAAAAGAGCTCAGGGTTAGTGCCCCTGAATTCAAGCCCCACAACACCCCCCCCAAAAAAAGTGTGGGAGAATGAAGGAGGGATGGGAGCTTAGGCTGAGAAAAGGTTCCTACAGCTTGAGTCAGCCAGGGAGTCAAGACTTTGGGGATCTGCCCTCCCATTGTGCATTCATGGCCCCTATCTCTCCACTCCCAGCTCCTTCCTTCTGGACTCCCCTCAAAAAGATGGAATTGCTGTGTGGGCCCTTCTGGGGCTTCATCTTTATGCCCAGGATAAGCCTTGATGCTTTCATATTGAATCAAATGACTCTTCTGGTCATACTGCCTTGGACAGGGGGCACTGGGGATTTGAGGCCCTTGATCAACATCATGGCTTCCCAGATAAGTGTCTCCCCACATGCACTCCACCTCTCAGCCTTCTTTCCTGCTCTTGGCACAGACCTTTGGGAAAGGCTGTGTTGGTAAGAGAAGACCCTTTACTCCATGCTGGGGCCTCCTGCTAACCTACTCAGTGGGCCTGGAGGATTCCAAAGGGGCTTCCCTCCATTGGAACTGACAGAACCTTGGTTGTATATTGTGGCCAGCAGAGTACAAGATTGATTCTGTGTGTGTGTGTGTGTGTGTGTGTGTGCGTGCGCGTGTGCCTGTCCTGTGGATTGAACTCAGCACCTGCATGCTATCCCTGAGCATTTAATTTTTGCTAATGGCCAGCACTCCACCACTAGCGCTGGACTACTTGAGCCACAGCTCCACTTCTGGCTTTTTTGGTAGTTTACTGGAGATAAAGAGGCTCACAGATTTTCTTTCCCCCGGCTGGCTTCAAAGCATGATCCTCAGATATCAGCCTCCTGAGTAGCTAGAATTACAGGTGTGAACCACCAGTGCCTGGCTTGATTTTTGAAGCTCCTACTCACACTTTTGGACCTGCTTTTCTCAGCCAAGAATCCTTGGGCAGTGTACAACTTGGAAAACCTTCTGTGGGATCCCTGCATCCATCTCTTCTTGAACAGAACATTCTGGGTTCTTGGCTGTCCCTCACAGCTAAAGGATCCCTTTATACTTCAAGGACAGAATTACATCTTCCATGGGCATAAATCTGTTTGGACATTTATAGAGGGATTTACATGTATTTTTGGAAGAACTGGGTGTTTTCCTTATCTAAATTGAAAGGATGATTCTTTTAAATATGATCCAAGAGAGCCCTTTCATATGGTAATTCACACACAGGCTGGCTGATAAGCCCCAGACTTGGCATGTGCTTCAAAGCAGAAAGTGGATTTAGATGAGGAACAGGGATTTTTTTTTTTCATCTGATTTGCTTTTAGCCATTGACACTGGGATAAATTTGCATTCTGAATGTCATTAAGTCTCAAAGACCTGGGAGAACCAGATTTAAAAAAAAAAAAAAAAGTCCTATATGTGGCACCTGGAAAGGGTAGAGGAAGCATTGGTACATTTGGCAGCTAGGAAAAGAATTGTCTGGGGAGGACAGTGCTAATCACACACTCACAAATCAGAGCCTGGAGCCGGAGTGGCCTTTGAGAAGCACCTCCTCTGATCCTGCCATGTATACCAGTGGGGAAGCTGAAGCTGGAAGGGACAGAGCAGATTGGCTTAGGTTTCACAGTGAGTGGCAGAGCTAAGCTGACAGGTACCTAACAGATGCTGTCTTTTGAGCCTAAACCTGGTGCTGGAAGCTCCCCCACGGAGAAGGGCCAAGTGGGGTCACCACGCCAACAGTGTCCCTTCAGCAGGTAGGGGTGCACCATTCCCAGCCCAGCACTGGAAGTGGCAAGAGGAAGATGGAAACTGGTCTCAAGGATGCAGGAAAAGACACAAGGAGGTCGCGTGCCCTATCTCTGATCCATGAGTGACTGGAAGAATTTGTTTTGGGATGTTAAAGGGCTAGATGTCAAAGCAACATCCTCCCTTGCTTATCTTCCTTTTCTATTCTCTCTCTCTCTCTCTTAAATAGTACTGGGGTTTGAACACAAGGCCTTGTGCTTGTTAGGCAAGCTCTTTACCACTTGGGCCATGCCCACAACCCTATTTGCTTTAGGTTATTTTTCAGATAGTGTCTCCCACAATTGTGCCTCAGACTTAGATCCTCCTCCCTATGCCTCCCACTCAGCTGTGACTGCAGGCCTACATCATGATAGCCTATGAGGTTCCATGTCTGTCATGTCTGATATCTGGAGATGCGTATCCAATAGTGAGGCCTATTCAGTGGGTGCCCAGCAAGTGGTAGCCGCTCTGAGCAGATATCCTGTTAAAGAAGGGGACAGGATGCGTGCTATCTGCAGTAATCCTGTCCTTGGTGCTTTCCAAGGTAGGATCCTCTCCCATTTCACAGATGAGCACACCGAGGATACACGTTCTGCTTTTGTCCAAAGTTGCTGAGCTGGAAAGCAGCAAAACCTGGCACTTCTGGTTCTGTGCGTTTTCACAGTGCCCTACCAGCTTCTCCACACTTGACTTTGATTTTCCTTCCTCCCCAGAGGGCCCACAGACACATTTAAATACATGTGAGGTCCTTCAGTATTAGCTCTGCCTATGGAAGACAAATGCGCTGGTGGCTCAAGCATTTGAGAATGTTGGAAATAGCAGGCCCTTTCCCACAGCAGTGAACCAGGGGAGGGGCATCTGGGGACCACACCCAACTCCGTGTGAATTTTACTCCAAAACCGATTTCCCATAGGTAGGCCACAGCATAACAATGCTCCTATTCAAGCTTTGAAAGCAGCACAAGAATCAGGCTTGTGGCTCAGTGGTAGAGTAGGCACTTGGTTCAATTCCTAGCATGGCAAACAAGTCAAGGAGTCTATGATTCTATTATCTCCAATTAACCAGCAAAAGAAGCTGGAAGTGGGGGTGTGGCTCAACTGTTGGAGTCCCAGTCTTGAGCAAATAAGCTAAGTTGAAAGGGCAAAGCCCTGAGTTCAAGTCCCAGCACCAACACACAAAAAAAAAAACCAAAAAGCCATTTGGAAGGGTAAAAGATTATAAAATGCATCCCATAATTCACAGAACAACTTTAACCTACATAAACAGAGGCCTGGTTTTAAAAAAAAATTCTTTTTAGTTTGCTAGGCACTGTTGACTCATGCCTGCAATTGTAGCACCAAAGTCAGTGAGACTCTTACCTCCAATTAAGCACCAGAAAACCAGAAATGGTGCTGTGGCGCAAAGTATTACCCTTGAACGAAAGAGCTCAGGGATGACACCCAGACTCCAAGTTCAAGCCCCACAACCAACGATTTTTAGCTTTACATATATCAAAAACATGCAAGTCTTCAAACACCTCCAGGGTCACTTAATTTGCATTTGCGCCAATGAACAACTCTGAAATAAATGAAAAAGTATGGTCAAGGCTGATCGCACACAAAGGTTTCCATATGCGCTCAACTCAGCAGATTCAGTCGTGACCCCTACTGAGTGTGGACTCTGAACGGCCCAAGCATTCTCTACGCTCAATGACCATTCTGCACAATGAATTCATCTGTGTAATTGTGCTTAGCTGTCCCAAGATTAACTCTGTGTTTGCATGAAGATCAAAATGCTTACTTTCAGAAGTTTGGTTTTCTCCAATTTCTGTCTTATCTAGGGAGGTATTTGTGCTTGGAATTTCCTGGGCTTTTTTCTTTCTTTTTTAAAATCCCTTATAGGGATTGAGAATGTAAAGGTAAAAACAAGGCTAGGGCGCCTTACTTCTTATTGTTTTTGTTTTGAAACCAGCCATTGGCATTTATTCTTCACTGTTGTAGCATTCTCTTGTCAAAGGCGACCCAAACAGAGATCTTAAAGTGGGTAATTGCATTCTTGCTTAGCCCCGCCCCTGAACACAGATTCTAGTTAGACTATGACCTAAATTCTGTGTTATTAATTTTCCTTTTCATAGCTGGGCACTGTGGCAAATGCTTGTAATCTCTGCACTTGGAAGGCTGAAGCAGAAGATTTGCATATTTGAAGCTAGCTTGGGCTATGGAATGAGACCCTGTCTCAAAAATTACTACCAAGTTATGATCTACATTTGTAAAGGGTACATAGCTGAAGCCCACAGTTTGGTAAACGTTCATATAGGCATATTCTTTTGCTTCACATTTTATTATTATTATGTGTATGCTGCTCCTGGGACTTGAACTCGGGTCTGGGTCTGAATTTTTGTGCTCAAGGCTAGCACTCTACCACTTGAACCACATCTCACGTCTGGCTCTCTTTGGTGCTTAATTGGAGATAACAGTCTCACAGACTTTCCTGTCCTGGCTGGCTTCAAACTAAGATCCTCTGATCTCAGCCTCCTGAGTAGCTAGGATTACAGGTGTGAGTCCCTGATGCCTGCCTTCTGCTCCACATGTAACTGCAGCTTTTGTTTGTGTGCCACTGGGAAGGGTATTGAGATATCTGTTCTGGGCTGTTTTTTTTTTTTGTTGTTGTTTTTTTGCCAGTCCTGGGGCTTGGACTCAAGGCCTGAGCACTCCCTGGCTTCTTTTTGCTCAAGGCTGGCACTCTACCACTTGAGCCATAGCGCCACTTCTGGCCTTTTCTATATGTGAGGTGCTGAGGAAACGAACCCAGGGCTTCATGTATACGAGGCAAGCACTTTTTGCCACTAGGCCATATTCCCAGCTGTTCTGGGCTGTTTTAAGGACAGCCTCTCTACCCCTGTCCCCTGAGGAGGCTGGCAGGCATGTGGAGCCGCTACCAGAAGAGTGGTGGCATAATTTATGTTTCACCCCCCATGCTTTCCAGTGGCGAGTTCCGGAGAAAAGTTGGAAGGCTCACACCACAGTGATGATCTGAGCTGTGAATGGAGTGGTTTCCCCTTAATCATTACCACTGCTGACATCAATGGAAAGCAAGGGACATGTGCCGCCTGCATGGGCCCCACTATGAGTGGAAAGGAGGCGACCAGGTAGGAATCGGCTGGATTCGAAACAGAAGGGTGAACAGGCGGCCTGATGGAGCTTGGCTTTCCTTGCAATTGTCTCTTGTGACAGGAGTATCCACACAGCCCTGGCAGTTTCAAAACCCTCTCAGGAGGACAGGGGTGTGTTTTCCAGAGTGGCTGCGTGCGCCAGGACACAAAGTGGCTTTGAGAACAAACAAGTCCTTTCTCAGAGCAGGTGGCCAACTGCTTACTCATGCAACCGTGCTATAAAAAGGCTTTGTAAGTTGAGGCCCAGCTCCTGAGCTCTGGACCGACCCCTAGATTTGTTCCAAAAGCTCCTTCTGGAGGAGGGAAAAGGAAGGAATGGCCTCAGCCCCCCCCCGCCACCCCCCCAGAGCACTGGCTCAAACAAGCTAAGTCAAGAGGGAACCAACCCTGTCTGTGGGTGCCGGCAGCCCAAGCAAATGTCTTGGAGACAGTTTCCTATCAGGGGACGAGACCACGGCAGCCTGGGCAAGAACAACCCAGTTTCAAAATTCACTTACTACAAGTTGGATAAGCCAGGTGTGGGTGTAGCCCACCTACAACTGTAACGATTCAGGAGGCTGAAATCTGAGGATCAAAGCCATGCACGACTGTGAGACTCTTGTCTCCAGTGAACTAGCAGAAAGCTGGAAATGGAGGTGTAGCTCAAGTGGTAGACGGTCAACCTTGAGCAAAAGGGCTAAGGGACAGCACCCAGGATCTGAGTTCAAATAAGAGTACAAGTACAGGCACAGGCATACACACACACACACACACACACACACACACACACACACACACAGTTTTACAGGAAGAAATACAGCATTACTTGGACCCTAAATAGAAGCCTACTTATTCAGTGCACTCATTCAACCATCCCTGAGTGGAGCAGGTTAAACAGGATCCAGTTGGGACAATAGGATCAAGTGAGATCCAGTGTGATTGCCAGGCTGAATTAGGGAGACATTTGAGGTTCCAGGTTGTGGATTTAAGGAAGGAACTTATTAACTGCCAAGTGAAAAGTTAGCTTTAACCACAATCCTACAGGGTAGAGTGTTCTACCACTTGAGCCATATCACTACTTCCAGCTTTCGTGTGTGTGTGTGTGAGTGTGTGTGTGTGTGTGTGTGTGAGAGAGAGAGAGAGAGAGAGAGAGAGAGAGAGAGAGAGAGCGCATTGGGGCCTGGGCCTGGGCTTTTTTGCTCAAGACTAGTGCTCCAAAACTTGAGCCACAACTCCACTCTGGCTTTTATGGTAGTTAACTGGAGATAAGAGTCTCATGGACTTTCCTACCTGAGCTGGTGTAGAATTATGATCCTCAGATCCCAGTCTCCTGAGTAGCCAGGGTTATTATAGGCCAGAATGTTTTCTATATCTTTATAAATGCATCCTCAGATGTGAAGGAGCACCTTAGGGTTTCCTTTCCCTTTCCTCCAGCCCCCTGCTATGTCCCCTGCCCTTTACTGTGGTCTTGAAGCACAGGTTTCTGTGCATGTGCAGTGGGGTCAGAAAGAAGCTCTAGTTATTCATGTGGATAGCTTCCCTCACACCTGTAACATAATCTGCACTTGAGAATTGGGTGAATTTGAATAGACCCTTGGGGTGTTGCTCCTCTTTTCTGTCACACTTGTCCCAAAGGTCTCTGAGTGTGAAGATGGAAGAGCTCCCTGAGTTCCTGCCCTGCCCACGCTCAAGAGACATCTCACCTTGCAGGGCCCACAGGCATTGCAAATCCAGCCTAGCTCTGAGCTCTGAGGCCACATCCCCTATGAACTAGAACAGTGGCTCTCAGCTGTGCATATTTTACCCACTTCCCCCTGGCTCTGGGGAAAGGGACATTTGGCAGTGTCAGGCATTTGGTGAGGGAGGGAGAGGAGGGGTTGTGGGATCTTGAACTCAGGGCTTGGGCACTGTCCTGAGCTTTTTTGTTCAAGGCTAGCACTCTACCACTTTGAGCCACAGCTCCACTTCCAGTTTTCTGGAGGTTAATTGGAGATAAGAGTCTCACAGAGTTTCCTGTCCTGGCAGGCTTTGAACTGAGATTCTCAGATCTCAGCCTCCTGAGTAGCTAGCTTGACAGGCATGAGCCAGTGGCACCTGCCTACCAGGGATATTTTTGTTGTCACAGCTAGGGTGGAAGTTCTTTAGGACATCTCCTAGGTAGAGGTCAGGAGTGGGGCTGACTGTCCCACAATGCATAGAATAGCTCAACTGTTGTTCCTGTAATGTACTCCATGCACCGTATGTGCCATCTGCCTGTAATGCTCCTGCCCTGGGACCCCCAAGTTCACCCCTCACCTCTTCAAGTCTCTGCTCAAAGGTCATCTTCCCAGGTAGGCCTGTCCTGAGCACCTCATTTAAAGCCTCAGGCTGTGTCCAGCATGATCTTCCCATTGTCTAGGCTCTATAAAAGCACTTCCTCTCTAATTAGTTTATTGGATCTCTCTCTCTCTCTCTCTCTCTCTCTCTCTCTCTCTCTCTCTCTCTCTCTCTCTCATTCACTGGCATTTTCCCACTGCCTGGTGCTCAAAAATTGTATTTCTGAATGAATAAATGAAGTGATTAAGCAATATAATCTTTTATCCTGTCTGACTTATGAAGTTGCTATTTTTTTGACACTCAGGCATTAAATCTAATTTGAGGACTATGCTTGAATGGAGAGGGTGTAATTCATGGGCCATACAATTCAACATTTTTAAGGGTATAATTCAATGGCTTTTGGTGTATTTAAACAGTTATGGAACCATCATCAAAATTTTATAATATTTTCATCACCCCCCATTTCTCACACATTGCTGTATTTTCACCAGTTCCCTGGCCAGCATTCATCTGTCTTCCAACTCACCAGTGCTGTCCATTCTGGACATTTCACATGAACAGAATCCTAGGTGATTTGTAACTGGCTTCTTTGACTTAACAGAATACTTTCGTGGAGCTCCAGTGGCGCAATCGGTTAGCGCGCGGTACTTATACAGAATGCTTTCAGGTTCACCGCATTGTAGAATACATTAGTGTTTCATTATTTCTATAGTTGAAGAATCCGTGGAACACACAGCCAACATTTTGTTGATCAAATCATCAGTGGATGGGTGCCCCGCAGCAAGCTGCTGTGGACATCGTGTGTGTGTTTTGGGGTGCACATAACATGCTCATCCCCTGCCCCCCCAGCATCTCTGGAGTGGAGTTGTAGGGTCCCATGAGAACTCTGCAGTAACCTTTCCAGACACTGCCTGTTGCTGTCTCATCTCTTCCCAGCCTGGGCTCCAGGACCAGTGCGTTCCCTAAAGCAAACCTGCTGGCGGTTCCAGAAATCCTTCTAGAAATCCTCCCACACAGTCCAGGCTTCCCAGATGCACTCATGTGATCTCCGCCCATCCTCTATGCTGAGCCGTGGGCATCATGGCCCTCCTGCCTGGGACCTTTTCTCACCATTTCATGCTCCTCAAGGAAGTCTGACCACCGACCCTGGCCTCTCTCCTTGGCCGACTGCTCAGGACTCTCCTCAGGCCTGATGCTGGCCTCTGCCTCAACCTCCCCTCCCAGGCTGCATCCCAGCAGTGGGCCTGCTATCCTTGAACCAAAGAGCTCCTCAGGGCCAGAGCCAGGACAGCATTTCTGTATGCATCTGCAAAACCTGATGGGCATCTGCGGCTCATGCCTGTAATCTTAGCTACTCAGGAGCCTGAGATGTGAGGATCATGGTTCGAAGCCAGTTTGGGCAGAAAAAATCCGTGGGTCTCTTATCTCCAATGAACCACCAAAAAGCCAGATGTAGAGCTGTGGCTCAAATGGTAGAGTGCCAGTCTTGAATGAAAAAAGCCAAGAGATAGATAGAGGCCCCAAGTTCAAGCCCGGTACCACCAGCAAAAACAGACACACACAAAACCTAAACAAAACCACCAAAAACCCTGTGTCTGCCTGGCCCTTAGTAAGTGGTAGGGTAGGGGTGAAGGGGCCGAGTGCTTCCTGCGCTATGCAGAGCAGGACCACTGAGGCAATGTCACCAGATGCCTCACCACACTCTTCCAAAGAAGGTACCTGAAGCTCAAGGTAACAGGCCTTGCCCGCCACATCCCAGAACTGTGGGAAGGAGGGCTTGAGTGTTAGATCAGTGATGCAGAGACAACTGGCTAGGTGATTAAAAAGTCAAGGAGTTCCATCAGCCCTACATCACACATCAAAGATTCACATGCTTACTGGTGAGTTACGTAGCTGGTATAATGGTGCACACCTGTAATCCCGGAACTTGGGAGACTGAGGCAGGATGCTTGTGAATTTAAGCAAAGCTGGGCTACAGAATGAGATTTTGTCTCAAAAACAAATAAGACTGCAACAACAAAACCAAAGAACAGTAGCACCACATAAGAGTTACGTATAAATCAACTACAAAATGGAAAATAACATCCAGCAATAGGGAATTGTGAAATCATTGGACATGAGTACAATGGACTATTTATCTAGTCGTTAAAGTTGTTTTGGAAGAATCATCAATGCTCAAGACCTATTATTAGGTAAAATAGAAGACTTGCAGAAATTCAGCACCAGTTGTAGCCTGTCCACCTCTCTGGAGAGGAAACACTGGGTGCTGGGTGGTGAAAGACTGCTCCATGCAAATCTTACCTCTATTTCCTGAAGAAAAACAGAGCCACGGGTTTGTGTTCTCTCAATAAAAAATTTTCTCCGAGAAGCTGAGGCATTGGTGGTTCACACCTGTAAGTTTAGGATCATGGTTCACAGCCAGCCTGGGCAGGAAAGTCTGTGAGACTCCCATCTCCAATTAACCAGCAAAAGGCTGGCAGTGGAGCTGTGGCTCAAGTGGTACAGTGTTAGCCTTGAGTGGAAAAAAAAAGATCCAAGCAATAATGAGAGGTCCCAGTACTGGAATAAAGAATTCTCTTAGGATTTTGGGATGTAGCATGTCAGGCTCCGAGTTGCATCCCCAGCACATCACAAAAATATTTTCTTTAAGCATTTGGAGCCTATGGTTTCTCTGATGTATTAGTATCACATGTGGTCCTGACTATGTGTATATATATGTATATGTGTGAGTGTGTGTATTTTTTGTTACACATCACTTCAGAACACATTCTGACTCTCACAAGAATGAAGACAACAGCCCAGGTCCCCAAGTAATTCCAGCTTGTGACCATTGTTCAGAAGCCTCAAATTGGAATCACTTATGCAACTTTTAATAGTCCCATATTCCTCACCACTAAACTCAGCACCTGTGAGGGATCCACAAGTAGTTGAAAGTTCCTCCAGGTGATTTTAACTGTAGCTAGTTTTGAGCTACTGTTCCTGATGAAAACAATCTGATACTGAAGCTCAGTGTTGGAATATTCTGTGTTCTCTGTCTCCATCTGCTGGCCATTCTACCACACTGCCGTAATTTACCTATACTCTGGGTACCACAAACATGCTGCATCTTGAGCTTTAAAAAGAATGAAAAAGCAAGCCTGCCATTAGTGGCTCCTGCCTATAATCTTACCTATTCAGAAGGCTGAGATCTGAGGGTTGTATTTTGTAGCCAGCTCAGGCAGGAAGGTTCACGAGACAAAAAAAAAAAAAAACCAACCCTGAAATTGGGAGGTGTAGCTCAAGTGGTAGAGCACTAGCCCTGAGTATAAAAAGCTCAGGGAGAGTGCCTAGGCCAAGTTCAAGCATGCATGCACACACACACACACACACACACACACACACACACACACACACTTGAAAATTCTAAGTAATAAAAAATAGCTGGGTACAGGTAAGCCCTAATAGCTATTCCCTCTTTAAAAAAAAAATAAAGTATCTCTGTAATCTTATCTGAGTATATTGGAAACTGTGTATACTGGTATTGGAAGTAGGAAATTGAAAGGGAATACCAAATTTGACAGACACAGGGTAAAAAAAGACAAACAACTACAAAAGCAATACTTGCAAAACTGTTTGGTGTAAGTGAACTGAACACCTCCGGGAGGTGGGGGGGAAGGGAAAGGGGGAGGAGGGAGAGGGGCATGAGGGACAAGGTAACAAACAGTACAAGAAATGTATCCAATGCCTAACGTATGAAACTGTAACCTCTCTGTACATCAGTTTGATAATAAAAATTTGAAAAAAAAAGATGACACAGAGTATATACTATGTGTAACAGGCAACAGGCTTGTCTAAGAGCACTAGATGCATCAAAGCATCTAGGATTTTCTATCTGGAATGATTTATTTATTTATTTATTTTTGCCAGTCCTGGGGCTTGGACTCAGGGCCTGAACGCTGTCCCTGGCTTCTTCTTGGTCAAGGCTAGCACTCTGCCACTTGAGCCACAGCGCCACTTCTGGCCATTTTCTGTATATGTGGTGCTGGGGAATTGAACCCAGGGCCTCGTGTATATGAGGCAAGCACTCTTGCCACTAGGCCATATCCCCAGCCCCTCTGGAATGATTTATATCACAAGTATATTTAGTCCTAGCTGGTATGGTGTGCTTCTGGCCTTGGGTGGTCAGTGGTAGACAGATGTGGTCTGTACAGCAAGGAGAATGTGCCAGTTTCTGTCTGTCTGTCTCTCTCTGTGACAGTGGTGGAGGAAGAGAGGAATCAATATTCATTTTCCTATTCTGCTCTGCAGGTTCAGACAGTCTCCCTGTGGGCCCAGTCAAAGAGGGAAGAGAGAGGAAGGACAGGGTAGTACCTGCTTACTGCTGCAGCCTCTGTTCTTTGGGCAGAGGCCCACAGGCTAGAGATTCTTTGGGTAGAGGTCAACAAGCCAGAGGTCCCCTGCTCTGACCTACGGGGTCAGAGATGCTGTTCTAGGGCCAGAGACAAGGCTTGCAGCTCCAGCTGTCTGCCTCTGGGTACTGCTTCTGGTTTTGGTCAGCTTTTGAGTTTGGGCCAGGAGACATTAGAGGGAAGAAGCTGGTAAGCTGACTGCCAGTTTGACTTTCTTTCTTTGCCTGGTCTTTTCCCAGCTAGCTGCTCCATGCATTTAGTTGTTTAGAGGGAGAGACAGGGTGAAATCTGACTGAATGACAATGTGAGATGAACTTATATTTAGTAAATGAGAATGGAGTTAATTTTTTTTTTTAAGTGTATGTTCGGGACTGGGAATGTGGCTTAGTGGTAGAGTGCTTGCCTAGCATGCACGAGGCCCTGGGTTTGATTCCTCAGCACCACATAAACAGAATAAGCCCGAAGTGGAGCTGTGGCTCAAGTGGTAGAGTGCTAGCCTTAAGCAAAAGGAAGCCAGGGACAGTGCTCAGGCCCTGCGTCCAAGCCCCAGGACTGGCAAAAACAAAACAAAACAAAAATTACATGTTCCCTTAGGACACACTGCTTTAGGGAGAAATTCCTTTTTCCCCTTGCTTTGTGATGGTTATAAACCTGATTCTTTGAATTTCTTTGTGTGTGCTCATACTGGGGCTTAAACTCAGGACCTCATGCATTTGGTTAACTCCTTTGCTCAAGATGGGCACTCAGCTGAATGCAAGTGGCTGGCGCCTGTCATCCTAGCTATTCAGGAGTCAGAGACCTGAGGATCACAGTTTGAAGCCAGCTAGGGACAGAAAATCTGTGGAACTCTTATTTTCAACTAACCACCTAATGGCAGGAAGAAGAGCTGTGGCTCAAGTGGTAGAGCAGCAGTCTTCGTGTGTCGGTGTGTGTTTGTGAACTAGTACAGAAGCCTGAACTCAGAACCTAGGTGCTATCCCTTATCTTTCCACTCAAGGTTGGTGCTCTACCACTTGAGCCATACCACTACTTCTGGCTTTTTTTTACTGGTTACTTGGAGATAAAAGTCTGATAGATTCATGTACCTTTGAACCTTGATACTCAGATTCCAGCCTCTTGAATGGCTAGGAATCCACTTCAGAGTCATTTCCACAGAAGAACAAGTTTCCAGAGAATTCTAGGTATGTTTTTTACTTGTCCTAATTCTTTGGAAACTGGTTCTCTGTCAATGGGAAATGAAGACTGGTGAGCCTGGGTGCTCTGTTCTTCAATCCCTGAGTAGACAACAGTTTAGAGGACAAGAAGAAGGGCAAAGGACAAAAGCTGTACACACAAGCCCTTAGATACTTCAAGCTAAAGAACAGTAAATAACATATCTCCAGCACCTATCTTCTGTATCCTGATTCTTATTTATCCCACATCAAATGCAAGTGTGAAATCCTTTAATAGATCCCTGAATTTCTGAGAGATCAATTCCAATAAATGGTTGCCAGTCAAGAGATTAAAAAAAATCTATATGTAAATAATTATGCAGCAAGAAACTACTTTCGTGTGATCAAAATGTAACTCAAGGGGCTGGGGATATAGCCTAGTGGCAAGAGTGCCTGCCTCGGATACACGAGGCCCTAGGTTCGATTCCCCAGCACCACATATACAGAAAACGGCCAGAAGCGGCGCTGTGGCTCAAGTGGCGGAGTGCTAGCCTTGAGCGGGAAGAAGCCAGGGACAGTGCTCAGGCTATGAGTCCAAGGCCCAGGACTGGCCAAAAAAAAAAAAAAAAAAAAAAATGTAACTCAAAAACCTCTGACGCAGGCTTGACTGGCCAGGGAGTGCAGTGCTGAAGGCTGGGCTGCACGCCCGCTATGAGGAACAGGCTCTGGCCTTGGCAGCTGTGCTCTGAGTGCCCTAGACAGGGCTGGCATCTGTTCTGCTCACCAATTCTATTCTATTCAGGCCGGTTGGCGAAAAGAGGATATGGTAGAAATGTGTTTCATCAGTTTATTAAGAAAAAGCCAATTCTTGGAGATACATCTACAACATCTAAGTCTTTCTATGTTCTTTTTTGCTGAGACCTCTGGTCAGCTCAGCTACATATCCCAGCCACAGACCCCGACCCCTGCCTGCCCAGGGTGGAGGTGCCAGCAAGCTCCACCGTGGCCTGCGTAGTAAACCCACTCTCCACAGTGGCCAAGCCCTTTGTGGAGAACTCAGACAGCTGCTAATTCCTAAATGGGGAGGATGGGCTGATACTGCCCCCAGATTAAATTCCATATATCATGCACTCAAGCCTGGGCCTCCTATTCCTGAACGTGACATCTGGAAAGCGGGGTGGAGCAGTCACCGATTTGATGGCTCGAAGAGTGCCACCTGTGAGCCAGAGGAATCACAGTAAGTAGTCAGGATATCTTCTAAGAAGTCCACGATGGCCCCTTTGGCTGTGTCCTTAGCCAGTGCTTGCATGCTGCTTACATGCTTCAGGGCCCTTCTGACCATTTGGTCTCTTTCCTGCGGACCGTGGGCTACCCCAGAGTCATCAACCTTGGCTCCTGACTTCAAAAACTGCAGGATATAGGGCCGGACCAGATCCCCATTCAGCTCAAGGGTTTCTTTGATGCAGGGCAGGTCCGAGGTGCCAGCCAGGCTCAGGAGGTGAATCAGTGCCTGGCAGATCTGGGTCCTCAGGCTGGCACAGTACTTGAATTCCAGGAAGTCCGTGGTGTCTTCGCTCTTGCGCAGGGCAGTGAGCAGTGCTTTCCAGATCTGAGCATACTGCTCCACAGACCCATACTGCTCTCTCTTGCCTGGGATGGAAAGGGCTGTGGCAGATCGGATGCGCACTTTGAAATTCTTGCACGATGTTACCACCAATGTCAGGGCGTGGTAGGCCTGGGAGGTCCATGCGGCTGTTCCTAGGAAGAATCCACAGTCACCAAAACGAGTAAAGACCTAGCAAGAAGTGGGGTATGAGAGAGGGGTGGAGGAGGCATGTGCCACTGGGTCAAGATGTAATCCCATGTGATCAGGGCAGTGAATGCTGACCCCAGGGCCCCTCTGTGAAACTGTGACAGGGGACATTGTGATCAATGTCCTTAACAACTGGGCAGACTGACATGTGCTTTCTAAGAGAGGCTCCACCAGAGGAGAGGGACATTCTTACCCAGTGGAAGAGCCGGATTTTTAAATACATTTCCCAACGCATAACAAGCATTCCACCGCACTTTCATGGCAGCCTCGGTTAGAACAGTAGAAATCAGGGCCTGGATAGATTCCTCGATGATTTCAGCAAATCTCGGTTTTTCTATATGAGAGGGTTGCAGAAAATGAAGCAAATTTCCAAGGGCCCGGACTGCATTGCTTTTTACCTAGAAGACATAAAAAGCCTTTGAAATTTGTTTTTGCCAGAGATGTTTCAGAAAGTCTAACTTTGAGACTAGTAGAACTCTGGGTCAAAGTGGTAGAGTACTAGCCTTGAGCAAAATAGCTCAAGCACATTACCTAGGCCCTGAGTTCAAGTCCCAGGACAGACACAAAAACTCAAGAGAGTCTAGATTTCTCTAAGCAAGAGAGCTAACGCATCCGGGAAAGGTGTGGAGGCCTGAAAGGCCATGTCTGTTAACCTCCTGAGCCCTCAGAAAGGCGAGGGCTTGCAAAGTCTCCCCCCTAGATTTTTAGTGCCAGCCTGTATCCCGGAGGTTTCAGAAATGAGGCATGAGGCCCAGAGATCCGGCTGGTCTACAGCAAGGTAAGGAGGAGGAGCTAGGCTCCTAACTGCAGCCCCGTGGGCTCTACTGCACAGAGTTCCCTGCAGTGTAGCAGATTCCTCTGGGCAGGTGTTTCGGGTTTGTTGTTATACCAACTCCCAGACCCTGAGCCCCGAATTCTGGTTGAATTGTTTTCCGGAGGGCAGCCAGGTTTTCAGAAGCACTGAAGCACATTAAGCTCTTGGTTTGGGGAGGTCCTGTACTAGGTGCTTTGCCATGAAGCATCTCCAAGGGACATATTCACAAGGACTTCCATGTTGCAGTGACCAGGAGAGAGGCTAAGCAATATAGTAAGGTCTCCTAGCTACTAATGGGCAAGCCAGGCCTTGAGTCCATGATCTCCTGATCTTAAAGCTCAGGCCTATCTATACATTTATCGTGCAATAAGGGACATTCAAAGCCAGGGGCCCTTATCCATCTTACTTGTTCATTTCACCTAAAAAGGGTTTGCAGGGTTTTTTTTTTGGGGGGGGGGCAGTGGAAGGAAATAGTAGATAAATATCAAAGCAAATACAATAAAACAAAACACTGTGCAGGTATAATATGGGCCATATTACACTTTAAGCATGTCTTTCACAAGACAGCTGGAGGCCATCTCAGAATGCAGCGGAAGCTTACAGCATCACAGGGTCTAACAAGCAGTACCAGCTTTTGTAGGGAGCCTACCTTGTCTTTGTCCTTGGAGGCATCTATCGCTGATTGCAACATCTTTAAGAGCAGGAGCCCAGAGAACTCTTCTTGGAAACTCGGATCTGGTGTTTCCCTGTTCCACCCAAAGCACACAAAACAGGTTAAAAGAAGAAATATAAGCATACAAAAAGATATTCACAGGGCTGGGAATATGGCCTATTGGTAGAGAGCTTGCCTCATATACGTGAAACCCTGGGTTCAATTCCTTAGCACCATATATAAAAAAAGCCAGAAGTGGTGCTGTGGCTCAAGTGGCAGAGTGCTCGCCTTGAGCATAAAGAGGCCAGGGACAGTGCTCAAGTCCTGAGCTTAAGCCCCAGGACTGGCAAAATAAAAAAAAAAAGAAAAAGATATTCACTAAGCATAACTAAAAAAAATCAGAAAAATAGCTTAACAAATTGTTCAGAACACAACAAGAACTCATAGCATGTTATATTTTGAGACAGTCTTGATACATACCCCAGACTGGCCTTGAACTCATGATCTACCTGCCTCGGTCTCCTGAGTGCTGGGATTATAGGCATGTACTACCATGACCCAGGAGTTTCATATCTAGGAATGTATTCAAAGGGAATATCTCAAAGCAGAAATTTTATGCACATACATGGTCTCTACATCCAGAGGCCTATAAGTCTCAGTCCTTAAACATATGTGGAAGAACGGGGGAATGGCTAAAGGCTTGTCACACAGCAGTGACTGCACAGGAAGGACTTACTAAAATCACTAGAGAATGCTTACAGATGTCTCATTAAGAGTTAAGTGACTTGGTATGAAGAGCATAGTTACTAGTGGGGACAGAAGTGGGGGCAGCAGGGTAGGAGTACCCCTTTATGCTGTCTGAAATTTTGTTGGTGGTTGTGAAGCTTGTACTCAGGGCCTAGACACTGTCCCTGAGCTCTTTTGTTCAAGGCTAGTGCTCTGTCACTTTGAGCCACAGTGCTATGTCCAGATTTGGGGTGGTGGATTGGAGCTAAGAGTATCACAGAGATTTTTCTGCCCAGGCTAGTTTAAAACTGTAATTCTCAGATCTCAGCCTCTTGAGTAGCTAGGATTATAGACATGAGCCACCAGCGCCTGGCCTGTTTGAATTTTTTTAACCTGTGGAATATATTACTCACAAAAATACAAACACTATGTTTTTAAAGTAAAGGTTTTGGGTTTCTGTTTTGTGTGTGTGTGTGTGGGGGGGTATTCGAGTTTGAACACAAGACCACAGTTCAGCCATACCCCTAGCCTTGGATCTCTAATTTTATATTTTCTATAATGTACAAATGTTACTTGTACTGACATATAGTACTTATTATATATTATATTTCTGATACATATTAAGAATAAGCTATTAACTGTACTACTTAAAGGAATACAAAATAAGAGGAGTAAGACTGACTACAGAATAATGAGGAAGCTCTCCTGCTAATTCTTTCAGAGTAGGATGAAAGGTGCCCTCTTGGGACTTCTGCCTCCAAAGTCACTCAGAGCAGCTGGGCCTGATGATAAGTGTCTGTAATGCCAGCACTCAAGAGGCTAAAGCCAGAAGATCACAAGGCTAAGGCCAGCCAGGGCTATGGGGGGAAGACCCTGTCTCCAAAAGTCACTCAGGGAAAAAAGGTGAGTTACCTACATGTTGACAATCAGAGTATCTGTCAGGTTGCCCAGGGACCAGGCTGCCTTGGCACGAACATTCAGAGACTTGTCTTGAAGCGACATCAGTATGGCATTTGCTGTGTCTGCAACAAACATGGCGTCCTGTAAGACAAACCAACACTGCATCATGTTAGGAGTTCACGCTATTGCCTTCAGCCTTCTCACATTTATCTTCACTTAAAGATAGAAGCCTTCATTACACATTTTAATTTGGAAAATAAAATTCACTTAATCAATTACCCGTCTTATACATTGCACTTTGGCCACTCAATACAGTCTGAAGGAAGGTCCTGGGACTTCGATATGCACCTTGATGGGCAAGGCGCTGCTGGGCTTCGATCCTGGGCTTCTCAGAACCTGTGACTTTTGTCTATGAACTCTGTGCTGAGGCTGCTTTGCACTTCCAGGAAACAACATTCTGACACTGAATACATTTCCCCAAACACGTCCTCTTCAGTGAGAGAAATGCCACACGTGGCCGAAAGGGAGCGCTCTATTTCCTTCTTAGTAAACCTCTGTGTTAGCTTTCTAAACGATTACTATTTCATTTTGTTCAAATCGTAATAGCAATGGTGATATCCCACTTCATTCTCATTCAATCATTCAGTAATTTTCAGTACTAGGCATCAAGTGACCCAGGCAGTGTGCTCAGTAATTAAAAATAAATGAATGAGAGATATTACTATATTTAATAGCAATTAAGAAGATTACAAAACAAGTTAATTTCCTTTACTGTCCAACACAGGAGCTCTATAAACACACAAGACTGGGGCATAGGAGAACAAAGTAGGCTCGCTCTGACCTGTCTGAGACAGGGAAAAAGCACGTAGACTCCGAGGGCCCGGGAGGTAGCAGCTTTCACTAAACGGTTCTTGCTGTCATTCAGGCCTAGCAACACTGTGATACACAGAATCTGTTTGTCGTTCTGTATGAGAAGATAGACAAAAGGGAAAGTGACCGTAAATACATGCTCATGCTGAAGTCCACATTCAAGAGTTGAAAGGCAACACAGCTATTATCTGGAGCTGCCTCCTTTGTAAGGGCTATGCATACACATACAAGTGTAGACATAAACACCACTGCAGACTATAGAGGAGCAGTTAGAACACTGCTAAGGAGTAATGCTATGTCATCGCCAAATTCATGTTCAGATTCGCCAATGTTGCTGGCATTAGGAAACAGGCCCTTTCAGGGGTGGTTAGGTCATGAGGGCAGAACCCTCCCAGAACAGGGATTGTATATCTTTACAAATGAAACCCTAGATACTAAGAGCACTGGAAGGCACTAACTGGGGAGAAGAAAGCCAGACTTCTGTGGGTACTTTCCAGTCTCTTGAACTGTTAGAAATAAATGTTGGGGCTGGATTTAGTGGTACATGCCTGTAAGTTCAGCAACTTGGGTAAAGGCAGCACAATCATGAGTTCAAGGCCAATCTGAGTGAAGGCAGAGAGACCTTACCTCAATATCAAGAGCACTTGCCTACATGTAAGGAGGCTCTAGGCTCAATCCCTAATATGCCTCCCCCAAAGAATTCCTGTTTAGAAACCATCCAGTCTATGGTATTTTTATTATCTAGAAGCTCAGACAGACTAAGATAGAGAGCAAGTTTTCTTTTTCCACATGATTTATGTTATTTCTCACGACTTACATTTTAAGGTAATAGTAGGTTTTAGAGAAATTAAGGTGATCAAAGAGAAAGAGGTCTATATATATATTTTTTGCCAGTCCTGGGGCTTGAACTCAGGGCCTGGGCACTGTCCCTGAGCCTCTCTGTGCTCAAGGCTAGCGCTCTACCACTTGAGCCACAGCACTGCTTCTGGCTTTTTCTGTGTATGGGGTACTGAGGAATGGAACCCAGGGCTTTGTGCATGCTAGGCAAGCGCTCTAGCGCGAAGCCACCTTCCCAGCCTGAGAGGTCTTTTGATCTCTGGGTATGACATCTGGCTGAAGCAACCCTGCCTGATGATCGCGCAGGAATGCCACCTCCTTTCTGAAGCACACAGAAAAATAGCTTTCCTGATACTGAAAGGTTCTATGTTTTCTCATCTGTTCCTCCCCCAAACTCAGTAGAAGCTTTTTTCCTCAGAGATAATGCTGAACATGGTTCAAAAAATAAAAAAATTAAAAAAAGAATCAAACTTGAGCCCTGCAGTTCAGGGCATGGCTGGAAGGGAAGGAAACAGCTGTTACCGGCAGATAGCTAAAGGCCTCGGGCAGGACGGAAGACAGGGCATCGCAGGCGCTCGCCTGGAGAGTCGGGTGTTCTGCGCTCTGCAGGGCTCGGGGCAAAGGGCCATTCAGCATCATGGTCCAGAACGTCACCACCTGGAACCAAGAAATAGTTACAACTGAATACACAGCCACGCATCTGGCCTTAGATAGGAGACATGCTTCCTGAAAATAGCAGCTTTTGGTAAACCCTTTCCCAGTCTCTTCCACAGTGACCTAGTCAAATCTTTGCATTTTATCAAGTAGGAGACTACAAGGTAATAAAGCTCAGCTGGGCACTAGTGGCTCACACCTATAATCCTATCTACCCAGGAGGCTGAGATCTGAGGATCTCAGTTCAAAGCCAGCCCAGGCAGGAAAGTCTGTGAGACTCTTATCTCCAATTAACCACCAGAAAACCAGGGAAGTGGCGCTGTGGCGCAAATGGTAGAGTGCTAGCCTTGAGCTGAAGAGCTCAGGGACAGCGTCCAGGCCCAGAGTTCAAGCGGACAAAATTAATTAATTAATTAAAGTCCAGCAGCAATAGTGACAACAATGAAGAGGATGGAGATGATGACAATGACATTAATAATAGTGTATGTTTGTTTCTGAATTGCACCACGTGCCTGGCATAAATATTCAAAGAGCATCAATCATTTGAGTCCTCAGCAGGACTGACAGAACTCTACAGCAGTGTCTTCACTTCAAGCATGAAAAGAGACACAAAAAGACAATATAACTTGCTCATCAGAAGCAGAGGCCAACTAGAATCTACATCTAACATCCAGCTAGGGCTCTTTCAACCCATCTCATGTAGACACAGAGTTCCTGAGCAGTCAGAAAGCTCTATTCAAAGAGTAAAGGATCCAGGGTTGGAATTGAATTCTTTGGCTGCCTCTTTCTGTCTGCAACCTTGGATGAGTGACTAACCTTCTAAGTTTTAGTCCCTCCTCAGAAATACAGGGTGAAATCATATACACTGCAGTGTCTGTGGGACAATACAATGTTATACCGCATATAAAGTTCCTAGCATTGGTATAAAGTGGACACTTATCTTGGGCAGCAGAGTCTTTTACCAGTGCTTTGAGTAGGTACTTTACTTCAAAGCCCCACTGGTAGGTGGCTGAACAGTTTCTTTCCCAATGCTTTGTGGAACCTTGTGACTTCACTTTTTTTTTTTTTTTTTTTTTTTTTTGCAAATGTCTGCGGCAGTGCATCTCCAGTTTCTGTCCCATTGATGTGGCCCGGGGTTTCACCACATATTTGTGCACTGCTTCTGTCCTTCTCCCACCTCAGCTCCTGGAAACCCAGTCGGAAGCTCCCCATCCTGGTCCAGAAGAATGTGGACAGGTATGGTAGCCTCCAGGGCGGCCCAAGTATTCCCACCTACTAATGAACTTATGCCTCTGTGTCATCCCCTCCATTCTGAGCCAGGCCAGCCTGGGGAACCAGTAGGGCACTGGGGAAATGACTGTCAACCCCAGGACTAGGTCATGAGACATGGTAGACAGGATAGCTTCTGCCTTGCTCCTTCTCTCAGATCACTTATATAAGGTGTGTGTGTGTGTGTGCATGCATGCGTGTGTGCTGGATGCCAGTGAACCCTTTGCCAGCAGCCAGCATTAACTTGCCAAATACATGCTGCTATGTGTTCAGGGATAATTAATTAATAGTGGGCAATAGATAATTAATACAGAAAGTCTGTCTGTACAGGTGAAACAATACCAGGTGTGAACAGTGAAGTGGCATGCCCACAGTAACTTGTCTCGCAACCAGAGAAGTCTGGACTCCCATCAACTTTTGCTTGACAGAAAAGCTCAACTCATTTCCCTATGTGGTTACATAGAAGCTTTGGTGGTAGGAAGGCACCAAGGTTAGACTTAATTCGCTACAAGGATGATAGAATTGTAAAGGGAAGAGAGCAGGTAGGAAAAGCAGAGGAGAAACATTACCAACACTGAGTTGATTTTGTTTTGGGCATTTTTGGTAGTGTCCCATGCTTAATCCAAAGATCTGGCAGTTTGGGGACAACAGGGACAGCAGTGTAAAACTGAGATCAGAGGGCTCTAACAGGAATTATGGGTGGCAAGAGTTGAAGAGTTAGGGGATTAGCACTCACTAAATACCTAGTATCTTCACATTTCTGTCCATTTCTCAGAAGCCCTGTGATTTATTGCTATTCTAGGTTACAATAAAGAAACTCTGCCCAGAACCATGTTGATTCCATGAAGCTCTCTAAACCTTATCCCATGGCTCTGATTAAACCCCCTCCCTGGCATACTCAACCATTCCAGTTTGCCTCATAAACAGGGTGAGTAACCAAACTTTTAGGTTTTATGCAAAGCAAATATTGATTTTACTATTATTGGTTAGGTACTACATAATTAGGTATAATCCTATTATACAATGAATTGCAGGTGTTAGTTTCATGGTTTTGTTTTTTTCCAGGCAGGGAACTGAGCCCAGGCCCTCATTTATGCTAGGCAAAGGCTCTTCCGCTGAGCTGCATCTTTTTTTTTTAATTTTTTTATTAATTGAACACAAATTTTTTGACAAGGTGTTGTGCAAAAAGGGTACAGTTACATAGCAGGGCAGTGTGTACACTTCTTGTGATATCTTACGTCCTGTTTTTCTATCTCTTCTCTAGGTCAGGTAGACATATATACAATATACAATGTATCAAGAACATATACAGTATGAGCTGCATCTTTTTGACATGGAAAGAAACCATAACGTGCACTTTATCACCGAGTCTCAAAATAAAAGTGCCTCTGAAGCCCTAATGAAAAAGAACACTATGGATTGATATTTCCATACCAAGAAGACTGGTACTCTCTGCTCCGGGGCTGTAGGAGAATCTGGCTTATACTGCTGTATTAAGCCTGTACCAAGTTCTTCCAGAAGCTGCCAAAGAAAGAGAAGTAACCATTAAAACAGAGCATTCAAACTATGGAGTTAAAAACAACTTCACTTCAGTTTAAGGATCTCCTCAAATCAAGAAGAAAAGTAATTGCTAACTGATGTTCTTCCATCTTTTCTCACAAACCCTTAGAGCAACAGGAGTCTTTCAAGGAGTAAAAATGAGTGATATGTTGTTAGCACAAAATCAATTCTTTTGGTTTATGTGTAAGAACTAAAAATAGAGGTTTCCTTCTAAGAAAACACACATGTGGCTTTAAATGAAATTACCTTGGCCCCATGAAGCTGAATGGATGGGTCTGCTTCTCCCATGCACTTACAAATCACCTCACCAAGCTCTATCAAGTAAAGCTGTGCCATTGAGAAGTAGCCTCTTGCCAGGTGCGCCAACAGCTACAAAGACAGGAGGGAATTACTCCATCATCGGAATGCAAAGCTATAATACCTAGAAAACTGCTCCAATATTTCAAAAGCCAGTCACTCTGAAAAAGGGCCTGAAATCTGATGCTGAGTAAGATGGGAAAAAAACAACAATGACCATAATCTTTAACCTATGCTAAAATAACATCAGTTTTTTATGACACTTTATAGTTTAGGATTGTTTTCTCATTAATATTATCTCACTTAAGTCTCAGAACAATTCTTTAAGTATTTGAACTTATAGCTGAAGACAACAAGGCTGAAACTGCTAAAGGATGTGTTAAATTTTATCCAGAGGTTTAGTAGCAGCTGCCAGGATCGAACCTAGGTCTAAGACCATATTTGAATAAAGAAAAAGCAAGTTTGGGGCTGGGAGTGTGGCTTAGTGGTAAAGTCATCCTTGCCTACTATGCATGAAGCCCTGGGTTCAATTCCTCAGCACCACATAAACAGAAAAAGCCAGAAGTGGTGTTGCAGCTCAAGTGGTAGAGTTTAGCAAAAGGAAGCCAGGGACAGTGCTCAGGCTCTGAGTACAAGCCCCAAGTTTTGTTGGCAAGTTTTGTTGTTTTTTTAATCTAGGCTTTTTTTTTTTCCTTGAAGGAACAATCGTTTTGCTTCACTAAACAGATACAAGACCAGAGGGAATTTATAGACAAACACCGAACAAAAATAAAAAATAGCCATGCAATTTTCCATAACTACTGTTGTACCTACTTAGTAAACAATACCTAGGATGACTATATGGCTTACAAATAAAAGTGACAGAAAGGAAATGAGTCTGACATTTCACAACCAAGGACATCCCTCTAAGCAAAACAATAACAAACCACCTACACTTGAAGCTACACTTCTTACTGATGCTGCTGGTACGTGTCTTGGTTTACACCACTTTTATGTACCTGAAGAATAAATGGCTACTTCCTTTCAGAGAGCAGAAAGTGGAATCTCCTTACCTGTAGGGCCTCTAGTCGCATGGGGGATGGCTCATAGGTGCTTCCTGCTGCAGAGCCAGCATTGCTACCTGAACAGGAATGTTCCTTGGGCAACACAACAATAGAGATACAAAGTCGGATGAGCCAGCAGGGCTCTGAGGATGCTTTAGGTGAGCTAATAGATGCTTCTTCCTGAGTGGACCCTGAAGGGACTTTCTTCCACCAATCAGGAAGGCCAAGGTGAGGAGATGCTGAATTGCTGTTGCTGAGGCCAGAAGAACAGGGCTGTTGTAGAAGTAGCTGGACTTCAGGTAAAGGCGCATGAGTGGACACCATAGCTCCCAAGAGGGTGAGGCTTGACACACGAACATTAACGTCTGTCAAAGGAAACAGAGCTGTGGGAACCACTCTCATGATTGTAATCATCCATGTAGGCAATTAAGAATTTTAGATGCTTGTTTGATTAGATCTAATTAAACTTCCAGACCTAATTTCAGTTCACAGGAAATACATGAGATATCATCAAGGAACAACTGACAAATTGAGAACATTAAGAACACATAGAGGGCTGGGAATATGGCCTAGTGGCAAGAGTGCTTGCCTCCTACACATGAAGCCCTGGGTTTGATTCCCCAGCACCACATATATAGAAAATGGCCAGAGTGGCATTGTGGCTCAAGTGGCAGAGTATTAGCCTTGAGCAAAAAGAAGCCAGGGACAGTGCGCAGGCCTTGAGTCCAAGCCCAGGCCTGGCCAGAAAAAAAAAAAAAGAACAAAAAGAACACATAGAACATTCTATAAGACAATTGACTGATGTGGGAGTCCTCCAGTATTATGGAGGGGACACACACACACACACACACACACACACACACACGACTTCAGTAACATAAAAATTAAATTTAGTCAGGTGTGGTGCCATATGCCTGTAATCCCAGGACTCATTAGTATACAACAAGCACTAACATTTGTACTGAAAAAAAAATCCTCACTGTTATGCTTGCTATTCTAAGTCTTTCCTTACCAAATAAACCTTAAGTTTATTGATATCTACAAACTAACTTGCTGGGATTTTGACTTGGATTGCACTAAATCTATAGACCAAGTTGGGAAGAACTGATATTTTAGCTATTACTGAGTTTTCCTATCCATAAACATGGACTAGCTCTTCGTTTTATTTAGTTCTTCATAAAGTTTGACAGTCTTCATATATATATTTGCACACATTTTCTTAGATTTATTCTAAGTATTACAAGGTTTGGACATTTTAACAATGAAAAGTTACTGCAGTATAAAATCAGATACTTGTAAAAGATTTTTGAGATATGGGCCTTTCTCCTCAGTTAAAGACACAAGTAAAGAAGGCAAGTGTGGTAAACAAGCAGGGGGCTGAGTCAGGAGACTTGGGGTATTCAAATATTATGTTTTCCACTAATGTGATGGAAGATCTTAGGGCAGATCTTATCTTTCTATATACCTGTATTACATACTAATATAAGGAATGGAACTTAAATTTACCTATCAGTATCTCATTTGAGTCTCATGAAAATCTTACGGAGTAGGTATAATACTTCCTATTGGAAGGAATTTTGGTTCAGAGAGTATCACTGCTATAAGATGGCAAAAATGAAATTGGGTTACTGACTCTCAGACGGACTCCAGGTCCAATACTTCCTATTATGTCACAGAAAACATTCATACTTTTCTTTTGTTCTATAATACTAAATGAAAACTCAACACAGCAGATGTGATCTGATCTGAAAGCTTGCAAACAAAAAGAAAACAAATATTCTAAAGGCAGGTATTTATGGCACATAGATATTATCTGTGGAAGTAAGACAGGAAATGGCAAGAAATAAGACTAGAGTTAGTAAGGATTTTCTCTAAACTTTAGAGGAGATAATGTTAAGAAGTCAGATTTTGTACTATAGGATGGTATCTAACCATCCGTCTGTCCATCCACCCATCCATCCTCTACTTATGACAAAAGATATTATTATACATTTGAGGGAAGCCACTTTCAGTTGGTTCACTCCTAATTTTGATGTTACATTCTAACCATTGACCTGAAATTCAGAAGCAATTAAACTTCATAATGAATTCTTTAGCTCATGTCTTTCTGTTAGAGTCTGGAGAGTCAAAAGTTGCCACCTTTCAAGTTGATACCCTTGAAATGCTGAGAATAAATACAGATTTCTCCGAGTTGTAAAAATGCTTTGAGTACTTAAAACTGTAAAAATGCTTTGAGTACTTTTTTAATGAGTAATATTCTACATTTGATTGGTATTAAGAAGCAGCTAGTTAAAAAATACTACTAACCTTTGTGGCGAATGTAAGGCTTTATCTGGTTCCAGACTTTGGTCAGTAGACTGAGTTTCAGACGATTATATGGTGCATTTGAGACTAAATTTGCAAGGCACTATAAAACATTAAAAAAGAAAAAAGAGGTCATTGGTGAGAAGCATAAATACAACTTTTCTTTTTTTTTCAGTCACAGGGCTTGAACTCAGGGTCTGAGAGTTGTCCCTGAGCTTTTCTGCTCAAGGATGGCACTCTACCACTTTGAGCAACAGCCCTATTTCCTGTTTTCTGGTGGTTAATCAGAGAGAAAAGATTCTTAGACTTTCCTGCCCAGGCTGGCTTTGAACTGTGATTCTTAGCCTCCTGAGTAGTTAGGATTATGGGCATGAGACACCAGTGCCTGGCAAAGATACAACATTTTAAACATTTAATTTAAAAGGTTTTTGTGCTTAATAAAAATTAGTCTTTCTCCCTTTTTTTGTCTTTTGAAAACTAGTATTTGTTTAAAACTTAATACATTGGTACCTTAACACAAAACTATTAAGTATTATCATAAAATATTATTCAAAGTATTTTAATTAATCATGTGGACATAGATTGTAGGTTGTATTAGATAAGAGGTACAGACTTCTAAATACAATGTCTTTAATAAAATTATTACTTAATTCTGTTCTTGGATCGGGTTGCTTTTGGATTATGCAACATGTTATATAAAACTGAAACAGAAAAACCCTCTCTGGAACCCACAGGAACCTGGAACATTTACCTTAATGATCCGTGTTAGGGTCTGGGAGGATGACTCTGCTACCAGAGCCAGCAAAAGACATCTGTGCAACTCCCTAATGCTGGAAGCAATCATTACAGAAAAGGGAGTGAAAGCCCTTCGGTGGTCACTGGTGTCTTCCGCAACAGAAAGAAATTGCTTTGAGCTTTCCAAGATGGCAGATAAAACTTGCAGAGCGCAGGCACGAGTCTGAAATTTCAGGATAATTCCTATTGGTGAGTTAAAGATCAGAAGATAGATTCTCTTCTTCCCGTATGCATTTAAATTTCAAAATAATTAGAACCATCTTAGTTAAAAGAACAAAGGCCATGGAATTACATATCAAGTTTTGAATGTAGCTAAGAACTAGGCCATTTGTACCCCATACTTAAAAAAACTTAAATAACATTATTGCTTGGTTTTCTTATTGTAAGGCATAAATCTAAGTTAGACCACAACAAAACCCCTTAAATCCTAAGTATGAGAATAATTTAAAGATTAGAGGCTTGTCTATTTCCTATCAAAGTTCCTGAGAACATTCTGCTAAATATTCTGTTTGAAACATATGACTGTTCAAAGTTAGGTAGAACATTTAGACCATTGTGTGCAACCATTTGGCAGGCATGATTAAACCCAACTTAGCCACATTCTTAGGTGTAGAAAATGTCACAGCTTAAAGTAAATATGTTTGATAAAGAAAGAAATGCCATTCAATGTAATCTTAGAGATGGAAAAGAACAAGGTACAACTTTGTCATGGGCTGCTCTATAGAATGGGAAAAGTGTTACTGCATCAAGGTTTTCTTTAAAAGGTAAAAATCTCTATTTAGGTACTCAGATGACTTTGTGGTACTGAAAATCAGAAATGAGGAAAAGAAAAAGAATAGCAAGAAAGCCAACTGAATCATAATGGAATACAAGTAATAAATACTGGACTATTAACATGGAATAATACTGTATCTTCTTTAGCCAATTCACTGAAAAATGCCAGATAAAAATCTTTGGGTCAGATTTTTTAGTTATTTATTTATTTTGTCAGTCATGGGGGTTGAATTTGGGGCCCAGGCACTATACCTGAGCTTCAGTTCAAGGCTAGCTCTCTATCACTTGAGCTATAGCATCAATTTTCTGAATAGTTTATTGGAGATAAGAGTCTCAGAGACTTTCCTGCCTTGGCTGGCTTCAAACTGTGAGACTCAGATCTCAGCCTCCAGAGTAGCTATGATTATGGGCATGAGCCACGGAATCAACATTTCAGTCCAAAGATATAAACAACATATTTACTCAACAGAGGCATAATTGAGTTTAGAAAGAAAATGGTATCCCAGAGAATCTTAACCACATTATCATGGAAAAAACCAAGTCATCAATCACTTCTGCAAGCCTTCTGTAGAGTGGGTCCTGAAAAGTCTAAAGATTTCTTCTTTGAATAGACTCATGAATCTGCAAAATCACTTAGATGAGGAATCCGACTGCATTAGGAACCTGTACATGTGGGAAGAGCAATACTACAAACACAAAGCATATGGTGCAAGATGCAGATGGGGCAGCTGGCACTCTTTCTGCTAAAGGGACAGTAGTACATGCCTTACATTTTGGTGTTTACGGGTTGAGTCTCTGTCATACTCAACTCTAATGATGCAGACAATCAATTAATCAATGTGGTTATGTTCCAACAAAACTTTAGCTACAGACAATAACATCAATAATGAATTCCATGTATTTTTTACATGTCATGAAATTTTATTCTTCTTTCTATAATTAAAAAACCATTTAAAAGTGTAAATGCTACTCCTAGCTCATATGTCATGCAAAAATAGATTTAGTTTATAGACCATTGTTTGCCATCAGCTGACTGATGGCTAGTCTGAATTGAAAAAGACAGATGTTAGGCTAAAACTTCATTTCTTCAGAAGGTAATTAAAAATCACAACCCTGAAGACTTACAAACCAAACAAAGTTAAAATCAAACTGTGGAAAGAAATGAATTGATGTCCAAAAAGTCAAACAATTTTAGCTCAATTAACTTTGGAACCCTAAGGGGAAAACATCTATTTCTATCACAGATTGAAATTTGTTATTTTTTCCCCACTGCAGTATAAAATCTACATAGAAATTAGATGTATCTAACATTATACTTTTCATAGCTAATTTCCTTTAAGTCCTGTTTAATAACCTTTGTTCTAAAGTTATTACTTATGACATTGATTTTGGTTCAAGTCTTGCTTCATTTGTTCTTTTATTAGTACTTAATATCCTGATCAGCACTTGGAGCAGAAAGCCCAGATGCACAAGCAAATCAGAGCAGGCGTAATTCTCCCGAGAGCTTATTTGTTGATTGCATTTTACTGTCTGATCATTGCAATGCTAGATGACTCTGAAATCATAAGCCTCAAGGTGTTCAGTTTTACTAGTGTGTAGTTTCAGTTCCTTGGATACGAAGGCTTGTGTAAAGCAAATAAAACAGAAAAGTCCTTTTCTATTTTTGCTCTGACTTCAGAATATAGCAGAAATATTTGCTGAGGTAGCTCCTTTGCTTTTTGTTTCTTCCATTTTCTGTGTATATGATCTCAGAATACATTTGGCAGTGTGATTAAGAAGTCCCTTGTGGAAGTGCGGAACTATTGAGGATCAAAGCAGGCCACCAGATTGTTTTCTTTTTTATTTTCTCATTTTCTCTAAGTATATCGATTCTTTATGTGGCACTAGAGATGCTAGGCAAGAACTCTACCCCTGAGTACACCCCCCAGCCTCCAGTATTAGTTATTATCTACATGTTTCAGACTTTATTTTATTGGATCACACCCCTATCGTTGGTGTTGGTTAAATAGGGGCTCTTAAACACTGTGTCAGGGCCTCTTGATTTAGAGTCAGACCAGTAAAAGTTATCTAGTCCTGGGTTACTTTATAAAAGTAAAGTTCTTTATAAAAGAAAACCTGGTTACCTG
Organism: Perognathus longimembris pacificus; assembly: GCF_023159225.1. Lineage (NCBI taxonomy): Eukaryota > Metazoa > Chordata > Mammalia > Rodentia > Heteromyidae > Perognathus > Perognathus longimembris. Next base: position 24,447,629 of record NC_063177.1, on the reverse strand, counting down.
ATACTTCAAAAGTTAAAAATCTAACCTTTTCATTCTTTTTTCGACTTTTGCTGTGGTATGAATTTTTATTAGTTTCTGCCTTTCATAGCTATCTAAAGGAGAAGTAAAACAAAATCTGCATGGGATTTGAAAAGCAATGGAATTCTCAAGGTACCATGAGGAAGATCTGCCCTACAGTTTTCACTTAGACTGAAGCCCAGATAGATCTCCACAATATGTCTGTGTAACACCTGAGGAAATCATATAGAAGAAATTCTTGCATTAGTCAGGTTACATTTTTTGTATGTGTGATACTGAGGATAGAACCCATGGCCTTGCACATGCTAGGCAAGTATTCTATCACGGAGCTATACCCCCTAGCCTACCAGGTTACATTTATTGGTACTTTGCTGTTCCTTTTAGACACATATATCACGTGTGTGTGTGTGTGTGTGTGTGTGTGTATAATTAACACTAACTTACGCTTTTACAGGGTCAGTAACTTCAAGGAGATGAGCATAGGGTGTTCCAATCTACTTCTTCTAAGGAATTACTACTTCTTCTCTTTTAAGGAAAAATCTTAAAAAACAGGGATATACAATTGACCTAATAATACACTTTTGGTGAGTAGCTGGACTACCTGAGGATACCCAGATTTCATTCAGCAGGACTTTTTAATATTCTTTTACAATTATTATTACTATTTTTTGCCAGTCCTGGGGCTTGAACTCAGGGCCTGGGCACTGTCCCTGAGCTTCTTTTGCTTAAGGCTAACACACTACCACTTGAGCCACAGCGCCACTTCTGGCCTTTTCTGTTTATGTGGTACTGAGGAATCAAACCTAGTGCTTCTTGCACTCCAGTCTAATATTCATTCCCAGTCTAATATTCATTCTTGTAAAAGGACTCTTAATAGAAAGACTACTTTCCTTACTTAAGAAGTTAACTTCCAGAGAGAAATAAACATATCTAAGCAGAGGCAGATAGTTGCGAGGGCTATCATGTTGTAGCTATCTAAGACTGCCAAACTATTTTCTTTTTTTTTTTTTTTGGCCAGTCCTGGGCCTTGGACTCAGGGCCTGAGCACTGTCCCTGGCTTCTTCCGCTCAAGGCTAGCACTCCGCCACTTGAGCCACAGCGCCGCTTCTGGCCGTTTTCTGTATATGTGGTGCTGGGGAATCGAACCTAGGGCCTCGTGTATCCGAGGCAGGCACTCTTGCCACTAGGCTATATCCCCAGCCCTATTTTCTTTTTTAAAAGTATGTTTTTCTCATTAAAATATATAAATATTAGGTATGATTTCATAAAATTTGGAAAAATTGAAAGCAAAAACATTGTTGGAACCCTATACAATTCTTTATCCCGTGTCTTCACAATACTTTATGAGCATTTTTCTAAGCCTATATATCATTTATAAACAGTAGGAACCAAATACTTCATTGAGTTGTTGAAGCCATTTCTGATCATTTTTCCTATCAGAAATACCATGCAACCCTCATTTTCATAAAAGGAAGCAAAGCATAGCTCAAGGACAATGAAGTTATAACTCAGGGTGATCAGGCTTCAAGCAGGCCTGAAACAACCTCTAGGATCTCCTTCCCTGTTTCCTACTCTCCTCTGGCTTAGCCAACCATTCTCACTATCAATAAGAGCAGACAAGATCTGATAGGGGGGCTGGGAATATGGCCTAGTGGCAAGAGTGCTTGCCTCGTATACATGAAGCCCTGGGTTCAATTCTCCAGTACCACATATACAGAAAACGGCCAGAAGTGGTGCTGTGGCTCAAGTGGCAGAGTGCTAGCCTTGAGCAAAAAGAAGCCAGGGACAGTGTTCAGGCCCTGAGTCCAAGGCCCAGGACTGGCAAAAAAATAAAATTAAAAAAAAAAAAAAAAGATCTGATAGGGCTGAGAAGAGAAAAACAAAACAAAACAAAACATGTAAATTTCCAAATCTTAGAGGCTAAATATTCTTACCTTTGGAGAAGGATCTTTTAATATAAGTGTCATTAAGGACACAGACTGTGGGCTTCCAAGCTCAGGTGTATCAGGAACAAAGGCTGACCAGTAGCCATAAAGAACTTTTTTTTCTATTGATTTTATAGTAGAAAGAAAACAAGCTAGTGCTCCTTGGCGAACTTTGGCTTGATAGGACCTTTCACAACCAGAGTAAGGAAGAAAAAAGTTTTTAGGCGTTTTCTGTAATTTATTTACTTATTCTAGTTATTGAGAAATTAAACATTATCAATATTCCCTAAAGATATTACTAGGATCTTGAAAAAATTATTTTTCAAAATATGTTGAGGCAATCTGCTTTTGAAATAAGTCTTGATTTAGGGGATTACTAGGGACTGAACTCAGGGCTGTGTATATTCTAGGTAAATAAATGCTCAAACACTTGCGCTATGCTACCAGCCCTGTAACATGGTATTAAGGCAGACAAAAACCACAAGCTAGCTAATAAGGAGCAACATTTTGATGTTTGGGACCTAGTACACGATATGAAACAATGCAGAGAATACACCCATCTACTCAACAACATATCCCCTGAATGCCTTTATGTGGGTGCCACACCAGGTATTACACTAAGGAGGTCAGACATAAACAAAGCCCTTGCCCTGGACAAGTATGGCAGTGAACAGTGTTAAGGCAGAGGTACATCAAAGGATCATAGGAGGGGTCCTTAAACCAGGATGGGGATGGGATCTGAAAAAGTTTCCCAGACAATGTAATTTCTAAGCTCACTTTGAAAATAAGTAGTGTTTTAAAAGACAAAAAAAGTGAAGGAAAGCCTATTTCTTAGAGGAATACTCTCTCTCTCTCCCCCTCTCTCTCTTTCTCTCTCTCCCAACTGCACAGATCAAGAGAGCAAAGCATGTTCCAAGTAATGCAAAGCTCCTCATCACTGAAAATCTTCAAGTCCAATCACCCTTGGAAGTCAGTTCTTAAGCAATCATAAAATACATGCAACTTAGAAGATCAGGTATAAAAATATAGTAAAACATTATTACCTCATTTTACCCTGGATGCCTCCTTCAGCGTCAGAATAGTCAGACTCACTGCTACTGATTCTTTTCCAACTGGAAGAAGCGAAGGGTGAGGAGACTTGCTCTCTCCCTCCAGCTCCAAGACTCGGGGCGCCCCGGGAGGAGGAATGCAAGGCGTCCCTACCACCCATGCTCACTCTGCTGGAGCTGGAGCCTGAGGCCGCTTCCATTTCTCCATTGGAGTCTTCTTCCTCTTCCTCATCCCCTTGCTGGGCTTTCTTTGCTTTTATTTTGTGTTTTTTCTTTTTATTCTGATTTCAGGAGCACAAGAAGACACATAAGATAGCTATTTCAAAATAACTTTTAACTGAATCCTAGCACTTCCTCGTTCGCAAATGATTTAAGTATGTTCCCAACAGGGAGATGCAAGAAAAAGAGGATATAAGAATAAAGTGCTACTTGATATCTTCTGTCTCAGGCACAGAGCTAAGTACTTACATGGCTTCTACTGGACTTTGGAAATAAGGAATAAAGGCCCTGAGACAGACAAAAACTTGTGGCTTGGGTTTAAAGTCTACCTTAGTGATTCTAGGCAAATATTTCACTTCTTTGAGTTTGACCTTACTCATCCTTGAGTATGAAGTTAATACAAGCTACTTTGTTTAATTATAATGAAAACAGTCAAGCTTCTGAAGAGATTACACAAGAAAATAAAGGCCTGAGGAACAGAACTCAAGAATTTATTTTCTCAGTTCTTATATAAGATAACTAGGACCCTTCTAAAGGCATGTGCAGGAGCCAGTAACCACTATGCATAATGCGTGGCTCTAGGGCTGCGAGGCTATGTAGTAGCACTTATGAGGTAAAAGTCAGTTTTTTTTCTCCTACTTCTTTCTGATATCCAAATGTCTATGGAACCTGTGCCTTCCTCCACACCAAGTCTCTAGCTAGTCCTGATAAAGAAAGGTTCTCATCTTTTCCACCCTGGAGCACTTATATCAGCTTAGACCCAGACTTTTATTTGCTACTTTGGTGGCTTATCTAAGAGGCAAATCTGATCACAACATTTTGCTAGATAAGATTCCCTGGCCTATAAGTAAACAGTCTCACATGCTACATAAGATCCCAGAAACTCTACCTGAAACTCTAGTTCTACTAGATTACATACAAGCTATACACATTATTATTCTGTGTTTATATACCTTTGGCCTCTCAGGAAGAAACTTCCCACTTCTGTGTTATTATTCATTCTTGAGTCTCAGTATAGCTACCACATCTCATAAAAAGCTTTCTCTTCTTCCTCCCTTTGGACTGAGTACTCTGACTGTGTTGTCTGAATACTCTGTGAATGTTCTGATGAATGAAACAATGATATTGCACCATAATTATTGGTTTATCCATCTTTACCTCTCCCCACACCCTGAAGAATTATCTGTCCCAGTATCCCTAATGCTTCTAAGCACCATGTCTGTGATACAGCAGATGTTTGATAAAAACTGAATAAATTAAACTGATGAGAGAATTCCTACTTTAAGCATTTTGGGTCAGGCATTACACTTTTGGAGGTAAAACCTTGGCTGCACATTTGTAACTGTCCAGATTCACCTCCAGAAGCCTGAGTGAGATGGCAGCTATCTGGAAAAACTGAGAAGTAGTATTAATGTGTCTGGAGCTGATGAGCTGACTAGTAAGAAGGTGTCTCCTGGTTTACAGAAGAGCTATTAAAATACAGTCCAATAGCCAAATGTGGCCAGGCCCATGACCTGTTTCTGTAAAGGAAGCTTTACTAGAACACAGCCATGCCCATCAGGTTCTCCAGTGTCTCTCTGGCTGCTCTTGCCCTACGATGACAGGGCTGGTGGTGTGTCAGAGACCTAAAATATTTACTGGCCAATCCTTTAGAGAAGTTTGTCTATCCTTCTTGGCCTTTACAAGTCTAGGGATGAGGACGCTTGGCCTTGAATGGAAGGTTAATGCTCCTTTTTGTAGCTGTTACTTGCCTAGAGCTCAACTTAGAAGCATAAGGTGTTTTAACTAATATCTTAGCAGTCTCATAAATTTAATCTCCTGCATTAACTATACTAAATTGAAATCAAGTGGGAGTGGGAGTGGTACAAATTATAGAAAATACACAGCACTATTCAAAACAATCCACAACTTAAATCTCTATAGAGTAAATGTACCGTAGTTGGCTGAGCAGTACTAGATTCTGATTGCTGAGGTGGTCTCCCATCATACTGAGGAAGTGGAGTTGGGTACAGCACTGTGGGCATCTCTATGTTTAGTCCAGGAAGTCCGTGAAACATGGCTTTCTAAGAGTGACACAAACAGACACACATACACACACACACACACACACACACACACACACACACAAAACATAAAACACAAAACACATTTAGCATGTTCCATGTCCTCAATCAGAACACAAACTGATTAGTGTTTAAAGGACTATTAAACAGCATGGCTCAAATGGTTGGACACTTGTCTAGCAATTGCAAGGCCCTGAATTCAATGGCAGTACTGCCAAAACAAAAAGAAAAAAAAGAAAAAAAGCCAGGTATGATAAAGCACACCTGTAATCAGCACTGTGGCTTGGAGGCAGGAGGATAGTGAGTTAAGAGGTCAGCCTGGGCTACATAGCAAGTTCAAGACCAACCTAAATTATAGTGAGACCTTGACTCAAAAAACCCACAAAAATCAAACCTACAAAACAATAAAAATAGGAAGGAAAAATAGATCTCTTGAATGAACTCTCAAGGGCTTAAAAAGAGCTTAATTTCATCTAGCATCCAGCTAGATCTGGTTGGGCACGTTAGATTAGGTGTGGTTTTAGTATATTTATTATTTTTATTTATCTATTGTATTCAATCCCTTTTACCCAATTATTTTATCTATCAATAATTTTATAAACTAAGTTACCTCCAAATAGCTAGGATAATAGGCATGAGCCACTGGCTCACAGCTTGATATGTTTATTGCTTATTATCTTATGTTATTAATCCTAAGTATGCTTGACTATGAGCATCTTATTTGGTCTGCTCTCTTAAATATAAATATGTGTGTATACATACATATATATATATAAAACATATGAATTTTCAATATCTTTTTTTAAAATTTTCAATATCTTAAATGTAGCCTTAGAACAATGATATGAAATGGTCCTCGTGGCTGGGAAAAGAGGAAAACCACTGATTGTAATGGAAACTCTACTTACCTTTAGCACAGCTAAAAGAGCTCCAAGTTCATCAGTTTGTGTCAGTTTCATCTTCCCACCATTGAGGAGTGATTGTATGCCTTTTAATGCACTCTGTAACAACTGGGCAAGAGGGAAGAGGGAAAAGAGCAAGTTAAAAGGCAGAACATGCCAAGTGCTGGGTGCTTACTCCTGTAATCCTAGCTACTCGGGAGGCTTGAGATCTGAGGATCACAGTTCAAAGCCAGCTTGGGCAGCAAAGTCCATGAGACTCTTATCTCCAATTAAGCTCCCCAAAAGGGGAAGCAGAGCTGTGACTCAAGTGATGGAGTACTAGTCTTTTTTTTTTTTTTTTTTTTGGCCAGTCCTGGGCCTTGAACTCAGGGCCTGAGCACTGTCCCTGGCTTCCTTTTGCTCAAGGCTAGCACTCTGCCACTTGAACCACAGCGCCACTTCTGGCCGTTTTCTGTATATGTGGTGCTGGGGAATCGAACCCAGGGCCTCATGTACACGAGGCAAGCTCTCTTGCCACTAGGCCATATCTTCAGCCCTGTGGAGTACTAGTCTTGAATACAAAAATTCAGGGACAGCACCCAGGCTCTGAGTTCAAACCCCAAGACTGACACCAAGAAAATAAAAGATAAAATTTGGTTGTCTAAGGATCAACCTTTTACTACTACAAAGAAGAAAGTCTCTCTCTAGATGATGAAAAACCCCTCTCAAATGCACAAAGCAGAAAGGATGACTAGAAAATTGATTAACTACAGTGAGTTATTTTCTAGAAAAGAGTAGTTTGATTGAATGATCTTACTGGACTGATATAAACAAGTATGTACAAATGGTCAACAAAAATTTAAAAAATAAAAGAGGAGGCAGTGGGTAGAATGGAATGGGATAGTGGACTGGAAAAATGGAATGGCAAAAGTGGCAGCAGAGGGCAGAAGTGATCAGAAGCTCTTACACACAGAGGAATAGATGCTAGAGGAAACTAAATGATAAAATGTGCTTCTGGCGAGCAATTCTGTTAACATTGCTATTGTAACTCAGCAATTTCATGTCTAGAGCTCTGTCCTTCAGAAGTACTCCCCACAATGCGAACTACTGTCCTATTTGAAGTAGTGGGAACATTGAAAAAAGATTACTTTTCATCTATTATGATGATTATGACTACTAAATGTGAAATTTAATACTAATACTAGCAGGCATTCTGTCAAGCACTTTTTTGGTGATGGTACTGGGCTTTCAACTCAAAGTCTCATGCTTGCTAGGCAGGTGTTCTCCCACTTAAGTTCTACCTTCCAGTTCTTGTTAAATATTTTAAAGTCTTATTTTATATTCTCCTCATAAGAATGCTAAGATGTCATGATCTTATGTAACTATAACCCCTCTGTACATCACCTTTATAATAAAAATTTTTTAAAGCATCCTATGATGAAGTGGGACATGGAGACACCAAGAGGTTAAATAACTTGTCCAAGCTATAACAGTTACAAAGCATGAGTTATATTAATAGAAAAGATGCCTTAAGGACATTGAGATTTAAAAACCCCCAAAGCTGCAAACTGTATTAAATATGACTCCATATGAAAATAATGAAGACATTCATTCATATATAGAAAAGTAATCTGGGGCTGGGAATGTGGCCTAGTGGTAGAGTGCTCGCCTTGTATACATGAAGCCCTGGGTTCAATTCCTCAGCACCACATATATACAGAAAATGCCAGAAGTGGCACTGTGGCTCAAGTGATAGAGTGCTGACCTTGAGCAAAAAGAAGCCAGGGACGGTGCTCAGGCCCTGAGTCCAAGCCCCAGGACTGGCAAAAAAAAAAAAAAAAAAGTAATCTGAAGGACTAAGAATGAATTGTCTTTCCTGTTTAGAGTAGAGCAGGGAACTAAAAAGAGTTTTCTCTGTCTTGGATCTGTAATGTTTGAAATGTGTCATTTAAAATGTTAAGAAATTGTCATTTGTATGAGGAGATTTTTTTAAAGAAATAAAATAGTGCAGATATTGTTGAAATGCAGTTTCTTTCCTTTTATGTTTTAAAGTCATTTACTAGTTCAAAACGCTATTGCTTTTATACCTAGGAGGGGAAAAAAAATTAAGGGGGACTCCCCCCCACACACACTTTTTTTTTTTCATTTTTTCTTGTGTGCCAGTCCTGGGGCTTGAAGTCAGGGCCTGGGTGCTTGTCCCTAAGCTCTTTTGCTCAAGGCTAGAGCTCATTTGAGCCACAACTCCATTTCTGTTTTTTGGGGTGTTTGGGGTTTGGGTTTTGTTGTTGTTGTTTTGGTGATTAATTGGAAATACTAGTCTCATGGACTCTCCTGGCTTTGAACCATCCATCTGCCTTAGATCTCAGTCTCCTAAGTAGCAAGGATTAAAGGCATGAGCCAATTGGCTCCAGGCTTTTTAAAAAACCTAGACTTCTAAAAACATTTTAAAATCAAAGCAAAACAAATCAGTAGAGAAGCAGTTTCTCGTCACTTAAACTCACAGATATGACTTAAGTTCTTATGGCTTATGCACATTCCACTTATGCATGCAAATTCACTTATGAATAAAACTCAACTGTGTGGTATCAGCCTCTATTCTTGTCCTGCTTACAAACCTGTAACCTTCAATAAGATCACAGTACTACCTACCAAACAAAATGTTATATCATCCATGTCAGACGATTTTGGAGATTGTAAAGTGGTCAAGAAGACTTGGAAGCAGATATTTTGGTAGGATTCCTCCAAATATGGCTGTCCTGGCACACTGAAACACACAGAGAGAAAACAATTCAAACTAATGCTTTTGAAATGACATTTCCAAAAGAATAAGAATTTAAAATAGCAATACAGACTAATAGAGTTGAGATATACTCTACCACTTCATTGTAGAAAACTGCACTTTGGCTAAGTAGTTACTGCTTTATACAGGATCAGGCTTAAATAGGAAGAAGAAAAGATGGCTTCTATAGGGAGAAGCCCAAGAAGTTTCTAGCGGAAGAAGTATAAAAAAAGAGAGACTTCTTTTTTTTTTGACGGTCATGGGACTTGAACTCAGGGCCTCAGCAGTGTCCCTAGGCATTTTCACTAAAGACTAGAGCTCTACCACTTTGAGCCACAGTGCCACTTCCAATTTTCTAGTGGGTAACTGAGATAAGAGTCTTGTGGACTTTTCCTGTCCAGGCTGGCTTTGAATGGCAATTCTCAGATCTCAGCCTTCTGAGTAGCTAGGATTACTGGCTTTTCAGTTCTAAGAGGGGAGAAATAGCAACAGGTGCTATGAGAACTGTGCCAATGAACCTGGCTTCCTAGCCACTAGACAGCCTTGTGGAATGCAGAGGCAAATTTAAGTTTGTGCTGCTCACTGTTTACTGCCTATTGGAGACTGGCTTCATTTTCTGGTATTGACATTTGTTGTTATTGTTGTTGTTGTTTTTGTTGCCAGTCCTGGGGCTTGGACTCAGGGCCTGAGCACTGTCCCTGTCTTCTTTTGTTTTTGCTCAAAGCTAGCACCCTACCTCTTGAGCCACAGCGCCACTTCTGGCTTTTTCTGTTTATGTGGTGCAGAGGAATTGAACCCAGGGCTTCATGCATGCTAAGCAAGCACTCTACCTCTAAGCCACATTCCCAGCCCCTCCCTGGTACTGACATTTAAATCTCACCAGAGTTTAATATGAATATAGCCTTCTTTTCTTCCTTCCTTCCCTCCTTCCTTCTTGCCTCCCCCTCCCTCCCTCCTTCTCTTCCCTTCCCTTCCCTTTCCTTCCTTCCTTCTTCCCTTCTCTTTCCTTTCCTTCCTTCCTTCCTTGTCTGCTTCCTTCCTTCCTTGCTTCCTTCCTCTCTCCTTTCCTCCCTTTCTTCCTTCCTCTCCTATCTCTCTTTCTCTGTCCTCTCTCATTCTTTCTATCCTCTCTCTTTTTGCAGGTATTGTGGCTTGAACTCAGGGACCTTGTGCCCTCACTTGTTTTTTCTGATCACAGCTGGCACTCTACCACCAGAGTCACATCTCCACTTCAAGCATTTTTCCTGGTTAATTGGCAGTAAGAAGCTCCAAACAACAATCCTCAGATCTCAGGCTCCTGAGTAGCTAGGATTATAGGTATGAGCTGCTAGCACCCCACCCCATTCATTTCTTGATAAGCTTTCACCTTCTATTTTTTTTTTTTTTTTTTTTTTTTTTTTGGCCAGTCCTGGGCCTTGGACTCAGGGCCTGAGCACTGTCCCTGGCTTCTTCCCGCTCAAGGCTAGCACTCTGCCACTTGAGCCACAGCGCCGCTTCTGGCCGTTTTCTGTATATGTGGTGCTGGGGAATCGAACCTAGGGCCTCATGTATCCGAGGCAGGCACTCTTGCCACTAGGCTATATCCCCAGCCCTCACCTTCTATTTCTTGATAATCATTTTAAAATTAAAAACAAACAATAATGGCCACAGGTGGCTCAGGCCTATAATGCTAGCTGCTCAGGAGACTGAGATCTAAGGACTGGGGTATGAAATCAGCCAGGGCAGGAAAGTCTATGAGACTCTTATCTCAAATTAACCACCAAAAAGCCAGAAGTGGAGCCTGTAGCTCATGTGGTAGGTAGAATGCACCAAAGCTCAGGGAAAGTACCTAGACCCTAAGTTCAAGTCCTAGGGCTGGCACAAAAAAATAATAAGAGATGACAGGAAATGCAAAATATGTTTTTTTCTTTTCTTTATGTTTTTGAGACAAAGTCTTATCTCACTGTGTAGCCCAGACTGCAGCTTGAGATCCTCTTGCCTCAGCCTCCCAAGTGCAGGAACTATTTCATGTGTCACCATGCCTAGCTTAAAGTAGATTATTTTTCTACACTGGCTGTGGCTTCAGAAGGATAGAGTAACCTACAAAAAGCCTACCTAAGAGAGGTCCTATCTTCTTACTGTTGGGGGAGCTGATAGGGTCTACATACCTGAGACATAAGTTTGCCATGCAATGTACTGCAGCTCTCCTAACTTCAGCGTCAGACTGCGCCAAGTCACTCAACTTTGTTAACAGGCCAGTCTTGCCTAGCAAGTCTGGGAGGTACTAAAACAAAACAACAGCAATGTTAGTCAAATGAAAGCTTCTTGAAAAATACTACTTATTGAAGTGATTTTATTTTTTAACCAAAGAGCAGCCATATATATATATATATTCACTATGAATAATGAGAAAATGTTACACTATAGGTAGGACTTTCTGCCAAATAATAATACACAAGAGTATTATCTCCACTTGTCTTTCCTTTTGACTATTTTTTTTTAAGTTAAGGTGAATCAACTTTGGTTAAATAGTTTGTGGGTGAGTAGGGAATATAGGCCCTTCAAAAACCAAATAAACCTGTTTTATACCTTTTCTTCCTCCTCCTCAAAAAAAAAACCCAGAAAAGCTATTAAGCAAATCTTTTAGACAGGATGCAAAAACATGCCAAAAAACTGCAGGAAGGATCGAGTAATAGACAATAATGCATACACAATGGTGATGATAATTATTGTTCATATTGTGGGAATGCCAATCACTTTACAAAGGTTCTATCAATTTATTAATCAGAACAACTCTTTGACATATGAGGAAACAAGGCTCAGAGAGCCTCATGAGCATTACTCAAGGGCATATACATCCAATTGCTGGCAAGATAGAAACCTGAGCAAGGTCTGTTGGCTCCACAGACTGTGCTGCTATCCTTTCAAAGCGAAGTTAGAACACAGTTACAATTACCTTTTGACTTTTTGAGCCATTGTAGTATACCAGAGCTGCCAGGGCTTGAAGAATTTTCATGTGTGTCCAAGAACTACATTGGTGGATAGCTGAAATAGTATATGCCAATAGGAAATCCAAGTTCTGTTCATCAACAATCACCTACAGACAGAGGAAAAATAGAGGTAACTTAGCTTTCAAAACCATTTTCATCCTTTTATAGTATAATGCTTGCCTGAATAAAGCTGTGTAGAGTGTGCGTATCTGTTCGTGTCAAAATAATTAACTCTAAAATTTGACCAAGATAGAGGTCTTTTCCTATCCCTAAAGTCTCACTCACTTCTTCCCCTTTGGTCCTTCCATTCAAAACTGTCCTTCAAACTTTTCCTTAAATTAACCAGAAACTGGCAGCTGTGAATAGAGATATAATACTCAGCCCATTGAAATGTCTTAATTCAACTAAATTTCTTTAAACATAGTAATCTCTCAACAAATACACAGTAAATGAATATATCTTCGAAATAGCTACAATGTCCAAAAACATTTGGAGGTAATGTGATTTGAACTCAGGGCCTATAGAGGCCATGTCTCTAGTCTCTAGTATAGTGTGGGGAATATAAGAAGAGCTGATAAAGACTATACTTTCAGGGATCATTTCTATAGTTTGTTACAAGAAGAGCTGATATATTTGTCTTCATGAAATTTATAATGTTGGGATACATTAGAATAACCTAAATATCATTTTATGAACATTTTAAATAAATTCATCAAATGGCATAAAGTTGGTGATGAATTACAGGGGCCATAAGTGATCAAGAAGTTTTCCGTCAGTGACACAAAACATCACATGCAAGAACAGTACACATCTGAAGCCTTCTTATATCCATTAGAAATATTCTAAACAAAATCCGCCTCATCTCAGTTAGCAGATATCGATAGTTACCTACAGCACACATCTCCTTCCCTGAGGACTGAGTTCTGGGTTGGTTTGTTTTTGGCATTTCTCTCTTCCACGTAAGACCCACAGGTCCTAATTAGCCTAAGACAGTGGTTCTTAACTTGGGACAATCATGATCCCTGGGAACATTTGGCAATGTCTGTAGAAATTTTTTTATTGTAAAATTGGAAGGATTCTGCTGGCATCTTATAGACAGAGACAAGGATGTGCTACAATACACAAGACAGTATCATATATAACAGAATTATCCAATCCAAAATATCAAGTGCTAGGGGCTAAAGGCATTCTAGCTGCACACAGTAATTGGTGAGGTTAAGCTCTCCAGTTGATTCTATTGTATAGTCAAGGCTGGAACCACTGGTTTACCATTCATTCATTCTGCTCAGAAACTGGTCCAGAACTATTCATCTTATGTCTCCTGCAACCTATTAGGGAAGTCTGCTGGAGAATCTATAGGACACATTTTCTCTCTGTCTCTGTCTCTGTCTCTGGCACCAGTATTGGGGTTTGAACTCCAGGCTTTGTACTCTCACTCCTTCATGACTAGAGTTTTACCACTTGAACCACATGTCCACTTCCAACTTTTTGCCTTTCATAAAAGTCTCTCAGGGGCTGGGAATATGGCCTAGTGGCAGGAGTGCTTGCCTTGTATACATGAAGCCCTGGTTCGATTCCTCAGCACCACATATATAGAAAATGGCTAGAAGTGGCACTGTGGCTCAAGTGTCAGAGTGCTAGCCTTGAGCAAAAGGAAGCCAGGGACAGTGTTCAGGCCCTGAATGCAAGCCCCAGGACTGGGAAAAAATAAACCAAACGAACAAAAAACCCCATAAAAGTCTCTCAGATCTATCTGCCTGGACTGGCTTCCAACTGCAATTCTCAGATCTCAGCCTGCTGAGTAACTAGGATAATAGGTGTGATCCAATGGCACCCAGCAACCTTTCTTATTCTTTTTTTTTTTTTTTTTTTGGCCAGTCCTGGGCCTTGGACTCAGGCAGGGCCTGAGCACTGTCCCTGGCTTCTTCCCACTCAAGGCTAGCACTCTGCCACCTGAGCCACAGCGCCCCTTCTGGCCATTTTCCATATATGTGGTGCTGGGGAATCGAACCGAGAGCTTCATGTGTAGGAGGCAAGCACTCTTGCCACTAGGCCATATTCCCAGCCCCCCTTTCTTATTCTTAAATAAAAGAGACACAAAAGAAATGCTTCTTTGCTAAACATTATTTTTCATAAGAAGTCTAGAATAGAGCCGGGCATTGGTAGTTCACACCTGTCCTAGCGACTCAGGAGGTTAGATCTGAAGATTGTGTTTCAAAGCCAGTCCATGAGACTCCTATTTATAATTAACTGCCCACTCCAAAAAAAAAGCTGAAAGTGGAGTTGTGGCTCAAGTGGTAGAGCACTAGTCTAGAGCACAAAAAAATCCAGAGACAGCAGGACCAACACAATAAAATAAAGCCTAAAATCCAGGCAGTCATCTTATGACAGGAGAGAGGCTAGCTGTAGCTGGTTCTTGGGCTTGATCTCAGAGACTGAAGCTTGCTTGGCTTGCTTGGTAAAATGCCAGCCACGAGCTGGCATTATACCACTTAGTTCAGGCCTCCAGCTTGACTTTTTGCTGGCTAATTGCAGATGGAGTCTCTACATGAGGGTGGGTGGCTTTGAATCATCGTCCTCCAAGTCTCAGCCTCCTGAGTAGCTAGGACTACAGATGTGAACGACCAACAGAGGTTGTTTTAATATATTCTTATTTAAGGTTCTGGTGTGTATATATGTTTTGCTGGTGATCAAATACAGGAACACAAATGTTCTAAGCAAAGGCTCTACCACTGAGCTATACTCCTAGCCCAAGACATTTACTTTTTCTAGCATCTAAAAGACTAGTTTAATACCTTCCACGTGTGCAGTACCTCAAAGCACTTATTCTCAGATTTCATGAGTCCTGAAGTCACATATATCTGATTACCTGTAGTGTATTAAGTAAATGGTGAATCAGCTGAGACACTTTGCTGACAAGATGATTCTGATTAAGAGGCACAAGTCGGCAAGCTTGAACAAGAAGGGCACTGACATCCTATTTTAAAAAAGAAAAGAAGATAAAGCAATGGTAATGTACCTGTAAGCCAAGTGAAGACCACCCAGGACCTGGCCAAATAGGAAAATTAAATTGCATACCTAAGACTGGGAGAAGATATCATTTGAATGAAAATTGAGGCAGGAAATTACAGGGTTAGGGAGGAAGATAAAAGCACAAAAATAAGATGTGCTAAAATAAAGGAAAAGAACTAATTGAGTTTTTCTCAAGCTAAAAGCTCCAGAGTTTCTACCATGCAGACAATACAACTGAATAACCAAAGAAAGGCTTCCAGCATGCTGAAGCTAAAAAAATTTTTAATAGATTTTTAACACCATAGGGAAAATCAGAAATGACACTTATATTAATCTTCTGTAAAATACATTTGAGAGAGGAAACTATTTGTAAATCACACCATTTATACATTTTTACAAAGTTGAAACATTTTCCTGAACCTCAAAGGGAGAGACACACACAAATAATTAATAAAGTAAATTAAATGTTGAAAGTATTAATTACAAACTCAATGAGGAACTAGTAATTAGGGAGGATCTGTGGGATGACCGATTTCAGGGCCTTGAGCATGCAAGGCAAGGCTCTACCACTAGAGTACTATCCCCAGGTCTTTTTGTTTTTTTGAGATAAGGTCTCATGAACTTTAACTGGGCAGCCTTGAACTCACAATCCTTCTGCAGTACCACACCCAGCATGGAGGTGATCTTTTTGAGCAAAATCTGGAATGATGTGAAGGATGGATAGAACTTTGCCAGGCAGACAGGGCACCAAAACACTATGAATGAACAGAGTATGTGAAGACCTGGAAATGTGGAACAGCCACCAGTGTTTGAAGGACAGCAAGTGCTAAGTGACTACACACAAGACACAAAGAAGGAAGTGGCAGGAGAGAAAACTGGAAAGGCCCACATTTTTACCTCAAAAATATCAAAGTACACAAACAAATCAAAAATTTCTCTTGCTTCTCCCTTTATCCTACCAAGCCCATAGTGAAGTAACCTATTACTGTTCTGGATCTTTTTTTTTTCATATATAAAGTACACTTATTTTATAATCCCTTCCCTCTGGAAGGGGATTATTCTCATACTATATGAACTGTTTTGCCGCTTGCTTCAACTGTTTAACAGTATACATTGAAGATCTTCCCAGATCAGATGTTTACTTTTACAGTCAGATGAAACAAAGAACAAAGGTAATTCTGTAGCAAAGAATGGTCTGGAGAAGGATTAGATTAGAATATGACCAGTTAGATATCAGTGGTGGAATATCCAGGCAGTAGTCATCTTGCCCAAGGTACTGGCAATGAGAAAAGAGAGAATATGCATTAAGAGAAACGTATTTGAGATAGTTTGGAAGAAGACTTGGGGATAAAGTGTGTGGAGATAATGTATTCATCTTTAGGAAGGTGATTCCAGAGATGACAGCTGAGGAATTCACCACTTTAGGTTTTGAAAGACGCTAGTCCGCTAAGCACTGCCTCTTTCCTCTGATGGAGGAGAGCAGAGAAGGTGCCATTAGGGCAAGACAGACAGCTTGTAACTTCTGAGGGTGGGTGTGGGCGGGGGATGGTGGTGGTAGAAACAGAGTCTTCTGCGAGAAGCCGGCGGGAGGGCCAAAGGATGGGGTCGGGGCAGTGAGGCAGACGCAGCTCGAGGGCCAAGGAATAAAGCCCAGGGTCGCGGGTGCGGCTGGGGGAGGGGGGTCGAGCAATGGGGGCCAGGGCTGAGGGCGGGGTGCTAAGGCCAAGGGGCGAAGCCAGGGCAGCGGGTGGGGCTCGAGGACCGAGGTCAAGGTAGAGAGCTTCGGAGGGTGGATAGGTGGAGGAACCCAGAGCAGGAGACCGGTCTCAAAGGGTGATGGGTGGGGCGTGGGTCGAGGGGCGGGGCCGTAAGGGGGCAGAGCCCCAGGGCCAAGGCCATTGCGGAGGGCGGGGTTCGAAGTTTGATGGGCGGGAGGGCCTTGGGCAAGGGGCGAGGGATGGGCGGGGCTGGGACCGGGGGCGGGGCTAGAAGACCGATGCCATTGTAGAGGGCGGGGTTCCAGGTTTGATGGGCGGCGGGGGACGGGGCGGAGTGAGGGAGAAGACTTGGACGAGGACGCGGCTCGAGGGCCGATGGGCGGGGTAGGAATGGGGGCGTGTCCCGAGGGCCGGGGGCGGGGACAGAGCAGCGGGAGTGGCCTCGGCCTCCCACCTCAGGTCGCCTACCTCCGGGTCAACGCCGTCGCCTTCGCTGTAGTTTTCCGAGATGAGCTGATCGAAGAGCAAGTGGATCTCGGTGCGGGCAGAGTTACTGTCATCCGGGCGCAGGGCGCGCAGCCTGGCCGCTAAGCGGCGGAACGCGCTGCTCTGTTCAGCGGGCGGCTCCCGCGGCGACAAAGGTGGCTGCTGCCCACACAGCAGCGAGCCGGCAACCTGCACCGCCGCCATGTTTTTTCCTAATGTAAAAGTCGCCGGGAATTACTTCCGGGGCATCCTCTGGGCTTTACGGCTACTTCCGGAAATTCCTTATTTAGACTAGGAGAGCAAGCTGGGGGGGCTTTGTTTGATTATGGTATTCTGTAAATGCGCTATGAAATTAGCTTGGGAACTTTTGCTGTCCATCTCTCTTAAGTCTGGCTAAAAAAAACGGAGTCCTGTGTTGTTGTTTTTTGTCCCCCCCCCCTTGTAAAATAGTTGTTTCTTGGGGCAGGGCTGACATGGCTCTGTGTAACACCAGAGTTTCAGATTCCCTACTAGAGTTGGAGAAAGGCTGCAGAGGATGGCAGTGGCCGAAACTGCTAGTTGTCTGACAGCTTTCCACTCTTCCCATATCTGCTATATAATGTTGAGCAAATTCCTTAATTTCCCCACAAACTCAGGTACCGTTACATGTGAAATAGTGGTCCGGAGCAGTTGTTGAGAATAAACCAGATAATGCATGTGGAAAATGTAACATCATCTTTGTGGCATAGAAAGTGCTCAACGAATGTCATGCGTTTTCTTTCTCAACTTCACCATCATCTCAGTATTAGTGAGCTTTATTGTTCCTATGACCCAATACCTGAGAAAAACAACGTAAAGGAGGGAAGGTTTATTTTTGGTTCAGAGGGTTCAGTCCACGGCCAGCTGAATCCACTGCTTTGGGCTAAGGTGAGCATAATACTATAGCAGTGGGAAACAATCAGGAAGCAGAGTGAGGGGCAGGAAGTGGCCGGGGAGGAGATACCTTTCAAAGACATGCCCTCCAAATGACCTGCTTTTTCCAGTTAGGGCCCAACTCCAAAGATTTCTACTTCTTCCCCAAATGGTGTCACCTGCTCAGGAACAAGCCTTCAACATGTGAGCCTGTGGGGAACATTTTATTTTCAAACCATAACAGATTAATCAAGTTACTCAGGTAGTGTGGAGACTTTAACAATGATGATTTATTAAAATAAGCACCTTCCCCCCTTACTCCATGTAGTCTCTGTCTTTCTCTGACTTTCATCTGTCTTCTCAGGCAAGGAGTTCCAGTGACATCTTTGCAGGTAGAAACTACAGGAAGAGATAAGCAGTGATTACAGAGGAGGGCTCTTAAGGTAACTCTTTGAGAATTGAGAAACAATTTATATATGAGACCTGCTGCATTGGGGGTCTGGCTCCACAAAATACAACTGAGAGGCAATAAACAGCTCCCGGTTCTGGAAGTCTACAGCATGCACAAGGACCCAATAAGGTCCTGAACATCAAGGATTGCAGGTAGACTGAACAAAGAATACATCCTGAGCAAAATGTTGATTTGTTTTGAAGTATTACCTAATTTGTTGTATGTAATACAACTTAATTTATAATCAAATCTGAGTCAGAGCAGCTTTTACAATTATTCCTTTTCAGTTAATGGCTGCCAAAAATAAACTATCATATGAGGCCTCCAAAGTATTTTTATACAGGAGGGGCTGGAAATATGGCCTAGTGGTAAAGTGCTCGCTTCATATACATGAAGCCCTGGATTCCATTCCTCAGCACCACATATATAGAAAAAAGCTGGAAGTGGCACTGTGGTTCAAGTGGTAGAGTGCTAGCCTTGAGTAAAAAGAAGCCAGGGATAGTGGTTAGGCCCTGAGTTCAAGCACCAGGATGGTAAAAAAAAAAAAAGGGAAATAATTAAGAAATCGATGGGCTGGGGATATGGCCTAGTGGCGAGAGAGCTTGCCTCGTATACATGAGGCCCTGGATTCGATTCCCCAGCACCACATATACAGAAAACGGCCAGAAGTGGCACTGTGGCTCAAGTGGCAGAGTGCTAGCCTTGAGCAAAAAGGAAGCCAGGGACCCAGGACTGGCCAAAAAAAAAAAAAAAAAAGAAAGAAATCAAAATCAATACAAGAGTCGTGTATTTGTTCAAGAATATGTACCATTGTGTTAAGACATCATTTGGGAGTAGGCAATTATAGGGTTTTTTTAAAATCTTGTTTTCACTCAATAATAATCTATTTTTAAACCAGGCATCAGTGGCTCACACTTGTAATCCTAGCTATTCAGGAGGCTGAGATCTGTGGATGGCAGGTTGAAGCCAGCTGGGGCAGAGAAGTCTTCTCCAATTAACCACCAAAATGCTGGACACAGAGATGGGGCTCAAGTGGTAGAGTACTAGCCTTGAGCAAAAAAGTTCAGAGGCAGCATCCAGACCTTGAGCTCAAGCCCCAGTGATAGCACACACACAAAAAAAGAAATCTATTTTTTTTCTCCCCAGGATATGCTGCCCAAGGAAAATGTTTTTAAAAGTTTGGAAACCACCAAAGATGTTTAGTGGATGAACCTTTTGCTTGGGGAGGAGAGAGAGAGGCCTACCAGGAGCCAAGTAGACTCTGTGCCATCCAACTTCAGGAAGGTCCCGTGGGGGTCAAATGTACCACCTTTCAAGCCTGGCAAGGTTCAGGAAAACAGGAAGGGTGCATGTGTTTACCTGTTCTTAGTCTGTACCACAGACATGGCCACAGCCATTGCTGACACACTGCTCGCCAGGCTCACAGTCCCAGTCGCCATTGCAGAGCTCCATACAGGTCCCTATGGGAGAGCAAACCACACAAACACTGCTGTGCTTTGGGTTCTCGTGCTGGGGATCAACGCCCTTGAACAAGCAGAGTTCCACTTTTTCCTTTTAGCTCAATGCATAATATAATAACAGAATTTACAGATCATTGCTGGCAGCATAATTAAGAAAAGCACCAGGGCTGGGAATATGGCCTAGTGGCAAGAGCGCTTGCCTCCTACACATGAAGCTCTCGGTTCAATTCCCCAGCACCACATATATGGAAAATGGCCAGAAGGGGCGCTGTGGCTCAGGTGGCAGAGTGCTAGCCTTGAGCAAAAAGAAGCCAGGGAAGGTGCTCAGGCCCTGAGTCCAAGGCCCAGGACTGGCCAAAAAAAAAAAAGAAAAGAAAAGCACCATATCTATTTCAGTTAAAACAATACCTTCACATAATTTCAATAAAGGAAAGCCACCTTTAGAGACTGAGGTGGAGTCATTGTAGAAGAGAAGTCCTCCCCCCCCCCCCCCACCGCACGTCTTCATACTTCAGGGAATGGGGCAGAGGGAGGTTCGCATTTACTGGATGCCATTAGGGGTGCCTGACAGAAGATCTGTGCAGTGACTTCCTAGTCCCCGTGATTGGTTCTGTAGCTGGGATTGCAGATGTGTCTTGCCTTCCAATAAGGACAGATGTGGATTCAACCCAGACCTGCCTGGCCACCAGGCCTGAGCTCTTTCTTCTGTGTCCCACAGTGAATCTGACCCTGGTATGAAGAACACAATTCCAAATTTCAAGGAGTCACTCTTGACCTTTCCAGGCTCAGGGTTGCTTTTGAGAACCAATGAAGTCGGTTTATAAAGCTGGTTACCATGCCAGCTTTTAGCAAAATACCAGGCAGTGTCCCATCTAAATGCATCTACTCAGTTATTATCAGGTATTTCTTTACCTGGTTCTATCTCTACAGTTCCCTGGGCTTTTGTTCCCTGATTTGTACAACAGAACCCATGGATCCAATGGATGAAATGATGATCCTTTTTCCTGGGTCAGCTCCAATCAAGAGCTGCTCTCTGGGCTGTGTGAACAAGTTGAGTCACTTGTCTAGGCTAAGAGAGAGAGTGGCTATCATACTGGCTTAGCAGTATATGAGGCCTATAAAAAGGGTAAGGTGTCTAAAATATACCTTAGTCTTAAGAAAAGATTGGTACAGTTGCTTCCTACATATAAATTATAGGAGATATTATTTGGGGAATAACAAAGATGTAAGATAATCTGCTTAGAATCTAACAATGGAGATTAAGACTTTATTTTAAAATTGGAAAAAACAAAGCAATTATTTCTCAAGTGGCCATAAAGAAGTAGATTCAGAGGATTCAAGAAGCTGAGAGGAGATAAGACATTATTTCTAATTAGATTAATCAGAAAAGACAAGTCTTGAAGTACAGCGATCTTCTTAAAGCAGAAGGTATAGTCCTGTGAGAAGAGAAATGAATTACTAGCAAAAGTTTACAAGGGGCAAATATCACAGAACTGGCAGTGGGAGAAACTGTGAGGTGCTAGAGTACCAAGTTTAAGAAGGTACTTGCATAACCCTGAGACTGAGGGCTTCTTCAAATTTTTGCATCCTGTTTACTTTATTCCAGCCAATAGAAAGCCAGGCAAATATTAAGGAACAGCTGGAAATTAAGCAGGAAAAGTATCAGGGAACAAGCTGCAAAGGCAAACACCCAAGACCTGTGGATTTAGAATTTCATTTGATGAGTCAAGAAATGGGGGTAATTGCTGATCACTTGGGAAGATAATTCTGGTGTGAGCGCAGAGAATGGAGCCAGATTCAACTAGCAAGAAGAGAGGAGCCAGGAGAATCATTAGGAAGCTGAAGATTGACTGGCAGGGGAGGTGATCAGGGGTAGACACAGTGTATAATGAGTGGAAAAAGGACAGAAGATGTGCAAGGGCTTCAAAGAATGGTCAGGATTTGGCAACCAGCTCAAGGAAGTGGGGAGGAGAGCAGAGAAGAGAGAAGAGTAAATGGAATCCAAGACTATTTAAGGAGAAGAATAAAGCAGTGAAAGATAATCCAGGTGAGAAGGAACTTAGAAGATGGAGAGGCAAGTAGTATCCGATGCTGTAAAAGTTAAAGACTTTGCAATTGAGGAGAGTCAGGAGACTCATCAACTGGACCCGGGAGAGAAGCTCCAGGAGAATGAGGGGGAAGGAGTTAGACTGTGATCACTTTGAGAGCTAAAGAACCATGACAGAGAAGAAAAGGCAGAGAATTTAAGATTCTTTTGAGGGTGATATACTTAGGAGAAGAATCCCCTGGTGTAACTCCTCTGAACAACTAATGAACTGTTTAACAAAATGAATCCTAGGAAGTAGAAACATGTTTGGGAGGGCGGTGTGATGGAGGAGACATGAATGAAGGATAGAAATTATGCAATACAAATTATGTAAAGATTGAATTACATGCATCGAGTGAAGGGATGGTAAGGAGAAATGGGGAAGAACGATGGAAGGGTTGGCATTGGTCAAGATACATTGTGCCAGGTGGGTTGTGAGGGATGGGTGAGAATGTTGAAAGGGGTGACATTGACCAAGACACACTACTCATAAACTGCTTTGTGGAATGGCAATTCCTTTGTGCAACCATGTAAAGATCATAATTTTTTTTTGTTTTAGTTACATAATGTAAGGTCGCTGACCCAAACCTGTGGGAAATACCATTTGACAAGAAGTTTTTTGTTTTGCAGACCTGGTCTCTAAAATATTTTTTAAAGACTGCATTGTACTACTATTCTGACTTATGGAATTGTAACCTCTTTGGGCAACAACTTAAGTTTTTTTCAAAAAAGAAAATTCCTTTGAAAACGCTGATGGTAAATGGAAAATTAGAGATTGATATGAATCATGCTTAACATGACTAAGGAAATACACTCTGCCTGGATACAGATGGCTCACATCTGTAATCCTAGCTACTCAGAAGGCTGAGATCTGAAGGCTGTACAGTTCAAAGACAGCCAAGGCAGACAAATCCAAAAGACTCTTATTTCCAATTAGCCAGCAAAAGAATGGAAGTGGAGGTGTGGCTCAAGTGGTAGAGCTTCAGTCTTGAGTGAAAAAACAAACAAGAAGAGCATGATGCCCTGGGTTCAAATCCTCATACCAGCACACACATGCACACACACACACACACACACACACACACACACACACACACACACACACACACCATACACTATTTCCTATAGACCCAAGGAAGAAGAGGGTGGAGAGGGAGCTGCTGGGTGATGATAGGCAGGCAGGAAGGAGCAGAGAGTTCAGCTGCAGGAGTGACTCAGGGAAAGGAAGGGGATGATATGGAGGCAGGAGGGTGCTTCTGCTTTGTGACTCAAGGGATGCCATCTAGGAGGCTCCTTGTGTTAAAGCCCCAAAGGAGAGTTTTCCTTCCTTCCTTCCTTCCTTCCTTCCTTCCTTCCTTCCTTCCTTCCTTCCTTCCTTCCTTCCTTCCTTCCTTCCTTCCTCCCTCCCTCCCTCCCTCCCTCCCTTCCTTCTTTCTTCCTTCCTTCCTTTCCCCTCCTCTTTCTGAGCACACTAGTTCCCAATATCCTAATTCCTGGCTCCTTTGTTCAAACAAAAAATGGCAGTGAGGCTTTCTTACTGGACTTACCCAAAAGTTGCAGGGGTCTTACAGCAGCCTGAAGCTCTTGCACCTCCAGGCTGAGGGTGATGAGGGTCAGCAGGAGAAGGAAGCCTCCCAGCTTCATGATGCTGCCGAAGTCGTTGGTAAACAAACAAGAGGGCAAATTTATACCCTCCCACCCACTGAGCTGGAATATAGGACCAGAGACTGGCTGAGGAAGCCTACGCCTCACCCAGAAACCCACATTACTGGAGACACCCCGTGTGTATCTGGGTAATACCATGTTACCTAAGCCAGGCTTTGCACCAAGGAAACACCCACTTCTTATCAACCAACAAAACTCCAAATCCAGGAAATCTGGGAACGGTGGGGGGCATGGACTTCTATTCACTCATATTCAACACGTGGATTCAATGCATGCTCTGGTCTAGGCACAAGGGAATATGTCCTCAGAGAAATGACAGCTCAAAAATGACAGACACTAGGGAGCAAGGGTGTGGTCTGCTCTTTCACTTCTCCCCTCCCTTCTCCAGGATGGTCACCCCTGTAATTGAAGGTGGGGAGAGCTAGTGGGAAAGCTAGCAGAGGTGCTTTCCCATCATCTGATACTGATGACTGGAGCTTCGTCATTTGCCTTCTGCCTTGGTCATTTTTTTTCTCTGGGCAGGTGCTGTGGTATGCTAGATGTGATTTGGGGTGAGGAGGGTCGAGTTCCACTTTGCCTTGTCTGGATTCATTTCTGAGAGCCTGAACTCTGGATATTCTTGTTAAAGCCTCGTGGGATTTGTATTATGCTGTAGCCTTGTGGAGCAACTAAGGGTAAGCTATAGGCACCACGGGGCCAGGTATAAAATTTCATTTCCTCCTTCTTCTGGGCATTGCTAACACACATGAGTGAGTAAAACACACACACACACAGCACTTTAGTGTTTTGGGTTGTTTTGAGGGTTGTGTTTTGAGTGGAGTGGGGACAAGTCTTCTTCCCCAAGAGAAGGCACATATGACTTTTGACCATGAATCCTGTCTTAAAAGATACCACCTAATGTAGATGAGGGTACATGGGCTCCTTAAGAGCAGCAGGGCCAGTTTAAAATTTCTTTGAGGGCCCCTCCCCCTCTCCCTTCCCCTGGGGAGATGGAAGGAGAAGAGGGCCGAATGTTCCACTAGGGCCCCATCTCCTAAACCTGGGGCTGCAGGAACAGGCCCTCCCTGTTTTACCTTGCTTGTCACCAGTCCCTGAAATGCCATGTCAGAGATCCTTTAGGCATACAACTCCTGAGGGGATAAAGGGATATAGATATAGACCATTTGTCTGTGTGTGTGTATGTGTGTGTGTGCCAATACTAGGGCTTGAACTCAGGGCCCGAGTGCTTCCCTCAGTTTCTTTTGTTTTAGCTCAAGAGTGGTACTCTACCACTTAAGCCACAGCTCCACTTCTGGCGTTTTTGTGGTTAGTTGGAGATAAGAGTCTCACACACTTTCTTACCCATGCTGGTTTTGAACTGGATCCTCAGACCTCAGCCTTCTGAGTAACTAGGATTACAGGTATGAGCCACCAGTGCTCAAGCTCAAACAGCAGTTTTGCAAAGTGCCCTAACTCTGTTCTGTTCATTTCAAAGCCAAGATTTTGACACAACTTTTAGAGACCCTAAACAAGTTTAAAACAATGTCCCCATATGCAATTTCAAAAGCTTAAAATATTTTTTAAAGCAAATACGTTTTCTGACATTGAATAAAGTGTGTCTGCTACTGGGTGCCAGGGGTTCATGCCTGTAATCAATCCTAGCCAATCAGGAGGCTAAGATCTGAGGATGGTGGTTCGAAGCCAGCTCAGGCAGGCAAGTCCATGAGACTCTTCTCTCCAATGAACCACAAAAAGTTAGAAGTAGAGCTGTGACTTAAGTGATAGAGCACCAGCCGCAAGCACAAAAGCTCAAGTACAGCACCCAGGCCGAGAGTTCAAGTTCCAGAACGGGTAAAAAAATAAAGTAGGCTTGTTGCCATTAATCTCTCTCTCTCTTTCTCTCTCTCACTCTCTCTCTCTCTCTTTAAAGCTACCTTTGTTTCTTTTGGGGGATGGGAGGGGCATCCTAAGTATGTGCTTATTTGGCTGAGCTGAATGGGGCCCTCAGAGCCTTAGCTTGCTCCCCTTCCTCCAATCTTGCTCCCCACCCATCCCCGCACTGTCCAGGCAGCTGGGATCCTCTGGTGCTTGATATTATCTAGTATGATATGTTTTTCTTCTCCTCTCTCTCTCTCTCTCTCTCTCTCTCTCTCTCTCTCTCTCTCTCTCTCTCACTCACTTTCTTTTTGTCAGTCATGAGGCTTGAACTTAGAGCCTGGGCACTGTCCCTGAGCTTTTTCTCTCAAGGCTAGCACTCTGCCACTTTAAGCCACAGCTCCACTTTTGGCTTTCTGGTGGTTGATTGGGGATTAGAGTCTCACAAACTTTCCTGCCCAGGCTTATTTCAAACCAGGATCCTCAGATCTCAGCCTCCTGAGTAGGTAGGATTATAGGCATGAGCCACAGGTGCCCCACTAGTATTCTATGTTTTTCTTACCCAGCTCAATCTGTGCCCTGAACATGGAATTCCTTCTCCCTTAATCCTGCATTTCCAAATCCTGTCTATCAAAGCTCATTATCTATGAAGGCTTATCTGGCATCCTAACTTGACTATCACCTCTGAAACTTTCCTTAGCCCAACCTCTGGGAGAGTAACTTTCTCTTAGTAGTTACCATATTCATGTATACCTGGTTATGATTATTATCATCTTTTATTTCTCTCCTGTCAGTATCTTGGTGGCTAGGATGAGATATTACTTAACTTTTGTCTTGGGGCTGGGAATGTGGCTTAGTAGTGGAGTGCTTGCCTAGCAGGCACAAAGCCTTGTGTTTGATTCCTCAGCACCACATAAACAGAAAAAGCCGGAAGTATCACTGTGGCTCAAGAGGTAGAGTGCTAGCCTTGAGCAAAAAGAAGCCAGGGACAGTGCTCAGGCCCTGAGTCCAAGCCCCCTGGGAATGGCAACAAAAACAAACAAACAAAAACAAAAACTTTTGTCAATGAGAGTTGTTTATTATCCTCAGCAATTATTAAAATGTGTGTGTGAGATAGACATACATGGTGATTTTTGACTAAATGGTAATGGTAGAGAGAATGGAAGAGTGGGAGAGCACTGGGGAGCCAGAGGCTGAAGATGGGTCTACAGGAGGACCCATAGTGGGGTCTTTTAGTTCCCAGATTAGGTGTTCCATGAGATCACCAACAGTTGTGAGGACACAGCTTTGAACCCGAAGAAACTTCCATTGGAATCCACTTTCCAGAGGTGTGATGGTAGCCAACAGTTCATGTTAGAAAATAAAGAGTTGTATTTGTTTTTGAACACATTGATTTTTCTGGAGCATGCCAAATGCTGGCAGGAATGGTACTTGTTCTTAGAGAGCTTCTATCCAGTATAGGTGGGCAGATGCAATTAAACAGTCTATGGGAACTATTGCTTTGAGGGACAAAGATAGAGTCTCATTTACACAAACAAACTCTAAATGGAGACCAAATGCCACCTCCTTCCTCCAAGACTACCAAGGGTGAAACGGTTTTCATTTTACAGGAATGCTTGGGTTCCCCACCTGCCCAAGCAAGAATCAACAACCCCAAAAAGGGTTTCCCAGGGCTGCACAATTGTCCTCAGTACCTTGTGCTGCCATATATTAATTAAATATATTGAGGAGCCATTGTACTTTGGAAGCCCACACATGTTTTTTCATATAAGCCTGCATTATTATAGCCATTTGGCAGATGAGGACAATCAGGTCTCTTGTGCATGGTAAGCAAGCAAGCACTCTACCATTGAGGTACACCCCTGTTCCTTACAAGTAATCATATAACTCCTCTACAAGATAATGCAGAGCACAGCGGTTGTTTAGAAGGAATTACCCTCCTCCAAGGGGCTCCTTTTCCTGATGAGAACCTCTGCAAGGTGAGGGCGTTGTTTCCAACAACAACTAGTGAATATTCAGCTGTTCCACATACCAGTCTCTTTGCCCCCTACGCTCTGAAACTCAGGTAGTAGTTGAAGGCTCAGGTTACTGACAGGGCCCACAGGATAAGATCTTGACATCATTATAATGAATCACAAACATGTGTCTTGCCATAAACACATTCAGCATCCTGTACCAGCCCTAGAGATCACAGTAGGTAAGAACCTGAGCTCAGCAGCCAGACCACCAGCACCCACACCCTAACTGCACGACACTCCATAGCTGTGTGATGAAAGAAGAGTTATTAGTACAGACAACACATTGCCATAGGAGATTCCTTTCATGGCTATGGCAGAAACAGCATGCGGATTATCCACTATCTCCCATTGAGCTGGACCAGCATTTCAAGACATAAATATTCAGAAGGTAGCTCACCCTTGTTTAGATTGAATGATGATATATTTTCTTTTTTTAATGTAATTTTTTTGCTAGTCCTGGGGACTCAGGGCCTGAGCACTGTCCCTGGCCTCTTTTTGCTCAAATCTAGCACTCTATCTCTTGAGCCACAGTGCCACTTTTCTGTTTATGTGGTACTGAGGAATCGAACCCAGGGCTTCATTCATGCTAGGTAAGTACTCTACCACTAAGCCACATTCCCAGCCCATATGATTTTTTTAAGTAGTTTCCTCTTTGTCTGTCGTACTTAGTGGGCCACCCATTGGGGAGCCACAGAAATTGGTCACAGGAAAAGGTATGAACCTTTGCTCTGGCACCACATTTGCTGAGTGGCTTTTGGCAAGTTATTTCCCCATCCTTGACTCCCCCCCCTCCCCCATAAACTGCAAACCATTTGGCTGGGCCAGGTGATTTAAGAGGTCCTTGCAGCTTTAACATACTGTGATTCTAAGTGGCTCAGATCAGGCTTTTTGTGTATATAATTCCCCTTCAAATCTGTGTGCCCTCTGACCTGTGGAAAGAATTCTGAGAATGATTGGGTAGGTTCTTCCACAACACTCAGAGCCCACCAGACCTTCAGACACTTCATGTTCACTTTAATCTCTGAACTAATCTGACCCTCAGAACCTTGAGAGGCCAGATGCTGAGGCTCAGAAAAAGAGGGAGAGAGTCTTCAGGGATCTGGCTCATGCAAGAACCCTTGTAGAATGGGTCATACTATTCCCATTTCACAGGTGGGAAAACTGAGGCCCAGTAAGACAGAATGACTTTTCTGCTGATACACTTATTATAGAAGGATAAAAGAATTTCCTGGGCTGGGAATATGGCCTAGTGGCAAGAGTGCTTGCCTCTTATACATGAAGCACTGGGTTTGATTCCTCAGCACCACATATATAGAAAACAGCCAGAAGTGGCGCTGTGGCTCAAGTGACAGAGTGCTAGCCTTGAGCAAAAAGAAGCCAGGGACAGTGCTCAGGCCCTGAGTTCATGGCCCAGGACTGGCAAAAAAGAATTTCCTAATGCTACACTGATTATAAGATGATAAGGTCACTTTTCTGACTCTGAACTACCTCTGCTTCCCTCTGTATTGTGCTGTTGTCTCCTATTGACAATTTCCCCAGGACATATCAAGCCTACAACACTTAAGATCACAGCTGCTCTCTTGCATCATCCTTTCATGATGTTACCCACTTGGATGAGCTAGTCAGCTCACCTCTCTGCACCTCTGTTCCTTCACTGATAAAATTGAGGGCAACAGTCCCCACCTTGTAAGGATGTTATAATATGTATAACATAATTATAATATTATACAACAATATTAACATATATGATATTGTATTATACTAAATACTCTATTATATGTTATATAATATATAATGTTAATATTTATAATAATAACATAATACTTCCTTGTTGACAGTTTTAAGTGAGATCACATATTAGCCTGGAGCACATGTTAAGGACTCAGAAATTACTTATTCTTGGTTTTGCAGCAATACTTTTTTCCTTACTAATAGCACCAGACAATTCCCTCCACTCCGAGTCAAGTTAAAAATCACAAAGCAATAGTCTACACTTAAGAAGATATTTTATTATTAAAAACATGCATGAAATCAACTGCATTGACTATGTGTCCACAATAGCAGAGAAACAGTGATGGTAGACCATCCCCATAGGGGACACATGTCCTTTGATCAAACATAAATACTAGAAAATACACCGAATACAATCACAAGGCATGCAATAAAGATTAAGTTAAGGTGAGGGGCAGGAACTACTGATAGGCATCTTGGGCATGGAGGATAAGGTGCATCTCATTGAGAAGCATCTGGGCTCAGGCAACATTCCTTGAAGATGTCTCCGTCCTGGAGCAGTCAGTTCAGTTCCATGTCTTCCATGTACTCCTGCACCCAGGTATCATTGGGGTTGGCGCACACTTGCCTGCCCTTTTTGGTTTGGAATCTGTAGAGCAAAAAAAAAAAAAAGCACAGATTAAAATGCTATGTCCTCTGAGGACATCTATGATGTCTGGCTCTGGTAGGTCTCTACCCCCCCTCGCTTCCGAACATGGTACATGTTGGGCATCTGTAATGAGTGGGCTCTTTTCTGGGTGGCCTTGGCATCTGACTTTCTGTAAATTCTACCTATTGACTTCAGCTGTGGTCCCAGAAGCTTCCCAGATTAGGAACCAGTGGGTTTTGCAGCCAATATGGATGTATCCCATTTCCTACTACTTCTAGCAATTACTTTGTTCACATGTTTTCCTAGCATGTTTTTATGCTAGCATCACATGTCTCTTATGTGACTTTATTTTGGGCTTTTCCTGATTTCCTGGCCTTTGAATATTGTTCTTCCCAGAAAGGAAGGAGCCTGCCTCTGACCCAGACACTTTCAAGACTAAACGTGACCTCCCTGCTTTCTTCTTCACTGCTCTGCTTCAGCCCAGGAAGCTGCCTTCCCATCTGCTTGATCACCTCTGGCCTCCTTCCCATCTGGCCTGCCTCTTTTTGAATCCTACCCTCCCCCGTGCTGCTCAGGGAAGCCCAGGAGCTCATACTCACACCACAGCTGGCCAGGAACAGAGGCTGCTGGTCTCAAAGTAATCTGTCAGAAACCTACGAGGAATCTGCCGCGGAGCGTAAGCGAAGCAGCATGCTGTGGGAGGGTCCGAGCCCACTGGGAAAAAAAGGTCAGGGTGAGATCAAAACTCTACTGGGAAACAACAGTTCATCTGGGCTGCCAGCTGTGCATCTTTAATGAGCATCTGTGTGAACTTCCAGACCCCAAACATGGTCCCCATATCTAGGCCCACACACCCACCCTGGAGAAGACTCTTTTCTAAATAGAGAAGGGATGAGAAAGAATTCTAGGGGATTGGAACTGGACTGAATTTCAGAACATGTCTCATTTCTTTTATATTACACATGGGGAAACAAAGCCATAGAGAGGGAAGGACTTAGCTAGTAGTCAGAGACAGATAATCTAACAACCTGCCTTCTAGCCTATCTTTTTCCTCTGCTAGTTGCTTATTCTTCATGATAAGGTCACTTTTCTGAGTCTGAACTACTTCTGATTATTATTATTATTATTAGTTATTTGTGGTGCTGATACTGTTCTCAGGCCTTGTTCTCAGGGCCAGGGCACTCTCTGTTGGATTTTTTTGCCCAAGGCTTATGCTCTACCATGTAAGCCACAGTTCTACTTCTAGCTTTTGGTAGCTAATTGGAGATGAGTCTTGCAGACTACAACTACTTAAAGATAAGTAAATATATATGTATAAATTTTATATATAAATTTAATATATACAATATAATATATATTAATTGAAGAGCAAAACGTCTCACAGATTTTCCTGCCCAGGTGGGCTTTGAACTGCATTCCTCAGATCTCAGCTTCTTGAGTAGCTAGGATTATAAGGGTGAGCCACTGGCGCTTAGCCCTAGCTGTTAATTCTTAGCAAACAATAGCTTGAGTGGTATTAAATTCCTACTAGCCTCTCTATTGAACCACAGAATACTTGGAAATCATCCCAGCTCATTTTTGTCTCTTGACTACACCCCACCATTGGGTCAGCCCCAGCTGTAAAAGTAGAGCCTGCCTCCACACCAGTTCTTGGAAGTAACAGCAGGAAGAATGGACTTACTTGGTCCTGAGAGACCTGGAGCCCAGAAGGCAGCTCCAAGCACGAGGAGAGAAAGGACAGTCACGCAGAACTTCATGGTCTTGGTGGAGGAGAAGGCTGCACAGAGCTGAGGTGGCAGAGCTCAGAAGCTTCAGAGCCTGGCTGTGGTCCTGTGCTGATCTGTGTCTGGAGTCCCTCTTTATAGGGAGTCTGGGGCTTAGGAGGGTGGTTGGAGACACAAGGAGGCCAGTGGAATTTCCAGGGCAGAGATGATGTCATGGTGCCAGAAGGAAAGTTAAGTTTGTTGAGAGAGAAGAGTTCCTTCCCCGGGGTGGTGGTGTCATTACCGGAAGAAAGAGGAGGAGGGAGCAGGAGGGAAGAAGTGAGACACTTGCTAAGGGGGAAGTGATATACCAAAGACAGTGACCAAGCCTAGGGAGGAAGGTGCCAACCAGAGGGGAAGGAAGAGACAATCACACCTTCTAGAAAGCCCTTGTGGACAACAGCTCGTGGTGGTTGACACCCAGAAGTTCAAGGCTATATGTCAGTCTTTCCAGATTGACTATAGTTTCTGGGTTGACTATAGTTTCCAGAACAAAATATGGCCAGGGAAAGAAACTGTTGACCACAATGGGCTCTTCCACACAATCAGCTTCATTTCTTCATTATTACACACATAATCACCCCAGGACAGAAGTCCAGATATCCTGTTTAGAACAAGGAAGGAAAGAAAAAGTAATCAAGATTTCAAGGTATTTTTTTTGATTGATAAAAGATCAGGAGGCTGGGCATTGGTGACTCATACCTGCAATCCTAGCTACTCAGGAAGCTGAGCTCTAAGGAGCAAAAAAAAAAAAAAAAACCATCTCAGGAACAATGTGCAGGCCCTGAGTTTAAGTCCCATAATGACCACTACCACCACCACCACCACCACCAAAAAGATCAAGAAAAAAAATGTCTATAAGAATAACTTTGGGATACACAAAGAATGCTCTTCTAGTATGTTTTAGAATGTTCTTCTATGACTACCTAGGAAAGTTCATCTGTGTTATAGAACTAATTTATTATGTGCATAGGTGTTGTCCCAGTCAGTCCCTGAGGAATGCCTCAGGTTCCTGTGTAGAAGGCGAAGTTCATCCAGGCCAGAGGATACAGGAATGCATGAAGTGGGGCAAATGAAGGCAATCCAGGTAACTGGACCAACACTTCACCCTTTTGCTCAACTCCTCTCACTCCCTGCTTGTGCATTATGACCTGCTCTGCTCTGAGAAAGAAAACTAGAAGAATGAGAGAATGGAGCCCTGTTCCTAGATGTTTCTGAGTTATGGGACAGGACGCATCCTAGGGGTGCTTCAGGGTCCTCTGATAAAATACAAGGTTCTCAAATGTCATTGTCCCCTCCCTCCCCATGCACAAATGTAAGTACCCCTCTCTCTCTTCACTTCTCTCTATTCTTTCTGTCCTCCCTTTGTTTTGTACAGAGCTTGTATTACATGTTCTGATCTGTACTAAGACCCTAGCTCTACCATGCTGTGTTCTATGGTAGCAAGTATATTCATCTCTCATGCTCTCTCCTGGCCAATGCAGTTTCATTGTCTCCACTCAAGGACCTCGCTTTAGGAGGAAGCAGCTTGGGTTCTTCAGATTCACACAGACTCCATTTTCCATGGCACTGCAGTTCAGCCCAACTATTGGTCATAGTAGACAACAGCTGAATGACCTCAAAGAGATCTTGGTCTAGTGATGGCAATGACATGACAGAACAACCATCCCATAAGAATAAGGTAAGTGATATACTAGGGGCAGGAAAAAAAGTGACAGGGAGCCAGAGGATAAAGGTGAATTGTTCTGAGATAGGTCTAAACCTAGAGTATAATGAGGAGGAGAATCTATCTCTGTGGCCTGCTGTAATGATTTCTTATCTTCTGAGGGATTGGGGAGCTATTTCCTCTGGGTTGCCGGAGGACTGAGCTGTAATGTAGGAGTCTGATTTTGCTTACAGGATCCTCAGAGAAAACAAGAATGCTAGAGGATTGGGACTAGATTAAGTCATAGCCTGTCCCATTGTTTTCGCGTGTACCACGAAAGCAGGATATGAAGACAGGCTGAGGCAATCACTAGTCTGGTTGCTTAGCACATCCTTTTTCCCCTACTGGTTCTTTATTTTAAAATTTCTTTTACGATGCCAGTCCTGGGGCTTGTACTCAAGGCCTAGGTGTGGTTCCTGAGTTTTGTGGCTCAAGGCTAGCATTCTACCACTTGAGCCACAGCTCCACTTCTAGGTTTCAAATATTTAAATAATTTTAAATTGATATTATAAAGGTGCTGTACAGAGATTTTACACTTACATAAGCCAGATAATGAGTACATTTCTTTTTGGACAATGTTACCCTTTCCCTCATACACTTTCAGTTTTTCCCTCCTGTCCCCAACCACAAGTTGTACAGTTCATTTTCAACATAGTGTCTAGTGAGTACCATGGCTGCATTTGTTCACCCTTTGTCCCTCCATTTCTCTACCACTTGAGGCACAGCTCCACTTCCATTTTTTGTTTTTTGTTTTGTTTTGTTGTAGCTATTTGGAGATAAGGGTCTCCTAGACTTTCCTGCCTGGGCTGGTTTTGAACCTGGATATCTCAGTCTCCTGAACAGCTAGGATTATAGGTGTGAGCCACCATGCTCAGCTTGGCTGTTAGTTATTAAGAAAAGTGGAACTTAGCTGGGAGCAAAGTTAGGGCACTAATAAAAAGAAAAAATAAGTGGAACTTGAATCTTATTGACTGTCTGCTAGTTATCTGTGGGAACTGAGAAGGAATGACAGAAGTGCTGGGAGGACATCCGGTCTCTTTGTGGACAGTGCTGTGATTCAGGAGTGTCAGGACCAGGAGCATGCACCTCTGGGAGCTACAGTGCCTGGGACACAAGAACATATGTTGAGACTGAGCAGCCAAACAAGCTGGGACATAGTCTGTGAGATAGTAAACCAAGAAGAGGTAAATCCAGTGGTTAGACCAGGGTAGAAGCCAATATTTGGGTATTTGGGGGAAATGGGAGCAGAAATTGAATTGTGGATGGGAGAGAAAAATACACAGTTATCCAAGAAGGATCCGTAGGACAGCAGGCTGGTGGAAGCAAGTCATCCAGTCTCATTCTTGCTAATGTGGAAATGGGACTTAGCCTGTCATAGTGGGCTCTTTGGCTGTCAAGGGTAAAGACAGTGACATTGGGGTATGTTTGATTCCTGAGTGAAGACTCACCACATCAGCCCTTTGAGGCACATATTAGTACTACCTGCCTTTATATACAGAGACATGGAAGCACAGAGAGGTAAGTTACCTATGGAAGAACAAAAATGAAATGTAGCAAGTTTGGCTACAGAGGGTAAATAAACTAGAAAGAGAAATGTGCTCTCATCAATTTAACAGCCAGGTCCTGTTAGTGTGATGTTTCAGTTTCACATGATTTTGAGCAGTGGAATCCATAGACTTCTCTCTTTTCTTTAGGGAATTAAATAATAGTTTTGTTTTGTTCTCAGTATCAATTCCTGTGGCTGTCACAGACTGTGCTGGTGCCTAGGATGTGTCACTCTGTGCTGTGGTTTGTAGGAAGGGGACACCTTTGCTAAGTTGACACTTTATTAAAAGCAGGGAAGATAGCCACCTTGTTAAAGAACCACAGGTGGGTCAGAGGACTGAGACTCGGCCTTGAAGTCAGGAGGGCAAGCTGCAAAGCCCAGGAGGTAGGCAGGGGTTGGGTGAAACAGAAGTTTCTACTCATGCTGGAAACAGTGCAGAGAGAGACAGAGACAGAGAGAGGCAGAGACAGAGACAGAGACCAGTATGAGTTTTAGCAAAATCGCCTTGGCTGCTGTATGCTGGAATGGGTTTAAGAGGCAAAACTGGGAAGAAAGCCAAGAGTGGCCACTGTCTATAGTCACAGACAGAAACTCATGGAACCAACCACCAGAAACCTCAGACAGCAGCAATGAGGCCGAGAAGACAGTGGCATTTGATTTCCAATGCAGACTAGATTTGGGCAAGGGGATGGGGGAGAGAGAATGAAGGGTGACTCCCAGGTTTCTTGGCCTCAGTTTTTGGCCTAAATAGGACAGGAAGACATGGAGCAGGGAGCATAAGAAGCATGATAAATTGAGGAGGCAAGCAAAACACCAAGGTTAACAACAGAACATGATTTCTCAGCCAGAATTCTCTGGACTCATAGCTAGGATGCTCCACTGGACTGAGAGAGAGCCTTGAGGAAGCTGGACTGAGCTGGAAATCTAGAGCATAAATCAGCCCCCTCTGTGCTGAGGGCTCTGCCATGTTGATTGCCGATTGCATTCCATCACAACTACCCCATCAATTCTGGAACGCCCCCAAAGATCAAGACCTTATCATCACAGTCCTTCTTTCCCTCCTTTCCTCCTTTCCTTCCTTCTTTCCTTTCTTCCTTCCTTTCCCTCCCTCCCTCTCTTCCTCCCTTCCTTCCTTTGTTCCTTCCTTCCTTCCTTCCCTCCTTCCCTTCTTTCTTGTACTGGGTGCTAGGCAGGCCCTCTCCCACTGAGCCATGCCTCCAACCCTGACACCACAGCCTTCTTATCCTTCCTTCTCACACCATAATGAGAGTTTAGGGAGAACACATATTGTTAGTAAAATCTAGTTTATTCACTCACAAGACATTGATTAAGTGTCAAGAATAGTGGTTGTCATTGGAGACACATTGATAAATAATACAGTCAATTTAATCTGGGGACATCAATTTACCACCGGAGAAATTTCTAAGTCTCTCCCAACTCAACCACCCTACAGCTCCTTTCCATTATAAATCAACATGTAGATGAGGCTTATAAGCATACAAGTGTATTGTTTGCCAATCCAAGCTAAAACCTATGTCTAAAGATTATTTCCTGATTTGGTAATTGATATGAAAGTCTTACAAATATATAAACACTAGGACACAATTGTATATTTAATAAAGCATTTTTATTAAAAGAAACAAAATTGTAAGAAACAGACACTGGGCTGAGATATTCATTGTGTTAGAATTATCATGAGCTAAGATTTGGTTCGCTAAGCCAAACCATCAGGACATGGTCTGAATGTGACTTAAAAGTGACAGGATATTATTTAACTTTTAGAAGAAAAGTTTACATATATGGCAAAAGGATGTTCTGTGGTAAGTGTTGTAATCTTGGAAGGCTGATACTGTGCACTCTCTGGAAAGTGGTTAACTCAACATTTCCATTTCCTCTTTTCTCCCTTCCCA
The DNA here is from genome assembly GCF_023159225.1 of Perognathus longimembris pacificus. Classification (NCBI taxonomy): domain Eukaryota; kingdom Metazoa; phylum Chordata; class Mammalia; order Rodentia; family Heteromyidae; genus Perognathus; species Perognathus longimembris. The sequence goes on along the minus strand of NC_063177.1, from coordinate 24,410,781 downwards.
GCTCCTAGAAGTCCACTTGCAGAGATCAAGTCATGAATATGAAGGTGGTTCCCCTAGAAATGAGAGTATATTTGGGGTATCAACCAGGAGTAAGTGACAGGAAGGGTAAACTGAGGAGGAAGCATCATCTATGATGTAGTTTCTAATGAAACCAGTGGGGCTAGGAATATGGCCTAGTGGTAAACATGAAGCCCTAGGTTCAATTCCTCAGCACCACATACATAGAAAAAAGCCGGAAGTGGTGCTGTGGCTCATGAGGTAGAGTGCTAGCCTTGAGCAAAAAGAAGCCAGGGGCCCTGAGTCCACACCCAAGGACTGACAACAAAAACAAAACAAATAAACACTAATGAAACCAGTGACCACAAGTCCTTTCTTTGGCGTTGATAGTGATATAGGATCAGTCACCTTCCTTGCTATCAGCATCAGCAACATAAGAAGGGATGAAAACAGAGTCTGATTGCTTAAAAATGGAACTCCTGGGCTGACTATGGTGGCATATGCCTGTAATCACAGCTATACTCTGAAGGTGGGGATTGTGACAGTGGTTTGAGGCCAGCCAGGACAAAAAGCAAGATTCCCATCTCAACCAACAAGTCAGACATGGTGGTATGCATTCATAACCAAGTAATTAGGGGCTTAGAGATTATGTAGGAGGGTTGTAGACCCAAGGCCATTGCCAGGCAAAAATGTGAGATCCTACCTAAAAAATAATGGACAGGAAGCACGACTAAAGTGGTAGAGTACCTGCCTAAGTGTGATTCCCTGAGTTCAAACTCCAGGACTACCCATGAAAATGTGATTCTACCAACACTTAGAAAGAAGATTCCTCAAGTGGAGTTTGGTTCGCTTCTGTCTGATGAACCTCCATGGTTCTCTGACATACAACATATCAACTCTCATTCCTTTGGGGAGAATTCAAGACCTTTCCTGGTTTGGCTCCACATTATTGTCCACATCTCTGCAGCTCTGGAACTCCTGCTTCCTGCGGACCCCACAGAGTCACACCTGCAGCTTGGCATCAGTTGGGCCCCACCTCCCACCCAACCACATATGTTCAAACCCTGCCTGGCTTTCAAGACCCAACCAAAGTTCTACTCCTTCCATGAAACCTTCTCTCACTTTCTTTCTGACCACATCTCCCTCCTCATAGGTTTTATTTGTACTAGAACCAGGGCACTGTCACTTAGGTTTTTTTTTTTTTTTCTCCAAGCTAGCACTCTACTGGACATAAGAATCTCACAGATTTGCCTTCCCCAAGCTGGCTTTGAACTTTGATCCTTGGATCTCAGTCTCCCAAGTAGCTAGGACTATGGTTATAAGCCACCAGAACCTGGATTCTTCATCCATTTTTAAGAGCTTAATAATAAACAATCCAGTGAATATACTATAATGGCTTCATCACTCTATTATAGAGGAAAAATTTAGGTTTCTTTATTTCTTCATTATAGATGCACTACCCATGCTGGAAGATGCATCTATCTATATTTGGTTCTTCCCATAGAATGCTTTCCAGAAATACATTTTCTTTTTTTTTTTTTGGCCAGTCCTGGGCCTTGGACTCAGGGCCGGAGCACCATCCCTGGCTTCTTCTCACTCAAGGCTAGCACTCTGCCACCTGAGCCACAGCGCCCCTTCTGACCGTTTTCCATATATGTGGTGCTGGGGAATCGAACCAAGAGCTTCATGTGTAGGAGGCAAGCATTCTTGCCACTAGGCCATATTCCCAGCCCTAAAAATACATTTTCTAGGTCAATACATTTTCTAGCATCCACTGACATACACTAGTAAAAACACTAGTATTTTTTCCAGGGCCTTCATCACTTGTGATAGTTCAGTGATTGGACAGAATAACTGAAACATGACTTCATATTTTCTGTTCCTCTAGCCCAGTATTCTTTAATGAGTTGTGCATTTGGAGTTGGGGGAGGGGTACTATTATCCCAAGCTCCCATCTGTGTGGTTAGAAAGGCAGAAAAAGCAGAGTTTCAGTTTTGAGGAGTGGGGAGGGAATGGGGCTGGAGATTTCATTCATAAATCACTTCTTATGAGAAGGGGACCACCTAAAAATAGCTCTAGGTTAACATATTCTTCTCTTCTGTATTCATAAGAGAAACTATTTCCCCATAAGAAACCAGAGCAGGTCACGAGTGGAGAGCTAAGACCTACAGCTCAGAGATGCTATTCTGGGATATCCTGAGCCCCTGTGGTCACTAGGGACTCTAACAATTGCCCAATACTCAGTATGACAACATTACTATGCTTTAAAAAATTTCCCCTTTTGCCCCCAGATTCCATTTCCTCACCCACCAGGGCTACTATAAAGAGATGGGAAGATGGTTTCAGATGCCAGCAGGTCACTAGCAGCAGCGAGTACCCAGCCCCATCTTTGGCTCCGTGAGTACCCAGCCCCATCTTTGGCTCTGCTGACACTTCAGCTCACACTCGCCATCCATTCGTCATCATGAAGGTCTCCATGGCTGCCCTTGCTGTCCTGCTCTGCGCCATGGCTCTCTGTCACCAGGCCTTCTCTATGCCATGTGAGTAGCACCTGCGGCAGGTGTTCCTCCTCTCTTTAGCCAGGTATAGGCCACATCAATCTCTTCCATGGTCCTAGAGTTTCCAAGCAAAAAGAGAAGTTTTCCAAGGGCTACAAAACATCTTGATCTTTCTCTTCGAGATTTTAATTTTCATTCGTACATGGGGTCTTAATTTTCTGAGTCCCCAGTTCTGAGAGTCAAGACAGGTAAAGGAAAAACAAGGCCCTAAACAAGTGATTCTGTAAGAGGCAGAATCCAGGTCTAGCAACTTACTGGCAGTGGTGTCTGCTCACCACTGGTCCTGGTTTCCCCAAGAGGGCTGTTCTGGGGATATCTTAAGAGATGACCAGACTTCTCATATGACTTCCTTAACCAGACAAATCTTCCTAAAAAGAACTGGAGTAAGAGAGTAGCCTGCTTGGGCATCTGACTCAGGGAAAAAGCAAATGCTCGGGCCAGAGAGAAAGGATACAGAAATGAAGAGAGCAACAGGGAACTTTCTGAAATATGCCCAAATGCCCACCAGGGCCTCGTGCCCCAGTCCTCACCTTGAGTGAGGCTGCCTTCCTTACCCACTTGAGGGGCAGGTGTCAGCTGGCCTTCCCTTCTGAACCCTGGCGTGTCCCTTCCTCTATAGTTGGTCCCAACACCCCGGCTGCCTGCTGCTTCTCCTACGTTGACCACCAAATTCCACGCAAATTCATAGTTGATTATTTTGAGACCAACAGTCAGTGCTTCCATCTGGGTGTCATGTAAGTACTAGTCCTCCTTCCCATTCCTAAGGACAGAGCAACCCCAGGGGGCATCCACAAGCTAGAAGAGCACCCAAGAAAGGCCCAGCCTTGTAGAGTCTATCAAGGATCTAAGCCCCAGCTCTCCCTGGTGTGGTGGAGGAGAGGGAGGGTGAGATGGGCAGTGAGAGAAAGTGAGGGGTGAAGGGCCCCTGAGTCCGTGATAGCATCCTTGGGTTGCTCAGGACACGGGGTGGGATAAGGGGGTCACAGGGGCCCCAGGACTCCCCTGTGGTGGTCCTCCGTCTTTGATCCTCTGCCTCTCTCCACAGCTTCCTAACCAAGAGAAACAGGAAGATCTGTGCTGACCCCAGCCAGGACTGGGTGCAAGAGTACATCTCTGACCTGGAGCTGAAGGCAAATAGACAGCAGAAGACACAGTGACCCCCCCTGTAACCTCTACAGCTACCTCTCCTATGAGTTGCCAAAGGGCCATACTTTTTACCTGGAATTTTAATTTATTTATGTTATTTAATATTTATGATTGATTTATTTTTATTGATGCATTGTGTTTGTGACTATTTGCTGGAGGACTCCCAGAAAACTTTCTTACATATCATTTTTTTGGTGACAACTGGGTGGCTATCATTTTATTTTAAGCAGACATGGTCAGCAGACTAGCAAATAGGTTGTAGATGCTTTTCTTCTGTGACATGTCTAAGCCAATGGCAGAATAAAAATGTTCTTTTGAAAATTAAACTGGCATCGAATTTGGCTTTGTCTTTCTGATAAACCAGAACTAGTGGTACAGAAGAATAATAGCAAAAGATAGGAAAATGTGGAAAAGATGCATCTGGCATTGTGGGGGGGGGGGTCAGAGAAGTGAGGCTCACAGAGTCATTCCATTTTACACTGGAGGCACAGACAGAACTGAACATTTTAAACTTCAACTCATAAAGTATCCACTCTAGGAAAATCTCTCTCTGTCTCTCTGTCTCTGTCTCTCTGTCTCTCTGTCTCTCTCCCTCTCTCTCTCTCTGTGCGCATGGCCCACGCTGTCTTAAGGTGTAAACTCAGGGACCTGAAATCTGTCATTTTTAAAAAAATCTTTATTGAAAAGGTGATGAACAGGGAGTTACAGTTACATAAGTAAGTTAATGAGTACATTTTATTTTATTTTTTTGCTTTTTCTGAGTAGTTTATTATTAAAAGAGTCTCATTAACTTTCCTGCCAGGGCTGGCTTTGAACCGTGATCCTCAGATCTCAGCCTCCTGAGTAGCTGGGATGACAGCTGTGGCCACCAGCGCCGGTTTAGAAGCCAGCACCTGTCGACAGCACCTGCAAGGCCGCCTGGCCTGCCTAGTCTCGGCCCCATCTCATCATCTCCAGATGGTGAGAACTTCTGTCCCTCCCAGGGTGCGCAGGGCAGACCGGGGGCAACAGGGTCCGGCGGAGGGCCGGGCGGGCTGGGGGGCAGGGGGGGGGAGATGAATGAGCAGGGCTGGGGGAGGACGGCCGGGAGTGGGGGGGGGGACCCCGCCGAGGCGGCCAGGACGGTGCGCCCCGCAGAGCAGAACACGCCCAGCAGGCAGCCGGGGTCCCAGGCAGTCAACTCTGAGTCTCAAACCCAAGACCCTCGGATCCCAGCTCTTACCTGCCTGCCTCGGTCGGGAGGATCACATCACAGAGCCCGCACGCTGTGCTCAGCCCCAGCCGCCTGGGATCCCCAGTACATTTGATTTTTGAACACTGTTACCCCATCCCTCATTTTCTCCCGCGTACACCTTTCTACCCACCCCTCCAAGTGTAAGGTCCATATCCAATATAGTGTCAAGTGCAATATAGTGTCAAGTGAGCATCAATGTTGCATTAGTTCATCCTTTGTCCTGCTGTTTCTGTGATTCTGTGATTGTTGTTGTTCAAAGCTAGCACTCTACCACTTGAGCCACAACACCATCTCCAGGCGCCCCCACCCCGACCCCAGGCTGGCTTCAAACCACAATCCTCAGATCTCAGCCTCCTGAGTGGCTTGGATTACAGGCATGAGTCACCAGTGCCCAGCCCTCCCTTTTTCTTGAGACAGGGTCTAACTATATAGCTCAGGTTGGTCTGAAACTCACTATGTTGCCCAGGCTGGTATTGAACTCATATCTCCAGAATGTTGAGACTAATTACTGGCATACACCACTACACCCAGCTGAAAATTCATTATTTGACTGGATCTTATTAAGAATATTCTGCAGTGCCTATTTATAATAAATCAAGCTTTCTTTGTAACAACTGCTTCTGCTTTTGAGGCTTACTTGGGACAGTGATTTTGGTGAATGTCTGTTTGATCCTCCTGTTAAAGTTTGGGCCTTTAAATGTCTTCCTAAAGATCATGAGGTGAAGGCTTGGTCCCCAGTACAGGAGGTGTTCAGGGGAGAGGCATCTGGGACATGATTGGATCATGAGCTCCAACCCCATGAATTTATTAACCCACTTAGGGATCATAGCTTAATGGATTAATGGATGGATTCTGTTATGAAAGTAATGGATGGATTCTGCTTTCTCGGCTCCCTGGCCACCACAGGTAGCAGCTTTCCTCAACCACACTCTTCCTCCAAGATGCTCTGCCTCACCATGGACCTAAAAGCAACCAGGTCAAGCAAACACTGACTGAAACCTTGGAATCCAGGTGCCAAAACAGACCTTTCCTACCTTTAAGTTGAGTTTCTTAAATATCTTGTAATAGAGACAGGAAGCTGATGAAAAAAAAAGAAACCTGACTGAAACCTTGGAATCCAGGTGCCAAAACAGACCTTTCCTACCTTTAAGTTGAGTTTCTTAAATATCTTGTAATACCGACAGGAAGCTGATGAAAAAAAAAGAAACCTGCCAATCAAATAGAGTAGCACAGCTTAGTTATACTAAGCAGAGTCAAGTCTCTGCTTTTGCTGAGAAAATATGTGTAGGCTCTTCTAGATTTGACTGACTTGGGAATCCAATTCCTAACCTATTGCTGTGGTTATGAGGATAGAGTTCATCGATCTGCTTATATTAATCAAGCACATACTTCCATCTGAGAACTATAATGAAGGGTGGCTGCCCAAAGGAAATGTAGGTTTCCACTATCAAAAAGCTATATGGAAGAGATTCAGGTCAGGAAAATTATGTTTTCATAATGTGTTTTCTTTTTCTTGTTGCTTTTTCTCTTGATACACAAGGGGCTTTAGCATTTTGCATGTGATGAATGTTCCTTCTCCTTTGTTCTCTAGACTAGAAAAGGTTATTTTTCTAATTTACTAACTTACTTGGTTTGGTTTTTTTTTTTTGCACCCATCTTTAGATTTGAACTCAGGGCCTGGACATTTTCCATTTGAGCCACAGCTCCATTTCTGGCTTTCTGGTGGTTACTTGGAGATAACTTTCCTGCCTGGGCTGGCTTTGAACAGCTATTCTCAGATCTCCGCTTCCCGAGTAGCTAGGATTACAGGCATAAACCACTGGTGACTAGCCATGAAATACTTTATTTTTAAGAAGGTGTTGTCTTGTGTATTTCCTATTGCCCTGCAAATAACTATCACCCAGGTATGGAAATAATCAGGCATAAAACTCTTCATACTGTCAAGGGAAAGCAGTTGATAGCCACCAGGATGTGGGACTACATCTGCACTGTAGAATATACAAGGAAAGGGAGAACTGGCTCTGCTCCTAGAAACACTCACAGCCTTCACGTGAGCAGGAACTGGGGATCAGGAATATGGGAGAACTCATAAGTCCCTGTGGAAGTTGTCCATATGGAGAAAGAAGGGGATGGACAAATACAGATAACAAATGTGTTAACATAAGGGGCATATCATATTAGCAGCCTCTAGTTTCCTACTTCTCTGATAACAGCACCCACACCCCACACCCCACACAAAAACATGTAGGATTAACCATACCTTTAGAAACTGGGTGGATGAGTCTTGATTAAAATAAGCCAGTTTCTTTTTTGAGTTTTTAAGCATATCATGATAACACAAGCATGTCTCATGACATCGTGTTATTTGGAAATCCTAAGAGACAACTAAATGAAGATACTATCATTCTCCTGACCATTTCCACATCGTAGATTATTGAAATTACATTCAGTTTTAAATATCTGTCAATATGCCAGATGCCAAATACTCTTTGAATGTCTTTATACAGGAAATAATTTCCTTAGACATGGACTTCTTTGGTCAATGGCTAAGATCTTTTTAAGGTTCCTCATACATATTGCCATTCATATTGAACACATCTTTCCTATGTGCTTTGGGGCCCTCGATGAGTCTCTGGACGGATCTGGTGTCTGCATGGCTAGTCATTGCCATCACTTCTGTGGCCCTGGCTTGACTAATGCAGCTCCAGCCCCCGACTTCTGGCTTCATTTGGGTTAGGTTGTTCTAGGCTTGTGGCATCTTTGTATAGTTGGTTCCACTATGTGGTTAGAACAACTGGGGAACAATACAAAAGTTCCAACTCTACCAGGGGAAACTATGACTACAGAACTATGCACGACACTGATATTGTACCGCCTCTTGTGGTGGAAACCACTTCCCCATCCATAACCCCAAGTCAAGTGAGCAAGTGAACTATGTTTGCAAATACCCTGAGCCCCGTAGTTACCCAAGACCACCCTTACATGCACAAGTTAACAAGACACTAGGATGCTAAAACCTGCCTTTCCCATCACCTCAGTTTCCATCTCTCTGTAGTCTAGGGCTTATGTGTTAAGAGAAGAGGGACCTGCTTGGGATATCAGAAGTAACAATGCATGCTCAGATCCTCTATCACTCTGCCCACACCCTGGGATCCTCATTGTCTCCTCATTTACCATCCCTCCATTCACGGGTCTCATCTGCTTTTTGTTTTTCCCCCCAGTCTCTGCCATAGGTCAGACCACATCTTCAAAGTCCTATGGACAAAGGCACCCAAGGGAAGCAACTTCCCAAGGGATTTAGAAAAATGCTATCTGATCTTTCCAAAGTCGTATCTCTCTATTCTATTTTTAAATTTTTATTGTTATTATAAGGTGAGGTACAGAGGAGTTGCAATCACATAAGAGTATATTTCTTTTAGGACAGTGTCCAAGCCCTTCCATTGCTTTCTCTCAGCTTTAGCTCTCTGTTCTATAAACCTCAAGGAAATGAGAAAAGTGAATGGTTTTTCAGCAAGAAGCAAACTCTAGCTACAAGGAAAACCTAGCTCGATGGTTTCCTAGTGGATGAATAATAAACTTGCCTAGTAGGTGGCTGGCTAAGTTGGTTTCTTACTAGGAAAAAAAAAATCTTGTTTTAGCCTATATAAAGTTCTCCAGTAGAGCTAGACCAAGTAGACTGTTCATCTATCTGTGTTTCCTGCAGAGGGCGATAGAGATCAATGTAAGATGTTTTGTGCTTAAAGCATAAAACTGGGCTGTGTGGACAGTGAACAAGAAATCTCCAACTTCCTTCCAGTTCTGCTCATCCCCAAGCCCTTCCCTCACAAACAGCGCTCTGTCCATCGGCTTTCTTCTTACTCTATCATTGGGCAATAGGAGCTGTTTCTTTTCTTTTCTTTTTTTTTTTTTTTTTCAAATTTTTATTATCAAACTGATGTACAGAGAGGTTACAGTTTCATATGTTAGGCATTGGATACATTTCTTGTACTGTTTGTTACCTTGTCCCTCATACCCCCCTCCCTCTTTCCCCTTTCCCTTCCCCCCCCCCCCGGAGGTGTTCAGTTCACTTACACCAAACAGTTTTGCATGTATTGCTTTTGTAGTTGTTTGTCTGTTTTTACCCAGTGTCTCTCAAATTTGGTATTCCCTTTCAATTTCCTACTTCCAATACCAGTATACACGGTTTCCAATATACTCAGATAAGATTACAGAGATAGTTTAGGTACAACCATAGGAAGGTGATACAAGAACATCATCAATAATAGAAGCTACAGATACACATAGGACGTTGAAAGTAGTTACAACTGTGATATAACAATTGTTTCCATAACATGGAGTTCATTTCACTTAGCATCATCTTATGTGATCATAAGGGTATAGCCTTGGGCCTTGTGATGCTCTGCTATGACTTGCCTAAACCTGAACTAATTATTCCCAATAAGGGAGAATAGGAGCTGTTTCATTCATTTATTTTATTTTATTTATTTTTTTAAAGACTAGGTTCATGTATCCCTTCCCTCAAAGTGGGCTCTGGCCCTAAGCATCCGATAGTTTTCCTGTGAACCCACCCCAACAAGTTGAAACCTAGAAATTAGTAGGTAACTATTATGAAACCAACGAGCAGTTCCAGGAGAAAGTTGGTTTTTCAGGTAACCTCTAGGAAAAGACAGGGCCTGTAGAGACAGTATCCATCACAGCAACAACATATTCTTTGTGAAGAGGGCGTCAGAGTTGGGGATGCGATTATCATGACCTCCATAGATGCACACCAGGGAGCTGTCCTAGAGCTATGGCCACAAAGATGAAGAAAGTCACACACACACACACACACACACACACACACACACACACACACACAATGGCAATTCTGTCATAGCTTCTCTGTAACAAGTAGCAGGTGACTTGTGGTCTAGGATATAGCTTAGTGGAAAGTACAACTATTGTATGAGATCCTTGCATGAATGAGGTCCTCAGCACTAAAAGAAAAATAATTAAACTTCTTGGACTGAAGGTATGGCTCCAGGTGGTAAAGTTCCTGCCTAATTAAGTGTGAGACCCTGAGTTCAAACCCTAGCATCACAGAAAAGTTCTTCCATCCATCCCTGATAGTATGGGACTTGGACTCATAGCCTTGTACTTGCTAGACAGGTGCTCTACCATTTAAGCCATGCTTCTAGGTCTCATATTTTGGGTCTGTGCTACATATGTGTGTTTGTATATATACATGTATGTGTGTATATATATGCACACACATCTATATGTGTATATGTATGTATGTATGTCGCACATCCTGCCTCTGAGGCCTGGGAACTGGTATTGTAAGAGTGCACTAATGTGCTCAGCTCAGCTCATCATTCTCCTGCTTGTAGCTCACCCACCAACTCCTAACATTTAACATTTAAATGGTTAACATTTTCTTCTTAGAAGCATTCCAGTCTACATGACATCACAGCCCTTTGCACCCAGGGTGTGGTTCAAGTGTGGCTTGTGCTGCCTGAGAGGCTGTAGCATCACCTCGTACTTCACCTTGTGTGGTCAGAAGAGCTGTGGCTCAGTGTCAGGGATTGGCTCCATGGTAGAAAGCATTAGTCTGTAGGTCTCTCTGTGTACACAGTGCTGGAACAGTAACATCTCATTTCCTCTCAATGTCAAAAACATCTCTATAGAGTGAGCCCCCAACAAGTGAGTGGCAGAGCTATGCTAGTACACCTTGAACCTCCATGGAATCCAGAGTATCCAGAATGTGCAACACAGAGAATGACTCCGGGCATCACATGATTCCCTCTGGTCATCCGAGCCTCCAGTTCCTCCTGGCCTAGGACTGCCTAGAATGGGAGAAGACATAATCTGAGTTCTAGAACGATGCAGTCAACCCTGAGTGCAACACCTTGCCTTTGCCCACACTCCTCTGCCTATCTAGGTCTTCATGGTTTCCCTATCAACCATCTCCTTACCGTGGCCTCAGCTCAGTTTCTTCTAAGGCTGTGTTCTTCACACAGGGTGATAGTTCCTAGGGTGAGTGAGCAAGAATCAGATTCCTCTCATTTCTTCCTAAGCAAGATACTGCATCTTCAGGGTGATCTACAGAAGATAATCTGCTGGAAAGTTTCTCCAAAAGAAAAGGATCAAGGACCAGCTTGTTCAGATAACCATATTTCCTGAAGAGGGAGCTGGAGACAGAGAGAAAAACAGAGGTAGAGATTGTAAATAGGGGCTGGGAATGTGGTTTAGTGGTAGAGTGCTTGACTAGCATGCATGAAGCCCTGGATTCCATTCCTCATTACCACATACACAGAAAAAGCTGGAAGTGGTGCTGTGGCTCAGGTGGTAGAGTGCTAGCCTTGAGCACAATGAGGCTGGGGGACAGTGCCCAGGCTGAGTTCAAGACCCAGGACTGGCAGAGAGAGAGAGAGAGATAGATAGATAGATAGAGAGAGAGAGAGAGAGAGAGAGAGAGAGAGAGAGAGAGAGAGAGAGAGAGAGAGAGAGAGAGAGAGAAAGATTGTAAATAAACATTCAATAGTCTGGCACCTGACTCATGACTCATGACTGGCTCATGACTGAAATCCTAGCTACTCAGGAGGTTGAGGATCTTATCTCCAAATAACCAGCAGAAAGCTAGCTTGGAGCAGAAAAAGGCATGCAGAAAAAACACAAGATCCTGTGTTCAAGTCCTAGTACTAAGACAAAAGTAAACAAATAATAAACAGATATTCAAAATGAAGAAATATCTGACTCCCATGGTTCCTTTTGTGTCCAGCTCTGCAGCCCTGAGCAGTGAGTGGTGGCTCCATCAACCTCTTTCTCACACCCCACTGCCTGCTGTGTTTCTATAGGTCTGTTCAGAATACATTGGTGATCATGGTGACACCAGCAGATAGTGTTCATACCTTGGCTCATTGTCACTGTCTGGGGCCTTGAAGGAATCAGAGAAGTTGGTCTAGAGCAGAAGAGACAGAGGCAAGGAAGTGACAATAAGAGAGACTGCACTGTAAATCACTCAGGACCATGAGGTCTAGAGGTTTAAGGGGATCCTTGAAAATGTGAATTGGTTCCAAGCTTCATACAGAGAGAATGAAAGGGAGAAGTCATGGAGGCCTAAGACCTTCTGGCAAATCATTCTGCTTTGTATCAGTCAGAATTCAACCAAGTCAGAAGAGTTACATTTGCACAAGAGGGATTTGACTCCAAATAGTAGTGGGAGATGGGTTGTTCAGTTTCCCTTAAGGCTGTGGTCTTCACACAGGCTGTTGAATAGGCAGTGAGGAAGATGGAGGTAAAGTAGGGAGGAGAGAGGAAGCACTGGAAGCAAGGACACAAAGCAGAGCCCACATGAGTGACAGGAGCCTCCTGTCAGCCTCTAAGTGCCTCAGTTTGATGACAGGGGACATCCTATGGGAGGAGCTGTCACACCACCACCTGGCCCAGGATTTGGATAAACCAAAGGAGAATCCTGAAGGTGGAATAACTCCAGGCACAGCTAAGCAACCAGCATGAGAACAGCACTGTGTTCACCATGATTTTGAGCTGTGTGTAAAATGTTTCTTGAGGCCCACCCTAACCGGAAACATACAGGAAAGAGAATCCTGGGAAATGTAGTTCAATCTGGTCAAGTGGGCTTCTGAGTGGTGCCACTACCCCTCTCCATAAGCCTCCTCACCTAAGAAAGCAGAAGGTTGTGCCAACACCAGTGAGTCTGGATCTAAAACAGTGTTGACTTGGTGCCGAGTCACTAGGAGGCCTGAAATTACAAGGAAGGAAAATTGGAAAGCAAGAATCTGAGCCAAGAAAATGATCTGTAACCCAAAGCTACCGCTGCCACAGGTTGACCTTCCCCAGCCAAATCTGAGGCCCCTTAACAAATTTTAGTTTAAATGAATCAGTTAAGTATTGTAAGTGACTGCCAATACTAAACTCAGTAATTCATTACAAAGCTACTTTGGAAAATTATACAGTGCCCCCTTATTTAGCTCTTCCACCATTCAATCACATGGTGCTTGATTCAAGTTGATAATGGTTAGTTGCCGGGCCAGATTTACCTCCCCTGGTGTGGAGATGCTAAGCTTACTCCCTTATCAGTGCTCCCCTTTCCACCCTCTCCCCTGGGCACCTGACCAGCAGGCGGCCAAGGTGGAGCGAGGGACATAGGCTAGCCTAAGGTGCACATGGCCAAACGAGATCCCTTTTTCCTCCCTCCTTACCCACCAAGGAAGCCAGGTGCAGATGGATCTCCGAGACGCTTCAAGAGCAAATCTGATTTAATAAGGGAGTGGCTAACAGTTGATATAGTAGGGGTGACAAGAAAAGGGGTGATAGACCAGGAGCTGGCGATAGGCTGGCGAGCTTGTCATAGGACCCCCTCATGAGCTAACGTCACCTGCATAGCACCACCCCATGGGCAAAGCCCACGAAAATGGGGAGCACATGGGCTGGCAAGAAAGTTGGGGGCTGGTCGCAAAGCCAGTTCTTCTGGTTCCGGACCCAGAGAATTGTGGCCTGCTTCCGCATTCCCCCAGGGCTGGGGGAAGGGCAGCATCTCGGGAGCGCTCTCCTCTGCCCTTCCCTCTCAAGGCCAAAGCTGAACCCCAACATCTGCCCCTTTTACTTTTATTTTTTATTTTTTCTTTGAACAGCAGGAGGCGCCCTACTCGAGGGCGCGCCATGTCTTAGGTTGCCCCCCCCCCCATGGGGAGTCGTACCCATCCTGGGATAACGCACTTGCACTTCAGGCTAACCTGCCTGCCGGGCTGGCCAGCCCGATGAGAGGACTCGGGGAGAGTGGGATTGGCACTTGAAAGAAAGCCCTGATAATTTTTCTCTCATGCCAGCAGACCTCAGTGAGCAGCAGATCCTAATGGTCATGTGATGAGCCTTATGGGGTTCCTAGATGGCTAGAAGGCCAAAGGCCACTTGTTATCTAGACAGCTCTGGCCTATCGCTTACAATATAAGAGACCCATGTGTCTAGCACAGGACAATGTAAACATAATGTAAATGGGAGCATAAAGCAGACATGAGCATAAGCAATTGTAACACAAGGCAAATGCAAACATGAGCAACTGTAACACATGAGCAATTACAACACAGGCACAAAGCAATGGAGGGTCTCTTATCTGGCTTAGTCCATAGGAAATAGAGGAATCCTGGTCCATTCTGGTGTCACTCAAGGTAGTGCAGATGGCTCTCTCTTTCCTCGATGGTGAGGTAGAGGTAGGTTCAGGCCCTGGTGATTTGGCAGCCAGGGTGCTGGTAACTTAACGGTTGAGGTTAGTAAACACTTTATAGTAAACATTGCAGCAAGGTGCCAATCCCTTGCTTGTTGTAAACATTTATCATAAAACATTAAGGTGTCCAAATCCTTTAGCTCCTATTTCCCTCCAATGGGAGCCCCTAAGATAAGCAGCAAAGGGGGGAGTGAAGGGATGAACAACAGTGTGCAAAATTTCCCTTTGGTTCTTGTGCAACGCTGTGGGCCACGCTGCCACAGCAAACATTACTCCAAAGGACGCCAGGCAAGGTCCAGGGAAGAAACAGGGCCGACACTGGGTCCATCGCTGGTACAGGCAGGCTTTCCTGTTTCTCCATAGAAAAATCCACCACAGTCTTTGCTTTCCTGAGAGGAAACAAGGAAAGACATCCCTCAAGGGCAGGTGCCCTTGGGTGGTCATTCTGATGAACAATATTTTAAGTCTCTAGCTGGTATCCAGATTGGATTCAGTTCCCCAGTTGGGAAAACGCATGCGAAGCCCCTTCCCACACTGATAAGTGGGTCTGGGCCTCGCCATGCCCCTGTGAGGGGGTCCTTCCAACGGACTTGCACCTTTAAGTAGGGTGTTTGGCTTGACCAGTGTCTCTGGAAAACCGACAGAGGTTGGTTCTTAGAGAAATTTAAAATATTCAATGTAAACATCGCTGTCCTCAGCTGGTCATGGGGGCTTCCCCCCCTTTTTGTTTTAATAATTGATCCTTCAGGGTCTTATTATGCCTCTCAATTATGGCCTGACCCTTTGGGTTGTATGGTATTCCAGTGGTATGTTTAATATTCCACATTTGGAAAAAGGCCTGTAAAGGCTTACTGGTGAAGCAAGGTCCATTATCTGTCTTCACCTGTAAAGGAAGCCCTAGGATAGCAAAACATTGTAAGAAGTGGCTTTCAGCATGCCGGGCTCTTTCCCCTGCATGCACAGAGGCCCAGCAGGCATGAGAATGTGTATAATAGACATAAATATGTATTTTAGCCTTCCAAAAGGAGCGTAGTGGGTTACATCAGTCTGCCAGAAAACATTAGGCTTTAGGCCTCTGGGGTTAACCCCAGGAGATTGCAGGGGAGGAACTTGCAGGAAGGGCATACATGATTTGCAAGTCCTTATAATCTTTTTTAAGTCTTTTATAGGAATTGAAGGAAATCTCTGATGTAACCCTCTCCAATTTAAGTGAGTATGCTCATGGAGTCCTTGGGCCATTTGAAGGTTTTGAGGTTGTACAATGGCCATAGCTATAATGGTCCCATTAGTGGCCAGCTGGTCTGCCATAGGATTACCTTGTGCCAGGTCCCCAGGCAATCCTTGGTGTCCACGAAGGTGCTGTAAAAATATAGGCTCAGCCCGCTCTTTTAACAGAGACCTGACTTGGATCATCAGAGGGGTGATTGGGTTTTCATCTAATTTAATGTATGAGAATACCAGTTGGGTAGCAAATTAACCACATACAGACTATCAGAAAACAAGTTCATTGGCTGTCATGGGTCAGTGCCAGGGCGACTGCGTACAGTTCCTTAAACTGTGCAGATCCAGTAACTGCTTCAAAGTAATGGGTGTTTTCTTTCCCACCGGCAGGGGGAGAGGCGGAGCGCACCACTACGGCAGTCCCCGCTCTTCCCCCATCTGTAAATCATTGGCAGCCTTGACAAGAGGCCTGGTAGAGAAAAGTACAGGAGGTGTCCATTGTAGCCTGGAAAATGAGGTCACCCACCTCGAGGTGCCATAGTGGCAATCTACCTTTCCCATAAAGCCCTCCAGGGCACTGGACACACGTGCATTATTCCTTCTGACCCATTCAAAATCTGACAGCCGGTAGGGAATGGTTAGCACATCGGGATCTCTTCCATAATGTCTCAGGGAAGTATCCCTGCCCTTGATTATCAAGTCAGCTAGCTGGTCTAGCTGGGAATAAACCCTGGGAGCTCCTCCCACTGATGCTTGCACCCATCGAAGGGGCTCGCCTGATTGGGTAATAGCAGCTGAGGAGAGTTCGGATCCAGGGAGGATCCAAAGGCAAAGAGGACATTCAGGCTTGTAGCGTGCCAGCTGTGCCATATTTAGGGCCATTTGGATTTTCTGGAAGGCTGTTTGAAGTGATGGAGTTATTGTAATAACATCAGTGGGCGCTTTGCCCTTCAAAGAGTCATGGAGCGGAAGCAGCTCCTCTGTAGGCAGGTGAGGCCAGGTTCTTAACCAGTTAATCTCCCCCAACAGTCTTTGCATCTCCACCACAGTATAAGATGACTGGAAGGATAACTGGGACTTAAGGGGGCACACAGAGTCTAGTTTAAGTTCTGCCCCCAAGATCTTAAAGGGGTATACTTTCTGAACCTTGTCACTGGCGATATGCAGTCCTCCTTCTTGTAGGAGTGTTTGTAGCTTGCTATAGGTAACGTCTAGCACTTGGACATCTGCTGCTCCAATAATGATGTCATCCATATAAACATATAAAATAATGTCTGACTGGTTCTGAAGAGGTTGGAGAACTTGTGACACATAATGTTGGCAGAAGGCAGGGCTATTAACCATGCCCTGAGGTAAGACTACCCACTCATACCTCTGGTCTGGCCCCTGGCAGTTAACCAAGGGCACAGAGAAAGCAAACTTTTCACAGTCCTGGGGGTCAAGGGGAATGGAAAAGAAACAGTCCTTGATGTCAATTATAATGAAATTAAGATCCCGAGGAATAGAGGGGATCCATGGCAGCCCCCGTAAAGGAGTGCCAGCGGGGATTATCCGCTCATTAATCTTTCTTAGGGCCTGTACCATCCTCCATTTGCCTGAGGCCTTTTGTACAACAAATACAGGGCTGTTCCAAGGGCTCAGCGAAGGTCTAATATGCCCGAGGGACAGTTGTTCTGATGTTATTTCCTTTAATCTTTCTAGCTTGTTTGAGGGAAGTGGCCACTGTTCCACCCACACCGGGGGACCCGGAAGCCATGGAATGGCAGGGACAGTAGGAACAGTGGCCCTTAGAATTGGGGGTGAGGCCCTGTAGAAGAATCAGGAGCCTCCTGTCCTGAGGCCTCAGAAGGAGGCGCTTTTTAGCAGCCACTAGGGCCACCTGACAGGTCCTGGCCTGTGATGACCGCGGCCTTAATCTTTCCCAAGATATCCTGTCCCAACAGGTTATCTGGTGAGTCTGTCATTATTAAAGGATGTACTATTCCCTTGACACCATTCATATCATCCCAGGGAAGCCAGTCCCTGGTTGTCTCACTCCCAACTGTGCCTCCCACCCCCAAGGTCTGGGGGCCGAGGATTAGGTCCCACCATGGAGGCACTAGTTCCTTCTCTAATATAGTCCGATCTGCTCCAGTATCAATTAAGAATCGGAACTTCTTTCCAGCTATAACAATTTCTGTCTTTGGCCTCATTCCTGGGACTATTGGGACTGCCCAGAGGGCCTTGGCCTCAGGCTGTTTATTGTCTTGATTGGTGGAGAATCAGTAAGTCAGGCCGTAAAGCAGATGCTCCGCCCAGGGCGTGTTCGGCCTGCCTCTCACAAGGACCACCCTCCTGAACTCACGGAAATCTTTAGTTTCCTGCAACTCCCGCGAAGTGGTAAAGGCTCCGAGTTTAAAACCGGCAGGGCCGTTTGCGCTCGGTGGCGGAGCGTCGTCGCTGCTGCTGCCGCGGCTGTGAAGCGGCCGCTCAGCGGGGCTCCCGGAATCTGCATACTGCGGAGCCAAGTGTCTGGTGGGGGAGGGGTGGTGAGACGGCAGCTGTGCGCGCCTCTCGGCTGCCGCAGAAGAGGCGTCTGGATTGGGGTCCCGGGGATTAAGCTCGCGCTCATCCCTGGGCCTCTTGGAGGGGGGCGTCGGGGCCCCCTCCGGACCAAAATTCCCTCCGGATGCCCTCTCCTGAATCAAGGGATTCTCCCCTGGGTCCGAGGAGAAGCAAGCCTTGAGGGTCTTAATAGCTTGCAGGGCCACAAGTGGGAGTTCTTCTCCCCATTCCATCCCCTCTAGCTCCTGCTCTAGCCGGTCCCAAGTTTCCCACAAAAGTGGTTTGGCTCCAGTTAGCCACGGGACCCTGAGATTTAGCTCCTGCCAAATACACATGGCACAGGGTTCTGAGATATTCGTCCCCGCGTTTCGGAGGGTTAACCTCAGGATTTCAGGAGGCAAATTATTCCACCTATTCTGAATCTGTCCCATCGTCTTTGCTGACCTGATGGGAGAACCACGTGTCCCGGAGACTCTGCTCCAATTCCCTTACGGCTTGCCAATAGCTGCCGGACTCCCTCCTGCGGGTTCAAACCCCATGTTCGGGCCGCCAATTGCCGGGCTAGATTTACCTCCCCCGATGCAGGGATGCTAAGCTTACTCCCCTATCAGTGCTCCCCTTTCCACCATCTCCCCTGGGCACCTGACCAGCAGGCGGCCAAGGTGGAGTGAAGGGACACGGCTAGCCTAAGGTGCACGTGGCCGAACGAGATCCCTTTTCCTCCCTCCTTACTCACGAAGGAAGCCAGGCACACGGAGTCTCGGAGACGCTTCAAGAGCAAATCTGATTTAATAAGGCAGTGGCTAACAGTTGATATAGTAGGGGTGACGAGAAAAGGGGTGATAGACCAGGAGCTGGTGATAGGCTGGAGAGCTTGTCAGAAGACCCCCTCATGAGCTAACGTCACCTGCATAGCACCACCCCATGTGCAAAGCCCATGAAAATGGGGAACATATGGGCTGGCGAGAAAGTTGGGGGTTGGTCGCAAAGCCAGTTCTTCTGGTTCTGGACCCAGAGAATTGTGGCCTGCTTCCGCATTCGACCCAGGGCTGGGAGAAGGGCGGCATCTTGGGAGCGCTCTCCTCTGCCCTTCCCCCTCAAGGCCAAAGCTGAACCCCAACAGTCAGTCATCTCAATTGATGTAGCAATGGGGGCCCATCTACCAGCAAACAAATACTCGTTGAAGATTGGAGCCTTTCCTTGTGTTTCAGACCTTCAGAATAATAAGATTCTCATCATTACATAGCTTATAAGTTGCAATGCATAGTATATACTTTTTCTAAAGCACATAAAATATTTGCTGGTTTTGACCATGTCCTGAGCTATGAAGGGATAAAACCATCAGAATATGGGCTCTGGTGGCTCATACCCATCATTCTAGCTACTCAGGAGGCTGAGATCTAAGGATCAAGGTTTGAAACCAACTCAGGCAGAAAAAAGTCCAGGAGATTTTATTTATTTATTTATTTTTGCTGGTCCTGGGGACTGAACTCAGGGCCTGGGCCCTGGGTACTGTGCTCAAGGCTAGCACTCTACCAATTGAACTACAGCCCCACTTTGGGCTTGAACCCAGGGCTTCATGCATACTGGGTAAGCACTCTAGCACTAAGCCACATTCCCAACCTCCCAAGAGAATCTTATCTCCAATTAACCACCAAGAAGCCAGAAGTGGAGCTGTAGTACAAGTGTTAAGAGTATCAGCCTTGAGCAAAAACCCAAATGAGAATATGCCTTCAGTTCAAGTCCTAGTACTGGTACAAAAATAAAACAACCTGAACATATTCTTTTAATATAAAAACAATAAAATCTTTATATATCTGAAAATTAAGAAAAAATATATTTCAAAGAAGATGCCACAATGGAAACTAGAACATATTTTTAACTGAATAGTTACACATATGATTTAAAAAGACTAAATCATGGCTGGGAATATGGCCTAGTAGTAAAGTGTTCACCTCGTGTACATGAAGCCCTGGGTTCAATTCCTCAGCACCACATATATAGAAAAAGCCAGAAGTGGCGCTGTGGCTCAAGTGGTAGAGTGCTAGCCTTGAGCAAAAAGAAGCCAGGGACGGTGCTCAGGCCCTGAGTTCAAGCCCCAGGACTAGCAAAAAAAAAAAAAAAAAAAAAAAGATTGAACCTACAGTTTATACAGAAAGGTAAAAGACCAAAGATATCCAAGCAGGACAGAAAAGAAGAAAACAGGAGGATATACTCTACCCACACTGGAGACTCATAAATAAACCGATCAATTACCATAATATGGTACTGGCACACAGATGAGAATATAAACCAATAGAGAAGAATGGAGTCTAGAAACATACTGTAAGGTCCATCCCTGGAAGGCTCCATGTAGATGCCCCCACCTCATTAAGTCTCCACCCAGTTACCTGGGTAACCAGCAGACCTGGAGGCAGTTACCTTCCCTTTCCCTGGGGTCACATCCTAATCCACCTGGCCACACCTCTTGCCCCTGCCCTTAATAAAGCAGGGCAGGGTGGGGGTCACCCTCTTCTCTCTCTTCTCTCCTCTCTCTCTCTCCCTTCTCTCCCCACTCTCTTTGCCCTCTTCTCTCTCTCTTCTCTGCTCTCTCTCCCTTCTCTCTGCTCTCTCTCTCCCTTCTCTCCCCACTCTCTTCGCCCTCCTCTCTCTCTCTCTCTCTCTCTCTCTCTCTCTCTCTCTCTCTCTCTCTCTCTCTCTCTCTCTCTCTCTCTCTCTCTCTCTCCCTTCTCTCCGGCCATGGATCATCTCAGCCACAGGCCAGCAGTTCGGTAATAAACGTTCTCTCCTGCCTGAATACTGCGTGGCATTCTCCTTTACCAGCTACCTACTTTACAAACCTAACATATATGGTGTCGTGATTCGGGATAGGGCTTAAGAGTCAGGACAGGCGGAATTCCCCTCTATTTTTCTTCTTTTTCTGGGAGTATCCCCAGTCCTGACAGCCCTTTTTCCACAAAACGAACTGCTGTGAGTTGCCACGTGGGACTTTTTACCACTACCATTGCTGGCCTCCATATCCACCTCCACCTCCACACCACTTGTCTACCCTGGTGAGTGAAACTACTGCTGCTCCGGTTCTCTGCCGCTCTGTCTGCCACTTCTGCCGCTTCTGCCCGGTAAGCTCTCATCCATTCACCAGGCGCCTCTCTCCCGTGCTTTTTGGGTTTTGCATCACAGTCACACCCGAGCCGGGACACTGCTAGCACGCCTCTTGACAGTGCAATGGGGCCTGCTCGAAATACTCAAACAGATACAGTTTTTGACACTGCAATGCTAAATGGTCAGAAGTCGCTTATATTCAGGCTCTCTCTCTCTCTTTCTCTTTTCCTCTCTTTCCCTTCCTTTTTCTCCCACTCTTATCTGCCTGCTTACTTTATAAAACTCCCAAGTTGTACCATCCTGATAATGTGCCTTGCTCACAAAGCTGCCTCTTTTCACAGACCTCCGAAACTGAGGCTTGACCACCAGTGTGCTTTGTCAGCAAAGATATCTGAAAGTTCTCTCTAGCATTGACCACATGGTGGATATTGGGTTTAACAGGCACCAGCTCAGGTGCCATTATGCCATGCTATGTGTCCTCTGTTAGTGTATTTGTGTCCTTCTGCCACCCCCTTAACGCAGCATCCAACTGGAGTTTATCAAAATATGGTTTCTCCATTTTATAATCTGAAAATTGTTGCTTGCTAGCAAAATTGTTTTTCTAACCGACCATGTGATTCTAAAATATTGGGCAAAAAAAAAATGTCCTTTACTATTGGAATTCCAAAAGAGTTTACTGCTGAAATTCTTTTTTTTTTTTTTTTTTTTTTTTTTGGCCAGTCCTGGGCCTTGGACTCAGGGCCTAAGCACTGTCCCTGGCTTCTTCCCGCTCAAGGCTAGCACTCTGCCACTTGAGCCACAGCGCCACTTCTGGCCGTTTTCTGTATATGTGGTGCTGGGGAATCGAACCTAGGGCCTCGTGTATCCGAGGCAGGCACTCTTGCCACTAGGCTATATCCCCAGCCCTGAAATTCATTTTCGCATGCTGTAAAACCTATGTGCACAGTGTTTATGTCTGTGTAAATGTCATTTGTTAGTATGTCCATCTAGCTATATATCTGTGCTAAAACTCACCACATCTACTGAGTTTTGTCATTGCAGAATTCTGGCAAGTATTTGGTCAATTCTTGACAAGGTACAGGTAAGCTCTAGTCCCCTTGGTCTCCTTGTTGTTTTAATTGGAAATAAAAAAGGGCTTTTGTGACAAAGACGCTTGGATTGCAGTTTGAAGTCAGCCCGGGCAGAAAATCTCTCTCACACTCCATCTCCCAACTAACCAGCGAAGAGCCAGGCTGGAAGCATGGCTGAAGAGACTGATCTCTTACCAGCCAAATGCTGGAAGTGGAGCTGTGGCTCAAGTGGTAGAGTGCTAGCCTCGAGCAGAAGGGCTCAGGGACAGTGCCCAGGCCCTGAGTTCAAACCCTGTGAATGCCAATGGGGGCAAGCCATCCCAGCAACAAGCACCTAGACCCCTGGGACACAGCCAGTTCAGGGAACAAGGATCATGGAGCGGAGTAAGAGGAGAATGGTCACATCCTAAATGGAGTCACTTTGTCTTGCCCTTTCAAAATTAATCAGAGCCGGGGGATCAAGAGATAGTAGCTTGTCCATCTAATGTCCATATCTGAGTATAGGAACTACCCAAGCCATCCAATTTTTAATTTTGTGCCCTAAGCCATTCCTTTTGCCTTAATATTTTTTTTTGTCCAGCCCCTGTTTCATGAGACTTCTTCCAGGCTTCATTCAAGGACAGGCATCTACCACCAAGGGACCCTGCTGCTGCTCGCCTTCTCCAGGAGAGGCCACATTTCTGCCTTTTACCCCTAATGCCGACGCCCCTTGCCAGCAGGAAGCAGCCAGAGAGAGAGAGTCTTCCCCCTTTTTCATAACTATTAAAAGGCTGGAATGTAGTCCATCCCTGGAAGGCTCCATGTAGATGCCCCCACCTCATTAAGTCTCCACCCAGTTACCTGGGTAACCAGCAGACCTGGAGGCAGTTACCTTCCCTTTCCCTGAGGTCACATCCTAATCCACCTGACCACACCCCTTGCCCATGCCCTTAATAAAGCAGGGCAGGGTGGGGTCGCCCTCTTCTCTCTCTTCTCTCCTCTCTCTCCCTTCTCTCTGCTCTCTCTCTCCTTTCTCTCCCCACTCTCTTTGCCCTCTTCTCTCTCTCTCCTCTCTCTCTCCCTTCTCTCCCCACTCTCTTCGCCCTCTTCTCTCTCTCTCTCTCTCTTCTCTCCAGCCGTGGATCATCTCGGCCACAGGCCAGCAGTTTGGTAATAAACTTTCTCTCCTGCCTGAATACTGCGTGGCATTCTCCTTTACCGGCTACCTACTTTAAAAACCTAACACATACCACACCCCTAGGAAGCACTGCAAAGCAACAGGGAAATGATATGATGATCAACTTTATATTATTTATTATATTTATATTATTAATGTTATTTATGTAATGGGATCCCTCCAAGGAGGGGACCACAATGTAATGGGGTCCAAGGGAGGGGGATCCCCCATCCCTCCAAGAGTCCGCCACTCAGAGACAGTCTCAAGTAAAAAGACGATAAAAAGTGAACTGACCCGCCAGGGTCATGGCCCAGACTCGGGAGCTGAAACAGCGATGTAAAAAGCAGGCTGGCCGGCCAGGGCCAAAGCCCAGACTTGGGAGCTGGGACCGCAGGCCCCGGGCCACACTCAGGGTTGGGTTATAAAGGCAAATACCACATGGTCAAGCTTGCCACACACAGGTGGCCAATGAGGTTACAACACTTACAGAGCATGCCAGGTCACACGCAGATGTCCATTGGAGTTACAGTCTGCTTCATAGCAACTCTTTGAACCAACCTATCATTCTAGTTAGATTTGGCGCGGGGATTTGGCGGGGCTCACTTGATGCAGGCGGATTCACCCACTCATGGGAGGGCACAGGTTTAACCTTGAACGTTCCTACTCAGGTGGTCAAGCAGTTTACACAATCTTATCACAGCAAAGGGGAAGGGGAACTTAACTGGATAGGGCGGGGGAGATCTTAGCATAGATGGAGTCAGCTTCTGCTCTTTTTAACTAATCTGCCACCCCTCAACAGCCAATGATGGTGCTGGCCAGATCTGACCTCCATATTACAATTTATATTAATGTATATTGTTCTAGATGCTTCTGTGAAGACAATGAGATTAACATTTAAGTGAGGTGCCAGACTTTGAAGTCAGGCCCCACCACGTGAACCCCATTTTAGAATCGAACCCTGAGCCAATTAGATTTGTACCTGTGTTCTAATCTTGCTTGCACAGCTGATTGTTGTAACCTTGTTCTTTGCCTTTATAAGCCCTGTGTAATCACAGCTCGGGGCTTCCTCCTAACCTCCGCTGCGTCGGTGGGTAGGACGAGGCCCGAGTTGGCAGCTCGTTAAATAAACCCTTGCCTTGCTTTTGCATTTCGGAGTGTCTGAATCTCGGTGGTCTTCTTGGGGGTGGTCTTGCAACTTGGCACAACATTTGGGGTTTCGTCCGGGATAGCCCCAGAGACCCCGAGATCCCAGACTCCGAAGGTAAGAAAACAGCGCTGTTCATTTGTCTTGTCCTGTAATGTGCCTGTTTGTTTGTCTTGCTTTTGCTTATTTCTTGAAGGGGTTGTCGAAGCAGATGTACTTACTTGACAATCCTGGTGAGACCGGGGGATGTCCCAGACTCTTCACCCTTAAAGGGGGATCTCTGGAGCCCCGCTTTCAACTTGAATTCACTCTTTCTGCATCCTTGCAGGGGGATGTGTGGGCCAACTTGGGAAATCTCCAGTTTTTCTTGTTCTTGATCTTGCCTATGTTTTTTTCCTTCTGTATTAATTGTTTTGGTTTCTTTTCTTTTGTAGCCTTTTGGACTAAACATCTGATCAGAGCTATGGGTAACGTTCTATCTTGGGGTCCTCCATCTAGCCCCCTAGATTTGACTCTAGTTCACTGGAAGGAGATCAAGGAGATAGCTCAGAACCGAGGTGTGGCCCTTAAGAAGGAAAAGTGGATTACCCTGTGCAAGTCAGAATGGCCCACCCTTGAGAGAGTTAATTGGCCACCTGAGGGAAGCTTTGACATCATTAAGATCAGTACCTTACAAAGCCTAATCGAAGCCCCTCGTTCAGGCTATATAGACCAGATTCCTTATATAGACACCTGGAAAGAACTAGTTGACAGGGACACTCCAGCTTGGGTTCGGCCTTTCTTACCAACTCCCTCCTCCACTCCTTCCCCTACCCCAATATTCACTCAAAAAACACGGGGTGCCAAGAGAGAACCTAAGAGGGGAGAAAAGAAATTATATCCACCTGTCCTCCAGGGAGGAAGCACAGAGGAGGAAATGCTTCCCCCTCCATACGCCCCACCCCAGTTAACTCTCCAAGAGGAGGACTCTGAGGAAGATGTTTCAGCTGTGCCCTCCGCCCCGGAGGGCCCCGCTCAATCAACTCGCCGGCGCCAAAGAATTACATCTCTTCACAAATCTACTACCCTTCCCCTACGCCCTATAAGTCCTGTGGATGCGGACGGTCGACAACAATTCCAATACTGGCCATTTGCTACTAGTGATCTTTACAATTGGCGTGCCCAAAATGCCCCCTTTTCTGAGAAACCTCGGGACTTAATTCGCTTGTTTGAAACTATACTTTTCACTCACCAGCCCACTTGGGATGATTGTAGCCAGCTTTTACAGGTACTTTTCACCAATGAGGAGAGAGGTCGTATTCAAGAAGCGGCCCGGAGACTTATCCCTGGCCCCAACGGAGCACCCATCACGGATCCTGCCTTGATTGATACCTATTTTCCCCAGACCCGACCAGCATGGGACTACAATACGGCTGAAGGTAGGGAGCGACTCCTTGTCTATCGCCAGGCTCTGCTGGCAGGTCTCAAGGCGGCGGCTCGCCGACCTACAAATATGGCCAAAGTTTATGATATCAGACAGGGAGAAAGTGAAAGTCCGGCAGCATACCTTGAGCGTCTTATGGAAGCCTTTAGTCAATACACCCCATATGATCTTGAGACCCAGGAATCTGCTCAGATGATTATGTTTGCCTACGTAAATCAAGCCGCACCGGATATAAAGCGGAAATTGCAGGCTCTAGACAGGCTTGGGGAAAAAATCTATTAGGGATCTAGTAGCAGTGGCGGAAAAGGTTTATAATAAGAGAGAAACAGGAGAACGAAGACAGGAAAGGAGTCTGGCTAGGATTTTGGAACAACAACAGAAGGAACTCAGGGAAATCCTGACCTCTATGCAGGCAGGAAACTTTAGACAGTCCTCCTCTCCAAGTAAGGAGCAAAAGCCCAAACCCCAACCAAGGATGGGGAAGAATCAATGTGCTTATTGCAAGAAGGAGGGGCATTGGATCAGAAACTGCCCAGAGCTAGCCCAGAAAAAGGAGGAAAAACATAAAGTAGGATCAAGAGTGTTGTCAACCTTAGAGATGGCTGAGGACAGTGACTGAGGGAGTCGGGGTTCAGATCCCCTCCCTGAGCCCAGGATAACATTAAAAGTGGAGGGGAATCCAGTCATGTTCATGGTAGATACGGGAGCAGAAAATTCAGTATTACTAGCCCCGAGAGGGCCGATGTCCACTAAAACAACATGGGTCCAAGGTGCAACGGGCACTAAACCCTATAAATGGACTACTCAAAGAACAGTGGACTTGGGAGCGGGCCAGGTAACCCACTCGTTTTTAGTCATCCCTGACTGCCCCTATCCATTGCTTGGACGTGATCTCTTAACGAAAATGAAAGCTCAGATACAGTTCACAGACAGTGGGATTTCTGTGACGAACTCAAGAGAAAAGCCTGTTAGTATACTAATAACTAGCAAGTTAGAAGAAGAGTATAGGCTATACCAGCATCTCAAGCCCGAGTCTCCAGAAAATGAGTGGCTACGGGCGTTTCCCCAAGCATGGGCAGAAACTGGGGGAATGGGACTGGCAAAACATCGTCCTCCAATTTTTGTGGAACTTAAAGCCGGAGCTGACCCAGTAAGAGTTTGCCAGTACCCTATGTCACTAGAAGCAAAGAAAGGGATCACTCCTCACATCAGAAAATTATTAGATTTAGGAGTTCTGAAGCCCACCCAGTCAGCCTGGAATACTCCATTATTGCCTATAAAAAAGTCTAATTCCAATGATTATAGACCAGTGCAAGACTTGAGAGAAGTTAACAAGAGAGTAATGGACATTCATCCAACAGTCCCAAACCCATATACCCTGCTGAGCTCCCTGTCACCGAGCCATGTGTGGTATACTGTGTTGGATCTAAAGGATGCTTTCTTTAGCCTGCCCTTAGCCTCACAGAGCCAAAGCTACTTTGCATTTACTTGGCACGATCCTGAAATCGGGATAAGCGGTCAATTGACCTGGACCAGACTGCCTCAAGGATTTAAGAATTCGCCTACAATCTTTGATGAGGCGTTACATGAAGACCTAAGTGAGTACCGCTCCCAAAATACTGAAATAAGTCTATTGCAATATGTAGATGATTTGTTAATAGCTGCTCCAGACAAGGATAGTTGTTTAAAGGGAACAGCTAGGCTCTTAAAGACTCTTGGCAATTTGGGCTATAGGGCCTCCACTAAAAAGGCACAAATTTGTAAACCTGAAGTCACCTATCTGGGCTTCATATTAAAAGAGGGCAAGCGTTGGCTGTCAGATGCACGTAAAGAGACTGTGCTAAAAATTCCTGTGCCTAAGTCAGCGAGACAAGTCAGAGAATTCCTGGGAACGGCGGGTTTTTGCCGGCTGTGGATACCTGGGTTCGCTGAGATGGCCAAGCCTTTATATGAAGCCACCAAAAACCTCCCAGAATTTCATTGGACTGAGCAGATGCAAAAAGCCTTTGAGGCAATCAAGAAAAGCCTTCTAGAAGCCCCAGCCTTAGGCCTACCTGACGTGAATAAACCATTCACATTGTTTGTGGCCGAAAAGAAAGGAATAGCAAAAGGGGTGCTCACCCAGCCAATTGGGCCCTGGAGACGACCGGTCGCCTATTTGTCAAAGAAATTGGATCCTGTCGCCGCTGGGTGGCCTCCGTGCTTAAGAATAATAGCTGCAGTAGCCCTCTTGGTAAAAGATGCAGATAAGTTGACTCTGGGACAGAATCTGACTGTAGCCACTCCACATGCTCTAGAGGGGGTGCTAAAACAACCACCTGACCGATGGATGAGCAATGCCCGCATGGTCCATTACCAAACG
The DNA here is from genome assembly GCF_023159225.1 of Perognathus longimembris pacificus. Lineage (NCBI taxonomy): Eukaryota > Metazoa > Chordata > Mammalia > Rodentia > Heteromyidae > Perognathus > Perognathus longimembris. The sequence continues at coordinate 24,382,601 of NC_063177.1, read as the reverse complement.
TTGTTACTTAACCCGGCACGTATCAGCTTCTGTGTACCAACAGCATTAAACCCAGCAACTCTGCTGCCGGATCCGGATCTGGAAGCGCCCCTGCATGATTGTGACCAGATCCTGGCCCAAACACATAGCCTCCGGCCAGACTTGCTGGATTTGCCGCTATCACATGCCGAGCACACCTGGTTCACCGATGGCAGCAGCTTCATTCGAGATGGAAAAAGGTATGCGGGTGCGGCGGTTACTACGGACACTGAGATATTGTGGGCAGAGGCACTCCCTCAGGGGACTTCTGCACAAAGAGCAGAACTAGTGGCACTAACAAAAGCTTTACAGATGGGAAAAGGAATGAGACTAAATATCTATACGGACAGCCGGTACGCTTTTGCCACTGTACACATCCATGGAGCCATTTACCAAGAAAGGGGGCTACTGACAGCTGAAGGAAAGGCCATTAAAAACAGACAGGAGATTTTAAGCCTCATCCGGGCCCTATGGGAACCAGCAAAGATTGCCATTATGCATTGCCCGAGTCATCAAAAGGGAGTTGATTCGGTGACTAGAGGGAATAATCTGGCTGACCAGGCAGCTAAGGAAGCAGCCCTCCATCCCAGAGCAGAAGTATTGACTGTAGTAGACCCAGGACCACGAGCTTTGCCTCCTGTACCCCAGTATTCCCAGGAAGACTTGGAGTGGATAAAAAAAATTCCCATGACCCACAAAACCCTGGACAGAGAAGGAAACGATGACTGGTGGAAAACTGGTGAAGGGAAACTTATCTTGCCACAAAGGCTAGGTAAGGGGATCCTTAAAAGAATCCACCGAGCTTCTCACATGGGAACCCGAAGAATGCAGGACTTGCTCCGACATTCCAAAGTAAAAATTAGACAAGGAGATCAACTTATTGAAAATATTGTTAAAAATTGCAAGGCCTGTCAACTTACCAATGCCCCCAATCAACAAGTTACTAAAGGAGCTCGCTTCCGTGGGGATAGGCCAGGCGTGTATTGGGAAGTAGATTTCACAAAAATCAAACCTGGAAAATTTGGATACAAATATTTGCTAGTTTTTGTAGACACCTTTTCAGGATGGGTGGAAGCCTATCCAACAAAGCATGAAACTGCGAATATAGTGGCTAAGAAGATCCTGGAAGAAATCCTACCCAGGTATGGCTTCCCATCCACCATTGGGTCGGACAACGGACCGGCTTTCGTTTCAAAAGTAAGTCAGGGAATAGCCGCTGCACTGGGGACAGATTGGAAATTGCATTGTGCTTGTAGACCCCAGAGTTCAGGACAGGTAGAGAGAATGAATCGGACTCTAAAAGAGACCTTAACTAAATTGGCCTTAGAGACTGGCGCAGACTGGGTGTCACTCCTTCCTTTTGCTCTACTTAGGGTAAGAAATTCTCCCTATCAACTTGGCTTTACTCCTTTTGAAATAATGTACGGGTACCCTCCGCCCATTATCCCTAGCCTTCAGACTGAATTGCTCACTGATTTGGATGATATTGAATTTTTGTGTAAACTTGATTATTTGCAGCTCGTGCACAAGAAAATGTGGCCCCAACTCAAGGCATTATATGATTCTGCTTCTGTCCCTATCCCCCATTTATTCAGGCCAGGAGATTGGGTGTTCGTCCGGAGGCATAACTCCAAATCCTTAGAACCACGATGGAAGGGACCCTACGTGGTGCTACTGACTACTCCCACGGCCCTTAAAGTAGATGGCGTCACCACTTGGGTCCATTGCTCCCACGCCAGGCCAGCTGACCCCTTTGCCCTGGATGACAACTACCGTGATGGAACATGGGAGGTCTCCAAGCACCCAACTCAGCTGCTTCGCCTTCGCCTCAAGAAAAGAAAGTTAGACTGAATATTGTTATAATTTTCTTTTTGCCTTCTTTCCTTACTACCCTGGCTAGTGTTGATGTCATTTTGGCAGCTCACTCCAAAGTGAGGTGACCCCCTTATTTTAGGTAGTTTTGAGCTTGCTCAGGAATACGGGTATAGCCACCCGACCCTTAGAGCACAGTTGAGAAGTTTATGTATTATTTTGTTGCTTACATTTGGATACTAAACACTATAGAGCTAATGGTAAGTCTGTATAGCTGAAAGTTAATTTTCAGTTTGCAGCAATCCTGCAGTCCCTTGGAAAAGTAGACTAAGGTTATAGGTTCCTGGCTAGGTAAGGTCAACGCCCCTGAGTCAGCCTGAAGAAATTACAGAAGATGGATGATCTTCACCCATCAGCCCCCCTTTAAAATCAAGGGACCAGAGTTGTTTTTGGGAAGATGAGGCAGGATAAACTAGAGACATGCAGAACAGAGGTACAGAGAATATTCTTGTAAGAAATGGTGACAGGCCCTTTGGTTACTACATTGGGTCCTACTGGCCCATGCCTTACCTCTATATCATCCCCTAGACATGCAAGCCATTGAAATGGACAGAATGGAGCCATGATTGGCTCCCAAGGTACCAAAAAGAAAAAGGGGGAAATGAGGTGCCAGACTTTGAAGTCAGGCCCCACCACGTGAACCCCATTTTAGAATCGAACCCTGAGCCAATTAGATTTGTACCTGTGTTCTAATCTTGCTTGCACAGCTGATTGTTGTAACCTTGTTCTTTGCCTTTATAAGCCCTGTGTAATCACAGCTCGGGGCTTCCTCCTAACCTCCGCTGCGTCGGTGGGTAGGACGAGGCCCGAGTTGGCAGCTCGTTAAATAAACCCTTGCCTTGCTTTTGCATTTCGGAGTGTCTGAATCTCGGTGGTCTTCTTGGGGGTGGTCTTGCAACTTGGCACAACAAAGTCAGTAAAGTGAGTGAAGATCAAGCTTTCTAATGTTGATGGGTCTCATGCAATCAGCTGGGGGTCTGAATAAGACAAAAAGACTAACCTGCCTCTAAGGGAGAATTCTTCCTTCGTGACTGCCTTCAAACTGGGACACTGATTTTCACTGATTTTTCTCCTGTCTTTGGACTGAACCTGGACAATGCTATTCGTTTTCTGCATCTCTAGCCTGCCAACACACCCTACTAATCTTGAAATTTATCAGCCTTCAGAATCACATAAGTCAGTTCCCCAATTATATATCAGGGCCCTCAGAGGTTTCCTCGAGAACCCTAATCTAATGTCTTTTAAATTAAAAGAATTACTAGATCCGTAGATAATTCATGTAATATGGAGGTCAGATCTGGCCAGCTCCATCACTGGCTGTTGAGGGGTGGCAGATTGACTCCATCACAGATTAATTAAAGAGAGCAGAAGCTGACTCCATCTTCACTTGTTGTGCCAAGTCGCAAGACCACCACCAAGAAGACCACCGAGACTCAGACATTCCGAAATGCAAAAGCAAGGCAAGGCTTTATTTAAGCGAGCTGCAACTCGGCCTCTTCCTACCCACTGACACAGCGGAGGTTAGGAGGGAGCCTCGAGCTGTGATTACACAGGGCTTATAAAGGCAAAGAACAAAGTTACAACAATCAGGTGTTCAAGCAAGCAAGATTAGGATACAGGTAAAAATCTGATTGGCTCAGGGCTCGAGGTACCCCAGGGGTGGTCAGAGTTAAGCATTCCCAGCCATTAGAGTTCTACATAAGAGGCTGAGACCACTTACTTCAGAGAAAGAAAATATGAAGAGGAAACAGCTCAGCATGATTCCTGGGTGAGGCCAATTCCTGATCACCCAGCTGAAGACGCAACTTCCTGTAAGCACCCCAATCAGATGAATCTCTGAGTCACTGTTGTGAATACCCTGAAAGTTCTAGCACCCGTAGATATTCTGGCTTGTACAAGTCATATGACACTGCTCTGCTTAAAATTTCTTGTTTATGTTGTGCCAAGTCGCAAGACCACCACCAAAAAGACCACCGAGACTCAGACATTTCTGAAATGCAAAAGCAAGGCAAGGCTTTATTTAAGCGAGCTGCAACTCGGGCCTCGTCCTACCCACTGACACAGCGGAGGTTAGAAGGAAGCCCCGAGCTGTGATTACACAGGGCTTATAAAGGCAAAGAACAAGGTTACAACAATCAGGTGTGCAAGCAAGATTAGGACACAGGTACAAATCTGATTGGCTCAGGGTTTAATTCTAAAATGGGGTTCACGTGTCTGGCACTTCATTTCCCCCTTTTTCTTTTTGGTACCTTGGGAGCCAATCATGGCTCCATTCTGTCCATTTCAATGGCTTGCATGTCTAGGGGATGATATAGAGGTAAGGCATGGGCCAGTAGGGCCCAATGTAGTAACCAAAGGGCCTGTCACCATTTCTTACAAGATTAGTCTCTGTACCTCTGTTTTGCATGTCTCTAGTTTATCCTGCCTCATCTTCCCAAAAACAACTCTGGTCCCTTGATTTTAAAGGGGGGCTGATGGGTGAAGATCATCCATCTTCTGTAACTTCTTCAGGCTGACTCAGGGGCGTAGACCTTACCTAGCCAGGAACCTATAACCTTAGTCTACTTTACCAAGGGACTGCAGGATTACTGCAAACTGAAAATTAACTTTCAGCTATACAGACTTGCCATTAGCTGTATAGTGTTTAGTATCCAAATGTAAGCAACAAAATAATACATAAACTTCTTAACTGTGCTCTAAGGGTCGGGTGGCTATACCCATATTCCTGAGCAAGCCCAAAACTACCTAAAATAAGGAGGTCACCTCACTTTGGCGTGAGCTGCCAAAATAACATTAACACTAGCCAGGGTAGTAAGAAAAGAAGGCAAAAAGAAAATTATAACAATATTCAATCTAACTTTCTTTTCTTGAGGCGAAGGCAAAGCGGCTGAGTTGGGTGCTTGGAGACCTCCCATGTTCCATCACGGTAGTTGTCATCCAGGGCAAAGGGGTCAGCTGGCCTGGCGTGGAAGCAATGAACCCAAGTGGCTATGCCGTCTAGGGTCCCTTCCACCGTGGTTCTAAGGAGTTCAGTCTCCTGGGTAGGATTTCTTTCAGGATCTTCTTAGCCACTACATTCGCAGTCTCATGCTTTGTTGGATAGACTTCAACCCATCCTGAAAAGGTGTCTACAAAAACTAGCAAATATTTGTAATTTCTGTGAAATCTACTTCCCAATACACGCCTGGCCTATTCCCACAGAGGCGAGCTCCTTTAGTAATCTGTTGATTGGGGGCATTGGCAAGCTGACAGGTCTTGCAATTTTTAACAATATACCTTTGCAGGCCTTTAACAGATCTCAATAAGGACACAATCTCAGGTCTACAAGCTTTCTTTACTAAACAGATGTATGAGCTTAAAATTCTCACTGCCAGTCAGGGCTTTGAGTAAATGCGGGGGGGTGAGATTTTAATCTATCCTCTCATTTGACAAACTTACCCTTACTAACCACTATCACAGATGACTGGCAAATTCCTGCCCAGTAGAGACATGGGCATTGGAAAGGCATGCTTATGAACTATTCTTCTAGGACTTCCCGGCTTTAACTTTTGAAAGGCCAACAGTAGTGACTCTAGGATCTGACACCATCTCTGCCATCCAAGCAGTGGCTTACTGCCTCTGGATGCTCCATCACTTTTGTCCCAGGAGGAATGACTTTCGACTTGGACTCAGGGCCTGAGTGCTGTCCCTCAGCTCTCCAGCTCAAGACTAGCACCGTACCACTTTTGAGCTCCACACCACTCCGTTCCCAGCACTCTGCTGGCTGATTAGAGACAAGTCTCTCACAGGGACCTTTCTTTGCCCGGCTGGCTTCGAACTGCAGATTCAGATCAATGAGTCTTATAAGGGGCCACTTTACTCCAATTATAAGCAACAAGGTGGTCCACACAGAAGTAGTTTTTAAGCATGCTCTCTTACCTGGAACTTATTAAGGGTCAGTATTAGATCTTGACAAACTTATAGGAATCACCTGTGCTTCTCTGTGGGCCTGCTGGAAACTGTTACAAAAAACCTACAAAGAAGCTGGAATGGCAATTAAACATTTTGGTAGCCATAATTCTCCCTTTCTCACTTTGCAATAATTATTTAGGACAATTTTACTTCCAAATTTCTTATCTAGAAATGTATTCTTGATTTCCAAAGCCTTTTTAACACTAACACAACACTTTAGCTTTTATCTGCATCGGAAAAACTGAAGCTCACGGGCAATCTGAAACCAGGTGCCGCCCTTTGCTTACGGGCTGCTTGTTTCAAAAGAGCCTCTTTTTTTCTTTTTTTTTCTTCAGTCCCAGTTACTGCATGGCATGAAGACCTTTGAATTTAAACTTAGTTTTGCATCATACTGCAGTCTTGAACATGTTCACACTCACACATGCACACACACATACATTTTCAAAAGATCTTAAAGCGCGCTGAATAAGCATCGGCCGTACATTTTAAGAAAAAAACCTTTAAAAAATGATTTTAGCATTCTCCAGCCTCATTTTCCAGGGCTTGATAGTTTTAGTAAAACATTTTTAGTCTTAGTAAAACATTTTAGTGCACCAAACAATTTTCTGCTTAAGAAGGCTGGGTGGGGGTCCCCCTAGAGTTCTTTTTTTGCGGACACTCTCACTGATTGACTGATTGTGGGCTGTTACCTGTACATCTTTCCAGTGAGATAAAGTCAAGTCCAGGGGAGTGGAAGGAACGTTCCCCATCATCCGTTTGTCAGTCAGGCACAGTGCAAGAAAGAAACACACAAAAATAATCACAGGCACAAAGACCAGACAACACTTACAGACAGACTTAGGGAGCCGCGGCTTACAGGTTTGACTGTGTCTCTCCTGCCCCTGTGAGGAGGCAGACCACACAATCTCACTGTGCCTCTCCTGCCCCTGTGAGGGGGCAGACCACACAGTCTCACTGTGTCTCTCCTGCCCCTGTGAGGGGGCAGACCACACAGTCTTGAGGCTCTCTCTCTCCCGTTCCTGTGTAGGAGCGGACCAGACAACCCCAAATATAGAGTGGACTAGATGGACACCCATTAGAAGGGCCTCTCGGTCCAGTCCTTCAGGTTCAGGGTGGTAGTGGGAAGCCTGAGCCCCCTGTGGAGGGCTTGAGGTGTCCCCCAAGTCCCTCAGGACTGCCCATACGAGCATGTCCACTTCGGCTCGTCCTTCACTACCTACAGGTTCAGATTCAAGCGGCTGGCCTAAACAGAAAACAAAACTACAAATCACACAGACACAGACACACAGAATGAACTGCCCTATTTTCTTACCTTCGGAGTCTGGGGTCTCAGGGGTCTCTGGGGCCATCCCGGTAAAAACCCCTAATGTTGTGCCAAGTTGCAAGACCACCACCAAAAAGACCACCGAGACTCAGACATTTCCGAAATGCAAAAGCAAGACAAGGCTTTATTTAAGCGAGCTGCAACTCGGGCCTCGTCCTACCCACTGACACAGTGGAGGTTAGGAGGAAGCCCCGAGCTGTGATTACACAGGGCTTATAAAGGCAAAGAACAAGGTTACAACAATCAGATGTGCAAGCAAGATTAGGATACAGGTACAAATCTGATTGGCTCAGGGTTTAATTCTAAAATGGGGTTCATGTGTCTGGCACTTCAGTTTATACACCTGCAAATTCCATGTTCACCTGGTACCAGGCTGCCTATAAAAGACAGGAGAGATCTGTCAGCTCCTAGAAAGAGACAAGCAGTCCTGAGAAACCATCTCAGCTACATCCACACTCCACTCCCCTGTGGGGCCAGCATCATGAAGGCCCTGGAAGTGTCCCTCTTTGTCCTCTGCACCACCACCTTTTGCTCTTGTATAAAAGGTGAGTCTGTCATCCCTTTTCCTTTAATGGTTGCTCCCCAGTCAGAAGTATGACCACATCTTCCAGGTGCCATGGCCCCAGGTCTCCTGAGGTCTCAACTGAGGTTCTCTACTTTCAAAATGACACTGGTGTTTTCTTCCAGAGGGTTCCAAAGCAGCCTATTGGGCTGAGCTGCAGGATAAGACTTGGTAGAGGTTTGATCTGCTTTTTAAATGAGTCCATGAAAATCAAACATATTGTATTATTCACGTGAATTATAACCTAGGTGCACTTCATTTCCATTGTCCTGGTAAATTTTAGAATTACCAAGCTGAGTGCCCATGGCTCATACCGATAATCCTAGCTACTCAGGAGGCTGGGATTTGAGAATCATGGTTCAAAATTAGCCTATGGGTAGGAAAGTTCATGAGACTTTTAGCTCCAATTAGTCACCAAAAGCTAGAAGTAGAGATGTGGCTTAAGTAGTAGACTGTCAGCCTTGAGTGATAAAGCTAAGGGACAACAGCCTGGCACTGAGTTCAAGCCCCATTACTGGCACAAAGACACAGACACACACACAATCTCAGAAGATTCCAGTTCAGTTCCTTGGGTGACCTGTAAATGTCTCTAGCGTGTGTGCGTGTGTGCATGTGTGTGTGTGTGTGTGTGTGTGTGTGTGTGTGTGTGTAAGTGTGCATGTCTGTGCTAGTCTTGGGGCTTGAACTCAAGGCGTGGGCACTTTCCATGAGCTTTTTTTCCTCTAATCTTGTCTCTACCACTTGAGCCTTAAATCCACTCTGGCTTTTTGGTGGCTAATTGGTGATAAGAGTCTCAAGGATTTGCTTGCGGGGCTGGCTTTGAACTGCAGTCCTCAGATCTCAGCCTCCTGAGTAGCTAGGATTATAGGTGTAAGCTACCAATACCTACCTCTCAACTTTGTTTCTTTTTGTTGGAAACCAGGGCTTAAACTCATTATCTTATGTTTGCTTTTGCTCATTGCCTGGCATTCTACTACCTGAGCCATGCCTCCAACCCTCTCAGATTTCTTATAATTGAGAAAAGAAATTTTCCTGAAGTACTAAAAGAAGAGAATAGAGCAGCTATATGTTAGGTTTTTTAAAGTAGGTAGCTGGTAAAGGAGAACACCACACAGTATTCAGGCAGGAGAGAAAGTTTATTACCAAACTGCTGGCCTGTAGCCAAGATGATTCATGGCCGGAGAGAAGGGAGAGAGAGAGAGACCCCCACCCAGCCCTGCCTTATATCTAGGGCAGGGGCAAGGGGTGTGGCCAGGTGGATTAGGATGTGACCTCAGGGAAAGGGGAGGTAACTGCCCCTAGGTCTGCAGGTGACCCAGGTAACTGGGTGGAGACTTAATGAGGTGGGGGCATCTACATAGAGCCTTCCAGGGATGGACCTTACATTCCAGCCTTTTAATAGTTATGAAAAGGGGCAAAGTCTCTGGCTGCTTCCTGCTGACAAGGGGCGTTGGCATTAGGGATAAAAGGCAGAAATGTGGCCTCTCCTGGAGAAGGCGAGCAGCAGCAGGGTCCCTTGGTGGTAGATGCCTGTCCTTGAATGAAGCCTGGAAGAAGTCTCATGAAACAGGGGCTGGACAAAAAAAAATATGAAGGCAAACAGAAGGGCTTAGGGCACAAAAGTAAAAATTGGGTGACTTGGCTAGTTCTTATACTCAGGTATGGACATTAGATGGACAAGCTACTATCTCTTGATCCCCAGCTGATTAATTTTGAAAGGGAGAGACAAAGTGACTCCATTTAGGATGTGACATCATTCTCCTCTTACTCCTCTCCATGATCCTTGTTCCCTGAACTGGTTGAGTCCCAGGGGTCTAGGTGCTTGTTGCTGGGATGGCTTGCCTCCATTGGCATTCACAGGGTTTGAACTCAGGGCCTGGGCACTGTCCCTGAGCACTTCTGCTCGAGGCTAGTACTCTACCACTTGAGCCACAGCTCCACTTCCAGCATTTGGCTGGTAAGAGATCAGTCTCTTCATCCTTGCTTCCAGCCTGGCTCTTTGCTGATTAGTTGGGAGATGGAGTGTGAGAGAGATTTTCAGCCCGGGCTGGCTTCGAACTGCAATCCAAGTGTCTTTGCCACAAAAGCCCTTTTTTATTTCCAATTAAAACAACAAGGAGACCAAGGGAACTAGAGATTACCTGTACCTTGTCAAGAATTGACCAAAGGTATATTGTATATATGTCTACCTGACCTAGAGAAGGGATAGAAAAACAGGACGTAAGATGTCACAAGAAATGTACACACTGCCCTACTATGTAAATGTACCCTTTTTGCACAACACCTTGTAAAAAAAATTTGTGTTCAATTAATAAACAAATAAAAAGAATTGACCAAAGGGTCTGGGGATATAGCCTAGTGGCAAGAGCACTTGCCTCGTATACATGAAGCCCTGGGTTCGATTCCCCAGCACCCCATATACAGAAAATGGCCAGAAGTGGCACTGTGATTCAAGTGGCAGAGTGCTAGCCTTGAGCAAAAAGAAGCCAGGGACAGTGCTCAGGCCTTGAGTCCAAGGCCCAGGACTGGCACAAAAGAAAAAAAAAGAATTGACCAAATACTTACCAGTGTTGTGCCAAGTCGCAAGACCACCACCAAGAAGACCACCGAGACTCAGACATTCCGAAATGCAATAGCAAGGCAAGACTTTATTCAAGCGGGGCCGCGGCCTGGGCCTTGTCCTACCCACCGACACAGCGGAGGTTAGGAGGCAGCCTGGTCCAGGTCAATTGACCGCTTATCCCAATTTCAGGATCGTGTCAAGTAAATGCAAAGTAGCTTTGGCTCTGTGGGGCTAAGGGCAGGCTAAAGAAAGCATCCTTTAGATCTAACACAGTATACCACACATGGCTCGGTGACAGGGAGCTCAGCAGGGTATATGGGTTTGGGACTGTTGGATGAATGTCCATTACTCTCTTGTTAACTTCTCTCAAGTCTTGCACTGGTCTGTAATCATTGGAATTAGGCTTTTTTATAGGCAACAGTGGAGTATTCCAGGCTGACTGGATGGGCTTCAGAACTCCTAAATCTAACAATTTTCTGATGTGAGGACTGATCCCCTTCTTTGCTTCTAGTGACATAGGGTACTGGCAAACTCTTACTGGGTCGGCCCCGGTTTTGAGTTCCACAAAGATTGGAGGACGATGTTTTGCCAGTCCCATTCTCCCAGTTTCTGTCCATGCTTGGGGAAACGCCTGTAGCCACTCATTTTCCAGAGACTCAGGCTTAAGATGCTGGTATAGCCTACACTCCTCTTCTAACTTGCTAGTTACTAGTATTACTAACAGGCTTTTCTCTTGAGTTCGTTACAGAAGCCCCACAGCCTGTGAACTGTATCTGAGCTTTCAATTTTGTTAAGAGAGCATGTCCAAGCAATGGATAGGGGCAGTCAGGGATGACTAAAAACGAGTGGGTTACCCGGCCCGCTCCCAAGTCCACTGTTCTTCGAGTAGTCCATTTATAGGGTTTAGTGCCCATCGCACCTTGGACCCATGTTGTTTTAGTGGACATCGGCCCTCTCGGGGCTAGTAATACTGAATTTTCTGCTCCCGTATCTACCATGAACATGACTGGATTCCCCTCCACTTTCAATGTTATCCTGGGCTCAGGGAGGGGATCTGAGCCCCGACTCCCTCAGTCACTGTCCTCAGCCATCTCTAAGGTTGACAACACTCTTGATCCTATTTTATGTTTTTCCTCCTTTTTCTTGGCTAGCTCTGGGCATTTTTTGATCCAATGCCCCTCTTCCTTGCACACTGATTCTTCCCCACTCTTGATTGAGGTTTGGGCTCCTGCTCCTTACTTGGAGAGGAGGACTGTCTAAAGTTTCCTGCCTGCATAGAGGTCAAGATTTCCCTGAGGTCCTTGCATTGTTGCTCCAAAATTCTAGCCAAACTCCTTTCCTCTTTCCCTGCTCTCTGTTCCTCTTTTCTTGCTCGATTCCACGTTCTTTGTCCTTCCTTTCCTGTCTTTGTTCTCCTATTTCTCTCTTATTATAAACCTTTTCCGCCACTGCTACTAGATCCCTAATAGATTTTTCACCAAGCCTGTCTAGAGCCTGCAACTTTCGCTTTATGTCCGGTGTGGCTTGATTTATGTAGGCAAACATAATTATCTGAGCAGATTCCTGGGTCTCAAGATCATACGGGGTGTATTGACTAAAAGCTTCCACAAGCCGCTCAAGGTAGGCTGCCGGACTTTCACTTTTTCCCTGCCTAATATCATAAACTTTGGCCATATTAGTAGGTCGGCAAGCCGCTGCCTTGAGACCTGCCAGCAGAGCCTGGCGATAGACAAGGAGTCGCTCCCTACCTTCAGCCGTATTGTAGTCCCATGCTGGTCGGGTCTCAGGAAAATAGGTGTCAATCAAGGCAGGATTCGTGATGGGCGTTCCGTTGAGGCCGGGGATAAGTCTCCGGGCCGCTTCTTGGACACGACCTCTCTCCTCAGTGGTGAAAAGGACCTGTAAAAGCTGGCTACAATCATCCCAAGTGGGCTGGTGAGTGAAAAGTATAGTTTCAAACAAGCGAATTAAGTCCCGAGGTTTCTCAGAAAAGGGGGCATTTTGGGCACGCCAATTGTAAAGATCACTAGTAGCAAATGGCCAGTATTGGAATTGTTGTCAACCATCTGCATCCACAGGACTTATAGGGCGTAGAGGAAGGGCAACAGAATTATGAAGAGATGTAATTCTCCGGCGCCGGCGAGTTGATTGAGCGGGGCCCTCCGGGGTGGAGGGCAGAGCTGAAACATCTTCCTCAGAGTCCTCCTCTTGGAGAGTTAACTGGGGTGGGGAGTATGGTGGGCTAAGCATTTCCTCCTCCGTGCTTCCTCCCTGAAGGAAAGGTGGATATAATTTCTTCTCTCCCCTCTTAGTTTCTCTCTTGTCATCCCATATCTTTTGTGTGAATATTGGGGTAGGGGAAGGAGTGGAGGAGGGAGTGGGTAAGAAAGGCCGAACCCAAGCTGGAATGTCCCTGTCAACTAGTTCCCTCCAGGTGTCTACATAAGGAATCTGGTCTATATAGCTTCAATGAGGGGTTTCGATTAGGCTTTGTAAAGTCCTGATCTTAATTATGTCAAAGCTCCCCTCAGGTGGCCAATTAGCTCTCTCAAGGGTGGGCTATTCTGACTTGCACAGGGTAATCCATTTTTCCTCCTTAAGGGCCACACCTTGGTTTGAGCTATCTCCTTGATCTCCCTTCAGTGAGCTAGAGTCAGATCTAAGGGGCTAGATGGAGGTCCCCATGATAGAACGTTACCCATAGCTCTGATCAGATGTTTAGTCCAAAAGGCTACAAAATAAAAGAAACCAAAACAATTAATACAAAAGGAAAAAAAAATAGGCAAGAACAAGAACAAGAAAAACTGGCGATTTCCCAAGTTGGCCCACACATCCTCCTGCAAGGGCACAGAAAGAGTGAACTCAAGTTGGAAGTGGGGCTCCAGAGGTCCCCCTTCAAAGGTGGGGAATCTGGAGCATCCCCCAGTCTCCCTAGGATTGCCGAGTAAGCGCGTCTGCTTCGACAACCCCTTCAAGAAATAAGCAAAGCAAAACAGACAAACAGACACATTACAAGACAAATGAGGCTGTTTTCTTACCATCAGAGTCTGGGGTCTTGAGGGTTTCTGGGGCTATCCCGGATGAAACCCCAAATGTAATGCCAAGTCACAAGACCACCACCAAGAAGACCACCGAGACTCAGACATTCCGAAATGCAATAGCAAGGCAAGACTTTATTCAAGCGGGGCCATGGCCCAGGCCTTGTCCTACTCACCGACACAGCGGAGGTTAGGAGCCAGCCCCGAGCTGTGATTACACAGGGCTTATAAAGGCAAAGAACAAAGTTACAACAATCAGATGTTCAAGCAAGCAAGATTAGGACACAGGTACAAATCTGATTGGCTCAGGGTTCGAGGCATTCTAGGGGTGATCAGAGTTAAGCATTCCCAGCGGTTAGAGTTCTAGACCGACTGGGCCCTAATGAGCTTGTCCTGGGTCTGCTCACAGGGCCTGCTTATCTCAGGTTCGCATGGTAAAGTGGGGTTCGTGTGGTAAAATGGGGTTCACGTGGTAAAAATGGGGCCTGACTTCAAAGTCTGGCACTTCACCAGAATTCTGCAATGACAAAACTCAGTAGATGTGATGAGTTTTAGCACAGATATATAGCTAGATGGACATACTAACAAATGACATTTACACAGACATAAACACTGTGCACATAGGTTTTACAGCATGCAAAAATGAATTTCAGCAGTAGACACTTTTGGAATTCCAATAGTAAAGGACATTTTTTTTTTGCCCAATATTTTAGAACCACGTGGTTGGTTAGAAAAACAATTTTGCTAGCAAGCAACAATTTTCAGATTATAAAATGGAGAAACCATATTTTGATAAACTCCAGTTGGATGCCATGTTGAGGGAGGTGGCAGGAGGACACAAACACACTAACAGAGAACACGTGGCATGGCATAATGGCGCCTGAGCTGGTGCATGTTAAACCCAATATCTACCACGTGGTCAATGCTAGAGAAACGAACTTTTAGATATCTTTTATGTTAGGTTTTTAAAGTAGGTAGCCAGTAAAGGAGAACACCACGCGGTATTCAAGCAGGAGAGAAAGTTTATTACCAAACTGCTGGCCTGTGGCCAAGATGACCCATGGCCCGAGAGAAGGGAGAGAGAGAGCGACCCCCACCCAGCCCTGCCTTATATCTAGGGCAGGGGCAAGAGGTGTGGCCAGGTGGATTAGGATGTGACCTCAGGGAAAGGGGAGGTAACTGCCTCCAGGTCTGCAGGTTACCCAGGTAACTGGGTGGAGACTTAATGAGGTGGGGGCATCTACATGGAGCCCTCAGGGAGAGTACCTAACGCTAGAGAACTTGATCTCTTTCTGAGTAACACAGGGACCAAAATGGAGACATAAAACCAAAGACCATAAAACCAAATCTAAGGAAAACAATGCGAAGTAAGCTAAAAATGGCATGATTTCTAGTTTTCTCTTCCCCTAAGCCTCAACTCTGAACTAGACCCTCTGTCACTCCTTCCTGACCCTCTTCAGCTTGCCTGTTCTGACAAACCTTGTGTCTTGTTCACTTAGACAAGATTTACACCCCATCCACCTGCTGCTGTTCCTATGTCTCCCAGCTAGTACCGTCCAATCGTGTGGTTTTCTATTATAAGACCAACAGTGCCTGCCCCACAAAGGGTATCGTGTAAGTACCAGTCCCTCTGCCCACCCCTGAGGAGGTACAGGACATGTGAGGGAGGAGTGGATCCTTCAGGAGTGGAGCTGAGGCAACTAGCAAGGGCATCAGACAGTGGATTAGGAGCTGGGGGAGGGATGGTCCTATAGCACATGCTGATCACTGAGGGAGGCTACTGAGCTGCTTCTTTTCCTTCCTTCCTTCCTTCCTTCCTTCCTTCCTTCCTTCCTTCCTTCCTTCCTTCCTTCCTTCCTTCCTTTCTTCCTTTCTTTCTTCTTTCTGCCAGCCCTGGGGCTTGAACTTGGGGCCTAAGCACTGTTCCTGGCTTCTTTTTGCTCAAGGCTAGCACTCTACCACTTGAACCACAGTGCCACTTTGGGCTTTTTCTGTTTATGTGGTGCTAAGGAATCGAACCCAAGGCTTCATGAATGCTAGGCAAGCACTCTACCACTGCAGTCCCAGCCCCTGGGTGGTTTCTTGACATGGGATAAGCATGCAGGGACCACCTACCCAGAATTAGAGGGAAGAGAAGACAGAAAGGTACAGCAGAAAGGAAATGACCTGAAAGCATCTCCACCAATCACTCAGAGAAGGTGTGGAGAAGGTTTTGAAGAATGGATCTTAGTAGTGAATGAACCCTGAATAGGCTACAGGGATGAAGACTGAAGGGGCCAGAGAATAAGGAATAGCCTTACTTATTAGCTGTGTACTTCTACTCTCTATAGCTTTCTCACCCAAAGGGGCCATCATGCCTGTGCCAATCCCAGTGATGCCTGGGTCTGGCAACATAACCAAGACCTTGGCACGAATCCTTGAATGGTCCTGCAGGAATCAGAGATGTGGATAGATGGGGAACCAAGGAAGTTCCCAGAAGCCTTCTCCTTCTCCTTTATGAATCCCTCCCCTCCATTAATCACACTCTGAAATCTTAACTCAACTTAGTTAAGCAACTTAAATATCGCAAATCATTTTGTCTACTTGATGCTTTTGCTGAGAAGTCATAGAAAACTCACTTATTCCTAGCACCACTCCCAGTCAGTAGTTGGCTTGTATTTAGAATAATAGTGAATGATGTGTTCTTCTCTCTAAGTAGTCACTGAACCAAAAATATCAACAGATATTCACTGTTTTATAAGCTCTTCACTGTATTAAATATGTGTGCATAAATAAAAGTTCTTTTTGTTTTTCTCAGGAAATCTGGGACTTCTACTATGCTTTTGTTTTAATTTTCCTGACAAATCACATTCATTGGCTGAAAGATATGAGAGGAAATGTTGGGTATCCTGAGTAGGAAACAAAAAGAGAAAAAGGTTTTAAGTGTCAATCTAACAACACTAGGCTTTATGCTGGCCACACATTCCCCACAGACTGAAAAAGCAAACTTTTTTAAACAAATGCAAATTTATTTGTACTAGAAAAACCCACCACTTGAATAAACACCAAAGCAAAGCATTTTACATATGCGTTTTCGTACATGAAGCTTTCTGGAGAATAAAGGCCCAGCCATTTTTGAGGACTCACCTGCCTAGTCTCAAAGCTATCATTCAGTTTTATATTTTCTGAGAATTTGAAACATTTGCCTAAGTTTAGACATTTAGTAATGTTGAGCTCAAATCTACAGCTAATAACCAGTTCTACCCTCTGAAGTAACCACTGGGAAAGTGTCTCTCCAGGTGTCCACGCCCCCTGAATTAGCAGGAAAACACAGTTCCCTGATACAAGAAATCCTACACCAGGCAAGAATCATCCTGTTGGATGGGGAAATGGCAGGATGGCTCAGCCCTCCACTCTCTCCCAGTGTATCATGTCATTCTACTCTTCCTTGACAAGCCAGTCGAGCAAAATATCTCTACTCAGCTACTGATTTCCAGAGAAGACCTTCTCAGCTGACTGTTATTGTGGAATCATGGGGATCTTTTACTTCCTTTTGCTTATATGTTTCATTTTGCCCTAAGGAAAAAAATGCCAAAGACCTACTGTTCACTTAACTCATGACAGACCTTGTGCATCTTGCTCTTGGTTGAATCTCCAGATTCATAGTATGTACTCAGTAAATACATGTGACACCGCAGCAACACTGCATAGCCATGAGCTCAACTTATATGGATTCAACCAACAACAGGAATATATATGTTATACATATATTACATATGGTTTAC
The DNA here is from genome assembly GCF_023159225.1 of Perognathus longimembris pacificus. NCBI lineage: Eukaryota > Metazoa > Chordata > Mammalia > Rodentia > Heteromyidae > Perognathus > Perognathus longimembris. The sequence goes on along the minus strand of NC_063177.1, from coordinate 24,365,509 downwards.
TGAGTACTGAACTCAGAACCTCATGTTTGCTAGACAAGCACTCTACTTCTTAAGCCATACCTCTAGTCTCTTTTTGCATTGGTTATTTTCAGGGTAGAATCTCTCTTTATGCTCCGGCTGGCCTGGACTATAATCTATTTATGTATCAACAAGAATGACAGGTGCATGCCACCATACCCAGTGGGTAGATGAGACACACTGTCTTGTCATTTTGTTTTTGGGGGCCTGGACTGGCCTAGAACTATGATTACTGGGAACTTCACCTTCCAAGTAGCTAGGATTATGGGCTTAAATCACTGCAGCTGATTAGAAAATGCTTTTTAAAACCACATTTGAACTGAACAGATACAGACTTTTTCTTGCCATTACTCCCTAACCAATAAAATGTACAATCTACATGCACAGTATTTACATAGCATTAGGTATAGTAAGTACTCTGGGATTTAAAGAAGGACATTTGTAGGTTATATGCAAATTTTTGCGGTACTTTATATAAGGGAATCAAGTATCCTCTCTCAGGGGCCTGGGAAGTCAATTCTCCAACAGATACTGGTGAATAATTGTTTTTACAAAATAAACAAATAGTACATAAGTTAATAAATGAATAAGATTATTCTCTGCAAAGTCCAAGAGATAAAGTAGAATATTTGATCTTCAATTATTCATTTTCTCCTCTATCCCTTACAAATGAAAAGAGAAATAATAACACCCAACAAGAAGAAGAATTTGAAGTCCAAGAAGGGTGGTCTTTCTGCTCCCTGGCTTAGAGGAAGTCCTTCCTAGTAGCTGAGACAATGCACGGTGCAGATTATCAATCTTTGCACATTCTTGGAAAGCAGACAGTCTGTGGATAGTCAAGACAAGCAAATAGCAACACATTTTCCAAAACAGAATGGTGGAAGCAAGGTACTGGTGGCTCGCCCCTGTAATCCTAGCTACTCAAGAGGTTGAAATCTGAGGATTGTGGTTTAAGGGCAGCCTGGACGAGAAAGTCTGTGAGACTATCTCCAATTAACTAGCAAAATAAGAAAAAACAAAACCCCGAGAAATGGAGCTATGGCTCAAGTGGTAGGCTGTTGGTTTTGAGCGTAAAAGCTCAGTGACAGAGCCCAAGTCCTGAGTTCCAGCCCCAGTAGTGGAAAAAACCAAACCAAACCAAAACCCAGAAGATGGATTCTGTTTGGGATAAGATCCCTACCAAAGCTGAAAAACTCCTTAGTGGCACTTTTAAAAGGAAGTGGCCAGAGTGAGTCAGGATGGGACTTTTCCTGCTTCCTTTTCAAAGTCAACAACAGCCATTGGAAGGAGGGTAGGATAGAAAGAGTTGAGACAAAGATTTGATTTTCACATTTAATTTAAAAGAAATATCCTGGGATCAGCCCATGTGTCAAAACAAAAACAACTTTATCAAAAAAAAAACAATAAAAACTTTTGAGCTTTCCTCTCCCCTCCTCTATCCTCCTCTTCCACTCAGCGCTTTTCCTTTGGAGACAGGAAGTGGAGTTAGTCAGGCAAGGCTGAGGCTCTGGAAGGAAGCAAGTGTTGCTTATCCAAGCATAGAAAGGGTATCTCTCCCAGCACTTTGGGGCTGCCTGGCCCAGGAATGAATGCCTGGACTTGGTATGGAGTAAGTTTTCATCCATAAACACAGCTTTGTTCCTACAGGGTGTTGCCAGGTTATTCAGCAATTTAAAAAGGTAGGAAGAATTGAATAAGTGCACACCTGACCTGCAGGTGGCTCTAGACCTCAGCAATGAATCATTACGGAAGAGAACACTGGGATTTTATTGAGGAAGGAAGGAGGAAAAGAAAGTAGAAAGAAATCAAGCAAGCAAGCTCATAGATCTAAGCAATCAAAAGAAGGTGGTTGGATAACACACATTTAGTACTAGAGGATCATGGGTTTGAAGTCAGACCAGAAAATAAAGTCCAAACAACACTATCTTCACTTAACCAGTCCAAAAAAAAAAAAAAAAAAAAAGCTACAACTAGAGATGTGGCTCAAATGGTGCCAGCCACAAGCAAAAATCCCCCTATATAAGGAACTTGATCTGAAATTCCCTACAGAGAAAAAAAAGCCAGTCAGAAAAATCAAAGGGTTTTTGGTTTTTTTGCTAACAAAAAATGAAACATTTCAAATACAAAATCTTCAAGACAAGTCTGTGAATTCTCCCTCAGATACTACATTTCCTAAGAAACAAAATTTAGGCTAACACTCAAACTGAAAATGCAATTTTTTTCTCTCCTCAAAATCACAATTCACAACCAAATACTGGGGTAGCACACATCATTTGTTGGTTAACATATCTTTAAGTCTTCAGATGTTACTAATATCTAGATAAATTCAGACACATAGCTCTACATGTTCTAGGCATAGACAAAGGATGTTAAAAGTAGTAGAATAATTCTAAAATAATAATTGTTTAACCACAGTTATAAAGTGGCCATTTGAAAGATATGCATAAATATTTAAATAAACCTTGACCTTTTGGGCTGGGAATATAGCCTAGTGGCAAGAGTGCTTGCCTTGTATACATGAAGCTCTGGGTTTGATTCCTCAGCACCAGATAGGTAGCTAGGATTACAGGCATGAGCCACAGGCACCCAGTTGAACATTTTTTCAAGACTGTTTCCTATGTAGTCAACATCTTGACAAAATACTCAGGAGACTGAGATCTGAGGATTCAAAGCCAACTTAGGCAGGAAAGTCCATGAGACGCCTATCTCCAATTAACCACCAGAAAACCAGAAGTGGTGCTGTGGTTCAAGTGGTAGAGCACTAGCCTTGAGCTGAAGAGCTCAGAGACAGTGACCAGACTCAGAGTTTAAGCCCCATGACCAATAAAAAAAGGAAGGTGGAAGGAAGGAAAGAAAGAAGGAAGGAAGGAAGGAAGGAAGGAAGGAAGGAAGGAAGGAAGGAAGGAAGGAATGGAGGAAGGAAGGAAGGGAGGAAGGAAGGAAGGGAGAACAATTAGAGGACCTCTGTAATGGTCTAGTGAGAGGCTGAACTAAGATGGTGACAGTGGAAATGAAGAGAAGGCCATGGATTGAAGATCTATTCTTTGCAAAGGACAAACTAACTGGTGGAGGAAGGAGAGCCAGGGAATAAATGTACACCTTGAGGGCATTCTGTAAGCTTTCACCCCAGCTGACAGGGTCCCTGGGTCATTGCTTTCTGGGCGGCAGTGTCTGCATCCTTTGCAGATCCCCAGGACTCTGCCTGTTCTTTAGCAGGGACTTCCTTCCTAGAGTCCTGCTTGGATGCCAAAGGAAAAGCAGAGGTCATAAAATTTCACCTCGTCCCTCCCTCCAGACCTTAGGCTTATTTTTGAGAAAAGCAGAAGCAACAAGCCACTTGTCTTCTTAACAAAAGAAGTTTGTTACTTTTAACTTGAAAGACAGCATTGTCAAAAGATCAGAGAAAATCAACTCTGGGATGGAAAGGATGGGCTGGTGAGTCAGGGACTCTAGCCTGTTCCTCTTTGGAACTTCCGGAAGCCAATACAGGAAAGTGTGGCAATTATGAGGGCAAGGGAAGGAACAGACAAGAAAAAGTTGGGAGGAAACTGGCAGGTCTGCTTGTGGCTGCTTTTGCAATGACGCTAAGGCCTGAAGCTGACCTGACTCTGCCTGAAAGGAAATGAGCACAAAGAAGGTCCTGGGGAGTCTTGACCACCAGTGTGCTCCCCACTCCCCAGGAGCAGTCCTGGGAGACCCCACCCTCCAGGTCAGACTCACACTTCCAGGAAGTGACGCAGATGCCTGATGCACTGCACAGATCATTTGGGTGGCTGTGCCACTGGTACCTTCCACAGGAACAACCTTGAGAGCAAACTCTAGGCTTGAGGTACAGTCTACGTGGTAGGGCACTTTTCTAGGAGGCACAGCACCCTGAGTTCAAGCCCCACTAACAAGAAAAAGAAAGGAGTATGTTAGATAATAGCACCTGTGTTTGGGTCTCACACTATGTCTTTAATTCTAAGGGTGGATTCTTCCTCTGCTCCTGGATAAAACACAAGGCAGGTCACATGACTTTTCTAATTGCTCTCAAAATTATTATTTCTAATTGCTCTCAAAACCAACTAGTTCCTGACAGGTGCTATGACTTCTTGCCAGCAGCTGTGGCTCAAGCCTGTAATACTAACCTCTGAGGAGACAGGGATGGAGAAGATTGACACCAGACAATAGTTTAAGACCCTGGCTCCACCAATATAAAGCTAGGCTTGCTCATGTTTACCTGTAATCCAAACAAGGCTAAGGTCAGAGGGATTGTGGTTCCAGGCTGTCCTAGGTTTAAAAAAAGAATCCATTTTTGTCCCCCTTTTAACAGAAAATGCTGAGAATAGTACCATGTACCTTCACCTGTCACCCCAGCTATGGTGGGAAATGTAAATGAAAGGATGATTGGTCCAGACAATGAGTGAGAGCCACTATCTCAAAAATAGCCAAAGGTGTGGGTCAAGTAGTAGAGTATCTACTTAGCAAGCATGAATCCCCTAAGTTCCCCAGCACCTTCGCACAAACAACTTCCTTTACCTGTCAACTCAACCAGTATTGCTCACTTGATAATTCTGTTTATAAAGAATTATAAATAATTCTCTGATCCCTTTTATATGTTATTTTCCAATGTGCTGCTCATTACACTGTCTAAGGACATATTTATTTAGATAAATCATTTCATGCTTATTTCTACAAGAAATGGGACATTAGTACAGATGTTAAACAGAATGATGATTACACAGCAGGCAATAAATAAATTGGATGGAGGGATAAATGTTAGATGGATGGCTGGATGATTGACGGATGGATAGATGTATGTATGTTTGTATGCATGTATTGTTAGACACATGGATAATCTAACATGAAGTTCCCATTGACTTTTCTTTATGCCTTTGATTCCAATATGGCTTGAAATTACACTGTAAATGAAAATTATTTGAAAATTTTAAATATTTTGTTCATCATGGATTATTGGCCTTGATTTTCTAAATTAATTTAAATATTTAAGATAGACTGTTGTTTGTCTTGATTACCAAATTTGTTTGTTTTCTTTTTTAGTGTCCCATTGATATGCAATGCCAGTGACTCATCACATCCTGGTCCTGACCTGCGTATGCTAAGAGCCTAAAAAATAATATCTATTGTTAAAATAATTACTACCATATGAGGAGCAAGACGTAATGGGACAAGTACAGGATTTATATAATCAGATTGCACTGACTACCTCTGGAGTGATAAAAGTCACAAGGGTCTGGAAAAGTGAGGAAGGCTGGGTACTTTCCAGGGAAGGTGTGGCCTTCTAAACGCCTGCCTTGTGTACAGACATAGCGAGAGGCTGGGCACCTTTAGCCTGGGCTGAGTCTATAGAGAGAGAATGGGAAGTGGACCCAGTTAGGAGAGAGAGCCACATGTGGACAGAGAGGATGAAAAGAGGCCCACCAGAAACACTAGTGAGGATGCTGAGCCCAAGTGTCTGGGTCCTGGGATGTAGGGAGCAGTTTCTTGAGAAGAGGCTCATCCAATCACAACATTCATATGGAAAGTGCGAATGGAAGTCTTGCTCCTAAGCTTCACCATCTAAAGGACATATCACCCATTAGTACCAATCCCACATCCTGGAGCAATGTCTACATATTGATCTGCAGCAAGAGCCAGTGCAAAATGAGAAAGCACAGGGCCACTGGTTCAAACACTTAAGAAGGTCAAAATGATGAAGAGATTATACAGCATGAATAAAACAAAGCAGAGCTCTGTGTGGGGACACAGATCAGGACCCATGATGCAGCTCTAATGTGGGCTAAAAGTAATCTTAACCACACTGCAGCTGGGACTTTTGGAACCTCTGACTCAGGATGCATCCTTCCATCTCTACTAGGTCTAGGAGCTGTCCTTGAAGTTAACTTCCCATCATGGGAAAACTCCCTGAAAATACCCGAGAAATAAATGGAAAGAGATGATGGGCTCATATACTCAGTTGAACAACAGGGATGTCATTCAGGGAAAACTGGCTAAAAGACAAGCTCTTCACAGAACTCAGAAGCCAGCTGCATGTGTGCATCTGTGGGTTGACACAGTTCCTTCACTGCCTAAGAGAACTTTTCCCTTGAGGACAATCTGAAAAAAAATCCCACAACCATCTGCCTAGGGAGGTGAGTCCACCCCTCTGGAAAAGAATGAGGTAACTGTGATTGGCAAGGCCCCATGGAAAACTTCATAGCAGCACAGGCAAAACAGTGCCCTCAAAGAAGGGGCATCTTCCCAGAAGAATGTTCTAGAAACTCCTACTTTACTTTAAAAAAAAACCCACTGATCATAGGAAAGGTCTTAAAGTATTGATAATCATGTCAAACATTAATTACATCTTGAACATTTATTCTAGAGAAATGAAGGCATATTTGTGTGTGTACACACACACACATACACACACACACACACACACACGAATGTTAATAGCAGCTTTATTCATAACAGCCTCAGATTGGGAATACCCTGATGTCCTTCGACAGAAGAATGATAGAGCAACCTTCAGTACGTCTGTACCATGGAAAACTACTCAGTAGTAAAAAGGATGAAGTTGATACTAAACAAGCTGAAGAATGCTCCAAGAAATTAGGCTGAGTGAGAAAAGCCAGTCCCTAAAGGTGACATTCTGTGTGACTCCATTATACTATTCTTGAAATGAAAAAAAAAGTATGGAAAGGAGGAACAGATGACTGGTTGCCAGAAATTGAGAATGGGGCAAGGGGGAAGAAGGAGGTAGATGTGGCTACATGAGGGTCACTAAGAGATCCCTGTGATGAAGGAATTGCTCTGTATCTCAACTGGGTCACTGTTGATGTCCTGATCATAACAATGCATTATACTCTTGCAAAGTATCTTGTATCACCATTAGGAGAAACTGAATATAGACTACACAAAATTCCTCTGTATTATGCCTTCCAATTGTACATAGATATACACTTATCTCAAAATAGAGGTTTCATTTTTAAATGGTAGGGCTGGAAGCATGGCTTAAGTGGTAGAGTGGCAGCCATGAGCAAGAAAGCTGAGCAAGTGGAAGGCCCTGAGTTCAAGCCCAAGCCCTGATATTGGCAAAATAATAATAAAAACATGCCAAAACAAAACAAAAATAAGGTCACAACACCACCAAAAAGAGTTAATAGTAATTTTTTTTTTGCCAGTGCTGGGGCTTGGGACTCAGGGCTTGAGCACTGTCCCTGGCTTCTTTTTGCTCAAGGCTAGCACTCTGCCACTTGAGCCACAGCTCCCCTTCTGGCTTTTGCTATATATGTGGTGCTGAGGATTCGAACCCAGGGCTTCATGTATATGAGGCAAGCACTCTACCACTAGGCCCTATTCCCAGTCCTTAATAGTAATTCTTATTTACACGTTATTGTGAGGTACACATGCCCAAACTATGGCTTAAATTCCCAAGCCTTTGTCTTGAGTGTCAGACAGACGTTGATTCACAACCCACTGTGTGCACACATAACAAATATTAGCAAATTACTTCAGCGATCTAGTCTCCATGCTCTCTCTCACATCTAGAAAAGAAGATAATGGCTGTTCCTATTTCACATGATGGTCATCAGGACTCGGTTGGGAAATGCTTCTAAATTACAGTGGCTTCTATGTCAGCACAAATACTTATTGTCTCTATTATTTAAACTTACCTCTAATGAGAATATTCTTCCTCCTTTATCTGACTTTTGAAATAGATAATAATCTCTGCCCAACTTTTGAAATCCAGGTCAAGTGCTAGACCATTCATGAAGTTTTCTCATTCTCCTTGTTGGAAGGGATCTATCTAGTCCTTCTCTGAAGTCTCCAAGAATGGGCCAAAAGAGAGTTGAAGGACTTCAGCATACAGTTTAACTATGAACCTCTTTGAGGAGATTTTGTCTGGATGTATTTGGTTTCTCTAAGGAATTAAGCCTATAGACGTCGGGAAAAAAGAAGAGGGAGAGATGGGTTGGTTAGCTTTGTTACTCCTCTTATTACTTAAGAACACCACTTTTCACATGCAATCATCAGACCATATCAGATCATGCACAAAGAGAGACACATGATTATTTCCAATCACAGACATTTGCAATAAGGATGTGTGGGAGATAATGTGCCCCAGGAACTCTCCTAACCAGCTACATGCCTGTATATGTCTACCCTTGTTATTTATAGGGCCCACTCCAGGGAAAGAATTCAAAAGGAGGCTCCCATGTCTGATGTGACAATCTTTTAAACTTATAAACAAAGCTACCACACAAATTCAATAGCAAAACAAGTTGTATAATATTGCAGCTATTGAATACATGACTTAGTTTGTGAATCCTGCAGATTAGAAGACAAAAATAAACCAGAAAAATAAGCATTGAGGAACAACCTTTATTATGCTAGAAGGTATTTCTACCTGCTATCAGAGAGATGAGATTGTGGCAGGTATATTGACTACTTTTCCAACACTGCCTTCCTAACACACTCCTGGCTCTTCAGTCCTCCCTACAGTCCAAAAAGAATGTCTGTCTCCAGTGTGGCAGGGGCACCACCCAGATACCTTCCTAGCACCCAGATTTGTATATCTCTTTTGAAGGACATGGGGCAGGCATGACCATATTTGATTCAATTGTAGATTTTAGTATATGAGCCAAGCTGAGCTAGCACTGTCATAACCTGAGGGGGGGGAGGGAGGGAGAGAGAGAGACAGACAGACAGACAGACAGACAGACAGAGAGAAAGAGAGAGAGAAGGCTTTTGCATGTGTTTACTGATCTTTTAGGTTTTATGTATGTTATAATTTGGATATAAAGGATCCCCCTAAAAGGCACACATGTTAAAGGCTCACTCTCCAGCTGGTGGAACCATTGAAAGATATTTGCATCACTTAAACTTCCTTATCAAACGAATCCAATGATGAGTTCATAGCTGAATGGACCATTAGAAAGTGGGGCCTACTTGAAGGAAGTAGTTCACGAAGTGCATACCTTTGAAGGGTATATCGTGACCCAATCTTTCTACTTCCTGTCTGCCATGAGGAGAGCATCCTTCCCAGCCACATGCTACCCCTACCTCACCACAGGCCCACAGCAACAAAGCCAGCGGACTGTGGACTGAAACCTACATCCTGGGCCAAAACTACCTTTCCTGCTTTAAGTTGATTTTCTCAGGTGTTTTGTCACAGTGACCAAAAAAAAGTGACTAATGCAGTGTATTTGAGATATGAAGAGCTCTCTAAAGCATGGGATACAAGACAGCCATCTCAAGATGCATTGTTTATGACTGTCAGGATTCCCAAAGAAAGACACAGCTTACACAGGCTCTGAATAGAACAGTCCTTCACTGGTGGGTGCATCTGTTTCAATAGTAAGCACTGGTTCCCCATGGCCAATGGTCCAATCCTACAACCAATAAAGGGCAGTGACCTATTCCCTCCCCAGCAGTAATGAACATACTAGTGAGGTTGACCAGATGCCTATGACAAAAGTGCTAAAGAACACAGGAGCTCACATTGTGTCTGGGACAAAGGAAGATCCTCCCACAGGCAATATGCACAGCATAGTCATATTGGTAAAGAAGGATTCTAGACCGAAGGTCACACATCTATGCCCTTCTGTGCAATGCTCCAGTGATGCATGCATATGACTGCCTTTCCTAACAGGATGTGCCAGAGAGAATGCTAGAACACTCCCTTGCCTTTGTTTGGGGCAACAGTCAGCAGAAGTTTCTTCGTTCACCAAGCCTTTTCACTTCACTAGAACTGAATTTTATTGGGCCGTTGTGCCATCCTTTAATATGGATAATGGCTAGTGGGAAGAGTCCCTGAGAAGTCAGCTCAGAGACAGCTTGTTTGACTCACACCCTGTACCAGTAACTTTGCTTCTGTCTAGTCCTTAGTCCCTCAGATGAACTCAAGCTCCTGGGAGGAGTTTACTTGGAAACTCAAGCAAAAGCATTCTGTGTAGGGAAGAATCAATGTTAGGTCCCTTTCCTCTAAAGGTAGCGATTTTGGAGGCAGCCACTCTGAGGCTGAGTGGACACTTGGGATTACTTATTCCCGAGGTGTGGATAAAGGAATGAATGAAAAACAAAGTGAAAGCAACAGGAGAAAACTTCTAGACTCAGTGCAGAGCTGAGAAGGAAGGGAGGCTTTCCCAAGGAGGGAACATTTTCACTCAAGTATTCTGACCCTTGATTATATACTCCCTTGTAATATTATAGGGGAGCTCTCAACTTTGGGGCTAGATAAGCATACTGTGCAAGCTTATATTCTGGGATGTGGTAAGAGCTATGTTTACAGGATATTTGGTATTTCTCTAAGGGCAGAAGTTGTGGGGTGTGGCAGGCAATATTGCAAAACAATTACAGTAACCACCCTATAGAATAGTTGTGAGATGTCTGCCACTAGCACCGTGTGTGGAACATGGAAAATACTGACTGACTTTATTATCCTGGAGCAACCTATGATGCAGTACAGTGTACTTACTTGGTTATGCCAAGCTTTGGAACAGTTCAGATTCACACCTGAGCTGAATCTTAACTCTCACACAATGATGCTTAGCAGAGAGGGAAGAGGAAAAGCAATAAAAGACTCAGGAAACACACAAAAGCCACTCACATTATGTTTTCAAGACATGGCTATATAAACCAGGTACAGGGGCACAAGCCTGAAATCTTAGTTTCCTGGGAAGTAGAAATTGGGGGAATAGCTGGTTCAAGAACAGACTGGGGAAAAAAGTTTGAAATACTCCATCTGAAACAATTACTGGGAGTGGTGGCAGACATCTGTTATCCCAGCTATTGGGGAAGCATAAACAGCAGGTTCACTGTTCAGGGTGGCCAGGATACAATACAAGACCTTATCACAAAAACAAACAATGCAGAAAGGGCTGGTAGAATGGCTTCAGTAATACAGTACCTGTGTGGCAAGCATGAGGCCCTAAGTTCAAATCCCAGTACTGATTTAAAAGAAAAGAAGGAAGGGAAGAAAGGGAAAGAAAAGAAAGAAAGAAAGAAAGAAAGAAAGAAAGAAAGAAAGAAAGAAAGAAAGAAAGAAAGAAAGAAGGAAGGAAGGAAGGAAGGAAGGAAGGAAGGAAGGAAAGAAAGAGAGAGAGGAGGAAGAAAGAAAGAAAGAAGAAGAGGAAGAAGGATGGAAAGGAGGGAGGGAGGGAGGGAGGGAGGGAGGGAGGGAGGGAGGGAGGAAGGGAGGGAGGGAGGGAGGGAGGGAGGGAGGGAGGGAAGGATGGAGGGAGCGAGGGAGGGAGGGAAGGAGGGAGGGAGGGAGGGATTGATTTAGTGGCTAATATCCTAACCATTCAAATGTGTCTTCTCTTTAGAATTCTGAATATTGGGCAAATCCTTGCCAAAGAATTAAGGACAAGAAGCAAACCAGCAGAAGGGCAAAAGGAGGGGAAGGGATAGTAACTCAGCCAAGGACAAGTCCCAAAGAAGCAGTCACACTTAGGCTTAGCCCTTCTTAATCTCTTGGAGTTTTCTTTAATTTGGAATGATCACCAGAATCTCTTTCAATAAGCTGCTTTTTTGTAATGTCTACAATCAACTGACAATCTAGTAAGTAAACTGGTTTCTTGATTTCTAGGAACTGTTCTAGAAAGATTCAACCCGTGAAGAGAATCATGGGATATTCTGATTTGAAGTCAAGTAAAACAGAATGTGTGAGAAACCTGGGGACCTGCCCACTCCCACTGACGCCTGGAGGCAGATTTGTAGGGCTGAGCCCTTAACCATTGAATTCTACACTAAACCCAGGTTGATAGTGTCAGAACCAGAAGTATTTAGAATGATAGAAGGTAGAGAAGAAAAGGATTCTTCCTTCAAAAAGTAGTAAGATTCTGCATATGTTTTAAAAGGGAGGGTTAGAAGGACTTATCAATGAATTGGGTGTGGGATGTGAGACAAACAAGAAAACATCAAATACATCGCCAGGGACTGTGTGAGCACTCACACTCTCATTAGTTCGAGTTCTCACTGGTGGATTCCATCTATGTTGATAGGATACTGGGTACTTCAAGGTGGTTAAGTGCAAAGAAAGAAAAAAGAAAACTTCTCTGATTTACAGGATTCATGAGTCTCTTGGGAGAAGGATCCTCTTCAAAGTATTTCTCAGCCTGGACCCATTTAGAGCAGTTTAAGAAACTCCCTGGGCACCATCTCGGCCATTTTTATACTCACTTCCTGTTGCGTTCTGAGCCTTCTGTTTCCTATTGCATTCATAGTCTTGTTCCTTGTTTTAGAAATAGTATGTTGAATATTATGTAGCCAAAGAGCAGCACTCTGAACTCTGCCCCTGTGACTTCCTAGGGTTCCTCCTCTCACGAATATAAGGGCGAGTGGAGGAGTTAGGGAGCAGGGAGCCCAGCAGCATCCTCAAGCCAAGCTCTGCCTACCCACCAAGAAGATGCACATACCCATAGCTACCCTCTCCTTCCTCCTTCTTGCTGCTACCCTTGGATTCCAGGCCTGGGTCACAGGTGAGTACCTCAGCTTCTCCCTGGAGGTCAGGTCTGTGGTAATTCATAGCCTAGGGAGGAGCCATGGACAGGCAGCCCTGCCCTCCCATACGTTCTCTCCCTCTCTCTAGACGTGGTTCTGGGCTTTCTTGGGAGAAGCATCAGGGTACACACCTGCCTTTCGCAGCCTGTGGTCCCTAGGAAAAACTCTACACAAATAGTTTCATTTGGACACAGTCATTTCTCTTTTCATGGCTAGAATTGTATGCTCATGTTCTTATATAACCTGTGTACACCTTCTCCGGTACTTGAAAGAAAGATCTCTTAGTTACTTGTAATATTTAACATGATCTCTACATAGTCAGTACTGATGCAACATTTCTTAAACTTTATTATTAAGTAGTTGTACAAAGAGATTATAATTCCATATGTCGGGTTCTAGTATAATGTTGATGCAACATTTTTAAAGAATTTTTTTCAGGATTGGGGATTTAGCTCAGTGGAAGAGCACTTGCAAGGCCCCGAGTTCAGTCCTCATCTCTGGATAAAACCAAAAAAGAGTATTTCCAGTCCTGAGTTGCTTGATTACATGATGAGACACCTCAGATATGAAGGTTATATATAAGAAATGCTAAGAGCCAGGTGCTGGTGGCTCACTCCTATAATCCTAGCTACTCAGGAGGCTGAGATCTGAGGATCAGGGTTCAAAGCCAGTCCAGGCAGGAAAGTCCACAAGATGCATTTGCCACCCAAAAACTGAAAGTGAGGCTACAGCTGCAAGTGGTAGAATGCTAGCCTTGAGCAAAAACAGCACCCAGGCCCTGAGTTCAAGCCCCATGCCCGGAAAAAAAATGTTAAGAACAACACAAAACTAGTGATGGACAAAGTTGATAGTTGAGTCCTTATTGCCATTATGGTTTTTTCATATTTACTTATTTTTACTAAGTAGTTATACAGTATGTTTCAATTCCAGAAGTCAGATTATGAGCACAATGCACCAGTATGCTCTGATATTAATATAAACATCAATTTTAAAGCTATTTTATTCTCTGAATTGTGGAATTAAACCACATTTAAATTAGAAAGGAAAGAATAAAAAAGGAAAGAAAATGGAAGGAAGAAAGAAAAGCTGAAAATTGAACTGAATCTGCCTAATTATCATTGTTCAGGTCTCCAATTCCATATCCAAATTCTTTAGGGCTACCAAAATTTTAGAATACAGAATAATTGTCGGGGGGTTGAAAAGTTAATAGTATACCCAGCAATTCTAACTTCGGGTATATAATAAAAAAATTGAAGGTAGGTACATGAAAAGATTTTAATATGCTCATGTTTATAGGGCATATTCACGCTAGGCAAAAGGTTCCAACACTCTACATGGATGTGTTCAAACACTTCTGGATGGATGGATGGATAAAATGTGGTAGACACGTATGTAGAGACGAATATTATATTCTGCCTTAAAATGAAAAAAAAAAAGATTCATGCTACAGCATGGGTGAACTTTGAGGACATTTATATTAAGTGAAATAAGACAGTTGCAAAAGGACCAATACTATGCTATGAATTACACTTAAATTCATAAAGACAGAAGCAGAGAGTGGTGGATCACTATTACAATCCAGACACTTGGGAGGCTGAGGCAAGAGAATCTTGAGTTCAGGCCACTGTAGGTTATCTACTGAGTTCCAGCTATCCTGGGCAAGATTTTTTTCTCAAAAAGAGAAAAATTCACAAAAAGGAGGTGGCTTAGGCTAAGAGGAAAGAGCACGAAGAGGCCAGTCTTCAATGGGGACAGAATTTCAGCTGAAAAAATTATAGGAATGGATGGCTGTCCTAGCTGTTATTCAATGTATTTTAAAGCTACTATAGTTACTTAAATTATATAAATAGTAAATTTAATGTTGAATTTTTTTTTGCCAGTCCTGGGGCTTGAACTCAGGGCCTGGGTACTGTCCCTGATCCTCTCTGTGCTCAAGGCTAGCACTCTACCACTTAAGCCACAATGCCACTTCTGGCTTTTTCTGTTTATGTGGTACTGAGGAGTCAAACCCAGGGTTTCATGCATACTAGGCAAGCACTCTACCACTAAGCCACATTCCCAGCCTTGTTAAATATTTTAACACAATTAAAAAAACAATTTTTGTGGGGGTGATATGGACTGAATCCAGGACCTTGAACATACCAGCAAATTCTGAGCTACAGCTCTAGCCCTAAAATAAAGATGTAAAAAAGTTTAGTGCTAGGTTCCAGTGGTTCGTGCCTGTTATCCTAGTTACTCAAGAGACTGAGATCTGAGGATTGTGAAGCTAACTCAGGGAGGAAAGTCCTTAAGACTCTTTGTTGTTGTTGTTTTTTGTTTGTTTGTTTGTTTTTTGCCAGTCCTGGGGCTTGAACTCAGGGCCCGAGCACTGTCCCAGGCTTCCTTTTGCTCAAGGCTAGCACTCTATCACTTGAGCCACAGTGCCAATTCCAGCCTTTTCTGTTTACGTGGTGCTGAGGAATCAAACCCAGGGCTTCATGCATGCTAGGCAAGCACTCTACTGCTAAGCCACTTAAGACTCTTATCTACAATTAACCACAGAAAAGGCTGGAAGTAGAGTTGTGACTAGCCTTGAGAAAAATAAATCCTCAGGGATAGCACTCAGGCCCTGAATTCAAGTCTAAAGACCAGCACAAAAAATAAAAAATGTGAAGTGAGCCAGACCCAAAGAAACATAGACACTCTCTGTTTTCCCTCATTGGTAATAATTAGTATATGTCTTGGATAGTCCTAGCAGAGGATCACAATAGCTCAATGACTATGTACATATAATCTTGTAAGATGATTCTAAGCAAAATGAAATCCAAGATATGGAAACAAGTGCTTTTTTGTTGTTGTTATTTTTAATGTACTATGTAAAACTAGTTCTTTTTTCTTACATTTTTCTTCTCTATGGTTTAGCCTCTGTTGTCACTGTATTTGATTTTGATACCCTGGGTATTGTATATACATACAGTTATCAGAATTAGGGAAGGGAAGGGGAACATCAAAATAGTGAGACAAAGGATAAAAACTGAATCAATGCAACAGCGACACTTAGAAGACAATATGTTAAAAATTAACTGTACAACTTGGGGGGTAGGGAATTGGGGAGGAGGGAAGGTGGGAGAAAAATGAAGGAGGAGGTAACAAATTTGACAAGAAACGTGTTCACTACCTTATGTAACTGTAACTACTATATCCATCACCTTGACAATAAAATTAAACTTTAAATAAATAAAGTAAATAAATAAAATAAGCTGGGTGCCTGTGGCTCACACCTGTAATCCAAGCTACTCAGAAGGCTGATATATGAGGATCATGGTTCAAAGCAGCCCAGGCAGGAAAGTCTGTGAGACTCTTATCTTCAATTAACCACCAGAAAAACAGAAGTGGCACTATGGCTCAAGTAGTAGAAAGCTAGCCTTGAGCTGAAGAGCTCAAAGACAGCACACAGGCCCAGAGTTCAAGCCCCATGACCAACATAAATAGATAGATAGATAGATAGATAGATAGATAGATAGATAGATAGATAGATAGATAGATGGAATACATGCAAATCTGAGTGATACATGTCCTTGGTGGGGTCTGGGGTGCATTCCTTATCTTAATTTTACTTCTTTAAAATTTTTTTACATGGAAATAAACCCAATTGTATGTGTGTGTGTGAGTGTGTGTGTGTGTGTGTGTGTGTGTGTGTTGGTCATGGAGCTTGAACTCAGAGCCTGAGCACTGTTGCTGAGTTTTTGTGCTCAAGGCTACTGGTCTACCATTTTGAGCCACAGTGCCATTTTGGCCTTTTTTTTTTTAGTAGTTAATCAGAGAGGTAAGAATCTCATGGACTTTTCTGCCAGGGCTGGCTTTGAACTGTGATCCTCAGATCTCAACCTCCTGAGTAGCTAGGATTACAGGCATGACCCACTGATGCCTGACCTCAATCTTTTTTTAAATAATTAACATACTCTATTTTTTACATGGAGTGTTCCATTGTGATATTTTCACCCATGTGTGCAGGTATCCCAATTGATCTTACCCTCTCCATCATTCTCCTCCATTTCCCTCCTGCTTCTAAAATAATTTCGGCAGTTTTCATTGTACAATTTTCATATATGCAAACTACCATTTTCTGGGATGTATATTTCAATCGAACACATTATGACTATGCATAAACCAAATATAGTATGACTATTCATAAATAAAAAATGTAAATACCTTCACATTATTTCAAGGAACACTGTGCCACAAAATGAGTTGATAAACAATCTGCCAATTCCAGACATCTTTAGAAATGTGTAATAAGAATTGTTCTCTGATCTGGGCTCCACTGGCTCACACCTGTAATCCTAGCTATTCAGGAGGCTGAGATCTGGAGATAGAAGTTCAAAGCCAGCCTAGGCAGGAAAGTCCATGAGACTCTTATCTCCAATTAACCACCAGAAAACTGCAAGTAGCACTGTGGCTCAAAGTGTTAGAATACTAGCAGTGAGGAAAAAAGCTCAGGGACAGTGCTTAGGCTCTGCGTTCAAGCCCCACGACTAACAAAAAAAAAATGTTGTCTGTATCCCACTATATAGACATTCAATTAACTTGTCCATGTTAGATTTGCAATTTGCCTTCAGCATTTTAGAATCTATATAATGTTTTCATGTTTAAAAATTTTTCAAAAGCACCCTGAAAAAATGTTAGGGCACCAGAGGGAAATAGCCAGTGGTAGGCCTAGAACTCACACAGGTGAAGGGGCTCCAGCATCCATGTCAATCTCCCTTAGAATGGGGGATAAAGGGAACCAAATATGATGCTGTTCCTCTGTAATCCCAGCACCTGAGAGGTTGAGGCAGGAGAATCACAGAGTTCAAGGCCAGCCTGGGCAAAGGAAAAGTTGAATGGAAATGCTGCCTTCTAGCAATCTCTCCCATAAACCCATTGGTCTTTTCCAGAATCAAAGCTAGAAGAATTCCTGGAGGCAAGGCATCAGCATGGACCAACAATTATTCATCAAGGTAAGTGACCAGACAGGACATATATTTAAAAGCAACAGGCAGGTACAGATTGGCATTCTGGCTTACCTATCTGTTTACAGGACAGAAGGGGGTGGGAAGGTCTTGAGAGGGTGACCATTGCCATCTCCATGAAGATCATCCATATGGGCCAATACCTTCTCCATTTCCCCCTGGATCCCTGAGTCTTTCCCCATGAATTGGAAGCTGTTCTCTGATACCTTCAGGTGTCTGAAGATGTCTTGCCTTTCTGCACAATGCTCTGGGCTTTTGTAGCCTACTCTGGGGTACCTCAGACATGCAATCCAACCTTGGAGAGAGCTTGAAGCAAGGAGATAACGGCAAGTGCTGGCTGAGGAGGCAGAAGCATCCTTTCTGAGACCTGGGCCTGCTCGCCCTCCTCCAACCCCTCCACAGTACTTTGGAGGGAAAATACTTGGGCCTTAAGCAACCCTTTCTCCTCTTGCAGGTATTAGCCGCCCTTCTGACTGCTGCTTCTCCTATACTTCACGGAGAATACGATGTTCAATCATTAAAGATTATTTCTTAACAAGCAATGGATGTCCCCAGCCAGGTATCATGTAAGTGCCACGCTCACCTTTTATGTGTTGGGGGGAAAGGAGCCTGCAGGGTCTTGTTGGGAGGACCTGATGAATGGGACCCAGAAAAGTCCCACCTACGAATCCTACATAGTGAATCCCACATAGGATAAGTGTCCTGCCTAGGTGGACAGCTCATGTCTCCACCACGGTCCTGAGCAATGAGGCCTTCCTAGTGGCAAGGAGGGGGGTGAGAGAGAGAGTTGGCAGAAGACTTGCCAGGGTTACTCCCATGAGTCACTGGGGCATCTCAGCGAAGAGACAGATCCTGAACTATCTTTTGCAGAAAAGGAAAGAACAAATGGGTTGAAGGGAGAACTGCAGGAGGTTGTGGATCCCCTCCTCTATTTGCTGACAACACCTCAATTTGTAATCGTTCTCCTCCTTGCTTCCCAGTGTCATTACCAAGAGAGGGCAACGTGTCTGTGTCAACCCCCGTGACCCAAGAATTCAGACTTGCCTTGGAATGCTGAATGTGACCACGAGGACTGTGAACCTACGTGTTCATGAAAGAGAAGAATCATAAGTTTTCATTCATCCCACTTCCAGCTCTCTCACCTTAACGACCTTCTGGAAGTTTCTTGGCCTCTACTGTTATTTTTTTAAATGTTTATTCTTCTGTTCTGGTTTAAAGTTATGCACCTAATAAACAGTCTGTGTGCATTCAGCTTGATGTAACTATAGGCTTCTAGAGTTGTAACCACAGAATTGCCCCAGAATCACTCTAATTGTGTTTTCTAGCATTGTTTCTTTTTTTTCTTTTTTCTTTTTTTATTTTTTGCTAGTCCTGGGGCTTGGACTCAGGGCCTGAGCACTGTCCCTGGCTACTTTTCTCGCTCAAGGCTAGCACTCTGCCACTTGAGCCACAGCGCCACTTCTGGCCATTTTCTGTATATCTTGTGCTGGGGAATTGAACCTAGGGTGTCATGTATACAAGGCAATCACTCTTGCCACTAGGCCATATCCCCAGCCCCTTCTAGCATTGTTTCTTAGTAAACTATATGTGAATAAAACTATTACAATGGTGTGGAGTGCTTTAACATGGGAACCTGGCTTCAAGAATGTGCCTTTTTGCCATTCGCATAAGATAAATTCACCTAGGATGAAATAATTGTATCCTTACTTATGTACATGCCTTCTTTATGATTCCAATTAGGGGGATTTAACTGATCTCACAGCCACCCAGGTATACCATTCCTTCAGTCAGTGCCCCCATTAAATCTCACTCCAGGGGCTAGGAGTATGGCCTAGTGGTAAAGTGCTCTCCTCCTATACATGAAGCCCTAGGTTTGGTTCCTCAGCACCACATATATAGAAAAAGGCCAGAAGTGGCACTGTGGCTCAGGTTGGCAGAGTGCTAAACTTAAGCAAAAAGAAGCCAGGGACAGTGCTCAGGCCCTGAGTTCAAGCACCAGGACTGGCAAAACACACACACACACACACACACACACACACACACACACACATAATCCACTTAGGGCTGAGAATATGGGTGCTTGCCTTGTATATGTGAGGCCCTGGGTTCGATTCCTCACCACCACATATATAGAAAAGGCCAAAAGTGGCTCTGTGGCTTAAGTGGCAGAGTGCTAGCCTTGAGCAAAAAGAAGCCAGGGACAGTGCTCAGGCCCTGAGTCCAAGCCCCAGGACTGGCAAAAATAAAAAAAAGTCTCACTCCACCCACTCCTAGATCTGTGTATCCTTCATTTTTCGGTCTTGCAGCATCTGGGGAAACAGTTCTCCAACTCTAGCACTGGATTGCTCTGAGGTAGTATCTAATGTACTATTTTTTAAGACAAAAAAAAATCTGAAGCAAGTACTCCACTTTAGAAAATATCTTCAAAACAAGAGACTTTGTCATTTGATTTTTAAATAGCTAGGACCATGGCTCATTCAAGTACAGGTTGAGTCTATGCCAAAGATATTTTTGATCCATTGACAAGAGAACTATTAAACTGGCCTGGAGATCACTGCTGGCTTCCTGAGCATACACATGATTAAAAGTAGGTCAGTGTACCATGGAAACACCTGCGCATCCACATTTTCTGCAGCACTGTTCACAACAGCCAAACTATGCAATCAGCCAACATGCCCATTAACAGATGATGCATATAAAGAGAATGTGATTTATATATACTATGGAGTACTATATATCCATAAAGAAGAGTGAAATTGGGTCATCTTCAGGAAAAATGGATGGAGTTGCAGATCATCATGTTAAGTGAAAAATGTCAGTCTCACAAAGATAAATACCACTCTTTTTTCCTCTTTGCAAAAATCTATATCTAAAAAGGGGGGAAGAGGGGATTTTGACATGGTAGCTCCTATCAATGACTCTAGCTACTCGGGAGTCAGAGATCAAGGTCAAGAAGGCTAAAGTTCAAGACTAGCCTGGAAAAAAAGTTGGTGACATCCCCATCTCAAACAATAAATTCTGGATGTGTCAGTGTACATCAGAATCTCAGCAATTAGGAAGAATGAACAGGAGGGTCATGGTCCAGCCTGGGTGAGGGCATAAATACAAGACTCTATTTGGAAAATACTGACACAAAAAGAACTGGGGTAGAGAGGGGCTGGCTCAAGTTTCAGGGAGATTTGCCTGGTAAGCTCAAGGCACTATGTTCAAATCCCAGTATCACCGAAGAGGAGATGGGTAATATAAACAGGGAAACTATTGTAGGGGGAGATGGCAGGAAGAGGAGGAGGAATATGATACTTTGTATGTATCTGTGAAGAGATAATAATAAAGCCCAGTTTTTTAAAAAAATTGCAAGAATAATTAAGAAGGATAGGTAAAGAAGGGGCATGATGGGCTGGGGATATGGCCTAGTGGCAAGAGTACCTGCCTCGGATACACGAGGCCCTAGGTTCGATTCCCCAGCACCACATATACAGAAAACGGCCAGAAGTGGCGCTGTGGCTCAAGTGGCAGAGTGCTAGCCTTGAGCGGGAAGAAGCCAGGGACAGTGCTCAGGCCCTGAGTCCAAGGCCCAGGACTGGCCAAAAAAAAAAAAAAAAAAAAAAAAAAAAAAAAAAAAGAAGGGGCATGAAAGAAAAAGAGGGGGGAAATAGAAACAGACTATATTATATACATGTATGGAAATGTTACAATGAAACTCTTCACATTTTACAATTAATCTGTGTGGGGCACACCTGGAAGTCAACTAGCTGGCCCCTCCTGTTTCTCAGTCTTGGGGCCACGTGTCGCTAAGATGACGGTGCCTAACAACAACCTGCAGCTGCTACAAGTGTCTTTGGTTATAACCTGGAGGCGGTTCTGTGGGCTGTGACGCCTGGCTCTTCCGCCCTTGATAGACAGCTCATGCCTCCCCTTACAGTCCCTAGATAGGTGCACACCCCGCCCTTTCCTGCCGATCTTAGACCTGATTGGCTCCTGTGCTTTATATCAGTGGCATGTACTTCCCCAATAAATGAGATCTTGCACTGACTTGACTCCCAGACGTGTCTGATTGTCCTCCAGTGAGGGAGGGCTGGGTGCGGTCGGTCTGCCGACCCTTTTCTTTCTTGGCTCGTCCGGTCAGGGCATGCCTTCCCAGTCTCTCCCGCGGGTTGGGGGAGCACGGGGGGGGGCTAAAAACCCCGACAAATCTGCACTGTTTTAAAAGTCCTGAAATAAAAGAAGAGATTTAATTTTTTATTTTTTGGCCAGTGGACTCAGGGCCTGAGCACTGTCCCTGGCTTCTTCCCGCTCAAGGCTAGCACTCTGCCACTTGAGCCACAGCGCCACTTCTGGCCATTTTCTGTATATGTGGTGCTGGGGAATCGAATCCAGGGCCTCATGTATATGAGGCAGGCACTCTTGCCACTAGGCCATATCCCCAGCCCTAGATTTATTTTTAAAAAGATGAGAATGATTGTAATCCCAAAGAGATTAAACCAAATTTCACATGTCTCATCTCTTCTAACTCTACCAAACTTTAAGCTAATCTTTGAAGTTTGAAGAAAACTTAGAAAACATTTTTACCATAATTTACTCAAATGGTGGGGGGGAGGGGGTGCGCGCATGCGTGCATCAGTCCTAGAGCTTGATCTCAGGGCTTGGAGCTCTTGCTCATGACTGATGCCTAACCATTCCAGCCACACCTCCAATTCTAGCGTTTGCTGATCAATGGGTGATAAGAATTCCTAAGATTTGTCTGGCCTAGCTTGCTTCAAACCTCCATCTTCACATCTCAGCCTCAGAGTACCTATGATTATAGGCCTGAGCAGCCAGTGACTGACTGGCTTTCAAATAACACATTTTTGTTTACTCAATAGTTCACCCATGAAAATCTCATGTACATTCCTTTTTTTCCAATAGTTTTTCATTACATTCATCTTTCTTTCTTTTTTTTTGGCCAGTCCTAGGCCGTGAACTCAGGGCCTGAGCACTGTCCCTGGCTTCTTTTTTGCTCGAGGTTAGCACTCTGCCACTTGAGCCACAGCGCCACTTGTGGCCGTTTTCTATATATGTGGTGCTGGGGAATTGAACCCAGGGCTTCATGTATACAAGGCAAGTGTTCTTGCCACTAGGCCATATCCCCAGCCCCACATTCATCTTTCTTTAATTTAAAAAAAAAAAAAAAGAACTGAGCCAGGTAGCAGTGACTCACGCCTATAATTCTAACTACTTGGAAGACTAAGATCTGAGGATTTCGGTTTGAAGCCAGCCAGAAAAGCAAAGTCTGTGAAGCTCTTATCTCCAGTTAACTTTCAGAAAACTGGAAGTGGTACTGTAGTTCAAAGTGGTAGAGCACTAGGCTTGAGCGGAAAAAGCTCAGGGACAGCACCCAGGCCAAGTTCAAGCCCCACAACCAACAACAACAACAAAAGAACTTCCTTATCATTGCTCCACACTTGATCTTGGAGATTCACAAAACCTATCTTAGGATACCTACTTCATCCTTGGAAATGTTCAAGAATCTTGTAACTATACTTAGAAGTTTGTTAAGAGGGTAGATTTTTTTTTCATGTTCAGTGTTTTTTTGTTTGTTTGTTTGTTTTGTTTGTTTGGTTTTTTTTGCCAGTCCTGGACCTTGGACTCAGGGCCTGAGCACTGTCCCTGGCTTCCTTTTGCTCAAGGCTAGCACTCTGCCACTTGAGCCACAGCGCCACTTCTGGCCGTTTTCTGTATATGTGGTACTGGGGAATTGAACCCAGGGCCTCATGTATACGAGGCAAGCTCTCTTGCCACTAGGCCATATCTCCAGCCCCATGTTCAGTGTTTTTAACCCCACTCACACCCATACCAGAAAATTGTTATACAAAGAGGATAGCATTAAGTAGATATTTAAAATAAACCCTGACTGAAACTATAGGTAGATTAAGACTGAGATGCTTTGAAGACCTTAGAAAGATACTTGGCCTAGTTTAGAGACAGTGAGAGCCAAGAAGTCTTCCTGAATAAAGATGATGGACTAAAAGGACCAGTTTATCCATTGGGCACTGGTATCAGATCCTGAAATATATATATTCATTCTAAAAGAAAAAAATCTACATTAGTAAGTGTATTCACTTTCAATTTAATACAAACTTAAGTATCATCATCCTAAGAAATGGAAACGCCATACTTGAAAAAAGAATCCAGTTCTGAAGGGCCTTCCATACTCAGATAACTTTGGAGTTGACCTAAAGTTAACTGGCTGATAATGAAGGATTGACCCCTACCCTATTATCCCAGGCACATATAGGTACCAGGCAAAACCCCAGGTATGCCCAGCTGTAAACAGTCTGTTGTGGGACCAACCAAAAAGCCACCAGCTTCCTAGTACTATGTGAAGGAGTCCCATGGCCATGTTTATGTGTTAGAGTACTCACTTCTGCGGAGACCTAAAGGTCCAAAGTGGAGTGGTTAGACTGTGAGATCATCAGAGCCATAGGAGATCTCAGGGTCCCTAATCCTGAGACGTTGCAGCTCTTATTCCAGTGCCAGCTTGACCTTTTGATTCCTTTCTGGTGGGGATTCTAGGAATTGAACGGGAAATAGACATAAGATGATGTCTACCAAGTCCAACACTGACCGTAGTCTAAGAGTTCCTCACATCTACCCTTCAGTGGCTTCAAGTGAGGGGTCCTAAAGTCAATCTCAAGTGCTAGAGATGTTGGGGAAGTAGTTATAGTTAGTACTTGCTGGTAGAATCTACTGGGACAATTGGAAAAGCCCCAATTCACTTTTGTCCTTTACTTCCAGTTGCATTCTTGGCCCTGTTCCCATTTTTTTTTCTATAGCGAAAGACCAGCATTCTGAACTCTGTCCTGTAATTCCTTAATCCTCCTCTTATAAATACAAGGGCAAGCCAAAGAGTCAGGGAATAGAGAGCCCAGGCATCCTCAGGCCAGCTCTGTCTACCTACCAGGAAGATGAAGGTCTCCATGGCTGCTCTCTCCTTCGTCACCCTTACTGCTGTCCTAGGAACCCAAACCCAGATTATACATGGTGAGTACCTCCAGCTTTCTCTCTAGTCTACAGTAACTCACAGTCTCTGGAGATGGGGAGGAAATTCAGGAAGGCAGCTCTGCCCTCTCTTGCATACTCTCCATCTCAGACATGATTCTGAAACTTCGGTTAGAAGCAGCAGCATAGTACAGACCTGCCTCTGCAGCCTGTGGTCCCTGGGAAAGACTACACAGATGGGGAGACCAGCTGTGGTTGTATACGTTCTCTTGGCTGATGAACTATTAAGTACGAGATCAAACCAGCCCTGGTAGCTCACACCTGTAATTCTAGCTACTCAGGAGGCTGAGATCCGAGGATGGAAGTTCAAAGCCAGCCTGGGCAGGAAAGTCCATGAGGCTTTTATCTCCAATTAACCACCAGAAACCAGAAGTGACGCCGTGGCTCAAACGGTAGAGTGCTAGCCTTGAGCTGAAGAGTTCAGAGACAGTGCCCAGGCCCAGAGTTCAAGCCTCATGACCAAAAAAAAAAAAAAAAAAAAAAAAGTACTCGATCAAAAGTTTTTTTAATAGAATTCTATGACGTTACAAGTATGATATACCATCTGTATAAAGCTATCATTTTGAGAGGAAGTAGAACCAGCCAGGCAAATGACTCCAAGTCCACCCTCTCATTTGAATCTGTGGGATTTTAATTCACAGAGATGACTGAGTCTCAACACAGAGAGTTTAAGGCCACTGGAAATAGAGCTCATTACTTACATTTCCCCAAAGAGAGAAAGAGGAACAGCATGCTCCACTGGGCCACAGAAGGCATCAGGATGCAGCTCAGAGGCGTGAGCGTTCTGGGGACCCCGGGAGAAAGCTAGAGCAAAGCACAGCACACAGGGTAGGACTGGCTAGTGCAAATAAGTCCCGCAGCCTTTGGAGACAGTAGTGATCGCTTGTGGTCTGACACCTGGTTTCAGGATGATGTGGAGCAAAAGCAATACTGGCATGATGAAATGAAAGGGGTGGTTGGGCATCAGGGCTCAGAATTTGTGTGTTTGATCTCATTGCTGTCTCTAAGAATATGCTGGCTCTGGGAGATGTAGCCTTTGAAGCTGTCAAGATTTTAAAGTTGTCAAAACAAACAAACCAGGGCTGGGGATATAGCCTAGTGGCAAGAGCGCCTGCCTCGGATACACGAGGCCCTAGGTTCGATTCCCCAGCACCACATATACAGAAAAACGGCCAGAAGCGGCGCTGTGGCTCAAGAGGCGGAGTGCTAGCCTTGAGCGGGAAGAAGCCAGGGACAGTGCTCAGGCCCTGAGTCCAAGGCCCAGGACTGGCCAAAAAAAAAAACAAAAAACAAACAAACCAGCTGTGTAGCATGGATTCTAAAGCAAATATTGTGCATGGTTTATCAGTCTTGGAAATCTGCCTTATAATAGCAATGAAGTATTTAAATGATATCTATGAAGAGGAACCTTTTAATTTTCAAATGGTCTATAATGAATTTCAGAAATTTGTTCAAAGAAAGGCCCATTCTGTTTATAATTTTGAGAAACCTGTTATAATGAAGGCTTTTGAACACTTACAGCAATTAAAATTAATAAAGCCCATGGAAAGAACTTCAGTAAATTCACAGAGAGAGTACCAGCTGATGAAACTACTTTTGGATAATACTCAAATTATGAATGCCCTACAGAAATACCCCAACTGTCCTACAGATGTCAGGCAGTGGGCAACATCCTCACTGAGCTGGCTATAAACAAAACCAGTGATTTCAGTTTTGACATTTCAGGCATACTTCTCTAAAGAACTATAAGTTATTGTCCTTGAACAAACTATGTTAATACATTCCTTTATGTTTATAAACAATTTGTATTTATGGGAAATTGCTGTACATGTTTGCTGTTCCTTGAATCATGAGCAGTTATGTGATTTGTAATTCCAGTGATTGGCTTAGAATATGCTAAAAGTAGCAATTCAAATGAATAAAGTATGACTGTTTTTAGGGGAAAAAAAAGAAATAGTTATAAAAGACAAGGCTGTTTCAGATTTGATTCCAGGCCCATATTCCCATAGGAAGTATCCACATTCTTTATTAAATATGAGTCATATGTATCTAAGAAGTAAACTGAAGTTTCCTTTCATTAGCTTAATTAGTATAATGTACATCAACAACCTCTTATCTACCTAAATATGTCTAATACAAGGGTTAGATATATTTTAGATTGCAGAATGTTTATGGTTTGGGGACAGTAATACATGTCTGCATATTACTTTAATATTTTTGGTGGTGATTGGGGAGCATAATTTAATCAAATACCTAAGAATTCTCATACAAAGTTAGATGAATAAAGATTAAACAGCCTTACTTCATTTCAAGGGGACATTGTGCCACTAAATGAGTTGATGACAAATTTGCTATTTCCAGAGTCCAATGTATTTTAGAAATATTAAGGAAGATTTATGTTTTATATGTATGATATTATAGACATTCAAATAACTTAGCCATGGTAGATTTACAGTTTTCTTTTATTGTCTTAGAAAGAAAATGTTTTCATATCTTAAACATTTTTCAGAGATTCCTGATACAGCTGTCAGCATACTAGGGGGATAAATGTGCTTGGAAGTGGAATAGAAAACTGGCACTGCTTCAGCCTCAGGGCCCGCCTGCCTTGGATTGGGGTGAGGAAGGGGTGAGTGAAGATCCTGAGACATGGCTGCCTTCAAGTAATCTCTCCCCCAAACCTGTTTCTCCTAAATACAGAAACAGGAGACTCCATGATGACGAAGCATCAACCTAAATTGCCCATGAGTCTACCCCAAGGTAAATGACCAGACATGACACATATTTGAATGTAACAGGTAGGTACAGATCAACACTGGCTTCATTTACCTGCTTAAAGAACATGAGGGGGTGGGAAGATCCTGAGGATGGTGGTCATCTCCATCTCCATAAAGATCAGCATGGGCCATGGGTACCACACCCAAAGATACCTTTTCCATTTCCACCTGGATTCCTGCGTCTTTCCCCTTGGGGTAGAAGCTGTTCTCTGATACCTACAGGTATCTGCAAATGCCTTCCCCTTCAGCTCTGGCCTCTGTAGCTCACCCTGGGTATCCTTAGAAACGCAGCCAACCCTGGGGAACATGTAAAGCAAGGAGATTACAGTGAGTGCCGGCAGAAGTGGAGGAAACTTCCTTTCTGAGCCCTGAGCTTTCTCACCGCCCCCAGCCCCCTCCATAGTACTCTTGACTTTGCCCTCAAATGGCTCTTTCCCTACCCACAGCCTTTCTCCAACCTTCTGACTGCTGTTTCTTCTATACTCCACGAAGCATCCAGTGTGCATTCATGAGAGATTGTTTCTTAACAAGCAGTGGCTGTCCCATGCCAGGTGTTATGTAAGTGCCAAGCTCACTCCCCATGTTTTGGAGGAAAGGGAGCCTGCAGGAGAGAATTTTCTCTTGGAGATCTCTGAGAGTCCAAGAGTTCTCTCTTTGGAGAGAGAACTTGGCAGATGAAGTCCAGAAAAGTCCCATTTCTGTGCTGTGTCATGTAATGGCAGCTTGTATCCTCCCCCTGTATCCCACAATGTCCATCTCCTAGTGGAGAGGAGGAGAGGGAGGAGGAAGAGAGTGACAGGGGCTTCCTAAGGATTCTCTCATGAGGGGCTGGGAACATGGCCTAGTGGCAAGAGTGCTTGCCTCGTATACATGAAGCCCAGGGTTTGATTCCCCAGCACCACATATATAGAAAACGGCCAGAAGTGGCACTGTGGCTCAAGTGGCAGAGTGCTAGCCTTGAGCAAAAAGAAGCCAGGGACAGTGCTCAGGCCCTGAGTTCAAGGCCCAGGACTGGCAAAAAAAAAAAAAAGGATTCTCTCATGAATCACTGGAGAATTCAAAGGCTAAGGGTAGGTCCCAAAGAGGAGGTAGGCACTCAGGGGTCCTCATTTTCATTTACTGAAGACACCTTTTGGTAATTTGCCTCTCCCTTTTCCTCCAGCTTCATTACCAAGAAGTGGCAACGTGTCTGTGCCAATCCCAGAGAACGATCCGTTCAAAAATGTATGAAAATGTTGAAGCTCTCCTCCAGGAAGAGGACAGGA
Organism: Perognathus longimembris pacificus; assembly: GCF_023159225.1. NCBI lineage: Eukaryota > Metazoa > Chordata > Mammalia > Rodentia > Heteromyidae > Perognathus > Perognathus longimembris. The sequence goes on along the minus strand of NC_063177.1, from coordinate 24,336,937 downwards.
AATGCTAGCAACCCTGCCTCCAACTCTCCCATGAATTTCTTGGCCTGAATTATAGTTTGAAATTATTTTACAAATCAAAGCCATTTAATTAATGCATCCTCATTGACCAAGTCTACCCCCTAAATACTGATATTATTGTGTGGCTCTATAATCAAATAGGGACCTTCTGAACCCTGTCCATTTCTACATTACATGCTCAACTTTGGCTTTCTTTTTTTTAATTTTCAAATTCTTACTGATGAGTTCTTGTTAAAACAAACTATACATTGAATCAAGCATATTCAGTTTACCTTTGTTGGAATTGTAAAGAAGAAAATAAACTTAAATAAAGCTGAGAACCTCAAAGATATGAAACACAAGTTGATGTTACGTCTTATCTCTTTTCTGAAACAGCTAAGCTTTGAAGGCTTGCCTACAATTTCAGAAAACAGAATTTTTCCCACTCCACCATTTACTACAATCACACTATGTTTTAGTTTGCTTCCATTTTTTCCCCATAATAATCTATTCTAGATTTTTGGTTTTCTTACAATTCCTTTCTATTAGTCATGAAACAGTCCTAGCATGGATTTCATTTTTCTGTTTTCATTTGAAGATTCTCGCCATTTCTTCTATGGTGGCTATTTCATTCTAAAAGCAAACATTCTTCCACCATCTTTGAACTTCCTATTCCCATTTAGAGAAATTACTGTGGACCTGACAAAGACCAATCACACACCTAAGTTCATCCTGTCATGACACAGAGCCATCAGCTTCCCTCTTCCTTCTCCTCCTTTCCCTTTTTGTTTTAGCAGAAGTAAAGGTATATATTGAATTTCATTCTAATATAATCTTGCTTTTCAGAATTCTCCATGGATATTTTGTTTCATAGACGTAGGGGAAATTCTCAAAGGGCTGTTAGATTAAAACTATGCTAGCCGATGGGGCTGGGGATATAGCCTAGTGGCAAGAGCGCTTGCCTTGTATACATGAAGCCCTGGGTTCGATTCCCCAGCACCACATATACAGAAAATGGCCAGAAGTGGCGCTGTGACTCAAGTGGCAGAGTGCTAGCCTTGAGCAAAAAGAAGCCAGGGACAGTGCTCAGGCCCTGAGTCCAAGGCCCAGGACTGGCAAAAAAAAAAACAAAAAAACAAAAAAAACTATGCTAGCTGGGTGCCATTGGCTCATGCCTGTACTCAGGAGACTGAGATCTGAGGATCATGGTCAGTCCAGGTAGAAAAGTCCCCGTGAGACTCTTATCCTTAATTAGCCACTCAAAAACCAGAAGTGGCACTGTGGCTCAAGTGGTAGAGTGCTAGCCTTGACCATAAAGAGGCCCTGAATTCAAGCCCCACACCCGACAAAAAGAAAGCACACAACAAACTATACTAGACCCATAGGGAATGTGTGTGCTTCACCAGGTGTTCTGGAAGATTGTGTTGTTAGATCAGAAGAACAAAATGGGTAAAATAGTGTACCTGAACTTCTATGGATACCGAGGGACCAGGTGTCTCCTTGTCTAGGTATTGCCTTATGACATGGCAGATCTATAGAAGGAGGGACTAATAAACAACAACAACAAGATTTTCCTTCCTAACAAAGCATCTGATGATTCATACATCTTTGAAGCCTTGGAGGAAACAAGGGAATATTAGGTCTAATGTTTGTATAATACTCACTCACATACCCTAAGGGGAGTACTCAGTAATAGAGCCTTTTCCTTGCACACACAAGACCCTGAGACCAATCTCTTGAGAAAACAAACAAAACTATATATTTGCTCTATTTTCACAGTTCCTCAGCGAATATACTTTTTCTTTTGCTTTTATGCAATGCTTTCTTCCAGAATGTCTTCATCTCAATTCTACCCAACAATACTGAGCCCCAATTTCCATGGGTCAAATTAGATGCTACCATGAAATCTTTCCTCTATTATCCTCACCAAAAGTACCTATCTCCCTTTCTCTGGAATTTGAAAACAAATATTTATTGCCACGCAGATTATTACTGAGTAGCTACTGAATGTTATGTACTGTGCTAGGCATTTGGAAAAACCATGAGAAGGAAAACACACTGGATTGTTATCCATCAAAAATATTTCAATCGGAGGAGAAAGATGGTGCCGACAGAATAGGGAGGCACCCCAACTCGCTCCAACTGAATAGCGAGCTGGGAACTCCAACACCCAACACCCCATCAAGAACCCAGCAAAACCAGCAGCCAGAAGCAGTGGAGAAACGCAGGAAAACAAAAAGGAGCAAAAAAGAAGAACCGAAAACCTACACGGAGCCGGAGAATCTCCGGCGCACCCTCCCCCCCACCAGCCGACCCTGGCCCAAACAGAGCCAGGCTGGGAAAGGGGAACCCGGCGATCGGCAGACAGGCTGCCAGGAGCGCAGAATTCAGATAACGGGAGACCCCACGGACACAAGGCAGGGTGCGGACCAAGACACACACCGGCAGCGACGAGAAGTTCGGGTCCACACTGGGTTCGGACAAGGGAACCCAGCGCGGCAGAAAGAGGGAACCGGGGAAGCCACGACGACACTTCGCCAACCCCTGAAGGGCCAACGGCTGCGCGGGACACACACACAAAGCAGCAACTGTGAGTCCTCCATTATCCCCTCCCCCAATGGGAGACCAGCTATCAGAGACCCAAGCCCGACAAAGAAGCTAGATCTCCCTCCCTCCCCCTCCCCACTCCTGAGGGAACAAAGAACCCCCAAATCAGGCGGGGAGCTCCCATCAGGCACTGGGAAGTCAGTTTAGCAGGGGAAGGGCAGAGCAGCCCCAAGGCCCCACAGGTTCCTGAACTGGCAGAACCGTCCCTGCCCCCTTCCCAACAGGGGTCTGGGGACGGCCAGCAGTGCAAGCCCCACCCTAGGCGCCTGGACCTCACAGACTCTTACAACTAAAATCACAGGCGCTGGTGGGCAATACCAGCCCAGCAGGGTCACCTGAGCCTGATAACGTCCCCCCCCTTGCAGCGGAGGCGAGGTCTGAGGGTGCCAAGCCACACCCGGACAGTCGATCCCACTGGGCCCCACACATACCGCCCCCCCCAACGGACTCCCGGGAGGGCGCAAGCACAACCCAACAACCCGGGGCTCACTCTGGGAGGCATATCCCGCTAAAGTGCCTGTTGTAGTGGACGCACAGCGCACAGGAGGGCGGGGCTCTGGGCGACAGCGCAGGCTCTGGTAGGCGTACCCTGCACTGGTGGGCGGGGCCACAGCAACAGCACCTGCTGCCGTAGACACGCCTACACAGAAGGGAGGGGTGATCTCCAGATGTGCAAATCACAAAGAAACATAACTCAGTTCATCAAAGGGCAAGCCAACTCACCAGCTCCAAAAAGCAGCACGACTGAAAAGGAGATGGAGACTAAAAAAGCAAATGAGGCCATGTTAACAGGAATGATCGAAAGCGTCAGAAATGAAATCAGAAAACAATTCCAGGAATTTAGAGCGGAAATCTGGAAGGACACCCAGGAAGCCAAGAAAGAAATGGAAGCAAAAATGGATACAATGCAAGCCTCCTTTAAAGAAATGGAAGCAAAAATGGATACAATGCAAGCCTGCTTTAAAGAAAATCTCCACATCCTGAGAATTGAGATGCATGAAAAAATAGATTTAAAATACAACTCTTTAAAGGAAGAAATTTCCACGATCAGAGCTGATATGACAACCATAAATAGCTCTCTGACATCCATAAACTCCGCAATTGAAACCATAACACAAAGAGTGGACCATATAGAATCCAGAATCTCTCACCTGGACGATGAAGCAGCTGACAACAACCAGAAAATGACCACACTCTAAGAAAAGGTGAAGCTTCAGGGAAGACTAATCCAGGAACTAATGGACAAAGACAAGAGATATAATCTGCGCATAATTGGAATAGAAGAAGGAGCCGAATACCAGAACAGAGGGCTTAATCATGTTCTCAATAAAGTTATTGCAGAAAACTTCCCCAACCTCACAGGGGACCCCATCCAGGTAACTGAAGCCTATAGGACACCTAGCAGACCAGACCCCAGGAAAGCCACCCCAAGGCACATAATATTCAAGACTACAGACCTCAAGATTAAAGAGCAAATTCTGAATTCAGCCAAAGCGAAGAAGGAAACTTTCTTCAATGGGAAGAGGATTCGAATAACGTCTGACTTATCCACACAAACTTACCAAGCTCGAAGTGAGTGGAAGAACACCATCCAAGTACTTCAGAATAACAATTTACAACCTCGGATCAGATATCCAGTGAAATTGGAGTTCACATTCGAGGGGAAAACCAGATCTTTCCACACCAAAGAGGAGCTAAAGGAGTATGTGAATAAAAAACCAGCCCTACAGCGAATATTAAGAGGGGAACCCCACCCAACAGAGATCGTAAAAGACACACAGACAGAATCAGAAAGAAACTTCAATAGCCAAAGTCCAGCAGAAACACAAGCTCACTAAAGACAAGAAAAAATAAAAAAGAGGAAAAAACAGCCCAACAAGAAAATGGAAGGAGAAAAAACACCCTTATCCTTGATCTCTTTAAATATAAATGGTTTAAACTCCCCGATAAAGAGGAGCAGACTGGCAGAATGGATTCGAAAACAAAAAGTTGATATCTGCTGTCTACAAGAGACCCACCTTACAGCAAGGGACAAAAACAGGCTTCGAATAAAAGGATGGAGCAAGATCTACCAAGCAAATGCACCCACCAAAATGGCAGGTGTAGCCATTCTGATCTCAGACAAGCTGGACTTCTCATTAAAGTCAACTCAAAAAGACAAAGAAGGACACTACATATTAATACAAGGAAAAATCCAGAATCAAGAAATCACAGTGATAAATGTATACTCACCGAACAAAAGAGGCCCTACATATGTCAAGCAAATTCTCACAGAATTACAGAGCAAGATAGACACAAACACAATCATAGTGGGTGACTTTAATACTCCTCTCTCTCCAAGAGACAGATCCAACACCCAGAGGATTAGTAAGGGAGCTGAGGACCTAAATAACACCATTTCCCAAATGGATCTAACAGACCTATATAGAACCTTCCACCCTACAGAGACCCAATACACCTTCTTTTCAGTAGCCCATGGATCATATTCCAAAATAGACCACGTCATAGCCCACACAAAGAACCTCAGCAAATACAAAAGTATTGACGTCATCCCATGTATTATATCTGATCACAGTGGATTAAAGGTAACCCTCAACAACAAAGGATACCACAGAGCCTATACACACTCTTGGAGGCTAAACCCCACGCTGCTATCCAACACTTGGGCCACAGACCAAATTAAAGATGAAATCAACGAATTCATAAGCCACAATGACAAAGAAAACACATCACAAAGAAACCTATGGGACGCAGCTAAGGCAGTACTGAGGGGCAAGATCATTGCACTCAGCACCCACATTAAAAGAATGGAAGCAGGGGGGGAGGGAAAGGGGGGGGCATAAGGGACAAGGCAACAAACAGTACAAGAAATGTATCCAATGCCCAACGTATGATACTGTAACCTCTCTGTACGTCAGTTTGATAAAAAAAAATTGAGAAAAAAGAAATAGAGCAGTCATCTGCATAAGAAAAAGTTTTATAAAAATATCCACAACCTAGTCATTTCATGATGATCACAAAGATCATGTGGCCAATAGAATAACAATGATCATTATTAAATTAAAGTTTTCTTATAAAAAAAAATAAATAAATAAAAAGAATGGAAGCAGAGCAGGTGAATACCCTCACGATGAAACTAAAACAACTGGAGAAACAAGAAATGACAGAATCTAAAACGACTAGAAGGGGAGAGATCACAAAGATTAAAGAAGAGATAAATCTGATTGAAAATAGAAAGACCATTCAACAAATAAACAAGACTAAAAGCTGGTTCTTTGAGAAAATAAACAAAATTGACAGACCCCTTGCAAGACTTACAAAAAAAAAGAAGAGAAGCGACTCATATACGTAAAATCAGGGACACCACCGGAAAAATTACAACAAGTACACACGATATTCAAACAATCATAAAGAGCTATTTCCAAAACCTCTACTCGGCAAAAAACAATAATTTTACAGAAATGGATCAATTCTTAGAGAAGTACAAACTGCCCAAACTGAACCAAGAAGAAATAAATCAACTAAATAAACCAATAACTTACAGTGAGATACAGGAGGTAATCAAGAACCTCCCTACTAAGAAAAGCCCAGGCACAGATGGATTCACCAACGAATTCTACAAAACCTTTAGTGAGGAGCTAATACCAATACTCCTCAAACTCTTCCGCAAAATAGAAACAGAGGGAGAAATCCCAAACTCATTCTACGAAGCTAATATCATACTCATTCCCAAACCAGGCAAAGATCCAACAAAAAAAGAGAACTACAGACCAACATCACTAATGAACACAGACGCAAAGCTCCTCAATAAAATATTAGCTAACAGGATCCAGAAACTGATCAAGAAAATCATACATCATGACCAAGTAGGCTTCATCCCTCAGTCACAAGGATGTTTCAATATCCGTAAATCAATCAACGTAATTCACCACATAAACAGATCTAAAATTAAGAATTACATTGTTATCTCAGTCGATGCCCAAAAAGCCTTTGACAAAATACAACATCCATACCTATTAAAAGCTTTGGAGAGAACAGGAATAGATGGAACACTCCTCAAAACAATAAAAGCCATATACAACAGACCAACTGCTAATAGCATATTAAATGGAGAGAAACTTAAATCATTCCCCCTAAACTCAGGAACAAGACAAGGATGCCCACTCTCCCCACTTCTGTTCAACATAGTGCTGGAATCCCTAGCCATAGCAATAAGGCAAGAGGAGGACATCAAAGGGATCCACATCGGCAAGGAAGAAATCAAGTTATCCCTATTCGCAGTCGACATGATCTTATATCTGAAGGACCCAAACAACTCAGTACCCAAACTCCTACACCTAATAAACCAATTTGGCAAAGTAGCAGGATACAAAATCAATCCACAAAAGTCAGCAGCTTTTCTGTACACCAGCAATAGACAAACAGAAAAGGAAATTATGGAAACAATTCCATTTACACTAGCCAAAAAAAGAATAAAGTACCTAGGGATCAACTTAACCAAGGACGTGACGGACCTATTCAATGAAAACTACAAAAATCTAATAAGGGAAATCAAAGAAGACACAAGGAGATGGAAAGACCTCCCATGCTTATGGGTAGGCAGAATCAATATAGTGAAAATGGCCATATTGCCCAAATTGTTATACAAATTCAATGCAATAACTATCAAAATCCCAGCCACATTCTTCACTGAAATAAAGAAACCAATCCACAAATTCATATGGAACAGCAAAAAACCTAGAATAGCCAAAGCAATTCTAGGCAAAAAAAATAGTGCAGGAGGTATCACAATACCAGACTTCAAGCTCTACTATAAGGCCATCATAACAAAAACAGCATGGTATTGGTATAAAAACAGATCAGAAGACCAATGGATTAGAATTGAAGACCCAGAAATAAAACCGCACTCTTACAGCAAACTGATATTCGACAAAGGAGCTAAAGACATACAATGGAATAAACATAGCCTCTTCAACTACTGGTGCTGGGAGAACTGGGCAGCCATATGCAGAAAACTCAAAGTAGACCCAAGCCTATCACCATGCACCAAGATCAACTCAAAATGGATCAAGGACCTCAATATCAGACCTGAATCCTTGAAACTACTGAAAGACAGAATAGGAAAGACGCTAGAACTTATAGGCACAGGAAGGAACTTCCTGAATAGAGTCCCAGGGGCACAACAAATAGGGGAAAGACTCGACAAATGGGACTACTACAAATTAAAAAGTTTCTGCATAGCTAAGGTCATAGCCACCAAAATAGAAAGACAGCCAATGATATGGGAAAGGATATTTACCAGCACAGCAACAGACAAAGGCCTGATATCGGTCATCTACAGAGAACTCAAAAAACTAAGCCCCTCCAAGCCCAATAAACCTATTAGGAAATGGGCAAAAGAGCTAAAGAGAGACTTCACAAGAGAAGATATAAAAATGGCAAAGAAACACATGAGGAAATGCTCAACATCCCTGGTAGTAAAGGAAATGCAAATAAAAACAACCCTGTGATACCACCTCACTCCAGTTAGAATGGCCTATACTCTGAACTCAGGAAACAACAAATGCTGGAGGGGCTGTGGGGAAAGAGGAACCCTTCTCCATTGTTGGTGGGAGTGCAAATTAGTACAACCACTTTGGAGAACAGTATGGAGGTTTCTCAAAAAGCTCAATATAGACCTACCCTATGACCCGGCCATACCACTCCTAGGCATCTATCCTAAACAGCAAACCCCAAGATATCAAAAAGACATTTGTACTTCCATGTTTATCGCGGCACAATTCACAATAGCCAAAATATGGAAAACCCCCAGATGCCCCTCCACAGATGAATGGATCCAAAAAATATGGTACTTATACACAATGGAATACTACATAGCGATTAGGAATGGTGAAATATTGTTATTCGCAGGGAAATGGTCAGAACTCGAACAAATAATGTTGAGTGAGACAAGCCTAGAACACAGAAAACAAAGGGGCATGATCTCCCTGATATATGACTGTTAACAAAGGGAGACGGTGAGACAGTAGAGACCAAGTCTGTGAATACTGTATATGTTCTTGATACATTGTATATTACATATATGTCTACCTGACCTAGACAAGGGATAGAAAAACAGGTCGTAAGATATCATAAGAAATGTACACACTGCCCTACTATGTAACTGCACCCTTTTTGCACAACACCTTGTAAAAAAAATTATGTTCAATTAATAAAAAAAAGTAAAAAAAAAATATTTCAATCATACCTTGTGCCAGAATCTCAAACCTGTAATCTTAGCTGCAAAGAAGTCTGAGATTGAAGTATGAAGTTCACAGCCAGCCCAGGAAGAAAAGTCCAACTCAGTCTACTAGAAACCAGCAAACAGCAGGGCTAGAGGTATGGTTCAAGTAGAAGTGTGCTAGCAGAGCAAATACATTGAAGGAATATGAGGCCTTGAATTAAAAAAAAAATTCAATCCATCTGGGCACCAGTTGCTCACAACAATGCCTTGGTTACTGGGTGACTCTCCTAACTACTGTGAGGCTTAAGTTGACCATAGTTCAGACCAGCCTAGGCAGAAAACTTCCCAAGGCCCCTTCTGAATATAGAATTGGGTAAGGTGACATGTGCCTGTATCCTTGCTGTGACCCTACCTCAAAAATAACCAGCAAAAAGCATGAGGATATGGTTCAGCAGTAAGAGTTCCTGTCTAGCAAGCTTGAGGACATGAGTTCAAACTCCAGTGCAGCCAGAAAAAAAAAGACTAAGAATAAGGTATGTAGGGGCTGGGGATATGGCCTAGTGGCAAGAGTTCTTGTCTCATATACATGAGGCCCTGGGTTCAATTCCCCAGCACCACATATATAGAAAATGGCCAGAAGTGGCGCTGTGGCTCAAGTGGCAGAGTGCTAGCCTTGAGCAAAAAGAAGCCAGGGACAGTGCTCAGGCCCTGAGTCCAAGCCCCAAGACTGGCCAAAAAAAAAAGAATAAGGTATGTATATTGGTATAAGAATCACATCTAATTCATCACCTACTCTCCAAATAATAGTGCAATACTGGAATGAAACCAGGAGGCTATTTGTTTTGGAGACAATCAGTCTGAGACTCAATCTTCCCTATTCCCCCGTTGGATTTCCCAAGGCCTAGATAGATCTGTGATATCAATAAGGACTTTTGAACCCTTAGCATGCATGGGAACCACTGGCACGGCTCATCAAGACACAGACTTCTCAAAGCCTACTCTTACGGGTTCAGTAGGACTAGGAAAAGGCCAAAAAACAGCATATGATATTGTGGCAAAGAAGTAAAATGGTCTCACTACCCCTGCTCCCTTTTCTTCCTGATCACCATGACTACATATTCTCCATCCTTTTGTCATTAGGTTGGAGCTGTGTAGCTCTGATGTTACCACGGAATGTGACAGCAACTTTATACCATTTCCAGAACTGGCCCATAAAAACTTCCCTTGCCTAGCAGGCGTGGTGGCCTTGTGATCAAAGTGGTGGCATCACAAGGTAGAAGCAACCTGGATTTCTGAATGAGCACAGGGGAAGCTCTCCCAGCACACACTCCCCTACTACACCTGACCTGATCTGGACTGTGAACCCTCCTCGAATTCTCTGGGTGGTTCAGCAGAGAAGAACTGCAGAAGTAGGAACTCAATCATTATTGAGGGGAAAAAAAAAAGATTTCCTGTAAGGCAATGAGTCAAATTTTGGCAGATTGGCCAATCGACATGAAAACTTAGTAGTATCTCTTCCCTTCTCAGATTCCTCCCAGAAACCACTTATTTTCTGCATTATTCATAATGATGACTTCTATCATCTTGTTTGGGGAGTTTTGACAGTGTTGTTATGGAAAATCCTAATTAATGACTGCCTCTACATCTAACTATAAGAATTCACCTGAAAGATGTATGCTAACTTGGCTCAGGTTATTTATTTGTTCTCCTTTTAAAACATGTATTTAGGGCTGAAAGTGCAGCACAATGGTAGAATACTTATTGAGCATACATAAGGTTCTTGTGCTGAAAATAATAATAAAGAAAAATAGGCTTGATGCTAGTGGCTTATGCCTGCAATCCTACTACACAGGAGGTGAGATTTGAGAATTGCACGTCAAAGCTTCCCTGGGCAGGAAAGTCCCTATGACTCTCATTTCCAATTAACCACTAAAAAAGGCCAGAAGTAGAAGTGTGGCTCAAGTGGTAGAGTGCCTGCCTTGAGAGTAAAGCTTAGGGACACACCCAAGCACAGAGTTCATGTCCCAAAACCTTAGAACCTGCACGCGCCCAGGCATGCACACACACACACACACACACACACACACACACACACACACACGGAAAAGAAAAATACACATAATTCTAAATTATCTCCTAAAGTCTAGGCTCTGTGTCAATGGGCAAAGATAACTAATAGACATTGCTTGTCCCATTGATTCCAGGTGAGAAGAGATTAAGAACACCTAACCACAACAGCAAGGAGAAAGGAGAAAGTGTCCCCAAGAATAGTATGATAAAGATCATTAGGCTGAACGCCCCCTCCCCCAAGGTGGGATCTGTCCTTCGGTCAAATCATGGTGTGGACATGAACATGCATCTGGCTTTGTCTGAGCCCCAGCTTCCATCCAGGAAAAGGCCAGCTGAGAGCAACTGGAGGATTTCAAGTACACAGCATGCAAGCTGCATGTGATAAATATACCCCATCCATCACTGTGCATTCACCCCATGGGTACAGCTTCTGAACTGCCTCGGGCACAAGGCTCCAGCTCATCACTGATCAATGACACCTGTTGCTATCCTTGAACTAAGCATTCCCACCAACCTTCTCTCTGGCAAAGTCAGAAAGCCAAAGGCACCAACTCCCCAAGCTCAGAAAAGGCACAAACTGAAGACTTTACAGAGAACCCAAGCCAGCCAAGGCAGTTTTAGAGAGCTTAGCTGAGGCTCCCATGTTTCTTAAAAGCACACAGTTTAGGGGCTGGGGATATAGCCTAGTGGCAAGAGTGCCTGCCTCGGATACACGAGGCCCTAGGTTCAATTCCCCAGCAGAAAACGGCCAGAAGCGGCGCTGTGGCTCAAGTGGCAGAGTGCTAGCCTTGAGCGGGAAGAAGCCAGGGACAGTGCTCAGGCCCTGAGTCCAAGGCCCAGGACTGGCCAAAAAAAAAAAAAGCGCACAGTTTAATTTATCAACTTCCAAAGCACGGACTTTGTTTCTGAGCCTTTATTTCTCCAACTGCTCTTATAAAGATTAAGTGGACTAAAGTATTCACAAAGCGTTTGGGACAGTGGTTAGTGTGAGTGGCAACCATTGCGTAAATGAGTTGTCTGCTACACATCAGCACCTCTTTAGCACTGGGTGTGGAGAGGGGGGCGGGGGTGGAGGGGAGAAGATAAGGCTGCTTCAGTGTGTAAGGACTTCGTAGTTCTGACTGGTGAGACCTGACTTAGGGCACTCCAAACTTCATCTCACTACTCCCCAAAATGCCCTCTGATCTCCCAATGAACCTCTGGTCTTTGGATGAACGGATCCCGAATCACAAGGTGTCACATGACCATATTCCAGACTTAAAGGTGGAATTTGGCACAGAGCACATCCCAGCCTTGAGATCTTTGGCTGAGTATGAGACGGTGCCCCAGACCCTAAGCAAGTAGCCAACACCTAAAGAAGGGCTTCCATGGGAGGATGATTCCCACAAGGAGCAATTTCCTCCCTTCAGTCTCTGCTCTTCATGTGTCCTTCATATCACCAGAAACAAATGTACAGGACATGAAACTGCTGAGCCATCTCTACGTTTCTACTTCCTCTCAAAATCTTAGTTCCTTATCTACAAAAAAAAAAAATTGGCCAGCAAGATCATTTCTCAACACTTCCACATCCCAGGAGCCTCAGAAGCCCCCAGCAGGCCAGCCATCCTCCTGAAGCAGCACCTGAAGGGTGAAGGTCTTGATGGCTACCATCTCTTTCCTCCTCCTCTTCCTCATCTCCACCAGCCTAGAGTTCAAGGCTGAATCCTCCTCATCACGTGAGTGTAACACTTTGTCTTCTTTCCCAATGGGTAAATAAGCAGAAGTAAGGTAGCTGGGAGGCAAGGTCAGAGGACCTAGAGAAGGAGATCTGAGTCTTCTTAAACTGTTTCCATCCCACTCCCCCCAGGACTCGAGCCCCTCCTCCTAAGACCATGGAGTGATGCCTGGCCATTCCCTCAGTCCCTCTCTTTTGCCATCAAGTAGAGGTGGCCCACCCAGCAGGGAGATGTTTTCCCCCAGAGAGACTACAGAGCAGTGTCTGGAAGCCCTGAAAGCCATTTTATCTACTGGCCTCCTGAGATCTAGGCCCAGCCTGTCACCAGCCTCACCTATGCCCTGCGTGTACAGCAGTGATTAGGTATGGGCTGAGAGTGGGGGTTCTGTCCAGACCACAACTTTCCAGCTTATTTCACAGAATGAGACAGCCAGAACTGTTATTCACTCTTCCATTATGTCCCACTTCCTTTTTAGAAACTGAGAGGAACACACAAGGCTGTTGAACCAAAACTGGTGTAATGCACATGGGACTCTAGTGACAGTCTGATCTGATTCCCTGAGAAGTCATCTGTCAGTTCAGAGGGCTAAGGTGGGAGAATTAGAGCCCTGAGTGGATCTTGGGAACTAGGGAATCCTTATTCCAAGGTTTGGATAGTGAGGATTCTCCCTAAGGTGATACTAGATAAAGGTAATGCCCTCTCTCCCCCGCCCCCAACCCCCAAGCACCTGGCCACTCTCAGTGACCCAGAGGACACTGGGATACACACTCTTGCTCTGCCGAGCATGGCCACATGATGCGCACACGCCTGACTTTTCCACATAGCCACATGGTGTGCTGGTTTACACACAGAGCATGCTGGTTTGCACACTGTGTGCTGGTTTGCACAGGCCCCTTGTCTGCAGCCCCTTTCCCTATACCTCTATCTTCTAAACCTCTGGCAACCTCATTGTCATTCTCTTGCTTCTCTTTTAAGAGCCATGAACTTCCACAGCCAGAAAAGAGTTGAAAAGTCATCTAACCTAGTTGGGTGCTTTTTTTTTATTTTTCACAGGAAAAAATGTATGTAATGTGTAATACAGGGAACATCTTCAATACATTACTCTCAAAAACAATAGTTCCCTTCCCAGGGTAGCCCCAAGAAGCTCAGTGTGAACCCCATCACTACCCACCTGTCGAAAGGTTTCCTGTCCAGTAGAGGAAACTGAGAAGAAAAGTGAAATGGTCACAGTGTGAAGGAAGCAAGTGCTCAGTTGGATTGAAACTTGGGTGTCCCAGCTTTCTGGCCAATGTCCTCAGGGCTGATGGGGGCACCCTTCTCTCCCTGTGCCCTCTCTGCAGGCCCCGAGTTTGCTGGGGACAGGACAAGAGGCTGGGAGGGGCTGGATCTGCAACTCCAGATGACCTCTCATTATATTGGTTTTTCTTCCAAATATTCCTATGAGGGCTGGGTGACCACCCACAAGTCACTAGCCTTCTCCGAGTTGGTCCCTCCGAATTGGATAGTGTCAGGGAACTGGGCAGAGGTGGGTTGGCTGTGCTTCAAGCCTGGGGTTGAAAGTTGCCAGCTGATCTTCCTAGGAGGTTTTAGGCAAAAGGAATGAGGGTGGCTGCCATTGAAGGAGGAGGGAAAAGGAGCCCAAACAGCATGGGGGAGAGGGAGAAGATGAGGGAGGTCCACTGAAGCCCTCTCTCCAAGTTAACAAGGGACGACATTGGTGCTAGTGAAAGACCCATCTCACTGACCTGTGCTTTTTCCTCAGGGGGGCCTTACCACCCGGCTGAGTGCTGCTTCCACTACATCACGCATGCCATCCCACACCAGCGTGTTACTCGTTACTATGAGACAACCAGCGAGTGCTCTAGGCCCGGAGTCATGTAGGTATCCACCCCGCCTCCCTTCACAATTGGAAGGCAGGGAAGAAGCAGGGCCTCTAGGAGAGACAGCCCAGGGACAATCTAGGGACTCTTTTCTCTGAAGCCTGCCGAGTCACCTGAGTGATGCCCATAGACAGGAAGCATGAGGACACAAGGCCCTGTACTTATAATCCTAACTACGCAGGAGGTTGAGATCTGAGGATCGCAGTGCGAAGCCAGCCCAGGCAGCAAAAGTCTGTGAGACTCTTATCTCTAATGAACTACTCAGAAAAAAGCTGAAATGGTACTATGGTTCAAGTGGTAGAGCACTAGACTTGAGCAAAAACAACTCAGGGACAGCATCCAGGCCTCAAGTTCAAGCCGTAGGTTAGGCACAATAAAAAGAGGGAGAGAGGCTGAAGAGCCTGTCCCCAAGGGAAACTTGGACTGCCTCTGATAAGAGGAGGCAAGGAATATGAGAGGGAGGAGGTTTCTTCTTGGCTGCTGGATCCTTTTTGGTTTGTAATCCCTTCTGGTTAATTCCATAGCTTCATCACCAAAAGGAACCAACCCATCTGTGCCAACCCCGAAAATGAGTGGGTCCAGGACCTCATCAAGGAACTCGGGGAGAACTGAGGGGTCCAGAAGCACGACAGAAGGTCACAGCCCAGCACCCTAAAGAGAAAAAGCCAAGTGTCTCCTCCATACCCAACCCCCAGCCATAGCCAGCCCCTGGGGATTTCCCGGTCATCCATTAAAAACTATTCATGCCCTTCCCTGCCGTTGTCCCTCGTTTATTTCTCCTGAACTTACCCACTGGAAGTGGACAGGACACACCAGGGAGCCCAGCCTGGGTGTGGCACCCTCAGCACTGAGCTTTACTGTGCAGACAGGGGTAATGAAAACGTGAACAGAGAGTGAGGGAGAAACTCACTAGTGACACATCATTTTCTCAGTGCCCCCCCCCGCCAGCAGTCCTTGCCAGGCAGTCTATTTGCATTCTCATCTGTAAGTTTCACCATAAGTGCAATAGCTAAGATTTACCAACTGATTTTATAGATAAATCTTTATAAAAGTCTTTCCTTAGCAGTTAGACTCCAGAAGGGTGTGTGTGTGTATGTGTGTGTGTGTGTGTGTGTGTGTGTGTACGCACATGCATGCATGCATGTAACTCTCAAGGCCTATTTTCACTGCAATCTGGGATAGGAATAAATTTATGTAAACATTCACCGCTCCAATTATATATGCCAAGTTTTGCTGTATTATTTTACTTAGTTTTGTGTCTATCACTAGACCTGAATCTGGCCTATGCCAGGTACTCAAGAAATAGAAGGCAAGGAGGAAAGGAGGGAGGAAGGGAGGAAGAAGAAAGAAGAGAAAGGAATAAGACATCTGTGCTCCAAGAACTGGCTTTAAATTTATCTTCAGGACTCAAGGAGCTCCACTTACCTGGAGTAAGAGCGTACTCAATATAGGAACCATGACCACCTTTCCCTGGCCTCCAGTCTTTCACAGACAAGGGTTTGTGGTTCTAGGCAAGGACCTTAGCATGCATGCTAAGTAAGGATACAACCAGGCTTCTTCAAATCTCTGAAGCACATAGGTCAAGAAAGAAGCCCATACCTGCAACCTCCCTACCCTAAAAGCCACAGCTTCACCACCACTAGCTGTTCCAAACCCACCAGGATGGATTGCATTACATGGCTTACCTATTTATGAGTATTCACACCAAGTAGCAAGCCCCCTAAGAATCTACACACAACCTGTTCTCCTCCTGATTCTCATAACTCTCTGTTGGGGACAGCTGTGCCTTTAAGAGGGGACGGCCCACTTAGCCCGCCCCCCCCACCTTCCGGCTTCAACCGGAAGAGAAGCAAAGCAGCCCCCACCTCTCGGCTCAGCCACGTGAGTAATGGCAGGGACCCCAGAAACCCGGTCCTTGGGGGGCTGTGGTCTCCGCCCATAGAGGAAGTTCCCTTACGTCACCTGATGGACAGTCCATCAAGCCAATCATTAAAATCCAGTAGCCCCTCTCCTGCGCAAGCCTCTGGGGGTATAAATTGTTGGCCCCTCCCTTCATTAAACCAGAACACCCCTGAGGCCTTCTCCGGGACCCCCACACTTCCATGTCTTCCTTGGTTGAAGGACATGGGGAGTCCTGCGACCACACGCTGACAGAGGCTACCTGGGGTCTCCGCTCCCATGATTAATCCTTACTGGCCAGGGGACGCGAGAGAGCAAGAGACACCACATGGGAGAGGCGGACAAGCCGAGACCCTCCACGCGGATGGAGTGGTAGAGCTAAGCCCGGCAACTCTCAACCTCAAGGTTCACAGGCCATTCACAGCAAACTCCCCTGTATCTTCTGTGTCTTCTGTGAACACTACCTTCAGCCTGTACTTAGATCCTGAGGCAACGGAAAGGGAGAAGATGCTGTGAAGCAGAAACAGCTGGAACCCAAGGCCATGTGTGAAGATAGATGGTAACTAGGACCACACAGCTGCTGGTCATCAGGTGTACTGTGTAGGAGCGCCCTCTGCTGGTCATTATTGGCCCCCCCCATTACTGTTTGATGTTGGAGAGCCAAAGAGATAAATAAGAAAATTAGCAAACCACATGCCTCAGCAACATAGGACACTCAGGGACTAGGCATTTTTATCAGAGTATTATTAGTAGCATAATTTGTGGCAAGAAAGCTCATGTGTGAGCTCAACCACGTGTCCTTGGATTGGGGAATATGGGGCATCCTCTCAGAGATCACTCTGCCCTTGCCTCAGGCTACCTTCTCTCTAACTCTGCTTTATATTAACCCTCCAAATTGCCAGGTGAAAACTAGGGACCTTTCATTCTCTCATCTGCCCATCACAGAGATGGTAGCAGAAACCAATGAGAGCCAACGATCTAGTTCTCAGTGTTGCCTAGCCATCCACTTCCAATGCATAGGACCCTGCCCAATTTATAAGCTCTTCTTAGTATATGCTGGAAGATTAACTAAGAAAGGGTAAGCAAAGTGTCCGATGGCACTGGACTGTTGCACAGTCTGCCATTTTTAATCAACCCACATGAATTCCAATTCCTGCTGAACTCAACCCTGCACCAGCCCCTACTTCCTCTGCCTCCCTCACTTTCAGCCAACACAGAGGCCTGCAGTTTCCCCTCCTCCACTGGCTCTAGGGTCAGAGCTCTGGTTGTGCAACAACAACCAGCAGCAAGGCAGACGCCTCTGCTCAATGCTCCAGAAGCTGTACTCGCCTACTGAGAGGATGAAGGTCTCTGTGGCTGCTCTTTTCCTCCTCCTACTCCTCACCCTCATCATGATTTCTGCTGTTCACAGTCAGCTAAGTGAGTCCCCTCGCTCCCCTATAAGGCAGGGATGATATAAAAAGGGACAGGCTGGTAGAGGTGATGCCAAGAGTGCTGTCAGGTGTCTGCACCAGCCCCCAGGGCTTCTTCTGCCTTCCTGCCCAGCTACTCTCCTCAATTTCTCCCCTTTGTAAATAGATTCAATTGCAAGCCTTTGAAGGTAGGCAGGCAGTTCGAGGAAGCTGAGTTGGGATTCCTCATGAGTCCAAAGACAGGAGAGCAGGAGTGATTGCTTTAGCGAGGGCGCTAAGGAAGATGCTGAGAATGCAATAGGAACTGTAGGTAACAATTAGGGGAGGATGAGGCAAGCTGAAGGGATTCCTGGAGACCATCTCAATCTACCTAAAGAGTCCTACCTTGGCAATGGCCGGCATGGATTGCTGGGACTATCAGGTGTAGTCTACCTGAACCAACACAGTCTTCCAAAATGAAACCTATTGGGACAGCCAAGTGTGTTGTTAGGAGGTTTATGTCCCATCCCCACTATCACTCCCCACCTAAGGAAGTCAGCAGAGAAGAGGAAAGGGGTTGAAAAAGTTTGGAGGCTACAGAGCTGGAGGGAGTGGGGGATTTAGGGGAGCAGGGAGTGTTTGGCCTGTCTCTACCATCATTGATGGGGACCTGATGGCAGAGAAGGCACAAAGACACTAGGCCCTTCTGTGTACTGCCTTAGGCTGCTCCAACCCTTCACTTCTCTCTTTGTCTATCCTAACCATGAAGTCTAACAAGGCTCCACTTGTACAAGCAAAAGTCAAGTGCAACCGGTCCACATCCAATCAGGATGCCCTGGGCTTTGGAAACTTGGCTGAGAAGCAGGGATGTGAACATCATTCACAGAGGGACTGCATGCAGTCACTTACAAAGAGACTGAGTCGGGAAAGTAGAACAGGTAGTCATGCCCCTTGGAAAGGTCAAACATCACCATGTAGTCGGTTCAAGTTTTAAGAAATGAGCTGCTTAGGGGCTGGGGATATGGCCTAGTGGCAAGAGAGCTTGCCTTGTATACATGAGGCCCTGGGTTCGATTCCCCAGCACCACATATACAGAAAACGGCCAGAAGTGGCGCTGTGGCTCAAGTGGCAGAGTGCTAGCCTTGAGCAAAAGGAAGCCAGGGACAGTGCTCAGGCCCTGAGTCCAAGGCCCAGGACTGGCAAAAAAAAAAAGAAAAAGAAATGAGCTGCATGTCAGTGGCTTTTGCCTATAATTCTAGCTACTTAGAAGGCCAAGATCTGAGAATCATGGCTCAAAGCCAGCCAAGGAAGGAATTCCATGCAACTCCTATTTTTAATAAACCACCAAAAAAAGCTGGAAGTAGAGTTGTGACTCGAGTGGTAGTACAAGCCTTGAGTGAGAAAGCTAAGGGACAGAGGCCAGGTACTGAGTTCAAGTCCTAGTACGCACGCAAAAGGAAGGAAGGAAGGAAGGAAGGAAGGAAGGAAAGAAGAAAGAAAGAAAGAGAGAATGAAAGAAAAGAAGGGAGGAAGGAAGGAGAGAAAGAAGGAAAAAGGAAGAAAGAGAAGGGAAGGAGAAAGGAAGGGATGGAAGGAGGAAGGAAAGAAGAAAGGATAAAATGCCTACTCAAAGAATGAATCAACTAGATGGGGCTCTCAAGATGTTTCTATCTTTTTCACCATCCACAGGCAGGCATGGGGTCAGGTTTGGGGATTGGAGGAGGTCTCTGGCCTGATCTCCAGTGTAGTAGCTCCAACAAGCAAATGGTCAGGGGGGGGGGGCCCAAGAGTAACCACAACCTACCAAGCCCTACATCCTTCAAGCAGCACTGAGAAGGAAAAGAGCCACTTCTAAGCAAAGTGATCAGCGCCATTTGTTCCCAATTACAGTAAGTACCAGACTGAGTGGATCTGTGTGCCAGGATCCAAATTGGGCATCTCCTCAAATATTCTCACCATGGTCCCAGGATGAAAGTTATCTTTTGATCCCATTTAATGCATGTGGAAACTGAAACTTAGAGAGATGAAGTGAAGTTCCCATGGTCCAGACTACCCAAAATTCTGACTCAAAGCCTAAATTGTACATTTTTTCATTGTGCCTTAACTCCTCTCACTCATGACTCCACTTTTCACCCTCCTCCCCAACCTTAGCCTTTCTTATATATCCTCATCCTCTAGGATGGATTCCAGGTTTCACCCCAGCTTGGTCAGTGTGTACCCTGGCCTCCCCTGTCCCTCTACTTCTCTGTCTCTTCCTTTCCCTTCCTTCCCACTTTGCATTCCAGCCATCCCAAGCTGCTCAGTGCTCACCAGACACACTGAGCTTCCCCCACCTTCAGGCCTTCTCACATTGCTTTCCCATATTCCAAATTCCACTGATCCTTTGAGAAACAACTCAGCACTCATCACCTGCTCTGGGACTCCTTCTCAAAAACCAAGGCTGGCTTAGGTGGCCCTCATTCTGTTCCCAAAGTACCTTGCATGGAAACGTGTCCTATCCTGAACCACACTGTATTGTAGTGCTTAAATTTTTCATGTTCTTCTCACCCTGACTGGTCTGTTAACTTTTCAAGAATGTCTATCTCTCCTTCATGTTTTTACCCCCACAGAGCTTGGCATGTAACAGGAGTTCCAAACATATTTGCCCAACTGAGTCACTAACTAAAAGAGTCAGCTCTTTTCTTAGTAACTGAAAGAGCCAGCTCCTCCTGATCTTTTTGGACTGGATGGCACTCCATCTGGAAGTTGAAGTCTCCATGTGTGTATCCCCAAAGAGACTCATCTTTTATGTTTCTTGCTTTCCCCATTATCCACCAAGCATACACCAGTCCCTGCAAATAGAAGATCCTGGTATCAAAGAAACAGCATGCAACTGCTACAAGGTGGAGATGGGCATCCATGTCTCCCTCTCTGCCTCCCTGGCTCAACTTGCAATGTGATTCCTTCAGGAATGCCTGAGTGGGTGAACACTCCACCCAGCTGCTGTGTAAAGTATCAAGAGAAAGTACTGCCAAAGAAACTGGTGGCGGGTTACAGAAAGGCCCTCAACTGTCACCTGCCCGCAATCATGTAAGCACATCTCTGAAGCATTCTATGAAGATGGGAGGGCCTGGATTCAATTCTTACTTTTACTGGTTACATCTAGATGGCCCAGTAAATGGTGCCACGATGAAATGGATGGTCTAGTCTGAGAGAGGAAGGGCCTGAGAAAAGAGAAGTTCAGGTAGAGAGACTAGAGAGGATTGAAGGGATGTATGCTGAGGAGCCAAAGAGAAGCTATGAAGAACACATGCTATGTGAGCTGAAGGGGCATGTGATCCAGACTCCTCCGGTCCCCCAGCCACGACTGGAACTCTGTCTTCACAGCTTGGTCACCAAGAAGAACTGGGAAGTCTGCACCAACCCCAACAGCAACTGGGTCCAAGAGTATATCAAGGATCCCAACATACCTTTGATGCCCTCTGAAAATTTGGTCTCATTTACAGTAATCAATACAAAGGAAAGCCAGTGCTCCTCCCTAAGATCAGGCATCAGTGGAACCTCAGATCTAGGGGAGGGAGGAAGGATTAACCTGTGGGGACATGGGCATAAGGCAGCAGGGTCACAATCAGAGAAACAGGCATATGATCAAAATAAAATAAAGTACTTTGGATATTGTCTCGACCCTGAGAGGAAATACCAGAGTGTTTGTTTAATGAATCTGGGTGCACCACTCTTTGGTGCATATATATATTTTTGTTGTTGATTTTTGTTGGTCATGGGGCTTGAACTCTGGTCCTGGATGC
Source organism: Perognathus longimembris pacificus (assembly GCF_023159225.1). NCBI lineage: Eukaryota > Metazoa > Chordata > Mammalia > Rodentia > Heteromyidae > Perognathus > Perognathus longimembris. The sequence goes on along the minus strand of NC_063177.1, from coordinate 24,315,370 downwards.
CAATTCTGAGCTCTTCAGCTCAAGACTAGTGCTCTACCACTTGAGCCACAGCACCACTTCCAGTTTTCTGGTGGTTAATTGGAGATAAGAGTCTCACAGGCTTTCCTTCCTGAGCTGGCTTTGAACCATGATCCCCAGTTCTCAGCCTCCTGAGTAGCTGGGATTACAAGTGTGAGCCACCAGCACCCAGCTGGTGTATATATGTTAACATCTATGATCTTCTCTGCATGGATCTTTCCCTTTATTAATATGAAGTAGCCTTCTTTGTCCCTTCTGACACTGATTGTAGCTTGAAGTCTATTTTCTCAGATGTAAGTATGGCTATTCCTGCCTGCTTTCAGGATCCATTTGCATAGATCTTCTTTCATCTTTTCTCCCTAAGCCTATGTTTGTCCTTGTCAGTGAGATATGTTTCTTCTGGGCAACACATGATTGGATCTTGTGTTTTGACCCAAGTTACCATTCTATATCCTATGACTGGAGTGCTAAGACCATTAATATTAAACATTAATATTAAAGGCATGTCATATTTTGTTTTTGTGATACTTGCTCCATTCCTCTTCCTGCTTTGTCAATCTATTCTTCTAGTAGACTTCATTCATTCCTGTATTTTCTTGTTTTATTTTTCCTTTCTTCCTCTATGGGTAGGATTTTAAGAATTTTTTGTGGTCTGGTTTAGTTAAGTTCGGGGGCTGGAGAGGACAGCCATATACATCCTCCTCTCAACTCTTCTGCCTCCAGCTCCACAGCAGGGAGCCAACTCTGACAGAATGCAACACTCCCCCAAAATGCAGCTGTGAGTTCAAAACAAAACTTGGTTAACTAATGTCAGATCACTGAGAAAAAAAAACAATGTCCATTTGGAAAATGGGCCAGTGAATTGATCCTGGTGAAATGACTCATAACTGCCCCTTATGGCCAAGCTAGCCATACAGGAGCCTGTTTCCCTGGTCGATTCAACTTCACCCACTCCCCAGAGCTACCTGACCCTCTCCCTGGCTCTGTCTCTGTGCCTCTCCCCCTCCCTTCTACTGTCCCCCCTCTCTTTCAATGCTAACCTTGTACATGCTAGGTAGGTATTCTCCCACTTGAGCCATACCTATAACCCCACCATTCTATTATCTGTCACCATGAATTTGATGACCCTGGGTTCTTCACATAAATACAATGCCCTTTTGTGACTAGTTTATTTCACTTAATGTAATGAAAAGTCTTCAAGGCCCATTCATGTGGTAGCATGTGTCAGAATGGCATTCTTTTAAGTCTGAACAATATTCTACCCTATGTCTCTCCCACAGTTTATTTATCATCCATAGATAGACATGCACTATTCCCTTTTCTTTATATTAGCCAGAGTTAGCAGATCCTGGTTTCTGTCACTGGTACCAGTAGAACACTAACCTGTACAATGACCCTTTGGTCACCACTATGCCCTGAACTGGCAGCTTTCCCCACCTTCTTGCTCTTTGCCTCTCGACAAGGGCTATGTGATGTGTTCTAGTTCTTGCCTGAGCAGTGAGATCTTGCTACTTGTTCCAGGGATTTCTCTGGAACAAGAGTTATCAGAACTCAAGATTGCAACAAAATATGATCAAACCTCTGCCTTCAAGATCTCATAGCCTGAGGGTGACAGAATCACCAACAAGGCTGGGAATATGGCCTAGTGGTAAAGTCCTCGTCTCGTATACATGAAGCCCTAGGTTCTATTCCTCAGTACCACATATATAGAAAAAGCCAGAAATGGCGCTGTGGCTCAACTGGCAGAGTGCTAGCCTTGAGCAAAAAGAAGCCAGGGACAATGCTCAGGCCCTGAGTTCAAGCCCCAGGACTGGCAACAAAAACAAACAACAACAACAACAAAACAAAAAAACCGAATCACCAGCAAATAGTTATTTGTGCCCTAAACTTTCACTGGCAGAAGCCAGAGTGGACATAGGGACAGGAAAGCAGTAGGACCCAGAATGATAGAGGAGCCAGAACCACATATCAAAGTGCACACTGTAAGCAGCAGGAAGTTCCAAAGCCTTAGCCAGCACTTGGGCCAAAGTTAGGGAACCAGAATTCAAAGTCCTAAAGATCAGGAAAGGGATGAAAACAGGAAGCTTTAGGGCCATGATTCAGGCAAGTTAGAACTGAAGTCCATTGTCTATTTATTTTCTAGTCATCAAAGGAGTTCAAGGCTGCAAGGTTAGTTTGAACATTGGACTCTGTATATACAAAGTGAAATCCCCACCCAGCACATAGTATGAAGCTTACCAAAAACTCCTATAGGTTCAGTATAAGGACTGTTTGTAAATGTGGTCCATTTTCTTTCATTTATTTTGTTTTGTGCTGGTACTGGGGCTTGAGCACAGGGCTAGGGCACTGTCCCTTAGCTTTTTTGCTCAAAGCTAGCACTCTACCACTTGAGCCACAGCTCCACTACAGGCTTTTTGCTGATTAATGGAAAACAAGAGTTTCCTGCCTGGGCTGGCTTTGAACCACAATCTTCAGATCTCAGCTTCCTGAGTAGCTATGATTACAGATATGAGCCACTACGGCCAGGCAGTCAATTGTCAATTTAAAGGGAGTAATTCCTAGTCTTTTCAAAGTAGGCAGATGGATGTCAGACTTTAAAACACATACACATACACATGTACACACATACACACACACACACACACACACACACACTTACTTCTTCACTCCTCTTACACATAGGGGTTTTCCAGCCATGTCCATCCTGAAGTGAGGGTCTCACTTGCATAAATCTACTCCCAAACACTCTGCATGCCTTCCAGCCCTGGAGAATGTGGATGGCCAATTGGGAGGGCATGGGCCACAAGGGCCTTATTAGTGGCTTTCTTTCCACTCTTGTGCTAAAAAAGCAGTGGCTCTCGGGGGCTGGGAATATGGTCTAGTAGTAGAGTGCTTGCCTAGTAAACATGAAGCACTGGGTTCAATTCCCCAGCATCACATATATAGAAAATGGCCAGAAGTGGCGCTGTGGCTCAAGTGGTAGAGTGCTAGCCTTGAGCAAAAAGAAACCAGGGACAGTGCTCAGGCCCTGAGTTCAAGCCCCAGGACTTGCAAAAAAAAAAAAAAAAAAGCAGTGGCTCTGGGTAAACAAAAGGCCATACCAAGAAAACAAGAGGAACCAGTTGGGCTGAAATAAGCCCCACAAGAAAATGGAAAATGCTAGTACTTTTTTTTCTTGGTCAGTTGTAGGGCTGTCAATGAGCTCTTTTTTTTTTTTTTTTTTTTTTTTTTGCTGAAGGCTACTGCTCTACCCCTTTGAGCCACAGTACCACTTCTGGTTTTCTGGTAGTTAGTTGGACATAAAGAGTTTCACAGACTTTCCTGCTCAAGCTAGCTTTGAACTACTGTCACCAGATCTCAGCCTCTTGGATAGCTACAATTACAGGCATGAGCCACCAGCGCCTGGCCTGGTACTCTTTTTTTTTTTTTTAACTCACTTTATTGTCAAAGTGATGTACAGAGGGGTTACAGTTTCATACGTAAGGCATGAGTACATCTCTTATCCAACTTGTTACCTCCTCCCTCATTTCCCCCCACCTCCCCATTCCCCATTTCCCTCCCCACTGCCCATGAGTTGTACAGTTGGTTTGTACCATATAGTTTTGTAAGTGTTGCTATTGCATTGGTTCGTCTTTTTATCCTTTGTCTCTCGAGTTTGGTATTCCCTTTCCCTTCCCTAGTTCCAGTACACATATATACAATATCCAGGGTACTAAAATCAGTTACACCAACCATTGTGAGAATATTTTTGCTGACCCCTAAACAACAATTGTTAATAAATCATTCAAGAAAAACCATAGCACTCAAAATTATTTGAAAGAGCTGTGATTTCACCAAATCCATTTTCTTTATTTTTCTCACACACTCTTTTTTTAATGTATTCATTTATTGTCAATGTGATGTACAGAGGGGCTACAGTTTCATACATAAGGCAGTGAGTACATTTCTTATCTACCTTGTTACCTCCTCCCTCATCCCCCCCTACCTCCCCCCCTCCTCAGTACCCTCCTCCTCATGAGTTGTACAGTTAGCTTACAGCATGTAGTTTTGTAAGTATTGCAGTTGCATTGGTTGTCTTTTATCCTTTGTCTCTCAATTTTGATGTTCTCCTTCCCTTCCCTAGTTCCACTAAACATATAAAAAATAAATAAAAAAATAAAATCAGTTACAGTGATATCAGGGGTAAAACCACGTGAAGGGAATGATAAAAAAAAGGGAGGGGCATGGTTTCATATGGCATGTTGAAAATAACTACAATAGTGTTATATCTCTTGTTTCCATAACTTGAAGTTCATTTTGCTTAGCATCATCTTATGTGTTCACATGGGCATAGCTATTGAGCTGTTGTGACCTTCTGCTAAGACTATCCTAGACATGTACTAATTATTCCCTATGAGGGAAACCATAGAGTCCATGTTTCTGTGGGTCTGGCTCACTTCACTTAGTATGATATTTTCCTAAGTCCTTCCATTTCCTTATGAATGGGGCAGTGTCATTCTTCCTGATAGAGGCGTAGAATTCTATTGTGTATATGTACCATATTTTCTTGATCTTCATCTGAGGGGCATCTGGGTTGGTTCCATATTTTAACGATGACAAATTGTGCTGCGATGAACATAATGGTTCTGGTGGCTTTAGTGTGATTTTCCTTGTCATCTTTTGGGTAAATGTCCAAAAATGGCGCTGCTAGGTCAAAGGGGAGCTCTATGTTTAGCCTTCTGAGGAACCTCCACACTGCTTTCCGGAGTAGTTAATCAAGTTTACATTCCCAACAACAATATAGTAGGGCTCCCTTTTGGCCACATCCCCTCCAGCACTTGTTATTATTAGTTTTCCTGATAATGGACATTCTTACTGAGGTGAGGTGGAATCTCAGTGTTGTTTTGATTTGCATTTCTTTTATGGCCAGTGATGTAGAGCACTTCTTCATGTATCTCTTGGCCATTCTCATTTCCTCTTCAGAAAAGTCTCTTTTTAGGTCTTTAGCCCATTTTTTTTTTTTTTTTTTTTTTTTTTTTTTTTTTTGGCCAGTCCTGGGCCTTGGACTCAGGGCCTGAGCACTGTCCCTGGCTTCTTCCCACTCAAGGCTAGCACTCTGCCAATTGAGCCACAGCGCCGCTTCTGGCCGTTTTCTGTATATGTGGTGCTGGGGAATCGAACCTAGGGCCTCGTGTATCCGAGGCAGGCACTCTTGCCACTAGGCTATATCCCCAGCCCCTCTTTAGCCCATTTGTTGAGTGGGCCATTGGTTCTTTGAGGATTTGTTTGAAGGAATTCATTTTTTTTTTTTTTTTTTTTTTTTTTTTTTTTTTTTTTTTTTGCCAGTCCTGGGCCTTGGACTCAGGGCCTGAGCACTGTCCCTGGCTTCTATTTGCTCAAGGCTAGCACTCTGCCACTTGAGTCACAGCACCACTTCTGGCCATTTTCTGTATATGTGGTGCTGGGGAATCAAACCCAGGGCTTCAAGTATACGAGGCAAGCGCTCTTGCCACTAGGCCATATCCCCAGCCGAATTTAATTTTTTGAGTTCTATGTATATTTTAGATATGAGGCCTTTGTCTGTTGTATGGCTGGTAAAGATCTTCTCCCAATCTGTGGGCTTTCTGTTTATCTTGCAAGCTATGTCCTTTGCCATGCAGAAGCTCTGTAGTTTGATGCAATCCCATTTGTCCAATCTTTCTTTGATTTGTTGAGTTTCTGGGCCTTTATTAAGAAAGTTTCATCCTGTGCCAAGGAACCCAAGTGTTTCTCCTATTCCTTCTTGTAGTGTTTTCAGGGTATTTGATTTTTACCTCGAGGTCTTTGATCCATTTGGAATTGATTTTGGTGCTGGATTCTATATAGGGATTGAGTTTTAGTTTGTTACAGGTGTTGCACCAGTTTTGCCAGCACCATTTGCTGAAGAGGCTGTCTTTTTTCCATCCTATTCTTTTAGCTCCTTTATCAAAGATTACATAGCTATAGGTCTGCGGGTTCATTTCTGGTTCAGTTCTATTCCATTGGTCCTCAGGCCTGTTCTTGTGCCAATACAAAACCTGTTTTTATTACTATAGCTTTGTAATACTGCTTGAAGTTTAGTATTGAAATTCCTCCAGCACTGGTCTTTCTACTTAGTATTGTTTTTGCTATTTGGGGTCATTTATTGTTCCATATAAAATTCTGGATTGCTTCCTCTATTTCATTAAAGAATGGTGTTGGGATATTAATGGTTATTGAATTGAATTTGTAGATAGCCTTTGGAAATATTGCCATTTTCACAATGTTAATCCTCCCAATCCAGGAGCAGCCTGGTACTCTTTTAAAAAAAACTACATAATTCTATTGCCATTATTGCTGGTACTCTTAAAAATGAAAATGAGAATCTCTCCCATGGATAAAATAAGCTTCACCACCAAAATGCACTGGTGACTCCAAGTGGGACAGGAAACTTCCAGAATACAGTTGCAAAGTAACTGAAAAGGAGAGAATTTTGATCTGGGAGTTCAAGGTGGGGGAGGGGAGAGAGGAGGGAAAGGCTGGAGGTGGTGTAGGAGCAAACTTTTACCTTCCTTCTTAAATCCCTCCCCCAAGTTCCACCAATTATTTGACTCTTGGAATACAGGCTGAGAGTGATTTGCAGAAAATGAGGAGGGTGGTAATTCCACATCATCCATCCATGTGAGGCAACTATGAGATGTAGCCAGCTTTGGAGGAATCCAATCTCTTCGGGAGACTGAGAGTTGTGGAGCAAGTCTGTTATGGGGTTCCAGGGAGGAGATTCCCCATCCCTCCAAGAGTCCACCTCTCAGAGACAGTCTCATGTAAAAAGATGGATTTATTAAGGAAGTAAAAAGTAAACTGACCCGCCCGGGTCACGGCCCAGACTGGGGAGCTGAAACTGCCACTGTAAAAAGCAAGCTGGCTGGCCAGGGTCGCAGCCCAGACCAGCCAGGGCCAAAGCCCAAACTCGGGAGCTGGGACCTCGCACCCAGGGCCACCCTCAGCTGGGTTATAAAGACAAATACCACATGGTCAAGCCTGCCACACGCAGGTGGCCAATGAGGTTACAACACTTACAGAGCATACCAGGTCACACACAGGTGGCCAGTGGAGTTACAATCTGCCTCATAGCAACTGTTTGAACCAACCTATCATTTTAGTTAGACTTGGTGCACGATTTGGCAGGGCTCACATGATGCAGGAGGATACGCCTACTCATGGGAGGGCATGGGTTTAACCTTGAACGTTCCTACTCAGGTGGTCAAGCAGTTTGCACAATTTTATCACAGCAAAGGGGAACTTCGCTGGAAGGGGAACTTCACTGGATAGGACAGGGGAGATTGTAGCATAGATGGAGTCAGCTTCTGCTTTCTTTAACTAATCTGAGATGGAGTCAATCTGCCACCCCTCAACAGCCAATGATGGCGCTGGCCAGATCTGACCTCCATATTACAGATTTATTGGAGAAACAAAAAGTGAACTGACCAGCCAGAAATGCAGCACAGACTCGGGAGCTGAAACTGCGACCATAAAAAAGCAGGCTGACCAGCCAGGGACACAGGGCAGACTCGAGGGCTGACACTGTGACCTCAGTGGTGCTCAAGCTGGGGTTATAAAGGCAAATACCACATGGTCAAGCCTGACCACACACAAGTAGCCAATGAGGTTACAACACTTACAGAAAACCACATAGGCATGCCTAGCCACACTCAGACGTCCAATGGAGTTACAGTCTGCCTCAGAGTAACTGTTTGAACCAACCTATCATTTTAGTTAGAATTGGCAGCCGAATTTGGCAGGCCTCACACAATGCAGGCAGATACACTTACTCATGGGGGTGGGGTACTATTCTTAACTTTGAACATTCCACAACACAGGTGGTCAAGCAGTTTCTTATCACAGTGAGGGGGACCTTCCCTGGATTCCGAGCAGACAGGGTGCAGCCCTCAACCCTGAAGCTCTGGGGCAGGGGAGATCTTAGTGAAGACGGAGTCAGCTTCTGCTCTCTTTATCTAATCTGAGATGGAGTCAGTCTGACTCCTCTCAACAAAGTCCTTGGGGAAAACTACAGACATTGTGTCACACTTTAGAATCTAGAAAATAAAAAGAATCCCAAACAGCTCTCCAAGCCCAAGAACAGGACTAGCTGGCTATATGGGACTGGGCAGCAAAGGCTTCCCTAAGGGAATATCATGTAACCTGAGAGCTTACTGTCTAGAGTGTGTAGCTATGGAGGAAGAAAAACTTTCCAGGCACAAAAGGGTACACCCTGTGCAAAGGGCCTGAGGCAGGAACTAGCTTGTCAGCTGAGGAGATTCACGGAGAAAGACAGGCTTTGACCACTAGGTGGATGTTGGTGCAATTTATAGTTTATAGAAATGAGAAAGTCTGATGGAGGGGTGCGAGGGAAGGGAGCAAGTTAGGAATTGAAACCAGGAGTCCTATCTGGGCCATCTTAATGGGAAGATGCTAACTGTTAGGAGTCCAGGTGGCCATGTTGAATAGGGAGATCTCAGTTCCCACATGGTTGGTGACAATAGAGACAAAGCTGGTAGGAAGGGAACCATGTCGTGAACAGCAGACCTCCACCCAGGTACACTCACAACCCCTCCACAAACCCTCCTCCACTGAATTCCTTCCAAAACTGGAGGCTTCCCTCCACATGCTGCCTTTGGGCTCCTCACGTTGCACACCACATGGATGACTTGAGTACTACTTTCTCAGTTCTCTTAGGGGTGATATGTAACTGCCCCATTCTGGAAGCATGGGAGAAGAGAGCCTATTACAACCCATTCATAGCTTAAGCCAGGTGAACCCAGCTGAAAAAGGCGGCCTTAGAAGGCAAACCCCACTGCTGATTTAACCCTTCTTCCATCCAGGGCCCTGCACCTGCTGGACCTCAGGAAAACATGTTCTCATGAATTCAGTTTATCTCTGGCTGCAAGACAGAAGTCAGGCAGGGATGTCCTGCAGAATAGTAATTTAAGAAGGCCCTGGTGGATGGCAAAGATTTAAGTTGCTGAAAAGCAGTTACAGGCTACCCTAATCTTAGAAAATTTGGTAGACAGTGCCATCTAGAGGTTAAATGCCTCAATGACCTGTCTCCATTAGACTGTAAGGTATTGGTATGTATGGAAGACTAATCTTTGCATAAAGCAAACTGCTTTCAGTAGGATAAAGAAAACACATAAAAACCGGGTAGTGGTGGGTCACACCTACAATCCTACCTACTCAGGAAGCTCAGATCTGAGGATTGTAGTTCAAAGCCAGCCCAGTTAGCAAAGTCCATGAAACTCTCATCTCCAATTAAGCACCAAAAAGCTAGACATAGAGCTGTATGTAGCTCAAGTGGTAGCACTAGCCTTGAGGGGGAAAAAAAGCTCATGAACAGTACCCAGGCCCTGAGTTCCAGCCCCAGGACACTCTCTCTCTTTCTCTCTCTCTCTCTCTCTCTCTCTCTCTCTCTCTCTCTCTCTCTCTCTCTCTCTCTCTCTCTCTCTCTCTCTCTCACACACACACACACACACACACACACACACACACATCTTAAACCCACATACAAACCCACATGCATGACATCAAGTTTTATAAAGAAAAATGAAGCAGAGTTGGTATGCTAGTGAATATTTCAAAAAACAAGATTGTACTGTTTGAAAAACCACATCAAGAAAAGCAATTTTGCTGAGTGGTGTTTCAGGACAGATGGACAGAATGAGCCTGAGGCAGCAGTGACCACAAGAGAACAAAGGCAAAGCCCGGAACAGAGAAAATCTTCAAAAAGGAATCCTAAAGTCTTTGTACCACAGAAACTTGTGTAAAACGGAAAGCAACTGCTTGTCACTAAAACTTAAAGAACTGAATTAAGTCAGTGGCATGAGCCACTGGCACTTTGCATAGTCCCTTTTTATCTAATTGAGCATTAACATAAGCATCCATTTTCCATCAAACCTAAGCACAAACTGAATGTGCTAGCACACATCTATAGTCCCAGCACTTCAGAGTTTGAAGCCAACCTGGACTCCCCAATGAGACTCTGTCTCTCAATAAAGAAACAAAGAACAACCACCACCACCAAAAAAAGAAAAAACCCTAAAGCATAAACATATACAGTTTCCCCTGGGTTTTCATTTCTGAAGGTTCCTGTGGCACATAAAACTTCAGTTAGATAAACTTGTTGGGCTTGGTCCTGTTGATCTTTGTTATTAGGGTATCAACTATGAAGCTTGCAATGTAAAAGGAAAAACTACTTTTTCTCCTCTGCAATACCACTCTCTCCAAAGTTTATGCTTTTCTCCTCAGCCCCCAAAACTCAGGTTGAAGTCACAGGCTGATGTAGGTGGAATTTGTGATGACGAGGTCATCTTGAGCCTATCACAACTTCTGAATGCCCTACAGAGGGGTCAGAGTGGGCTGGGAATATGGCCTAGTGATAAAGTGCTCGCCTCCAGAGGGGTCAGAGTTCTCTTTTTCTGAAATAAGGAGTTATTTATTGAAGGGGAGTTGGGAAATCTGAAAAATCTTATTACAAACTGTACTAGAAAATAGCTTTTTTTTCACCTGCTCCAAGGCGCCAAGGTTCATCAGACCCCTATGAAAAATGCAAAAATAAGAGAAAAACATGAAAAATTATTTAGTGTTGTTTCCTGTGACATCAGGATCCTTCAGAAATAAAAATCTCAAGAACCACCCCCCACCCGCCATGCTGTATTTTTGTGGGCAGTCCTGCAGAAGTATGAATGAAAAAATAAATGTACAGGTCCTGATGGTAATAAGCTGGGGTAAGGCAGAATGGAAACCTGTTTGCTCAGATATTTCTTGGTCTTGAGTAAGGCAGGTCTTCTATGGAATGAAGATCTATGACCTACTTTCAGGGAGGTAGGTCAAGATTTATTTTATGCTTCAAGGGAAAAGGCAGAGAAAGGTCAGAGAGATGCCTTTCCATTTCTGTGGTTTTTCTCAATTTCCTTCAGCTTAAATTAACTCGGCATGCGAAGGTGTCCTATCTTGGGGTAGCATGTTTCATATGTCATCAGATAAATATAACTATGTATATCTATGTATATATATGTGTGTGTATGTGTGTATATATATGTATATATGTATGTATGTGTGTATACATATGTATTGTGCCAGTCCTGGGGCTTGAATTCAGGACCTAAGCACTGTTCCTGGATTCATTTTTGCTCAAGGCTAGCACTCTACCACTTGAGCCACAGTGCCACTTCTGGCTTTTTTTTCTATATATGGTACAGAAGAATCAAACCTAGGGCTTCATGTATATGAGTCAAGCACTCTACCAGTAGGCCATATTCCCAGCCATTGAACATATTTTTTTAATGGCATAAGACAGCAGCCATGTTACTGCTCCTAGTTTTCATAGGCTAGGAATTCAGGAAAGGCATGACTGGGAAGTTCTGGAATGAGGTCTCTCTCACGTGGTTGCAATCAGACTCATATTTGTCTCTGTCTTTCTTTCTACATGGTCTCTCCAATGTGCTACACTTTCAGAGAAAATATGTCAGAAAGAATAGCAAGAAGCTACATAACCTCTTCTAACCTAGCCACTCCATATCCACCAGTTGAGATTGTCAAAAAGGTCTGGGCACTGGTGGCTCACACCTGTAATCCTAAACTACCCAGGAGGCTGAGATAAAAGGATCATGGTTCAAAGCCAGGTCAGGCAGACAAGTTCATGAGACTCTTATCTCCAATTAACCAGCAAAGAAATGGAAGTAGAGGTGTGGCTTAAGTGGTAGAGCACCAGTCTGGAGCAAAAAAAAGCTAAGTGAGTGTTCTAAGCCTTGTGTTCAAGCTCCAGTATTCACATACAAACATACACACACACACACACACACACACACACACACACACACAGAGTCCAAGGACATATGTTCCACTGGATGGGAGAAATATCATAAAGTCTGTGGACATATTTTAGAGTCACCCCATCTCAGTGAATTTGTGTATAGAATAGGAACCATAAAGATAGGAGATACTTACTGTGCATAAGATGAAGTGTGGTTGATACGCTGTCCGTTATCATAGCTCCAGCACTATGTGATTTCAGACAATTTAATTAACCTCACAGCCCCTCAGTCTATAAAGTAGAATTAGTCATTGTACATCCCCCATGGGGTTATTGTGGGGAGTTAAATAAGATGACTCATTCAAAGCAATTAACAGAGTGTCTGCAAAGTAGAAAATTATGGCTCAACAAATTTTCAATTCTAGGTTTTACTAACCATTATTGATTAGCTATTGGTATTATTATCAAGGGTCTTCACTGACTTTACCTAGGAAGAAGCAAAATAATAGTGGAAAGTACAGGCCCGTGGTGAGCTAATGATGCTCAGCCAATTAGGCTGAGAGATAGTAAGAAGGTACTAAAGCTCTCCTCTCCACTATACACTGCCTGTCCCCTGCACCCAAAGGGAGACAGGCACAAGAGCCAGACCTGCTTCAAGAGCCAAAGGTGGATTGCTACCTGAGGATACTCTCCAAGGAGTGATAAGGCTCAGGTGAATAGTGGGCCCCAAGGGTCAAGATGAACACGGGCCCAAGAATATTTCAAGGCCAGAGATACTCAAGGCCAGGCAGATAAGCTATAATACATCTGTCAGAGGAAGGGGGACAAACATGGGTGGAGCTCAGCATCTGGGGGAAGGCTCCTGGAAGGCAATTTCAAGAGCAAGTTTGGATCTTAAATCTTCTGGTTTGGGGAAGCACTCAGAACCTAAGATCTTAGGATTCTAGAATAAAACCAGAATCTCAACCAATCGCTGGGTGAGGTAATACAAGCCTGCTATGCCAACTAGCAGGAAAGCACAATGGCTGGGCATGGCAGGGCATGCCTGCTAGCCCCAGGAACACAGAGAAACACACGTACGTGATTCTTATGTCCTCACCTTGAGTCTATGCAGGGGATGTGTAGGTGTGTAATGAAGACATAGCAACAAAATCCCTCCTGATGTCATCTTTAAGTTACACTTGCAAATCATCCAGGTATTGAGAGATATAATCACCTCCATCACCAAGATGGGTAGAAGTTAAACTCTGGAGAGATCAATAGAGCCTTGCCTCTTCTAACTTGTTAAAATACAGCCAGCTCCTTCTCCAAAGCAGAGATGTGCCCACAGAACTCCAATGCACCCAGTTTCTGGCTAGAGGTAACTGCATCTGAAAGAGACAGAATAAGAAGCAAAGCCCAGTTACCCCAACAGCTGGCATTAGAGTTGCTCTTAAAAAGGGAACTGGTTTTGTTTAGTTAACAGCTTACATGATCAAATCATGTAAATGGAAATTGGGAATCCTAGGGCATAGGGTAGGAGGAGGGAAAGGAAAGGGGAAAAGGAGAGGGAAAGGAAATGGAAAAAGGAGAGGAAAAAGAGAGGGAAAAGGGAAAGTGAAACTATTCTGCGTACAAAGTGACAGGAAGCTAAACAGTGAGGAAAACAGAGAAAGGAAGGGAGAGGGCTGAGGAAAGGCACTGAATATAAACCCAGCACTAAAAATCTAAGGCAGGAAGATCTTGAGTTTAAGGGCAGCCTAGGCTATATAGTAAATTCTAGGCCAGCTTCAGCTATATAGGGAGACTTTGTCTGAAACACACACACACACACACAGCCAGACAACATGACCTGAGACTGATCAACAGAGAGAAATTCAAAGTCACAAATAGAGGACACATAAAACCTAGGGTAAATCTGGGTGCTTGTGGCTCATGTCTATAATCCTAGCTACTTAGGAGGCTAAGATCTGAGATCACAGTTCAGAGTCAGCCTAGGAAAGACAAATCTGAGAGACACTATCTCCAATGAATTAGCAAAAGAGACTGGAGTGGAGATGTGGCTCAAGTGGTAGATCACTAGGGAAAAGCTAAGGGATAGAACCCAGGCCTCAAGTTCAAGCCTTAATACCAGGACACAAAAAAAGATGAAAAGAAGAAAGAAGGAGGAGGAGGAAAGAATCCTGACATGTGTAGCAAATGCATGGAACTGGACATTACGCTAAGTGAAATAAGCCAGACTCAGAAAAACAAATGGTACATGTTCTTTCTCAGATGCACAAGGCAACAAGTCAACCCGAGTGTGGAATAGTAATCACTACATATTGGGAGGGGAAACTGGATACAAGGAGGCTTATTTTAATCAATGTTCACAGTATGTAAATGGTGAATGGTCACAAAGAGCCATAAGAACATGTATAGATAGTATAGGATAGTCAAAAAATTAAAAAATAAGGCTCAGAGCTTCCGCTGGTCATTCCTTCCAGCCACAAAAAACAAGAGCAGTCTCACGTCTACATCCTTGCTGCTGTTTCCTGAGACCTCTCCAGAGCCTTGTCCATCCACTTCTCAGAGGTGAGCTATAGTGATAACCCTAGACATTCACTATTAGCCTAAGGAACTGAAACACCTCAACAGATCCTCTCCAAGACCACAACTGGATGGTGGGCAACGAGATGTCAAAACATATCAGCACACATGAGCCACAGGAGTTGCTCCTTATCAGCCACTCTGGAAATCTGAAGTAACCATAGTCAAGTGATTTTCTTTCTTGGGACTAAAGATCCATTAACTCATCCTACAACTCATTTCACTTCCACAAGGCAGGGATTCTTATTGTCATTCTTTCCAATTGGGGGTGGGGTGGGGATAGACAGTACTGGGGCTTGAAGTTTTGTGCTTGCAAGGCAGGTACTCTACCACTTGAGCTACATCCCCCAATAGATGTTTCTAATTAGTAGGCTTGCACTATACTCCAGTGCTTGCTATAGAACACAGTGGGTACTTAATAAAAAGCATGTTGTTTGACTGGATAAGAGACTAGATAGATACAAGAATATATGGGTGGGTGGGTGGAAAGGTAGATGGATAGAAGGATGGATGGATGGAGTATTGGTGTGTCCATTTGTTTTGTTTTTGGGTTTTTTCACAGTATCTATTCTCCATTGCCAATACCACTTGACATCCTTTTGGAATAACTCTCCCACCTCAGGGCATACAGTCCCAGAGACCCTGAAAAACATGTGGTCTGTATTCTTCCAGCTAGGAAGCAAGAAAATGATGAAAGGTTGGCTGGTTACACTCCCTCTCCCCAAACTGTGATTCTCAGTAGAGTGAAATGAGCATGGGAAAATTAGCTGGAGTACATCTAGTTAAACAGTGATGCCCTAGTGAGTAGTTCTGTCACGAGTTGTTCTGCTACTCAACCAGTGATTTTCTGATTTCTTACCTATCTTTTCTCCAAATCAGGATTGCCCATGCTTTCTCCATGAGTTATTTCACATTTTTCCCCAATACACTGCCTCCCTAAATGAGCTGATGTTATTTTACTCACTTAGGAACAAAGAATTTTAACCAACAGGAGGCGTGGAAATGAATGAGTGGAGGAAAGGATGGATGCACTGAAGGTTGGGGGGAGTGAAGGGGAGAGTGAGTAGAGGGTAAAAGCTGATGTGGTGGGTAGATGGAGGAGTGCGGCATTGCCTGTGGAGGTAAGTAGGAAGCTGAATCCAAGCCTTGGAAGGAAAAGTAGGAAACTAAAGATGACAACCCTTCAGCCACAGGGGGAGTGATGTGAACTTAATTTTAGGGCAGCAAGTCTCCAACTCCACATGGATCTCTAGTACACCAGGGTCATTTTCTTTTTTATCTTGGAGAAAGAGAGAGAGGGAGGGAGAGAGAGGGAGAGAGAGAGAAGAGAGAAAGAGAACACATGCATGTACACGTGCGCCCACCTGCACACACACAGCACATGTACCTCATACAGGGGGTTGAACTCAGGGTCCAAGCACTATCCTTTAGATTTTTCACTCAAGGCTGGAGCTCTCCCAGGTGAGCCACAGCTCCACTTACAGCATTTTTCTGGTTAATTTGAAATAAGAGTCTCTTGCCAGCCACTGGTACCTCACATCTGTAACCCTAGCTACTCAGGAGGCTGAGATCGGAGGATCACTGTTCAAAGCCAGCCTGGGTAGGAAAATCCGTGAGACTATTACCTTCAGTTAACCACCAGAAAACCAGAAGTGGTGCGGTGGCTCAAAGAGGTAGAGTACTAGCCTTGAGCTAAAGAGCTCAGGGACAGTTCCAAAGCCCAGAGTTCAAGCCCCATGACTGACAAAAAGGAAGGAAGGAAGGAAGGAAGGAAGGAAGGAAGGAAGGAAGGAAGGAAGGAAGGAAGGAAGGAAGGAAGGAAGGAAGGAAGGAAGGAAGGAAGGAAGAGTCTCACCGACTTTTCTGCTCAGGCTGGCTTCAAACTTCAGTACTCATATCTCAGCTTCCTATGCAGCTAGGATCACAGGCATGAGTTACCGGCACCTGGCTTACTTTCATATCATTTAACTGGGAAGGAAAGGGTCTCAGAAACAGTGTTCTTGGTCCTCTGATTCCAAGATGAGGAAACAGGTCTGCAAAGAGAAGTAGTTTGCCAGCATCTCACAGTTAAGATGGAAGGTAAACTGGGACTAAATTCAAGCCTCCCATTTCCCAGTGTCTTCCTCTTTCACCAAGGCTGACCAGTCTAGAAGGAATAGCTGACCTCAGTGCAGCATTTCCAAATCCTAATTAGAGGGATTTTCACATTCGCAGGGGAGTTCCTCAAATATGCAATAGCTGCAGAGCTCCTAAGATTCCCACTATTCAGGCCAGAATGTTCTAGAGAGCTGAGAGCTGGGGAAAATGTGGGCAGAGAGGGCAGGGGAAGCAGTATAGAAAAGAAACAAGGCACTGGGGACCTACATCTCTGAGACTGAAGGCAATAGACAAGAAGCCAAGGGACTTGTTGGAATCTGATCAAAAAAGGCATAGAAGCTAAGCACCAAAGGCTCAAACTCAGGCTCAAATTCACATCCCTAGCTACTCAGGAAGCTGAGATCTGAGGATTGAGGTTAGAAGCCAGCCCAGGTAAGAAAGTCCATGAGATGCTTAGCTCCAATTAACCAGCAAAAAAGCTGGAAGTGGAAGTCTGGCTCAAATGGTAGGGTGCTCACCTTGAGCAAAAAATGCTAGAGGATGGCAACCAGGCCCTGATTTCAAGTCTCAGAACAAAAATTTTTAAAAGGAGCAGAATCCAGACCACAACTACAGACTTCGGTTAGATTCTGAAAGTTCTGTCACTTCCTTTGTAAGTCTGTATGTGAAACTCATCTAGAAGTATCTGTGTGCTGGCCTGTGAGGACAGCCAGGAATAAGGAAGTAACTATGCCTCCGTCCATGGCCAGGCTCTGAAAGGGAGGTCTAGTGACGGGTAGAACATGAAGCCAGGTGTCTGAAGGAAGCTATACAGAGGGTGCAAGACTCAGGGCAGTCTGAGTCAAGACCGCATTCGAGGTGTTTCTTCCTAATAAAAGAATAACACATCCAAAGTCTGACAATGGCATCTGACCACTGATGGAAAATCATTGTTCTCTTCTTCCCTCACCCCAGCTCCTCCTAAGTCTCAGCTGAGATAAGCATCATTTTCAGGAAAGAGAGGTCAGTGAAGGAAGAAATGCTAGAGCCCAGAAATTCCAGGGGCTGGGGGGCAGGGAGTAAGAAATTGCTTTCTGAGCACCTATTTTGTGGCACCTATTTAATTTTCAGAGGTGTTCTAGCAGCTAGGTGTTCTTGGCCCCATAGCGAAGAGATATAGTTCACTCAAAGACATATAGACAATGTCTAACCAGACACATACAAAGTGCTATCAGATTTCAAGCTCAAGTTTGTTCTGACTCATCAGGCTTTCTGCTGAAAAGCAAGGACAGCACAAATGGAGGGCAGTGCTCTGACAATAAGAGTTCCTGAAGAGTGAAGAACAGGGGATTTCATGAAAGAGTATGCATGAAGAAAAGGGAAGGCCTCTGGCTACCATGCTAAAGAAAACAAGAATGGACTCCAAGCTAAGTGTGGGTGGTTCATACTTGCAAGCCTAGCTACTCAGGAGGCTGAGAACTGAGGATCATGGTTCAAAGCTGCCCTGGGTAAGAAAGTCCATGAGATTCTCATCTCCAAGAAGCCAGAAGTGGCATGGTAGCTCAAAGTAATAGAGCACTAGCCTTGAGCACAAAAGCTCAGGGACAGTGCCCAAGCCCTGAATTCAAACCCCAGGACTAGCAAAAGAAAAAAAAAGAGAAGAAAAAAGAACTCCAAAGTATTAGGACTAGGGCCCAGCAATTGTAGAACCAGTTCATACCCCAAGGCCTCACTCACTCAGCCACATAACCCCTAAGGTACATTGTGTGGGTCCCTCCTGTAACCCCAGGCTAATAAGCACATCAACAAACATACCACATTTGGTTCCATCTGCAGAAAACAAGTGGGGGTGCACAGTCATTGCCCTGTGTGGTAGAGGTGAGAAGAATGGGAAAGGTCAAGCTGCAACCTTCCAGCCCAAATGTGGTGAGAACTGTGAAAGCAGCTGTTCAATTCAGTACCCCTGACTTACTGAAATACATATTTGGTGGCAGGGAAGGCAAAGAAGGGAGAGGAGAGAAAAAAGTAGATGAGGGGCTGGGAAGGTGGCTTAGTGGTAGAGTGCTTGCCTAACATGCATGAAGCCCTGGATTCCATTCCGCAGTATCACATAAACAGAAAAGGCCAGAAGTAGTGCTGTGGCTCAAGTGGTAGAATGCTAGCCCTGAGAAAAAGCAGTTCAGGGACAGTGCCCAGGCCTTGAGTTCAAGCCCCAGGACTAGAAATAAGAAATAAAAAAAACAAAAACAAAAGTAGACAACACAGATAGAATAACACAGAAAGAGCAAATCAGAACCAGATCCAAAGACAATGGTAGGATATAATTGTCTGAATCTCTTCTCCACTTGGGCACATCCCCTGAGCCTTCCAGGAGGCTTCAATTTGCAATGACACTGCCTCTTGTAGGTCCCTAACCACTACCCATGCTTTGCTGTCCCAACTGGGAAGGTGGTTCTTTCCCTCCTCTGAAGGATGGACCAAGCCTCCTATTTGTAAATGAGGAAAATTATAGCACTCAGAGGTAGAAAGTGGCTTTGCATCTAATTTCTGTTGGGGACCCAGATTCCTAGAGGCTGGGTGGACTTTCCCTGCTTTCGTAATTTGTAAAAAGATCTGCCTACACACCGGAATCTACACGGAACAAGGTTTCAGTTTCTCAGCCTGCATTGAGTTTCCTAACAGCACAGTGTGAAATTGGCAGGCAGCCAGCCATCTTTGCTTAGGAAAAACGTGAATGCCAGTGGAAAAGCCAAACTTGGGCTGGGCAGGCTGCACTTGGCTGGAAAAGAGAGGCTTGTGGCTTCACAGAGGCTTGTGGGAAAAGGATGACAGAAGTAATAAAGGCTTGGCAGCACCCATCGAGGCCACATCTAAGAACGCCCATATGCAAAACAACAAGTGTGTGGTATAGGTCTCTATGTATTGATGGAATTGCCTATGGCTTTCATCAGATCTCTGAATAGTCCACTACTCAAAATTGGTTGAATGCAATGTCTCACTTTACCAATGAGGAAATTTAGGCTAAAGGAAAGGAAGTAATCAGCTTGCTTAAAGTCTTTATTAATAAACAATGGACAAACAGAAACAGACATAAAAATACTACATGATCTCATATGTGGAATATTAAGATGTCAAAATTATGGAAGCAAAGAGTAGAGGTGCAATTATCAGGGCTGATTATCAGGGCTGGGAGGTGGGGAAAGTGGGGTGATGATGACAAAGCTACAAAGTTGTACTATAAGATGAATGAGTCTGGGGCTGGGGATATGGCCAAGTGGCAAGAGTGCTTGCCTGTATACATGAGGCCCTGGGTTCGATTCCCCAGCACTACATATACAGAAAACGGCCAGAAGTGGCACTGTGGCTTAAGTGGCAGAGTGCTAGCCTTGAGCAAGAAGAAGCCAGGGACAGTGCTTAGGCCCTGAGTCCAAGGCCCAGGACTGGCCAAAAAAAAAAAAAAGATGAATGCATCTAAAGATCTAATAATCAGCCTGGGAACCATAGCACCTAATAAGTAGCATGAGAACTATAATAAGTTGCAGATATCTGCAGGAATGCATACTGGAATTATATACTAGAAATTTCTAACACACTGTGTTGTTTGCAGAGAAAACCTGCAACTCTCGCCAATGCTCAGTTTTGCTTTGTTTTCTGAGAGCTCTAAGTCTATTTCCTTTCCTTGATCTCAGTTTTTCTCTTTAAAGGAATTTTGTTAGATTTTTACTAGATGCTAGGTTGGGTTACTAGTTGAGAACAGAAATTATATTTATATATAAGTATATTCTGTATTATACAGTAGAGATCTGCTAAGGGAGACTTCAGTTGCTCACTTCACACACAAAGTGGTAAGTGGGCAAGGAGACCTATGCTTGCAGTAATCATGAGCTACATCTCAAGTATATACAGTTTTTACTTAAAAGCAAAATAATACAGCTGGATTTTGAACTCTGGTATGCTCATGTACTTACTCAAATGTTAAGAGAAGTTATTAAGACTAACTCAACATTAATTTGGCATCTCTCATGTCTAAAACATTGGTGGAAGAATATCAAAGACAAACAGAAAAGAGAAGAATGCTATGGTCACAGAATGCTTGGTCACGAGAGACCAAGACAGTGAGAAGCTGACTCATAATCAAGGAGCACACATATACTTTATCTTGTTCCCTTCTCTACATCTCCCTCCCACAGAGTCGTTCCAGGAGCAAGCCTCTGACGTGTTGCTCACCACACAGTGCCTAGTACACTTTTGCTTCACAGCAATTTGTACAATTAATTCATACAGTTCATTTAAAAAGCAATCAAAGGCTGGGGATATAGCCTAGTGGCAAGAGTGCCTGCCTCGGATACACGAGGCCCTAGGTTCGATTCCCCAGCACCACATATACAGAAAACGGCCAGAAGCGGCGCTGTGGCTCAAGTGGCAGAGTGCTAGCCTTGAGCGGGAAGAAGCCAGGGACAGTGCTCAGGCCCTGAGTCCAAGGCCCAGGACTGGCCAAAAAAAAAAAAAAAAAAAAAAAAAAATTAAAAAAAATTAAAAAGCAATCAAAACTGGGCACCAGTGGTTCATGCCTGTAATCCTAGCTACTCAGGAGGCTGAGACCCAAAAATCACAGTTCAAAGCCAGCTCAAACAGGAAACTCTGTGAGACTCTTTTTTTTTTATTAATTAAATTTTGTTGACAAGGTGTTGTGCAAAAGGGGTACAGTTACATAATAAGGCAGTGAGTACATTTCTTTTTTTTTTTTTTTTTTTTTTTTGGCCAGTCCTGGGCCTTGGACTCAGGGCCTGAGCACTGTCCCTGGCTTCTTCCCGCTCAAGGCTAGCACTCTGCCACGTGAGCCACAGCGCCGCTTCTGGCCGTTTTTTCTGTATATGTGGTGCTGGGGAATCGAACCTAGGGCCTCGTGTATCCGAGGCAGGCACTCTTGCCACTAGGCTATATCCCCAGCCCTGTGAGTACATTTCTTGTGATAACTTACACCCTCATTTTTCTTTCCCTTCCCTAGATCAGGTAGGCATATATATTATATATATACAATATATATAATATATAATATATATATATTACCCAGTGTACCAAAATCATATACAGTAACCACGTAGCATACGACAAAGGAAATTCACCTAGAACTTTAAATGTAATGTCAACAATAGAATCCTCCTGTGTCTTTCTCTTGGAGTTGTTTTTGCTTATATATAATGTAAGGCCGCTGACCCAAACATGTAGAAATACCATTTGAGAAGAAGTTTTTTGTTTCACAGACCTGGTCTCTACTGTCCCCTCCCCTCTGACCCTAACAGTCATATATCAAGGAGACCATTCCCCTTTGTTCTCTGTATTCTAGGCTTGTCTCGCTCAACATTGTTTGTTCAAGTTCTGACCATTTCCCTTTGATTACCAATATTTTATCATTTCTAATCGCTATGTAGTATTCCATTGTGTATAAGTACCACATTTTTTGTATCCATTCATCTGTAGAGGGGCATCTGGGTTGTTTCTGTATTTTGGCTATTGTGAATTGTGCAACAATAAACATGGATGTACAGATGTCTTTTTGATATCTTGAGACTATTGTTCAGGATAGATGCCTAGGAGTGGTATGGCTGGGTCATAGGGTAGGTCTATGCTGAGCTTTTTGAGGAACCTCCATACTGTTCTCCAAAATGGTTGTACTAATTTGCACTCCCACCAACAGTGGAGAAGGGTTCCTCTTTCCCCGCACCCCCTCCAGCATTTGTTGTTTCCTGAGTTCAGAGTATAGGCCATTCTAACTGGAGTGAGGTGGTGTCTCAGGGTTGTTTTTATTTGCATTTCTTTTACTGCCAGGGATGTTGAACATTTCCTCATATGTTTCTTTGCCATTTTTATTTCTTCTCTTGTGAAGTCTCTCTTTAGCTCCTTTGCCCATTTAATAATTGGTTTACTGGGTTTGGAGGGGATTAGTTTTTTGAGTTCCCTGTATATGACAGATATTAAGCCTTTGTTGCTGTGCTGGTGAAGATCCTTTCCTACATGGTTGGCTGTCTTTCTAGTTTGGTGGCTATGTCTTTAGCTGTGCAGAATCTTTTTTTTTTTGCCAGTCCTGGGCCTTGGACTCAGGGCCTGAGCACTGTCCCTGGCTTCTTCCTGCTCAAGGCTAGCACTCTGCCACTTGAGCCACAGCGCCGCTTCTGGCCGTTTTCTGTATATGTGGTGCTGGGGAATCGAACCTAGGGCCTCGTGTATCCGAGGCAGGCACTCTTGCCACTAGGCTATATCCCCAGCCCTGTGCAGAATCTTTTTATTTTGTAGTTGTCCCATTTGTCGAGAGTCTCCTCTATCTGTTGTGCCCCTGGGACTATATTCAGGAAGTTCCTACCTGTGCCTATAAGTTCCAGCGTCTCTCCTACTCTGTCCTTCAGTAGTTTCAAGGATTCAGGTCTGATATTGAGGTCCTTAATCCATTTTGAGTTGATCGTGGTGCATGGTGATAGGCTAGGGTCTAATTTGAGTTTTTTACATGTGGCTGCCCAGTTTTCCCAGCACCAGTAGTTGAAGAGGCTGTGTTTTTTCTATTGTATGTCTTTAGCTCCTTTGTCAAATATCAGCTGACTGTAAGAATGTGGCTTTATTTCTGGGTCTTCTATTCCATTGGTCTTCAGGTCTGTTTTTTTTTTCTTATTTATTGTCAAAGTGATGTACAGAGAGGTTACAGTTTCATATGTTAGGCCTTGGGTACATTTCTTGTACTGTTTGTTACCTCCTCCCTCATTCGCCCCTCCCCCCTCCCCATTCAGGTCTGTTTTGATACCAATACCAGGCTGTTTTTGTTATGATGGCTCTATAATAGAGCTTGAAGTCTGGTATTGTGATTCTTCCTGTGCTGCTTCTTTTGCCTAGAATTGCTTTTGGCTATTCTAGGCCTTTTGCTGTTCCATATGAATTTATGGGTTGTTTTCTCTATTTCAGTGAAGAATGTAGCTGGAATCTTGATGGGGATTGCATTGAATTTGTATAACATTTTGTGAAATATGGCCATTTTCACTATATTGATTCTGCCTTCCTATGAGCATAGGAGGTCTTTCCATCTCCTTGCGTCTGTGAGACTCTTAGCCTCAATTAACCACCAAAAAGTGAGAGATGGAGCTATAACTCAAATGGTAGAGTGCCAGCCTTAAGCAAACAATTTTGCTCAGGGACAATATGCCCAGATCCTGAGTTCAAGCCCCAGGATGGACACAGAGAGAGAGAGAGAGAGAGAGAGAGAGAGAGAGAGAGAGAGAGAGAGAAACAAATCAGATATTTTAAGACATAAATATTTAAGATATTTAATATTTTCCCAAAGATCATTCAGCAAGTAAATAGGAGTGACCTGGTGACCCTACGGCCACAAGGAAGAAACTCCCCCTGGAACCACCCCCACCACTCCAACCGCCACACCACTGCAGGAATCACTTCAACTTCTATCCCATGAAAAGAACCCCAATGCCACTCAGAGCCACAGCCCCCCAACACGGGGTGGGTTCACCCACCTCCTTTGGGGACTTCATGACCAAAGGACCCTCCTCAATAAAACATCCTGTTAATAACATCCTTCTGCAGATGAAAGAAGGGAGAGAAAAACCAAAGCCAAGCAGGAGCTTGGAAAAGGAACCAAGTGAAGACCAGTGGCTCTGATCCCCACCCTAACTCCCCTCTTCTTCCCTGCAGAACAGCAGCTTCCTGCTGTCTGGGGAGAAGCTCCCCCAGAAGATGAAGCAAAAGAGGAGGCAATGAGCTCACCCTGGATGGGAGAACAGTGGGAAATGGAAAGCCACTCACATTTCCAGAGACTTATTTCGGTTTTCTTTTCCAATTTGTATAACTTGACTTATGACAATAACCAACACACTGGGCATTGTTTGGGAAACTCCCCCTAGGGGGGATGGGGGAAGTGGCTCTGTATAAAGGGCCCTCCAGAGCTTGCAGAGGGATCCTGAGACACAGAGCATCTGCCACATCCTGCACCCCAGGTACCATGAAGATGTCTGCAGCAGCCCTCGCTGTCACTGTCCTTCTCACAGTTGCAGCCCTCTGCACACCGGCATCTGCCTCCCCATGTAAGTTCCCATCCTTGGCCGCCTCTGTCCATGGAGTCAGCCCACCCTCTTGCCTAAAAGGCCCACCTCCTCCCACTAGCCAGGCCTGCCACATGGTCCTGCTATTCGCTTATGGATTGTTCTATCCAGGTGTCCTGGTGCTCCTGTAAGTGGCAAGAACCATGAACAGCTTTTCTGTCTCCAAGGTCCATGCCGCCAAGCCCTGCTGGGGCTCTCTGAGTGTGAGCTCACACTGGCAGGGCTAGCTCAAGCTGACCTTGAAAAAAATGCCTGACTCACACCTGTCACCAGCAGAGTTTCTAAGAAACTCCTAAACAATTCACAAAAACCTACTGGGACAGTTGTTTCCTCCTTTCTGCTTTTTTCTTTCTTCTTTCTTTGAAGTGTGTGTGCTCATGCTTAGATCCCGGGCCCCAGACTCTCCCTTGGCATTTTCATTCAATGCGGGTGCTCTGCCACTTGGGACACACCTCTCCTTCCAGCTTTTGTTGGCTAATTGGAGACAAGGGCCTCACGGACTTTTCTGCCTAGACTGGCTTTGAACTGAGATCCTCAGACGGCAGCTCCCTGAGGATTACAGGTGTAAGCCAACAATGGCCAGCTTCAATCATGTTATAGATGGGGAAAATGAGGTGTGAGGAAGAATAAAGGCTAACTAAATGGGTCAGGCTAACTGTGCTAATTGCTCTACATGGCATCTTATTTAATGCAACTACTCTTTGAGTAGCTGTTTTTGACAGAAGAGAAACCTAGGCCTGGGAGGTTAAGTTAGTTGCCTAGGAAGGAAGGAAATGGGTTTTCAAGCAAGCTTTGACTGGGGCAATAAGCACCACAGCTCTGCTAGTGAGTGGTAAATGAGCTTCTTATGAGTATCTTGAATGAAGTAACTTCATGTTCTCAATTCCGAGTTCTCACTGCAGCCTGGGGCTCCCAGGATGCCATACATATTTGCGAGTCGCACTAAATTTCTGGTTAAGCCATTGAGCTGCAGTTTTGAAAGACTCTCTATAATCTATCTACATTTGGAAACCAAGTTCCAAACCTGGGAACCCTTAAAGAACAAGAATGAGGACAGAAGCCAGGCACCGGTGGCTCATGCCTGTAATCCTAGCTACTCAGGAAGCTGAGCTCTAAGGATCCAGTTAAAGTCAGCCTGGGCAGGAAGTGGAGTTGTGTGGCTCAAGTGGTAGAGCACTAGCCATGAGCTGAAGAGCTCAGGGACAGCGCCCAGGCTCAGAATTCAAGCCCCATGACCAACAACAACAACAAAAAAGAATGAAGACAGAGAATCCTAGACAGGGCAGGAGAAGGTCCAGAATTTCTGGAAAGTAAGGATAAGGCATTATAATATGAAGGGATACCAGCTTGACTCAAGGGTCAAATAGATCCTTCTGATAGAATCCCCTCTATGCCACTGTGTATTTGTGACCAAATGACTTCAGTGCCCTTGAAGCCCCGTTCTATCAAGGATAATAGTATCCACAAAGCTACCCAGTGTACATTTGCAATGAGTGAAAGTATTTCCTCCTTCTTTCCTCAGATGCCTCGGACACCACCCCCTGCTGTTTTGCCTACATCTCTCGACCACTGCCTCGAACCCATGTCAAGGAGTATTTCTACACCAGTAGCAAGTGCTCCAACCTAGCAGTCGTGTGAGTCTCAGCCCCAGGGATTTCTCTAGGGGATGCAAGGATGAGGAAGGGACACCCCTAGCTCCCAGAGCTAATCCTCCCACAAAGCCCTCTGAGAGTACCCTATAAACTTCAAAGTTTTTTAAAATAAACTTCTAGACCGCTGCACAATAGTTAATTTCTTCCTATGAAAACTCCTAAAGTATATACATTGATGTCCTAAGTAAGTAAAATCAGTGTTTGTTTCTTCTTTGCTGTGTACCTGGGCTTGAACTTAGGGCTTTTCACTCTCTCAAGGCTTTTTCACTCAAGCCTGGCACTCTACCACTTGAGCCATAGATCTACTCTAGGCTTTTTGCTGGTTAGTTGGAGTAAGAGTCTCATGGACTTTTCTGTCTGGTCTGCCTTCAAATCAAAATCCTCAGCTTCCTGTGTCTCTAGGATTATAGGTGTGAGTCATCAATGCCTGGCCAATGTGCAATTTTAAAATAATATGATAATAATGTATAGGAACACACCCTAAAGAAGCCAAAATGACAAGGAGCCAAGTATGTTGCACCAACCAAAGTTATGGGATCCTTGCCAGCACTGCTGTCCAGATTTATGCCTTTCCCACACAGAACTAGTCTCACAGCAGGCAGGCAAGAAGGCAGTTGGACTGAGCTTCATGACTGCAAAGACAAGCCTCCAGCACCAGGCCCTTGGATCTCACATTACTCATGCCTATAATCCTAACTACTCAGGAGGCTGAGATAAGAGGATCACAGTTAAAAGCCAGAAAGAAAGGTCTGTGAGACTCTTTATCTCCAACTGACCAACAGAAAGCTAGAAGTAGAGATGTGGACCAAATGGTAGAGCACCAGCCTTAAGTGGAAAAAGCCAATCTGGAGCGTGAGGCCTAAGGTCAAGCCCCAGTACTGGCACAAAAAATAGATAAATGAATAAGTCAATGCTTATAGGACTCCAGAATAAAAACCCTCCCTGTTACTATGAGCATGTCCCTCGTGCCTCAATCTTGTTCTCAAAACTGGCTGTCCCAGTTCTAACAAGGTCTTGCTCTCTCCTCCTCTCCAGCTTTGTGACCCGAAAGGACCGCCAAGTATGTGCCAATCCTGAGAAGAAATGGGTTCGGGAGTACATCAACTCCTTGGAGATGAGCTAGGACAGAAGGCACCTCGAATCTGACCTTGTGTGAGCACACCTTAGTTTAACTTGCTCACTCAAGTCTAACTTGGGAAGCTTCTCCCCAACCCTATGCCAGTCATCTCGGAAGCCAAAAACCACACAGCACCAATCCCAATAGTGTCCCCAGAATAACAGCTAGAAGAATTACTAACAGGAAGTCTCTAGGCTCAGAACTTCAGATCCCTAGGACTGACCATGGCTCTAGCATGCCTCTTGAGACAAAGAAGGAAGATGGGGGGTTCCCATAGGAAAAAGTTCCCATCTCAGGCCTTCACAAGTGCTGACTAGAAACTGTAAAATCTGTTCATCATTAAAAATGCTCAGGGCAATGACAATTGGCTCCCTGGTTTGATTTCTATCTTGGGAATCCTCCTTCTTCATAAGCATTCTTTCTTTTTAGGGTCCAGGCTGCTTGCTCTTGTCCTAACCAGTTTAAGAAGCTTCTTGCTATACTCCTACTTAATATATCCCCAAGAGAGCAAAGATCCTACCACTTTAATAACAGCCTCCCCTACCTGGGAGAACCACATAGATTGGTTGTCCTCAGTAGCCTCGAGGGGCCAGGGCACTGCCAGGTCAGCAGGGCTGGGAGCAGAAGCTCTCTGGAAGTGGGTATTGGCAGGCACGCAGTAAAGTAACCAGAGAGATATTCACTCCATGGAGGGATGACATTCACTATATCCCCACTACTGTCCCTCTGTTTCCTTGGGCTTCATCTGACCCTTCCAATTTAGGGACCCCACCACTTACCCCCAATACCACTCTTGTCCCAGGAACAGCATGTAGTGGCAATCCCAAAGGCCTCAGGTCTTTGTGGAAAGGAGGCTGAGGCATTTTGTGGGTTTTTACAATAGCAGCAGCACCACCTGCTGCTCTCCATGAACACATACTGACAACAGATATAAGCCAAAGGCAGGTGGCATTAACTGAGCACTCACTGTGTCTGAAGCCTTGGCCAAGCCCTTGAATTCATCATCTTTCCAACCCGACATGGTATGTATTATTATTAGCTGTTTACAGCCAAGAAAACACTTGATAAGATGGAGATAACTTGCCCAAAAGCCCACCATCTTCTTCCCAAAATGGGAGGGAAAACAGGAGAGGGTTTAAAACTACTAGATTTGGGTTATATGTACTCTTTTCTTCCTTCAGTATTGGGGTTTGAACTCAGACCCTTATATTTAATAGGCAGGCACTTGAGCTATGCTCTCAGTCCCTTTTGCTTTAGTTTTGTCCACAGGGGCTCATATTTTTACCCAGTCCACTCTTGGACCATGGTCCTCCTAACCTCCCTGCCTTTTGCTGCGATTGCAGGTGTGAATTACCAGGTTCATTTTATGTATCATAATGGAGTCTAACTAGCCCTCTAGCATCTGTTATTAGTTTCCTTGATAATGGCCATGCTAATTGGAATGAGGTACAATCTCAATGTTGTTTTGATTTTGCATTTCTTTTATGGCCAGAGATGTTTAACATCTCTTATAAAATGATGTTTATTGAAATGAACTCCAAGAAATAAAAACAAGAAGTTTTAATTTTTTATTTTTCTCCTTTGTTGTTGTTTTTGCTTTCTGTACCTATTGTCTTGTATGTAAGTTAATCTGTTTTGGAGAGGGTAAGGAAAGCACAGAAATGGTGGAACGGAGGGTGAACAAATGCAGCAATGATACTCACTAGTTACTATGTTGAAAATGAACTATGCAACTTGTGTGGGAGGAGGAGAAAAAGAGGGAAGAAATGTAGTCATTACCTGACTTATGTAACTGTAACTCCTCTGTAAATCACCTTTACAATAATAATTTTTAAAAAACAGAACATAAATCAATGTTATCTCTAAGTCTCTCTCCTCCAAACTGGCAAGGATGTGGCCAAAAGGGAATACAACTACACTGTTGGTAGGAATGTAAACTTGTTCACCACTCCGGAAGGCAGTATGGAGGTTCCTCAAAAGACTAAAAGCACTTCCCTATGACCCACCAATTCCACTCCTGTGCATGTATCCAAGAG
This sequence comes from Perognathus longimembris pacificus, assembly GCF_023159225.1. Lineage (NCBI taxonomy): Eukaryota > Metazoa > Chordata > Mammalia > Rodentia > Heteromyidae > Perognathus > Perognathus longimembris. Next base: position 24,286,019 of record NC_063177.1, on the reverse strand, counting down.
ACCACAAACAAGGCCACACTAAAGCTACCAGCACAACCATGTTCATCACAGCACTGTTTACCATAGCCAAGATATGGAATCAACCCTCAATGGATAAATGGGTCAAGAAAATGTGGTAGGTAGATAGGTAGATAGATAGATAGATAGATAGATAGATAGATAGATATGGAGATATATGTAGAGATTGTGGAAAGGAGGCTGCCACGTGGTTCAGGCAGAAAAGAGTTTATTTGGGAGAGCCAAACTGTTGGTCTGCACTCTAGAGTAGGGTGTAGCATGTAGCAGCTTGAACTAATGGTGGAGAGAGATTATATAGGAAAGAGCAAGAAGGAGGTATGACTTCATATAAGGAAGTGACCTCAGAGCCTGGGAGACCTTTCACTATCTCATAGGTGTACAGCAACCAGTTACCTGGGTTACAGGCACTGGGTGAGGACTTCTAGGGAGGGCTACCTACAGTCTTGCACAGAGAGATAACAAAGGGAAAGGGTCTACATGTGGTTTCATATGGATCAAAACCAGAAAGAAGGGGCTATTTTTCCTGGGCAGACCTAACAATATACACAACAGAATTCTATTAATTCATTACAAAGAATGATATTGTACCATTCACAAAGAAATGGAAAGACTTGGAAAAAATTACATTAAGTAAAATTAAGCCAGACCCAAGGAAACATAGGTTGCATAGCTTCCTTCATTTGTTGTAACTAGAAAGTGCCTATAAGTCTACAAGTAAACACACTGGATGATTTAAAAAATACATTAAAAAATTACACTGGACTCCAAACACATACACACAGTGAGACCTGAGGAGGATATTCTTAGGAAAGGGTCACAGAGGTTCAATAGCTGTGTGCATCTGTTCATACAAAATGTTTATTGTGGTTGTTTTGCCAGAACAGTTGTAGTAGGCTAGTGCCTGACCACTTAAGCCATTCCACAAGTTTTTTCTACGTTTGCTATTTTTGGAAGATAGGGTCTCACTTTATGCCCATCCCAGCAGGCCTGGACAGTAATCCTCCTATTTGTGCTTCTCCACATCACTGGGATAGCAGGTAGGCTCCGTCACACCCAGCCATCAAGAGAGACAGATTCTCACCATATATATTCACACACACACACACACACACACACACACACACACACACACACACATATATATATATATATGGTTATGGTCCCCTCATCCCTGCCTCCCAAATAGCTGGGAGTATAGACTTGAGTTTCCCTGAGAGGCTTGATATACAATTTGAAAGATTTGAGTAACAATTTAACAAATCGGAAGGAGACTAGCATATTTAACAGGTGGAGAGTAGCATATTTCAGAGGAGGAGGTATGAAAAGCAGCTCCTTATCACACAGTCTCTCACCACCAAGGGGAACAGCGTGCATATAAAAGACTTTCCCATTGTCCCTGTCATTTGTGTGATGACTAAACCTAAAAACCACACCTCCCCTAACATGGTTTTCTTTGCCCTAGACACTTCAAACCTGTTTTCTTTTTTTAATTTCTGCCTGTAGTCAGCCAGATAGGAAAACAACTTTACCACTTTCCAGTTGCGGAAAACAAAGCTCAGAGAGGGAAAGAGGCCAGCTCAGCCCACAGGCCTGCAGATGTCAGGGACGGAATTTAGGAATGGAACTTCGTTTCTGTTTACCTAGTCAATCTGGTTGCTCAGCACCTGGAAGCCTCCGGAAGTCTGGATTACCTCTTGGTCCCTCTTGTGCCAGAGGATGATCTCTTTCACTCTCCCACATCCCTGAGTTCCCAGCTGCCAAGGTTCCCCCTGGCTCCCACCAGAGAAAAAAAAAGATGAACTCTGAAAATTCAATGAGTGGTTTTGAAGTCTTCAAATCAATGTTCATGTATCCATGGCTGGAATATCAAGACAGGGCCAAAGGTGAGGATGAAATAACAGGAATAGAGTCAGGGGCAGGGAGCTTTGAAAAGGCAAGGCTGCCTGGCTTTTAAGTCCCAGCCAGACAAGGCACAAGAGTGAGTTTAGCAAATGTGTGGGGAACATCAAGGCAGGTTCTCTGGACATGTTGATGGCACCCTAAAACCTTTCAGATAAATCTCCAGCTCTTCAGCAAAGTTTGCAGAGCTAGGATCCTTGTCTTTCCAGCTTCCCCTATACCTGCAGTCAGCTCTCCACACCAACTCTTACACTTTCCAGATCTCTGTCTAAAGTTTTCCTAAGTCTAGTGCTTTCTCCCTTTCATTTATCTGGCTAACTCCTGCTAATACTGAAGACTCAACTTGTATATAATCTCTTATGGGAAAACTTCCCTGATCTAGCCAGGTTAGGTGCCTCTCAAGTCTACCACCTGTATCTATCTATCTCCATATATGATTTCTCTCTGTTAATTATGGTGAAACACTTCTGGTTTCACCACTTGACCAGAGCTTCTCCAAATATCCTAGGAGCAATAACAGCACCAACTTGTTAGAACTGTAAATTAACAGAGCTCACTCTAAATCTAGTGAGCCAAAGACTAAGGGATGAGTTTCCAGATTTCTGTATTTTAACAAGCTGTCCGGATTATTCTAAAGCATACATGCATGCGCACATGAACGCAAACACACAAACTTCTGAATGAGACTAATGGTTTTCACTCTTACTTAACTCTTTGAGAGTACATTCTAAAATTCCTCATGCTAGCCCCACAGAATGATTGTCTGATGTAGGACTTAGGTATGTTCAAAGCTCTCCTAAATTATTCTAATATTCATCTAGGGTTGAAAGTACCCTGCTGGTCCTGTGTTTCTTACAACTTTGACTCCATAGGAATCACCTGAGGATCCTGTCAAACTAAAGAGCCTCACTCTGAGGAGGAGCCTGAGGTCCAGTATTTCTAAGAAGCTCCCAGGCCACGACATTGTGTTGTTCCTCCACAGATAGCAGTTAGAAGAACACAATATCTGGAGAGTAGCTCAAACGATACAGTGTCTACCTAGTAGCTCAGTACTTACTAGATGATTACAAGCCCCCCTTAAGAACAAGAATTATGCCTTATTTCTTTGGTACCTGGTACAATACCCAGTGCTTCTATACTGAATGCTGACTAAATGAACCATTGCTTGTCTAACACACACACTCCTTTGCAGCTACTGTCTTATTTGTGTTCCCCTCCCCCAAACATATACACATACTCTTAACCTTCCTTCTTGCCAGAATTCAGAAAGGCCATGGCTCCCGTTCACCTGCCCCTGTCCTGCTACCAGGTAAGATCTCTTTCACTACTCTAGGAATTATGCCAAAATAGGACTCTTACCATTCAGGCCAGTTCACAGAACCCTGACATTCACTCCTAGGACTGCCATTAGTGCTGGATGACCTAGGACAAGTTACCTGCCCTTTCTGAGCCTCAAAAGCTTCCTTTATCACAGGAAAATCCTTGTCTACTCCTCTATATAGAACTGTTATGACACAGAAGTCTATAAGGCCTGGGCTATTCAGGGAATGCTTGCTACTATGAGCCAGGGTTGCCAAATGAAATATCAAATTCTTTTTCTTTCTTTCCTTTTTTTATTTTTTTGTCAATCCTGGAGCTTGAACTAAGGACCTGAGCACTATCCCTAGCACTCTACCACCTGAGCCATAGTGCCACTGGTAGAGGAATTGAACCCAGGACTTCATGCATGCTAGGCAAACACTCTAGCACTAAGCCACATCCCAAGCCCAAAAGGTAACATACTTTTTTTTTTTTACCAGTCCTGGGGCTTGAACTCAGGACCTGGACATTGTCCCTGAGCTTCTTTTGCTCAAGGTTAGTGCTCTACCACTTGAGCCATAGCAACATGTCCTCCAAATACATATTATTTGCCATGGAGATCCTTAGTTAGAAGATCTTCAGTTAGGGCTGCCAGATAAAATACAGAATGTCCAATTTAAGTTTTAGATAAACTATGACAAATTTCATTTTCATATAATCATGTCCTAAATATTTCATTCATTACCCAAAAACCAAATTTCACTTGACATCCAGTTTAGGCTTTATTTTGGTTTTGCTTATAAATCTGGAAACTACTTACCACAAGTCAATGCTCCATTTTCTGAAATCACAACCATAACTTGAAAATCTTTCATCTTTCTGGTCACATAGCTGGGAACCATGGGCCAAAGCCTCTTTTCCATAGCACAGAGAGAAGTGCTGTAAAGGAAGGAGACGGGGGGCTGGGGATATGGCCTAGTGGCAAGAGAGCTTGCATCGTATACATGAGGCCCTGGGTTCAATTCCCCAGCACCACATATACAGAAAATGGCCAGAAGTGGCGCTGTGGCTCAAGTGGCAGAGTGCTAGCTTTGAGCAAAAGGAAGCCAGGGACAGTGCTCAGGCCCTGAGTCCAAGGCCCAGGACTGGCCGGAAAAAAAAAAAAAAAGAAAGAAAGGAGACGGGGCTGGGTCTCAGCCAGATCCTCAGAGCCTCCAAAAGCCCTGTAGTGCATAGTGTAGGGCTAGTCTTGTATCTCAGGAGTACTTGTACAGTGTTCACAAGGCACTAGATTTGATCCCAGCACAGAAAAATAAGTTTTTACAAAAAAAATGAATTAAACCTGCGAAGTTTGTGAACCCCCAGGGAAGATAAGTGCATTCCTAGCACATAGAGTAAGCTCAAAAATGATCTTTTCTTTACCTTTATTCCACATCTCCGCCAAGCCTTGGTCTTTTTATCTTCCTGGCCACATGACCTTTGCAACAGGCTTTGAGATCCTAAACTAACCCAACTGTGGTTTCAAAATCTGAATCTCAAGCTGGGTGCCTAGTGGCTCATGCTTGTAATCCTAGTACTCAAAAGTCTAAGATCTGAGGGTCCTAGTTCGAAGCTAGCCTGGGACAGGAAAATGTGAAAGTATTACCTCCAATGAACCACAAAAAGCCAGAAGTAGAGCTATGGCTCAAGTGAAAGAATGCTAGTCTTGAGCAAATGAATTCAGGGATAGTGCCTAGGCCCTGAGTTCAAGCACTAGTTTCAGCACACACACACACACACACACACACACACACACACACACACACACACCATTTTAGGATTTGGATCTCTTTTGATCTTCAAAACGAGCTTGAACAGGGGACTAAGCAAGGATTATTACTGGTTCCAATGTACAAATGAAAAGACAAACACTTCGGTGGGGTAAAGTAATCTGCCCAAGTCTCACCAGTGAGTTAGGGTGGTAGCTGACTCCAGCCCAGGTAAGAGACTGCAAGGTCATTTTACTCAACTCCCACCTTTTTATTCCTCCATTGCCCCTTCTCCCTTTCTCCCAGCTCAAGTAAGGACCTATGGGACCCCTTTGATTACTCTTTACTTGCACCTCCAGATGCCAAGGGAAGAGTATCCCCCAAGTCCAGAGCACTGGCGGAAGCACCCCAGAAGGTCAAATGCGATTCCTTACTGTTTCTGCGATGTACCCGAGGTTCTAACATACTGGCATACCCTGGTTGATAAGCAAAAAGAACGGGAGACCTTGAAGGTGTTGCAAAAAAACAAAGACCAGCCTAGGTGTGCTTTGCCTGCCTCTATACTCCTCACACCTTCATGTCTTCAAGGAAAGAAGGGAAGAGCAAGGAAAGGGTGGGTGGGGGCAGATGGCAAGTCTGCCTACTGACACTGGAGTAGAAAGGCAACTTGGCTTGGTGGGTATCCCTGAGCCCTCATCTAACTTTGTCTTGTTCTGTCTCTGATTTGGGCTGAGGCTCTGTGGGGCTATAACTTGGGAGGGCGGGGAGGAGAAGACTTTGAGTAGTTTTTTGCATAGGTTCCTCAAAGAATTCCAAACTTTCCATCTCCCCACGAGCAAGCTGATTTCAAGACCTCTGGCGCCATCAAGGTCCTTAGACCCTACCAAGGACCTCCTGAAGTGGAAAAGGTTAAAGGTCAGGACTCTGGTGGGGAGGAAAGCAGGGAGACACCTCCCTTGTGGGTTCCATTAGCATCCTTTAGCCTTCCATCCTTGCCTGTAAAACAGAGGGAGCTGGGGAAAGAAGTCAGGGTGGTTGATCTCTTTTCAATTTAGAGTGCTATGTTTTTCTTTCTTCCTTCCCATCGGCTGCCTTGAATGGCAGGAACTAACACAAACCCTGACATCTCCACGGGAGGAGGAGCAGTTGTATGCTGCACAGGTAAGAAGCAGCAAGGATGGAAGGGAGTGGTTACTGCTAAGAAGTGGCTGAGCTGGAAAGTAAAACAGCTACAGGTGGGACATGATATAGTATAAAGTCCAGCTGGGTTCAGAGGACAGTAATTCTGGGGGAGCTATCCAAATTTTCTTATCCCTTTCCTGCAGGCTCTGAGGCGCCTGGGCATCAATGACAAGTTTGTCATGGAGGCACTCTGGCAGGTGGTGAGTCTGGGGGCCGCAAGAAGCTCAGGAAAGGAGGAAACAGAGTCTGAGGTGTATAGAGTATGGGTACATAGGCAAAGACAAGGCTTGCCAGGGTGTCAGGATGAGAGGTCAAGTCCCATGAGGAAAGAGGCTCTACTGTGTGACATTGAAGAAAGAGCCTCCAGTGTGTGGCATGCCCCAATCTTATGCCCTGGCCTCTCTAAAGAGCAGCTTGAAGAAAGGGGAAATCTGAAGATCCTCTTGATCTAACAGAAAAGATGGCAGCCAGCCTGCAAGGCCACAGAAGAATGGAAACGTCCAGTTCACCACCTTTAACAAAGCTCCAGGTTCACATGTCAAGTTCAAATTTGGAACATGAATTCTGGTTCATAACTTCACTTAAATCCTGTAAAAACAACATTAAATTAGTACCTGTAAGAAAAAAAACAGAAACAGAAGGGTCTGAGAACCCACAGAGCAGCTAGCTACCAGTTAGATCTGAACAAGACTAACGCCCAGGTTCAGTGTTGCTTCCACTGTACAAACCTGTCTGCATCCCGTTCATATGTGAGCATCAACAAGATGCTCTCAAGGCCTCAGTTTCTCTTTGATAAATGAAAAGTTAGCATGAGAATCTCTAAAGCACTGACATTTCTAACACTTTATGGCACGTCTCTTCAATCAGGCCCAAACTGGTCCAGAGAAAGTGAAGTCTGAGGCCTATCGAACCCTGGCCATACTAGGTGAGTATATCCTCACCCTAGATGAGGAACTAGGTGCAGAAGTGCAGCCCCTTCCTCCTCTGGGTAAAGACATGAAGAAGCAAGGTAAAAACCCACTCCAACCTAGCATTTTCCAGGGTCTGGAAATTCTACCAGATACTGCTGGGCAGAGGGAAAGGTGGGGTGAATGGGAGAAGAGCTCTGGAAACTATTCATGCTCTGCCAGCTGCTCTGGCGTCCTTGGGAGAATGGGAAACACCTGGAACTTACTACTCAGAGAAGGGCTGTCTTGGAGAGTACAATGGAGTTTATGAGTCTTTGTAGACAAGAGTCCTTGAGTTTCTGCCCTGACCTGAGGACCCTCCTTGCCTAGGTTGCCTGAATAAGTATGTGATACAGGCTGTCATCGATCAGTTAAAGAATCCAAATATGTGTCAAAAGATGGAGACTCTGAGAGGGCTGCGAGTGGCTTTGAACTCCTGGGCTGCTGTCCCTAAAGACAAGGTGACAGGGAGAAGGAAATTGGTGGGTTTGGCTGGGGATTGATGGTCAGAAAGAAGATAACCCAGCTCTCATCTTTAATAGAACACCTTACAGAGTTTTCTGTAGAGCTGATGACCAGCATACATCACTCAGTCCTCAGACAACCTCTGAAAAGGCAGCTTTCAGAGCTAAAGAGTGTTCATATTTAAAATGGAAACAGTAATTGTTTGCTAAGTTATTTGAGAGACTAAATAAGTCAATGTATGTAAAGCACCTAATATAATGCCTGTGCTCTTTAAATGGTAGCCATAATTATCATGTCTTAAACAATCTATCGGAGTAAAATCTCTGTTAACAGGGGAGAGAAGCCAAGCAAGTCCTCTGACACTACTGAGTCCCCTCCATGTTAAGATTCTCTTCTTTTGACTCTATCACTGCTCCATGTGAGAACAAACCCATCACTTATCTACTTATTGATTGAATACATCTCAGTCAGCTGTCCTATGTCATGCATCATCATAGGCCTTGGGATATATCACTGAATCAAATAGGCAAAGATCCTTGCCCTGGTGGAGCTTACATTCTAGTAGGGCACACAATAAATAATAAATTTAGAAACTAATTTCTATTTCACAAAGGAAAAATTAAGTAACAGGAGAGTTTTCAGGAATGCTGAGTAGGGATGGAGGTGGTTTGTACTTTAAATATATTAGGTAGGGAAGGTCTCATTTGGAGGGTACATTTGAACACAGCCATGAAGATGAGGGGGTTAGCCTCATAGATGTCTGAGAGGCATTCCAGACAGAAGGATCAGTCAATGCAAAGATAGGAGCGTGCTTGGCATGGTCAAAGATCAGCAGGAAGGCCCATATAGCTGAAGTAGAGTAGAAATAGGGAGAGCAATAGGACATGAAGTTCAGGACAATGGAGTTAATAGGAGACTAGCTTACATGTAGTCTTTTGGCCTATTTAAGTACTAGTCTTTTACTCTGAGTAGAATTGGGAGTTGTTGGAGGTTTTAAGCAGAATGGTACCATGATTTTATATTTCAAAAGTATAGCGAACATGGTATGGTGACACACACTTATAACACTAGTACTTGGGAGGCTGAGGCAGGAGCATTACAAGTTTGAAGCCAGCCTAGCTTACATATTGAATTCTAGGCTAGCCTGGGCTAGCCAACAAGACCCTATCTCCAAAAAAAAAAAAGATACAAATAAAGCACAAAACACCACCTACACTTTACTGTCTCCTCAGAGGATTCAAGTTGAGAATGAAAAAGAGCTGGTGTGCATGCTGAAGGTGCTCATAAAAAAGCCATTGAGTGAAACCACCCTGGAAGCAGCCCTGTGCTTGGGTTTCCTGAGGCCCCACAGCAACACAGCCCAAGAGTTTTTGGTGAAGTACCTGTGCCAAGGACCCAAGTCTCATCAGATGAAGGTAGGAGGGGGGCGGGGAGAGGGCAGAATGTTAGGCTCTCTATGAGCACCCAAAAAGCGAAGACTACTTGTTGGCTGGGGTGGAGTTTGAATCCTGACATCCTCATCCCAAAGAAAATAAGCTTCAGCTGAGGAACAGCAGGGTCCTCTGTGTGTCTCTAAATATGCCCCTGTATGAGTATTGTGCACACAATAGAAGTGTGCACATCTGTATTTTGTTTGATGTGTGTGCACATGTGCATACAACAACTTGTGTTTTCACTCAAAAAGAAATGAGGCAGAAGAAAGGAGCCCCCCCCACACCTGCTCCCAATGAGGAGGCCTAGCCCTCAAGTACACCCTGGTCCATCTCACCCTACACAGGCACTTAAGATGTTGATCAAGATTATGCAGGTACATTCTGTTGAAGTCACCAGGGCCATTCTGGATCAGATTACTTCTTCTGTAGTCATTGAGGTAAGCTCTGGACTGCCTTCCTCAGCACTAGGTCAGGGATGGAAGATGAGAAGTCTTTCTTTCCCATCCTGCCTCCTTCCCTGTTCTCTCCAGGACAGATATGAAGCCATTAAGATGCTCAAGACCATTGGACTGGAACAAATCAAGCAACAGGGGCTACAAGAATTGACATTTAACCTGCTCAAGATGAAGACACACAATGAACCCTTCCTTGTAAGAAGAGCCTAGCTCCCATACCCAGGCAACCCTTTACTTTTCTCCCTTCTTGTGAGATGTTGGCTCCCATCATACCCCACACCTAGTATTACATTCATCTTAATCTACACCTGCTCCACTAATGGAGCCCATGATTTCAAGCCACCTTGCTTTCACTTAGGCAGTTGTCTCAACATATCTAATACTATTCATTCCCTCCTTTTACCTTTTAAAATGCTATTGGTCCTTCAAAACTATTCCAAATGGTACCTTATATGGTGAAACCTTATATGGTGATTTGGGAAAGTTTCCCAAATCACACTCTTTCTCTGTATTCTTTTTCTCTGTGCTGGTTTCTATGTCCCCTTAACTTTACTATAGCTTGTTATGAAATCAACAACACTACTTCTACTTTTGTAAAATGCTGATTATATTTTACCTCTGCATAAAACGTCTCAGTGGCTCCCAGTGAGTGTTCCTCAAGCCAGCTTACCTTACTCCAAAACTTGAGTCTTGCTTACCTATTGTCTTTTTGCTTGTATGGCTTACCTCTTGTTGTTTGTTTTTTTTGGGGGGGTGCATGCATGTGTGTGCACATGGGTGTGTATGTATGTGCACACGTGTGTACCAGTACCGGGACTTGAGTTCAGCAGGGCCAGGGCACTGTCCCTTAGCTTTTCCCCCAAGGCTGGCACTTTACCACTTGAGCCACAGCTTCACTTCTGGCTTTTTGCTGGTTAATTGGAAGTAAGAATCTCATGGAGTTTCCTATCTGGGTTGGCCTCAAACTGATCCTCAGATCTTAGCCTCCGGAAATAGCTAGGATTATAGGCACGAGTCACCAATGCCCAGCTAAAGCTCTCTAACTTTATCTGTGTCCATTCTCCCCCAGAGCCACATACCAGCCATGCTTAGGATGTCTATGCCCCAATATGATTACTCAGAGTACTCTGAAGAACCCATCTGATGGCCTTAATGAATGAAACTATTTTCAGCTCCTCATTCTCCCCGTGCTTTCTCCTGACTCCAGGATTTTATATATGCCCCAACTTCTGCCAAGAAAATCTGCTCTCTACAACCCAATCCGCATTAACTTCTACTCTTCCTTCAAGTTCCAACTGAGGCATTGCCTTCTTCCAAGAATCTTCTCATACCCAAGACTGAGTCAGGACACCTTCCTGTGTGCATGCTACAGTTCTGTAATTACTTGGCTGCTGCCTCCATCTGAGCATGAACTCCCCCAAGGCAGGGACTTTGTAGAACAAAACAGTAAGTGCTCAATAAAGTTCACAAAGCACATAGTGTACACCCTTGTATTTCCTCTGTGCCACACTTGGTTTCTGCAGGCTATAAGGAAGGCTGTGGCTGAGTTGGTGGAAGAGCTCAAGATGAAACCTATGATGATGAATATGCTGGAGGCGTGAGTGGCCTGGGCTGGGAGCTTCCAGACTAAATCCTAGGTGGTGGGTTGGGAACAGTAGGGTTGGCTGAAAGCTCACTTTGTTGTTAGCCAATTCACATTTAGACTCCTAAGTTTTATTCCTCCTTTAAAAAAAAAAAGCAGCTCATAATACCACTCAGGGTTGTTAAAAAGTTCAAATTAAAATAACCTGAAAGGAATTCTTAAAACATAAAGCTCTAGACAGATAAGTCCTGATCAATATTTATTGTTCCACAGCAAACTCTAGCACCTGTTTTCCCCATCCCAAGCCCTTTCCTGAGAAACAAGGAAGAGAATTTTAATTTTACATTGCTTATACCCAACTCTGGATATAAGAAGCAATCAGCCTCCCTCTTCCTCTTCACCTCTTAATTGGATAACATACTTCTTTCTGTACAGAGAGCTGATGAACCCAAATGCTGTTAAACGCCAGGAAGCAGTCATCTCTTTGGTAAGGCAGGCTCTGCTTTTCTGAGCCATTTTCTATATATACTGATGGCAGGGGTAGCAGGCAATTGAGCAGTCACCCAGGGGAAGAAAAGGCTGTACTGAAACAAAGTCTGAGTAGGTTGTTTACTATAGAATTCTAGCCCTATCAAGAATTCAATATGGGGGCTGGGGATATAGCCTAGTGGCAAGAGTGCCTGCCTTGGATACACGAGGCCCTAGGTTCGATTCCCCAGCACCACATATACAGAAAACGGCCAGAAGCGGCGCTGTGGCTCAAGTGGCAGAGTGCTAGCCTTGAGCGGGAAGAAGCCAGGGACAGTGCTCAGGCCCTGAGTCCAAGGCCCAGGACTGGCCAAAAAAAAAAAAAAAAGAATTCAATATGACCCTTTCTTTGGGATTCAGGGCAAGTGGGCTAGAGGACAGAAGATGGGATCAAAGATGCTACTAAATGTTTTAGAATGTCTTGACTTTTCTTGGTAAATAATGGAAACTAGAACTCCAAGTGACAAGGGCTTGAAATGGGAAGGATGGTGGGGTGTCTCCCCAAGGCTGGTTACTTAGGCAGGCTCATTTTGCCTCTGTCAGGGTGTCCTTGGGGTACGCGGCCCACAAGTGTTTCACTTGCTCCTGGATATGCTAGATGTAGAAAGGAACCAGGCTGTGAAGAAAAGTGTAAGACCTTCCTCTATCCTACCCCTTCTCCAAAGCTTTCCTAGTCATCTCATTGGTTCCTTATCAGGAAACAGGAGACACTGTGCCTTGGCATCTCATTCCTTGAGGCTATAGTGGCATGTAGCTAGAGCTTCCCTTCCCTGAGTCACACTCCCCTGGACCCCTACCCCCAACCCCTCCATCTCCTCCTTGCCTAAGCCCAAACTGAACCAGCCCTGGACCTTTGTTTCAACACAGCTACAAGAAACATTACTCCTTTGGGCCTCCATGAATCCCTGGATCCAAAGTAAGCTGCGGAACAAAGTTTTCTTTGTCTCTGCAATATCTGAGACTAGCAAGGTGAAAGAGCCTACACGGTTCCGTAAAGAGCCTGACAAATTAGAAGAGTTAAACATCCAAGACTTTCGACTTGCAAAGCTGAACCCGTTGTTTATTTCCCAATTCTGCAACAAGGAAGGAAAAAGGAAAAAGTTGCCTGCTTTCCCACCCTGTTTCTCTAAACCACAAAAACAAAGGTCACAGACCAAGGGACCTTGGCAGTCCATAACCAGAAAACAGATCCAGGACCACAAATGGTGAGGTCTACTGTCTCCTTCAGGATGATCATTAAACACTCCCATGAGAAAATCACCCAGGTTTCTCTGTCACAAATAAATGAGTATCATTATACCACCACAGGTCTGCTGTTCTCTCCTTGCTCCTGGTGGGTGTTCTATGTAGTCATATATCCTTCCACTAGAGGAAAGAGCCAAGGCTTCTCTATACAGCCACCTTGCCTCCCAATCAAATCCTTGTCTGGGTTTAGAATTTGATGATGAAGCTAGACTGAACCTCTTTAAGGCCAAGCCTAGAGAAAAAACAGTAAGAAAATGCTAGGAAGTTTATTGGGCAACCTTCATTTCCTCTAACATGCTTACCCACCACCCACACACTTACCTCTCTAAGATGACTATGAGAGATTAAAGCTTTTTTTTATTATTATGTTGAGATAGAACCTCAACTACTAAGTCCATGCTGACCTCAAGCTCATAAGCCACCTTCACCAGCTTCCTGAGGGCTAGGATTCTACCAAAACATTTTCAAATATAAATTTCAAAAACTGAAAGTAACTGCCCGTCTGTCTGTATATTCCTGCATAGCTGCTACCTTCTCTCATACCACCCCACCTCTATCACCCTTCATAATTAAGGTTCTTGAGCTAGGTATGGTGGAACATGCCTGTAATCACAGCTTCTCCAGACTTAAGCAGGAAAACATCAAGTTAGAGACCAGTGTGGGCAACTTAGTAAGACCCTTTTGTTTTTTTTTGGTGGTCTAGAGTCTGAAGGCAAGGCTTCCTGCTTGCTAAGTAAGCACTAAGATGTTTCCAACAAGACTCCATCTCAAAGTTAAAATAAAAATAATTTTTTAAAAACTTGCCTAGCATGTGCTTGCCTAGCATGTGCAAGAGACTAGGTTCAATCCCTAGGAATGTCCTTAAAAAAAATCTTAGTTTTCGCTAAGAACCAACAGCCCCCTCAACAAGTGGGCTAAAGACTTAAAAAGAGACTTCTCTGATATGGAAATGAGAATGGCCAAGAGACATATGAAAAAGTGTTCTACATCACTGGCCATAAAAGAAATGCAAATCAAAACATTGAGATTCCACCTCACCCCAGTAAGAATGTCCTTTATCAAGAAAAACTAACAATAATAAATGTTGGAGGGGATGTGGCCAAAAGGGAACCCTACTTCATTGTTGGTGGGAATGTAAACTGGTTCAGCCTGGTTCAGCCACTCTGACAAGCGGTATGGAGATTCCTCAGAAGGCTAAACATAGAGCTCCCCTATGACCCATCAGCCCCACTTTTGGGCATTTACCCAAAGACCACAAACAAGAACACACTAAAGCCACCAGCACAACAATGTTCATCGCAGCACAATTTGTCATAGCTAAAATATGGAACCAACCCAAATGCCCTTCAGTAGATGAATGGATCAAAAAAATGTGGTACATATACACAATTGAATTTTATGCCTCTATCAGAAAGAATGGCATTGCCCCATTTGTAAGGAAATGGAAGGACTTGGAAAAAATTATACTAAGTGAGCCAGAACCAAAGAAACATGGACTCTATGGTCTCCCTCATAGGGAATAATTAGCACAGGTTTAGGCTAGTCACACCAGAGGATCACAAGAGCCTAATAGCCATGCCCTTATTTGTTTTGTTTTTGTTTTGCCAGTCCAAGGGCTTGGACTCAAGGCCTGAGCCCTGAGCACTGTCCCTGGCTTCTTTTTGCTCAAGGCTAGCACTCTACCACTTGAGCCATAGCGCCACCTGTGGCCGTTTTCTGTATATGTGGTGCTGGGGAATTGAACCCAGGGCTTCATGTATATGCAGCAAGCACTCTTGCCACTAGGCCATATTCCCAGCCCCAAATAGCAGCATTTCTTTTTTTTTTTTTTGGCCAGTCCTGGGCCGTGAACTCAGAGCCTGAGCACTGTCCCTGGCTTTCTTTTTTGCTCAAGGCTAGCACTCTGCCACTTGAGCCACAGCGCCACTTCTGGCCATTTTCTGTATATGTGGGGCTGAGGAATCGAACCCAGGGCCTCATGTATACGAGGCAAGCACTCTTGCCACTAGGCCATATTCCCAGCCCCAAAGCAATGCCCTTATGAATGCATAAGATAATGCTAAGTGAAATGAACTCCATATTATGGAAACGACTGTCATATCACTGTTGTAATTACTTTCAACATGTCATGTGCATTACATTTAAAGCCCTAGGCGAATTTTCTTGGGCATAGGCCACGTGGATACTGCATATGTTCTTGATACACTGTGTATTGTATATATGTCTACCTGACCTAGGGAAGGGAAAGAAAAACAGGGTGTAAGATATCACAAGAAATGTACACACTGCCCTACTATGTAACTGTACCCTTTTTGCACAACACCTTGTCAAAAAATTTGTTCAATTAATAAATTTTTAAAAAAACATGTCACGTGAAGCCGTAGCTTCTATTGTTGATGATACTCTTGTATCCCCTTCCTGTGGTTGTACCCGCACTATCACTGTATCTTATCTGAGTACACTGGAAACTGTATATACTGGTATTAGAACTAGGAAAGTGAAAGGTAATATCAACACCGAGAGACAAAGGATAAAAAGACAAATGACTCCAAAAGCAATACTTGCAAAATTATTTGGTATAAACCAACTGAACATCTCATGGTGGGGGGAGGGGAGGGAAAAGGAGAGGGGAGAGGAGGGAATGAGGGAGGTACTAAACAGTGTAAGAAATGTACCCAAGGCCTAACGTATGAAACTGTAACCTCTCTGTACATCACTTTGACAATAAGGAAAAAAAAAGAGACACAATGACAAAGGCACAACACCTGTGTGCCTCAGATCAGATAAAAAAAAAATTACCAAAATGAACTCCAGGAAATGGAAGCAAGAGTTGTTTTGTTCTTTGTGGCTATTTTTGTTTTCATCTTGTTAGTTTATTTATCTGTCTTTGGGTGGATAAAGGGAGGCACAGAAATGGTGGGACAAAGGGTGGACAAGTACAGTAGTGGTGCTTACTGTACACTGTGGAAAATGAACCATACAACTCATGGCGGGGGGGGGATGGGAGGGAAAAACTGGGAGAGGAGTGACATTGTTCAAAAAGAATTATACTTTTTACCTAACTTATGTAACAAGAACCCTACTGTTTATCACCTTTATAATAATTTTTTTTAAAAAATCTTAGTTTTTCCACATTAATTTTCTCCATTTATACAATTTTGATTACTGATTATCCCATTTTAGTTTGGGTACTGAATTCAATTCTATTAAAACAATGGTATTCAACAAGGAGCAAGTCTGCCCCCTAGTGTCTTGGGCTATCACAATTTTAGTGCAGTGTACAAGGCCTACTACCTACTAGCTAGGATCCAGTAAGAAAAGGTCAAGGATGCTGCTAAGCCTCCCAC
This sequence comes from Perognathus longimembris pacificus, assembly GCF_023159225.1. Classification (NCBI taxonomy): domain Eukaryota; kingdom Metazoa; phylum Chordata; class Mammalia; order Rodentia; family Heteromyidae; genus Perognathus; species Perognathus longimembris. The sequence continues at coordinate 24,269,871 of NC_063177.1, read as the reverse complement.
AATGCACCAAGCAATATTGCGAGTGAAATAATTGTTCAACACAAAATGTCAATAGCTCCAAATCCTATGCTAAAATTAACAATTCACAATTTCCATATTGCTAAGATGTTAATGCTTTCAGTCCTGTGACATGGCCTGGCTTGAACATTTGGCATCATTAGCTTCTTTAAAAAAAAAAAAAAAAGCCAGGTGCTAGTGACTCACAGCTATAAGCCTAACTACTCAGGAAGCTAAGATCTGAGAATTGAGGTTCAAACCCTTGCTTACAATGCTGAGGATGAATGAGAGAGAAATCAAGGGTAAGTCTTCAATTTTAATTGTATCCAACCTATGTGTATATTGAAGATATTTACTGAGATTAGGAAGACAAAGAAAAAAGATCTGCAAGGAAAGATCAGAAGTCCTATTCAATACATATTTAAGTTTTAAGCAACTATTTTTACAACCAAGTAGAAAGCTTTAAGTAACTAGAAGAGAAAAAATTTAAGAAGAAATCAGAACTGCAAACACATTTGGTAGTCGGCATAGTATTGGATGGTACGTAAAGACACAGCCTAAATGAACTTGCCCCAAAGGAGTATAAAGGAATTTAGAGCAAGTCTTAAGAAATTTCCAACAGAGATCAAGAATTTGTCATATGAGATACACAAGTCAATGAGGCAAAGATAGGAGTGTGATTTGAGTCTAACTTTCTACTTCACAAATGCCCTAAACTCAACATATCCCAAATGGAATTCATTCTCATCTTGCCCATAATACTGTTCCATCAGTTTTCTCCCCAGGCCAGAAACCTGACTATTCTTCACCATTATGACATTCAACTGAATCTTGTCAAATTGCTCACGATTTTCATATCTACTTATCTCTTCAGTACCATCTCAGCTCAGGCCAAGAGTAATCTCTCATCTAGCTTACCATTCTGTCTCCAGTTCTGCCTTTTCCTAAAGCAGCATCACTTCAGTTGTTGCCACTCATATAAGATCATGTCACTCTTATTTAAAATCTAATGTCATTTCAAGGTAGGTGAAAAATGTAATTCAAGGGCTCTCTCTCCAGTCTGCTCTCTTCCATTCCACCTTTGAATTCTTCCCTTCAGTCACACTGGAATATATACAACTCTCAAAGTACAGAACCTGCTCCCTATTCTCTATTAATTCAGATTTCCTCCTCTTATGGTTAAAGTGTCCTATAATCAGCCTCCAAGGAATCTTGGGCTATTTCATTTTCCTTCTAAATGCTGAAGCATGAACCCAGAGCCTCCAAGCACTTGAGCCAAGGCTCTAAGACCTTGTACTTAGGCTTATCAACCTGCTATTTACTTAAGCAGCAATGTATCCATCATGTGATCCAGTGTCATCAATAGGAAAGGAGAGCTACCTCTCCAATGAATAGCAAATAACATGTATAACATGTATATTGGTAGCTTAACCCTGGCTTATAGAATTTTACTCTTCCCCTTAGAATTTCATATGCCCAACATCTAGAACGTTGCCCTTAAATGGTTCTTAACTGCAAAACAGTACTAAACTAACTTTATCAAAAATCACCTGGTGATGGGCTGGGGATATGGCCTAGTGGCAAGAGTGCTTGCCTCGTATACATGAGGCCTTGGGTTCAATTCCCCAGCACCACATATACAGAAAATGGCCAGAAGTGGCGCTGTGGCTCAAGTGGCAGAGTGCTAGCCTTGAGCAAAAAGAAGCCAGGGACAGTGCTCAGGCCCTGAGTCCAAGCCCCAGGACTGGCCAAAAATAAATAAATAAAAATCACCTGGTGAGCTGGATCTAAATAAATATTCTCAGTGTACTGCTGCTTCCCACAGCTTCAGTTCTGATGTAGCAGACCTAGGGTGAGGCCAGATTACCAACAAATCCGCATTAAGCCATTTTGGGGAACTACTAAAGACAACAGGAACTACATAAATATTGTTGAAAGTAACATTTTAACTTAAACAGAACTAATTTTCTTCAGGGTTAGACTATGCCTAAAAACTGTGATGGAATGATACAGTAAAGTCCACAAAAAACAAGCAGCTTTTATTGCAATATTACAAAACATTTTCCATTTTGGCAATATTTTACAACGCACTTAGCTTCAAAGGTTGGGAAGGAAAAGGTTGGAAACTAAAAAGGGAAATTTCAACGGACATTCCTAAAAGAAAAACAGTCCCAGCCCCCCCCGACCCAGTAAGAATCCAAATGTCATTTAATTTCACTACTCAAGAGGCCACGAGGAAAGCAGCAGGCCAAACTCTGGCGATTTCACTATGAATCATGTCGGAGACAAATTCAGTAACAGTCATCAGTATGGTCGGTTGCGCTGATCGTTTCTGTAGTCATTCCTAGAAATTAAAAATAAAAGAAACTAAATTTTCTACAAAAAGACCAGACACTTCTTTTCAGAGTGCTGGTGACTACTATCAGCTAGACAATTCCTATAAGGCTGGCAGCATACATTATTTATTTCTATATTCCTAGAAGGAATTTATAAATGTCTAAGCTGGACAACAGTAGCTCAAGCCTACAATCCCAGATACTTCGGAGGCTGAGATCAGAGAATCACCATTTGAAGGCAGCCTGGGCAGAAAAGTCCATGAGATTTAAATCAGTTAAAAACCAGAGGTGCAGCGCAGCTGTAGCTCAAGTGGTAGAGCATCAACTGTGAACAATAAAACTTGGGGACAGCATGCATCTAGACTCTGAGTTCAAGCTCAGAACTGGAATGAATGAATGAATATCTAACTCATCACCTTTAATACAAATTCCTTGAAGAAGCTCTGCTAATAACAACTAGAACTACCAAATACTTATATTTCAGATCAAGCTGTGCCAGTTGCAGTCTCCAGACAGAATAGCATAGTAAGCACAGTAATACTAAGTATAAGCAATATTAAGCAAACCCTATTCATTTCATGTATGAATTCTGACTCGCTGCCACTTAAAAGTTACTGAATGTCTCTAATTCTAAAATGGAAACTGCATCTCTAACCTCAAGGGATCAATAAGTGTAGTATTAAATATATATAAGTATCTGGCATATAGTGACAAGTGTCATTAATTAGGCTACAAATAACTGCTAATAGCTAACATTATAAAATTATTATAGAAAACATTATAAAATATATTCTCTGGGTCAGTTACTGTTATAGTTTAATACAACTCTACAAAGGAGTCATAATTAGCTGCATTATACAGACGAAACTACTTGTGCTCCAAAGAGCTAAACTACTTGTCTAAGTTCAATTGCTATAAAGTGGTGGAAGTAGAACCCAATCTGTCTCTCACCTCTACACTCTTAACCAAATACATTGGTTTTCATTGCCATATACAGCCTCTGGCATATGAATCCTTAGGTATTGCAAGTACAGTAGTATTTTACCTATGGGTTCTTTGATTTGGGGGCCAGAGGTGCCAGTACTGGAGCTTGAACTCAGGGCTGGGTGCTGTCCATGTATTTTTTGCACAATTTTTTGTAACTTTAAAATTTATATGCTTAGCCTACCCCTTCCCATCAGTGGTTTTCACCTGGAACAGGTACTATCAGACTATAGAGAAACAATTGCAGGATGGCTCACAAGATTTCAAAATCTTCTCTCAGACTGATATTAAATATCCAAATATCATTAGGTATAAATTCTCTCAATCCCAATTATCCTTAGCTATGAAAAAAATGCTCTCAGATAAATATAAAGATTTATGAGTTTCCAAACCCAACTTTAAAAACTGGTAAGAAATGAACTACATGGATTTTCTTCATCCTGAAATCTACCAGTAGGGAGTTCAAGTTATAAAAGGTTGTATGTAAAAAATAAAACATGACAAAGCAGCTTAAACTATAAAATCTAAGAGCAGTAAGGTAAAGGATTCACAGACACATTCATATACTCACCTTCCTCCCATTTTGCCTCCGTAGCCACCTCGGTCTCCTCCATAGCCACCTCGGTCTCCTCCATAGCCACCACCTCGGTCTCCTCCATAGCCTCCACTTCGGTCTCCTCCATAGCCTCCTCCTCCACCACCACCACCCCGGTCTCCTCCATAGCCCCCTCGACTTCGGTCTCCTCCGTAGCCTCCTCGGTCTCCTCCATAACCTCCTCTGTCTCCACCATATCCGCCACCTCGGTCTCCACCATAGCCTCCTCGGTCTCCTCCATAGCCACCGCCTCGGTCTCCACCATAGCCTCCTCCTCGGTCTCCACCATAGCCTCCTCCTCGGTCTCCACCGTAGCCACCTCCTCTGTCCCCACCATAGCCACCCCCACTTCTGTCTCCACCATAACCACCTCCACTTCTATCTGCACCATAGCCACCACTTCTGTCTCCACTGTAGCCACCTCGTTCTCCACCTCTTCCCCCACGACCTCTGTAGCCCCTTTCTCCACCGTAGCCTCTCCCCCGGAAATCTGCAAGGTAGAAATGCAAATCAATGAAGCAAGCAGAATAATGTAAAATAAGCACCATATTGTTGCTACTAAAGTGGCTGACCTACCTCCTCCTGAGGGACGAGAATCTTCTGGTCTAGGCTCATTACATTGATTGCAAGAATTTCTTCGAGCAAAATTCATATTTCCACATGACCTGAGAAGGAAAAAAAAATGCTCCTGGTTTCACTAGATCCAGAATCCTTTCATGAACCCTCTAACTCCAACCCCAAGTTCTATTTCCGCAAAATAAATGAGATACTTACGGATTAGGACAAACCCAATCTCCATTTTTAGGGTCTCCACCTCTTCCCTGAAAGCCTCCACGACCTCTATATCCCCCACGGCCTGGTGAGAAGAAGCAGTAGACATTACAACATTAGGGGAAGAGCTGAAATAAAAGTGCTCTACTTCCATTTCTACCTACACCACAGCCACCACTACCACATCTTCCCACAATGACCACCCCATAACCCTCTCAAAATTAACAGGAGGACTTTGAATTCTTCTTTCTACAATACCCTACTAAGTTTTGAGAACCTCAGTGATAAAGGATAAGTAATAAGACAAATTACAAATGTGAGGAAATTAACCTAATAGAAATAAGGATGCTCTAGCAAGGGGTTTAAATTTAGTAAGATAAAAACTGAGACATGGTGGCTTATGTTTATAATCTCAGCACTCAGGCAGCTGAGGCAGGAGGATGATGAGTTCCTGAGACATGGTGGCTTATGTTTATAATCTCAGCACTCAGGCAGCTGAGGCAGGAGGATGATGAGTTCCTGAGACCAGCCTTGCCTATATAATGAACTATTATAAAAAAAAAAATTTTTTAAGGGCTGGGAACGTGGCTTAGTGGTAGAGTGCTTGCCTAACATGTATGAAGCCCTGGGTTCCATTCCTCAGTACCACATATACAGAAAAGGCTGGAAGTGGTGCTGTAGCTCAAGTGGTATAGTGCTACCACCCTTGAGCAAAAGCAGCTTAGGGAAAGTGCCTAAGCCCTGAGTTCAAGCCCAAAACTGGCAAAAAAAAAAAAAAATTAAATCAGAAAAACTACCTACCTAGCTATCAATTAAATAATTACTCCTGATTTCCAGGCAAACAAGCTGCTATATTGCTTTCCTTTCTATAACTTTTTCCTACTACTTTTTTAGGTATGATACTCTAGTTGAGACTATTTTCATTTTAAGATTCAAGGGGAATGGAATATGAACTCAAGTTCAAACCCATGTACAGAGCCTGTGAACAGCCATTTTCTTTCTTTTTTTTTGGTACTAAGAACTGATGCAAGTAATAGAAGTATATTACCTCGCCGTCCACCTCCGCTTCCACCACCTCTCATAAATTCAGGTCTTCTGGTGGCAAATGACACTTTAATGACGTTGCCATGGAATTCTTTTCCTAAGAAAAAAGAGTATCTTTGAATAAATTTCTATACTACTCTCTAACTCCCAACAACTGACTCTTGAAAATTTTTAGTTTTAAGAACTGACATATCCTCAAATTCAAACACACTAGTGTTGAAGCAGTCAGAGTAATAGTGCTAACGCATGACAAACCACCAGTTACTAGGACAGTCATTTCTTACTAAGATTAAAAAAAAACAAAAACCCGATATTTGATCACTATACACTTAGTGTCAAGTATAGAACAGTAAGGTATGCTTTTTGTTTCATTTGCTTTCAAAAGGGAATGAGCATGTGTCCATGTGCATGCACATATACCTATGTACTCACTCATGTTTGTATAAGCACAGCTTATCTTTTACAACAGGAAAAAAGATCACAGGGTAGGGAAAGGTGTTGTAAAGTGAAAAAGAAATTAATCTTTTATCAGATACCTTTAGTACCATTTAAATTTTTTTGTCATGTGTATTATCTTTAAAAATGTAATATGCATATATATATAATTACTTAAAAGATAAGCACCTATACATATATCCTACTGTCCTAGAATCTTAGGGAATTAATCTTATATTAAACAAATAATAGAGTATAAGCAAAGGTACCTAAGAATCTATATAATGATGGTAAATCCAGGTACCTGTTCCTGACTAATGGTCTAATCACTGAAGCTCGCAAGCTCCCACAATCCCAGGTCATATATAACAAATACTTTGACATAGGGATTCTATAACTTGTAATAAGGGATAATTAAAAATAAAAAATCAATACATAGTTGAGGACAGACAGAGACTCATAATTTTATCTCTGAAGTAAAGGAGCTGGTGGTTCACACCTGTAATCCTAGCTACTCAGGAGACTGAGACCTGAGGATCACGGTTCAAAGCCAGACCAGGTCAAAGACTATCTCCAATTAATCACCAAAATAGCCAGAAGTACAACTATTGCTCAAGTGGTAGAGCGACAGTTTTGAGCAAAAATGCTCAAGGACAGCAACCCATGCCCCAAGTTCAAGCCCCAGGAATGGCATACACACAAAAATAACGATTATGTTTTGAAGACACCAGCATCTTTTTTTTTTAATCGAGAAAGTTAAATATTCATCATCCAGGTAGTGGGAAAACAATTTAAGGTCATTTAAAAATCACACAATCATACCGCTAGGACAATATATATCACAGCCCTGACACTGAAAACAGGCTATAATTTCAAGAAGTAAGTTGGTTAAAAACAAAACATGGGGGCTGGGAATATGGCCTAGTGGCAAGAGTGCTTGCCTTATATACATGAAGCCCTAGGTTCGATTCCTCAGCACCACATATATAGAAAATGGCCAGAAGTGGCGCTGTGGCTCAAGTGGCAGAGTGCTAGCCTTGAACAAAAAGAAGCCAGGGACAGTGCTCAGGCCCTGACTTCAAGCCCAGGACTGGCAAAAAACAAACAAAAAAAAAACCATGGTCCCTACTCAAAAGATAAGGTGCCATGCTATGCTAAGGGCAGGAACACCACATGTGGTAAAAACTCCAGGCAAAGTGGTATTTGGTAATGAGTTCATGACTATGTTCTTTGCTTTAAGGGAGTCACGGCTTTTCTCAGATAAAGTTGCTTAATTTTTTATCTTCCTGTGCCCAGGAGCCTCAATTAGGCTCTATCGATTCAGGGGCTAAGTAAATAATGCTGGGCTTAGGCTTTTATTCCATTCTGTTCTACAAAACCCAGGGCTTCTGAAGTCCAGTATTTTACAAAAATTCTCTCAACCAGACAACAGTTCCTATTTTAGTGTTTATTACCGAATACCATATTTATGTATCCCTTTTCCCTGCAATGGGAAGTATCACTGCGAAGACCACCATCCTATCCTTCTGCTATAAAAAGCCTCAGAGATTATAAGCTAGTAGAGGAAGCTCTGCTTTCTACCCTCAAGTGTGACAATGGCATAATAATCTTGTTAATTAAGTGGAAAGGGCCTTACATATCTGTCATTCCAGCATGGTTAAGGATTTTTGAGACAGTGAAGCCTACCTGCCTAATTTTAAGTCTTGACTTTGTCATTCATTCACTCTGTGATCTTAGAAACTACATAGCCTCAGGCAGGAAGTGTAGCTCAGTGTAGAGCACTTGCCTAGCAATCACAAAGAAACTGACTTGGGGGACTGGGGATATGGCTTAGTGGCAAGAGTGCTTGCCTCCTACACATGAAGCTCTCGGTTCGATTCCCCAGCACCATATATATGGAAAGCGGCCAGAAGGGGCGCTGTGGCTCAGGTGGCAGAGTGCTAGCCTTGAGCAGGAAGAAGCCAGGGGCAGTGCTCAGGCCCTGAGTCCAAGGCCCAGGACTGGCAAAAACAAAAAAAGAAACTGATTTGGCTTCTCTATGCCTCTGCTCATTTATAAAATGTCTCACAAGATTACTATGAGGACAGAGTTAATACATCTATCTATACCTCTTATAACTGTGTCTAGCTCATAAACCTTGGCTAACATGCAGTACCTGTTAGTTATTATTTTGTACACTAAAAGTGTACAAAAATGAATGTGTAATAACAAGGAGAATTAGAAATGTTAAATAAAAAAACAGGAATATAACTGGATATGACACGCACACACGCAAGTCTATAATCCCAACACTCAGGAAGCTGAAGCAGAAGGTCTAAAGAGTTCCAGACAGCCTTGAGTTACACAGTAACTATACCTGTCTCAAAAGAAAATTGAAAATTCTTAGAACTACTCTCATAGTCAACCAAATCAACTCTGTATATCTCTATCAGTGTTAGGCCTCATGTGCAAGGTGGGATATAAGAAATATTCTAGACAAAAAAGATAGCATCTATCGCATTACTAAAGGTACACAAAAACTCTAGCCTATATTTTAAGTATCTGATAAAGTAAGCATAAACTGAACCACTATCTTACAGAATACTTTTCCAATACTATATGAATGAGACGTACCATCAAACCAGTCAATGGCTGCCTTAGCTGAAGGGGGGTCATCAAATGATACTGTTGCTTCTCCTTTTGGCTTTCCTGTGTCTTTGTCTGTGTAAAGATTTATCATTGGTTTTCCAGTCTTCTTATTTGTCTAAAGAAAAAACAAATTGGTATTAGTACTCCATGTTTCGATTCCCAGTCAGAGTACAAAAAAAAAAAGAAAAGCCATGTGCCATTGTCATATAAAGATTATTTTTAAGGCATTTACACATCCACACTACAATATTATGATACCCCAAGCACTTCATTATGGTGCCTGACCCAGATGATATGGAAAAAGATCTTTGGCTTTTATCACTGAGCTAATAACTTCCATAAGGATTTCATTTTATGTACTATTTTGCTGCATTAACTGTCCTCCTTTAGGTTTTCATTCTCAGGATGCAAAGTCATGAGAAGATAGGGGAGTTGATGACACTGATACTGTAGTTTATGAGTAGGTACAGAAAGGGAAATGCATGTATAATGAACTCAAAATTGAAATTTTTACAGCATAATAAACTGGTTTTATATTTTTTTCTTATACATTCACTTTACAGTAATGTCACTTTCTCTTCCCTTTCTTAAAAAAAAGTTATCAAAAATGAGTATCAGGGAGCTGAAACATGTTTTGTCAGGGGTTGGGGGACAGACAAATGAAGAGAGAAAAGGTGGACTAATAGCCATACTACTTGATGTACATTTATGAAAATGGAACTACATTAACTTGAAGTTATGAGTGGGTTGGAAAAGGATAGAGGAGAATAATGGTAGGGGTGACAGTGACCAAGAAACACTGATCTTATAAACTGATGAGTTGAAACCCCTTTGTACGACTATTTAAAGGTAAGTTTTAAAAAATTAAGTTTCTGGGGCTAGGGATATGGCCTAGTGGCAAGAGTGCTTGCCTCGTATACATGAGGCCCTGGGTTCAATTCCCCAGCACCACATATACAGAAAATGGCCAGAAGTGGCGCTATGGCTCAAGTGGCAGAGTGCTAGCCTTGAGCAAAAAGAAGCCAGGGACAGTGCTCAGGCCTTGAGTCCAAGCCCCAGGACTGGCCAAAAAAAAAAATTAAGTTTCTGGGGAGAAAATAATTACCTATAGGTTTGGACATGCTACATTAACTAAAATCCAAGCTATAAAAATGTTATTAGACTGACTGGAGATGTACCTAAGCACTTGCTTAGCCTATGTGAGGCCATAGGTTTAGTCTCCAATCTACAAAGCCAATTTTGGTGTCACTAGATCATGCCTATAATCCTAAGCATACAAAATTCCAATTAGCCAGTGAAAAACAGTACAAGTATGGTTCAAGTGATAAGAGCACTAGCTGTGAGAAGAAAAAGCAAAGGAAAGAGTAAGAGGGGGGAAAAAAGTTGATTTTTTTTTAAAAACTATTTTTTGTCTTTTTTTTCTTGGTACTAGGAATCGAACCCAGAACTTTGCATTTGCTAGGCAAGTACTCTGCCACTGAAATACATCCCAGCCCAAAAATTTGATATACATTTCATGTATAAATAGAAATAGACCAATTCCTTTGACACTACTTTAAAACACTGCAGGCTTTCGAGTTAAAGGATTAAAAATTCATAGAAACAAAGTATGTACCCTCAAGTGAAGAATAAACAATCACAAAATAATACATTAGACATTGCACTAATATGCAATACACATTAAATGCCAGAAAATGTTAATAACTTGAGCTTGCATATATGAGCATTTCAGAATCTATAAAATGTTTATTTTCATGATCTCCTCTTGTTCTCACAATTTCTGGAGTATATCAGAGACTATTTGTAGAACCCTGGGATTGAAGCTAAAACACAAGCAAGGAATAAATCTGCCTCTATTTAGCAAAGATATATGCACATGATGAGCATATACATCTGAGGACTTTAAGATAATCCTTAGTGAATACTCTACATAGGCCAGTTTTGTAATTCATATAATTAGAGTATCTTAAGAATTAGGAAATTTTCAACATATACCACTTTCTACTCACCTTGATAATTCCTATTTGCTTAAAGAATTCTCCTACTTGATCTGTAGACACGCCCTCACCAAGTCCTTGCACAAAGATTGTGTTATTATCTGAATTGTCAGATTCTGAATCTAAAGGAGAAAATATTATGGTTAATTTGATATATTCCTTGGTTCTACTACAACCTATTCAGTAATCTAGAACAATAACTTATTGTCTAGTAGTCAACCATCTCTAAGAACAAAACGAAAGAACATTGAACATAGGAAGAATCTTATATAAGCATGCGAAGTGTTCACATTAGTTGAAAGTAAATCACTTCTTGGTAAAGTGCATCAAGTCCACACTCTGTGACATACATACAGAATAATTAAGGGATATATTAAAAAAATCTCACTCTTCAGATTCAGGAACAGACTAAAACTCATGAAGAGAGAGTTAATTTAAATTAGGATTCCTTTTTCTGGAGAATTTTTTATGACCAGTCAGTTTTTGTAAGAGGCTCTCAAGTACAAAATTCCCCCCAAATCCAACACTGTGGATTTCCAAGCAAGCCAAGCAGAATGCTGGTTTCTCATTCATTGCAATAAGCCTTGTACATATGATAGGGTAGGAGCACCTGGTACACACACCTTACCTTACACGCACACTTTTGGATTAGTACAACAAAGTAAGAAAGATGTATAAAAATTCAGTCCATCAAGGGATAATTCAGAAATTGCCATCCATATAGAATACTTTGGCATCTTAATAAAAACAAAAGTTCTGATTTCAATATATATTAAAATTTTTGGCTCAAATAGATTTTTTAACCTCTAAATCATAACTATGTTCAAAAAGCTCCATGACTAAATCTATAGCCTTAAATTTCATTTAAAAATAAAAAGCCACATAAAATTAGTGACTTATTCCCAGAGTAAAACAATTCTTCCATGTTTGAACTCAAATTTCTGAGGCACTCCAAACAGATATCAATCCATTACAGAAGTTTTTGTTTTGTTTGCAGTAATGGGTTCTCAACTCAGGGCTTCATGCTTCAGGTGCTCCACAACTTGAGCCATACCTACTGGTTTATATTTTTTGCTTAAGATCTCACATTTCTGCCCTGGATTCAGACCAAGAAACTCCTACATATATGCCTCATGTGGCTCGGATACAGGTATAAATAACAATGCCTGGCTTGTTGGTAAAAATAGGAGCCTTGCTAATTTTTTGTAAAGGCTGGCCTCAAATCTTATCCTCCTGAGCTCTGGTGTCTCCTGTCATCATAGCCACATCATAGCTGTGCACCACCATATAATATAGGCACCACCACATAATATATATGACTATATAATATGGATATTTCTGAAATATGGCTTTCTACCTCTAATTTACCAGGGTTATCAATTATTTCATTAAATCTGATTGAAATAATAACTAATGCTTGTTAGTAGCCAAAATTAAGAAAAATGGAGGGCTGGGAATATGGCCTACTGGCAAGAGTGCTTGCCTCGTATACATGAAGCCCTAGGTTTTATTCCTCAGCACAACATAAATAGAAAATGGCCAGAGGACAATGCTCAGGCCCTGAGTTCAAGGCTCAGGACTGGAGAAAAAAAGAAAAACAAAAGAAAGAAAGAAAAGAAAAATAGAATATGGGACAGCATAATTCCCTAGCAAATTTTCCCATAAATTCTCCTTGAATTTTTTTCTCCTGGCATTTCTTTAGAAATGAAACTCCTCACTTCGGGTAGTACTATTAAATTAAATCTCTCCACTACTAATCCTTACTCACGCACACACTCCCCTTCAATAAACAGAAAATGAACATCTTCTTAACTGCAAAATTACAAACCATCATGAACCTTACCAGCATCTGGTCTGGGTCCATAATCCCTGTGACCTAAGGAAAAAGAAAAGGCTATTTTAAGACATTACCATATGAAGTATTTAAAAAGCAATACTGTAATAACCAAGGTATAAAAAGTCAATACTTCCAAAATCCTTGAACATCAATCATCACAAATTTACAGACTAATCTTTTTTACTAAAGGCTTAAGAAATTAAGATGAACGTCAACATTTCCTTAAACTTGTTTAAGATGGCACCACCACTTTATCATTATTGCTATTATCATTTTTCTTAAGCTCTGATTGTAAAAGCTGATTGGAAAACCCTAATAATTTTAAAACACCACGTCAGCTACCTTATAAAAGAAAAAACATTGTCAAATCTCAGTGAAGTTCTTATTCATTGGTCACCAGATTCTTTCATGCATATACACTGTGTAGAAACCCATTGGACTATTTGAGATCAACTTTGGTTTTTTAATATTTACTTTGATATGTGTGTAGACTATATATACTTTTATTTTATTAAAAAAAACCACACACCACACCAGCCTCAATAGAGTAAGAAAGGACATATACACTGCATCTGAGGGATATTGGTGGCTTTTAGATTTATATAGCATTTCCACTGAAACATTTTGGGATACTCAGCACTTACCACCAAAATTTTTGAAGCCACCGCGGTCACCACCACTGCAGAGGAAAAATTGAAGAAATGATTTCTTCCTTAAGTCTCTTATGTGCTGAGCCCTGGGCTCAATCTACACTTAACTGTCACAAGTAGAGTGCCTAGGAAAACAGTAGCACCACTAACTTTCCAGTAAATTCCATTTCAGATTCCAAAACGTTCCCATCTAAGTGTTTCCCAAGGGTTTATTTCCACAAGATGCTTTTTCAAGCTGCTATGTCAAACATATCTAATATATTCTTCTTTTTAAGTCCTTCCAACCCAAGACAAAAGGATACTAATCAAACTAATCAAATTAAAGCTGGAGGCACATCATGAAGAATACCAAATTAGAACAAGTATTCTTTCCAAAGGAGTATTTTTTTTTAATATGAGGAAAAGCAAAAAGACCAGAGGAATATAAAATAAAGTTAAGATTTTGATAATAGAATGGGAAAGGTAAAAAACTTGAGTACTAGGTTCTATTGTGGTAAACTGTGGGTTTTATGAGATGAATTTTTTTAAGTGACACACAAATACATATAAAAAAAAGTGAATTTGAACGAAAGTACTCTTAAAACTTCAAACCATTCAGAAATCTGGTAAAATGAGGACTAAGCATAACTTAAAAGCGACCTCCTCTGCAGCCACTATATGAGATCTCTTTGAATTATAGCTACTGAGGTTCATACTGTCAAATGGTCTGTACATATCTGTCACACACATTAAGAGACAGAATGCAAGGTACTACAGTGATGCCCGCAGGAAAATGACTTCATTTAGCAAATTTCTATTGCCAGGTAAGTCAATGGTCCTAGTGCAGTCATTTTTAGCTAAGATATCAAAAAGGTTCTCTCTAAAAGAACCATCAAATACATCTGTTTCTATTGAAATACTTAATCCTTAAGACACTTTTTATGTGCTAACATGGAAATAATGAACTTTTCAGATGACGATGTCTGATCTTCATGCTACCCCCCAAACTCAAGATTTTAATCCAAGTAAAGTAATGTCTCCTGATGCTTAAAAATATTTGCTTTAGTGATTAATCACCCAACGTTAAGTGGTTTTTCTGAGCTCTCCAGAGAAGGGGGAAACACTCTAAATAAATAAGCAAGCATTTCCCCCTTATAATAAATATAATCCAATATCCTTGATATAAAAGTATTTATCCTTGCAGCTGTTTTCCCTTTTTCAGATATAGCCATATGCATTTCAATTTGCTTTTAATTTTTTTATGGTCTGCAGGAAGCTTTTGTGGCAGAAGAATAGGCTATTTGAAGGCTAAGTAATTTTCATTATATTGGTAGCAGTCTTTAATGATCACTACATCAGTATATTACCCACTCAAACTTTCTCTATATTTCTAAGTGACAGCTCTTTAACAAAGGAAAATCAACAGAATTCTTGAGAACAAATTTCTGAAAATTTTACTATAAACCAAGATACCCCAGGTTTCTTTTAATGATTCTTAGAACTCCCAAAAATATTTAAAACTAACAATATTTAAAATATAATATGTAAATGTACCATCTTTACTGAGTAAAAATTTTAGCTTTGAAAGTAAAGCAAACAATAACTATAAATATGGAAATACCAACACATTAGAAAAAGAACAAGTTTCAAACCAAAAGACTCAATGATATATAGTCAATCATCACTAATAACTCTTGAAAATCTGGACATGTCAGTAACATTCTCCTGGGTTCTATTTCCTCCTCTGCAAAGTAAGCTTTTGTATCTTTACTAAAGAAAGAATAATCATGGGGCTGGGGATATGGCCTAGTGGCAAGAGTGCTTGCCTCGTATACATGAGGCCCTGGGTTCAATTCCCCAGCACCACATATACAGAAAATGGCCAGAAGTGGCGCTGTAGCCTTGAACAAAAAAAAAAAAAAAAAGAAGCCAGGGACAGTGCTCAGGCCCTGAGTCCAAACCCCAGGACTGGCAAAAAAAAAAGAAAGAATAATCATAAGCATAGCCTGAAAGCTTCTCAGAAAAGCAAGATACCAGACTCCATTGAGAACTACTGAAATAGAAGCTGCATGTTAATAGGATTCCTCCTGGGTTCTTATGAATCATTCTTGTAATCCTAACTCAGGAGGCTGATCTGAGGATCAAGATTTGAAGTCAGCCCAGGAAATAAAGTGCATGAGACTCTCATCTTCAATAAACTACTCAGAAAAAGCCAGACTTGGCACTGTGGTTCAAGTGGTATAGCATTAGCCTTGGGCAAAAGAAGCTCTGGCACAGAGGCCAGACCCCAATTCAAGCCCCTGAACTGGCAAAAATAGAAGATCTCTGGGTAATTTAATGCACATTCAAGTCTAAGTAGTGATCCAAAAGATCAATCGCATACCCAAATATTTCAATCTTCTCTCTCAGTAGAAAATTCTATATTGATCAGTTGCATTCCCTTATTAGGAAATTACATTAAATATAGTGAATAAACTTCAAATTAGTAATAAAAGAAGAGATGTGCTATATTTATAGATCTTTCAAACACAGTCAAGTTACAAGTCCTTTCTCTACATCTACTAAAGCCTCATTAGCAAAACAGGACATAAACATCTATGGGTCAAGACAAGACACAAATTGGTTTTTTACAATTCTAGCGAAAGTAGCAAACGGGCTGGGAATGTGGCTAAGCAGTAGAGTGCTTGCCTAGCATGCATAAAGCCCAGGGTTCGATTCCTCAGTACCACATAAACAGAAAAGGACAGAAGTGGTGTTATGGCTCAAGTGGTAGAGTGTTAGCCTTGAGCAAAAAGAAGCCAGGGACAGTGCTCAGGCCCTGAGTACAAGTCCCAGGACTGGCCAAAAAAAAAAAAAAAAAAAAAAGAAAGAAAGAAAAAGTAGCAAACATACACAAATAATTCTGAAGTAAGGACATTTTAAGGTAAAGTAGTAGATGTATTCAAGTGATATAATGTAAGCAATAGTCAATTTTATTGGTTCAGTACTTCCTGACTAAGAAAGCTAGATGCAAATTTTAAACTCATGGAGATGGTTTCTCCAAATACACAGAATACATTACAGTATTCTGAGTATTCGTTAAAAAAAAAAAAAGCAGAAGCAGAGTTAGAACTCAGAGCATTGCACTTGCTAGGCTGGCGCTCTACCTCTGTCATACCTCTAGCCATTTCCTCGATTAGTTGGGACTACATAGGCATGCATCACCTTGCCCACCTGCAAGAATCTTTATTCCTACAAAATTCAATACTTAGAAAAATGAACTTAGCTACAATGTGAAAACAAGCAATTCAAATATTCGTGCTGTACTTTGGGTTTTCATACTAGAAAATCATGAATTCAAATTTGGGGATATAAGGGAAATCTAACATTAATTCCAAATGTCAATGAGTCACTGTACTTTAATGTCCTTCTCAATAGTACCTATATGTATGTTTTATTTCCTTCCACATCATCTTATATGAGGTAAAAAGCCTTTATCAGCATTTATCAACATTTCAGGGGCTAGGAATATGGCTTAGTGGTAGAGTGCTTGCCTAGTACACATGAAGCCCTAGGTTCAATTCCTCAGTACCACATAAACAGAAAAATCCAAAAGTGGCACTGTAGCTCAAGTGGTAGAGTGCTAGCCTTGAGTAAAAGAAGCTCAGCGACAGTTCCTAGGCCTTGAGTTCAAGCCCCATAACTGGCAAAAACACAAAAACAAAAAGAAAGAAAAAAAAAAACAGTTCAAACCAAAATTACTGTTCTACAGCTGCACTGTCTAAAACAGTATCCATTAGCTACCTGCAACTGCTGAACACTTAAGATATAGCTACTCTAAAACCAGATGAACTCTAGATGTATAATTTTCTAAGATGTATACTCTCTATCACTAAGGTTTTGTATATTCCGTGACGTTACTTAAATGTAATGGGTTAAATGAAAACAATTACTAAAATTAATCTACCAGTATATTTCCATTATTTTCTCTCTTTTGTGGTTCTAGGGACTGAATCCAGAGAACAGTGCATGCTAGACAAGTGCTCTGACCCTCAGCTATACAACCACCCACCTTCTTCTCTTTACCCCTCTGCTGATTTTTTCTCTTGTGTGGTAGTTCTGGGATTTTAACTAAGGACTTTAGGTTTGATTGTCAGGTGCTCAACTACATAAGCCACACTTCCTGCCCTTTTTTGCTATGATTTTTGAAATAGGATCACATGTCTATACTTCAGCTAGCCTGAACTGTGATTCTGCTATTTCCATTGCTTGTATAGCAGATCCACACTGCCACACCAGACTTCTACTGGGTGAAATGGGATTTTGGCAAATTTTTTGCACAGGGTGGCCTTGAACCACAATCCTTCCATTCAGTTACCATTTCAAATGTCACTGCATTGAGCTACTGTTTGGATTTTTTTTAACATGACTAGTAGGATATTAAGACTCAGCCAGGCACTGGTGGCTCACCTCTAAATTTAGCTACTCAGGAGGCTGAGATCTGAGAGATCATGGTTTGAAGCCAGCCCCAGAAGGAAAAGTCCATGAGACACTTATCTCCAATTAACCATCCAGAAGCCAGAAGTGGAAGTGTGGCTTAAGTGGTACAACACCAGCCTTAAGCAAAAAGCTAAGGGGCAGACCTAGGCCCTCGAGTTTAAGCTCCAGTACCAGCATAAAAAATATATAAAAATTATATATAAGGCTCACATTTATGAGCTCTGTTTTGATACTGGGCAGTGCTATTCCAGATTCTCACCAAAACATACACTAAGATAAGAACCCAGAACCTTGAGCATGAAAGGCAGGCAATTACCACTGAGTTACATCCTCAGCCTAGTACACATATACTCTCTTAAAGGAACTAATCAAGCATTCTTGTAAAAGAGAGAAAATACTCAAAGTAATTTTGGACTTTACCTTGAGAGTCTGAAACATTCACTTAACTTGATAGCATACTAATAATGAAAAAAATTACCTTAAGAAATTTTGGCAATTATGTAAGGCAGTAAAATTAAAAAACAATTGGAGAATTTATAGTCGCAGCCTGTACTACATTAAGGTGTCAATGTGAATTACAGAACAAAAAAATACAATCTTCTTTCCTATAATTGCTTTCAAAAAAAAGGAGTAAGGTTTCCTGTTGTCCTTACAATCTTCCCCTATCTCTTCCATATTTGAAAAGCAGGTGGCTTCCTTTTGATCTGAATTCTTCCAACCAAGAAATCACAGAATTTAAGTCTAAAAAATCCTAACCTTTGGACTGGGGATATGGCCTAGTGGCAAGAGTGCTTGCCTCAAATACATGAGGCCCTGGGTTCGATTCCCCAGCACCACATATACAGAAAATAGCCAGAAGTGGCGCTGTGGCTCAAGTGGCAGAGTGCTATCCTTGAGCAAGAAGAAGCCAGGGACAGTGCTCAGGCCCTGAGTCCAAGCCCCAGGACTGGCCAAAAAAATAAAAAAATTTAAAAATCCTAACCTTTACCACACATCCAGCCCTCATCTGAAACTAAGCTCCTATTCCTTCAATTATAAACATAAATCCACTAAATAGCCCAAGATAATACTTTTATGCATCTAGTCTTCAAAGAGCCCCAAGATAGTATTTCCAACATATTAAGATGATTAGAAACAAAAATGGAAGTGTTGATGATAATTAGTGAAAAAATGGTATTTCTGGTATTCAAGTACAAAACCAATTATGAAAAAAATCTTAAATTAGGCATTTATATTCAAACTCAAAATACTTCACCTGAATATGCTAAATAGCACATCTTAAACAAGATGTTGTAACACATGAAAATTATATGAATTTTTAATTGTAGTATCCATAGTACTCATTGAGACAAAACCATGCTTACTTATTTACATATTATGGCTACTTTGGTACTCCAAGGACAAGTTTAAAAAGCTGAAACCATGTGGCCTTCCAAGTCTATGACATTTACTACCTGGCCTTCTACATAAGAAATTTCTCAGCCCAGTACAAAAAATAATTATCCAGACAGTTTTGAAACAGATCTTTTGTGAATATCCTTTTTACTGGGGTGGGGGAGGGGAGAAAGTAAAGAAGCAAGACTCCATACACATTTCTCTCAGTCTTATCCTCACTTAAACCAGATCAGCATTATCTTGACCAAATATGCACCAAGCTTCAACACATAATTTTTGTATAAAGAAGTTTCAACAGGTAAATAAAAAGGGTTGTTGGCAAAACTAGGGAATGAACTCAAAGGCATCACACTTTAACTAGACAGGTGCTCTGCTACTTGAGCCATATTCCTAGCCCCACAAAAATGATTTAGATTGTAAGATGTCAAATTACAAAACAAAGGCATTCAAAAGTCATGCAGATCTTTTTACACCAAAAACAATGTTTTTTTATTAAAGAAAATTAAGTAATAAGATTAGTGTTTTTTTTTGGGGGGGGGGGCGAAAAGGTCTGAAACTAAAACTTAATTTAGTACCTGAACTACAAACTATATTGAAATATATTGCCAAGGTTACTTTGGGTTTTTTCCCTCTATCAGGAAAATCATTTAAGATCCTTTCAATCCTCTGGTTGTAAAATGAGTCCATGCTCAAGTGAAAATGTATTTGTAGAAACTTTACTATCTGTTCCTTACTTAGACACTATCATAGTTGACTATATAATCTATTAAGTTATAATTATAAATTCCTTATGAAAACAAAATTAAATCTATGGTGTACAATGTAAAATGTACACCATTTCAAGGCAGCCAATTACCTGAAACACCTCTTCTGGAAAATTAAATAAACCTGACTTGGGAATTCTGTTTAAGGTAGAAAGCAAGCCTTTAATAATATAAAGAGGTTCCCCCACCCCCTCTCTCTTTTTTAGCTGGTCCTGGGGCTTGAACTCAGGGTCTGGAGGTTCTTCCCTGAGCTTTTGTGCTCAAGACCTACACTCTACCACTTGAGCCACAGCTCCAACTTTTGGCTTTTTTTTTTTTTTTTTAATGGTTATTGGAGAGTCTCAGACTTTTCCAGCACTGGCTGCTTCAAACTGAGTAGCTAGGATTATAAGCACAAACCACCAGTGCCTAACACTTATATTTTTTCTTATATTTGTAAATTGACTGCCATTTAAGACTTAAATCTCTACCTCTACCATATTTTATCAAATATGTTTACACTAGTGTTTGAATAATACCAAAGCAGATACACTAAAAATAGAGGTATATAAGAAAGTGAATCAAATTTCTGACTAACTTGTAGAGGTAAGTCTGTTCATACTGGTTTTATTTTGCAGGACACCTCAGGGACAGACATCTAGTCCCTAAGGAGCAAAAAATAAACTGCTACTGATTATATTATTAAGTATTAGTAACAGGCCACTGACAATTTCCATTTTCTAATGAACATAAATTATCTTTAAGCCTGTGTATTTCACAAACAAATTTGCAACCTACTTACCTGACCCAAGGACAGGTGCAAATTGCTATTTCATTCTTGTTTTTACGAGTTAAAATATATATTTTTGGAGATTTTAGAGTTAAAATATATTTTACAGATATATTTAAAAATAAGTTTAGGGCTGGGAATGTGGCTTAGTGGTAGAGTGCTTGCCTAGCATGCATAAAGCTCTGGGTTCAATTCCTCAGTACCACAGAAACAGAAAAGTCCAGAGGTGGCACTGTGGCTCAAGTGGTAAAGCGCTAGCCTTCAGCACAGAGAGGCTCAGGGACAGAGCCCAGGCCTTGAGTTCAAGCCCCAGGACCAACAAGAAAATAAACAAATAAATTTAAAACCACATGTCATAACTTACATTGTAAATCAACATATCACCTAATAATATTAGTAGTGGGAAAAAGCTAAATTAAAGTTATTCCTTTACCACAACTCTATCTAGATGAAATATAAATGTATATGTGGTGCTCCACTAATTATCTACTTGAAGGGGGACATAATATTATAACTGTATCAAATCTTCTTCTTATTTACAAATCCCATTTTTCTACTCTGCTATTGACTAGTAGATCCCTTGCCCAAGGAATTCAAAATTAAGGAGTAGCCTCTCTCTGCCTTCCAACATAGAACTGACTTAATTTTTTACAAATACATACAAAAATATTGATATCTCAGAGTCATCTTTTAAAGGAAGTCTAGATTCTCACGCTGGAAAAAGAAGTCCAGTGTTTAAACATAAGCATAGTAGGAGTGTTTAACATATACACCATATTTACTGGTGTCTAACATATACCATATAAAATATTAACATACCTCATTCTAAGAATTTGAGAGGTATCAGGATTGCAAATAAATTAATTTCTGCCCTTATTTCTACAACATAATCTCTTAAAAACCTCTAACTAAATTTGATACCAAAGTCAAATCAGCAAAGTAATAAAAAGAGCAACAAGAGAGAAATATAGGCATCTAAAATACTTACCTTGATCCTGTCATAGGACCTCTTCCATCCTTGTCATATCCCCCACGCCCTCTACCTCCTCCCTGTGACCCGCCATATCCTCTATTATCTTCTCCATACCTACTCACATCACGACGGTCATCTACAAAGAGAAAATATTACATACATAAATAACTATTGTCATTTTTCTTTGAGACATAGTCTCAACAGTCTTTGTCCCACAGGCAGGGACAACAAACTTCCAAATATTTGTTGGTATATGTCATCATGCCCAGCAAGAATTGTCATTTCTGACATGTTTCATACAAACAAAACCAATTGAGGGCAGGGGATGCAAGGTCTTCCTATGCAGTCCAAGCTGGCCTACAACTTACTACATAGCTCAGCCTAGCCTTAACTCTCAGTCTTCCTGTCTCAGTCTCTCAAGTGCTGGATTGAAAGCATGGGTTGTCACACCTGGCTATATAACATAATCTTAAATGCACTTACAGCCAGATACTATGTCTTTTGGACAAAAGCACATGTATACAGAACTCAAATCTAAGTCATCAAAACACAGAGAATATTTAAAAATTCTATCCGTAGCCTATTCTAGCAGAAAAATCAAGACAGGCAAAGTGGTGATGTGGTCTGAGTTAAAATACAACCTTTTTATTGACAAGTTTTGGGGCTCAGGCTTGTAATCCCTGATAAGCTACCTGAAAAGCTGAGACAGGAAGTCTACAAATCTGAAGCCCAGCCTAAGCAATTTAACGCTATCCTGTCTCAAAATAAACATAACACAAAAAAGGGCTGGGTGTGTAGTGCAGTGGTATAGTGCTTAACTAGCATTCACAAGGCTCTGGAGGACTGAAGGCATAGCCCAAGTGCAGGCTCAGGATTCAATCATCAATACTGAAAACAAAACAAAACCTTGTAAGAGTAACTTGAATAAAACACAACCCAAATCATGAAATGTATTAATTTCTTTACTTTTAAAACTATAAATCAAGCATAGTTAAGGCATATACTGAATTTCTAATTTATTCAGTCACTCAATTATTCAACAGAGCCAGGAACATAGCTTAGTTGCAGAGAGCTTCCCAACATGTGCAAGACCATGGGTTCAATCCCAGAACTGGAAAAAAAGAAAAGTCAAACGTTCATTGAGCACTTAACTATAAACTAAGTCCTAGCTAAGCACTGAGGTATAAAACCAAATAAAACAGTTCCTTTCCCCTTGAATCACTGATTTTCATGGTGTAGGCAGAATCTTAAATATCAATGGTATATATAAAACACTATAGGACAAGAGGAAGTAATGACTAATCTTTGTTAACAAAGTTAGAAAGGGATAATAAAGAATAATTTCCCCAAGTCAAGTACACTTCTATCACCAAAAAGTAGCAAAAATAACACTGCCAAATGATCAGAGTTCACTTGAAATAGCACAGGAAATATATGTAGTCAGCCATCAAAAAGTCATGTAAACATATGCAAGTTTCCATGAAATCAACAAAGAGAAATCTAACCACAGTTTTAATATCTTGTAAGACACTTCAAATATTTATAAACAGGTATGAGTCATTCTAGTTTGAGTCTTTTGATCCAAATTCAATATATAAGTAATTGTGAGAAAGGAAAAAGAAAACTAGAAGTATCAATATACCTTACCTTGTGTGTGGTGACTATAGTTTTCCCTTTGTGAATGATAGGACTGCTGGTTTTGATTATAGGAATCATGCTGCTGATAATTTGATTGCTCATCATATGAGCCTTGATGCTGATTATAGCCTGACTGCTGGTTATAGGAATCATGTTGGCTATAGTCTGATTGACCATATGAAGGTGCTCTTCCACCTTGGCTAAAGAGAAATCAAAGAATATGAGAGACTTTATATGAGAGATTTTATGTTTACTGTAGCAAGTTGACTAAAACTAATGTAGAAGACCTGAACCATATTTAATACAATTTTCTCATGGTAATTATTTGGTTCTTATATCTATGTCTCATCACCACTAGAATGCCCTTTTAAGAGACCAATCTCACTATCTCACTGAAAAGATGTTATTCACACAAAAGCCATACTATGGAAAAGAACCCCAAGTACCTTTGAGAACTGTAGAAACCAAGGAAATAACTGATCTTTACTTTTTTTCTTTTTTGGTGCTGGTCCTGGATTGAATTCAGAGCCTGAGCACTATCCCTGAGCCACCATAGTTAACTAAGAATACTGTTTGAGACCCTTTCCTCCCAGTTAAGTGATTTAAAAAAAAAAAAAAAAAAAAGTAAGCCAGACTCTAGTAGCTCGTGCCTATAATCCTAACTATTCAGGAAGCAGAGATCTGGGAGTTGAGGTTTGAAGTCAGCTGGAGCAGAAAAGTCTGTGGCTAGGGCTGAAATGAAGCTCAGTAGCAAAGCACTTGCTTAGCAACATCCTGGGTTCAATCCCCAGTGCCAAAAAAGGAAAGACAAATGTATATACATATGTGTACACACACACACACACACACACACACTTTTTTTTTAAAGTCTGTGACCACTTGAGCTACACTTCTACTTCTGCCTTTTTTTTCACTAGGGATAATATCATTCACTACAGACAGAAACCACTAGAGATCTCAGTTTTCTGACTCTGTGCTCAGGGCTAGCGCCCTACCACTTGAGCCTAGCACTACTTCTGGCTTTTTCTGCTTATGTAGTACTGAGGAATCGAACCCAGGGCTTCATGCATGTTAGACAAGCACTCTACCACTAAGCCACATTCCCAGCCTAGGCAGTGAAGTTTAAACCTAAAACTTTTAATAATATCTATTTATACTACCCAACACAATCTCAATACTCTTACTTGTTTTCTTACCCTGATGATGATTCTGTGCTTTGCTGTCCTTGGTTATTGTACGATTGCTGGCCATATGAGCTCTGCTTTTGATTCTCATAACCACTGTAGGACTGTGAATAACCTAAAGATTATGCATAGGAATACTATTTAGAGAAAGCTCTGATTTTTCTGTCTTTAAAACAGCAAAGTTAACAAACCAGTCCAACCTGATTGGTTCTGTCCATAATTGGAGTAACCGCCATAGTTCTGTCCGTATGAAGAATCAGTTGTTTGCCCATAGCCAGAATAGCTCTGAAATTCAGGTAAATGGGTTTCATCACTTAAGATAAAAGTAACTATTAATAAAAAAGAAAATTTATCTTTCAACCTACTTGTGGTGCTTGCCCATAGCCTTGGTTGCCTTGATTTCCATAGGAAGAATAACTGTAAAATAAAAAATGTAGGACTTAAAAGAAATGTGCTTGAAGAAACTTTAAAGGCTTAAATGAAGCACCCTGCCTGCATTTTCAACTTTTACTTCAAATTCAGGCTTCTTTTATGAAAAATTATCAGTTTGCAAAATGTGATGATCAAAGTCCATAAAAGACATGAAAGACATAAATATCTTTCCCAGACCTCTTTCATACATCAAATACCAGGAATTTTATTTTGACAATTGCCCACAAGTAAAACTTCACCAGAACTACAAAAGCTCAAAAGATTTATGATAAATAAAATGGCCAAAAGGTAACCACTGACAAATTTCATTGTACAGGTATATTTTTATTTAATCTCAGATATAGAGGTTCAAATTTTTCTAATATTTAAATGGTAGCTAAACAATGTTTTGGGGTTTTTTATTTACAAATAATACATAATAAGCTACATAGCAAGACCCATAATATCTGAAGACCAACCATATCTTTAACACAATAACACTTTTGTTAAAGTACCAGTTTAATTGATACTTTAAATTTAGCTACATATGGATGAATTAACGTCTTCCCACCATTTGCCTTCATTAAATGTTTTACAAATTTTCTAGGAAAGGCATAGTGTGGCACTAAAATTCCAATTTAAATGCCTCTATAATTAGAAGTATATGCATGTCCAGAGTGCTATAGTGTACTCGGTGCCACAACACTGGCATGTACTTCAATAAATATTTGTTTGCTGACTGAATATATGTATCTTCCTAAGATGTTTAATTAATTAATTTTACAGCATATAAGCTCAAAAATTATCTTTTTTTCCCTCTGAATTAAGAGTCGAATATCCAAAGGGAAAGAAAAAAAATCCCAAAACCAAGCAAACAAAACTTTTCATAAACATTTGAAGGGGAGGGAAAGAAGGAGGAGTCAAGACTGGAGAGAGTAGTCATTTTACATAGATATACATATAATGTAGTCATTACATCCAATGTACATTATGTAAAAAAAGTGAACTATGCAACTTAAGGGTGGATACAGAGGGAGAAAAATGGAGAACAAAGGGGTGACACTGACCAAGAAGCATTGTGCTCATAATCTGACTTATAGAATTGTAACCCCTTTGTACAACTTCCTATAATAGTAAATTAAAGAATAAAATACAAAAAAAAACTATTATTTTAGAGCTTTCAAATGCTAAGAAAATTTGTGAACTCTTTTTTTACATAGGGTCTTGCTATGTAGCATAGGCTGGCCTCAAAACTGGGATCCTCTTGTCTTAGCTTTCTAAGTGCTTTGATTACAAGCATTTGCCACCCATCCAGTTTCCCTAACTTTAAAAGTACATTTCATTTGCCAGATGCCTACAATAAGAAGGTGACACAATCTTACCAAAATCAAATTAAATCAATTTTGTTTTCAAGAAGCTCCTAACTTAATGACCACAGATACCTGATATGCTATTCTGAATATCACATACTAGGCTACAAACCATTTATAGCCTAAGTTGAAGGCTCTTCTTCTAGCAAGCAAAAAGACTTCTAAAGGTATGCATTTACTCCAAACTTTCTTCTTGTGAACATAAGGACTCAAAAATTGCTAAATATTTTTTCTAGTGCTTTAAAGAAATTCTGCTATGCATTATTATACGCCATCAAAAAATGAAATGGGGCTGGGAATATGGCCTAGCGGCAAAAGTGCTTGCCTCCTACACATGAAGCTCTCGGTTTGATTCCCCAGCACCACATATATGGAAAACGGCCAGAAGGGGCGCTGTGGCTCAGGTGGCAGAGTGCTAGCCTTGAGCGGGAAGAAGCCAGGGATGGTGCTCAGGCCCTGAGTCCAAGGCCCAGGACTGGCCAAAAAAAAAAAAAGAAATGCTTTTTCTGAGAACTTAATAATTTCCTAAAGAAAACATAATTATTACACTAAGTAATGATTATGAGAACTGTCTTAAGCTCCAGGATGAATCTATACTTGTTATCCAAACACACTTTTAAAATGGGAAATACTTCACAGCACCTATTTACATAGGACAACTCTCTTCCCAATGAGAAGCTAATATTTAACTATTTTAGGATATTCACATAGCAAGTCCCAAAACAGAAACCTACCAGAATTTGAAACTAAATTTCTTTTTCTCAATTCTAGCTTTTCTTGGTATTATTAAAATATGAGTACTTTACCTTTGCTGCTCACCACCAGACTGACTGTAACTTCCAGAATCTAAAACACATAAAAACAATTTTAAATTTATTTAAAAATCTTTCTTCTATGACTGACTTTAGTTCATACAGATGAAATACGGCAAGGAAAGTCAAAAATGAATTGCAGAAAGAAAAAACACAAGTTAAATACTATACAGAGAAAACTATACAAGTGGCAATTTCTTTTTTTTTTTAACAATAGCTACATTTTTTGTTTTATTTTTTGCCAGTCCTGGGGCTTGAACTCAGGGCCTGAGCACTGTCCCTGGCTTCTTTTTGCTCAAGGCTAGCACTCTGCCACTTGAGCCACAGTGCGACTTCTGGCTTTTTCTATATATGTGGTGCTGAGGAATTGAACCCAGGGCTTCATGTATATGAGGCAAGCACTTTACCACTAGACCATATTCCCAGCCCCAATAATAGCTACATTTTCTAAGTCACTGCTTCCAGCTACTGGAAGAGGATGATCATGATCCTAGGCCAGCTCTGGGCAAAAACTAAATAATTAGAGAAAAGAGGACTGGGAGAAAGACTCAAGTGGTAGAGTTCTTGAAATAAGGCTGGAGTCCCTGAGTGCAAACCACAGTAACACACACACACACACACACACACACACACACACTCTCTCTCTCTCTCTCTCTCTCTCTCTCTCTCTCTCTCTCTCTCACACACACACACACAAAATCACTCTTTCAGGCAGAGTGAGGTAGCTCACATCTGTAGTCCCAGCTAGTCAGAAGGCAGAGATAATGGTTCAAAACCAGCCTGGACAAAAAGTTAGCAAGCCCCCATCTGAACAAACCTGGCAACATATATACCACTCCTCTGTATCAGACTGCTTTGGCTATCAACACCAATAAAAGGGGTTCTATGGCTGCTCAGTTAGATGTTGACTTCAATTTTTACCAAGTTTTCAGGAATTCAGCCAAGTTAGCAATACTTGCTTCTAGTCTCCATTTTCATCTTTAGGGTTTAACTCAGGACCTCAAACCTGCTAAGTAGGACTACCATTGAGCCATGTTTCCATCCCTTTTGGTTGCACTGGTTATTGTGTGGATGTTTTATTTTTTGCCAGTCCTGGGGCTTGAACTCCAACCTTGCATTCTCCCTTGGGATTTTCCTGCTCATAGCTGGCACTCCACCACCTGAGCCACTTCTCCACTTCTGGCTCTTCACTGTTTAAATGGAGGTACTGGTCTTACAGAACCAGCTCAGGCTGGTTCCAAACTGCTATTATCAGATTTAGCCTCCTAAGTAGCTAGAATTATAAGCATAAGCCACAAGTGCCCTTCTACATTGGGTTTTTGTTTTGTTTTTGTCAGTAGGGCTTGAACTCAGTAGCTGGGCATTGTCCTTGAGCTCTTTTTGCTCAAGGCTAGCTCTCTACCCCTTTGAACAACAGCACTTCTGGTTTTCTGGGGGCTAATTGGAGCCCAGGCTGGCTCTGAACTGTGATCCTCAGATCTCAACCTTCTCAGTAGCTAGGACTGCAGGTGTGAGCCAACACCAGGCTACAATAGTTATTTTTAAGATCAGAGTCTCATTTCTTGCCCCACTTTGTGCTTGGACCTACTGTTTTAGGCTTCCCACTGTTAAAGAGGCTCTTTATCCATTAGACTTCTAGTCAAAGTCAAACAAATGGCCTGTCCACTTGAATGAACAAGATCAATATTACATGAAATATTTTACAGTTATAAAATAAGCAGGTGCCAGTAGCTTACACCTGTAACTTTATCTGCTCAGGAGGCTGAGGTCTGAGTATCATGGTCCAAAGCCAGCCACCAAAAAGCCAGATACAGAGGTATGAGCACCAACACTGAACAAAAAAACCAAGGGAAAGTATGCAGCCCTGAGTTCAAGCCCCAGCACACACGAACTGTAAAAAAAACTGTCTCAACCTGCTATAGGATCCGCCTCAATCTTAAACATACATTTGTCCAACAATTCTAAAACCTTCCTCAAAACCAAATAATATCAGTAATACTTTTTTGTCCAATTACTATAAAGCTGCCATAAAGATATTTGCTACTGGTCATATAAGTGGGGGACACAGGTTAGCCACAATTCCCCAGTGAAGATCCCCAACCTGAAAGGAAGGTATGGTTCAAGTGGTAGAGTGCCAGCCTTCAGTGAAGAGCCAAGTGAAAGCATAAGGCCAAGTTCAGACCCCAGTGCTGGCGAGCATGCACACACGCACGTACAGACGTACATGTACACACACACACACACACAAAGATACCTGTTTTTTGAAACTCTTAATTTTAAGACTTAAATTTGACAATTTTTATGAACACAAAAGGCATTAGGCTACCTAAATTTTTTTAATTATATAAAATATACATTTACTGCTGTCTCCATAATTAAATGGCTAGTTGTAGCTTAACTACCACAAAAAAATCCCCACAGGAAAATGATACGACTGTATCTAACTGGACCATAAAAAGAATAAATGCATCTATCAAATGGCAAAAAATTTTGCTTCACATAAATCAGAGTGAAAACAATTATGGTAGAGTGAAGGAGTGAGGCTTAAACTGTAAACCTGCGATATTGGTTCTCCCACTAAGAATCCAGTCAAATACGCCAGTGTCTTCTTTGATTTAGGCAAAACTATAAAACATACAGCAACTAAACTATGTAATGTTATCTCAAATAAGTACTTAGATCCTTAACTCCGTCCTTGGTTCTTTCAGGTCTCTGAAATTACAAATCTCCAAGGAAGCAGAGGGCTAGTGGCTCACACCTGTAGTCCTAGCTACTCAGGAGACCAAGATCTGAGGATAACAATTCCTTGTAGTCTAGGCAGGGAAGACAGAGACACTATCTCCAGTAAGGTACCAAAAAAGCTAGAAGTGGAGTTGTGGCTCAAGTGATAAAGCACTAATCTTGAATATAAAAAAGCTGCTGGTCCAGAGGGCAAATCTAAGTACCAGCACACAAAAAGAAAAAAAAAAACTTCAAGGAATAGAAATATGTCTTATGATCACATTATGATCAGCAAATCTGGCCGCTAGTATAAACATCTCAGTGATACAATGTATGCTCTTTTTTAGTCTACACTGTCAGGGCACTGTCCCTGAGCTCTTTTGTGCAAGGCTAGCACTCTACCACTTACTTGAGCCACAGCACCACTTCAAGTTTTCTGGTGGTTAACTGATATAAGTCACAGACTTTCCTGTCTGGGCTGACTTAGAACACAAATCCTCATATCTCAGCCTCCTGAGTAGCTGGGCATGAGCCACCAGCTCATGTGTTATATTTGATAAAGAACGTCAGCTTACAAATGTTAAGGCATCTAAAACAAATGATCACTTGACATTGAACTTGTTCTTGAAATTAAATCATTCAGAAATGCTTTTAAATTTACAAAGTGTGTAGGGGTAAATCTGTTTTAAAGTTACTTTCTAGGGGGCTGGGAATATGGCCTAGTGGCAAGAGCACCTGCCTTATATACATGAAGCCCTGGGTTCGATTCCCCAGCACCACATATATAGAAAACGGCCAGAAGTGGCGCTGTGGCTCAAGTGGCAGAGTGCTAGTATTGAGCAAAAAGAAGCCAGGGACAGTGCTCAGGCCCTGAGTCCAAGGCAAAATAAATAAATAAATAAATAAATAAATAAATAAAAGATCATCAAAAAAAAAAAGTTACTTTCTAGGGCTGGGAAGGTGGCTTAGTGGTAAAGTGCTTGCCTAGCATGCATGAAGCCCTGGGTTCCTCAGTACCACATTAACAGAAAAAGACAGAAGAGGCGCTGTGGCTCAAGTGGTTGAGTGCTACCCTTGAGCAAAAGAAGCTCAGGGACAGTGCCCAGACCCTGAATTCAAGGCCCACGACAGGCAAAAAATAAGTTATTTTCTACATTATTCTTTGCGGGTTAGGACTTTTTCCTCTTCGTGTATATCCCATATGTGCTTCAAAAGAATTAGTTTCTAAATTTTAAGCAAATTCTGTAAATTTGCAGCATTATCCAGGTTTTTAGTGTTTGGTCATGTTATACTTGCCTTATTTATTAATTGCTGAAAGGTCTTTTTTGTTTTTCAGACAGAATCCCAGTAGCTGAACTAAAACTTGTAATCCTGCTTCAGTCTGAATCCCCAGGTATGCATGCACCAAGCCCAGGAAACCTTTGTAACTTCCATTTGATTGCAGGCAGATTAATCTTTTTTTTTTCCCTTGCCAGTTCTGGGGCTTAAACTCAGGACCTGGTCACTGTCCCTATGCCTCTCTGTGCTCAAGGCTAGTACTCTACCACTTGGGCCACAGTGCCACTTCTGGTTTTTTCAGTTTCTGTAGCGCGGAGGAATAGAACCCAGGGCTTCATGCATGCTAGGCAAGCACTCTACCATGAAATCACATTCCCAGCCCTGATTTGTCTATTTCTTGTCATTTTTTTTGCTTCTATCTTTTGAGACTACATTATTAGGCACAGAAAACTACAAATCTGGTAAACTTCCTTTTAACATTACATCAAAATTAACACCAGTTATACAATCATCATTAGGATGGTGTTTCCCTGGTCAACCTTCCTCTACCTTTTGACATTTGCTTTTGGTATAGTGTCTGAACAGTATGTATATTATATATTCTCACTGTAAACACCTGCTTTTTCTTATTTTGCCCTGGTAGGATCTCACATTTTTGCTCAGAACTGGCCTCAGGCTGCATCCTACATAGTGAAATGATAGGCTCTAAGACTGGCTTATAAATTGAAATGAGAAGAGGATGCCTCACTAACTTTTTGCTGGAACTAACCTTGAATCTTAATCCTCCAGCTCTCTGCTGGGATTACAGCATTTTTTTGCTGGGGGGGAGTAGGAGGGGGTATTGAACTCAGGACACAGTCACTATCCCTGAGCTTTTGTGCTCAAGGTTAGTGCTCTAACACTTGAGTCACAACTCCACTTACAGCTTTTTGGGTAATTAGAGATAAGAATCTCGGGCTTGGGGCTGGGAATATGGCCTAGTGGCAAGAGCACTTGCCTCCTACACATCAAGCTCTCGGTTCGATTCCCCAGTACCACATATATGGAAAACGGCCAGGAGGGGCGCTGTGGCTCAGGTGGCAGAGTGCTAGCCTTGAGCGGGAAGAAGCCAGGGACAGTGCTCAGGCCCTAAATCCAAGCCCCAGGACAAAAAAAAAAAAACAACAACTCAATGCCAATCACAATTTCACCTATCAACTTCTTTAATCTCTACACATAATCATTTTCATACCTGATGTATAGCCAGTAGTCACTTATTTACCATCTTTCTTCTACAATATTCTTTGAATTCCATTTTTCCTTCCTTGATTCAATATTAGCTCATGTAGCAAAGACTTATTGGAGTCTTCTGGAGATAAACATGAGTTTGGTTCTGTATAACATTCTCAGTCAATGCTGGAAACATGACTCACATGGTAGAGAGCCTGCCTAGCAAGCACAAAGCCGAATTCAAGCCCCAGTTCTCAATCAAGTTATGCTACCTTTAAATTCTAAGAATAGTTTCATTATGTTCCATCCTCTTAAAACTTCTGAGCCAGGCATGTGGCTCACATCTGCAATGTTAGCTACTCAAGAGGCTGAGACCTTTATAGGATTACAGTTCAAAGCCAGCCTGGGCAGAAGCTTCAACCAGAAAGACAATGGATTAATGGTGTAGCTCAAATGATAGTGCCAGCCATAAGAAAGCTAAACAAGAATTCTAACAAGAACTCTTGTTCAAGACCTAATACCAGCACCAAAAACTGAAAAGTTATACTGTAATTGCTCCCTATTTCCTTGGTAGATTTGCTATTGGCATTTCATAATCTAAGTTTCAAATCAATTCACATAAATTTGTCTTGTGTTACTGCCTGTTTTAAAGTAGTCAACTATTTTAACTTCCTTTTTTTCAGTCTTGCATACGCTGGCCTCAAACTCAAGGGGCTCATGTCTCAGCTTCCTGAATGTTGGAATGACTGAAATGTACCACCAGACTCAAAGCATCTTCCATTTTCATCTCTTTCTAAGCTGAGTTCTGGGGAAATCATAACATTCTATCAATATTCCTCCTGCTAGGTTTGCTATTCAACTTATACACTTTATCAACTTACACAACCACTTATACTTGGTTCCTTTTCAAATTTCTATGGCCATTAATTCCATCATAGTCTTGGGGTTGATTCATATTTGGGGGGGTGGGGGGGTGGAGCTTGAATCTGGGCCTGTACACTGTCCCTGAGCTCTTTAACTCAAGGCTAGTGCTCTACCACTTTGAGCCAGAGAGCCACTTTCAGCTTTCTGGTGGTTAATTGGAGATCAGAGTCTCATGGACTTTCCTGCCCAGGGTGGCTTTGAACTGCAGTCCTCAGATCTCAGCATCCCAAATAGCTAGGATTACAGGTGTGAGCCACTGGTGCCTGATTCACTTTTAGTCAACTTTAACAGTAACACTTTCTTCTTTACCACTCATCTCATTTAACCAACTGTCTCTGAATTTTCTACAATTTACTGTGAATTCATCTTTTCTAAGGTTTGTTTTTTCCCCACATTATTTGTGATCTAAACTGTGAAGTTTGCTTCAGAAAAAGGTTTTTCACTTTTCACCAGGAAACACAAGATGTTATCAGCCCAGAATAATTTGTTAATTTCTGTTAAGGTTTTATGAAGCACAAGTCCCAAGTACAAATTCTCAGTAAAATTTCTTCCAAGAGTACAAGTTTCCTTCTTGTTTATGTTAGTAGGAAGGTTTTCTTTCACACTTTATTCCTTCACTGAAAATATAAGTCCTTCAACTCCATCACTTGTAAGACTAGAATATAAGGGTTCCAGTCCCAATTACCTAGGTATAACAGCCCCAACAGGTTTCACCTGTCCTTATAGTTACATACAAAATAAAAAATAAGACATTACTAAGACAAAACAAAACGAGACATATACCCTTCTCTCCATGGCTGTTGCCAAGTTGGCTCTAACCCCACCATGCTGGCTTTTGCTTCACTTTTGACAGCGGTGGCTTGCCTTAAGTTTTTCCATCTTGAGGGATAAAATGATTTTCAGGATATCTTGGTCTGCCACAATGCTTAAAAGGTAAGTATTCTGACTTTGTGTTTTCTATGTAAAACTGACATTATACTTATGAATAACTCGGACAATTCGCCTTTGTAAACAGTATCCGAATATTAGACTCTACCTTATAATATAAATACACACATTTGTATGTTGATTTTCTTTTCTTTTCCCTCCAGTACTTGGGATCAAAACCAGAGCCCACTGGGAATATGGCCTAGTGGTAGAGTGCTTGCCTCACATACATGAAGGCCTAGGTTTGATACCTCAGCACCACATATATAGAAAAAGCCAGAAGTGGTGCTGTAGTTCAAGTGTAGACTGCTAGCCTTGAGCAAAAGAAGCCAGGGACAGTGCTCAGGCCCTGAGTCCTAGCCCCAGGACTGGCAAAAAAAAAAAATCTCAAACCCAGAGCCCTAAGTGATCTTACCCAAAGGATCTACCACTGAACTGCACCCTCAGCCCAAATATTTGTATTTTACTGGCCTTCCCTGTCAGGCATTTGTAGTAGTTGAATCAATTTGATATATTAGATTTAAAAGTGTACTCTGGAATGCTTAAAGGATGTAACTTATTAATAGTATTAGCTGCTTAGGGAGACTTTAATCTGTTGTTTATTAATTTAACAAAAAAAAAACCAAGTTGAAAACATTATACAAAGTTAAAAGTATTTTATATACATATAACAAAATGTACCAATACTATATATCAAGTCTAAAAAGAACTTAAATTGAACACTTAACTAAACATTAATTTAGAAATAAGCATGTTAACTAGTCTTTTGCATACTAGAAAGCCAGTCTTCATTATCAAAGGTGACAAATATCTGGGGTGTTTCTCTTCCACAATATAATAAAATCTGATTTTTGCAAATGGCACATTTCGAAAAACTTAATATTGTTAAAACTACCCAGCTCTATAAAAAGAAAAAATGTTTCATCAACAATTACATTAGAAATTGAGATATGGAGTCAGGCATCGGTGGCTCACACCTGTAATCCTAGCTACTCAGGAGGCTGAGCCAGCCTGGGCAGGAGTCCAAGAGACTCTCATCTTCAGTTAACCACCAGAAAACTAGGAATGGCACTGTGGCTCCAAGTGGTAGAGTGCTAGCCTTGAGCAAGAACTCAAAAACAGTGCCCAAGCCTTGAGTTCAAAGCCCACAACCAAAAAAAAGAGAGGGGGGTGGAATTGGGAGCATGGTAGTATATGCCTGTTTTAGCCCTTGGGAGGCTAAAACAAGATATGAGTTCCAGGCTACATGTGAGAGCTTGTCTCAAAAAAAAAGTCATCCCGGTTCATTCTTGTAATCCTAGCTACTCAGGAGGCTGAGATCTGAGGATCACAGTTTGAAGTCAGCTGGGGCAGGAAAGTCCTTGAGACTCTTACCTACAATCAAGTATAAGAAAACCAGAAGTAGAGGTGTGGCTCAAAGTGGTAGACTACTACCGTTTAGCAGAAACACTCAGGGACAGCGCCCAGGCCCAGAGTTCAAGCCTCATGACCCATTCAAAAAAAAAGGGGGGGGGGCCTATTTTCTTTTGCTTTTTGTTGCCAGACTAGCACTCAAACTCAGTATCAGACACAGCAGCTCATTGGCTGGTGCTCTAGTAATTAAGCCACATCTCCAAGCCAACATGGCTGTTTTAATGAACACTGCATGTTTGTAAATTTCCCCATGGCTGTAATATTTTATTTATATTTTATGCCATGGGTAAAGCATTCGTACACCCTCATAAGGAAGTACTTCTGCATCCTTTTCTGGAGCTTTACCAGATTTCATGCTGAATTATATGCCTGGTAAATGTGTGTGTACATACACACACACACATCTATTTTTTTGATTGTGAACTAAACAGGAATTGAAATCCAATGCAGTTTACAGATTTTTTTCCATCAGATCCCCAATATTCTGGCTCCTTACAGTCAGGACTAAGGAAATTATATAATTCTCCTAACTTCTCTTGCTAATTTGGACTGCTCCAAATGTTGGGTTTTTCCTTTGGTCATACACTTCAATCTCTTTAGTGGACTAGATTACTGAGTGTTTTGATTCATTAACATTATGTTAGCCCTTAATAAAACTTAACTAAGACTGGCACGGGTGACTCTCTGTAATTCTATTTAGGAAGCTGAGTTCTGAGGATCGCAGTTCCAAGCCAGCCTGAGCAGAAAAATATATTAGACTGCTATCCAATTAACTACTAACCACCAAAAAGCCCAAGTGGAGCAGTGGCTTACGGGGCATAACAGCAGCTTTCAGCAGAAAAGGTCTAAGGGGCAGAGTCTAGGCCCTGAGCTCAAGACCCACAGTACAAAAAAAAAAAAAAAAACGGGTTTTTGTCTCACCCAAACCATAAGATTTCAGGAAATGTTTTTCTCGACATTAAAGTGTTACCTGTCATGAGTTACTAGCACGTGGATACTCTGGTCAGGGTAACGTGGGATGTAATATGTGGCCCAACAATAGAGGACCTGTGCGATGGGATCCTGCTAAATCAAGACCTCCACA
Organism: Perognathus longimembris pacificus; assembly: GCF_023159225.1. Taxonomy (NCBI): domain Eukaryota; kingdom Metazoa; phylum Chordata; class Mammalia; order Rodentia; family Heteromyidae; genus Perognathus; species Perognathus longimembris. The sequence goes on along the minus strand of NC_063177.1, from coordinate 24,233,267 downwards.
TTCTGGTTTAGCAGGATCCCAACTGGCTGTCCACATGGGCCCAACGCCTCCTTTTTTAGGCCAACTTAACTTTTTTCGACCAATTTAACTTCTTCGAAGAAGCAATTGCCTTTGCTTTGGTCTGTATGTTTTAAGGGGGAAGCCGCTAACACCTACATGGTTTTGTCAAGATTAAGCGGCAAAGTTCACTTCCAAGTGCTTTCAGATTTAACTGGAGAAGGAAGATAAAACGACAGAGGAAGCTGAATTATACACACATACACACACCCGCCCTCAACTCGAATCCGGGTGGTTATTGCAGAGGTAATGGCGAGAAGCGTGATCTCGTGTAAGAGGCAATGTCCTTTGAAAGGGCTCCCTGAGCGTCCAGGCCCCCACCTGATGAACGGGGGAGTCAGGAAGGCTCAGCTCCACTTCGCAGACGGGAAAACTGAGGAACGAGGAGGTGAAGTGTCCGGCCCGAAGCCTCGCTGAGTGATGTGAGGCGAACGGAGAACCAAAAGCCTGTGTTTCCTCGACCCCCCCCTAACTTCCCCTCCCCGCCCCTAGGATGGCGTAGACGGCCTCCGCCCCCCAACTCACACACACACACACACACACACACACACACACATCCCTCCCCGGGAGCGACACGTCTCCTCAGGTTCCAAGGACAGGGGTCCAAAGCAGAGGCTCCGAAGCGCTCCCGCGGGGATTTGCAGCCAGAGAGCGTTGAAAGCGTGCGTGCTTCCAACATGGCGGCGCCGAGGCCGCCCCCCCACCCAAGCCTCCCTCAAGCCGGAGGCTAGCCCTCACGGCCCTCCGGTAGGGCGGGAAGACGGCCCAACCCCTCCAGACCGCTGCCGCTGCTTGCTGAAGGCGTCACCTACCCGACATGACTAACGGCCGCGGCGCGGAGCCCCCACAGCCCGCGGAGAACAAGGAAAACGAAAGCCAGGCGGCACGGCGGCCGGAGCTGTTCTGAGGGCTGCGCGGCGGGCCGAAGCCTACTGCGGGGCCTCGGCAGCCAATCAACGGAAAGCAGACCGTACCATAGAGCCACAGAAAGAGGGGTAGTTCTTCACTATCACTAGCTTCTGGCCCCTGAATCTCTCCCGGTTCTCCCCTCTATGGACTATACCACTATTGAGAGGGAACCGAGAAAGGAAAGTACCAAGATTATTGTAAGAATGGGGGAGGAAGTTGGGTCCAACTCTTGTTTCTGTCCCGTTTACTATCTTATTTCTCACTTTATTTGGAGCTTTCAGAACTCAAGGTTAATAAACTAAGTAGAAGGCACCTCATAAACACAAGCTATTTATTTGGAAATTCTCTATCCTCCCCTCAAGTTTGGGATGGTATGGCCCAAACTCTCGGTCTCTCTCGCCTATTGGATTCGCGCTGGAGCCACCTGGGGGCGTTCGGAGTCAGAGCCCCACCGAGCCGAGCTCCTGACGAACTTTGGTACTTGATCGCCTCAGGACCTGGGATGAGTAACTACCTTGCGGATCTGAATACCTAGGTGAGACTGGAAAGGAGCGGTGGCTCGCATCTGCCTGAGGATTGCAGTTCCAGGCCAGTGTGAGCAGCCCACCAAAAAGCCAGAAGTAGGGACTTGTGGCTCAAGTCACAGAGAGCCAGCCAGAAACTTGGAAACGCTAAGGAATGGGCCCTGCGTTCAAGACCCAGTACCTGCCACCCAGTACCAGCACACAAAATCCTGACCTCGAGAATGGACTCAGAGCTCTATTTCTTAGTACTACCATAACAGTTACGTCATCTAAGCCTCAAAACAGACTGATGAAATTTTTCCCCATGTTGCAAGATAAAGTAGAATTCACTTGCCTTGGGCCATACAGAGAGTAAAGGACCAAGTGAATCGCCCGGGTTGGTAAGATTTAGTCATAATGGTATACATACAGGCAGCTCAATGATAAAGGGTTGGGGCTGAGAAAGCTCAAAAAACTAACAAGACAAGGACATTTTCCCAGAGTGTGTGCTATCTGCGCCAAACTCCAGGTAACTGTGTTGAAAACTCCAGTTGACTGAGTTGAAAATGTGGACAAAAATATGTCCAGACTAGTTGTAGAAAAAGTAATTCAGTGTGTCTCAAGTAATCAGAAATGTTTAGAGTATAGCCTCCAGAGGACAGTAGGGAGAGACCATGCCAGAAAAGAGGCGAAATAGCTGAAACCTTGCAAAGTACACTTGAGTTTGAACTTTTATCTTGAAGGTAGTAAGAATCACCCACCCAAGGATTTAACCAAAAGTAATATCAGATTTGTATTTTTCCAGCAACAGAATAAAGGATGCATGGAGATGAGCCTAGAAACCAATTAAGTGAGCTGGGAATGTGGCTTAGTGGTAGAGTGCTTGCCCAGCATGCATAAAGCCCTGGGTTGGATTCCTTAGTACCATACAAGCAGAAAAAGGCATCTGGAAGTGGCGCTGTGGCTCAAGTGTAGAGTGCTAGCCTTGAGCAAAAAGAAGCCAGGGACAGTGCCCATGCACTGAGTTCAAGCCCCAGGTCTGGCAAAAAAAATTTTTTTAAATGATCAAAGAAATCATCTAATGAGATATCAGAGTGCTGAGGGATGGATTCATAGCTGTGGAGATGGAGGTCAGGTGCAGATATTCCCAGATATACTTTGGGCTAGACCAGACAGGAGCTGGTGATCTGTTTGGTTGGAAAGGACTAGCCCAGAGAGAGTAGACTGGGGTAACTTTTGGGTTTCCTGCATGCAGAAGTGGCCAGATGAAGGTATCATTCATGGTACCAGGGAAGAAGAAAAGGATGAAATGGAAGGGAAAGAGTAAGTTCATAATTAATGCCTTTAGATAAGAAAAAAATGAGGCCATCTCTTTTCATTATACCTCTAGAGGGGCCAATGAACCCCCTCCCTGCAAATAGGAAATAGATAATTGCTGTTTTCCAGGGAGATGCAGAACAAGCAAAGTTACAGGAATAAAAGTTATGACAGAGCCATGAATTGTTCAGCATCCATATTGAGGATGGCAGTCCAGAGGAGATAAGCATGTGCAATATCAGGAAAGAATCTGGCTACAACGGGAAGAAGGGAATGTTTTAGGTATTTAGGGCAGGCAGAGGGTTAAAGTATGAAATACAGGGAGTATTACTCATCATTGACTCATTGTTTATATCACTGAAATAGATTGTACAGACCCATCTCTCCCTGGGACACTGTGATAGAAGTTAAGCATTGTTAAATAATGTTAAACTATTATAAACCTTTGCTATAAGCACCTATTTATAAGATTACTTTTGCCTTTAAATGTACTGAGATACTGAGCACTGGGAAGACAACTTCCTAAGTGACACTTACTAGACCCTTCTCCAGGGTGGCTGATTTCAGCAAAGGCCTACCAGCTAGGTCATGCCAGTATCCAAAGCACAAGTGCAGTACCAGAAGACCTGTGACTGGTACAAATCCAGTCCTTCATTTGTATAATGGATTACATCAAGATTGACACAAATGTAATGGGGCTGCTGGGTTTTTTTCCCTACCCCACCCCTACCACCACTATATAAGGAAGCTGGAGGGGAAAGGAAAGGATGAGAAAAATAGATATTGCTGTTTTCCATATTTTGTAGATGATGAACCCTGAAGCTCTGAAAGATGAAATTCTTTAGCAAGTTCACATAGCCAATTTTGGACAAAAGCATAGCTCCTACTGGGCCTTTAAGCTAAGCTCAGAGATCTATTCATAGTGTTCCTCCTCTCTCCAAGTTGAAATTCCTTCCTGGTCCACACTGCTCTGAGGCTTCTTTCCCCACCACAGACTGCAAGTTGTGCTGTGCCTCCTGACTTGAAGGGTTTTTTTTTTTTTGCCTCATAGATGACTCTCTTGAGAATGGTTATATTTGCAATAATCAGTACATCATCTCTAACAGATTTTCAAGAAGGTCTTGGTTCTACACCAAGACCTATTTACCTCCAACACATTCTATACTTGAGGAGCTTGCACCCATCCCTGAAGATTGTGTTGTTTCAGTTCAAACAATTCCTTCCTGAAGGACTAGAGGTACTGTCTAGAATGCTCTAGGCCTCTGGTTCTATTCCCAGTCTTGCAAAGAAAACGAAAGGAAAATTAGAAGGGGATGAAGATATGTCTTCTATCCCAGCCACAGAGAAGGGCTATACTTACCAGGGATGTCCAGAGCTCTAGTTTCTATGGTAACCCTGGCTCCTGGGCTATAGAACCTGCTTCCTGTCCTTGTCCCTCCAATCTGTGGCTGGCAGAGTTGTGTTGTTTTTGTGTGTTCCTTACATATAAGGAAGTATTTTTCTCCCTGTTTTTCAGTTTGTCACAGTTTCTCCTGTACTGCCTGTTTAGCTTGTCATCCCATCCCACCACTGCTGTAGGCTTTGGTTTGTTTTTTGCCAGTCCTGGAGCTTGAACTCAGGGCCTGAGCACTGTCCCTGGCTTCTTTTTGCTCAAGGCTAGCACTCTACCACTTGAGCCACAGCGCCACTTCCAGCTTTTTCTATAGATATGTGGTGTTGAGAAATCGAACCCAGGGCTTCATGTATACAAGGCGAGCCCTTTACCACTAGGCCATATTCCCAGCCCCCTAGTGTAGGCTTTGTAAGGACAGTATCAGGACTGACAATTTACTTAGCTTGAAAGGTAGTCATCTGAGAGAGCCATTTGAGCAGACACCTGACCTGTTTTACCAGAGTATCTCTGGCTAATGTTTGGAGAATGCTGTAGACTGTCAGTGGCAAGGCAGGGGAAGGGAAGCAAGGAGAGCTTACGGTCAGACCACAGAACCCCAGGCCACAGTGGAATCCTGTGGACCTCAATGGTCAGACCACAAAATTCAAAGCTTTCATATTTTGTCAATTTGTTCTCGAACTAGGTGTGACATACTTCCCCTCTAACCCTCCAATGTCTACCACAGTGCCCAAAACAATAGGCATTTTTTAAGGAAGGAAGAAAACCTTGTGTTTAATGAACAAACAAATAAATGAAAACAATAACAAAACCACATGACTCATATTTCTGACTTGTCAGTAAACTCCTCAAGATTCAAGAACTCATCTAGAACTTTCCTATGACACCTCACAAAGTGTCCCATGAGTATTTGTTGAAAGAATGACAGCCACGCTGAGCCAAGTGCTCCAGATAGAATGTGGCCATTGTCACCACCCTCTCCTCCCTCTGTTCCCCAGGGAAGTGTCACCGGAGCCCAGTTCCTCTGGCCTTCCTAGAGAGCAGGCCTCCCAGGGCCAGGTACCTAAGCAGGAGACTCCTTATAAGTGACCCAGCTGCCCTATCCTGTCCTCTGACTGTGGCAGGCGTTTCCTGTTTGGGGTGGAAAGGAACCAGACACTTTCCTGTTAGCAGGTCTCTAAAGCAAAGTAGCAGATGCTGAGCAGGTCTTGGCCCAGCCTTTCAGGCCAGATGCCTGCCGGGCAGACAGCCTCTAATGTGGACGGGAAATGGGGCACCGGGCCAGATTGGCCAGGCTTTTATTGTGCTCCTTACAAATCTCCTGGGTCCTGATTGTGAGTAAAAAACAAAGCAGAAGAAACTTACACTGTGTTTAACCATGATGTACATTAGAAAAGACAGGCCTGTTCTGAGCTGGAGAGCATTGCCTGGTGTGGAAGGTGCCGCTGTGATTGTTCTGGGCTATGTTGCCAGGATGTGAGTATGCTCAGGTGTGAAACGGCAAAAAAATAAAATACATGAGTGCACACTTACATCTTTCCATCCAAGAGCCAGCATTTTATGGGGTCAAAGATACTAATTATCCAGCTCGCTCCCCAAAGCATGTCAGTATTGTAGAAAAAGACAAACATTCTCTTGATCCCATTTGAAAATGGCAGAAACTCAGAGAGGTAAAGCTGCAAAGGTCACATAGGTGAAAGGGTCAAGATGGAAAACCACTTCTCTCCCCAAATGTCTTGCCTTTTCCAGATTCACATGATTGTGTGCTTGTGTTCAGAAAGGCAGACAGGCAGGTACTACACTTGTGAACATGACCAAGGCTCATGATACTGCATCTGCTGTGCTAGAGAGGGGACAGTTGGCTTCCATGGAGGGCAGAGGCAGTTACTAGGAAGTCAGAGCTTCAGAAACTGCATCACAGCTAAAAATGTGGAGGCTACTGACAGCAATGAATGTACATTATCCCAGGTGGAATCCTCACAGCCCCAAGGAAAGCCTCCTCAGCTCTCTCAAACTCATGCTTTGTCTCCATTACACCTGTTCTTGAGGTTGGTCCATGCTGAGTGCCTTTTTTCAGAGCCAAGAATTCTGTCTGATACCATATGCTTCATGTTCTACAGACTTCCTGGGGAGATAGAAAGGGCAGAGTCTAGGCTGATTGTTCTTCCTACCAAGTGAGAAATGGAGACACGGAGATTTCTCATCCAGATTCCCAGGTCCTGCTCCACTCATGGGAACCTGTGGTGGCCTTCTGTCAGAGCAGGAAGAATGGTCTGGAGGGGAAGTTGCTAGCTACTCCCCTTGGCAGGCCTGGCATGAGGTCTAGAGAAGACCTGTCCACTCTTGGGAGGGCTTGGAGGCCCTGAGGGGATGAGCCACGCTTCAGACCTGCGGGTGGAAAGGAGAGGGAGGCAGCTCTTTGGGAAGAGGACGGGTAGTAAAGTCTGCCAGTCCAGCTGGGTCAGAAACTGCTCAGTCAAGATAGAGCAAGAGGAAAGGTGAGCGCTAGACCGTGGGTAAACCCAGAGCTGTCTTCCTCTTGAACTGTGCTATCGAGTAGCTAATGATTTCGAAGTCTGAAATAGGTCACAGGAATCAGAAATCCTTGTGTTTGTTTTTTTTTGGGGGGGTGAAGGGGGGATGCTGGGATCAAATCCAGGACCTTGTGCATGTCAGAAAAACCCTGTACCCCTAAACTACATCCCTAGCCAGGAATACAAATTTTTAATAAGTGCTTTTGATGATTCGCTTCAGGTGACTTGAGAATCCCATTTAAGAAATATGACCTCAGTCAAGATAATATAGTGTTTAAGGGTCAAAGATCTGGAGTATACTGTGCAGGTTTGAATCCTGGCTCCATTTATGACCTTGGGCAAACAAAATAATTGGTAGATTGCAACTCAAAGCCAGCCCAGGCAAGAGATTCTTTATCTCCAGTTAACCACCAGAAAGCCAGAAGTGCTGTCGTGGTAGAGCACTAACCTTGAGCTGAAGAGCTCAGGGATAGCACCCAGGCCCAGAGTTCAAGCCCCATGGCCAAAAACAACAACAACAAAAATAATAATTCTCTTTGTCTCCGTTTATTTCTCTTTTAAAAATAAGGATGCTGCTCTGTAATCCTAGCTACTCAGGAGACTGAGATCTGAAGATTGTAACTGGATTCATGAGACTCTTCAATTCAGATAACCAGAAAGCTAAGCTAGAAGTGGAGCTGTGGACCAAGTGGTAGAGTTGCCCATAATGTCCCTTAGCAAAAATGCTAAGGGACAGCATCCAGGCCCTGAGATCAAGCTCCAGTACCAGCACATACACACACACTTAAGAGAAAGAAGATAGGGATGCTCATAATAGTAGCATTCTCAATAATGAGGTTTCAAAGATTCATTACACATGTGAAATTTACAAGTACTGATCATTATTGTTGCTGGGAGCCAGTGGCTCACACCTGTAATCCTAGCTACTCAGGAGGCTGAGATCTGAGGATTACGGTTTGAAGCCAGCCTAGGCAGGAAAGTCCATAAGACTCATCTCCAATAAACTACTCAGAAAAAGCCAGAAGTGGTGCTAAGGCTCAAGTGGTAGAGCACTAGCCTTGAGCAAAGGAGCTCAGGGACAGCGCCCAGGCCCAGAGTTAAAGCCCCACAACCAACAACCACAACAAAGAAATCATTATTGTTTGTTCGAATTCCTCATTCCTATCCCCACCCCTACTCCTACCAGAGAAAGAATAATAATATTGGATTGATACAGGGACTTATCAGCAAGTAATTGTCACAATCTGCTTTAAAAATCCCTACTCCCGGGCTGGGAATATGTCCTAGTGGTAAAAGTGCTTGTCTCGTATACGTGAAGCCCTGGGTTCGATTCCTCAGTACCACATATATAGAAAAAGCCAGAGGTGGGGCTGGGGATATGGCCTAGTGGCAAGAATACTTGCCTGGTATACATGAGGCACTGGGTTCGATTCCCCAGCACCACATATACAGAAAACGGCCAGAAGTGGCGCTGTGGCTCTAGTGGCAGTGTGCTAGCCTTGAGCAAGAAGAAGCCAGGGACAGTGCTCAGGCCCTGAGTTCAAGGCCCAGGACTGGCCAAAAAAAGAAAAAGCCAGAGGTGGTGCTGTGGCTCAAGTGGCAGAGTGCTAGCCTTGAGCAAAAAGAGGCCAGGGACAGTGCTCAGGCCCTGAGTTCAAGCCCCATTACTGGCAAAAAAAAAAAAAATCCCTACTCCAGGGCTGAGGAATATGGCCTAGTTGTAAAGTGCATGTGTAGTTTGAATACACATCCCAAACTTACAACTGAGTTTCTTCTAGTCCAAGCAAAAGCTTCTCTTTTCTTTACGCAAAATAAAACAAACAATTGGGTTCTCTGTGGAAAGTGGCACTTTAGGATTTCTCTCTGTAGAGCAATTTCTGCCTAGTTTATTGACTAGTTAACTTTGGTTAAGCTTTTAGAAGTTGGCATTGTAAATAAGTTGCAACAAATTTTCTGATAGAATTAACAAAATATGTCTCTATTCACAAATTGGAAACTGGAAAAAAGCTACTTGAAGTTAATGTTCTTGGTGGGGCTTTTAGGTTGACTCTAGCCAGGACAACTGGTATGTATGAAGCAGGGCTCTTAATTGGACCTGAGGACTCTTTCTTGTTCATTTTTAATCTTCTCAACTTTGAATATGTTGCTGGAGACTCAGTTACTACCAAGTTCATGTGGGGATTTTTTGGGGGGGGGGCGGGGGAGAGAGAATTGTAACTAGACAACTTGTTGGCTTTTTGATTAAAAACACTTAATTCATGAAAATAAAATCCCTACTCCAAATCCCTCCTACCACTCTGGATAACTGCCTGCCCTTTCTAGGCTTCTATTTTTCTCTTCAGATCTCCCTCTGATTCACACACACACACACACACACACACACACACACACACACAAATGGCACATACAGTAGACTGCCATCAAAGGCTGATACTTTACCACTTGAACTACACCTTTATTTTTAGGTTTTTGGTGGCTAACTGGAGACAAGTTAATCATGGATTTCCCTACCTGGGCTAATTTCCAATCATGATTCGCAGATCTCAGATACTGGAGTAGCTAGGATTACAGGCATGAGCCACCAGTAACCACTATGATGAATCCAAATATTGCATGGCACCCACCTATACCAACGAATTATTTGTTTCCTGTTCATGGCCAGGCAGAAGGATGCCAAGTCCGTCAAGATCAAGAAAAACAAAGACAACGTGAAGTTCAAGGTCCACTGCAGCAGGTACCTGTGCACCCTGGTCATCACAGACAAGGAGAAGGGCAAGAAGCTGAAGCAGTCCCTGCCTCCAGGTTTGGTGGTGAAGGAGCTAAAATGAAGCAGACACCGATTGGAACTGTACATTAAAATCTTGAAAAGTCATAAAAAAAGAATTATTTGTTAGTAATGTGATATTCAAGTTGAATGGGATGGGGTTTTCTTTCTTCTTTTATTTTTTTAAATTTGCTAAGTCTATCCTACTCCTTTTACAAATCTCTCTCCTGGGCTGCCACAGGATTTTATTTCAGCCAACAGTGCTTCACTCTGGCCCTTACCTGAGAATCTTCATTTCTAGTCTGTCCAATAAGACTGGAAGCTCTCTGAGGGCAAGGTCCAAACATTATTTTCTCTGAGGTGGCCACTCAGGAAGGGATGCTCCTTACAGATGTGCATGAGGGCACCTGTAGAGACACAGATGGGCAAAGAAATCCGTTTTCAACTTGGTGCTACCAGTAGATGACAGGCACAAGGATGTCTTCCCCATGCACAGATGCTTTTTTCTCATTAATCCAGAGAAGTACCTATTTCTAATTGGTTCTTCCAGGACTGGTTGGTTGGAAGGTAAAGAGGGCCTGTTTCCTATTACTGTCACCACAGCAATTCCTGTTTCAAAGATGACCATTCAAAGAACATTTTCCAATTCTTCTACCCAGTGGGCTGTCTTCTAAATTGAACAAAACTTCTGCACACTATTGAGGTCCTGAGCCTCAGGCTTAGAACACTGCATTATTTTTGCTTAGTACTTCATAGACTCCAGACTATCATACACACACACACACACACACACACACACACACACACGCCCCTCTAATCCGACATGGACCTCTAGGGGTTGGCACCAGGGTTCCATTAGCACTTTACAGATGAGTGGAATAGGCTAGAAGAGAGATGGCAATGCGTGCTCAGTTTAGAAGGTAGGCAACAAATGCTTCACTTTTTCACAGAATCAGTTTAGCAAATGTTTTCACAGAAATCTTTTCATCCAGCCACGTGTAGGTGACTTATTCCTATAACCCTAGCTACTTAGGAGTCTGAGATCTGAGGCTGAGATCAAAATGCTGGAAGTGGAGGTGTGGCTCAAGTGGTAAAGCCAGCTTTGAGTGAAAAAGCTAAAACACAGTGCCCAAGTCCTGAATCCAAGCCCTAGTACAATAAAAAGGAAGAGTATGAGAGAGGGGAGAGGAAAAAGGAAGGGAGGGAGGCAAGGAAGGAAGGTAGGGAGGGAAGGAAGGCAAGAAGGGAGCGAGGGAGGGAGAGAGAGAAGGAAGGAAAGAAACTTTTTCATCTCATCCTATGGAATAAATAAGGCATTTTACACTCATTTTCTTTTTCCATCTTCACGAAACTCTGGAAAATATCATGTGCTATTATATTTCATCATCATCACCATCATCATCATCATCATCACTATTTTGCCAGTCCCGGGGCTTGAACTCGGGGCCTAGACACTGGGTCCTGGAGATTCTTTTGCTTAAGGCTAGCACTCTACTACTTGAGCCACAGCGCCATTTCCAGCTTTTTCTGTCTTTGTGGTAATGAGGAATCAAACCTAGGGCTTCCTGCATGCTAGGCAAGCACTCTACCATTAAGCCACATTCCCAGACTTGTGTTCGCATTTTTTTGACAAGGGAACAGATGCTTGGAATGGCTAAATCCTTTGCCAAAGTTCGCACCACTACAACCTACTATTTTCCATACTGTTTGCATGATCTCAGGCACCATACCCATTTATTTCCAGGTATTATTAACTCATTAAATCCTCCCAGCAATCACATGAGCTACATATCTTATCATCATTTCTCGAGGAGAAAAGCAGTTTTTGAGAGAGTGAGTGACTGGCCCAAGACCAAACAGCCAGCAGGTGGGTGGGACAAGATTCACACCTGTACCAAAGAAATTGATCTCCCACTCACAACTTCTGACTCCAGCTTAAAGATCCTTCTCCCACACTCCTGACTGAGATCATCCACACCCTTTCGGCACGCCGGGACCCCTCTTCATCGAAGTCTTCGGCAGCGACGACCAGCCAGAGACTTTTATTTCCAGACTCTCCCTGGAGAGATGTCGAACCACTGGAGGTAGATCAGGGCGACGGGGCGGTGGCCAGCAAGGGGCGAGGCGGCCCCCGCGCGGCGGCGGCGGCGGAAGAAGCTGAGGACCGCGGGCGTGTTCCAGTGCGGAGCGGGGTGGGTGGGGCCCGGGCTTGGCACTCCCGCCCCTCTTCCCTCCCTTCGCCCCTCGGTCCTCTGGCCGGCGGACCCGTGGGCAGGCACTGCGGGGACTGGACGGCCTCTGGCAGTCGCGGCGGCGACCCAGCGCGGTGGAGCCGGGGCTCGGGCGGACCCTCCACTCCCACCTCCACCCCGGGCCTTCCGCGTCCGCACAGGGTGGCGCAGAGCCGGTGTGCATGGTGCACCCCGATCGCGGCCACCGCTGAGCGCCCGCGGGGCCCCCCGCAGCTGAAGCGGCCGCGCCATGGTGGCGCACGGCGGCTTCCTGCTGCGCGCCCTGGCGCTGCTGCTGTGGGGCGCTCGGGACGCCGCGGAGCCTGCGGAGCGCGGAGCCCCGGAGCTGCGCCAGGAGGCGGAGGTACGTGTGTGTGTGTGTGTGTGTGTGTGTGTGTGTAACTGCGCCAGGAGGCGGAGGTACACGTGTGGTTGTGTGTGTGTGTGTGTGTGTGTGTGACTCGCCTGAACTTGGCAGTGGGGCCACCTGGCCGATCCACCCGAGACCACGAACTGCGTTCCTTTCTCGCTGTCCTCTTCACGCTTGGAAACACAAAGAGTTCCTGGGCGAGGGCTGGGTGGAACCACACAGGCTAGCGGATCATCCGGCAGAGATCGGCATGGGGTGGGACAGATAAGACATGAACGGGCACTCTCAGCCTTATCGCCTAGTCCGGGGAAACCCCGAGTCTCATCCATCCGAAGCCCACTGCGCCATGGAGGAGCCCCAGATTAGTGAGATGGACCAGCCTGAATTCAGGAGCCAGTCCTGGCTTTCTGGCCTGAGCTGCCCTGGGCAGGAGCAAGCTGCTCAAACTGCTTAGAGCAGTTCAAGCTGTCAACTATTCCACTTGCATAAAGTGAGGGAGAATAGGAAGCGTCTGTAGAGGTGTTTATTGGGAGCTTACAACAGTACCCTGAAACTAAACGAGATAAGAGACAGGGAGGGTAGCTGAGGCTCAAAAGATCCCCCTCTTGACTTTCCTACAGTGGACTCCATCATCCCTGAGCCGGGTAATTTGCTGCGAGGTTAGGGGTGGGATTCATATGAGGCGTCTGTTTTCTAGGCAAAGGTGATCATAAATAGCAGCAGCAGCTCTTCTTTCCCAAAGCAGCATCTCTAGGTTCCTGTCTTTTCCCAAGAATAGGACAGGGATCTGTCTCCATACCTTCCCTAGTCCTCCTTCTCTTGAGGGGGTCAAGGTGAATTGGGGAACCCTGTAAAATGAAGAGGGCCCTCTTTGGATTTCCTGCCATCTCCCGGCTTCCACCGCTGCTGTGGAATATTTGGAAATGACCTTGCTTCCACAAGAGATCTTTCTCCAACTCCTTCAACCTCTCCCCTTCTAAGCGGACCCCCCCCCCCCTTTGCTCTGTGCTCTCCATGTTTGCATATTCAAGAGTTCACTTTGTCTTTATGAATTTAAGCTCTTACAACATCAAGTTGCAGAGTCCCAAGGTCCCAGGAGAAAATTTCATCTACCAAGCCAAGTCTTGTTAAAGAGTCCCACTCCCATCTCTCCCTCGTGTGGTCCCAGGCAATCCTTGGCAAGGGAACAGAGACCATTATCACTGCCGCCTGTGCCTGTGGTGGCCCCAGATGGAGAGAATTTCATCGTGAGGAGAATTTGGAAACTTAATATCTAGCAGACTGAGTTCCTTTCAGTCTATTTAACAACAAATAAAACAAAATTGGGTGGGGGAAGGGGAGACTTTTAGCTCTGAGCATGAGAAATATTTTAAAAGCACAATCTGGAAATGTATAATGGGCATATAAGTGTCTCTGTATGCCAATTGATGCACGTGTGTATGCAAATTTTGCATGTATCAGTGTTTCTGTATATGGCTAGTTGCATGGGCTTCCATACCTGCCTAGGACCAGAGTAAGTCATTTAACCAGTGGAGGTTAATCATACCTACTTCCTAAGACTGTTGTTTGCTTTCATGGAGTTAATGTGTGTAAAATGCTCAGCCTAGAACTGAGTACATTGAAAGCAGTCTCTAGAAGAAAGCTGCTCTCAGTATTGTTGGTGATCTTATCATTATCCTTATCATTATTTGAGAGAACAGCACCTCAGGTGAAAGCCCTGGTTTGGAGATGATTACTTCCGCAACAGTAACCCAAGACCGAATATGCAAGGCAGCTATTGTCAGCAATGGACAACAGGAAGCGTAGGGCTACCACTCCTAGGGAGGGTGGTGTGGTTATTACAGCTACATTATGAATGACTCCCAGGTGCTGATGGCTCATGCCTGTAATCCTAGCTATTCAAGAGGCTAAGACTTGAGGATCACTGTTCAAAGCCAGCCTGAGCAGAAAAGTCTGAGACTTATCTCCAAATAAACACTGAAGAGTCAGAAGTGCAGCTGTAGTTTAAGTGGTAAAGCTCCTGCTTTAAGTGAAAAAGCTAAAGAACAGTGCCTAGGCTCCAAGTTGAAGCCTCAGTACCTGTTAAAAAAGTTAAAAACAACAACAAAAAAACTAGTGAAGTAAAATTACCCTTTATTAAGTTCATGCATATTGTGGGCCAGAATTTCAACCAGGACACCTCAAGGCAGCTTGTCTCTGCCCTGCATTGTCAAGGGATGGGCTCAACTAGAGGTTTCTTGCTCTGATAGCTGACAGTTGATGCTGGCTGTGAGCTGAGAGCTCTGGTCTTCTCCACATAGGCCTACGCAAAGGATCTCTCCTGTGTGATGTTTTGAGCTTCCCCACAACATGTGGCTAGCTCCTGAGGGTGAATGTTTACACACACACACACACACACACACACACACACACACACAGACTGAGATTGCATTCTTTTTATGACCTACACTTGAAAGTTGCACTCTATCAACTTCAGCTGCGTTCTATTGGCTAAAGCAATCTGAAGCCCAGCCCAAGTTCCAGGGGGAGGGAACATATAGACCACACTTAGGAGGAGAAAGATTGAAGTCTACTGTGGGAAATGTCATGCATCCTTTTCAGGAAATATAATCATCTCAAAAGGGATGCTCACAGGGTGAACCAGAACCTCACTTTAGTTCTTGCCTCCAGGAATATGCCCTAAATGCAGTGAGAGGAACTAGACCCCAGGCAGAGCCTGGGTGGCAAAGGCCAGAGGTCAGGGCTATTGAAGCAGCTGGCCTCTGTGAGGCAACATCACAGAGTAGGAAGTACACTGAAGGGTGTGCATGCCCCTAAAGACTTTGGTTGGATGCAGGTCCTTGCCTGTGGACCACGCTGGACTGTGTAGAGTGAAACTGTGAGGCCTACCAAAGAACAGCTGTTACATCCCAAAGAATGTCTTAAAAAAAAATTGTAGACTGGGAATGTGGCTTAGTGGTGGAGTGCTTGCCTAGCATGCATGAAGCCCTGGGTTCAATTCCTCAGTACCACATAAGCAGAAAAAGCCCAAAGTGGCTCTGTGGCTCAAGTGGTAGAGAGCTAGCCTTGAGCAAAAGAAGCTCAGGGACAGTGCCCAGGCCTTGAGTTCAAGCCCCAGGACTGGCAAAAAAGATTTTAGGAATTAATGAATTCCAGATGGTGTGGGAGGTATAGTCTAGCCAAAATGGGGTGGGGGGGGAGGAACAAATCACAAAACTTTAAACACCCCTGGCATCTATGTGAAACCCTAAAGATACCATAACTCAAGGTTAAGGACTCTGACCTCAGGATAAGACCTGCTTTAACAAATGGGTGGACATAAATGCTTTTTTTCTCCTGCAATAATTTTCTTAAAATACAACTAACTGGGGCTGGGAATATGGCCTAGTGGCAAGAATACTTGCCTGTATACACGAAGGCCTGAGTTCCATTCCTCAGAACCACATATATAGAAAATGGCCAGAAGTGGCACTGTGGCTCAAGTGGTAGAGTGCTAGCCTTGAGCAAAAAGAAGCCAGGGACAGTGCTCAGGCCCTGAGTCCAAGGCCCAGGACTAGCAAAAAATAAAAAAATAAAAAACACAAAAAGACAACTAACTGCTTTAAAATAACATTATGAATTGCACTTCCATAACACATGCAAAAGTTACAACAGCAACATGGGATGGAGGCAGGAAAATGGAATTCTACTGAGGTGGATTAATGCATTAGTGAAATGCAAGTGTTAGATGGAGAGTAGGAAATGGGATATGTCATGTGGGAAGTGTAAAGGGCTGTTATATGGTTGTAATATTAACTCTAAGTCGACTAAAATAGGTTAAGGATGTGCTTAGATAGATTAAGGAAGTCACACACATACACACACACACACAAACCCACACACCAATTAAAACAGAGTTTTGATAATGCCTTTCAGCCTCTGTAGAGCTATGTATCCTGGAAATTCCATATAAATGAAATTATACCAATGTAGTCCTTTCTGAAAGGATAGTTGGACATTTTAACACTCCTCTCCCAATAATAAGCAAAACAAGAAGATTTTTTTTTTTTAAATCAGCCTGGGGGGCTGGGGATATAGCCTAGTGGCAAGAGTGCCTGCCTCGGATACACGAGGCCCTAGGTTCGATTCCCCAGCACCACATATGCAGAAAACGGCCAGAAGCGGCGCTGTGGCTCAAGTGGCAGAGTGCTAGCCTTGAGCGGGAAGAAGCCAGGGACAGTGCTCAGGCCCTGAGTCCAAGGCCCAGGACTGGCCAAAAAAAAAAAAAAAAAAAAAACCAGCCTGGAATTGTAGTTCAATGGGA
This sequence comes from Perognathus longimembris pacificus, assembly GCF_023159225.1. Classification (NCBI taxonomy): domain Eukaryota; kingdom Metazoa; phylum Chordata; class Mammalia; order Rodentia; family Heteromyidae; genus Perognathus; species Perognathus longimembris. The sequence goes on along the minus strand of NC_063177.1, from coordinate 24,216,889 downwards.
AGAATATTTGCCTACCATACAGGAGGCTCTGTGTTTGATCCCCAGAATCACACACAATACACACTCACACACACACACACACACACAATCAGTAAGCATGCAAAAGACTTGAGCAACATTGTCAACCATCTTGACCAATGTATATTGGCAGAAAATTATACTCCAGAAATACAGAATACACATTCTTTCTACGTATATGTGAATAATCTACAAAGACAGGCCATATGCTGGCTATAAAAGAAGTCTGAATACATTTCAAAAGTAAAAATCTGGCAGATTATGTTCTCTGCCTAAAGCAGAACTAAATTAGAAATCAGTAATGATAAAATATCAAGCAAAGCCCCAAATATTTGGAAATTAAATTAACTATGAGCGATGAAATCACAAGAGAAACTAAAAATATATTTGAAACTGAATAACAGCATTTTATGGTTACATATCACAGCTGATATAGCATGGAGTGAAATTTACACTTTTAAATGCCTATCATGGAAAAGAGAAAGATTTTAGATCAGTGACCTAAACATTCACTTTAAGGAAGCTAGAATCAAGCACCAGCGGCTCACTCCTGTAATACTAACGTCTCAGGAGGCTGAGATCTGAGGATCTCAGTTTGAAGTCATGACCATGGCAAACAAATAAATCCATGAGACTCTTAGCTCCAATTAACCAGCCAAACACTGGAACTGTTGGTGTGGCTCAAGTGCTGTAGCACTAACATTGAGAGAAAGAAAAAAAAAAACAAAGGAGAGCACCCTAGTTCAGCATTTAAGCCCCATTACTGGCACAGGAAAAAAACAAACAGCTATAAAGAGTACAGGTACATGTTAAACTCAAAAGGCATAGAAGGAAAGAAAGAATAAAAGCAAGCTGTGTGATAATACACTAGTTTTTCCCCTCACTTTTCTCGCTATAGCTTCTCTTTTGTAAAATAAGAGGACTAAACTTCCTGATCTCTAAGATTCTCTAACTTTGGCTTTGATGTGCTGTATTCCTACACAAACACATTCCTATATGCACACACATATTAGCCTGTGTAGCTAGGTTATGTGTTTCTTTTTGCTTGTTTTTGGTTTAGTTTTTGTTTTGTTTTGTTTTTCAGACAGGGTCTTGCTATGTCGTCCAGTCTGACCTCAAATTCTACTGCCTCAGTGTTTTGAGATTACAGACATGTGTCACCACACCCAGCCATGTCTGGCTGGCTGGTTGTGTTCTGTGTTCCCAAGTGTTTGTTGTGTTTCCCCACATCCTGTGTGCATGGCTCTACAGGTCCCTTGTGTGCACAACAATAAAAGCTGAGGGTTTTCCAGAGTGGGCTTTGCCTGGGAGGAGATTTTCTGCTTACAAAGCTGTTATGAACAAGCTCATTGTTGTCTACTTGGGAAAACTAGAGCTGTTCACAATACTCAGAAGTAGGAAAAGCATCCACTGTTGAGTTGCAAGATTGAGAGTTAATAAATGACATCATTGCCCTGCTCCCTCCCCCAGCCCCCATTCTCAGCCAGACTTTATTCTATGCTTCAGCCACCAGCCTGTCCCAAGCAATCTATCCATCATTATCATTGGCTTTGCCTGGCTCCTCCCCCTCCCCCTCCCCCTCCCCCTCCCCCTCCCCCTCCCCCTCCCCCTCCCCCTCCCCCTCCCCCTCCTCCTCCTCCTCCCCCTCCTCGCCCAGGCATTGTCCTTGAGCTTATTTTCCTCAAGGCTAGCACTCTACCACAAGAGCCACAGTGCTACTTCTGGCTTTTTCTGTTGATGTGATACTGAGGAATTGAACCCAGGGCTTCAGGCATGCTAGGCAAGCACTCTACCACTAAGCCACATTCCCAGCCCTGCCTGGCCCTTCTTTAGAACAACCAGGCAATGGTTCCAGGTCTATCCTTCTGCTCAGGGATCTACCACATAACTATTTCTAGTATGAGGCGACACTTTGTTGTTGTACATTGTCAGTGCTTCAGTGGAGTAACCCCCCCCCCACCCCATGCAGTGTCTTTCTCCTACCTTGGAGCCATTCATTTGACTTGTGAGTCAGAAACCCAGAAGCCAGGGGTGTGGAAGCCATTCCCAAGAGCTCAGCGTAGTGACTCATGAGTATGGGGTGAATAGAAGCACAGAAGAGTCTCCAAAGAGTCCCAGAGGAACACAAATTGGTGGAAAAGCATTTGTCAAGCCAGTTTGAAAATCATGAAATCTGGCAAGAGCTGGGTAATAGAAGCAGGAACATAGCAGGGAGAGTCAGCTTAGTGCTGCTACCTGACCTCAATCTTGGAGCATTATTTGGTGCCCTAAACTTAGCTCCATTGCTTAGTGAGGTCCATATACCATAAAATATGGTTGCTTTGCATTAGAAAAAGTATAATAAGGGGCCGGGGATATGGCCTAGTGGCAAGAGTGCTTGCCTCATATACATGAGGCCCTGGGTTCGATTCCCCAGCACCACATATACAGAAAATGGCCAGAAGTGGCGCTGTGGCTCAAGTGGCAGAGTGCTAGCCTTGAGCAAAAAGAAGCCAGGGACAGTGCTCAGGCCCTGAGTCCAAGCCCCAGGACTGGCCAAAAAAAAAAAAAAGTATAATAACTTGGCCCCTGGGTGTGGTGGCTTATGTTCAGACCCCCATCTCAACAAATAAAACTGGGCATGTTTGTACACCTCTGTAATCCTAGCTATAGGATCATAGTCCAAGGCTAGCTGGGACAAAACTCAAGGCCCTGAGTTGAAACTCGAGTTCAGGAAGCAAGGGAGGAAGGGAGAAAGGAAGAAGGGGAAAAAAGGAAAGATTGTATATTTACATCTTCCTAAGTACAGGAAATGAAAGATGGAATGGAATCTAGTAAAGGGTTTGGACACAGCCGGTCAGAACTTTGGGAACATGAGGCTAGGGAAAAATAAAAGAAGGAGTAGGTGGGAGTCCAGAGGTAGAAAGTTGCTGAGCTGATCTCACTGAACTAAGAGCTTCTCTGGCCTCCAGAAGCCAGGAGTGAAAGAAAGCAAAGTCTCATGGAAGCAGAGGCTGGCCTTTTGGAATATCTTGTTTCTGGCCAGTTAGGAACCTGTCGTTTGCCAGACACCATGCTTGGGTGTGGTGGGAATGTGATCCTTGCCTATATTTAAAAGCCAAGCTGTCCACTGTCTGGAGCTTCTCCTTCACTCTTCTCCAAGACCTCCTTCAGAGAAGGAGTCAACACAGACAGAACCATCCCAGCCTTCCCTTCTTCTTAGTTGAGAATCTGTTCCTTTTTGAGGAGAGCAATTTGGCCCCTCTCAGTCAATGTGAAAGCCTCAGTCACTTGTTCTGAAGTGAGGAGCTGGGGATATGGCCTAGTGGCAAGAGTGCTTGCCTCGTATACATGAGGCCCCAGCACCACATATACAGAAAACGGCCAGAAGTGGCAATGTGGCTCAAGTGGCAGAGTGCTAGCCTTGAGCAAAAAGAAGCCAGGGACAGTGCTCAGGCCCTGAGTCCAAGCCCCAGGACTGGCAAAAAAAAAAAAATCTTGTTCTGAAGTGAAGCAAAATGCCCTCGGGTAATGTCTGAGGCTCTGGATTCAAGTATTGAGTCCATCAATCACCAGGATCACTTCAACAAGACCCTGTCCTCCCCTGGAACTAAATGTTTTTATCTTTAAAATGGAGCTAACACCCATTTGTAAGGAAATGGAAGGACTTGGAAAAAATTATACTAAGTGAAGTGAGCCAGACCCAAAGAAACATGGACTCTATGGTCTCTCTTATTGGGAATAATTAGTACAGGTTTAGGTAAGTCATAGCAGAGGATCACAAGAGCCCAATAGCTATACCCTTATGATCACATAAGATGATGCTAAGTGAAATGAACTCCATGTTATGGAAACGATTGTTATATCACAGTTGTAACTACTTTCAACGTCCCATGTGTATCTGTAGCTTCTATTATTGATGATGTTCTTGTATCACCTTCCTGTGGTTGTACCTACACTATCTCTGTAATCTTATCTGAGTATATTGGAAACCGTGTATACTGGTATTAGAACTAGGAAATTGAAAGGGAATACCAAAATTTGAGAGACACAGGGTAAAAAAAGACAAACAACTACAAAAGCAATACTTGCAAAACTGTTTGGTGTAAGTGAACTGAACACCTCATGGGGGGAAAGGGAAAGGGGGAGGAGGAAGGGGGGTATGAGGGACAAGGTAACAAACAGTACAAGAAATGTGTCCAATGCCTAACATATGAAACTGTAACCTCTCTGTACATCAGTTTGATAAAAATTTGAAAAAAATATGAAGAAAATGATAAACAATAAAAATAAATAAATAAAAATAAAATGGAGCTAACAAAAAAAAAAAAAAGAAGCTAACACCACCTGTCCTGGATATGCCACTTGCAAGGCAATTGTGAAGTTGAAAAGAAAGGAGGCCATCTTTAAATGTCGCTACATCTGTCAAGGGCTTGTGGTGTTCCTGATTACTGGCAAATGTCTTTATGTATAGAACGTGTCAAGGCAGAATGCCAGCTATCAGCCCTGGCATCTTGACTGTTTGAAATGCTAACATGATAAGCAAAACTGACAGTGCCACTATGAGACAAAAATAATGACAAAATAGAATATAAAATGGACTACATTATAGGGAAAGCAACATGGTCCCGGCATTAAGTTTGCAAGTATGAGATCTTTTCATTCTTGGCTTCATTCTAGCTGCTGCTGACATTCTTGGATGTAGAGGATAGCAGGGGCCTGAGTTCTACAACCATCTACCAAACATAGTTTCTAGTGATAAAGCTCTGTGACTAAACACACACACACACACACACACACACACACACACACTCCACACACGTGGTATTAGGGTTCAAAGCCAGGGCCTCAAACATGCCAGGAAATTGCTTACTAGTTGTCCTATGCCCCTAGTCTTTTCCTCTTTTGTTGGTGGGGTTTTTTGTTTGTTTGTTTGTTTTGTTTTTGCTTTTTGGTTTTTTTTGTGGGTTTTTTTGGTCAGTTGTGGGGCTTGTACTCTGGGCCTGGACACTGTCCCTGAGCTCTTCAGCTCAAAGCTAGCACTCTACCACCTGTTTTTGTTTTTTGAGTCTTACTAACCTTGCCCAGACTGGCCTTGAACTTGAGATCCTCCTGCTTCTGCCCCTCCCCAAATAACTAGAATTATAAGCATGTGCCACCACACCCAGCCAAAAAGTCACTTTTTTCCCCCCAATAATGTTTGGGTCTGAGCTCAAGGCCTACAACTTGCTAGACAGGTACTCTACTGCTGAGCCATGCCTCAGCCTTTCCTGACCAAGCTGGCTTTGAACCATATCCTCCAATCTCAGCCTCCCGAGTTGCGAATTACAGGCATGAGCCATGGGCACCTGGTTCCCAGAGCGTTCTTACTGAATGTTTATATTACTGAATGTTTATAATGCTTCTGTGAGAAAACCTTGATTTTTGCATTGGGAAACAGGGAGGGTGACACAGCTAGTCAGATACATACGTGAGCTACCATAATTGATAACGTTGGAATATATTTTAGGGCCTTCATCCAATGGTCACATTTTAGGGAAGAGGATCCTAAGGCTGAGAGAGCTTATACCTCAGGACACAGAGTAACAACATCAGGAATAAAACTCAAGCCCCTCTGTCCAGTGGCTCTTGCCCTGCCAGTCCCATGACTCTGAGCTCCTGATTCAGCCCTAGGATTCATCCTGGTACACCTCACTGTTGGTCATACCCTGCTCATAAATGGCCCTTCCCCAGACTGTGCACAGCCTCTCATGACAAGTCAGGACAGAGGCAGGACTGGAGCCACCAGAGTGGCAGTCCCACCTTCTGGCTGGTCTTTTAGAACTGTTTTCAATTTGCCTAAACACCTCTGCCACTCCCAGAGACTCTCAGAGGTGACTCCCCAGGAAAGCGGCTCCGTCTGTACCCAAGTGAGTGAGCCTGTTGGCACAAGCTTTTAGACCAGGACAGAGTGAGTCACCTAAGGGCCACAGCCCGTCTATGTTCATTTACAGCCTTGGGCTCTGCAGAAAAGAGGGAAGATGGAGACCAGGGAAGACAAAACCCTGTGAACTTCAACATCTAGGCAGGAGAAACATCCCACTCACTGCCCCTGTGAAGGAGCGAAAAGATGACCTAGGCACAACTCAGAGTTCCTAAGACATCAGGACAAGCCCTCAGGAGATAGAGGCCAAGGGGAGAAATGACTCGGCAAGTAGGACTGTCTCCTACTTCCACATTGTCGGTGCTTTCTCCACCATGAGGCCACCTCTGCTCATGCTCTACACCCCTCCTTTTCCTTCCACGGGTGGGGTAGGGTGTTCATTTTACTTTTGCAAGGGGAAACTGAGCCACAGAAAATGAGCTCACAGGGGCTGGGGAATGTAGCTTCATGGTAGAGTGCTTGCCTCCCATGCATGAAGCCCCAGGTTCGATTCCTCAGCACTACATAAAAAGGAAAGAAAGAGAGAGAGGGATGGGGAGAGACAGAAAGTGGGCTCACAGTCAAGAGTTGAGTCAGTGGGAGTCTAACTCTGCTGCCTCCTCACAAAGTGAACGCTTAGTACTGACAGTAGCAAAGGTCCTTCCTACAGACTGTTTAAAAATGTTTAATATGTGCATATTCATCCTCATAGCTGGAGAGTCCATAAATCCTGATACTCCCCCATCAAAAGATTAAAGTGCTCTTACGGACATCTAAACTGTGCAGTATTTCAAATGCCTTTTTCATTCTTTCCATGCCTCTGGGTAACAGGTCCCCCAGGGAGGTGCTCATTCTGCTCACTAGGAATTCCACCCTGCCAGGCCACCACTGGGTCCCAGAGGTCAGCACTGCCCCATTGATGGCACTTAAAACAGCCTCCACCCTACCTTGCCTGCCAGAGAATATGAGGCCGCTGCAGCCCAGCCAGGAAACCGGAGACGCCGCCAATTTCCACTTTCCCCCACCCTCCTGCCCTCACTGCCCCCGAAGCTCCACTGTTCCAGGACCCCAGCCAATGCTCCGATAAGGGTTGGGCTGGGTTGTGGAGAGAGGAACGGGGCTATACCAGCCAGCTTGACCTGTAACCTAGTGCCTTCCAAGTCACTTGTCCCACAGAACTTCACTCAAAGGAGATATATTCATTCCCTGCCTTGTCTAGAAAGCCCACTGTTCATTCTCTCCTGGGAAACTGAAGAGGCTAGGAAGAGAACAGGTACCTGGCCTAACAGGGACAGGTACCAGGCGATAGCTCCTGAATTGAAAACAGAGTTGTCCCTGCTTTATTCAAAAACACTTCCTGTTCATTCCTGTCTCTAATCCTGGCTACTCAGAAGGCTGAGATCTGAAGATTGCAGCTGGAAGCCAGCTTAGGCAAGAAAGTCTATGAGATTCTTATCTCCAGCTAGCCACCAAAAAGATGGAAGTGGAGCTATGGCTCAAATGGTAGAGTGCTAGTCTTGAGAGAGATTAAAAAAAAATGCTCAGGAACAGCACCAGGTCTTAAGTTCAAGCCCCAGGACCAGCACCAAAAAACAAAACAAACAAAATAAAGGCTGCATACCAAAAGTTCACTTTCCCTCCAAGGTAAAGAATGAGATCGCATATCTATTGAACACTTTCTGCCAGGCCCTATTCTAGATGTGCATTGCTTTATTTCATCCTTTGAGAATCCTGGGAAGTGTGTCTTACTCTTACACTGGGATAAAAAAAAAACAAACTAAGGCACAGAGTAGGCAATTAATTTTTTCCCAGCCACCTAACAGACTCAGGATTGGGAACAGATCCTCAATCTCCAGCCCTGTGGCTATTCCATGTGGTCACATTCTTTTGAGCAGTAAGTTATTTTTCTGTTGAAGCCACAGGATCCTCTTTAATCCATTATACATCTGAAAGCAATGTACATTTACAAAAGGGAAGAGGAAAACAATGCTGATGACATGCTAATAAATCAATACAGAAAAACAACAACACAGACTTGGAAAGTGTCCTGCTGTCTAGAATGAAACTCCTTAGGGAAAATAGCTTTATTTTATGAAAGTAGCCTTCAGTGGAAGCTGGATGTAAATGAAATCCACAAATAGGAGGCTGGACACATGCAATGACTTAAGGACTTGCCAGTCTTCTCTCTTAGTGTCTAGTTTCATTCCCAGCCATGTGTTTTCCTTGGGGCAGCAATTTTGATTGGAATTACTTTTAAGACTTACAACAAAGAAGGCAAACTTGGTGTTGTGTGCATGTAATCCAGCATTAAAGGAGGATCTTTGCTGGGCACCAGTGGCTCACACCTGCCTACACAAGAGGCTGGGATCTAAGGATCTCAGTTTGAAGCCAGCCCAGGCAGAAAAGTCCCTGTGAGATCTTATCTCCAATTAGTCACTGAAAAAAACCAGAAGCAGAGCTGTGGCTCAAAGTGGTAGAGCACTAGCCTTGAGCAAAAGAGCTCAGGGACAGAGCCCAGGCCCTGAGTTCAAGTCCCATGACCAACAACAACAAAAAGGAAGAACCTACATAGCAAGTTTGTGGTTAGGCTGGGATATCTAGTGACAATTGATCTTGAAAGAAAACAGAGAGGGAGGGAAAGAGGAAGGAAGGGATGGGAAAGGAAAGAAGCAAAGGAGAGAGGGAGGGAAGAAAAGGTTAGAGTAAAGGAAGATTGAAAATTATTTCTGTCTGGATAATACAACAAGGAGGGGTAAAAATCAAAAGCAAGTTCATGTGTCTTCATTAGAATTAAGCAGTAGAGGTAACTTTTTTTCCTTTACCCAAAGTGACATTTATGGGGCTTTATCAGTGAGACAGGCAAGCAGGAATTCAAGCGCATGAGCTCCCCACAGTAGTGACACTACTGAGCCATTTTTCTCTCAAAGAACTTGTTCACTTGGAGAGCAGTGTAAATCCCTGGACTATGAGATGTTCGCTGTATTATACTGATTGCCTTGGAGGGGAATTTACATTATCTCCATGTTGAAAGACGGTGCTGCTTTGAGCTCTAATCTCACAGTCAGCATCGCTTCAACATCACAAGGTGATACAGCAGGCTGCTGCACCTGCTCTCCCCTCAGGTGTCCTCAGACAGCAAACTTCGGAGCCATCTGGAATTCTTCTCTCTTGCATTCTCTACAATGAATTCATCAGCAAGACTGAAATAAACCTGCACTTCCTACCCTAGCCTGCGTTTCTGCCCCTCTAACTTCTCTTTACCCTCCTTCTTCACACCCCTGGGACTTGAAATCAGGCCAGGAAGCTGTCCCCTCACTGTTTTTACTCAAGGCTGGCACTCTACCACTCATTTCCAGCTTCTCTCTGGTTAATTGGAGGGAAGAATCTCACGGCTTTCCTGTCTCAGTAGGCTTTGAGGTAAGGATTACAGACGTGAGCCATGGATCCGTGTGAGCCACGGAGCCACATGAGCCCTCCTTCTGTTCTTTGATCAGGTCAGCATCAGGACTTTTGCATGTACTGTTTCCTCTGCCAGCAATGCCCTTCCCCATCTCACTACATAGCTGGATGCATGTCATTCTTTAGGATACAGGTCTAATAATTGATCCTGGGTAGAAGTGTCCCTCTTAGACCTCCTGATTGCTCAGTCCCGTCACCCAGCTTCTTCAGAGCACTGATTTTTCTTTTCTGTTTACTTGTTACCAGTATTTTCATTGTCTGTCTCTAGCTATTCATGCATGCCCTCCTTTAATCAAATAAAAGAAGGTTTAGGTTTCTAATTCAAAAATACACATTTCTGGGGTTGGGAATATGGCTTAGTGGCAAGAGTGCTTGCCTCATCTATACAAAGCCCTGCGTTCCATTCCTCAGCACCACATATATACAAAACGGGCAGAAGTGGCGCTGTGGCTCAAGTGGCAGAGTGCTAGCCTTAAGCAAAAAGAAGCCAGGGACAGTGCTCAGGCCCTGAGTGCAAGGCCCAGGACTGGCAAAAAAAAAAAAAAAAAAAAAGCCACACATTTCTGCCGGGTACTGGTGGCTCACACCTGTCATCTAGCTACTCAGGAGGCTGAGATCTGAGAATCATGATTTGAAGCCAGCCTGGGCAGCAAAGTCCATGAGATTCTTATCTCCAATTAACCACCAGAAAACTGGTGCCACAGCTCAAAGTGGTAGAGCACTAGCCTTGAATACAAATGCTCAAGGATAGCATCTGGGCCCTGAGTTCAAGCCTCCCCATGACTGACAAAAAAGAAAAAAAAAAAAACACACGTTTCTACAAAGTCAACTTTTTATATCAATGATAAGGTTAAAGATAAGTGCATTTGTGCTCATAAGGTCTTAAATATGTTTGCATGGGGTAGGGAGAGTGGAAAGAGTTGTTTGGGAACAAGCCAGAATTTGAGAGATGATTCTCTGCCCAGCTGTGGCAGATTGACAGCACCCAATTAGTACCTGAGCATCATCTACAGAGATGAGATTATTTCTGAGCAAATGTGATACATATGGATGGTGTGTATTTACATCACACATCTAATAGCTGCTCTGTATGGAATTCTTCCTGTGTGATTGGTGCTGTGTTAAGTGCTTTATTACTGCTATTGTGGTTAGAGTGAGTACTTAATGAAGTCCATTTTATGGTGGAGAAACCTGTGGTTTAGAAGGAACATACTTGCTGGAGTTCAACTGTAGGCCAGCCTGAGTCCAGAGCCCATAACTGTTCAGCATGCATGCTAGATATCTAATAATGCCTCAAGATAAGAAAGCCATGGCTGGGAATGTGGCTTAGTGGTAGAGTGCTTGCTTAGCATGCATGAAGTCCTGGGTTCGATTCCTCACTACCACATACACAGAAAAAGCCAAAGTGGCACTGTGGCTCAAGTAGTAGAGCACTAGCCTTGAGCAAAAGAAGCTCAGGGACAGTGCCCTGGCCCTGAGTTCAAGCCCCAGGCAGGCAGAAAAAAAAAAAAAAACTAGGCCTTCAGAAGCATTGTGTGAGCAGTTTGCCTGAGACCATCCAGAAAGTGAGTCAACAATGGCCTAGAACTGGATCCTTTTGACTTGAATCCTGGAATTCTTTTTTTTTTCTTTTGTCAGTCATGGCACTTAATGTCTGGGCCTGGCACTGTCCCTGAGCTCTCCAGCACAAGGCTAGCAGAGCCACTTCTAGTTTTCTGGTGGTTAACTGGAGATAAGAGTCTCATGGACTTTCCTGCCAGGGCTGGCTTTGAACCACGATCCTCAGGCTCCTGAGTAGCTAGGGTTACTAGGGTTACAGGTGTGAGCCACCAGTGCCCGGCTGAATCCTGGAATTCTTTTTTGTTTTTTCTTATTTTCTTTCTTTCTTTTTTTGCCAGTCCTAAGGCTTGGGACTCAGGCCCTGGCTTCTTTTTGCTCAAGACTAGCACTCTACTTCTTGAGCCATAGCACCAGTTCTGGCTTTTTCTGTGTATGTGGTGCTGGGGAATTGAATCCAGGGCTTCATGCGTGCTAGGCAAGCACTCTACCGCTAAGCCATGTTTCTGCTATAGTTTACAGGCCATCATGGTACATGAGAAGGATGTATGTGCCTTGGCCACTAGCATACCAGGGCAGGGGACAGGATGCTGTGTGGTAGGAAGAGCTGATGTTCCTCTCTCCCCCAGGCCTTCCTAGAGAAGTATGGTTACCTCAATGAGAAGGTTTCCAGAGCTCCAGCCTCCGTTCGATTCAGCAATGCCCTCAGGTAGGATGGAGGAACGTGGAGGACTTAGGGGTGCAGGTTGCAACGTTCTCACTTTCTTGTCTCTCCTCCTGGAAGGCTGGCTGGCCATGCCCCGTGGAATGCACTTCTCTCCCCTGCTACCCACCCCTGTGGCTCTGTGAGCCTTTATTTCAATTCCTTCCGGCAGAGAGTTCCAGTGGGTGGCACAGCTCCCTGTCAGCGGTGTGCTGGATGAGCCCACTTTGCGCCAGATGACACGTTCCCGCTGCGGGGTGGCCGACACCGGCAGTCAGGCAGCTTGGAGGGAGAGGACCAGTGTCTTGTTTGCTGGACCCCAGGCCAAAATGAGACGCAAGAAACGCTTTGCCAAGCAAGGTGAGCACTGTTGACTTCCAGATTGAGATCCCCAATATACTCAATATACTCAAGACCCACCTTTCCCTAGGGCAAGGAATGGGTGACAGGTAGGACCTGTTGATTCAAGAAGCATAGTTGTGAATACAGTCATTTAAATCGCAACTGACTTGCATTGGTGAATTTTCTTTGTGTAAGTATTTTCCAAATCAAGCCCTATCAAATCCACGTAATTTCTTGATCATTGTTTAATGCAGGGCAGTTAACCGGTTGCCAACGTTTTTCATTTCTGTTTTCTGAAATTACTTCCATCAGAATCAATTCCTTTTCATAGTAAGTATTCCATGAAGTTATGAGCCATCAATCAGTTTTATTTTCTTCGGAGCACACTTATTAACAGCATTATTGAGAGGTAATTCACTTACCATGCAATTTACGCACTTAAAGTGTCTGAGCCAGTGATTTTTTTTTTTTTTAGTATTGCCAGAATTGTGCAACCATGACCACAGTGACTCCTAGTTCCAGAACATTTTATTTAACCCACAAAGAAATGCATGCCCCTAGCAGTTGCTCCTTACTGCCTCTCTCGCCAGCCCCTATCAACTCCTTTCTGTCTCTGAGGATTTGTCTGTTTGGACACTTCATTGTAGCACATTCTACACATTGCAATATCTGCTGTGATTTTTTTTTCTTTGTAGCCTTGTTCTTTTTACGTCCTTTCCCTCCCTTCTCTCCTGTCGTGTATATGTGTGTGTGTTTGTGTTTGTGTGTTTGCATGCACACACACACGCACCAATGCCAAAACTGAGGCTGGAACTCAGAACCTTATACTCTCTCTTGGCTTTTTCACTCAAAGCTGGCATTCTATCACTTGAGCCTTACCTCCATTTCCAGCTTTTTGCTGGTTAACTGAAGATACGAGTCTCATAGACTCTTCTTCCTGGGGTTAGCTTTGAACTGCAGTCCTCAGATCTCAGCCTCCTGAGTGGCTCTCATTACAGGCATAAGCCACTAGCATCCGGCCTCCTCTGCTTTTCCTTCCTTCCTTCCTTCCTTCCTTCCTTCCTTCCTTCCTTCCTTCCTTCCTTCCTTCCTTCCTTCCTTCCTTCCTTCCTTCCTATTCCAGGGCCAAATGATACAGATGTAGTATTTATGAAGCTTTGATTCTTCTGTCAGTTTTTTTTAATGACATTTTACTGGGTGTAATTTTAGTATGATGATTGCTTTGACTTCAATCAATTTTTCCAATTTTCAAGGTTGCTAACAAGATGGAGTTTTTTTATTTCAGTCAGTTCCCATCTATAATTAATTTTACTCTGAGCACTCTGGGGCTTTGGGGCTCTTAATTGTGCTAACTACATTTACTGGCAGTGTTCATTCTGAATGGGAGCACAGGCCCTGTTTGCATTCATGTCTTTGCTCATCCTTAAAGAAACTACCCACAGCTGGAGGGCAGCTGCTTCTACATCCAGCTGCCAGAGATAACTTGTATAGACCGACCCCATTTCTGATAGAGCAAAGTGTCAGCAAAGGGGTCAGAATGTTCCTGCCAGCGTGTTCTGCATCTCTGGGCATGTTTTTGTGGGGGGCAGCAGAGGGCAAGAATGAGAAGGGAAGGAAAGGAGAGGTGTGAGCTCAGGAACTTTTGGTAGAACAGAGACACCATCATCCCTGGAGCTGGAAGCCCTGGTTCAAGTTTCAATTGTATGACCCTGGCCATGTCACTGCTCCTTGCAATTCATTCCCCTATTCTCCCTTGTACAGGATGCTAGCCTTGTCCGGTTGTAGAGAAGAGCCATCCCTGAGCACCAAGTTCAAAAGCTGGTGAGAATGAGTGAAAATTAGGGGACATCTCAGAACGTCTTGATGCTCCACCTGGGAATCCCCAGAAAGAAGCATTCTTTTTGCTTCTTTTTTGTTTGGTCATGGGGCTTGAACTCAGGGCGTGGGTGCTCTCCCTGAGTTTTTCTGTTCAAGGTTAGTGCTCTACCACTTTGAGCCACAGCACCACTTCCAATTTTCTGGTGATTAATTGGAGATAAGAGTCTCATGGACTTTCCTGCCCAGGCTGGTTTTGAACTGCAATCCTCAGATCTCAGCCCTCTGAGTAGCTAGGATTACAGGCATGAGCCACCAGCACCTGGCTCATCCTGTATCCTTATTTGCTGATTTGGAACCTCATTTCTCTACCTCCAGGTCTGATTTTTAGTCCCCTCTGTTCCTTCATGGAGCTGGTGGGGTGGTTGTGAATAGATATTTACAGAGTGCCCAGCGTATGCCAGGCAGCTTCATATTGCTATCCCATTGGAGCTTCAGACATTACCATGAATAAGCCAGACAACCTCACTTTCCAGGTAGGGAGACTGAGGCCTGGAGAGAGTCTACCATTGATGTAAGTGGAGGAAGCAGGATTCAAACTCATGTTCTTCCCATAGTGTCAGTTGCTTACTGGAAGTCAAGACTCCAAGTCCCTCCCAGGCAAAGATTCCTAGCCTTCTTCCCCTCCCCAGCTCCTTTTCCTTTCTTCTTCCCTTCAGGACTTTAAAGCAAGGGTGTGGTGGTCAAGGCCACAGGCGACTGATGCCTGGGGGCTGCCTCCAGGAATAACAGCCCTGCCCAGTTAGGAATGGAGGATAGGAGCCTGAAGCCGCCAGCCTTCTCCCAGAGAGGAGTGTGTGTGTGTGTGTGTGTGTGTGTGTGTGTGTGTGTGTGTGTGTGTGTGTGTGTGTTTCCAGAAGGGTAGCAGGGGAGGGCAGGGGAAAAGGCTCAGGCTTCCCCCACCCAACCGGGGCACTTCCTTAGTTCCTGGCAGGCATACCAGTGACCCCCCAACCCTGTCTCCTTCCAAGAAGAGCAGTCATCTTTCTCTGTTTCTGTGCCTGTCTATCCTCCTTGTCCTTCTCTAAACCACCACACACCATGCACACATACACACCACACACACCATACACACCACATCCCCCACACCCACATACATACATGAGTTTCACAGATGACTTTTACCCTGAGACCTTTCACTTTCACTGGCTCCCTAAAAACGGAAGACTTACCTACCTTCCCTATTCCTGCCCTGAACTGCAGAAGGGCAGAAGGAGCCTCTTCCGCTTGGCTGGAAGATGAAATGATTGGGTCCAGGGTGGAGTCTGGAATCCACTCACCCACAGCCGGCTGTGGAGGAGCCCACCATAGGCTGCTCTGTGCCCATCCAAGTCTCACAGTGACTGGCAAGAGTATTCGTTGAACAAAATGAGCCAGGGAACCCCAGGCCTTGCCTTCCCCTCCCTATCTCCCCCTTTCCTCATAATCCTTCCCTCTCCCTCCCTAAGGGTTGCTTACTGGCTGGGAGGCAGAGGCTGGGTGAGTGCCAGGCCAAACAAGCCCAGCATTGCCTTGAATGGCGCTTGGCTCAAGAGTGGGAGAAAGGACTCCCCCACCCACCCTCCTCCTCTCTCCCTGGAGGGGAGCAAATGAGCCCAGCTTCTGTGCTCCTGAAGACCTCCTTTCCTTCTGGAGACTCTCAGCCAAGCTGCGAGTGATGTTCTGGCAGATTTATGAGCCTGGCGTCCCAGCAAAGGGTCTGCTTATCTCTGTGGTGTAATGGAAGGAGCACTGGACTGGGAGGTCAGGGCCTGGCTCAGCGATTCACTCATTCCGTGGCTCTGGACAGGCCCCTCCCCCCAAGTCCCCAAGCCCCAGTTTCCTCCCCTACCACCTCCCCAGAGCCCAAGAGTCCTGCCTTTGAGCTATGAGCCTTCCACTCCGGGTCACAAAAGTAGGCCATGAGAAACTTGGAGCCAGACTTTCTAAACTGCCCTGTTCCTGGGTATGTGGCCAAGTAGACAGACCCAGTTTTGCCACCCAGGGCTGGCACAGAAGCTAGAGTGCCAGCTCCCAACGAAGAATCGAGATTTAAAGACGATTAAGAAGAGATGGAAAAGTTGTGGTTGGGTCATGACAACACACGCACTTTGTTGTTTGTCTTCACCTCAGGGCTCTCTCAGAGCCCCTGAGGAAGCCGAGGGAGTAAGGGGTCGGGAATGCACTTCAACCAAATGGGTCATTCAATTGTTGGCCAGCTGTAGGCCCAGAGGCCCTGGCAAGGGCAAGATGGAGCCTCTGGGAGGTGGCAGAGGTTGTGAGGGGGTGGAGGGATCTCCTAGGACTGTCCTAGCTGTGATCTCAGTGCCCTGGCCCCACTGTTTGTTCCCCAACTCTGAGGCAGCAGCTGGCATTGGCTGCCAGCAAGAGGTTTGGTTTCTGGCTCAGTTCATGCCAAGTCCTTAGGGTGAGGGGCTTCTCCTGGGTAGAGGCGACATCTCTTCCTCAGGCTGGATCCTCCCCAGGTCAAATCACTAGGCTGGGGACTTTGCAGGGCAAGGGTAGTCCTCCTGGTATGAGTGCTCCCCTGGGCAGTGGCCTGTTACCTGGGTCAAATGGAGGCCGTCCAGGGCAAAGGCTGTGTCTTCCTCCTCAGGTCAGAGGCCCCAAGGGGCAAAGCTGACTCCCCATCCTGCTGAGCCCAGGGGAACCTGCCCCAGGCTCAGCAGCAGGTGTGGCTGATGTGGCCTTTCTGGGTGGCAGGTCACAAATGGTACAAGCAGCACCTCTCCTACCGCCTGGTGAACTGGCCTGAGCAGCTGCCTGAGCCCGCCGTGAGAGGGGCCGTGCATGCTGCCTTCCAGTTATGGAGCAACGTCTCAGGACTGGAGTTCTGGGAGGCCCCAGCCACGGGCCCCGCTGACATCCGCCTCACCTTCTTCCAAGGGGACCACAATGATGGACTGAGCAACGCCTTCGATGGCCCAGGTGCTGACACAAAGCTGCTGTGCACAGCACAATAGGAGTGGAACCTGACTAGGAGAGGCAGTGTGTGTGTGTGTGGGGGGGTGACAATGCATTGTACACTCTCCCCAAGTCTATGGCTAAGCTGTACCTCCTCCTCAGTCTCCTTCCCTGTAATGTGGGAACGATGCTCCCTGCCCCATAAGGTACTACCTGTTTGAAGGGTTGTCAGATGAGCCTCTGTTTGGAAAGTGCTTTGCAAACTCCAAAGAGCATGTCTTATTCCAGGAGGATGTTTTGAAGTCCCTTTATCTATTCCCTGCTTCTAGCAGGCTTCTCTTCTCTTCTGCTTCTCTTACGCTCCAGAGAAGAGCCTTAAAAAAAAAAATCTAGAGGCTGGCCAGGTGCTTGTGGCTCATGCCTGTAATCCTAGCTACTCAGAAGGCTAAGATTTGAGGATCACAGTTCAAAGCCAGCCTGAGCAGGAAAGTCCATGAAACTCTGATTTCCAATTAACCAAAAACCTTCAAGTGGAGCTGTGACTCAAGTGGTAGAGCATTAACTCAAGCAAAAAAAAAAAGGTAAGGGACAGTACCCCAGACCTTGAGTTCAAATCCTAGTATTGGCGTACGTGCACACACACACACACACACACACACACACACACACACACACACAGAGAGATTCAGCGCTACCATTATCCTACCCCTACCCTGACAGCTACAGAGTGTTTCATAGACCCACAGCTAAGTTCTATTTGTCCCTGGTTTAAAGGCTTCTGGCTGCAATATGAGCTGTTCTTCTCCCATTCCACCCAACGTTGCCTTTCAGACCCTGAATAAGGGATATTTGCCATCTGTTTCCTGATGAGGAAGGGAAACCTGATGAACCCATCAGGGTGGAGACTTCCGTCTTGTGTTACCTGGAAAGTTGGTTCTCACCTCTCCTGCACTATCCTGTTTTCCAACAAGCCCATATGCAGCACAGCCCCTTCCCTTCAGGTCCTGCTCAGAGCCGCCAGGTCAAGATAGGGAGAAATCTGGGGTTTGCCAGCACAGATATGTAGCGCAGATGTGTGCTTGTAGGTGACTTACTTTCATAACAGAATGCACTACTAAGGCAGCATTAGTGTTTGATCAGTTGTTTAGATTTAATGAGCGACTCTCTGGGGATAAATGCTTTATCTCTTTCACTTTAGTCAAACCTGCCCACCACCTCACAGGGAAAGGTGAACTAGTGAACTTGGCTGGAAGCAGCTTGAGGCATATTCTAAACAGCAGGCTTATATTCCTCCAGCCCTTGGCCAGCTCTCCACGCCCACCAGGAGGCTTGCCTTTAACCACAGGCCCCTGACCTTTGTTGATCACAGCTTGGCTGGGCTTCAAGGAAGCTAGGACAACCCTTGGCTAGCTTGTAGGCCAACATTAGCAGTGCAGTTTTCTGACCCATGTGTCAGGGTCACATACTCTTGGGGAAAGTGAATAGTGAGAGGAGGGACCTTGGAAACCATATATGTAACATGTTCTATGTCCCCTTGGAAAACGTGAGAATCAATGATCAGCCCCACTCACTGTGCTCACTCCTATGATGAGCAAGGAGATGGAGACTCCAGAGCAGCCCTAGCAGAGGGATTGTAGGACTGCAAGAAAATTCATGCATGTGTTGGGCGTGTGGTTCAAGTGGTAGAACTGGCTAGTAAGTGTGAGGTTCCATGTTCAAACCCCAGTACATCTGGGCACTGGTAGCTTATGTCTATAATCCTAGCTACTGAGAAGGCTGAGATGTGAGGAATGTGGTTTGAAGTCAGCCTGGACAGGAAGGTCCATGAGACTCTTATCTCCAATTACAGACCAAAAAGTCGGAAATGGAGCTGTGGCTCAACCACTGGCCTTGAACAAAAAAAGCTGAGAAACAGCGCCCAGGCCCTGAATTCAAGCCCCCGGGAATTACACAAAACAAACAAAAATACATACACACACAAGCGCATGTATGAGCTGGGCTTGATTGTGTACACTTGTGATCCTAGTACTCAGGAGGCAGAAGCAGGAGGATCATGAGTTCCAGGCTAGCCTGAGCTACATAGCAAAACCCCATCAGAAAGAATGGGAGGGAGGGAAGAAAGATGGGAGGGAGAGAAGGGACACACACACACACACACACACACACACACACACAAAAGTGCATCCTATCCTAAGTTTAAGATGAATCCTGACACACCAAGCACCCAGGCTCAGAAGCAGAACAGAATGCCTTAGGATGCTCCTCCTAGGAGCAGCCACTATTCCTCCCCCTAGATCTTCTGTAAAGTAATGCGGGCAAGCATCAAATGTGGCACACCCAGGCACACCCACCTGAGCCTTCTTAACAACACCTTTTAGCGCAGAAAGCTGAGCTGGGGAGGTCAAGCTGCCTGTCCAAGTTCGCAGGGGGTCTGGCCTGACGGATCCTTCCCCTTGCTGCCTCTTAGATGGCTCCATACCCCACAGCTTAGTCATCTGCTCCCATCTCCACTCAGGCTTGACCCGACTGAACTAGAAAGGGATCCCTAGCCTGATGGCGCTTGGCTGGGAAGGAGGGAGCCGGGGGCGGGAGTGGCCGGCGGGGCTCGGGCTGACACTCCCCGCGCCGCCCGCAGGGGGCGCTCTGGCGCACGCCTTCCTGCCCCGCCGCGGGGAAGCGCACTTCGATGGAGACGAGCGCTGGTCCCTGAGCCGCCGCCGGGGGCGCAACCTGTTCGTGGTGCTGGCGCACGAGATCGGCCACACGCTGGGCCTCACCCACTCACCTGCGCCCCGCGCCCTCATGGCGCCCTACTACAAGAGGCTGGGCCGAGATGCGCTGCTCAGCTGGGACGACGTGCTGGCAGTGCAGAATCTGTATGGTGAGCACCCCTTCCCGCCCCTGCACCCCACACATGCTACCCCTGTCTCCTCCCCCCATCCCGCCTCCTGGATTCTCCCATCCTGAGCTCACCCATCACCTGGTCTCCATGGTGACACCAATCCTGAGATCTTCAGGCTCCTGCTCCCCTCAGGACAAGACACTCCCACCCACCCCCAACTCTCCATGGGTCCCTGCACACCAGTTCCGGTACCCCAACCCCCACTCCTTGCATTTCAGTTCTGAATTCTGCCTCTCACATGGGGTCGCAGCCCTATCCTGGATCCAATCCAGCCCACCTGTCTCTCATCCTCCCTGCCCCCAAGCCAAGCTTGCTCTCTACCAAGCTGTCTCCCCACTTCAAACCCCGAGAGGCGCAGGTCACTCGAGCCGAAGCCTGTTCTCCAAGAGCAATTTTACCATCTGTGAAGAGAGATCATTAATTGGGACTCTGCTTATCCCACACCGCACATTGCTATTGTACTAGCAAGTGCCAAGACTGGGAAGTTCACTCAGAGTAACAGTAAGAAATCTATCATAGGCCAGGCACTTAAGCATGCAGCATGCCCCCAGTATCTTTGTTCACAGCTGAGGAAAAGGGGGCCCAGTGAGAGTTGGGTGAGTTGGCCAAGATCACAACTTGGAAATTGTAAACCAGGCAGGATTCAGGAGCTGGTGCCCGATTATAAGCTTGTTGGCAGCCCTTCAGAAGTGGAGCACAGTGTTGAAATGATTGCGATTACAACAGTAGTTAGCAGGCGGGGGACCTGAACCCTGCCCTGGAGCCACTTGTGTTGCCCAGAACTCAGGAAAGAACCCCTCCACCTCCCCCAACCCTTAGCCCCAAATCTTTGCTTCAATTATACCTCAGTAAGTCCCTCTTTCCCAAGCTGTAGGGTTTAATGCTCTATGGACGGCATCAACAACCAGAGCAGCTCTTGCCTGCCCTCTTTCATCTTGCCCACCCTTCACGTGAAATCATCATGACAGGAGTGGGGGGGGGAGTCCTGAGCATTCAATATACCCCCATTTCAAATCCCCTTCCCTCTTCTCTCTTTGCCCTTAAAGGGAAGCCCCTGGGGCGCTCAGTGGCCATGCAGCTCCCTGGAAAACTATTCACTGACTTTGAGGCCTGGAACCCACACAACTCCCAGGACAGGCGCCCTGAAACACGGGGTCCTAAATATTGCCACTATTCCTTTGATGCCATCACTATAGGTAAGATGGTCCCACCTGGGCCTGCCTTCTCACTCACCTCCTCTTCCACAACCCCAGGGCTCCCCAGGGCTGGAGCACAAGGCCAGGAGTAGGTTCTACTGTCTAGAAATCCCAAGCCACATACAAGCCACATCCCAGGCTCTCAGAAGCAAAGCACTGCTCTCTCCTGCCCACTTCCTTCCCTGCGCCTGTGCATGCCCCACCTTCTGCTGTGGGACCTAGAAACTAGCGTCTAGGACAGTGCCTTCCTGGAAAGATGGTAGAAGGCTGATAGCCCTTTCTCACGTCTCTCTTATCCCTGGGCAGATGGGCAACAGCGACTGTACATCTTTAAAGGGAGCCACTTCTGGGAGGTAGCTGTTGATGGCAATGTCTCAGAGCCCCGCCCACTACAGGAAAGGTGGGCTGGGCTGCCCCCCAACATTGAAGCTGCTGCAGTGTCACTGGACAATGGTGACTTCTACTTCTTCAAAGGTACTAGCCCTGGGGAAGCTGAGAAAATTGAGAATGGGGGAAGGGTCTGCCCAAGATTGAAAGAGGGGAGTCCAGAGAGTGAGGCCCTGGTGGGGCCTCTTCTCACCAGGAGAACCTGTGACCGAGGGAATGGATGCCCTTCGGTGATGGAGTGGGTGTCCTGCTTGTTCCCAGCAGCATTCTGAGAAGAGTCTAGAGGGAAATCAAAGATGCTCTTGAGCTCTGAAATTCAGCAGAGTGAGTCGTTCTTGGAATTCTGCAAGGGCTGTGTGAGAACGGGGATGTCAGTAACTTTTGGAGCTTGCATTTCTTGGAGAGTGATGATACTTCAGGTTTATTGGGAAAGAGGATAAAAAGTTGGGCACCTGTGGTTCATGCCTGTAATTCTAGCTACTCAGGAGGCTGAGAACTGAGGATCGTGGTTCAAAGGCAGCCTGGGTAGGAAAATCCATAAGACTCTTATCTCCAATAAACTACTTAGAAAAAGCTAAAGTGGCACTGTGGAAGTAAGATTGTTCCTTGTGCTCTGTCCTCTGCTGACACCTACCGGGTGTCTAGACCACGACAATCTCTTCCTGGCTATCCAAAACCAATTCCTAGTGTAGTCCCCAGTGCTAACAACCTTGTGCTCCATCTTGAGGGGAGCAGAGGTGGAGGACCAGTGGGTGAGAGCCTCGGCTCACCCTGGCTCTCCCAATGCTGAACAGGGAGTCGATGCTGGAGATTCCAGGGGTCCCAGCCAGTATGGAAGTCTTCACAGCTGTGCCGAAGAGGGGGCCTGCCCCGCCACCCCGATGCAGCCCTCTTCTTCCCACCTCTGCGACGCCTCGTCCTCTTCAAAGGTGCCCGCTACTATGTGCTGGCCCGAGGGGGGCTGCAAGTGGAGCCCTACTACCCTCGCAGCCTGCAGGACTGGGGTGGAGTCCCTGAGGAGGTGAGCGGTGCTCTACCCAGGCCTGATGGCTCCATCATCTTCTTCAGAGATGACAGCTATTGGCTCCTTGACCAAGCTAAGCTGCAAGTGACCACCTCAGGCCGCTGGGCCACCGAACTGCCTTGGATGGGCTGCTGGAATGCCAACTCAGGGGGTGCCCTGTTCTGATGGCACTTCACCCCAAATGAACCACTGGTGCCTTCCTGCCCAACCCTGCCCTAGGGGCAGAGCCTATCTAAGAAGCCTCAGCCTCTCTGGAGGCAACAGTGGGAAGTTAGCAGAACACATGTGTTCCCTGGAGAGCCTGGTGTCTCAGGAGAAACCAAAAGAGTCCCTTTCCCCAGAGGCTTCTCTCCTCCCTCGGCCTTGGGAATTGTGTTTCTTCTGTTGAAGGTGAAGTTCCTTCGAGGAGGCAATACTGCTGGAATCCAGCGAGGGAGGCTGCCAAAACTTCACAGAGGGGTGAGGAGTATTTTACAAGACTGCCCTGCCTCCTTAGGGCCTGTGGCTCAGTTCTTGAGTGAGTGGGTACATACACATACACACACACACACACACACACACACACACACACACACACAAAATATCTTCACCCCTTCTGCACTGCCCTCCCCCCCGCCCCCCGCCACCCCGAGGCCAGATGGAGAACCTGAGGAACCAGGAGATGTCAGAAAAGTCTGAAGTCTGCCTGCCCCAGGCCTGGGGAATGCAGCTGCCTCCAGGCTTTGGGGGGGGGGGGGCGGGAACTCACTCTCCAGGCCACACACAGAGCATTCCCACTACTGCTGCTGTGGGGCCAGGAATAGCTAGGATTCCTGGAGAAGGAATCAGTTCCCCAGCCTCTGTCTTCTGCCTCAGCCAGTCTCTGCATTTATTTTAGCATCTGGGTCTTCGGCCTTCTCCACCCCACCGCACCTGCCAAGCCTCATGTGAACATACACAGTGACCTCAGCAAGCCTGGCTTCCAGAGAAGGGAGAAAGGTCTGGCAGGGGTCCTGCCTTCAGCCCCCTCCCTCCACTCCCCCCCCCCATACTGGCCCTATGCCTTCTTTTCTTCTCAGCACAGCAAAAAAGGGTGGCCTCTGACTTAATACTTGGAGACAGATTCCTTGTCCTGAAAGCTTCCTGCAGGCCCTCTCATTTCTCTAAGTTGGACCCACGGGAGGGCGCCCTGTTCATTACTCACCTCAGTGCACTGACACTTTGATTCAAGGCTTTATTGGGTGAGGGAAGTGGGGAGTTTCTCAGAGTAAGGAGGGCGCCCGGGAGGGTTTACTTCTGCCCGGAGGACCTGAAAGAGACGCAGGTGAGCTTGGGCTGGGGACGCGGCTCAGGTGAGCGGTAGGTACTGAGAGTCCTCGCAGGAGGTGACGCAATGACAGAAACGGGGTTCCCAATCATGCGGGGCTCTGCTAGATGACAGGTGGGCACCCACACCCTTGCCGCCGGAGGGAGGGCGCTCGCTCCCGAGAAAGGGGGAACGTGCTCCATGTCAGGGGAAGTGGAGAAAGCAGTTCGGGGAGACTTGGGTATCAGGCAAGAATGGAAGGCACAAAGGTCGAGACTGGGGTACCTCCCCCCTCCCGCGCGGGAGGGAAAGGGGAGACGGGGTCTCCACCTTACCCAGATCTGGGTGCTCCAGGACAGAGTGGGCTATGTAGGCCGGATGGCAGTGCAGACCCTGGCATTTCTTGCAAAACAGGATCTCGCAGCGCGCGCAGCCCCCGTGGCGCGGCCGCCCCCGCCGGGTCTCCAGCACGCACGGCTCCTCCGGGGGGCTCCGCTTCCTGCCGGCGGGGGCCCGGAGTGCTCAGTGCCCCGGCGTCCATCCCTCCGGAGGTGGGGAGGGGAGGGAAGGAGGACCCTCCCCCTCACCTGTCGGCGGGGGCCGCCAGGCTGGCGAGCAGCGCCCAGGGGCTGAGCCAGCTCCAGAAGCCGAGGTCGGCGCGCCGCAGCAGCGCCGCCTGCTGCGTGCTGGGCTCCTGGCGCAGAGGGCAGTAGGACACCGAGCTGCGCTCGCGGGCCTCGCGCGCCCCCGCCTCGTCCTGCGCGGCGCCCGGCGCGCCTGGCCTCGGCTCCTCCTCATCCTCCTCATCTTCCTCCTCCTCCTCCTCCTCTTCTTCCTCCCCCGAACGCTCCAGGTCTTCCTCGCGCTCCGCCTTCCTGGCCACGGTCTCCCCCAGTTCCTTCTTCCACAAGGGGGTCTTCACACCTGCGGGCCGGGAAGCGGTCAGTGCGGGTCCGCTGTCCCCCAGGGGAGGGCCTGGGCGCCCTGATGGCGGCAGGTACCTGATGGACAGTGTGGAGGGGGGGTGATGGAACGCCTCCCTTTCTCCCCCACCTCCACCCCCACTCCAAGAGAGGCTGAGCCCAACTTTTCCCGGATTCTTGTAACTTCGTAACTATAAGGAATCCTGGCAGGTCTCCTGGAGTCTGCCCAGCTCTTGTTGGTCATCTGTAGAATGGGGAAAGCAGTGCCTACCTCAAGGGTTGTGGGAAGACAGTGTGTGTACAGTGCCCCGGCCTCGGGCTTGTGGAGGGGGAGTGGGAGGAGGAGGCGGGCTGGAAAGCCATCAAGAACCTGTAGATTGCCAAGGAGGAAACTTGATCTCCGTGTAGGCAGTTAATAAACACGGATTGTCCTGATCGGTTGTCTTTGCTTTCTAAGTGACATTTCTTTCCTCAAAGTGATCGCTGGTGCAGTGTGTGAGCCTCCCTGTGTGACTATGAAATGCTTCCTGATGGGCAGGTCCAAGCAGAAGAGGGTCCCCCTGCTAGAGCCGATCAATTGGGAAAAGGCCGCCCTACGAGTGAGCCAATTAGGGACAGGCGTCTCCTTCTCCCTACTTCTGTCCAGCACAAGTGGACTACTGAAGAGGCCTGACAAAGTCCAGGCCAGACAAGGTAAAGATTGGAGCCCAGTCGGCGGAGTGATGAGGGTGTGAACCTCAAAAATACTCAGGAAGGAGAAAAGAGAGGACTTGTAATTACACAGATGGGTCATTAAGCAAAAGCTCAAATTCTCCTCTGGGATTGCCACGCTGATAGGCAGGTTGGTCCAAGGTAGGCCACAAAGGCCCTTATCCCAGTCCCCAGCCTGCCCTGAACCCCACTTACCAAGTCTATCCATTCTTCCCAAGGCAGAGCCTCCCACTTTCTGGTCAGACACTGGGATGTGAGGGGGAGCTGGGAGCCCATAGAACTTGATATGGTCTCTAGGGCCTCTATTGGCTCATGGGGATTGGGAGGGTGGGGTAGAGGAACGTTGGAGGCGGGGCTAGAACTTCGGCTCCTATAGAAATCCGCCAAAGAACTGCTACCTTTTCCCAGAGCCTCTCAAGCACTCAGCACTCATGTCCCTCCTACATCCACCGCCCCCCACCCCACCCTGGGACGACAGGAACCACCGCGGGTAGCGGTTTGGAGCCCTGACAGACTGGGTTCAAATCCTAGCTCTACCTACACGTGTAAGTCTTTTGACTTTCAGCAAAAATCTTTTCACAGTTGGGAGATCACAGCTGGAAGCTCTTCCTGGATGTAGATGCCAGGAGCAATCTCCTCAGGTGGCTCCTAAGATCTCAGGCTTACAGCAGGCACAGCTGTGCCATGGAGCCCAGGCGGAGGACTTGCAGGGAGCATCCCACCAAGACACCACCATCTTCTCATCCATCCATACTGACTCCTCATCCCAAATCTGTCCACCAGTCCTTTGCCATTGAGAATGAGCATTCCTTCTTCCTGGGGACAGTTTGGGGGCTTATGAGACGTTCATAAAAACGTGGACAGTCATAAAGACACTAGCTAAAAGCATGTTGCAAGTGTATCCCCTAACCTCATCATGATCTTCTGTGTGAGCACCAGCACAAGGAGAAGATGGTGTCAGAACACAGGTATAGGAGAGCCCTGAGAGAAGGGAGGAGCTACACTGAGAACCAGTGCAAACTCAGAATGGACTAGATCTCCATCCAAAAATGATAGCTTCACAACAGAAGAGCATATGCTGCATTTATTGGCAAGCTCAAGCATTATTTTTCTAACTCTCATAGTCAGTTATCAGAAATAAAGCTGGGACCTGATACTCAGACACTGAGATCTGAGGATCGTGGTTCAAAGCCAGCCCAGGCAGGAAAATCCTTGAGACTCTTATCTCCAACAAACTACTGAGAAAAAGCCAGAAGTGATACTGTGGCTCAAGTGGTAGAATTATAGCATTGAGCAAAACAAAAGAAGTTCAGGGATAGTGCCCAGGCCCTGAGTTCAAGCCCCAGTTCCAGAAAAATAATAACAATAAGACAACAGAAGGAGAAGGAGAAGGAGGACGAGGAGGAACAGGAGGAGGAGGAAAAGAAAGAAAGAAAGAGAGAGAGAGAGAGAGAGAGAGAGAGAGAGAGAGAAGCTAGGTATGGTGATTCATGCCTGTAATTTCATCAGGGAGGCTGAAACAGGTGGATTATAAATTTGAGGCCAGCTTGGGCTATATAGAAAAACCATGTTACTAAATAAACAAACAAACAAATGTAAAACTATAGAGCTTCACAGGCAAGCACTCTACCAGTTGAGCTATGCCCCAGATCTTTCTGCTTTGGTTGTTTTTTCTAATAGGAGTCTCGGTTTTTTTTTCCAAGGCTGACCTCGACATGAACATGAAGGCTCAAAATCTAGACCGCAAAATGTGTCCTTTACAAGTTACTGACAGGCTCCATACAAAATTTTTTTGCTCTACTTTTGTCTTCCAAATATTCCTTTTGTGCTGTTAACTGACAGCAAACCAACTCAAAGTAGCATAAGAATAAAAGAGTGGGTAGACCCTCTTGCTGTCACTGCTCCATCTGTGTCTGTGTCTTCCTGCTAATTAAGAACTCCTATGACCTAGTAAAAATATGAGCATAGAATTTCTCATTTCTTACTCAAAGCCCAGTTCACTTTCTTTCCATCCTTAAATGTTCCAAAAAGAATGATCTCTACCCACCTCCTTTAGAGCCGACTAGAGCCTTTGTCTAGTTCTTCATTTAACATGTGCTGGGGTTCAGCACAGTGGTAGAACACTTGCCTACCATTTGCAAGGCCCTGGATTCCATTCCCAACACTGAAAATAATAATAATATTTTAAAAAATAACAGTTCCTGGGCTGGGGATATGGCCTAGTGGCAAGAGTGCCTGCCTCATATACATGAGGCCCTGGGTTCGATTCCCCAGCACCACATATACAGAAAATGGCCAGAAGGGGCGCTGTGGCTCAAGTGGCAGAGTGCTAGCCTTGAGCAAAAAGAAGCCAGGGACAGTGTTCAGGCCCTGAGTCCAAGGCCCAGGACTGGCCAAAAAAATAAATAAATAAAAAAAAATAACAGTTCCTATCCTATATAGACTGTTTAAAAAGTAAAGTGCATTTAAATTTAAAAAATAAAAATAAAAAGAAGACTCTAGGGCTGGGAATATGGCCTAGTGGCAAGAATGCTTGCCTCATATACCTGAAGCCCTGGGTTTGATTCCCCAGCACCACAGGTATAGAAAATGGCCAGAAGTGGCGCTGTGGCTCAAGTGGCAGAGTGCTAGCCTTGAGCAAAAAAGAAGCCAGGGACAGTGCTCAGGCCCAGAGTTTAAGGCCCAGGACTGGCAAAAAAAAAAAAAAAAAAAAAAAAAAAGACTCTCCAAGCAGGGCACTGGTGGCTTATATCTGTAATCCTAACTACTCAAGAGGCTGAAATCTGAGAATCATGATTCAAAGCCAGCCTGAGCAGGAAAGTCCATGACACTGTTATCTCCAATTAACCATCAAAAAAGCTGCAAGTGGAGCTCAAGTGGTAGCGTGCCAGCCTTTAGCAAAAAAGTTAAGGAACAGAGCCCAGGCCCCAGTACTGGCATGCAAAAAGACTCATGAATTTGTGTAATTAAGAGTTGGCAATCCAAGGGGCTGGGAATATAGCCTAGTGGTAAAGTGCTCACCTCGTATACATGAAGCCCTGGGTTCTATTCCTCAGCACCACATATATAGAAAAAAGCCAGAAGTGGCACTGTGGCTCAAGTGGTAGAGTGCTAGCCTTGAGCAAAAAGAAGCCAGGGACAGTGCTCAGGCCCCGAGTCCATGCCTCAGGACTGGCAACAAAAACAAAACAAAACAAAGAGTTGGCAATCCAGGAAAAACAAAAGAGAACAATGAAGTGAAAAATATTAAGCTGCCCACCAGTGGTTCATACATGTAATCCTAGCTACGTAGGAGGCTGAGATCTGAGGATGGCAGTTCGAAGCTAGCCTAGGCAGAAAAGTCTGTGAGACTCTTATCTCCAATAGATTACTCAGAAAAGGCCAGAAGTGGTGATGTGGCTCAACTGGACAGTACCCAGGCCCTGAATTAAAGCCCCAGGACCAGAAGGGGAAAAAAAACTAAAACCAAAACTAGAGCCTGTTTTTGTATGACTCTTGAGCTAAGAAAGGTTCCTGGTTTGTTTTTTTTAAGAACTTAAACCAAGAGTAATTATGTGACACAGACAGGATGATTCATCTCAAAAACCTAGGACACTTGGTCTCTCCTACTTTAGACAACGGTAAAGTCAGAGAAGATGTTGCTTTGGGATTGCAAATTGCCTCCATTCTTCCCTTCTTCCTTTTAGTAAAAGACCTTGTCATTGAACATTCACCAGACACACACCCGTCCACTGCATTTTCAGCCTCTCTTGCAGCTAGGTAGGGGCAGTGGAGTCAAATGCCTAGATTCTGGGGGGGAACCTCCTACGTAACTTCCACATTGCATCCTTAAGAAGGAAGCTGCCTGGTGCCCCATTCCTGCAAGCTGGGAGAAAACAAAGTTCTGGAAAGCCAGCATTGACTGGACAGGTAAGCACAGTTCAAGGATGCAACAGAATAAAAAGAATCTGGGTCCTGAACAACCTTGTGGGTGGACTTACATTTGAGAAAAAGAAATAATCGCTCATGTGAATCCCTGTTTTAGGTGGTCTTTTTATGTTTTGTTTTTGTTGTTTTTCCCAATAGAGTTTCATATTTATGCCCAGACTAGTCTGGTCCATGATCTTCCTATTTATACTTCCCACCTGGTTGGCATGTTTTACCACATCTATTATTGGTTGAGATAGGTAATCTGGTGAATGTTTTGCCTAGGCTGGCCTCTAACCATAACCTTCTAAATTTCTGCTTCCTTAGAAGCTGGAATTACAGGTGTGAACAACTACTTTTGGTTGACTTGGGGTTTTTTCACATCTTTGCTTTGGAACCCAGGTTGACCTTGAGCTTTTGATCCTCCTGCCTCAGCCTCCCAAATGCTGAGATTCTAGGTATGCACTGCCATTCCCAGTCAGATTTATCTGTTGTTCATCCATTACCCAGTAACCTAGCAGTAGCCTCCATGAGTCCAAGGGCCTGTTTCTTGCTCTATCCTTAGACCTATAATAGGGCCTGACATAGAGTAGGTGCTCAAGAAATCTTTGCTGAGGGAACACCCTGTTGTGGCCCTAGGGGTAAGGTGCTAGGATTGACAGTCTGTTCCCAAAGGATCACATGGTTAGAGCAGAGACGGGGCAGGTTCTCCAGAAAATGTGGGACTCCTGGTTGACACACAGCGCTGCCCAGAGAATCCTTGAGAGCTAATCACCTACCTACATCCGTGCCTGTATGTTCTGCTGCTCTGATGTTTCACATACACTATTCTTTTATTCCCCTCAGAACCCTAGAGATGCAGGCATTTTACAGTCAGCATGCTGGGGAGTGTATGCAGCTCATGTAGGGACTTGGGCTGAAACATCTCTCTTTGCTGTTTTTTCAACACCTCTCCTCCAGTGCTCTCTGAACCCTGAGTGGCACAATAGCCCCCAACTTTTCTCCAGACTTTCCTCAACACCCCCCCCCCCCCCGTCTACCCCACCACCACCAGGTTAGCTGGGTAAGAGAGGTCAGCCCCAGACTCTCTGCCCCACTTCCTAGGCTCCAGGGCCCACTGCAAGAAGCTAGCCTGCCTGAAGAGTTAACAAGGAGTGTTTGTAGCAGCCTCGGTCTCCAAGGAGAGGAAGGAAAGCAGAGCAGGGAGGGTGCAGCCCTGCCA
Source organism: Perognathus longimembris pacificus (assembly GCF_023159225.1). Classification (NCBI taxonomy): domain Eukaryota; kingdom Metazoa; phylum Chordata; class Mammalia; order Rodentia; family Heteromyidae; genus Perognathus; species Perognathus longimembris. Next base: position 24,186,594 of record NC_063177.1, on the reverse strand, counting down.
GGCTCCCTGACCAGTGGTGGTAGCAGTGGCCAGTCGGAGGCAGCAGCTTGACCTGTCCAGCCCTGGGGGAGAGAGGAGTGCCCTTCCACCCATCCTGGGAGGTTCTGAACTCTAAGTGGACTTGCCCGCCAAGAGTGAGGTCACTGCAGGGGCCATCAAACCGGGAAAGTTCTGGTGGAGACTGAGGAATGTGGGGGGATGGAGGCCGGGCCTGGTGTGGAGGCTGAAGCCAGAAGCAAGCGGAGGCAAAGCCAGAAGTCCTGGGCACTCTGAAGGTAGACCGGGACCCTTGATTTGGGGAGAACTGGGCCAAGACCTAGCAGGTAGCAGGAGTGAAAAGGTTGAGGTGTGAGACCGGAGACACCCACCCCCTTTGCTGCTCAGGCTCCAGCCATGTCTCAGCGCAGGGGACTCAGGAGGAGACCCAGCCCGCTGGGGGCTCCCGTGCGCAGCATCCGGCCCTTCAAGTCTAGCGAGCAGTACCTGGAGGCCATGAAGGAAGACCTGGCTGAGTGGCTGCAGGAGCTCTACGGGTTGAACATTGACGCAGCCAACTTCCTGCAGGTGCTGGAGACAGGCCTGGTACTGTGCCGGCATGCCAACACTGTCACCGAGGCTGCCCTGGCTTTCTTGGCAGAGGCACCTGCTAGGGCCCAAAGGATTCCTATGCCCAGGACTGGGGTTTCCTGCAATGGGGCCGCCCGGCCAGGTAGCTTCCAGGCCAGGGACAATGTGTCCAACTTCATCCAGTGGTGTCGCAAGGAGATGGGGATTCAAGGTAAACCTCCCTCCCCCCATGCCCAACTCTTCTCCTCTCTGAGGCTCAGGCTAGAACTGGGGAGGGGGAGGGTGGCAAGAGTCTGGCTGCTTCTAGATTTGTCTTGGGGTAGCTCTTTTCCTTGCATGCCTCAGTTTCCCTCCTAGTAAGTACATAGGGTTGATGGGTCAATGTGACAGCATCCATGTATGAAGCACCTCTTCTGTGCTGAGCACTTTTGTGGGCATAAAGTACAGAAGACAATGAAACTGGGTGCCTAAGAAATGTGTGCTGTAATGAGAAAGATTTCCCCCCTCCCCCACACACACACTCAGAAACCAGGTGTGAGTGGGGGAGGAGCAGACCTGTTGATGTTAGGAAAGGATGCATGGAGGGAGGAGAGGTGGGATGAACCTTAAGGAGTAACCAGCAGTCTAGGGAAGGTTATTCTAGGTGAGGGACAAGCACTGAGTGCAATGCCTGGGAGAAGCTGGGGGGGGGGGGGTGATACAGGGCTAGGTGGGGCTTCCGTGCGGGAGGACTCAGGACACAGAGGCGGGAGGGGCAGGCCCAGTCATCCTGGGGTTTGCAGGACTCCGGGGAGGACCCGTCAGGATTCCTCATCTCACTGGCCTGGGACCCAAGGGGGAATGGGACCGGTGGGGTGTCTTGTCATCCCCAGGCCAAAGGTGGGTGTGAGTGAGACCAGGGGAGGGCCGCAACCCCGCTGCTAGCTGGTGACAGGGTGGCACAGAGCAGGACTGGAGGGCTAAAAAAAAGCTAGTGCTCTGTGGTAGAACGTCTACTCAAATGTGCCATGGCTTTGGATTCCATTCCCAACACTGCAAAATAATAATAACAATATTTAAAATTGGCGTTTGATAGAGCTCTTACCCCATAGTAGACATCACTGCAAATGCTAACAGATGATAGCTTATCGAATCCTCACAACAGCCGGGTGAAACAGACCACGTCTCAGCTGACAGACCTTGGCTATTAGATTAGACAAGGTCACACCGCGGGGGCGGGTTAGGACTCGGCCTTGGGGACGGGTTGTCCAAAGAGTGTACCCAGCTCTGCCTGGTTACACCTGAGCTGGGATTACGGCCGAGGGAGGAAGTGGGAAGTGGACCTAACTGTTTCCAGCTCCTGGACCATCAAGGTGGTAGCTGAGGGGGTGGAGGAAAGGCGAGATGGCGTGGACCCTTCACCCTGCTCTCCCCTGGCCCCGACCTAGCTGTGTTACACCGCCTCCTCAGACCCCCTCTTAGGGGTTGTCTTTGCCTCGTGCCTGCCGCCCCTGTCTGGGATGGTGCCCAGGCTTCCTTGGGTAGTCATCAGGGACCCCACTCAACGCTGCCTGCGCCCCCCTTCCACCCCCATCCCCTGCCTCCCACCCCAAGAGGTGCTGATGTTCGAAACCGAGGACTTGGTGCTGCGCAAGAACGTGAAGAACGTGGTGCTGTGCCTGCTGGAGCTGGGCCGCCGCGCCTGGCGCTTCGGCGTCGCGGCGCCCACCCTGGTGCAGCTGGAGGAGGAGATCGAGGAGGAGCTGCGGCAGGACCTGGCGCTGCCCCCGCCCGACCCCCCGCCGCCAGCGCCCCCCAGGCGCAGGCCCTCCCACTTCCGCAACCTGGACCAGATGGTGAGCGTCCCCCTCCCCCACACACACACCCGCGCGCCTGCCTGGGCCAGCCCGCCTCGCCCCCTGCCCTCCGGGCGCCTTTCCCACCCCAGCCGCGCAGCGGAGCACCATCTCCACCGTGTGGAGGTGAGTAGTCCACTTCCACCAGGGCCCCATCCCAGCCGTGTGGGCAGGGGCCGTGCTCCTTACCCGGTTTTGAACTTGTTTGGCAGGTGCGCTACCTACCCTTTGAACCCTACCCCTGTCCCAGCTCAAGTACTGGTAGGGACAGGAACAGCACCTATTAGATGAGCCAGCCCAGGCAAAGTGAATGGGTACTCTCTGTGGGAAGGGGGTTCCTCCAGGGGAAGTAGCTCTTTTTGTGATGAACCCCATTTCTCCACAGGGGTGCGCGAGGGCGGGGGTGTAATAGAGTTTAGGGATGTTTTTTTTCTTTCCTTTTCTTCCCCTCCTTCCCTGCCTTTTTGTTGTTGTTGTTGTTCCAAGCGTTTGCTGTGTTGCCCAGGCTGGGTCTCAAACTTTGGAATGCAAGCAATCCTTCAGGGAGGTGTGTCTGTGTGTGTGTATGCATATGCTAGTCATGAGCCTTGAACCCAGAGCCTAGATGCTGTCCCTTAGCTTTTTCACTCAAGGCTGGTGCTCTCCCACTTGATCCACAGCTTCACTTCCAGCTTCTTCGTGGTTAATTAGAGATAGGAGTCTCAGAGACTTTCCTACTTGGGTTAGCTTTGAACCTCAATCCTCAGATCTCAGCCTCCTGAGCAGCTAGAATTACAGGCGTGGGCCAGCAGTGCCCAGCTTCTTCAGGAAGGTCTTAACTAAGGGCCTGTGATGCAGAGGACACAGGACTGTGATTCAAGCTCGTTAGAATGCACATCCCACTTCCTCATGACCTCTGTTAGCTGACCTTTGAAGGCTTTGGGCCATAGATAATGCTCCAGGTCTAGTCTTCGTGGGTCATTTAAAGTCTTCTACTTGTTCCTCAGCCCCAAGAAGCAAGCTGGGGGGACAGCAGACTAACTTTAAGGCAGGTAGGATCCCATTTTAGCTTGACTCAGCATGAGGGAAGACATGGGTGTCCCTGGGGAGGAGGGCTAAGCCCTGTGACCCTCGCCCACAGGTGCAGAGTCTTGTGAGCTGCTGCACATGCCCAGTGCAGTTCTCCATGGTCAAGGTATCTGAGGGGAAGTACCGAGTGGGAGATTCCAACACCCTCATCTTCATCCGGGTAAGTCTGCTCTGGAGGGTGAGGGGCCTCAGCAGAATGCCCATCCTCCATGGAAGTGTGGGGGACAAGGACAGAAAGCCGCCATACACACCAAGTCCTCCGTCTTTGGAACTGCCTCTCTCTCTCAGAAATTTCTAGTAAATTCCTGATGAAGTTGGCAGGCCTACCCCACCCTCCCATTGGGGATGCCAAAGCCACCACCGTTCATCGCTTCCACCATAGCCATGTCTTGGTGCCCCTCCCTCCTGGCAGAAGCAGGGCATGAAGAGGGTACCTCACTTTCCCATTCTACTCCACTCCACCCACATGCTAGGTCAGAGTAAGGGACCTGAGAACCCAGGTCCATGTACTGTGCGTGGCCCCAGCCACAGACCCGAGTCCACCCCTCGCACCTGCCAGTACATTCTGCAGAGTGGGCAGCAGTGCAGGTCAGTATGGCAACATTGGCTGCAGTACCTCACCACACAAGGTCTGTGCCCAAAATGTGGTCAGCAACTCAAGCACAGCACAGCCAAGACCTTTATTTTTTCAGCCCATCGTGGGGCTTGAACTCAGGGCCTGGGTGCTGTCCCTGAACTCTTTTAACCAAGGCCAGGACCCTGCCACTTTAAGCCCACTTCCAGTTTTCTGATGGTTAATTAGAGATGAGAGTCTCACAGACTGCCAGGCTGGCTTGGAACCTCCATCCTCAGACCTTAGCATCCTGAGTATCTAGGATTACATGCACGAGCCACCAGCACCCAGCTGGCCAAGGCCTTTTTGCTTGAGCACAGGGGATACATGGGAGCAGTCAGCAACTTGAGCCCTCACCAAACCTTGAGGTAAAAGGCTGGTGATGGATTGGGGCAAGGAACCAGTGGTCCCACTTTGGCTGAGGATGTGGAAGCCTGGAGGGGCTATGTGATCTGCCCCATTGTGAAGTAGGGCAGGACTCCCACAGGCAGCCCCCAGAGGCAATGCCAGAGACCTTTAGGCCCCACATCATATAAGCATATAAGATGTGAGCAGACACAGACCCCTCTGCTCTGACTAGAGAGAAAAGAATGTCTTGGAGCCAGTCAAACCCAACACCTGTGTGGTCTCTGGTGCAGCAGGGGAGCAACTTTCTGCTTCTCATTTGCCTCCTACCTTTGAAAACAAGGGTTAACTGGTGCGCATAAAGTTGATGCCACACTGGACTGCAAACTATGTCTGCTCCCAGCCACATGCGTGTAGGGAGGACTGCGGGGTATACAAGTACACAGATGGTTGTGTCCCTGAGTGCATACCAGGAGCCTGCCAACTGGTCCAAGAAGCAAGGTGCCCTCCACTGTGTCCTCAACCTCACCCTTGCCCCCTCAGATCCTACGGGACCATGTGATGGTGCGTGTGGGGGGCGGCTGGGACACGCTGGCCCATTATCTGGACAAACACGACCCCTGCCGGTGCACGTCCCTCTGTGAGTTCCCTGAGAACCCTCCCTGGTGGGGCCAGTTGGAGAGGCATAGCTATGGGTTGGGAGGCCAGTACTGGAGGGGCAGGGGTGGGGGAGAGAAGGGGTGGTTGGGACCTCCAAGGACTGGAGGGAAGCAGAGGATGAACAGGACACTAGCCTGGCAGTCATGGCGCAGTACTGTGTACAGCCACTAGGTGGTGTGCAGCACACTCAGAATCAGGGTTTGTCAGGGTTCTCTGCAGAGCTAAGGTCTGGCTTTGGGATCCTCCGTGGAGTGCGATTTTTTTAAAAAAATTTTTTTGCCAGTCCTGGGGCTTGGACTCAGGGCCTGAGCACTGTCCCTGGCTTCTTTTTGCTCAAGGCTAGCACTCTGCCACTTGAGCCACAGCGCCGCTTCTGGCCGTTTTCTGTATATGTGGTGCTGGGGAATTGAAGCCAGGGCCTCATGTATACAAGGCAAGCACTCTTGCCACTAGGCCATATCCCCAGCCCTGGTGTGCGATTTTGAAGGTATTTAGTCCTTCCATAATCTCCACCAGCCCTTCACACCATCCCAAAGGAGCACAAAATCTAAGTAAAAGCTGTGGATCTGCAGTACAAATACAACATTAAGCAAGTCCAATAGCTGAACACAGTCTCCTAAAAATATAAAAAGCCTCTGTGGGTCCTTGTGTCTTTAAAGTGGGGTGGGGGGAATGTGGGCATCTGGCGGGGGGAGGGGGGACAGCAGGTCCTATGGGCGGGAATGGAACCCCTCCCCTTTCTCCTTTCTCTGGGGGACTTTATTGGCAGCGCACAAACCGGGCAGGTTCCAGAAACCCCAGACTGTACCAGTTCAGCATGAAGTGAGAGTTGAGGATGGGCCCTCGAAACCCCAGCCTGTGATGACCGTCAGCCGCTCACAGAGCCCTCTACCTCCAGTGGACTGGAAGACGTACACTTCTTCAGCCAGGAGATTCAGACTCTCTCCCAACTCCTCCCCCAGACCTCGTGGTGGACAGACAGCAGCAGGCCTGAGAGAGATGGCACCATCCTTAAGGTACAGGAGAGGGACGGGGAAGCATTTCGTTGTCCTTTACAGTCCATATTCTCAGGGGTGTCTCTACTCCAAAATAAACAAAGCAATGCTTCTACTCCAACAAGACCCCAGGAATGCCAGGGTGTGGTGTCACATACCTATAATCCCCGCTAATGGGGAGACTGAGGCAGAAGAATTTTAAGAACAAGGCCAATCTGTGCAATGTATCTCAGATTCAAAGAAGGGAGTTAGAAATGTTGCTCACTGGTAAAGTGATTACCTAGTATGTGCAAGGCCCTGTGGTTCAATCCCTAGTACTTCAAAAATAAGACAAAACAAAAGAAAACAATGGCTGGAGGTATAATTCAAGCACTAGAATGCCTGTGTAGTGAAGAGGAGGCCCTGAGTTCAAACCTCATACCACACATATATATACACACCCATACAATGTAGAATCCATTATTGAAAACCAAGAAAAATTACTCCATTCTTTGAGATCATCTACTTACCTTATATGACCCCCTGATTTCATTAAAAAAAAAAAAAAGGAGGTGGAAGCCCAGAAAAGCAATGGACATATCACAGGTCCTCCTGGTAGAGATGACACTGAGATCGACCCCCAAGATGGATGACCTCCAGTTGCCAAATCTGTGGTCTGGAATCACCCCACCCAGCTTAGGTTGCCTTCTCTCAGCATGGCTGGCCCAAGGGAAACCTTTGGCCAGCTATGGGGGAAGCATTGCTCCTTTCCAGAGGGCCATGTTCCCAAGTCCCTGCTGGCCTTGCGGTTTCCCTTTCAGCCTATGATTCTCCTTTCCAGGTCCCAGGAAAGGCCGCTCAGACCATCTCAGAGGCAGCCATCAGGTGGGGGCAGCCTACCCATTCCTCAGTCCTCACCAACCCACAGGGGCCCAAATCCCCGGGGCGCCCTTGAAGGAAAGAAAGAGGAAAAATACCCTGGTCAATTTCCCAAAGGAAGGATTCATGAGGCGACGGATGGCCTAGGAATCCATGCCAGGGCCCCTACTCCCCAGAGACTTCAAGCTCCTGAGGCCACCACCAAAGTGACATCACAAACAGGACCATCTCCTCTGCATGGTTCCTCAAACCCAGCCAAGCCGCCAGGCCCCGGGCTGCCAGTCCGGGGTGCTTCCCCCCAGCTCAGGGAGCCAGCCTCTGCCCGTTCTCCATCCCCTGTCAAAGGATTCAGCAAGATTCCAGTCCAGCTATCCCCTGACAGCCCTGTCACCCCAGGAAGAAGCTGTCCAGGCATTGCAAATGGAGGTCTCATGGCAGAAGTAGGGAGAAGCCCTAGCTCATCAAAGACTGTCACTGGTGCCCTTGCTGGGTCCAGACATGGAAACTGCTCTGTAGAAGTGAGGCAAGGGGACCAGCAGCCAGATGTCCAGGTTGCTGCAGAGGCTGTGGAGCCCTGGGGCATGGGCCCACAGGAGCGGGAGAGGCGGCATGCCTCCCTGTCCCTTGGCAGGGCCGGGAAGCAAGCCAGCTACCACTGCCTGGAAGAAGAGCTTGTGGCTAACATGGAGCTGCTGGAAGTAAGGGGTGCCTGTCCCCAGGACACAGACTTACCAGTCATCCCTCGAAGTGGGGTATATGTCCCCAGCCTGAGTGGGCAGTGGCCAGCACCTGGTGGTCCTTATGACAAAGTCATCCAAGAACTAGCTCACAGCCCCCCAACGCTCCTTAAAGTGGACTTGGAATCCTGGAAGATCACCCCTTCAGGATCCCATAAGCCAGCTGTTGCTGTGCGCCAGAGAAGCACAAAAGGGAAGCTCGGAGGCAGAGAGAGAGAGCCAAAGAAAAGGGCGAGCCTGAGCAGGAAGGACACCATGATGAGCAATGTCTCCCCTCCAGGAGGGCAGGGATGTCCTACCCTTACTGTGTCTGCCAGCCAGGAGGCCCCTGGACCTTCACTCTCAGAGTCTCATTCTGACAAAGCCAAGGCATGCCTGGGCAAGGTCAAGAGAACACTCCGGAAGCCCCAGAGAGTCCCATCCATCTATAAGCTGAAGCTGAGGCCTAGGATGCAGCCCCGGAAAGACCACAGACCTGAGAAGCAGCCTTCACGAATCCCCAAGCCGCTGGCCTATCTCTACCTGGGTCCTGCAAGGGCTCCCCCCAGGAGCACACTGTTGAGAACCAGGCTGGGGATCAAGGACAGGAGGGCACTCCAGGCAGACAGAGGTTATGCAAGTGAAAAAAAGGAGGAAGAAAAGAAAAAGAAAGAGAGAGCCTGCCCAGTGGAGAGCAGCCCCCAGCCTTTGGAGGGCCAGGGCCCTCGGCAGCTTGCTCAAGCCTCACCTCCACCTGAGGAGGAATCCTGGGTCTGAAGAACCTGTGGCTGGGGGAGGAAGCAAAAAGGAACACATGTGTGCAAGAGCAGAGGGGCTATCCACTCTTTCAACATAGACCTTGGCCTACGGGAGGGAGCCAGAAGGCATCACGGACGATTTGGTCAAGTGTGATAATGTGGTCTGTAATGCCTAGCTAGCACTTTAAGAGGCAGAGGCAAAAAAAATCAAGAATTAGAGGCATGTCTGGGCTGCATAATGAAACCCTGTTCAGTGTGTGTGTGTGTGTGAGGGGGGTGTTGAACAGGGAGAAGGAAAAGGAGAGAAGGAAGGATGGCAGGGAAAGGGAGGAAGGAGTTCAGAGAGGGGAAGAGAGGAAGAAGGGGGAGGGGCAGCTGAATCTGTTCAGTTGAGAAAAAACACACTCCATCACCCCAATACCAGCATTAGGCCAGGGCCAGTGGGTGTCCCTCTATCATATTGTGCTTCCCCAGAAAAGCTCCCCAAACTCCTGACGGAGCCATTTCCACCTGCCTCCACACTTTTTTTTTTTTTTTTGCCAATCCTGGGCCTTGGACTCTGGGCCTGAGCACTGTCCCTGGCTTCTTTTTGCTCAAGGCTAACACTCTGCCACTAGAGCCACAGCGCCACTTCTGGCCATTTGCCTCCACACTTTTAAGTTATTAAACATTTGGAGGTCTTCCTCAAGCCCCAAGCTTCTCGACTCCCTCGAGCCAGAGCTGTGGAGGTAAAGGAGCAGCTTCAAGTGCTATCCCCACTGGAGGGTGCGGGGACAGGTGGAAGGAGTTTGGGTGAGTTTGTTTGGAGGCTGTCTTGTTGGATGGCACTCTCCTTAGGAAGTGGCTGGTGGGTCAGCACCATGGACAAGGACAAGGCCACCCAAATAAAGGTTTGTGCCTGGGCGGGGGAAACAGTCCATTCAGCATCAAGAGGGATGATTGATTTGAGTTCTTAATATACATTCGAGAAATTGTGACTGAGAGGTCCCAAAGCCCCAACCTGGAGTGGAAAGAAGAGGTAAGGAAGCCAGGGTCCGTTCTCCTGCCTACAATTAGTTGGAGGTTTTGCTGTTAGGTGGAGAAGTGGTGAATCCCAAGCCCTTCTCCTTTCATCTCCTAGATCTGGGCTTTGAGCCTGTGCCCACATCACCCCCTCACCCTCGATCCCCACAGACGCCCTGGGGCCTTCCCTTCCCTCCATGAGGAACAGGGCCAATACCGTGATACAGAAACAAGGGAACCACTCCCTGATTTTTAATCTGACTTCCGTTAACAGCTCAGTGGGCATCACACATACTTCCAGACCCTGTGGTGGGAAACCCTGGTGGTGGGAGGGGAAGGACAGAGACTCAGAATGAGAGTGGAGACCTGAAATTCAATACCTGGGGTGAAGCAGGGACAGTTGGGGCGGGGGTCGCTACATCCCAATAGCTCCCACAAGGGGCAGCCAAAGGCTTGGGCTCCCACCCTTACCTCAGGTGCCTCTAAGGTGAGGATGATCGGGGCACACAGATGCTGCTATCCTTCACCCCATCCCTCTGTGAACCAGGGGTGGGGCTATGGGAGACCAAAGGAGACAACCCTCTTTCTTACCCTCCCAGCCACTCTGAAGTGTGGGGAAGGGGAGCCACCTCCTCTGTCTCAGAGGGAGGCTCAGAGAGGGAGTCTCGGGCCCAAAATCATGCAGCACAGCAGGGTCTAGAACACAGCAACACTAGACTGCTCAAGGTCAGGGTGGCGAGTGTGGGGCTCCGCTGCCTCCAGTGTGTGTGGAGGGAATGGGAAGCAGTGAGGGAAGCCAGATAGAATCAGAGATTCCCCCGGCCTCCTCTCCATCACCCCTCTGAGTACTTGATTTCCTGGTCTAAGTGCTGTAGCCTTGGTCAAGGCTGTGTTCTATATGCCTGTCTTTTAACAAGGGTCTTTGATGTCCTCCCACCGGACCAGGACTGAGGGCCCAAGGAGAATTTCCTTGGTCAGGGGCAGGGGACATGGTACCACTGTTCCCTCCCTCCAAGTCCCCCAGAAATCCCTCAGGCCATTCCTGGAATCTTCACTATTATTGTTATTTCTAATTCGGTACAAAACTGACAGTGATCAGCTCCGGTGACGAGAGGTAGAAACCCGGCCAGGCAGCCGGAGAAAATGGGGGTGGGGTGAGTTAGGGCATAGGGCCACCTGCTGCTGGGACAAGGGGTGACAGATCCTGAGGGCCTCCACCAGTGAGTGGGGATGCGGGTGTATCTCCCCCAAGCACAGGGCTCTCCTTAATTCTTTTCCTGACTCTGCCCCTGCCCAGACTGTAATCAGAGTAATCTGAGATCTGAAGCAGGCAGTGTCTGGGGTAGTCAGAATGGGATGGGGCTGGGAGGCAGAATAGTCACTGGTACAACCGTACCCCCCCCCCGGGCACCACCCCGCCCGCCACCAACAGCCCCCCACACAACTCAACATTCCTCCAATCTGGCTGTCCACCCAGTCAGTGCAGGAGGTAACAGAGGAATGGAACCTGGCGTCATGGAAAGGAAGGGGGAGGGGGGATTCCCTTGTCCACACTCGGTCAAAGCAAAACCAAGTTTTAACCTAGGGGTGACCTGGTTTTGGGGTCAGGTAGAGGGTGAGGGGCACCCGGCAGGGACGGACCATCGAGTTAAGGCTGGAAGGTAGGTTGTTGTGTCTCTGGGGGGGCTGCTGGGAAGGGAGGTCTCCTGGAAAGCAGGAGAGCTCAGCCTTCTCCCCCTGACTAATCTGGGACCTCCGCACTCCGGACCCCTTGGTTGTGGTCCTTGGGCCCCGTGCATCTCTCTGCCCTGTGCCAGTGGTGCTGAAGGTCGGAAGGCCCGGCATCCCCGAGCTGCCAGGATCTGCGATGGAGGGGAGGGAGGAGATGAGAGAGCCCTGTGAGCGGAGCTGGGGGACCGGGGAGGGGGATAAGACAGGTGAAGACGGACAGACACATCGCACACAGACACGCGCACTCGCACTCACACACTCCGGAGAGCACGGGCGGGAGTCCGGCCAAGGCAGCAGCACCACCTCGCCCCAACCTCGGTTTCACAAGCTCACCTCCAAGCCAAGGAGAGGCCACGGCGCCCCCTGCAGGCCGGGCACTACACTACGGTCAGCGCTGACGGTGGCTGTGCGGGAAGGCCCGGGGTGGGAGGAGGGGAGCTCCCGGCTCACCCTGCACCCCTCACCCGGAGGTGTGGCGGCTGCGGGGTGGGGGTGGGGGGCCGGGAGAGGCGGCTTTTCGGGCCGGGACCCTCTAGAGTTTTATTCCCGTGGCGCGAAGGAAGCTGCTCATCCCTCTCTCCCCTCCCCGGCCCCTGCACGGGTGTGTGTGTGGAAGAGGGTGCAGCAGCCGAGGGCGGCGCGCGCGCGCGCGCGCGCGCGCACGCGTGCGTCACGTGACGGTGGCGTGCCTGTGGGAGCGGGGGGAGGAGGAGGGCGCGCGCGCAGGCGCAGGGCGGGCGCCGCGTGTCACATGATGGCGCAGCGGTTGCGGCGCAGCGCGCCCTGGAAGCGCAGGGCGGCGTGCACGTGCTTGCAGCGGGCGCAGCCGACGCTCTTGAGCAGCTCGCTGAAGAGCAGCAGGATGTGCCAGTTGTACTTGGCCGAGCACTCCACGTAGCCGCACTTCCACGTCTTCCGCACCAAGTGCGACACGTTCCAGCGCGGGATCACGCGCCCGCGCTGCAGGTCCCGCTTGTTGCCCACGATGATGATGGGGGTCTCCGAGGTGCCGATCACCCTGAGGGACACGAGCGGGAAGCTCAGAACTTGGCCCAACTCCCAGCCACCACCGTAGGTTCCATTCCAGGTGCAGCCCCCGGTCCTCAGGGGGTGTGTGTGGGGGAGAGTTATAGTCTCTTATCAGCACAATGTACATTAAAAAAAAACAAAAAAAAACCCGGGCACTATATATGGCCTGCACACTCCCCGGAGTTGGAGACCGAGGCGGGCTGAAGTGCTCCCAATCATGCAATTGAACGCCCTCGTTCGCAGTCTCGTTCGCCCTTTGCTATTCCTCAGGCCAAGGCACCCCTCAAGGTCCAAATAAATGAAGGCCCCCAAATAAATGAACAGAAATGGGGACATAAATGTGAGTTGTGAGCATATGTGCGTGCGTGCGTGCATGTGGGAACCAGGGAGCGTGCGGACTTCACCTGTCCCCTCCCCTTCCCTTCCGCCCAGGGACGGGCTGGTCCTCGGGCACCGACGGGGATGACAGCGGACAGTCTGTCGCAGATCGCGGCAGACCCTCACCTTGTCTCCAGGATCTGCTGGCGGATGGTTTTGACGTACTCGAAGCTGTCAAAGCAGCAGATGTCGTACACCAGGATGTAGGCGTGGACGCTCCGGAGTCCCCTGCAGCAGGCATCTGCCCACTCCTGCAACATCCCCCCCACAGTACCAGTCAGAGAAGCCACAAGGGTCCCCCCACAACCCCCTCGATCAGACTGTAGTGCTCTCATCTGCCACTGCTACCAGAGACCTTCAGCACACACCCATCCTCAGGAAGTCAGGCCCTGGGAGAATGCAAGCCCTGCAAGCCAGGATAGCACAGGTTCTGGGACGAATGACTAACACGGCCATCTCACTGTCTTGTGTATATCTAGAGGTAACAGCTGTCTTGTGACCAACCTTCCTCCTTGCCTCCCTTCCTCCCCACTCCACCCCTCCCTCACTCCTTCCCTCCCTCTCTTCCATCTTGTTCAACAAGTCCATTGATTAAATGGCTCAAAGAACCCAACACAGAACTATTTATTGAAACTATTGGAATCCGATTTTCTAATGGTCCGCCTCCAAGAAGCCTTCCTGATTTGCCACCTTTCTTGCAAGAGAGGACTACTCCCTTCATCTCCTGTGTCTAGCGTCCTTTGATCATATCCTGTTTATATGGTTGTTCCATTTTTCAGGTCCTCACATATGCTGTGAGCTCCCGCCAGGTAGTGATCTGTCCATGGTTCTGAATCAGATTTCAGCCTGGGATCCAGACAAATCCTACCCCTCACACAACCCTTAAGATACTACCTGTTTGTTGGCTCCTCTTTTGTCCTCAGGACCAAGAGGCAAAAGGCCTGAGAATAAAAAGACTGAGGTGTAGTTCAGAGAGAGAGAGAGAGTGGGTGAAAAGAGGAAAGGAGTAGATAAAGCCCCAGGGCAGCTCCAGGGAGATGGAACTTCCTGTATGTGTGTTGTGTCAACTTCTCAGGGAGGGCTGCAGCTTAAGATAAATAGATCCCTGGAAAGGCTGGATGTGCTAAAGAGAAGGTTCCTTAAGAACTTAATTAGCTAATTAACCTGCCAACAGATGCAATTTCAAGAGGAGTTTCAGGCAGCCAATATAGGAAAGAAGGGGGTCCCGGCAGTGGTGAGGGCAGAAGTTTCCAAGGGCAATGGAAACCAGGGCTCTTTCCCTCTAGTACTCATGCCAGGAGGGGTGAGGAGGGGCATGTGTCTAACATTTGTGAAGCCCTGGGTTCCATCTTCAGCACAAAGAAAAAGGGAAAAAGAAGAAAGAAAAAAATGGAAAAAGACTAAAAGAGGAGGAGGCATGGTTCTTGTCCCAGCTTGAGTTGGGTTAGGCCAAGGGCTGGACACAAGGGAGGACTCCAGCCAGTCCTCTACCTTGGAGAAAGAATACAAAAGCACAAGTTCGGCTTCCACCTGGAGTGGGAAGTCTTATTTCAGAAGAGCACTCTGACTTCGGAGCTTGAAGAAGCTGCTGTGGCTTTCCCCAAGGAGATGATGTGGCATCTTCACTTTGTGCTGAGGTTTTCAGTTTTGTGCAAGGGAAGGATGCTGAGGACAAATCTAAAACTGTAGGAGTCCATGCACTTGCTGAGAAGAACTCACTGTGTGGAACACAATGCCCTCAAAGAGTCAGGGGCTGCCTGTGTAGGTGGTTCCTCCCCCAACCCACAGGAGAAGTGGAGTCCGTGGGAAGCGGAGGGAGGAGAAGTTCCCACTTTCTGCAAGCTCTCTGCTGGGGACAGGGAGCAGCTGCCAGCTTTCAAGGGTGACAGCCCCACCTCTCTCCCAACATGCTGCCTCCTTGAGGGGACCCTGGGCTGCCTCCCACTCACTCCTCTCTGGGGGCTCCTAAAAGGGAGAGGCAGAAAGCTTCTGATTGGCTGTGTCATCCTTTCATCCCTTGATTGAAGGAAGGAGTGGAGAAAGTTCAGCTTTCCTTTGAGGTTGCTCTATGCAGGGATCTAATTTGTCCTTAAAAAGACCATCTTGACTGTGTTAAGCGAGAGGGAGGAGCCGAGTGCATAGCTCAGTGGTACAGCATACTTAGTGTGCACAAGGCCCTGGGTTCAATCCCTAGCATCGAAACAAAACAAAGATGAACAATGAAAACAGAGTCTACTTCCTGAGTCTCAACCATGCTCTTAATTCCACTGACAAGTCTCACATGCCCCCTATCTCAGCATCCTCTGTCGGGGGGAGCAGACCAGCTGAAGCACACAGCACTGCTGCATCTCATCCAGCAATGGGGAAGAATGCAGTCTTTTCAGATAGTGACCAACAGGATTTGTGAGTTTTATATTTGATCTTTGGGCAGCTTCCAGAGTCCCTTCTCAGTATGTCTCTATGTACAGCCCCTTCTGTATTCTCCAGGAGTAAAGCTTTAGTGATCCTAGAGCCCAAGATAAGGGTCCACCAAGGAGAAAGGACCAAAACCCCAACAGTAAGTGGGCAGGAGACATTCCTAGTTTTCAGAAAAAAACAAACAAAAACCACAAAGCCCAAGGTTCCTAAACACAGGGAAATGTTCAATTTCACTCATAATCAGAGAGGTAAATAAAGACTACACTGAGGCTATTCTATCTCACGCTCTGATTATTTAAAAAAACTCAACTGAGCATGGTGATGCACCCCTATAATCCCAGTAACTCAGGAGGTTGAGGAAGGAGGATGGTGGGTCCCAGACTAGGCGAGGGGTGCGTAGGGAGACTATGACTCCAAAAGCAATCCAGATGTCTGAAAGTGTATCTGATGGTGAGGCTTCAAGGAAACAGGCTCTTGGAATATCACTTGCAGAACTACATGTGCAACTTTCATACAGGGGAATCAGGAGACATCTTCCAAATTCTGGTTGCTTGTACCCTTTGATCCAGCAATGTCATTTTGAGGGACCAATTCCGCAAATACACCTACCATGTACAAAACTATTTATGTGCTTCACAATTTATTGTGTCAGTACTCAAAACAGCACAATATTGGAAAACATCCTTTGTCCATGAAGAGGGGATCCATGGAATATACTAGTAAGGTACAGCATAGCCACAAGAAAGAATGAAGAAGTCCTCTAGCGAGGAGAGATAACTTCTGGATTCTGTTAAAGAAGCCAGGGCCAAGGACCAGGTGCTGTGGCTTACACTTGTAATTCCTGCTATGCAGGTGTGGGTGATGGGATTGTGGTCTGAGGCCAGCCCCAGCAAAAGTAAAAGCAAGGAGGGCTGGGGGACATGGTTCAAGTGGTAGACCCTGAGTTAAAACAACAGTAAAAAGCAGTAGGAGGAGGCAGAAGAGGAGGAGAAAGGGGAAGAGGAAAAGAAGGAGAAGGTGGTTGTGGCAAGATTTAAGGTTTGAGGCCAATCTAAGCTATACAGACCATGTCTTATTTAAAACAAGCAAAAAACAAGATCTGAGGATGGCAGTTTGAAGTCAGTAAAGGTAGGAAACAGACTCTTATCTCCAGTTAACACTAAAAAGCCAGAAGGAAAGCTGTGGCTCAAATGTCAAAGCCCCAGCCTCAAGCAAAAAAGCTCAGGGACAGTGCTCAGGCTCTGAGTTCAAACATCAATTTGTCATTGATGTCAGCATGCATGCATGCGCATATGCACACACACAATATTATAAGCACGAATTAAAAGTCAATGAAAATGTTAGTTATCATGGGGGAGAAAAAGGCCATAGTTTAGATTTTAAAACTGTATCTTACTATTCCAAAATTTAAATTACACTGAAGATAACTAAATGTGAAGAAGAAATAAAGCCTAGTGCAAGGTTAGAGCCCAATCCGGAGTTCACTCGGGTACCATCAGAAACTGAGGAGGATGGGAAGATCCTGACTGGAGACCCACCACGCTGCCCCACTTGTCCTCACTGTTTCTTGACAGAGGTGTGAATCCTTCTCTGCCTTTGGTGCTCAGCTTAAGCACCTGGGCGGGAAGAGACAAGTGTCTCTGTCAGGCTGAGCCAGGGAGCATCTGAGACAATGTGAGCTCTGAGCTCCTGCCAGCCCCAGGCCTCAGCCTGAGAGACGGCTGTATCTGCCGTTCCCACTGGCCACAGCATGTCCCTCACTTGGGTCCCTACTGGTGGGAAGGGCACCATGAGTGAAGGCACTGGGGATACTTAAATCCAAACCCTGTAGTGGGTTTGGAGATTGAGAGGGGTAGTCAAGCAGAGTATATATCACCTATAAGAACAATGTCTTGGACATGAGACCACTTGGGCTCTCCTGGATCTCAGCTAACACCCCTTCCTCAGATCCCAGCCTGTTCTAATGACCCTTCTACAGATGATGAGGGAGGCTCTGAGGCCAGATTAACAAGCAGCTTGCTCCTTGCCCATTCCCTACTGCCTCCTACCTGCCTAACACCTACGTCACCTCCTGTGACCCCACACCTGAGTGGGTTAATGCCTCCCCGAGGGCTGCTGCAGCTCACTCATTCCCAATCACAGCACTTATTATGAAATAGCTGCCTGTCAGTCTTTCCTCTTCAGACTTTGAGTTCCTTGAAAGTAACTTCCCTATCTGTTTTGCTGACCATTCTGATCTAATGCCCAGTGGAAGCCTGGCACCCATTAAACAGCCATTCAATAATTGCTAGATTAACTAGCACAGAAACAAATGGCTTCCTGAGATGGATAGCTCTAAGGGAGGAGGGCCAAGGTGCAATGCAGAGCTCTCAACCCCAGCCTCCCGGACCCCAGGGCCCCAGAGCATGGCCTACCTGCAGCGTGTTGACGGGGAAGGCGCTGATGGGCGGGAAGTCTAGGATCTGGAGGTCGTGCACATGGCCGTTCATGACCACAGCAGGCAGGTAGAGGCGGCGGGCGGTGGTGGGCACACAGACCTCGCTGAACTCGTTGTACAAGAACTGGCGCACGATGGCACTCTTGCCCACACCTCGTGCCCCCAGCACAGCCACCCGGTAGGTGGAGACCATGCCTCCCGCCCCACTCCGCCACCGCGTCCTTGCCTGGGGCTCCCCCGGGCTGCATATTCCAGGGGCTGGGGGCTCAGCCACCGTCAGGACCAATCATTGCTGCCTCTGCTTGTCCTAGGCCTTCTGCGGCCTCCACCTGAACTGGGGAGGGAAAAGAGTGGGGCTTAGTGTACTGGCTTTTCCATGTGTGTGCCCTGCACTTTGCCGTCGCTGGTCTTTGATGGAGCTGTCACTGCCTTTGAAATACTCTCCACTCCTTTCTCAGAACCCACGTCTTCACCCATCCCAAACCTCCCCATCTTCTCTCCTCCATTTTTCTTGCACACCACTGGTTCATCCGGCTTGACTTGCGTAACGACCTGATTTTCCACCAGCCCACCTCCCCAACCAAGGCTGGTTTCACAGGAGAGTGGAGGAAGCATGGGATTTGGGTTCAAATCCCAGTTTTCCCATGGGGCCTGGGACAAGACAGCAACTACTCTGTGTCTCTATCTCATCCTAAAAGGGTGAGGCTGGGCAAGTGAGTCTCAGCGGAGGCTCTCCTGGCCTTTTGTGGGAGAGCACTTCTTATGCAGGACATTTTATTTTCATGGCTCCCAAGTAATGCCAGAAGTAGCTTCCTGTTATCACAATGGCTTAAATAGACACACACCCCGCCACCACGACCACCACTACCACTTCCCAATGCTCCTAGTTGTGAATCATTGCACTAGATGACTATACTGGCTCTGGAGAGCACATAGCAGAGCACCTGCTGTTGGAAAGCCCACATGGTTATCCTGGATCAATACAATACCCTCCAACAAGAGGTAGCACTATTCCCCCCTCAGCTAGGAAACTTGTTGTAGCCAAAGCCACATCCTTGGGAATGACAGTTACTCCTTTCCACAACCTTATAGCACTTCCAACTTTCAAATTAAGTGATTTTAAATGGTGACTGCCTACAGACCAAGGGCTACTTCTGATTCTCCAGCACTGTCTGAAGCTCAGAGGATCTGGCACACAGCTGCTAAGGGGTTAGACTTCAGTAGGGACTCAATAACTCCATGCTTATTTCCATGATTTGCAGAGCTTGGGTAGAAACCCCAACATTGATGTTTTCTAGCTGTGGGCCAGTGGACAAATCATCTGTCTGGTCACAGCTGAGCTCCGAACATTTGCAAAATGGGGTCAATAGCCCCTACTTTGAAACCCATCCCTGTAGATGTTTTATCAGGGAGGAAAGAGCCTATCTTCCTCCATTGGGGATTCTGATCCCAGGGACTGCTGAGTAGGTCCACCGCATGTGAGTTAGGTGGATTGAAACCAGACCAGCCAGGGCTATGCTGTTCAGCATATATGAATTCTCTTTCCTGGTGGATGTGCTCTTTTCATTTATGCACAACTCATAGCTGAGGGTCCCCCAGGTGGTTCTAGTTCAGAGGACGAATCTAGGGGCAGGTGTGCATGTATTACATAAGTAAAAGGTCTGCATAAAAACTTCACAGGGTGTTGTGAGGTTGTGAATGCAAAGCCCAGTGCCTGGTACAGAGGGTATTCTGTGGCTACTGTTACATGGCGTTCCATAATCTCAGAGCTAGCAAAGGGTCACTATACATTATTGCATGGGTTCAGTGTGTGTGTGTGTGTGTGTGTGTGTGTGTGTGTGAGAGAGAGAGAGAGAGAGAGAGAGAAAGAGAAAGAGAAAGAGAGACAGACTGATACTTAGTCAAAGACCTCTTAGCCAGCTGAGTTGTCAACTAAGTCCAGAACCCTAATCTCTTATGTGCCTTATGCAGGTCCTTTCCCCAACAGGTGTTCATGCACTGGAGGCCATTCCCAACTGGGGAAGAAACAATCAGTCCACCTCACAAGTCCCTCCAGGTCCCCAGGCCCCTAGGCCATCCCTGAATACTGCTAGCTTGGCAGAGAGACTCAGCTGGGTTAATTACATAACAGTATAAGCAGGTGGGGAGGGGGGAAGCCCTAAGGAAGAGAGAGGGCAAGGAACACCAGAGTCCTGGCCTCTCTCTGGGTGTGGCAACTGAGGTTTCCATGATGCACCCTATTTACAGATTTTCCTGGACACCATATTCCCCGCCCAAAGGCCAGTTTTTGTTTGTTTGTTTTTGTGTGTGTTTTCCTGGGGAATAGCAGAAATGAGAGCAGGGCACAGCTTGGGAGCTTGGGGGGGGGGGGTGGGCTGTGCAAGAGAGGCCCCTAGGCAGGGTGAGCCTCTTGGAACTCACCAGGCCTAAATGTGGCCCTGTGGTCCAACTCAAGAGGTGACAGGTGCCCTCCCTCTTCCCAGATAGAAGCGATCCGGAGTCTAAGCATTTAGCCATCCACATGTTTGGCGGGGTGGGAACAGAAGGGTCTGTCCTAGGAAGCAGGGCCCAGGCCCCTGAGCTCGCTCCCCAAGGCCTGTGCTCCGCAGTGAGTCTGCAGACAGCGCCCGCCCGTCGGCCCGCCAAGCAGGCAGGAGACCAGGGTCACACACCGAGGCCGAAGCCGGGCTTCGGACCCCTTCCCTTTGCCTGGACACCCGAGTTCCAGCCCCGGACCGAGGAGAGGTCAGGGGCTTGGCGGATGCCGGGGTTAGGGTCATACCTACTGGATGAACCCATCACACCGCGTGGGGATGGGAGGCGACGGGCGACGCCGGCTCCCCAGAGCCTGGTCCCTAGGACTTGGCGTGGGGGTGCGCGCTCGTCGCTCCGGCACCCCGCGGGTGTCCGGGGGCCCCAGCTCCGGCGTTCACGTGGTGGACCCGCGCAGCCTCCCCGCCGGCCCCTCCTCCCGCCCGCCGGGACGCCCCCTCCCCTCCCCCGCCCCGCCCCCTCCTCCCCTCCCCCTTCCCCGCGCTTACCGGGCGCCGGCCCCGCGGCCCCCTGCCCTGGCCGGCCGCCCCGCGGTGGCCGCGCTCCCCCCCCGGGCTCCGGCGCTGCCCCCGGCTCCCCCCTCCCGGGGGGAGAGAGGAGGGGCGCCCCGGGCTGCCCGGGCGCGGCGGGTGGGCGCAGGGGCCGTGCGCGCCGAGGGTCGCACTCAGCCCGGCTCTCCCCGCGGAGCGCGCCGCCCGCTCGCGCCGGCGGGAGGGGGAGGGGAGGGGGAGGCGGACCGGGAGTGGGGGGGTGATGGGGGGGGGAGCCGGATTCCGCTGGGTCCCCGAGCCCGACAGATTCATTCGGGCAACCCTGAACCAATGCTTCCATCCCTAGCCTCGACCTTCACCGCTGCCTTCCAAACTCTCCCTGCGAGCATGGAGCTGGAACCTGGCAGAGTGGGGAGAAAGGGACGGGAAAAGCCCTGTGGCCTCTGCCTTCAGATCTAGACCTCGAGTCCATGTATCCCCGCGCACCCCGTAACCCCCAAGTTCCCAGTCCTCACCTCCCCAGATCTTTCTGACCCTTACCAGTCCACTCTCAGCTACTCAGTGTGCGCCTGTCCCCGTGTGCGCCCTGCGTTGGGCGCCGGCTGTCCACGCTCTTCTCCACCCCCGAAGGCTGGAGCTCAGGGTGGCCACTCTCACCCTTCCTTCACTGCGGCAGTGAAAGGCAGACCAGGCTAGCGCCAAGCCAAGCTGGTCCCCTGCCAATCCATGACCTCCACTCCCCTAATGCTGCAGTCCCCTCTCCGCTACAGACTGGGAGAGGTACCAGCGTTTACCATGCTTGAAGGCATATGCGCTCCTGTATTTATTCTACAACAATCATCACATCATTGTATCATCAGTAGCTAACACCACAACCCACTGTGACTGCATCCTCAAATCTAATCTCCAGGTGGTCTACCCAGTAGACTCTATCCCCCGCCCCCCATTTCACAGATAAGATAGCTGAACTGAGGAGCTGGGCAACTTCTTTTGCTTCACTACAACATGTGGAATTACAAAGATTGAGCCTTTAGCTGAGGGGCTTTGACATATGGCTGACAGATCAATGGGGGCACCAAAAGTAGACAAGCCACAGTCCTGCATGCAGACCTGAGGAATTGGGGAAGAGCACTGGGTGTGGGCCAGCTCCTCAGAGGACTCACTGAAGGTCTTTGGCAATTACAAAGGTTTGAGGAGTATATCCAGGAAGCAGACAGGAGCCCCGCACGTGGGCAGACAGAGTGGTGAGGGAAGAGGCCAAAAGAGCCAGGTGAAGTCCCAAAGGCCCCATTTGCTGGGATGAGGAGTTAGATAATTTAAGAAGAACAGGCAATAATAATATCTTCAAGTGGCCAATTTGAACAAAAGGTGTGGTTAATTCATTTTGGCTTGTCAAGTTCATGTGGATCAAAAGTACATACTGTTCTGTCCTTAGGATTTACCTCTGTGGAAAAGTTGGAGAGGTCCTGGCCTTGGGCCTCTTGTGGCTCTGGTTCAGTGGAGGATGGATGCCTGATGGCATACAGGTTCCAGGACAGCAAACACAAAGGCCATCTGCAGCCCCCGAGGTCCAGACTAAAGTGGGGCACAAAGTACTGTGACAGGAACCTGCCTATTTCTATTCCTCTCCTCCCCATCATAGTTGAGGAACCACACTGAGCTTTCAAAAGCTGATTGGCTGATGATCCTAGGACCTTTAAGTGAAGTCTGAATGGATTAAAGGAGGAAAGGCAGAGGCCATACTTAAACCTCTTTCCAATACTAACATAGGTGGGAAAGGGTGAATTCTGTGCTCTTAGCGCAAGTGTTGGAGCCCTGCCCAAAGGAGAATAATCCTAGAAATGACAGTTTTTTTGTGCCAGTACTGGGCTTGAACTCAGGGTTTGGGTACTATTCCTGAGCTTTTCACTCAAGGCTAATGTTCTACCACTTCAGCCACAGCTCCACTGTCAGATTTTTGTTGGGTAGTTGGAGGTAAAAGTCGCATGAATTTTCTTGCCTGGTTTGACTTTGAACCACAATCCTCAGATCTCAGCTTCCTGTGTAGCTAGGCAAGAGCTATCAGCACCTGGCAAGATGGCAGTCTTGTCCCTAAACAATGCTCCTGGAAATTAAGCCCAACTGAGAATCTGGGTCTAACCAACCCTCAAATTAGCCTTTCTCTGGCTGGCAGCCTCAAGAATGGCAGGGCAAAAGCTAAATGAGAATCCAAGATGGCAAGTTTGGAGCCAACTCGGAAACTTTTCAAGAAATATCCTTGTTGCTAATACCATGTCTGGGGGCTGGTTTGGATTCTAGGATTAGTGTTCAGGAGATAGAAATGGGTAACAACGGGGGAGGTGTGATCTTTCCCAAGTGCCATACCAGGTATTAAAATAAACAGGCTCTTGCCTCCTGGAGCTGGGGGTGGCAGGGAAAAGAAATCTGGGTCCAAGCAAAATCAGAAAAAGCATTAATGCATGAAGTAGGAGTAGGAAGGCCTGACCTGAGAGTCTTCAGCTGTTTTTCTGGCTTCAGAAACAATGTACCTGAGGTCTCAGTCTCCTTCAGTTACCATTCTAGGGGCAGAGAATCATGAAGAAATCACAGCACAATCAAAGTAAAAGTCTGGGGTCAGTGTGCCCTGAGCAACTGGCATCTGGAAGGCTTAGCATGTCTGAGTATAGCAAAAGCAGAGGGGGAGAATCTCCCACAGAGTGAAGGAGGAAGCTGGAGAATTTGAAGATGTGGCTCTGTTCCCTCTCACTTGAAAACCAGGGGTAGGTGGGGAGGAGGTGATACTGAACTCCTGATAGGCAAGGGAATCAGCAGGTGTCACGTGCAGGGGAGTGCTTTCTCATTCCCTCTCTGCCAGAAGAATGAATATTTACTATGGAAGAGTGTAGGTAAACAGAGGTGAGTCTCTAGCAGAGATTTGTATGTGCGCTGGACTTGAATTCAAGGCCTTGTGCTTTTTCTCACTCAAGCTAGTGCTCTACCAATTGAGTCACAGCTCCAGTTATGGCGTTTTGCTGGTGAACTGTAGATACATTTGGTGGGATTTTATGAGCTGGCTTTGAATTGTGATCCTAAGACCTCAACCTCCTGAATAGCTAGGATTATAGGTATGAGCATCAACAGTGAATCTATGGCAGTGAATCTTAATTCTGGGGAACCCTGGGGAGTTTTTGTTGTGGTTTAACTCAACTTCTCCAGACCCACACTAGAATGACTAGACCCAAAAGCTGAGTATTTCTCTGGGGACTTTACTTGCACATCTGTATCACTAAATGGTAACCCCAGTTGGAACTCAAGGCTGCTCTTCCTATCCCTTATATCTACCCATATTTCACTTCTCCCAGTTATTATTTTTGTTATAGTTCAGGCTAACTGCAGTACAGCGCTTCTTTGCTACAAGGGTAGTTCACTTCTGGTGTTTAAACACCCAATGAATAAAAGTAGTCCGTTCCGGGGATCTACCTCTTGCTATACATTATGCATGCCTAGACTCTTGGTGTGAGTGGTGCTAGGACCTGTTCAAGCCTCTTTTCGGGCCCCTCACTCCAGGCTCTGGCCCGAGCTGTAGGCTGGAGCAGGTTTCAGCAGCTGTCTGCTCAGCAGAATCCAGGGTGAAACCCTTGTCAACACCTGGATTGTGTGCCCCAGCAACACAAAATACAGGTCACTAACTTCAAAGTCCTTAGGAAGCTTGCTTTAAAGCCACTGCATCTGTTGGTGCCTTACACTCTTACATTTCTTTTTCCTGCTCAAGGCCGGCACTTCACCACTGAGCCACATCTTCATTTCCTGCTTTTACTGCTTAACTGGAATAACAATCTATTGGGTATGTCTGCCTAAGCAGGCTTTAATCAGGATGTTCAGTCCCTAGCTTCCTGAGAAGCTAGAATAACAGGATTGACCCACCGGCACCCACTTAAGCAGTGGCAATTCCATTTGCTTGGGAACATGTAGGCCCGGAGTTCAAGTCTGAGGCTCTGGAAATTGAGAGCTGAATGAGGGTCCTCATTCAGCATAATGGAAAACCCAGGAACAACTCAGCTACACAAGTCAGACAAGAGCTTCTGTGCTGCTGCTCTGCCTATTGCCCCTGGGAACCCTTGCCAGGAAGTCTGGCTCCTGGCACTCCTGCCTGGTGGCTGAAGGTGTGGTCTGCAGGAGCTCCCTGAGGTACCTGTTGCTTCTTCAAGTCAACTGTAATTTCATTTGGCTGAATCCCTGGGAGGGCTAGGGCAGTTAAAACAGAGTCTTAAAAAAGGTCGAGAACTACTCTCCCCTGGCCAGCTGTGCTGTCCTAGTGTCAGTTCTGGGAACAAAGTGCACACCACAAACTTTATTTTTGTGTAAATGAGTTTATTGACGAAGACACAAGGTCAAGCTTTTCCCAAACCCATCCCTCCCCAAGAACAGATCCCAACAAGAACAGAATGAGTATTCATACAACCCTTACCCACAACCCCAGTTCTCTCCATAGCCCCAAGCTTCACCACACACACACCGACACACACACACAGCCCAGGCTTGGGTGAGGACATATGGTCAGGGAATCTCTGACCAGCAAGAGTACTGGGTGTGAGTTTGCTCCTTTGTCCTTAGATATACTTAGGCTGAGAGGAAGATGCTGGGCAAACTCTACCCTACCCACTAACCTGACCCAACTTAGATGGACAGGGAAGCCGTGGTGGAGGTAACCACCATCTCTTCAGGACAGAGGTCCTTTGTGAAGCAAAGTCTTTCCTAACCCTGCTCAGGGTGCAATGGGAGGCAGCCTTCCCATGGAGTAAAGACATCACCACTTGGCGCAGTTAGGTGGGCTGAGAGGCTTTTAGCCATCACTGGTGGGGAGGTGGAGAGACATCTGCTTCAGGGGCTGGGGGGCATGTCCTGGCCCAACACCATTTCTACCTGCATGCCCTGACACATACTCTTCCTTCTGGAACTAGTTTGCTTTAAAATGAGGACACTGTGTTTGTAGTATGAGTCTTTTACACTACTTGCTTCCAACGGACTCTATGAATGAGTCCCAATAAGGAAACTTTGTCAACTTGTTTTTCTACCCCACACATCACCAACCTACCCGCTTCCCACACACTCCTGTGCTATTTCCTATTTCTCACGTGCCTGAGGGGTGGGAAGGGAGGGACATATTTCCTCTCCCCCACCCAGTAATTCTTTTGAAGATCCTCAAGGTAACTGTAACTTGTGTACCCACTTGCCCCTAAGCTTTGCAACTGGTGTGACACAGGGTCATGTCAGGCACAGAGTGGCTGGGGGTTGGCTTTTGCTCATTTTCCACAACCCTCTCTGAGTCCTGTGGGTTAGGTCTGAGTCCAACACAAGGCCTCTGGACCCTAGAGTGCTTCTAAATCCATCCGAGAGATCTGAGGAAGACTTGTCACGGTCAGAGATCCTGAGTACTGAATGCTAGGCTCTGCCTCAAGGGCCCACAGAACAAAACCGTGAGTACTACTAAGCAGGTATACAGGACATATATATATATATGTATATATATATGCAAATCATCCTTGATGTGGTGTCTGGGAAAGGATTTCACATCTCCAAGGCCTCTGAAAGATAAGAACTACCTTGTCTTCCAGGATGATCCTAATTTGCTCTGAAGCCCAAGTCATGTAGAAGAGCTAAAGGTAAAGGGAAATCTCTCAGCTTACTTCCTCTAAGTACCTGCCAGCTGGTCTCACAAAACACTTGTCACACCTTTATTCTGGCATTGTATGTACCTTTAAGTAACTGAAAAGATTATCTGCTGCCATCTGATGCCACTGAACAGACATGGTACCAAAGTCAGCATGGGTAAGAGCCATAGAGCAGGGGCAGAGGCAGGGAAAGAGAAAGTGGAGGACATTGTTGAAAGGAACAGCATGAGACAGTTCTGCCCTGGAAACAGCATGGTTGGAGCCAGCCTCAGCTCTGCTACTTGATAGCTGACAGGCTTCAGAAATAATGACATTTGTCCCCGTTAGCTTTCTCCTTCATAGAAAAATGGGATTGGCTAAGTCAGTAAAGTCTATTTCAACTGTGAATCTGTCCAATTTGATCTGAATTGGACCTGAAAAATGTAGGGAACAGGGTTGGGAGAGGGCATCTTGGTTCCCATTTTCCATATCTACGCAGCCTCCTTAATCAGCATTGCTAATGGGTTGGTTTGGTGGGAAGGAATATAGAAAGCTCTGATTTCTCTCAGCTTTGGTGTTGACAGGCCAGGCCCTATACTTATTGCATCCTAAAGCACCATTCAATGAAAATTGGCATTGCAGAGCAATCTAATGAGATGATGAGAGAGGCAAGGGAAGTATGAAGGCTGGAGTTGAGAGAGAGGAAAAAAAACTCTGAAAATCAAAAGGACCAGGGACAAGGCTGCCACAACGATCGGTCCTCACAGAATGGGATGGTCATTGCTTCTCTTCCTCTAAGACTGCAGTTAACTGTGGTCAGTTGTTTCAACACTTTCTCCTGGTTATTCTGTCTCAATTTCTCTTATGTACAAAAGTATAAAACAATAAAGTGCAGTTTATGTTTCAGTGACACTTTTCCTTGCTTTAATATTCATTGTCCTGTCTGCTTTTGAAATGAGCTTTCAATTACAAAATATCAAACTACCCTCAAAAGAGGTGTAGAAAAAGCTAGCCATTTGGTACAGCCTGGAAAAGCTCATAAGCAAGGATGGAGAGGAGCAGAGGTGAGAAGTGACTGAAGTAGTGGCTACAAATGTTCACAGGAAGCTAAAAACTATCTAACAGGATATGCTTAATGTCAGCACAGGGTAGACTGGTCACTACCTGGGTGGGTGGCTGCAGTATGATTGACTGGGTTAAAATTCTACACAACAGTACAATGTCTTTCCAGTTAAGAGTTCTTGGTCTGCACCGATCACAGGGTGGCTGGGGTTACTGGATCAGTTTATTAGTTTTTCAAAATGCTGTCGTAGACCTGATAGATGTACTGGGAGACTTCAGGAGCTCTACACTTCAGCGACAGCTGTTAGGAGGAAAAGGAGAAGGAAGATTAGCATGGAGGTTATTTAGCATTGACTATAAAGTTACCCATGTATTCAGTCAAGAAAACTTGTGATACAATGAGTGAGAACCTTCTATTTCTGGAGTGGCCAACAAGAGATTATGTTTAACAGTGAGGGTTTTGTAATTTCAATGTCATCAGTGTCTAGTTGTGCTGCATTCTATGTGGGTCTATGAGGAAGGAAACAATCCACACTAAGTAAAACAACAAAACCTGATTACAGGGTGAAAAGATGCTCTGATGCTTTGTCAAGAGTTGTGGGGGGGTCATTACCAAGTGAAACCCTTGGCTTAGCAACAGTCATTTCACTTGTCTGCCTCTGTTCCTCAGAATGATATACCAAGCCACTGCATACAAGTCTAAGGTAAGTTCAAGGCACTTAGGCCTTCTGAGTATCATGGAGGATGATAAGAACACAAAAAGACACTCAGTATGGCTAGACAGCCATTCATGTCAAACACATAATTCTTTCACTTTCTGCCTCAGACATGCAAGTCAATTATTTTCAATACCACTCTTCTTCTCTCCTATTGTTGTTTTTTAGTATAATAATTAGCAAATTAAACATCAATATTAAAAGATTTCAATGTTGAATGTGAGCATTTAACTTTGTGAGTAGATAAGGACAAAATTTAAACCAGGGTTAACCCTTAAATACTAATAGCTTAGACAAAATCCTGTCAACAATAATAGCACATTATAAGCATTTGAAATGCATTTTAGAACCAGGAAGATATATGTTTTGTATAACTGACATCAATGTTTAATGTATTGGGGGGAAACAAAACTTGTTTTAGCCAGGTGCTAGTGGCTCTCTCTTACAATCCTAGCTACTCAGGAGGCTGAGATCTGAGGATTGTGGTTCAAAGCCAGCCTAGGCAAGGAAGTCTGTGAGACTCTTATCTCTACCAAAAAGCCTGAAGCACAACTGTGGCTCAAGTGGTAGAGTGCTCAGGAACAGGCCTCAGCCTTGAGTTCAAGCCCAGGACAGGCAAAAAAAGAAAAAAGCTGTCTTTAATAATTTATCTCTATGACATTTAAGTTCTGGTGCCAGTCCTGGGGCTTGAACTCAGGACCTGCCCTTGAGCTTCTTTGCTCAAGGCTAGTGCTTTACCATTTGGGCCACAGCTCCACTTCCAGCTTATCCCGTGCTTCACTGTACATAAGAATGTCAAACATTCTCATACACTTTGCTGCCTGGGCTGAATCTGAACTGTGATCCACAGATCAGAGTCTCCTGAATAGCTAGGATTACAGGCACAAGCCACTGGTGCCCAGTTGATTGAAGAAAAAAATTACCTCCTAATTCTCGTTAGAGACTCTGGATGATTTAAAATAGCATCAAAAATAAAAAAGATACTGGCCAACCCTGAAAAAAAGCAATACCTTAAAGTAAAAATGAATAAAAATAAACCCAATCATAAGAAATCATTAAAAGATACTCTACACCTCTTTCTAGAACAAATACATGCTAGTAAAAAAGAAAAAAGATATTGTACTAGAGCTTAACTTTACTTAAGTCTCTTTAAGGCATTTCCTGACATGCATGCTGCTTAGTATCAGCCAGGAAGGTAATTCCAATGAATATAAAAACAAAACACAGCAACCAACAAACAATAATAAGACTGTAAATATGTGCAGAAAAAAAATCTTCCTAGTTTGGTTCAAGTTGCAACTTTAGGCATTTCCTTGTCTTCTGGCTTCTTATTTTATTTTATTATTATTATTATTATTTTTTTGCCAGTCCTGGGCCTTGGAGTCAGGGCCTGAGCACTGTCCCTGGCTTCTTTTTGTTCAAAGCTAGCACTCTGCCACTTGAGCCACAGCACCACTCCTGGCCATTTTCTATATATGTGGTGCTGGGGAATTGAACCCAGGGCTTCATGTATACGATGCAAGCACTCTTGTCACTAGGCCATATTCCCAGCCCCTCTTCTGGCTTCTTATAGAGGCAAGTGTGTGTGTGTGTGTGTGTGTGTGTGTGTGTGTGTGTGTGTGTGTGTGTGTGTGTGTGTGTGTGTGTGTGTGTGTGTGTGTGTGTGTGTGTGTGTGTTTTCTGGGGGCTTGAACTCAGGGCACGGGCTCTGTCCCTGAGCTTTTGTGCGTGCGTGCGTGTGTGTGTGTGTGTGTGTGTGTGTGTGTGTGTGTGTGTTTTACTGGAGATTAAGATTCTCACAGGCTTTCCTGCCCAGGCTGGCTTTAAACTGTGATCCTGAGATCTCAGCTTCCTGAGAAGCTAAGATTACCTGTACTGATTTAAACATAACTTTCTTAAGGAAATAAAACAGGAATCTCGGTTGGGGGAAAGTGCTTTATCTCTTAGGAGACTAAGACATCATCAGTTCTTAGTGCACTGTTATTGATTCAAGCAGATTTCTTTCCTCCTAAGTAGAAGCTGAGATAAGATCAATGGGGTAATGGGCATTTAAAGTGAAGGAGAGAAGGAATAGATCTGGGTGGTTTTGATGTCTGGAACACCACTTATGGGGATGGATTGGACCAAAGTCAGGTGTTGTCTTTTTAGTGAGGATCATCTCATACAAGCAGAAGCTCATGCATAGGTTAACTTCACTATGAGCTCTTCAAGTGCTGCAGATACTCATCTTGGGTCTTTGTTCATCTGGACGTATCTAATGACCAGTTTAAAGTAGGAGTGGGGAATTCCTGGTCCATGGGCCATATGGCAAAATCATCTGGTATATGAGAGGGCAGACATGTTTGCTTCTAGTCAGCTGTCTGCATGCCTGATTATTTTGTATGGCCACAGAATGTTATAAGTATCTTAATTGTCAGGGGCAAAAAAAAACCCCAGTTCCCTACCCCAGCTAAAGTGTTAAGTTCAGCACTATTCTGCATTTTTACACATGCGCAGCAAGCATCCAGCATTCTAATTTTTAGGTCACTGACTCTGTGTTTGGCTCCACTATTTGGCTTAGGCACACCTACCAAATCAACCATTGTAATATGGAAAGGCACACAGGCCTTCCACAAAGTGTCATCTTGAAAATACTTCGTGTATAACTTTTGGGATATGAATGTCTTTTGGTAGCCTGGGTTCTTCCAGGTGTTCTGAAAGTGCCTGTGAAGACCCAAATATCTTCATTTGCATGCTTATGTTTTAAGTGACTAGAGATAATTTTCAGAGAACTCCTAGGCTTCTATAGGAAAAGCTTGCTCATTATTTCTTAGAACTATGTGTGAATCTATAACTCTCAAAATAAGAATTAAACAAAATAACAAAATATGTAGTAGGGCTCAGGAAAAACTGAGTTAAAACCCCAGTGTCTCTATTCCTATTCAGTGAATAGGGAGCTCATGGTCCATGCATCTAGTCAACAGCTTCATGATCACAAAAAGAGAACAAACTATTGCTGGATGCAGGAGGCTCATGCCTGTAATCCTAGCTAATTAAGAAGCTGAGATCTGGAGGATCACAGTTTAAAGCCACTCTAGGCAGAAAAGTTTGCTAGGGTACATCTTCAAAATAATCAGCAAAGGAGGGGCTGGGGATATAGCCTAGTGGCAAGAGTGCCTGCCTCGGATACACGAGGCCCTAGGTTCGATTCCCCAGCACCACATATACAGAAAATGGCCAGAAGCGGCGCTGTGGCTCAAGTGGCAGAGTGCTAGCCTTGAGCGGGAAGAAGCCAGGGACAGTGCTCAGGCCCTGAGTCCAAGGCCCAGGACTGGCCAAAAAAAAAAAAAAAAAAAAAAAAAATCAGCAAAGAAGAGGAGTGGTGTGGTAGGTAAATTTATACAAATATAGTCACATGAGAAAATTGCACAGTACTACATACTGCCCAATCCAAAAAAAGGAAAAAGAAAAGAGAGTATGTAAAATAAACAAGTGGCTGGCCACCAGTGGCTCATGCCTATAACCCCAGCAACTCAGGAGGTAGAGATATGAGGATCAAGGTGAGAAGCCAGCCCAGGCAGCAAAGTCTGGGAAACTTTTTTTTTTTTTTGCAAGTCCTGGGGCTTGAACTCTGGGCCTGGGCATATATTCCTGAGCATCTTTTGCTCAAGGCTAGCACTCTACCACTTCGGCCACAGCGCCATTCCCGACTTTTCCTGTGTGTGTGGTACTGAGGAATTGAACCCAGGGCTTCATACATGCATCCTAGGCAAGCACTCTACCGCTAAGCCACATTCCTAGCCAAGTCTATGAGATTCTTATCTCCAATTAACACCAGAAAATGGAGAAGTAGTACTGTGGCTCAAAGTGGTAGAACACTAGCCTTGAGCAAAAAAGCTCAGGGACAGTGCCCAGGGCCTGAGTTCAAGTCCCACAACCGACAAAAAAGAGAATGACAAAAAAAACAAACCTGTTGAAATCTGAATAATGTCTATGAGTTAACCATACTTTATCATACCTATTTGAGGCTTGTGTGTGGGAACACATGTATACAACTGCGTAAGTTTGTCCCCTAAACTTCTTTTGTTCAAGGCTACTGCTCTACCTACCACACTTGAGCCACAGCTCTACTTCTGGCTTCTTTGGTGATTAGTTTTAAGTAAGAGTTCCAGGTATTTTCCTGCCTTGGCTGGTTTTGAACTGAGATCTACAGATCTCAGCCTCTGAGTAGCTAGGATTACAGGCATGAGTCACAGGTGCCTGGCCCTATTTTCTAGTTTTGAAAATACCAGTGTATAAGATGTTAATAGGAAAAACTGGGAAAAAGAGACACAGTACTCTATGTCCTACTAAAAAAAAAAACTCATGACATAAGGTTCTAAAATTTTTACACAAACTATATTTATAACAGTGATACCAAGGTACCAAAAAGCCCTTCTCAAAATAAGGAATATAGTTCAGTAAACATTAAGAAATGCAAACAGGAAGTGGTGCTGTGGCTCAAGTGGTAGAGTGTTAGCCTAGAGCTGAAGAGCTGGACAGCTCTCAGGCCCAGAGTTCAAGTCCCACAACAGAAAGAATGAAAGAAAGATGGAAGGAAAGAAGGACGGAAGGAAAGAAGGACGGAAGGAAGGAAGGAAGGAAGGAAGGAAGGAAGGAAGGAAGGAAGGAAGGAAGGAAGGAAAGAAAGAAGCAAAGAAAGGAAGAAACAAAGAAAGAAACAAAGAGAAATGCAAACTGCTGGGTACAGGTGACTCAAGCTACTTAGGTGGCTGAAATCTGAGAATCACTGAAGTCAGCTTGGGAGGACATGTCTGAGCAACTCTTTTATCTCCAAATAACTAGCAAAAAGCCAGAACTGGTGACATGGCTCAAGTCAGGTAAGAGTTGGAGAAATATGCACGCATGCACACACCTGACAGGACTTGGATTTTACAGTGAAAATCTGTCCTCTCAGTCATAGTTCAGGGTTTTCCTCTTTTGAGGAACTTGGCAAATGACAGAGTAAGTTACTGTCCAAAAAGACAAGAGATTGGTGGAGGAGCAGAAAGGGAGGAGGCCTTAAATTTAACTTGACAGGATACAGCAACACACGCACACCCATGTGCACCCATGTACATAACACATACAGACTTGTGAGTGCTTCATTCCAGCTTACTTCAAGGAAGAGAACCAGTAGGGGAAAAAAACAATACTATTTTGGATATGTACTAGTGAAAGCAAACTTAGTTGACAAAGTTAACCAATAAGGTCACATGCACTTTTTATCTCATATGTGGAAGTTAGATCTAAAATACAAACATACATAACAACACAAGGTTTTATGCATATTCACACAAACTGAATAAAGTATGGCATATTTTGGGGAGGAGCCAAATGGTATGACTCTTCTGCACAAACCTTTTAACAAAATGAATACTAGGATATATAAACATGATTTGGGGGGGCAGTGGTAAGCACAGGAATAGAGGGAGGAAGGGTGTACAAATGCACACATTATATTCAATGTACATTATGTAAAAACTGAACTATGTAACTGGAGGGTAGGAACGGGAAGAGGAAAATGGGGAAGAATGATGAAAGAGATACTGACCAACATGCACTATACTCATAACCTAACTTATAGAATTGAAACTTCTGTGTACAATTACTTAATTAAAAAAAAAAACCAGGGCTGGGGATATGGCCTAGTGGCAAGAGTGCCTGCCTCGGATACACAAGGCCCTAGGTTCGATTCCCCAGCACCACATATACAGAAAACGGCCAGAAGCAGCGCTGTGGCTCAAGTGGCAGAGTGCTAGCCTTGAGCGGGAAGAAGCCAGGGACAGTGCTCAGGCCCTGAGTCCAAGGCCCAGGACTGGCAAAAAAAAAAAAAACAAAGAAAAATGGGGCCACATACTTTTCTTAGCTAAGTGTTTAGAGGGTTCCCCAAATCTACTGATTTTACTTACTTTCCTTAGAACTAATAACTACTGAGCCTCTTCCTCTCTGTCATTTTTCTGTCCCATCTTTTAAAACATTCTATCACACAAGATAAGATATTTCACTTCATCTCAAGGGTCTGCCCTTCATTTTACAAAATGCAGATGACTACTGGAAAACATTTTACACTTAAGGAATCAATCTTGCTGTTAAATTAAGCTTCTGCCCTATAAAGTAGTACCAGAATTTCTATATTAGTTCCTTGAATGTAGTACTGAAGGAAGTTTTCCAAACTAAAGGAAAAACTGGCAGGCTGGAAAATGCCCTACAGGTTTAGCGAACCATGATTAAGAATGAGGAATGACTTGTTCAGAATTATGGAGTTTAATGATGGGTGTCTTGATGCTTCCTATATCATAATTTTTATTTTGAGAAGGCTCACTTACAGACTGCTGTGTGTCTTCTGCTCTGCCTTACCTCTGACAGGTAAGCAGGTCATGTCTTTGTGACCCTAATATCTTTAGGTCATAAACTCCAAGAATGAGAGGGATGGGTTGGCTGCATCCCCTGCTTCCAGAGCCACAGCCCTACGTCTTGCAGTTGGGGCAGACACTGCAGCAGGGAGGTCTTCTTCAAGGCAACTGTGAACTTTAGTTTTAAGTTTCTAAGGTCTGTGGACTGCTTGTTTTAGGTTTCTCTGATCTGAAGCACCTCCTTTCTAAGGCTTTGCAACATGCTCTAATCCATCCCACCTGTTCTGGGAAAGGTCTTACCGTGTAGTTAGGGTTTCCTGGCTGAATACGCAGCTCGGCCAAAATCCAAATGCCATTAGTGAGCTTCAGGGATTGGTACAGCATGTCTTGCCCTTCTACATTTCTCTTGGCAATAGTATAGACATTATTGTTTTGCAACTTGCTGGAAACAGTATCTAGAAATGTAAATGCAAAAGCTTCAGTGAACATTTCAGACAAATGCACTTTCTCAACACTCTTTATGATCAAGTACCATCATGTGTGTATCTGTGCATTTCAGGAAACCTTTCTCTCACAAACAGCAAAATAAAGGTTTATCAAGTCCCCAACTATCAGATTCTCAGACAGAAAAAGAATTAAGTGCATTAACTATTAGTTTAAGATTGCATATTGTGAAATAGATGGCCCTGAAGATGTTTTAGTAAGATTAAACTGTTAGATGGGTAAAATGGTGTGAAAAGGACAAAAGATAGGTGTGGGGGATACTACAGTGGCTGTTGGTGGTGTTAATTCTGGAATACTGGATCAAGCTTCTGATCAAATCCACAACCTTTCTTCCCAAGTCACCATTACTGTAGAGTGATGTACTTGGGCCTCAATTGCCAGGATCAGAAAAGGACACAGAATAGCTGTTCTTTCAAGTCAAATTTGTTCATCTGAATGCTTAAGAATGTTTTCTTTTTCCCTACAAAAGGCAATTGGGCCAGGTGCTGGTGGCTCATGTCTGTATCCTAGCTATCAGAAGGCTGAGATCTGAGGCTCACAGTTCAAACCCAGCTCTGTCAGGAAAAGTGAGGCTCTTATCTTCCAACTAACCACCAAAAAAAGCTGGAAGTGGAGCTGTGGTTCAAGTGGTAGAACACTGGCCTTGAGCAAAAAAGTTCAGGGACAACGTCCAGGCCCGAGGTTTTTGTTTTGTTTTGTTTTTGCCTGGGCTCTGTGAGTCTCTTTTGCTCAAGGCTAGCACTCTGACACTTGAGCCACAGTGCCACTTCCAGCTTTTTCTGTGTATGTGGTGCTGAGGAATCAAACCCTGGGCTTCATTCATGCTAGGCAAGCACTCTACCGCTAGGCCACATTCCCAGCCCTCCAGGTCCCAAGTTTAAGTCCCACTACTGGCACACAAAAAAAGGCAATTGCTGGATCAGATTATTTTATCAGGGACTGAACAAGGGATCCACATGTGCTGGGTAAGCACTCGAGCCCTGGCCCCATCCCTTTCGTTTTGCATTGTTTTTGAGATAAGGTCTTGTTAATTTTTGCTTAGGTAGGCTTCAAATTTTTTATTTAGATTTTCTTGTAGCTGAAATTACAAGCATGTACCACCAAGCCTAGCAAGCAAATAAATTCATAAGATTATAATAAGCCTTCAAACAAATAATGAAACAATGTGTCAACAAAAGATTGGGGATGACAGGATGTACAACCGTGACTTCTGTCAGACTCTCAAATCCCAGATCCAACTCCTAGTCATGATGGAAGTCTTTGGAGTCGTCAAAGGATAGGCAAAGATTTGTACTTGACTCTTACTCAGGATTACAGCATCAGAGACACAGTAGTTCATAAGTAAAGGTCATTTCTCTTTCTGTGATATGCTGCAGCATCATTAAGAACAGATATGATAAACACAGGTTCTTTGTTAACTTTGTTATATTCATTTCTGATGAGAATTCAAATTACTCATGCCTACTCCAGGAACTAAATTCTCCCACATAAAAATCTGTCATATTCTAGTGTGCTCTCTAGGAAAAGGAAGTCATGATGGATGGCCACTACCCTCCTAAACAGTAAGCTCTCAGCACAAGGATTCTGAAGATTTCCCATCAGGGATACAACAGATATCTGTCATCAATATCCATGACCATGTCTCTGAGTTAGGTGCTGACTTAGCAATATTCTATAATGCTACCATCTGCTCCAATGACAGCTGCTTTTGGAGGTATGTCTTACTGTGATGTCCTTCGATACTCAAATCAGTAATAGCTATGCAGAGGAGGCACTAAGATGTCATTTATTATTCTTACCACTCAAGTTACTTATACGCAATATTGCAATACTATTAAAGAAGGGGCCTAAATATGTTTTGCAATCACCTTTGGGGGGGGTGTCAGACAACTCTTGCTGTCACTTTGGTTCTTACAGTGAAGGGCTCTTACAGTTTACACTTGGTTGCTAAGCACCATCACCAGCTGGAGTTTGGCTACTGCCTTTTGACAGACTGCCTTCAACACACAGGGGCTTGATTTTAGTTGTGAAAGCTACATATGGTAGGAACCTTTGTTGAAGAGTGATCCTGTTGCATAGGTACATATTGTAGGCTACACACATAGCAAGGCCAAGATGCTACAGACTAATTAGAACTTCACTACTTGTGTTAAGAGGAACAGGCCAGGAACTTGGTTTTGCTCCTTCAGTATGGTTGTATAGTGATTTCTATTAGAGGACTGAATGAAAGGATAGTTCTATAACAAAGCATGTAGGAGTCAGTTTTTAGATCTTTTATTGACTTTTAATTGTAATTTTTGCAGGACTGAGGATTGAACCCATAGACTTGTACATGCTAAGCAAGTGCTGTACCACTGAACTATACTCACAGCTTTATACATTCCAGATACTAAGTTTGAATTTGAGGATTTATAGATTAAAGGATAATTGGACTCTGCTAAATGTACAGAGTGACAATGGTAGTGGTACATGCCTGTAATCTCAGAATTTGGGAGCTAAGGCCAGACGATGGGGAAAAAAACAACAAAAAAAGTAGCAATGGGAGCCAGATATAAGGAGGCTTTAGAAATAGATTTCTTGAGAAGCTATCTGACCTCCTGGGAAACAGGATAGAAATCTTGCAGTTTTGAGTCTTTGAGAATGTAAATTGTTTCAGTGTGTGCTAATGATGCAATCTCGGGCAAAAGACACTGAGATCTGCCCCAAAGTACAAAGTAAAGAAAAATGGTTAAATATAATCACACCAGTTTCAAGATGCACTTTCCTTGCATAAGTTTAGGTCTTTGGATCTTACAAGGTGTGAATACAGTTATCTTTCACCTTTTTTTTCTTTAGACAAGGTCAATAAGGGAAGTCTGTGAGACTCTTTCTTCAATAAACTACTCAGAAAAAGCCCGAAGTGCTGCTATGGCTCAAGAAGTAGAGCACTAACTAGCCTTGAGCACAAAGAGGCTCAAGGACAGAGCCCAGGCCCCAAGTTCAAGCCCAGGACTGGCACACCTACACACAAAAAGGTTCTCAAAGCAGAGCTTGGGAATGGGAGAATTTGTATCAAAACCACTAGTGACTATTGAAAAGATCATTTGTTACCATCTGAGCAAACAAACCAGACTAACTGCTAACTAGTTTTTGTTTTTCTTTTTGTTCTGGTATTGGAGCTTGAACTCAGGGGTGCCATATTCCAAAGGAATGGAAGACCCACAAGGAAACAGAAATTTAACTCACTCTTACCTAGTGCCTATGCTTGAAGAAATATTTCTCACTATAGTACCTAACTAGTGACAACAGAGAAACCTTGTCTCTGAGCTTTTCAGAACACTTAATTGCTCAAACAGATCTCAATATCTATAGAAACAATTTGCAGTAGGAATAGTCCTGTCCCTTTAGAACTTTCCTATCCTTTTCTTTTCTTTCTTTCTTTTTGTTTTTTTTTTTTGAGATAAAGTCTAAGGAATGTTGCCCAGACTATTCTTCCTAGCCCTATATCCCAAGCAATAAATTTTGGTTGTGCTTTTTTTTTGTACTAGAGTTTGACCTCAGGGCCTTGTGCTTGCTAGGCAGGTACCCTACCACTTGAGTCATGGTGCCTTGGTGCTCAGGACCTGTCTTACCTAAAAATAAAACAACTTGTTTTCAAGTGCTGGAAATTGAACTCAAGGCCTGGTACATGTTAGTCAAGTATTCTACTGCTTGAGCTATGCCCCCCCACCTCTTTTGTTTCTGTATATTTTTGTTGTTTGTGGTACTGGGATTTAATCCCAGGGGCTTGGTGCTTGTTAGGCAAGTGTTCTACCATTTAAACCAAGCCACCAGCTCTCATTTTTATTTTTTGATATAGGGTGGTGCTGCTTCTTTTGCCCTGGCTAGTCTGCCTGTGCCTTTCAAGTAGCTGAGACTATAAGCATGCATATCTAGCTACTTCTTGCATGCATATCTGGCTACTTCTAAAATCTTCTAGTATTTATAATTAGTGTCATCAACCCCTAATCATCTATAATTTTCTATCACGATCTGACTATTTACTCAGACTTGAGAAGATGTTTCATTTTTTTTCTCCATCTAAAAAGAGATGAAAAAGCAAAAGTAAAAGCTCAAGGCTAGGTTGGTAAAGTCCTTTAAGGCTGTGACTTCCTGTAGCCCTCAGTACTCACTCCATCTGTAAATGTCTACGCTAGCACAGAAAAGCTATTTTAAGTGTTGGTGCTATTGTGATTAGGGCAGATCAGCTGGAAAAGATGGTATTTTTAGCTCTCAGCTAGACACAGGGTGTTGAATCAGAAGGCACGAAACCAGCAAACACTTCTGTTAATAGATCCTTTAAGACTAGAAGAAAATGTAAGGCCCAAGGCATTCTAGACCTCAGGGAGAAGCCAAAGGCAGAGCTATGAAAGGTTAGTTGTAGAAAGTGGTCTTGTAAGATTGGCAGTGAGTTAGTGTGGAAAAATGTTGGCCTTGGCCTCCATGTGCTCCACTGCTCTAGAGCATTGTGCCACTAGAAAATGGGCTTGCTGTATTTGGAACACCTAAGGCAGGTGGGACTGGCATGAGGCCATGGCAGAATTAATCAAGACTGCATCTGCTCTGAGGACGACATCAGAGGATACAGCCTCACTGGGCAAAAGGCCAGACTTTTCCTTTTTGGCAAGATCACATATACCAAAGCTCAATAAGGGTTCAAAACTCTAATGTGAAATACATATGTTTTCTTTCAATTGTGCAGCCCAAATTGCCCTCAAACTCACAATCCTCTTGTCTTAGTCTCCTGAGTATGTGTATAATAGGCATGCCCCACAGCTTTCTTCTATGGAAAATCATGTCTCTTTTACATTGGATCTCTGAAACAAAACCAACTTCAAAATTACTTTGGTCTTTGCCATATGCAAAGAGAGAGACAAACGAGAGGTAATACAAAAGATAGGACTCCAGGAAAACAAAACCCCAGGCTTGGCACTGGTTCACTTTCCACTTGGATTATCCTTTTTTTATGTTCTAATAAAGTAGTAAAATTAACTACAAGCCTGGTGGATCACACCTATAATCCTAGCTACTCAGAAGGCTGAGATTTGAGGATCAAGGTTCAATGCCAGACCAGACAGGAAAGTCCACGAAACTCTCCTTCCTTCCTCGTTCATTTCTCTCTCTCTCTCTCTCTACTGGGGGTTGAACTTAGAGCTTTGAGCTTGCTAGGCAGGTAGCCTACCACTTGAGCACATGTCCAACCCCTTTGTAACTTCTTAATTTTTCAAGTAAGCTCTTGCTTTATGCCAGGGCTGTGACCCTCCTTGCACTTCTTTGGGTCACTGGGGATATCACAGGCGTGTACTGCCAATGCATTGGTGGAGATGGAGTTTTGCAAATTTCTTTTTGCCTGGGCTGGCCTCAAACCACAGTCATCGGACCTCTGTCTCCCAAGTTGCTGGTATTGTGTGCTTAAGCTGCCATGCCCAGCTGAAATGATCCTTTTCTCCTTCTCTTCCTTTAAAATTTTGCTGGAGACTGTGATTGATATGCAGTAAGCACAAATTGAGTCATACCCTTAGCCTGAAACAGTCTTTTTAATTCTTAAGAGGGTATATAGCCCCAAGTGCCACTATAATTACTTGTACTTAAGATATTTAAGTGACATAACCAACACATATATCGTCAACTACTAAAGAACCAGGTAGATGGATCCTTTACAGTTCATGTTTAAACCCTGTCAGCATGATGTAGTGCCTTAATCAAAACATTCCAAGATATTTGTTTTCTTTTTAATTAATTTTTTTTTTTTTTTTTTTTTAAGAAATAAGCTATCACTGTGGAGCCTAGGGTGGCTTTGAACTCTTAATCTTTCTGTTTGAGTATCTTTTTTTTTTGGCCAGTCCTGGGCCTTGGACTCAGGGCCTGAGCACTGTCCCTGGCTTCTTCCCGCTCAAGGCTAGCACTCTGCCACTTGAGCCACAGCGCCCCTTCTGGCCGTTTTCCATATATATGGTGCTGGGGAATCGAACCGAGAGCTTCATGTGTAGGAGGCAAGCACTCTAGCCACTAAGCCATATTCCCAGCCCCCTGAGTATCTTTCTTCTAAGTATAGGCAATACAGGCATGCACCACTATGACTGGCTGACATCTCAAGTTTTTAAGTTGATGGTCCTGAGGCTTGAATTGGGTGCTCTCTCTAGCTTTTTTGCTCAAGGCTAGCATTATATCACTTGTGCCACAACTCCTTTTCTGGCATTTTGGTGGTCAACTGGAGATACAAGTCTCACAAACTTTCTGCCTGGGATGGCTTTGAACTGCAATCCTCAAACCTCAGTCTTCTAAGTAAGTAGGATTACAGGCATGAACCACCAGCACCCAGCTTTCCCAAGTTATTTAAAGAGAGGTTTGCAAGTATATGTAACACATACCCACCAAAAACATGTTAGACATAGAAAGAAAAGGCAGGTGAAAGAAATGTGAAAAATTCAAATATCTAGTCTGATTTATTAAGATGAAAACAAAACCTAAAAGTTACTACTCACCAGCATTTAAATGGCATTCCTTAATCTGAAACTGGAGTTCGTTTTCATTAGGAATATCCTTCCATGTTGCAAGGAAGACCTGGCGCTCTGCATGAGGAAGCAGAGAAGAAAGTGGTTACCTAGTCTATGATTTCTGATGTCTATCACCATTTCTCCTCTGGCATGCAACTCTTATAATACACATACTCAGGCCATTTAATCCATCATCATTAGCACTTATACATATGGAAGAGTTTACATTCAGAGGTTTGGTTCCCTGATTTTCCTAATTTGGGTGACTCTAGGCAAGACGTGTGACCTCCCTACATCTTAATTTCTTCACATATAATAATATCTGTCCTGACTACTTAAAAAGCCACTGATAACATCAAATCAAGTAAGTGCCAATATGTACTGATACAAGCTAGTTTTACTGGATGGTGGTTTCAAAAGTAAAAGAAGAGAGAAATGTTAGGTAGCCATTTGGGGGATATTATAAACATAAATTCTTAAATTGTTGAGCTTATTACAATTACTTAATTCCTATCTTCAGCAGTTTAAACTCCATACACACATTTATGAAATTGTTATATCATTAAATTGTTATAAAAACAATTTATATTTTGCACACTTGGAAACTGAGAAGCTATGCATGTAGTTGGTATATCTCATGTAGTAGAGTACCTGCCTAGGAAGTTCAAGGCCCTACATCCACCCCCCCCACCCCCCCCAAAAAAAGAAAGAAAGCTAAGCATCTCACCCACGATAACACAGCCAATAAATGTCAAAGCAAAGATTCAATCTACACCTATCTGTCCCTAAACTTCTCACTCTATATCCTGGGATGATTCAATTATTCAGATAATAGGTTTAGTGATTTTGACACCAATGGGAGGAAAAGAACAACAGTGACTCTGACAAATAATGAGCAATTATTAGAGGTTTCAAATATCTTTACCCAATTTTTAAAGTCTCAAAATAACTTGTACATCTGGGGCTATACTCTGCCTAATATTCACAGGAAGAGCAAAGGTATATTTAGCCAAAGGACTGGAAGACACACTTACCCATTTTACCATCTTCTACAAAGAGCACATTGAGTGGGATGAGGCAGCTGAAGTAGAAGACATCAATATTGTTTTTAACAGCCACCTGCCAGAAAAGCAACAGGGAAAATGAGGACATCAATGTGGAAGCCAGGTAGGTATGTGTCTAGAAATCTACCTCCCCGTTGTAGTCAGTGTATGCCTCTCCAAATTAAAGACACACTAGCCCATATACCTCAAAACACATACTCCACTGTCAGAACTTTGACCACCTGCAGTTTGCCTCTTTCTAGGAGGGCTGTCTTCATGGTACAACTACGACATACAGATCAATCTATTTAGTTATTTTTTAATTTCTGTATTAATTTTCTAATGACAGTTTTTCTATGATTATGCTACTACTAAGTGCCTACTAATACTGTTTCTAATCCTCTTTACAAGTATCACGAAGTATCATTTCCCAAGAAACTTGCATTTTATGTCACATAATCTGTCCAGAAGAATCAGGACTCAAATACAAATTTGTCTGACCCATAAAACTGTTTTTTCTTTCATAAAAACCACAAACCACAAGGTGCTGGTGGCTCATGCCTGTAATCCTAGCTACACAGGAGGTTGAGAGCTGAGGATGGAGGTTCAAATCCAGCCCAGGCAGAAAAGTCCCCATGAGACTCATCTTCCATTAACCACTCAAAAACCAGAAGTGGTACTGTGGATCTAGTGGTACAGTGCTAGCACAAAGAGAGAGTTCAAGCCCTACAATAGACAAAAAAAAAAAAAAACCCAAAAAACAAAAAACCCTACAGACCGTCTTGTCTTTCTTTCTTCATTCATTCATCTATCTATCTATCTATCTATCTATCTATCTATCTATCTATCTATCAATCAAACAAATAAGGTGGTGTTAGGGTTGTTTCCCAGGTCCTATTTGTGGGGAAAAGCTTGTTGTATCAAGTGCTGGTAAACTTGATGATTGTTAGAAGGAAAAGTTAAATAAGCAAAGAAATGAATTTTCTCACAATACAAATTTGTGATTTACGGTGATTCGTTCAATTCTGAACATGTGGCTTTTAGAAAAAGTGGAAGCATGGCTCAACTGGTACAAGGGTAGCTGTGAGTGAAAAAGCAAAACAAGAATTCAGGACCATGAGTTCAAACCTGGTACCAGCATGCACACACACACACACACACAAATGTATACATGCATGCAAACATACATGACACAGTAAGAGTGTGCTAACAGAATTTTTTAAAATCCTCAACTCTGCACGAGGTACTTTTATTTGGGGTGGGGTGACACCAATTGGGGCAGAAATTCTAAACAGGCAGATTTTGTGCAGCAGTTATAGGATCCATATAAAAAAGGAGAGGAGGAGGAAGAGAATTGCTTTAAACCACTACCTCCCACTGGTTCTATCATTACTGACTTCTCTACCTATGCTCTTGGCACTGCAGGAAAACATTTCTCTGGGCAAGTTTTGTGATTCACTAACCATGTCTATTTTGTTTATTGTGATCTAGAAAATAAGAAGTGCTTATCTAGTCTAACTATTCTCCCTCCACCTTTCTATGGCAATTGTCTACACTTCCAACTACACATCTATTTCTTTTCTTTTTTTTTTTTTTTTTGGCCAGTCCTGGGCCTTGGACTCAGGGCCTGAGCACTGTCCCTGGCTTCTTCCCACTCAAGGCTAGCACTCTGCCACCTGAGCCACAGCGCCCCTTCTGGCCGTTTTCCATATATGTGGTGCTGGGGAATCGAACCTAGAGCTTCATGTGTAGGAGGCAAGCGCTCTTGCCACTAGGCCATATTCCCAGCCCCCACATCTATTTCTTTATCAAAATGTTGGCTAAGAAATCAAAATACCTTCTTTATGACATACTTGTAGTCCCTTCATACTC
Source organism: Perognathus longimembris pacificus (assembly GCF_023159225.1). Classification (NCBI taxonomy): domain Eukaryota; kingdom Metazoa; phylum Chordata; class Mammalia; order Rodentia; family Heteromyidae; genus Perognathus; species Perognathus longimembris. The sequence goes on along the minus strand of NC_063177.1, from coordinate 24,142,424 downwards.
ATTACCAACTCATCTTCTTCCTTCTCCCTTCATAACTGTCTGGTATGTCTCCTGGCACCTGTCTTTCTGATATCTTTCAGAAAAACCCCTCCAATTTACCTTCTTATCACTTGTGCTTCTAACCTTTCAATTATTTCCTAGGAGTTTCTTTCAAAGTTCTTTCCTCCCTCCTTCCCTTCTCCTTTCCTTTCTTCCCTCCCTCCTTCCTGCGCCCCCCCCCCCCCCCCCCCCGTTTTGTGAGAGCAAGAAACACTAGTTTGGGCTAGGAATGTGGCTTAGCAGTACAGTGCTTGCCTAGCATGCACGAAACCCTGGGTTTGATTCCTCAGCATCATATAAACATAAGTGGTGCTGTGGCTCAAGAGGTAGAGTGCTAGCCTTGAGCAAAAAGAAACCAGAGACAGTGCTCAGGCCCTGAGTCCAAGCCCCAGGACTGGCAAAAAAAAAAAAAAAAAAAAATGGCAAAAAATGAAAGGGAGGGAGGGAAGGAGGGAAAGAGAGAGAGAAAGAAAGACAGACTAGTTTATTCTAACAGCTTTCTTATTATAGATTACAAGAGGGATGATTTCACACAGTCTAAATAATTAGCCAGATCTGCTTCAGAACTGCATGATTTCCAAGCTCTTACATTTAACTATATGAAGGTAATAAGCCTAGGAGTTTCTGACCTACATCACATAGCTTGATACTCAAAACACTGAGATGGCAGAATTCTCACAAAGACTGAACGTGGTGAAGTAAGGGAGTGTAAGAAGGAGGAAACTCAAGACATTAAGGTTCAGCAGAGGATCATTTTCAAAGATGTATACCAGTTGCAGGCTTCTGAGAAAGAGGTATTTTCTAATTCATCTGGCATTCAGCAGGTGAGTTGGAGAAAAGGAGAACTTTTATTTATTTCAAATCAGGGCACCATGAAGATCTGAGAAAGTGCCAAGCTTGGTAAAGGACATTTAAAAATGAAAACTTGAGAGATGGGTGGGTCACATTAAGGTTTCATGTGAAATTGATTTGACTATCATTATTCTTGTTTTTGAATAAAAAGCAATTATAACCCAAGCCATCAGTAGTTCATGACTGTAATCCTAGCTACTCAGGAAGCTAAGATCTGAGGATAGCAGTTCAAAGCCAGTCCATGAGACTCTTATCTCCATTTAGCAAACAAAAAACCAAAAATAGAACTTTTCAAGTAGCAGAATACCAGTCTTGAGCAAAAAAAGCTCAGAGATAGTGCCCAGGCACTGAGTTCAAACCCCAGGACTGGCACATGCCATAAAAAAGCAATTATAATTTGTAATATGCCACCAATTCAAGTATCTATTGTTATTGTGATATTTAGATAAAGAAAATCTAATCCTTGTCCCCTCAGGAGATGTTGGTTCTTAACCAAATTCTTATCTTAGAATTACCCAGACAGATGCCAAGGACCTGAATGCAAGAATAACAATCTCTATATCTGAGACCTAGTGGCACGAGTATTTCAGAAAAAGTAGTCTGGAACAATGTTTCCTAAGAAATCTGAAAGAGTCCATAAACAACTGCTCTTCCAAGATCATTATTCCAATCAGAGACCTTTTAGCAAAAGGCCATAAAACATTTGTCTATGCTAGCTGCCTTCTGAACTCTTTTAAACAGATAAAAACCAGGAACTATCCTATTGAAAAGTACTGAGGTGATAATCGGACACATACAACTATAGGCATAGCAGGATACTCTGAAAACTTCCCCCAAGACTCTGTCCTCTGAGAAGCAAGGACACTCTTATACGAGGGGCCAGAATACCTGACTTCAAATTCTGTATGTAATTGGTACTTGCTAGCCGTTTGACACCGGGCAATAGTATTCACATCAGTTTCCTGTCCTTCTAGAAAAGGTCACAACAGTGTTGAACTCAGTGTTGTCGTATGGGTGAGTGAGAATCCAAGAAGCAAATAGAACACCTGACTCTTATCTATTCAACAACAGAAAAAAAGTCCTCTGCTTTTACCATCTTCTATTTTACCTTCTTACTGAGAATTTTTCACAGTTAAGGATGACTGACCACATTAGACTTCTCTGAAATCTTAGTATTGCTATTATGGTAGAAAGAGATCAGAAGAGGAGTTTTTATTGCTTCTTAAAATTTTTATTGGCAGCACTGTGGTTTGAACTTGGTCCTGTGCTTGCTAGGCAGGCCTCTACAGCTTATGCCATGCTCCCACACTACTTTAGTTTTAGTTCCTTTTCTGATAGGGTCTCCAGTTTTTGCCCCAGGGGATCCTCCTAGTGGGGTGCCAGTCCTGGGGCTTGAACTCAGGGCCTAAGCACTGTCCCTGGCTTCTTTTTGCTCAAGGCTAGCATTCTACCACTTAAGCCACAGCACCACTTCTGGCCTTTTCTATATATATATGGTGCTGAGGAATCGAACCCAGGGCTTCATGTATACAAGGCAAGCACTCTTGCCACTAGGCCATATTCCCAGCCCATTCAGTTTTTTTATTAGCCAGTCCTGGGGCTTGAACTTGGCCCAAGCACTGTCCCTGGTTTCTGTTTCTTTCTTTCTTTTTGGGGGGTTGGTTGTTGTTGTTTTTTTTTAAACTGTATTTTTTTGTCTTTTCTTTTTTGGTACTGGGGATTGAACCCAGGATGTTGCACTTGCTTTGCCAGTGAGCTACATCCCAGCCCCCTGGTTTCTTTTTGCTCAAGGCTAGCACTCTACCACTTGAGCCACAGTGCCACTTCCAGCTCTTTCTGTTTATGTGGTGCTAAGGAATCGAACCCAGAACTTCATGAATGCTAAGCAAGCACTCTACCGCTAAACCACATTCCCAGGCCCCTCCCTAATCTTTTTAAATTAGCTTCCTAAGTAGTTGAGATTATAGGCCTGGGCCAACTTTTCTTTTTGTCATATAACAAACAATTTTATTTTAATTTTCCCCAAAAGGTTGCAATTTTAGCACTCAGAAAAATTAATTATATTGCATTTAATATATAACATTATATATATATATAATTATATTTACATGGAAAAGCTTAACAACCTTTCTTGGTATCATGTCTTGGTAAAATATCATCTTTTAGGCCCAAATGCATAAATCAGTTGGGAAAATGTGTAATCTTTTCTTAGATTTCAAACATCTGTATGCTTGCTGGGTGCTGGTGGCTGGTGTTTATAATCCTAGCTATTCAGAAGACCCAGATCTGAGAACTGTGATTCAAAGTCACCCTATGGGGCAGATAAATACAAGAGACTCCTTCAATTAACCAGATGAAAGTTGTAAGGGGGAGGTGTGGCTCAAGTGGAAGAATGTCTTAAAAAAAGCTAAGCAAGAATGAGGCCCTATCTATCCTAAACAACAGGATCCAGGATACCATAAAGACACCTGCACGTCCATGTTTATCACTGCACAATTCACAATAGCCAAAATATGGAAACAACCCAGATGCCCCACTACAGATGAATGGATACAAAATATGTGGTACCTGTACACAATGGAATACTACATAGCGATTAGAAATGATAAAATCATGGCATTCACAGGGAAATGGTCAGATCTTGAACAAATAATGTTGAGCAAGACAAGCCTAGAACACAGGACAAAGGTGCATGGTCTCCTTGATATATGATTGTGGGGGGGGAGAACAGTAGAGACCATGTCTGTAAAATAACAAACTTCTTTTCAAATGATATTTCCAAATGTTTTGGCCAGCAACTTTACATTATGTATCTAAAGCCAAACAATTACTAAATAAACATAAAAAGGTCTAGGATAGAGGATCACAATAGCTCGACAGCTATGTACATATGATTATATAAGATGAGGCTAAGCAAAATGAACTCCAAGAGAAGGAAACAGGAGGATTTTATTGTTATCGTTATGTTTAATGTACTAGGTGAATTTCCTTTGGCATATCTACATGGTTACTGTATGATTTTGGTACACTGGATATTGTATATATGCTTACCTGAACTAGGGAAGGGTAAGAAAAATGAGGGAGGGTGTAACAAATAAGAAATGTACTCACTACCTTATTGTGTAACTGTACCTCCTCTGTACATCACCTCATCAAAACAAAATACTATATGTGTATATGTATATGTATTGTGTGGTTTCAAACTTATTTTGGGGGGGGGGATTGGGAGGTCTTCAACTCAAGACTATCACTCAAGATTGCAGTGGTTTCAAACTTTTACACTTGGTTAGAACTATGTTAGTTTCAAGAATAACTCTGGGATCTGACTCCTGTCTACATCTCCAGGCTATTTTCCTAACTGTAATCTTACTAAAATTACTATTATTATTATTATTATTTTTTTTTTTTGCCAGTCCTGGGCCTTGGACTCAGGGCCTGAGCACTGTCCCTGGCTTCATTTTGCTCAAGGCTAGCCCTCTGCCATTTGAGCCACAGCACCATTTCTGGCCGTTTTCTATGTATGTGGTACTGGGGAATCGAACCCAGGGCTTCATGTATTCGAGGCAAGCACTCTTGCCACTAGGCCATATTCCCAGCCCACTAAAATTATTTATTTCTCCAATACTGAAGCTCACAGCTCTGTCTTTGAAAAAGTTGTTTTTTCTGCTTAAACAATTCTACTCCTTAAGCTTGACTATCTAAAGAATACTACTTTAATTGTAAGACTCAGTTCTGTCTTGGAATTTCTCACTTCTAGCAAACAGTGTATATGTTTCTGTTACAAAACAGAACATACTATTTGTTTATATTGGGTTCATTTGAAATACACAGAGCTCTGAGAGTGCAGGAGCCATCCCTCAACGACACTAGCATAATGCCTGGCTTAATAAACACTGATTGGAAGAAATAAAGGGGGAATAAAACACTGGTTTCTCAACTTTTCTCCTACTACTACCACCTCATTCATGATATAATCCCACCTTGGGAACACAGATTCTCAATGAGAGAGGAAGGGGGAAATAGATGGTATGGAAGTTCTTTTGGTTTCAAATCAATGAGCTAAAACAGTATTTACATACTTTAAGAAAGAATAACTTAAGTAATGGATCATAGCCCAAAGAACACTAGATTTTCCACAGATACGCCAATCATTCTTTGGGTGTTTGGGTAAAAAAGGAGTCAAGGGGAAACATAGTATGGAACCAGTTAAACTCCAATCCTGATGGTTACTACTATTATCAGAACTGAATCAAACTGCAAGTGTATGATACTGACTGATGGGAAGGAGACAGAAATAAAATGCACTCAGGGGAATTCCTTGTCTTATTTTAAGATTCAGTATCCCAATAAGTTCAGAATAGGAAGATATAATCTTGAAACGCTAGAGAGCTATTTTCCAAGAACTTTTAATACCATACCCGTATAAATCTGCCAACTTTCCATGTTCACTCTGATAACAGACATCCCAAGAGGAACCCATCCAAAGTCAAACTTTTGTTTTGCTGAAGTGAAAATTGTACTCAGGGTGTCAATTTACCACTCTTAGCCCCAAATATAACCTCCTATGTATGTAAGTGTGCCAATCCTAGGGTTTGAACTCAGTGCCTAGGCACTGTCCTTGAATTTTTCTTGCTCAAAGCTAGTGCTTTAACACTCTAGCCACAGCTCCATTTTGGTAGTTTATTGGAGATGACACTCATGTACTTTTCTGTCCAGGCTGGCTTCAAGCCATGATCCTCAGATCTCAGCTTCCTGAATAGATAGGATCAGAAGGTGTGAGCCACCAGCACCCAGATTCATTTTTTTACAATCTTTTTTTTCTGTGTGTATATATACAGTGGTAGGGCCTTGTGCATGCTAGGCAATACTCTACCACTGAGCTGTATCCCCAGCTCTTGTTTCTGGCTGGCCTTGATTTTCCAGTCCTTTAGACTCAGCCTCCAGAGTGTTAGGGTCATAGGTATGCACCACCAAAACCAGCTTTCTGTTATCATTTAAAATATTAGCAAGTGGAAGACAACAAAGCCTTTTCTCCCCCACCCCCCTCCCCTTTTCCAGACAGGGTCTCAACAAGAAGTTCATATTGGCCTTGAACTTTCTCCTCCATCCTTAGAACAGTCTCCAAAGTCTAGGATCACAGGAATGGATCACCACCTCCAGCAGAGACAGCAAAGCCTTCACATCAGTCTCCCGAGTGCAGGGATTACCGGCATGCATCATCACTCCCAGGTACAGCAAAGCCTTTTAACATCTACCTATTAATGCATTTGTCTCGCGATTCTTCTAGAACTCCCACTTCACGACACCTAGCTTCCCCATCTATTCTCAACAAAGCAACCAGCGTGATCCTAAGATGTGGGCTACCTCATAAATACTTCTTTGCTCAAGCCTCCAATGACTTCCCATTTCACTCACAAACCATGCTACTTTCCCCTGCCCAGCTCCACAGCGGCCACTGGAGAAAACTGCGGTTTCTTGCATAAACCAGTCCTGTTCCTACTCTGGCCTTTGGCATTTTCTGTTTCTTCAGTCTGGCAGGCTAGAAATCAGCATGGTGCATTCCCGACCTCTTTCAGGTCTTTCCTTTGAATAAATTTTATCTTCAGGTAGGCCTTCCACAACCAAATTATTTATTTACAAAATCACATCATTCACCTCCAACCTCTCCAATACTTGTTTTCTTTTTTTCACTGTCCTCTCTACATATGTCCCACATACTATTTTTTTTAACTTACTTTTTGGCTTACTGCTTGACCTAATACCACATTCTGCACCCCTAGGAGAATATACCACAAAAGAAGAAATTTTGTTTGTCTTTTGTTTACCAGAGGATTGCCTATTTCTAGAATAGCGTCTGGTACAGAGTAAGTGCTGTAATGCCAAATAAAAAAAAAAAGAAAGAAAATCCCACCATGCAGCTCATAAACAGTAATATTTCCAGTTTTACTTTTGTGTATGTATTGTTGAGTATGATGTAAAATACAGCTCTCATTGTATGCTGTAATTTTAAAAAGCATGAAAGCTACAATATTCACACTTCAAACTCAAAGGAGAGAGGAAATAAGTTCAGTGAGCAAAGGAACAGAACTCACACCTCAGCTTCCACTTTGAAGCTGCCCAAAGCAGATCACAGATGGCACCAAGAAGTGGGTTACCTAAGCCTCTGTTCCTCTGGCAAGTCACGTGTGACATGTGGCCATAACAATATTAACTTGCTTCTCAGGGACACCAATAGGAAGAACAAACAGCACTTAAACACAAAAGCAGGCTACAAATGCTTAATAACAATAATGTTATTTAAAAGTTACTTTCAGTGGCTGCTGGGGAAAGAGCAGCCTGTCAGCTTCAGCCTGTACCTACCAATTAGTTTCTTTCCATAGTACAGAAAGTCTGCCGCAGTAACTGCAGCCTCTTTGTGGAGGCACAGCTGGAGACGAGCAGGCTAAATTAATATCCTAACCTTGCTCCAGTGTACTCCAAAAGCACTATAAAAAGGTCTGAGATGAACTCAGTGTGAACTCTGGCAAATCAGGCCTCTGACCATACCTTTCAGCACAAGTAACCAAAGGAGGCACTATCCCAACCAGCAGCACAGGGCTCACCTTTTGAGATGAGCTCATCTACTCTTCCATTACGCCACTTCTGACCTTTCAAGCCTCTGAGTGTTTTTTCTTTTATTCTCTTCCCTATTTAGCTTTTGGAAAGATTATTTACAGGCTGGTCCAAGTTAGGACCAGGCAGTGACGCCAGCCATCCCCAGTTCTCTGAGGAATGATTCAGATGTGTGTGTGTGTGTGTGTGTGTTTCTTTTCTTTTCTTTTTTTGCCAGTCCTGGGGCTTGGACTCAGGGCCTGAGCACTGTCCTTGCTTCTGGCTTTTTCTGTGTATGTGGTGCTGATGAATTGAACCCAGGGCTTCATGCATACAAGGCAAGCACTCTACTGCTAAGCCATATTCCCAGCCCTCAGATGTGTTTTTTAAGCACTATGCAACCTAGTCAACAGATCCTAGAAGAATGGCTCTGAGTGACATGTTTTTAATGGCACAGACTCCAACTGTGTGATATATGTCATTGGAGACCACGCACAAGTGCCAGCCAGCTAGAGGAGTTAAATCAACCTGTAGCTCTATTCCTAGTCAAAGCAAAAAATGGCTTCCATCCTAACAGTCTTTTCCATTTCAAACCCCAATGTTTAACAATATCTGAATACAGTTAAAATATAGCAGAAACATATGAAACCCTCCATAGAAAATGAAAATGTCGATTTACTTTCCTTCTGCAAATTAAACTCTAATCTGCATGGCAGATGTAGTTTGATTTCAAGGCTAAGATTCAAATAAGAACTCTCTAAATTCTCTATATTCCTTTTTAGACCATCCAACGATCAGAGAGGATTACATGAAAGCCAAGCAGCCCTAAAACAGTATCAACGTACTGTGCATCCTAGATAAAAGACAATACTTATTTTGTCTTTAGGACGTTGGATCATTATATTCACTGTTAAGACTGTGAAAGCCAGGTGCCTATGGCTCATGCCTGTAATCCTGGTACTTAGGAGGACTAAGATCCAGAGGATCAAAAGTCAAACCGAACAGAACAGACCACACAGAAAAGTCTGTGAGACTTCATCTGCAAAACAACTAGCAAAATGCTGGACTGGAGGCATGGTTCAAATGTTAGAGTGCCAGATGAGCAAAGGGAGAGGCCTGGAGTTCAAACCTCAGTAATGGGGAGAAAAGTGTTCTCAGTGGAAGCCTTGACAAGGAAATAGTCAATCCAAGGTGTGCCTATTGCCAGTCCACGAATGGAGTAAGGGAAGTAGGAGGAGATGCAGCCAATGGTCTTGTACAGATTGATAGAACTCTTGCTTTTCTGTTTAGAAAACTAAGGATGCACATTCTTCCAGACTGGTGATATGAGTTGGAGGATAACAAGTTAGTGGCCACCAGTTAAGCAATTTTCACATCTCTAATGGATCATTCCCATGTCAATGGAGGCTGCAGGATGCCTCACAAGGCACTGTATGGTCAAGAAAACCCTCCAATATACACTGCATCTGTTCTCACTCAGGTAGCTTCTTCATTGTGGGGGTGGGGGGCCTTGAACTAAAGGTATAGACAATCCCTGAGCTCTTTTGCTTAAGGCTAGCACTTTACCACTTTGAACCACAGCTTCATTTCCAGTTTTTTGGTGGTTAATTGGAGATAAGAGTCTCATGCTCTTTTCTGCCTTGGGATGGCTTCGAACCACAATCCTCAGATCTCAACCTTCTAAGTAGCAAGGATTATATGAGCCACCAGTGGAGGGCTTAGCTTCTTCACTTTTTAAAGCTTTATATCTTAAGCAAAATAAGCTGGAAACTATAATAAGTATATATGTAGCCGTTTTCTGCCATATTTACACACCTATGAAACTCTATTGACCAATCTGATGTCTGTCTTGAAACCTTTAAGACTCCAAATTCTTTCCTCCTTTAGTAGCCTCCAACAGATTACTCTATACAGTTCTAATTGCCAGAAATAGGAAGCAACGTTACAGGCCTTTCAGCTGCCTGATAGGTAAGTCTCCAAACCCTAAAATCCTTCTCTGAACAGGTTCTGGGAGTCCTTATATATGCAACAGACACCACCAACAAAGAAAAAAGCGTAACCACAGTTATCAACCTTTCTTTCCCCCTTGAATATAATAGCCCTGTGCACTTTGTAGTATTATTTACAGTAATATTGGGGGGACAGGAAAAGAGAAAGCATGAGCTCCTATCTGCTGCAAAAAGATTAATTTTTCACATTGACATTTTGGAAGAGCTGGGGATGAAACTCAGGCTAGGGATATGGCCTAGTGGCAAGAGTGCTTGCCTTGTATACATGAGGCCCTGGGTTCGATTCCCCAGCACCACATATACAAAAAATGGCCAGAAGTGGCGCTGTGGCTCAAGTGGCAGAGTGCTAGCCTTGAGCAAAAAGAAGTCAGGGACAGTGCTCAGGCCCTGAGTCCAAGCCCAGGACTGGTAAAAAAAAAAAAAAAAACCAAAAAACCAGAAACTCAGGAACTTGTACATGCTAGCAAAGTGTTCTGCTTTTTAGCTACACCCTCAGCCCTTGTTAAGCTTTAAAATACACTGAATAATACTGTAATGAATGACACGATAGTAAAGAATATATTGGTAAACTACCAGTCTAGTATGGTCTAGAAGGCCTCAGTAATAGCATAATGTTTCAGATTGGTTAGCTGCAAGTTGTAAGTCAAATGGCATTCCAGTTGTGCCTACATACTTCCAGATGTATTATCCAACATTACATAGATAAACAGAGGACATGTGGCTCTCAAGACTGCCTGGCCAGGCAAGTCACTGAGCTGCCTCTGGGTAGTTCAATAGAGAAATGCTTCATATATATATACAAGGGACAAGGTTGAAAGGAGCAACGCCTGAGCAATGGAATAGATTAAGTCTTGTGGCTTCTCCTGAATATTTGTCCTCCAGTTCCCTGAATGGGTCCTGGAAATGAAGGCTGCTACCAAGCCACTTCTAGCACTCATTCATACACTTTTCAAAAATGACTCATTAAAAAATAAATAAATAAAATAAAAGTGAATTCAGATTTATGTTCTCATTATATGCCCACATCAGACTGATTTTGCATCCTATCTATAGGTCTTGGTTCTAAACGAGTAAATTATTTTCATACTTGTAATATATAATGTTATAGCAATCATATAAATACAAATTAAATCATGTAAATACAAATAAAAGCAGGATATGACTCTAAAATGAATATTAATCCAGCTCAGGAGAACCCCAGTGATTTTCTTTAATTCTAACCTATAATGTGCCTTAAGGTTTTGTGTAAAGGTTTTGTGTATCAGCACTGGCAGGGTGCTGGTAGTGCCATTCTCTATCCTCATGATATAACTTATAATCATCATATAAAGATGGTGGTAATTTTAATAAAAGAAATCACTTGTATTTTTACTTCATTACTACATAAAATTCAACATCTTTCACTCAGGATCTTGACATAGCTTCCATTCCTTGGGTATTCTGACATTGCAGGCCTCTTTAATGAGGAATTTAGCTTTTTGTTTTTTTTGTGCTGGTCTTGGGGCTTGAACTCAGGGCTTGAACTCTTTTACTCAAGGCTGTTCTACCACTTGAGCCACAGCCCCTCTTTGGGCTTTTTGGTAGTTAACTGGAGAGTCAAGTGTCTCATGGACTTTCCTGCCTGTGCTGGCTTTGAACTGCAATCCTCAGGTCTCAGCCTCCTACTGAGTGAACAGCTAGGATTATAGGTATGAGGCATCAGTGGCTGGCTTTTTAGCTTTGCTGTTTTGAGAACTAAATTTTGAGTTCAGACACAACTATCTCCTGTCATTGTGCACAGAATTCTGATCCATTAGACCACCTCTGCTTATACAGAATTCTTCCTTACTGCTTATGTGTGGTATTTCAAGCCGAGCAACTATTAATTGTCCAAAAATGTGTAGTCGAGTATTAGTTAAAGCAAGACAAAAGGTACTGCTTAATAGAAGCCTGGCCCCTACCCCTGGGCGCTTACATATTCTAAGCAAGCACTCTACCTCTTTCTAACAGAAAGGATAAAAAGTATGAACAAAGACAATCAAGTAAAAAAAAAAAAGGAATATTCGTAAGATACTAAAGACACTAAATACACATAAGATATTACATTTTTCAGGCAAAAATGAAAGGATATGGGCATAATCCTGATGACATGAAAAAATACATCCAATTGAAGTAGCACTCACAGAAAGTAATTTTCTCTGGTGAGCAAAATGTTCTAATCTTTCATAATGTAAATTCCATTTGCTTACATATTATTTCTGGAATATTTTAGGACTACATGGGTTGTGTGCATCGGCAATGGATCTATTTGTATGACCTCGGAATATCTGCACTGTTCTAGAACCACACAAAGACTCAGTACATATACAAGTAGCACTGCAGGTCCATAAAAGCCATCAGAGTATTTAGTCCTCAACTGTGGATCTTGGAAGACCAATGCAGGCTTTAACACCGAACTTGTTTGGATTGTGCAACAGTCAAGAAAAGTGCGTAAATGCCAAGCTGATTTGTTTCATTTGATGGAAGCTGCTGAAAAGGTCTTCCGTTTGGAAGCATTTACCAGTTTTTCTGGTACAATAGCTACAGCTGTGGGTTTTGAGTGTGAATGGACATACGCAAGACATGAAATATCAGGGACAGGCACCATCTGCAACTGACTGTCTCACCAGGCTGGGACTGAAATGTAGGAGTCACAAGGGACAGAATTTGCTCAGGGACATACATTAGCAAAACCCCCTTTGGCTGACAAAAATCTTACAAAACAAGAATAGCACAATTGGAAGATCATGTCCTCTGTAGCTATTATCTTTAGTACTTCCTACCCTCACCATCCAAAGGCTGAATGAACAGAATGGATTGATTTTGCTTTATTTTATAAGAGACATTCCAAGAAAAAAGCCAAGAGATACCATGTCTATTTCTTCTCCCTAATTAACATTCATCTTCTATTCAATCATGATTATGAAGTTTAAAGGCAGCAAAAGAGATTTTTAAAAAAGTTAAAAACTATATGTGGTTAGAAAGAGCCAGTTCTTCGCCCCACTAGCCCAGGTGGTATTCTACCACTTCCAGCATTTTGTTGGTTAATTGGAGTAAGAGTCTCACAACTTTCCTGCCCTGGATGGATTCAAACATAGATCCTCAGATTTCAGCCTCCTGAGTAGTCAGGATTACAAGAGTGAGTCATAAGCATCCAGAAGGCCCAGTTCTTTATATACAAATTCACTACACCAAGGTTCTTTTATAGTGAGGCAGGCAGGCAGGCAGGCAGAAAGAAAGGACAGGAAAGAGGGAGGGAGGGAGGGAGGGAAGGAGAAGGAGAGAGGAGAGGGAGGAAAGGAAGGGAGAGAGGGAGGGAGGGATGGGTGGAGAGGAGGAAGGAGAGGAAGAAAGGAAGGAAAGAGGGGGAGGAGGGAGGGAGAGAGACAGAAAGAGAGGCAGAGACAGAGAAGAGAATTTTTAAGAAAGTACAATCAGTCCTCCAGAAAGACTTAATATCACATTTAAGCTTCCTTATGGCAGAAATTCTTCCATAATTACAGGGAAAAATTGGGTATATGTGTGTGTATATGTGCACCAGTCCTGAGGTTGAACTCAGGATCTCAGGTGTTGTCCTTGGAGCTTTTGCACTTCTCAAGGCTAGCACTCTGCTACTTGAGAAATACCTCAACTTCCAGCTTTTTGCTGGCTAACTGGAAAAAAAGAATCTAATGGACTTTCCTGCTCAGGCTGGCTCCGAACTGCAATCCTTAGATCTCAACTTCCTAAGGAGCTAGAATTACAGATATGACCCACTGATGCCCTGTGAAAATTTTAAAAAATTTAAAGCCATAAACTCATAGTCAGGAGGGGAACATAAAAATGACAAAAATCTTTGTAGCTGAAAAAATGAATTAGCAATAACACCAAAGAATTCTCAAAGGTTTAAGACTGTAGTACGTTTGGAAATACATGGAATAGAAAGGAGGGGCCCTTAAAATGGAGCTGGGGATACAGCTTGTTTAGCAAGCTCGGGGCCATGGATTCAATCACCCCTTCAAAAATAAAAAATAAAGACAAAAGAAAAAAGGAGGGTTAGGATGCCATGAAGAGTCATAGAATTCCACCTCCATTCCGTACTAATAGGAACTACTTGAATCCACCCAGCCTCTAGGTAAAATTAAAGATCAATTCTTTTAGAGAGGATAAGATAGAAGGCATGTAGAAGTAGATACCAGACAAAGCTGAGGGGTAGTGGATTAAGTGAACTTCCGCTAAATGCTAAGATTTCCCCAGCTTTCTCTCCCAATTTAGATTCCAGAATGCTGGCAGAAAGCCTTTACATTCCAGACAGGAGACACAAATATAATTTTTAAAAGAACCAAGCTAGCCCAAGTAAAAAGACATGGAAAATATTTACATAAGAGCTCTAGCTGCTGTTAGTGAAGGGCAGGTGGAGAGCTTGTCCTGGGCCTGAGGATTTAGAGGGCCAGTACTCTGACCCTCTGCTGGTCTTGCCCTTTCTATGAACTGGGGAATCTACAGGGTTAAACAGCATTGCCCAGCCAGCACAACACTGAATTCTCTGGCCATATATCCCCAAAGTTACTACTGGGGTCTTTTGAGACACTTCCACTGGTCACTTTTCCTAAGAATCAGTAAACACATTACTAGGCCTAAGAATGGCTAATGCATGAAGGGTGGGGATAAAGGGAAGCTGCTAAACAGGGTTTTCCAGTTGAACAACTGAATGAACACAAGGGAGAAATTCAGCAAGGAAAGAAATGGAATCCCAGAACTCAACGGTACAATATTTGAAATAAAACATGTGCTGATGGGCTTACCAGAAGGTTATCTTTTTTGTGTGTGCTGAAGATTGAACAAAGGGCCTTGTATTTGCAAGCTCTTACCACTCAACTATGTTCCCAACCTAGTTGTCTATAGTCAGTGTATCTGAAGACAGATCAGTAGAAATTATCCAATGTGAAGAACAGAAAAATAAAACAAAATAATCCCCAAAACAATAGTTCCAGAGAGCTGATGGATGATTTAAGTTGTTCTAATATGTGTGTGATTATACTTTTAGAATGTGAGAAGAGATAAACAGAGCAAGAAAAAAAAAAAAACAAAATGTTCCCAAATCTGGGGAAAACTATCAACTTACAGGAACCAAAAACTCTGTGAGATACAACACAGGTAAATATAAAAGAAATCCTTGTAATAAAATAAGTAAAATTGCTAAAAGTCATATGAAAGGATGTGACAAGTATCAAGAAATAAGCACTACCCTTCCTGTGGTTGTACCTGCACTATCTCTGTATCTTATCTGAGTACATTGGAAACCGTATATACTGGTATTAGAACTAGGAAATAGAAAGGGAATACCAAAATCAAGAGACACAGGGTAAAAAAGACAAATGACTACAAAAGCAATGTTTGCAAAACTGTTTGGTGTAAATGAACTGAACAACTCATGGGGGGGAAAGAGCAAGGGGGAGGAGTGTTGGGGTCAGCTGTGCCTTTAAGAGGCCACAGCTGGCTTTAGCCTGTCCCCTCTTCTTCCGCCTTTAACAGGAAGAGAAGCCCCCACCCCTTGGGTCCAGCATGTGTGCAATGGAGGGGGGATCCCAGAAACCCGATCCTTGGGGGGCTGGGCCCCCGCCCAAAGAGGAAGTTCCCTGACATCACTTGATGGACAGCCCTCATGGCCAACCTGTAGTCCCTCTCCTATGCCCGCCTTTGGAAGTATATCTGTGGCTCCTCATTTAAATAAATCAGACGTCCTAGAGGCGGTCTCCGAGACCACCACGTGCGCGTGTCTTTCCTTGAGCTGGTGAGAATGGGGTCTCACAACCACTTGCTAACTGAGGCTAACCTGGGACCCCACTTCTGCGTCTAATCCCTATCGGCCGGAGGGGACATGAGAGAGCGAGTATGGATCCCACACGGAAAAGACAGATAAGCCCAGGACCGGGTAGAGCGAAGCCCGGCAAATGGCGACCCGAACGTGGGGGCATAGAGCCCATGGGAGTAAGTCCGCGGCAATCGGTAGCCCTCGGGAAAATTGGAGAAAATGAGTTCTCCGGGCGTGTGGTCCCCACCGAAAGAGAAGGTGGGGCAGAA
This sequence comes from Perognathus longimembris pacificus, assembly GCF_023159225.1. Taxonomy (NCBI): domain Eukaryota; kingdom Metazoa; phylum Chordata; class Mammalia; order Rodentia; family Heteromyidae; genus Perognathus; species Perognathus longimembris. The sequence goes on along the minus strand of NC_063177.1, from coordinate 24,126,852 downwards.
TTGATCCGTGTCCAAGAGACCGGATCGAATTTTTGGCACAGGCCAAGGGCCAAGAGATTTCTGCAGCCCGCGGGGCGGCGCGCAGCCCTTACGCGTCTCAGGGCGCCAGCGACGGCTGAGTGCTTGGGGTCCGGGACAAGTGGCGCAAATTCCGCACCCACCATGGAGAGATTGCGACCCCGGCAATGTTGAGACTTGGCAAGCGTAGAGACTCGTGGGGCACCTGGAGCGGCTTGCCCTTACACCTGCCCCTGCTTTTCTTCCCGCTCTGGGACTGCCGAGAGCGACGGTGGCGGAGCCGAGCGCCTAACGCAAAAATCTTTGGGCTGGCAAGCGCCACCGGAGCACAGAGCTGCAGTAGCTCTAGCGCGGCAGGTGGAAACTGCTTTAAGCTGGTTCCCTCCCCCCGGCCCCGCCTCTGAGGCCTGGGAAGGCTGGCTAATCTGCTTTAAAGGAGACAAAAGGGGTTCTCAGTTTTTTGTCAATGTTTGCCAGTTGGAGACTCATTAATTCTGAGTTTGCGGGCTAAATTCTAAACTTGGTTAACAGATAAGAGATTCCAAATTTTCCCGCCGCCTCAGCAGCTAGGCGGGGACTCAAGAGACCAGCGATTTCGCTGCAGCTGGGCGGGGCTAGTGCTTGTGTCTGTGGAAACCCCCCCACTGTGCTTGCCTGCACCCTTTCCCTGTGTTAAACTCGCAGCTACAGGCTGAGAGAGCAAGAAAAAAAGCTCCAGATTTCCGACAAAAAAACGGAGTGATTGGAGATATTTATAAAAGACGAACAATAGTTCTGATACAGCAATAAGTAATTTGGTTGGATTTCCGATAATTACCAGCTCAGAGATACCAGAAATTGAAAAAATTTTTCTGGATGGTTAAAAAGTTTGCTCGCCTGAAGTGATTTGATCCTGTGATATTCTCGTAATTTGGAGATATTAGAAAAAGTGAAATGCTGAGGCCAAAATCCCTTGTGTTTAAATCCTGGTAAACACGATTAAGTTATCTTGGATATTAGTCTGATGACCCAGATACTGAATTTCCATGTGAGACTCCTATCTTAAGTTATATATAATCAAGCAAGTGTCTAAAGTATGTTTGTTTAATTATGGGGATAAGAGTAAATTCTCGTTAACCCTGTATGTATACAAAATATGGCAAAACAAGCTAATGGTTCTCACTAATTTGTTAAAAAGCTAAATGAATAAGTGCCTCTAAATTTGTAATTGTGATTCCTGCATTAAGAAAAAAAAAATTGCCATTTGAGTTCAAAGTCTTTCAGATGCAAACAAGGCTAAGACAAAGGCCTGAAAGTACATTCCTAAATGGAAATTTAAACAATCAAAGTGCCAACATTTGCCAGATCAAAGGCACCATAGCTGTTAAAAGCCACAGAATTATCTTGGGATTTTAGAACTAGAGAAATCTCTTAAAATCATCACCCTGCTTAAGCCAAAAGGGCATCTGCCGACAAGGCCAGGGAATACTCAGCAACCAACCAGAATATGTTGGGGGATGTAAATGCCCTTAACCAGTCTACTTTTCTGGCTTATGCCCAGGATATATTTTATATGTCATTCATGCCAACCAGCTCTGAGAACTTGTCATACTTTGCTTGATCTTTTCAAAAGTCTCTTTTAACAGAATAACATCTCCCTAAAGTCACCACCTGGAAACTTGCAGTTCAAGGCCATCCTCATTCTTCCATACTGCTGTGCCAAGCTACAGGGTGCCCAGATGAGACCAGGACACCCATTGGCCCGGATGGCCATTCTATTCTCGTGGTAATGATGGGAACTTTTGCCAGCCACACTGGATGGTGCCAGGCTGACCAGGGGCCCTTGACCACCTCGCCCCCTTTCAGCAGGAAGTAGCTCCAGAAGAAAGACCGCCGCCATTATCCCCAGCCCAGCCTGGTGCCCTGCCATGTCATATATTTAAAAAAAAAAAAAAAAAAAAAGGAGAGAGAGAAAGAGGGGAGTAGCCCCCATGATTAGTAAGGATAATAACTATGCTTATATTATATATCTTAAGAAAATATCTTAAGGAATTTTAAATCTTCCCAAAACAGTGGGAAAGAGCCTTGTATATGCTTTTACAGATTGGAAAACTAAACCCAGAGCACTTGCTCTGGAGAAATGTCTCTTTGTGTTCTCTTCAGGAAAACAAGGAACATACTGGATTTCTTCTGCTCTTCTAAAAGAATACAGAAAACCTGCCTGCATACAACAGTAGTAGCAGTAAAAAAGCAGCCAGCTTCCCTTCCCTGTTTGTTTGCTTTCTAAACTATTCCTTGAGCGTTTCTTGAGGCGCAATGTTTAGCTGTGGTAATGTCGCTTGAAGTTTTGTACAAAAAACTAAAGAAATTTTGCACCGTGTTCCTTCCACTCCTCTCCCCCTACTGTTTGGTTTAGGGAGGTCCCATTAGAGGGAAATAGGAGCTGAGGGTCTGACACCCAACCGTAATGTTTCATGATAAAAATGTTTTTAAAAAGTAAGCGCAAAGGTTTAGCACCTTCACTTCAATGTCTATATAAAAAGAATGTTTTACTAATCACATGTGTTTAAATCACCAGTGGTGGACTACCAGAGATGCCAGAACTTAAGCCTGCTTCTACCTCACCGCCAAAAGAGGAATGTCTGCACTTTCCTGCACTTGGTGCAGAGACCGGCTGAGGACTCCAGCTTCTCTGGACACCAGACAGATGGCCACTTTACCTACCCCTTATATATTTATATATATGTCTTATGTCAGCATTTGCCTTATGCCTACATATGCCATATGTTTACAACATCCTCTGCTATTTAAATAAGAAAAAAAAAAAAAAAGGAGCAGATGTTGGGGTCAGCTGTGCCTTTGAGAGGCCACAGCTGGCTTTAGCCTGTCCCCTCTTCTTCCGCCTTTAACAGGAAGAGAAGCCCCCACCCCTTGGGTCGAGCACGTGTGCAATGGAGGGGGGATCCCAGAAACCTAATCCTTGGGGGGCTGGGCCCCCGTCCAAAGAGGAAGTCCCCTGACATCACTTGATGGACAGCCCTCATGGCCAACCTGTAGTCCCTCTCCTATGCCCGCCTTTGGGGGTATATCAGTGGCTCCTCGTTTGAACAAATCAGACGTCCTAGAGGCGGTCTCCGAGACCACCACGCGCTCGTGTCTTTCCTTGGGCTGGCGAGCATGGGGTCTCGCAACCACACGCTAACCAAGGCTAACCCGGGACCCCGCTTCTGCGTCTAATCCCTACCAGCCGGAGGGGACGTGAGAGAGCGAGTATGGATTCCACACGGAAGAGAGAGATAAGCCCAGGACCCCTCCCCACGTGGATGGGGAGGGTAGAGCGAAGCCCGGCAGAGGAGGAGGTAACAAACAGTATAAGAAATGTATCCGATGCCTAATGTATGAAACTATAACCTCTCTGTACCTCAGTTTGACAATAAAAATTTAATTAAAAAAAAAAAAGAAATAAGCACTACACAAGAGAACTTTCTGCTATGATGTAGATGTTCTGTTTTTACAGCCTACCACTACTAGCCACAGGTATATTTTACATATGGCTAATGGACAGGAGGAAGTGAATATTTGATTTAATTTTAATTCATCTAAATTTATAAACCCACATGAAGCTAGTAGTTATATTTAACAGCATAGCTAAAGAAAGTTGAGGATGTAGCTTAATAATGTGGTACAGTACACATCAATATCATAATAACTCTACTTTATTGATTAAACAGTAGTAAATAAAACAAAAACAAATATTAAAATAATTGGAAATTTGAATGATAAAAAGGTATTTGACATTAAAGAGTTCTTAGAAAAAATTAAAGGTATAAATTTTTAATGAATTAATTTACTGTCAGTGATATACAGAGGGGTTACAGTTTCATACATAAGGCAGTGAGTACAGGTATGAATTTTGTGTGCTTTTAGAATACATACTCATATATGTACAGACCACGTCATGTAAGTGGCTGGGATTTACTTCAAAATAACATAGAGCAAGCTTTGGAAAGGAGTATAGATTGTATAAACTTACATTAAGAAGAGAACAGACACAGGGATGAAGAATGATACTGACTTAGGCAGAAAATAATTTCTAGCCCAAAATTTTACGTAAAAAACACCAAGCAAACATGAAGACCGAATAAAAGGAGACATTTAAAAAGTAGGTGAAAGCTTAAAAACTTTCCCTACTTCCCTATTCAAAAGAAGTTAATGGAAGATATGTTTCATTAAAAAAGAGGAGTGAAGCCACGCTTAACAGCTCAAGCCTATAATCCTAGCTACTTAGGAGGTGGAGATTGAAGGATTGTGGTTTGAGACTAGCCCAGGCAAAAAGAAATTGGAGACTCCATCTCAACCCAATGGCTGGAATGTTGGCATGTGCCTCTAAACACCAGCAACTTGGGGAAGCACAAGGAGGATCACAGCCCAGCCTGGCCATAAAGTAAGACCCTATCAAAAAAATAACCAAGACAAAAAAGAGCTGGAGGTATGGCTAAGTGGTAGAGCACTTGCCCAGCAAGCTCAAGGCTCTGACTTCAATTCCTAGTATTAGCAATGAAGGCAGGGAGGGAAGGAAGGGAGAGGGGGAGGGAGGGAGAGGTGTAAATGCATCTAGAGAAGAAAAATAAAATTTTAAAAATGGGAAATTTAATTAACATGGGAGAAAGATGAAGGGAATGAATCCTCAGCATGGTGATAAAGGAAAATATCAGAATGACAGCTAGGTTACAGGTATTCAAGAAAATCAGAGACTGGTCTAGTTTAACATATTCAAGAAAGAAAAACTAAGAGACTATTTTAAGGGTCTGAAAATGATAGAACTGGGACTGAATCACATTAAGAATTCAGACAGGGCTGGGAATATGGCCTAGTGGTAAAGTGCTTGCCTAGTATACATGAAGCTGTAGGTTTGATTCCTCAGCACCACATATATAGAAAAAGCCAGAAGTGGCACTGTAGTTCAAATGGTAGAGTGCTAGGCTTGAGCAAAAAGAAGCCAGGAACAGTGCTCAGGCCCTGAGTTCAAGCCCCAGGACTGGCAAAAAAAAAAAGAACTCAGACAAAAATCAGATAGGTATTAGTTCCAATTATTATAAAAAGTATTATAGGGGAAAAAAGAATCATATATGGCTCAGCTTTGAAGAGTACAAGTTATTCTAATACTGAGCACTGATTTAAACAGTCCAAAGTGACTATATTGAAAAATGGAAAGTAGGAATGCAAACAATGGCAGCATGTAGGAGAGCAAAGAATTCCTAAAGCCCCAAAGTACCAATGAAAACATGTTATTTACACATAGGTAAATACCAAAAGAACCAACTAAAAGGCAAAAGAGGCTCAGTGGAAGGAAAAACTGGGCCCATGTTGGGCAGAAAAGGCTGGGTCTAGGGTTCTTCTTAATTATAGAACTAGCTGACTCTTTAAACTGCAGCTTTTATAACCTTGGTAAATATTAGCTCAGAAGAATGAGGCTCTCAGTGTTCTCATGAGTCAACAGCTCAGTGAAAAGGGAAGCTGAGCAGCTGTGGGGATTCTACAGCATCTAAGCAAAGACTATCAGCATCACCCTGGGATGCACACACAGTATGCTGTAATTCCATTGTCTCTTTGTAAACACCGACTTGAAGAAGCAGTCACTTGCCAGGTTTTTGTTTATTTAAATAGAGGGAATCAATTTCCTTCTTTAAGAATATAATTATATGATATAAATAAATTCAGAAGAGGTTCACAATGGGCACAAGCTTAACTTTACTCTGTGTAGGATAAGCTGGATTCTTTGAGTTCTTATATGTGTGTATGAAGGGGTTTCTGGGGAGCTTCATGAAAGCCAAGTTAGCACTCTATCCTGAGCCAAACCCCTAGCCTACAACTAAGACTGGTATAGCAGAAAAACTCTCCAAGGTTAAAAATCTCTATTGGGGGGCTGGGGATATAGCCTAGTGGCAAGAGTGCCTGCCTCGGATACATGAGGCCCTAGGTTCAATTCCCCAGCACCACATATACAGAAAACGGCCAGAAGCGGCGCTGTGGCTCAAGTGGCAGAGTGCTAGCCTTGAGCGGGAAGAAGCCAGGGACAGTGCTCAGGCCCTGAGTCCAAGGCCCAGGACTGGCCAAAAAAAAAAAAAAAAAAAAAAAAACTCTATTGGAAAAAACAACAACTCTACTGGGTATTTAATTTCTATCTCTAAGGTATAACTATTTAGATCTTAAGAAGTAATGGTATATATTAAACCCTTAAACAGTATTTCAGACTATAAGCCATTAAGCAGTTTAAGGAGCATGTACTATTTAGTTTAAAAAATATCATCCATTATAGTTTTTACAGCTGTGTCTGATTTTATTTTACACATTGATATGAAATTAGCTAAAATAGTGAAAATCCACATGGCATTTAAAGTTGCTTTTTCTCAGTTCCCAAGTATTTTTTTCTTTCCTGGCTTTATGGTCTTAAGAGAACTAAAAAAATACTAATTTTCCAAATTGCACTCTTGAATCTAAACATGCAAACATATTTTAATGCTAAATTGATCTTGACCTAGCTTTAGCTAGGTCTACATGATCTAATTTGTTAGAATTAAGATTTTCTTTAGGTTTTTATTTTAAATCCAGTACCAGGAATTGAATTCAGAGCTTGTGTGTGTTCGTGTTCCAAGCACTGGAATTAAGTTTTGATTCTTTTTGATCTTATGGGGACAAGTGCAGATGGAAGCTGAAATTCAAAGTAACTTACTCATCTTTCATTAGTTTCAATTTCTACCAGCAGTTGCTAAATAGACTTGTTCAGAGGGGAATTTTTTTTTTTTGTCAAGTTTTGCTTATATTTTCCATCAGAAAATACCAATTAATGAGAAAGCCATGATTATGGCATTCCTGAAAGGGAAAACTTACAGTGTGTGTGTGTGTGTGTGTGTGTGTGTGTGTGTGTGTGTGTGTGTGTGTGTGTGTGTGTGTGTGTCTCTGTGTGTGTGTCTGTGTCTGTGTGTGTGTGTTGGTACTGGGGCTGTGTGTACACACGTGTGTGTGTTGATACTGGGGCTTGAACTCAGAGCCTGAGTGCTGTTCCTAATCCTCTTTGTGGTGAAGGCTAGCATTCTTACCACTTGAGACACAGCACCACTTCTGGCTTTTTCTGGTAGTTTATTGGAGATAATAATCTCATGGCTGAGCCCTGTGGCTCAGGCCTATAATCCTAGTTACTCAAGAGGCTGAGGTCTGAGAATCACAGTTCAAAGCTAGTAGGCAGCAAAGTCCATGAGACTCTTATCTCCAATTAACCACAGAAAAAAGCCAAAAGTGGCACTGTGACTCAAGTGGTAGAGCACGAGTCTTGAGCAAAAGGAGCCCAGGGATAGCATTCAGGCCAAGTTCAAGCCCCAGGACCAGTTTAAAAAAAAAAAAAAAAAGTCTCATGAACGTTTTCCTGCCCAGGCTTCTGGCTTGGAACCATGATTCTCAGATCTCAGCCTCCTATGTAGCTAGAATTACAGATATGAGCCACCAGCACCTGGCTTTTACTTTATTTTTAAGAGTTAAGAATTTGCTCTGGTTTCTTTGACCCAAATTCTCTTTTCCACTTCTGAAGAAAGTATTCTCATATGCATGCTGACTGTCCTTAAATATTAGCCTTGAGGCTCGGTAGGCCAATGGGAGGTAAGATTGCAAGAAAAGAGATTAGATGAAGATTTGGGTTAGTTACTTTAGGACCATGAGCTGGAAAAGCACGTTAACACATTACTTTCATCATAGTAACAGCCAAGTCTATCTGCATAGTAATTCTTGTTTTATTTTATTCTGAGCCAAGATATATTGTGACTCTCTTATCTACTCTCTAAATTGTTACTGCTTTTGAAAAAAAAAAAAAAAGCAGGCAACTACTGTGGCAACAAGGTAGTGACCTGACAAACAAGTGGGTACATTGGAATTGAAATACTAAGGGCAGTTTAGCCTTACTTCTAAAGCTCATTTACTGTCTGTTCTCTAGCAATCAGTAACTAGTATCTAACACTGCTCTTTGTGAAAGACCAAGAAATGGATCCTACCTATCTTGATGGGAAAGTAGAAGGCCAATATTTTTCAATTATCTTCCTAAACATTTTTCCATCTTATCCAAACTGTTCTATCATTTCAATTTCTAGGCAGGAGAGATGCTAATCCCTCTCTCTGCTGCTTTGGTCCCCCCCTCCCCCCGCCCCGTTCTGGGCCTTGGACTCAGGGCCTGAGCACTGTCCCTGGCTTCTTTATGCTCAAGGTTAGCACTCTGCCGCTTGAGCCACAGCGCCACTTCTGGCCGTTTTCTATATATGGTGGTGCTGGGGAATTGAACCCAGGGCTTCATGTATATGAGGCAAGCATTCTTGCCACCAGGCCATATTCCCAGCCCTAGAGTTTTGTTTTTTTTTCTTCTCAGTTGGGAGTCCTAATGGCTCTAAATCTTGCAACTATAGCTAAGCTGTTCTCTATTTGCTTTTGCCAAGTACTCTTAGGTTTCACTTGTCCTAGGCCAATTTTACCCTTAGATTAGATACCTCTATAGCTAGTATAAGTTTGGACTATATATTGTTGTATGTCATGAGTGGGCCTTACAAGAGTCCAGCGAGAACTTTTTTTTTCTTTTGGCCAGTTCTAGGGCTTAACCACTGGGCCTGGGTGCTGTCCCTGAGCTTTTGTGCTCAAGGACAGCATTCTACCACTTAAGCAACAGCTCCATCCATTCTGGCCTTTTGTGATTAATTGGAGATAAGAGTTTCACAAACTATACTGCCCTGGTTTGTTTCGGACAAAGATCCTCACATCTTAGTCTTCTGAGTCTCTAGGATTACAGGCCCGAGTCATCGGTACCTGGCTTCTGAGAGGGAAACTATCACTACTTAGGTATCAGGAATATTTTTCTAGTTCCTTATCTTAAATTGCCCTAATGGTGTTGCTTTTGTTCTTTTGTGTTCAACCCACAAATCTCAGCTGGGAAAAATAGCAGATGGCTGTCATCTCAGCTACTGAGGAGGCTTGAGACAGGAAGACTGAAGTTGGCAGGCTAGCCTGAGCTACAGAGTAAGATCTCATCTCAAAAAACTCACAAGCTATAGGACTCAAAGCTCTGCAAATATCCCATCAAAACGGTTACAGCTTTAGCATGTTGCTTGAACCCAGAAGGTTTATAGTTTTCAGAGAAATTAAAGATACATGGAAACTTTCAAACAGAACTAATAACCTAAGCATCCTAATAAATTCCAATTTTCAAGACTGTAGGCTCTAGTAATCAGATAAAATCTTCAGCTCTTCTAAGATGCTGCAACCTTTATCTTAGCTATGTATTAACAGGGACACTTAAATCCAAGTAACTCAGCTACTTGTGGTCCAATGTGCAAAGATAAATACATAAATTTCAGGGGCTGGGGATATGGCCTAGTGGCAAAAGCGCTTGCCTCGTATACTTGAAGCCCTGGGTTCGATTCCCCAGCACCACATATACAGAAAATGGCCAGAAGTGGCGCTGTGACTCAAGTGGCAGAGTGCTAGCCTTGAGCATAAAGAAGCCAGGGACAGTACTCAGGCCCTGAGTCCAAGGCCCAGTACTGGAAAAAAACAAAAAAAAACATAAATTTCCTCTGAAATCTATTGTTATATAAATTGCATTCAACTTTTGCTATGGAAGCCCTTAAAGGAAAAAAATATGCAAATAAGAAGTTTAAAAGTGTATAAATGTGAGTAAAAAAATGAGTTATTCTCTATGGCTTCTGTTTTTCTTATGAACAAAAGAAAATAAACTCTCACCACAAATTATTTCAAACTCTACTCATAGAAAACTCTAACCTAAGCAAGAGAGGACTAAGGAGGAAAGGCTTGTCCTGTTGGGAGAGTGGGCCCTCCCTCAGTGTGCTGGGGTTGAGGTAGGGGAATGGCCTAATAGCAGGTTCTTGTGGGATGCTGCTTAAGTCTCAAAAGAGTACATTTTCATTTAAAGAAATGAAAAACTGTCCCCTCTCCTGCTTTATGGTTTTTTGTCCTGCCACCTGACTTTTCCCTGTTATATGTCATTTGCCACAATGAGGCTATATAACATGGGACAAAACCAAGGACAAGCAAATGTTAGCATCACGCTCTTGAACCTACCAAACTTGCAAGGTAAGTCACCCTCTTTTCTTTATATGCAGCATTAAGCAACATAAAATAAACTATAACCGAGGGGCAGTTTTACATATAAGTGAAATATCAGCAAAATGTTATCCAGTACTATCCAAGTGAAGTAAAACTCTGACCTGCAGATTATTCAGAGGTTCCATCTTCATGACGGGGCCCAAGGTGTTGAGAGGCAGGGAGACATCAATGCTCTGGTTTGGCATTAGTGGGGTATGGATGGCCAGAGGAGTGCTTGGAATGACACCAAAGCTTAGAGAGAGAATGGAAGAAATCACAGCATTAATCAAGAGGCTAGATTTAGCCACAGTGCTAGGTTTCAATGACTTTTTACCTTAATTGAAAAAAAATTGTAGTGCTAGGAAAAGAAAATTTCTTAAACTTACTTTTTATTTTAAATTTTTATTTTTATTGTCTTGAAATAGTTGTACAAAGTGGTTTCAATTCAATATGAACCATTTTTAATATAATTAAGTAGAAGGACTAGCAGTATCACTTTGTGATAAGTTGAAGATTTGTATTTATAAATGAACGGATCCACCAGGCACTGGTAGCTCACACCTGTAATCCTAGCAACTCAAGAGGGCTGAGATTGGAGGTTCACAGTTCAAAGCCAGCCTGGGCAGGCAAGTCCGTGACACTTTTATCTTCAACTAACTACGCAGAAAAAGCTGGAAGTAGAATTTTGGGTCAAAGTGGCAGAGGAAAAGAGCTCAGGGACAGTGCCCAGGCCTGTGCCCAAGGACCGGCACACAGACACACAAAAAAGGACAGATCTCTCAGGTAGCCAGTTCTCCGCCTTCTTCCCACCATGGTATGTGATAAAAGCAACTGGCGCTTCAGCAAGTACAATGAAATCAATACTTTCTCTTCTTCTTCTTTTTTTTTTTGGCCAGTCCTGGGCCTTGGACTCAGGGCCTGAGCACTGTCTCTGGCTTCTTCCCGCTCAAGGCCAGCACTCTGCCACCTGAGCCACAGCGCCCCTTCTGGCCATTTTCCATCTATGTGGTGCTGGGGAATCGAACTGAGAGCTTCATGTGTAGGAGGCAAGCGCTCTTGCCACTAGGCCATATTCCCAGCCCTGGACACATTGTTTTTTTGTTTTTTGTTTTGTTTTGTTTTGCCAGTCCTGGGCTTGGACTCAGGGCCTGAGCACTGTTTGTTTGCTCAAGGCTAGCCCTCTGCCACTTGAGCCACAGTGCCACTTCTGGCCATTTTCTATATATCTGGTACTGGGGAATCAAACCCAGGGTGTCATGTATATGAGGCAAGCACTCTTGCCACTAGGCCATATTCCTAGCCCCCCTTTCTCTTCTTTTTTAAGGCAGAGAATTCATTGCCTGTGTATGATTATTTAGTTGGCATAAGCAGTGTCTGTTTTCTCATATTTCTGGTACCAATCAAAGTATATTAATTTTTTTCTACCAAAATATAAACTTCAGATGCTTGACTGACTACTCTAGTACCTAGAAATGTTTAGCGTACAGATCTAAACAATGATGTGGTGAATGATAAATAGGTTCCAATTAAAAGCATTAAAAATCTTGTACTATCAGATTTTTTAAAAAGAAACCAAATAAATTCTAGTTTCTTCATTCCATATGGATGTTTCCCTAAAATATTCTCTATGGTCTTCAAGAATTGAAGTTGACAACTAGGGCTGGGAATATGGCCTAGGGGCAAGAGTGCTTGCCTCGTCTACATGAAGCCCTGGGTTAGATTCCCCAGCACCACATATATAGAAAACGGCCAGAAGTGGCGCTATGGCTCAAGTGGCAGAGTGCTAGCCTTGAGCATAAAGAAGCCAGGGACAGTGCTCAGGCCCTGAGTCTAAGGCCCAGGACTGGCCAAAAAAAAAAAAACACCCCCAAAAAAACAAAAAATGAAGTTGACAACTAAGTAGACTTGCAAGAGCCAAAGCTCACTCTACATTCAGGATCTGCCATTATGTGACTTTTAATTTTTTGTGCCAATACTGGGGCTTGAACTAAGGGCCTGAACTAAGGGCCTAGGTACTGTCTCTGAGCCTTTTCACTCAAAGCTGGTATTCTTGAGCCACAGTTCCACTTCTGGCTTTTTGCTGGTTAATTGGGGGTAGGAGTTTCACAAATTTCCTCCCCTAACTGGGTTCAAACTGCAATTCTTAGATCGCAGCCTTCTGAGTGACTAGGACTACAGGCATGAGCCACCAGCACCTGGCTTAATATGTGACTTTTTACCCAGTGTTAAAAGGTTTTTTACAGTGCATACAAGGTACACTGTTGACATCAACCCGGAGACTATCTTACCTATTCTTGTTGAACTGGATTGCAAAGTCTGTCATATGTTGCAGAGCTTTATTGGTGAAGTTCATTTCCATATAGATGTGCCCTTGACGGTGAGTGAATGTTCCTGAAATCTCCAAGCCCTTAGCCTTCACTGCAGGTAGCCAGACCTAAAACAGTATATAAAGCCCAAGAAAACTAATTTATCTTGATGCTATTTCCTTTATAACATGTAAAAATATAATTAATATTTCTCTTCTTCAGGAAATTACGATGATTTTTATACTATAAATAACAATTCAAGGTGAAAGGTTCTGGACTAGACAGAGTACTACTTTCTGAAGTTTGAGATCAATCTCAACTATTTAAGAATCACAAGCCAAAAACCAAAACAGTCTATGAGTAGCTCTAGCCTTTTTTATACCTTGTTTAATTTGGGAATTGAATTGAAAAACAAAATCCATAAACAAGTAAAAGAGAATTCCAACGATTAGAATATGTTTTTCTGTTACATATGATAAGAGTTTCTACTAACAGAAACAGTAGTCAGGGGTTAACTGGAGATATAAGTCTCATGGACTTTCCTGTCTGGGTTGGCTTTGAACTATGATCCTCAGATGTCAGCTTCCTGAGTAATTAGGATTATAGGCATGAGCCACCAGGGTCCAGCTGGATAGATTTTTAATTTAAAAAAGATGGAAGATAAGGACTTTCAATGAAAGCTACTGATCAACAGGGCAACAAAGAAAGTTATTCTGAGTAAAATACAAATGTATGTATGTCTGATGTACAATTGAAAAAAAAGACTTTCGAATATTATCTGGCAGAGTAGACCTTATGACAATGCTACTAACGTGTATCAAAACACTAAGCAGCGGGGCTGGGGATATAGCCTAGTGGCAAGAGTGCCTGCCTCGGATACACGAGGCCCTAGGTTCGATTCCCCAGCACCACATATACAGAAAACGGCCAGAAGCGGCGCTGTGGCTCAAGTGGCAGAGTGCTAGCCTTGAGCGGGAAGAAGCCAGGGACAGTGCTCAGGCCCTGAGTCCAAGGCCCAGGACTGGCCAAAAAATAAAAAAAACACTAAGCAGCCAAATGCTGGAGGCTCACACCTGTAATTGTAGCTATTCAGGAAACTGAGACCTGAGGACTGGCAGGAAAGCCTGTGAGATTCTTACCTCCCATAAATTATTTAAAAAGACAGAAGTGGAGCTGTGGCTCAAGTGGTCAGAGCACTCTCCTTGAGCAAAGAAGTCAGGGAGAGCACCCCGGCCTTGAGTTCAAGCCCTAGGGCTGGCACAAAAAAAACTCATTAAGGTTCAGTTTTGAGTCACATTTTTTTTTTTTTTTTTTTTTTTTTGGCCAGTCCTGGGCCTTGGACTCAGGGCCTGAGCACTGTCCCTGGCTTCTTCCCGCTCAAGGCTAGCACTCTGCCACTTGAGCCACAGCGCCGCTTCTGGCCGTTTTCTGCATATGTGGTGCTGGGGAATCGAACCTAGGGCCTCGTGTATCCGAGGCAGGCACTCTTGCCACTAGGCTATATCCCCAGCCCCTTGAGTCACATTTTTGGTTATTCTATTCAATGGATGTATATACACACTACTGGCTTCTGGGATGGAAGAGTGGTCTATACTCTACAGCAAGGATCCCCCACATGGTATCAGATGAGAAATAAGGAAGCAATCAGGCATGTTGAGATTATGCAAAGCCTACCCTAGTCTAGCTACAACTTTTCCAAAAAGATGATATGAACTTCATTTACTAGTAGTTTCTTGCCATCAGTTTCAATCTGAGTGACATCAACAAGGTTGAGATTGGAAGAGCCACAATGACACAAACCAATCAGCAGTTTAAGGAGGTACACTAAAAACCTACAAAGACCAAATCTGGAGGAATGGCACTCTTGAATCTACCTTGAATTAGTCTAGAATCCATACATATTATCAACAAGGAAAGTGAAATGGATGTAATAAGAACTAAAAATGTTACTTCCCACATTGTAATCAAACAACTCACACCTGAAATCCCAGCTACTCAGGAAATCGGGATCATGGTTCAAGGCAAGCCCCAGCAAAAAAGTTACCAAGAGCCAAGCTCAATGAATAAGCAGGGCACGGTGGTAATAATGTGCCTGTGACCTTAGCTCCTGGGAGAGGACACAGGTAGGAAGGACTGGCTTGGGGCAAAATCTTTTTTTTTTTTTTTTTTGGCCAGTCCTGGGCCTTGGACTCAGGGCCTGAGCACTGTCCCTGGCTTCCTTTTGCTCAAGGCTACCACTCTGCCACTTGAGCCACAGCGCCACTTCTGGCCGTTTTCTGTGTATGTGGTGCTGGGGAATCGAACCCAGGGCCTCATGTATACGAAGCAAGCTCTCTTGCCACTAGGCCATATCCCCAGCCCCATTGGGGCAAAATCTTGAAAAGAAACAAAAGCAAAAAAGTGGGGAGGGAAGAGTGTGGCTCAAGTGTTAAGAGTCCTTGCCTAACAAATGGAAGGCTAATTATAAATCTTAGCATCACCAAAAACCAAAAAAAGGTTGTTCTTCTCTATGGTATTTTTTTTTCCTGCTGATGTCAGATTTTTACTATATTCACTTCAATGTTGAAAAACTATGCAAAATATTTCTAAACATGAGACCAAAACTCAAATGCTTAATATTACTAATTTTAAGTCTAATTATAGAAATGTTTAACAAGTATGCTAACAATGCTCTCTGCTCAGTCTGAAGCCATTTTTCCTATTTCTCATATATCCGCCAGAACAAGGCTAAACCTTGCATTTATTACTACTGGATGTAACACAGATATTAGAAGTAACTTGGGTTTTGTTCACTGATTAAGTAGTGTTGTGCTAATTCTTTACTTACAGCCTTAGGAGCCACATATCCACCAGGTGCCATGCCTATCCCCGTGGAGAGTTCAAAGAGGTCATTGAGACCACTGCTGACCACAGCAGGAGTAGGTGAAGGAGCAAAGGTTGCAGGCACTGATGATGGGATAAAGGACTGTCCTACCTGCAGGGGAAAGAAAAAAAGGAAGAGAGAAGATCAGGAAGAACAGATTAATAGTCCTTAAAATGTTGCTATTTTAAAAGCATTTATACACCAATTAGAAAATAGCATAGTTCCAACACTCAGTGTACAGAGCCAAATCATTAGATATTTTTCCATCACCAATAAAAGACACACATTTCAGAAACTTTATCAAGACAAAGTACTCAGAAGGATATAGGAACACAGTGATCCAAGATTGCATCTGTTTCCAATTTTAGCTTCCATGATTCTGTGCAAAAGGCCTATAAGATATCTCAACGAAAGAAGAGTTTGCTTCAGAAAGAGGGGGAAGCATCCTATGTAATAAGAAATTCCATTTCCACTTGGGTTCACCCACTTTAGGTACAAATATCTAGAAGGAAGCTCTCCTAGGGGAGATGATATTCATACTCCCAAACCAACTCATTTATGAGGAGAGTCTCACTTTTGAGTCCAGCTGACTCTCTTAAAGCGTTATAGATGACACCAGGAAATAAAAGCATTCTCTAGTCCAGATGGGATGTTCCATTTCCTTCAGCTCTTTAATGTCAGAAACACAAAGATCTCTACTGGTTCCAAGCATACCAATCCCTAAAGATGTCCCTAGATCACATGTGCTGCGTGGCCCCCAAGATTCCAAGTAACCCTATTCTACTTTAGACTCCTCACACATGACTAAAAAGGTTTTGGCATGCAGTGCTAGAGAGCAGCAGTGGAGAGTCTGAATGTATGTGCAAAGGAAAGGCATCAAATGGGGCAGTGCTTCTCATGGTGAAAAAAACGGATGGCACTTACTGCCGGACTTCCTCCAATGCCCCCGCCAAGGTCACTGCCAAGCTGAAAGAGAGAAAGGAGAGAGAGGAGAGAGAGGTAGAGTTCATTCAGCTAAGTACTAGATGCCCATATAGAATCTGTAAATTTGCTCTACCAAGTTGCTGGAAATATATGCCATTCACCTATCTCCCAAAGCCTAAGGAAATTCTGGATTGCTACAAATATGCCCTAGGAGAACCAAGTGTTGAAGTGATGGGCTATGGGAATTTGCAAAAGCTTAGAAAGACGGAACTGGGATACCTCAGGGATGTTTCAGATCCAATCTTTCTATCAAGATATGCAGGCACAAACCCAAACAAGATTTAGAGTCTGCATATTCCAAAAAGCTCTACTCCCAAGCAGTAAGGTATTGATATGTTTTGGTATTTCTTAAAAAAGAAATGTAAAAGGGAAAGGGAATGGGAAAGCAAAGAAAAAGTAAATACACTTTAATTTACAAAGCCAACTGCATCACTGAGATGGTAAGTAGCAAACTAGTACTGACCTTCAAAAACAATAGGTGAAACATAAATTACTTTTAGTATTCCTAAGAAAGAAAATAGCTGGTACAGAAAGGTAGCCCCCATTAGGGGAAAGTAGGGAGGCATCTCTCATAATCAATACTACTAAGGAAAAAGGCTCTGATTTATTTATTTGGAGAACACTCAAAGGGATGCAAAGCACTGGAGAATTAAAATAACTAAGCTAGCTGACAGGAAAATAATTCCACGTAGTCTTAGTGTTGCCTTTTTTCTTGATAGGTAATTCATCCTTATGTTAGTCTTTCATAACAAAAGTATTAATTAAAGAGGAACTGAAGCTAAAAAGAACTGGCATGCAACTAATGACACTGTTTACAAAGTAAAACCTTCCTTTCCCCCTATAGTTCCACATTTCTTCTTCTCTAGTTCTGTGCATCTAGGGCACACTTCTGAATCATCAAATGCTTTGTCTGTGCTAAAAACAGACTGGAAGTCTAGATACTCTCCTTTGTAGTCTCATTTAATGGTAGAAATTGTGCAGTGGTTGTACTAAAAAAAGAAATTGTACTGTGTCCTTAGAATTTAGGAATGAGGATTTATTGATATTCCCTATGAACTGAAAGTAGTATACAAAATAGCATTGGCAAAAGCATAAATATCAAACTGCACTAAAAAACAGTGAGGTTTATGACAAAATTGTCTTTTTCATGTCAGAAAAGAAATCCAGCAGGTGCTTAGTAACAGCATGCTCTCTGCCTTGCAGTACAGGGCACTCAAATCACAGAGCTGACATTTCCAGAGTCTGCTTCCTGAAGATTACTTAGTGGCTGGTCATAGGATAGAAATCATACATTTAAACAAATAGAAAAAGTCATACCCATCAAGAATTTGAATAACTGGAAAAGCATGAAAGCAAACAGAGAAGATATTACATATCTGCTTTCTTCCTGGTCCTAGAATAGTGTACATCTACAGCACGACATTGCAAAAGAATAAAATTCTTTTTATTCTGACAAATAGTTATACAATATTACTGCACAAAAGGCATGCAAAGATGCAGAGTAATAAAAGGACTACACTGATAAGAAGTAGGCTTTGCAAACAGGCAGGAGAAATAAGACAAGAATGTAAACCCACACATAACATACTCAAACAAAAAGAGAATACTGGAGGGAAGACCCTCCTCTGCATTAAGGATATGAACTGAAGTTTCAAAAGCCATTATAATGAGCGATTATAATGGGAGTGATTTTTAAAAAGCAAAAATAGGTGTAGGGCATTTCTTTCCTTTTAAGGAGCCTTGAATTCAGGGCCTCCAGCTCTGCTCTTTGCTGGTTGTTTTAGAAATGGAGTCTCTCAAGACTTTTCTGCCCTGGATGGCTTTGAAGTGTGATCCTCAGGTCTCAGCCTCCTAAGTAACTAGAATGATAGGCATGAGCCACTTGTGCCCAGCTGTATTTCTTAAATACCATGCGCAAGAACTAAAGTAGGAGTAAAGCCACAATCAGGCTGGCAAGGTGGCTTAGTGGAAAAGAGTGCTTGCCTAGCATGCATGAAGCCCTGGGTTTGATTCCTCAGTACCACATAAAACAGAAAAGGCTAGAAGTGGCACTGTGGCTCAAGTGGTAGAGTGCTAGCCTTGAGCAAAAGAAGCTCAGGGACAGTGCCCAAGCCCTGAGTTCAAGCTCCAGGACTGGCAAAAACAAAAAAACAAACCTCCCCCGCCCCCCCCCACACACAATCAAACAGAATAATTAAGACTGAAGCCCATGGAAGATATGTGGGTTTGTTTTTTATTTTAAAAAAATGAGTACAAAGTCATTTTGCAAAGTCAATAAAATTTTGGGAGATCTTTAGTTTTTATTTTTCCCCTTATAAAAACGTGGGGCAGGGACTAGGAATATGGCCTAGTGGTAGAGTGCTTGCCTCACACACATGAAGCTCTGGGTTCGATTCTTCAGCATCACATATATAGAAAAAGTCAGAAGTAGTGCTGTGGCTCAAGTGGTAGAGTGCTAGCCTTGAGCAAAAGAAGCTCAGGGACAGTGCTCAGGCCCTGAGTTCAAGCCCCATGACTGGCAAAAAAAAAAAAATATCTGGAGCAGGCTAGAGGCATAGCTCAAGTGTTAACAGTACCATTAGAGCAAGCAAGTCAATCAAGTGAGAGGCCCTGAGTTCAAACCCCAATACTACTTGGTGAGAGGGAAGGAGGGAGGGAGAAATGGAGGGAAGGAAGGAAGAAAGGAGAGGGGAAGGAAAGAAGAGGGGAAGGGGAAGAGAGGAAAGAAGAGGAAAGGGAGGAGAGAAGGAAGAAGGGAAGGAAAGAGAGAAAAAGAGAAAAGAGAGACCTGGAAGACTGTGGTTCAAAGCGAGATCAGGCAAAAACGTCCATGAGACTCCAGTGCCAAAATAATCAGCATAGAGCAGGCTATGGGGTCAAGTGGTAGAGCTCCAAGTCATTTTCAAGGAAGTTGAATGAATAGAGTTCCAGTCTTAGTACTCCCACCAAACAAACAGCTGGAGGTTTCTTAGACTAAGATTTAGATTTTCAATAGTACTAGTAATTATGTCCCAGTAATTATGAGTTCAACCTTAAACAACAGAATCAATCACCTGTGTGTGTGTGTGTGTGTGTAGGGGAGGGTGTGCTTTTTAAAACTTCAATTGCCTGAGTCTTATACCCAGAGATAGTGATTTAATTGTTCTAAGGTATAGCCTGGGCATCAGAATTTTGAAAAGCTTCTCTAGTTCATTCTAATGTTGAAACACAACCTTAGAGAATTTATTATTTGGAGTCAGACAAAATTCATCTGTTCAGGAATGACTTTGAACAGAATTTGAGCAGAAAGAAAAACCCTTTCTAAGGAAAGTGAGAAAGCCATATAGAAATATCATGGAAGGGCCTCCATAAAACATCTCATTTGTCCTATACTCTGATGTGGTTTTATGACTTTCTGGTAGGCTCACACTTCCTCCTCACATGAGTTCCTCTTCTAGACAGGTTTACATCCCAATTCTGAAAAGACGAAATTCTTCATGGACCTGGATGACACTCAGTGAATGGCAAGGAAGGAAATAGTTAAATTCAATAAAAGGCACTGAGAAAAGGTACTTAGTGTTCTTTAGGGCTAAAGGAAGTTCTTATTTTCTTCAATTTTATTCTTGTGTTTGAATATTATAAATATGAATTGAAAAGAATCTGAACATAGTCTCTATGCTGCTGATTAACTCTATTCAAAACTGTAAAAGAAAAACAACCCTCTTTGTTTATTGTATTAGAGACAATCTGATCTGACCCAAACAAGGCCCAAAGGGTACAAAAAAGTCATATTGGCAGCAATATAAAAGTTTCTCTAATTGTACTATGTCCAGGAGTGAAGGAAAAGAACAAACCTTGGTGTATGTTTTTAAGTAGCAAGTCTTAGTTTATTCAGACTTCATTTTACATCTTTCTTTTTGACTGAGAAAAATTCCATAGAAGGTGGTGCTCCTCTCAAAGAATATGGCAAGGTGACAGTACAATGGTGGGGGGTGTATGTGAGGGAACCTGTCAGCAGGGATGAAAACAATGCAGGAAGTGGCCCTACTTATATACTACAATCACAAGCTAGATGAAATAGGCAATTCAGAAAAATGCTTAATACTATAACTTGAACTAGACAACAGTAATTTCAGTTTAGTTGCTAGTATTATTTGGAGTCATGTTCATCTATTTAGAAATACTCTGACCTCATAATTACGGGCTCATACCAAATCAATCAAACAAGGGCTCGAAAAACTCAAGAGTAACATTTCTTATTCTGTCAACTGATGGAAAACAGGAGTGAAAAAGCCTGAATTGAAGAGCACAGTTTTAATCACAATCTTAGGTGTGTAGATACTATCTTTTAAGTGTCAAGTTGTCCACTTTGCATTTTTCCCAGAATTCCCTTTTTGAGGCTGCCACTTTCTCATGAAGATAATAATGTTGGATTAGACGTCTGGCTCCAGTGGTAGCATGCTTGCCTACCAAGAAGGCCCTTAGTTCAAATCCTAATATTGCCTCTCCCTCAAAAAAGAAAGAAAGAAAAAAAAAGGGACAGTAATGTTAACTGTAGGCCAATGGAATAAGGATACAGGAAGGAAGAAAAGGTGCCAATTTCAGGAAAAGAATATTTCAAATGTTGAAAAATGAGAAGAATTTTCCTAAAAGCCATTGTAGCTGATACTCAAGTTCAATTATTCTACTACAGTGATAGCTCTCTAGTCCTCAATCACAACTATAGTACTCGTGGCCATTAAATGGCATGAAGAATAAAACTAACATATGGCTATTAAGAGTGGTCAGTCTGCCACACCTGAAGTAGTACAGCATGAGACTCAGAGTTGAACTTTACTATGAATTCAGTAAGTTACTAAAACCTCAGCATGGTGTTGAGTTCTGCAGCACAAGGCCCTCAGTTTGAACCCTCGTGCTGCTACAACAAAAAACCAAAACAAAACAAAATTACCCCTAAGGTCTTTAGTCACTGCAAAGCTCTTCCAAAGGAAGAAAAATGATGATGCAAAACTCCTCTAGATGGTGAATTTCTTGTAGACTAAAAAGCTCAAAACTATTAATGTAGCAGCTCATGACAAAATATCTAATATATACATACATATATATTTATCTTTTTTTTGGGGGGGGGGGTGTCCAGTTGTGGGGCTTGAACTCTGGGCCTGAGTGCTGTCCCTGAGCTCTTCAGCTCAAGACTAGCACTCTACCACTTAAGCCACAGCACCACTTCCATGACAAAGTATTTTTAAGATTAAAAAAAACAAAACTGGGGGCTGGGGATATGGCCTAGTGGCAAGAGTGCTTGCCTCCTATACATGAAGCCCTGGGTTCAATTCCTCAGCACCACATATATAGAAAAAGCCAGAAGTGGCGCTATAGCTCAAGTTGAGTGCTAGCCTTGAGCAAAAAGAAGCCAGTGACAGTGGTCAGGCCCGGAGTTCAAACCCCAGGACTGGGGGGGGGAAAAACAACAACCAACTAATAATGTGCACTCTTCTGAAAAACATATACTATGAGTTTTTAAAAGGTAGCCTCTTCATGCTACTATGCTCCAGGAACTGGAGCATGAAAATATATTTCTCTAAAATGAAGTCCTTTGCTAGCATACAGCAAGACACTTGAGATGTTTCCTTTCCATTTTTTCTTTTTAATATATGAGTATCATTTTATCTAGATAAGAGGTGGGGAATGTCCAGCCTACACTTTGTCTGCTTAAGATATTGAAATTTAAGAAATTTGGAGCTTTTTTTCATAGGAACAAGAACATTAATACTGGGCTGGGAATGTGGCCTAGTGGTAGAGTGCTTGCCTAGCATGCATGAAGCCCTGGGTTGGATTCCTCAGCAGCACAGAAAAAGCCGGAAGTGGCATTGTGGCTCATGTGGTGGAGTGCTAGCCTTAAGCAAAAAAGAAGCCAGGGACAGTGCTCAGGCTCAGAGTTCAAGCTCCAGGACTGGTAAAAATTAAAAAAAAAAAAAAAAGAAGAACATTAATACTAGCTAACATTCCACACCAAATGGCTCTTGGTAGAAAAGAAGTTTCCAACCTTAGATAGAATCATGCACAGCACCTGGGATGAATGAAAGATTATTTAGTATGAGACTCTGTAGATAGACAACAAATAAATGAGGTTCAATGGTTACTTCAGCAATCCTCAGATGTCAGAATCCTGAGCATGGAACACATACAAAAGAGTTGTCATCACCTACACTACACCAAACAAGAAAAATTCACAGTGTAAGAAAAACCACACTACCCCATCCAGAACAGGCAGTTTTGTAGGTTAAATATCAAAGGTATTTCTCTCTCTGTGTCTCCTCTACCTCCTTTCTCTACCCTTACACACACACACACACACACACACACACACACAAAGATCTAATGGGAAGGACAGTAAGATATAAAAAGGAAAAAACAAAAGTATGTTATAGTTCAAAAGTCAGATTTAACTTTAGTCAATTTCTGATAACAAAAATTATAATGTAAAAATATCCTGGAGAGAATAAAGGCAAAGTCAGATGTCTGGCTTTTTAAAGATGTCAAAAGCTTTCCATGTAAATATACATATGCATATATTTATTTGTAAAAGTTACTATGTTGTCTTACAAATCAACCATCTAATTCTATTAGAATTTTGACTAATTTCTTAATCCTGGTGGCAAAATTAAAACCACTTGTAACTTCCTAAAAATAGTAATGTCCAGGTCTTACCTTTCAGTTTCAATTACTACTACCCTAAGTATTAATAGTATTTTTTTTTTTTGCCAGTCCTGGGCCTTGGGCTCAGGGCCTGAGCACTGTCCCTGGCTTCTTTTTGCTCAAGGCTAGCACTCTGCCACTTGAGCCACAGCGCCACTTCTGGCCGTTTTCTATATATGTGGTGCTGGGGAATCAAACCCAGGGCTTCATGTATACGAGGCGAGCGCTCTACCACTAGGCCATATTCCCAGCCCTTAATAGTATTTTTTAATGGTGTTAATGCTATACAGCTAGATTTAGAGCCATACAAAGGTTAGGAGCTGTCAGGCAATATATCTTAGCAGTACACTACTGACTTCTAAAGGTGAGATTCTGTTCTGATATTAAGATATGTCAAGCTGTATGTCAATGGCTCAACACCTGTAATCCTAGCTACTCAGGAGGCTGAGATCTGAGAATCCAGGTTCAAAGACAGACCAAGCAGGAAAATACGTGACACTTCTATCTCCAATTAATCACTAAAAATCTGGAAATGTGCTGTGGCTTAAAGTGGTAGAGCATTAGTAGCCTTGAGCACAAAAGCTCAGGGACAGTGTCCAGGCCTTGAATTCAAGCCCCAAGACCAGTACAAAAAAAAAAGGAGCTGCTAAGGCATTTAGGAATATGGCTCAAGTATTAAAGTGCTTGCCTAACAAGTGTGAGCCCCTGGAATCAATCCTCAGTACCACCAAAAAGGAGAAAGAAATAAAAAAAGGGAAGGCAAGATAAGAAAGAAACATGATAGTTCTGGTCATAGTGTCACATGCCTATAATCCCAGGACTCAACTGACACGGAGAATAAAGTTGAAGCTAGCCTGGGCTACATGGCAATATCCTGTGGTTTGGGGGCCTGGCAAGACCTAAGAAAAGCTAGGCACCAGTGGGTCACACCTGTAATCCTAGCTACTCAGAAGGCTGAGACCTGAGGACTGCAATTCAAAGCCAGCCCAAACCTCTCCAATAAACCTTCAGAGTTAGAAGTGGAGCTGTGGCTCAAGTAGTAGAACCACCAGCCGTGAACAAAAAAAAACTAGGGGACATGGCCTAGGCCCCAAGTTTAAGCCCCAGTAATGACTATTTTCATTTTATACAGGATTCTTTGGGACTTCCCTAAATATTGAAATACTCACTTGGTCCACCTTCAAGTCAATAAGAAGGCTATACAACAATATGGAATGAACATATGAGGAAACTATTCTGCTTATATAATCAGACAAGCAGGTCTATTTATTAAGGAATATGAAAAAAATGTGATATTCCCAAGAGAGACAACAGGAGTCATCACTGAAGTCCACTGCCCAGTTAGTGTATATTCTGGAAGCAGTAATGATTCTTTTCAACCCACAGACATATGACCATAACCCTATGTCCTTAGATTCTCTGCCAACCAAAATTAAATGTTTCAGTCACAATATTGTCCCTAAAGTATGAGACAAGTATGAGCAGAGAATAAGCTGTTTATATAATCTCTGAAAACATATTATCTTCGTATCTACCTTCCAATGATGTTGGGAAACAAATTTGTTGGGTATCTCTGTAGTCATCGAGTTGTCAAACATCTTTTTCAAATGCCTAGACAAAAGATCCTTTCTAATTCCATTACAGTTAAGCACCAAGTCTGAGGGAAGCCAGGTATTTAGACCTGTTATTTTCCTGGCTTTCTCTCTACAGATTCAAAGTCACACTTAATATTTCTCATTGATCTTACACAGGGCAAAACAATTTGGTTCCTATTGGTGGCACCTATCCACAGATATTCTGGACTTTGGAGCCAGCCTTTTAGTATTAGAATCCTGGAAGCTAATTAAATTGGAAATAAGGGAAGAAAGTGGAGAAGGGGAAGGGAAAAAAAAGTCATTTTTTCTCAACTGTAATAAGAATACGTTTTATACAAAAATGGCTTCAACTACTGTCTGCAAAACCTTCCAGAACTGAATATGGAATAAGCCAATTAAACATTTAAAATAAAGAGGTTTTAAACTTTCAAAATAGAGTAAATATTATAAAACCACTTTAGCAACCTTTAAGTCAAATTTTCAGTGGTTATCCAGAGTTAACAATTAGGAGCACTGGGTACCAGTGTCTCATGCCTGTAATCCTAGCTGCTCAAGAGGCTGAGATCAGAAGATCCTGGTTCAAAGCTAGCCAGAGCTAAAAAGTCTGAGGCTCTTATCTCCAACTGACTACCAAAAACTCTGAAGTGGAGCTATGGCTCAAGCAGTAGAGCAATGGCCTTGAGCAAAAAGCCAAGGGACAAGGCCCAAGCCCTAAGTTCAAATCCCAGTATCAGCACAAAAAAAAAAAAAAAAAAAGTAGGAAAAAAAAAAAGTCTGGAAAGGATATTAATCATTTGGATTACTAAACAGTACATTGGATAAATATAAAAAGTTCTATTTCGAGGCAGAATAACAAAATAATCCTATATGCTTGCAGATATACCCTATACCAGTGGTGATTATTATTAACTCTCTCAAGACTAACATTCTTATTCTTTATCAAAGGACACTGTTGATCATCAAAGAATAGTCTACTTCTAAAAACTGAATAACATTCTTTAGCATATGAAGAACTATAAATAAATAACCAGAGGAAAAAAGGGGAGGGATACTTACCAGGCTATCTAGTCCACCTCCCAAGAGATCCACAGCTCCCATCTGCATGGATGACACCTGTGGCACATTGACAGGGGGACCGAGGTCAAGATTTAAAAGATCCCCCAGAAGATCTCCTTGAGAGGGGATAACCTGAGGCTGCTCCAGGTTTGTTGCAGTGGTGGTGCCAACAGGGCTGTCACCTGCATCAGTGCTATAGTCACATACAAACAGAGAAATGAGTAAAGTTAGTTTCATCAGGGACATAAATAACAAAGCAGCAAGTGAATGTAAGATATCAAATTGTCAAATAGTATAAAACTTCATTTAATAAACAAACAAAAATTTTAAAACCTAGGTACATTTTGACAAAACTTGAATATAGTAGACCAAGAAGAATAAAGAATCAATCTACAGAAAATAAACAAAAACAAGGAAAAAATTAATGATAATCCTGATAATCACAGGGAAATGTGTAGGGACAATAATAATAAGATGTGCAGGGTATATGCAAGGTGTGTGTGTATGTGTATGTGTGTGTGTGTGTGTGTGTGTGACTTCTTGGTGTTGGGGCCTGAACCTCTAGGGCCTTGCAAATGCTAAGAAAGTGCTCTACCACCAATACCCATAGTTACAAGATTCTCAGTTCTTAATTCTATTAAGTTTCAAGTCCAAAAAATAAGAAGACCAGGCAGGTCAGAATAAGAGAGTGGTAGTCAGAGATAGAAAGTAAGCATGGGAATAAATTTACATACACATCTCAAGTGAGTCACCAGAGGAAGGTGTGATGGTAAGGCGGGGGGGGGGGGGGGTGTTTAGAATCAGATTAAGATCATGTGTTGTTGGCTCCGTAATCTAAACAGGTGGCAACTCCTCTGAGACAGTTTCCTCATCAAAAAAAACAAAGTAATATTCCTAACCCAGGGTTCTACTATATTATAGCAAAAACCAAGTGAAAACAATGGCGGAAATGGTAAATTTTATAATGTACAGTAGCAGATGTCATTGTAAGCTATACAGCTGTCAGCTGCAGTTCCTCAGGCAAGTTTCCAGAAGGACTACAGGGGAAGCAAAGAGAAGGCTCAGACTGAGCTTTCGAATTAGCCAAGATTATAATCAGAGAAGGAACATAAATACAGAATAGTAAAGAGAGAAAAACATCCTAAGACAACTTATGAAAAAACATTAAGAGAACCACAGATAAGAATGTCAACAGACTTTCCTGTGTAGGCTGGCTTCAAACTCTGATTCTCAGATCTCAGGCTCCTACGTAACTAGGATTACAGGGGTGAGCCACCAGCAAAGCAATATTTTTTTTTGCCAGTCCTGGGGCTTGGACTCAGGGCCTGAGCACTGTCCCTGGCTTCTTTTTGCTCAAGGCTAGTACTCTGCCACTTGAGCCACAGCGCCGCTTCTGGCCGTTTTCTGTATATGTGGTGCTGGGGAATTGAACCCAGGGCCTCATGTATACGAAGCAAGCACTCTTGCCACTAGGCCATATCCCCAGCCCAAGGCAATATTTTTAATGATGAGCTTTTCCTAAATTAAACCTATTTACCACCTCCCTTCCATATAGTAGCTAAATATTAAATACAGTAGGTACAGAGTACTTCTTCCTTTCCTAAGTGATTTTAAAAGACCTAGTAAAGTAATAAGCATTTTTAACCAATGCAAGAGGCAGAATAAGGCTTCACTGCTTTATTTAATGTCAGAAGTGTATCACTTAGCATTCTATGAGTTAGGTAATATCAATACACACATTTGCAGCAATGCATCATCCCCATTTATATCAAATGGTATTTTCCATTATTTGTACATTCTTTAAATAAAAACAAAAAGCAAGCAAAAAGCCCAAAAAGATTATTGCAAAAAGAACTATAGAAGGCTTTGGGAAGGTAACAAACTAAAGGCTAATACTCAGATGATGACTTTACAGTTCTGTTGTAGTTTAAATATTAGTCTTTCCTTGTGTTCAAGAGTTATTTCTGTTTGTTAATTTCCTCACCTCATATTAGGGTCAAGTTATCAAAAGGCTAGAATGGGGAATGTTTACATAGGTAAGTTATACCAGAAATCCTATGTATATGTGTGTGTGTGTATATGCCCATATATATACATATACATATATGTATATATACATATATATGCCCATATATACATAAATATACAAACACACATCTATATAAACCTGGAAGTACAGATTAAAGAAGTTATAAAGAATGTGAAACATGGGCTGAGAATGTGGCTTAGAGGTAGAGTGCTTGCCTAGCATGCACGAAGCCCTGGGTTCGATTCCTCAGCACCACATAAACAGAAAAGGCCGGGAGTAGCGCAGTGGCTCAAGAGGTAGAGTGCTAGCCTTGAGCAAAAAGAAGCCAGAGACAGTGCTCAGGCCCTGAGTCCAAGGCCCAGGACTGGCAAAAAAAAAAAAAAAACTCAGGGCTTAGGCAATGTCCCTGAGCCTCTTTGTGCTTAAGACTAGCACTCTACCACTTGACCCACAGCAGCATTTCCAGTTTTTGAGTGGTTAACTGGATATAAAAGTCTCCCAGGGACTTTTCTGCTCTGGCTGGCTTCTAACCACAACCCTCAGATCTCATCCTTCTGAGTAGTTAGGATTACAGGCATGAGCCACTGGCACCGGGCTAATAATCATTTGCTTGGGTGGTGCCCTTTCCCTTTTGTTTCTCTGTGACTACAGACACTAAAATGAAGACTATGCCAATTTGTAAAGCAATAAATTCTATTCTTTGGCCACTTACTAACCACTTAAAACAGAAACAATGGTAGAAGGCATTCATCAACAAAAGCCCAATTATTTTATCCTGGGAACATATTTTACTTAGATTTAAAAGGAGAGCTACAAAGCAAGAGTTCCATGTTATCTGGTAGTATGTGCATAACATATTTTTCCTATTAATATAATCAACTTGGTAAAGAAGGCACAAGTAACAAAAAAATCTATATTGATATGTGGAATTTTGTTCATATAAAACAATCCTGCAAATATTGTTTCATTAATATTTTTATCATTTAAGAGAAGCAGCATCCACTAACTTTATAAGCCTCAATCAAAGCTACCATAAGGGACTAAAGATTCCACCTGTACAAAAGGGCTTTTTTTTTTGCCAAGTTTTCAACTCGGAATATTTCTAGTCCTATTTTATTAAAGACCTAAGCAACTTTTAGACTACTTGGAAAGTCTTCATCATAATTTTCTAAAGCTTTTACTATGCTACTAGGTTGGAACAGAGGAAGACCCTAGGGCAGTAATAGCAATAGGTTTGCAAAATGCATAAAAAGTTCTTTTCCAGGATACTTTATCTAAACAGAGTCACTTCCTACTCAAATTGAGTTCACCTGCATACCTCCCATGATGAATTGGCAAGTGTTTGCGATGGATCCCATGACTCCCTTCCACAAATGCATTGGGAGGTTTATGGTATACAGAGGCCAAAGAACCAATGTGGCAGATAAGTTCATCCAGTAGAGTTGGCTCAATGAGGTCTGTCTCTTCAGAGATCAGGGGCTTCTCAGACAAGACTACTTCTTTGGCTGTCACAGGATCAGTCGAGAGAAGGCGCCAATAGATGTAGCCCCGATCTCGAAGGTCAGGATTATCAGAATCCTAATGAAAAGACGAAGTAATATACATTAATATATAAGTGTATATATGTAAATGTATTCATAAATATATGTGTATATATAGTGTATACCCACACACAGTTTAGAACAGAAATGGAAACTGTTAAGACTGTTAGAGCTATGTCAAGGCTATGCTATAGTGGTTTAGGCAGGCTAGTGATTATATATTTCATTGAGACTCAATAAAATTTTAATATAAGTTAGAATTTTGTAGTCTAGTGTTTTAAGGAATTTTAATAAAAACTAAGATGAAGTTAGTATTAAGATCCAAATTCTAAGGAAGTTGGAAAAGGAAATAAACTTCAAATTGGTAAGTAAACTGGTTTGAGATGGCCTTGGGCATAAAAATAGTATTTTTTTAAAACTACAAATATTAGCAAGACTATTTAAAATACACGTATCTTACATTATTTCACTAAAACCTTCCTTCCCTACCCCTCTTTTTTTGGTACCCGGCTTTAAAATTAGGATCTCAAGCTTGCTAGTCTGGTGCTCTACCATTTTGGCCAGGTCTCTAGTCCACCCTTATGGGGGTCATTTTGGAAATGGAAAACCATGGACTTTTATGCCTATGATGACTTCAAATCTCAATCCTATGGACTTGAGCTTCCTGAGAAACTAGGATTACAAGCGCATACCTACCCTTCTTGACTCAAAATTTGTAAGCATCTTACAGACTTTGTTTAGGCTGTGGAAACACAAAGTACCTAAGGAGTTCACAGAATTTTTTTTTTTTTTTGCCAGTCCTGGGGCTTGAACTCAGGGCCTCAGCACTGTCCCTGGCTTCTTTCTGCTCAAGGCTAGCACTCTACCACTTGAGCCACAGTGCCACTTCTGGCTTTTTCTGTATATGTAGCAATGAGGAATTGAACCCAGGGCTTCAGGCATGCTAGGCAAGCACTCTACCACTTGGCCACACTCCCAGTTCAACACAGAAAATTATTATCAAAGTACCAAAATATTGTCAAAGTAATAATAAAAACAACATTAAAGAGAACAGGTCACTTAGTGTTTACATGCTCTAAAAAATTATTATTAATGGTATACAAGACAATTTAGCAGTGGATATAGGGCTGGGAGCATGGCTTAAGTACTAAGAGTGCTTGCCTGGCAAATCCAAGGCAAGGAGTTCAAACTTCAATACTGTTAAAAAACAAAACAAGAGGGGCTGGGGATATGGCCTAGTGGCAAGAGTGCCTGCCTCATATACATGAGGCCCTGGGTTCGATTCCCCAGCACCACATATACAGAAAATGGCCAGAAGTGGTGCTGTGGCTCAAGTGGCAGAGTGCTAGCCTTGAGCAAAAAGAAGCCAGGGACAGTGCTCAGGCCCTGAGTCCAAGCCCCAGGACTGGCTAAAAAAACAAAAAAAAAAAACAAGAGAATATCATTACAGAAAGAAATCTCCCCTAATCATTCAACCCTTTCATCTTTCAATTCCTCATCCCGAAAATAATCCTAATTAACAGTATGGTATTCATCTGTCCAGCAGCAGCCAAGCTTCTTTGTTCAAGGCTAGCATTTTACCACTTGAACCACAGCTGCACTTCCAGCTTTTTGGTGGTTAATTGTCCAGGCTGGCTTTGAATCGCAATCCTCAGTTCTCACCCTCTTGAGTAGCAAAGATTACAAGTATAAGCAACTGGTACTCAGCCATGTAATCTGACCTTTAATGCCATTTTATATTGTTTACATAACTCATATTCTATTTATTTTACTTTTTATATTTTATTTCATTGAAGTGCATTTTATGGCATTACAGTAGACCCTTGGTATCTTCAGGTATATGGGTCAAGGACAAAGCCATTGAGGAGGATCCACAACTGTTAAGTACTACACTCAATTCAGTACTGTACCAGGGATGCTTGATCGATTTTCCCCATAATATTACCCAATTTCCACTAAAGATATGTTACGTTTCAACAAATCTAAAGTTTTCACTTAATTATTTAAATTAAGCATATATGCTCCCTCCCTTTTTTTTGCCTTACCATAACATTTGGTTGCTTTTTGGGCACCATCTTCTCTTATGGAGTTAGTAAGAGCAGAGACACACTCAGAAGACACAGAGTAAACACAATTGACAATAGCATGGGTCTGAGAAGCTTCTCTGCTCTCAGTTGAGTTTCATAATGCACATGTGCCTGACTTGTTGGTTGAGATAGGGGTTCACTTTTTTGCCAGGGCTGACCTTAAACCATGATTCTCGTGATTTCCTGAGTGCCTGGTATTACAGGGTGTGTGCCCCCATGTCTGGCCCCAAATCTTTTTCTTCTGACTAAAACTATCACATAATTCAGAGGGCTAAAAATATTTTTTAAAACTCACATAATTCAGAGGGCTAAAAATGTTTTTTAAAATCCAGGGAAGCAAGCAGACCCAGCTGTTTCGTGCCCACCAATGGGAGGTGTAGAATATTTTGTGTTGGAGTTCTGAATATTTTTGGGAGTTATGGACCGTCACATTCCCATACATGCTTTACCTGAAGAAATCCAAAAGATGTCTCCTGAAGAGAAAGTTTGCAAGTACTGCAGAGTCAGCTATCTGATTTTTCATGAATTTAAGGCTATGGAGGAAAGACTGAAAGCAATGGAGAAGGAGGTGGAATTTTATCAAGGAAGTGTAGACTGGGAAAAGAGACTTCAAGAAAAGTTCCACCCTCTTAAGTCAACACTTTGCCCAGTATAAAATTGGCAATGAGGGTTGGGAATATGGCCTGGTGGCTAGAGTGCTTGCCTCCCATACATGAAGTCCTGGGTTCAATTCCCCAGCACCACATATACAGAAAATGGCCACAAATGGCGCTGTGGCTCAAGTGGCATAGTGCTAGCCTTGAGCAAAAAGAAGCCAAGGACAGTGCTCAGGCCCTGAGTCCAAGGCCCAGGACTGGCAAAAAAAAAAAAAAAAAAAAATTGACAATGACTCCAAAACTGGAAGAATTCAAGATGTAAATGCATGCAATTAAAAAAATCAACAAAGTGAATTTCAGAAAGTACTTAAGAATTTAGCCATTTGGAATGTGAGTTAAAGACTAAACAAAGACAATCATAATTCTTCAGTTTTGTCATTGTTTTGGGCTGTGCTGGGGATTGAGCCCAGGACCTCATACATACTAGGTAACCATTCTCTCATAGGAAAAGGCGCACTGTGTGAAAAGTCCTGGGTAAAAGTCTTCTATAGAAGTGTGATTTGTAGTTGCATTTTGCATCATTTTCTCAATGGCTTTTTCTTATTATCATACATCAGGAATATATAAGAGGTGGGGGTCATTGTAACATTTCTTAACATGTGGACAATGTACCCTTCCCTCTATCACTCTCTCTGACCCTCTTTCCTCTTTTTAAAATGATTTCAATGTTAATATAATTTCATTGTTCTATTTTTATGAAAGCAAACTACTTCTACTATATTTGATGAAATATAGTTAATCCATTTTCTCTTATGAATTAGTGATATATTTAAAATGGTCCAAGCCAAAATCACAATGATTTCTATCCTATAGTTTCTTCAAAAAGTTTTGTTGTTACTAAGTTGACAAGTTGGATAAGAAATGTATGCACTGCCTTACATATGAAACTGTAACCCCTTTGTACAGCACTTTGATAAGAAGGAAATAAAAGTTTTGTTGTGATCCATTTGAGTTAATTTTTGTGTATGAGTATGGTAAGAATCTAAGTTCATCTTATTTTATGAGGATAGTCAATGTTGCAACATGTTAAAAAGACTTTTTTCCTCATTGAAGGTATTTTCACACCTTCACCTAGAATCATTTCATCATGGGTAGAAGGGAGTATCCCTGGACACTTTCCTATTTCATTAACCTGGCATCTTTTCTTCTGAGTACTATAAGTTTTTGTAAAGTTTAAAATCCAAGAATGTAATCTTCTAGCTTTCTTCTTTGTTTCTAAGATTATTGGGCATTATGGGTCCTTTGAATTTCTACATGCATTTTAGGATCAGCTTGTCAAAACCTCCAGGTACATTGCTGAGATTTTAATAGGTACAGTGTTAAATCTGTTATCAACTTGGGATGTGAAAGAAGCATGGAAGCTTCTAATTTGTGAACAGGCTATATCTTTCTATGGAGATAGTTAATTCTCTTGAAAATGTATTGGGTTTTTTCACTTCCTTTACTAAATTTGTTTCTAAGTGTTTGTTATTTTTATGTTATCATGAATGACAATGTTTTCCTAATCTTATAAGTGGGAATTGCTTATTGGTAACATTAAGAAAATTTTTCTTTCTGTGTATGGAAAAAAAAATCCAGGGAAGCAGCAGAAGCACTTTGATATGAAAGCTGAAATCACCCTGAAGCTATTAGATTCAAAGTTGTTTTTACATAAACAGGTCCTTCATTAACACTAAAAATCTAAGTTCAGCTGGGCGCTGGTGGTTCACTAACTACTCAGTAGCCTGAGAACTGAGAACTGCTGTTTAAAGCCAGCCCACACCAAAGTCTAGGAGACTCTTTATCTCCAATATATTTCATAAAAAGCCAGAAGAGGAACTGTAGCTCAAGTGGTACAACACTAGCCTTGAGCAAAAAAGTTCAGGGACAGAACTCAAGCCCTGAATTCAAGCCCCAGGGTCAGTTAAAAAAAAAGTCTAAGTTCATTTATGAGTTATCATTTAAACTGAAGTCAGACAACCTAATATTTAAAAGCTGTAAGAATCAGTTACAATTCAATGGAATGCGTTAAAGGGTATTGTTTTAGCATTGTCATAAAAATTTAAGACTGCATCTCATAATTAACAGATCCCAAATGAACCTTCTTAAAAAGAATTTAATAAACTCTTATAGTATGAAACACGGAATATCAACTTCTCACTTTTTTCAGATTTCTTACCTGTGTGGCCAAACTTAAAACTTGCTGGACCAGCTCCTGAGTTTCTGATGGCTTCTTGAGGAACAGCTTCACTATGGCAGTAAGAAGAGTAAGCTGCACCTAAACAGGTAAGATTTGATTTTTAAAGAAGTTATATGGGTTTTTTCCCAGGAATCATCTCCAAAATGGTGATTCTATGACTAAAAATTACCAAGGAGTCTTTCTGCTTTTGGTTATAGACAAAGTTTGAAACTCCACCAATAATAATACAGCAACCAAAGGCTGCTCTGAAAACTCATTAGCCTCTTATTCTCAAATTACATTTGGGCACTATGGCTTGTTTCTAGGACTGATTTACCACCTGTACTTTTTTTTTTTTTTTTAGTTAATCGTTTTTTTTTTTTAACTTGCAAGATATCCAATTTTATTAGCCAACTTTATTGAAAGACTAATTCATTCAATCCATGAATATGGGAAAGCTTTCCATTTCCTTAATCAGTATTTTATAATTTCCATTTCTTTGGTTAAATTTATTCCTAAGTATGTTTTATAAATAATGTAAACAGATAGGATTGCCTTTTTTTTTTTTTTTTTTTTTTTTGGCCAGTCCTGGGCCTTGGACTCAGGGCCTGAGCACTGTCCCTGGCTTCTTCTTGCTCAAGGCTAGCACTCTGCCACTTGGACCACAGCGCCACTTCTGGCCGTTTTCTGTATATGTGGTGCTGGAGAATTGAACCCAGGGCCTCATGTATATGAGGCAAGCACTCTTGCCACTAGGCCATATCCCCAGTCCACCACCTGTACTTTTTAAACTACACACTAACATATTGATAGTGATAGAACTGGATCCGGATCAAATGTTATACTATTTACTTCTACCAAAACCTAGAAGTTTAGGGCATTATGGAATCACCTGTCACACTAGGGAAATGGCCAAAACAGTAAATTATGTCATAGCACAGCTATTTAGTAGGGGACTGCTGAGCCACTATTAATTTCTATCAAGCCCATTAAAATTAACATTACAGTATTAGATTACATATATGAACTCCTAGTTACTGTGAGAGGAAAAGACCTAATAAATGATCTGCTTCTCTGGGCCTGTGTCTTCTACTTTGGTAAGTAAGAGGGATAGATAGGAGAACCTTACCATCCAGAGAAATCTTTTCACGCCTTGCCACAGCTGTAATGAACCACAACAACTGCTAAGATTAATGTGGCAGAAAACAAAAATTTGACTATTGCTGAGACTACTATAACCAGCTGCTGTTAAAATTTGTTCCTGGGGGCTAGGAATATGGCCTAGTGGCAAGAGTGCCTGCCTCATATACATGAGGCCCTGGGTTCAATTCCCCAGCACCACATATACAGAAAATGGCCAGAAGTGGCGCTGTGGCTCAAGTGGCAGAGTGCTAGCCTTGAGCAAAAAGAAGCCAGGGACAGTGCTCAAGCCCTGAGTCCAAGCCCCAGGACTGGCAAAAAAAAAAAAAAAAAAAATATTTGTTCCTGAACTACCATGAGTGGGAACAGCAGCAGTAGTAGTCTGAATCCTGTAACAAATGTGAATGCATAGACACATCTCAGACCTACTGAACCAGACACTCAGAGGAAAAGCTCAGCAACCTATGCTTCAACAAACCCTCTAGGTGTTTCTGATGCTTATTAAATTTTGAGAACCATTGACCTAGGTTATTCAAGTTTGTTACACTAGACATCAGTACAAATGAAAAAGTCTTCCTTTTGCTTTGGGTAGAAAACTGAATACTTATGTGTATGTGTGTGTATATATGTATATGTATACACACATATACATACATATACATATATACATACATACATGCATGCATGCATACATACATACATACATACATAAAAGCACACACAAACAGGAAACTGTCTTTAACTGTCTCTGATATCTTCCCAAAGAGAACTAGGGCATAGGACAGAGGAGAACTTACCTGAGTACTTTCATCATGAAAACCCTCCAAGAAGCTCTCTAGTAACTCATCTGCATTGTCAATTCTTTCAGCATATTCTCCCACAATCCAAATCATAGCTGCTCGAGCATCTGGCTCATCTAGGGAGTCTAAGTTTTCACAGAGTGTGGCAATGATACTTTCATACCTGACAAGAAAATGGACTATGGTTACTAGTGACAAAACTAACAACTACTCTTAATAGGGAAGCTTAAAGGCAAACTATAGACAAAAGATTACACACCAAACTATCAAGAGTCACTTAGTCAAGAGACTTGTATGGTCTGTGAGAAGTTTATAACTGTCTTGGGGCTGGGAATATGGCCTACTGGTAAAGTGCTTGCCTCGTATACATGAAGCCCTGGGTTCGATTCCTCAGCACCACATACATTGAAAAAGCCAGAAGTGGCACTGTGGCTCAAGTGGTAAAGTGCTAGTCTAGCCATGAGCAAAAAAGAAGGGACAGTGCTCAGGTTCTGAGTTCAAGCCCCAGGACTGGCAAAAAAAAAAAAAAAAAGTCTTAAATTTCCCCTCAACTACGTTTTAATAGCTAGGTTCGTAAGTTCAGCTAGAACCCGGTAGGTTGTGAATACTCACCGCAGCTAAGTATAGTGGCTCATCCCTATAATCCTAGCTACTTGGGAAGTAGAGATTGGGAGGATTGAAAATCAAGGTCAACTTGGGAAAAAAGTCTTGACTCCTCATCTCAACCAATAAAAGCTGAGTATGGTGGTTCACACCTATCATTCCAGCTCTTCAGAAAGTGCAAAATAGGTGGATAGGCCAGCCAGACATAAATGCAAATCTATTTGGAAAAATAACCAGAGCAAAATTGGCTGGGCCACAACTCCAATAGTAGAGTGCCTGCCAAGCAAGCACAGGGAAATGTTTAAAAACCAACCCAACCCCACTACTGCCCACAAACAAACAAAACCCTTTCAGGTAGTCATTTCAAAGAAAAAAAAGCAACTTGTGGTGTAAGATAATACCACCGTTTTGAGTTTCTAACAATCATTGTTAAAACTAAATCAGAGAACTTTCCTTTTTCGTCATTTTGCTGCCAGAAATCTCACCTTGTTTTTAGGAAAATAAAATTAGAAAGCAGCAACATCCAGACTAGAAACAGTAACTGTCACTTAATTGTACCCATCTTTTTCAGTAAGAAACCTTTAAATTCTTTCTCCCTAAAGCACACACACACTGAGAGAACCGCTAAGAAATAAGTAATTCAGGTGGGCACTAGTGGCTTATGCCTTTAATCCTAGATACTCAGAAGACTGAGATCTGAAGATCATGGTCAGAAGCCAGCCTGGGCAGGAAGACCATGAGATTCTTATCTTCAATTAATTATCAGAAAAAGCTGGAAGTGGTGCTATGGCTCAAGTGGTAGAGTGTTAGCCTCCTTGGCTATGTACACTACCCTACTTTTACTGATTAAAACTGATTCTTGATTGCTTTTCTTAAAAGTAACCTATCATAACCTTTTAAATGTTTATTCTTCTTCTTTTTTTTTTTTTTGCCAGTCCTAGGGTTTGGACTCAGGGCTTGAGCACTGTCCCTGGCTTTTTTTTTTCTCAAGGCTAGCACTCTGCCACTTGAGCCACAGCGCCACTTCTGTCTGTTTTCTGTCTGTGCTGAGGAATCGCACCTAGGGTTTCATGTATACAAGGCAAGCACTCTTGCAACTAGGCCATCTTCCCAGCCCCTATCATAACCTTTTAAAAACACAAATGAGACATATTTCTCTATTTAATCATACTAATTATATATGTATATATATTTATCTTCATCTTTAGTCAAAAAAATTAGAAACCTGACCCTTTTCTGGGAGAATGGTAAAAGTTTACAGTCTTCGTTCCAAAAGTACCATTTCTAAGTTTTTTTTTTTAAAGTATGTTTACTTTTATGCTTAGTAAACCATTCCTTGCCAAAATATTTCTATTTATTAAATCTTAAGTAAATTTTTACTACAAGTTGCTTCATTTAACATTATCTTTAAAGACTAATCAAAAGCTTTAACACAAAATATCTTCATAATTATGTGCTAAAATGAGAATTAGGATCTTCACAAGTGAGCTAGAGGCAAAGCTCAAGTGCTATAGCACCAAACGTAGGCAGTGATAGTCACAGATCTGGACTTATTCCACTCAAGATTTCTTTCTTTTTCTTCTTCTTTGGTTGTTTTTTTTTTGGGGGGGGGGGGCATCAGCGAAGGAAGGAAAAAACCCTCAGGGCCTGGGCACTATCCCCCTGAGCCTTTTACTTGAACCACAGTACCACTTCCCGCTTTTTGTTAGTAGTTTCTTGGAGAAGAATCTCATGGACTTTCCTGCCCAGAATGGTGTTGAACTGTGATCCTCAGATCTTAGCCTCCTGAGTAGCTAAGATTACATGTGTGAGCCACTGGCACCCAGCTTACTCAGATTTCTTAATTGCTTGCAACATAAGTTATTTTGGTTCACAAACTTACAGGCCTCAATCTGAAAAAGTGTGAAGTTAAAAGACAGATTTTCCATATTGGTATGGGAACAGTTATAACACCTCAGAATAAAGGCTGGTAATTTATTGTTATAACTGTAGAGCTGCTACCTTCCTGGCTTTTATGACTGAGTGGCCACATGGTATATTCATACTGAGACACTGTGACACTATATGTCTGTATAACAGGTATAGCAGAGTATGTACACACAACCTGGAATACATGTTCCCTACTCAGTGGCAACCTTGTCATCAAAGACCCGGAAATAATAACTTTATGCCAATATTCAGTGCCTATTCAAGCAGAATTTCATTTCTTCTATAAACAAGAGTTTTACTCCATACTAGCTGGTTGCTTTATATATCTGTGACTTAAATTAAGTATCCCATTACGATTGGTTATAATAAAAGCAGTAATTCTTAGTCAATGTCATCATGCCCTATTTAATTATTTCC
The DNA here is from genome assembly GCF_023159225.1 of Perognathus longimembris pacificus. NCBI lineage: Eukaryota > Metazoa > Chordata > Mammalia > Rodentia > Heteromyidae > Perognathus > Perognathus longimembris. The sequence continues at coordinate 24,087,879 of NC_063177.1, read as the reverse complement.
TAACTGATTTGAAAGAGAAAAAATTTGTACATACTTGTTGGGGTATTTGCGGAAGATGTCCCTGATGACAACAATTGCCTCTTGGACCACATAATTTACTTTTGTCTGGATTAAATCAAGCAATGTGCTTACACAGCGTTCTGCAGATTGCTAGGAAAAGGAACATAAAAAATGAGAAGTGAGATGATGTATCCAATAACACATTCTTCACATTTCAATAAAACATACCATTCGATAAACTACATTAAATGAACTAGTACTTTGACCAAGCTATACTGGAAGTTGGCTATCTGATGTATGTCTATATGAGAAGTACTACATATATACAAAATCTCATTATTAATATATATGATAGAGGATTTTTTCTTTTCTTGCCAAGGCAGAGACCAAGGAAGCCATCAGCCAGACTGAAATAGCAAGACAAGAGAGAGATAAGAGATAGGCCTAGGAACACAGGTGGTTTGTGGATCTAATATTATGCTTGAGGAGCTGAAAGATGATAGGGATGTAATAAAGACACACATGTAAGAAAACAAGGTTCAATTAAAGAAACTCCAGGAAAAAAAAAATCTCTAGGAAAAAAAGACAACTATTTGTATTGTATCCAACATATTTACATATAACTTTTACAAGCCTATAGTAGAAAGAACAAATAATAAAGACCTATGATCTTAATTTACCAAGGTAACACAGAAACAAAAGACCTCAAAAATCTGGGTGTTGTAGCGCACACCTGTAATCCTAGTTACTTAGGAGACAGAGAATGGAAGGACTGAAGTTTGAGGCCAAACTGAGCAAAAACATCCAGCCTGTCATCCCACCAAAAGGGAAAGCTGTGATAAGTGAATCATGGTTCTAGACCAGCCCAGGCAAAAAAAAATATTGGAAGACTCTGTATCTTGACAAAAGAAACTAGGCATGGTGGTGTCTGCCTATCATTTCTGCTATGTTGAAAACTAAGTAAGAAGACTATGTACCCTGGGGGGTGGGGGAGCGGGCACAGAGAGAGGAAAGTTGAGGGTGGTGGGGAGAGACTGACTCCATCTCAAAATAATGAGTGCAGAAGAAAAAGGTCTGAAGATGTGGCTCAGTAGTTGAGAGCCTGCCTAGCAAGCTGAAGAACCTGATTTCAAACCCCAGTAAACAAAAGAAAAAGTAACAATGATAGAGAAATGAGATGGTGAGATATATGAACTCAGCTTCTTTTTGCAAAGTAATAAGGTAAGATTGCAAACCTGTAATCCCAGCACTTAAAATGCTGAAGCAGATGCGGGCACCAGTGGCTCACACCTATAATCCTAGCTACTCAGGAAACTGAGATCTGAGAATCATGGTTTGGAGCCAGCCAGGAAGTCTGTTAGGATTCTCATCTCTAATTAATCACACAAAAAAGCTGAAAGTGGCACTGTGGCTCAAGGGTAGAGTGTTAGCCTTGAGTAAAAGGTGCTCAGGGACAGGGCCTAGACCCAGAGTTCAAGCCCCAAACTAGCAAAAAGTCAAAAAAAAAAAAAAAAAAAAAGGTGCAGCAGTAAGATGGTGAATTCTAGACCAGTCCATACTACATAATCCAAAATCATGAAAAGTGTTAAGAGATATGTAAGTATCAAAAGAATAAAAACTGAATTCAAAATTATTCCCTCTTGGAAAAAATAGTCCTGATAGGAAGAAAGAAACTATAGACAGCAGCCTTTCTCTAAAAATTCCTTAATATATGATTATATGCTGTACTGTTTTGATAAAGTTAAAAATGTATTTCAAAAAAGGGAAATCGGGGTTTGGAAGCTGAGTGCTGGTGACTCACACCTGTAATCCTAGCTACTCAGAAGGCTGAGTGAGATCTAAAGATCACAATTCAAAGCCAGCCTGGGTAAGAAAGTCCGCGAGACTCTTTATCTCCACCATCAGAAAACCAGAAGTGGAGCTCTGGCTACAAGTGGTAGAGTGCTAGCCTTGAGCCAAAGAGTATACAGGTCCTGAGGAATTCAAGCCCCATGATTTGGGAGAGAAAGGGGGGCTGGAGGTGTGGCTTCAGTGTTAAAAGCACCTAAAGACAAGTACAAGTATCAGTCCTGGTCTTGGAGAGAGAAAAAAGAGAACATTCAAACTATAAAACGTAATTTCAACTATCAGTGAACACTTACCTCTACCTTAATGGCACATCGTCCAATGGCTCGAACAGCTTTGCGGACAAAGTCAACATCCACCTCAGTGGCATATTCCTTCAGTTCTGCTAAAACCTGTTAAAACACCCAGGAAGTACATAAACATCAGGGATTCTCAAATATCAGTCTCATGGCCTAGTCTCTTCTGAAGACCAGATTTTTTGAGACTGCATAAAGCCTGACCTGAGCAATGTTGGCTTGTGATGCCAGACGAATCATGATGTCCAACTTCTCTAGTTTAACATAGATAGGATCATTGTACTTCACAAAGAAGACTTTGATTTCCTGCTTCAAGATTTCAGGCCTGTGGTTACAAAGAAAAATAAGTGAATATATATATACGCATTGATATATCCTTCTGGGTTTGTATTAATGCCTAATCAGTGCTTTTCTTTCTTTTTCTCCTCTTACGAAGAAAGAAAACACACAAAGTTCTATCCTCTTTTTTCCTCCAGTGCTAGGAATCAAAACCCCCAGGCCTCACACATTCTATGTAAACGTTCTATCACTGAGCTATATCCCCAGCCCATCTATCCTCATCAGTTCCATCTGGCAGATTATTTTTATCCTTTTCAAGTAGCAGGGTACATGCTGCCATGATGAATGGCTAGAAGAACAACAAACTAGCTCTAAATTATAGCCCGAACCTATCAATAGATAGTATATCAGGAAGAGACCCCTGGAAAAACAAGCTTAACTACAGAGCAACATTAGACATTTACTATAAAAATACAATGACATCAACTGTAAATCCAATGATCTTGGGCAGAGTTGCTCCTCTGTGTAACATTTTCATTTCCATTAACACTGGCCTACTGAATATTTATGTTTTACTAAGCTGAACTCAAATTCAGTTACCAATTCACTATTTCCCAACCTTTTCTGAACAATGAGATTGATGTTCCTCAGGGCGACATATTGTACTTCCGGCTCTCCAGACAGCAGAGTGACAAGTGGAGGCGCTAACTTCTTCAGCAGCATATTGTAGTAGTCAGAGTCCTTGGGTAGCAACTCTAGAAATTTCATTAGGACCTTTACTGCTGAAAGCACCACTGCTGAGTTGGCATGTGATAGCCGGGGAGTTACCCGCTCACAGATGCTAGGGGCAGAAAAAGAAAATTAGTCTCTTGAATTTTATTTTCTTTGTCTACTCTATTCTATAAGGTAATATTTCAGAGTCCCATGGCCCAAGTAACAAGAAACTCAAGAATCAGTTAGAAAAGTTAAAGCTCCATGCTTAGGTCAAATTGGGATCCAACACTGCAGAAACCTCATGCCTAGCAAATTACAGGCAGAGCAGTAACACCAAAAGACTTTAGAAAACCAGCAACAAGGGGTGCTCAAACTATAAGAAAACTAGCAGTACCCCAAAACACATGAGCTCACACCAATTACCTTCTTGTTTTACAGTCCTCTGTCTCCCCATATTATGTTAGGGCTCCCTGCCTTACAGCCCATTCCTACTCAACCTATAGGAAGTCAAATTAAGCATTCTGAGACATATTTCATAGTATGAGTGATTTCAACCCACCTGTGACTTAAGGTTTCACTGAAAGATACAGGAGAAGGTGGGTGGACAGGAAAAACTACCACCATCCAACCTTTTGCTTTCAATGAAAACTTTGATTTTCTTTTTTGTTGTCGTTGTCGATTTTGTCTTATTTATTTATTTATTTATTTATTTATATTTTGTCAATCATGGGGCTTGAACTCAGGGATTAGGTGCTGTACCTGACCTTATTTTGCTCAAGGCTAGTGCTCTGTCACTTTGAGCCATAGCTCCACTTCCAGTTTTCTGGTGGTTAATTGGAGCTAAGAGTCTCACAGACTTTCTTGCCTGGGCTGGCATTGAACCACGATCCTCAGAGCTCTTCTACTGCTTCTACTAAACAGCTAGTATTATAGGCATGAGATACCAGCTACTGGCTGGTTTTAAGAACATCATTGCAGTATTCTCTCAATTCCTCTCCTCCCAGGCCTTCCTATGCTTGTATTCCTCTGGAAATCTTAGTTATTTAACTATCAGTTCAGTAGACTTCTCTGCAATCAATCTAATTTTGATAAGCTCTTGGTCAATCTACTGAGTAGGTCCTCAACCAAGTAGGCTGTATTATTCTCTTTTTGATCTATATCTATTTGGTTGACTCCCTCCTTAACTTCTTCAGATCTTTACAGAATGCTACCTTCAAAGTGAAGCCTTACCCTCACTTTTCTAAAAGATACAATTCTTTATCTCTCCTGCCCAATATTTCATAGATCTCTTCTACTTTATTTCTTTATCTTAATTAACACTAATCACCCACCCCTGACATATTACATACTGTGTTAAAAAATCTCAACATATACACAAACATATACATATATGCATACTCCTACCCCTGTCCTCAGACTAAGTACTCCATAAGTGCCACTATTTGCTGAATGAATGAACTGAATGAGCAAGTGTAATGTCAATCAATGACCAATGGAAAATAAATTCTAGATAAAGTTCTTTCCAGAATCTATTTGTATTTTCAACAATGGAAAGAACTATTAGTGGCTTTCATTTTAGTTCAGTCCATCCAGAGGGAATAATTTCCCAGACAAGCAAAGAGCACTTACATTCTAGTAGCTTGGAAATCAGCTTCAGCCAGGCAAGGAGGGTTCTTATCTACCGTAATTAAAATATGTCAACTTTAATGAAGAGCCAACATTTCTTCAGAAGTACTTTGCCTAGTACAGTGTTTACACAAAATGTTCAATAAAAATTGGTGTTAACTACAAATTTGCAAATTAAAATGTGTATATATATGTATGATTGAATTAAGTAGAAAACTTGTAACATGAAAGTGATAAAAGGCTAAGCAGAATGATCAAGATGTGCCTTACAGAATCTCCAAACTCAGAATGATTTCTGTATATAAAGGGAAGCAGCATACACTTGCTGACACTAATATACTTTCTCTAATGCAAAACCACAGGTGTTATTCCACTCATTAACAAGTATGAAGCACTTATCTAATAATAGAATGAAGCAAGTACCTACAGACAGAGATATTCAATAACTTTTGTTATTGAATGGGAAATGGGAGACAATGAGGAGGGGTTTTGAAGCCAAGGAATCTGTACTGTTCAAACAAGAAATGAGAAACACACATACATCTTAGAAACAGCAATTTTGCATGACTTATTCCACAATCTATAGTGTTCCTAAACCCAGTGAGAAAAATACTGGGGCAGGTGGTGGTTTACCATGTCTGCCCCAAATCTACTGGCCTTCCTCAATCTGACAGACTTCGGGTAATAGGAGAAATGACAATTTATTCCATCTGTGAAGACTACCACATACTCTTCAGAAAAAATGGACTGACCTCTGAGCTTCCCGGTCATCTTTAGGGTTGTAATTCGACAGGCAGTCCAGGATGAAAATCTGACCCCATTCAGTGCACTCATTCAGGGCTGTCAGCAGCTTATTAATATTCTGTGGGTTTAAATCGAGTAAGTTGCTGTTTGGATGAGACTCACTGATTTCAGACAATGCTGCTACAGCATTAGCCACCACCTGAGAAAGAAACAGGACATAATTTTGATGACCTAGAATAGTATAGCCATAACAGTCTACATAGGATTTCTCAAAATTTTCCAAATTTAGACATTTCCAATTTTGGAAACATATACTCTCACACTATTGACAGGTCAGATAAGCTTTGTTGTGATAATGGGGCCTCCCATGTGCATGTGGGATGTTGAAAGTATCCTTGAACTCTACCCACTAGACACTGCTAATATTCCTCCCACAGCTGTAACAACCAATTATTTCCAGATATTTCCAAAAGTTTGCTAGGAGAAAAAAAAAAATCACCCCTGCTTGAAAAACATCATGATTTCATGTAGTGTGTGCCTCCTAACACACCATTAAAACACAAATTTCCTTAATGTTTTCCATAAAATGCTTTTCCAGCAAAAGTTCAAATGAAAAGGAGCTGGCAGTTTAACCAGAACTTTTACACCCAGCCTAAACTGAGGCTGTTCTGATGTTGCACCTACTTAAAAGAACCCTAACAAACAGAAACTGTTTCTTACTGATGAGGTCACAACTTTCTCAGAACCAGAGCACTGAAAAGGGATAACCCATGGGCAGCTCTAAGAGATACAGAGGGCGTAAAAGATGGAAGGCAGGAACTCTATCGCAAGCAAAAGGGCCTTAGGATAACTGAGCTCAAAACAAAACAAAAACAAACCCCAAAGTACATGTGCTAGGATGCCAAAGAAGTTTCTCTAGCAGATTTAATATCAATATGTTAACTGAAGTTAGAATAACCCTAAATTCCTGAGAGTAAAAAGAGAAACCACCACTCAAAAAATGTGTTTTTTCTTGTGAGATAGCATTTCTAAAATTCTAGCATCTGTGAAGAATTCATAGGAGACCTGCTTTCCTCTAACTTTAAAGTGTTTCCTCATTCTTGATACAGATTAACTTTCATATAATCGACTAGTAAAATCAGCATCTGAGCTGGGTGCTGGTGGCTCACACCTATAATCATACTCAAGAGGCTAAGATCAGAGGATTACATTTCAAAGCCGGTGAAAGGCAGACAAGTTCCTGAGACTTTTGTCTCCAATTAATCAGCAAAAAGCAGGAAGTGGATATATGGCTCAAGTGGTAGAGCTCCAGTCTTGAGTAAGAAAGTTAAAGAGGAGTTCCTTGAGATAAAGGATAAAAAGACAAATGACTCCAAAAGCAATACTTACAAAACCATTTGGTGTAAACCAACTGAACAACTCACGGGGGGAGAGGGAAAGAGGGAAGGGGAGGTGGGGAAATGAGGGAGGAAGTAACAAATTGTACAAGAAATGTACCCACTGCCTTACGTATGAAACTGTAACCCCTCTGTACATCACTTTGACAATAAATATTTAAAAAAAAACAAAAACATGGGGCTGGGGATATGGCCTAGTGGCAAGAGTGCTTGCCTCTTATACATGAGGCCCTGGGTTCAATTCCCCAGCACCACATATACAGAAAATGGCCAGAAGTGGCGCTGTGGCTCAAGTGGCAGAGTGCTAGCCTTGAGCAAAGAGAAGCCAGGGACAGTGCTCAGGCCCTGAGTCCAAGCCCCAGGACTGGCAAAAAAAAAAAAAAAACAAGAGTTCCCTGGCCTTGAGTTCAAGCCCTATTAGCTTTGAGCAAAAAAGCTCAAGGACAGTGCCCAGGCCCAACAACTGACAAAATATAAATTAAATTTAAAAGGCAGAGAATAAAAAATTTAATAAAATTTCTACCCCTTACAGCAAAGCACTGTTCCCAGGAACTAGGCAAAATCAATATAACCCTAAGAACTGTCAGCTTCTGGTCAACATTGTACTCTCTTATTAAAGGGTTTCATAGTCATTTCTGCAGATGTTCTGGTGCTTTCACATCTAGGAAGCCCTTCTGAAGTGAGTTCCAAGAATACTAAGGCAGATTTCCTACCCAGGCTTGTCCCCAAGCATCCTTCTGTAAGACAATCAGTGTTTGCTGGTTCTGTGCTGCCACCATGTGGAATAATCCTCAAGAGCAGTAAAATGAGCACTTATCTACAACATTAGAATAAGAGGACTGACATAATTTCATAGAACAGGATCCACACAATTAGATATTTATATGTTCAAAATTACAGCCATTTTGAGAAAATGAAGTAGACCTAAGTGTGTGAAATGTGTATATATTGATTCTAGAGTGTAAATATACGGTGTGCTGATGAGGATCATGACCTTAGAATCCTGGCTACATTACTAGTAGTTTTGTAAGTTGGGGATATTTTAGTCTTAGTATCCATTTCCTCCCATGTACTGTGGAATAACTTCCACTTCACAGAGCAGATATGAGGTAAGCAAAATACTGTGCATAAAAGTATTTACTATTGTGACTGACATAAAAGGCATCTGCATTTAAATATATTTTCCTAGTGACATGAACCATAATCGGCCTTAGGAGTTTCTGAGATGTTTGAGTTACTGAACCTTAATTTCTGCCACTAGACCCCAAGTAGTTCCTTGCATTCACACTCTTCTTTTTTTTTTGGCCAGTCCTGGGCCTTGGATTCAGGGCCCGAGCACCATCCCTGGCTTCTTCCCGCTCAAGGCTAGCACTCTGCCACTTGAGCCACAGCGCCACTTCTGGCCGTTTTCTGTATATGTGGTGCTGGGGAATCGAACCTAGGGCCTCGTGTATCCGAGGCAGGCACTCTTGCCACTAGGCTATATCCCCAGCCCATTTTTTCATTTTTTTTTTTTTTGGCCAGTCCTGGGCCTTGGACTCAGGGCCTGAGCACTGTCCCTGGCTTCTTCCCGCTCAAGGCTAGCACTCTGCCACGTGAGCCACAGCGCCGCTTCTGGCCGTTTTTTTTTTTTTTTTCTGTATATGTGGTGCTGGGGAATCGAACCTAGGGCCTCGTGTATCTGAGGCAGGCACTCTTGCCGCTAGGCTATATCCCCAGCCCCCACACTCTTAATCTACTTCTCCTATGAGCTTTCTTTTTGCCAGTCCTGGGATTGAACTCAGAGCCTTGGCACTATCCCTGAAATTCATTTTTTCCTCAAGGTTAGCACTCTACCACTTCAGCCACAGCACCACCTCCCATCAACATTTGACTCCACTGACTTGAAAAACAAACAACAAAACTGTGACAATTATAATACTTTAAGGCTGATTTTTTGGTAATTCTTTTTTTTTCCTTTGTAATTGCAACAGTTTTTTTTTAAGGTTAAAAATAAAGGGATACTGTTGAGATAAAAGTATATATTCAATTATTTTGTAATAGAAGTATATATGGAAAAAGACAATCTCAATGAAAGCTGTTGATCAATAAAGGCATGAGGGTGGGGAAAGAGAAATAAGCTCTTCTTTCTAATTTCAACTGTTTGAAGGTTTGCATTAAAAAAAAAAAAAGCATAAACAAGAGCTGGGAATATGGCCTAGTGGTAAAGTGCTCGCCTCATATACATGAAGCCTTAGGTTTGATTCTTCAACTTCACATATATAGAAAAAGCCGGAAATGGTACTGTGGCTCAAGTGGTAGAGTGCTAGCCTTGAGCAAAAAGAAGCCAGGGACAGTGCTCAGGCCCTGAGTTCAAGCCCCAGGACTGGCAAAAAACAAAACAAAACCATAAACAAACAGCATACACAAGTCACTTGAGTACCATGGACTGGATAAAAATGAAACAAGCCCTACAAGAGAAAAACAGAAATAAACAAATTAAGCTGGTTACAGAAACTTTGTATTCAGTGAAGTGATCTGATAAAGATCTCCAAGTACTACTGTGTTTAAAAAAAAAAAAAAAAACAGGGCTGGGGATATGGCCTAGTGGCAAGAGTGCTTGCCTTGTATACTTGAAGCCCTGGGTTCGATTCCCCAGCACCACATATACAGAAAATGGCCAGAAGTGGCGCTGTGACTCAAGTGGCAGAGTGCTAGCCTTGAGCAAAAAGAAGCCAGGGACAGTGCTCATGCCGAGTCCAAGGCCCAGGACTGGCAAAAAAATAAATTATTTAATTAATTAATTTAAAAATAAAAAACAGTACTAAGTCCTCAATCCTATCCCAGAATTTGACAGGTTCTGTATGGAAGAATTGACAGAGGAAAAGATGACTTTTCCATTCAAACTAGAACTGGCTACAGAGGCTAGAATTCATTTCTACCTTACGCCATCTTTAGTACCACAGAATATTTAACAAGTTTTATTTCAAAAGGGTACATGATACTCTGTTTATCTGGTTGGTGACTGGAACCCTAGTCATCTTCTCACATGCCATCAAGTAGAGAATTTCAAAGATGGCTGCTCAGAGTGACAGTGTGAATCACAGTAATGATAAAAACACAAGTGGGTATCAGCTGACATTTCATGAAACAGAAAGCTTGGGTTAATCTTTTGGTACTTCTGGTGAAACTTTTAAGTAGCTCTTCCATCCCACCTTGAAGCCTAGAGGATGGCTGAAAGATATCTGATCTGACAATTGGTATAAGAAATGCCTTCTTAAATTTTAAAAATATTTTTATTTATCTTTTTTGTGCCAGTCCTGGGGCTTGACATCAGGCCTGGGCATTATCCCTGAGCTTTTGTGCTCAAAGCTAGCGATCTTACCACTTGAGCCATAGATCCACTTCTGGCTTTTTTTTTTAGCACTTAATTGGAGATAAGAGTCTCATGGATTTTCCTGTCTGGGCTGGCTTTGAACAGCCATCCTCAGATCTCAGCCTCCTGAGTAGCTAAGACTACAAATGTGAACCACTGGTGCCTAGCAGAAGTATCTTTTCTTAAATGCAGCTTGTTTCATCCTTTGATCTTACTACTAATCTAGGAAGATAATAAACAGAAACCAAGGCTACCCATAGACTAAAATGAACCAGAAGAGATGTCAAAACACCTATATGAAGCAAGTGAAAGACAAATGAGAGATGATACCTATTTCAGGTAAATTCCAACTCTCCCTCCATTTGAGAAAGTTAAATAACAAAAACAAAAATGTAAAGGTAGCCAAGTGCTGGTGGTTCACGCCTATAATCCTAACTACTAAGGAGGCTGAGATCTGAGGATCACAGTTCGAAGCCAACCTGGGCAGGTTGGCTATTATCTCCAATAAACGAATGAGTTTTAATGTGTTATGTTCATGCTACCCACTCAACATAATCATGTTAGCTAAAATAATATTGTTCTAGAACTTTTCTTTAAAGAGTAATTAGGCACCTCGATTCATTTCTAGTTTCATAATACCAGAATATACCACAAACTTCTATTTGAAGAAATAATCTTTAAAAACAAACAAACAAAAAGCATGTAGGGTATGAGACAATCAGTGATAAGCAGAAAATATGTTCCCAAGAGGTATTCTGTGCTCTAGTGTCCAAAAACATTTGTGTGAGTCATGCCTTGAAAAGAGTGCATTTTATGCTTCTTGTAAATTTTTTTTTTTTTGGTCATGGGTCGTGGGCCTTGAACTCTGGGCTGGGGGCTGTCCCTGAGCTCTTCAGCCCAAGGACAGTGCTCTACCACTTGAGCCAGAGAACCACTTCCGAAAAGAGTACATTTTAAATATTGCTCTTTTTTGTTTGTTTTCGAGATAGTCTCACTATATGTCCCTTTCAGGTCATTCATTATTTACCCAATTTTGGCCTCAAAATCTTCATCCTCCCTTGCCTCAGCCTCAGAAGTGATCACAATGTGAAGTTATTACATTGGTCTTAAAATGATTCTATTTTTTCATTTGCATGGGTGCTTTTGTACTGCTGGGGATCAAATCCAGAGTTGTGCACATCAGGCATGTGCTGTACTACTGACTCCATCTCCAGCCTAATCCTACTCATTCACCCACATACATGTGCTTGCTATCTACCTGTCTATCTATCTACCTACCTACCTATCATTTGTCTGTGTTATACTCCTGGTACTGGGGCTTGAACTATTTCTCTTTAACTCTTTATTTGGAGGTAAGAGTCACTGCCCAGTATGCACAGCATACTGTCTGCCCAGTATGGCTTTGAACCCCAATCCTCAGATCTCTGTTTCTTGAATAGCAAAGATTATAGGCCTGAGTCATACTGATGCTCAGTTTGCTCTCTTTATAAAAGCAGAAATTGATTACCATTGGATTTGAATCCGCTATGAGATCCCGTAGAGAATCCAGAAATCCCTGATCTTCCACCATTTGGGCATTGATATCATGGAGTTTTGCCACACAGACTGCTGCCGTTTTCCGAACATAGGGGTCTTCATCCTTCAAACACTTGCGGAGGGGCTCACAGAGATATTCTGTAATCTTGTCCACCCGGATGCACCCCATGGTTCTGACTGCCAAGGCCCGAATCAAAGGATTGGGATCTTCACAGTCCTACAAAAAAAAAAAAATCATCAGCTCTAAGTATACAAAATGATTCAAAGTAAACAGCCTTCCTACTATGCAAGAGGCCCTAGTTCTAATCCCCAGATCCAAAAACTAAGTGTATTACATTCATTAAGTTTCCAGTTACATTCTGCAGCAAAACCCGACCTCCCATCTATTCCTTTCCAAGCCATTTGCTCAAGAGTTTAGAAAGGGCTGGGCAACAGTCATTTGTGTTTGTAATTGTTTTGAAATTTTGTTAGTAGTGAAAATTGAACTCAGGGCCTAATTACTTGAGCTATGCTCCAGTATTTTTTGCTCAGGTTATTTCTAAGATAGGACCCTTGGTTTTACCCAGACCTACTACACTGACCTCCTTCTGTCTCATACTTTGCTCCATAATGGAGATGACAGGTGTACATTACCCTAATTCTAACCTTAAATACTGAAAGGAGGATCTCTGTCCCTGGGCATCTCTGTGCTCAAGGCTAGGGCTCTACCACTTGAGCCACAGTACCACTTCTGGCTTTTTCTGAGTAGTTTATTAGAGATAAGTTTCATGGATTTTCCTGCCCAGGCTGGCTTCAAACCATGATCCTCAGATCTCATCCTCATGAGTTGCTAGAATTACAGGCTTGAGCCACCATCACCCAGCTTGAGTTTATTCTTTAATAAATAAATAACAACTCTATTTCTTCCTGACTTAGAAGAACAAACCTAGCAGATGAATATATTAATGAAAATGCATCTGTTTCAGAGCTGACTTTAAAAGGTAGGTTTTTTTTTTACTTTGCAAAATGTGAGTATGTTAACAGCATACGGTGTAACTGTAATAACGTTTATATAAATTTCACTTTCTCTATTACATCAACATAATAACAGGCAATAACAAAAATACCTCTCTGAGCCAGGCACCAATGGCTCACACCTGTAATCCTAGCTACTCTGGACGCTGAGATCTGAGGATAGTGTTTTGAAGCCAGCCCAGGAAGGAAAGAGACTCTTACCCTCCAATAAACTACTCAGAAAAAGAAAGAAGTGGTGCTTTGGCTCAAGTGGTAGAGCACTAGCCTTAAGTACAAAGACACTCAGGATAGCACCCATGTCCTGAGCTCAAGCTCCAGTACCAATCAGGAGGAAAGAAAACCAAAAAAGCCCTTTCTGTATGATTTTTAAAGACTGAGGGCTGGGAATATGGCCTAGTGGTATAGTGCTTGCCTCGCATACATGAAGCCCTGGCTTCAATTCTTCAGCACCACATATATAGAAAAAGTGGGAAGTGGCTCTGTGACTCAAGTGCTAGCCTTGAGCAAAAAATGAAGCCAGGGACAGTGCCCACGCCCTGAGTTCAAGCCCCAGGACCAGCAAAAAACAAAACAAGACTGATTACAAAACACATTATTTCATGGCTTCAGCAGCATGGAAATAGAATGAGTATTTGAAAATTTCTTTTATTTTTTTTTCCACAGAGAATCCAATTGTTTGTTTTATTTTGAGTAAAGAAAAGAGAAGCTTTTGCTTGGACTAGAAGAAACTCAGTCGTAAGTTTGGGATGTGTATTCAAACTACACATGCAATGAGGACAATATTACGCTAATGCAATTGATGTGCTGTTGCTATTGTCTACTGTTTGTCTATTATTAACAATTATAAACAGAGCAGTGCAACTAGTATTTGGAACAATTCTTCTAGTGTTACAGTGTCAGGCACATTTAAAAGCATGATGGCATAAACTGAAATTCCAGCCACTTGGGAGCAATCACAGTACTGAGGTCACCCCAGGCAAAAAGTTAGCAAGACTCCATGTCAACCAACAAGCCAGTATCTACAAATTCAATGCAATACCCATTAATATCCCAACACCATTCTTTAATGAAATAGAGGAAGCAATCCAGAAATTCATATGGAACAATAAAAGACCTAGAATAGCAAAAACACTCCTAAGCAGAAAGAACAGTGCTGGAGGAATTACAATACCCAACTTCAAGCTGTATTATAAAGCTATAGTAATAAAAACAGCTTGGTATTGGCACCGGAACAGGCCTGAAGACCAATGGAACAGAATTGAAGACCCAGAATTGAACCCACAGAACTACGCCTACTTAATCTTTGATAAAGGAGCTAAAACAATAGTATGGAAGAAAGATAGCCTCTTTAACAAGTGGTGCTGGCAAAACTGGCTCAACACATGCAACAAACTAAAACTAGATCCTTATATATCACCCTGCACCAAAATCAATTCCAAATGGATTAAAGACCTTGAAATCAAAACAGGCACCCTGAAAACACTAAAGGAAGAAGTAGGAGAAACACTTGGGCTCCTTGGCACAGGACAGAACTTACTTAACAAAGACCCTGAAAGGCTACAAATCAAAGAAAGGTTGGACAAATGGGACTGCATCAAACTGCAGAGCTTCTGCTCGGCAAAGGACATAGCTCTCAAGATAAACAGAAAGCCCACAGACTGGGAGAAGATCTTTACCGGACATTCAACAGACAAAGGCCTCATCTCTAAAATATATGCAGAACTAAAAAAATTACCTTCTTCCAAAACAAAACCGCAAAGAACCAATAGCCCCCTCATCAAGTGGGCTAAAGACCTACAAAGAAACTTCTCTGATGAGGAAATGAGAATGGCCAAGAGACATATGAAAAAATGCTCTACATCACTGGCCATAAAGGAAATGCAAATCAAAACAACATTGAGATTCCATCTCACCCCAGCAAGAATGTCATATATCAAGAAAACTAATAATAACAATTGTTGGAGGGGATGTGGCCAAAAGGGAACCCTACTTCATTGTTGGTGAGAATGTAAACTGGTTCAGCCACTCTGGCAAGCAGTATGGAGATTCCTCAGAAGGCTCAATATAGAACTCCCCTATGACCCAGCAGCCCCACTTTTGGGTATCTATCCAAAAGCCCACAAACAAAATCACAGTAATGCCACCAGCACAACAATGTTCATCGCAGCACAATTTGTCATAGCGAGAATCTGGAACCAACCCAGATGCCCCTCCATAGACGAATGGATCAGGAAATTGTGGTACATATACACAATGGAATTTTATGCCTCTATCAGAAAGAATGACATTGTTCCATTAGTAAGGAAATGGAAGGACTTGGAAAAAGTTATACTAAGTGAAGTGAGCCAGACCCAAAGAAACATGGACTCTATGGCCTCCCTTATTGGGAATAATTAGTACAGGTTTAGGCAAGCCATAGCAGAGCATCACAAGACCCAACAGCTATACCCTTATGAACACATAAGATGATGCTAAGTGAAATGAACTCCATGTTATGGAAACAATTGTTATATCACAGTTGTAACTACTTTCAATGTCCTATGTGTATGTGTAGTTTCTATTATTGAGGATGTTCTTGTATCACCTTCCTATGGTTGTACCTACACTATCTCTGTAATCTTATCTGAGTATATTGGAAACCGTGTTTACTGGTATTGGAAGTAGGAAATTCAAAGGGAATACCAAATTTGAGAGACACAGGGTAAAAAAAGAGAAATAACTACAAAAGCAATACTTGCGAAACTGTTTGGTGTAAGTGAACTGAACACCTGGGGGGGGGGGGAGGGAAAGGGGGGGGAAGGAGGGGGGCATGAGAGACAAGGTAACAAACAGTACAAGAAATGTATCCAATGCCTAACGTATGAAACTGTAACCTCTCTGTACATCAGTTTGATAATAAAAATTTGAAAAAAAAAAAAAAAAACCAACAAGCCAGGAATGGCGGCATACATACTCCTATAATTGGAGCTGTGGATAGCACTGATAGGAGAACTGAAATCTCAGGCCAGCTCCAGACAAAAAAACAATCAACCAACTATAACCACAAGACCCTACTGAAAAGCTAGGTGGTAGAGCACTTGCCAAGAAGGTGCAAACCCCTAAGTTCATACCTCAGTACCACAAAGAGGATATGGGGGAAATTATCTGACTCTGACACATGTAAGGAAGAAACAATAGGTTTATCTACCAAGAAAGAGAATAGGGACCAGAGAAGTAGCTAGAAAGTATAGAAACACATAAAAATATAAGTTAATCATTAGTATGTGAGTAACATTTAAAACTGCATGAAATTTGTTAACTACTCCCTCTACTTGAAAATTTCAAATATTTTTTTAAATCATTAAATCAAACAAAAGTAATACCTTCAGCTTTTAAGTCAAAAGCCTAATTTTTACAAGGATGCAGCCTTGGGAAACTAATGATATACCCAACCTTTGTCAGTCTTGGAAGGTATCAACAATGAGGTTTCACCTGGATTTCTTCTATCCATCTGGCAAAGATGCATGCACCAAATCCCACAGACGGTTCACCATATGGTTTGAAGTTCCGTAGTTGACACACACTGGCAAATAGATGACTTTAAACATGACACTGCTACTCACTGCCAGTCCTTCACTACAGATCTTCTAAGCACAGGTGGCTCATACCTATAACCCTAGCTGCTCAAGAGGTATATATAGCACTAGCCTTGAGTAAGAGTATATGGCCCTGCCTTCAGGCCTTGGTACTGTTGGGTACTGTTGTGCATGCACACACAGACACACAGACACACACACACACAGTTATCTGAGGTAGAGGTCCTTGAATATGTTACCTTCACAAAGCTGTTAACAGCCATGATAGCCATGTCTGGCTGACTCTTGGCGTAGTTCATCAAGTAGAGATAGACAAGCTTCTTTAGTTCCAGGTTGTCAGTCTGCATACAGTTCACTACATCTGGAAAGAGAGAGCTGAGGACAGAAAGAGACAAAGTAAAAGGGGGCTGGTGCCAGATGTTAGAAACATTCTTAAAAAATAATTTGATATGTGGAAATAAATTCCTAAGATAAAAGTACAGTTCCAAGGTCTCAAATAGGGGTTGTTCCTTTATTCTTTTTCTCTTCTCTCCCTCCCTTCTCTTCCTCTCTTCCTTCCTTTCTTTTTGTTTTAGAGTTACTAGGGATAAAATCCAGGGCCACATTGCAAACCCTATATCATTTTAAAATAAATTCTGCACATCATATCACTTCATCTATTAATATTTCAGTGTACATCTTTAGGAATCTTTTAGAAAAATCATTGCATGGGCTGGGAATATGGCCTAGTGGCAAGAGTGCCTGACTTGTATACATGAAGCCCTGGGTTCGATTCCCCAGCACCACATATATAGAAAATGGCCAGAAGTGGCGCTGTGGCTCAAGTGGCAAAGTGCTAGCCTTGAGCAAAGAGAAGCCAGGGACAGTGCTCAGGCCCTGAGTCCAAGGCCCAGGACTGGCAAAAAAAAAAAAAAAGAAAAGAAAAGAAAAATCATTACATTATCACACAAAAAAATACCAATTCAGTCAAATGAAGTCTTTAAGTACTTATGGCAGTTACACTTCTCCATGCTCATATTTGCCTATCCTTGACCAGTAGAAACTTAGTTCCTGTGTTCTTGTGCTGTGACCCTGAATTTTCAATCATTTGTTTTCTCAGATAACATGACACCTCATCCAGACTCAAGTCGACCGTTCTAATCCGAGATCTGCGACCAGCCTAAAAAACATCTTGATTCCCTTTTAGTGGGATTTACTTTTCTTTAACATTGCACATTGATATGTACTGAGATTTTATAATAATCAAATATAAACATAGTCTATTCTGTTCCCAAGTACTAGTCATTTCATTATTTAACTTCTGTAGGTCACAAAGGAGAAATTTCTTTCCATTCACAAACAACATCATTAGCTTGGAAGCACTGATCTTGCTGGATTTTAAAGTGTAAGCTATATTTTTGTTTGTTTGGGGGTTTTAAAAAACTTTTTTTTGTCTTTTCTTTTTTGCTACAGAGGACTGGACCCAGAATGTTGCACTTGCTGGGCAAGCACTTTGCTGCTGAACTACATCCTAGCCCTAAACTCTACTTTTTAGGTTTTGTTTTGTTTTTTGCCAGTCCTGTGGCTTGAACTCAGAGCCTGGGCACTGTCCCTGGCTTCTTTTTGCTCAAGGCTAGCACTCTACCACTAGAGCCACAGTGCCATTTCTGTATGTTTCTATATATGTGGTACTGAGGAATCGAACCCAGGGCTTCATGTATACGAGGCGAGCACTTTACCACTAGGCCATATTCCCAGTCCTAAACTCTATTTTTTTTAATGTAGACCAACTATAATTTTATGGAAAGTAAATTAACCACCCCTGAAGGTTTTATTAGAATATATTATATTATTAGAATATATTATTAGAATATATATTATCTTTCCTTCTACACTAGAACATCAGTATATTTCTCTAGATAAGTAAAAGAATGACTGAAATAACTGATCACATCATACAACTTTTGTATATACACAAAAATAGGGTACAGAAATAAATTTACAAAAGGGAAGCAGATTGCAAATTCAATCCATCACATCTCCAATGAACCACAAACTTCTCTTTTGGAAGGGAACAAGTTATTAGTTTAGGCATACCTAGTGAGATCTCATGCACATCTAGATACATTTTAAACCCTTTCCTAAATTGAGTTTGCTTTCCATTTTCTAGAATAGCCCATGTGCAAAAGGGCTGTAAAACCAGAAAATAAATGTCAAACATTAATAGTAAATTGGCTAGAGACTAAGTAATGCCAACAACCTACACAGATCAATAAGATCAGGCTGGGTGGGTATGGAAATGCCCATCTGTAACCCCAGCAATTAGGAGGCACTTGAGAGCATTAAACTAATCTGAGCTAGTCTCAAAAAAAAAAAAAAAAAAAAAGCAAAAGATGGGAGAGGAAAAGAGAGAAGAGGAGGAATAGGAGGAGGAAGATCATAAGTAGGTAGACTACAGCCTGTGGGCCAGATTTTTTGTACAAACCACGAGCTAAAAGTACTTTTTTTTTCAGACGAGCATGTACAACTGATGACAGGAAATACTAGTTATAAACCTCAGTCAAACAAAATGTTTTCTCTTGCTAAACAAGAATCACATTGTTTTCATTGGTAGACTTGTAATACAATACCTTAATCATTATTACATGAATTTCATGAAGAAATTTCTTGAGCCAGGGACTAGTGGCTCATACCTATAATCCTCACTACTCAGGAAGCTGCGATCTAAGGACTGAGGTTCAAAGTCAGCCTGGATAGGAAAGCCTGTATGTTTCTTATCTCCAATTAACCACCCAAAATCTGGAAGTGGAGCTGTGGTTCAAAGTGCTAGAGCAGTAGTAACCTTGAGCAAAAAAGCTGAGACTACATCTATACTCTGAATTCAAGCCCCCAGGCCTGGTTACAGAAATGCCTATATAAATAATCCTCTGCTTTGCTTCTTGAAAACTGTATGCTGTAACCATGTGATCCATTCTGCTAGCCTTTGCTTTGCTTCTTGATCTGCTAACTCCAAGTATTTACTATTTATTGGTCCCTACCTGAGAACCAAATATCCCTTATAGGCTAACAGATGGAACAGAACAGTTATCCACACCCACCTCAGAACAACAACACCTGTATTTTTGTTGGTTTGTGTTTTTGTGGGGTTTTTTGCCAGTCCTGGGGCTTGAACTCAGGGCCTGAGCACTGTCCCTGGCTTCTTTTTGCTCAAGGCTAGCACTCTACCTCTTGAGCCACAGCGCCACTTCCAGCTTTTTTTTTTTAATAATTATTTATTGTCAGAGTGATGTACAGAGAGGTTACAGTTTCATACATAAGGTAGTGGGGACATTTCTTGTATAATTTTTTACCTCCTTCCTCATTACCTCCCACCCCCTCCCCCTTTTCCTCTCCCCCCATGAGCTGTTCAGTTGGTTTACATCAAATGGTTTTGTAAGTATTGCTTTTGGAGTCATTTGTCTTTTTATCCTTTATCTTTCAATTTTGATATTCTCTTTCCCTTCCCTAGTTCTAATACCAGTATATACAGTATCCAGTCAGATGAGATACAGTGATAGCACGGGGACAACCACAGGAAGGGAATACAAGAGGAAGTACTCTACCACTAGGCCATATTCCCAGCCCAGTCATATCTGGGCTTCCTGTTTAGTTATGAAAACAGTTCTCTCCTTTTGGATCTCAGAATCTTTTTTTTTTTTTTTTTTTTTTTTTGGCCAGTCCTGGGGCTTGGACTCAGGGCCTGAGCACTGTCCCTGGCTTCTTTTTTTTGTTCAAGGCTAGCACTCTGCCACTTGAGCCACAGCGCCTCTTCTGGCCATTTTCTGTATATGTGGTGCTGGGGAATCGAACCCAGGGCCTCACGTATACGAGGCAAGCACTCTTGCCACTAGGCCATATCCCCAGCCCCTCTCAGAATCTTTTTACACTTAAAAATTGCTGAGATCCTAGAGAATTTTTGTTCATATGTGCTATAATAAAGGAACTAGATGTGAAAATTTTTCTTCTTTTTAGTACACAAGTGGTAATTCTTTACAAGTTATAGTGAGCAATCATTCTGAAACTCCATCAATACTTGATTGCATTAAAAATCTATACATTATCATGCATTTTGAATAGATCTGTTACTGCATAATTCTGTGATAATTTACAGATCTTTTACTGCATCTGTGTGATACGGGCAGTGGTCCACAGCAACACACTGAACAACACTGAGCTATGCAGAGCTTCACAATATTGACCCATTTCACTGAGTATCAACAAATAACTACATTATTTCACTACCTATTTCAGTAGATAGGTGCTCAAGTTTCAAGAAATTGACAAGCTCAATGATGAGAGATACAAGGTTAACAAAATCCTGATTTTATATTTATCTTTTAAAATCAGAACAAGTATTGTGTGACCACTCAAGGAAATTCTAAGATGAACTGGACGCAGCAACAGCTCCCCTCTTGGGTTTAGCTATTTTTCACAAAAATCCAGGCCTGAATTGCTCTCATTCACACAGTGCCTGCAGTATTTCATCTCTTAGCCTTGGCACCCTTAATTATTCTTCCTCTCAGGCTACATTTGCCACAGGCCAACTTCTGAAGGTCTAGGCCTTGCCACTACAGGACTGCACAATGTGTGCATCTTACAATGTGTGCATCCCCTTTTCCACATTTCAAAGACCAAGGAGCTCTAATGTTTACTTTGAAGTTCAAAATGTATCTGTCAACATTTCTCCTTCGAAGTAACAGTTCATTTTGAGCAAATGTCCCCAAAATACCACTATCTGATCAAACATCAGCTATCATTCTTTCACATAAGAAGGGTATTTACAATTCAATTAATAACATAGGGCTTTTTTCTTAATCACCATCCTTTATAATACAAATAAGCTCTATGCATAATTCCCATTTCATCATCACAGTATATTAAAAAAGAGCTGTACTCAAGGTTCAAATTTTTATGGGTTGAAGAATAGTACTGGGCTTTGACTCAAGCCTTACACTTGTTAGGCAAGTGTTCTACCACTTGAACCATGCACCCATCCCTTAATCACTCTGGTTACTTTTCAGATAAGATCTGTAGCTTATGGTTAGGGTCAACCTAAGTAGGCCATCCTGTCTCCATAGCTAGGATTATAGACCTGTGGCCACACCAGGCTTGAACTGGGTCTTTTTGCCTGAGCTGGCCTCAGGTCATGATTCTTCTGATATATATCTCTTGAGTAGCTGGAATTATAGGCATGAACCACCACCATGTTTGGCCCAAAGTTCAAGTTTTAAGAAAATAAATGTATAATGTGTTATGAAAGACAGTGGTGGTGAAAAAACATAGTGACTAATGACCAATTCCACTGCTTTGGTTTACACTGGAGACACTGGCAATTTTATGCTCCATTGCTTCACTTCATCAGTGTAAACATTAATATAAGGAAAAGGATAAGTAATATGTAAGTATCATAAATAAACAACTTAAGACCCCAGGGACCCTGGGAAAACATCTCAAGGGCCTATATACAGTCCCTACTTATTTCCAAATGTGTTGTTATAAAAATGAACAAGAAAATAAGACCTAATGAATTTTGTAAGCACTGATTTTCATCTTTAATTCAACAAGTAAATGTAGAATTATAAAGCTGCAGGCACTGGCTTAAGCCAATATTATGCGAGCTTTTACTTTTCAGTATAGTTTTGTTTTTTGGTGTCAGTCCTGGGGCTTGAACTCAAGGCCTGGACACTATCCCTGAGCTTCTTTTTGCTCAAGGCTAGCATTCTACCACTTGAGCCACAGCGCTTCTTCCAGCTTTTTGTTTATGTGGTGCTGAGAAATCAAAACCAGGGCTTCATGCATGCTAGGCAAGCACTCTACCACTGAACCACATTCCCAGCCCTTCAGTATAGTTTTATCATCTTCTAAAACTATCTCATGCAACATATTTGTAACTGTACCAGCTCTCAGATTTTATGCTAGGTCTGAATGCAAAAAAATCAGTGTTCAGCAAACAAAACACTTAAATCAGAGCATTTATATAAAAGCACTACACTACCTGAGGATACTTCCACAGAAACTAACTTTTTATAGGTTTTGAGACCGGCTGTGATGCCCAAGTAGTGCCCCAACTCTTGGGTTCAAGGAATCTTCCTGCCTCAGCCTGTGGAAAAGCTAAGACTACAAGCATGCATTACTGCCCCACAAGTCTATGATTTTAAAGTACAATTAATAAAGGACCTAAAAGGAGTATCTCTAAAGCGAGCAATGATGGAGTGACTGCTCTTACCTCACATCTTTCCCCACAGTCATAGCAGCAATGACTTTCTTCACAGCTTCCTTCCTCTTTTCTTTCTTTTCATTATTGAGTTCAGCTTTTAATTCAAAGATTTCCCCTACAAAAGATGAGAGGAAGTGGGTGAGGTCCCAGGACAGAATACTAAATGATGCATTATGCAGTAACACCAGGAGAACAAGGCAGAAACTGAAATAAATTATTAAAAAGTTATGGAGCCAGGGGCTGGTGGCTCACACCTGTAATCCTAACTACTCACTTCAGTGGCTGAGATCTGCAGATTGCAATTCAAAGCCAGCCCGGGCAGGAAAATCTGTGAGACTCTCTCCAATTAACCACCAGAAAACCAGAATTGGCACTATGGCTCAAAGTGGTAGAGCACTAGCCTTGAACAAAGAGCTTAGGAGCAGCACCTAGGCCCTGAGTTCAAGCCCCATGTCTGACAAAAAAAAAAAAAAAGTTATGGGTTAGGTAAACTTCAGAGCATTAGAATGGAAACTGATAAGGTTACCACCAAAAAGCTTAAAAAAATAAAAACCTTTTAAATTACAGTTTTAATGTACAGTGTAGATGTTTAGGACCCGTAAGAGTAGAAAAAAGCAAATTTCATATATTGAACTATAAAGAACTATAATAAGGAGAGAATACTGAGGGATAATCTCCCAGCAAAATTTTAAGGTCCTAAGAACAAAGTAAACGTAGTAGGGAACAGGTTTAGAAATCTCTATTTGTCTCATCTTCTTTCTTTCTCTTTCTTTCTTTCTTTTGCCAATACTGGGGCTTGAATTCAGGGGATGGGCACTATCTTTTAGCTTTTTTGCTCAAAGCTGGTGTTCTACTACTTGATCCATACCTTCACTTCTGGCTTTTTGGTGGTTAATTGGAGATGAATCTCACAGCCATTCGAAGGCTGGCTTCGAAATATGATCCTCAGATCTCAGCCTTCTGAGTAGTTAAGATTACAGGCATGAGCCACAAGTGCTCAGCTATCTCTTGAATCCAGATGTTCAAAACTTGGCCAAACATTCATACTGCCCGATAAATACTTAAGGACAACAATATATATGCTCCACTAAGAACATCAAGGAGATCTCTTCCATGAATCCTTGTACTAATTAGTACTCTAATAAGTTTATAGTCTTAAAAATATTTGTAGTTTTAAGTAGTTGTAAAAAGGAGTTGCCATTCAACAATGGAGTTTATGAATACAATGCATTTATTTCACCCCTTTTGACATTCTCACCCATCTCCAAACCCAAGCCAAGGTTATAATCTTTAAGGTCTCATCTATTTAATCAATGTACCAAAAATAATTATGAAGCTGGGCACTGGTGGCTCATGTCTTTAATCGTAGCGAAGCAAGAGGCTGAGACCTGAGGATTGTTGTTCAAAGCCAACCCCGGGGCAGGAAAGCCTGTGAGAGGTTTTTTTTTAATCAGTCCTGGGGCTTGAACTCAGGACCTGAGCACTGTCCCCGGCTGCTTTTTGCTCAAGGCTAGCACTCTACCTCTTGAGCCACTGCACCACTCCCAGAGTTTTCTGTTTATGTGGTGCTGAGAAATCAAACCCAGGGCTTCATGTATGCAAGGCAAGCACTTTACCACTAGGCCATATTTCCAGTCCTTCTGTGAAGCTTTTATCTTCAATTAACCACCAAAAAACCAGAAACGGAGCTATGGCTCAAAATGGTAGAGCTCTAGCCTTGAGCAAAAGAGTTCAGGGACAGTGTCCAGACCTTAAGTTCAAGTCCCACGACCGACAAAAAAAAAAAAAAAAAAAAAAAAAAAACAGAATAATTATGGGGGCTGGGAATATGGCCTAGTGGTAGAGTGCTTGCCTCGCATACATGAAGCCCTGAGGAGCACCACATATATAAAAAAAAGCCAGAAGTGGCGCTGTGGCTCAAGTGGTAGAGTGCTAGGAAGCCAGGGACAGTGCTCAGGCCCTGAATCCAAGCCCCAGGACTGGCCAAAAAAAAAAAAAAAATAGTACAGAGCAGAGTTCTTTCTTTCACTCTTTCTTTCTCTCTCTCTCTCTCTTTTTACCTTCCTGTTTATGTGGTGCTGAGGAATTGAACCTAGGGCTTTATGCATGCTAGGCTCTACCGCTAAGCCACATTCCCAGCCCAGAGCAGTTATTTCTTTTTTTTTTTTTTTTTTTTTTTTGGCCAGTCCTGGGGCTTGGACTCAGGGCCTGAGCACTGTCCCTGGCTTCTTCTTGCTCAAGGCTAGCACTCTGCCACTTGAGCCACAGCGCCACTTCTGGCCGTTTTCTGTATATGTGGTGCTAGGGAATCGAACCCAGGGCCTCATGTATACGAGGCAAGCACTCTTGCCACTAGGCCATATCCCCAGCCCTAGAGCAGTTATTTCTAAAAGCATAATCCTGACTTACTGTTCAGACCCAGTACTATAAAATGCCAGAAGCTTCCCACTTACTTAAAAGCCCACCTACTTCAAGATGCTGGTGTCAAAACTGTTTTTCAAAGAAAGGAGGAAGGGAAGACTGGTCTCCAGGTTTTACCCAGACCTCATTCACCAGTATGAATGCACACAAAGACACTCAGCACTAACTACAAAAGCTTGTTTCATCAATATCCATCCCTAAAAGACAAGCAAAATGCTACAAAATCTATTTCATTTAATGAACAGCTGCAAAATAGCACAGCTGGGCCTTCAGAGTCATTTACCTCTTTAACAAGTCCTATGCTGCCAAATCCAGCTCTTAGGGCTCCCATTACTGACTTCTGGAAACAATAAAAGACAAACAGCACGGTTCAGAAAGTCTGAACTGTGAATAGCAGCAGGAGCTGCAGAATGAAAACAGGATGTAGCTGGAATTATTTCAGTACTGAGCATACATTTAAGGAATATGTTCCAGTGGCAGTTCTGGTGGGTGTTGCAGGAAGTAAAAAGAACACAGTCTATCCATTTTTAAAACATGGTATTTATCTAGCAGTGACTCAATCTTTAAGTCTCAAATTTTTATGAATAAATTTAAAAAAGGTCAGCTCAGCTCTGGTGGCTCCTGCCTGCTACCCTAGCTACTCAGGAAGCTGAGATCTGAGGATCACAGTTCAAAGCAGTTCAAAGCCAACCTCAGGCAGGAAAGTCTGTGAGACTCTTTTCTCCAACTAACTACCAGAAAACTGAAAGTGGAGCTGTGGCTCAAAGTGGATTAGAGCACTATCCTTGAGTTGAAGAGCCCAGGGACAGTGCCCAGGCCCAGAGTTCAAGCCCTGGGACCAACAAAATAATAGTAATAAAATAAATTTTAAAAGGTCATTTTCCTGCCAGACGGGCTTTGAACCTTGATCCTCAGATCTCAGCCTTCTGAGAAGCTAGGATTACAAATGTGAGCCACCAGATAGTCTTATTATTATTATTAGTATTCACTGATCATGATCACTTGCCAGTGGGGACCACTTCAAGTTTCAGTGCTCTTTGGTATGTCCCATCATTTGAGAACTTATGAGATAATCGTGTCCAGCCTGTACATTTCCTCAACCAACCTTAGAAGTTATTTCTCCAAGAAATTCTGGTTCCTTTTAGTGAAAAATGGTATTTGGAAACTAAGATTTGTGTAGTAGGAATCCCCTATATCTATTCTGACTTGGATGAAATTAGGCTATTTAATCAGAAACTTCAACATTAAGATGTACATAGATGCTCAATATTTATAGACCAGTGAAACATAGATGTGTAGTATGTAAAATATGCTAATCATGGAGACAACTGTACCAGTGAATACTACAAGAAGATAAATTTGGGGCCAGAGAATTTGAAATATAGCCATGGAGGAGAGGAGAAAACATATATTTGAGAAGTAAGCCGAGTTATTAAAGAACAAGAGGAAAACAAGAAAAGCAGTCAGTGTCATTCCCAGAATACATCAGTAATTATGAGGCTTACTGAATACAAAAATCACATAATACAACAGCTCAGCTAAGGGTACAGTATACTAAGAATAACTAAGCTCATCTGTCTTTGATTGGAAGGGCGAACCAGATCTCTACAAATTAGCTAATTAGGAATAATTTTACAGAAGAGGACAAGTAACAGGTTTGACTATCCCAAGATGAATCCCTTATTCTAGAGCCTATATGCATATGTAAAAACTAATCTTACATCTTGGTCACAAAAATGAAGGCAGTAAAAAAGATAAAAATTATTGCTGATGAATGGAACACTTGCCTAGCATATATGAAGTCTCCAGCACTGCAGAACAAATGAACACTCTAAACTGTAAAAACTTAAATATACTTACCTGTAGAATTTATAGCATATCTGAAATAGTCAGGAACATTCTCCATGGGGCAATTTTTGAAAAATATTAAAATATGTGATAAAATTATAAAATATTAAAATATGTGATAAAATTATACTACTTACCCTTTTTATTGGTGGTGAAGTATTTGGAGTCAGTCATGATTTTGGATCTTTAATGTGCACCTAAAACAAGAGAAAAGAATGTCTTTATCCCAATTATGTATATGTATATCCAGTAAGGCATCTGATTCCCTCCCTCCCTCCCTCCCTCCCTCCCTTCCTTTCTCTTTCTTTCTTTTTTTGCCAGCCCTGGGGCTTGAACTCAATACCTAGGCACTGTCTCAGAGCTTCTATTGCTCAAGACTAGCACTCTACCACATGCACCACAGCACCATTTTTTCTGTTTATGTGGTAGTGAGGAATTGAACCCAGGACTTCATGCATGCTAGGCAAGCATTCTACCACTAAGCCACATTCCCAGCCCCTTTATAAATTTTTAAAACATTCAGTTGTATCAAAATGCATTCCACAAAACACATACAAAAATTCAGTTAGCATAAAAAATATTTCTATTTAAGAATTTCTGCATTCAAAAATGAGTAGCTTTTTCCGACCACCAATACTGGCAATTCATACATAGAAAATAAAAGATAAACCTCCAGCCTCTGGGAACAAACAGGAGCAAAGTCTAAAGGCCAAATAAAACGCTATACTAATTCCATGCAGTATTATGGAATTCTGATTTTTTTCTTTTTCCTCTTTTCTTTTTCAATCAGTCCTGGGGCTTAAATTCAGGGTTTGGGTGCTGTCCCTAGGCTATTTTGCTCAACCCTAGAGCTCTAGCATTTTAAGCCACAGCACCACTTTTCTGGTGGTTAATTAGAGATGGGAGTCTCATAGACTTTCCTGCCCAAACTGGCTTTGAAGCATGATCCTTAGATCTCAGCCTCCTGAGTAGTTAGTATTACAGGCATGATTCACCAGTGCCCGGCTGGCTTGCTTTGTGATTTTTCTCTGCTATTATCTCTCCAAGGGCAAAAGTTATAATTCTTTGTAAAACACTTTCAACTATTCACCCAAACATTTAAGGTAAGAAAAAAGTTGTTTAGAAGATCTTTCCCAAACTGTACTCCCAATTTGGACCCAAACTATACCAAGATCCTCTATCAAAGAAAGACAGGGCATCAGGTGAGGGAGATTTATAATTAGATATAGATCTCAACCTCAACCCTAATTCTCCTGCCTTAATTCTCAGGAGAATTTACTCTGTGGATTTATGTCTCTACTACTTAAATAAACAAAATGAAGATAAAATGCACTGCTTACATTTCCCACCCCGAAATCATGAGACAATGTTTTGGACTTTGTCCAAAGTACTTAACTCTTTAAATACATTCAATTTTCATTAAATAATATTTCTCTGCACTAAAAAATGTGTATCTTCTCAATTGCCACCATCATTAATAATGCTTCTTACCAATTTTCAGGCGCGATATCTGGCAGTCATTACTATCATGTCAATATAACTTAAGCAAAAATCTAATGGCAAACTCACAAATTCAGCTGGTGCTGCTGGCTCCTGCTTAAAAACCTAACTACTGGGGCTGGGAATATGGCCTAGTGGCAACAGTGCTTGCCTCGTATACCTGAAGCCCTGGGTTCAATTCCCCAGCACCACATATAGAGAAAATGGCCAGAAGTGGCGCTGTTGCTCAAGTGGCAGAGTGCTAGCCTTGTGCTAGCCTTGAGCAAAAGAAGCCAGGGACAGTGCTCAGGCCCTGAGTCCAAGCCCAGGACTGGCCAAAAAAAAAAAAAAAAACCTAACTACTTAGTAAGATGAGACCTACATGGAGCCAGCTTGGGGCAGACAAATCTGTGAGATTCTTATCTCCTATAAACCAGAAGAAAAAAAAAAAGGCAGAAACTGGGAGCGTGGCACAAGTAGTAGCCCTCCAGCCACATGCTAAGCAAGAGCATACGACCAAGTTCAAGTCATAAGGACATACACACACACACACACACACACACACGTGTGCAAACTCAAATGAAAACACATTTGACAATAATAAATATGGATGAGAGGGGAAAAAGGACCTCCAACTAGCAAAAAAATAAAGATCATTGTAATTAAAGGGAAAAAGAGCCAAACCTAAAATATGAAATTAATCTGCTTTAAAATGATCTTTATGATATGCTTCTTGTAAAATCTAATGGAAAGAAGATTAATTTGCTATCTTTCAGCCAACCATTTATTATTTATGGTCTGGATCCTAATACAATAGTTTTGGTTTGGTTTTTTTTTTGGGGGGGTGGGGGGGTGTCATGGAGCTTGAACTCAGGGCCTGGACACTATCCCTGAGCTTTTTCACTCAAGGCTAACACTCTACCACATTGAGCCACAGAGCCACTTCTGGTTTTCTGGGGTTAACCGGAGGTAAGAGTTTCACAGATTTTCCTGTCCGAGCTGACTTTGAACCACAATTCTCAAATCTCAGCTTCCTGAGTAACTGGAATAACAGGTGTGAGCCATCAGTACCTGACTAATACAATAGTTCTTTAAGTTGTATCATAACCTTTCTAAGTTACCTTCTTAGAAGAAATGTACCAAAACCATGACTGACTCCAAGTGCTTCACAACCTATGATTTTATATCATTATAAAATATAGAAATTTGGGCTGGGAATACAGCTTACTGGTAGAGTGCTTGCCTCATATACATGAAGCCCTGGGTTCGACTCCTCAGCTCCACATATAGAGAAATGGCCAGAAGTGGTTCTGTGGCTCAAGTGGTAGAGTGCTAGCCTTGAGCAAAAAGAAGCCAGAGACAGTGCTCAGGCCCTGAGATCAAGCCCCAGGACAGGCAAAAAAAATTTTTTTTAATTATATAAATGTCTGTCCTGAGGGAGAAGGTAACAAGTTGAACAAGAAATGCACTCACTGCTTTATGTATGAAACTGTAACCCTCTGTATATCACTTTGACAATAAATAAGTAAATATTTAAAAAAAGTCTGTCCTGGTATTAGTTATAATTAAAGTTAATCTGTAACAGAGATTTGCCTTATACAACATTTTCATAATGCCTCTGTGGCAAAACTTCAAAAAGTACTATAATCACTTAATCCATTCACATTGTAAACTAAATATGGAGTAGACTCATGGAAGAAATCTTCATAGAAAAAAGACTTGGAATAAGCCTGAAATCATCTATGAATTTACATATGCAAGCTGAAAAGCCAATATATAGAAATGATTATTAGAGCCTGAGGAGAAAACATTTTAAATCCTACAACATCATCAAAACTTTTAAAACTTCCTTTGGATTTAAAGACAAATTTTTATTTGAAAATTCACCCAGTTTCACCAAAAATGCATAGAATTATTCTGTTCTCTAAAGTTTTCATACATATACCCACATTAAATTCTTTTTTTAAGTGCCGTTTTATTTGCAAAATCCCTTTTTTTTTTTTTTTTTTTTTTTTTTTTTTGCCAGTCCTGGGGCTTGGGACTTGGCCTGAGCACTGTCCCTGTCTTTTTTTTTTTTTTTTTTTTTTGCTCAAGGCTAGCACTCTTAAGCCACAGCGCCACTTCTGGCCTTTTCTATATATGTGGTGCTGAGGAATCAAACCCAGGGCTTCATGTATGAGGGTAAACACTCTACCACTAGGCCATATTCCCAGCCCCCTCCCCCCATTAAATTCTCAACAGGAATTTCCATCACATTCTCTTAAATAATAACCTAGTCTTAAGTCATGACTTTATTAGTGGTCACTCTATTCATTTCATTGTCTCTTCTAACAAATTTCAGTGTTAAAGCATATATTTGTACTGTTTCGTTATAAGAATTTTATCTTAGGCTGGGAATATGACCTAGTGGCAAGAGTGTTTGCCTCTATACATGATTCCCCAGCACCACATATATAGAAAATGACCAGCAGTGGCGCTGTGGCTCAAGTGGCAGAGTGCTAGCCTTGAGCAAAAAGAAGCCAGGGACAGTGTGCAGGCTCTGAGTCGAAGGCCCAGGACTGGCAAAAATAAATAAACAAATAATAAAATATATCTTAAAAAAAAGAATTTTATCTTAGAGAATAATGTACCAAACCCCAAAATATTAGGGAAAAGAGGAGGATCAAGTATCTCTAGAAGTCGAAAACACAGGTCCTAAACCAAGACCCTCTTTCAAGAAAACAGACCCAGGGCTGGGGATATGGCCTAGTGGCAAGAGTTCTTGCCTTGTATACATGAGGCCCTGAGTTCGATTTCCCAGCACCACATATATAGAAAATGGCCAGAAGTGGCACTGTGGCTCAAGTGGCAGAGTGCTAGCCTTGAGCAAAAAGAAGCCAGGGACAGTGCTCAGGCCCTGAGTCCAAGCCCCAGGACTGGCAAAAAAAAAAAAAAAAAATTAAAAAAAAAAAAAAACAGACCCAGCTACTTGGCAGGCTGAGGCAAGAAGAGTGTAATTTCAAAGTCAGCCTGGGGTAATGTATTTAGATCTTTTCTAAAGTAAATAAAAATGAAGAATTGAGGATGCAGCTCAGTGACATGAGCTCAGTGCCCAGTTTATGAGATGGCTCATAGTTTGTCTCATAGTTTCTTTTAAAGATAGCCAGAGACACACAGGGGCAGGCAGGTAGGGAATGTAACTCAGGGGTAAGAGAACTTGCATAGCAGGCTAAAGACCTTGGTGGGTTGATCTCCAGTATCCCTGCCCCCGGCAAGACGCAAAAAATAAAAGAGAGGAAAACATAACTGTTAGCTGACACCAAGGAAAACAATTTATAAAGAAATATTCCCTATCTATGTTGTCAGAGAAACATTTTAACAAGTTAGTCTCTGCCTTAAGCCAGAAGAATCAATGCATAGTAATCCTTGCTACTCAGGAGGCTGAGATCTGAGGATCAGAGTTCAAAGCCAGCCCAAGTAGGAAAGTCCATGAGACTCATATCCAATTACCACCAAAAAGGTAGAAGTGGAGATGTGGCTCAAATGGTAGAGCTCCAGCTGTGAGTGAAAAATGCAAAAGGCCCTGAGTTCAAGCCCCAGTACAGGAACAAAACAAAAAAAAAAAATTAAGGCTCTAAGTAAATAAAAACAAGAGAAAATGGTTACACACTGTGAATGCCCTAAAGGCCACTGAAATTTTCACCTTAAAATAGTTATTAAAATGCCATCTCGAAAAACTTCATATATTTTTAAAATAAAGTATACCCAATCACTTGCCAGATATGATCTTAGCCAGATGCTCCACATATAGGAAGGTAAAAATCAATGCCTTAACTAGAAGGGACAGAAAACATAGCCAGGATGAGGCTGAAGAAAAATAATTTGCTGGGAAAAATTATTCTCATAGTACCTGCCTAGCTAGCACTTAGTTCCTGAACCCTAGGAGGACCTGAATGCAAACCTCCTATACCATCAAAGAAAAATCAAATACTAATAATTTACTGAAGCGCCTCAAGAATAAAAGTTCTTCTGAGAGAGAAGGGAAGTAATGTTCCTCAGAAGAGCCTAGAATAAAAATAAAGTTGTAATAGAATTTGAACTCCACTACCTTTCTGATCAAACCCAAACCCGGAAAGTCACTCATTGCAGTTCTGACTGATGGTATTATGTACTAGGGACATTGTTAAACAATAAAGCTGCCCCAGGCAAAGCACATAATCACTCTTACTTGTCCTAGCCCAAAGTGTGATGTCACCATATTTCACAGAAGAGCTACCTACACAGGATTATATATCTAGATTTAACATAACCTAGTTTCTGCCAAATATAGGTTGTGGAAGTCCCTCCTCTCCTTCAATTCCCCCCTCCCTCCAGCTCCCCAACGAGAAACAAGATTAATAGCTTAATAATACAACTTCAGAAAAAAACTATTAAGATCTTAATTTCAAATAACTCTGGGAAATTGTCTGTCTTTCCATATAAACTCATCTTTACACAGTTCGGTGTCATACTGAAAAACTGACCAAAGTCAGGCAAATAGTAAAGCCACCTCTTATTACAAGTCTTAGAGGTGCTAAGCTCATCTTCATTCAAATATTCAGTTAAAAAAAAAAAGACCATAGAAATCATGAAAGATTGGAGAGCTAAAACCACCTGACTTTTATTTAAGTATGACTAATTTGTTAATATAGTATCATTCAGAAAAAAAGGCTCAGCAGTTTTACATCCAACTGAATGAAATACCAAGACACTGCCTGAGAAGACTATTCTGTCTACATACTCTGTGTCCACTGAGTTCAAACCTGTGCCTCAATCACAATTAAAATAGTGATCTTTTTTTTAAAAGAAGAGAACCTGCTTGAGTCTCTTAGAATGCTCATTTTATGTTAATTTTACCATCCAACTTCCAAGGAGGCTGTTTGCAGGACACTATCCTTTCTGATTTTCCAGGAGTTCTAGCTGTTAAGGTACCTGCAAATGGCTCTCACCTTGCCACCAGCTTAGTCATCACTGGAAAGTGTTACTTGATTTCTTGTACAGCTGCTTTGTATTATTACTTTGTAAGTGCACCCTAAGGCTAAGAGAGCTGTACAAGAAAGGTAATTAATAATTTAAATTGTTCCACATTGACACCACCTTCTTTCTTAGTCATCCAATCTTTCTGAGCTAGTAACATTTTCTTTACTCTTCCTTTTAAACCACAACCGCTACAAGAATGTTAGGCAGTTACAAAGCGTTTTTCTTCCAAAATGTCAAAAGTTTAATGAAGGGGGAGGCCACATTTCCCACTGCTTCTTTAAGAAGCCAAGTTGAGTGACTTCAATAAAAGCCAAATTGAGAACAGTCTTGAAAACAAACCAGCACACATTCTCTGAACGCGAGAAGAATTCGCAAATAACAGGAAATTCTAGTGTTCTTTGTTTGTTTGTTTGTTTGTTTTACTTCTAGTAGAATCTACAGCCTTTCCCAAACTAGACTGCTCCTGCAAGACCAGGAGGGGAGTGGGGGAGGAAGAAGACGAAAAAGACTTCCTCCACTCACAACAGGTCAATTATGGAGGTTCGTTCTGGCCTGGCTCGAGGTGTCAAGGAAGTCCTCTTCCTTCCCCCAGATGGTCAGAAACTCTCGGGGTGTATTCTTCATCCCCTCCCCCCTCCACCAGGTGGGAAGGAGAGAGGGGTGCTTCAAAACCCCAAGGGCCTGCGGGGACAAAGGCTTGGGGACCCCCTTTTCCCTTCTGCTCGCTGGCCACCTCCCTGTCTCTCGGGAAGCGCGCCGAAAGGGGAAGGGCTGCCCCCGGCCTCGACTCCGGCCTCGACCCGCCACACCCCTGGCCTCCGCCCTCCGGCCGAAAGCTCGGACGCGGAAGCCTCTCTCACTCCCAAAGCCCCCCAGTTCCCTGCGGACACACCAGAGCACGCCCGCCCAGCTCCCACCCCGAGGGTCGGCTGCGTGAAGAGCCCTGCCAACCTTTCTCCTCACAACCGTTACCCCGACGGTGCCTCCATCCTCAACCGTCTCGCTTCCCCGGATCCACCCCCGCCCGGTCAGCGGCCCGGCCCGACTGGGGTTCCCCTGCTTTCACATTAATTAGGGACACACCCAAAAAACAGCGGCTCGAAACTCACCTGAGGCGAGGGCGAGGTGGCGGCAGCAGTCAGAGAGCACAGCCAGGGAGCGGTTGTAATGGTTTCCTGCCCGTCACGATTCTTTCTTTAGGTCTCCACTGCGCAAAACCCAATTTGCCAGGCACAAAGATGGTGGGCCGGAAACCTTGACGTCAGAGAGCCTCGTCGCGCGACGTCATCGAGGTGCGCGGGAGAACCAGTAGGCGGTTGCCTTGGAGATGAAGGAAAGGTTTCCTTGGATTAGGGGCCAAGGCCTGGACACCTGAGCCTCAAAAGATGATCAAGGGAACAATTCTCTGGATTTGTTTCCTCGCAGAAGCAAGTTCTTTTCCAAACTTAAATACATGGAGGGTAAACTATCTTGTTCCTTTCTTTAAAACAAATTATCCTGGCAGGCTCAGAGTCCCTCAGTGATGACACAGCCAGGAAAACACACACACACACACACACACACACACACACACACACGAAGAAAGAGGTGCAAAGAAATTGAGATAGCATCAGATTGTAATATGGAGGTCAGATATGGCCAGCGCTACCATTGGCCACATGGGAGTTGTACTATCTGGCATCTTGATGGGTGTGCCTGGATGCCTAGAGGAAGGAAAGTCCCATCCCCAGGTGATGGTTGTTCCTGAATCCTGAGACAGGGGTGGGCCTATAGTTTACTGAATCTGTTAAGTGCTTGGGCCTGGGAGGTTCCTGTGACCCTGCCCCCTGGCCTGACCCTATCAGGGTCAAGCTACCTCAGGCACCATTAGGACAAACCACATGTCTCCATGTTCTTATCCTGTGTCCTGGCTTGTCTCTGATCACCATGGTGTCCCAAGTCAGCTCTCCATTGGCACTAGATTGGTTTGTTGGTAGTGTTTTTGTTCTTTCATCCCTCTCTGGCCTGTTTCCTGATAGTGTTAAGTATATTTGGGGGCTGCAGGCCTTTGTAACAACTGGGCTGCCTGCAGATTGCTAATGCTCTAATAACTTCCAGATTCAATCCTTCAATATGCGGCTTCTCGGATAAATTCCTATAAGTTTAAATCCCTGCCCTGAGTGTGACTAGGAAAGTTTATGCCTCCACAACCTCAATGAAGTCTAAATGTTACAAAATAAAATCTGTAGCTTACAGGTTTCTCCCAAGATGAATACCTCGGTTCCAGGATATGGAACTGGAGAGAGGTTGATGAGGGTAAATGAAACTGTCCCTAAAATTCAAAGGTGTGAGGGAGGCCAGAGAGCAAGATGTGGATCCTCCCCCCCCACACACACACACTTGCATTTTTACCCATCAACTCTGTGAGAGCAGAAAAGTTTGTGTGGGGCTGGGAATATGGCCTAGTGGGCAAGAGTGCTTGCCTCCTACACATGAAGCTCTTGGTTCGATTCCCCAGCACCACATATATGGAAAACGGCCAGAAGGGGCACTGTGGCTCAGGTGGCAGAGTGCTAGCCTTGAGCGGGAAGAAGCCAGGGACAGTGCTCAGGCCCTGAGTCCAAGGCCCGGGACTGGCCAAAAAAAAAAAAAAGTTTGTGTGTTAAGTCACTCAGGGACGTAATGACATATTAAAATTTCTTATGAAATTAATATGTATATTCTGGGTATCCATTTACAAACAGTTGTCTTTATTTATTTTTTATTATTTTTTATTTTTTGGCCAGTCCTGGGGCTTGGACTCAGGGCCTGAGCACTGTCCCTGGCTTCTTCTTGCTCAAGGCTAGCACTCTGCCACTTGAGCCACAGCGCCACTTCTGGCCATTTTCCGTATATGTGGTGCTGGGGAATCGAACCTAGGGCCTCATGTATATGAGGCAAGCACTCTTGCCACTAGGCCATATCCCCAGCCCCAACAGTTGTCTTTTAATCTTAATTGTATTTTCCAACTTTTCTGTAAAGAATGAATGATACATATATATTTATAAGTACAATTTATTTTCCAAATATACCATCAATTGAAAACCTTTTCAACTTTGTATTGTGGATGGGTGTGTGTCTCCTGGGTGTTGATTTATAAGAGTCTTGCTGGGTACCCTAGGTTTGATGTGAACTCTCGATTCTTAGCATCTCAAGTTCTGGGCTTCCTCCTCTTTGCTTTTTTTTTTTTTAATCTTAATATTTTTACTTAATCCTATATATGTAAAAGTATTGTCATGTAAAACAATTATAAACTATTGGAATTCTGCATTGTTGTGTACTAAGTACTTTAAATCAAGATATACTTTTACAGTTACAGTACATCTCAATTCAAACCAGTCACATCTTAAATGTTCAATGCTCACAAGTTGTTGCCTATTTTTTTTTTTTGCCAGTCCTAGGGCTTGAACTTAGGGCCTAGGCAGTCCTTAAGCTACTTTTGCTCAAGGCAGCACTCTACCACTTGAGCCACAGCACCACTTTTGGCTTTTTCTGTTTATGTGGTACTGAGGAATTGAAGCCAGGGCTTCATGCATGCTAGGCAAGCA
The DNA here is from genome assembly GCF_023159225.1 of Perognathus longimembris pacificus. Classification (NCBI taxonomy): domain Eukaryota; kingdom Metazoa; phylum Chordata; class Mammalia; order Rodentia; family Heteromyidae; genus Perognathus; species Perognathus longimembris. Next base: position 24,050,951 of record NC_063177.1, on the reverse strand, counting down.
CTCTACTACTAAGCCACATTCCCAGCCCTGCCTATTTAATTTTTTAAAACTCAACACGTCAGCCCTAGGCGAACTTTCTTGGGCAAAGGCCACGTGGCTACTGTATATGTTCTTGATACATTGTATATTGTATATATGTCTACCTGACCTAGAGAAGGGATAGAAAAACAGGGCGTAAGATATCACAAGAAATGTACACACTGCCCTACTATGTAACTGTACCCTTTTTGCACAACACCTTGTCAAAAAAAATTGTGTTCAATTAATAAATAAATTTAAAAACTCTACATGTCAGGCTGGGAATATGGCTTAGTGGTAGAGAGTTTGCCTTGCAGACACAAAGCCCTGGGTTCGATTCCTCAGCACCACATAACAGAAAAGGCCGGGAGTGGTGCTGTAGCTCAAGTGGTAGAGTACTAGCCTTGAGCAAAAAGAAGCCAGGGACAGTGCTCAGACCCTGAGTTGAAGTCCCAGGACTTGCAAAAAAAAAAAAAAAAAAGTCTGCATTTGATATATCATTGAAAGAGACAAACACCACTATATGCTTCCTAGTGGAAGGCTGCCACCTTATAGTCCACCCCCAGTAAAAGAATATGAATGTAGGGGCTGGGGATATGGCCTAGTGGCAAGAGTGCTTGCCTTGTATACATGAGGCCCTGGGTTCGATTCCCCAGCACCACATATACAGAAAATGGCCAGAAGTGGCGCTGTGCCTCAAGTGGCAGAGTGCTAGCCTTGAGCAAAAAGAAGCCAGGGACAGTGCTCAGGCCCAGGACTGGCCAAAAAAAAAAAAAAAAAAAAGAATATGAATGTAATCAAGCCTCTAGATTCCATTATCAAGTTACAGAAGACACAGGAGAAAGAAGCATGTTGCTAAATGGCATGTCAAAGATGTAATCAAAAAATTTCAAATCTTGATAAACTTTTAGTAGAGCAAAAGATTTATTTATTGCTGATACAACAGTGAGAACTCGGGGCCTCACGCTTGCTGTTCTTGTTTAGCATGCACGCTATTGAAAAAGAACTGTGTGTGTGCACATTGGTCCTGGGAGCTTGAACTCAAGGCCTGGGCACTGTGCCTGAGCTGTTGGTCTCAAGGCTATTCTACCACCTGAGCAACAGCTCTACTTCTGACATTTTCCTGGTAAATTGGAGTCTCACAGACTTTCCTGCCCAGGCTGGCTTTGAACTGTGATATAATTGGTAGGATTTCAGGCATGAGCAACAAGCTGCCTGCTCCCAAAACTTCTTAAACAAGATGGAGAGGCAGCTCACACCTATAATCCAAGCTACTCAGGAAGTTGCGATCCAAGAACAGAAGTTTGGAGTCAGCCTAGGCAAACCAATAGTGGATTAACCAGCAAAAAGATAGAAGTACTGGTGTGGCTCAAGTGGTAGAGCACTGGCTGTGAAGCCCTGAGTTCAAGCCCCACCCCCCATACACACTGCTCAAGGGATAGAGAGTGGGCTGTGAAGCCCCAAGTTCAAGCCCCCTTACCAACACAAGAGAAAATGATGGATCTATTAATTTTAAAACTTAAAAGATGTTCAGTGAATTGCAAAGTTTAGTCCTTGTCTAAAATTTTTTTATGTAAACCTCGAATCTGAGATCTGAGGATCACAGTTGGAACCAGGGCAGGCCAGGAGAGTTCATGAGATTTTTTTTTTTTTTGCCAGTCCTGGGCCTTGGACTCAGGGCCTGAGCACTGTCCCTGGCTTCTTTTTGCTCAAGGCTAGCACTCTGCCACTTGAGCCACAGCGCCCCTTCTGGCCATTTTCTGTATCTGTGGTGCTGGGGAATCAAACCCAGGGCTTCATGTACACGAGGCAAGCACTCTTGCCACTAGGCCATATTCCCAGCCCTTCATGAGACTCTTATCTCCAATTAACCACACACATATACATCTGGAAGTGGAGTTGTGGCAGTGGCAGAGCACCAGCCCTGAGCAAACAAAAGCTCTGGGGCACTGCTCAGGCCCTGAGTTCAAGCACCACGACCGACACCATGAAAAAAATAACATAAAATCATCCCAATTTCCCAAGAGTTTGTCATAATGACTCTGTCTTATAATTGGCGGTAATAAAGCTGACGCTTCTACCGCTTTAAACCCTCGATGGAGGTGGGTAGCAGTCTCTCCCGGAGAGTAAAGAAGTCGTCTCCATTCACATGGCAGGGCCCATGGCTCCTTGCAGGACCGCCAGAGAAGCCTAACCAAACACTCACACAGGAGTCGCCCAGTAATTGTGCGCGAGGCGGAAGCGGAAGTGCCTTTGCTGACCATAGAGTTTTCTAGTTCCGGTCTCAAGGCGTCACCAGCGGGCTAGAGAGCCTCTCTTCCGCCAGCCGTCCTCCAGGTCCCCCGCGGCTTCTACTTCCGGCCTGGGCTTCTGTCATAAAGCCGATCCCTCCCTTCAAGTGAGGCGTCGCGGGTTCGGCTCCCCTTTGCCCGGGGTCAACGAGCAAGGACGGGTGCGGGCGGAGGAACTTTCTAGCCCACAGCCGGAGCCGGACCTGGCGTTCCCGGCCTGCTCTAGCACCTCTGCTTGGCTCAGATCCGACTGACTTTCCAGCACCCCACGACTTGAGGGTCACTGGTTCGTAGCTCCAGGCCTGCGGGCGGTGAAGACCTGCCTGACCCCCCGTACAGTCACGCTGTGCCCGGCCAGCGGCAGCACTTGACGAGTCATCCCTTCGCCTGCGCCGAGCCAACTTCCTCCTGGACTCCACTTGGAGACCTCGCCCCCCCACCCCCCACCCCGGCTTCCTCCTCAAGAGGTTCTCCACCGCACCCCACTCCCCAGTTAAATTACACCTGAGAGTTTGGAGTTTAAGGTGTCATGCTGAAAGATTAATAAGAATCAGCACCCAGTTGATTAAAACAAAATTAATGGTCACTAAAGAGTTTGTGAGAAAAGCGAAATCTAGTATAAACAGGAGACTATGGCTGAGCACGGGGCTCACGTTACCACTGCTTCTGTGGCGGATGATCAGCCATCCATCTTTGAGGTGGTAGCACAGGACAGTTTAATGACAGCAGTGAGACCAGCTCTGCAGCATGTGGTCAAGGTAAGGTGTATAAATTTCCTGAGAGATTCCAGGGAGGATTGGGTGAAAACCGAACCAGTAATTTACTTGGTAGCCCAGGACTGAAATAACTGTTTACATATACTTCTTATCTTATGGCTTAATTGGAGTGCGTATTTAGCCCTATTTGTGTACTGAATACCTAGCCCCTTGAGGGAGGTCAAGATGGATCCCAAAAGAAGTGACTTAAGCCCTAAATGCATTGAATTGCAAGAGAAAAAGGAAACACAAGTTGAAATAGCTGCATAATAGAGTGAACTTCTCTTGATTTCTTTTTGTTTCATGTGATTTCTTTAGGTTTTGGCAGAATCAAATCCTGCACACTATGGCTTCTTTTGGAGGTGGTTTGATGAAATCTTTACTCTCCTAGATCTTTTGCTCCAGCAGCATTATCTGTCTAAAACCAGTGCCTCTTTCTCTGAAAATTTTTATGGTTTAAAGCGGGTTGTAATGGGAGACTCTCGCAAGTCTCAGAGATTAGCCAGTGCTGGTCTCCCCAAGAAGCAGCTTTGGAAGTCAATTATGTTCCTGGTTCTTCTTCCCTATCTCAAAGTGAAGCTGGAGAAGCTGGTGTCTAACCTGAGAGAAGAGGATGAATATTCTATTCATCCCCCCTCTTCCCACTGGAAACAATTTTACAGAGCCTTCTTGGCAGCCTATCCATTTGTTAACATGGCCTGGGAAGGCTGGTTTTTTGTACAGCAACTTAGCTACATCCTAGGAAAAGCTCAGCATCACTCTCCTCTGCTGAGACTGGCTGGAGTTCGGCTAGGCCGACTGACAGTTCAGGACATACAAGCCATGGAGCGCAGATTGGTTGAGGCCCACATGATTCAGCAACCAGCCAGGAGGTAAGGCCTAATGTCTTTAAAAAAAAAAAAAAAAAAAGCTTTGATTAACAAATTCTAAAATTTTATCCTAATCTTAGGAAGTTTTCCTCCCTCAATCTACCCTGAATTATTTAATAAAACCATAGTAGAGGGGCTGGGGATATGGCCTAGTGGCAAGAGTGCTTGCCTCATATACATGAAGCCCTGGGTTCGATTCTCCAGCACCACATATGTAGAAGACGGCCAGAAGGGGCACTGTGGCTCAAGTGGCAGAGTGCTAGCCTTGAGCAAAAGAAGCCAGGGACAGTGCTCAGGGCCCTGAGTCCAAGGCCCAGGACTAGCAAGAAAAACAAACAAACAAACAAAAAAAAACCACCAAAACCATAGTAGAGTTGTTCATTGTGTTCATAAAACAAAAGTCTGCTATCAGTAACCTTTCTCATAAGATGCACACTTTAGTGAATACTTGCTATGTGCCAGGCCCTGTGTTGGGTGTTTGCTTTTATGACCTTTATCTCAAGTTTTGTCACAACTCAATGCAGTAAAAGCAGTATCTCTAACAGTTAAGAAGAACAAGCCTTTACAGCTAAGTACCTTAGCCATAGTTTCATAGGTTAAAGATAGAAAGCTGTCATTCAAGGCAAGTTAATACAGTTCTAAATGCACTGAGCACTTAGATGGACATGTTAAATTGTAACCCCTTTGTACAACCATCTGATGTTCAGAGGAAAACAGAAAACAAAGCTAAGAGCTAGACATGATGGCATACACCTGTCATCCCAGCACTGGAGGGGTGGAAACAGAAAGATCACAAGTTTGAGGCCAGCCCGGCTATATAGTGAGATCTTGTCACATGCAAATGAAGCTTAGGTCCCCAACACCTAAAATGCTGAGTCAGGAGAGGGAATCATTAAGCTGGATGCCTGTGGCTCATGTCTGTAATCCTAGCTACCCAAGAGGCTGAGATCTGAGATTGCAATTCCAAGCCAGCCTGGGTAGGAAAGTTCCTGAGACTTATCTCCAATGAACCATCAAAAAGCCAGAAATGTAGTTGGGGCTCACGTACTGCTAGAATTGAGCAAAAAAGTTCAGGAACAGTGCCCAGGCCCTGAGTTCAAGCACTAGTACTTGCACACAAAATGAAACGGAATTGTTTAGAATAGATCTTTTTTTAAAAAATTGGGTTTTAGTTACAACATATTTTACAGTACACATTTTAACCTTCACAATGATAAAAATTATCATTCTACTCTACATAGCTTACAAAGTCTATGAACTTTAACAATAAAATAATTTCCTCCATTTCGGATATGTACATTAGTTTTCTTGTTTAGTAAAAGGCAAAAGATTTATACGATCTGAAGAGAAACCAGAGTATAGTTTCCTTGTTTAGTAACATCTGTCCCCTCTTTCACTCATTCCTTCCTTCCCATTCCTACCCATGAGTCGCTTAGTTCACTTTCATCAGTGTCCGATGTAGCTGATGGTCCCCTCTGCTTAGAATAGATTTTTAAGGAAATGGCCTCAATATAGCAGCTCTTCAATCCCCAAATCAGTGATTCTGGTGGAAAGTGTGAAACTACATTAATAAATTTGACTTTGTTCCCTTGTTTTTTTTCCCCCACTGCAGTATTAGTGAGAAAATAAAGTCAGCTCTGAAGAAAGCTGTGGGAGGTGTTGCCTTCTCCCTCTCTACTGGACTTTCTGTGGGTGTGTTCTTCCTGCAGTTTCTTGACTGGTGGTACTCTTCAGAAAATCAAGAAACCATCAAATCATTGACTGCCCTACCTACTCCTCCACCACCTGTACACCTCGACTACAATTCTGATTCCCCACTGTTACCCAAAATGAAGACTGTGTGCCCACTATGTCGTAAAACCAGGGTGAATGATACTGTTCTGGCCACATCTGGCTATGTGTTTTGTTATCGCTGTGTGTTTAACTATGTGAGAAGTCACCAAACTTGTCCCATCACAGGTTATCCAACAGAAGTACAGCACCTAATTAAGCTGTACTCCCCTGAGAACTGAAAGGATTAGCAAATTATCTCACAGCTCAAGTATTGTACTATATAGCCACAGGGCTATATAGTTTTTCAGGATGGCACACAGCACTGATACCTTACCCAGTTCAAAATTAAATTAATTTTAATGACATGGATTCCTTCTAGAGGATATGTCCATTTGGTCCTAACCTTTTAGCCTGCTCTCCAGACCCCAACTTACCATGAACCTGGTTAAAGTTGGAGACTCAAGGTTGTAGGGGATGTAAGGGCCACCTACAGGTGGATTGAAGAGGAACAAGAGATACAGACACTCTCCGGAAAACTTCAGCTTGGACTTCATAAAATGAACGGCTAGGGGAAGCAGGCCTTCTCTTTAGAAAACATCTCTGCCTATGAGGTGGAGGTTTTATCACTTCCCAAACAATATGAAAACATGGGCATGTTCTTTATAAAAATAGTAAGAAACACTTTAGAAAAAATTTTTCCATATACTCTGACCCACTTGTAAATAACATCTACAGTTTATTAGCATTTGACAATTCCTTTAGGAGGTTTAATGTTTACATAGGCAGTACTTTAAAATTTTCAATGTGAAAGCAAAGCTAACAGTGAAAAGATGAAGTCAAATGTTAACCTAATGAACCCTTAATGAATAATGAGACTTTTTAATAAACTCTGCTTTGCCATTAGAGTTTGCTCAACTGACAGTAACTATCCTATTATTACTAAGGTAATAATAAAACATTTAAGTTGTTTAAATTTTTCTGACAACTGTTCTGTGCTGTCATGATTATGTGAAAACCTAATACTTAAGGTCTTTAAGTTTTGTTTTCAAGTCACCTTTGGCTCTTTGAGGTATTTTTGATTAAAGATTGCTTTAAAATAAATGTAATCGTTAGAACAAAAATACTCTGCTTTAACAGCAAAAATATAGCTTTCTGTGAAATATTTTATGGCAGAAGTACTATAGAAACAGGCCTAGTATGGGAGGGGGTACATGCCTCATTTATTTTTGAATAGGCTTTGAACAGGCCTAGGCACTGTCCCTGAGCTTTTGTGCTCAGCTCTGTTTGAGCCACAGCTCCATTTCTGGCCTAATAGGACACGAGAGTCTCATGGACTTTCCTGTCTAGGCTGGCTTTGAAGCACTATCCTCAGATCTCAGCCTCCCAAATCACTAGGATTACATAATATGAGCCCCCGGCATCCAGCTGGTACATGCCTCTTAAGTGAGGTAGGAGGATGAGTTTGAGGCTTAGCCTGAGATATAGCAGCCTTTGTAAGAACACAACCCCTAGCCTGGCATGTGCATCTGATTTCTATTGCTAGAGGAAGAAAGGAAGGAAGAGAAAAATACTGATGTTGTCTGAATAGGGAAATTTATGCCACTAGATCAGCAGGTGGATAGAAACATAGGTTTGATTTTTTTTTTTTAAGTCATGAGCTGGGTGACAATGGCTTATGCCTGTATTCCTAGCTACTTAGGAAGCTGAAACTGGGAGAGTCATGGTTCAAGGACAGCCTAGGCAGAAAAGTTCAAAAAGACCCCCTTTTCAACCAATAGCTGGGCATAGTGACACACACTAGTCTCCTCAGCTATGTAGGAAGAGATTGGGATGGCTGTAGTTCTAAGAGACTGTGGACAAAAAAGTGTTCAAGACTCCATGTCAATGGGAGAAGTTTGGCATAAAGGCTGGGGCCTGATATTCCAGCTATGATGGGAAAGCTAAAATAGGCAAACTGTGGTCTACTTATGTACCTAAGCAAGAACTGAGACCCTATATCAAAAGTAACCAGGCATGAAGGAGTGGCTCATCCATGGAGTACCTTCCTAGGAAGCATTAAGCTCTGAGTTCAAACTTCAGTACTCCAGTATTCCAAAAAGGGAAGGAGGTGGGGAGGGTTATTAGCAGGGTGCAAGTTATGCATGCCTATAATCTCAGCATTCAGGTAAGAGAAGATTTCAAAGCCAGCCTGGATTACATAGTGAGATAGTCTCAAAAAAAATAAGTCCTTTTCCAATAATGTAACTCATTTTGGCAATTCAAGGTACATATATGACAGTTAAATTTTCAAATAATTTATCCACATCGATTTAAAAATATTAAAACATATAGCAGAAGAACACAATGGCTATATTTTACAAATGCTTATACTCAAACGTTTCAAAAAATTCAAAGGATTTACCACATAAGTAATAGTTAATTGAAATATTTTTAATACAGTAATAAGTCAATAGGGGACTGAATCAGATTCAGGACTGAAATGCTGTAGTCCTCCATGAAGATTTCAAACCAGATTTTTCCATTCTACCTAAGGAGGGAAACAAAGTATCAGTAATTAAAAAAACCAGTTACATATAAGATGGCAGTATTCAAATAAGCTAGGGCTCACCTATGTGGGAAAAACACACAACCAAAATGAGCTCAGAGAGAAGATTAAGTGATCATGCCCTGGTCAAAGCCAACACTCAAGCACTGGCAGTACCAGGTCAGACTATACTTCACTCATCATTGCCGCATGCCTTTCACCTCCCGACATCAACTAAGAGCAGCCTGATACCCCTGTAAGTTTCAACCATAAGTTTTCAGTAAATATTTTCTCTTCCACTCTGCTTTAAGTATCTCTTAACTACAAAATCGCAACTTGGACAAGTTTTGTTTGTGGCAGAGTTTTTTGATGGTTTCTGCAGCTCACCAGAGTGGAGAATCACTTACTATTCATATACAGTTTGGTATCATACAAGCAGAGTAAAATTCAGGGATGTTTGGTAGGGATTTACAGCCTAGATCTAAAACAGCAGCATTAGAAAAGATTTCCTACTAAATTATAAAGTCTAGTTCACTTAATATAAAATTTGGCTTATAATTCTGCTACTGGCACTACCTTGAGAACTCAATGGATCTGCAATTCCCCTCCAATCCAATGTATACCAATGCTGACCTTAAAATGTAGAGGGTGACTATGCCATTACTCAAGTGTTCAATTGCTTCCTACAGCCAGGAAATTAAATTCAATATGCTTAGCACTTAAGATATTTCAAAACTGACCTAGGAATGAAGTCCTGAGTTCAATATCCAACACCAAAACAAGCCAAGTATTAAGACAAAAAAAATCACACAAACAGCCTTAATACCATAATTCTAACATAAACCTTACAGTCTGCCCATCCCAGAATATTCCTCAAGCTTCAGGGATGTCCCTTCCATCTAGAAAGTCCTCCTCCTTTTCAACAGAAACCCTACTGTACTTCAATCCTACCTCTCCAGCTGGTGACCCTTCCAAAAGCTACTTTTTGTATACAGTCTAGTTTCATCACTCTAGAACAATCCTCATTTGAATTCAGTATCTTTGCTTTTGCAAGCTACATCAGGTACATTCATTCTCCATCTCTATATACCTGGAGTGCCTTTCCACACTCCTTGCCATGGGGAGAATATCTAATCAGACTTTCAGTAATAGAGTGACATCTTTTCTTCCTCTTTTTAGGGGTGGGGGGTGTGTCTATTGGGACATGAATTGAGGGACTGGGCGCTGTCCTTGAGCTTTTTTGCTCAAGCCTAGTGCTTTACCACTTGAGCCACAGCTCTACTTCCAGCTTTGTTCTGATTGATTGGAGATCGGCTTCTCACTGACATTCGGGCCCTGTCTGGCTTTGCATCGCAATCCTCAGATCTCAGCTTCCTGAGTACAGGCATGAGCCACTGGCCTCCAGCTGAATGTTTACCTTTTTTTTTTTTTTTTTTTACACTATCCCTAACTCCCACAATCATTTCCACCTCTGGATTCCACAGCACTTTCTTCTATCACAGACAGCAACAGACGCCATAGTCACCAGATCACCAGCTCCGTTACGATAAATTCTGAAGATCCAGGACTGTGTCTTACATACCTGTAGTCCAATAAACACTCGCTTTAATCCACTCAATGGGCGACCCTCCCTACTAAGGCCTAAATACCATGATAAAAAGCATCGGCACAATGTATAGGGTTAGCTTACCTCCAACCCGTCACACCGGTGGTGTCACGTGACCACGAATCAAGTATCTCCAAGGTTTCCCTATCTCATGGCGCCCCACAACAGGCCTCTCCGCGGAGCAGCCAATGCTTACACGCAGTGGACCCCAAATAAAATTTAAAAGACAAGGTTCAAAGCCCACCACCTTCATCAATGACTGGAGTTGCCATCAAGAGGGAAAAAGGAGTTAGGGCGGGTCAGAGGTCAGGCCAAGCACCCAGTGGGGAAAGGAGCGCGCAACTCGCTTTCTGAACTTTACAAAGTTATCAGGCCCTGAACTCTTTCCGGTTTTGACCACAGCGGAAGACGGCCCAGCCTTCAGGTCCGCGGACCACGCCATACCGGCTCCCCACATCCTCTCAGCTTCTGGCCGCTGGATCCGCAGCCCACAGTCCTGCGCGCCGCGCGCCAGGGCAGCCAATCCCGTTTGCATCTGTGAAGTCACGTGAGCGGCAGTAAGGCGGGGATAGCATGAACAGGAGCCAATCCAAGACCGAGACGGACATTAGGGGTGGAGCTAGAGAGTTGGTTCCTCTCTAGCTTCTTTACGTCCGGGCTTCTATTTAGAGAAAGACTACGTTGCTTACTGTATACATTTGATTCTTTTTCTTTTTCACTCCTTAAAAATCCCTGTCCTCGGACCTCGGTGATTTTGACTGTCTGTGCGTGTGTGACTTGCGATTGTAGGAAGTGTGGGTTCAATGAGCACACATTGATTGCACTTATTCTCGATTCTGCTTAAGGGGCAAGGGATTGGGGTGAACTCAGCCCAATAGAAATGTCCCTTCCTGTCCAGGGGTAATTCATTGGCTGGCCAACTTTTTTTTAACACTTCCTAAATAAGAAAATGATACCTTGGGAAAAAAAGTGTAGCTAAATACCAATGAAGTGGGAAAGACTCTGGGGGAGGTGTCTTTCTATCCGTCTAGGTCCTTAAGGATAAGAAGATTTGAGAAGGTGGAGATTCTTGGAGAAGAAATCATTTCAGCTCTGGAATCAGTTGAGCTGTAAGGCGAGGTTACCAAATTTAGCTAGAGTAGTCGAGTTTTTGAGGCATTTCTCAAAATTCTGAGTTGGCAACAAACCTTGGTGTTAACAACACCGGTGTTCTCCAGTATAAAATGCAAACACCCAAAACTCCAGAATGCCTTGGGTTCAACCCAGATCTGCCCAATCAGATATCCAGGGGTTGGAGTTCAGGCATGTATACTTCATTTTATTTATTTCTGTGTGGGTACTGGGGCCTGCACTCAGCACTAGGGAACTGTCCCTTAGGGTTTTTGTTTTTGTTAGTTTTTGCTCAAGCTAGTCAGTCTTTTATCACTTGAGCCTTAGTGCCACTTCCAGCTTTTTGGTGGTTAACTTTCCTTGGGCTAGCTTTGAATTTGCATCTTCTTATCTCAGCCTTCTGAGTAGCTAAGATTGCAAGCCTGAGCCAAAAGTGCTTCGAATTATCTGTTTTTGTTTTTTGTTTGGGTTCTGGGGCCTGAACTCAGGGCCTTCCTTCTCTTGCTGGTCTCTTTCCACTTAAGGCTGGCATTCTACTACTTGAGTCCTAGCTCCAGGTCTAGATTTTGTGTGATTAATTGGAGATAAGAGTCTTAACAACTTTTCTGCCAGATCATATTTTGACTCTAGACCCTCAGATCTCCTGAGTAGACAGGATTACAGATGCAAGCCACTGGGCCCCCAGTGTTAGTGGTGTTTCTTTTTTTAATAAGATAATTATTGCATCTAACAAAATTGTTACAAGATAAAGAATAATGTTCAGGCAATGTTACTGGTACATGTTGAACTATTAGGAGTTATGTCTTTTCCCTCTAGACAGGGAAATAATAGGCATGTGTTTCCTTCCAGTTATTAGTCAGTCTATGTGGCAGAATGGGTTTACATAGCTCAATGTTCAAATCCCAGCTCTACTGATAGGCAATCCTGAGCTTTACTTATCTTTCTGACCTCTTCTGTCATTTATAAGGTAGTGAAAATAATGCCTGTCTTCCAGGTTGTTAGGAGGATAAGAGAAGAAAAGTGCATATTTGGCCCAAATGAAGCCATCACTAAGTGCAGTTTTCATTTTATGTTGCCAGAGGCACTGTACTGTATTTGGAATGTACTTGATTATTCAATCATTGGTTATTGAACAAAAGGCTTATATCCTATGCTATGCACTATGTGTAGCATCTCATTTTATCCTTAAAATATTCTGTGGAGAAGGTACTATTATCTCCAGTTTACACAGAAAGATTGTGAGGTTTAGGTTAGTTTAGCCAAGGTCTCCCAGCTAGAATGTAAGAGCTAGCATTTGAACACCCTATATACTCCCAAATAGGGGGAAAGAGTGGGTAGAAGGAAACCTTGATCAGAGTACAGTAATGGCACAACGGAACCTAGACTGTTGCCCTTGGTAACTGTTATCTAACTACACACATCCAGTCATCTCTATGAAAGGTCGAAATGGAGGCAGATGGGGGTCAAGAGACCCAGTTCCAAGCCTTCTCTTTCAGCATGTATGTGACACTTGGTGTCTGGTGAGCCCACAGACAGTGCCATATCTACTATAGCTACCACTGTTGTTGTTGTTGTTTTTTTAAATCTATTTATTTATTTTGCCAGTCCTGGGTCTTGGGCTCAGGGCCTGAGCACTGTCCCTGGCTTCTTTTTGCTTAAGGCTAGCACTCTGCCACTTGAGCCACAGCGCCACTTCTGGCCGTTTTCTGTATATGTGGTGCTGGGGAATCGAACCCAGGGCTTCATGTGTATGAGGCAAGCACTCTTGCCACTAGGCTATATCCCCAACCCAGCTACCATTGTTGAGAAGTAGAAATGAACACAAATAAATTGAGAGTTCTGAGCTCAGTGCTGGTGGTGCACACCTGTAATCCCAGATACTCAGGAGGCTGAACTCTGAAGATCTCAGTTCAAAGTCAGCCTGGGCAGAAAAGTCTAGGAGATTCTTCTTTCCAATTAACCACCAAAAAGCCAGAAGTGAAGCTGTGGCTCAAGTGGTAGAATACCAGCCTTGAGTGAAAAAGCTAAGGAAGAGTTCCCAGGCCCTGAGACCAATACACACACACACACACACACACACACACACACACACACACACATTAAAATTTGCCTATAATACTCAACCAACCCAGTGATCACCAACTTCTTATTTCTATGCATTTTACTACATTGGATCTATGCCTATCAAAGAGTAGGACAAGAATAAAAATTACATAGAATAAACAATATGAGTGTTTCTCATAATGAGCATGTACAGCATAGGCTCACTTAAAATGAACTAACTAAGTAGAGTTTTGCAAACAAAATTAACCAGGCAGAAGGTACTTGTAGGATGTGTGGAACCGATGATCATTGTCTTAGAGGTTGCAAATTTAACTTTAACTGCTCATTTGAAGACCCTTGAATTTTCCCACTATGAACCCCTGATTCACTCCGAGGTCAGGCCCTGACATAGACACTTCTCCAGTCCTTATCAGCCTTCCTCAGTGAGTCAATATTATGAAGACTGGAGGAGTCTGGCAGAGTTCCTGCTCCTCCCAGGCCCATATCACAGGGAAACAGGGGCCCTGACAGAAGGCAAACACTCAGACCAGTGCCAGATGTGAAACCGAAGCAGCAAGAGAAATCCCCAAGAGCATCAGGTAAAAGAATTTTTCACCTAAATCTCATCTATCTTATTTTAGGTGCAGTTCTTGAGATCACAGTCTTGAGATCACAAAGGACTGACTGTACAAAGATAGCTAATGAGAAAATTATAAAGGCAAATGATTGGGAAATTCTGGAAGGGTAGAAAGGCTACTCGACTGAATGTAGAACCTCAGAAAACATACTTTCATGGTTATCAGCATCTATGTAACATAGAGGAGACTTGGGAGTCATGATGCCACAGGCACAGGGAGTTAAATTAGAGCTGTGTTGTGGGCCGTGTTGGTGAAAGTTGCAAGGAGCCAAATTGCAACTGAAAGTAAGGAAGAAAATACAATGGAATGCTATGAACATATAATACATTACTAGTCACTGAAGTTGTTCAAACCATTATATATTCTTTTGTTGGTTATTTATGACACATTTTCACTAAGTAGCCCAGGCTGGCTTCTAACTCTGTCCTCCTGTCTCAGCCTCGTGAATTAGAATTATAGGCATGTACTACTATGTACAGCTTAATGTGTTTTTTTTAATATAACAAAATCTTCTACAGTCTTTTTATAGCAAGATTTTCTACATTCCCTTAGTTATCTGCTGCTTCTTTTCTTTCCCCTTTGAAACAGAAATAGAAGTATCATCTCATTTCAACTCTACTTCTGTATAATCTCTAATAATGTACCTGTTTTTGTGCTGGTACTGGAACTTGAACTTAGAGTCTGGGTGCTGTCCCTTAGCTTTTTTTGCTCAAGGATGATGCTCTACCTCTTAAGCCACAGCTTAATTTCCTGTTTTTTAATGGTTAGTTGGAGATATGAGTCTCACAGACTTTCCTGCCTGGCCTGGCTCCATGATCCTCAGATCTCAGCCTTTTGAGTAGCCAGGATTTACACGTGTGAGGCTGGCTATAACTTATTGTTTAAAAACTGTGGTGGGCTCAGAGTTACTGCTTTCTGATATTAATAGAAGATATTGAACATTTCAGCAATACAATTTTCCCATATGGCAAGATATTAGCATTCACTGAAATCTATACTTATTCTTGCTAAAATAAAAAGGTTAAGGATACTTTTGTTAGGAATGAGTAGTACCAAAGATTATTTGCAATGTTAAAGTGTATCTTCGATAATTTATAGCTTCAAATAAAACATTGTCATCTCTGAAATTCTCACTAAGGCAGGAACAACATCTCTGTCCTTGTTATTTGCAGGAGTACTTTTTTCTGTTATTGTTTGGAGTTCAGAAGGGCTGCTGAGATGGAAAGCCTCCAGACTGCTGTAGAAATGCCCTTTGCTGAGAAGATCGTGTCCGTGGGCAGAGTCACTTTTGGAGAAGAGAATAGGAAGATGATGACCAATAGCTGTTTGAAAAGAAATGAGAATCTGAAGATCATCAAGGCCATCTGTGCACTGCTAAATTCTGGAGGGGGTGTGATTAAGGCAGAGATTGACGATAGAACTTACAATTATCGATGCCATGGGCTGGGACAGGATTTAGAAACTTCCTTTCAGAAGCTCCTGCCTTCAGGCTCACAGAAGTACCTTGACTACACACAGCAGGGACACACTCTCCTGATTTTTGTGAAGGCATGGAACCCGGATGTCTGCAGCCTCCCAGTGAAGATATGTAGCTTGCACTCCAATTTATATCGGAGAGATGTGACCTCTGCGATCAACCTGAGTTCAAGCAGCGCCCTGGAGCTTCTTAGAGAGAAGGCATCTAGAGCCCAAAGAGGCACACCAGGCTTGCATCCTCCTCAGAGAACCCTAAACAGATACATTCAAGAAGAGGAAGATATGAAGGTGGCTGCCTCAGAATTCTTTGAAAGGGATAGACTCAGGTATAAGGAGAAGCTCAGCTTTACAGAATCAACGCATGTCGAGTTTAAAAGGTTCACCAGTAAGAAGATTGTCCCTCGGATTAAAGAAAGGCTACCTCACTATGTTTCTGCCTTTGCCAACACTCTTGGGGGATACCTAATTATTGGGGTTGATGACAAGAGCAAAGAAGTGTTTGGGTGTAAGAAAGAAAAGGTGAATCCTGACTTACTGAAAAATGAAATCGAAAACTACATAGAAAAGTTACCTGTGTATCACTTTTGCCATGAGAAACCCAAGGTGATGTTCACTACCAAAATCATAAATGTCTACCAAAGAGATGCCCTGTATGGTTATGTCTGTGTGGTTCGAGTAGAGCCCTTCTGCTGTGTGGTGTTCGCAGAAGCTCCAGATTCCTGGATCATGGAGGGAAATTCTGTCACAAGGCTGACAGCTGAGCACTGGGTGGTCATGATGCTGGATGCTCAGTCAGGTAAAGAGGAAGGGAAAATCATTGTCCTGTCCACAGGGGGGCGCCCTCTCCTCTGCTTTTGTGGGTATTCAGATATATACTTATCTTAAATAATATTTAAAATTTACTTAAAATTCTTTTGGCTTTCACATGTTCTCTCATGACAGGATTTCCCCCTAATACTCTTTTTTGTTGTTGTTGTCAGTTGTGGGGCATGAAATCAGGGCCTGGGCACTGTCCCTGAGCAATTTTTGTTCAAGGGTAGCCCACTACTACTTTGAGCCAGAGCTCCACTTCGAATTTTCTGGTGGTTAATTGGATGTAAGAATCTCATGGACTTTCCTGTCTGGGCTGACTTTGGACCTCCATGTTCAGATTTCACGCCCTAAGTAGCTAGGATTGCAGGCATGAGCCATTGGTTCTTGGAAAGAAATCTGGTCTCTTCGGAGTCAAGCCATGCTTGGATTTCAGTCTATTTGGGGAAAGTAATAGTGTACCATCTGCCCTGAATTAGTGAAATTTCCTTTTTAGGCACCGTAAAGATTGGTCAAAAAATTGCAGGGTAATTTTTCTAAGTAGAAAGAATCTCGCTCATTTTCAGAGAAATGCTGTTTAAGAATGACTCTGCACTGTCTTTGAAGGGAAACATTTCTGAATCATGTGAACTGTTCCAGTACCACTAGAAGCTAAGATATTAAACCCTTGAGTTTGGAGCACCGTTGTGTGGGGAAATGGTGCAAAAAGTGGAACTGGACTGGGGGGAGACAGTGCAGGAGGACGCCTAGCACTAGATCACACTTCCCTGATTGGAACCAACCTTGGTGATTTCTAATCCATCCCAGAGGACTTACAGACCAAACTGAGCTTATCAGCTTGCCTTAGGGCGAATCTGTTCACAATGTAATAAAAGAAGTTTGAAACCAAGACTTAATCTTTTTAAAAAATTGTACTAAATTTGTTAGATCTACCTCTTCCTCCTCTTCCTTCTCCATCCTCCTTCCTCCTCCTCCTCCTCTTCCTCTTCCTTTTCTCTCCCTCTTCCCCTTTCTTCCCCCACCCCAAGCCAGAGATCCTATGCTTTCTGAACCATCTGTCCTTGTCTGAAGACTTACAACTAAAACAACTTGTTGCCAGGCACTGGTGGCTCAGGAAGCTGAGATCTGAGGATCACGGTTCAAAACCAGCCCAGGCAGTAAAGTCTGTGAGACTCTTATCTCCAATTAACCACCAGAAAAAGCCAGAAGTGGTACTGTGGCTCGAAGTGGTAGAGATCTAGCTTTGAGTGAAAAAGCTCAGGGACAGCACCCAGGCCCTGAGTTCAAGCCCCATGACCAAAAAAAAAAAAAGTCTAAAACTACCTTCCATGTTATTATTTAGCTCCTTCAAGTTTGGCCAGAGATGACAGTGCTCACTCGCTTCCACCAGCCTCCTCTGCACCAAGAAGACCAGCGTATCCCACCAAAGTCCTGCAATTTAAGAGGGATCTGCAACAATGTGTGTTTCCAGGTATTCCTGTTTTGCTTTATCAGTCTTGATATGTAGTCCAGGCTTGACTCAGACTCAGGTATTTCCTTTAGAGCAAATGATTTGTTTTATAAAATTAAGTAGGAAACTATGAAACCCACAGTTCCAGTGGCACAATAGCTCTTGCCGAACATGTAAAGGCCTCGGGTTTGATTGCTAGTACCTAAAAAAAAAACAAAAAAAAAACAACAAAAAACAAAACAAAACAAAATAATTAACTTGGGAGGAATTGATGTCAGTTAATCCAAATGTTTCTTCTTAGAGAAGACCAAATATAGAACTTACCAGACATAATAGGCCTGAAATGATATACATTAAGGTTATATTATCTAACATATTCTATAGAATATACATACTATATATGATTACACAATTATATATAATAATGTCTAAATGTAATATGATGTAATGATGTGTTATATAATACATGATATGTATTATATAGTTATATAATTAATATTATGCAATGATATTAATTTGATAGTAAAGCATAATTTGTCTTATATACAATACATTAATGCACCACATTCGGTCATGTACATACAGTTACAGTATATGTAATATATAAAGCTATATATTATTTTTCTAATTTAATTTTTGTTTGTTTGTTTTTGGCCAGTCCTGGGGCTTGGACTCAGGGCCTGAGACCTGTCTCTGGCTTCTTTTTGCTCAAGGCTAGCACTCTGCCACTTGAGCCACAGCGCCACTTCTGGCCATTTTCTGTATATGTGGTGCTGGGGAATCGAACCCAGGGCTTCATGTATGGGAGGCAAGCACTCTAGCCACTAGGCCATATCCCCAGCCCCTCTAATTTAATTTTATTGTCAAGGTGATATACAGAAGGGTTACAGTTACATACGTAAGGTAGTGAGTACATTTTTTGTCAAACTTGTTATCTTCTCCCTCATTTTTCTCCACCTTCACTCCTCCTCACAAAGCTATATATTATGTGCTATATATCACATATGTTTCTTTTTTTGCCACTCCTGGGCCTTGAACTCAGGGCCTGAGCACTGTCCCTGGCTACTTATTTTTTGCTCAAGGCTAGCACTCTAACACTTGAGCCACAGCACCACTTCTGGCTTTTTCTATATATGTGGTGCTGAGGAATTAAACCCAGGGCTTCATGAATGTGAGGCAAGCACTCTACTACTAGGCTATATTCCCAGCCCCTCACATATGTTTCTTAATTCCTGTTAATCACTATATTTACATGGGCTTCCTGGCTTCCAGTCCCATATAGCTTTCATTCTCCAAATCTGAGACTGCTAGCATTCCTTAGGTCTAAACCATAAAAAATCTTTCCTGGCTTTCAGAAAGAACCACAGGGTCATCTGAACTTCTGCTAACGTAGAGTTTCTCAACCTTAGCTCTATTGGCATTTGAGTGACATAATTCTTTGTCAAGGAAAGGTGAGTACCAGGCACATTATAGGCTATTTGGCAGCATTCCTAGCCTCTACCCAGTAGATAGAAATACCATCTCTCTAGTGTAACAATAAAAAATTCACTAGTTTGTCAGCTGTCCCCTAGGTAGGGGGGAAATTGCTACTCATTAAATATTTGCTGTTCTAAAGGAGAAGTTTTACTTTCTCCCCAAAGCATCTGTGTCCCAGGAAGGTCTCAGGAGGAAGCAGTGACTTCCTGTAAGTCATGGCCCATTTCAGGTTGAGGAAAAGGTTCTGTGAAGACTCCTCTCAGATAGCTTTGGGGGTGGGGGGTGTTAAGAGCTGCCAGATATGGAATCCTTCCTGGTCCATGTCAAAGGGATGCTGCCTTTACAGCAAAGGAACTCATAGTTCTGGGGTCACAACAATCTCAACTTAACCCTGCTTTACACTTTTATAAGTTATGGTAACTTCTGTTCTTTGAATTTTCAGTGACACAGGAAGAGATACGATTTCAACCAGAATCCCTCTGTCAGAAGTTATTCTCAGATCATGAAGGACTGGAGCAATTTATGAGGACCCAGATCTATCCTTATTCTCGGGGGGTTGTGATCTTTTCTAGAAGCTGGGCTAGTGATATTGGTTTAAGGAAAGAGGAGAACGTCCTGTGTGATGCACTCTTGATAGCAGTTAACAGCCCCCTGGTACTGTATACCATCATAAAAGACCCTAGCTGGATGGGAGGTCTTCAATATGCCAAAGACACTGCCCTGCAGTTAAAGCAGAAACTGCAAACTGATGGTGGCTACACAGGGAAGGTGTGCGTCATTCCAAGGCTGAGTTCTCTGACCAGCTGGCCAGGTGAACCTTGTGAATTCCCTATGTACTACCCCCAGTCATACAAGCTGGCCAGTGGAGAAGAAGTGGAGGACGTGTTGCAGGCCCTTGTGGTCATCTCCTTCAGCTCTACCTCTCTTCTGAGTGACCGCCTGGGCTATGAGTTCTTCAACCTGCTTGTAGCAGAGCAGTGTGAGTTGCTTTCCCACAGCCTTCAGGAAAGTCGGGAATTGTTCATCCACTGCTTTCCAGGAACCCGGAAGACAGCCCTTGCTATGAAGATCATGGGGAAAATTAAAGACTTCTTCCATTGCAAACCAAAAGAGATCCTCTATGTTTGTGAAAGTGACTCCCTCAAGGATTTGGTGAGGTGAGTGTTTTATTAAACTAAAAACAAACAAAAACATACTTAATCTTTTTTTTTTTTGCCAGTCCTGAGGCTTGAACTCAGAACCTGAGCACTGTCCCTGGCTTCTTTTTGCTCAAGGTGAGCACTCTACCTCTTGAGCCACAGTGCCACTCCTGGCTTTTTCTATATATGTGGTGCTAAGGAAACAAACTCAGGGCTTCATGCATAGGAGGTGAGCACTCTACCCCTAGGCCATATTCCCAGCCCCCATACTTAATCTTTACAACCGTACCATAAAAGTAATTCTTATTTTCCTTTGAACTTAAAATTTCAATTTAAAATTTGGGGGCTGAACCTCTGTGGCTCGAGCCTGTAATCCTGGCTACTCAGGAGGCTGAGACCTAAGGATTGCAATTTGAAGCCAGCCCAAACAGAAAGTCTATGTGACTCTTATCTCCAATTAACCAGCAAAAAGCCAGAAGTAGAAGTGTAGCTCAAGTGGTAGAATGCTAGCCTTCAGAGAAAAAGTTAAGGGACAATGTCCAGGCCCTGAGTTCAAGCCCCAGTAGTGGCAAAAATAAATAAGTAAATTTGGCAATGCCTCTTTGCTGAGTAAATTCAAGAGCCCAAGCTAAAATAAATAGTTTTAAATGGCCCAGTAGTTTAATTATAAATGGATAATTTATGTTGTTCAAGATTTAAAATGTTATAAATAAACCAAGTATGCATAACTTTACATTTGTTGACCTAGAAATATTTCCCCCACAATCTGTGGTCTTAAATCTAAGAAAAGTAGAAATGAATCTTTATTGCTTTGAAGATAGTTTTTTTTTTGCCTGATAGTTAGTTTTAAAATTATAATATTAGTTACTTATGACTCAAATTTAGAAACCATTGATACTGTTTATTAAAATATTTTCATCCATTTGACTTGTTTTGCACTGAGAATTTTAGAAAACATGCCAATTTGATTCTGATTATAATCTCTTGTGTTCAATGACAATTTAGCAAATGAGAGAAAATTCATTTTCATTTGTTAGCCATTATACTTACTTTTTTTTCAACACTGGTGTGAGCCACCAGCCCAGGTTTGGCTCCAGGTGTATTTTTTACCTTAATTTTTAAAAATATTAAATTATAAAGGTGATATACAGAGGGTTTACACTTTCTGGGTATCTTTTTTTGCGCACCATTCATATATTAAATATTGTATGACATTTAGTGTTAGAGGAAAATACATACTGAGGATCTTACTATTAAAAAATAATTTACAGCTCATGCCTATAATCCTAGGTACTCAGGAGGCTGAGATCTGAAGACTGAAGTTCAAAGCTAGCCTGGGCAGGAAAGTCTGTGAGACCCTTATCTTCAATTAACTACCAAAAAAAGCCAGAAGTGGAGCTATGGCTCAAGTGGTAGAGCACCAGCCTTTAGGAAAAGTGCTCAAGGGACAATGCCTAGGATTTGAGTTCAAGCCCTGACACTGACACACTGACGCACACACATACACATTCACAAATACATATGCACACATGCATACACACACAACACATGCACTCACCAATGTGTGTGTTATAATAAAGATAGGTTTAATTTTAGGTTAGAAGTAGATCAGGAACCACTTGTCAGTGAAAGAGACCTGTAGGCACATTCCTAAGAAACAGTACAAGCCAGGCACTGGTGAATGATGCCTATAATCCTAGCTAATCTGGAGGCTATTTTAGGATCAAGGTTTGAAGTCAACCCAGGTAGAAAGGTTCTCTAGACTCCCCAAAATAGCCAGCAGAAAATCAGGGCTGCAAGCATGGCTCACATGGTAGAATACCAGGCTAATGAGCATGAGGCCCTAAATTCAAGCTCCAGCATAAGAAGAAAGGAGGGAAGAAAGGAGGAAAGGAAGGAAGGA
Organism: Perognathus longimembris pacificus; assembly: GCF_023159225.1. Classification (NCBI taxonomy): domain Eukaryota; kingdom Metazoa; phylum Chordata; class Mammalia; order Rodentia; family Heteromyidae; genus Perognathus; species Perognathus longimembris. Next base: position 24,029,070 of record NC_063177.1, on the reverse strand, counting down.
AGGAAGGAAGGAAGGAAGGAAGGAAGGAAGGAAGGAAGGAAGGAAGGAAGGAAGGAAGGAAGGAAGGAAGGAAAGAAGGAAGGAAGGAAGGAGCAGAAAAATGGATATGGTGGCACACATACACGTAATCTCAGTCCTTAAGAGTCTGGAAGGGTTGAAAGTTTGAACTACATATTGAAACTCCCCACCCCACCCCACCCCCAAACACACAAAGAAGAAAATAAAATGAGGAAGACTTTCTAAGTAAATAACACAGGCAGTCCAAAGGCATATAGACACTACACACCAGGATGGCAGGTCTGACTGCAGAGCTGAGGTGGGAGGTGGGGGGGAGGGAGGCATAGGCAGAAAGGGATGTTGGAAATGAGGTAGATATTAGATTCTGGAGGATCTTGTAAATTGTACTAAGGACTATATTTGCCATCAAGCTTTATGGCTAGGTTTTTTAAAATGTCAGTTGAAAGGCTAATTTGACATAATATCTATTGAACCTCTAATAAGAGGAGAGATGTAGAGATGGCTAGGAATCAAAGCATTTCTTCAAGAGCTCACACAATTCAAAGTGGAAGAACACATACATAGTTCAGAATCAAAGCACAGAAATGGCACATATAAAATCAGGAAATCTATATAGGAACATGTGCCAATCCTTGAATTCAAATTAGAGAAGGCAAGAAACTGGCTTGTACTAGAAGCAAGGGAAGAAATAGAATTTGCTTTAGAGGAAATTGGAATTCCCCCATAAAAATTGTGATATAAGCTGGGTGTCAGTGGAACTCATGCCTGTAATCCTCGTTACCCAAGGAGGCTGAAATCTGAGAATTGTGGTTGGAAACCAGCCCAGGCAAAAAAAAAAAAAAAGTCCCCATGAGACTATTATATCCAATTAACCACTCAAAAACCAGAAATGGGGCTGTGGCTCAAAGTGGTAGAGCACTAGCCTTGAGGAAAAGAGCTCAGGGACAATGCCCAGGCCCTAAGTTTAAGCCCCACAACACATAGATTGTAATATACCTCCAGATGACTGTTCTCCAGCTCTAAAAAAGAACAGAAAGTTAAAACAATGGTAATAAAAAAATATAAATTACTTTTGAGCTTTCCTTTAGCAGTAAGGATCTTGTCTTCAAGGATAGTCAAGTAGCAAAAATTGACTACAAATAGAGAGAATGAAATCTCCTACCTTTTTTTTTGGGGGGGGGGGGGCCAGTCCTGGGGCTTGAACTCAGAGCTTGGGCACTGACCCTGAACTTCTTTTTGCTCAAGGCTAGCATTCTATCATTTGAGACACAGCACCACTTCCAGCCTTTTCTGTTTATGTGGTACTGAGGAACTGAATCCAGGGCTTCATGCATGCTAGGCAAAGCATTATATCACTAAGGCACATTCCAAGCCTCCTGCTTCTTTTGTAATAATGAAAGTTTCACATGCAGTCTGAAGTAAATACTTCATAAAGGTAGGGTATATGATTTTGCATTCTGTCAGGTAACTTGCCAATATAGTTGTTTTGTGATGTTGACACTAGTGAGTTGATGAATCCACCTGCAAAGGGAGAATTAGCTTCTGATTTTAACCCAGTCCTCTGATTCCAATTCCAGTGCTACTGGTTGCATTTGTTTTTATGCCTGAAACCCTGTTCTCTGTTTCTTCATTATAGCCAACAAACCGCCTTCCACGCTGTGACCCGGAAAATGTTCATGCAAGGAGAGTTCCCAAAGATTAAGCACATAGTGATGGATGAGACTGAGAATTTCCGTAGTACCTATGGAAATTGGTACTTGAAGGCCAGGAGCATCACTCACCCTAAGGAGAAGGGGGATGGAAGTGAAGACCCTCAGCACAGGATCCTCTGGCTTTTTCTAGACCCTTTCCAAGTCCATCATGCAGAGGTCAATGGCCTCCCGCCTCCTTCTGCTCAGTTCCCTCGGAGAACAATCACCAGTGGGATCCACTGTGCTTGGGAAATAGCAAAAGTCATGAAGGAAGAAATGGAGAGGATCAGAGAAAACCATCCCTCCCGTGTGTCTCTAGACACTGTGGCACTGTTCCAGGAAGCTGTCTATGAGGAAGCCATGTGTGCCCAGGCTTTGCCGGGGGTGTATGAAATCAAGACCCAAATGACTACAGAACAAATAGCCAAGTATGTGGCAGAAAAATGTCACAACTTATTCCAATGGGGCTATCTGCCCAAAGATATAGCACTCCTATACAGGAGACAGGAGGAAAGAGGACGCTACAAGCCTGCACTGCTAAGAGAAATGAAATTAATTCACAACCACAAAGCAATAGAGGTGGTGTTCAGCAGGGCTGTGGGTGTTCAGGACAATCTCATTGTTTTAGACAGTGTTCAGCAGTTCTCAGGCCTACAAAGGAATATTGTGTTTGGACTTAGTTCAGAATGTGCCCAGCCAGAGGAATTTCAAAAGCTCTGCTTTGCCTCAAGAGCCATTAGCCACCTCTACCTGCTTTATGAAAAGAGGACAGCCTTCTGAAGATGATTATAAATAGCACAGGAGTCTCTCTGCCTACACAGGTGTCAGCTACTCCTTTTTAATATTGCGAACAAGAAAATCAAGATACATCTGTGAGGCCCCGAACCACAGAGCTGTCTCCTGAGGCTCATCCTTCACTTTACTTGCAGTGGCCCTGTTGCTTTCACATTCCACTTTTCTTCTCTGCACAATTACAAAAGATGTGTCATTGGTCCCATGCCACCTCCTCTAACTCAATCCAGATTTTATCCTGCCATCTGAAAGGGTTATCCTCAGATAGCTGCTTTTATGAGATCCTCTGCACCAGTGAGTAGTTCCCACAGCCTTCAAACCACACCAGATTCCTAAGTTTTCCATCATGCATCCTGGTTGTACTTCTGGCCTTCCAGAGTTTCTAATACTCTCCAGCCTCATTGACCCATTTTATGGCAGGGTGCTCTCCAGAACAGTTATTCTGACTGGGCGTTTGACTGACATCTCATGCTGACTGTAGGCTTTCAATTTACATGTCCAGAATTTGATTGATTCATCCCACCAAATCTAGATCAGTCTCTTGAAGACAGTATTTGCTAGCTAAGTTCACAAAAGTCTAGCACATGATTGAAAAATGCCACTCGGTTAATTTATGATGAGGATTGTAGGGAGCAATGGGCTTTTGCTAATCTGTGCATTCAACAAAAGCATAGGAATCTAGACTCCAGAAGCACAGCTTTGCTGGAAGGGGAGCTGAGTTAGAAGGTGAGTCTAAACTATGGCTATAGTCCTGGACATGGACGGAACAGAAAGACCTCTCACCTACCTCTGCTTCTGCAAGTACTTTGCCACCTCTTCTCTCTCATTTCCCCCTCTACATAGGCTTAATATGTTGGGTAAAATAATTTGTTTGATAAAATAACCTAAATTACTAGGTGCTGGTAGCTATGCCTGTAATCCTAGCTACTCAGGAGACTAAGATCTGAGGATTCCACATCAAAGCCAGCCCCTACTAGAAAGTCTCCGAGGGGCTGGGAATAGTGCCTAGTGGTAAAGTGCTCACCTCGCATACATGAAGCCCTGGGTTCGATTCCTCAGCACCACATATATAGAAAAAAGCCGGAAGTGGTGCTGTGGATCAAGAGGTAGAGTGCTAGCCTTGAGCAAAAAGAAGCCAAGGACAGTGGTCAGGCCCTGAGTCCACGCCCTAGGACTGGCAACAAAAACAAAACAAATAAAATAGAAAATCCCTAAGACCCTCCATCCCCAATTAACCACCAGAAAAGCCAGAAGTGGAGCTGAGGCTCAAGTAGTTGAGCAGTTGCCTTTAGTAAAAAAAATAAAAATAAATAAAAGCCAAAGACAGCACCCAGACCCTGAGTTCAAGCCCCAATACTGGCATGAAAATAAACTAAAATAAATAAGATAAGTAGGAGTTGCCTATGATAAGAAGTGTTTAGAATGATGAAAAGGAGAGTAATTATATTATTATGTAAGTTTAGGAAATGGATAAAGGAGAAAATGTTCTTAAATCTTCTCAGTATCCAGACATAACTTTTTTTCGTTTTGAGTATTTTTTTCACTCATAGAATATTTTCACATAGTTACAATCAAATTGTATAATCAATACTATAAATGTTTTTATCCATTTAACTTTTTTGAGAGGCATGATTATAGACTGCATTATTGCTCATTTCTTCCAGTATCTATGCCCTTCATAGTGCCTTATGTTAGAGCTACAGATACTTTCCTACTTCTGGGATGTGGGCTTGGCCATGTGACCTGATTTGGCCAAGAGACTATGTTTGATCTCTTAGGTTTCTGCTACTTCCATACAGAGAACATGCCCTCCATGGCCTATCAGTCATTGAGGAATGAGAGACATGGAAACCCAACTCGAACCCAACTCATGGGCTAGATCCAAGCTCAACCAACCCCAGCTAGATCAACAAAAACCCAGCTGACTTGAAAACGTGTAATTGAGAAGTAAACATTTGTTTTATGACTGAATTCATGTCATTGTTACCTTTTGCTGGTCCTAGGGTTTAAACTTGAGGCCTGGGCTCTGTCTCTGAGCCTCTTAGAACTCAAAGCTAGCATTCTACCACTTTGAGCCACAGTGCCACTTCCGGCTTTTTTCTGTTTATGTGAGGAATCAAACCCAGGGTTTCATACATGCTAGGCAAGCACTATATCACTAAGCCACACTCCCAGTCCTATGACTGAGTACATGTTTCTTTTTTTTTTTTTTTCGCCACTCCTGGGGCTTGAACTCAGGGCCTGGACACTGTCCCTGAGATTCTTTTGCTCAAGGCTAGTGCTCTACCACTTGAGGCACAGTGCCACTTCCAGCTTTTTCTGTTTATGTGGTGCTGAGGAATGAAACCCAGGGATTCATACATGCTAGAAAAGCACTCTACCATTAACCCACATTCCTAGCCTATGACTGAGCTCTTAAGGTTACTTGTAGCTGATTAAAGTAGGTATTTCTTTATGTGGCACCATGCCTTCAAAAGCATGGTGCATGTGTGTATGCTGGTCCTGGGACTTGAACTCAGGGTCTGGGCAATGTCCCTGAACGTTTTTGTTTTGTTTGTTTTTGCTCAAGGCTAGCACTCTATTACTGGAGCCACAGCTCCACTTCCAGCATTTTGGTGGTTAATTGAAAATAAGAGTCTCATGAACTTTTCTGCCTTGGCTAGCTTTGAACTGCAATCCTCAGATCTCAGTCTCCTGAGTAGCTAGGATTACAGGTGTGAGCCTCCAGTGCCCAGTTGAAAGAGGTAGTTTTCAATGGTCATCCTAGCACATCCTAACCTGATCATGAAATTTTAATATTCACCCTCTTCTTGTGCAGCTAGCAATGTCATACTATTAAACCTAAGCCAGGTAGCATTAGTATGCTACTTTTTTTTCTAGTGTAGTTATTAATCCCCAGAAATGAGATGACTAGATCAAAAAGGTGGCCTGAAGGAAACAGAAAATCATTTAAATTGGTTCTGTTGCAAAATGTACAGAAAACCGAATCACGGCACTTGACAACATACAGACTTGTTTTTGCCTTAAGGAAGAGAACATTCAGGCATCAGCTTCTTATGACAAAAAAATAAGCATTTGTATTTCAGAAATAGATGGCTTTATAAGGGATCCCACATAATAAAACCAAGGCTCATTACCCTAACCCAAGACCTCAGAAGAACTTAACGTGGAGAATTATGGATGGCAATATGAATTATGTGATCTTGACACTTTGATCTGTTTCAAGGGGAAAAAAGCACCCTTGAAGTAGCTTTAGGGTATTGTTTCAGAGAAAAGAAAAGATGGCCTTACGATATGCACAGGACTTTTGTTTGTTTGTTTGTTTTTTGCACAGGACTTTTTAAAAGAGAAACTCTGGCATGGAGAAAACCACTCAAGAAGAGGGGAATTAGACACCAATGGCTCACTGCTGTAATCTAGCTACCCAAGAGGCTGAGATCTGATGCTGGAAGTTTGAAGCCAGCCTAGGCAGAAAAGTACACAAGATTCTATCTCCAATTAACCAGCAAAAAAGCTGAATTGGAGATGTCATTCAGGTGGTAGACCATCAGCTGGTAGAAAAAAAAAACCAAAAACCTGAGTGAGAATGAAAGACTCTGAGTTCAAGCCCCAGTATGGGCACACGTACACAAACACACACACAAACACACACACACAGAGAAAAGTGTGCATATAAGCTAGATTTGTGACACTGAGCTTCCCTAGCATCTTCAAAATTTGGGGGGTACTTGTGCTTCATTTTTACTGACTCATTTCCCCTGTCTATCAATCAGCAAGGATGTTTTTGCTGAGTTGTAATCATAGAGTACACCCCATTTTGTATCCTGTTTGGCCCCTTCTCACTCTGAGGGCTCCTGCATGGCAGGAGCCTAGATTGCAGCCTAGAGAGAGCTGGTCTTCCTGGCCTTGGAGTAGGGAGGGGTGATTGACAGGTCAACAGAGCTTCTTAAATCCCAGGTGCCTTCCTGGGCAGCTTCTTCATGGCTACAGGAGAGGAAGAGGATGAAGAGGATGATGGGAAAGAAGAGGGTGGTGATGGGTGGGCAAAAGAAGAAACAAAGTCCTTAGACATGGACAACATAGGGCAGCAACATTTCAGGGGACTCAGCCACAGAGTGGTGCTGTGTCACTGTGTGAAGCTAGCATGGGTGAAAGGCATGACTGTGAGTGACCAGCAGGTCTGTCAAAGAAATCTCTGCTTGTTGGAACATACTAAAAGCTGAGAGATGATGCCCTTCCCCAAAGTGCCATTTGGCATTATTTTGTGCTAAAAGCAATTGAAGAAGCAGATATGAGAAGGGCATTCTAATGGTTTTTCTTCTTCAAGGCAGAAGAGGAAAACTCATGCTTTGCATGAGTTCACTAATCACAAAGCCACACTCTGAAGACATAAAACAAGATGAAAAGGGGGTTTCATATTTGTATTCCTTATTATGGAAGACAGAATAGAAAAACAAGGCCTGTTGGGAGGCAGGGGATTGCACCCAGAATAAATTCATATGAGTCATGAAGCAAGCCAGGTACCAATATGCTGTGCAAAACGTGTATGCTTTTCTTTTGTTAATTGGTCATATGTCAGCCTAATTCTCAGGCTCAGGCAAAAACACTTAAGAGGATAGAAGTAAAATTTTGCCTCCCTTACACTGTTTAGTACGAGGATCCTAAAGGGTTGGATTAGTACTCTTGCTCTGGAGCTTGTGAGTGGGATACTGGGAGAACCCACAAAATCTAGGAAGTAAGAATTCTGACAGCTCTCCCAAATCCTTGTCTTCGGTGCCTGGTAGAGAAGAAAGAATTTTTTTCCAAAATTCAGATTGATAGGAAAAATAATGTAACACTTAGTTCTTTTATACTGATTTTTTGTTTGTTTGTTCGTTGTATGTGCTGGTACTGGAGCCTTGAACTCAGGGCCTCATGTTCTCTTTTGGCTGTTCCAGCTGGTGTTTTACCATTTGAGCAACACTTCCAATCCAGCATTTTCCTAACTCAGTGGAGATGTAATCTTGAAGACTTTTCTGACCAGGCTGGCTTTGAACCTCAATACTCCAGGTCCCCAGCCTTTTTTGAGTAGTTAGAATTAAAGCATGAGCCATTGGGTACCTGGCTTGCTTCATGATTCATATGAATTTATTCTGGGTCCAATCCCCTGCTTCCCAACAGGCCTTGTTTTTCTATTCTGTCTTCTATAATAAGGAATAAAAATATGAAACTCCCTTTTCATCTTGTTTTATGTCTTCAGAGTGTGGCTTTGTGATTAGTGAACAATTCTCTCCAGTCTCCATTAGCCAGGAGGTTGTGAAGTGTTGGCTTTCGTGGGTGGCTGTCAAAAAGGCTGGGAATACAAGACAAAGTAATAAACAGGACTGACTTAATATGAGGTCCAGTCCATACAGGGCTTCGTGGTCTCCACCTTTGTTGTCTGGGTAAATGCTGGCCTGGTGTCACAGGCTAGTGCTCTGCGAGTGGATGCACCTTGCATTCCCAGGGCCACTGGCAGACTTTGTCTTCACAAATACTACTCTGACCACTTGTGACAACAAGGAAGGGTCTTTGCTAATTTTGAGAGTGCACTTCTTGGATCTTGGGAGGACAAGATCCTTTAGGGGGACACCTCTGGCACCCTTGGTTCAGCAAAGGAAGGCTTACCACCAAGGCAGAGGAGTTAGCTAAACTGAACAAGCTTACAGCATAATTCAAATAGAGGGACAGAAACTTGGCAGCCTGTTGAGGTCTACAATGGGCAGCTGGTCCCGCAGTTACGTTTCTCCATCCAAAGTCCAGGATTAGCCCCCGGGAAGCTCACAGTCTTGGCCAGGCAGAAGGGTCCCAGGGGCTGGGCCAGGGGCCACAGGTCCCCTAGCCTATGGTCATGGGATCAGGAATTAAAGGGAGGCTCAAATCCTTGTTCCAATCTCCCCATTACTGCCCCCCCCCCAACCCACCAACAAAACAAAACAAAAATCCCATTACTTTGCCAGGCCAGTGTGGAGAGAACTCCAGCTAGGGATCTGAGGCCAAGAGACTCTCCAGGCCTTGGACTGGGTCCTGGAGGGTGGGACTGGCAGATGTTGGAGAGGAGGAAGAAGTGGGAATCCAGTGGGTCCCAAGGGCCTGGGGAAGACACTTATTTTCTTGAAATAATCTTTTTTTTTTTTTTTTTTTTTTTTGCCAGTCCTGGGCCTTGGACTCAGGGCCTGAGCACTGTCCCTGGCCTCTTCCTGCTCAAGGCTACCACTCCGCCACTTGAGCCACAGCGCCGCTTCTGGCCGTTTTCTGTATATGTGGTGCTGGGGAATTGAACCTAGGGCCTCGTGTATCCGAGGCAGGCACTTTTGCCACTAGGCTATATCCCCAGCCCCTTGAAATAATCTTTATTCGTTGCCTTACTCTGATTTGGACGAGTCGACAGATAGACTGGATGATAGGTAATAGGTGCTGGAGAGAGAAAGCACAGATGAGAGAGGTTGATAGACAGCCAAGTTAGAGCAGGAGGGAAAGGAGGAACGCAAGAGGGCGGAGGCAGCAAAAGAGAACTAGGAAACACCAGGAACGGTCAGAAGTTTGGTGCTTCTGGACACTTTTTTTGGTGGGCAGAGGAAAAAGGGGTCTGGACACTTTTTGGGGTGGTGGTGTTGGAGCTGAGGCTTGAACACATGGTTTCTGGCTTGCTAGGGTAGGCACTTTTTCCTGCTACCCCACCCCCACCCCAAACTCTTTTTGTCCTTTATTTTTCAGAGAGGATTGGCTTTGGAGGAAGATTCCCCTACCTACATAGCCTCCTTCATAACCTGGGGTGATATGATAGGTGAGCCACCACAAGCCAGGCTTTCTGGCTGAGATCCGCCCCACGTTGTTTAAGAAAAGTTTCACTAATATGTTAATATTTCAGCAAAGTTAAAGTTATTGCAAAAGGTTTAAAAGGCAGACAGACACATACTATTACAGGCTATAAAATAACAACTGTTTTATGCAATTAAATATTACACAGACAGATGGGATATATTAACTACCAGACTCAGAAATTAAATATGTAAGACTAAATCCAGTATTAGCACCTACAATATCTCTGAAAGTTGGAAGTTTTTTTGTTTTTTTTTGCCAGTCCTAGGGCTTGGACTCAGGGCCTGAGCACTGTCTCTGGCTTCTTTTTGCTCAAGGCTAGGACTCTACCTCTTACAGCGCCACTTCCAGCTTTTTCTGTTTATGTGATGCTGAGGAATCAAACCCAGGACTTCTTGCATGCTAGGCAAGCACTCAACCACTAAGCCACATTCCCAGCCCATGCTGGAACTTTTTAACTGTTTCGTTTTCTAATATATTCCTTAACTTTCTCCCAAATACAGTGCTCTCAAATCCTGAAAAAATGGAGGGCATATGAAACTCTAATACTAAGAGTGTACAGACAAAAGAACTAGGAATCTTGACTGGACACTTGAGAGTTTCACATGGAAGTCACTTAGCTCACTTCACTTGAACCAAACCTAAAGTTTCTGTGGACTGAATACTGTATATGAGAAGAATATGGATCAGAAAGTTTGTCAGTAGGTTTAAAAATTAGCAATATACAATATTATTCCTATCAAACTTTTTCTCATACGTTATATTTGTAACAAAACTGTAAATTAAAGTATTTATTACACATTCAGGAACAGAGCAGGGGCATTTATGTGTGTGGCAGTTTAGCATCCACTTCCTTGTGCTTACTTATTTGTGGAAATGAACAAGCAACACATACCACATCTTTCCAACGTCCAAAGGTAATGCAAATCAACCCAAGCCTCCCAAGAAAATAATGAACATTGCATTAAATACTGATTTAATTAGCAATAATTGCTGAAATAAAACAATATTATATTTTGTTCTTTTTTTCATTGAGCTTCGGCTTGAGAAACTGAACAGCAGAAATAAATCTTAAGATTTGAATCATGGCAGAAATGGTAGTTCTCTGAAATCTGGGAGAGGCATTGGCAAAATCCACAGACATAATATACCCCTCACCTAGAGAAAAGCTTTTTATCAATCTGACTTTTGGCTAAGATATGGCTTCGTAAAGTTTACAGCTACCAGGGAAACTGGCTCAAGGAATGAAGGGAACCAATAGCAATTTCTTACCTGGTCGCAGGTAAGAAACAAGCTTTGCATTAGGCCGGCTAACTGCAAAGTTTATCAAATGAGTATGGATTTAAAATGTGAAATGCTTCATTGTGTTTTCTCAGAAGCGAATCAACAGATCACAGACTCCTACACAATTTGGAGCCACACAGTGGATGTTGAGTGGCTAGAAGACATTCCTGGTGTGGAATTTTAGAAAGTTAGTCCATGGCGTCGTTAATGGCACCCTGGCTCTGGCAGCAGATACAAAGGAATGGCGCTCTGGAGAGAACGCAGGGACCTCTGCGAAGGGCCCATGGATGGACAGATGAGGGTTCCCGCTGGAGGTGGGACCTTTAATTCAATGGCTTACCTTCCTTCCACTGCTCAAACCTCTGTTGTGTTCACCAATGGTTAATTTCAATAACTCGAAGTCCTCCCTGAATGGGTTCTGTCAGGAGGAGTCCTTGGGGAGCATATATCTTCTCATTCTGTTCTTGAATCCATTTGGAGACTTTCTTCAGAACCTTCTCAGAATGTGTTTCCGTGCACGAGAAGATGGGATACCCTGTTCAGCCAAACAGCCTGCACGCTACGACCCGGGCCCCCAAGCTTCCCTGCGTCCGCATGAAGATGAGAGTTCGAACTTTTTCTTGAAACTGCTGCCTAGCGATTCCGTTCTCCAGCTCTGCGGGGAAGCTCGGTCTGGAGCGGGCCGCGTGGGGCCACGGCTGTAGTTCCCGCTTCAGAATGAAGGCCTCCCCGGGACACTGGCTGCTGCGGCCACACGGCGGGGGACCGCCCCGGCCGCCCCGCCTCCTCTGCCCTCTCGCTGCTGGCGTGCCGCCTGGGCGACTGCTTCGCACCGCGGTCACCACGCCCCGCCCCCCCTGAGGGACGCTCTCCCCAGGGTTGATTCCTTGCGATTGGCTCCGCAGGAGTGGTTGGGTGGGTGGAGCCAGCCATTGGGATATAAGGATCGGTCCCGCCTCTTCTGCAAACCGCGGGAAAACCTCGGCGTACTTCGCGGGAGCTGCAGAGGGTAAGAGTAGGGGGGAGGGTGGGGGTTCTGGCTTCTTGGCCAGGTAGTTCAGAACTCCCGCCGTTTTTGCCGATTCCTGAGATATACTCCACCCGATCCTCGACCCCGGGGAGATGGCAGCGGACGGCGTGGGGCCACAGCAGTAATCAGGGCGGTGCGCTGCATTTCCTTCCCGCTTCGGAATGGAAAGAGGGGCCAGCCTGACCCGTGCACCTGGGCCTGAAAAAAGCCCTGCCCATCCAGCAGAAGCTTCCCCAGGAGGCAGAGCCAGTGAGGCACGAAGCCCTCGTGTCCCCCGTTAGCCAGCGTTAGGACTTAGCTTCAGAGCGTTTGAAAGCGTAGGGTTGAGGAACAACTTCTGCAGCTTGTACATTGTGGTCCCTAAATCTAGGAGCTTTTCAAGAGTCAGCATTGGAATTGCCATTCCCCTACCCGAAATTTACTAAATTACTGTCCCCAATCTAAGAGCTAAAAGTCGGAATTAGGATTGCTATTAGGGCCAGAGATTTAAGCCACACTTGCCAAACGAGGTCAGCAAAGTGAAGGAAATGAGGAGAAGGGTTTCAGTTTCAGTTTTCCTCCCCACCCTCCCTCCACCCCAAGGATGCTGAGACTTATGGTTTCAGTTTCCCAGTATGTCACACGACTCACTCTTCAGTTCCTTTTTTTTCCTTTGCTGGTCCTGGGGCTTGAACCCAGGGACTGAGCGCTGTCCCTGAGCCTCTTTGTGCTCAAGGCTAGCCCTTTCCCAATTGAGCCACAGAGTGCCACTTCCTGCTTTTTGAGAAATTTATTGGAGATAAGAGTCTCAAGAGGACTTTTCTGCCTGGGCTGGCTTCAAACCGTGAAATTCTCAGATCTCAGCCTCCTGTGTTACAGGAGTGAGCCATCGGCGCCTGGCTTCAGTTCCCTTTCTGTTCAATTTAGAGACTAGCCATTCCCCAGCTGTTTCCCTCAGCCTGCTGCCCTTCAGCAAGGTGACATTGCCCTAAGTTTACATCCCTCACACCTGCCAGCCCTTCTACAATCTCCAATATTGTCATGGACTGGTTCTGGCTGCTTACCAACTGCCCAGGGGCTCTCACAGTGCCTCTGCAGAGCCTTCTGCTTACATTTAACTACCAAATCAAGTACAGGCTTACTTTATGGTATGTGGCATTTTAAAGGCCTTATAAATGTGACCTCATTTACTTCATAACCACTATTTTATTAGTAGCAAGATTGCTGTCCCAATTTTCCTACAGTACACAGAGGTTAATAGCCCTAAACCACGCAGCAAAGAAGTGGCAGAGCTGGGATTTGAATTAGGCATTTCTGAGTCTCAGTTTCTGAATACTGAAGCATTTTTCTTTCTTTCTTTCTTTCTTTTTTTTTTGTTTTGTTTTTTTGTTTTTTTGGCCAGTCCTCTGGCTTGGACTCAGGGCCTGAGCACTGTCCCTAGCTTCTTTTTGCTCAAGGATAGCACTCTGCCACTTGAGCCACAGTGCCACCTCTGGCCATTTTCTATATATGTAGTGCTGGGGAATCGAACCCAGGGCTTCATGTATACGAGGCAAGCACTCTTGCCACTAGGCCATATCCCCAGCCCTCTTCCTTTTTTTTCCCCCAGACCTGGGGCTTGGATTCAGGGCCTGAGCACTGTCCCTGACTTCTTTTTGCTCAAGGCTAGCACTCTGCCACTTGAGCCACAGTGCCACTTCTGGCCATTTTCTATATATGTGATGCTGGGGAATTGAACCCAGGGCTTCATGTATGGGAGGCAAGCACTCTTGCCACTAGGCCATATTCCCAGCCCCATACTGAAGCATTTCTCTGTGTATCTTTCTGCCTATGAGGTTCTTTGGCACTGATTTTGGTGGAAGAAGATATCAGGAGCTACTTCATTGTGGAAGCCAGATATATATAGGAGAGGTTTGAGAAAGTTATCCTGTAAACCCAGCATAACCAAGGGCTTTTATTGTTAATTTTTTTGGTAAGCTTCCTGAATTCTTCCTCAATATTCTGTATATGTAAGTATGAATGTGTGTGCATGTGTGCGTGCATGTGTGTGCTAGTACTGAGCCTGTCACTCAAGGCTGTTGCTCTCCCACTTGAGCCACAGCTCCACTTCCAGCTTTTTGCTGATTATTTGGAGAAAAGAGTCTAACAGACTTTTCTGCTTGGGATGGCCTTGAACTGCTGTCCTCAAATCTCAGCCTTTTGAGTAGCTGGGATTATAGATGTGAGCCATCGGCACCTGTCTGGATTCTCTAATTCTTACCAACTTAGTCCAATTGTATTCAGGTTTCCAAATTTATAAGGAACAGTATCTTGGTCCTATAAAGAACTTTGCAGGGTCCAGTTGGGGATGACATGTTTCACCGGCAAGCCACAATTATGGGACCTAATGACAGCCCATATCAAGGTGGTGTATTCTTTTTGACAATTTATTTTCCTATAGACTACCCCTTCAAACCACCTCAGGCTGCATTTACAACAAGAATTTATCATCCAAATATGAACAGTAATGGCAGCATTTGTCTTGATATTCTAAGGTCACAGTGGTCTCCTGCTTTAACTATTTCTAAAGTTCTTTTATCCATTTGTTCACTGCTATGTGATCCAAACCCAGATGACCCCCTAGTACCAGAGATTGCACGGATCTATAAAACAGACAGAGATAAGTACAACAGAATATCTCGGGAATGGACTCAGAAGTATGCCATGTGATGCTACCTTAAAGTCAGAATAAGCTGCATTATAGCTGGAATAAACTTTAAATTACTGTTTCTTTTTTGATTTCTTATCTGGCTCTGCTCCCCTATCAGACCTCATCTTTTTATTTATTTTATTTTTTGTTTACCTCCCTCCATTCATTCACATGCTCATCTGAGAAGACTTAAGTTCTTCCAGCTTTGGACAATAACTGCTTTTTTTTTTTTTTGCCAGTCCTGGGGCTTGGACTAAGGGCCTGAGCACTGTCCCTGGCTTCTTTTTGCTCAAGGCTAGCACTCTGCCACTTGAGCCACAGGGCCACTTCTGGCCATTTTCTGTATATGTGGTGCTGGGGAATTGAACCCAGGGCCTCATGTATAAGAGGCAAGCACTCTTGCCACTAGGCCATATCCTCAGCCCGACAATAACTGCTTTTAGAAACTGTAAAGGAGTTACAAGAGAACAGTTGCCCAAGATTCAGAATTTTTTTTTAAATGGAGCATGTGTATTATGTGGCCAATATCTTCACTCCTAACTCAGTTATGAGACTAAACCATTCCTCACTGTTCTAACATGCTGAAGAAACCATCTGGGGGAGGGAGATGGATGCTCAGTTGTCACATGAAAGGAAACAACATCCTAGCAGCATTCATTCTTGTTTAAGCCTTCCACTGTTAGAGATCTGAGGTTACATGATATACTTTATGCTCATAACTGATGTGGCTGGAGAATTGGTATTGAATTTATAGCATCAGCAGAACAGAAAATGTGATGTATTTTATGCATGTCAATAAAGGAATGACCTGTTCTTGTTCTACAGAGAATGGAAATTGGAAGTCAAAACACCCTTTGTATTCCAAAATAGGGTCTCAAACATTTTGTAATTTTCATTTAAATTGTTAGGAGGCTTGGAGCTATTAGTTAATCTATCTTCCAATACACTGTTTAATATAGCACTGAATAAATGATGCAAGTTGTTAATGGATGAGTGATCAACTAATAGCTCTGCTAGTAATTGATTTATTTTTCTTCAATAAAGTTGCAGGAGTCACAGGTTGCAATTATCCTTTAAACCTAAGGGAAGTGTTAGACTTTCTTTAGCATTTTCTGTTGAAGAAAAAAAAAATCAAAATCTGGAGATAGGTGAAGGTGACATGTTGAATACAGTTACCTGTGGAAAAGGACCAGTTCATATTGCTTAAATACTAAAGCAATGAGAAAATAATTAGCTTTGAAATCACTTATATTAAATGGATGTTTTACAAATAAGGTTGTTTTAGTGGTCTTGGGATATAGTATAGAGTGATGAGCATAGAGATTTCAAAGCACAAGTAGAAACAAAGCAAAAGGGTAAGATTGTGACTGTGCCAGTCTTTATTTTGTCTAACCTATTTCTTCTAAGTGGTCTCACTGCTCAGTAATCTTCCTCCTCTGTCACCTGTGTAAACACCTGCTGGATCTATCCTTGGTGACTAGCCCCCACTAATGGGCAAGGATTACAATTTCAGATCATTAGGGCAGAATGGAGTTCAATAGGAAAGGAAAGTAAGGCTGTGCTTAGAATGCTTTTTGTTTTGTTTTGTGCCAGTCCTAGAGCCTAAACTCTGCCTGGATGCTGTCTCTGAGCTGTTTTTGCTAAAGGCTAGCACTCTACCACTTGCTACTTCCAGCTTTTTTGGTAGTTTGTTGGAGAAGAGTCTCACAGACTTTCCTGCCCAGGCTGGCCTTGGACCATGATCCTCAGATCTCAGCCTCCTGAGTAGCTTGCTTGGATTGCAGGCATGCGCTACCAGCATCCAGCTAGAATAATTTATTCTTTTGCTATTCCTGGGGCTTGAACTCAGGGCCTGACTACTGTCTCTGGGCTTCTTTTGCTCAAGGCTAACCCTCTACCACTTGAGCCACAGCACAACTTCTGGCTTTTTCTGTGTATGTGGTACTGGGGAATGGAACCCTGGGCTTCATGCATGTTAGGCAAGCACTCTACTCTACCACTAAGCTACATTCTCAGCCCTAAAATGATTTTTATAGGTTGGGTAGGTCCCTAAAGATTTCAAATTGACTTTTAAATTTGCTATTTTAATTTTTCAAATGATGATACTAGCTGTTTGTTGGTTGTATTAATCTTTTTTTGTTTTGTTTTGCTTTTTGTCAGTCGTTGGGCTTGAACTCTGGGCCTGGGTGCTGTCCCTGAGCTCTTCAGCTCAAGTCTAGTGCTCTACCATTTGAGCCTCGGTGCCACTTACGGTTTTCTGGTGGTTAATTGGAGATATGAATCTCATGGACTTTCTTCCCCAGGCTGACTTTGAACCGTGATCCTCAGATCTCAGCCTCCTGAGTAGCTAGGGTTACAGGTGTGAGCCACCAGTGCCCAGCTTGCATTAATCTTTTAAAACAACCATCTTTTTTTTTGTGATACTGGGGATAAATTCAAGGCCTCACAATTTCCAGTCAAGAGTTCTACTCCAGTCCTTTTCGTTTCCTTTTATATGCTTCTGATACAGAATTTCCTGCTAACTTTACCTACACCAGCGCTAAACCATGATTGTCCTGTGTCCTCTTCCTGAGCAGCTGGAATTATGGGTTTGCACTACTATACCTGGCCACAACTCTTGCTCCTAATCTATCCAAACTTCTTTTCATTTAAAAACGTACCTTTTTCTTGGGTATGGGAATATGGCCTAGGGGTAGAGTGCTTGCCTCGTATATACTTCTGGCACTTCTCAGGGGGTGACTTTTATTTCCTACTTCAAAGGGAAAGGAGAAGACAAGGAAATCTAAAGAGAAATGTGTTCTACTATAGAACCTGTTGGTCTTACGTGACCCCTCCTGCTCTTAACTTCAATCTGATGGCTTCACCCAGCCAATCTCAGTACATCTGGGAACTCCTGAGAGTCTTACTCAACTATGGTCTCCAGATTAGTTTATTCCCTTCCTTGCCCTATCTCACACAAGAATGCAAGTACTAATTTCATTAGCCCCACTTGACTAACAGACTGATTAGTCTATTGCTTTGATTTGGAGGATTTAAGACACAGACTCAGGGGCTGGGAATATGGCCTAGTGGTAAAATGCTCGTCTCGTATACATGAAGCCCTGAGTTCGATTCCCCAACACCACACATATAGAAAAAAAAAAGACACAAACTCAGTGTCTTCCAATGAATGGATGAATGAACTGTGGGCATGGCACAATGAGTGTCTCAGTAAAAATGAAGTGAATATTTTTTTATTTGTTTATTAATTGAACACAAATTTTTTTACAAGGTGTTGTGCAAAAAGGGTACAGTTATATAGTAGGGCAGTGTGTACATTTCTTGTGATATCTTACATCCTGTTTTTCTATCCCTTCTCTAGGTCAGGTAGACATATATACAATATACAATGTATCAAGAACATGTACAGTATTCACAGACTTGGTCTCTACTGTCTCTCCGTCTCTCTTTGTTAACAGTCATATATCAGGGAGATCATGCCCCTTTGTTTTCTGTGTTCTAGGCTTGTCTCGCTCAACATTATTTGTTCGAGTTCTGACCATTTCCCTGCGAATAACAATATTTCACCATTCCTAATCGCTATGTAGTATTCCATTGTGTATAAGTACCATATTTTTTGGATCCATTCGTCTGTGGAGGGGCATCTGGGTTGTTTCCATATTTTGGCTATTGTGAATTGTGCCATGATAAACATGGAAGTACAAATGTCTTTTTGATATCTTGGGGCTTGCTGTTTAGGATAGATGCCTAGGAGTGGTATGGCCGGGTCATAGGGTAGGTCTATATTGAGCTTTTTGAGAAACCTCCATACTGTTCTCCAAAGTGGTTGTACTAATTTGCACTCCCACCAACAATGGAGAAGGGTTCCTCTTTCCCCGCACCCCCTCCAGCATTTGTTGTTGCCTGAGTTCAGAGTATAGGCCATTCTAATTGGGGTGAGGTGGTATCTCAGGGTTGTTTTTATTTGCATTTCCTTTACCACCAGGGATGTTGAGCATTTCCTCATGTGTTTCTTTGCCATTTTTATATCTTCTCTTGTGAAGTCTCTCTTTAGCTCCTTTGCCCATTTCCTAATAGGTTTATTGGGCTTGGAGGGGCTTAGTTTTTTGAATTCTCTGTAGATGACCCATATCAAGCCTTTGTCTGTTGCTGTGCTGGTAAATATCCTTTCCCATATCGTTGGCTGTCTTTCTATTTTGGTGGCTATGTCCTTAGCTGTGCAGAAACTTTTTAATTTGTAGTAGTCCCATTTGTCGAGTCTTTCCCCTATTTGTTGTGGACTCTATTTAGGAAGTTCCTTCCTGTGCCTATAAGTTCTAGCGTTCTTTCCACTCTGTCCTTGTCTGATATTGAGGTCCTTGATCCATTTTGAGTTGATCTTGGTGCATGGTGATAGGCTTGGGTTTACTTTGAGTTTTCTGCATATGGCTGCCCAGTTCTCCCAGCACCAGTAGTTGAAGAGGCTCTGTTTATTCCATTGTATGTCTTTAGCTCCTTTGTCGAATATCAGTTGGCTGTAAGAGTGCGGTTTTATTTCTGGGTCTTCAATTCTAATCCATTGGTCTTCCAATCTGTTTTTATACCAATACCATGCTGTTTTTGTTATGATGGCCTTGTAGTAGAGCTTGAAGTCTGGTATTGTGATACCTCCTGCACTGCTTTTTTTGCCTAGAATTGCTTTGGCTATTCTAGGTTTTTTGCTGTTCCATATGAATTTATGGATTGGTTTCTCTATTTCAGTGAAGAATGTGACTGGGATTTTGATAGGTATTGCATTGAATTTGTATAACAATTTGGGCAATATGGCCATTTTCACTATATTGATTCTGCCTACCCATGAGCATGGGAGGTCTTTCCATCTCCTTGTGTCTTCTTTGATTTCCCTTATTACATTTTTTTTTTTTTTGGCCAGTCCTGGGCCTTGGACTCAGGGCCTGAGCACTGTCCCTGGCTTCTTCCCGCTCAAGGCTAGCAGCACTCTACCACTTGAGCCACAGCGCCGCTTCTGGCCGTTTTCTGTATATGTGGTGCTAGGGAATCGAACCTAGGGCCTCGTGTATCCGAGGCAGGCACTCTTGCCACTAGGCTATATCCCCAGCCCCTCCCTTATTACATTTTTATAATTTTCATTAAATAGGTCCGTCACATCCTTGGTTAAGTGGATCCCTAGGTACTTTATTCTTTTTTTGGCTACTGTAAATGGAATTATTTCCATAATTTCCTTTTCTGTTTGTATATTGCTGGTGTACAGAAAAGCTGCTGACTTTTGTGGATTGATTTTGTATCCTGCTACTTTGCCAAATTGGTTTATTAGGTGTAGGAGTTTGGGTACTGAGTTTTGGGGGTCCTTCAGATATAAGATCATGTCATCTGCGAATAGGGATAACTTGATTTCTTCCTTGCCGATGTGGATCCCTTTGATGTCCTCCTCTTGCCTTATTGCTATGGCTAGGGATTCCAGCACTATGTTGAAAAGAAGTGGGGAGAGCGGGCATCCTTGTCTTGTTCCTGAGTTTAGGGGGAATGATTTAAGTTTCTCTCCATTTAATATGATATTAGCAGTTGGTCTGTTGTATATGTCTTTTATTGTTTTGAGGAATGTTCCATCTATTCCTGTTCTCTCCAAAGCTTTTAATATGTATGGATGTTGTATTTTGTCAAAGGCTTTTTGGGCATCGACTGAGATAACAGTGTAATTCTTAATTTTAGATCTGTTTATGTGGTGAATTACGTTGATTGATTTACTGATGTTGAACCATCCTTGTGACTGTGGGATGAAGCCTACTTGGTCATGATGTATGATTTTCTTGATCGGTTTCTGGATCCTGTTAGCTAATATTTTATTAAGGAGCTTTGCGTCTGTGTTCATTAGTGATATTGGTCTGTAGTTCTCTCTCTCTTTTTTTTTTTTTTTGGTTGGGTCTTTGCCTGGTTTGGGAATGAGTAAGATATTGGCTTCGTAGAATGAGTTTGGAATTTCTCCCTCTGTTTTGAAGTGAATATTTTGATCCTTTCTGTAGAATGAGCAACATGCAGAGAAATTTTTGCTCCCTGGTGGTGGAACCATATCAACCAGACTTTGTCATCGGCATAGGAAAAATAACTCTGGGTGAAACAAGCAGAAACAATTTGCAAGGAAATCA
The DNA here is from genome assembly GCF_023159225.1 of Perognathus longimembris pacificus. Classification (NCBI taxonomy): domain Eukaryota; kingdom Metazoa; phylum Chordata; class Mammalia; order Rodentia; family Heteromyidae; genus Perognathus; species Perognathus longimembris. The sequence continues at coordinate 24,008,604 of NC_063177.1, read as the reverse complement.
GAAACAGCAGGAGAAGGAGACACTTTTACAGGCTGCATGTGCTCTGTTAAACTCTGGAGGAGGACTGATTCGGATGGAAATGAAAGAAGAGATACAGCATCCTGGGGAGATGGGACTGGACCTAGAAAAGGCCTTGAGAGAGCTTATTCAAACTTTAGATTTGCAGACTTTCTTTGAAACTAGGCAACACTTGAAGTATTTTTACATTTTTGTTAAATCATGGAGCAGTGGCTCTTTACATGGTTCCCCTATGGCCCGAATTTGTAGCCTAAGTCCTTCATTGTACCGTAGATCTGGTACCTCTAAATGGCCCATGGACTCAAGAGCTGCGTTTGATTTCCTGAAGGATAAGAAGGAGAAAGCAAAACATGGTCTGTTGAATGAAGGATCTTCATCCAATAAAATTCCAAGACTTGCACATCAGACCATCTCTGAACCAAATTCTGCTTTCCATGTTTTCCAAAGAGACTGGCTTGAATTCAATGAAACTTTGCCTTTTCCGGAGTCTCAAACAATAGAGTTTAAACAGTTCTCCACAAGACACATCCAGGAATATGTAAAAAGCATAATTCCCGAGTACATCTCTGCATTTGCCAACACTGGAGGAGGCTATCTTTTTATTGGAGTGGATGACAGGACCAAGAAAGTCTTGGGATGCTCAAAAGATAAGGTTGACCCTGTGTCTTTAAACATAGTGGTACAAAAAGAAATGTCCAAGTTACCTATTTTCCATTTCTGCTCTTCCAATGCACCAATATCCTACAGTCATAAAGTCATAAATGTGCTTAAAATGGGAGAGCTGTATGGTTATGTCTTTGTGCTCAAAGTAGAGCCATTCTGCTGTGTAGTATTCTCAAGTGCTCCCAACTCATGGATGGTGGAGGAGAAGAAGGGCATCTACCCTCTGACAACTGAGGAATGGGTAAGAAGGATGATGGATGATGACCCAGGTAAGAGGCAGAAAGCAGCACTTCTCTCTCTGTCCTACCTCTTGAGCTCCCCTGTGTCCTTCATTCTCTATGACCTTGAGCTCTTTGTACCCATTGAAGTTTTATTTCTTCTATATTCCCACGTTTTTATATACAGGAAAGCTTCATTGGGTGAAGGAAAGCCAAAATCAAATATTTTATGCATAATAATTTTCCATAAAAGAAGAAGTAAGGGAAACCCATTTGGGCACAGAATTTTGTCTATTATTTAAAATCTTTGAATGGGAATTTGCTAGAGCTTCATAATAATGATGACCTCAGGTTAGCATGAGCTCAGATGTGGGAGACAAGAGCCAACACCGGGGGAGGTATATTTCAGTTGGGGTTACTAGAGGTATGGAGATTTAAATCACATGATGATTAGAATGTAAGGTGAACATTGTAAACTCCACTGTGCTTAAACAAAGCTATTCTAACATAGAAAATGGAACATTAAACTGAATGAGCAATCACAGTTTCATATTGGAAAGGAGTCGGATGTGGTGGTGCACACTTGCAATCCCAGCATTCAGGAGGTGTAAGCAAACTGAGTCATGAGGGTATCAGAAAACAGAAAGGGCCGAAAGTGAACTTGACAGACCAACTTTATTTGGGAGTGAAGTTTGGGAAGGGCTCCAGGTCTCCTTCAGCCTGGCTAGAGGGGAAATAGTGCTTCCCTCCCAGCCCCACCTTACAAATAGGGCTCTTTAAATATTAGGCAGAAAGTGTGAAGTCAGGTGGGACAGAAGGAAGTGGAGTGAGGTGATGGTGGGGTGGGAGAGCAATGTTACTTTGAGTAATTTCAAGGTCCAAGCAGAATCTGTGTTTGTCATGGATCTGGCCTTGGTCTTGGGCTTCCAAAGAATATTGGGTGTGTTTTTGTTCAGGGCGGAGCTTTGGTGGTAACCTTGACAAAGAAAGGAAGAAGTGTCTGTCTTATTGGCCAAGTCAAATTCTGTGTCAAGTGTTAGTTGCTTTCTTCTTTCAGATTTGCCCGAAGCTTTCGAATCTCAGCTGCATCTATCTGAAAGTCCTCCATGCTGCAGACCTGTGTATTCCAGGAAAGGTCTGGAACATAAATCTGATCTCCAACAACATTTCTTTCCAGGTATGAGTGGCCAGTTTTTATTTAGGAAAAAGAGGTAATTTAACACTTTTGGTTAAAAAATTGTAGAAAATTGTATACTGTAACTCCAGGTGAATAAAGGGATATGTGCATGAGTATACACACACACACACACACACACATACACACACACACACACACACACACAGCAACATCCAGAGCTGGGTGCCAGTGGCTCACAACTGTAATACGAACTACTCAGGGCTGCTGTCCCCTAGTTTGTTCCCTCAAGGCTGAGCTTATCACTTATACCACAGTTCCATTTCTGGCTTTTTGGTGGTTAATTGGTGATAAGAATCTTGTAGCCTTTCCTGACTGGGCTAGCTTCAAACTGTGATCTTCAGATCCCAGCCTCCTAAGTAGCTAGGATTACAGGTGTAAGCTACTGGCACCTAACACTTGTCAGAAAGAATTTTTAAGCTTTGCTCTGTAAGACTATGAGATGCAAGAGTAATTGTCATACATGTTTGTCACTTCCTTTAGCTCAACAAATTCTGTATTAGTTGGCATACTCTGACATCCATAAGATAACAGAATTCTTTCAATCCCCCTTTGAGTTTGTCCAGGGCTTATCTGGCCCTGGGAAGACATTCATGGCCACTGATATGGGTGAAAGACAGGATAGGTGTGTTGGGGGGCAGGGAGTTTCTTAGATTGTGTTATCTTAGATTGCTTCATCTTCCCTCTTACATGTATTATGTGAGTCATACAAAGTAGTAGAAGCACATCTTTCAAATCTTCTCTTTGATTCCCACATCTAGTGGAACCAGAACATCTCAGACATGCTCCTGAGGCACTCTGGAAGGAGCTGTGTAAAGATCATGAAGGACTGGAGGAGTTAATACACCAGCAACTCTCCCCTTCCTCCTGGGGAATTCTGATAGTCTCAAGAAGCTGGGCTGTGGACCTGAATTTGCAAGCGAGGCAGGGAGTCATCTGTGATGTGCTGCTCATTGTACACAACAATCCCCCCATCCTCTTCACCGTTCTCAGGGAGCAAGAAACAGGTGGACAGGACTACTGCACGCACACCGCCTTTACACTGAAGCAGAAGCTGGTGAACATGGGTGGCTATACTGGGAGGCTGTGTGTCCTGGCCAAGGTCCTCTACCTGAGTCCCCGGAGCAATGCAGAGCCAGTAGAGGGGTCAGACTCTCTAATAAATTATCCCCTGTCTTATAACCTAGCAGACCACCAGCAAATGGAAGCCTTGCTGCAGGCCCTTGTGATTGTCTTGCTCAGCTTTCAGTGTTTCCTGGGTGACCAACTTGGCAGTAAAGTATTAAACCTTCTCACAGCCAAACAGTATGAGATCTTGTCTAAAAACCTCCACAAGAGCAGGGAATTGTTCATCCATGGCTTGCCTGGCTCGGGGAAGACAGTCATGGCCATGAAAATCATGGAGAAGATCCGGAATGTGTTTCACTGTGAGTCAAATAAAGTTCTCTACATTTGTGAAAACCAGCCTTTGAGGGACTCAATCAGGTAAGCTATTGGCTCTATGGTACTTAATCTTGGTTGAATTTTTTTCTAAGTCTTCCCTTCCACCCCTTTTTGTGCATATATGTAGATACTAGGGCTTGAACTTGGGGTCTGGGTTCTGTCCTTTAACTTTTTTGCTCAAGACAGACACTTTGCCACTTGAGCCATTGCTGTACTTCCTGCTAAGTCCCCTTGATCCTTAAGAATGCAGTGGTAGGGCTGGGGATATAGCCTAGTGGCAAGAGTGCCTGCCTCGGATACACGAGGCCCTAGGTTCGATTCCCCAGCACCACATATATGGAAAACGGCCAGAAGCGGCGCTGTGGCTCAAGTGGCAGAGTGCTAGCCTTGAGTGGGAAGAAGTCAGGGACAGTGCTCAGGCCCTGAGTCCAAGGCCCAGGACTGGCCAAAAAAAAAAAAAAGAATGCAGTGGTAATCTGACTGAGACAACAATATTGTTCCAGGGAGCATATCACAGGGATACTCTCCCTTTAGTTCCACAAAACCTAAGCTTGTCATTTCAACTTTTTTAGTGAAAGAAAAATCTGCCAGGCAGTGACCAGGAAAACCTTCATGAACTATGATTTTGAAGAAATTGAACACATCATCATTGATGAAGCTCAGAATTTCCGCTCTGAAAATGGTCAATGGTATCTGAAGGCAAAAAACATCACTCAGAGAAAAAAGGATTGTCCAGGAATTCTCTGGATCTTTCTGGACTACTTTCAGACTAGTCACTTGACTGATAGTGGTCTTCCACCCTTCTCTGCCCAGTATCCACGAGAGGAGCTCAATAGAGTGGTTCGAAATGCAGATCCAATAGCCCTCTACCTACAAAGAACAATGCAGAACATCAGAGAAAATCCCCCCTACAACATTCCCTATGAATCTCTGCAGATGCTTCCTGAAGTTGAATGGGTTCGGGGTGTTTCAGGCAGTTTAAAGATTGAGTTCTTGGACCTAGAGGCAATGGTGAGTTATGTGACAACAAAGTGCAAGGATTTCTTGAAGAATGGCTATTCTCCCAAAGACATTGTTGTGCTTTTCAACACAACAGATGAAATGGAGAAATATCAAGATAAGTTTCTAAAAGAAATGAGGAAGAGAAACACTTCTCAGACCAATGATGCTTTCATTAATGCCAGGCACATGTTTGACAGTATCCGTAGATTCTCAGGCCTAGAAAGAAACATTGTGTTTGGGATCAGTCCTTGGGCAGCTACGCCAGCTATTTACCACAGTCTTCTGCTCTGTCTGGCTTCCAGGGCAAATCAACACCTGTATATTCTGAACTTTCTTGATAGGAATCCCTTCATCCAAGACGAAATAGAGGTAATATAGTCCCTCTGTCATGCAGTTTCAGAAAAAGGATTAACACAATTTGAAACATTTTATTTCTATGTAAGTCTTAAGAGAACCAACATCAGAGGTGTTGCTATATTCTGTGAAAGGAATTTCTCAGAAATCTGTCATCAGCTATATGAATTAATACATTTTGTCCTTGATTTACATGTTGCCATTGAAGTTCCATTTCTAGAAACCTAGTATGTTTCCTTTGCTAACTCAGAAGAGAGCTGTTGACAGGGAAATGGTCAGATCTTGAACGAATAATATTGAGTGAGACAAGCCTAGAGCACAGAGGACAAAGGCACATGGTCTCCCTGATATGTGGTTGTTGGAGGGGGAGAGGAGAACAGTAGAGATCATGTCTGTAAAGCAACAAACTTCTTTTCAAATGGTATTTCTACATATTTTGGTTAGCGACTTTACATCATCTCTCTAAAACCAAACAATTACTAAATAAACAAAAAGGTCTCAACAGCTACATACATATGATTATATAAGATGAGGCTAAGCAAAATGAACTCCAAGAGATGGAAATAGGAGGATTTTACTGTTGTCAATGTTTAATGTACTAGGTGAATTTTCTTTGATGTACCCCCTGTGGTCACTGTATATGATTCTGGTACACTGGATATTGTATATATGCTTATCTGAACTGGGGAAGGGAAAGAAAAATGAAGGAGGGTGTAACAAATATGACAAGAAATGTACTCACTACCTTATTATGTAAATATACCCTCTCTGCACATCATCTTATCAATAAAATTTAATAATAAAAAAAGAAGAGAGCTGTTGACCCTTTCTTTATTGTCCAGTAAAACGTAGACTGATGCAGCTGTTTCTTGCTATGAAGATTCCAAGAACATGTGGCAATTAGAAGTAATATGAAAAGCCAGGCACTGGTGGCTCATAGCTATAATCCTAGCTACTCAGGAGGCTAAGATCTGAGGATCACAGTTCAAAGCCAGCCCAGGCAGGAAAGTCCATGAAACTCTTATTATTTTATTTTACTTCTTCTTCCAATCCTGGGGCTTGAACTCAGGGCCTGAGCACTGTCCCTGGCTTCTTTATTCTCAAGGCTAGCACTCTACCACTTGAGCCACAGAACCACTTCTGACTTTTATATATGTGGTGCTGAGAAATTGAACCCAGGGCTTCATGTATATGAGGCAAGCACTTTACCACTAGGCCATATTCGTAGCCTTTCATGAGACTCTTATCTCCAATTAACCACCAAAATCCAGAAGTAGAGCTGTGACTCAAGTGGTAAAACACCAGCCTTGAACACAAAATCTTAGGGATAGCGCCTAGGCAGAGTTCAAGCCCTAAGACTGGCACATAAAAAAAGAATACTATGGGGCTGGGGATATGGCCTAGTGGCAAGAGTGCTTGCCTCATATGTATGAGGCCCTGGGTTCAAGTCCCCAGCACCACATATACAGAAAACGGCCAGAAGTGGCGCTGTGGCTCAAGTGGCAGAGTGCTAGCCTTGAGCAAAAAAGAAAGCCAGGGACAGTGCTCAGGCCCTGAGTTCACGGCCTAGGACTGGCCAAAAAAAAAAAAAAAAAGAATACTATGAAGCCAGGCACTGGTGGCTCACGCCTGTAATCCTAGCTGCTCAGGAGGCTGGGATCTGAGGATCGTGGTTCAAAGCCAGCCTGGGAAGGAAAGTCCCTGAGATTCTTATCGCCAATTAACCACCAGAAAACTGGAAGTGGCACTGTGGCTCAAGTGGTAGAGGGCTAGCCGTGAGCTTAAGAGCTCAGGTACAGCACCCAGGCCCAGAGTTCAAGCCCCACGACCAACTCCCTCCTCCCCCCGAAAAAAGTACTATGAAGTAGACTATTAATTTGAGAGCTGATATTATGGAATATTTTCCCCATGGACAATTTCCAGCTAACCGCAAAAGACTTTCCTAGAAAAATGAACAGTTGACTCTTGGGAACTGGTATCATGACAACTAAGCTATTCTATCAATGTTTTAGAAAGGAAATGTTATTAGAAATATAGGATTAGGGGAGAGGGAAAGTGGGAATAAAATGAAGGAGGGGGTAACAAGTTTGCCAAGAAATATACTCACTACTTTACGTATGTAACTAATCCCTCTGTACATCACCTTGACAATAAAATTAAATTAAAAAAACAAATAGAATAGTGTACATCCTTATTTTAATTACAATGATTTTTCACTGATATTTATGCATGTCATGTTCTAGTCCAAAAGTAATTACTTTTTATTGAATAATACATAACTCCAATGGGTTATTTTTAGGGGTAACTTTTCCAAGTAGAAAACCATTATGATGTTCATTCCTGTGCAGACTAATTTCTATCTCTCATTGATTTAATATGTGGTTCAATATATTTGCAAAGAGACAGCTGGGCAAGCTGGACACTGGTGGCTCATGCTTGTAACCCTAACTACTCAGGAAGCTGAGTTCTGAGGATCCTGGTTCAAAGCTAGCCTGGGCAGGAAAATCCATGAGACTCTTTTCTCCAATAAACTACTTACAAAAGGCCGGAAGTGGCACTGTGGCTCAAGTAATGGAGTGCATCTCTCAGAGACATCCCTTATAAGGAATTTAACATACCCAGTCATCCCTAAATGTAGAGTAAGAAGGAAAGAATTTGGACAGAGACCAAATCATACCATTTATTACTAACAAACATTTGTATTTCAGAAAAGGCCACATCTCAGTGTTGGCTATCCCATCAGAATAAGAAGGAAACCATGAACATACTTTTGTTCAGTGAAACAAGGTCATGCAAGAGTTAGCAAAGAGTGTTTGGAGTATTGTTATTACAAAGAAAACCTCTGAGAAACTCAGATTTTCCTGATTTTTCATCTGTTCTCTCTGGCTGGGTGCAATGGGGTATTATGTTAAGATTTCCCCCATCTTCTAATAGCATAACTTTCCAATAATCTATCTCTCTTCTAGTTGATGTTTCAGGCATATATACAATTATATTGTATTGAAATCATTTAAGAACCATAAATCTGAATATCTCAACATCTACCCAATGCAGATATCAGAATGAGCCTTCAATAAGTATGGGTAGAACTAGTACATACTGGAGTGACATACCCTACCATAATTATATGAATTGGGAGCTGCAGCATTATTGAGAAATTCGTATCTATAAGCATATTCCTTGTGCCATTCTTCTATGGCTAAAACCAATGTGCAGAATGTATTCTTTGGTCTTCCAACATACATTATCTTGTGGGAACATCTGTTTTCCATCACCTTGTAAACCAATGAGTCTTTGTCAACCAGATCAGGTGGAAGTCTGTCTCTCAACTTAGATTTGACCATCTATCTCTGGATATGATTCAATCATGGGTTAGAAAATGACCTAATCTAGATGTACCAGCCATCCCTGGAGAACTTTGGGTCCACTAGGACTATAAATAATGGTCTTTTAAAAAATATCTTCCATAATAAACTATAACAGGTATGCAAGTCTGATGTTGCTAAGCTCTCTTTTTCCCACCCCTTAGAGAAGGCATTTCAGAGAATTAAGTCAACCTAAAGGGTATCAACATTGAGATCTGGGTTGGGAGATGAGAGGGAGAAAAAAGACACACACACAGAGAATAATACTGATGCTCATATTTGAAGCACTAGGTTTAACAATGTCAAATCTTCCCTGAATGGCTAAGATATAAGTATCAATGAATTATATCTTTTTTGTTGTTGGAGTTGTCCATATGTATGCTCATCATATCCATCTTGCTTGGAAGACTTTCCCAAGCAAAGTGCCAAGATCATGTCACACTGGTGAACATGAGCTGGGTTTCCATGATAGTTGGGTGACAGGATGGGGAGAGGGCTGGGACAGGGCCCTGCTGCTGGTACATGCAGTTCAGAACAGCCTAATTCAATAGTATGGGAGGGAGAGTGTGAGAGCTTGCACAGACCAGCATCCAAACTCAACCAGGGTGCTAGTCTTTATAGACACATGCCTGTTCCTTCCTACTTTTCCACACAATCCATTTTCCCAGAGCAGAAAGAACTTCCACCTATTATCTGGGCCTCAGAATGGGTACAGAAGGGATCATTGCCCTAACCCCACCCCCATTTTATAATCATGATGACAGTTATTCTAGAAATTTCTGAAACATGGACATGTACAGAGGTAGGGAGCAAGGATGCCAATGAAACATTCAAACTTTTCCAGGATAAAGGGACTTCATTGCCATTGCTGTGATTCCTTAGATACGCTCACACTCCAGGACCGCCCTGCTCAGGTTTCCACACAGTACAGGACCAGCCCCAGCCTCCCCGTGGGCTCCTAACTACGACACTGGCTTAATGAAACCATAATCCATGCACTTGATGAGACATTCCCGGGCTATCTGAACCACTGTGGCCCTCTTCTCATCGGGCTCCTGTTTGCCCACCACTGTCAAGATCTCCAATAGCTCACTCTCTACCAGCTTCTTGGCCAGCTCAGCATCGGCTGCCAACAGGTTGTAGGCAATGACCAGGCCCCGGTGCTGCACAGACAGATGGTCATGCAGGCAGAGCCGCTGCAGAATCTCCAACCACTGTGATGTCTGGAGAAAGAGAAGTAGGTAAGGAAGGATTCCAGAAATCAGTAGGAACACCGAGGGAGGAACTCTGAGAACAACATGAAGAGAAAGATTGTGAGTTGAGCCTATAGCTAAGTAATTGAGCTATGCCTCACATATAGAAATAATAGAGGATTAGCATCTGTGTGTGTGTGTGTGTGTGTGTGTGTGTGTGTGTGTGTGTGTGTTAGTCCTGGGCTTATACTCAAGGCATAGGTGCTGTCTCTTAGCTTTTTTGCTCAAGGGGAGACACCTCCAATTCTGGCTTTTTGCTAGTTAATTAGAGATGAGTCTCATGGACTTTCCTGCCCCCTCTGGCTTCGAACCTTGATCCTCAGATCTTAGCCTCCTGAGTAACTAGGATTACAGGCATGAGCCACCAGTACCTGTCATCTATCTCTTGAGAAGCAAAGAGACAGGTCCACTCATGTCTGAGCAGAATGGTGATGAAGGGTATTCAGAAAAGATCATCACCCTGGGTATAAGCCATGCCAGATGCCCTTTGAGACAAGGGCTCCAGACATACAGGCATACTCTCTAGCCTTGGCTGGAATCAACACAAGAGTCTAGAATGAATCTTCTCCATTCTTCCTCCAACCACCATGTAGAATTTGGGACAGCAGGAGTCTAGAATACTCTGACAAAGCTGAGGGTAGACGAGGAGGCTCCTGGATCCTTCAGCAGATGCACATAAGGCAACTGAAGATAATGGCTAGCCATATGAACTGGGGCCAGAGGCACCAGTGTTGGGGCCCCAGCTTGGCAGTTCCCATGGGCATGGCCTCAGTTGTTATCTGCCCTTTCTCAGCCCCAGGAATTTCATCTAACAGTGCTCTGCCTCATTGTGTCATTGTAATGAAGTGACTTGTGGGAAGACTGCAGTGCAGAAAGTGCACCACAAAGGCTGTGGACAGGGCTGTCACAGTTGTTATTCTGAGGTGTGTGTGTGTGTGTGTGTGTGTGTGTGTGTGTGTGTGTATGTGTGATTCTTAGGGCTTGAACTCAGGGTCTGGGTGCTGTCCCTGAGGTATTTTTGCTCAAGGCTAATGCCCTATCACTTCAGCCACAGCTCCATTTGTTATTGTTGGTGGTGGTTGAACTTGGGGCTTGGGTGCTGCCCCTGAGCTCTTTTTATTCAAAGCTAGTGCTCTACCACTTTGAGTCACAGCTCCACTTCTAGTTTTCTGGGGCTTGATTGGAGATAAGAATCTCATGGACTTTCCCGCCTCCTGCCGGGGCTGGCTTCAAACCACAATCCTCAGATCCCAGCCTCCTGAATAGCTAGGATTACAGGTGTGAGCCACCAGCACCCAGCCACTTCCAGCTTTTTGGTGCTTAATTGGAAATAAGAATCTCACAGACTTCTGCCTGGGCTAGCTTTGAACCATGATCCTCAGATTTCTGCCTCCTGAATAGTAGCTAGGAATACAGGTGCGAGCCCCCAGAACCCAGTGCTTCTTAAGTGATGAGTTCTTTGCAGCACCAAAGGCAAAGACTGAGCCTTCAGCGGGAAGGTCAAAGCTGCCACACTTGAAAATCCAAAGGATGTGGTTGAGACAAAAGGGCAGCTTTGAGAGTGAACTTCCTCTTTTCAGTTGGTAGGAACAGACTGGGCTTGGAGGAGGGATTACCTTGGGGATTGAGCTCCCCAGAAGATCATCTGGGCCCCTTCTTGTTCCAGGCCCACACTTACCACCTGGGTCATCTTGAGACACAGTTTCTTGTGCGCTGCAGTCAGCATGGCCAGGGCCCCAGCAGCTGCATTCTGCACCTTCTCGTCGTCCTCCCCGCAGAGCAGCACCACCAGCTTCAGCCTGTCGTTCCCATCAGCCAGGAACCTCTCTTGTACCTGGTGGCAAAGCACATGCTCAGAGAAAAAAATCATCCCCTGGGGGTGCCTTTTGAGGAGGGGGAGATAAGGCTGAAGTTGTCTGACCCAGGATCCCTTGAAGCTTTCCTTTGAACTGCTGGTCTATGCCACCTTTCCCAGGAAGATTTCCCTGATTGTATGGATGAATTGGCTGCAAATTCCCTCAACTACAAAGTTAAAGAAATAAGAGATCGGGGCTTGGAATATGGCCTAGAGGCAAGAGTGCTTGCCTTGTATACGTGAAGCCCTGGGTTTGATTCCTTAGCACCACATCTATAGAAAAGGCCAGAAGTGGCACTGTGGTTTAAGTGGCAGAGTGCTAGCCTTGAGCAAAAAGAAGGCAGGGACAGTGCTCAGGCCCTGAGTCCAAGCCTCAGGACTGGAAAAAAAAAAAAAAGAAAGAAAGAAAGAAAGGAAGGAAGGAAGGAAGGAAGGAAGGAAGGAAGGAAGGAAGGGAAGGAGGGAGGGAGGAAGGGAGGGAGGGAGGGAAGAAGGAAGGAAGCAAGGAAGGAAGGAAGGAAGGAAGGATGAAAGGAAGGAACGAAGGAAGAAACAAAGGAAGGAAGAAGAAAATAAAGAGATTCTACCACCTTCATTGGCATCTACACCTGGGGTCTGGGGCAAGGGCAGGGAGAGGTAAGCAAGACTCAGGTAGATGATGCATGAAGAACCTGTCTTACTTCCTTTTGGGAAGTGTGGAATGCTTTCTCTCATGGCCAGGGGTCTTCAGGGTCTGTAGAACAGTGACTTTGCAGTCCCTGAAAGTTCAGGGGTTGGAGGAGGAGCAACCTCCTGCCAAGGATGGCACAACCCACCTCCCTTCACACCTAGTTATTGTCAGAAGAGGGCAGAGGCATGGTGTGGCACTGCCACCCAGTGGGAGTGCTTACAGGTGCCTCTTTCATGGCATCAACAGGGAAGGAAGGAGGCAGCTTTTTCTTTAACTGTATTTTTTTTTGGTGTACATTCATTGTACAAGGGGGCTTTCATGATGGTAGTTCCATAGATGCATATGATGCCCTCGGATCAAGTCCATGCTCTCTGTTAGACTCTCTTAGCTCTGCTCGCCAACTTTTCAAATAGTATCTGTCGGGTTTCATCATGCTGTCTTTATGTTTATTTGCTCACTTCTCAACGCCTTCCCCTCCTGCTAATCACACACACACACACACACACACACACACACACACACACAGCCTTCCTTTTACATTCATGTCCCATTATTATTATTATCATTTCAAGTCTATATTCTGATTATTAGCCAAAAACATAACATTTGGCTATTCCTCCCACCCCCGTACTCGTGTTTGAATTCAGGCCCTTGAGCTCACTCAGCTTGCTTGCTCAGCCATTGCTCTACCAATCTGGTTTTTTGCTGGTAATTTTGAAGATGGAGTCTCTGATTTTTCTGCCTGAACTGTCCTTCAACTGTAATCCTTCAGATTTCAGCCACATGAGTAGCTAGGATTACAGGTGAGCAGCACCAGAGCCCGGCTAGATAAGTGGTTTGTTGAGCCTGGTTTATCGTACTCAACATAATGCTCTCTAATTCTGTCCATTTTGCTGCTAAATGACACTCCATTGGGTAGATACACCAAATGTTCTTTATCTATTCATCCGTTGTTGGGTACTTAGGCTGGGTATTGTGAACAGAGCTCCAATTAGGATGTGTGTGTGTACAATGGAATTTTATGCCTCTATCAGAAAGAATGACATTGCCCCATTCATAAGGAAATGGAAGAACTTGGAAAAAATTATACTAAGTGAAGTGAGCCAGACCCAAAGAAACATGGACTCTATGGTTTCCCTCACAGGGAATAATTAGCACAGGTTTAGGCTAGTCACAGCAGAGGATGACAAGAGCCCAATAGCTATGCCCTTATAAACACAGAAGATGATGCTAAGTGAAATGAACTCTATGTTATGGAAATGAGTGTTATATCACTGTTGTAATTACTTTCGACATGCCATGTGAAGCCGTAGCTTCTTTTGTTGATGATCCTCTTGTACCCTCTTCCTGTGGTTGTCCCCGTGCTATCACTGTATCTTATCTGAGTACCCTGGATACTGTATATACTGGTATTAGAACTAGGGAAGGGAAAGAAAATATCAAAATCGAGAGACAAAGTATAAAAATACAAATGACTCTAAAAGCAATACTTGCAAAACCATTTGGTGTAAACCAACTGAATAACTCATGGAGGTAGAAGGAGAGGGGGAGGGGGAAGGGGGAATGAGGGAAGAGGTAACAAATAGTACAAGAAATGTACCCATGGACTAATGTATAAAATTGTAACCCCTCTGTACATCACTTTGACAATAAATAAGTAATTATTATTTTTTAAAAATAAGATGTGTGTGTAGGTATCTCTCTTGTATGTTGACTCACACTCCTTCAGGTATCTGCCTAAGTGCAGTATGGCAGGGTCATAAGGCAGGTTCATTATTAGCTTCTTGATGAAACCCTTTACTATGCTGTGGTGCCTGCAGTGATTTATGTTTCTAGTAACAGGATCCTTCTTCCCCCCTACCCCCACATTCTTACCATCTGTAGTTCATTTTCTTGATGATTTCCATTCTGACTGGGGTAAGATGAAATCTGTGTTGTGTTTATTTCCATTTCTTTTATGGCAAAAGTTGTTCAGCATTCCTTCATATGTTTATTAGCCTTTTTTTTTTTTTTTTTTTTGCCAGTCCTAGGCCGTGAACTCAGGGCCTGAGCACTGTCCCTGGCTTCATTTTTGCTCAAGGCTAGCACTCTGCCACTTGAGCCACAGCGCCACTTCTGGCCATTTTCTGTATATGTGGTGCTGAGGAATTGAACCCAGGGCTTCATGTATACGAGGCAAGCACTCTTGCCACTAAGCCATATTCCCAGCCCCTTTATTAGCCATTTTTACCCCTTCTGAAAACTATCCAATTCATTTGCCCATTTATTAATTGGACTATTTGACCTTTTCATGTTTAATTCTTTAAGCTCTTCAATGAGTAGTTGGCAAAGACTTTTTCTTTTTCTCTCTCTCATTCTGTGTGGGCTGTCTTTTGATTCTGGTAATTGTTCTTTTGATGTGCAGAAGTTTTTTTTAATCTGATGCAATCTCACTTGTCAATTTTTGCTTCCATTTACGGAGCAATTGGAGTCCTATTCAGAAAGTAATTGTCTAGCCTGTAGCTTCAAGTGTTTTCTTTTAGTAGTTTCAAGGTTTCAGGTTTTGCATTAAGATCAATGATTTATTTTGAATAAATTTTTGTGCAGGGTGAGAAATAGGGATCTGGTTTCAGTCTTCTCCAGATGGATGTTCAGTTTTCAGAATTATTTGTTAAAGAGGATGTCTTTTCTCTAATATATGCTTTTTGACTTTTGTCAAAAACCAAATTACTGTAGTTGTGTGGGTTTATTTATGGGTCTTCTGTTCCATTGGTTCACATGGTTGTTTTGAACTAGTTCCAGGCTAATTTTTTTTCCAGTCCTGGGGCTTGAACTCAGGGCCTGAACACTGTCCCTGCCTTCTTTTTGCTCAAGGCCAGCACTCTACCACTTGAGCCATAGCGCCACTTCTGGCCTTTTCTATATATGTGGTGCTGAGGAATCGAACCCAGGGCTTCATGTATATGAGGCAAGCACTCTACCACTAGGCCACATTCCCAGCCCCAGGTTTTACATTTTTAAATGTAGAGTTCTTTCTTTTCCTCATAGTTGTTTCTTCCTAGGTATTTATTTTTAGTCTATTGTGATTGGAATTGTTTTCCTGATTTCTTTCTCAGCTTGTTCACTGTTGATGTACAGAAAAGCCATTTTCATTTTTTCGTGTGTGTTTTGCATCCTGCTACTTTGCTGGAAAACTTTTTGGTGGAGTTGAGTCAAAATGTTAACTCTAATGCTGTTGTAATAGCCCCAAGTGTGACTGCTGGCTTGGCCCTTCATGCCTCCATTCATACCCTCCTCCCCTTGCCACGCCCATCCAGGCCCTGGCCCCCTCACCTCCTTATTGACCACCATATTGCACATGCACTCAGTGGCCGCCTGCCGCAGCTGGTCATGATTCTCAAACATGTAGTTCTCGATGTCCGGTAAGGCTTTCTCCTTGAAGATCTTCTGCCTATGGTGAAGGGTGAAGGAAGAAAGACCTTGAGTACTCTGCCATGAGCATGTAGGGTTTCAGCCAACCAGGGCCTTTCTGCCCTCCTCATGGTTTTCCTCCCACATCCTCAACCAACATGGTTTGAATGACACTGAGCCAGCTTCCAGGAGGGACAACAAACTAAGTGGCAAAAAGCATCTTGGTCACAGTGATGGTTCTGGAATGAACATATCATCTCCTAGATATTCTTTTGTATTGCTAGGGAAGAGAGATTCTTTCGTATTGTAGTTGGGGAAAGGAAACTATCTTGCTTTATCTCGCTGCCTATGCAGCTCAGGAAAGGTGATGTCCAGGGCTACCTTGTAACCATGAAAGGGGGGAAGTCCATCTGAGAATTAAGACAAAGAAAGGAAGGAGGGAAAGACCTCGGGACAACTTTGTTACCACTGTGTCAAACCAAACCTTAATCTGGCCTTCATCTGGTCATTTCAGACTCATTTTTTTTTAAGTACTGGGATTTGAACTCCAGATTCTCAAGATTGCTAGGCAAGGTGTCCTACCATTTGAGCTACATTCCCAGTCCTTTTGCTTTTAATTTGATTTTCAGACAGAGTCTCAAGCTTTTACTTGGGCCAGCTTTAGACCGGATCTTCCTACCATTACCTCCCATGTTGGTGAGATTACAGATAAGAACCACTTATACTTGTTTTTAAGGTAGGGTCTCAAACCAGGTGCCCGTGGCTCGTGCCTGTAATCTAGCTACTCAGGAGGCTGAGATCTGAGGATTGTAGTTTGAAGCCAGCCCAGGCAGAAAAGTCCCAGTGTGACTCTTATCTCCTATTAACCACTAGCAAACCAGAAGTGACTATGTGGCTCAAAGTGGGAGACCGCTAACCTAGCCTCGAGCAAAAGAGGTCAGGAACAGTGCTCAGGCCTTGAGTTCAAGCCCCATGACAGACACACAGACAGAAAAAGAAGAAAGGGTTTCATTAACTTTTGCATTATACCGAGAGCCTCCTGTCCCCACTTCTAAGTAACTGGAATTACAAGCATGCACCACCATAGCTGACTTTTTCTTTTTTTGAGGCAGGGTCAGTATATGGCTCTGCTGGCCCCAAACTTGTAATTCTCCTGCCAGACTCCTTAGTGCTGGGATTGCAGGTGTGTGCTGTCAAACTCCATCATGCCTCAGCTAGGGCTGAGAGTTTTTTGTTTGTTTGTTTTGCCAAACTGGCAGTTTGAAACTAAGAACCCAATACATTTCACCAAGGCCCTAATTTTAAGAAAGAACAATGTCATCCTCACTGCCCACCTGGTTGTCTCCTCACCCCTGGAGAGAGAGAGAGAGAGAGAGAGAGAGAGAGAGAGAGAGAGAGAGAGAGAGAGAGAGAGAGAGAGAGAGGTTTCCACCTAACACTATGTGACACTCTCTCCACTCTGCCCCTTCCACCTCCCTACTCTCCACCTCCCCACTCACCTGAGTTTGTCACTCCGTCCAGACAGGTTGGTGAGGCCGAGGAGAGCCTCATAGTTCTGGAGCCCATCCCTTTTGGTGTCCAGGAGACTTACCAGAGGCCGTACCACTTCATATACCTGTGGGGAGGGGGAGCACAGATCCGGTCAGGGGGAACCATTCCCCCAGTCCCTGGCATTGACAGCTGGCCAGCTCCCAATTCCCAAAGCCTGTTCTTATCCCAGGGTCTGACTTAATCTTCACAGCGATGCTGAAAGGCAGGGCTATTTCTTCTATAATACAGAGGAGAGAATTGAGCTTTTGGGAGGATGATCCTGTCCACCAGAGTCTGAGCATCTCCAATACCTTGTCCCCTCTGTGACAGCACCATGTCCCTCTCCAGACTGGGATGATGAGGGGACAGGCCCCCTATGAGCAGAAAAGACCCCTCTCCTCCCTTCCCATTCAATGTGGAGACCCACCCTCTCCCCAGGAAAGGCGATGTCTGGATTGGAGACAGCAGCGATCTTGGCCAGAGCATGGGCTGCCTTCACCTTGCCCACATCTGTGCCCTCCAGAGCCAAGGGGATCAAAGCCTGCAAGAAAGATGGGAGTCATTGCTTGGCCATATACATCCAGAGATCCCTCCCATCTTCTCACTCTAGTTGCAGGCTCTCTGTCTGTCTGAGTCAGCAGAGGTTCAGAAGTCTCTGTGACATAATCAGCCCTTGGGTATCATGGAAAACAATCACGGATTCTCTCCCCTGGTGCCTAATGCCCATGGAGGTTTTAATCCTTTTCTCTTATCCATCCATACATTCCTTCAGCTTTTAGAAAAAGAAATAATCTAAATGAATGCCTTCCTTTTTTTCCTTTTTTTGCCCAAGCATTAAACCAATTACAACATCAGTCTTTCATTGAGCAACTATGTGTAGTGTTTTCTAGTACTACTTTACTTAATGTCTATGACATTCTGGAAAAGAATGAGTCTTCCCTTTCCCCTTCTTACATATGAAGAAACTGGCTCTTAGAGAGCAAGTACTCTTCCCAGGTTATACAGCTAGAAAGGGGAAGAGCAAGGTGCAATTGCAAAGTGGGTGTTAGTGGCTCATGCCTGTAATCCTAGCTATCCAGGAGGATGAGTGCCAAAGATCCTTGCTTGAAGCCAGCCCAGGCAGACTAATCTCCAATTAACCAGCAATAAACTGGAACTGGAGGCATGGCTTAAGTGGTAGAGCATCAGCCTTGAACAAAATAAGCTAAGCAAGAAGCCAAGGCCCTGAGTTCAATCCCCAGTAGTGGCACAAAAATACAACTATAAGCTTCTGTGGAAAGTCTGGGGTCTCTACCTACATTAGGCTATCTTCCATTACCAGGCAGAGTAAATACAATCCAAACTATATATACCAGAGCAGCATCAGTTTAGGCAGAAATTGGATTGGGGCCCATCAGCACACATAGAGAAAATACCTGGGGGACTATATTCTATGAGGTTGTGGGTGCAGTGATCCTGAGCCAGGCAAGTGGGATTGTGCCCACTTGCAGACATGTGTGCACACACATGAGTGCACACATACACACAGAGTATGTGCTGTTTCTCATCTAGGAAAGCAAGGACTTGATCCTGTCTAATTACCTTGCCACCACCTTGAGCCACAATGGTGCCCCGGTCCTTTGGGTTCTCACACAGTGCCAAGAATACCCTGCAGGGCCGAGAATGAAGGAGAACATTTGGAGTGTTGAGCCCCCTTCCCAGGCTAGTCAGAGCTGTAAAACCTCAGGCAATAGAGAAATCCGGGTGAGGGCACCCTGCACACCCATGCCAAGAAAGGGCATACTGGGGAGATACTTCCATGGCCATAAGTGGCCAGGGCAGGAACAAGGACAAGGGAGGCTGCAAAGAGCCACTCCATTACTGTTTATGGAGATGACCACCGGCTCCCTGCTGCTCCAGCCTAGGAGAAACTCTACAGCTGCAGTCTGGCCAGGCCTCCTCTCAGGTCTTGCCTAGTGCCCCCAGGTACCCAGGCTCCAGACATACTATAGGAAAACCAACAATTCCCTCCCTTCCTCTATCCTCCATGCCTTTGCATATGCTGTTTCATCTGCTTCGAGTCCTTCCTTCCCCTTCATTTGAATGGCTTCCTTCCTTCCTTCAGGAATCTACTGAGTGGTCACCTCTGCCAGAAAGCCTTCCTGAAAGCCACCCTGCTAACCTTCCAGTCTGGCAGGTTGAAAGCCACTGCCTGTACTCAGGCCTGTGCCACCCCCTCCAATCATGGCACCCACCGCACTGAGCTGTAACCATGACCTGTCTCCTCCCAGCCAGGCTGTACAGAGATCCAGCTTCTTACTGCTAGGAACACACATATCCAGGATGGGCAGTAACACCCCCCCCCCACCACCCAGGGTATCTCTTTTCCAGGATCCTCAGTGGCCCAACCCCTCACTTAGAGCCCACATGTTCTATATCCCATCCTTCTGTCCCTCACAACCCCCCACCCCCAGCCGCACCTGGCCAGCAGTTCCTTGGTCTGGTCGGTGAGGATAGCACTGTCGGCTTTCACCATGCAGGCCAGTGCTGAGATGACACCAGCCTTCAGGAGCCGCTTTACCCTCATGTCGACAAAATCCTTCTTGTCCTGGGAGACAAAAGGGCAGTGCTGGGAAGGGGCCTGGGCCCCAGGTCACTGACTGGAACAAAGGAGGCTCTATGACTGACTTCCTATGGCCAGCTGAATAGTGGCCCCCAAGATTTCTGCGATGTAGTCTCTGGAACGTGATAGCATATGACCTCATGTGACCAAAGGGATGTTGTAGAGATGACCAAGTTAAGCATCCCAAAAGAATAGCCCTGCTGCTACCTGGATTGTGACTTCTCACCTCTAGAACTGTACCATTAAAAATTCTGCTTTTCATAGCCGGTACTGGTAGGTTATGCCTATAATCCTAGCTGCTCAGTGGGCTGAGATCTGAGGATTGCAGTTCAAAGCTAGCCCAAGCAGGAAAGTCTGTGAGACTCTCATTTCCAATTAACCACCAAAAAGTTTGACGTGGAGCGGTGGTTCAAAAAGTAGAATGCTAGCATTGAGCAAAAAAGCTCAGGGATAGCACCCAGCCCCTGAGTTCAAGCCCCTATATTGATTTTTTTTTAAGTTTCAGAGAATAAGGGAGCAATGTGGAAAACACAAGTGCCCCCCATCCCCAAACCTGGCACAAAATAATTCCATTGATTGTGACTGTATAGAAGGAAGAAAAGATGCTCAAAGAAAGAGAAAGGCTCTTTTTTTCTTTTTCTTTTTCTTTTTTTGCCAGTCCTGGGCCTTGAACTCAGGGCCTGAGCACTGTGCCTGGCTTCTTTTTGCTCAAGGCTAGCACTCTGCCACTTAAGCCACAGCGCCACTTCTGGCCATTTTCTATATATGTGGTGCTGGGGAATCAAATCCAGGGCTTCATGTATAGGAGGCAAGCACTCTTGCCACTAGGCCATATTCCCAGCTGCAAGAGAAAAGTTCTGGTGGGTAACACAGTATACCAAATATCAGCAGTAGTCATGTGATTACATCAGTACCTGGTTTATTTTCTCTTGTCCATCTTTCTGTTTACCTTGCAACACTGGTATATTACTTGGATCATTTTTTAAACACTGAAATTGATCTTCCTGGCTGGGAATGATTTGAATATGCATTTATATGCAGATGGTATTCAAATGTTGCCCTGGTGCATAGGGAATCATCATACCCTTGTGTTAGGGCCTCCAGAGGATTTGTAACCTCTGGATAATGTTGACCCTTGGTCCTCCTCACCTTCCTACTCAGCACCAATATCCCTAAATCCAGAGAGCTCCCCCAAAAGGAAAGTTTTATAAGTCTTGAAGCCTGAGATAAAATGGTCTCATAGCCATGAAATTGATAAGATAAATTGTGAAATATTTATCACAGCTCCATATGTTTAATAGAGAAAAAATGTGCTTGTTTATCAAGATGGAAAATTAAAACAAAGACAGGCACAAGTGCTGCCTGGTGGGGAAATTTACCAGTGTCATCTTTGATTGATCCAATCGTTCCATACCCACCCTATACATTTTTCCCCACCACTTCTTCTGGAGGTGTGGTGGTACAGCACCCCCTTCCTCTAGAGCCCCCCAATACCCACCTTGGGGTGCTCCTCAGGCACATGCTGCTTGGAGAACTTGGCAAGCTGTACCAGCTCTGGGATGAGCTCCTTGACATCGTAGCTGTTGGTGCAGTTCACCAGGGTGGTGGCCACTGAGTAGAGGATGGTCTTATCGCTGGTCTGGAGGAGAGGGAACAGAGATTTGAATCTGGTTTTTGCTTAGAAGACACACAGGAGCACGGGGCATGGGAGCCAGTAGGTTTGGGAGCTTATTGTGGAGAAATCTTTGTGACACAGGGGGACTAAGAATCAGCCCTGCTCATAAGCCCAACATCACCTTACACAGAGTGACCAGAAATCTCTCCCAGCTCCTGGCTTGGCGGCTCCTTTACAAGCCCAGTTCCAGCACCTGGGTGTGGCCTGGCCAGGAGCCAAACTTCAATCTGGTCCTAGTGGAAATTGCTCCAGAGGAGGTGAGGCACTACCTTGCGGGAGGGGTGGTCCACAGGACCTCGCTCCCTATGGGCTATAGGCAGATGTACCATCCTCTTGCTCACACTCCCTCTACCAGAAAGGCAGGGCAAGTCCATCTACAGCCAGGTAAGATGAAGGCGAGGAAGAAGGAAAGGGACCATGAAGGTTTATGCAGGAGAGAAAGTAGAGTCAGGATGAGGATGTAGGCATCCAATTCCCATAGGCTTAGGTGCAAAAGCCCTTCCCTGAGGTCAGAGTTCAAGGCCACATTCACCTTGGCCAGCTCAAACATGGCCTGCAGAGCAGGGATGTCCTGAACAAAGTCATCCTTTACATCAGCGTCCAGTGTGAGATAGGCCAGGCCCTCCACAGCCCAGCGCCGGGTCCGGGTGTCTATCGTGGAATTGCACAGCCACCTGAAGTGTGGAGGGAGAAGGGAGAAGGGAGAGGGGATGCAGAAGGTGCCAGGCCTCCAGTTAAGACAGAAGAGACTTTAAGGTAGTAAGCCAAGGTGAAGAACTTCACGTTATACAGTATCCATTGCCTCAGAGATGGCTCAGAATCACCACCCATCTCCACAACCCAAGTCCAGGAGGAGACAGAGGGCCAGGAGGGACAACCTTCTTACTTGCGACACTGCTTGGCCAACTTCTCAGTGGACCCTTCAGCAAACTGCCTGAGACCATAGTCTGTGCCGCCGGCAGAGCCGAGCTTGCAGAGTCCCTGTGGGAGAGCAGACACATGTATGCAGGCCAGGCCCCAGAGCTAGGGCCAGGCTTTGCTCCTTGGGTCCCCTACTCTTCAGTTTGTCTACTACACCCTTCCACAGGGGACCCCTGTTATGATCTCTTAGTGGGAGGAGGGGGCGACATGCCTTCAAAACTGAAGCCGATGGGCTGAGAATATGGCTTAGTGGTAGAGTACTTGCCTTGCATGCATGAAGCCCTGGGTTCAATTCCTCAGCACTACTAACAGAAAAGGTTAGAAGTAGCTCTGTGACTCAAGTGGTAGAGTGTTAGCTTTGAGCAAAAAGAAGCCAGGGACAGTGCTAGTTCTCAGGCCCTGAGTCTAAGCCCCAGAACTGGCAGAAAACAAAACAAAACTGAAGCCATCCCTGTCACTATTCTGATCTCACAGATTTTTTTTTTTTTTTTTTTTTGCCAGTCCTGGGGCTTGGACTCTGGGCCTGAGCACTGTCCCTGTCTTCTTTTTGCTCAAGGCTAGCACTCTGCCACTTGAGTCACAGTGCCACTTCTGGCCATTTTCTGTATATGTGGTGCTGGGGAATTGAACCCAGGACCTCATGTATATGAGGCAGGCACTCTTGCCTCTAGGCCATATCCCCAGCCCCTCTTACAGATATTTTGAAAGATCCATATAATAAAGTCATGGCCAAGGTAAAAATTAGGTGTGGTATTTGTGTGTGTGTGTGTGTGTGTGTGTGTCACTGTGTTCTTGCACTTGATAGAATGAAGCTCTACCACTTTAGCTACATAGCCTACTTTAGTCTTTTTTTTTTTTTTTTTGCTAGTCCTGGGGCTTGAACTCAGAGCTTGAGCACTATCCCTGGCTTCTTTTTGCTCAAGCCTAGTGCTTTACCACTTGAGCCACAGCGCCACTTCTGGCTTTTTCTATATATGTGGTGCTGAGGAATCAAACCCCAGGGCTTCATGTATGCAAGGCGAGCACTCTACCACTAGGCCATACTCCCAGCCCACTACTTTAGTTCATTTTTAATGTGGTCTCCAGCTTTTGCCTAGGGGTTAAGCCCATGATTCTCCCAAGTAGCTAGGATTAGAGGTGCTGCCCACCACACTCTGCTTTTTTTTTTTTTTTAATTGTGTCTCAATAACTTTTTCTTTTTCCCACCTGGGCTAATCTTGAACCACCATCCTCCCATCTCTGCATCCCATGTAGCAGGGAGAACAGATGTGAGGCATCACTCCCAACCAGTAATTCATTTTGTTAAGAAAAAATTATATGAATTGGGCATGATGGAACACACCTATAATCCCCAGGAGAATCTTGAGTTTAAGTCTACCCTGGGCTACAGAGTTAGACTCTATCTCAAAACAAGAAAATTTTTTTTTTTTTTTTTTTTTTTTTTTGCCAGTCCTGGGGCTTGGACTCAGGGCCTGAGCACTGTCCCTGGCTTCTTTTTGCTCAAGGCTAGCACTCTGCCACTTGAGCCACAGCGCCACTTCTGGCCGTTTTCTGTATATGTGGTGCTGGGGAATTAAACCCAGGGCTTCATGTATGGGAGGCAAGCACTCTTGCCACTAGGCCATATTCCCAGCGCCCCCCCCCCCAAAAAAAAAAATTTGATTCAGAATTTTTTTAAAGAAACAAGTCAATGACTTACTCACATCCCAGTCACTGTTTACAAGATAAAGAAAAGATGCATGAAAATAATTGCAGTAAAAATGAAAAACATGGAAATAAAAAAGATAAAACCGGTTTGAGCTGTGCCATGCGAGAGCAGGTTAAGGAAATGGAGTTGCTAGTGTTTGCTCTGGAAGTACTTTCTGGATAAAGCATATCAGTGTGAGCGTGCTTCATAGAATAGAGAACGGGTTATGTGCAGGGCCCACCTTTCTGAATCTCTGTCTCTCTGCCCAGCCTTATATATGGGCATGACTGATTCCTGGAGCATGGTCCGCTCAGGATGGGCCATGCCCCACTCAACCTACTCTTCCTCTGGTCTGGTACTGTGTCTGGGACTGGTACCATGGTGACTGGTACCCATACTGGAGAGGTGGTTGGTACCCAGCCCACTCACCACCAGCGTGCGAATCTTGATCTTCTCATTCTTGGTTTTCTTGTAGATTTCTTTGAGCAAGGACACCCCGTTGGTGATGATGAAGGTGGCCCGGCTGAGCTTGGTGGAAGCATGGATGAGCGCCTCCACAGCCACCAGCTGGTCTGCCTCGCGCTCTGAGCCACACAGCGCCACCATCATCTCCATCACACCTTTCATCCCCAGCAGCTGATTGCCAAGGTCAAAGGGCCCCTGCAGGATCCCTGACACTGTCTGGATGGCATTCACATTCTTGTCCATGTTCTGTGGGTCAAATGTGCCCCTAAAACAGAGGGCAAGGCTTGTGAAAATAGTTGGTCCTAGGGAAGCTGGTTGCTGGTTGGTCATGCCTGCAACCCTAGCTACTCAGGAGGGTGAGATATGAGGATCACAGTGCAAAGCCAGCTTGAGCTGGCTCAAAGTGGTAGAGCACTAGGCTTGGGCAAAGAGTTTTCTTTTTTTAATTAATTAAATTTTATTGACAAGGTGTTGTGCAAAGGGGGTACAGTTACATAATAAGGTGGTGAGTACATTTCTTGTGATATCTGTTACACCCTCGTTTCTTTCCCTTCCCTAGATCAGGTAGGCATATATACAATATCCAGTGTACCAAAATCATATGCAGTAACCACATAGGGTATGCCAAAGGAAATTCACCTAGAACATTAAACGTAACGTCAACAATAGAATCCTCCTGTGTCCTTCTCTTGGAGTTGTTTTTGTTTATCCTCGTCTTATATAATCATATATACATAGCTGTTGAGCTATTGTGATCCACTGATAGATCTATTCTAGACCTTTGTATGTTTGTCTAGTAGTTGTTTGGTTTTAGATACATAATGTAAAGTCGCTGACCCAAACATGTGGAAATACCATTTGAAAAGAAGTTTGTTATTTTGCAGACCTGGTCTCTACTGTCCCCACACCCCAACAATCATATATCAAGAAGACCATGCCCCTTTGTTCTCTGTGTTCTAGGCTTGTCTTGCTCAACATTATTTGTTCAAGCTCTGACCATTTCCCTGTGAATACCAGTATTGTATCATTTCTAATCACTATGTGGTATTCCATTGTGTACAGGTACCACATTTTTTGTATCCATTCATCTGTAGTGGGGCATCTGGGTTGTTTCCATATTTTGGCTATTGTGAATTGTGCAGCGATAAACATGGATGTGCAGATGTCTTTATGATATCCTGAGACCTGTTGTTCAGGATAGATGCCTAGGAGTGGTATGGCTGGGTCGTAGGGTATGTCTATGCTGAGCTTTTTGTGGGACCTCCATACTGTTCTCCAAAGTGGTTGTAATAATGGGCAAAGAGTTTTCTAATGGCTAATTAGAGATAAGAGTCTCATAGACTTTCCTGCTGGGGCTGGCTTTAAGCCTTGATCCTCAGATCTTAGCCTCCTGAGCAAGTAGGATTACAGGTGTAAGCCACTGGCACCCAGCTTCAAGCCAACTTATGATGGTGACTTCATGGAAGATGTCCAAGCCAGAACCACCTGGCTGCACCACTCCCAAATGTCTATTCTACTGAGGGTCAGTGCTTCCCACAGCTCTAACTTGCTAATTTGGGGAATTAAGAATCAAACACAGAGCCATTCCCTGGGAGGCCTCTGGGGACTCACGTGATGTACTCCTCACAGATCTTTCGGAAGTGATCACGCTCGGGGTCACAGCGCAGGTCATCATAGAGCTTGTTGATGAGGATGGAGGCCAGCATGCGAGTGTTGTCAGTCAAGGGTAGGCAAGAAGGCAGGTCAGGAACCTGCCCCACCACCTTCAGGATCTTTCTCAGGCCTGCAGATTAACAAGGGCAAATGTGGGATTCCTGTAGGACTCTACCTTTACCAACACACCTCTACCCTCTATAAGATCTGCCTTTAGGCAGCATGAGCCTTCCATGGCACAGAGCACTGGAGTGGGGCCAAGAGACCAGGTCCTCCCTGTGACTGGGCCCCTTCCATGAGCAGCCCATCTCCTGCTACGACTCTGTGTTTCACATGTTCTCAAGGGGAGTCCAGACTAGCTGATCTCTGGGGACTTGGTCAGTGCTAACATTCTATGATGTACAATCTCCATGTGTGTGTGTGTGTGTGTGTGTGTGTGTGTGTGTGTGTGTGTGTGTGTGAATACTGGAACTTGAATTCAGATCCTTGTGCTCTTGCTTGGCTTTCTTGCTCAGCTAACACTCTACCACTTAAGGCATGCCTCGAATACAGTGTAGTGTTTTGCTGGCTAGCTGGAGATGGAGTCTTACAGACTTTTCTGCTTGGGCTGTCTTTGAATCACCATCTTCCAGATCTCAGCTTCCTGAGTAACTAGGATTACAGGCGTGAGACATGGGCACCACCTTGCTCACATGCAGTTTTTATAAGCTGTCTTCTCTTGGGCCTCAGTTTCTTTACTTGAAAAATGGAAATAATATTTCTTACTCTATAGAGCTAGAAGACTCAACCAGGTGACAAGTGGAAGCAGCTTAATGCTAATCAATCCATGAACGTCTAGTACATCTTCAGAAAATAGTACATTTGCTAATTATCATGATCTCCTGTTTTTCTTCGAGTATTCAAAGTGAGAATTCAGAACTAATTTTTCCTACACCTTTACTCAGTTTGTGAAGACTCACCATCCTCACCGATAAGAATCTCACTCGGTGCCACCCTCTTCCCGCCTCCTCACCATTATCTACCACATAGATGGTGCGTGAGTTGTCGTGGATGGCCAGGTCCTTCCTGGGGACATTCTTGTTGAGCAAGTTGAGTGCCTGGTCTCTGCCCTGGCCAGATACTTTCTTACTAACCAGCATGTCGAGCAGGTGGTTGGTGATCTGCTTTAGGTCCTTCTTGGTGTCTGAGAAACAAGGATAAGAGCAAATAAAAGGACAAGGTCCCACGTGGATAGGATCAGAAATGAGAGAAGCTTCTAGAAAGACTCTGGAGATACTGAATCCATTGCTTTCTGAGTATGTCAACTACTTCAGGAGAGGTTACCATTTCTAGTTTCATACTTACCCCCCAAAATAATCCCCAGACAATACCCCCAAGGGTCCTTTGGCCAATTTGAACACTGTCTTCTTCTATGATAACAGCTCTCACTCTCCAGTAATGATTGGCAGAGATCCAGGGACATTGTGTATTGTTTTGATAAACTGGTTTAATGAAATATTTTCCTGAAAGGAAATTGCTACTTCATACAGACTCCCTACTTTACACAGATCCAGGCATGTGAGAACCTAAATGCCAGCTTTGCCTATGGGACCAGAGCTTCCCCCACAACTGGTGGATATTAAAAGGCAAGTGCTTTTTTCCTAATGTTGCTCTTTCTGACCTCCCTGAGGCATAGAGGGATTTTAGTTCTAATTCTAGGATGGAGCCCAATGGCAAGCCAGCTGGCAGTGACATAGACATCTCTAAGCAATGCCAGATGAACAGCAGAGGAAGGAAGGAGTTGGGCCATGCCATGCAAAGGCAAAGGCCTCAGTGGACTTGATATTCTGTTCTCAGATAAATATATGTCATTACAGACTCCTGTGAGGCTCCAGGGGGTGGAATTTTGACTGTAGGCAGGTGCAAGCTACAGAGAGACAGATCTGAGATTAATATGTTTTAGGATATTTGTAGCAGATCTCCAACAAGGACTTGTGGAAGACTATACTTTCATATCACTATTGAGGTCGGACTCCCAGAATTCACACTCGTTGGGCCCACCCCCACACTGGCTCTGGGTTGATCATGTGACCTATAGCACAACCAGAGGCTTCCAAGGGATTTTTTTTTTTTTTTTTTTTGGCCAGTCCTGGGCCTTGGACTCAGGGCCTGAGCACTGTCCCTGGCTTCTTCCCGCTCAAGGCTAGCACTCTGCCACTTGAGCCACAGCGCCGCTTCTGGCCGTTTTCTATATATGTGGTGCTGGGGAATCGAACCTAGGGCCTCGTGTATCCGAGGCAGGCACTCTTGCCACTAGGCTATATCCCCAGCCCCAAGGGATTTTTTTTTAATCTATGCCAAGCACTGGTGGTTTCATGCCTGTAGTCCTAGCTACTCAGGAGGCTGAGATCGGAGGATCACAGTTTGAAACCCGTCTGGGTTTAATTAACCCCCCCAAAAAGCTAAAAGTAGAGCTGTGGCTCCTGTAGCAGAGTGCTACCCTAGAGTGCAAAAAGCCAAGGAAGAATGTGAAGCTCTGACTTCAAGCTCTGAGGCAGAGGCAAGAATTAGAGGAAGCATTAGAGGCCTGTCTGAGTTACATAGCAATACCCTGTTTCAAAGAAAAAAATATTAAATGGTATATGATATTAACATTGCTCAGTACATTAAACTACTTATAGCAGAATTCCAGTTTTGTTATTTTTTATTTTTTTTTGTCAGTTGTGGGGCTTGACCTCAGGGCCTGGGCACTGTCTCTGAGCTTCTTTTGCGCAAGGTCAGCACTCTACCACTTGAACCACAGTGCCACTTAGAGCTTTTTCTGTTTATGTGGTACTCAGGAATCGAGCCTAGGGTGTCATGCATGCTAGGCAAGCACTCTACCACTGAGCCACATTCCTAGATCATGGGCACCATTTTTAAGTATGCAATTTGTGGCATTGTGGAATTTCACAATGTCATGACATCATCCATCCCCAGAATTTTTTTTGTGCTGGTACTATGTTCTTGCTGAACATTTTTCTTTTGCTTAAGGCTGGCATAGTTGAGCCACAGTTCCACTTCCAGCGTTTTGGTACTTAACTGGAGATACATGCTCATTAGACCTTTCTGCCTGGCTGAGTTTGAATTTTAATCTTCAGATCTCAACCTCTTGCACAACAGAAACTCTCTATTCATTAAAACAGCAGCTCCCATTCCTCTTTCCCCAGCCCCGCCAGCCATCATTCTGTCTCTGTCTCTGTGCATTTGAGCACTCTAGGTAGCTCACATAGGTGAAACCACATAGTATTTGCCCTTTTGTGATGGTGATTATTTCACTTAGCATCACATCCTAGGGCTGATCCATGTAAGATCATCCTTCCTTGTTAAAGATGAATAACATTCCATTGCATGCCTGTACCATTTTGCTTACCCAGTCACCCAGTCTGACACTTGGCTTATTTCCACCTACTGGCTATAGCAAATAGTGCATTGGGCCTCTCATGGTTGTTTATGTTGTTGCTGGTAGTGGTGGTTTGTTTGTTTTGTTTTTTGTTCTGGTCTTGGTGGCTTGAACTCAGGGCCTGGGCACTATCCCTGAGCTTTTTTTTTTGCTCAAGGCTAGTGCTCTACCACTTGAGCCACAGCTCCATTATTGGCTTTTTTGGTGCTTAGTTAGAGATGAGAGTCTCATGGACTTTCCTGCCTAGCCTGGCTTCAAACCAGAATCCTCAGATCTCAGCCTCCTGAGTAGCTAGGACCACAGGTATGAACCATCAGTGCCTGCTGCCTCCCATGCTTTCATTGCCAGGACATACATATAGAAATAACACCAGGCACATAGGAAATGCCCAGTCTGAGGTGGCATCTGATTGGCCCGTTGAGCCCATTTGAACCAGAGCTGAAGAACATCTCATACCTAGAACCAGAGCCTCCTCCTTCCCCCGATGTTCTCGCTTGTCTTCCCCGGACAGGGAATCGATGATGGCTTGCAGCAGGTTGCAGACAGCCAGAGACATCTCCTCTTCCTCCACTGCCATGAGGCTGCAGATTCGGTCTATTCGGACTGCATGCAGAATCACTGTGGCCTAGGTCCAGCAGGAATCACAGTCAGAGGCTCTGACAGGGGCTGGGGGTAGGGAGTGGGAAACCCCAGTCCTCCTCCATGGGATAGGGTATGAGGGCAGGCAGCCAGTACCCTAAGGTGCATCTCACTCTAGGAAACCTTCTTTGCTATCCAATACAGCAACCTCCTACCCACCACCTGAGGCTTTTAAGCTCTTGCTCCATGGTGGTAAGACCACCTTGCAACACCCTGAGATGTGGTGAATGGCACACACTGAACAATGGCACACAATGAACAATAGCAGCTCCATGCCAGTGGTTCACACCTGTAACCCTAGCTATTCAGGAGGCTGAGATCTGGGGACCATGGTTCAAATTAAGCACAGGTGACACATCTGAGAGGCTATTTCCAATTAATCAGAAAAAAAAATATGCCAGAAGTGGACCAGTGACTCAAGAGATAAGAGTGCCAGCCTTAAGTGAAAAAGCTAAGGAACAGCACCCATATCCCGATTTCAAGACCTAGTACTGGCACGCAAAAGAAAAAGAAGGGGAAAAAAAAAAGAACCTTACACTCAACCCTCCCCGCAAGCCACTTTCAATAACCTGACTTTGGTGACATTAGTGATATTCACTTCCAGCACAAAAGGGAAAGGTCTGGGTCACTCCTAAGTCAGGCGCCATAAGACCAAAGTTGGGGTATTAGGTGACCTGTTAGATTCGGTATCGGTTCTCTTTGTCCCCTGACCACCCGTCACCCTGCAGATCCCTGGTCAGTTGCTGTCCATCCCCACCAAGACCCTCTTTTCCCAGGTCCTGGGGGCCCTCACCCGAGCTCGGTGGCCACTGCACATGCCGGACAGGGTGCGCACGGCAGCCAGCACCAGCTCAGGCCTCTGAGTATCCAGAAGCTGCAACAGCAGGGCCACTCCATTGGTCTGGAAGATTCTCTCAGCTCCGGCTTCCTCACGGCCTAGGACAATGAGGTTGTTGGCAGCCTGAGGAAGGGAGAGACAATGAGGGTCGTGAGTGAGCCAGGACTGTGAAGCCCTTGACCTTGGGCCAAGTACAGGGCCTGGCACAAGGACTGTCTTCACCACATGGTTGTTGGTTTTCTTTTCTCCTCCTCTCATTTTATAATCCTCCTCCTGGGACACAACCTAAGATCATAATCCAGACATCAAGGCAACTTGCAAAAGGACTGGGAATTCTCAGGAAGGAGTTTTCAAGAAAGTAGAAGGTGGGCTGGGAATATGGCCTAGTGGCAAGAGTGCTTGCCTCGTATACATGAAGCCCTGGGTTCGATTCCCCAGCACCACATGTATAGAAAGTGGCCAGAAGTGGCGCTGTGGCTCAAGTGGCAGAGTGCTAGCCTTGAGCAAAAAGAAGCCAGGGACAGTGCTCAGGTCGAGTCCAAGGCCCAGGACTGGCAAAAAAATAAATTTAAAAAAAAAGTAGAAGGTGATGGATAGAGAGCACTGGATTGGATCCACAAGCCTTGGCTCTGAGTTCTGATTCTGCTACCTGCTAGCTCGGTGACCTTGGGCAGTGCCTCTTTGGGCTTCTGATTCTTCACTTGAAAAATTAGGCAGTTGGGTTTGATGGTTCCTTTCTCTTCTCATCCTAGAGTTTCCCAGTTTGAGAACACTTGAACTTTAAAAGGCCTTGAGTGAAGAAATGGGTGGACAGAGAAACAGGGGACAAGCCCTAGGGAGGGCTAAGACTTTAGGCAAGCATGACCAGTTCAGCACTATCTATGTAGGGCTTTGCACTATTCAACACAAAGTTATTTTAACTCCTACCAACTCAGTATGTCTTCAGAAGTTTATTATAACAGATATTTGCATGTTATATAAGTCCATTTACCATAAAAACCAACAACTCCCCTCCTGAGTATTGTCTGTCAAGTTCTTATAAATATAAACCATTAAAGGGGGGTACTTTTTGCCAGTCTTGGGGCTTGAACTCAGGGCCTGAGCACTGTCCCGGGCTTCTTTTTGCTCAAGGCTAGCACTCTACCACTTGAGCCACAGCGCCACTTCTGGCCATTTTCTATATATGTGGTGCTAAGGAATCGAACCCAGAGCTTCATGTATGCAAAGCAAGCACTCTACCACTAGGCCATATTCCCAGCCCCCACTTTTTATTCCAAAGGAAGATAAGATGCAACAGGAAAACCCTACCACACACACACACACACACACACACACACACACACACACACACACACAAAATTTGACTAAAGAGATAAACTTTTTAATGTTTCAGAATGAGTTCTTTGTACTATCTCTAGTGAAAGGAAACACAATCTGTGGCTTGGGGGTGTGTGTGGCTCAGGTGGTAAGGTACTGGCATATCCTATGTGAAGCCACGGGCTCCATCCCTAATACTTTAATTAATTAATTAACCTATAAAACATTGTTTGGATGTGCCCTTGCTTCCCAGAACTGAAATTATGAGGCAAGTAAGGTTTTCTCCTTGAGTGCAAAATTTAAGGTGGCACCCAAAAAAATCCTCAATAATCCAGATAAATATCAAATGCAATATTTTTAAAAGTCAATGCCACAAAGTTCACAATGAACAAAAGATCCCAGTTTTAAATAACATAGCATGTAGCCTTGCTGTATGTCTCACCACAATGGATTATCCTTAACTCCGGTCCGTCTATGGTTCTTGCTTGTTTACTAATTGGATTAATTTGGGGTCTTTTTTTTTCTTCCTGTCCAGAGAGAGGCCAGCAAGGAGCTGGAGCTGAGGATTGAGCGCGCCCTCTGCTGGCTGGCACCGTGTGGCACTCACCTTTTCCCTCTTATCAGTCTCACTGTTTTGGTCCAGGAGGATCTCAAACATGTTCTGTACCCTTGAGTCGGTGGAGAATTGCACACGGAGCTAAGGAGAGAGGAGGGAGCAGAGGGAAGCAAGTAAGGGGATAGTGTGTGTGTGTGTGTGTGTGGGTGGGTGTGTGTGTCTCGGGAGTCACATCATTTCTTTTTGTTCCAAGTACATTTTATCTTACCAGATGTCAGGCTATTTACTCTAGACCCCAGCACCTTCATTCATATATTCATTCCAGAACAGGCACAACTTTGTGCTCAGCACTGTTCTAGAAGCTAGGGATAAAACGGTAAGCAAAATCACATCCTTGTCCCATTGCTGGTGGCTCATACCTGTAAGCCTAGCTACTCGGGAAGCTAAGATGTGAGGATCGCAGTTTGAAGCCAGCCCAGGAAAGTCCATAAGACTTTTCTTCAATTAAGAACCAGAAGTAGAGCTGTGGCTCAAAGTGGCAGAATACTAGCCTTGAGCACAAAAGCTCAGAGACAATGCCCAAGCCCTGAGTTCAAGGCCCATGATTGACAAAAAAAAAAAAAATCACATAATTTTCCCACGAAGCTCACCCAGTCTTGAACAACAAAGATCATCAGTCCAATTTTGGAGTAAATAGTCAGAAAATTATTAGACTGTTAAATAAGGGTTACGATAGAAATTGAGTCTTTAGGTTCATACACTAGAAGTAGATGTGGAGACCCTAATGTTTGTTTTGATTTTCTTGGTGGTATTGGAGTTTGAACTGACAGCCTCAAGCTTGCTAGGATGGTGCTCTACCATTTAAACCCCACCTCTAGCACAATCCTGCTGCTCCTGATCTTTCATGGCATGACTTAATGGGTCAACTCACCTGCTCCCTTCTTCCTCCTATGACTTAGTTCAGACCTGTCCTCATTGCCTCTGGGCTACAGAGACTCCTCCCTCACCTACAGCTTCTGGGATCCCTCCCTTACTTCTCTTTCCCCAGTCCTGAGTCTGCACCCCCCCAGACAGGATGCCATGGACCCCCTACAGAGGTGGCTCCAGGTACCTTCTAGTTCCTGGGTTTTGGAGCAAGTTGCTCAGGAAGCAGGTTCTCCCCACTCTCTCTTCTGGGAGAAAACTGACACATTCAAGGAGTCCCCAAGAAGTCCATGGCTCCCACCCAGGATGCTGCCCCTCTGCTCCAGATTCTCAGTATATACACAGCCCATCTTCGTAGAGAGGATCTCATGTTCCCCCTGCCTCTGACTCTCTATCCCACCTTAGAAACACTGATTCCTGGGCAGCCTTGCTGCCCTTGTCCTCCTGAGAAGAAAGGAAGGCCATGTTGCAAACACACTGTATGTGTGTGTGTGGTAAGTGAGTGAGTATGTGTGTGTGTGTGTGTGTGTGTGTGTGTGTGTGTTAGTACTGGGGCTTGAACTCAGAGCCTGGACACTGTCCTTTAGCCTTATCACTCATGGAATTCTACCACTTCAGCCAGCATTCCACTTCTGGCTTTTTAATGATTATTTAGAAATAAGAATTTCACCAACTTTCTTGCCTAGGTGGACTTCAAACAGGGAGCGATCAACAGGTCTCAGCCTTCTCAATAGTTAGGTGTGAGCCACCAACATCAAGTTCATGTGATTTTTTGGTGTTTTTTTTTTTTGCCAGTCCTGGGGCTTGAACTCAGGGCCTGAGCACTGTCCCTGGCTTCTTTTTGCTCAAGGCTAGCACTCTGCCACTTGAGCCACAGTGCTACTTCTGACTTTTTTTATATATGTGGTGCTGAGGAATCGAATCCAGGGCTTCATGTATATAAGGCAAGCACTTTACCACTAGGGCATATTTCTAGCCCCTCATGTGATTTTCTTTTAAAGCCTCCTTCTACAATTTTTTTTATCAATTAAATTTTGTTGACAAGGTGTTGTGCAAAAGGGGTACAGTTACACAATAGGGCAGTGAGTACATTTCTTGTGGTATTTACACCCTTGTTTTTTTTTCCCTTCCCTAGATCAGATAGGCATATATACAATACCCAGTGCGCCAAAAGCATATACAGTAGCCACATGGCATACGCCAAAGAAAATTCAGCTAGAACTTTAAATATAACAACAATAGAGTTTGCTTATCCTTGTCTTATATGACCATACATATATAGCTTTTGAGCTATTGTGATCCACTGAGAGGTCTATTTTAGACCTTTTTATGTTGAGTAGTTGTTTGGTTTTAGTTATATAATGTAAGGTCACTAACCCAAACCTGTGGGAAATACCATTTGACAAGAAGTTTTTTGTTTCGAAGACCTGGTCTCTAGTGTCCCCCCTCCTTCTAGAATTTTAAAAAACCCAAGTTCTGCTCTGTGCTGGTGGCTCACACCTGTAATCCTAGCTACTTAAAAGATTAAGATCCCGAGAGAGTGAGGGAAGGGGTGGTATTGTCCAAAAAGAAATGTATTCTTTTCCTGACTTATGTCATTGTAACCCCTCAGTACATCACCTTTATAACAACACTTTTAAAAGAATTAGATCCAAAGCCAGAAAAGTGTGTGCGACTCCATCTTCAAGATAACCACTTAAGATGTGCTCAAGACTGCTAACCATGAGCAAGTGAGCGGAATGAGAGCTTGAGGCTCTGAGTTCAAATTCCATACCACCTCTCCTCTCCTCCTCTCAGAGAATGTTCTAGTCCTGACGGACTGGTTCCCTGAGATGGCATCACAGCACCTTTCTCAATCCCTCCCGGGATCCCTCCCAGTTATTCCATGCAGTCTGCCTGTGCCATTCGCTGTCTCTGGCTCAGAGTATCTGGGTGGTGCTGGCTCTCTCCTGATGTCCCCTTCTTATCCCTCCTTGGATGGGGGCAGGGGAAGCCGAGATCTATGAAATGGTCCAACTCACCTTCTCCTGAATGCTGGTGTTGAGTCTCCTCAAAGTCTCCTGGAAGTTTGGGTTCCGAGGTTCGAGGGTGGCACAGCGCTGCACATCCTTGAAGGCCTGGTCCAGCTTCCCCAGGTGCTCAAGCGCCTGGCACCTCCGGTATAGAGCCTTGATATCTGTCGAGTCCATGTCGATGGCTAGAGGGGAGGCAGGCAAGTCCTCAGGGGCATGGGCTACAGAACGCCTCTCCCACTCCCACTGCCTGGACCCCAGGAATCCTGTCTTCCCTGAAGATGATCTACCCACACAGACTCTCCAGCCCATACCATCCCTTTGTTAGGGAGTCAGTAAGATCCATAGTCTCTGATGAAAAGAGAGTCTGAGTTATCTGGCTGAGTGTGGCAGCACATGCCCGTAAACCTAACTATTCAAGAGGTAAAGGCAGGAAGCTTGCAAGTTCATAGCCAGCTCTTGAATAAGTGTAAGACTCTATCTCAAAAACGAAGTATAAACAAAAGGGCTGGGGTTGTGGCTCAAGTGGTAGAGAGCTTGCCTGGCATTGTGAGAGGTGCTGGGTTCAATTCCAAGTACTACAAAAAAAAAAAAAAAAAAAGGAGGCCAGCTAATCCAATTCCTGCTTGCACACCACCACAGACAGGAAGCTCCCTCCTTCTCAAGACAGACACTTCCCATTAGAGTGCTGGTGGCTCACACCTATAATCCTAGATACTTAGGAGCTGAGATCTGAGGTTCCCAATTCAAAGCTGCAGAATAGACAGACAAATCCACTCCCCAAGACTCTAATCTTCAATTAACCAGTAAAAAGCTAGAAACAGAGGTGTGGCTCAAGCGGTAAAATAACAATCTAAATTTTAAAAAAAAGCCAAGTGAAAGTGCAAAGCCCTGAGTTCAAGCTCTAGTGCTAGTGCGTGTGTGTGCATGCACACACACACATACAAATACACTTCCTACAACTTTGTCCTTTTGTCACAGTCCCATTCAGAGATGAAATCCAGTCTTCTGCCTTTTGAAGGCCTTTGAGGCATGGGATGCCAGTGTGCATCACCTTGGAAGTTGCCTTTCCTGGGAGAAATATTGCTGCTTTCCTGCACTGCTCTCCCCGGGAGCCTCCAATCCCTTCCCAAGTTGTTTCCTGCCCTTCCTAGCCCACTCCAAACCAGCACCGTGTCTCCAAAGCATGGTAACCAGCTCAAGAACTCCTGCACAGACATGCTGGGACTGGTGTGTGTGTGTGTAGTATGCAGGCAGTGGGCACTCACCTCTGGAAGCATCAGAAGCTGCCTGGACATAGCTCTCCTGAGAAAAGAGAAAGGAGAAGGAGGGAGGTTTGATGAACAGGGACTCAGTGTAGAGGCAGCCAGTACCCCCTAAGAGAGGAGAGATGCTCAACTAGGCAGTTGCAGGCTGTCAGAGGCCCAGGATCTGAAGAGTGGGGAGGTTTCAGCTTAAGGGAAAGCCAGGTTTGAATACTGGCTCTGCTATCTGGGAGAGTTCAAGCCAAAGAATCTAGCCCTCAGAGCCTGGGATTTCCGGGTGCAATTAGGAGCTGGAAGTAGTGGCTAGGGTTTTTGTTTATTTTGTTCAGGTCCTGGGGCTTGAACTCAAGTACTGGGCTTTGTCTCTTAGCAGTTTATTTATTTATCTTATTGGTTTTTTTTTTTTTTGCCAGTCCTGGGGCTTGAACTCAGAACCTGGCCACTGTCCCTGAGATTCTTTTTGCTCAAGGCTAGCACTCTACCTCTTGAGCCACAGCACCACTTCCTGCTTTTTATATTTAGGTGGTACTGAGGAATTGAACCCAGGGCTTCACGCATGCTAGGCAAGCACTCTATCACTAATCCACATTCCCAGCCCTTTCTTAGCTTTTTTTGTTCAAGGCTGGCATTCTACCACTTGAGCTCCTCTTCTGCCTTTGCTGGTTAATTGGAGATAAGAGTCTCACAGACTTTCCTTCCTGGGCTGGTGTCTAACCTTGATCCTCAGGTCTCAGTCTCTTGAGTAGCTAGGATTACAGGCCTGAGCCACAGGGGTCTGGCTATGAAAAAGCTGGGATTTTAATTATGCAGCTCTGGAGGTGACAAGTTCTCTAAGCCACAGTCAAGATAGCAACAGGGCTGCTGAGCCTGTGGTGTGGTGATAATTGAGATGTCACTGAATAACACATGAACAGCACCCTCGCTGGGCTGACTCCTGACTCCAATCTGGATGAAATTCTTTGTTTCCAGAGCAATGGGGTCGTGGTAGGATATACTTTCTCCGACCCAAGGGGTTCAGGGGAGATGGCTGGGACCAGGGCCTGTTGCCCCAGCTCTGCCTTCATCCCCAACAGTCTCCTGCCCTCCAGGGCTGCCTGCCCAGCCTCATACCATCTTCAAGCCACAGGCCGCCCGGTTCCGGTAGAGAGTGGCCAACAGGGTCTTGTCCTTGGTTAACTTCAGGGCCTGACTGTAGCTTTTGGTGGCTGCCTTGTAGTCCTGCCGCTGGAAATGCCGGTTCCCCTCCTCCTTCAGCTGCGCTGCCTCTGCCTCAGCCATCTGTGGGGACAGAGCAGCCCCATCTCACCAGCCCTGGCTCCAGACCCAGGGCAGGACTCCAGGTCCCCACCACCAGGATGGAGAATGGGGATTCTGCTGGGACAGGATCCACCTCCAGCACCCCAAACCCATTGTCCCTGAAGGACATTGTCACATCTGCCCAGGACTCTGCTCCAGTGAGAGGTATTGGAGTCCTGGTGTCCCTCCTTCCGTCCCTCCCAGCCAGGGTGGGCGAAGCCACCACACTAAAGGTCTCACAGTCTCACAAAAACCTGGACGTCCTCAGGCCTCCTTCCTGCCCGGCCTCCCCACAGCTGCCAGCTCACCTCACTGTTTCTGCAGGGCCTCCTCCTCCCCCTGGTGCTGCTTCTGAGCTCTGGGGTCCACCTCAGCCAGTGGCCTCTGTCTGCCCCTCCCAGCCCCTACCCAGGAGACTTTATCACCCCAGCCAGCAGCTCCACACCATATTTGGCCACTGGGGCAGGTGGCCCTGGAGTATGTCATTGATACTCGGGGCCCTCCCCCTCCCAGGACTGGACAGTCATGACCACGTGCAGGTGTCATCTAGCCTCTGTCCCTTGAGCACCCTGCTTAGGGACAGTCCTGAAGACTCATACCCCTTAAGACAGAGAAAGATCCAGAAAGGATGGGAACTTTCCCTAAGTACAGCTATAATGTCCTTTTTACACACACACACACACACACACACACACACACACACACACACCCCGTCCTAGATAAACAACCTCCCCCTCCTCTCCTCTCTGCTATTTTAGGAACAGGGTGACAGCTGAGGGTTGATGGACTTGGACATAGAGCAGCTGCCCAGCTTCTGGAGACTTCCAGAAATGCCTTTCTGGAGGGGAAGGGAGAGCAAAGCAGAGGAAAGTCCTTCCTCTGGTCTGCTTAGACTTGCTCCCTGCATCTCAGGGTTCTGGAATTCAATTGTTGAACATGTCAGAAAGACAACAGACATGCCAATTTGGTCCACTGTGAATGGGTTATGGTTTAGGTGTGCACGATCTCTCCTGTCCCTCCCCCTAAGTGGCTGGGGAATATATTCAGCCCACCTCCTCGATCAGATTTGGAACTCCCTAAGGGTGGGCTCTGTTTCTCCCCCATCAGACTCCCATGGACAAGGGTTGGGTCAGGTCCAAGGATGGTAACCTTTCATCTCA
Organism: Perognathus longimembris pacificus; assembly: GCF_023159225.1. Classification (NCBI taxonomy): domain Eukaryota; kingdom Metazoa; phylum Chordata; class Mammalia; order Rodentia; family Heteromyidae; genus Perognathus; species Perognathus longimembris. The sequence goes on along the minus strand of NC_063177.1, from coordinate 23,969,217 downwards.
CCAAGAAATCTTGAGAGACAAGAAGAGACTGAAATCAGCACTAGAACTAGAACTGTGCATTCCTCATCACAGAAGGTCTTCAGTGATGTTTCTTTGCAACTGACTAAGGGGTCCCAAGTGAGTTTACAAGGTTATCCACTACCCAGAACTCATGCCCTCAAGCTGGAAGTCAGTGGCTCATGCCTGCAATCCTAGCTACTCAGGAGACTGAGAGCTGAGGATTGTGGTTCAAAGCCAGCCCAGGCAGGAAAGTCTGTGAGACTCTTATCTCCAATTAACCACCAGAAAACCAGAAGTGGCATTGTGGCCCAAAGTGGTAGAGCACTAGCCTTGAGCAAAAGAGTTCAGGGACAGTGCTCAGGCCCTGAATTCAAGCCCCATGACTGACAAGAAGGAGGAGGAGGAGGAGGAGGAGGAGGAGGAGGAGGAAGAGGAGGAGGAGGAGGAGGAGGAGGAGGAGGAAGAAGAAGAGGAAGAGAAGAAAGAAGAAGAAGGAGAAGGAGAAGGAGGAGGAGGAGGAGGAAGAGAAGAAAGAGAAAGAGAAGGAGAAGGAGAAGGAGGAGAAGAAAAAGAAGGAGAAGAACTCATGTCCTTCAGTATCTCCAAGCTCTAGCCACAAGCTCTGCCCAAGAGGTCCAGAACCACTCAGGCAGCTCCCTACCCTCCTGGAGAAGAGCCTTCTGAGGGAATGAATGAATGGGATGAATGAATGAATTGGTACTTGTATGTCACATATAGCAATGTATAGCATATAGAGAGAAACACTGAAGAGGACGCATAGGGGATGGTCACCCACATTTGATTATACTCCTAGCTCTGTGATCTTGACACTTAACATACACAGCTGTGTGACCTTGGGAAGATTCTACTGTCCAGCTGAACATAAGGTCCAGCCCTGGGGCTGGGAATATGGCCTAGTGGCAAGAGTGCTTGCCTCCTATACATGAAGCCCTGGGTTCAATTCCTCAGCACCACATATATAGAAAATGGCCATAAGTGGCACTGTGGCTCAAGTGGTAGAGTGCTAGCCTTGAACAAGAAGAAGCCAGGGACAGTGCTCAGGCCCTGAGTTCAAGGCCCAGGACTGGCAAAAAAAAAAAAAGTCCAGCCCTAACACATAGGTTCTTGTTGTTGTTGTTTAGTTCTGGGTTTTTTGTTTGTTTGTTTTTAGGTGGAGGTCTCCCTATGTTTTCCAGGCTGGCTTTGTACTACTAGACTCAAGAAATCTTCCTGCTCAGCCTCCTGAGTACCTGGGACCACAGGTGTGCCCAGTTGAACACCTGTTTGTTAAATGGATTGATGAATGGATGGACATAACCCCTGCCCTCATCCCACACCTTGGACCCCAGCTGTGAGGCAAGCATGGATAATAAGGTAAAGGATCGTAAAGGAAAGGTAACAAATTGTTCAAGAAATGTACCCACTGCCTTACGTATGAAACTGTAACCCCTCTGTACATCACTTTAACAATAAATAAGCCATTATTTAATTTAAAAAATTAAAACAGACACACACACAGAAAAGGAAAGGTGAGGGGCTGGGAATATGGCCTAGTGGCAAGAGTGCTTGCCTTGTATACATGAAGCCCTGGGTTCGATTCCCCAGAACCACATATATAGAAAATGGCCAGAAGTGGCGCTGTGGCTCAAGTGGCAGAGTGCTAGCCTTGAGCAAAAAGAAGACAGGGACAGTGCTCAGGCCCTGAGTCCAAGCCCAGGACTGGCAAAAAAAAAAAAAAAGAAAAGAAAAGAAAAAGAAAGAAAAGGAAAGGTGATTAATGGATATTTATGGCTAAATCTCAAGTAAGAGAAACTTCCTTTTAGACTGCTGGAGCACCCATGACATAATGCCACATATAGACTGGAAGATTAGACCACAGATATGTTTTGTCACCTCTCTGGAGATGAGAAATCCAAGATCTTGGCACCATCAAGGTTTGTTCCTGGTGAGGACTTTCCTCTGCTCACAGGCAGACACCGCAGTTCCCATGGCCTCTTCTCCAGGTGTGTCCACAGCAAGGGTAGAGGTGAGGAAATAGTGATATAGAAAGATATACAGTAGCCAGGCCCTGTTGGCTCAAACCTGCAATCCTAGCTACTCAGGAGGCTCAGATCTGAGGATCACAATTTGAAGCCAGACCAGGCAGGAAAGTCTGTGAGACTCTTATCCCCCATTAACTCCAACAAGCTGGAAGTGGAGTTGTGCTTCAAGCGGTAGAGTGCTAGCCTTGAGCACAAAAGCTTAGTAACAGTGCTAAGGCCCAGCGCTTAAGTTCTGGGACCAGAAAAAAAAGAATACCCCAAACTATGAAAGACACACAGAGTGTCAGAGACGTGAAGAGAGTATGTGTTCTGGAATTTCCTTTTCTTATCATAAGAGCATCATTTCTGTCTGATAAGGGACCTGCCCTTATGACCTCCCTTCGCCATTATTGTTTATAGAGTTTGGAGTCTTTGTTTCATCCTTAACAGTTCCAGATACAATAAAAATGAAATGTGCAAAAGTCCAATGCAGGAAGGGGCCATGTAGTGGGAGAGCTCAGAAAAAGCCAGAAGGATTTGATATTATAGACAGGAGTGACTGGACAGGTGGAGGCTGATTTGTAGTAATACAAAGTTTGGTTCTGGAATGTAAGGGAACCTTGGCCGGGTTTAGATTTGTTTTTGTTTGAACAATTTACCCTGAACCAAGCACAGTGGTTCATTCCTGTAGTCTCAGCTACCCAGGAGGCTGAGTCAGGAGGATCTTGGAACCTAGCCCACTTCTCCCAGGGACCAATTGTCAGACCAATATGAAGGAACCCAAACTTCAGGGACCCATTCTCTATGAATGCATAGTATAATAGACGAGGAAAAAATAGATTTTTACCTTATAGTACTGGGACTTGAACTCAGGACCTGCTAAACTAGAGTTCTACCACTTGAGCCACATCAACTGTTTTTGGCTGATTATCTTGTGGGCTGATCTCAAACTGATCCTCCAGATCTCAGTCTCCAAAGTAGCTAGGATTACAGGCAGGAGTCACCAACACCTGGAGGGAAAAAAAAAACCCACAAAAAACCCACTTCTCAATATACTGTAAGTATGATGCACTGGGTTTGATGGTTCATGTCTGTAATGCTAGGTACTCAGGAAGCTGAGACCTGAAGATCAGGATTCATGGTCAGCCCAGAGTCCGTGAGACTCTTATCTCCAATTAATCACCAAAAATCTTGGAGATGGAGTTATGTGGCTCAAGAGTGGAACTACAAAGCTCAGGAACAGCATCTAGGCCCTGCGTTCAAGTTCTGGTACCTGTGGTGCCCTCTCCTCAGAAGAAATATTTAAAGAACACAGACAGCTGGGAATGTGGTTTAGTGGTAGAGTGCTTGCCTAGCATGCATGAAGCCCTGGGTTCGATTCCTCAGCACTGTATACACAGTAAAAACCAGAAGTGGCTCTATAGCTCAAGTGGTAGAGTGCTAGCTTTGAGCAAAAGACACTCAGGAACAGAGCTCAGGCCCTGAGTTCAAGCTCCAGGACTGGCAGAGAGGAAGATAGAGAGACCACCACCACCACAGCTGTAGTGTGGAGAATAGATGAGAGGAGTCAGGAGTGGGAGCCTGGGAGGCTTGGTTTGGGGATGCAGGAGGGGAGAGGAGAGAAGGCCTGCAGGTGAGCCGCCAGATGGCTGCAGGCGGCACGCAGCCTCCTGGCGCCAGGCGGCGCTGTGGGGAGAGGCGACTCCCCGCGGCCCAGACCGGCGACGCTCCGTCCGGCCCATCGCCTCCACGTGGGTGCGGGCAGGATGGCGGCGGTGGGTGTGCGCGCGCGGGGCGCCGACCGCGGGCGCCGGGAGGGGCTCCCCAGGCGGGATAGAGGCTGGGAGATGGGTAGAGGGTGGGCAGGGGGAGGGGGGCGGATGACTGACGCCTACTCCCAATGGATCGCGCAGGAGGTGGCGGAGGCGGAGGCGCGCGACGTGCAGCGGCTGCTCGTGCAGTTCCAGGATGAGGGCGGGCAGCTGCTGGGCTCCCCGTTCGACGTGCCGGTGGACATCACCCCCGACCGGCTGCAGCTTGTGTGCAACGCGCTGCTGGCGCAGGTGAGCGGCGTGAGGGCAGCGACACCGGGAGGCGCGGGGCGTGTGCGGGGCCGGGGGCGGAGGGCCGCGCTGGCCTCTGCACCGAGCCCCGGCCCTGCCCCGCTGGATGGAGCGGATGAGAAAGCTCATCGTACCTGCGGAGGGGCGCCGTCGGGACCGTCCACCCTCGGCTGGGGTGGGCGGCGGTGTTGCCCCGATTGCCCCCTGCCCCGGACCCTCAGAGAGGGTGGGAAGACGTTACTACCCGCTCCCGCGCTAGATGGCGCGGCCTGGCGGGATCTAGTGACTCCCAGGTTGTTGGTGCCGTCGCGGGGCCGGAGGGAGGTGTTTAGATTTGGGGTTGGAACCCTCCGTGTGTCACACTCCAGACGTGAGCTGTTAACCTTTCATTAAAGCGTTAACATGCTGCCCTCTGCTGGGATAGAGGAGTGCTTTAAAACGCAGCTCCTGGTTAGCCTGGGTCGTGTGTGTGTGTGTGTGTGCTTTAAAACGCAGCTCCTGGTTAGTCTGGGTCGTGTGTGTGTGCTTTAAAACGCAGCTCCTGGTTAGCCTGGGTCGTGTGTGTGTGTCCTGTGAGCTACTGGGGTGTGTGTGTGTCTTGTGAGCTACTGAGGTGGAGCGTTTAAAGCCAGCTGGGGCAGAAGAATCACTGTTAGACTTGATCTTCAGCATAGCCAGCAAAAGGCAGGGCTGGAGGAGAGGCTTAGAGTGGTAGAGCTGCTAACCGGCCTGAGAAAGGAAAGGCCTAGAGACTTATTTTTGTGCTGGTACTGGGGCTTGGATTCAGAGGCCTGATCAAGCCCTTGCTTGACTCTTTCTGCTCAAGGATGACACTGTACTCTTTGAGCCCCCTCTACTTCAAGCTTTTTGCTAACTAATTGCAAATAAGAGTCCCTCAGGTTTGTCTGCCCAGGCTGGTTTCAAACCACAATCCTCCAACCTCAGCTTTCTGAGTAGCTAGAATTACAGGCAAGAGCCACCATGCTGGTTAACTGGAGATAAGAGTCTCACAGATATTTCCTGCCCTGGTTGGCTTCGAACTGTGATCCACAGATCTGGGCCTCCTCAGTAGTTAGTGTTACAGGCATGAGCCACCAGTGTTCCACTAGACTGTTTTAAACCAGCGGTTTGGATATTACTCAGACGGTGCTTAGTATGGTGGCTTAGAAATAGCTACATTTGGACTCTATAATCTTGTATCCTCATCTTGTTTTATTGTTTGTTTTGTTGGTCATGGGGCTTGAACTCAAAGCCTGGATGCTGTCCCTGAGCTCTTTCTCTCAAGGCTAGCACTCTGCCACTTTGAGCCACAGTGCCACTTCTGGTTTTCTGGTGGCTAATTGGAGATAAAGAGTCTCATGGATTTTCCTTGCTCAGTCTGGCTTCAAACTGCAATTCTCAGATCTAGGCTTTCTGACTAGCTAGGGTTACAGGTGTGAGCCACCAGCACCCAACTCTTAAGAGTTCTTTTTTTTTTTTTGGCCAGTCCTGGGCCTTGGACTCAGGGCCCGAGCACCGTCCCTGGCTTCTTCCCGCTCAAGGCTAGCACTCTGCCACTTGAGCCACAGCGCCGCTTCTGGCCGTTTTCCGTATATGTGGTGCTGGGGAATCGAACCTAGGGCCTCGTGTATCCGAGGCAGGCACTCTTGCCACTAGGCTATATCCCCAGCCCAAGAGTTCTTTTTAAGAAGAACACCAAGCCCTTGGGGGCTGGGAATATGGCCTAGTGGTAAAGTGCTCACCTTATATACATGAAGCCTTGGGTTCGATTCCTCAGTACCACATATATAGAAAAGGCCGGAAGTGGCGCTGTGGCTCAAGTAGTAGAGTGCTAGTCTCGAGCAAAAAAAGAAGCCAGGGACAGGACTGAGGCCCTGGGTTCAAGCCCAAGGATTGGCAAAAAAACAAAACAAAAAACCAAGGCCTTGAATTAGTCACTAGCAATAGGACATTGAGCTTCCAGCAATAGTTACTTTAAGCCCGTTTATTTTAAGCCATCAAGTAGGAATATTAATCTCTACTTCCCAAGACTGTGGTATGTAGATAAAGGATTTCAAAATGTAGTATGCGTGCCCTGAGATTGCTCTTTAAGGATTAAAAAGTAGAGAATAGGGCTGGGGATGTGGCTTAGTGGTAAAGTGCTTGCCTGGCATGCGTGAAGCCCTGGGTTCCTTTCCTTAGTAACATATAAACAGAAAAGGCTGGAAATGATACTGTGGCTCAAGTGGTAGAGTGCTAGCCTTGAGAAAAAGAAGCTCAGGGAAGCCAGGTACCGGTGGCACATGCCTGTAATCCTAGCTACTCAGGAGGCTGAGATCTGAGGATTGTGGTTCAAAGCCAGACCAGTCAGGGAAGTCCATGAGACTCTTATCTCCAATTAACATCAGAAAACTGGAAGTGTCACTGAGGCTCAAGTGGTAGAACACTAGCCTTGAGCTGAAGAGCTCAGGGACAGCAACCAGACCCTGAGTTCAAGCCCCACAACTGATCCCCCCCGCCCCCAAAAAAAGCAGCCGCTCAGGGACAGTATCCAGGCCCTGAGTTCAAGCTCCAAAAATGGTGCACGCGCGCGCGCAAGAGAGAGAGAGAGAGAGAGAGAGAGAGAGAGAGAATATGAATATAGTTGGGTATCCCAGATAGGGGAGCTGAAAAGAGTAGTTTTCTCTCACACACAAAGGGTGTGTGCAGTAGGAGGTCCTAGGCAGACAGGTCCCTGCAGGTGTTTTGTGGAATGCTACCCTTTACCATTGTCCTCTAGGAGGATCCTCTGCCCCTGGCTTTCTATGTCCATGATGCCGAGATCATCTCCTCGCTGGAGAAGACGCTGGAGGAGTCCCAGGCAGTGGAGACAGAGAAGATTCTTGATATCATTTATCAGCCCCAAGCTATCTTCAGGGTGCGGGCTGTGACCCGCTGCACCAGTTCCTTAGAGGGTCACAGCGAGGCAGTCATTTCAGTGGCCTTCAGCCCCACCGCAAAGTAAGGAAAGCTGCAGGTTTGTGGAAGGGGTATGTGAGTGCAACCTCTCACTGGAGTAGAGAGACTTAATGATTGATGGGGCAGCCTTTAGCTGCCTATCACAGACTTGAGCTTCGAGTTCAAGGTGTAAGTCAAGACTTCCCTATTGGGATTAGTTCCTCAAAAGCCAAGGGCAGCTGCCTGGGAAGAACCCTCCCTGGTCTTGATTTCAGGAGATTGGAGCTGCAGACACAGCTCTACCCCTTCCAAGCTGTGTGAGTGGGATGAGCCTCTTTAGTATTTCTGACTTTATTATTCCTTTGTGAAACAGATTTACTTCTTATCACAGTCCTTTGAAGATGTGAAAAGTTTCCAAAGCTGGCTATTGGGGGCTGGGGTAGAGAGGTCATTTAGTATGCTCAAGGCTCTGGGTTCAAACCCCCAGGACCAGGGAATGATGAAAGAAAGTTATAGCTTTAGCTGTGCTTGTCGGGAAGGGAGACAGGCTGGCAAGCCCCTGAGATTCTTCTCCCGGGTAGCTTCTCCCTGTCAGGTTGATGGCCCTCTCTGACCACTCACCCCTATGGCACTGAAGCTGCCCCTCTCTCTTCCCCAGGTACCTGGCCAGTGGCTCTGGCGACACCACTGTGCGCTTCTGGGATCTCAGCACAGAGACACCACATTTCACTTGCAAGGGTCAGTTGTACGTTTAGCCATTTGGGGGTTGTGTGGGGAGGGTCTTAACACAATAGTTAGTGGCTAATTCACCAGCTCTTTAGTTCCTGAGGAGGTCTAGAACTGAACCCAACCCCTTGCCATCCAGTTCACAGTTGCCTCTGCTTAGGTAGAAACCAGACCTTGGGTCCACCCAGCCATGTACAAACAAGGGGAAGTTAGACCAGAGCATCTATAGGGGTTGTGGGAAAGGGCTAACCAACTGGTAGCTAGGACAATCTGGCTTAAAGTCAGTGTGTGCCACTGGGGTTCCCTAACTTTAGCACATATTAGAATCCTCTTGGGAACTTGATGACCCCCCCTCCCCCCGCGAGCTTTCCTTTGTATGTGTCTGGGAATTTACACTGGTAACTAGTTTCAGGTGATCCTGCTGGTCTCTGGTCCACTGGGTGAATCCCTGTGTGGCTTGGACGGGCTGGAGGAACTTTGTGAGCAAGACATACTCTGTCTAAGCTTCAGTTTTTGCATCTGAAAAATGAGGATCGTTCTTGCTTTGCTTCCTACCTTAGAGCTGTTGTGAGAATTACAAGGGATGATGTTTGTGGAAAACCCCTTTATCCCTTGATGTCACCTAAGGGAATACTAGAAAGCAGCAGTATTATTCGTGCAGTAGAAGGTATGGCTCTAGGACTGAGATGTGTGTCCCTAGGTCTGGAAAGCCTCATCTCCCCATATTGTTTATCATGGGGGACCTGCAGTATCATGTGCATTGTTAGGTGCTGGAGGTAAAAATGTGTGAGTCCCTCCTTTCTTCCTCCTGTTTTCCTAGGACACAGACATTGGGTGCTTAGCATATCCTGGTCCCCAGATGGCAAGAAGCTGGCCTCAGGCTGCAAGAATGGCCAGGTATGTGAAGATAACCAGGCAGTGGCTCAGGGCTCCCTTCCTGCAGTCTTCAGGTAGGGGAGGTGAGGGTGGGAGGAAGTGGCTTGGGACCTTTGGTAACACAGGATGGAGATGATTACTTAGTGAGCTTCTGTCCTTCAGATTCTCCTGTGGGACCCGAGCACAGGGCAGCAGGTGGGCAGGACCCTTACTGGCCACAGCAAGTGGGTCACGGGCCTGAGCTGGGAGCCCCTCCACGTGTAAGTGACACCAAGCTGGGATGAATGAACCATTAGCAAAGCTGCCCCCTTCTCTTTGTGACATAGAGGTGTTCTCCAGAGGGGGTGAGATGGGGATCTGCTGACAGTGATAACTCAGGGGAGGCTGAATATCCCGGGGCCTGGGAACCACCTTGCAAGACAGCCAGCCTTGACTCATCTTGGGCCTTGATGCCGACAAGAGATTGCTGCTGACCTCTGAGTTGGAATTAGGCGTACTACAGGCAGACAGGGCAGAAATGAGGTTTTTCTCTCACTTCTCACCAGGAATCCAGAGTGCCGTTATGTGGCCAGCAGCTCCAAGGATGGCAGTGTGCGGGTCTGGGACACAACTGCAGGCCGCTGTGAACGCATTCTCACCGGGCACACCCAGTCAGTCACTTGCCTCCGTTGGGGAGGAGATGGGCTTCTATACTCTGCCTCCCAGGACCGCACCATTAAAGTCTGGAGGGCGCATGATGTAAGAGCAAGGAGGTGCAGAAGCTAGTCTGCAAATCTCAAGTCACAGATGCTGGGGCCGACTTTGTGCCCTCCACAAGTACAGTGAATGTGTGCAGGGCACCTGATCAGTGGTGTGCTGTGTCTCGGGTGTGCATCGTGCTCACCTGTGCCTGACTATATCCATTCTGCTGTGCTTTCTTGTCCAGGGCTAAGGCCAGGAGAGGCTGGTGTCTGGCTCAGATGGCCTCACCTTCTTCCTGTGATACCCAATAGGACAAGAAGCCCCTCGCACGGGTCCCGTGGCTGGTGCCACACTATGGGGATTGCAAGGCTCTGTTAGTACAGTCCAGCTCTGGAAAGCCCCACTATAGGGAGCCTGTAGCGCTTTGCAACCTACGGCACTCCAAACTTGCTTGGCTGCAGCCCTTTTATACAGATACACTTCTCTCCCACGAAACAAGCCAGTGCTTTCGTTTCACAAAAGATAGAGACTTGAACCCATGGGGTCAATTTGATTGAGATTCAGTGAATGAGTGACCCAGTGAAGTCCTGATTCTTGTCTCATGCCACCTTTCTTATGGAGCTACTCTGCCAAGGGTAGAGAGTGGGATGTGTGTGTCTTTCCTATCTCCCATTATCCTAGGTGTGTGTGTGTGTCTGTCTGAACTGTCTCCCTCTGCCCTAGGGCGTGCTGTGCCGGACTCTTCAAGGCCATGGCCACTGGGTGAACACCATGGCACTCAGCACTGACTATGCCCTGCGCACAGGGGCCTTTGAGCCTGCTGAGGCCACAGTTAATGCCCAGGACCTTCGGGGATCCTGTAAGTGAGTGGGAGGATGGGCAGGGCTGCCTGGGAGGGAGCCAGCTCCCTGGTGTAGTGGGTAGGCTTGCTGTTGGCATTGGATTTGCTGATCAGCCTTGTCCCTTCTCCCCTCTCTGCTGGACACAGTGCAGGAACTGAAGGAGAGGGCGCTGAGCCGGTACAACCTGGTGCGGGTGAGTGTGCCAGCCACGTGCACCCCAGCTGTACTCTTTCTCAGCCTGTCTCTGAGCCCACAGCCTCTACCTTATAGCCCCAGCTCAGTGCCGTTTCTAAACAGTCCCCTCTTGCAGACCTCAATAGGGCCCATTTATTTCATTTAGACTGTGTTTCCATATCACAGTTGACACTACACAGAACACATTCACATGGTCTTGAGTTTCCAAGATGACAAAGAAAAAGGTAGACTGGCAAGTTTCTCTCTTGTACAGCCATCCATTTCTTCTGGAAGTGTCCAGTGCTCGCAGCCTCTTGTGCCTCTTGCAGAGTTTTCACGTGTACACGTGGGTATGTGTGTGGTATATATACACACATTGTCCAAGAAAGCGCTTTCCTCTTGAGCACACTTTGCTTTATCCTTCTTTTCCATTTGGCAGTGACTTTCCTGCTGTCAGGTGGGAGCTGGTAGCCATGCTAGGTCTCACTTCCCCTAATCATGGCTTCTGTCCCTGGTATAATAGTTCGTGTCTGACCCCACCCAACACTCTGTGCTCTCTTGCCCAGGGCCAAGGCCCAGAGAGGCTGGTGTCTGGCTCAGATGACTTCACCTTATTCCTGTGGTCTCCAGCAGAGGACAAGAAGCCCCTCGCACGGATGACGGGACACCAGGCCCTCATCAACCAGGTGCTCTTTTCTCCTGACTCCCGTATCATGGCCAGTGCCTCCTTCGACAAGTCCATCAAGCTTTGGGATGGCAGGACGGGCAAGTGAGTTGAGGAGCGGGAGCTGTTCTCTTCTTAGCCATGGACAGTGGAAGGAGCTTGGCAGTGCTGCTCACTGCATTCACAGCCCTGGCTGGGGTCTGGGTTTCCCTATTCTCTGCTTCCTCTTCAGTATGTAAGCCCCCTACCTCAGCATTAGGTGGCAACAAAAAAGGCTACTTTGTTTCCTGTCAAGAGGGAAATGACATTAGGACTAGTGGCAGGGGCAGGGATGGAGGATGCAGTGGGCCTAGAGAGGATTAAGCCATAGATAGGTGTAGTCAGTGTGGTCTGTACACTAGTGATCTTGGCTTATCCAGTTGCTGGATAGAAATGAGGGACCTTGGGCCCCAGTGCAGACCTGTGAGCCAGCTGAGAGGGTGCTACTCAAGTTTTAGAAGCCCTGCTGTAGGGGCTGGGGATATAGCCTAGTGGCAAGAGCGCTTGCCTTGTATACATGAAGTCCTGGGTTCGATTCCCCAGCACCACATATACAGAAAATGGCCAGAAGTGGCACTGTGACTCAAGTGGCAGAGTGCTAGCCTTGAGCAAAAAAGAAGCCAGGGACAGTGCTCAGGCCCTGAGTCCAAGGCCCAGGACTGGCCAAAAAAAAAAAAAGCCCTGCTGTAAAAAGGCACAGGGTGGTCAGGGGCTCTTTGAGAGAGCGGTGAGGCCATTCATAAGGATAGAAAAGGAACAAAGGAAAGGAAAACTGATGTGCTGTCATTGTGTACTTTGAAGTGGATAATTTAGTTTATTAAAATAAGGATGCTGGGAACCGGTGACTCACATCTGTAATCCTAGCTACTAGGGAGGCTGAGATCTGAGGAGTATGGTTGAAAGTCCTTGAGACTCAGCTGTAGCAGTTAACCACCAAAAAATCTGAAATTGGAGGTGTAGCTCAGGTGATAGAGTGCTAGCCTTGAGCAAAAAAGTCGGGGACAGCACCCTGGCCCTGAGTTCAAGCTCCAGGACTGACACACACACACAAAGAAATTAACTAAGGAAACGATATCTCATAGACACTACTGGCTGGTACACACAGCCCTAGCCAAGCTGTACTGGCTTAAAAGTTCCAGATGGGCCTGGCCCACCGTTAGCAAGCAACTGCTATGGGGCGACATCAGACAGGCCAGGTAGGTGGTTGTGGTGGACTCAGGTAGAGTCGTGTAGGTATAGAAGCCTGGCAAGAGGCAGCCTAGAAGCAATTCACATGAAGTTTTACAGACTAGTTATGAGCAATTCTTACTAAAATAGTGTGGGGTCAGGCAGTTCTGGCAGCCAAGGTTTGAGCATGGGGGACATGTGGGAAAATCTGATATCCATGGTCATCTTCCATGGCCCAGGTACCTGGCTTCCCTGCGTGGCCACGTGGGTGCTGTGTACCAGATTGCCTGGTCAGCTGACAGCCGGCTGCTGGTCAGTGGCAGCAGTGACAGCACCCTGAAGGTGTGGGACGTGAAGGCCCAGAAGCTGGCTGCAGACCTGCCTGGCCACGCAGATGAGGTATGGGCTGCCCAGAGGGAGCTGGGATTGTGCCTGACTCTTCCGCCTTCACCACTCCACTCCTTCCCCGTTCCTGTTCCTGTTGTTTAGGTGTATGCTGTGGACTGGAGTCCTGATGGCCAGAGAGTGGCAAGTGGTGGGAAGGACAAGTGCCTCCGGATGTGAGTGGGGTGGCCGTTGGGGTACTTGACACTCCTGTCTTTACATCATTTGGGACTTAACAGCTCTGCACTCTTTTCTTATGTTCTTACTGAGCAAGCCGGAGGCCTGCAGGAGTTAGAGGGTGGTGGGAGACCCTGGTGGCATTCGGGGTGCTCTCCAACACAGTGCAGTTCATGGTAGAGCACTGGACTGTGGAGTCCTGGGACCTGCACTCGGTTCTGCAGTCATAGAACCTAGTTAATGTGGCTCTCAGGAGTTGCCAAGTCTTTATAGATAGGAGGCAAGGGAAGACACAACTGAAGCACCACATGCTCCCACTTGGCAGTGGGCATCACGGGGGCTGTTTGGGGTGGGGGTTGGGGGGAAGGTCCCATCTGAGGCAGGCTGCAGGTGTGTAGCTGTTTGCATGGCTAGAAGTCAGACTCAGGACACTGGAAGAGCCTCAGATCCCCGTTCTGATTCCCCCTCTTCCCTGCAGATGGCGGAGATGAAGAGTCCCACAGTTCTCCAACCCCTCCTCCCCCACTTGAACTCCACCCCAGCCAGAAAACGATGGCTGGTAGTGGTGCTCGTGGCTTCCTGACAGACCCCAGCCGTGTCCTACCCACAGGAACCCTGCCTGTGGCTTGAAGCTCAAGGTGTTATTGCCGAACTCAGCCCCATGCACACCACTCTGTTCCTTGTTGGTGCTAGTGGTGGTAGGGAGTCCAGCTCCCATGTGCAGCTTCTGCTGCTGCCCCTGTCTCCTTTTCCATGTGTCAGCTCTGTTGAGGCTCAGTCAGATCCCAAGTTCTATGGCCAAATAAATAACTTATTTTTATGTGTTCAAGTTGTAATTCCTTATTGAGCCTAGGCCCCTCTTGTACTGCATGACAGGAAATTCCCTCTTGCCACTGAGCCTAGAGAGGCCAGTGGCAGATGTTGGCACATGGACCTGTTGACATCAAGGACAATTCTGTATAGCCAGAGTTCTGTCGGCCCACTGAGCTCCCAGGGTGCCTCTGCCTCCTGCTGGGCACCACGCACCATGCTCTTGGGCCAGAGAAGGTGGCCTTGGCTGTCCCAGAGGACTTGTATAGGACAGCAGTGGCAAGGCGGCCCTGTGAGGTATATAACCCGGTAGTAAAAGTAATCCCCAGCAGGACCTCTTGAGGTTTTGGTCAAGACTGTAGCTCCATGCTGCCTCTACATTGCTGCTCATCCCTGCACATCCCTGTACGTGGCTTGGATGCTGAGGTTAGGCCCTGTATCACTGGAGCAACTGCCAGTATCTGATTCTCTTCTACTGCTCCACCCGAGCTGTGCTTTTGCCATTCTACCCATCACCTTGCCTGGCTGGATGAGAACAGAGGGAGCATTTGCGTTGTAACTGTACTGGTCTCTGGAAGACTGTCCTATTTTGGATGAGCCATCTGAGCTGGTACTGCTGAAAGGGCTACTTGGGCCTTCATGGATTCAGCCAGATCCTGCCCTGGTCCAAAACTGACTTCCTGGCTATCCTTGCATCTGTCTACTAATTACTGTGGACACTCTTGAAGAGTTGGAGCATACCCCACCCCTCCCATTGCCCCTACCCTTGCTCCCAGCCCTTCACCCATCTGTACTTGGCTGAATCTAGGAAGTGGATGCTGCTAGCCCGGCTGAGGGTGACCTCAGCCTGAAGCAGATCTAAGAGTTGTTGGACTACCTGCAGTTGTTTAATGAGGGACCTGGACCCAGCCCAAGTCTGGGGGAAGAGGAAGCTAGCAGCTGTGGGCAGTGGCTGAGCCTGGCATGGCCCGAGATGTCTTCTGGGGAGTGGGACTTCCATCTAGCTTTGGCCCCAGCCCAGGAGTGAGAATCCCAGATCCCTGCTGCCAGGCCAGGCCCTGGGCTAGCAGGGTAGTCAGTAGTTCTCTGGCATGGTGCTGGTGGTACATCTCATGGTTTTGGTCCCTGAGGGCCCTGGGCCAAGGCTGATGGCAGACAGGTGTCCTGGGCCCTCCCCTTAGTAAGGAAATAGGTATTCCAGATCCTCCAGCCTCCGCATGTCCTCCAGCCCGATGGACACGGTTCTTCGACGAGGTTCCCTGCGCTGCACGGTGATCTGGATGGGGTTGCACTCGGGAAAGCTGTTGAAGTCAGTGGCCACAGTTGCAAACTGAAGTGAGATAAGAAAACCCCTCAGAACACTTTCCTCCCACCCTGTGCCTGCTCCCACCATCTGTCTCCCCCTTTTTGTCTGCTAAGAGGCATCTTGGCCTTCCCCAACATAACTGGCAGGAAACAGACCCAAAGAGACATGACACCCCAGCTGTGTCGGGTCAAAGGATTCCCACCGGAGTCTGGGAATGTGGCTTAGCAGTAGAGTGCTTGCCTAGCATGCATGAAGCCCTGTATTTGATTCTTCAGCACCACATAAACAGAAAAGGCCAGAAGTGGTGCTCTGGCCCAAGTGGTAGAGTGCTAGCCTTGAGCAAAAGGAAGCCAGGGACAGTGCTCAGGCCCTGAGCCTAAGCCCCAGGACTGGCACAAAACAAAAATAACAAAGGACTCCCACCAACTGGCAGTTCCTGGCCCACTCGGTTATTGATACTGTGTAGAGGAGTCTAGACCAGGAGCTTTGCAAGATGAATACTATCAAACTTCTTGGGGGTCCCCAGAGTTGTTTAATCTTTAAATCTCCAGTTTGTAGCCTAGTTAATGCCTGTTGGCCCAGACAGGAAGGCTATGCCAAGGACATGAGGCAGGGGGGCGGGGGGCTGTGTATTCCCAGGGTCAGACCTCTCCCTGACCCCAGCCTCCCAGGCTCACCTTGTAGGGCTTGCACCACTTCCCCACCCCAGCTGTGTTGGCTGCACGGACAGTGAGGCAGTAACTCGTATTAGGCTTCAGCTCCATCAGCTTGACCGTGGTACCCAAGATCTTGTTGAAGATCCATGGACGGTTCTTTCCCTTGGACGGTGACTCTTCTTTTTTCTTGGTCACCTCCTGTAACAGGACCTGATAGAAACTGACCTGCTTCTTGCCCAAGGAATAGGTCCAGGAAATCTAGGGGAGGAGAGAGCCCGAGGCTTCCTCAGACTGTCCTCTGGTCTGTCCTGACCAGAGGCAGAGTGCTTCTCCCATGCCCACCCCTCCTGGAGCTCAGGCATGTCTGAAGGAAGTTGGAAGGCACACTGTGTGTGCAGACTCATACCCTGAAAGTCCAAGGTCCAAGCCCACAGCTCCTCTACCCCCAACAGTGGTTTCCCAGGCTACCTAAACACCTTGGAGCTTTCATAACACTGCAGATTCCTGGCCTGCTGTCTCCTGTGAACTCCCATTTTCAGTTTCTCCTTCCCCTAAATCAACCTTCTTCCTTTGCTTTCCCTTTCCCTTTCCCTCTCTCCTTCCCCTTCCCCTTCCTTTTTTCTTTTGCTTCTTTCTCTTTCTCCTGTCTTCCTTCTTCCTCCCCCCCTTCCCTCCCACCCTTTCTTCCTTTCCATCACTGACACTTGAGTTCAGGGCCTGGCACTCTCCTTTAGATTTTTGCTGGAGCCACACCTCCAGTTCCAGCTTTTTGATGGTTAATTGGAGACAAGAGTCTCAGATTTATCTGCCTGGGCGAGCTTCAAACCTTGGCCCTCAGATCTCAGCCTACTGAGAAGCTAGAATTATAGATGTGAGCCACTGCCACCTGAGTAGGAATTTAACTCTCTACTGAGTTGCCATGTGATGGATACTGAGGTTGCCCATCTGGAAACCACAGTTGGAGAAACACTAGCTTATCCAACAATGGAGCTTCCAGAATTATCTTTCTAGACTGCAAGTCCAGCCCTGGGGATGTAGCTCAGTGGTAGGCCCTTGCCTAGCTGGTGCTCTGAAGCCCTGGGTTCCGTCCCTGGACTGGGGGGAGGGGAGCTAGATCCACTGACATAGATGCCCTCTGATACACAATGCTATGTTCAAAGGTGTCTCCTACTGCTTACAGAAAAGCCCAATGTTGAAAGGCCACCAGGAAATGACTACAGACTTAACTTCCCTGTCCTGCCCTCCGTCCCCCAGGACAGCGCTTCTGAACATGTGGGCCTCTGCACTACCGCCTCAGTATCACCCAGTAACTTGTTAGCACTGCACATTCCCAGGCCTCATCCAGACCCTTTAGGGGTGAGAACATGGCAGGTAGCATGAGAAAAAATCCATCTCCTGGGCTGGGGATATGGCCTAGTGGCAAGAGTGCTTGCCTCGTATGCATGAGGCCCTGGGTTCAATTCCCCAGCACCACATATACAGAAAGCGGCCAGAAGTGGCGCTGTGGCTCAAGTGGCAGAGTGTTAGCCTTGAGCAAAAAGAAGCCAGGGACAGTGCTCAGGCCCTGAGTCCAAGCCCCAGGACTGGCAAAACAAAAAACAAAATCCATCTCCTGCCCTTCCAGTAGCAAGCCTTCCCCTGAGCCAGCCATCCAGGGATATTTTCCTCCTCCATCTCTAGATGTTTAGATCCTACCTGTGGATCCCAGCTCCAAGTGACTACTAAAAAGCTTTCCATGCTCATTCCTGCAGCTAGAAATAAGGTTTCCTTTCCCTCTGATATCCTAATGGCTCATCTCTGAACCTCCCGCATTGACCAGGAAAGCTCTGAGCCCCTTTCCACCTTGCACTGGAGTTCTCTACAGGCGTGCCCTCCCTTGCTCCCTTCCTAAACCATGACCTTGAGATCGGGATGCAGGGCTAGCATCTTCACACTCCCCACTCAGCTTGCCGCTGACACAGCCTTTGGCAGGTGCGCACAGGCAGTGGGGAAACGCACCACAGCTGTAGTGTCGCTGACGGTGTGCTCACAGATGTAAGGGGCCTCGGGCACGTCCATGACCACAGAGGAATCAGAGCGTGTTGAGGACGTGTCTGTGTCCAGCGCAGGGTTGTCAAGGTCCAGCAGGCCCCTAGTGGCTATTTGGGACTTGGATGAGCTGGGGCAGAGAGCCAGTGTCCCCTTATCTGTGTTCTTGATCATCGTGGAAAAACTGAGCTTGTTCAGCTCACCCTGTAGCATCCCTGCAAAGAAGCTGCTGTTGGGCTGTGTCACGGCCAATTTGATGGGGTTCAACAACGTGGATGAGATGGGGGACATGCTGGTGTCGTCAGAGCTGCACTCAGAATCCTCCAATGGCATTGCCTTCCTGGATCAGGGGGGAGAGGGCAGTGGGATGAGCACACCTGGGGCCTGCCTCACCTGAGCCTATCCAAGTCTCAGACTGCAATCCTTTCACCTACACCTTCTAACTGTGGTTACAGGTGTGTACCACCATGTTCCTCTTGTTTGTTGAGAAAGGAATCTTGCTAACTTTTTGATCCAGGCTTGCCTAGAACCTCCTAATCTCTTCTAAGATTATACTGGCTGAGGAAGCTGCTTTTTCTTTTTCTTTCTTTTGTTGGTTGAAACCAAGGCCTGGGCGCTGTCCCTGAGCGCTCTCTCTCTCTCTCTCTCTCTCTCTCTCTCTCTCTCTCTCTCTCTCTCTCTCTCTCTCTCTCTCTCTCTCTTTCTCTCTCTTTCTCTCTCTCTCTTTCTTGTCACTTGTGGGGCTTGAACTCTTGGCCTGGGCACTGTTCCTGAGCCTCTTTGTGCTCAAGGCTAGTGCTCTACCAGTTTTTTTTTTTTTTTTTTTGGCCAGTCCTGGGCCTTGGACTCAGGGCCTGAGCACTGTCCCTGGCTTCTTCCCGCTCAAGGCTAGCACTCTGCCACTTGAGCCACAGTGCCGCTTCTGGCCGTTTTCTGTATATGTGGTGCTGGGGAATCGAACCTAGGGCCTCGTGTATCCGAGGCAGGCACTCTTGCCACTAGGCTATATCCCCAGCCCGCTCTACCAGTTTTGAGCCAGAGCACCACTTCTGGTTTTCTGGTGGTTCATTGGAGATAAGAGCCTCACAGATTTTCCTGCCTAGGCTGTCTTCAAACCATGATCTTCAACTCTCAGACTCCTGAGTAGTTAGGATTACAGGCGTGCACCCAGTCGGAAGCTACATTTTTAGTAAGATCTTTAGATGGATTCTGATGTGGATGTTCTGAGAATCACAGTTTGAGAGGCTACTAAAACTTTTAAGTTATCCTTCCAAAGTGGAGGGTAAATGCCCCAGGGGGTGATGTCCACAGCATTCTACTGGAATATGAAACAGTATCTACAAATATCTAGTTAGTAATAAGCAGAATTACTGTTATTTATTTACCATTTAATATTTAATGTAATTTATGTTTGCACTTTAATAACACCTAACACTTAATACACAGCATGTAAATTTAATATACAATATATGTTATATACAATACACAATACATGTTATATACAATATGTAAATATATAATTTAATATATAATTATGAATATATAATTTAATTGTCTAGGTTATGTACAATATGCTTATAAGATGAATGCTCAAAGCCTTTTTCTTCCATTCTGTTTTTTTGTAACTATGAAACATTTTAGATCTATAAAAAATAGTAATATATTAAGTTTCTACTTACTATTCCTACTGCTTCAGAAATAAAACCCACTTAGCATAGCTAGACCCCTCTGGACATTTCTTTGTCACACATGCACCCTTCCTTCAATGGTAGTAGAGTGTTTTAAAATGTCCTACTTATCATTCACTGTGTGTCTTTTTATGTCTGTTACATATGTATGTTAACCCTAGACAAGATCTATTGTTTTGTGTGGCTTCAGACAATCCATAAATAAAAGGTATTACCCAGTACATCTCCATCTGCAGCTTGCTTCTTGTCTCTCATTGTTGTCCTGATTCATCTAAATTGACATATCTTGTACTACTTCTGTCAGGGTTCCACTATTTTAACTGCTTTATAGTTTTCCTATGCATGGATATTTGTATTGTTATCAGTTATTTACTGTTGCAAAGAAAACAGATTGCACACAATTTCTCATTATTTAAACATTTTACCCAGATGAAGCGCATCAATACAATTCTTTTTTTAACATTGACCCAAAGGAACAAATGCCTCGTGCATGGCCACTTGCTATATGCTGACATCCACACAGAACTAAAATTCTCAGAGAGTTGGGCACTGGTGGCTCATATTTGTCATCCCAGCTACTCAGGAGGCTAAAATCGGAGGATGTTAGTTTGAAGCCAGATTGGGTAGAAAGGTCCTTAAGCCTCAATTTCAATTGTGTTAAATAAAGTCAGGCTCAGGGGTACAAATTGCTCATGTTTACTCTCGCATGTGGAAGTTAATTCTAAAATACAAACCTATATGATAACATATACAGGGCTCTGTGCATATACAAACAAACTCACTAAAGGACAGTATAGGTAGAGAAGTTCAAGGGTATAACTCCTTTGAATACCAGGAAGCTGAAACATTTTGAGTGAGGGGAGGACAAGGGAGGGTGGACACAGGAATGCAGCAAGGAAGGGAGAGCAAATACAGTCCTTATATTCAATGTACACTATGTAAAAAAAAAACGGAACTACGTAACTTGAGAGTAGGGATGGGAGAGATGGAAGAGAACAATGGAAGGGGTGACATTGACCAAGAAGCATTGTACTCATAACCTGAGTTCTGAAATTGAAAGTCCTTTGTACAAATAATCAATAAAAATAATTAAAAGAAAACTCTCTCTCCAATCCCATAATGTGTCGTAGAATCAGCAGCCCACATGGCCTAAGAATTGATTTGGGAATATACTGCAGGTCCAATCTGCACATTTGCTCCTCCCAGGAAGTGCGAGAAGGCTAAGGTGCTCCTCCAAGCCTTTCTCCCTAGCCCCGGCCCAGGCTCCAGCCTTAGAAAGGAGGGAGGGACTCCTTTATTTGTATCTTACTCAAAATTGATGGTATCTTGCTCCAATAACTTAACCAAACTGCCTCTTGAGGAAAGCGGGAGTCCTTTGGTGGCGACAGTCCGTTTCTTGAACTTGGGGTTTGTAAAGGGCTTCGGCAGTTGTTCTAGTGCATTTACAACATTGAGAATTTCCTTCTTCATTATGGCCTCCTCCCCATCCCCCACTTTATAGAGCGCCTCAGATGCCATCTGCTTTGTTGGGGACCACAGCCGTCAGCATGCAGGACAACCCAGCTGACAGGAAGTAGAGAGAAACTGTGGGGGCAGCGGGCCCACCCTTAGTTTGGGTGGGATGGGGGTGCAATGAGCTGACTTCACAATCATCAGTGTAACAATTAGAGGCAGACTCCCCTTGATTTGGGGCTGGCTCTGCAGCTGAAGCTACCAAATGCCAGGCTATTGGGTGAGGTAGAGCCAAGGCACACAGTGTGTGCATGGCTCCTTAGGCCTCTTCTAGCACTAAGTAAGAAGCTGTGCCCACCACTGCCCTGAGGACATCTGCATGCTCCACACCTATGCTCTTCAAAGCTGCCCTGGGAGGAGGGTGAGAAAACAGCACCTGCTGGAGGGAGGCAGCTCTGGAAGAGCCCTGCACAAGGGAGGCTTTGTCTGTAGCTCCTGAGGCTCAGCAGTAAAGCTCACTATGTTTAGCCATATGGGTAATGGACAAGAAGCCCAGGTGGTTGCAGAGTGCTTCCAGCTCATCTAGGACTAGGTTTGGCCCTGGCATTCATTCACAATGGGCCACACCCTCTCTCCCAATAAGCTCAAATTCTTGAGTGACAATGGTAGGAACTGTAGAAGGATTTAAAAAATGAACCAGACATTATTGTTGCTCTCAAGGAAGCCCATATAGGAGAAAAATATAGGCCCCTACCTTTAGGGATGGGGAGAAAGGGGACTCTTTTTTTTTCTTTTTAATTTTGCCTCTGATTTTACTCTCAATTTTTAAAATATTTTTTGTTACTATAAAGGTGATATACAGAGGGGTTACTATTACATAAGTCAGGTAATGTGTACATTTGTTTTTGGACATTGCCACCTCTTTCCTCACTCCTTTTTTATCCTTCCCATGACCCTACAAGCTGTACGGTTCATTTTCAGCATAGTGTCCAGTGAATACCACTGCTGCAGTTAGTTGATTACCCTTTGTCAGAAGAGGACTCGACTCCTCAAATGTCACTGGCTTTGTACTTAGATGAGTTTGGGTTTGTTTTTGCAGTTGGGATTGAAGCCAAGGCCTTCTCTTTACACCTTGATTCATGCCTCTCCAGCCTTTCTGTATTTTGTTTCTGAGATAGGGGTTGGCTGTTTTACTGCTACCTTCCTTTTCCAAGAGCTGGCCTCAAACTCTGTCCTTTCCACTTGGTCTCTTTGCCTCCTCCAGGGTAGCTACGATTTTAGGCTTGCACAAGGCCCAGCTTGGATGTGTATTTGAAATCAGGTTGCCCCTCTGTGTAACTTTTGGCAAGTAACTTAGCTTCACTGAGATTCAGTTTCCTCATCTGTCAAATATGGATACAAATAGCACCTTGGGCTTTTGTTTGTGAAGTCATTTCTTCCAGCGGATGTTGCAAGGGACATTTCAAAATAGCAAAATTATTTTGCAGGTGTTTGCTGCATAACCTGCCATAGAACCTGGAATAACGTGAGTTAGGATTCTTTAGTTTGTCTCCCTCCCTAATAATGTGCACTCCTTCCTTCTTATTATCCCGTTTTGGGATAGGGGTTGACACGCAGCCAGCTCACTGAAAAATAGGTGTCTTTTGAGGAACAAGGTGGAAGATACCCGGGGGTGGGGTGGGGGGCGCACGCATGTGCTGTGAGACGCGAGGGCCCGGCCGCGGGGCGGAGGGGCGGAACTTCCAGGGCAGTGGGCGTGGTTTGAAGCGGGGTGGGCGGGGCTCCGTGGTCCCGCCCGCATTTTCGGCAGATGGCGCTGCAGGCCAGGCCGACGCGGCGCACACGAACCCGGAACCAGGAAGCGGCGGCCGGGCTTGTGAAGGCGATCCCTGGGCGCTGGAATCCCGGGGGTTCCCTGGGGGTGGTGTTCCTCGTTCCCACTCCCGTCTCCTCCCGCGGCCCGCGCGCGCGCGCGCCGGGTCCTGACCTGAAAAGGGAGTCTGGAAAGGCCGGGGGCGGATGTGCACGTGACCGGCGGTCCCCGCGCCCGCCCTCCAGGGGCGGCCCCGGGGCCTGCGGGGAACATGGGGGGTGCTCAGGGCGGGACTGTGCCCCGGCCTCACCGAGGAGATGGTCCAGCTGCTCAGGAGCCGCGGGGTCAAGACAGGTGACACAACCCGGGCGTCACCCCCGGGGCCCGACGGCGCACCTGCCTGACGCCTCCCCTTCCTTGCCCAGCCCCACACGGCCCAGGAGAGGCTGGGGGAGGCTGGGAGCTGCAACTCAGTGATGGGGGACGGGAGGGGGGGGAGGGGGCGGTCACATTAGGAGCACCTACTCTGTCCGTACTGTGCTGGGCGTCCCGAACCTGAGCTCCAGGTAGAATGGATACCCAGGCGTGGCGAGCCCACCCCCCCTTCCCCCACTCCCTGCCTGCTGGTCAGTTGGCATGCGTTTTGTTTGCAGTGATGGACCTGGCCGCTGCAGACCTGGAGGAGGTGGCCCAGAAGTGTAGCCTGTCTTACAAGGTGAGCCCACGGTCCATGGTCCATGGTCCATCCTCCTCAAGTCCTGTCCCTGAGCCTGGGGAGCCTGAGAGCTGGGATAGCCTGATGGGTGGAGGAAACTGTCTTGAGTGCCTACCCCTTTGGCAGGCCCTGGTCGCCCTGAGGCGGGTGCTGCTGGCCCAGTTCTCAGCTTTCCCTTGAATGGCGCTGACCTCTATGAGGAACTGAAGACCTCCACTGCCATCCTGTCCACTGGCATTGAAAGGTTTGACCTTGTGTGTTGTGTGTGTGGGGGGGGGGGGGCGGACATGAGAAGCAGGGCTTTCTGTGCTTGCATCTACTGAACACTGTGTGAGGAGGGTAGGGTGGACCAATGGAAAGGAGACCCTTGGGACTTCTGAGATGTCTTACTTTACAACAGTTGTTTCTGTTGTAACCCTGGGTTGGGGTGCACTGTTGGTGCTTTGGGAGGAGGAATGACTTGTGCAAATGGGGCTGCCCTCTTCATCTAGCCATGCATGCATTGGGTATTGGAATTACCTCCCCTACTCCCAGCTGAGAATTTTTTTTAAAGTCTTCTAACACAAGACAGGCCACTGGTGGCTCAAACCTGTAATCCTAGTTACTCAGGAGGCTGAGATCTGAGGATTGTGGTTCAAAGCCAGCCCAGGCAGGAAAGTCTGTGAGACTCTTATCTCCAATTAACCACCAGAAAAGCTGGAAGTGGAGGTTTGGTTCAAGTGGTGGTGTTCTGGCCTTGAATGAAAAAGCTAAAGGATAGCACCCAGGCCATGAGTTCAAGCTCCAGTACACACACACATACACATACACACACACACACACACACACACACACACACACACACTGTCCCCTAACACCAGATGTTAGTAGCATCTCATTATAATTTAGCATGGCCTTGCCTTCCATGTCACTTCAGGATAGAGTGGACAGAAACAGGGCATAACCAAGGGGTTTCCTAACTGTGGGTTAAGTGCAATTTCTCCTTGACCTCTGCTCATTAGAGCTTGTTAGGCTCCCTTGCATTTAGTCCAAGAGGAGTAAGTGGCAGAGTTGTGGCTTGAGCCCTGGCCATGTAAACCCAGAACTTGATGCCTTCATTACATTTGTGCAGCAGCAGGAAACTGGTGTGCTCATTGAATGGAGCCCTTACATTATGCCACGTTATTTGGGTTGGAAAGAGCTGGAAGACAACTGGTGTTTTCTAGCCAAGTGAGTCTGACCTTTCTCCTGGCCTGTTTGTGCAGAATTTGATGAATAACGCTGCTGCCATCACAGAGGTCTTTGGATCCTGTTGCCCTTGCTGCTTTGCTAACACATTCTCTTGAGAGAGCTTCATACAGCATAATGCTTGCTTTTCACTGGGTTGGGGGCCTTGAGTTTATAATACTGGGATCTCAGTGTGATTGTCCAGCAAACCTTATAGGTGCCTACTGTGTGTCAGGTGAGCGGGATGGTGTGTCCCTCCAGTGAGGCAAGGCCCTTGCCCTTAGTAGGGCATTTTGAGGGAGAAAGCAGGGAAGTAGGAAGATATGTGGCCACTCAGGAAGGCTGCACCAAGAGGAAGGAATTACCAGGAAGCAGACTAGCTTTGGGGCTTGGGAAGAAAGGGAGTGGGTCTCGATAAGCATTGCAGCTAGGGGTCACTGCAGGGAGGATCACTGTTTACTGGAAAGCCCTGAAAGTTGTGGCCTTGACATTGAAAGACCTGTGGGCTTTTATGGGGTGCTTTGCCATGAAGCAGGCCCTGTGTGCTCAGTGCTTCTCAGTATGTGATTTCCTTTGTTCTTCATGACCCCTAATGAGTAAGCACATTGCTGATGGAACTCAGGATAAGTGACTTGCTCAAGACACTGCAACTAGTAAATGAAAGACCAGACACTTGAGGTCAAGGCCAAGAAGTGAAACTCTTAACTCTAACTCATCCACCCTGCTTTCTCCTTCAAGGTAGGAGACCATAAGGAAAGTAGGGTTTGGGGCAGTAGGGTAAAGGAATGCAGAACAGATGAGAAGAGAGAAGGCAAGGCAGAGAACTGGTGTGGGTACGTGGGTCCTGATCTAGGGCAAGTGAGAGTGTGAGAGGGTTGAAAGAGAAATGTTGACAAGAGCTGGGTGCTGGTGGCTCGGGGCCTGTAATCCTAGGTTCTCAAGTGGCTGAGATCTGAGGACCTTGGTTCAAAAGACAGCAGGCAGGAAAGTCTGTGAGACTCTTGTCACCAGGTTAACTACCCAACAAAAACAAAAGAAAAGAAAACAACAACAAAAAACTGGACCTTGTGGCTAAGTGGTAGAGTGCTATCCTGGAGCACAAAAGCTAAAGAAAAGTACTAGAACCAGCGTGCATACACGTGCATGTGCACATGAATGTATACACACACACACACACAGAAATGTGACAAGAGTCACTGCCAAATGGAATGAGTTACCAGAATTTCTAGACTTCTTTACAGTGTGTTGGACATAGTTAATAGCTGCAACTTTAACACTTGGGGAAAGGGGCCAGTTCTGTGGTCAGATGTTTGAGAAAACTGAAATTAATGTAGATGTGAATGTCAGCACACAGTGTACCTTGAGAAAAGCTCTGTTCTATGGGGAGGTTGGTTATGTTTTGCAGGCCTTTCTTTGTCTGCTCATCTCAGTATCCTTCATTTCTAAGATGAAGGAATGAAGAGGCATCTAGGTAAACGTTTGGATGAATGAATGAATGAGGGAGTGACTGAAAGGGAAAGGTAGAGGATGAACCCTAGAGATTATTTGCATTCTGGGCACTGGTGCCAGGCCCTTCTCTTGTTGCTACACTTAAGTTAGATGGGATGGCGGCAGGGTCTTTAGTGGCAGGAGGAGCAGAGAAATGGAAACACAAGTATGCAGGCTGACCCTATAGAACTAGACCTCCTAGATCTCCAATTTGGTGGGTTCCTGGTTAGGTTAAGACCCAGGGTTCGGGCTGGGGATATAGCCTAGTGGCAAGAGTGCCTGCCTCGGATACACGAGGCCCTAGGTTCGATTCCCCAGCACCACATATACAGAAAACGGCCAGAAGCGGCGCTGTGGCTCAAGTGGCAAGAGTGCTAGCCTTGAGCGGGAAGAAGCCAGGGACAGTGCTCAGGCCCTGAGTCCAAGGCCCAGGACTGGCCAAAAAAAAAAAAAAAAAGACCCAGGGTTCATGGGGCTGGGGATATGGCCTAGTGGCAAGAGTGCCTGCCTCATATACATGAGGCCCTGGGTTCGATTCCCCAGCACCACATATACAGAAAATGGCAAAAAGAAGCCAGAGACAGTGCTCAGGCCCTGAGTCCAAGCCCCAGGACTGGCAAAAAAAAAAAAAAAAAAAAAAAAGACCCAGGGTTCCACCCTGGCTACACATGAGAACTGGCTGGGAAATTTCCAGGAAAATTCCCATGCATGGGTTCCACTTCTCTATATATCTAACTTAAATGCCTTAGGCCAGTGTTTCCCAAACTTGTTTACATGCTATGCATCCCTCCCCCCCTCAATGACTAATTCCAGGTGACAGAACAAAGGCTTTCATGGCTTTGTTTTGGGGCAGGTACCCTAACACTTGAACTACTTCTCTATATATCTAACTTAAATGCCTTAGGCCAGTGTTTCCCAAACTTGTTTACATGCTATGCATCCCCCCCCCCCCTCAATGACTAATTCCAGGTGACAGAACAAAGGCTTTCATGGCTTTGTTTTGGGGCAGGTACCCTAACACTTGAACTGTGTTGCCCTTCCTTCCTTCCTTCCTTCCTTCCTTCCTTCCTTCCTTCCTTCCTTCCTTCCTTCCTTCCTTTCTTTCTTTCTTCTGCCTCTTGTCCTCTTCCTTCCTCCATCCCTTCCTCTCTCCTTCTGTCTTTTTTTTTTCAGTACTGGGGGTTGAACTCAAGGTCTCATACTTGCTAGGCTGGCATTCTACCACTTGAGCCATGTCTCCATCTTTCCTTTTTCCTCTGGTGATTTGGGGAGGTATCTGTGCTAACCACTATGCCACTAATGCCTCTTCTCTCTAGTTCCTTCGATGATAGAGTGTAGCAAATTTCTTCTGCCCAGGTTATCAACAAATCTTAATCCCCCAGATCTTGCATGACATACAGGAATGTACTACCACTCAGGGCTTGTTTGCTGAGGTGGACTCTTGCTAATGTTTCACTGGCAGAAAACTTTGAATCCTCCCTATCTCTACCTCCTGAATAGCTAGGAATATAGGTATGAGTTCATTGAGCTGGAATAAGTATAGTGTTATTTTTGTTTTAATTTGTAAGCTTGTAGCTGATTCTAATGTGTTTGAAAAACTGCTGATCTAGACAACTTTTTGAAAACTCCTATGGGACCTGAGCTGTGTAGTATATTCCTGCAGTCGAAGTTGTGGGTGAAAGGATCACTTGAGCCTAGGAGTTCAAGACCAGACAGACCCTATCAGGAAAAAGAGAGACAGCCTGGCACAGGTAGCTCACACCTATAACCCTAGCTACTCAGGAGGCTGAGAGCTGAGAATCTCAGTTCAAAGCCAGCCCCAGAAGACAAATAGGAGAGATTCATCTCCAGTTAACCAGCAAAAAGCTGGTGGTGGAGGCATGGCTCTAGTGGTAGAGGGCCAGTTTTACCAAATAAGAGTGTGAGGCTTAGAGTTTAAGCCTTTAGTACCAGCACAAAGATGATGAGAGAGAGAGAGAAGAGAGAGAGAGAGAGAGAGAGAGAGAGAACACACAATAACAACAGTAAGGAGTCCTATACAGGCAGGCTTGAGAATGACATCTAATGGCTGTCAAACTGAATCATATGGAGATCTTGTTGAAACACAAATGTGGCTCTACCCATAGGATCTGATTTTAAGTAGGTCTGGGGAGGAGAGCAGAGAATTTGTATTTTGAACCAATTTCCAAGTGTTTCTGGTAGTCTAGGGACCACCCAGGAGAGCCACACACAGAGAGAACAGAACACTACTGATTGGAAAGTAGGTTTCCAGATCTTGGGAAAGAATGAGCGCTAGGAGGGCCGAGGCTCAGAGAGTGTTAGGCAGGTGCTTATTCAGCAGACAGCACAGTTATTCCAGGGTGCCACAGGACTGGAGGAAAAGCCAGAACACTGACCAGCAGGAACTTGTGGTCCCTGGAACTAAATAGATGGGGTGATGCAGAGTGGCCACTTGTGTAGACAGATGGGTCATGGGAGTCTTCAGGAGTCCGAGGCTTGGAGTCTGGGAAGGCTGGGAAGGTGTGTGTGTAGCCAGGTGTTGGTGCAGGCTTCGGTATAGAAACTTCAGCTCCTGCACTGTGCAGGGTGCAGCCAGGAGTGTGGCTGGCCACCTTGTTTGACTGTAGCTCCAGGACAGAACCTGAGTCATGAGCCCAAGTGTTGAATGGCACAGGAACAAAATGAAGTGAGAGCTGGCACCAGTGGCTCATACCTTTAATCCTAGCTACTCAGGATGCTGAGATCTGAGAATCGAGGTTCAAAGCCAGCACAGGCAGGGAAATTTTGGAGACTCTTTTCTCCACTAAACTGCCAAAAAAAAAAAAAAAAAAGAAGCCAGATGTGGAGCTATGGCTCAAGTGCTAGAATGCTAACCTTGAGCAAAATAGCTAAGGAAAAAATACCTTGGCTCTAAGTTCAGTCCCTAGTAGTATGGTCATCAAAAAGGAAAAAAAAAAAAAAAAAAGGAGAGAGAGGAGGAGGAAGGGGTGGGGAGGAACATGAAAGGAGGGGGGATGAGGAGGAAAAGGGAGGAAAGAGGAGAAGGAAAAGGAGCAGTGAAAACTGTCCTATTCATTTCTCTAGCAAAATCATGGTGTGTCTCCTGGGTTTTAGGCCTAGTGCTACTAGTACTAGGGATGCATCAGGGCTGCGGCCCGGTCCTTGCCCAAGGGTGCTTTAATTAGATGAGGGGGACAGACAAAAAACAAGCAAATAAAAAAAATAATTACAAACTCCCAGAACTAATAAGAGAGTTCAGCAAGATTGCAGGATATGAGATTAACACATAAAAATCAATTGCATTTCCATGTGCTCTCAGCAAATACATGGACACTGAGATGAAAAGCACAAAGCCATTTACAGTTCCTCCAAAGCAAATAAATACTTAGGCGTGTCTGACAAAGCACAACCATGTAGGGTTTGTATGCTGAAAATGAACCAGCGCTGATGGATGAGGTCAAAAAAGGGGTCCAGATGTAGAGGCACACTGTGTGTGAACTGGAAGACTACCTAGCAAGCGTCCATTCTTCCCCAATGATCCATAGATTTAATGCAGTTTCTACCACAGACCTGGCAAGAGGTTTATAGGCACTTTGATAGCTCTATAAAAAAGCCAGTACCTAGAATGGTGAACATGATTTTGCAGAAAGATAAAGTTGGATGAATCACCTCTACCCAACATACTGTACAGCCAGAGTAATTAAATGAGTATGGGGGAGAGAGACCCAGAGGTCTGGGGGGCAGATAGACAACCCAGAAGTAGGTTCCAAGTTGATGTGTTTTGTTGTTTTGAACTCAGGACCTGTGCTTGCTAGGCAGGCACTTAATTGCTTGAGCCCTGACCCCTGCTCCTTTTTTGCTTTAGTTTGTTTTTAATATTGGTCTTATGCTTTTGACTAGACCAGCCTTGGGCCTTAATCTTCTTATCGCTGCCTTTATAGTAGCTAGGATTGTAGGTGTGACTACTATACCAGGCTTCTTTTGGGGGGGAATATGGTCTCATTCACTTTTTGCCTGAGCTGGCCTCTAACTACAACCTTCCTTTTTTTTTTTTTTGGTGAGTCCTGGGGCTTGGACTCAGGGCCTGAGTGCGTCCCTGGCTTCTTTTTGCTCAAGGCCAGCACTCTACCTCTACAACTTTTGGCCTTTTCTGTTTATGTGGTGCTGAGTAATCAAACCCAGGGCTTCGTGCATGCTAGGCAAGCACTCTACCACTAAGCCACATTCCCAGCTCCCTTCCTATTTTTGTATCTGGAGTTTTAAGTATGTGCCACCAGGCCTGCCCCCGTGCAGCTGAATTCTGACAAAGTTAAGAAGCGAGGGAGAAAGATAGCTTTTTGAACAAATGGTGGACAGGACATGGAAAATACTAAACCTAGCTGGTGGCTCATGCCTGTAATCCTAGCTACTCAGAAGGCTGAGATCTGAGGATGCAAGCCAACTTGGGCATGAAAGTCTATGGGACTCTTATCTCCAATTAACTACCAAAAAAAAAAAAAGCCTGAAGTAGAACTTCAGCCCAAAGTGGTAAAATGCTCATCTTAAGCAAAAAAGCTAAGCAAGAGTGAGTGCCCTAGCCTTGAGTTGAAGCCCCAATACTGGCACAAAAAAATAAAATAAACCTGAAAAGCATACCTTATATAAAGGTTGATTAAAAACTAATTATGAGGGGCTGGGAATATGGCCTAGTGGCAAGAGTGCTTGCCTTGTATACATGAAGTCCTAGGTTTAATTCCTCAGCAACACATATATAGAAAACAGCCAGAAGTGGCGCTGTGGCTCAAGTGGTAGAGTGCTATCCTTGAGCAGTGCTTAGGCCCCGAGTTCAAGGCCCAGGACTGGCAAAAAACAACAACAACAACAAAAAAACAAAAACCAACTAATTATGAGCTTAAAGCTACACCATAAATTCATCAAGCTTTTGGAACAAAATTCAGGAGAGAGTCTTGGAGAACTAAAGGTTACCTAAGGTCTTAGGCCTCACACCCAAAGTCTGATGTATTTAACTCCAGCACTGCAAAAGAAAGGGAAAGAATGGACCTAATAAATATGAAAAGCTTTGGCTATGCAAACGAGAATGAAAAAACAAGTACAGAATGAGAAAAATACAATCAAGCCTCCTTCGTCAGCAAAGGACATACATCTAGAATATTAAGAGAATTCTTAAAACTCAGTAGTGAATGGGAGAAAAACAGAGGAGGTAACAAGTTTGATAAGAAATGTACTCACTACCTTATGTATGAAACTGTAACCCCCTCTTTATTTGACAATAAAGAAATTAAAAAAAAAAAAAACCTCAGTAGTGAAAAACAATCTAATTAAAGACAGAGATATATACAAGAGCAAGGAGAAGACCTGGGCAGAACCTTGTCACAGACCAAACAGGTGGCAGATAAACACAAAAAGATGTTAGGGAAATGCAATGATATTACTAAATGGGTACATAAAAAATAATGATGGGGGGCTGGGGATATGGCCTAGTGGCAAGAGTGCCTGCCTCATATACATGAGGCCCTGGGTTCGATTCCCCAGCACCACATATACAGAAAATGGCCAGAAGTGGCGCTGTGGCTCAAGTGGCAGAGTGC
The DNA here is from genome assembly GCF_023159225.1 of Perognathus longimembris pacificus. Lineage (NCBI taxonomy): Eukaryota > Metazoa > Chordata > Mammalia > Rodentia > Heteromyidae > Perognathus > Perognathus longimembris. The sequence continues at coordinate 23,937,737 of NC_063177.1, read as the reverse complement.
TAGCCTTGAGCAAAAAGCCAGTGACAGTGCTCAGGCCCTGAGTCCAAGCCCAGGACTGGCCAAAAAAAAAAAAATAATAATGATGGGCTGGGAATGTGGCATAGTGGTAGAATGTGTGCCTTGCATGCATGAAGCCCTGGATTGGATTCCTCAGCATCACATAAACAGAAAAAGCCAGAAGCGACGTTGTAGCTCAAGAGGTAGAGTGCTAGCCTTGAACAAAAAGAAGCCAGGGACAGTGCTCAGGCCCTGAGTTCAAGCCCCAGGAGTGGCAAAAAAAAAAAGTCTAAAAAAGGGGCTGGGAATGTGGCCTAGTGGTAGAGTGCTTGCCTAGCATGCATGAAGCCCTGGGTTCGATTCCCCAGCACCACATATAGAAAAGGCGGGAAGTGGCACTGTGACTGAAGTGGTAGAGTGCTAGCCTTGAGCAAAAAGAAGCCAGGGACAGTGCTCAGGCCCTGAGTTCAAGCCCTAGGACTGGCAAAATAATGATAACACCAAATGCTGGTGAAGATGTGGAGAGACCAGAGTGCTCATTGTAGTGGGAATAGAAAGTCATAACCACTCTGGAAAAGAGTTTGGTAGTTTCTTCTGAAGTTAACTTACAACCCAGTGTTTACATTCTTGGGTATTCATCCCAGAGATACAAAAACATTTATACACAAATGTTTATAGCAATATGATTAATAATAGGCCCAAACGGAAACCACTGGGTGAAAAGTAACACAAACTAATAAAACATGGCATGGAATACTACTCAGTACTAAAGAGGAATGAAATATTCATGCATGCAGCAATTTGGCTGGATCTCCAGGAAATAATGAGGAGTGGAAAATGCCAGTCACAGAGGTTATGCCATAGATGCTTCTGTTTGCAATCACATAATGGGGAGAGGTCACAGGTGGTGAGGGTCAGGGATTAGGGTTGGGTGGGAGGGCTGTGACTGTAAAAGGGACACACAAAGGATACTTGAAGTAGTGGAGGTGTTCTGTCTTGGGGGTGGGGTTCACAAATGAAATGACAACTCTGCTTGGACACACAGGTGCTGATTAGAGTCTGAATAAGCTGATTGTTCACTGAGGTGTGTGGTTTCCTAGCTGTGCTGTAGCTCAGTAGCTACACTCTGCCACTGAACTATACCCCTAGCCCAGCCCAGTCTAGCCCAGCTCAGGAAGGCCTTGAATGGCACACCTCCTCCCTCAGCCTCCCCAATGCTGTGAGGTACTTTCCTTATCTCTTACTGATTTCAGTATGTACTGTGATGTATTTTCCTTCTCTTTTCCTCCCCAATGCCCTGGTTGATGGTCTTCTTTCCACTTCTGCCATCAGCCTGGACAAACTGCTTGATGCTGGTCTCTATACTGGAGAAGTGACTGAAGTTGTAGGAGGCCCGGGTAGTGGCAAAACCCAGGTATATGGGAGGGCAGCCACCAGGGACACTGGGGGAGGTGGGTACATAATACTGCATCCCCCAAAGAGGCTCCTGTGTTCCTGGGTTCACTGTTCCTTAGAGATGAGCTGGGTGATAAGAAGTGTCGCTGGAAGCTGGGGAGGATATGGTTGCAGCTCCCATGGTAGCCACCCCGGGCTCAGGCTCATCTAGTGTCCTGCTGTCTTTCCAGCTATGTCTTTGTGTGGCTTCAAATGTGGCCCACAGCCTGAAGCAGAGTGTCCTGTACATTGATTCTAATGGAGGACTGACAGCCTCTCGCCTCCTTCAGCTTCTGCAGGCTAGAACCCAGGACGAGGACGAACAGGTACGAGGTGGGACAGCTGGATTCCTTTAAGAAGCAGACCCTATAGGACCCTGTGATCCCTCACTCTTAGAATTTGGGCCACCTGAGTGGGTTCTAGCTGTGAAACCTGCAGTTCTACCAATGCTCCTGCATTCCCCTCCCCCCAGCATACTCCCAGGTCCCCTCTGTATCCTCCTAGCATCCCTCCTGAATCCCCCAAGCATCGCCCTCTATAACCTCCCTGCGTCCCTCTTGAATCCTGCCAGCATCTCCTCTGTATCCCCCCCTCCCCTGCATCCTTTCCTGCACACCTCCCTCCCACCAGCTAGTGTTCTCATCACCCACATACATGGCTCTCCCAGGACACTCCCAACTCTTTGCATACCCTAACTCAGATTGTGTTTCCAGTCCATTCTTGCCCACAGCAGGCATCACTAATCAGTTCTATTTCTCTTTCTTTTTTTTTTTTTTGGCCAGTCCTGGGCCTTGGACTCAGGGCCTGAGCACTGTCCCTGGCTTCTTCCTGCTCAAGGCTAGCACTCCGCCACTTGAGCCACAGCGCCGCTTCTGGCCGTTTTTTCTGTATATGTGGTACTGGGGAATCGAACCTAGGGCCTCGTGTATCCGAGGCAGGCACTCTTGCCACTAGGCTATTTCTCTTTCCTGAGTTTCAAGTAGAGAGAGAGCGTGTGTGTGTGTGTGTGTGTGTGTGTGTGTGTGTGTGTGTGAATACTGGAGCTTGAACTCAGGGCCCTGAGGACTTCCTTTTTTTTTGGCCAGTCTTGGGCTTTGGACTCAGGGCCTGAACACTGTTCCTGGCTTGTTTTTGCTCAAGGCTAGCACTCTGCCACTTGAGCCACATTGCCACTTCTGGCCATTTTCTGTATATGTGGTGCTGGGGAATTGAACCTAGGACCTCCTGTATGCCTCTAGGCCATATCCCCAGCCCTGAGGGCTTCCTTAATTAGAGATAAGAATTTCATGGACTTTTGTTTTGTGTGTGTTGGTGTTGGGATATGTTTGTTTCTGTTTTTGTTTTTTTTTTCCCCTCAAGTCTAGTGCTCTACCACTTTGAGCCACAGCTCCATTTCTCTTATTTTGGTGGGAGATAAGAGTCTCACAGACTTTTCTCCCCAGATTGGCTTTGAACCATGATCCTCACCTCTCAGCCCTCTAAATAGCTAGAATTATATGTGTGAGCCACCAGTGCTTGACTCTCATGGACTTTTCTGCTCAGGCTGGCTTTGAACATTGTTCCTCAAATCTCAGCTTCCCAAGTAGCAAGGATTAAGGTATGAGCCACTGGTGCCCAGCTGAGTTTCAAGTTCAGAATTTTGGAGTTCAGTACCCAGGTAGCCATGGCTGAGATCCAGCCCAGTGACAGAGTCTATTTGCATTGTGTCCTTGAACTAAGTGCTCTTCCCATCCTCAGCCTTACAGTGTCTCTTCATTGCTGCTTCAACCATCTTCCTCTTCCCCTCTATAACCTCTTAGGCAGCAGCTCTCCAGAGGATCCAGGTGGCGCACGCATTTGACATTTTCCAGGTGTTGGATGTCCTACAGGACCTGCGGGGTACAGTGGCCCAGCAGGTAAGCCTGCTATCTGTCCCTCCCTGCTTTACCTACCTGGCCAGGTACTGTCAGTCTGTGGACATATGGACTATGACATATATTGTTGACAAATGCAGATGTGCATTGTGGTGACTCCAGCTGTGCTCGCCACTTCCAAGGTAGAATTCTTGAGTGCGTCAGGCCGTGTTTCACTCTTGACATGTCCACCATTCCTGCTGAACATGGAGCTCATTGAGTCCAAGGATCACGTATTGGGTTCACCTCTACATTCCTTACTAAAATGCATTAGGCGCACTTTCAGCTGCATGCAATAGAGTCTATTTGAGAAGATAGGACTCAAGAGGTTGCCAAGTACACAACATTAGGACTCTGGGTTGTGTATCTGGTTTTCTTGTTCTTTTTCTCATGATTGCAAAGTGGCTGCTGTAGCTTTAAGCATCTTGCTTTCACACATGCACATACTCTCCATATTCAAGTCCCTAAGAGACAGATTATTCTTTTCAGTACCTCTTCCTGTCTATCAGGGAAGAAAACCTTTTCCCAGAACCCACTAGTGGACCTCTCCATCTCCTCCCTATAGCTAATTGGCCAGATTTTTTTTTTTTTTTTTTGCCAGTTCTGGGGCTTGATCTCAGGGCCTAAGCACTGTCCCTGAGCTTCTTTTGCTCAAGGCTAGCACTCTACCACTTGAGCCACAGTGCCACTTCAGGCTTTTTCTGCGTATGTGGTACTGAGGAATTAAACCCAGGGTTTCATGCATGCTAGGTAAGCACTCTACTGCTAAGCCACTTTCCCAGACCCAGATTTTTTTATTATTTTTTTTTTGGCCAGTCCTGGGGCTTGGACTCAGGGCCTGAGCACTGTCCCCTGGCTTCTTTTTGGTCAAGGCTAGCACTCTGCCACTTGAGCCACAGCGCCACTTCTGGCCATTTTCTGTATATGTGGTGCTGGGGAATCGAACCCAGGGCCTCATGTATATGAGGCAGGCACTCTTGCCACTAGGCCATATCCCCAGCCCCCAGATTTTTTTTTAATTGAGATATTTTACACCTATAATCCTAGCTACTCTGGAGGCTAAGATCTGGACGATTATGGTTCAAAGTCAGCTCAGACAGAAAAGTCCATGAGATTCCACCTCCAAAATAACCAAAGAGACACTAGGCTGGAGGCATGGCTCAGGTGGTAGAGTGTCAGTCAGCAAGCAAGCTGAGCAATCATGAGGTGTTGAGTTCAAACTTCAATATTGGGGGAAAAAAGGAGGGGGGGGCGAAGGTATTGCTCAGCAGTAGAGCACTAGCCTAGTAAGTACAAGGACTTAAGTTCAAGTTCCAGTACAGTCTTACCCCCTAAAAAAAAAACGGTGCTTGTAATAGAATCCTGGGCCTGTGTATTTTAGGCAAGTACTCTACCACCACACAATACCGCCCCCCCCCCCCCCCAATTTGGCAAAAATTGAGTCCCTCCCTCCCTCCCTCCCTCCCTCCCTTCCTTTCTATTTATCTACTCTATTCTATCTGTCTGTCTGTCTACCTACCTATCTTAGACCAGGGACTGGGCCTCCATTCCCTAAAATCACACAGTTTCTGTCCAGTACCTGAATATCTTTCAAATCACAATGACATGATAGAGAGAATTGAGTAGTATTTTGGCTTGTCCTTAGCCACCCTGCTAGGTCTACAGACAGGGTTTGGTGCACTAATTTATAGACTATGGGAATTTGAAAACAACAACAACAACAAGAGATCCTTGAATAGTTTAGTTCATCTCAAACTTTTTCTCTTGCCTCAAGGCATGACATGTTGTCAAGGATGTTACATCAAGAAAATGGCTGTGTATGGGCTGGGAATATGGCCTAGTGGCAAGAGTGCTTGCCTTGTATATATGAAGCCCTGGGTTCGATTCCTCAGGACCACATATATAGAAAATGGCCAGAAGTGGCACTGTGGCTCAAGTGGCAGAGTGCTAGCCTTGAGCAAAGAGAAGCCAGGAGGCAAGCACTTTACCACTAGGCCTTATTCCCAGCCCCCAAAGAGAAGCCAGGGACAGTGCTCAGGCCCTGAATCCAAGGCCCAGGACTGGCAAAAAAAAAAAAAAAAAAAGGGCTGTGTGTCAGTGGCTTATACCTGTAATTCTAGCTACTTAGGAGGCTGAGTTCTGAAGATTGTAGTTTGAAGCCAACCTGAGCAGGAAAGTCCATGAGGTTCTCATCTCAAGTTAACCAACAAAAAAGTTGGAAGTGGAACGATGACTCAAGTGGTGGAGTGCCAACCCTCAGTGGAAAAAAAGCTAAGGGACAGCACCCAGGCTTCTAAGTTCAAGCTCCTGCTTAGGCTATCCTTGAACTGTGATCCTTAGATCTTAGTCTCCTTAGTAGCTAGGATTACAGGAGTGAGCCATCAATATAGGGTTTGTCTTGGAATTTAAATCCACTGTCCACCCACATGTTCCATTACACGGTCATGTTGCAATTCCATGTGCAGCAGTGTCTGGGCTGGGAGGTTGTCTCTGATGAGCTAGAAGAGCAGGCTTGTCCTGTGTGCCCCACTGACTCAACTGTATCTGTTTCTCCCCTCCCCTCAGATAACAGGTTCTTCAGGGGCTGTGAAGGTGGTGGTTGTGGACTCGGTTACAGCAATGGTGGCCCCTCTTCTGGGAGGTCAGCAGAGGGAAGGTGAGTGGTGTGGCACAGCCTGAGGGCAGGGTGGGAACCTCACGTCTCAGCCCTGTTCCTTGTCCTCTGCTGCCCTATCCCTCTGCTTCTCCTCCCCCAGGCTTGGGCCTAATGGTGCAGCTGGCCCGAGAGCTGAAGACCCTGGCTCGGGATCTCAGCATGGCTGTGGTGGTAAGAAGGCTTGGCCTATGAAATTTCCTTCTGATTACACTTAGCTCTTCATTTCCCTTCAGTGGCAGCTTAGAGCCACAGATCCACTTCTGGCTCTTTTGGTAGTTTATTGGAGATAAGTGTCTCACAGATTTTCCTGCTTAAGCTAGCCTTGAACCATGATCCTCAGATCTCAGTCTCCTGGGTAGCTAGGATTACAGGAATGAACTATTGGCACCTGGTTTTTCCATGTTCTTTATATACGTTTTTGTTTGTTTGTTTTGTTCTGATACTGGAGTTTCAGCTCAGGGCCTCCTGCTCTTGCTTATCTTTATTCACTCAAAACTGGCACTCTATCATTTGAACCACAACTGCAACTCTACTGTTTTGCTATTAATTGGAAATTAATAATTAATTGCCCACGCTGGCTCTACACTTTGATATTCAGATCTCGGCCTTCTGCTAAGATTGCAGGTGTTAGCCCTAGGCACCTGGCTTGTTTTGTTTTTTAGAGAAAAGTTCTCACTATGTAAACTAGGTTGGCCTTGAACTCAGATCTTTCTTTTTTTTTTTTAACCCATCCTGGGGCTTGAACTCAGGGCCTGGGCCTTGTTCCTAAGTTCTTGTTCAAGGCTAGCACTCTACCACTTGAGCCTCGGCGCCACTTCCAGTTTTTAGGTGGTTTTTGGAGATCATAGTCTTATGGACTTTCCTGCCCAAGCTGGCATTTCCCAACACAAAGGACTGGGTGCCATGTGTCTGGATGCCCATCTTTTGGGCTGGGGGTGTGGCAGGTAGAAGCCCAGCACCAGTTCCCCTTTAGGGGACCCAGGTGTCCACTACCTTCTAGTTGGGGTCAGACCTGAGGCATCAGGGTTTAGTGGAAAGAGCTGGGTACAGGTCAGGAGCTCTGGGTTCTAGTTCTAGACTTGCCAGTAAGTTTCAGAGCCTTAAGAGAATTGTTTCCCTATGCCAGGCTTCAATTTTCCCATCTGTCAGGCATTGATGGCTCATGCCTGTAATCCTAGATACTCAGGAGGCTGAGATCTGAGGATTGCAGTTTGCAATCAGCCTAGGCAGGAAAGTCTGTGAGACTCTCCTCTCTCATTAACCACAAAAAGCTGCAAGTGGAGCTATGGCTCCAGTAGTAGAGTGCTAGCCTTGAGCACAAAAGCTCAGAGATCAGAGCCCAAGCCCAGAGTGCAAGCCCCAGGATGAGCCCCCCCCCCAAAAAAAAGAAGGTGTAATAGGTACAGTGTATGGCTTTGTAAGCCTTTTTTTTTTTTTTTTTTTTTTTTTGGCCAGTCCTGGTGCTTGGACTCAGGGCCTGAGCACTGTCCCTGGCTTCTTTTTGCTCAAGGCTAACACTCTACCACTTGAGGCACAGCACCACTTCTGGCCATTTTCTATATATGTGGTGCTGAGGAATCAAACCCAGGACTTTATGTACACGAGGCAAGCACTCTTGCCACTAGGCCATATTCCCAGCCCACTTGTGTTTTCTGTAGGTGACCAACCACTTGACCAGAGACAGAGACACTGGGAGGCTCAAACCTGCCCTTGGACGCTCCTGGAGCTTTGTGCCCAGCACCCGAATTCTCCTGGACATCCCCGAGGGAGCCAGAGCATCACGCAGTTGCCTACGCACAGCATGTCTGACCAAGTCTCCCCGTCAGGTGAGCCAGCCCCCAAAAGGGTTCCAGTGATTGCCCTGGAGGGTGGTTTCCATGCCCATGGGTATCTCACTGAATTCTTCCATGGTAAAACCCTGCCACAAAAGAGCCTACCCACTTGGATTGCTTAGGAGCTGGAATATGGCCTAGTGGCAAGAGTGCTTGCCTCATATACATGAAGCCCTGAGTTTGATTCCTTAGCACCACATATATAGAAAACTGCCAGAAGTGGCGCTGTGGCTCAAGTGGCAGAGTGCTAGCCTTGAGCAAAAAGAAGCCAGGGACAGTGCTCAGGCCCTAAGTCCAAGGCCCAAGACTGGCAAAAAAGAAAAAAAAAAATCCACTTGGGTTGCTTAGCTCAACTTACCTTATCTCCTATCTCTTTGTCCAGCCAACAGGATTCCAGGAGGTGGTAGACATTGGCACATCGGGGTCCCCAGACCAGAGCCTGGTGGCTCTGGGAGAGCAGATGTGACTGGCATTGTGGATTGGAAAAGGGAGGCACTGAGGCTCTCCCTCTTCCCCCATCTTTTCCTTCCTGGCAAACTGCTGCCCACTGCTTCCTAGCACCCGGGACCTCAGAAGCTCTCAGGCTGGTGGAAAAGACATCTCACTCTGGAAGCCCATGGAACCATGGAAAGATGCTGCAATTGGAAGTGCCCAGCTGTGCTATTTTGTATTCTCTCTCTGTGTTGCCAGTGGAACTGATTGACCCTGGTCCAGGCATCTCTGAAGGACACTAATGATGAATGAACAGCTCTAAGTGTCACCCTTTGATCCTGTGTGATTGAGCCAGGAAGCTAAACAGAGGAATTTGCTGTTGTTTCTCTCCTTGTGTTTCTGTGTTGGCCTCTGTTTTTCCATCTGTAAGGTGGAGCTGTCTCTGAGTTAGCTCTGAGACCGAGTTAGCTTAGCTTAGCTCTGTCTCTGAGTAACTAGGTAAGAATAATCTCATTAAATGTATACTTCTTCATGGATATCGTGCTCTTAAAATACACAAAAATGAAATACTCTGAGCCCCAGAGCCACTTGCCTACAGGGTTGTTTTTCATTTCTCCCCAGTGAGGCCCCCAAAGAATGGAGGTTCTTCCTCTCCTGCTGATTTGGTTTCACACACCTGCAAGTATGACCTGGACTAGGTGAGAATGTAAGCTTGCTGCTGTCCCAGGGATATAATTTAACAGGAAGGAAGGCCGTGGCCTGCTCCAGGTGAATCCAGCTGCTTGTTTCATGTGCTTGGTGTCCTATGGGGCCCTGTCACAGTGTAGAGTAACCAGAGGTGCTGAACCATGGCCTTGCCCATAAACAGACAGAGGAGAATTTGCACAGTAAATAGAGCCAGCTGGGAAAATTGATGCTGGCGTAAATAATACATGGCAAATCTAGTCCTTTATGTAGAAATTCATTGCTGGTGGCTCCAAGATGCAGTATAATTACACTTCTCTGCCTGCCAGCTGCACCACAGTCTCGTGCCTTGGCGGATGAACACCCTCCTCCCCCTGTCTGTTACCAGCACTGTGGCCATTCATCTGAGCTGTCACCATGGCTGGGAGGGCAGAATGACGCCAGGGAATAGAATGGAAAGAGAAGTAGAGAAATGATCAGGATTGTTTACTGACCACATTTTTCAAAGGAAGGTTGCCTGCTTTGGTTAGAGAGTCTGTTGTGTAATTAGTTGTCTTGGCCACTAGAAAAGGGAGTCAGAATTACACATTGAAGGTAGAACAATGCTGGGTGTTGGTGGCTCACACTTGTAATGTTAGCTACTCAGGGGGCTGAGATCTGAGGGTCATGGTTCAAAGCTAACCCAGACAGGAAAGTTCACAAGACTTCTTTCTCTAATTAACCACCAAAAGGCTGGAAGTGGAGCTATGACTCAAGAGGTAGAGTGCCAGCCTTGAGTGAGAAAGCTAAGGACAGTGCCCAGGCCCTGAGTTCAAGCCCCAGTACTGGCAGAAGAAGGTAGGATATTTACTGGTGATGGATGCAGCAAGATAGAAGCAAGCATGGAAGATGAGGAATGAGTGATAAACTGAACAGTGTCTGAATGAAGACAGGTTTAGGGAATCTAAAGCCTGACCTTTGCTTCCATAGAAGAACTCTGTGGAGGTGGGGGGGGGGCACATTTTTACAACATAATGAGCAATACCTTTATCTGGAAGGGCAAATCCCCGCTATTCCTGAGTATAGCATCCTGCGACCACAGCAGACATCACCAATCAATCATAGACATGCTGCAGAGCTCAGAGTATTTTGTGTTTTCAATGCAGTTCTGTAGGTAGTCCCAGTCAAGTGGAGGTGGCACACAAGGTGGAGCGTCATTGTTCCTTCTGCCTTAGGTGGTCTCCCCTGTTTCCTGAGTCCAGGTGCCTCATGGCTTACTGAGGCCCAATCTTTTATTTGTGTTTTATATTCTATTTGCAGAGCTGGGCTCAAACCCACAGCAAGCTCTCTACCACCAAGCTACATCACCAGCCTCCATTTAGTCATTGAAAGAGAAAGAGCCAGGAATGGTAGCTCATGCCTGTAATTCTAGGTATTGGGGAGGCAGGAATATGGAGGATCATGGTTTGAGGTTAGCCTGGACAAAAAAAGTTCATGAGACTCCCATCTCAGCCAGTAGCTGAGTATAATGACAGGCTCTGACATTCCTGCTATGGGGGAGGATGTGATAAGCCTAGTAAAAAAATGTTCACAACTCCATCTCAGCAGAAAAGCCAGTCATCCAGCTATGGTAGGAAAGCATAAATAGGAGGTCGGAGGTCCAGGCTGGCTAGGGCCAAAATGCAAGACCCTATTTCATAAATAACAAAAGCATAAAGATCTGGAGGTGTGGTAAGTGACTGTCAGGGTCCCAAGTGTGAAGTCCCTGGGCTCAAACCCCAGTACTGTAAAGTGGCGGGGTGGGGGTGGGGAGAAGGGGGAGGAATTTGAGTCTCAGAAAGGAAAAATGTTGGGCTGGGAATATGGCCTAGTGGCAAGAGTGCTTTCCTTGTATACATGAAGCTCTGGGTTTGATTCCCCAGCACCACATATGCAGAAAACGGCCAGAAGTGGCGCTGTGGCTCAAGTGGCAGAGTGCTAGCCTTGAGCAAAAAAAAGAAGCCAGGGACAGTGCTCAGGCCCTGAGTCCAAGCCCCAGGACTGGCAAAAAAAAAAAGAAAGAAGAAAGAAAAGAAAAAAAAGAAAGGAAAAATGTTAACATTCCCCATGGCAGGATGAGGGACTGGGACCCAGAACTCTATCCCCAATGGCCTTTAATTTCCTACCCACATAGGTCTTACTGGGATTTGTGTGTGTGTGTTGAGGATTGAATCCAGGATGTTGCATGTGTTAGGCAAGAGTTCTACCACTGAGCTGTGTATCCCTAATACAGCTGAGACCAGACTCACTCTATAGCCCAGGCTGGCCTCCAACTCTGAATCTTCCTGCCAGTGCCTCCTGAGTGCAGGAATTCTAGGCATGCACCATTGTACCTACCTAATCCACATAGTTCTGTTCCTTCTGGGATGCTGACTCCAGCCCCGCCCATGCAGGGTGGCTGCTCTTACTGTGGGAGGTGCTCCATTCCCCCCTCCTCTGGACCAGCGTGCCACATTCCTGCGGGCTTCCAGGCCAGCCTCCTTTATCCTCAGATGTAACCAAAGCAAAAAGGGATTAAAGGCATGACTCAAGTGGTAGAACACCTAAGTTCAATTTCCAAGACTGCCAAAATAATAATGAAAGAGAACAGTGGTCTAGGTGTCCTGGTGTGTTGATGAGTTTGACACTGGGTGTGGGGGGGTGTCCTGTAATCTGGAGGGAAGGGTATCCAGGCTCTCTGTGATTAGTCCTGTACCTATCTCATGGTGACCTTAGAAGGGCCTGGTGGGGTCAGGAATCGCTCCCTCTTCCAGGCAGTAAATGGGAACTCTGCTAGGTTCAGGACCGGAAGCTAATGAGTGACAGCATGGGACTCCAAACTTGAATCTAACTGATGCCAGATTCACTTTGTTTTCTTTCAACTGCATGCTGCCTTCGGCTGCAAATATGTAAATGTTTTGACAAAATTCTTTTTCATAGTTTGTTTGCCCTGATAGCAGCCAAGGCTGCACATTCCAACCTCTTTTCAGCTTTGCTCACCATAAAAAGCTGGATCAGAGATTCACTTTATCAGCTCTTCCTGATTTCCTCCAGGGAAAAGAATGACAAACACTGGGAGAAGGCAGATATCATTTGTATTAAAGAGAGACAAGGGTTTGGGGAAAATAAAGCAGAATAAAAACAACAGGTTCTATGCATTCCTGAGCCAAGAGGTGATAAGGGACTTAGATGTGGATCTTACTAGGTTTTTGCTGTGTTCTGGCATGGAGTTGTCTGGGTACAGTTAAAACTGTGCAACTAAGCTGAGCAGCACACCTGTAATCCTAGCTACTCAAGAGGCTGAGAGGATCCAGGTTCAAAGCCCGCTCAGGCAGCAGGTCCTTGTGAGACTCTTATCTCCAATTAACTACTCAAAAACAGGAAGTGGAGCTGTGGCTCAATAGGTAGAGCACTAGCCTTGAGCACAAAGAGGCTCAGGAACAGGCCCCAGGCCCCAAGTTCAAGCCCCATAACCAAACAACAAACTATGCAACTGTGTGTTGGGACAGGTATTGGAGGGGGGTTCTGTGAGACATACAGCTGAAGTTAGAACTAGGTGTATGTATACATATACGAAAAATATGTATATATGTTTGTTTTTTGAGATAGAATCCTACTGTATAGCCTAGGGTGGCTTGGGATTCTCCATCTTCTTGTCTCAACCTCTTGAGTGCTGAGGTTACCATATTTAGTTGTTCTCTCTCTCTCTCTCTGTGTGTGTGTGTGTGTGTGTGTGTGTGTGTGTGTGTGTACTGGAGCTTGAACTCAGAGCCTTGGAACTGTCCTTAGCTTTTCACTCAAGGCTAGCACTCTACCATTTGAGCCATACTTCTACTTCCAGCTTTGTGGTGATTAATTGGAAATAAGAGTCTCATGGGGCTGGGAATGTGGATTCGTGGTAGAACTTTGCCTAGCATGCATGAATCCCTGGGTTTGATTCCTCAGTACCACATAAGCAGAAAAACCAGAAATAGCACTGTGGCTCAAGTGGTAGAGTGCTAGCCTTGAGTAAAAGAAGCTTAGGGGCAGTGCCTAGTTCACACTGAGTTCAAGCCCTGGGACTGGCAAAAAAAAAAAAAAAAAAAGGCTCATGGGCTTTTCTGCCTGGGCTAGTTTTGAACTGTAATCCTTTGATCTCAGCCTCCTGAGTAGCTAGGATTACAGTGTTGAGCCATCAGCACTCCAGTCATCCCCCTTCATGGATTACTAGCATGAGTCTCCATGGCCAGCTACCTTTTATCAAGGTAAAGACCTCAGAGTATTTCCACCGTTGTTGAAGGAGCTTGGGAATTGGCCATGACTTGTGCCATACATAGTTTTCTCTCCAAGCCAATGGAAGGTCCACCTATCCTGGGGCTGGACAGCTGTGCTTCAGCTGCCGCACTGTGGCTCCCAGAGAAGCCCTCTATGTATCTCTGTTCTTCCCTGGGAACAACCGTCTCTGCTTATTTTTGGGTTTGGCCAGAAAACAATGTGCCTGTGCTACAAAGGATCCAGAGTTAGAGACGTGTGTGTGTGTGTGTGTGTGTGTGTGTGTGTGTATGTGTGTGTGTGTGTGTGTGTGTGTGTATGTGTGTGTGTATGTGTGTGTGTTGGTACTGGGGCTTGAACTCAGGGCCTGGGTGGTATCCCTGAGCTTTTGTGCTCTAGGCTAGAGCTCTGCCACTTTGAACCACAGCTCCACTTTCAGCTTTTTGGTAGTTAATTGGAGATAAGAGTCTCACTAGTGGCTCACACCTATAATCCTAGCTACTTAGGAGGCTGAGATCTGAGTATTTGGTTTAAAGCCAGCCCTAGCAGGAAAATCCAGGAGACTCTTATCTCCAAGTATCTACCAGAAAAACAGAAGTGGAGCTGTGGCTCAACATGGTAGAGCACTAGCCTTGAGCAAAAGAGCTCAGGCCTTGAGTTTAAGCCCCATGACCTCCCCCCCACACCCCCCCAAAAAATTACCGACTTTCCTGCCCAGGCTTGCTTTGAACCATGATCCTCAGATCAGCTTCCCAAGCAGCTAAGATTACTGGTGCCTAGCTGGATTTTTCTTCCCTCCCTCCCTCCCTCCCTCCCTCCCTCCCTCCCTTCCTTCCTTCCTTCCTTCCTCTTTCCCTCCCTCCCTCCTTCTCTTCCTTTCTCTTCTTTCTGTGTGCATGTGTGCCAGCCCTGGGCTTGAATTCAGTGCCTGGGTGCTGTTCCTAAGCTTTTTTGCTCAAAACTAGTGCTCTATTACTTGAACAAAAGCTCCACTTCTGGCTTTTTGGTGATTCATTAGAGATAAGAGTCTCATGGGCTTTTGTACCTGGTCTAGCTAGGAACAAGGATCCTCAGCTTTCAGCCTTCTGAATAGCTAAGATTATAGGTGTGAGCCACCAGCACCTGGCTTAGAACTGAATTTTTAGCAGTTCTATTAACTTGGTTTTAGCTCTGATGTTTACTTGCTATATAACATTGGATCAGTACCAGCCTCCTTCAGGCCTTAGTTTAATTCACAGTGAAATGGGAGCAATACCTTCTTCATAGACATGCTTTTGTGTTGTTTAACTTTTGTGAAGCACCAACTGCCTTTCTAGGCATATAGTAGGCACTCAATCTCAGATCTTTGGAAGCCTTGGGATACCTGGGAGATATTGATGGTATACTGTCCAGGTAGGGTCAGCTTCATAGCAGCATAACCTTACTTAGAAGGTCATGTGCTTAGTTTTATGCTGAGCTGTTGCCACATTAAAATTCTTTAAAAATTTTTATTTATTGTCAAAGTGATGTACAGAGGGGTTACAGTTTTGTACAGAGGGCAGTGAGAGTACATTTCTTATCAAACTTGTTACCTCCTCCCTCATTTTTCTCCCTCCTTCCCCCCTCCCTATTTCTTTTTTAAAATTTTTTTATTTAAAAACTTTTTTTATTGTTAAACTGATGTATAGAGAGGTTACAGTTTCATACATTAGGCATTGGATACATTTCTTGTACTGTTTGTTACCTCCTCCCTCATTCCTCCTTCCCCCTCCCCCTTCCCCCCCCCATGAGTTGTTCAGTTGATTTACACTAAACAGTTTTGCAAGTATTGCTTTTGTAGTCATTTTTCTTTTTTTACCCTGTGTCTCTCGATTTTGGTATTCCCTTTCAGTTTCCTAGTTCTAATACCAGTACATACGGTTTCCAATGTACTCAGATAAGTTACAGAGATAGTGCAGGTACACCACGGGAAGGGGATACAAGATCACCAATAATAGAAGCTACTGTTATACATAGCACATTACCCCTCCCTATTTCTTTCCCATTTATTTTTTTTGTACTGCAGTGCAAATAACCCTGTACTGTAGAGTGCAAGCACACTACACTTGAGTCATACCCCAGTCCCTCTCCTAGTTTTTTTTTTTTTTTAGTATTATTTTTTGTGGGCACAGGGGAGAGAATGGGTACTGGGAACTCAAGGCCTGGGTGCTTTCCCCTACCTAGCATTTCGGGGAACTACCACTTGTTTTGGGGTGTGTTTTTTTTTGCCAGTCCTGGGCCTTGGACTCAGGGCCTGAGCACTGTCCCTGGCCTCTTCTTGCTCAAGGCTAGCACTCTGCCACTTGAGCCACAGCGCCACTTCTGGCTGTTTTCTACATATTTGGTGCTGGGGAATCGAACCCAGGGCTTCATGTATACAAGGCAAGCACTCTTGCCACTAGGCCGTATCCCCAGCCGGGGGAACTACCACTTGAACCACAGTTCCACTTCTGACTTTTTAGTGATTAACTGAGGATAGGAGTCTCACAGATTTTCCTGCTCAGGCTGGCTTCAAGTCATGATTCTTAGATCTCAGCCTTCTGAGTAGCTAGGATTACAGGCATGAGCCATCAATGCCCAGCCTCTGTTATTACTTTGTGAAGAAGGCCTCCCTTTGTGCCCAGGCTGGTGTAGACTGCCATTCTCCTATTTATGCTTCTTGCATAGCTAAGATGACAGATGGCCACAGCAACTTGCTTTGTTACTGGTTGAAATGGAACATTACGAACTTCTTGCCCAGGCTGGCCTTCATCCATGATCCTCCCAAACCCAACCTCTTGATAGAGCTAGGATTATAAGCATGTATCACCACACTCAGATGGAAGTTTGGCTATTGACCAAGAGTCCCACATTTTACACTGTGTTCACAAACTATGTAGCCAGTCTTATCTTCATGAATGGGTTGAGCTGACCCTTCTTTTCCTTTTTCAAATTTTTCCTTTTAGATCTGAAACTGGGATTCAAACTTAGTACCTGCTGCTTTCCTTCATTTGCTAGCACTCTACCAACTGAGCTACACCTCCAATCCCATGACTCTTCTTTTTGGGAGACATTCTGCTACTGATTTCTTAGCTTCCTGATTTCTGAGGGATAATTCCCTCAGAGTTAATATATAAATGACCTGTAGATAAGCTAGGGTCAGCTTCTTGGGGATGCTTATCTACATTCTGGGATAACTTATACAGCCTCTCAGGAATGTTTTATAGTGTGCAGAATGTGTTAGGTCCTGAGAAGCAGCAAGGCTGCTGAGATAGAATAATGAATTGGAATTTGGGAATCAGAAAAAGATCTAGGTCAAAACTCTGCTGTGCCCTTTCTGGATGAGTTCCTTGGACAAGATAATGTCCTTGCCTTACTAGTAAAATTTGTGTTGCAGAGAAATTACATTTTCCTTATTGGTAAAATATATGTCTCAGGGAAATGAGACAAAATTTATGGAAAATGCCTTTCACAGGAGTCTGGCACACAGTAGGTGCTCAATCACCGTGAATAATTCTAGTTCTTGCCAGAAGTAACAACAACAAAAAAATCAAGGCACTGGGACTTGCAAGCCTCACTGCTACTAATAAAAGAAATAATATGATTTATTTTTTTGTTCACAACTGTTTGGGGGAAAGGCATGTGCTTCATAAATATGTATTGGAAAGTACTTAGCAAATGAGTTGAAATAATAAAAATATGTCAAAGTAAACAGCTCCTATAAATATGTCACTTGGTAGACAAATTATTGTTTTATTACTACTAAATACTACTGCTTGCCGAAAGGATTCCAGATTACTTGCACGATGGGCACGTTATTGAGTGCTTCTGTGGCAGGGCACGATAAAGATGAAAAATAGTGATGGCGATAATGCCTCAGGTGGAGAGAGGAGGAGTGTGGGTAAATGCAGCTCTGAGGTCTCCTTGCTTCAGTGATGTGCACATTACTTAGCGATTTTGCATAATATGGACTAGAGAGCCCAGATGAAAAGATTTCCATGGGATGCCATGGAACCATACTCTAGTTATTGGATCCAACTAGTGGATTCAGTGCATTCCCTTTAGGAACTGAGCACTCAGCCTGTAAACTAAGTTTACAAAAAGTCATCCCTGTCTCACCTCACTCTTTTTTTTTTTTTTTTTTTTTGGCCAGTCTGGGGCTTAGACTCAGGGCCTGAGCACTGTCCCTGGCTTCTTTTTGCTCAAGGCTAGCACTCTGCCACTTGAGCCACAGCGCCACTTCTGGCCGTTTTCTGTATATGTGGTGCTGGGGAATTGAACCCAGGGCCTCATGTATACAAGGCAAGCACTCTTGCCACTAGGCCATATCCCCAGCCCCGTCACCTCACTCTTGTTCCAGGCTTTTCTTTTCTTTGCCAGTCCTGTGGCTTGAACTCAGGGCCTGAGCACTGTCCCTGAGCTTCTTTTGCTTAAGGCTAGCACTCCATCACTTGAGCCACAGCACCATTTCTGGCTTTTTCTGTTTATGTGGTATTGAAGAATCAAATCCAGGACTTCATGCATGCTAGGCAAGCACTCTACCACTAAGCCACATTCCCAGCCCAGGGCCTTTTATTTCTGTGGCTGCAATTCATATCCAGATGGGAGATGTATTGGAGATGCTGCTCTTCATTACAGCTCATGAATCCTTTTGAGAAATAAGATGTCGGGGCACTGGTGGCTCACACCTGTAATCCTAGCTACCCAGCAGGCTGAGATCTGAGGGTCTTGGTTTAAATCTAGCCCAGGTATCCAAATCTGAAAGATTGTAATCTCCAGTTAACCAAACAAAAGCTAGAAGTGGAGGTGTGGCTCAAGTGGTAGAGTGCCAGTCTTGAGAAGAGAAAGCCAAGGGACAGTGAGGCCCTGACTTCAAGCCCCAGTACCAGTACCAAATTAAGAGTGAAAGCAAGTGAGAGAGAGAGAGAGAGAGAGAGAGAGAGAGAGAGAGAGAGAGAGAGAGAGAAGAGAGGGAGAGACAGACAGACAGAGACAGAGAGAAAAAAGAGAGAGACAGACAGACAGACAGAGACAGAGAGAATGAGGGTGAGACAGATAGACATATAGAAATGGATTCTGGCTCAGGTCTGTAATCCTATACAGTAGTCTGAGATTTGGAGGATCACAGTTCAAAGCCAGCCCAGACAAAAAAGCCATCTAGACTCCATCTGCAAAATAACCAGCAAAAAGCAAGGTTGAAGATGTGGCTGAAGTGGTAGCCAAGCAAGCACTGAGTTTAAACCCCTATACCCCAGTATCACTACTACCACCAATACCACCTTTGTGAGGGAAAGTAAAGCCCTGGGATGAACAGAGGAGATAGGGAGTTGCATCAAGTGAAGTTAGAAAACAATAGCCAGGCAGGAAAAAGACAAGCACATTCAATTCCAGGGGGCAGGGTTGGGGCTCTAGGTCAATCTTCCCAGACATCAAATGGTAGAAAGAAATGGCTGCACATTCCAGCTCTACTTTTTTCTATCTGCATGGGTTTGGGTAAATTCCTTAATATGTAGCTCTACATTGACAACATGAGAATAATATTTTAAGTTGGATGGGTTGTTCTGAGGATTGGAAATTATGGTAATTGTAGAGTGAGAGTCTGATATATACATATAATATTTTTTATCTTTTTCCTTCTGATGTTCCTTATTTTAAAATGCAAGGTGGTTGGGGATATAGTTCAGTAGTAGAGCGCCTGCCTACTCTATGGGAAGATCCCCAGCAGTCCCCCACCCCAAATAAAGTAAAACCCTGGGAGGTCTTGATTGGAGCAAAAGCATAAAAAAAAGTTGTGCCAGAAGACAGCAGTCAGAAGACAGATTATCATTCATATACTTTTAATAACTAGGTATCTTCTTATTGCCCTATGCTGCCCTGGTCCTTGATCGTTTGTTTACCAAGCACCTACCACATGGGCTTCGTATGTGTGTGTGTGTGTGTGTGTGTGTGTGTGCTGGTACTGGGGCTTGAACTCAAGGCCTGGTTGTTTCATTCATTCATTCATTCATTTATTTATTTATTTGCCAGTCCTGGGCCTTGGACTCAGGGCCTGAGCACTGTCCCTGGCTTCTTCTTGCTCAAGGCTAGCACTCTGCCACTTGAGCCACAGCGCCACTTCTGGCCATTTTCTATATATGTGGTGCTGGGGAATTGAACCCAGGGCCTCATGTATACAAGGCAAGCACTCTTGCCACTAGGCCATATCCCCAGCCCCACATGGGCTTCTTTTAATCCCAGGCCCACCCACATTTCTGAGAGGAGGTTCAGGTTCAGAAGGTTAAGTTCTATACACGGCCAGTGATAGGTGGCCAGGGTGGTTCCCTGGCTGCTGGGTGGTTTCCATTCCACCTCAGCCTTTCTCAGCAGGCTTCTCAGGTGACCCTAGCGAATCAAGGGGACAAGCACAGAGGCTGATGTCCCACAGGCCTGGCTGCTAATACCTGCAGGCCTGGGGGATCATGCACGATGATGGGCTTGTGAAACTGAGCCGTCGAGTTTTGCCCTGGTGAAGTGAGATGTGAAAGCGAGACCCGGGCAACGTTCAGCCCTTTACTCCCAAACCTGACTTGGGTGAAATGAAGAGACTGGCTCAAGGTCACCACATCCTGGAGCAGGCCGAATCTCCCTGGAGATTTCAACTTCGTTCCCTCTGCGGTGCGGTGGCCGCCCTGCTTCAGCAGGGGGCGCGCGCGGGTACGCCGCGCTCTAGCCCTCCGGATCCACCAGGGGGCGCGCACGCGGAGGCTGCGCTCTAGCCCGCCGCGCGGCCGGCTTCTCTCTATGGTGGCGCGGGCGCGGCGGAGCGGGTCGCGCTCCCGAGGGGGGCGTGGCCTGGACTGGAGGTGGGCGTGGCCTCACGAGGCGGGGCGGGAGCGGCCGCCCCTCCCTGGCAGCTTGGGGACGGGGGACGGGGACCGGGGCGGGGGGAGGGGGGACTTCCTGGGGCCGCCCGTGAGTATGTCGCCACCGCCCCCCGTTGCCCCTCTGTCCCGGAGACGCCGCGGCGGCGGCGGCGGGGGAGCCCTCAGCCTTCCAGCCTGAGGCGTCCGCGGTCGGGACCCGGCCTCTCCCGTCCTTTCCCCTGCGGTCCCGACCCATTCCCAGGTGCGGGCCGGGCCGGCGGCTGAGGCAGGTGAGGAGGCGGTGGCCGGGGCGCCGGGGTCCGAAAGGTGCGCCGGGCCTGGGGTGGGGTGCGGCCGGAGCACGCGGGGTCCGCCGGGCGCGGGTCTGGGGCGCCTCCCGTGTCGGGGGGGGGGGTACATCCTGGGATTTTGCCCACGATGGGTGGGGAAGCTCCCTCCTCGCAGGGTCTCGGCCTTCAGGGCAGCCCACACCTGTCCCACGGAAAGTTCTCGAAGAGAGCTTCTCACCTCTGGGGGCTGACAACCGAGGGACGTGTGTCCGCTACTGTCCCCGAGCGCTTCGCAGCCTGGCAGGTCCCGCCGGCTGGTGGGGAAAGATGCCTCTTTGCACGGCAGGGGAAACTGAGGCAGATCTGCCGTGGCCAGGGGTTGCCCCCTTTGAAGGAACTGACCCTAGTCCCCTTCCCTAGTGGAGGAGCCCCTCGGGGTTCCTGGAATGGAGAGAGGTCCGCTGGAGGGAGACTGGGAGTTTGGAGGTTCGGTGGAGAAGTTTGGATCTGCTGTCCGCCCCTCGGGAGTCGTCCTCCCGTTCAAGATGAGTGTGTGCATGTGGTGTGTGTGTGTGTTCGCCACTGTGTGGTCATGGCCAAGACAGAGAGGGAAGTTGGGGCCTCTCTCCAGCTGGCTGCCTGGGAGACATTTGACCAGGCATGGGGAAGTCTGGCTAGACCGGAGCAGTCCCGAGCCTCTGCAGGCGTCTGTGAGCTCAGAGCTTGAGTGCAGACGGGCAGAAGAGACCACACTGTATTATTTTCTCCTTTGTGTTGGTCTGTCATTGGTTTGGGGGGGGGGAGGGGGAGACGGACGACCTTGCTGCGGTAATCAAAGAGGCGTGTATCAGCGTACCTCCCCGGAGGAGGAGTGTTAATGGCTTGCGAATAGGGTTTTACTCACCACCTTCACTTTGCCCCTGGGTTAAGGGCCGGAGTTGTTGCACTGCACTGACACCCCCGAGTGCAGGCGGCCTTCTAAGAAGTAAGTTCCTTATGCATTCTTTTGACCGGTAGTTTGGGGGCTAAGCGACTTCCTGCCACTCACTCGTGGTTCTACAGTTTAGGGTACTGAGATGCGGGCAAGGCTGCTCCGGTAACTCTTTTCTTTCCTTCCCTCCCTCCCGTCTTTCTCTCCTTCTCCACATCCTCTTCCTCCTTCTCCTAATCTTTTTTTTTATGGGAATGAGAGTAGTCCAGGGCACGTGGTCCTGGCTTGTGTTTATATACAGCTCTAGGACTGGAAAGGTGGCCTTGATACTACCTTAAAGTTCAGGGGATTTCAGGTTTGACAACTTATTTATCCTTTTCTCTAGTTGCATTATCTTTTAATTTTAAGGAACTATAGATGGTGGCAAACATTCTTGAAACTTTTCTTTGCATATTTACCTCGAACTTTTTTGCATGTTTGCCAACTCAACTTCAGATTACCATCCAAAAGGTTGGGTTGTTTTGTTAAATTTGAAAATGTTTGAGTATTGTGAAGTTTCAGAGTACAATCCAAGAGGTTAGGTTATTTTCATAAGTTTGGGTATTGTGATTAACAATTGCAGATTGATGTGGCAGGGCTAACTTGATATCTTTGGCATCCTGGACAGACAGACTGACGGATGTATGGATAGACACAAACACATTTCTTTATCTAATTACAAAGATGAACACCTACATTGATCAGCTGTTAACCTGATTGTTTACATTGGGATCCAGACAGAGGTGTAAATCCTCTAAATTGACCAATTTAACCCTTTGCTGAAATAATACAGACAAAAAGAGAAGCTGTTCTTAAAAAAGCATAATTTGTTTTCAAACTTTTAAGATAGTCTTGGGTAAGGCATTTTATTTGCTTAAGAACTCAACCCTATGCTGGGGATATGGCCTAGTGGCAAGAGTGCTTGCCTCGTATACATGAGGCCCTGGGTTCAATTCCCCAGCACCACATATATAGAAAATGGCCAGAAGTGGCGCTGTGGCTCAAGTGGCAGAGTGCTAGCCTTGAGCAAAAAGAAGCCAGGGATAGTGCTCAAAAAAAAAAAAAAAAAAAAAAAAAAAAGAACTCAACCCTAACTAAAAGAGGCACAATTTGTTTTCTAATTACTGTGCATTGTGATGTTGACACTGCCATATCAATCTGAGGCAGAGTCACCCAGTTCTCTCTAGAAATACCAACCTAAACCTTAGTTGTATCAGGGGGACTAATTTCGCCTTGATTTTTATTCTTTTTTTTTTTTTTTTTTTTGCCAGTCCTGGGCCTTGAACTCAGGGCCTGAGCACCATCTCTGGCTTCTTTTTGCTCAAGGCTAGCACTCTACCACTTGAGCCACAGCAACACTTCCAGCTTTTTCTATATATGTGGTGCTGAGGAATCGAATTCAGGGCTTCATGTATAGGAGGCGAGCACTTTACCACTAGGCCATATTCCCAGCCCCTTTATTTTTACTCTTGTAGTAGATTCTTTAATACTGCAGTTGTCTTAATGATAGAGACTTTTATACTACACTGATACTGGCAGTTGGGTTTATGTTTGGAAAGAAAGATTTTACCTCTGAATCTTGGAATTTCATACTCTCTGTAGTACAGGATGTGACTTAGAATGTGTTGAGAACAATCAATTTAGAATGCTAGAGCTGAAGCCTTGGGAAGGTAGTGCCTTTTTTCTTCTCTCCTTCCTCTTTTTTGCTAGTCCTGGGGCTTGAACTCAGGACCTGAGTTCAAGCCTGTCCCTGGCTTCTTTTTGCTCAAGGCTAGTGCTCTACCACTTGAGCCATAGTGCCACTTCTGTTTTTTTTTCTATTGGGGAATCAAACCTAGGGCTTCATGTATATGTGGCAAGCACTCTACCACTAGCCCATATTCCTAGCCCTCTCCCTCCTCCCTCTTAGCATGTCCTAGGACCTTGTACATACAAGGGAAGTACTTTTCCTCTGAGCAACCACTCCCAGCAACTTGGTTATTTTTGCTTGACTATTGGTTATTGGTAATTTCTTGTTGTTTTTTTTAAGAAAGACTTTGGCAGTTGTAAGGACAATCTTTCTGTATACAAATACACAGACTCCCATTCTTGAATAGACAATTGTGCTGGTCAGTTTTTTTGTGTTGTGACTTTATTAGTGGTGGAGTTTTAAAGTCCTAAAATGAGTAGAGCTGTTAGTAGAATGGCTGTCTCATGTGTTTATGGACTTCAGCTCTCCCTGTTCCCAGGATTTAACAGTTGCTGTGGTCAGGACAGTGGTCACCTCTAATCCTGTTACACCAGTCTTAGTTTAAACCCTTTATCCTTTTTAAGATTCAAGTTCTTCCTTTGCTTTTTTTATTCAAGAATATTCCACATTTCTTACACATTCTGAAGTGGGAGCTCTGTATGTTTAAAAACATTTTTTTTCTTTCAAAGCACACACCAAATCAGCATTTATTCTGGGAAGAAACCAGCTCTTTGAATTTGATTGTAAAACCAAAGCTGGTTTTTCCAGCTTTCTACCAATAGGGCAACCTCCTTAACCTCTTGTTACTTTCTGGTTTTGCCAGTCTAGTCACTAGTCACTAGTAGTGAATGATAACCCAGTGGCCCTGGGAGATCCTGAAGCCTCCTGTCATCAAAGGAAGACCACACTGTAACCAGTGAAGATTGTTTTATTGCTAGGAGCTTCCCCAAAGCCAGCCAGCCACTCCTTGAAGGATGTGATGTCTGGCAGCTTGCAACTGAGTCAGGCCTTCTTTAAAAATGCATATTTAGCTGGGCACTGGTGGTTCATACCTATAATCCTAGCCACTCAGAAAGCTGAGATCTGAGGATCACAGTTTGAGTCTAGCATAGGCAGGAAAAGTTTGTGAGGCTCTTTTCTCCAATTAACCACCAAAAAGCCGAAAGTGGAGCAGAGGCTCAAATGGTAGAATGCCAGCTTTGAGTGAAAAAGCTAAGGCACTAATGCCCAGGTTTTGAGTACAAGTCCCAGTACTGGCAACACACACACACACACACATACACACACACACACACACACACACACACACACAATTTTTTTTAAATGCAGATTTCTGAGTGCACCGGCTAGAGATTTTGATTGGTTAAAAAAAATCTCTTGTAAGATGAGCACTGGTGGCTCATGCCAGTAATTGTAACTACTCAAGAGGCTGAGATATGAGGATTGCAGTTCAAAGCCAGCCCAGGCATGAATGTCCGTGAAACTCTTATCTCCAGTTAACCACCGGAAAACCAGAAGTGGCACTGTGGCTTAAGTGGTAGAGGACTAGCGTTGAGCTGAAGAGCTCAGGGACAGCACCCCGGCCCAGAGTTCAAGCCCCAAGACTGACTGAAAAAAAAAAAAAATCTCTTGTAAGCTGGGCACTGGTGGCTCACACCTGTAATCGTAGCTACTCAGGAGGCTGAGATCTGACTATTATGATTCAATGCCAGACTTGGCAGGAAAGTCCATGAGACTCTTATCTCCAATAAACTATTCAGAAAAGGCAGAAGTGGTGCTATGGCTAAGTGGTAGTGTTCTAGCCTTGAGCACAAAAAGGCTCAGGGACAGGGCCTAGACACTGAGTTAAAGCCCCAGGACCAGCAAAAAACCAAAACCAAAGAAACAGAAACCTTCCAAATGCTCTGCAAGTGCTTCTGAGAAGCAGCCTCATTTGGAACCATGTATGGTTGTGTCCATACATACATTTACTTAATTGTTTGTATGTACATCAAGCCCTTAGGGAATTTTAAGTTCTCTTCTTTAAAAATAAAATTGATATTGAGCACACTTACGTTCTTTATAAATTGGTAGTCTCACTAGTAGTACCACTGTGCTATCCTGGGTGCTGCTTGATTTGCTAGAAGAGCCCATTTCCTAGTCATGCTGGACAACAAAGAGCTTTTATAACTTGTATGTAAATTGCTTTAGAGCAAGGCCCCTCTGGTGCATTATACGTCAGGAGTCACAAGGGAGGGTTTTTGGTGAAAGTGATAATGTGGAAACCACTGGAGGTCTGAATAGGGAGGTGAGTCCAGTTATGACCAGTCTAGGATGAGAGGGATGTCCCAGGGTTTGCTGTAAAATTTTAAAATGAGGCCAATGTGCCAGTTGTTTTATTATCCACAGTAAAAGTCCTTATTGAAAATAATAGATGCTTAATAAAAGTGAGTTTCAGATTCTTTGCTGAGTTTGTGAAATCCAGAAGCATCAGAGTTAAAATAGAAGTAGGTACCAGATATGGTATGGAATTAAATTTGGGTTTAGGAAGCAGACTGCTAGTTTTGTTTGTTTGTGCTCTTGAACTCAGGGCCTGGGTGCTTTCCCTCAGTTTTTTTTGCTCAAGACTGGCATTCTACCACTTGAACCATAGCTCCACTTCTGGCTTTTTATCTGTTTAATTAGAGATAAGAGGCTATAAGATTTGTCTGGCTTGGAACTGAAATCCTCAGATCTCAGCTTCTGAGTAGCTAGGACTAGACATGACTCCCGGCTCGAAGAAATAGTTTTGGATCCCAGCGTCTCCTTCTTTCTAACCTTGTTGTTTTAAGGACATTACTTCTTTCTTCTTCTTTTTTTTTTTAATGTCAGTATTGGGGCTTGAATTCAGGGCCTGGCACTCACTTGGCTTTTTTCTTTTCTTTTTTTTTT
Organism: Perognathus longimembris pacificus; assembly: GCF_023159225.1. Lineage (NCBI taxonomy): Eukaryota > Metazoa > Chordata > Mammalia > Rodentia > Heteromyidae > Perognathus > Perognathus longimembris. Next base: position 23,911,824 of record NC_063177.1, on the reverse strand, counting down.
GTCCAGTCCTGGGCCTTGGACTCAGGGCCTGAGCACCGTCCCTGGCTTCTTCCTGCTCAAGGCTAGCACTCTGCCACCTGAGCCACAGAGCCCCTTCTGACCGTTTTTCATATATGTGGTGCTGGGGAATCGAACCGAGAGCTTCATGTGTAGAAGGCAAGCACTCTTGCCACTAGGCCACATTCCCAGCCCCTCACTTGGCTTTTTTGCTAAAGGCAAAAAAGAGCCTCTTGCATTTGTCTACCTGGGCTGGCTTTGAATGGTGATCCTCAGATCTCAGCCTTCTGAGCTGAGATTAAAGGTATGAACCTGTAATCGAGGATTACAGGTTTGAACCACCAGCATAAGGCTTGAGATGTGATATCTATCTATCTATACATCTTTTGTACTGGTGCTAGGACTTGAACTCAGGGCCTAGGTGCTTGTCCCTGAGCTTTTTTGCTCAAAGGTAGTGCTCTACCTCTTGAGCAACAGTTCCACTTCCAGCCTTTTGGTGGCTAACTGGAGATAAGCTTCTCACAGACTTTCCTGCCCAGTCTGTCTTTGAACTGAGATCATCAGATCTCAAACTCCTGAGTGTTTGGTTTTTATAGCCGGTAAAGGAGAATGCCACGCGGTATTCAGGCAGGAGAGAAAAGTTTATTACCGAACTGCTGGGCCTGTGGCCGAGGGAGAGAAGGGGCGACCCCCATCCAGCCCTGCCTTATCTAGGGCAGGGGCTGGAGGTGTGGCCAGGTGGATTAGAATGTGACCTCAGGGAAAGGGGAGGTAACTGCCTCCAGGTCTGCTGGTTACCCAGGTAACTGGGTGGAGACTTCATGAGGTGGAGCGCATCTACATGGAGCCTTCCAGGGATGGACCTTACACGGATTATCTAGGATTACAAGTGTGAGCCACCGGTGCCAGTCTTGGGGCTTGAACTCCGGGCCAGGGCACTGTCCCTGAGCTTCTTTTGCTCAATGCTAGCACTCTATCACTTGAGCCACAGTGCCACTTCCAGCTTTTTCTGTGTATGTGGTACTGAGGAATGGAACTCAGGGCTTCATACATGCTAGGTAAGCACTCTACCACTAAGCCACATTCCCAGCCCAAGATTTATTTTTAAATTCAGCTTTCATACTTAGTCAGCTCTTGCAGAGAGTGCAAGAAAGGATGAGGACTAAAGTTGCCAGAGAATATGGGTAAGAAAAAATGACTCATAGGATAATTAGCAATCCTCTAAAAGAAAATTTTCAGAATGAGTGGGTTGTTGGCACATGGCCAGAGTTATTATCAGCTGGAATAAATTAATAACACTATCCAAATTCTGCTGCATGTATTTGGACTGTAGCCCAGGAGTTCTGATTAGGATAGGAGGTGTTGAGGGTAGCCCCATTAAGTAATACCTGGCATCCATTTCTTTCTTTATTCTCCTTTCTCTCTTTAGTGCTTTTGCTTTCCCTGCTTTTCCTTCTTTCAAGCTGCCCTTCCCTCAACTTGCCAATCAAGTCATAATAGTCCTAGGCTGAGCCTCTGGTTTCCAGTTGCTAACACCTGTCTCCTAGCTAAATGAATGGGCTCTTTTGTGGGCAGGATGTTAAAGAAGCTGATTAGTACAATACTGGCTTAAAGGGTCCATTAATGATACTACATATGTAAATTGTGGTGTGATTTAAAGCCATTGTAGAGATTAGTTTCTTATACTATGTAATATTTTTTATATTGGATTGTAGTGTCAGTTGAATATTTGCATCTAAACTATGAATCTGTTTACTGCCTAAACAGACTAATTTCTATCACTGATTGTGAATCATTTATATTCTATAGTAGTTCTTACCCTTAAGGGCATTTGTATTGTTCGGTAAATGTCTAGTGTGTAATACAATTAAAGTTTTGTTCACTGAACTGCTGACATAATTAGTTTAATTTCTGCTCCTTTATATATTCCTGTTGGCAGCTGGAAAATTAAAATACTAGATGTTGCATAAAACTACTTTTTTGAGCTGTGATTTTACTGTCAGTTGAATGGACTTAGGCCCCAGGGTACGTTTTTTTAAGAAGATGTCTTATTCAACTTTCCTGTAATAGTCCCTTTCTCTCTATAGAATTAATGTATTAAGACACATAATTGGCTATTTAGGCATTCAGAAGAGACAGTGTTTGGCCTTTTTACCCCGTGATTATATTTCTTCCTACATCTCTTTTGAGGAAATGTGTGTAATTTTGGAAACTCCTAAGTATATTACAGTTACATGAGCATGGGAACTTTTGCAAAGACCAGAGAATGGAGTGGTTTTCCCTGATAAGCTGTATTATTTAATCCTCTCTGCAAATGGCTGGTCTGTTCTTTTGAGATCAGAGCACTGGCAGACCTGATGTGACAGTAGGGAGCTGTGATGCCTGGTAAATCCTGTGCTCGTTCCTCCTTGTGTTTCGCAGAAATGGCCCTGGTCTTCAGGAACTGAACCTGCTCTCAAGGAGACTTTACATTTAATTACGCTAATCCCCATTTCATTTCCTATGGGATTCCTAGAAAGGTCCTCACTAGGCTGCTGATTTCATGGTCACAACTTATACAGGTTTTTATCTGTGTTAAGGCAATGCTGCTAACCTTCATTTTTTACTTATTGATGATTTTAATGAAGTGAACTTGGTCTGGTAGTTTCTCCATTGCCCTCTCTTATAAAGAGGCCCAAACCAACCCTTCTCCCCGCCCCTAACCTTTTTTTTAATTTCTTTCGGTCTTGGGGCTTGAACTCTGGGCGTGGGAGCTGTCCCTGAGCTCTTCAGCTCAAAGCTAGTGCTCTGCCGCTTGCGCTCTAGCGCCACTTCTGGTTTTCTGGTGATTAATTGGAGATAAGAGTTTCACAGCCTTTCCTGTCCTGGCTGGCTTGGAACTGCAATCTTCAGATCTCAGACTCCTGAATAGCTAGCATTACAGGCTTGAGCCACCAGCGCTAGTCTTCTTCCTCATTTTTTTTTTTTTTTATGCCCGTACTAAGGATTGATTGAACTCAGGGCCTGAGCATTCTCTGTTAGCTTTTTCACTCGAGGCTAGTGTTCTACCACTTGAACCACAGCTCCACTAACAGCATTTTAGTGATTAATTGGAGATGAGTTTCATGGACTTTACTGCCTGGGCTGGCTTTGAACTGCAATCTTCAGATCTAAGCCTCCTGAGTAACTATGATTACAGGCACCAGCCACTGGTACCCAGCCAAAATCTTCCTTTCACCTTCCTAGCAAGTGTGGAAGCCTCGAGTTCAAACTCCAGTACTACAGGAAAAAAAAAATAGGAGTGGCACTGTGTCTCAAATGCTAAAGTTCTAGCCTTGAGCTGAAGAGCCCAGGGACAGCACCCCAGGCCCAGAGTTCAAGCCCCACAACCGACAAAAAAAGAAAAGAAAAGAAAAGAAATTAAAACTTTCCTGTTGTTTTTGTAACCTAACCTTTTAGCTTTGTTAGACTGACTTTGATGACATTTGAATTGTTTGTTTATTAATTATTGGGGGAGGAGGGGATGAAGTATGGCTGTGTTGCTGATCCCCAGATGTGGGCTCAGTGATCTTCTGGCCTCAGCCTCCAGAGTAGCTGTGAGTTTGGGATTTTTCTTGAGCTGGAATTAATGTGGCTTTTCTCTGAAGCTACAGATTGGTTAAGCCATGTCTCCTAGCATAATGTTCATGTTGCTTTTCTAGAATCGAATCTAAATATAGGGTTTCATTGTTTCTGGGCTGTGGTGTGGGACAGCTGTTTGTGACCGCTGGATTCCTTCTGAGAGTTGCGGCAGCCACCCCCACTTGCCTCCAATAAGACTTGCTGAGACATTTTCACTCTGCATTCTCTATAAAAAAGCATCAGGAGTCATCCTGAAACGTGTCAGGAAGTTAGGCCAACTGCAACACTGGCCTGAGTGGTTAAATGCACTTCATTAGTAACCAGCACCATTGTTTACTTGCAACTTCTGGATTATGCTAAAAAGGTCTTAAAAGGAAAGAAAGCTTTTTAAAGAAATGGGCCATTCACTTTTCCATCCTTCCTTTGTTTTACTCTTCCTTTGTTTTCCAGTCTCCGTAAGAATCACAAGTACCAAGAATCCATATTATTATCCTTTTTTGCTCAAGGCTAGCTCTCTGTCACTTGAGCCACAGCACCACTTCTGGCCTTTTTTTTTTTTTTTTTTTTTTGCCAGTCCTGGGCCTTGGACTCAGGGCCTGAGCACTGTCCCTGGCTTCTTTTTGCTCAAGGCTAGCACTCTGCCACTTGAGCCACAGCGCCACTTCTGGCCATTTTCTGTATATGTGGTGCTGGGGAATGGAACCCAGGGCCTCATGTATACGAGGCAAGCACTCTTGCCACTAGGCCATATCCCCAGCTCCTGGCCTTTTCTATATATGTGGTGCTGAGGAATTGAACCCAGGGCTTCATGTATACAAGGCAAGCACTCTTGCCAGTAGGCCATATTCTTTGCCCATATTATTATCTTAATAGGATAAAATGTGTACAAATATCCCATTAAAATTTTTTGTAATGATTAAGATACCTGCTTTAGAAATAAGCTAACAGTGCTGTTGACTTCCAGCCTTCTCCCAGATGTGAATGAGCACTGCAGGGCCAATTGCAGTTAGATTGGTTTATGTCCTCTGAACTGTGCTGCATTATTATCTTACAAGGTATGGGAGAAGGTGACTAATCCATAAGCCTTTTATTTTATTTTTTCAGTTTTGGAGTTTAAACTTGGGGCTTCTTAATTTGCTGGCTTATTTACAGATGGCACTTGACCAGTTAAACCACCCTCCAGCCCTGCTTTTTTGCTTGCTATTTTGGAAATGGAGTCTTGCCAGTTTTTCTGCCTGGGCTGGCCTCAAACCACATTTGTCCAGATATCAACCAGCCTCCTGAGCAGCTTGGAATATTGGCATGAGCTACTGGTCCCTATGCTTTTATTTGTTTGTTTTTGTTTCTGTTGCCAGTCCTGGGGCTTGAACTCAGGGCCTGAGCACTGTCCCTGGCTTCTTTTTGCTCAAGGCTAGCACTCTGCCACTTGAGCCACAGCACCACTTCTGGCCTTTTCTATATATGTGGTGCTGAGGAATCGAACTTAGGGCTTCATGTATATGAGATGAACACTTTACCACTAGGCCATATTCCCAGCCCCCATCCCTATGCTTTTATTTGAAAAGGTTGGACAACGGAGAGGTGTAGCTTGGGGAAGGAGGGCAGAGTGTTGTAGAGCTCTGGCAGGAGTGGATAGGCTGAAGTTCAGGCTAGTTTGAGGAATACTTACTTAGTCAAGGGCAGTTCTCAGACAAGGAATTGTTGCAGATAAGCAGCCATGCTTGGACATTTTGAATTTTTAACTAGGGTTGGAAAGGAACAGGGCCTTAGGAAGGTGGGATGGGAAAGAATAATTTTGAGAACAATAGAAAGTTCTGAGTCCAGGTCCTCAAGTTTGTCTACTTCCATTTCTGTGTTTTTAGCAAGATGAGATTTGGACACCTACATGGATGGGAGAGTTTAGAGATCCTTCTGTGCCAGCTGACATATACTTCAGCGAATGTTTACTCTACTCAGTGGGAGGGAAGGTGGCTGTCAGAATATTCTTTTTTTTTTGGCCAGTCCTGGGCCTTGGACTCAGGGCCTGAGCACTGTCCCTGGCTTCCTTTTTGCTCAAGGCTAGCAATCTGCCACTTGAGCCACAGTGCCACTTCTGGCTGTTTTCTGTATATGTGGTGCTGGGGAATCGAACCCAGGGCCTCATGTATACGAGGCAAGCTCTCTCGCCACTAGGCCATATCCCCAGCCCCTGTCAGAATATTCTTGGAGTGGAGTGCTCTGCCTTCCTGACCCACCCGTGGCCTTATAGTCGGACTACACACTCCATGTGACTGAATCATCACCTCTAATCCCTGAACCTGCTTAGAGTTACCTAGCTCTGCACCTTTCACTTGGTTGCAGGCCAGCAGCTGGAATACTGTGAGGCTGCCGTTATTGGGGGAAATGCAAATGACAGTTCTGCAGTTCTCTTCCAGATGGTCTTCATCAGATTCTCAAATTGCCGTTACCTGATGAAATCTTCTATATAGCACACCACACATCTCCTGTAGTACCTACACTGATATTAGAAATGAAAATATGTTTACAATTATAGCTAATTTGGTTTTTATTTGACGTTTAGGCTGTCCATAGTGTTATTTGTGGAAATGCTTGCAAAAAGCCACCTGAAATCTTTCTCGTCTCATCTTTTTAGAAATGCCACAAAACATTGTAAGAAAGAAGCCAATAGGCCTGGAGGTATAGCAGAGTGGCAGAGCCCTTGCCAGCATGTGGGAAGCTTTGAGGTTTGATCCCCTAGCATGGGGGCGGTATCCTCTAGGTAATGGGGCAAAATATGAGAGGGTTTTTGTTTTTATGGCCAGTCCTAGGGCTTAGACTAAGGGCCTGAGCACTGTCCCTGGCTTCTTTTTTGTTCAAGAAGAGTGCTCTACCACTAAGCCACATTCCCAGCCCATAAGAGGATTTGTTGTTGTTGTTTGAGGGTGACTTGAAGTTGGGGCTTGAACTCAGGGCCTTGGTCTTGTCCCTGAGCTTTTGTGCTCACCACTCTACTACTTGAACCACAGCTCTATTTCTGGTCCTTTGATAGTTAACGAGATCAGAGTCTCATAGACTTTCCTGCCTGGGCTAGCTTTGAACCATGATCCTCAGATTTCAGCTTCCTGAGTAACTAGGATTACAGGCGTGAGCTACCAGCTCCTGGCAATTCAAGAGTTTTGATCATGTCAAGAAAGCAAGTTTTAGCCAGGTACTGGTGGCTTACTCTTGTAATCCTTGCTACTTAGGAGGCTGAGCTCAGGAGGATCAAGGTTCACAGCCAGCCCAGGGAAGAAAAATCATCAAGACTTCATCTCCAAAATAATCAGAAAGGCGGGGCTAGAAGTGTAGCTCCAGTGATAGAGTGATAGCATAGTAAGTGTGAGACCTTCAGTTCAAACCCTAGTAACAGGAAAAAAAAAAGGTGGGTTTTTATATCAGTTAAATGGATCATTTATACATTCATGCATTCATTTTATTTCAGACAGGATCTTGTGCTATATAGTCCAGGCTTGTCTTGAACTTGAGATCCTTGTGTCCCAGTCATCATGTATGCCACCATACTCAGTTTGTAGTTAGATGTTTATGTGTATTTTAATATCATTTAGTCTTCCTTACTAAATGTCACTTGTTAAAATGAGGGAAAGTTGAAAATTGCAGTTGCATATTACAAATGTTATAAAAGCATATTAAGCATATAAAAGCATTGGAGCTGGGCTCCAATGGCTCACACCATTAATCCTAGCTACTCAAAAGTCTGAGATCTAAGGATCTCAGTTCAAAGCTAGTCCAGTCAGGAAAGTCTGTGAGTCTTATCTTCAATTAACCACCAAAAAGCCATAAGTGGGGGTTGGGAATATGGCCTAGTGGTAGAGTGCTTGCCTCGTATACATGAAGCCCTGGGTTTGATTCCTCAGCACCACATATATAGAAAAAGCCAGAAGGGGCTCTGTGGCTCAAGTGGTAGAGTGTTAGCCTACCCTTGAGCTGAAGAGCTCAGGGACAGCGCCTAGCCCAAAGATCAAGCCCTAGGACCAATTAAAAAAAAAAAAAGATAAAACTTATAATTTGTATTTTGTGCCTGTATCATGATGCTTATTTAGTGCTTCTGACTAAACACTAGAAAGAAGTTTCCAACTTCTTAGCCTATAATAGAATTCACAATTCATAAAGATACTTAAAGATGGGAAACAGAAAATGATATTTTGGGGCTGGGAATATGGCCTAGTGGCAAGCATGCTTGGCTCATATACATGAAGCCCTGGGTTCAATTCCCCAGCACCACATATACAGAAAATGTCCAGAAGTGGCGCTGTGGCTCAAGTGGCAGAGTGCTAGCCTTGAGCAAAAAAAAAACCAGCCAGGGACAGTGCTCAGGCCTTGAGTCCGAGCCCCAGGACTGGCAAAAAAAAAAAAAAGAAAAAGAAAAATTTTGGAGTGCGCAGTTTCTTTGAGGCACTTTAGCTTTAATTTTAAAAAAAAATTTTGCTTTTCAGAAACTTCTTATTAATAGTCTAGGAAGAAGCATTATTAATGTGTAAAGCTATAATATCAAAATTAGCATCGCTCAGAGATTGGGAGAAGAATCTCTCCATGCATGCTTTTTGTTCTGGTTTAATTGCTTAGCTAGATGAAATGTCAAACTGGATAGATCATTGGAGCGTTATTTTGGTAGTTAAACAATAATGAAGCTGTTTGGGTGTTTGCAGGGAACACTGCTTCCTGTGTCTGGACTTTGCACTGGAGCTCATTTCAGTTGTTGAGCAGCAAGGCTGGTAAGAAAATGCAGCTTCTGTGGCTCCTGACCCAGCTGTCTAAACTCCTAGCTGTGCCGGGGCCTTTGGACAAGCATTGCTTAATGCTTTTGGAAACAGTTTGTGTTTCTAATTCTGTGAATGTCTATTGTTGCTTGAGTAGATGAGCAAAGTAGAAAGGGAAGAAAGGTGTCTAGGTCATTCTAGTGTGGTGTTGTTTGTTTGTTTTTTTGGCCAGTCCTGAGGCTTGAACTCTGGGCCTGGGCTCTGTCCCTGAGCTCACTTATGCTCAAGGCTAGCACTCTACCACTTGAGCCACAGTGCCACTTTCAGTGTTTTCTGTGGTTTAATTGGAAATAAGAGTCTCACAGACTTTCCTGCCTGGGCTGGCTTCAAACTGCGATCCTCAGATCTCAGCCTCCTGAGTAGCTAAGATTACAGGCATGAGCCACCAGGTCTTGGCTTTTGTTTTTAGCTGGTACTGGAGCTTGAACTCAGGGCCTGGACTCTTTCCCTTATTAGCTCAAGGTCAGGCATTCTGCCATTTGAGCCACAGCTCCACTTCTGGCTTTTTGTTAGAGATAAGAGTCTCTCAGTGGCTTAGTGGTAGAGTGCTTGCCTACCATGCATGAAACCCTGGGTTCGATTCCTCAGTACCACATAAACAGAAAAGACCAGAAGTGGCACTGTGGCTCAAGTGGTAGAATGTTAGCCTTGAGCAAAAGAAGCTCAGGGACAGTGCTGAGGCCCTGAGTTCAAGTCCCAGGATTGGCCAAAAATAAATACATAGATAAAAAAATAAGAGTTTCACAAACAAATCCAGATCTCAGCTTTCTAAGCAATTAGGATTACAGGCTTGAGCCTTTGGCACCCAGTCTTGAACTATTCTTTCTTTCTTTCTTTCTTTCTTTCTTTCTTTCTTTCTTTCTTTCTTTCTTTCTTTCTTTCTTTTTTAAATTAAATTTTATTGACAAGGTGATGTACAGAGGGGGTGCAGTTACATAATAAGGTAGTGAGTACATTTATTGTCTTATTTGTTATACCTTCCCTCATTTTTCTTTTCCTTCCCTATGAACTGTTCTTTCTTAAGCATCTCCAGAACAGATTCCTCTACACTAAGAAGTGGCTTGTGGGGCAACATTGACTTCTTAGGCCCTTCTCCCCTGTTACTGACTAGTTAGCAGGATGGCATGTTTCCAGGCTGCCTGCCAGCCTACGAAGGGCTTTGATTCAGAACGAAGGGTAGGCCACATGAATGAGGGGATAGAGAACTTTGAAAGTCTCTACTGTGGCAGGTCTTGAATTTTCACTTTGAACAATTTCATTTGGTGATAGATGTAATGAAACTGTCTTTATAGACAGTTCCTTTTCCTACTGGAATTGTCTGTTGGCCACAGGTGCTTGGGAATCATTGTACATGCTCAGCAGGATTTACTCCTTCCCTTGTGTGTGATGACATATATATATGTGTGAGTGTGTGTGTGTGTGTGTGTATGTAATATATATATATATATATATATATATATATTTTTTTTTTTACCGGTGCCGGGCAAAAGGCTTATTCTTTTTTTTGTAATTTATTTATTAATTAAACACAAATTTTTTGACAAGGTGTTGTGCAAAAAGGGTACAGTTACATAGTAGGGCAGTGTGTACATTTCTTGTGATATCTTACACCCTGTTTTTCTTTCCCTTCCCTAGGTCAGGTAGACATATATACAATATACAATGTACCAAGAACATATACAGTAGCCACGTGGCCTACGCCCAAGAAAATTCGCCTAGGGCTTTAAATGTAATGTCGACATTAGACAATATGTCGACAGTAGTCTTATATGAACGTACATACATAGCTTTTGAGCTATTGTATTCCACTGAGAGGTCAATTTTTGACCTTTATATGTTTTTTTTATTTTTCTCAAATTTTTATTATCAAACTGATATACAGAGAGGTTACAGTTTCATACGTTAGGCATTGGATACATTTCTTGTACTGTTTGTTACCTTGTCCCTCATGCCCCCCTCCCTCCCCCCCGACCTTTATATGTTGAGTAGTTGTTTGGTTTTAGTTTCATACTGTTGGGTCGCTGACCCAACCCTGTGGGAAATGCCATTTGACAAGCAGTTTTTGGTTTCACAGACCTGTCTCTACTGTCTCTCCGTCACCCCATCTTAACAGTCACATATCAGGGAGATCATGCCCCTTTGTTTTCTGTGTTCTAGGCTTGTCTCCCTCTACATTATTTGTTCAAGTTCTGACCATTTCCCTGTGAATACCAATATTTCACCATTCCTAATCCCTATGTAGTATTCCATTGTGTATAGGTACCATATTTTTTGGATCCATTCATCTGTGGAGGGGTATCTGGGTTGTTTCCATATTTTGGCTATTGTGAATTGTGCAGCGATAAACATGGAAGTACAAATGTCTTTTTGATATCTTGGGACCTGCTGTTCAGGATAGATGCCTAGTAGTGGTATGGCTGGGTCAAAGGGTAGATCTATATTGAGCTTTTTGAGAAACCTCCATACTGTTCTCCAAAGTGGTTGTACTAATTTGCACTCCCACCAACAATGGAGAAGGGTTCCTCTTTCCCCGCACCCCCTCCAGCATTTGTTGTTGCCTGAGTTCAGAGTATAGGCCATTCTAACTGGAGTGAGGTGGTATCTCAGGGTTGTTTTTATTTGCATTTCCTTTACTACCAGGGATGTTGAACATTTCCTCATATGTTTCTTTGCCTTTTTTTTTTTTTGCCAGTCCTGGACCTCGGACTCAGAGCCTGAGCACTGTCCCTGGCTTCTTCCCGCTCAAGGCCAGCACTCTGTCACCTGAGCCACAGCGCCCCTTCTGGCCGTTTTCCATATATGTGGTGCTGGGGAATCGAACCGAGAGCTTCATGTGTAGGAGGCAAGCACTCTTGCCACTAGGCCATATTCCCAGCCCCTCTTTGCCATTTTTATCTCTTCTCTTGTGAAGTCTCTCTTTAGCTCCTTTGCCCATTTCCTAATTGGTTTATTGGGCTTGGAGGGGCTTAGTTTTTTGAGTTCTCTGTAGATGACAGATATCAGGCCTTTGTCTGTTGCTGTGCTGGTAAAGATCCTTTCCCATATCGTTGGCTGTCTTTCTATTTTGGTGGCTATGTCCTTAGCTGTGCAGAAACTTTTTAATTTGTAGTAGTCCCATTTGTCGAGTCTCTCCCCTATTTGTTGTGCCCCTGGGACTATATTCAGGAAGTTCCTTCCTGTGCCTATAAGTTCTAGCATCTTTTCTACTCTGTCCTTCAGTAGTTTCAAGGATTCAGGTCTGATATTGAGGTCCTTGATCCATTTTGAGTTGATCTTGGTGCATGGTGATAGGCTTGGGTCTACTTTGAGTTTTCTGCATATGACTGCCCAGTTCTCCCAGCACCAGTAGTTGAAGAGGCTCTGTTTATTCCATTGTATGTCTTTATCTCCTTTGTTGAATATCAGTTGGCTGTAAGAGTGTGGTTTTATTTCTGGATCTTCAATTCTAATCCATTGGTCTTCCGGTCTGTTTTTATACCAATACCAGGCTGTTTTTGTTATGATGGCCCTATAGTAGAGCTTGAAGTTTGGTATTGTGATACCTCCTGCACTGCTTTTTTTGCCTAGAATTGCTTTGGCTATTCTAGGTTTTTTGCTGTTCCATATGAATTTATGGATTGCTTTCTCTATTTCAGTCAAGAATGTAACTGGGATTTTGATAGGGATTACATTGAATTTGTATAACAATTTGGGCAATATGGCCATTTTCACTATATTGATTCTGCCTACCAATGAGCATGGGAGGTCTTTCCATCTCCTTGTGTCTTCTTTGATTTCCCTTATTAGATTTTTATAGTTCTCATTAAATAGGTCCGTCACGTCCTTGGTTAGGTTGATCCCTAAAAGGCTTATTCTTTTTTTTTTTTTTTTGGCCAGTCCTGGCCTTGGACTCAGGGCCTGAGCACTGTCCCTGGCTTCCTTTTGCTCAAGGCCACTTGAGCCACAGCGCCACTTCTGGCCGTTTTCTGTATATGTGGTGCTGGGGAATCGAACCCAGGGCCTCATGTATACGAGGCAAGCTGTCTTGCCACTAGGCCATATCCCCAGCCCCATAAAAGGCTTATTCTTGATAGAAAGTAAGAGAGACCTGGGCACTGGTGGCTCATGCCTGTAATCCCAGCTACTCAAGAGGCTGAGATCTGAAGATTGTGCTTTGAAGCCATCCTGGGCAGAAAAGCCCATGAGACTCTTATCTCCAATGAACCACCAGAAAACTGGAAGTAGATCTGTGTCTCAAGAAGTGGTAGAACCTTGTGTGAAAAAGCTCAGATACAGCACTTAGGGCCTGAGTTCAAGTGAGAGAGAGAGAGTTCAAGAGAGAGAGAGAGAGTTTTATGTAAAGCTAATCTAAGTAAAGCCTGGCATTTCTTTTGCTGGATGATCCTTCTTCCTATGCCCTATATATATTACTGTATAATAGGTACCAACACACTGTTCTAGACATGTAGTTTAATGGTAGAGCATCTTCCTAGTATGTACAAGGCCCTGGGTTCATTCTCTAACACCAGGATAGGAGGGACCCACAAAAACCCAATACTTACATGATTTCCATAATGCCAGGGATTACTGTATTAACTTTGTTCAACCCTCCTGCATAGAGAAGTTAAAGAGCAGGCCTAAAGCCACACAGCATTAGAGCCACACAGCATTGGTCTGACTGTGCAGGTTGACCTGTCTAGGCCACAGCTGCCTCCTGTGCTTCCTGTACTCTTATCTAGTATGATTACTTTTCAGAGAAAGTGTACAAGTAGATTCCATTTCGTATGGTACAGTCTTAGAGCTGTCATGTTATATATTACCTCCTTGTATGCAATGAGATTTTAAAACAGTATCAGCAGTGCCTTTTCCTTGTCTTGCTAGTTTAGTTTGGTTAGTAGTAAAGCACTGTTTCATAGTTTATTCCTAACTAAAAATTTAAATTTATTTGATATTTAAGCTGAGATCCTAGGATCGCAGTTCAAAGCCGTCAGGTAGTAAAGTCTGTGAGACTCTTTATCTCCAGTTAGCCATTAAAAAGCCAAAAGTAGAGCAGTGGCTCAAGTGGTAGAGTGCTAGCCTTGAGACAAAAAGCTCAGGGACAGTGCCCAGGCCCTGAGTTCAAGCTCTAGGACACACACACACACACACACACACACACACACACACACACACACGGATATGCACCAGAGCCCAGGCCCTGAGTTCAAGCTCTAGGACACACACACACACACACACACGCACGCACGCACGCACGCACACACGCACATACGCACATACACACACACACGCACACACACACGCACGCACGCGTTTAGAAAGTAGCTCAGGGCGGAGGGTGACTGCAGGGGAAATTTCCTTCACAAATCTTTCCTAGCAAGTGCAAAGCCTGTTGGGTAGCAGCTGTCCATGGTAACTGCCATGGGACTATGGTAAGTAAAGCCATGTGTATTCCGTCTCTTGCCTTACCTGCTAAGCACTGCTACAGTTTACTTGTCTAACAGCTGTTTTTCAGATGTCTTTGATATCAAGCAGGGCCCTTGACCTGCCTGCTCAGCTGACATTGCAGCAAGAGGTCATCCTTTACTTTTTTTTTTTTTCTTCAGTCATGGGGCTTGAACTCAGAACCTAGGTGTTATCCCTGAGCTCTTTTTGCTCAAGGCTAGCGCTCTACCACTTTAAGCCACAGCACCACTTCCAGTAAGAGGTCATTCTGAGGGGGCTGCTTTGCTGCCTTCTGGCCCACTTACTGCCCATGTCTTTGGAGGAGGAGATAAGATAGAAAGGCCAGGAGGGACAGGGCACAGGGAATTCTGAATATATTTTTGAAAGTTGAGCTTGTAACTCTGTCAGACTTAAAGATGACCCCTGCTCTCTCCCCCCACACCCCCAGCATAGTGGAGATTGCAGAATAGTATCAAACACATTATACTTGATAAACTTTTCACTTCCTTAGTTCTTTTTGGTTTCATTTTTCAAAAAATTCTTATTTTTGAGATAATTATAGGTTTATTATTGCAAAATAGTACAGAGTTCCCACATACCCTTCGCCCATTTTCCCCTAATGGCTACATCTTATTTAACCATAGGGCAGTGTGTGTGTGTGTGTGTGTGTGTGTGTGTGCGCGCGCGCGTGTGTGTGTCTGTGTGTCTGTGTGTCTGTGTGTGTAGCTCTGTGCCATTTTATCCTATGTAGACTACTGTAAATACTATGGCAATTAAAGTCCAGAGCTATTCTGTAACCATGCAGGTCATCTCCTCTTTTTCTTCTATTCCTCTGTAGGTTCATACACATCTCATTTCCTTTCCACACCCATCATTCTTGGCAATCAGTCTTGTTTGACTTTTTTGCTCAAGGTTGGTTCTCTACCACTTGAACCATAGCTCCACTTCTGGTCATCTCTGTATATCTCTAATTTTGTTATTTCAGAAATGTCATACCAATTTGATCTTGTAACTTGTAGAAATTCTCATTTTTCACTTAGCATCCAAGTTATATGTAGCAATGGGTTGTTCCTTTTCCTTGTTGAATAGTATTTCATGGTGTGACGGTACCATAGTAACTTTGACTGTTGAAGAGTGTGTTGATTGCTCCCATTTTAGGGCTTTTACAAACAAGACCCTAGAGCACACAGCTGTGTGTGTACCCGAGTTTTAATTTCTCTGGGTTAAGTACCTGGGAATGCAGTTGATGGGTCTTTTGGTAAGTGCATATTCAGATTTCCTTTCTTCTTTCTTCCAATATCCACTAGAAGTAACTAGTATTTAAATGGTTCTAGATTTTTAAATTATGTTTTCTCCCTACCTGCTGATTACAGTGCTTTGTTCCAAATGGATAATTTTAATGGAAAATTTTCCTTGTGATTTTTTTTTCTTTAATCACAATACTGAGGCTTATACTCAGGGACTTGTGCTTGCTAGGCAGGTATTCTATTGCTTGAGACGCTTATCCAGCCCTTTGTTGTACTGGTTATTTTTGAGATAGGGTCTTGTTTCCTGCCTAGGAACATTCCTGGACTTCAGTCAGCATATTTTAGGCTTCCTGTCATAGCTGGGATGACAGGCACGTGACATCATGCCCACATTCTTTCCCTTGAGATAGAATCTTGCTTCTTCTGCTTTGGTGGGCTTGAACCTGCTGTCTTCCCAAGTCAGCATCCCATGTAGCAGGGATGGCAGGCATGTGCTGTCACACCTAGTTATAGACTGAGAGCTTTTCTGCCCAGGTTGTCCTTGGACTGTGATCTCTTCCTATTCTCAGCCTCCTAAGTAGCTAGGATTGCAGATATAAGTGACTGGTGTTAGATCATTGTGAATTTTTTTGTGTGTGTGACAGTACTAGAGTTTGAACTCAGAGCCTCACACTTGCTCAGCTTGCTTGCTTGACTGGTGCTCTACCACTAGAGCCATGTCTCTAACCTAGCCTTTTGCTGAGTAGTTGCTGGGTCTTATGGGCTTTCCTGCCTGAGCTAGCTTTGAAGCATTATTCTCTGGATCTTAGTCTCCTATGTGGCTAAGATTACTGGAGAGAGCCACAAGCACTCATCACTCTTATTTTTACTACCATTCTCTCTAGTCAACCTACTGTGCAGTAGCACTTGAGAACTTTACTCCTAGCTTTGACTGAGTACCCACTGATCAACCTCTCTCCATCCCTCCCTGCCCTTACCTTTGAAGACCTAAAGGGAGATTTATTGTTTGTTACATGGGTCTGAGTTGAAACAATATGGTAGCTTTATCTGCCAGTAATTCAGTAGGATCTGGGTGTTGGGATGTGTTTGTCCACTTTATTATAAATAATGCAAATCTGATTTTATGATGTGCTTTCTCACCAAGCCTTGGGGGAAGTGAGAGCTCTGAGCACAAAGGCCTTCAGAGAACGCTCAGTCCTTTGGGGATTTGTCTACTCGTCAGCAGCTCAGTCAGATGGAGTGTTTTTCTTAAGTGCTGCCGAAATGCACAGTTCAGTCTTTATTTTGAAATCTCTCCCTCTGTCTTCTCTCCCTCCTCTATTACTTTGATTACCTTGATGGGACATTCAAGCTGTGCAGCCATATCCTTTTATTTGCAGAGTCTACTGAAGCCAGTTTGACGATTAACTGTAGGCGAGCAGGTAATCATATCTGCTTGGCTAAGAATCACCCTTCAGGATGAGACACGGGTGGACAAAGGCCTCCTAGACTTAGGGTAGTGAACAAAGGTAACTCAGTCTTGTGGTGTTTTGGTGGAAGGTATGAGGCATATGCATGGGGGGGGGAGAGAGAATGTGAACATGTGTGTATGTGTTTGTATATATGTGTGTGTCTGTGTGTTTATGGAGAAGAATCCAAATATAGTAAAGAATGGTGAATGCAGAAATCTTCAAAGTTGAGTTAGGAATGAAGCAAGTGATAGAATGTTAGCCCACTAGTTTTGAAGCTCTTAGTAACTGTTTAGGTGGTAGAGCTTGGTGACAGGAGAGTTTTCTCCATCCTTTTTCTTTTCAGGAAGCAAACTAAGAAATAGCCTTGTATAGAAAATTCTACCCGGGGGGCTGGGGATATGGCCTAGTGGCAAGAGTGCTTGCCTCATATACATGAGGCCCTGGGTTCAATTCCCCAGCACCACATATACAGAAAACGGCCAGAAGTGGCGCTGTGGCTCAAGTGGCAGAGTGCTAGCCTTGAGCAGGAAGAAGCCAGGGACAGTGCTCAGGCCCTGAGTCCAAGCCCCAGGACTGGCCAAAAAAAAAAAAGAAAAAAAAAAAAAAGAAAATTCTACCCGGGCCAGGAATGTGGATTAATGGAAGAGAGCTTGCCTAGCATGCATGAAGCCCTAGGTTCGATTCCTCAGTACCACATACACAGAACAAAACAGAAGTGGTGCTGTGGCTCAAGTGGTAGAGTTCTAGCCTTGAGCAAAAAGAAGCCAGGAACAGCGCCCAGGCCCTGAGTTCAAGCCCTGGACTGGCAAAAAAAGAAAATTCTACCCACCAAATAGTTCCAAAATTTCCACGGCCAAGGTTTCTAGAACGTGCTGCCTCAGACAGCAATGCAATCTTGTCACTGACTTCCTTTCTCCTAGTCTTTCTTTTTATCATGTTCTCAGACTTTGTCCTGCTAGCTCTGGATTCCTCCTGCATGCTTGCTACTTTTTTAGGTACTGATATATAGGAACTTAGTATTTCATTGCGTCTGAGGTAGGCAGTGGCCAGATACTTAATATTTGGTACCTTTCCTGACCTATGACGGATTAGACTGTAGTGGATAACAAAGTGCCCAAAATTATACTACAGAACATTCTGGTAACCATACAGGGGGACAGACTGGCTTGGTGGGGCCTCTGTCCCTCTCCCCTCCTCCCCCTCCCCCCCCCCCCCCCCCGCCAGGGGTAGTTGTAGTGGAGTGTTGTGGAGTTGGATTGAGTCTCAGCATGCCAGCTCCTGTATCTGGGCATGGGAGTAGCTCTTTAAAGATTAAAAGGACTTCTGGTCCTCCTGGCCCCAGGATGGAGTGATCTCTGCCATGGAGACATCCTTTGTCTCCCAGGAGAGGCCATGGCATATAGCAGGTTTGTGCCTGCAGACGTTACAGTGAGCTGCAATGGCCGATGTGGTGGCGATAAGTTGACATTTGGGCACTCTCAAGACATATGAGCTCTACAGCGTCTCCTGGCTTGGATTTCTGGACAAAATTGTCTCATAGGGAAGTCAAACGCCTCAACTTTCAACCTGTCCCTTTGGAGGCTGTTTTCTTCTCGGTTTCATTTGACTATTTTGTTGTCAAGTGAACTTTAATTTTCACAGTCATAAAAATTCCATTAACTCTCTTGTACTGCATCCCAGGTGTGAAAATGTCTCAGTGTAAGGCCTATGGGTGACAGCTAAAATCCTTAAAAGTAGTTAGGATAATTGTCTTTAGAGGCTTGAAAAAGAAAATAATGGCCCAACAAAATGAATTTGCAGTTCAGAACTTTACTGTTCTTGTGGGTGAGGGTGAACGTGTGAGGCACCTGCTCAGTGTGATTAACCCCCAGGCTCTTTGAAAAAAAGACTTAATTTTTATCCTGAGCAGTGTTTAGGGAGTAGAACTGTGACCTGCCTTTCAAAGCACAATCCCAGGACTGGCTGTATGGAATCACTTAGAAAGAGGGGGAGGGGTGCTTATTTAAAATTCCGATTCTGTTAGATTCTGTTAATTCAGAGCAGTTGAGGAGCTGAAAAGAAGATCTTTTCAGTAAGCACTTTGTGGATTAAGTAGCCCTAGAGTTGATTCCTGAGTATCCCAAAGTGTACATCGCCTCTTATGCTTAATTCCTGTGATTTATGAGATGATATATGTTTGGTTGGCAACTATATTACAGTTCTTGAGTGTAAGGTCCACCCTGGGGAGGGCTCCATGTAGATGCCCCCCCATCTGTTTAAGTCTCCGCTCAGTACCTGTGTTACCTAGGTAACTAGCATACTTGGAGACAGCCAACTCCCCTCTCATGGCCACACCTCCCTGCCCCTATCCTAGATAAGGCATGGCTGGGAGGTGGGTCAGCCCATCTCTCTGGTCATGCATCATCTCAGGTCATGGCATCATATATAAGGCTTATTAAAGTAGGTAGCCAATGAGGGAGAATACCATGAAGTATTCAGGCAGGAGAGAAAAGTTTATTCCCAAACTGCTGGCCTGTGGCTGAGATGATGCATGGCCAGAGAGAGAGGCTGACCCACCACCAGGCCAAGCCTTATCTAGGGCAGGAACTGGGAGATATGGCCAGGTGTGGGGAGGTGGCTGCCCCCAAGTATGCCAGATACCTAGGTAACAAAGGTACTGGGTGGAGACTTAATTAAACAGGTTGGGGGAGGACCTTACATTAAGTAGGCAATTTTGTTTTAACACCAGGTATTAGAATTTGGCAATTTCCTGTCCTTAATCATCAACATAATGAGACTGCTACTGGTCCTGGAAGTTTGAGTTTATCAATACACTTTTTTTTTTTTTTTTTTTTTTTGGCCAGTCCTGGGGCTTGGACTCAGGGCCTGAGCACTGTCCCTGGCTTCTTTTTGCTCAAGGCTAGCACTCTGCCACTTGAGCCACAGCGCCACTTCTGGCCATTTTTCTGTATATGTGGTGCTGGGGAATCGAACCCAGGGCCTCATGTATATGAGGCAGGCACTCTTGCCACTAGGCCATATCCCCAGCCCAATACACTTTTTTTTAATAAGAAAAAAGATAGGGATGTAACTAAGATTAATTTGTTGGGGTTGGAGATGGCTCAGTTAGTTGGCAAAGTGCTAGCCAGTGAGTGAAAGAATCAGGTTTCAAGTTTGAGTTTTGGTTTCAGATCTAAAAAAAAGATTAATTTTATTAAAAAGAACTGATCAAGATGGGCTCTGGTGGCTCACAACTGTAATCTCACACCTGGCTGAGATCTGAGGATCATGGTTCAAAGCCAGCCTGGGCAGGAAAGTCTGTGAGGCTTTTTTTTTTGTCAGTTATAGGGCTTGATATGAGGCCTGGGTGCTGTCCCTGTGCTTTTCCACTCAAGGCTAGTACTCTACCATTTTGAGCCACAGCTCCACTTCTGGTTTTCTGGTGGTTAATTGGAGATAAGAGTCTCACCAACTTTCCTACCGAGGCTGGCTTTCAACCATGATCTTCAGGTCTCAGCCTCCTGAGTAGCTAGGATTGCAGGCAAAAAGCACTGGTCCCAGCTCTTATTTCAAATTAACCACCAGAGAATTGTAAATTGCTCTGTGGCTCAAAGTGATAGAGTACTACCCTGAGTTCAAGCCCCATGCTCCATTAAAAAAAACAAAAAGAACTGATCAGTCAGTATCATCTAGGATGCTGGTGATGGAAAAGTGGATGAATGGGAGGTATCAAGCGGAAGACGCAGTATAAAGATGAAAAATCAGAGTGTTCATACACACTAAAAAAATGCCAAAATGTAACTGAATTTTCAGCTTTCAAGTAATTGAATATAAGATGGTTGTTAAAACAAAATCAGGCTAGGATGTGGATTCAAACTGGAGTACCCTGCCTAGTAAGCTTGAAGCATTGAGTTTAAAACTCAGTACCAAGACAAACCAAATACAGAGCAGGTTGCAATGGCTCCTTGACCTTGGCTCCCATAGCCAGTCCCTCCCTGCTTGTTTGTCTTCCAGGGTCTTTTGTATCTTTCTTAATTTTCTATGGATTTGGAGGTCTACAGAAGCCTGAAAAATAAGTATTTTAATTTTTCTTTTGACACTTGCTTATTTCTAAGATATATTAACAGGGAAAAAAACAAAAAAACATGTAGCTTTTATTTATTTATTTTTTGCCAGTCCTGGGGCTTGGACTCAAGGCCTGAGCACTGTCCCTGGCTTCTTTTACTTGAGCCACAGCACCACTTCTGGCCGTTTTCTGTATATGTGGTGCTGGGGAATCAAACCCAGGGCTTCGTGTATAGGAGGAAAGCACTCTTGCCACTAGGCCATATTCCCAGCTCCCATATGTAGCTTTTAAATGGTATCACATATTTTAGTTTAAGTAGAACAGTGGGTGTATGTAAATTTTATCTATTTTTTTATTTTTATCTATTTGTTTATTTGTTGGTTGTATGTAGGGCTTGAACTCAAGGCCTGGGTGCTGTCCTTGAGCTGTTTTGCTCAAGGCTCTCTACCACTTTGTGCCACAGCTCTACTTCTGGTTTTCTGGTGGTTAGTTGGAGATCTTTCTTGTCCAGGCTGGCTTTAAACCACAATCATCAGATCTCAGTCTCTTTAGTAGCTAGGATTACAGGTGTGAGCCAGTAGCTCCCAGTTTAAATTTTTTCTATTTTGCTCAAGAACACCTCCCTTCCTCCCCTCCCCCATAGCTTTGGGTGTTTGGTTACTTATTTTAAAATAATGTATTGAAGGAACTTAATCATAGAACCTCATAGCTTTATAATTTTCATATATTCTCACAAGCCCTCGAGTGTCCGAAGCCATCAGTTCAAATTTAACATTTCATAAGCTCTAAATAATCAGTCTTCCATTGAAGATGGAAGGATGGAATATGGTCATAGAGTTTTGGAGAAACTGCCTAAAACTATCAGAGTCCCAGAGGGACAAGCTCCAGTATCTCTCCTCCTCTGTGTCAAGCAGAGGTCAGATGCTTTTGGTCCTGGAATTGCTTCTCATGTAATTCACATTTTCTTCTTGCCTTGCACTGTTTAGAGTTTCTCTCCCTTATTGAAAGTTTACTAGTGCAGAACAAGCTGGAAGTTTTTCTAACAATACCTTGTCATTCTCTCCCTTCCTCCAGGTTCTGTACTTGGACCTTAGAGTTGTTTCATATTAGAATGTTTGTGAATTATCACCACCTCCAGAAACAATTTTTTAAAGTGTGGTCCATGTGATAATGGTTGTCAGCTGCTATAAAGATGCTGTTATCATTTGAAAAGGACTAATTAACACACACTGCAGGGAAACTTTCTTTAAACACAGCCATTTTTCTGCATTGGGAACACTGAAGGGGAAAATAAAATAGGGTACATTTTATATCTTCTAAAAGCCCATAATGTCTGTTCTCTGCTACTGGAATAATGTCAAGGAGAGTTGTATGTCAGGAAAGGAATAGAATTAAAGTAACATAGTTTTAAAATCCGCCCGTATTTTGTCTGCATGTACATTTTAGTTAAAGGTAGGTTAACACCTACATCCTAAGTTCATGCCATATGCCATCTATCTTGAAAGATGGAGGAGGCTAGTGTGTCTTCCTTGAATCCCCCACTAGGAAATAGATGATGAAACCCTTTTGTACAACTAATATACTGTAATGGGAGAATGAGGAAGGGTAGGGAACAGTGGAGAGGAAGGAGGGAGGGAATGAGGGAGAGAAACAGCTGATAGATGGGAGGAAACCATCCCGTGTTTTGAACAAGGAACAGAAGGATCTGAACTGAACTTCAGAACTGCTTTTGTTTTCTTTATAGAACACCCATGCCAATTCTAGTCTATCAGGGCACATTCAATAATAACAAGTGATTTTTGATGAGCTAATTTTTTTTTTGCTGGTCCCAAGGCTTGAACTTAGCATCTGGGTGCTGTCCCTGAGCTTCTTTGTGCTCAAGGCTAGTGCTTTACCACTTGACCCACAGTGCCACTTCCAGCTTTTTCTGAGTGGTTTATTGGAGATAAGAATCTCATGGACTTTCCTTTCCAAGCTGACTTTGAACCATGATCCTCAGATCTCAGCTTCGTGAGTAGCTAGGATTGCTGGCATGAGCCACCCAGTGTGCTCGACTTCGGTTTAATTTTTAAAAGTAACCTGCAGTACTTCGGTCTCAGAACAGTCAATTGTCTAAGGAACTAGATATGTCAGAGGAAGCAGAGTGAGGAAAAAAGATCAGTGAGCTTGATTAGAGCTGACAAAAATTTATCCTGATTCCACCAGCTAGCAGTGCTTGGGCCAGTTACTGGATCAAGCCCACTGTCCTAGGTGTTCCCATTTGTAAATGCAAACTGACTTCCATATGGCCCTCCTGGGAAAATCCTCAGAGCAGCGAGCCTGCTACCTGCAGCAATGTGCTGTCCAGAGCCCCAGACTGTGTGCTCAGATGAAATTTCAGAAACTGGCGATTGGGAGCTTTCTGGGCAAGGGCTCTAGGGTGGCAAAGTTCCTGAAGTAGGGGAATGCAGTTTACCTGTCCCCATTCATCAGCCCATGATTGAAAACAATCTGTGGGGTGCCCCATCCTCCTTAGGTTGCAGTTGATTGTGGTTGGCTAAGGCTGAGTTGTTTGGGAAACAGTCTTGCCAGCGTGAGTCAGCACGGTCCTGCAGGCTCTGTTGCAATCTTGCTTACCAGAGAGATATATCCCCAGGCGGCACCATTCACTCGGCCTGAGCGCCACCGCTGTTGGTTCAGAGACTTTATCAGAAGATGGCTCCAGCCACCTCAGCCGGGGCAACTAGAGGCAGCTGGCTTTCCTCCGTGGCAGTGTTTTGAAACAGGCAAAATCAGGTAACATGCCAGACTGTTTTCTTTATTTCTATCAGCTAGACTTAGCCCTGGATAGACACTGGGAAAATCCTTAGCCTTTAGAAGTGAGTGAGCCAAGGCTTATCACTTTAGTTCTTGAAGTCAGACCATATTTCTTTTGGGATCTGGCTGTGGCTTAGACCTAATTAAACTACTGATTATATAAAACTTAAAGAAGCCAAATATGTTAATTACACAGCTTTATCCTTTTTTTTTTTGTTGTTGTTCTTTTCTGTGTCTTGTGAGAAACAGTTTGGTTAAATTAAACCACAAAAGGAAGATAGGTGACCCCATTTGCTTACCTTCCTAGTAACTGAATACTGAATTGTAGGGAACACTGACTTACTGTGAGCCTCTGCTCTCTTCCTTTCTCAGGGATTGTAAAGAAGCTCCCCTCACTCTTGATTCTGCCAAGCCTCCTGCCCATCTCTATTGTGCTTTTCACTTTTAAACTTTTAAACTATTTAAAAGTTACATTTAGGGCTGGGAATATGGCCTACTGGTAGAGTGCTTGCCTTGTATACATGAAGCCCTGGGTTTGATTCCTCAGCACCATATATATAGAAAAAGCCAGAAGTGGCGCTGTGGCTCAAGTGGTAGAGTGCTAGCCTTGAGCAAAACAAAGCCAGGGACAGTGTTCAGGCCCAGAGGTGAGGCCCCAGGACTGATAAAAAAGTTACATTTATTTATTTATTTATTAATTATTATTATTATTATTATTATTATTATTATTATTATTATTTTGGCCAGTTCTGGGGGCTTGGGACTCAGAGCCTCTTGAGCCACAGCGCCACTTCTGGCTTTTTCAGTTTTTGTGGTGCTGAGGAATTGAACCCAGGGCTTCATGGATGCTAGGCAAGCACTCTACCACTAAGCCATATTCTCAGCCTAAAAGTTATGTTTATATCTCTAGGCAGGTGAGCTTCCCCTCCCCCTAAGGTCAGAGTGTGTTTCCTTACAGGTACCTCTGGTGGGATGTGTTCTCTCACTTACTGTATATGTGAACCTTCTCTGATACCCCTACAACAATTGATTTCAGCCCAGAACTCCAATCTACCACAAAGCTGCTTCATACAAAGATTGGATGAGTCTCTAACCATAGGGTAGGGGTACTGAGAATCCAGGTTTATTGGTACATAGTAGGTTTTCAGCACAGTCTATAGTGAACTTCCCCAACTCAGATCCTTTCATACACCTGTTGTCATCTTGGGTCCTGCCCCAGCAGCCTCTTTACTCTTTGCTGAAGATCCCCAGTAAACTACTTATCCAACCCAGTGTCCCACTTTCAGCCTGTCTTAATCTCTTCCTAGCATTTCACACAGTTGAGCCATTTATCCCCTAGCAGTACTTTTCATTGCTCCTCTCCTGAGTTTCCAGAGTGTCCTTCTATTATTATTACTTTTCACCTTCTCTTTTGATTGTTCCATAAATGTGGAGATGTTCTATTCCAAGACTATGCCCTCCCCAGTGCCTCTAATGGTCTCAATGAGTCCATACATTCAGCTCTCCTCACTATATGTTTTACTGGCCCAGCAGGCTCTTCCAAACTTCAGATCTTGGTTTCCAACCAGACAAATCCTGACTGCCCAACTTGACACACCTACCAGGCTGTTCAAAAGACATCTTAAATTCACCTTGTACTTAACAACTCATTATTTTACCTACTGTCTTCTCTACCTGTGTGTGTTATTGTATGTTTGAACTCCTAATTATATCCACCAAACTTTCCTGTTGATTTTTCTTATGTTCACATCTTGTAAAATATGCTAAACCCATGGTTGCTTTTCATTATAGTAGAGTACTGCTGGATGTGAGGCTTTTCTTTATTTCTCCACATTGTGGCCTTAATTTATCTGAGATAAAAAAAAAAACTAGACATTTTCTTTAAATATTCCAATGGCTTAGAATTTTGTTTGTGAGTATTTTTAGGCAGAGTTTACACTCCTCAAAGATTACAGAGATGACCATTCCCAAAATCTTAACATTTTATTTACTTTGCTTCCAGAAATTTGATGTAAACTCCTGGTTCAAACCCTTATCAAAGGTACTTTGCCACTTCACCTTAAGTCCTTCTCTGCTCCTGTCTTCTGTATATTGTTGCTCAAGTTATCTTCCTAAAGGCCATATCTAATCCTTTCATTCTTGGACTTTTAGGATAGCATTGGTTCTCTGTTTGATACTTAGCTAGATTTGTAAACTCCTTCAGATTTGACCTTGACATGGTAACTACTATAATCCATCTTGTCTTACTCCTTCATTTATTTCTCTGCTGTCCACTCTTACTTTCTTATTTACCCTATTCTTTGTTATTTCATGTCCCTTTAGGGCTTTTTTGTCAGTCCTGGGGCTTGAACTTGGGGCCTGGGTGCTATCCCTGAGCTCTTTTGTTCAAGGCTATCAAATGCCACAATGCCACTTTTGGTTTTCTGGTAGTTAATTGGAGATAAGAGTTTCACAGACTTTCCTGCCCAAGCTGGCTTTGAATTGTGATTCTCAGATCTCATCTTCTTCACTAGGATTGCGGGCGCGAGCCACCAGCACCCAACTAGGGTGCTTTTTTTGTGTATGCTGGTACTGGACTTGAACTCAGGGCTTAGGCATTGTCCCTTGGCTTTTTGCATAAGATTGGTGCTCTACCACTTGAGCCATAGTTCCACTTCCAGCTTTTTGGTGGTTAGTCAGAGGCAAATGTTTTTTGGATTTCTTTGCCCGGGCTGGCTTTGAACTGTAATTCTCAGATCTCGGCCTTCTGAGTAGCCACAGAGCCACTGGTGCCTGGCTCCAGGACTGTGTCTTTTCCCATGATCCTCTCTTCTGTACCCACCCCCAGGACTCTGTACATGTGAAATCTTTTTGAACCTCTTCAGGTAAAGTTGTTCTTCCTATTTAGACTTCAACAGCTCTGTGTCTTTCTCTTCCACTAGACTGTCCAGTTCCTTGACTGAATCACATCTTTTGTCTGGAAACTGGCACATCAGAGATGTGAGTTTTCAGGGTCAAACCAGTATTCTTAATGTCCTTATCAGTCTTTGAAATATTAGAAAATCCATATGTTCTTGTTAGATGGATGGTTTTGATTCCTCCTTGGTGAACTTGAGCCTGTGCCTGCTTATCAGGTAACTGCTCTAGATTACTTTGAGGACTTAAAGGGCTTGCTGAAGTCTTGTCCACCATTTTTGTACTGCTTTACAAAATTATTTCTGTATATCATTTGATTTGATACCTACAATGACCCTGTGTTGAATAGGCTTTTATTATTCCTGTTTTACCAGTGGTCATAAAGCTAGTTCTAATATAGAAGTATTTATTTTGACAAGACTCAGAAAACATTAAGTAACTGGTTGGTCTCTTTGTATTTAAATATATCCCAAATGGTATATTTTGGGCATATGTAATTGGTGCCTTTTCCCAAAAAGCAAGTGCTGAAGACTGTCTTTAACAAGGACACTTTAGAAGGAGGTTCTCAGAACTCAGGCTGACTGACCTATGTAAAGGCCCTAGTTGTGGATAAGGACCCAAATTGCAATTAATGCTGCCCTCACTCCAACCTCTTATCCTGTGTGCATAGTGCATATTCTCATTCTCTGTCTCTGTCTCAGTCAGTCAGTCAGTCAGTCAGTCAGTCACTTACTTACTCACTCACTCTGACTCTGAAATTGAATCCCAGGCCTTGAGCATACTAGGCAAGTGCTCTTCCACTGAGCTACTCCCCAGTTTTTATCAGGCTTTCCTATTGTGCTTCAATTATCTGGGCATTTGTTAAAATCAGCCTTTATGCTGGAGTGTCAAACCAGGTTGATGAATGAAGAGAGTCAGCACAAAGTGAGTAAGCTGCGTGATAAGAAAGATGAGAAAAGTTCTCATGTTATTGTAGTACATAATTAATCTTTGGAGCACTTCATAACTTTGGGGGATATATTTGGAACTGTGTGAAATTATGAAAAGATGAACTATCAGGGCTATGAAATAATCTCTATTAGACATAAATGATATTTAATTTGGGTGCCCTCATACTGAAGAGGATACTCAAAGATGATTAAAAGATTGAAAAATAGGTCTTGTCAGTATAAGTTTAAAAGGGAAAAATGAAAGATTTTGGCCTAGAGAAAGAAAAGCTGAAAGGATAGTGTGATTATTATCTTTAAGAATAAGAAAGTTGCCAGGGGTAATTTTATTGTTTTTCATGAACTTCAAAGATCTTAGAGGAAATGTGCTTAAATTGAAGGAACAATGTTGATGGAAGAGTTTTTGATCATCAAAGTTAGGAAAATTTTAATGATTGTTAAGGAGAATTTTTAATTTCCTTGATTCCATTTATTTATTACTGTGTAATAAACTATCCAAAAGCTTTTGGTATCATAAGGATGATGATCATGCTCATGACACTATGGACTGCTTTGCTCCATCTGATGATATATGAGCTGGAGAATTCAAGACAGCTTCTCTCACATGTCTGGGGCCTTGGTGCTATTTGCTGGGAGATCTTGGTTCTCCTCTATGAAATCTTGTTTCTTTCTTGGCCTTTCATTGTTTAGTAAACCATCTCAGGTTATAATAGATGTTACAGGGTTGGATGTCTTCAGACCTGGGCTTTGGGACCTTGTCATCACTTTGCCTCATCCTTTTGGTCAGATTAAGTTCTGAACAGCTCAGACTCAACAGGTTGGGAAATGGGCTTCACCTTGAAGGGTAGAGTCTCCATTCTGCGAAAAGGATATGCAGTGTGGTTGGTATTCAGAATTGCCGCCAACTTTGGAAGTAATTTACTAATAGATTGTAGTTATTTTTCATGGGAGACAAATCAATGCATGTTTATTGAATAGGTAGGTGGGCATATGATTACAGATCTAGCTATGTACCAGTCATCTGAGAGGTTTTATTTTTTTTACAAGCATAGGCTCCTAGGTACTAGACATGTGACTCAGTGTCTCCTGGGAGTGTTGGTTCAAAAGAGACACCCGGTGTTCTTTTTTTTTTGCCAGTCCTGGGCCTTGGACTCAGGGCTTGAGCACTGTCCCTGGCTTCTTTTTGCTTAAGCTTAGCACTCTGCCACTTGAGCCACAGCACCACTTCTGGCCATTTTCTACATATGTGGTGCTGGGATATCGAACCCAGGGCTTCATGTATACGAGGCAAGCACCCTTGCCACTAGGCCATATTCCCAGCCCCTTCACCCTGTGTCCTTCTGTTAGTGAAATGAGTACAGGGTGTGGACAGCTCCATATAGGTGCCTTAATACAGGCCAGCAAACCTCTTCCTTGGCTCACCCCCCTGCATGGCATGCCATGCAGTTCCTGCATCTCATTCAGTTAGCATATCCTTAGAACAACATTTCTGATGCCGCTCTTATTTTTTTTTCTCCTCATAGTTTCTAGCACTTTTCCTTCATAGTATATTTTAGTGTACAATTAAATGTGTGATTATTTGACTTGTGTAGTAGGTAAGAATATGTCTCCTTCACTTCTCTTATGAAGGCCTGCTTCATAAAAGGTACTTAGTGTTTACTGAATGAATAAGTGGTTGATTGATTGCATGCATGAATGAAGTAATATTTGGATTTAGTTTCAGCAAGT
The DNA here is from genome assembly GCF_023159225.1 of Perognathus longimembris pacificus. Taxonomy (NCBI): domain Eukaryota; kingdom Metazoa; phylum Chordata; class Mammalia; order Rodentia; family Heteromyidae; genus Perognathus; species Perognathus longimembris. The sequence continues at coordinate 23,882,901 of NC_063177.1, read as the reverse complement.
GATTGGAATTTTGGATAGGTAGAGCAAATGAATGAGAAATCTGTTGTTCTGAAGTGGAAAGTGTATCTCATATTGCTCATTTAATTTCAGGATTGGAGGAACTGGTTTGGAAAAAGTTGAAGGGTTAAGTTTTAAATTTACTTACTGTGCTAAATTTGAGGTTTGAGATACAGAGCAGGCATTTAGAGATAAAGCACTGAAACTGAAGGGTGAGATGGTTGCCAGATACTGAGATTTCAGTTACCTGACCATATACTGTGGGATCCATTCTTTCAGCAAATATAGTGAGACCCCACTATGTGTTAGACAGCTATAGAGCTGGGAGAATGTTCCAGCCAGAAAAGGAACCACAGCATGCAGTTTGAGGGCAATAAATTACTGTTTTCAAGGAATTGAAAGGCAGTGATGGAAAGCTAGAGTTGAGGTGAATGAGGAGGAAAACATCTTGAGGTAAGTGTGGAACCAGGCAGAACCCATATCACTTGGGAACTTTGTGAGCAATATAGGAACCAGCCTGGGCTTGACTCAAATACAGGATGCAGCCAGACACCAGTGGCTGACCTGTAATCGTAGCTACTCAAAAGGCTGAGATCTGGGGATTGAAGTTTGAAGCCAGCTCAGGCAGGAAAATCTGAAACTCCTATCTTAAATTTAACTACTAACCACCAAAATTCTGGGAGTGGAGCTGTGGCTTGTGTGGTAGAGCACACCAGCCTTGAGCAAAAGGAGCTCAGAGAAAGTGCCTAAGCCCTCAGTTCTAGCCCTAGTACTGGCACAAAAAAGTCTTCTGAGTTTTCTATAATACCCAGGAATAGAGAAGTAAAGAAGGAGAGGAGAAGAAGAAAGAGTTCAATAAATCTGGAAAGAGCTTCAGTGCAAAAATGTTGAGTTTCAGTGGATTGTATTTTAAGTTGTGTTTGAATTTCATTCTTATGATAAAATGCCGTGGTCCTGTGTGATGCAAGGTATATTGGGATATGAGGGGAAATGTAGAAGCGGAAAAAGTGAAAATTTTGACCTCTAGACAGAAATGGATAAAGTGCTTCACCACACTTCACAGCTGGGGATTTGGGAATGGAGGAAGGTGGGGAAGTATAGGAAAATATACACCTTGGTTTGTAGATTGGGGAGGAGGGCATTAAATAGGGCTGTTCTGAGGGGGTAGCAGTCTAGTTTCTAGGGAAGGTCCCTTAGAATTCTGGTTACAATGTTCCAAGTTTGGTATTGGGTCACAAAATGATATTTTGTTGAGTACCTGGAAATGATCAGTCTTTTGGAACAGGATTTTATTTGGGCTTACGAAGTTGAGCTCAGAACAGCACACCAATTTATCATGAAATAACTAATTAGGTAGGGGAGTATTGGGGATTGAACTCAGAGCTTTGTACATGATATATCTCCAGTACCAATTTAACTATTTTAGAATGAAAAAATCCTTTTAGCAGGATTCTAGGTTTTGCTAGGCTATTGCTCTTCAATTCAAAGAGATCTGGAAAATCAAATTTATAAATATCAATCTTGCTTGGTAAGCATAGAATAAGTAATAAGATATGATGGTTTGAGCGAATATAGTTAAAAAAAGCTAACAATATTGATTGCTACTGTATGACTGATACTATATTATACATTCCATGTGTCTAGACCACCATTTAATCATCCAGCAATGTAGGCACAATAATCCTTAATTCACAAGTGAGGAAACTAAGATACTATTCAAATTGATAAGGAGTAACTGAGATTTGACTCTAGGAGCATATACCACAGCTGCTATCCTATTCTGATCCCATTTAAGCTCCATGAAATAACCCTGTTGTACCACAGAGAAAATGATGTGTCAACTAGTGACACAATTTCTCTGCCTTGGGCAGTTCTGAAGTGAAAATTGGCCCTTATATATATTTTTTCTAGATATTTCTTAGCTGACCATTCATTTGATGTGATTACATCAAATGTGGTCACTTCTCCTCTTCCTTTTTTTTTTTTTGGCCAGTTCTGGGGCTTGGACTCAGGGCCTGTGCACTGTCCTTGGCTTCTTTTTCCTTGAGGTTAGCACTCTACCACTTGAGCCACACTCCCATCACTTCTTGCTTTTGGTTTGGAAGATATTCTCTTTGGAGAGTTTACACATTGATTTTTTTTTTTTTGGCCAGTCCTGGGCCTTGAACTCAGGTCTGAGCACTGTCCCTGGCTTCTTTTTGCTCAAGGCTAGCACTCTGCCACTCTCAAGGAGCCACAGCGCCACTTCTGGCCATTTTCTGTATATGTGGTGCTGGTGAATCGAACCCAGGGCCTCATGTATACAAGGCAAGCACTCTTGCACTAGGCCATATCCCCAGCCCCTACACATTGATTTTGTACTGATTTTATTACCTTAATTTTATAGGTCAGGGTTTTTAGTTTCCTCTAGCTTCTATATCATCAACTTCCCCTTTTCCTCTTCCTCGTCCATAGGATTTAAATTAAGAGTCTACCACTGATTTCTGACCTCTCACTCTGGCTTCAGTCCATTGAACTAGTTTAGCCATGGCTCTCTGGATCACTAGCAATTATTAATACCATCCCTCCGTTCATGCTTGCTTCTTTCTTAGATCAAATTCAGTTCTTTGCCGTGCTCACATGTCCTTGACTTCCTACTGGGGACCTTTGTTTCTGTTCTGCTTTCTGCTTAGAATATATATCTTCCCTTGAAGCCTCTTTTGTCTGACTCATCACTGGAAGTAGTAATCACCTCCTCTGAGTCTTCTAGGAGAGGGTTCTCTTTTATGGCTCCTTTATGGCACAGTACACTTTCTGCTGTGCATTTCAGTGGCTTGCCTGTGTGCCTTTATGCCTCTTACTGGATCATCAAGTGGATCTGTGTGGTTGACCTTTGTCATTTCCCCTAGGGACTCATTCAGTTCCATGTATATAGTAGGCATCCAGTGTCTGCCAGATGAATGAATAAGCCAATATCAGGTTTAAGTTTCTCACTAATTTGTTTTCTCCTCCCCCTCCTATTCCCTTTTTCTTCCTCTCTGTTGGGCTGACTTACTTTGTCTTGCATCAACTCCAGCTTGGCTTCACTACTCCCGTCGCTCATCCAGAAGTTAGCCTCATTCTTTCCCCATTAACAGTCACTGTTGGGTGTGCCACATGCCACTGGTTAGATTTCCTCCATCCTCCTGTGCTTCTAACTAGCCTGAGAACTGAGTGGTGATTATATTAGATCTTAATAAAAAGAGCATGTATGAAGAACAGTCCTTAAAGTTGGTCAGAGTATTGCTTTCAGGAAAATTTCTGACCCATGTTTGAAGGGAAAAGGGGAAAAAACAGAATCTTTGGGTATTAGATCAAGGCATGTAATAATCACACTATGAGATGTGTGGGATGTCAGAGGCATTTTATTTAACCAGAGAAATCATGCAGGAAGCCACAGGAACTTCCGCTGACTGCTAATATTGAATCTCTGAACTTTTTTTTTTCTACAGCTGGAAGAAACATTAGATTACTTAGTCCAACCCTACTATTATCCAGATGAGAAAGCAGACACAAAGAGGCTAAATGCCTTGTTGCCCAGCATTTACTCCTAGCTTTCACTGTGGTCTGGAAACCACCAGCTCTTTGAGAGTGGCAGAAGTTAGTCCCTATGCAGAGACTTCTTACCCACCCTGTAATGCTGCTGAGGACTGCTGCAGTTCTGAACAGTAGACTGTCTGGGTGATTGGTAGAAGCTGAATTCAAGGCAGTGTGCAACATGGGAGCTTTGGAACCGTCCCAATCACTTCCTTTCTGGAGTAAGGACCTCTGCTAGTAGAGGGAGACCAGCTGACATAAATCTGTTTTCTTCCACATTTGAAAAAGGGCCAGGTTATTAACTGTAAGAATATTTCCATTTTTTTGTGGTTCTTTTTCCCAGCTTTCCTATTCCAAGTTTTGTTTCAGATTTCATTGTTTTAAACTTCAGTACCGTTTATGTTAAGTTCTTACTGCTTACTGCAGGCCAGATGTTGTGATGAAGCATGAGACATCCAGAAAGTGTCTTAGGAGACTCAAGATTGCTTGTGGTGTTAGTTAGGCAAATCTTTGACCTTGTTCAGAGGGAAATGGGTCTTATTGTTAATGCACTACTGTCCAGTGAGCCAGCTGTCAGCAGATAAGAAAGGTTACCTGTTTGTTGAAACAGGTTGACCTCTAGCACTGTTGGCTCAGAGGGAGCAGCACTGTAAAGAGATCAGCCCTAAACAGAAGGTGATACAAACAGGATGTGTTAGTCTTCGCTGTAACTTGTGTGACTGTTTTGAAACTTGGTGTGGTTAAAGAGACAAAACTTGGTCAGATGCTGGTGGATCACGCTTGTAATCCTAGCTGTCCAGGAGGCTGGGATCTGAAGATTGTGGTTTGAAGCCATTCTGGGCAGGAAAGTCCGTGAGACTTATCTCCAATAACCACCAGAAAACTGGATGTCAAGCTGTGGCTCAAAGTGGCAGAGCACTAACCTTGAAAGAGCTCAGGGACAGCCCCATGCCCAGGCCCTGAGTTCAAGCCCCATGATTGATTAAAAAAAAAAAAAAGTTAAGCCCCATGTGATGGTTCATAACGGTATTGCCAGCTGTTACATTGAGCTTTATAGCAAATTTGAGGCCAAGACTTTTAATATTTGAACTTGCTTGAAGAAATCTGTTTCTGGTTTGAAAAGAAACTAACTAGTCCTTTATTGCCCTTGCCTATAAACATATACATGTCTTTCTTCTGGGGACCAGGCATGGTGGCTTTCCCTAGCTTACCCTATATTGAATTACATCCCTATGGCTTATAATGAAAATACTAACCTGACTTTGATCTGTTACTTTTGGTAGGGGTAGGATTCAATCTGTGCTTTTTTTTTTTTTTTTAAATAACAAACGGTAGGCTATAATTCAGAAGCCTTTTAAATAACAGGTTTCTTTGCTTATGTTACAGGATTTCTAGTGCACCTTTGAGTGTTTTGTGACCATGCTAGTTTGCAAATTACTCTGGAGCCTTTGTGCATGTTTTTCTTTTTCTTTTTTTTTTTTTGTCGTCTTTGAATTGAAATTTTCCTTGGATACTAGAGGCTGGATCTAATGCTAGCTGCTCAATTGTTTCATCCCTTGGCAAGTCTCTACAGAGGCGATTAAACAAATAATTTGCTTGGGGTCACTCAGCTAGTAAATGATCTTAGCAGCCCCTATTTTTTGAGCCCCTGCTTCTTTGCTTTATTGCTGTGCAGTTTGCTTTATTACCTTCATTAGGGGACCAAATCGGCTGGCTGTGGGGTGACCACCTGCAAGGAGTCACCTTGGGATTGTGGATTATTACAAGTGCTTGGGTTATTTTCAAGCCAGCTCATTCTTCTGGCTTCAAACCATAATATGCCTTGGCTGGGGGAAGGGTGTGGGAGGGTATGCTAAAAAGAGGGAGGGGAATGAATGGAAAGAGGAATGGTGGACAAATATAGCCATAATACTCAATATACATAAAATTGAAAATTGAACTAATTGAAACTTCAGGAGATGGATGGGGATAGGATAGATGGAATGAGGGAAGAATGATGAAGAGGATAACTCTGATCAAGATACACTGTACTTATAAATGGACATGTTAAATTGAAACCTTATATATTATTATGAAGATGATAGTAGTTTAAAAAAAATGACCCTTATGTGCAGATGAAGTTCTTGATAATGATTTTTTTTATTGTATTCCTATCCTAGCCACATTGCAAAGACTGTGTATCCTTCCACTGTGTTCTAGGAGCAAATGCATAAAAGAGGAAGTGAGTAGGGAAAAGGGTGCATCTCCTGGGGGTGGTCTAGTGGCTTTGCAAGTGACAGTAATGAAAAGAGCATTCTCTCCTGATATTAGCACAGGCCTCTTTCCTTAACTCTGTGGGTGGGGGTAGGGGGGTTGGGAGTGAGATGTTGTATATTTTGTAGATGGATAGAGATATGCAAGGAACCCAAAGACCAGATTAAGCTCAGGTGTTCTTTGTAAGGGGAGAACACCATAGGAACACAAAGTTGTTTTTTGGGTGGTCTTCTTCTTCTTCTTCTTCTTCTTCTTCTTCTTCTTCTTCTTCTTCTTCTTCTTCTTCTTCTTCTTCTTCTTCCTCTTTTTGGTGGCACTGAGTGAATGAGAAATATCCCTTCATTTCTGCTTCTTGGGATGGATACTGAGTGTGTTGCATCCTGGCAGGAGCAGAAAAATCGCAGAAAGTCAGTGTAATGTTCAGATTGAGATCATATGTCAAAGCAGGCTAAAGGTCTGTGGGAGGAAGAAGGCGCTTTGTCTGAACCCATCACATTTATCAGAGTCCTGTCTGTCTGCAGTGCAATGCGAGCGTTTAGGGTGGCCAGGTTGGGTGCATGGGGGGCAGGGGCAGAGGTGGGTCTGTTTATTCTTTTCTCACTCTGGTTAGAAAGAAGAGTTGAAGCACTTAGGGAGATGGGCTGCAGTGAAGAAGGATGGCAAATTGAATCTCTTTAGCAATGGGGGTAGAATTGGAAAGAAACTTAATAGCCTAGGCTGCAGGGAGGAAACCCCACTTCTGTGCACCTGAGAGGTTCCTCAAGAGATTAATGTAAGAGAGAGTGCTGGAGTGCTAAGTGGCTTCATGGGGGCTAGAGCTCAAGCCTCAAAACAGAAAAAAGGAGGAGTAATATATAACTTAGAGTTGGTGGCAAAGACCTGGGATCATTCAGTTATTGGGAGGACTGACCCTGATTAAATGTATTGACATGTCTAAAGAAAGGGGAAAAAGCAGATATAGGGTGGAAAGCATTCGAATAGAGCAGATCTGTTTAGTCTCTGAAAGAATCTTTAAGCTGGGCACAGTGGTGTGTGTCTATTATAATCCCTCCTAGCTACTTAGGAGGTTGAGATCTGAAGTTCACAGTTTGAAGCCAACCTTAGGCAGAAAAGTCTGAGAAGCACTTATTTCCAATTATCAGCAAGAGAAAGCTGGACTGCAGGCATGTCAAGTGGTAGAATGCTGGCTGTAAACAAGAAAATGGAGCAGAGTACAATTCAAGTCTTAGGTCGGCTGGGAAAATGGCCTAGTGGTAGAGTGCTCGCCTCGTATACACGAAGCTCTGGGTTCAATTTCCAAGCACCACATATACAGATAAAAGCCTGGAGTGGCGCTGTGACTCAAGTGGTAGAGTGCTAGCCTTGAGCAAAAGGAAGCCAGGGACAGTGCTTAGGCCCTGAGTCTATGCCCCAGGACTGGCAACAAAAACAAAACAAATAAACAATTCAAGTCTTAGTATTAGCATCCCCGCAAAAAGAAAAGAGCTGGGCTGTGGTGGCTCATAAAAGATCTGGAGAATTGAAGTTCCAGGCCAGCCCAGGCAGAAAAGTCCATTAGACTCCACCTCCAAATTAACCAGCAAAAAGCCAAGTTGGAGGCATGGCTCAAGTGATAGACTAGCAAGTAAGCCAAGCAAGTCCAAAGCCCTGAATTCAAACACCAGTACTACTGAAATAATTAATAACAACAACGACAACAACTTTATAGCCAACTTTTACTCAGCATCCATTTTGTATTAAGCTCTGTATAAATGTATAATGCATTGCTTTAATCTTTTCAATTACGTTGTTTTGAGGAAATTAAAAGTTAAGGGCAGGATCTATGTTTGGGCACATTAACTTTTGGGCAGCCTGTTTTGGAAAGGCAGTTGCATCATTTTGGTTGTAGATGGAGTTTCTGTCTTGAAGTGCTTGCTGCCTTGTCCCAGGGTATAGCTCCAGAAACCCTCTCCTCTGGTCCTTGACTTCTGTTTTTGAAAATCATGGCTACCCATCAGTCAGTCCCTGTGATGGTATCATAATATGTAAAGGCACTTTCTTCAGGCAGAAGGTTCAGAAAAGCTTATCTGATGAATCCTGCTTCCTGCACTGGGGCATTGGGAGCCATAGCCTCTGTATACTGATAAGCTTCATTATCAATTAGTTTGGAAGAAGAATCCTACAGTAATTAAACTGTGGCCCGTTTATTCTTTTCTCAGCATTGTTCCAAGACTTTACTCTGAACTGCTTTCTTTCCCTGATTGACTTGCCCTTTGGGGCAAAATGCCTGGGTTGAAATGAATGTGTAGTAGGTTTTTCTGCTGCATTGTTCAATCTGTCATCTCCCCTAAACGCCACACTAAGAAGCAGCCATTTAATTGGTCAGATCCCGAGGGTGATATTTTGGCATGGCTCCATTGGTTAGAATTCCTTTTCCCTGAACTTCACAGCAGATGCTGAGATCCCTCTGCAGATATTTGTCATCCACTAGTTGAAACCAGGGAGTTTCCAAGAACATTTATAATTCGTGATTATTATGTATGTTTTTCAGTTGTTTACAACAGTTTTCACTTCAGGAAGAGAGCTCACTGACTGCTGGTGGGAAGTGAGGTCTCCCTTCTGTCCCCCTTATTCAGATTGCCATTTGAGTGCTTATCGCCCCAGGACCCTCTGGTGTCCTATTGCTCGTGTTGCTTGTCACCCCAGGACCCTTTGGTGTCCTGTTGCTCATGTCCTTGTGTTGCTTGTCCTCCTACCTTGCTTGAACTATATGAGTCAGGAATGACAGACCCGGTGTATTTGGTACAGGTCAGCTTTTATGATTGCGTACTTGTTTTCATGTTTTTCTCTGCAGTTCCCATTGTAGCACCCCAACAAAGGACTGATACCTCGCCTTTCTTTTAGGGAAATGGCTGGAAGTTACAGCCTGTTCTTCCAGGCTTTGCCTGTGCTGGCTCTCTGCTGCTCTGGTAACTGACAGCTTGAACATTTTTCAATACTTTTTAGATGGACAATCTGTTGCTGTGCTTTTCTTGTTTTCCCAGTAATCTTAAGACATTTCAAGAATTAATTTCAGCATGCCTTAGGTAGACATTTTAGTCCTAGATCTTTTCCATAAAGGTTATAGGTACTTAAAACCCTTAATTTGCTGATCATTGGAATCATAACTGTGGAGCTTTTGAGTGTGAATTTCTGTCCTTTTCTAAAAGCTCTATTGTTACCATAGTTAATAATTTGATGAGTAAGTGGCATTTATACTTACTGGCAGTAAGGCCAAGAATGGAGCTGTGAAATGGATTCATTCATTTCCTGTCTCACCTTCCACACCTGTGTAACTATGGGAGAAAAATACTGTCAGAAGAATGTATTGATTGTTAACTGGTGGGTGAGACACAGTACATGTTCATTTCCCAGGAGGTGGTCACCATGAGTTGCAGGCCTCTTGATGCCAGTACTGGGGCTTGAACTCAGGGCCTTGCAATCTTGTTTGGCTTTTTCACTCAAGGCTGATGGTTCTACCACTTGAGCCACAGCTCTACTTTTTCTTCTTACTGATTAATTGAAGATAAGAATCCCCTGGACATGTCTTCCTGGACTGGCTTCAAACCACAATCCTCAGCTCTCAGCCTCCTGAGTAGCTAGGATCACCGTTGTGCTCCTGGTGCCCAGCTTGCTTGTTTTTTTTCCTCCTGGCTCTCAGGCAGTGTTGGCAGGGGAGTGCTGCACAGATCCCCCGAGGAGTGAGTTGGAGGCACAGGTACGAAGATGAAGCTCTGGCAGGTTTCCCTCCAGAGGAAAATGATACATAAAGGGGTGGGACAGCGGTCCAGGCTGCCAAAACTTGGGGGAGATTCCTAATGCCAAAATAAGCTGGACATTTGAAGGACTGAAAGAACAAGGGGGTGGCTTGAGCTGAGAGCAAGGAGAAGAAAGTTGTGAGCCCAGGGATTGACAGCCACCCCTCTCCACTAGAATAGAGATGGGCAAGAATAGAAACTGATAAGTGTCTTTGGTATTAAAGGCTTTGTCTTCATGAAGTTGGGTGTCTATACCACTAACATCCTGAAATTATGCAAAGTAGGATTCAGATTTTCTACTAAATATTGTCCTTTTTTCAAAGTGTTCAAGTGTTAAGTATTGGCTTGGTACATAGGTACCCTTCTTGGCATTGTTAGAAGTAGGCAGGAATTGGTAGATATGTTGGTGGCTTCCACAGTCCTCTCTGCCAGGAAGTCTTGGATGACTAGTGCTAACTGTGGGTAGTGTAATGGTGCAAGCAGCTCCCGCTTCCTGTAGGACCTCAAATTAGTCAGAAAGTTGGAGGCACATCTGTTAGACCCTTAGCTGTGTGACCCTGATCTGTACCTCAGGGCCCAGTTTCTGTATTCATCAAATGAGCATTTTATTTCTAATTTTTGTAGGATCAAATGGAACAGGTGCAGGTCAACTCACTTGGCACATATTAAGTGTTGTACAAAATGTTCTTTAAAAAAACGTAATTTTAGCTGGGCATTGGTAGCTCACACCTGTAATCCTACCTAGTCAGGAGGCTGAGATCTGAGGATCGCAATTCACAGCCAGTCTAGGCAGGAAAGTCTGTGAGGTGAGACTTTTATCTCCAATAAACTATTCAGAAAAAGCTGGAGGTGGCACTGTGGCTCAAGTGGTAGAGTGCTAGACTTGAGCAAAAGAAGCTCAGGGGGGCTGGGGATATAGCCTAGTGGCAAGAGTGCCTGCCTCGGATACACGAGGCCCTAGGTTCGATTCCCCAGCACCACATATGCAGAAAACGGCCAGAAGCGGCGCTGTGGCTCAAGTGGCAGAGTGCTAGCCTTGAGCGGGAAGAAGCCAGGGACAGTGCTCAGGCCCTGAGTCCAAGGCCCAGGACTGGCCAAAAAAAAAAAAAAAAAAAAAAAAGAAGCTCAGGGACAGTGGCCAGGCCTAGAGTTCAAGCCCCAGGACAAACAAGCAAAAGAAAAAAAATCTCTCTCTCTCTCTCTCTCTCTCTCTCTCTCTCTCTCTCTCTCCCCACATATGTTTTATTGTTATTATTAAGGTATGTACAGGTAATGCATACATTTGTCTTTTGGACAATAATACTCCTTCATTTGACTCGTTTCCCCCTCTTGTCCTTGCCCACAAGTTGCATAGTTCATTTTCTACATAGTGTATACTGAATACCATGTTTACTTTTTTTTTTTTTTAAATAAGGTTTACACCTGTAATCCTAGCTACTGAGATCTGAGGATTGGAACTTGAAGCCAGTCAGAACTGGAAAGTTCGTGAGACTCTTTTATCTCCAGTTAACAAGAAAAAATTGGAAGTAGATATGTGACTTAAGTAATAGAGTGCCAGCCTTGAGTAAAAAACAAACAAAAAACTCAGGGACAGTTCTCAGGCTTTGAGGTAAGGCACAAAAAATAAAAACAAAAAGCTGCTTTTTTTTTTTTTTTTTTTTTTTAGGATTAGTTGGAGGGCTGGGGATATGGCCTAGTGGCAAGAGTGCTTGCCTCGTATACATGAGGCCCTGGGTTCAATTCCCCAGCACCACATATACAGAAAACGGCCAGAAGTGGCGCTGTGACTCAAGTGGCAGAGTGCTAGCCTTGAGCAAAAAGAAGCCAGGGACAGTGCTCAGGCCCTGAGTCCAAGCCCCAGGACTGGCCAAAAAAAAAAAAAAAAAAAAAAAAAAAGGATTAGTTGGAGAGGAACTTGAGAAAGCTCAAGTCTGAGTAACTCTAGTTTTTTCTTGTTGCTTAAAATAACAGAACAGGAGATTATCTCACTCCTGAAGCTTCAGTCCTTCCTATTAAAACATAACTTCTGGGAGTGGGGGAGGAAGGAGCCTCTAGGGCTTGGCCTAGTGTCTTTGAAGTCATTGATGTCTGTGTACAAATAGGCTCATAGTTGGTTTGGAGGAAGGCAGCTCTGATCTTCATTAACCCCACAGTTTACAGTGCTTCCCATTTACTGCATGTCTAGCCTACCCTCTACTCTTTATGGACGGCTGGAAGCCCTGGAAAAGGTATGATCTCTTTATTCTGAGCACCTCTCTGTGGTCAGCTTATGAGGGGAAGTTTACTGTTGTTGGTCTGAAGCTCAGAGGCAACTTTCTCAAGTACATTCACTCTGGGTGAGAACCAGGATTTAAGGTCAAGTTTCATGGATTCTAAAGCAAGTTAAAAAATGTGGGGACTTCCACCCTCTTCCAAACTATTTAGTCTTCTAAAAATGTAACCCTCAAAACTCTCATCTAGGAAATATGCATTGCCCACATGCAGTGGACTGCCTTGGAGGACAGAAAATGTCTGGATTTAAAGGCTTTGGAAGTGTTTTTCCCCTGCTGAGTTCCAGTCCTGTGAAACAGCTCTTGTTTATGCCCAGCTCATGTACCTCATGAGCATGCTGTTTATTCTGTCTTGGGTTCTAAAGTTCTACCTCTGTGATTTAGATGTTCTGAATTCTTTATTCTGAGGTAAATATTCCAAGAGAATCTCAGCATCAGAGAGAACATGCCAGTTGTCCCCATGCCAACACCTGAGACCAGTTGGTGATTGGGCTCACTCTGCAGGTTGCCTACTTACAGGGCAAATCATTGTGGTGTCACCAGCATTTGAAATCCTCCCAGGGTTCAGAGTGATGCCTCAAGTAGGTTTATTGGAAAGTTCTACTTGCAACCTGAACTTTTGTGTTAAATTTTAACGATTTCAAAGGAGTTCAACTTTCCTGCACAAGTGGACAACTTATTTTTAAACCAAGCAAGCAGCCTTATTAGCTGAGAGATGATTTTAAATCTAAGGTGAGTTCTTAGGAAACAAGTGATTCTTTGTCACTAGGTGGTGTAATCAGCTGTTCCCAGCCCTGCCCCCCCACCCCCCACAGCCCCATGGGTAAGCAGAGGAAAGACATTGGGTTGCCCAGCTCATGGTTGCTGTGAAACTTGTAGGCCATTTTAGAATTATAATTTATAGTTTAATAACTTACTTAATGTACTATCCATCAAATATTTATTTTTGTGTGTGTTTGTGTGCCAGCCCTGGGGCTTGAACTCAGGGCCTAAGCACTGTCCCTGAGCTTTTTTCCTCAAAGCTAGTGCTCTGACACTTGAGCCACAGCTCCACTTTCAGCTTTTTGGTGGTAGAGATAAAGGACTCATAGACTTTCCTTCCTGGGCTGGCTTTGAACTGTGATCCTCAAATCTCAGCCTCCTGTGCAGCTAGGATTATAGGTATGAGCCACCTGTGCTAGGCTCCAAATACTTAGTATTGATTAGTTGGTTACTTTCCTTCCCTACTTACCCTCTAACATGGTAGGTCTTATCTTTCATATAAATGAGGAGAAAAACTCAGAAAGTATAAGTAAACCTGTCCAAAGCTAGCAACCCTTCATTTTTCACAAAGGAATTTTTCTCTTGTCACTTTCTCACCATAAAAACTGAGGAAGTACTTTGGCCCTATGGGGAGATAACTAGTACATGTCTCATCAGCTGTGCTGATGAAATATGAATGTTGTCTGACCTTAGTCTATTCATTCCAGAAAGTATTGGGGTGTCTACTATGAAGTTCGCTGTGCCAGATGCCACAGGTAAAAAAAAAAAAAAAAAAGAAAGAAAAAGAAAAAAAAAAGAAGATAGATGATATTTCTGCTCCAGGAGGTAGACTGTACATCAAGTAACAATTTTAACTACAGATTGTGAAAGTTCTGAAGGAAAGCAGAAGGCTGGGGCTGGGGATATGGCCTAGTGGCAAGAGTGCTTGCCCCGTATACATGAGGCCCTGGGTTCAATTCCCCAGCACCACATATACAGAAAATGGCCTGAAGTGGCACTGTGGCTCAAGTGGCAGAGTGCTAGCCTTAAGCAAAAAGAAGCCAAGGACAGTGCTCAGGCCGAGTCCAAGCCCAGGACTGGCAAAAAAAAAAAAAAAAAAAAAAAAAGAAAGCAGAAGGCTAGGCAGAGCCTGTAAGGGGTGGGTTCCTGCAGACGCCAGGATGGGAAGGAACAGAGAAGGCAAGAAGCAGAGCTGCAACAGAAACTTGGGAGGCCATTCTTTGTCCAAGAGGCCACAGTAGACTGGAAATAAGGCAGAGCACTGTGTCCTTGTCCTCATGGAATTCTTATTCTGAGTAGGGAATACAGTTCAATACCAGCTAGTACCAGCTACCATTGTGCATGAGATTAGAAAATGAAAGTGAAGCTGCAGGTCAGATGACAAGATGTAGCTAAGCATGCTTCCCAGGCACTAGCTATGCCTAGGCAGAAGGACAAATGGCAAACGCAAAGGCAGGAGTGGGGGCTGGGGCAGGGTGGGGGTTGGGATGTAGATGTAGCAGCTGAGAGACGAGGGGTCAGCCCACTGCTGGGGTACAGAGATAAAGAGTTGAATCTTTAGCCTAAGAAAGATATTGGAAGCCACCTGAGTGGTGGATGGAGAGGGCAGCTCACAGGATCCTGGTCTCCCAGCTTGTGAGAATGGAGGGAAAGAACCAGGGAAGAGGCTTTGAAGCAGAGGGAAGCCAAGGGTGCAGAGTTCTGGAAGCTAAGAGGTGAGAAGAGGGGAGGGTGTTTGAAGAGGAGGGAAGAAAGCAACGGTGCAGAGAAGTTTGAGACAGAGACACGTCATAACTGTCTTCTTGGAATTCGTTGGAGACCTCGGAATGCAGGCAGAATGGTTGGGTAAAGCTAGGCTGGAGAATGTTGTAGATACGAGGTTAAGGAGCTACAGTCACATGTTTGGAGAGATTTTTATTTGGAGCAAGCAGAGAAAATGAGCTTTCATGGGAGAGTATGGTATTGGGTCAAAATGGTTTCCTTTGTTGTTTACAAGTTATACATATTCTAGGTGGTTTAAAAAACCTTCCCATATAAATTTACTGTTCAAGAGGTATACAAATTATCAGTGTAATTTAATGAAATCTCACAAAGAAAACATATCTATATAATTGGCATCCAGATTAAGAGATGTTACCAAAATCTTCTGTGCACCCCACCCCCCCCACCATTTCTTATGTATTAGCCTACCCCCAAGGGTAACCTGATTTTTCTTGTAGCCTACAGAGCATGGGTTTCAAGGCCTGGGGATGTAAATTCAAACCCTGGCATTTCTATCTTCTGGCTGGACTTTTATGGCAAGTTATTCCTCTGAACTTTAGTTTTCTAATCTGAAAACAGGAACAACTAGTGTATCTTGTCAGGATCGCATGAGATAAAGGACCTAGTGTGGTGTGGCAGATTATGAAGCATTCTTCCAGTAGAGAATGACCACCTTCCCCATTGATTCTTCATATTCAATAGGGAATGTCAATTATTTCAGGGAGGCTTAGCTAAGCCATATTGATAGTCCTTCATAGCATTTCCCTCAAGTCTTCACTATTGTACTTTAATTGTTTTTTAAGGATAATATACAAGATGAAGCTAAGCCCATTCTGTATTAACGATCCCTAACTTTGTGCACTTACAGCATAGAGACTGCCAACCATTCCAGGAATGCATTAGTGACAGTAGGTGTGCTGCCCTCAGTAAATGAGAGGACTGTAAGGCTTGCCAGCTCCATTTTCTGATTATCCACGTCAAAAGGTGGTAGTATGTGCTTGTAATCTTAGCAGGATGGAGACAAGCAGAGAGATCATTGTTTGAGGCCATTGCTAGCTATGGTGGTGTGTGCTTGTAATCCCTGCTACTTGAGAGGTATAGGAAGGAGGATCTTTGCTAGCAGACATTCTATCACTTATACCACACTCCTGGCCCTAGATAGAAGGATCTTGGTCCCAGGCTGTTTCTGGGCATAAATATGAGGTTGTTATAAAGTAACTAAAAGCAAAAAAAGGCTGGTATGTGTGTGTGGCTCAAGTGGAAGAACACCAGCTCAGCAAGTATGAGGCCCTGAATTCACATGTAGTACCTGAAAAAAAAGGTCACAACAAATTACTCCTGAGGTTTGGGCCATTTTAATTAGGCAATTTAGAGGTATTTGTAAAGTCTCGTACAATGAGTTTCCTATAAATGTGTTAGTTGCATGATGTATCTGTCTTGGAACCTCCTTGGTGAATAATTAATTAAAATCTGGACAGTTTGGTTGAAAGCCTTGGTGCCTTTTTGCCTTAGTTTGGGGTGATCAAGCAAGATAGTTTGGGAGTTGTATTGCAGATTGGTTTCTTCCCATAGCCTTCCCAGGAAATCCAACAGCCACTGACCCTCTTTATTTTCCTTGGGCAAGTGAACAAATGGAGAAGTTGTTTTTTAAATTACTTAGGAATTTAGGACCTAATGGGGAGAAATAGCATTATCTTCCCTCTTGCCTCTAACTATGATGCTTCCAGTGCGCAGGGGCCAGTCATTGATCTTACCCTGCGATTATCCCTGCAGATTTCCTGATCAGCAGCCATGTCTCCCAGGAAACTCCAGCATAACTCTCTAGGTGACAACATGCCCACACTCCCTCCCTCTTCTCACTGGGCTCTTAATCCAGGAATAAAGACACTTTCCTTCTGTGCTCCAGCCTGCCTTTGCCACCTTTCTCCTCTGTATAGAGGCAAAATGGAAGGTTTTGGAAAAGCCCAGTAGGAGAGCAGTCCAACTTTTTATGAATCAAATCCCTAAGTCCCTCTTTTCAGCAGGGTGAGAGCAGTTTGGGAAAGATTTCAAGTCTTTGGTGGAGATGCAATGCTCCATCTTCAATTCCTGTCAGTAGGAGCTTAGCAGATAAAGTTTTTCAAAGCATGGTGATTCTGGGTGCTGCTGGATCATGCCTGTAATCCTAACTACTTAAGATGCTGAGTTCTGAGAACTGTGGTTCAAAGTTAGCCTGGGCAGAATGTCCATGAGACGCTTATCTCCAGTTAACCAGCAAAAAGCCAGAACTGGAGACATGGCTCAAGTGGTAGAGCACCAGCTAGCCAAAAAGCCCAGTGAGGAGGAGTTCAAGCTCTGATACTGGCAAAAAGTGAAAAGGGGGTAGGGTGGGGTTTGGTGGTGGTTTACCACACCCCATAATTGATTGGTTCTACCTGTAGTTCTTTAGCACCAGAAGTGGGGTGCAGGCCTGGGGGATAAACTACACTGCTTCTAAGAGACAAGCATTCTACTTGGAATGTTAATTTCATGACCTCTCACCTGGAAATTGTCCTGAATACAGGTGCTGTTAGGCTTGGAGCTTACCAGTTTGGCAGCAGAGTACTCTTAGCTGACCACAGTAGCAGTGGTTTCTTTTCTGGTATTTAAAAGGTTATTAAAGATAGAGCAAAAGCTAGTGGGCTGACTTTCACCTGTTGGTTAGGCCCAAGAAGTCTCAGGGATTTTTAGCAGAGACTCTTGTTGCCTCCTCCTTTCCCAGTCACTTTCTGACACTCAGAAACCCAAGCAAAGACTTCATCTTCCACCTGAGTGTGGGGCCTGTGTGGTCACAGAATGGCAGGTTTCAAGCCTCAATGGGGCCAGGTACCCCTTTTCATGGACATTCAGAGGAGCCCTTGGAGAGGAGGGAGATAGTGGGGAGGACGCTGGGCTCTCCTAACTCCCAGCCTAGGAGCCACCTTCCTGGTGTTGGATCAGGGTGGCAGAGTACAGCCACAAAGTCTATGCCTATTCCAAGTCCTATGCCTACCCTGGCAAGGGCCTCATCCCTTCCTTTATGGTATTCCCAGAGCCCTCCCTAGCTGTTGCTTCCCAAATGCCACAACATAGGGCCTCCTTGTTTCCTACTGATGGTGCCTTACCAGCTGGGCTTCTTCATTCTGGCAGAATCCTTACCTCTTAGGGAAAATTTTACAATGTGTAGAACGCTCTCTCTCTCTCTCTTTCTCTCTCTCTCCCAGAGTGTATGCTAGGCAATCACTCGACCTCTGAGTTACAGGCACACAAAGGCTTATTTTCTTTTTGTAGCTAAATCTTTCTTTCATTTGTTCACCTTTCTGTTGATGATACACTTCTCTTTAGTTAACTCTCTGCTTCTTCTCACTCTTACTGCCCTCCTGATTGCTTCCTTTACAATTCTTTACAATTGCTTCTCTTTTGGGCTTTCCTCTGTAGTCAATGAATATGTCTACATTTATCTTAATGACGCTGGGTCCTCTTTAGCTCTGCCTTCTTTCTTTCTCTCTCTCTCTCTCTTTCTTTCTTTCTTTCTTTCTTTCTTTCGCAGTTGTCTTGTTGTGTGTGTGTGAGAGAGAGAGAGAGACAGACAGACAGAGAGACAGAGACAGAGAGATACTGTGGTTTGAACTCCGAGCTAGGTAGTACTTTACCACTTGATCATACCCACAATCCTTTTCGCCTTAGAATTTCATGTAGTGTCTCATTTTTTTCCTACAGGCCAGCCTGAAACTGTGATTGTTTTACCTACAGCTTCCAGCATACCTGGAATGGCAAGCATAGGTCACCATATTTAGCTTGTTGGTTGAGATAGGGGTCTCTAGTACTCTTTGCCTGGGCTGACCTTAAATGGCGATTCTTGCCAGGAACCAGTGGCTCAAGCCTGTAACCCTAGCTATTCAGGAGGCTGAGATCTGAGGATCGTAGTTTGAAGCCAGCCCAGGAAGGAAAGCCTGTGAGACCCTTATCTCTAATTAATTACCAAAAAGCTATTACTAGAGCTGTGGCTCAAGTGGAGAGCATTAGCCCTGAACAGAAAAAGCTTAAAGGACAGTGGCCAGGCCCTGACTGAGTTCAAGCCCCAGGACCCCCTGGGCTGGCACAAAAACCAAACAAAAATAGTGATCCTCTTGATCTCTGCCTCCTAAGAGGCTAGGGTTACAGGGATGCACCATTATGCCCAGGCCATAGTTGATCCTTGAAAAAATTATTCTATAGTCTTGGTAATTCTCACTTCTCACTTTCCAACCTGTGGTTATCAGTTAGTGTCTGTTTCTAAACTGCTCAGACCAAGAGCATACTCATACTTTCCCAAAACTAAGTCCTCAGGATTTTTTGTGTTCCTCTTTGCATTCTCTTCTCTGGGTCATTTTTGAAATTCACAGTGCACTTCAGTTCTCTCCCTTCTGAGTGTCCTTCCTGCCTCAGTTCTATAGTTCTGTTTTCATCAGCTTGCCAACTAGCCAGCCTCTCTTCTGCCCAGACCATCCAGTCCCACTCCGGTGCCATAGACATCCATTAAGACAAGACTTCCCACCTTTGTCTTCAGCCTCCACATGTATATGTGGACCCACCAGCACACACTAGCATGTTCCAGGTCGGTCTTACCCCACCTGTGCTCTTCTCCACACACCGCACATGCGCCCTCCTGAGACCTTTATCCCAACAAATGATTCCACTAGTTATTTTGGCATGTAAATTAAGGAACTCGGATTTATCCTGGAGCTTTGTCTTTCCATTATTCTATTAATTTATTCATATTTTGGAGATACGATCTCTGTGTAGGGAAGGCTGACCTTGAAGTCTCAGTCCTCCTCCTGCTGCTTCTGTCAAGAGCTATCTGCTCTAGCTCTTACTCTCATGTCCTTGCATCTTGCCAGTAGGACTGCTGCAGCCTCCTGCTCCTAACCCTTCCCTTGCAGGTCTCTTTTTTCCACTCTGCTTACTGCTCAAGTGCCTTCTGACAGACAAGTGAAATCATAAAACCTAAACCACTGCAGATCCCCCTGCCCCACGTCCCACTGCATGTAAAATAAAGCCCCAGACTTTACCCCAAGAAGCAGGGTTTTTCACGGCTCCTTGTTTACTGTGTCAAATGCTGGTCTACCCATACCCACCACTCCTAACCCAACCAAGCATCTTCTAGTTTCAATGTGAATGCATTTATTTCTTCTTCCAAATGTCTTCTTTTCCCAGCTTTTTTTTTTTTTTTTTTTTTTTTTTTTTTTGCCAGTCGTGGGCCTTGGACTCAGGGCCTGAGCACTGTCCCTGGCTTCTTCCCGCTCAAGGCTAGCACTCTGCCACTTGAGCCACAGCGCCGCTTCTGGCCGTTTTCTGTATATGTGGTGCTGGGGAATCGAACCTAGGGCCTCGTGTATCCGAGGCAGGCACTCTTGCCACTAGGCTATATCCCCAGCCCCTTTTCCCAGCTTTCTGATAATTTCTGTGTATTCTCACTTTGAGATGTGGCGCCTCACTTGAGAAGTCTATCTGGACATGCCTCTTGCCCTTGTCGAGCTGCATTTCCATCATTGTGCGCCCCTTCCCCCGCCCCTGCACAGACCTCTGTCAGCACTGGCCACCCTCACCTTTCATTTGTGGGTTTTACATTTCTAGTTTCCTGGTAGACTGTGAACTCCTCAGAGCGATGGCTATACCACCCTCACCTAGTGCAGGGAAGGGAAGCTGCACCAGGAGAGCTTTTCATAGTAGTTAATGAATCACCCCTGGCCTGGGCCCCTTCACAAGGGACAGGGAAACTAAATGGCAATTGTGAAGTCTCTGGACCTATTTTCTATCTCTGCCCTCCCAGAGAAAATGGTTAAAGGCATGTACAATGCAGATGGTTGCAACTAGTATTTACTTAGTGCCTCCTGGCCTGCAGCGTGTGCAAAGGAGAAACATGGAGACTGGGAAGGTATAACTTGAAGGCAGATAACAGATCCCTACATGGAGAGTAGGGCTGTGACCCTGGCTGCTGGTCCAGCCCCTCCCCCAGACATGCTTATCAACATGAGATTTCAAAAAGAGTCAGCAAGTTCTTACTCCTCAGTTCTCAACCTGTGCCAAACAAAGAAGTGCCTTTTACTGTACCACCTGCACCTCCTTATCCCATGTGAACTATTTCTTGTGAATAAGGTGGATTAGGTCCTTGCCTTCTGAGACCTTAGCATGTTCAGAAAAGAGATACTGAGTCAGAGAGACATAGATTTGATGTTCAGGAAATGGAATGAATGTGTTGGTTAAGGGAAATTTAAATATTGTCTATGACTCACTAGTTCACTAGCTCTTGCTGAGGCACCTGTCTTTTTTTTTTTTCAAATTTTTATTATCAAACTGATGTACAGAGAGGTTACAGTTTCATATGTTAGGCATTGGATACATTTCTTATACTGTTTGTTACCTCGTCCCTTATGAGGCACCTGTCTTGACTGGGTGCCGTGAGACCATTCCAGTCCCTAGTCCTAGCGGGGTCAAGGCAAGTAGGTGAGTGAGGTATTAATCAGAGGTGCGTACAGAAGGGAAGGACATAGCACAGGTGCATTGAAGACCATGTTGGAAAGCTAAAAATGGCTCTGAAGGAACCCAAGGCTAAGGTTAGAATCCACATGTCCCAGGGTGTGATTCCCTCTGGTGGGGTCCCCTTCTTTCTTCTGTGACATAACTTACATTGTACCTGTTGGGCCCTTGGTTCCTTCCAGCTTACTGTGTCTTTGGACTATGAAAGTGCCTTTGTTAAAGCAGTGAGACAGTAGACAGTACTGTTCTTTTGTGTGACCTGATTATTGAATAGTAACATTAGATGTTTCATTTTATTATCTCTATAAGCAGAGCTAAGGCTCAGAATGTCCACGCTGACTGCTGCATTCTGAGTTCAACACTCCCACATCACAGCATATTTTTTCTATTCAGTGGACATTTGCTCTTAACCATCTTTAGATTATTCTGACATGTGAGGGGTTGGATCCTTTGTTATGTGAGCATAGAAGTCCTCAGTCCTTGTGGCCCCTTTGAGATGTAAAATGGGAATAGGGTCCAAGATGCCTTGGTCAACCCGAAGAGGCCCTGCCTAGAGCATGGGAGATAACATTTTCTGAGCTTCTTCTACAGGCTAGGATCCAGTACAGATATGGATAAGAAGTGCCTGCCTTAGTGGGCCTGGGACTTGAGGGTAGAAAAGAAAGGACCTGCATAAGAAACAAGTATTCTAAGAAGTTTCTAAATCATCTGCTCCTAGGAGGGCAGGTCGAGTGTCAACAAGGCATAAGGCAAAAGGTCATTAGGTTTGGAGTCAGAAGACAGGGGGTTTTAGAATCTCAGCTCTTGCTGGCTGCCATTGGCTCACGCCTGTAATCCTAGTTACTCAGGAGGAGGCTGAGATCTGAGGATTGCAGCTCAAAGCCAGGTCAGGTAGGAAAGCCCATGAGGCTCTTATCTCCAATCAGCAAAGCAGCCAGAGTAGAGCTGATGCTGAAGTGACACTGTATATTAGCTATGTGTTAAACTTCTTTGAGCCTAAGTTGCTTCATCTATACTTTTTTTTTTTTTTTGAGATAGAGTATGTTGGCCAGATTGGTCAAGTGGACTCAAGTGATCCTTTTGATCCTCCACATGTAGCTGAGCTGTTATTACAGGTACACACCACTGTACCCAGCTTGCCTTATCTGCATAAAGCAATTAATACCCCCACCATCAGAGTCAGTGTGAGTATGGAAGTGTGCATGTGAGATAAAGTTCTGTATGTCTGTCTGCCAGCCCTAGGGACAAGATCATGTTCCCGAACAAAGTGGGTGTTAAGGCAGTTATAATTGCTAAGGTAAGAAAAAATTTTATGTGAAGTTTATTTTAGATTAAAGCCCATCAGGAATCAGCAACCTTTCAAAGGTACCACACCAACCCGGCAGCCCATCTTGCCCTGTGAGCATCAGGTATCGAGGACCAGTAACTATGGTTGTAGGGGAGAAGGCAGGACACCCAAGGCCCCTGAGTCCTCTGCCTCACTCATTGGATAAGGATATGCAAATCCCTGCTTACCTGTGTCCTTGGGGATAGAAGCTGCCACATTGGGGGTCTTAACTCTGACATTTTCCCCTTTCTTCCCTTGTACCAGATTTTATCATGTGGGCAACTTGCTGCAACTGGTTCTGCTTGGATGGACAGCCTGAGGAGGTCCCCCCACCCCAGGGAGCCAGGACGCAAGCCTATTCCAATCCTGGGTACAGTTCCTTCCCCTCCCCAACAGGCTCGGAGCCAAGCTGCAAGGCCTGTGGGGCCAATTTTGCAAGCACAGCCCGGAAGGTGAGTGCTGCCTTTTTAGCCTGCTCTTCACCAGGACCTTGGGACCCCAGGAAAGCTGCTGGTCCTGGGAATGCCTACAATCTGGCTTTTGCCTGTGTGATGCCAGGGACCAGCCCGACCCTTTCATAAGGATTTTCATGAGCCAGGTGCCATTGGTTCACACCTGTAATCCTAGCTGTTCAGGAGGCTGAAACATGAAGATTGCAGTTTGAAGCAAGCCTGGGCAGAAAAGTCCATGAGACTCTTACCTCCAACTTACCAGCGAAGAGCCAGAAGTGGAGATATGGCTCAAGTTGTAGAGCACTAGCTTTTAGCAAAAGAGATAGTACCTAGACTCTGAGTTCAGTCCCTGGTACCAACAACACATTCACGCATGCACACATGCATACAGTGTTCATGAACAACTCTTTAAGAGCATCTCACATGGAGTTGGACTCCAGAATTCAGATATCAACTTGGCTACTTGCTAGCTATGTGATTAGCCTCTTGTAATTCAATCCCCTATCTGTGAAGTGTTCCATCCTAGTGTTATGAGAATAATCTGGGGCAAGCTATGAAGGGCATCTGGCACAATGCTTGGAACGTAGCAGGTACCTTTGTGATTTGTTCCATTAGCTGCCATCATACAAGGCCTGACTACAGATAATCCTGCTCCTATTGAAAGCAATGTCAAGAATGTCTCAGGTACGTTAAGAACCTAGCAGACATGGCTGGGGCCTGTCTACTGTAGCAATTTCATTTGAAATGCCTGGGAGCAGGAAGGAGGATCATTGGCTGGGTGGTGGTGGGGTGTGGCTTGGTGGGGTGTGGCTGTCCCTTTGCAGGCACCTAGAGGCAGCAGAGATTATGATTTGTAGCCCTAGAAAGGGCATAGCATGTGAAGCTGAAATGGTAATAATGGGAAATCGAGAATACTTTTTAACTTACCTGTGATGTGTGAGAGATTGTTTTGTTTATTTTTGTGCTGGTACTAGGGCTTGAACTCAAGCCATTATGGTTTCTCTGGGCTTTTCTGCTCACGACCGGTGGGCTTTTCTGCCCAGGCTAGTTTTCGAACTGAGATCCTCCAGGTCTCAGCCTCCTGAGTAGGGCCAGCATCTGGCTTTTTATTTTTAAGACAAGGTCTCATTTTGTCACCCAGGATGGCCTCAGCCTCCCAGAAGTTGATATTACAGGTATATGCCACCATGCTTGCCTGCCTTGCTTTTTTCCTTTTTCACCCATCCCCTTTCTCTCTCTCTGGAACTGTGTGGTGGCTCATACCAACACTGGAGCAGAGGCAGAAGAACTGTGAGTTCTTAGACCAATCTGGTACACATAGTGAGACCCTGTCTCAAAACTAAACCCAAATTCAATTTTTAATTTCATTTAGACTGGGTTTAATCTTCATGATAACTATATTGATTTTAGAATGACCAGACCATATTTTATATGTGGTAAAGTGGACATATCAAGTTCTTTTTTTTTTTTTTTTGGCCAGTCCTGGGCCTTGGACTCAGGGCCTGAGCACTGTCCCTGGCTTCTTCCCGCTCAAGGCTAGCACTCTGCCACTTGAGCCACAGCGCCACTTCTGGCCGTTTTCTGTATATGTGGTGCTGGGGAATCGAACCTAGGGCCTCGTGTATCCGAGGCAGGCACTCTTGCCACTAGGCTATATCCCCAGCCCCCATATCAAGTTCTTGACAAATAGCATGGAAGACCCCAGAATACTCTTTTTCTTTAACTGAATCAACACCTCAAGATCATATAGCTAAGAGGTGGCAGAGCCAGGACTCCAAACTCAGGCCTCTACTTCAGATTTCCCCACCAGGAGACAGCTACTTGTCCAGCTGAAGATAACAGAGCTGGACTTGGGGCCTTGGAGCCTGACAGTGATTAAAATTAGGATCTGTCCCCTACTATTGATTGGGAAAGTGTTACTGAATATAACCAGGGCTAGGGAGGCTGGGGGGGGAAAGAGACTTCTCTGATTCAGCCAGGGGGGTTGGGGCAGCAGCACCAAACAATGAGACCAGAGACAAGCTGCCACATAAAGAAAGCTTTGTGAGGTTAGACAAATCCCAATTTTGAGTCTGAGAGATGGTTATTGGTACAATGTTTTTCCCCCTATAAAAGTATGCATTGATTTTGTGCAATTCGCAATGAATTTTGTGAATATGAAGGATGTTTTCTTGGGCCAGTAGTACTCATTTGTAATTTCATGCTTAAGTGGATCAATGTTCTTAAGGGTTTGGCATTTCACAGCCAGAGGCTTTTAAACTGTTGTTTCTACAAGTGGATGAAATGAACTGATTACATGGGTCCTACTGTTGATTTCTCTTTCAATTGTGGTCAGTGTTTTCTGCATGCTCATTGGGTGGAATGCATAGATAATGTTAAGGAATCCCAGAGTGAATAAAGTAAGCTACATTGCCTGCATTCCACAAGTTTCCAGTGTTGGAGAGAAGTGGCAAGCTGCAGTTTTGCAGATACCCCATCTGTACTGGCATTCCCTGCTTGTCTTGAAGCAGTGACCCTGAGAGTCTGGGAGGGGTTCTGGCAGCCAGCCTCTTTAGTTGGGCCAGTTTGAGGAGGGTGGGGAGGTTGTGCTTGCCTGGGCATGGTATTCAGATCTCAGAATCGAGGAGAAAGAGATTAACAGAGTTTTAAAACATGACTGTCAACTTTCTGTGAGCGTCCACCTTCCGTTAAGGCATATATAAAGATAATCCTTAGACTGGCAGGCAAGAAAAGGTGGATCTTAGCAGTGCGAGAGCACATGGGCTAGGCTGCCATGGGAAAGGAGGGTCAGATGATTGATAGGGAGCAAGTGAAGCACCTCACACTGAGCCTGAGGGGTGATGCCTACCCGAGGCACCACTGTCAGCTTTGGAGAACATCTGGACATCTCTTCAGGCACGTGCCTCTCTAACTCAGCTTTCTTGCTGTCTTGCTGGTCTAATGCCTTTGGTGCATTTCCTTTGCTTGTTCTGCCCACATTTGCTAATAGCTTTCCTCTTTCCTTTTTTTCTCCTGCCACTGCACATCGGGATTTTAGCCTCAAGCCCTGTGCTACTCCTTTAGGGTGTGTTTCAGAGGCTGGCTTACTTCACAGTCCCAGTGGGCAGGGGTACACAGAAGCTGGGTAGTTGTCTTGCATTTTGTGTGTGTGTGTGTGTGTGTACGTACGTACGTACATGCTCTTGTACGCACGCTGGTACTGGAGCTTGAACTCAGGGTGTTGTCCCTTGGCTTTTTTTTTTTTTTGCTTCCAGCTATCACTCTACTACTTGAGCCACACCTCCACTTTCAGATTTCTTTTCTTTTCTTTCTTTTTTTTTTTTTTTTT
Organism: Perognathus longimembris pacificus; assembly: GCF_023159225.1. Lineage (NCBI taxonomy): Eukaryota > Metazoa > Chordata > Mammalia > Rodentia > Heteromyidae > Perognathus > Perognathus longimembris. The sequence goes on along the minus strand of NC_063177.1, from coordinate 23,856,904 downwards.
TTTGCCAGTTCTAGGGCTGTGAACTCATGACCTGGGCACTGTCTCTGAGCATCTTTTTGGTCAAGGCTAGCCCTCTACCACTTGAGTTACAGAGCCACATCTGGCTTTTTCTGTTTATGTGGAACTGAGGAATTAAACCCAAGGCTTCATGCATCCTAGGCAAGCACTCTATCACTAAGCCAGATTCCCAGCCCCACTTTCAGATTTTAATTGGAGATGAGAGTCTCCAAGATTTTCCTGCCTGGGCTGGCTTGAAATCATGGTCCTCAGATCTCAGCCTCCTGAGTAGATGGATTACAGGTGGGACACCAGTGTCTGGCTACTTTTGCATTTTAACCTCACATCCAGCAAGGTGCCTGTGTGCGTGTGCACGTACACACACACGAGAAGCATTGTTTGGATCTGGCTGGTTGAGCAATGCTAGCTTTATAATTGGGTCAAGCTAGGTCTTGACAGACTGCCTCAACTTAAGTAATGTTCCATGCTGGTATCCCAGCTTTATGAGGCTTCTTCATTTCACTGCCAGCTATCCTAACACATTCATCTCCCCCTAGGAAAGGTTTCCATATGAATGAACTCCAGACACCCCAAACATCCATTTCCACGTGTATGGTTGCTGCTTGCAGAGCCTTCTGGTGCTGACACAGCTACGTGTCCTTTCGCAGTCAAGTCTGTATAGCTAGAGTCTGGTTACAACTGGGTGGAGGAAAGGGGGCTTTTGTGTGTCCTTCACAATTTCTCAGCTGTAATAGCCCGCACTGGGTGAGAAACATGTCCTCCCCTTACTGTGTGAGTGACACACAGACAAGCCTGACCAGGACTGTCTTGACTGCACACTTCCCCTGTGGCTCCCACCAGGCCCCCTGTGGTCTTGCCTATGAGAACCTAAGTCTCTGGGGCATTCTTTTATAGCTCAAGCAGCTTTCCATATTTAGAAAGGAGGGAGAAGAAACATGTAGGTCAGTACTTAAAGTCACTGCAGTGTGAAAAGCTTCCAACTTCTTTAGAGGATCAGGAAGGGTGCCCTTGAGGGCAATCCCAGGGTGCTCAGGAATTACCTCCCTTGGGAGAGTGACCTGCCACTGGTTGGAACCGCTCTCAGCCAGATGTCACTGTTTGTGAGCAGGCTGTGGGTTGTGCAAGCCTTGGTGTGCTGGCTGTGACTGTGGGAGTGGCTGCTGCCAGGCAGTGCCAGCTTGCTGGTCAGGCGCACTTGTCGCTTAACTGAGACACTGTGTGCTTTCATGGAGGAGAGCATGGCGCCCTCTTGTACCGCGTAAATATTTATCTTGCAAATGACCTATGCACCACCTACTTCCCAGTACTTGCTGGAGTAGGGGAGCTGGGTATCAGCCCCTGTGGATTGGAAAGCCAAGTTTCCAGTTCAGTCCTGCTGGCTGCCTTCCTGGTTCTGCATGAAGCAGCATGGCCAGGAGGGAAGTGTGATCGTGGTGGGGCAGTGCACTCAGACCTTGTGTGTGAATTCCAGCTCTGCCATTATTGCGTGCCTTTAACAGCAGCACTTAATCTCCCTCATCCCCAGATGCTTCTTCTGTGAACCAGGGAAGAACACTAATGCCAGGTTGCTTAGAGAAAGAAATGACAAACTATCCCCTCATTAAACAGAATATTAACAACCCAGGCCTATAATCTCAGAAGTCTGAAGGCAGAAGAAGAAGAACTGGGAGTTTGAGACTAGTCTGGATTGCACATGAATTTCAAGGCCAACCTGAGCCACATGGCAGGGGCTGAGGGTATACAGCTCAGTGGTAGAGTGCTTGCTTAGAATTACAAGACCCTACGTTTAACTTCTAGCACCACACATACAAAAGAGTAAATACAAATTGTAATTATCATGCATTTGCTTGCTTTCCTCAGCACTAAAGCAAGAAGAATGAGAGTTTAGGTCCTGATTCTTAGCATTAGCCAGCATTTCTAGCAACAGTAAGACTGCTGACACTGAGGATTCACGATTTGTCAGTTAATTTTCAATGCATTCTTTTTCTCACAGCAACCCTCTGAGGTAAGTACCACCAGTCCACCTGACAGACAGGGAGACCGAGCTCTAAAGAGTGTCACTGCAAGAAGTTGAGGGAGACCTAAGGAAAATGCAGAGCATTTTGATGCCAAGCTGGTAATAGTAGTAGTAGTTACTAACTTAATTCTTTTTATTAAGTAAGCCTTAAATTATGAATGTCAAGTGTTCTGTACGTGGACACACAGAGACAGGCATGAAGTCTGAAATCTGCAGAGTAGCTGGCATCCTTGGATTCAGGAAAAGCTTAGTAAGGTGAGTGCCAGCTGTGGCAGCCCCGTTGCTCTGTCTCGCTCTGCCTTGCTCCCAGGCTGACTGCTTTCCTCTACCTCTTGCTCTAAGCAGCAGACCTGCTTGGACTGTAAGAAAAATTTCTGCATGACCTGTTCGAGCCAGGAGGGGAATGGGCCCCGCCTCTGCCTTCTCTGCCAACGGTTCCGAGCCACAGCATTTCAGCGGGAGGAGCTCATGAAGATGAAGGTGAAGGATCTCAGGGACTATCTCAGCCTCCATGACATCTCCACTGAAATGTGCCGGGAGAAAGAAGAGCTGGTGTTCTTGGTGCTTGGCCAGCAGCCTATAATCTCTGAGGAGGACAGGACTCGTGCCCCTGCCCTGTCCCCAGACTTCCCCGAGCAGCAGGCCTTCCTGAACCAGCCTCACACCAGCTCTGTACCTGCTACCTCACCCAGCCTCCCTTCTTCACCTGCACAGGCCACCTCTGTTCCCCCAGCCCAGGCTCAGGAAAACCAGGTATGGGCTCGCGTGCAGTCCCTGTGCCCAGTGCCCGCTAAAGGGCCCGTGTCCTCTACCACTGCATTGTGGGAATGGGTGTGGGGTGAAGTCGCTTTTGCCTGCCGATGCAGGATCTTTCCCCTTATCAGGCTCATGCCTTGCTTTCTTCAGAGATGATATGCTTGCTACCGTGTTTTTGTGAGTCTTGTTGGTTAATAATTTCATGCTTTATTTAGACATTAAAACAAAAGTTATTGGTTAGAAATGTTTTGAAAATGCTCACCATCATCCTCTCTGAATTGAGTTCTATTTGTGCCCACCTCATTCCCATTTGTCCAGTTGTTTTTAGGTGCATTGGGTTTCTTGGTAACAAGGCACATAGGAATAGAGGATGATGGGGTGTACAGAGAGGGGGGCACTGTGACAGGGCTCTGCTGCCCTTCTGGTCACTATGTGGGAGCAGCAGGGGCTGGCTGTACATGTTATACTGTAAGCTGCTTGCAACCCCAGGAAGCCTGGAAAAGGTAAGATAAGACCAGTACACTGACCATTGCCGACCCGGGCATGGGAGCACAGCAGTGAGTAGCACACTGGCTTTGTCCTCAGCCAGTCCTGGTATAACCACATAGAGGCGCTCCTGCATTTGGGTGAGGTCAGGAGTGGTGGTGTCCCACAGATCCAAGGAACACCTAACTGCTATTTGTGTATGGGGCTTGGACAAAGGTGGGGCAGTCAGGGCTGGAAGATCTGGAAGCACTCCATCACTGAGTTATATCTCTAACCCTACATCCATCTTTGTCACTGACCCTTGGTCACCTGGGGCAAACTTGGAGCTTACAACAGTGAAATAAATGGGGCTTGTTTAGATCTTGCTTGGAAGGAGGGAGCCATGGACAGTGAGGTATGATATCTGAAGAGCTCAGAGCTGCTCAGGGCGGAGGCGGTGCTTGTGTTGTCTGTCCTTACACATGGCATGGACAGCTAAGCCTCTTGTTTATGATCACTTTCTTTGCCAGGACTGGGCCCCTGATTCAGCTCTTGACAGGCAGTGAGGCATAAAGGCCAGCAAAATTTAACTGGGTAAATCCATTTAATCCCCTGGTTGACTTGAGCATGATTTCCTCCCCAGCTGGGCCTCCATTCTTTCCTAAGCTCTAGCTCTTAGTCTTACCTCTTGCGCTATACACATCAATCTTGCTTGGTTTTTGGACCACTTCTCTGCCTATGGGGAGCCAGGAATGTAACTCAGGTAGGAACTTTAGGTAGATTTTTCAACAAGAGATTATATAAATTCTTGCCATTAACCAGAAATTTCCAGCTCGCACTTACAGGTCACAGTATAGACCAGAGATTGAGTTCTTACCTTTGTGGTTTTCAGAGGCCCTTCATGTTAACCCATTTTTATTCTATTCTATGCAAGCAGGAAAAACAGGCATAGGAAAGTTAGTGCAAGCTGGTACAAACTGTTAAGTCCACAAGTAAGCTGGTGCAAGCTGTTAAGTCCACAAATAAGCTAAACCTAAAATGCAAAGCTCCTCAGTGCTCATTGCACCAGGGTTCTCTCCTTTACCTTTAATGCCCTAGCAACAGTTGTTAGGGAAGGAAGTGTGTTCAGTGAACATACCAGAGCACAGATACAGTGGGTTTTGATGTAGCCAGTGGGTTAGCTGGGAAGCAAGAGCATGCTTGTATAGCATGCAGTTTCTTTCTCTAGGGAAAAGCTGTCTGCTCAGAAGTAGCTTAGCTTCTGAACAACTCCAAGGGGAGCAAGGGGACAGTGGGCATCACCACATCTGCCCAAAGCTAAGAGAGAACAAGCGTATTGATGCAAGAGATACTTTCAGATGCATCCATACACGTGTTCATTCTTGCCACCACGCGGCACATGGTTTTCATTTCCATTGTTGTTGTTTGGCTCTCTTGATGAGGGCTAGAGCCCACAGGTCCTTTTTGTGACATGCCCACAGTCTGATGGAAAGGTCTGTGAGCTCAGGGGCCTCTCTAGCCCTTACTTGAGACACAAGTTAGGGCTTTGTGGGTAAATGGTGGTGGGACTAGAAGCTTATGAGGCAGAACCTTGTAAAGGGGCACCCAGCAGGGTCCTCTTGAGAAGCTAGAAGCCTGAGCAGAGTGGAACACCTCAAGCTGAGACATTTATGTTCTGTGGTCTTAAGAAGATAGATTCTTAAATAAACTATGACTAGATTGGGATAGGTTTTCAGGGTCTGGAAACCTTCCTCTTGGAGTCAGGGAGGATGAAGCTTGAAGAGAACATGGTAGAAGCTGTTTGGAAATCCCATAGGCACTGGTCTGAGGGGCAGAACCAGGGGCAGTGAGTAGCAGTTGTAGAGAGGACAATTTGGGGTCTGTAGTGGGAGCAAACAGGATGATAGAAAGAAGCCAGCAGTGGGATGGCCACAGCGATTGTCCTTCACCTCAAAGGATGGGGCTGAAAACACACCAACAGTGGGTGGCAGCTAATGCCAGCCTGCTGGTCGGCAGTCAGCAGACTTTCATTTTGAGGCAGCTGTTTGTCCTCTGAAATCTGTTTAAATTGTTTGTGCCTGACAGTTGGTGCTAGAGAGTAGGCGTTTGTGATGCTATTGGGTTGCCTCTAGTTGTGGGAGATTGGTATGGACTTTATGTGAGCCAAGAGAGGCCCATGCCACACAAATCATTGAAGCATCTCTATAGATGTGATGGCGCCTTTCTCTTCCCACAGGCCAATGGCCATGTGTCTCAGGACCACGAGGATCCCATCTACCCGCAGAGCACAGCCAGAGCACCTGCTGAGGATGAGACCCAGGTGGGGCCTCTACTCAGGTCTGGGCCTTTGCCTTTGTTCTTTGCTTGGAGTTCTTGGGGTGTTCCTAGGAGCCTTTGTAGACTCAGGTGGACAGAGAACCCAGGCTGTGGTAACACTTTGGGAATCCTCTTTTCTGGGGACTTTGTGTCAGCATTGTGGTTTAACCCTTGGTGCTGTCATATGTGTGAGCAGGTGTGAGGTTACCATGGGAGGGGGCCTGGGGAGCCCCTCAGCCCAGTCTTATTTGACTTTGAGAGCTGCAGTGGGCAAGTTGTGGTGCAGCTGTGAAAACCTTGTGCTCATCTCCTGCTGCCAGCACATCAGTAGCCTGTGAGGGGAAGGAGGCCAGATGAGGGGTTCATGTCTCAGCCAGGCAGGGCCTTATTGCAGTTAGCAGAGCCATTGGGACTATGAAGGGTGGTGGGACAGTGTGTGGAGGAGCAGCCACCAGGGAAAGGTGCAAACTCTCCCATCAAGAGGGAAGGGCCTGGTGGTTGCTGTGCTGCCACCTTCAATCTTCACAGGAAGCCTGTGTGGTTGGACTTCTCTCTCTCTCCTTTGTGGAGGGGCAGACAGGCTCACAGAGGTAAGCAACTTGCCAGATTTTATTATTTAGCATTTAGTTAATAGAGTGAGGATTCCTACATAGGGCCCTCACTCAAACCAGTGCTTCTGCTTCAGCAGTGAACGGTAGGTCAAGAAAAGACCAGTCTATTTTGCAATGTCAAGCACCATGCTAAGTATTATCTCTATTCTAATTCTTCTTGAGGACAGTCCTCAAAATGAGGTGAGATGGGGGTGAGATGTTGTGTGGGGTCTTTGGAGATAGGTTAGGGTGCGCAAGAGCTGAAACTTCCTAATATCATCTTTGCCACTGCAGTCCACTGACTCAGAGGATGGCTTTATCCCAGGCCGGAGGGCCTCTCTGTCTGACCTGACGCACCTGGAGGACATCGAAGGCCTGACAGTCCGGCAGCTGAAAGAAATCCTGGCTCGCAACTTTGTCAACTACAAGGGCTGCTGTGAGAAGTGGGAGCTGATGGAGAGAGTGACCCGGTTATACAAGGATCAGAAAGGACTGCAGCACCTAGGTGAGGGGCGGGCTGTCCAGGTGGCAGCTGCATAGAGCTCTGGCGTGATGTTGACTACACTCAGGCTTGAACTTAGCTGTGGAAGTGGTCAACTTGCACATTAGCACTATCTAATGATCTGCCTCTGGCAGATTTGAACTGAGGATTTCCAGGTCTACATTCAGAGCCTTTCTGTCTTCTACTCACCAAGAGAACTTCAATTCTAAAGTTGGGAGCCTGAAAAGTGAATCCTGGTGCATGGAGAAAATATCTGTTCTGCCTGTACTTGGGCTCCACCTTCTTCTCCCAAGGCATCTTACATGATATAATTCTTAGGAAATGGCCAGAAAAATATATCTTGAGCCTGGGGTTAATTTTGGCAAAAAATGCTTTAGACTGACCCCTCATTATTGATCATGATAGATTTTCATTTTTTTTTTTTTTGAGGTTGGCAGTACAGTGCTGAGGTTGGAACTCAGGGTCTTGTATTTGCTAGATAGGCACTTGACAACTTAAATTACAACACCCCTACAAGACTGAGCCCTGCTGCCGTGGAGTCTCCATTTTCCCTTTGGGACTGTCTCAGGAATCTCCCTAGAGTTGAAAGGATCTGAGCAGAATACTGACTGCAAGTTGGAAACTGAGAATCCTGTGCCGAATGAAACGGCCAGATTTTCCATTTTTCCTTGACTTTAATACTGGCTCCCATGGCAGTAGGAAAGGAGTCTCCAGGGCTCATGCAGTTGGCAGTTTGGTGTGTGGATGAGTGGGATGGCTTTTTTAAAGAACAGAGCAAATGTAGCTCAGGTGTTCCATGGAAGTCCTCAGTGTGTAGGCAAGAAAGAGCAGTGTCTGTCCAGTCTAGCCAAGCTGGGGGCGGGCTGGTGCCCTCCTATGTCATCACCCTCTCACACGTCTTTCTTTCCTTTTCAGTGTGTGGTGCTGAAGACCAAAACGGTATGTAGTTGTTTAAGAATGGGATTAGGGGGCTGGGGATATAGCCTAGTGGCAAGAGTGCCTGCCTCGGATACACGAGGCCCTAGGTTCAATTCCCCAGCACCACATATACAGAAAACGGCCAGAAGCGGCGCTGTGGCTCAAGTGGCAGAGTGCTAGCCTTGAGCGGGAAGAAGCCAGGGACAGTGCTCAGGCCCTAAGTCCAAGGCCCAGGACTGGCCAAAAAAAAAAAAAAAAAGAATGGGATTAGGCTCTTAGTTTTGTCCTTCCTTCATCCTTGTGAGGTTCACAGTCTGTGAGCATATGGACAAAGGGTGTAGTGAAACGCACAGAATCAGTTTCCCAGTGTCTTTGGATCTTCTCAACCCTCCAGGGAAGGAAGGAGAGTGGCACAGGCTGCTGGTGGGCACGATGGGGCTGTTGGGTCATAGGAATCACGTGTGGCATGCAGCATGCTCCATTCACCTTGCCCATCCTGTGCTTCCACTCTATTGTGTCTGGGTGAGAAGATCTCTGCATCTTGGGGAAGTCACTTAAAATGTCCTGTGCCAGCCCAAAGCAAGGGCAGGGACCTGTGAGAGCCCCATCTAAGGAAGCAGCAGCAGACAGCTTAGGAGCCAGTGGCTGGAAAGGTGGTGTGGGGTGGGCTTTCCGCTGTCATGCACCCACCTGGGTGCTAAAGACACATTAGTGCTGTTTCCCCAGGACACACTGCAGGATGTTCTAAAACAGGCTGCAAATTTTCTGGAACCCCCTCCCAAGGGAGATCATAGTGTTGGAGCCGACAAAGCATTTTAAAACTTTTTCAGAAGACTTTCCAAATTTGTTACCTAGTGAAAAGTAGTCTCCTACTCAGAATGGAGCCCCTCCTTCTCTCTCATTCCCTGGGAGACTGCTGACCACTGAGATGAGGGCTTATTGATAACTCCAATGTAACTACAATTTTTAAAATTGTTCCAGTTTATACCTTTGAAGTCTCCTTCCATTACAGCCACAAAGGAGATAAATAGGCTTTATTTATCATTTAGAGGCAGCTCACCATCTGTGGGGGGTGGGGGGTGGGAGGAGGAGTGTTTCTTCTTTTTTTTTTTTTTGGCCAGTCCTGGGGCTTGGACTCAGGGCCGGAGCACTGTCCCTGGCTTCTTCTTGCTCAAGGCTAGCGCTCTGCCACTTGAGCCACAGTGCCACTTCTGGCCATTTTCTGTATATGTGGTGCTGGGGAATCAAACCCAGGGCCTCATGTATACGAGGCAAGCACTCTTGCCACTAGGCCATATCCCCAGCCTGTTTCTTCATTTTTTGACTAGTATAGAAAAAGAGGAAGAGAAAGCATGGGTGCAACACATTGGGGGAATTGCCAGTTGGTAGAGACTTCTGTGTGGCCAGTTCTGTTTATGCCTGTCTGGTTTAGGCTGCATTTGAGAAACTTGATAGCTAAGCTATTGAACATGAAGATTTCCCCCGTGCCTGAACTAGGATACTATCTGCACCCAGTGCATCCCACCACTGGCATGAGCCAGTTAAGTTATATGCGGGAAGTCTTAATAAATGTGCATCGGGCATTATTTAATACTGTCCTCATGGTCTCTACCAGGGCCATACTTGCCTTGAGCCATCTTAGCACCTATGTGCCCTTGGGCAAGCCACTCTTTGGCCCCTTGCCTCATCTAAGAAATGAGTAAAAATGAGCAGTAAGACTATTAACCAGGTCCGATGAGAACTCAGTGAGTTAATATGTACATAGCTTTGAGGACCCTGCCTGGTACAAGGCAGGCATTCAGTAAATGCTGTTATCATTCCCTTGAGAGTGTTATCAGACACTTAGAGAACACATACCAAGTGACCAGTGTTTCGAAGACTCAAAGATGAATATCTGACTGCAAAGCATATAACAGATGCTGACTATATGATTGTAGAAAATGACTGAATATGATGAATTAAGGAGCTTAGTCTACTGGGGGAGATAAGTAGGCAAACCAAAATTATAATGCAATGTGATAAGCATAGAGGGCTGTGCATAAAGGTCTGTGGTTATAGAACTGAAGGAAGCAGCCTGTCTTCCATGCTCCTCCCAAGAGGGGCAGATTATGGGATACATGAAGCCTTCTGGCTCCTGGGCTGTATTATACTGGGACTATGTTTATAGATAAGCCTTGTGATTGTTAATGAACCATTCATTATAGTTCTGTTTATATCTAAACTTTTTTGAATCACTTTTATCTTTTCTGCATGCTATGCCTCAGGGGATAATGAGTCCCTTAAGTACCACTCACTCAGTATATTATAGCCTCAATTGTCTGAAAATGATTTTTCAGCTTTGAGGACTTCGCCTTAGTTTTCATGTTCTGGGATGTGTCTGATCTGCAGGAGGTGTGGATTAGAGGCAACTGGATAGAGCTAGTTACTGAGGGAGTTTTTCTTTGAAGAGCTGTTTGGGGAGGAAGTGTGTTTGGGGGCTCATTCTTGCTCTCACTCTGCCTTGTACACTGACAGTTCTCTCCATCCTTTCTTCCCTATTTGTGCAGGAGCAGCAGTGCCATCTGGCCTGGAAGAGAACCTATGTAAGATCTGCATGGACTCACCTATTGACTGTGTTCTGCTGGAGTGTGGCCACATGGTGACCTGTACCAAGTGTGGCAAGCGCATGAACGAGTGTCCTATCTGCCGGCAGTATGTGATCCGAGCAGTGCATGTCTTCCGGTCCTGAGGGCTCACACCAGCTTCTTCAGTGCCTTATGGGATACAGCCTAGGGTGTCTGGGTTCAGGGTGGTCAGCTTGTATAGAGGCAGACTATCAGAAGAAATCTGCAGTGTTCCCAAGACCAGGGACAGCAAAGATGCCGTGTCACCTCTTGGGCATACCGATCTTGCCATGGGGGCATGGCTCTTGATGGGCAGAGCTCTGGGCCATTGGGAACTGGTACAGATACCCTGGGGAAGAGACCATTTCAGTGACCCATGAAGAGGGCATTCCAGACCTTGGACCCAGAATCCCTCTGAGAACCTAGGCATGCTTCCTCCAATGCCCTACTAAGCTCCCTGGGCACCTGCCTGCCTCACCAGTCAGAAGTCCTTCTAGAGGTGATTCCCTTCCAGACATTTGGACTTCAATTTCTGGTCTCTGTACTTTAACATACATTTAAAGTCTCTTGAGACAATGCTTAAAACCCACTTGTTTCTTTGGACCAAAAACATGAACTTATCAAACAGTGGTTCTTAGGATTTGGATCTTAGAATTTGGATCAGTAAACTTGTCAGTGGTGAAAAATGAGACGAAAAGCCTCAGTTGTCAAGCATTGCTTCCTTGAGTGCTGGTGTTGGAAACCTGACCCGCCACTGGGAACCAATGAAGCTCTGGGCTCCCCAACTGCTGGGAAGTCCAGCCTCTGCAAGCCAGTGATAGATGATCTCTGCTGCTGCTGCTTTTGGGGGGCTTTTTGCCCCAAAGTTAGAGGAAAGGAAGCACTGGGGAGGAGTGGCTTGCTGCTTGTCTTTGCCTTCTAAGCTCCTTTCCAACAGGTGAAATGTTGATCTCACTCTAGGCAAGGACTTGCTTTTCTCTAACTAGACTTAGGAAGTTCCTGGAGAAACATTAAGGCTTGCAAAGTACTAAATGAAGCTGGATTCTGCCTGCTAGCAGCCAGCCAGAAATTCCTGATTTCATTCCTTTCTCAGATGACAGATTTAGGGACAGTAGGCCAGAATGAAGCCTTCTGTAGGCCCTTTAACCATGAGTAGGTGATGCTTCTGGGTCCTCTTAGGGTCTTTCTACCATTGAAGTGAGGCTATATAGTTCACTGGAAAAGCTCAGCAAAGCACAAAACATATACTATCAGCAAAGTTTACTCCCATTCCCAGTGGATAGACTGTGCAAACACTAACACTACAAAAGGCTTTGGTGGACCCCTGCCTCTCCCATGCGCTGTGCAGTAGCTGAGATGAGAAGAGCCTGTCAGGACTTGGGAAGGCAGAGCAAAACCTCTGAGATCTTCTGGGATGCTTAAGCTTTCTCTCCAACATCAAACCCCAAATACCTTTAGGGATAGCTGTGAGCAGAACCCTGCTTCATTTACCTCAACTCTTAGAGCAAATCTAGATGTCTAATCAGATATCCCTCCAAAGACTCCACTTTTAGCCCCTCTGTTGGACAGTTAAGTACTATAGTTTACAGTGCCTCCAGTTTAGCTAAGAATTATGCACTCAGCTACTCCTCAGTACACTGTGAAGCAAGGTCTATGTATGTATAGCTCAGACTTAGCAATAACTTCAAGGCAGACGTTGGATCTCTCCTCCTTACAACTTGTTTTCTCTGCTGAGGCCTTACTTAATTTCTTCCTAGATAGGAACTGAAAATAATGTAGATGGCTGGTTAGTAACCTTGGTGAGAATTAGAACTGACAACACAACTCATTTAAGGAACTTGCCTTCTAAAGTCTCAGCTTTAGGTTTCCATTTTGTGAGAAAAATGATGTCAAACCACCTCAATTTTAAGGGGGGGTATGGTTTTTATTACTCCAAATAAAAACTGGGAGTCCAAGATCCCATTCCAGTTAGTCTCTAACCAAGTCAGAAAATTATTTTTTATCCTTAAATCCTCTCCTGTCTCTCATGGATCCTGGTCTTAATTACACCTAATTCTTCCAATTATTCTGTGGCTTTTGCTGTGATTGCTCTGAGATTTCAGTTGAGACTTGTTTTAAAGGACTTGGGACAGCTGATTCACAATACATTGAAATTGCTGGATCCAAACTAAAAATAAGCCGTGCAGGAATTAGTGTATGATATATGTTGTATAAATTTGAAATCTTCTGGATATGAATGTTACTTCAAGTGGCTTATGATTCTCAGACTTAATTGGGTGTTAAAGCAACACCCAAATGTGTATTTTTTTGTTACAGAGCTCTGCTTTATAATTTTTTAATAAAGTTCCAATATAGATGTCTGTCTGACCGGTGCGAGGTTACCAGAGGCCTCATAGTTTATTGACAAAAGAACTGATAATTCATAGGCAATTCTCAGGCCACACAGGCACGTAGGTATGTTCTTGAGATTGGAGATGCTTGGGCCAAGCTATCCCAGCTCAGTGTTGTTGTGACTAGGTCAAGATCTTGCAAGAAGTATGTAGAGGCCGTGGAACTGCCTAGCAAAAGGAAGCTAGTAAGAAAAGGATGAGGCTGGGAATGTGGCTTAGTGGTATAGAATGCTTGCCTAGTATGCATGAAGCCCTCCCTGGGTTTGATTTCTCAGTACCACATACACAGAAAAAGTAGGAAGTGGCTCAAGTGGTGGGGCTCAAGTGACAGAGTGCTAGCCTTGAGCAAAAGAAGCTCAGAGACAGTGCCCAAGCCCTGAGTTCAAGCCCCATGACTGGCAAAAAAAAAAGTAAGATCACACGGGAAGAAGCGCCAAGTGAATTCAGTGTTTGCAGTTTGAGTACAAGCAAGTAGAAAGTACCATGGACAGCTAATTGAATCGGTTTTCAGGCTACTCTGGAAGATACATGGTGGATACAACTGCTGCACAGCTGGATTGTGGCTCAGAAAAGGTTGGCCCAACCTCATGGGCAGACTGCTGTACATACTTCCCTGTCCAGGTGCCCAAGGGAAGGGTAACACTGCCCATGGGAGAAGCTATCCTGCGACAGAAAAGGATCTTGTCAGGGGAGAGCTACTGCATTGTCCTTAGCCTGCTGCAAGTCAGCATGTAAAGGGAGAGCTGAAAAGAGGGCAAGCTTCCAGCCCTCTGGGGCAAGAGGTTTAAGAAGTTGCTTAGGGTTGGGCAGAAACATAGATGGGCAAAAAAACTGTCCGTAAAAACAGGCTAATCTTCACAAGGAAAATATGCCTCAGACTAGAGAAATGTGAAAACATGTTGACAACATGAGTTGGAACTAACACGGTGAGGCAGAGAGAGGCCAAGGAGCTGACTGTTTTAAGTGAAATGGCCTGCAGCTAGAGAGATTGACTAGAAGGACAGGGGGCTGGGTCTAGGTTAGCCAGCTGGAGGACAGGTACCTGAGGGGAGAGCCTTGTTCTGCTGTTACTTGGCCTGGGGAGGCTGAGGGGGATAGAAATCTATGTAGGCAACTGTTTGAAGGATCAGCTTTAGTCTCATCAGAGAACAGACTGAAAATGTCTTAGGTCCATTCGGAACGGTGTCTACTCACAAACTCAGTCCCTTCCTTCCCACTGTGTTTTAAACAGTAGGTGGGAACCCAGTTCAATCCAGCTGCCTGGCAAGCAGCTTCCTTAGTAGAGTACTGCCTTAGCTGAGTATGGACCTACATATCTCCAGTGTTGAAGAGGCAGTCTCAACAGAAACTGGACAAACAAGCCTACAGATTTGTTGGTACTAAGCAAAAAACAGTGATCCTCAAAAGTCAGCACAACCTGGACCATGAAGTCATCCCTAGCCAGTGAATGCATAGCACGGAGCCAACTGCACAGGCTGAGCCTGATTTCCCCAGCTCTAGATAAAACGGCCAGTGTATGCCAGTCGCTTTATCTACCTGAGGTCACAGACAGCCACGCTGTGATTTAGAAGCGGTGTCTATTCCTGCCATACTGAGGGACAATGAGGGCATGATGCTCAGATGGTAGGTACTGTGCCTAAGGTTACAGCTTACATTTCAGACCTGACTTGAAATAGTCTGTTTACATTAATGTAGTGGTTACTGTTGACTGCTTGAAGTTGAGTTCACATCCAAATTCCAGCTGCTCAGGTGTGCTAGATATGTAGCCATTGCTTGGCAGCCACTGGTGGCTCTTTGCTAAACAGTGCAGACTTAAGGACACACTGCAAAAACATCTGTGAATAGTGTTTGTCCACACAAGTTGTGTTCTTTGTTCTTCAAATGTACCAGCCATTACTACTACAGGAGCCGCCTTGGTGAGCAGCGTGCATAGCCATCCTCGTGTGGATTGCACTCAAAGCAGTCCCAGTCTTATTTCCAGTGTTCCCTCTACACAAGCCACATTTCCGACCTCATGCCAGTTCTTCCTTTCAGGTTGGGACCCCTTCCCTGTACTGAACAGCATGGAAGAACAAAGTCTTCAAAGTTCATTTTGTTCATTTCAGAGGAGGGGTTCATTCTGGCAAAAGGGCCAGGCTGATTACAAGTTTTATCAGACGGAACCATTTCTGAGGGAAGTCTTTTAAATACAGCTTTAAAAATGCAGTGAAGTGGGCTGGGGATATAGCCTAGTGGCAAGAGTGCCTGCCTCGGATACACGAGGTCCTAGGTTCGATTCCCCAGCACCACATATACAGAAAACGGCCAGAAGTGGCGCTGTGGCTCAAGTGGCAGAGTGCTAGCTAGCCTTGAGCGGGAAGAAGCCAGGGACAGTGCTCAGGCCCTGAGTCCAAGGCCCAGGACTGGCCAAAAAAAAAAAAATGCAGTGAAGTGAGAAGGAGCAGACAAGGAAGAGAGGACTCTGCTCAGCCTTCGCCCTGTAGTCACTAAGAACTAGGGGAAGCTGGCAGGGAAAGGATAGGTAAGTACTGTGATAAAAAAATGTGGAGCACCAGCCTGACATGCACGAGCCCTGAGTTCACTTCCCCAAACCACACAACAAGAAACTCAGCTTTTTAAATGAGAAAGGTAAAAACAGCTCCCAACTCCAAGACCTGAAAGATCTATTTAAACCAGCAAGAGAAACTGACTTCACTTGTGGTGCCCCCAACAACTAATTCCTGGTCCAGAAGAGACCATGAAGAGCGGGCGGCTTTGGAAGATGCACTGAAGAAAGCTCACCCCCTCTGCTCCCCATCTGCCTGAGCCTCGTGCTGCCGCATGGATGAGAGGAAGGCCTAAGGGAGAGGGAAGAGCACAGTCCTAGCAGGGAGCTACCAGCCTCCGTTTCCGGATACATGCCCAAATCCACTCTGGGGAGACCATCTGGGCTTCGCAGTTCTTGTCCCCGCTACCCAGCACATGTGTGGCAGAGGCTATGTCAAATTCCTGCACCAAGTCCCCATCAAATGCGACAAAGTAGCGCCGAAGACGGCTGAAGTCTGGAGTGGAGGGTGGCAAATAGAGCCTCACCCCAGTGAAGATGTCCAGCAGCACCTGCAAAGGCAGAGGGGTCCAGGTAGGGGTTCATGTTGGGGGCCTTCCCCACATGAGCACAGGACAGGAAGATTAGAAAGGAGCTGGAGATGGAGGGCGCCCAGGGGCTAGGATGCAGGGGCTCTTACTGGAGAAAAGGCGCAGACATCGATACCCTCTTCCTCTAGTCTCTCCAAGTAGCCCAAAACTGATGAACCCCAACATTTGGGACCTGGGAAAGGGGCATGTCTCTAAGAGCTATCCAGTGGCACTCAGACCCCAGGGCCCCTGACTTGGTGCCATCCCTGAAGATAAGAGATACATTCCACATGCTAGCTGGACTCAGGGCCTGGGAATCCTGCTCATCACTGGGGATGAGTTCAAGGACTTCGGGAAGGGAAGAGAGACGGGTAAGGTTCCCACTGGTCTGCTGGAACTGGGCTCAGACCCCGAGTCATCACAAAGCTATGCTTGTCTTGGGCAGGGGTGTGGAGAGAGAGAGTGCAGTGCCTATGTGCTAGCAGTTCCCTGGGGAGAGCTAGTGTTAACTTAGTTCCTGGCTTCAAAAGGCGCTCACTTGCTAAAGCAAAAGATGAGAAGAAGTAGAAACAAGGCTCCTCAGCCACCACACCAGCACATGCTCCCTCTCCTTGCTGGACTGCTTGCTCCCACACTGCTGTACCCCACACCCAGACTGGGCTTTCTCTGCTTTATGTATACTGTGATTTGGGGCTGGCAGCTGGGTGGACCCCCAGGCCTCTCCTGTTAGGCCAGGCTCTATCTCCTGCCTGCTGGCACAGCTCTCCTTCCTCGCTGCTGGCTGGCCCGGCGCCTCTGCAAGGCAACAAGAAGGCACAGGGTGGAGGAGCAGCACTGCTGGCCTACTTGCCTGCATTAGAGGAGTAGCTGTGCAAGGGAAGGGCTTCAGCTCAGGTCCCCCAGGCCCTGGGCCTGCCTACCTACCACTGCTCTTACCTTCACCTTTGTTTGGCATGGGGTCTCGTCGGTAGCTTTCCTCTTCTCCCCTATTTTCACTGGAGAAGACTTTAGGGATGGATTTGCTCCCAGTTTCACAGGGGAAGGCTTCGTAGCGGGCTTGCTGCCTGCAGGAGAGAGTAGGACAACTACAGGGTAAGGATTGCTGATAAGGGTCCCTTGAAGTCTGGGGCAAAAGGGAGGGCCCAGGTTCTTCCTTGCTGTGAGCATGGCTGAGAGGCAGGAAAAGCTATCACCTAGCAGAAGTTTCTGGCTTATGGCTAGCCACACACCAGGAATTATCATAAAATCTCAGAGCTGGAATGTGAGACTAGGTCCTGCTCTTGCCTCCAACTCCCACTCTACATTGCCCCCTTTCCTTACCATTTTTGCTGCTGGAGTTGTTTAGCTTCCCTTCAGCCTTCCTGGCATTGGCAGAGGGCTTTTTGGGGGAGCCTTTGGGAGTCTTGTGGGATCCAGCAGACCCTGAGGTGCCCTCATTCTCGCCACTGCTGCCTCCCGTAGTGGAGCTCCCCTCATCTCCAGCCACTATGGTGAAGTCTGCCCTCTCCTTGGACAGTTGATACAGTTCCTGAGAAGAGAATGTTGGGTATGCTATCATTCACTTCCCAAACATTGCCCTCATAATGTTGGAGGGTCTGCTTTAGACACAGGTAGCTGGGGAACAGAGGTAAAAGAGATGTTGGGCACTGGTGGCTCGCTCCTATAATCCTAGCTACTCTGGAGGCTGAGGTCTGAGGATTAGGGTTCAAAGCAAGCCAGGCAGGAAAACGCTGGAAGGGGAACTGTGGTTCAAGTAATAGAGTGCTAGCTTTGAGCACAGAAGTTCAGGGATAATGCCCAGGCCCTGAGTTCTACCTCTGGCATCAAAACAAAGTGAGAAAAAGAGCAGGGAAAAATGGAGTTGAATTCTTTGGTACAAGGTCCTGTTAACTTGAGTAATCAGAAGGCAAATCACCTCTAGACCCCAGAGTTACTGTTTTGTGGAACTGGGGTTTGAACTCAGGCTAGCTTTTCCTTGGCCACTTAAGCCACTCTGCCAATCCTTTTTTGCAGTGGTTATTTTTGAGGTGGTATCCCAATTTATGCCCAGGCCAGCCTGGATTATGATCCTATTTTTCCTTGCCTCAGTATAAGGATAGGCCTGCGCACTGGACCCAACCATTGATTGAGCTTCAATGTCTTTTCTTTTGCCTGGCCTGTCCTCAAACTATGATCCCTTGATCACAGTGGTTAGGATTATAGGTTTGAACCATGGATGGTCTTGAACTTGAGAGTCTCCTGTCTCAGTCATCTGATGGTTGTTGTTATAGGTATATGCCACCATGCCTACCTGGACCTTATGAGGGCAATCTCTTATGAGGCAGCTTCCTGTGCTGTATGGCTAGCCTGGGGGGTGATAAACAGCCTCTGGCACAGTACCACTTTGGTCTCCCTCTTCACTGCCTGCCTTGCTCTGTCCCGGTGGAGACAAAAGGGTTTGAAAAAAGTCAGAGGCCCAGGGCTGTGGCAGTGGGGTGGAGGAAACATATGCAACCTAAGAGCTGGCTCAAACCTTGAGTTGGGGGAGGTTGGTAGCAGACTTCCAGTCCTTGTCATCTCGGATCCGGGTGCAGCGAGGGAATCGGATGGAGATCCCATCTGCTGTGTGAGCCTCAGATTTGGAGAATTCCGCCCCTGTGATCTCCCACACGGCAGCTTTCTGTCAGTAGTAAGACAGGCAGGTCATCTCTGGCTAAGAAGGAAATACTGCCCACCAGCTGGATTCAAACCAACGCGTTAAAGCACAGCAGCTCTGGCAGCAGCCAAGAGGTTCACGTCTTAGTCCTGTGGCCACTCTCAACGCAGGCCTTCTGTGACACAGGAACGAGTACATTCTACTGGGGATTCCTCAGGGCCCGATCATTAGCCAGAAGCCTGCCATATGGCAAGGTCCACCCTCTCCCCCTCGCCCACCACCACACACACCCTGGGTGGATGTTCAGTGAGGTCAGGGTAACTTTTCTGTGGTATAGATAAAACTTGCCAACTCATCTAGGAACTGCAAGCCTCTGGACTGATACCTTTGGGTCTGGAACGATGAAGTCAGGATAGTAGATCTTGTTGATCTTCAGCCAGCTGGGTATTTTGCTGGGATCCTAGAGAAGAACAGATACTTTTTTGGAGCTATTCCCCAAATGTCAAAACCCCCTCTTTTGGCAACAGGATTGTGACATGTTACCTGACAAAAAGGACTGACCCTTCCCCCAATATGATCCTCCTGCCTGGAGTTGCTGTGGTCTACTGGGCATGCAGACCACTGTCCAGAGGCTGGTACCGAGACTCAGAGGTCTCATCCTACCGCTAACAGACCTCTCCCTTCTAGGGAGACTAGTATCTGCAGTCTCCTAGGTGAAGCTGCTCAACGACAGGACCAGGTCGACCCGATCCCTGCCTCACCTTGCTGATCTTCACCATGTCCAGCTCCTTCTGCAGGCGGGCAAGTGTGGCATCATCATGGCCTCCTGCACACTTGGTGACAGTGCACCACTTCTGGCTGCTAGGGTCGTAGCAGCCCATGAGGAAGATGGACATCATGCCACCTGCGAGGGGAGAGGAGTGAAGTGTGGAGGGAAGGGTCAGGCACTTGGCATCTGAGTGCTAGAGTTCATCTCTTGGGTCTACCTCTTTATTAGCTGTGATTCTTTGGTTTGCTGTGCTAGGATTGAGCCCATCTAGGTTTTTGCACATGCTAGGCATGCAAGCACTCTACCACTGAACTACATTTCCTGTGTGATTTTTGACAGTGCCTGAAACACGGTTGATTACTTGCAAATCCTAGTCCCTCAGACCCAGCATCTTCTCCAGTCAGGAGATTCTCCCCAAGGTGAAAGCTGTCAGGAAAGGGGCTAGGAACATGGCTGTGGGGAACACTTCCTCATTCAGGACAGCACCAGCCATCTGTGCCTACCTTATCCGTTACTAAGTCTGTAGATGTCCCTGCCTCATGTGACTTGGACTAGGTTGGGCCCCAGATCCCAGATCCTAGGGCCTAGGAAGGCAAGACTCCCCACTGGCAGACCAAGCCAGTAGGAAGGCCAGCCTGTTTCACATCTGCTTTCTGGAGTACCACTGCAGGGACAAATGCCACTGACCTTTGCTTCCCTGCCCGTAGAAGGCCCCAAGCACCACTAGATCAGCTGTGTCAGCCATGGCCCCCTCATTCAAGTAGTCTTTCTTCACTTTCAGCCAGTGCCGCTTTCCAGGCTCATATGTACCCTAGGGAATGCAGGAAAGAGACCATAGAACACACACTCCATGGGAGTGGAGTGGGGCGTTCATCTTCACTGCTGTGCACTAGATCCCCCAAGACATACAGACCCATCCTACTGATCCAGAATACCCCTGGTCCAACCCTAAAAAGGTTCCCAGCCACCACAGATGCCACTGCCGTCTCCTGGCCAGGAGAGGAAAGGCACAGGGCAAAGGACTTGAGACAGCAAGACAGAAGGACGGGCCATCTTACCTTCACATCCTTCAGCACTAGCCCCTCCAGCCCCTCCCGGATCACCCGGTTGATCATGTCCGCCAAGTCAGAGGCTTTCTGAGGGATAAGAGGAAAAATTCTAAGGCTGATGTGAGAACAGAGAAGGTGGCTTGCAGTGCCCAATGAAAACACTAGCTTTGATACGGATTGCTGCTGTGGGTTTGCAATGGGGCAGATAACAGATTCATGTGTTGTCTGAATCAAAAGCAAATACACCAGCAGCCCTCATAAGAGTCACTATCAACCTTAACCCAAGGGGTCCTCTGCCTAGGTTGAGGTCTTCACTTACTGTGACTCGCTTCATTTCTGAGAACATGATCCGGTTAGGAATTTCAACCATGTTGTCATGAAGAAACTTCCGCCGCTCACAGAGAGGCCTGAGTGGGAGAGGAGAGCTGAGGAAAGGAGGCTCCCACCCCGATCAGGAATCTCCAGGCGGGGTGGGGAACAATGACAAAAGTGCTGCTTCAGGAGGTCTGCATGGACCAAGCGCCTCCATGTAACAGCTCTGCTGTCGGGGATCCATCACACTGAAGATGGACAGCTGAGCTGTGGCACACAGCCAGTTCATAGTTACTTCTTTGCTATGCCAAGGAAAACTGGCCACTAGCCCACACTGTGGATTCTGGTCTCGCTTGAAAGAGGACTCTCAGTTCACCCTAACCTCAAGGCTGGCTAGTTTTCAACAGCAGGCTCAGAGGGGCCTCAGGAACCAAACCCTACCTTCAACCCCATCTGTTCTTTTTCTACTTCCACAATCAAGGATGTGGTGGCTGTAGGAGTGAGGGCAGGGAGACATGTCCAAGTGGGGAAATGGCCAATACTGATTCCTGAGCTAGACCTTCGGATACAGCTCATCGAAGACTGCCAGTTCTCCCCCAAGATGGCCCCATAATCAGGAGCTTTCTGTAGTTGCCTACTCTGAAGTCAAACCCCTTGACTAAAAAGTATTTGTCTTAGGATTCTACAGGTGTTATTAAAGAAAAAACAAAATAAAACAACTCTACTCGGCTCACAAGCTATCTTGTCTTCAACAGTCCACTGTGTGTTAGCAGACTTCGTTGAAGACGGGTTTCTCTAAGATTTAAGCTCTCAAAGACGGGCCTTTTCCTCTCAATGAATGGGAAATTGACTTGTAGCAACTGTACCTAGGCTAAGCCCATGGATGCAAAGGCACATGTTTGCTCCTCTGCTTCCTCTTTCCCACATGAAACCACCTACTTTCACAATCTAGAAAATTTAAACAGGTTCCTTGGCTTAAAGATGCTAGGTAGGATTGGACACGGGTGGGATACGAGGAAAGTAGCTCTATGATAGACTGTTTAGCATGGGTGAAGCCCTGAGTTCAATCCCCAGCCCTATCCTCCACTCCCCCCCACCCAATGCTATGCACCTCACCTGTCCATCAAGCTGACATCATTAAAATAGATACAGTCAAAAACAAACAGGCAGACATTAGCATCTTGGAAGGCAGCTTTCTGTAAGGGAAAACAAATGAGTACACAGGGACCAAAGTCAGAGTGCATGAAAAAAGGAGAGTCCCAGTCTACTAGAAGACCTGGATGGATGGGTCTCTGTGTCATAGGCACCTGGGCCACAAGGGCACTCAGCAGGTAATGCTCACTATGCAGGACCCCCTTGGCATGGGGCTGGTGGTTCCTAGGAGGCCATCACTGAGGAGAAGCCTCGAATGCTCAGGAGGCACAGGGCTCAGTGCTACACTGCAGAGGCTTGACTCATTTTTTTCCCATGATACCTAACTTCCACTAAATACATGCGCCACCTTTCAACTAATTTCACATTTGTACTTTATCACTTAAGAATGTTAACTTTTGGGGCTGGGGATATGGCCTAGTGGCAAGAGTGCTTGCCTCATATACATGAGGCCCTGAGTTCAATTCCTCAGCACCACATATACAGAGAATGGCCAGAAGTGGCGCTGTGGCTCAAGTGGCAGAGTGCTAGCCTTGAGCAAAAAGAAGCCAGGGACAGTGCTCAGGCCCTGAGTCCAAGCCCCAGGACTGGCCAAAAAACAAAAACAAAAACAAAAACAAAAAAACAAACAAAAAAAGAATGTTAACTTTTACCTTGCTTTTGGGGCCACCATTTGTTTTTTGTGAGGCAGATTTTCAAAATATTAAGCACAAGGAAACAGCAGATGTAACATAATAAGGAGCTGAGAGCAAGCTTTTCTACATCCATCAGGATCATGTAATATATGTGTGGAATTTAATTATTATTTTTTTGCCAGTCCTGGGGCTTGGACTCAGGGCCTGAGCACTGTCCCTAGCTTCTTTTGCTCAAGGCTAGCACTTGACCACTTGAGCTGCAGTGCCACTTCTGGCTGTTTTCTATATATGTGGTGCTGGGGAATCGAACCCAGGGCTTCATGTATATGAAGCAAGCATTCTACCATTAGGCCATATTCCCAGCCCCAATTTTTTGGTTTTGACATTTGAAATTTCACCATATGCCATGTACTCCAGCCATGATGGGCGGCCTTGTTAGAGGTCCAAAGCAATGAGCCCCTTTAGTCTTAGACAAGAACCTACAGTAGACCTTTTTCTTCATAAGTTAGCCTTCTCAGGCTACTTTGTAATGGTGACAGAAACCTAACACAGTGCCACGTGGAAACCAACTCAATTCTAAGTTCCTAATAGCTTCTTTATGGTTTTTTTAAAAAAAGAATAAGCCACACCATAAGTTATACATTCCTCCCTTTTCAGACTGATAGTTCATGTACAAGCATTTACACACATGTCCTGAGCTGGTACCTTGTGCACTCCCAGAGTCCCAAAGGGTAGTGGTTTGCCTGTTTGGTTGTCAATGAGGAGCACCTCTGAGTCCAAGATCATGCTATGGCCCCCAGGAAAGGCCAAGGGGATGTAGTCCTTGAAGTGGGCCACCTGGAAGAAAGGTAGGTCTGGTGATGAACAGTAGCCAATCCATGGAGATCAAAATTGGCCCCACAAGTATACAGAGCAATGTTCTGAAGCTGAGCTCATATGCAAAACACATGTCTTGTGTGGGCCTTGCCCAGTGCCTTGGATAAGAGGACTAAGGTTATCTGCTTTAGAACACTTCCAGACCCAGGAAGAGATCGGCTCATGCTAGGCCACTTTCTATGGGCTGTGGAGAGGCACAGTGAGGGAGAATAGGGAGAAAAAGACTGTGAGCATGTAGGGAAGGATTTGGAGAGGAATGTCAGACAAATGTGGGAGGGGAGGTGTTACAAGGTTAAAGGAGTAAGGAGACAGAAAAGAAATGAACTCCTCAGGAGCAGGAAGGAAATGTGAGCAAGGCCTTCTCTAAAGAGACTTCTGAATCCTCAACTACCTTCAGAATAAGAGAGAATGCTTGGAATTGGATTTTCCCAGATAAAGGTGGAGCTATAATCTCCAATTAGTCAACGGAGGTCCCACTGCAACAGCCGACAGTCCTTGCCAAACAATACCAGAAGTGGGGTCCAGATGGCCCAAATGTGGCCCAATTCCTCACCTGGGAAGGGCACATAGTTGCTCACTGCCCAGGATGCTTGGAGCAGGGTGGGAAAGGTCTGTCCATTCATCCACTCCTCCCCACACCCACCCAACTGCACTGGAGAGGTAAGGGGATGAGAGGATTTTGGTAAAGAAAAGGGCAAATGCTGGAAAGCTTTGCTAAGGAGGCTTCTGGGGTCACAAGGGGTGGCTAATGCCAGTCCCCCCAGTGCCTCACAGAATAAGTAAGGTAGCACTAAGGATCCATGAGGCCTCGGCGCAGCTCTCCTCAACACCTGGAACAGTGGCGGGAACCTGGCTGCTTCGTCGCCAGTGCACCACATAACCCAATCCTCTGACCCTGGGCCTCTGACAAACTGAGTCAGAGCTAGTACAGAAGGGAGCAGAAGGGCAAGAATTCCACTTACTCACAGGTCACTGGAACCAGATATTCATTCCAGTTGCTTTCCCCTGAGGATACCTCCAAGGAATGGCCCTGGGAGCTGAGGATGAAGGGCTGAGGTTCTCACCTCTACCCTGGGTAGAGCAAGAATCAGGCTGTGAGATGTCCCAGTGGGATTGTATTTATAGTACATTAAAGGCTTCCTGAGGGCCAGAATTTCTGTCCATTTTTTTTTTAGTGATATGCCCACCTAGCTACAATAGTGCATATAGCCCACCTAGCTACAATAGTGCATATAGCATTCGATAACTATGTGTTGATCAAACTAATGAATGAGGGGCCAGGCCAACACTCCCTATGCATGAACCTTAATCTAGCTCAGAGATGGACATAGAAACAGGGACAGTCTGCACAGCATCTTACCAAATGAGCTCACTGTCTGGATAGCACAGTTAGAGGTATCAGGGAGCTTTGTCCTGATTAACCCATGTCTATACTTCCCAGCTGCTCCTGCTGAGCAGTCCTTTATTAGAAGACTCTAGAAATGAATCCATCCATTCAACAACTCAAACAAATTCCCTATTGTGAACCAGAGCTGGAAGGGCTGTGGAACTGGTGTTTTAGTGACAGATAGGGGAACGACAGAGCTGGTAGGCAGGATAATACCTTGTGAGGCAGGACAGGCTTGAGACTGCGGCTGAAATAGCTGAAGTGGTCCCCATTCTTATGAACTTGGACTCGCTCCCCGTCGTACTTGATCTCAGAGAACATGCCATTGGGACATTTCTTCATTGCATATTCGATGGACTTGCAGGCCTCAGCCTTGGGGTAGGGAAAGCAAAGTTGGAATGCTTTTTTTTTTGGTGCTGGTCCTAGGGCTTAAACTCAGAGCCTGAGTGTTGTCCCTGAACTTCTTTTGCTCAAGGCTAGTGCTCTTTCACTTTGAGCTACAGCTCCACTTCCAGTTGTTTTGGTAGTTTAGTGGAGACAAGAGTACAGACTTTTCTGCCCGGGCTGGCTTTGAACCATGATCCTCAGATCTCAGCCTCCTGAGTAGCTAGGATAATAGGTGTAAGCCACTGGCACCTGGCAAAGGTTGAAGCCTTTAAATGAAGACAACTGAAGTCCAGAGCTGGGCTAGTTAAGACATGACTGAATCCTGGGACTTAAGGCCCATAGTTTATGCTCAGGGGAGGACAACAAAGGGGCGATGGGAATAGAAAGGGTGGGGCAGTGAATTCTCTGAACAATTATCATCAGGACTCTCAGGAGCTTGCTGTTTGAGGAAGATGAATGCTATTACTGTAGAAGCAAATAAAATTCCACTGAAATAAGACTTAAATTTTTCTCAACAATTGAGGCTCTTGCAGGACTTTGGCTTGTTATTAAATCTATCAGCACAAGAGATATGGTGAGGTAAGATGAAGAGGGGAAGGGACAGGCAGTCAGGGTGACCAAAGTCAGAGATGGGTAAAACAGGGCATTTAGATACAAGGGTGTTTATTCACATATGGTCGCCAGCCTGATGCAACCAATTAACTGCTGCTATGTGTGGGGTTCTTGTCAGATCACATGCAAAATCTTATTCCAGCTTGTTTGCTACTGTTATTTTGAGACAGGGTTTTGCTACTAGCCTTAGGCTGGTCCCAAACTCATGATCCTCCTATCTCAGTCCCAAGTGCTGGATTATAGGAGTACACCAAAAAACTTGGCTCTCTCATTTCATCTTTGTTACATTATCTTATATGATATTGATGTTTTCATTTTGCAGATGAGAGAACTGAAGGTCCGAGAAGTTAAGCACTTAAGATTACATAGCTAGGGATACTATTAACCAACATGAATAAGATCTGAATATAGGCCAAAGGCCTATGTGCTAAACCACAAAGATGTATAACCTATGCCATTTTTCAAGTGATGGCCTATCAAACAAGAACTCTTCCACAGTCAGACAGGCCACTTCTTCAGGTGACTGAGGGCTTGTCTCTGGAATGGACAGTTCACCTCCCACTGTTCAGCACTGACTGTCCCATGTGCCTAGCTGGGAAAGAACAAGGATCCTCTAACACACAAGACAAAAAACCCTAAAAAGCACCATCTAGCACCAGAAAACCCCAAGGGCCTCAGGTAGGCACGCGTGGTAGCACATGCAGTGGGCTGTGTCACACAGGAAAACCAACAGCTGAAAGGAAATCCCCTTTCTCATGAAATGGAGAGACCTAAGTTATTTCTGTCTAAGTGAACTTTCGTTCTTTAAACTTCCCTCCCTTCCTCAGTCACACTGTTGTAGGAAGCCTGGCTCTGCCAACTGTGAGGTATCTTAGAGCAGGTCCTAGAACTTCAGGGCTCCCGAACACATCTCTGTGTTCAGGTAAGATGACAAACCATTTTAGTAGATGCTTCAGAGTCTCATTCATTCCCACAAGAAAACTAAAGGCCAAGAGAAGCTGAGTAACTCACCCAAGATTGTACAGGTTTTGGGTGGCAGAACTAAGAGGTTGTGGTCATTGTACTGAGTCATTCTTTTCCAGTGCTTTCACCTCCCCACTTAATAATCAGCTGCATCTCATCTCATTTCCCTTCCCCCAGTCCCGTACCAGTCTGTAGCAGTGGTCCTATTCATCCTCTATCAAATCTCCCCAAAGGACAGGCCATGGGGAGAGGGGGTAGGTAGCAGGTTGGGAAAAGCCAAGTGTTTCTTTCTCACCAGCATGGGCTGCACAGGTGTCATCAGCGAGGCCTGGACACTCAGGGTCCGTTTCCGGCCTGGCTCCTTCTCCACCTCCTGCTCATTGCGCAGGACCCGCTCCACCACATCCTGCAGATTGCGTGAGGCTTTGAAGGCTTCATAGGCATTGGGATCGAGGGCATCTAGCCTACCAAGGGACCGGAGCAAGGAAACAAATGTTGACATTGTGGCTTTGGATAGCAGTCTATCCTTGAGGGAGGAGAAAGTCTAATCTGTAGGGAAGCAGTTTTGTTTGCTATCTGAAGATTTTCATGAAGTTGGGCAATGGTGGCCTACACCTGTAAAAGTATCTACTGAGGAGGCTAAGATCTGAGGATCAGGATTCAAAACTTGCTGGGGCAGGAAAGTCCTTCAGACTCATCTCCAATTAACCACCAGAAAAACAGAAGTAGAGGTAGCTATAGCTCAATTGGCAGAGTGCTAGCCTTGAGCAAAAGAGCTCAGGACAGCACCCAGGCCCTGAATTCAAGCCCCATGACAAAGAGAGAAAAGGAAGAAAAGAAGGCTTTCATGGGAGCAAAAAGCTCTCAGAAAATTTAGACTTTTTTTTTTTTTTTTTTTTTTTTGCCAGTCCTGGGCCTTGGACTCAGGGCCTGAGCACTGTCCCTGGCTTCTTCCCGCTCAAGGCTAGCACTCTGCCACTTGAGCCACAGCACCGCTTCTGGCCGTTTTCTGTATATGTGGTGGCTGGGGAATCTAACCTAGGGCCTCGTGTATCTGAGGCAGGCACTCTTGCCACTAGGCCATATCCCCAGCCCAAAATTTAGACTTTTGAAACCATGTGCCTATGTGGATATAGCCTTTGCAGAGGAGGGGCTAGAAGAGGCAAGAGACTCACTCTCCACTCTCTAAACAAATTCCAAACTTACAACAGCTGTGTGAGAAAAGGGAGATTAGAGACAGGATTACAGAAAGTAACAAAGTAGAATGAGGACTCAAATCCTATCTGGAAGAGCAAAGTCAGTGGCTCGGGCTGTCAGGAGTGGGTACTTACACATGTTTTGCACCTGAGTTCATCTTCAGATCATGTTTGATCAGCCTGATGATACACTTGAGGTCATTACCTGTGCACCTAAAGGGAAGACACATAGTCAAGCTGATCTCTAAAGAACACTGAACCTCAATCTTCCTTCCCAAGTGATAACACTCCTCCGGCTCACCCCCATTGGGTATGATTGGACCTGGGCAGCTCCCGCACCTGGAGGCGATATCCTGCAGGGCCTGCTGCTGCTCATCCTCCTTGGTGAGCTTGGAGAGCAGCAAGAGGAATTCATCCACTTCCTGGATGGTGAGAAGGCTCTTGGAAGCTGGGGGGAAAGACTTGCTCTGCTCAAAGAAGACTCTGATTGTCTCTGACACGTCACCCTGTCTCCAAAAACCAAAATGCCACTGCTGCAGCCCCAGGATGGTTAAGTGTATCCCCTAAGACCTCAGGACTGAAGATGAATATAGAGATTTCAATCACAGTTTGCCTCACTTCTTAGGTCTCTTTCCCATCCGAGCTATCTATCTACCTCCTTAGCTGAGAAGAGATACAAAACTAATCCAAGCCTGAGTCAATGTAATTCCTGCTTAGAAATTTGAACTAAAAGACAAGAAAATCATCAGATCTGATTCCAGAAGAAGCCAAAGAGAGAAAAGGAAGTCTTAAATCTTAACTTTTGAGATTGGTCCTTTAAAAAAAAAAAAGCAACTCTAGAGTGGTAAGATTTCAGTCTTCAAACACTTATGAAATTAACAGCTTAGACTCACATTCAGCTCCTCTCCCAATAGAAACCTGCTCAAATAAGTTTTAGTTTCCTACAACAGTCTATTACAACCATTGAAAAAAAATGGCTGCAGGTACCAGGCTTGGCAGAATCCCACCCAGAATGTGGCCTTGTCCTGCTCTCCCTCTGACCTGTTCTAGGTCCCGGGCCATATCATCTGGGTTGCAGTTAAAAATGCGGCTGAAAAGCTTCACAATCTGCTTATCATTCAAGTTGTAAACACTCTTGATGACACCAGGTAGCAGCAGCTTCACTGTGAGGTACACATCCCCGTGGAAGCCATCTGGAGACAGAAGAAAGCAAGCCTTCTGGAGAAATGGAGCTTGAACAAGTGAACACACAAACTCAAGGAAGCATAGACTGAAAGAGACCTGTCAGGGCTTATGTTCCCACAGTCAGACTTAGCTGACTTATGTGTCTACCTCAAGTTGAGGCCATGGGCAAACTCCTCTGGGCACAGCCATGTCCCCAGAGACAAACAAGCACATTTCAGATGCTCAGTAACAAGTTGTTAGATGAATAAAAGGAACTGGGACAGGGGCTAGGAAGGTGGCCTAGTGGTAGAGTGCTTGCCTATCATGTATGAAGCCCTGAGTTCAATTCCTCAGTACCACATACACAGAAAAAGCCAGAAGTGGCACTGTGGCTTAAGTGGTAGAGTGCCAGCCTTGGGCAAAAGCAGCTCAGGGACAGTGCTCAGGCCCTGAGTTCAAGCCCCAAAGCTGGCAAAAAAAAAAAAGTAAAAGAAACTGGGATAGGACATTCTATTCCATGTGTGCATGTGATTTACAAGAACTGAATCATATATATGGGTAATGAATTTTCCTACTGGTCAGGGGAGTGGGTTCTTCTGGCTTCCTGAACAAAAAAGAAAGATGCCATAGTACCAAGTAGAACTGGCTACATTATTTGTGGGGACTGGTGACAAAGCCTACAGGGGCGCACTGTTCAAAATTAACAATTTAAGATAACTGAAGAGCATTAACACTTTAGAGCTTTAAAGCTGAAGATGCTCCTATGCCCCAGAAGCCAGCCAAACCCACCCAGGATGCTCCTGGCCTCACCTCCTGCTGAGCCTTTCCGCAAGAAGTCCTGGATGATCTGGGTCTTTGTGTTGTAGCTAGGGTTGTCAGCCACCATGGCACACAGCTTCCGAAACTCCCGTAACAAACAATCTTTGTGCTTGGGGTCGCATCTGCTTGAGGACAGGCTTGTCTGAGGGGCAGGGTTTGAGGGGACTTGCTCAGAGTTGTTGGGCTTAGCTGTTGGAGACAGAAATAGAGAGATGATTTTGCCTTTCTGGGAAGAAATAAAACTAATAATCGATATTCTGCTCATGCTTGACATGTACTCTACCTTGGGACTGGTATCACTATATCCATACTACAGATAAAGAAATGGAGTCATGTTGAAAGTGAACTATACAATTTGTGGGTGGAGACAGAAAGGAAAAACTGGAAGGGGAAGGGAAGGGAGTAACAGTGTCTAAAAAGAAATGTACTCTTGCTGGGAGCTGGTGGCTCATGCCTACTCAGGAAGCTGAGATCTGAGTATCCTAATTTGAAGCCAGCCCAGGCAGGAAAGTCCATGAGACTCATATCTTCAATAAACTACTCACAAAAAGCCGGAAGTGGCACTGTGGTCCAAGTGGTAGAGCACTAGCCTTGAGCATGAAGAGGCTCAGGGATAGCACCTAGGCCCTGAGTTCAAGCTCCATGACCGGCAGAAAACAACAAACAAAAAAAACCAAACTGGAAGAATACTACCCTTGAGCCAAAAAGCTCAGGGACAGCACCCAGGCCTTGAATTCAAGCCCCACTACTGACAACAAACAACAAAAAATGTACTCTTTATTTATATGACTGTAAGCCCTTCGTATATCACCTTTACAACAATTTTAAAAAAGAAAAGAAAAAGAAATGGAGTCAGCTAGAGATAAGAGCTCAAATGGTCCCCCTTACATACAGGCTTAGCATATGTGAGGCCTTGCATTCAAATCCCAGGGCCACAAAAACAAAAACAAAGAAAGCAATGGAGGTTGGGGATCTAGTTCAGTGGAAGAGTACTTGCCTGGAAAGTGCCAGGCCCTGAGTTTGGCCCTCAGCTCTGCCAAAAGAAAAAAGCAAATGGAGGTCAAGTATTTCTCTAAACCTCATAGCCTGAAGACCAGACTAAAGTACATCTGTTTATGTGTCTACTTTATAGAGGAACAGAGGCTTATTTTATGTAAAAAAAAAAATGTTAGCAGAATCTCAGAGAAATTATAAAGCCCACCCTAGAAAAGCTGGGATGAGAAGAGAGGAAGGAATCAAATGATGTGTTATTTGATGTGAAGGCACTATCAGAGTTACCAAATTCCGTCTTCTTACTGATGAGAAAACCCAAGAACAGATGACCTTAAGGATCATGCACCTCTCTGGTGGCATAGCCAGGACAAGGATGCCAAAACCAAAGTCAGGTGTGTCTGGCACACTCTCAACATTCCTGCCCCTCCCCACTTCTCTATAGTCAAAATAAAAGGCAGTTAAAAAGCAGGACTTTTCCAGATGCTAAAACTAATTATGTGGAACTCTAGTGATTTCCCCACCTCTCTGTGGCCATTTATAAAGCAAAAAGCAAGGCCATTAGCAACCTGGCTGCTAATACAAGCTTGTCTGGGCCTTATAATTATAAATCCACCATCATCTCCTACCTGAAGTCTAAATCAGATCTTACAGGACAAAATCTCCAAAGCAACAGTGTTCAGCCAGGTAACAAGAGTAAGTTGTTCTTCTGAACTCCTCCAAATTCCAACCCCAAGACCAATGATCTTCCAGAATCACAATTATCTTATTATCACCTGGGCTCACTTTTTTTGGTAGAGCTTTCTTAGGCCTACTGTCAGACAACATACAAACAAGCCTCAGAGTTTAGAAATAAAAATTGCGGGGTAATTATAAGCACACACCTATAAAATAGCTACTCAGAAAATGGAGACAAGAGGATTGTTGTTTGAGGTCAACCCTAACAAAAGTTAGTTGAGATTTTCTCAAAATGGAATGGCCAGGTACCATGTTTCATACCTGCAATCCCAGCTACTCAGGAGGTGGAGGTAGAAGGATATGGGGAGAAGAACCCAAGCAAAAGCATGAGACCCTACCTAAAAAACTAGCTAAAATTAAAAAGGACTGGGATGTGCCTCAAGTGGCATTGTTCTTACCTGGCAAGCTCAAGGCCAAGAATTCAATCCCCAGTACCAAAAAAATTAATAATTAAAAAAATCCTGTTTATCTTAAATAGAATAAAACAAATTCATTAACAGATAAGGACAGGAAAGAATAATAAAAACGCTCCATCGTTGGGCTCTGTTTTTGGATGCTGTCTCCCTCAGTCCTCCTGAGAATGTGAGAAGGTAAGGCAGATGGTGCCATCTTGACTCACAGATGAAGCCACAAGATTCAGACAGGTGAAGACTTGCTCTGGGCTTCAAGCTGTCAAGCTTTAGTGCTGGCACCAAGCCTCTATTCTTCTGACTTCAGGCCAAAGCTCCTTTAATTCCCCAAGCAGCTTGGGTCCAAAGTTTAGTCCAAAGTATTTTCTTCAACTGAGTCAATCACAAGAATGACTCAAACAGAAAAACAAGCAGCAGAGTGTAGCAAAAGAACATAGGCACTGGGGCCAAATAGGCATTGATGCAATCCTAACTCCACTATGCACCTGAACTTTGGCTTCCTCATTCATAAAATGGGTCTAAAATAAGTATTTCCTTTGGTTACCTGAAGAACAAATAAAACCCCCAGGCCAATGCTTTTTTATTACCCAAGACCAACAAATGATCCCAGTCTTCTCAACTCTTGTCCACAGACAGGCTCTAGGAAAAGTTTTCCTGAAGCCCTGTCTATAAAACATAATCTATACCATATAAGAAGTATACACCAAACATGTGTTTGTGTGTGTGTGTATATGTGTGTGTATGATTATAAACATGTGTGCAGTAGAGAGAAAACTTAACACTTTACTGTTCATCTAGCCTGCCAAGATATGAATAAGAGATATAGCACTCCCTTTAGGAGCTGTGATTTGAATTCAGAGGCAGGTAATTTTCAACATGCACATGCTCTACCACTATCCTGCCTTACCTGCCTTCACATCCCTCCTTCCTTCCTGCTGCATGTCCCCCACACGCCAACCACCTGAGCACTTGGTGCTGCAGGAGCCAAAAGTGATGGAGGGACACAGTCCATGCATGACATGACTTTGTCTCCCACACTTTCCTCTCTACTCAGGCAAGTTCAGGGAGACAACTTCTTAAAATACGCTCATTATAAAACATTAGGAAATAAAGGGCAGGTTATAAAAATCTGCTTGACCCAGCTAATAACTTTAAGTGGACAGGAAGCCTTGACCTAACAAACACGTTCCTGCTACAGAGGAGATGAAAGCATACAAGGAGATGCCTCCCAAGTGGAATGCTGAGAATCAGCCATCACTGTCTACTTAGGTTAGCAAACACAGAGCCCCACCAGGGGAGGACAGTAATAGCTGATGTGCTCTACCCCACCTTACCTGAGAAGCCTGAGAATTTCCGGGGGTTGGTGTTGGTGGTAACTGCAGCGCCTTTCGCTGGGGAGGCTACTTGGCCAGTGGTTGTCAACTTAGCCTGGACTACAGCTTTCTTCTTTGGTGTGCCTGTTGCCTTTGAAGACAGATCTGCAGGACCCCCAAGAGGGGAAAACATGCTTTAAGTGAAAGATTACTAAGGAAGTTTGCAAAGGTTTTTTTCAAGTGCTCTTAGCACCATGCCTGGTAAATCTAGCACAGTGCTGCCCCAAGGCTGGCTGGTCCTCTGACTGGAGGTAACAAACAGGTGAAGGGTATTGGGCCATGAGGAGGGAAGGCTGTTCTGAGGACCACAGACCTAGTTACTCTTACCTCTACCAGTAACTTAAATTTTCATAGAGTCTCTACCTCATCTAGTTATCTCCAGAAATGACAATTTGAGGGAAATTAGTAATCATAATTTGAGAGGTAAAACTTGGGGGCCCAGGTCTTAGTGTATATGTGAGCAGCAAGTAACAGACAGATTACAGCATGTCATAGGTGGGAAAAGCTCCAGCTGTTGATGAGTCATGTGACAGTTTAACTCTCCTCTGCAGGAGATGGGTCCTATCAGCAGCAAAGACTAACGCCAAAAGGCAACATAGAGCAGGGTGGATGGGGAGCTCTAGGATGAAGCATATATGGGAAATAAAGGTTTTTCTCTCCTGGAAGTCTTATTACTTCCCCAAGAACAAGAAAAGACACCCATTTTTAGAGTGACCAGAAGTATACTTAATTAAATATATAAATATTACATTACAGATACTAAAGATCAGAGGACTAAATGAATTTAGAAGTGGCAGAGATAAATTTCTATACTTATCTATATTCCTGTACTTACTATATATGTAGATATGCAAATGTGTATATAAATACATGTGTATTTATGGATAAATATGGGTCTATAATTTTTGTATCTGTCTACCTTTTAAAGGGCTTAGAAGCAAAGATAACACAGGATAAGGAGGAATAAACATCCAGAATCTGACTTTTACTATTATCCATTAACAGAAACTCACAGACTTCTCTGAGTAATGTTTGATCTCATGGCTTAGGACACATGCATAAGACTCAGAACGGGCTGGGGATATAGCCTAGTGGCAAGAGTGCCTGCCTCGGATACACCAGGCCCTAGGTTCGATTCCCCAGCACCACATATACAGAAAACGGCCAGAAGCGGCGCTGTGGCTCAAGTGGCAGAGTGCTAGCCTTGAGCGGGAAGAAGCCAGGGACAGTGCTCAGGCCCTGAGTCCAAGGCCCAGGACTGGCAAAAAAAAAAAAAAAGGGGTGTTGGGAAATGTTCTAGATTAAAGGAAGCTAAAGAGACAACTGGGACTCTAATCTCATCCTAGACTGGGATATTACACCTGGGGGGAGGGAGGAAGAGCAAATATAGTATTCAATCAGTTGGGGGGAGGAGTGTGTGTGTGTGTGTGTGTGTGTGTGTAGAGAAAACACAGGAACTGTTCATGGGTTGTCGGATGAGTTTTCTCTGAACTGCTTTTCTTCTTGTCACTATTCTGTGAATTGAAAACTTACAAAAGTTAAAGACTGGTGTCTACATTCTTCAGCCCCCTATCAGCAGCAGTGAGAAGAAAGTGGTGTGCACCCCACCTGTAATGTGTTGGGTTATCTGTTCCTTTTCGTTGTCCTCCAGCTCTTCCCAGCCTTCCAGCTCTGTGAGGTCTTCTATTTTTTTTGTAGTGGCCCGAGCCCGTTCCAGTTTCTCAAACATGCATTTAATGTGGTACCACTCTTTCATATCACCGCCGGACTCAGAGAAAGGATTGGGCACCACTTTGCCAATTCGGCATACGCCCTTGACAATCTTTTCCTTGCATTTTTTGCAGCCAGCTGTGCCACGCTTGGCGTAGTCCACACAGAATCGTTGCTCGGCCATCTCACAGGGGCCACTACAGAGTCCCACATGCAAGCCTGGCAAGAAAACAAGGCGGGTGGCACGTGGTCTCAAATGGCCTCCTTGGAATGACAGAACAGGCTTTCTTCTCTGGAGAAGGGAATGCCCCAGGAGCAGAGCAGTTTCTGACCACTGGCTGAATTGTCTTATGTCAGGCCAGTGATTCTGCTCTCGGAAAAGACACAGCTTTTTCCTGCCAAATGCACGGAGGTTTTGTGAGAAGAGGATTTTGAAAACCAAAGTCATATAGCTGCACAAAAGGGTGGGAGACAAAAGACAGGAGAAGCTAGGCTTCTGGTTTCTCAAAGGCCAGAACTTCATTCAGTCTATGCTGACTAATCAAACACTCCCCAGGCTGTTAAACATCCATCTCCTAGAATGAAAGAACAGTTCCAATGCAGGAAAATCCAGTTTCCAAAACAATGCACAATGATCTAAGGTACACAAATATACCTAGTAAATAAATCACAAGAACCCAAAGTAAGTTTTTTTAGGCCATTAACAACATGTGATTGTCATAATGGATGATGACCTTTATGTATTACCAAGATCCTTAAGTTTCTTTTTAATCACCAAGAAGAATTACATTATGTTCACTGAGTTTTAATGTGAAGTATATTACATGTCATTCTCAGTAAGCAATTAAACCACGATAGAGATCTGTGATTTAAACAGAAGCCTTGCTTTGAGAGGCAATGAAGCAAACTTAGAACCAGACTGTCTTCTCTAGATACAAATCCTAGCTTAGACAATCATTGGCTGTGCAACTTGGTAAGTTACTTAACCACTCTGTTCTTCAATTCCTTCATTTGTAAAACTTGAGTCATAATAGTATCTAACACCAGAGGTGGTTGTGTTCTAAAAGTAAAGCCATTAGAACAGAGTTGGGCATACACCAAAGGCTCAATAAGCGTTTGCTCTTATTATACTATGAAGTAGTTAACCTTTAAGCAGAGGCTCCCTAGGTGCAATTAACCTGTTTAATTCAGCAACTGGAACCTGGGCACATTAAAGTAACTAGATGGTAAGAATCAAAGGAACTGATGAATCAACCCAGGTGGAAATGGTGATTATATCCACACCTTTTTATATTCATATTTTAAAAGTATCCTTTAAAAGTTCTAATTTTAAATATACTGGTGCTTCCAGCCCGCACCCCGCTGTCAAGTAAAATGGCTATTGTGTTAGGATAAAGAGCCGGCTTCAGTGAGGCCAAGCACGGGGCGCAGGAGGGGCAGAGCTCCCTGGCCCGGGGAGATCCGAACTTCAGGGCCTCCCTTTCCCCTTCTACAACGGGAAGGGCAGAAGACAACCAACCTCCCCGGGGTGCTCGGGGGAAGGACGGCAAGGATTCCACAGGGCGGGCTGCGGGGGCTGAGCTCCCCGAAGCTGTGCACAGCGCGCGTGCGCGGCGGGGAGAAGGTAAAGGACTCGCCGCGGCGGCTCACTTCAAGTTTAAGCGGCGCGGCCGGGACAGCGAGCCCGAGGAGGGGCTGGAGGCTTGGGAGGTCGACCCGGGAAGCCGGGCCCCGTCCCGGAGAGCTTGAGAGCCGGGTGGGCCTGGGAGGAGGGATACGGAGACGCCCGGCCACGTGGACGCACGAGGCCGAAGTGGGGCAGGCCGCCCGCCCGTCACCTCAGCGGCTACCGCGATTCCCCCGAGCCCGAGAGGGGCGGCCCCGAGGCGGGCCCAGGACGCGCCCTCCCCGCCCCACCCCCGAGGCTTTCCGGGGGCCGGGACGGGCAGGGCCGGGAGGGGCTTCGGGGCCCGGACGCCTGAACTTCCCGAACACCCTCTCCCCCCTCCCCCCAACCAAAGGTCCCCGCTTCGGCGCCAAGAACGGGGCGTCCCCCGCCCACCGCGCTACCCTGGGGGTCCGACGGCAGGCGCGGGCTTCCCGTGGGTCCGCCACGTCACCTAGAGTGCGCCCCCGGGCGGGCGGGGGGGGGGGAGGAGCCGGGGCTGCCCCGGGGCGCTCGGCTCCCCGCTCCCCATGCCGCGCCTGGCCAAGCCGCGCCGCTCCTCACCTGCCTTCCCGACCTCTTCAAGGGGCCATCCTTGAAGAGCACTTGGGCTCAAGCCTCCCGTCCAGGCGCCCCCACAGGCGGCCGGCGAGCCCACGACGGCTGGCACGGTGGTAACGCCTGTCCCTTTAAATACGGGTCCTTGCGCTGGCCGAGGCGCGCAGGCGCAACAGCAGAGGCTGGAGCTACGCGTAGTGACCACGCCCCCTCCCGCCACGTGCGCCGCGGAAGGCCCCGCCCCCATACAAGCCCCTCCCCCAGTCCAGCCCAGTTGCTGTGGAGTTCTCGGCCTTCCCCGCGTAGGGTCTGCCCTAAAGTTTACTTTTGTTAGAAATTATCTTAATTCCTTAGATATAATAGTGATGATAGGGAAGGCAGAGACGGAGTTATCCTACCTATATTTTCTGCATTCCCAGTCTTGTGTCTCCAGCACCATGCCTACAAGGCACATAAGTATT
This sequence comes from Perognathus longimembris pacificus, assembly GCF_023159225.1. Taxonomy (NCBI): domain Eukaryota; kingdom Metazoa; phylum Chordata; class Mammalia; order Rodentia; family Heteromyidae; genus Perognathus; species Perognathus longimembris. Next base: position 23,819,353 of record NC_063177.1, on the reverse strand, counting down.
AAGTAACTTTTACTGGATCGAAAAAGTAATAGATTATAGGTATAGTATAAAGTGGTCCCCCATTATGTATAAACCTTAAGTCTTTTCTGTGAGTTTGAGGTGTCTGTTTTTTTGTGGGGTTTTTTGTTGTTGTTGATTTTGATACAGGTCCTGGGGCTTGAACTCAGAGCCTGGGTGATGTTTCTAAGTTTTGTTGCTCAAGGCTGGTGCTCTACCACTTGAGCCACAGCTACACTTCTCGCTTTTTGAAGAATTAGAGATAAGAATCTCACAGGCTTTCCTGCCTGGTCTGGCTTTGAACTGTGATCCTCAGATCTCAGCCTCCTGAGTATCTAGGATTATTGGAGTGAGCCACTGGTGCCTTGCTGAGGTAGCTATTTTTTTAATTATTTTTTAAAATTTATTTTATTTAGTTTTTGATTATGTGGTACCGAGGACTTGAACTCGGGGCTTCATGCATGCTGGGCAAGCACTATGCCACTAAGCCACACCCCCAGCCCTGAGGTAGCTATTTTTACAAAAGAGCAGTGGGCTTAGAGAATGTAGGTGATCTTGTTCAGAGTAGGGGAGGAAAAACAATGGGATTTCTTAGTTAAGCAAAGAATAGATCCCTATGGGAGTTGTGTGGAGAGTGATGGCTTGGCCTTTAGTTTGTAGAGGAAGGGCCAGGAAAGAGCCTAGACTACAGTCATCCTGAAGCAAGGGTAAATGCCTCTTACAACCCTTTGAGAGATGAAAGTGGCCTGAACTCAGTCAGTGGGGAAAGGCCCATGTTTGAAAGCCATTTACACTTAAAAATTATCTTCTCAATAAAGTGCTTGTTTATATGTGGGTGAAATAAGGATGACCTGAGTGAGCAGCTAATAAGGTCATTAGCTGAAGTAGGAAATGTTAGGTTTTTAAAGTAGGTAGCCGGTAAAGGAGAATGCCACGCAGTATTCAGCCAGGAGAGAAAGTTTATTACCGAACTGCTGGCCTGTGGCCAAGATGATCCATGGCCGGAGAGAAGGGAGAGGGAGAGAGAGGGAGAGAGAGAGAGAGGGAGAGAGAGAGAGAGAGAGAGAGAGAGAGAGAGAGAGAGAGAGAGAGAGACAGGTGGGGGCTTTAGGAGAAGGCAAACAGGAGAGCTGAGGCCTCAGATTATGTAAGCCACTCAAAGTGGCTGGCTGATGTCTTCTCTGAGCTCTGGGTTAGGGTTTCTGGTGGGTATATTTCAGGAAGAAAGTAAGTTTTAAAGGAAAACATTTTTTTTTTTTATTTGGGAAGCAAATAACAGAGTTGGTGGATAGGAGGCACTGGTTACTAGTGTTTGCCCTTTGGTTTAGGTGTGGGAAGAGGTTGAAAACACACTTTCTACCACTCTGGCTCCTGGAACCAGTTTCCTTATACCAGGAGAGCCTTCTTCCCTTTTCCGCTGGATGATTCCATCCATCCATACCCCCTGGCTGATGGCCTCTGACCTACCTGGTCTTGGTGATAGGTGAAGGTAGGAGATCTTTAGGCAGTAGCCAGATAGGATACTCTGAGACTCACAGAATAAACTGACCAGGTAGATGTTACTTAGCCAGCAAGTGGAAGAGGTGGGATTGTCACCTGAGACTTTATTTGCCTTGTTTTTGCTTTTTTTTTTTTTTTAAAGGCAATGTTTTGCTATGTAGCCTAGGTTGGCCTTGGACTCACCATCCTCCTGCCTCAAACTCTTGAATAATGGGATGGATTATTGGAGTATGTGATATCATGCCTCACCAAAATTGAATTGTTGATTAGCTCTATCTACTCCCTATACGGGTAATACTGCCTAATTTTGTATGCTGTTCACAATACAGTCAGATTGTAGTTTTCTTGAAGGTAAGGACTATTTTTAAAATTCTTTTTTTTTTTTTTTTTTTGGCCAGTCCTGGGCCTTGGACTCAGGGCCTGAGCACTGTCCCTGGCTTCTTCCCGCTCAAGGCTAGCACTCTGCCACTTGAGCCACAGCGCCACTTCTGGCCGTTTTCTGTATATGTGGTGCTGGGGAATCGAACCCAGGGCCTCGTGTATACGAGGCAAGCTCTCTTGCCACTAGGCCATATCCCCAGCCCTTAAATTCAATTTTAAATTTTAAAAATTCAAATTTATTCAACAGGTACTTAACTGTTCTGTGCAGGACATTGGCTGGATGCTGGGGTATTGTGACTAAACATAGTTCCTACCATTGTGCAGCTGTTTACATGGCTTTTTTTTTTTTTTCGTGCCAGTCCTGGGGCATGAACTCAGGGCCTGGGTACTGTCCCTTAGCTTTCTTGCTCAAGGCTAGTGCTCTACCACTTGAGCCACAGCTCCATTTCCAGCTTTTTTTGGTGGATAATTGGAGATTAGAATCTCATGGACTTTCCTGTCAGGGCTGGCTTTAAACATCAATCCTCAGATTTCAGCCTCTAGAGTAGTTAGGATTACTGGTGTGGTCACTAGTGCCCTGCTTGATACATAGTTTTTATTTCTTGTGGATCACTACATGGTAGCTGACAAGAACGAAGGACCCAGTAAATATTATTATGAATGAGACTATTAGTGCTTCTTACATGTGAAACACCATTGGGCACCTATGCACGAGTGTTTAATCTTCCTGGTAAATCCATGAAGTGAGTTCCATTATCATATCAGCAGAGTAAATAGGTTGAAGTTTCCTTATTGCTTCAAGCATTGGTTTCTGCCACTGCAGAGCTGCCTGGAACACTTATTTGAAGTGCTGTGTCTTCCAGGTCTGGTAGCTCAAGCTGTAATCCTAGTTACTAAGGAGTCTGAGATCTGAGGATCAAACTGTCATTACCCAGTTGAGAAGCGGTAAAGCTTTCTCAGTCCAGAAATGTCTGCTTTTCTCTTTTTTTCCCACAGAGGATCTCTTTGTGTCTCTCTCTCTCTCTCTGTGTTGGAACTCTGGATCTCAGTCTTTCCCTTGGCTTTCCTATTCAGCTAGTGTTTTTTTTTTTTTTTTGCTAGTCCTGGGCCTTGGACTCAGGGTCTGAGCACTATCTCTGGCTTCTTTTTGCTCAAGGCTAGCACTCTGCCACTTGAGCCACAGCGCCCCTTCTGGCCATTTTCTATATATGTGGTGCTGAGGAATCGAACCCAGGGCTTCATGTATCTGAAGCAAGCACTTTTGCCACTAGGCCGTATTCCCAGCCCCTTCAGCTAGTGTTCTACGACCGAAGCCATGGTTGCGCTCTGGCTTTTTGCTCCTTATTTGGAGCAAACCATGATCCTGATTAGCTAGGATTATGGGCACAAGCCACTGGTGCCTGGCTGGGATATATGCTTTTGACTGGGAGTCAATACCCCATTGGGCTATAAACTAGGTCCTGTATGTTTTAGTCCCAATAGACTTTTGTTCTGCCTCTTACTATTTCTTTCATATCCCCTTGTTTCACCCTAAAATATTTTTCTCTCCTCTAGTGCTTGGCAAAATCTTCCTCATCCTCAAAAGTCTTAACTCCAATTTTATGTCCTCTTTCTCAACCCTCCTCCTCATGGTTGCTCTAGCCATTCCCTACCCCCCCCCCCCAACTGGACATGTTGCCCAGACATGTTTCTTTCTTTCTTGCTTGCTTGCTTGCTTGCTTGCTTGCTTGCTTGCTTTTCTTTTGCCAGTCCTGGGGCTTGAACTCAGGGCCTGAGCACTGTCCCTGGCTTCTTCCCGCTCAAGGCTAGCACTCTGCCAACTTGAGCCACAGTGCCACTTCTGGCCTTTTTTCTATATATGTGGTGCTGAGGAATTGAACCTAGGGTTTCATGTATACGAGGTAAGCACTCTTGCCATTAGGCCATACTCCCAGCCCCCAGACATATTGATTTTATTAGACTATTAGATATATACATTTAGATCAGTGGTTCACAGTTTGCCCTCAAGAAACATTTGGCATGTCTGGAGTTAGTTTTGGTTGACACAGTGGAGAGCAGTGGGGTGTTGGTTGAATCCAGAGATGCTGCTAAACATCCTACTATGGATAGGGCAGCCCTTTTTGTCACCAAGAATTATCCAGCCCGGGTGGTAGTAGTGCTGAAGCCGAGAAACCCTTACCTAAGCTGAGATCCCTTGGTTCAGGGTCCATTTTATTAATCTTTCAAAATCTCCAGGTTCTCTCAAACGATAGCTTCTTAGTAAATGTCAAATATACAAATGAGAGTGAGAAAGTGAATGGGGGCAAACTTTATTACAGGTAAAATAAAGTTACTGTTATTTTGGGAGGTCCTCTCAGGACCTGAGCACTGTCTCTGGCTTCTTCCTTTTTGAGCCACAGCGCCACTTCCGGCTTTTTCTTTTTATGTGGTGCTGAGGAATCCAACCCAGGGCTTCATGCATGCAAGGCACACATTCTACCACTAAGCCATATTCCCAGTCCCCTTGGCTTCTTTTTTTTTTGGCCAGTCCTGGGCCTTGGACTCAGGGCCTGAGCACTGTCCCTGGCTTCTTCCCGCTCAAGGCTAGCACTCTGCCACTTGAGCCACAGCGCCGCTTCTGGCCGTTTTCTGTATATGTGGTGCTGGGGAATCGAACCTAGGGCCTCGTGTATCTGAGGCAGGCACTCTTGCCACTAGGCTATATCCCCAGCCCCACTTGGCTTCTTTTTGCTCAAGGCTAGCACTCTATCACTTGAGCTTCAGCACTACTTCTGGCTTTTTCTAATAATGTGGTGCTGAGGAATCAAACCCAGGGCTTCGTGTATGCTAGGCAAGTACTCTACCACTAGGCCATATTCCCAGCCCACATCTAATCTTATTTTAGCAATTAATTTGCTATTGACCTTGGACAAGTTATTAGATGGAAATGGAAGTGTCAATAGTTGATTTACTTCTCTGGAGTATATTGAGACTTGAAAACTTATGTGGACAAATACTAACATTCTGCAAATATACAATATTAAATAATGATACAGGGTTATAGTGAGATGGGGGCTTTTCTGTATTTTTTTTGCCTTGAGTCAGTAGCTTCACTTCCAAGCCTCAGTTTCCTCATCTGTAAAATAGACATTTTACAGAGTTATGAGGATTAAAGATGATGTATCCCAGGCCCTAGCATAGTACCACACACTTATTAGATATCTTATACATAGTAGTTAATAACTGACCACCTGGCTTGACTGACATTACATTATGTAATCACACACAAAACAACCACACCATCAACTACCCAGTGTGGTTCTTCCCATTGCCAATGTGCAAAAGCCTGCCAAGTGCTGTAAGCAAAATGGAGGTGCAGCCAGATGGAACTCAGTTCTTTCTCCAAGAGCTTGGGAATGCTTTCAGTGAAGGATGGCCGAATGCAGAGATTCACTCTGAAAAGGCTTTGACTGCCAAATGATAGGGGGAGCCAGCCAAGTGCAATGGTGAGGGCGGAGAGCAGCTGGGAGGCAGTGTGTACTTGCTGACTCTTTGATCTTACTCTGCTACTGAATCACTTTCTTCCTCCAGTTTCTCATGTAGGCAATCAGGACTGCCCACAAGCTCCCACTGACATATGGACATGGCTCTCTGCTTGTTTGGTGCCATGAGGAATTCCTATTAGTTGCTAAGTGTGGAGGTGGCCCCTTCCACTAGAGGCTGTTGTATGCACCTTCTCACTGCTGTGTGCTCAGAATAGGTAAAGATTTTCTGTGCCAGAGTGACATTGCAAGAAAAGACTTCTTAGTCCTTTGTTCGAACCTGGGACTCTTTAGTCACAGCTAGCACTCTTACTACATGAGGCACTCCTGCAGTTGCACAAATATCTGACTTTTATTTTGGTTCCTACTTCTAGCTTTATCCATTCAACACATTTATTTTGTGGCAGATGGTATTTTAGGTTGTAACTAAGACAAACTTCCCGCACTTGTGGAATTTATGTTCTTCTGGGAGAGACATTAATTTGTTTACAAATAAACAAGCCAGCTTAAGGTAGTAATTAGTGAATTCATACAATAATGTGATGGTATGTAATGTGAGGGGACAAGGACAGCAAGCCCTGAACTAGCTGGCACTTGTGGGACTAGAAAGCTAGCCAGGAAAGTAAAGAGGAAAAGCACATCAGAGAAAGTCAGTAAGGCAGGAAATAGTGAAGGCCCCTAGAACGCAGCCCACAATGTTTTGGGGATTTCATTGAAAACAAAGTACTGACTTGCACTTTCTCATGCAAATTAGAGACTTGCCTTGCCACCCTGACAGGCCATTATTCTGGGCTGAGATCAATTATGCTTCCTTGTGCACTTGTCTTCTCCAGTGGGGCTTGGGTGGTAAATACTTCTTGGTATGGGCATGGATTTGTTGTTGTTGTTGTGTGTGTGACCAAAACAATGAGGGCTTTGAGTGACTTAATCAGGAAATTCAAGTGTCAATCTGTTGAAAGTTTGTGGCTAGCATGGGGGAAAAGGCAGCAATGAATGTGATGTTGGTGGCTAGGATGGACAGAAGTAGACAGACTCTGGGTATACTTCAGAGGCAGAGCTGGCAGGATCTAACTAATGCATTACATTTGGGGAGAAAGGAAAGGGAATGGATTACTCTCAGGGCCTGCCTTGAGTGCCTGGGTGTGTGGTAGTACCATTTGCGGAGACAGATGACTAGTGTGAAATGATTCCAGGAAGAAAAATAAAACCTATTAGAAATTTATTTAATTTAGGACACCTATTAAACATCTGAGGGGAATGTTAAGTACATAGATTGGTAGCTTAGGAGGAAGGTATAAACTGGCCCATAGATTGGAAGAGATCTCTGAGTGGAAATGTTAGAAAACACAAGTCAGTGAGTCCTGATTGCTTTTTGTTTTTTCCTCCTGTTCACATTAAAAATTTCCAAATTCTAGCCAGGTGCTAGATTATGCCTGTAATCCTAGCTACTCTTACACAGGAGGTTGAGACCTGGTGGATCATGATCAGAAGACAGCTTGGGTAGAAAAATGCAAGACTCTATCTACAAAAAAAATCAGCAATAAAGTAGGGCTGAAGGCATGGTTCAAATGGTTGAGGGCTGGGGATATGGCCTAGTGGCAAGAGTGCTTGTCTCGCAAACATGAAGCCCTGGGTTCAATTCCCCAGCACCACATATACAGAAAATGGCCAGAAGTGGCACTGTGGCTCAAGTGGCAGAGTACTAGACTTGAGAAAAAAAAAAGCCAGGGACAGTGCTCAGGCCCTGAGTCCAAGCTCCAGGACTGGCCAAATGGTTGAGTGCCAGCCAAGCAAGCAAGCCGTGGTACTGGGGGGGGGGGGGGGATTCGACCCCAAATTCTTGGTAGCATACAAGCTAATATAGTATTAAAAATCAGTCTTGGGGCTGGGGATATAGCCTAGTGGCAAGAGTGCCTGCCTCGGATACACGAGGCCCTAGGTTCGATTCCCCAGCACCACATATACAGAAAACGGCCAGAAGCGGCACTGTGGCTCAAGTGGTAGAGTGCTAGCCTTGAGCGGGAAGAAGCCAGGGACAGTGCTCAGGCCCTGAGTCCAAGGCCCAGGACTGGCCAAAAAAAAAAAAAAAAAAAAAAAAAAAAAATCAGTCTAGGGTGCCTGGTGTCTCACAACTGTAATCTTAGCTACTTATGAGGCTGAGATCTGAGATCCCGATGCAAAGCCAGTCTGGGCAGGAAAGGCTGTGAGCCTCTCATCTCCAATTAAGCACCAAAAAAGCCAGAAGTAGACTTGTGGCTCAAGTGGTAGAGCACTAGCTTGGAGCAAAAAAGCTCAGGGACAGTGCACAAGGTCTAAGTTCAAGTCCTACAAGTGGCACCAAAAGCAAACTCAAAGTCTGAAGTTACCTATCTAGGCATGCATTTCTACCAGTGTTTTTACTTAGTCCCAAGTAGCTAGTCAAGTGTGTGCAAAAACCCATTGTTTTTCATTAAGACTTTGCATTGCAAATACATTAGAGTCCTCATCTTTTTTTTCAGTCCTGGGTCTTGGACTCAGGGCCTGAGCTCTGTCCCTGGCTTTTCTTTGCTCAAGGCTAGCACTCTGTCACTTGAGCCACAGTGCCACTTCTGGCCATTTGTATATATGTGGTGCTGGGGAATCGAACCCATGGCTTCATGTATATAAGGCAAGCACTCTTGCCACTAGGCCATATTCCCAGCCCTAGAGTCCTCATCTTGCTGGACTATAACCACATCCCTGTGAAGATTACATCTCCTGAGAGTGCAGCAAATGGAGGTTCAAATATATGACTTGCCAAAGATCATTAACCATTCAAGGGGGAGGAGGGACTTCATGGGTCTTCTGTTGCCAATTGCCTTATTTTATCTATTACCTATACTAATCTATTGTTAAAGGTCTTAGGCCTAAATTACGTTTTTTTCTTACAACTTTAAATTCATCTCTTGTTTCCTGGTATGCAAAAAGCAGTCAGTACTCTTAGTAAGTGAAATACATATATTTCACAAATCCTAAGGCACTAGACAATGGTATGTCTAAAGGCTAGTTGGATCAGCATTTTTTTTTTCTTCCAAGTTAGGGAATCTGTTTTAAATCAGTAAAGGGCGAAAAGATGCTTGTATAGCATTTTACATTGTGATATTGCTTGCATTGGGGAGTTTTCTAAAGGGAAGTGACTGGAAGAAATCCTTGGGATCAATTCTTACAATTTGGGAACTCTGGCATCAGTCTAATGCCAAAACTTCTGACTCAGCTCAGAGGACATAAGGATCTTTCCAAGATGTAAAAGACCAGTAAGGAGCTACTAACTCTTGTGACTGTGTACACTGACTTCAATTAAACAGGACTCATATAGCATTGATTATGATACGGGTTCCATTCTTCCTGCTCTAGGATCCATGTTTTGAGGAGCTGGGGTTTGAGCATGTTTTATTTCCTCACCTAGGTAACTTTCTCTTTCACTAATCATAAATGACTCTTGGTACTTGAAATTTGGCCAGTCTAAGCTGAGATGTAACATGAGACACACTGAGATTTCAAAAATATAGCACACAAAAGATTTCATTAATAAACTTTTGATGTTGATTACTTGGTGAAATGTTTTTGGCTATATTAAATAGGCAAATCAACTAATTTCATTTTCTTTTTAAACTTTCTAGAAAATTTAAATTGTATATGTTTTGCATTCTTTTAAACAGACAGTATCCTAGATCATTAGCCAGGGTACAAGTGAGATCACCATTCAACCTCTCTTTGACTTTCTTGCATGGTAAAATAATAAAGTGATGAGAGAAAAATTTCAGTTTTGGTCAGGCACCAGTGGTTCAAGCTTGAAATCAAAGATACTTGAGAAGCTGAAATCAGGAGGATCATGGTTTGAGGCCAGCCTAGGCATACATGCAAGAACCCTTCTTAGGTTGGCTAGTGACACATCTACAATCCTAGCTATTTAGGAGGCTGAGACCTGGAGGACTGAAGTTCAAAACCAGTAAGGGCAGGAAAGTTTGAGAGACTTTTCATCTCTAAAAATGAAGTGAAAAGCTGGGCTGGAGTCATGACTAAAGGGATAGAATGTCAGCCAGACAAGCTTGAAGCCCTGAGTTCAAACCTCAGTACCAATAAATGAATGAGTGAATGAATAAATAACTGGTGCAAAAAAGAGCTGGAAGTGTGGCTCGGCAGTAGCCTAGCAAGCCTTGTGTTAAAACACTGGTATAGTGGGGAAAAAAAATCACAGTGTAGATATATACTTGAGGCAGAAATGCCCTATGTGACATCAAACTGAAATTATTACAAACAAGCTTTTAGCTCAAAAAGCACACTTTGTACCAAAGGCAGCAGGATGATTAATAATTTGTGGCACACTGCTCTTCTTGGAAACCACAAAAAAAAAAAAAATTCCTTGAATCCCATCTTTATTCCTTCTGTACTTCTATCCTATTTCTATGTTAGTGTTTTCTGTGAAAGTCCTTAGTTACATCATTTTTTTTTCCTTGTGTGTATGTGTTAGTAGTGAGGCTTGGACTCAAGGCCTGGACACTGTCGCTTAGCCTTTTAGCTGGGGGGGGGGGGGGAGGGGGGAGGGTGCTCTATTACTGAACCACACCCCACTAGTTATCTTGCTTTTGAAGAGTTAGTTTCCAAAAAAATTGTCTAGTTCCTTCTCTCCATGTTGATCCTATTCTTATGCTGACCTAATATTTATTTTTGTGCCAGTCTTGGGGCTTAAACTCAGGGGCTGGGCTCTGTCCCTTAGATTTTTTGCTTAAGGTCAGTGCTTTACTGCTTGAGCCACAGCTCCACTTCCAGCTTTTTTGGTTGGGTAATTAGAGATAAGAGTCTCAAGGACTTTTCTGCCCGGGCTGGCTTTGAGCCTGTGATCCTCAGATCTCAGCCTCCTCAGTAGCTAGGATTACAGGCATGAGCCACAAGTGCCTGGCAATGCCTGACATTTCTTTGTACATGTAATTATTTACTTCAAAACAACTCTTCCCATGTCCCCCCAAACAAAAACCCTCACTTGTTTCAACATTGTCTACAGTAAGATTTTTTTTTTATCAGCCAGGTTTTTCAAACTTTGTTTCTTGTCATTCTTCTCTATAAAACCTGAGTGTTAGTAAAATTGGACTTGAGTTAATAAATGCAAAGTAACTTAGAATTCTGCTTGGCCCTGCAAGCATGTATCTAAAACACTGCTAATTCTTTTTTTCAGTTTGAATAGTTCAACCTCCAAAGGGTTAAACAATACAAAGCTATGTTTCTGCTAGAAAAACAACTTAAACAGTTTTCTAGTAATTGACAGACCTGTAAACATGAACCCTAATTTACCACAAAACCTAATTTTACATTGGGTTAGGTAGAAATAAAAGGAAATTTTTCATTCAGAAAATAACATAACCTGCACCTGTTGGTCATGCCTGTAATCCTAGTTACTTAGGAAGCTGCCAGCCTGGGCAGGAAAATCCATGCAACTCTTACCACCAAAAAGCTGGAAGTAAAGCTATGGCTCAAGTGGTGTGTCAGCTTTGAGCAGAAAAAGTAAGGAACAACACTCAACACTCTCTATAAGTTCAATTCCTCAGTACCAGCACAAAAAAAAAAAAGAAAAGAAAAAAAATGAAACATTTTAGTGGTGCCAGCCTAGAATGCAGATAGGCCCTGGGTTCAATTTCTACTAAGAGAGTGAGAAGAGAAGCAATTTGGGCCTCAGATATTGGACTTGTTTGGCATCTATTTTCTCAATGGTCTTCTAAAGTATGTTTTTGAAAATAGAATACTCAGCCGAGAAACGACAAACAGAATAATTTGTGTTTATAAGCAGTGTCCTAAAAAAAGAAAACAAACAAAAAAGCCAACTGTTTGATTTAGGCATCAAAAAACATATACATCTCAAAACAGCAGTGTTCATATAAATACTTATCTGTCGGTTACTTGTATTAAATTTCCAAAGTAAATATATATTTAACTATGTACAGTTTTCTTTTTACAACTTACAGATTCCACAATTGAAACTCAGTTAAGACTGTGAACATGTGAAAAAGCTGGCATTGTTATATAACACTACAAAAAATTTAAGAAGTTTTACCTCAAATATTTTTCATCAAATCGCACCCCAAAATGCGAATGCTCACTTTCTCATTTTCTCTCAACAACAAACGTACCAAAATCTCTGGGAATGAGGTAGAGGCAGCAGTTTATAAAACACAGTGGAGGAAGGTAGAAAGCTTGAATCTTTAAAACCTTACAGCAATGCCCCTTTTACCCTCCAATCCTGGGACAACAAGTCCTGCAGTTCTCCCTCATCATCGCTGTCTGTATTCTCCTCTTCCTTTTTCTGCAGTTCTTTTATAGTCAGAACCTCTTTAAGTTTGTTCTTTATCTCATCCTGGCGATTACGCAGATTCTCCACCCGTCGGTAACACTCGATTTGCTCATCAATCTCCCCAATCTGCCGATCTAGCCGTCCCTCCTCATCCTCTTCTGCAACGATCGCTTCGGAAATGGTGTTGACCTGCCTCATGGCTTTTTGAAATTCGTCCCACTCTTTGTCCATCTGATCCTTTGGCGCATCAACCTTTCGTACCTTGGCATCTACCTCAGGGTCGTCGAAAAACCCTTCGGGTAACGCTTCCGCGGTGTTTTCTCTCCTTTCCACCACTTTCTCGTGGATTTCTGCTTTCTCGATTGACCCCGAATGAGGAATTACGGGGGCCGTGGGAAGATTTGTATTAAAAGAACTGGATGGTAGCACACTGGACGCCTCTCGCGACGAGGAAAGTGAGGGCTCTTTGCCCTGTGCTTCGGAGGCTTGTTTGCTGCCGTCCTCCTTCTTTCCTTGCCCGCTTCCCTCCTCATCCTCGTCCTCGTCGTCCTCTTCATCTTCATAAGCAGGGAGTAAACCGAGTCCTGAAGGTTTAGAGGAGGTGGCTCTGGGGGACTCCTTTCCCGTGGGCAAAGCGGACGCAGAAGAGGGCAGTACCTGGGGCGCCGCGGCGGCCTTCGCTCTCTTGGCCTCCTGGCTCTCAGCGTCGGCCGCCTTCCTCTTAGAGGCGGACGGAGGCGCTGTGCTGTCGGACGGCGCCTGGACCGCCCCCTTGGCGCCTTTCAGCTCCGCTACTCTCTCCCGGTGCTGCTTTCCCAGGACGTGAGTCTGCCACAGAAGCTCGCTCTTGACCGGAGTGTTACAGAGAGCACAACTCAACTGCCCCAAACGGTTGTACTTGGCGAATGGAGAGTCTATCTTCTTCCGGTTGGTGCTTTGACGCTGCTTCTCTTTCATCAACCGCCTCAATTCTTCCTGATTCACCACTCGCTTCCCGGCCGGAGTCCGGGAGGAGGCGGAGGACGCCATCTTTGCGACCAGACCTCTAGGCGTCTCTGGCTTCCGTTCCGGCGAGGTTTGATCGCGTCACTTCCGGCGTGGCGCCCATTGGCGGAAGCTGAGGAGGGGCGTGGCGACGAGGTTTCGCCTCACCTCTTGGATGCGGGCGGTTCCTGGACCCGACGGTTGAGGCCATGGCAGCGATTAAAGCCGCCAACTCCAATGCTGAGGTGGCGCGGGCCCAGGCGGCCTTGGCGGTCAACATCTGCGCCGCCCGGGGGCTGCAGGATGTGCTGCGGACCAACTTGGGTCCGAAGGGCACCATGAAAATGTGAGGCAGCGGTTAGGGCGCCGCGCTGTTTGGGGGCGTCCCCAAAGTCGCTGGGACGATGTGGAGGCTCGGCCCCTCCGGGGACCGGGTCTCCCGGGAGCAGTGACAGCCCATTTTGCCGTTATGCTCTATGCAGTTAGTTTGATAGTTCATTGGAAACAAGGCATTAACGTGTGTGTGACTGTGTAACACACGTGTACAAGCTATGTGTACTTAAAACAAAAATCTTAAGGCCGGCGCTTTATCACTTGAGCCACGGCTCCACTTCTGACTCTTGTGGTTCGAGAAGAAGCTCACGGACTTTACTGCCCAGCTTGTCTAACACCCGCACCCTCAGATCTCAGCATCCACAGTATCCAGGATTAGGTCCTGCTTCCATCCCTTCCACCTCCCTCCCCCCACCCCCAGACTCAAATCCAATGCGGTGCACTGTAGGCAAATGCTCAGCCACTGTGTTTGCAGCCTGCATCCATGCATCAGGGTTCATCCTGCGTGCACCCTACGACAACTTGTCTTGTGTTTGCTTGGCGGTGTGATATTATGGAAAGGGTTCAAGGCTTAGGAATCCCACGGGTTCAGATAGATCCATGTTCCATGGTCTTCCTGCTGTGAGTACTTGGCTTATGTGAGTGCTCTGTGCCCACAGTTCTCCACACAAAAGGCAGCATCCTTTAGTGGCAAAAGAGAGCACTTAGTTATTGGATCCTGGGGGAACAGATGACATAGTTTCTGTACTTAAGGAGATTTGGTAGAACAGGTGTGTGCGCCAGTTATGTATAGATGGTGATGGTCACACTGAGGACTGATGGCAGACCGGAAAGCTTCTGGAATAACAGATGATGTTTGGTCAGAACCCTGAAAGAAGAATGAATTCACCAGTTGGAGAAAAGAGGACATGCCTTCTAAGTAGACCAATTTCGGGAGTAAGAAAGCCGAATGATGCATACCCAGCAGAAAAGCATGATGCATTAGGGGAGCCAAAAGACTTGCTTGAGAGGTGATAGATGGAGCGGAAAAGATTGGGAAAGGTCAAGAATGCCATTGGTAAATTACTTTGGATTTTACCTTGAAGGTGACAGAAAACATAAAAATCATTAAGGATTTTTGGTCAGGGAATTAACTAAGTTTTAGTCTGCCTTTTAGGAAAATGCAATGTAGAGATTCAAGTCGAGAGAGAAAATCAGGAGTTGATATCAGTAATCCAAGGTAGAGGTAGTGACTGAGGTTAAGATTTCAGACATATGTAGGTTGTGAAATTGACAGAGCTTGGTGATTAAATAAGAGAGGAATGAGGGAAACCAGGTTGAGTGACTGAATATTTACCCTAAATAAACCTGCAGGAAATATACACATTTGTGCTATGCATAATAGTCTCAGTCTGATTTTCCTAACCCATCAACTGCTCTTTGAACCTGATAATGCCCCTCTGGGAATGATAACACCTACTAAGTCCGTCTAGGGAGAAGTGATTCTGTGAGCTGTAAATGGTGCTGATTACCATGGGACAAGGAAAGCTTTCCAAACCACTTCTTTATATAAAGAAAGTGAATGGCAAGCATCAGGAATGTCTTGACATGTGAAGTTAATGACATCTTTGTTCTTGTAACAGGCTTGTTTCTGGTGCAGGTGACATCAAGCTCACCAAAGATGGCAATGTCCTGCTTCATGAGATGGTGAGCTGATACTGCCCTCTCTACCACCCCTTTTCTCCCCTCCCCCCATACTGGTGTTTGAAGTCAGGACCCCTATGCTTGCTAGGCAGGCATCCTCAAAGAGGAACTTACATTTTTCCCTGCTGAGCTTTGTGTCAGAATCCTTGTACCTATTCCTCTTGTGTAGCTGGGAATACAGGTATGACCACTGCACCTAGTTTATGTTTTCATGTGGGGTCTTAGTAACTTGCTTTGTTTGGATTGGTTGGCTTTGATTCTGCATCTCTGACTCCTGGGTAGCTCAAGTGAGAACCTCTGTACCTAGCTTTCCCACCTTCCCTTTTTTTGGGAGGGACAGGATGATGAGATCTTGCTGTTTAGCCAAGGCTGGTCTCCAATTTGCAACTTTTAAGTGTTGGGATTACACCACCAGGTCTGGCTACTGCTGACTTTAATAACCTTAGTAAGTTCTTTCAAATTTTATTAGCATGAGTTAATTGTACAAAGGGGGATTCATTGTGCTATATTACACTCATCCATATAATGTGCTTTAATCCATGCGATCTGTATTACTTTCTTAAGCTCCCCTTAAACCTTGATAAATCTTAGCTAAGGACAGGATACAATTTAAATATATGTCCTGTGTAACTTTTTTTTACTTATATAAAAATACATTGTGTGTGTGTGTGTGTGTGTGTGTGTGTGTGTATGATATTAGGAATTGAAATTAAGACTTTGCTAAGCAAATACTCTACCATTGAACTACATCCCCAGACTTGAACAATTTATATATCTTTAGGCCAAGATGGCTAAATACTGCAGTCTTTAGATATGTTTGTTACGCCTCAATTTTTTTTTTGGCTATTTGCCAATGTTTGTATAGTCAAAATGCATTACATTTTTTGTAATTATGGAAAAAATGCTTTGCAAATTTTCATAAATGAATTTGTCTTTGGGATGGAAGAACTTAATCTAATAGAGATGTCGTTTCATGGTGGATCAAGACCTTTGTAAAATGTTCAGACCCCATTAGTTGTCAATTATTAAAGTTTGGACTTGACATTTATTAAGAATTGACAGTAACAAACTTGAAAACGTGTAGAATGAGCCTTTTTCATTGTTTAATTGTACTGCTGCCCCCTCAGTTATCTGGGTTTTGGCCTTCTTTCTCTTATTCCTCTCTTTTTAAAAAAAATCTGTTGCCTACTTTTTGCAGCAAATTCAGCACCCGACAGCTTCCTTGATAGCGAAAGTGGCAACAGCCCAGGATGACATCACAGGAGATGGCACCACTTCAAATGTTTTAATTATCGGAGAGTTACTAAAGCAAGCTGACCTTTACATTTCTGAGGTATTCACATTTCACACTTTATTTTGATCAGTTTTTAAAAGTGGCTTCATTTTAGAGGGTATAAGTTAATTTTAATCAAGATATTCTGGCCAATTATGAGTAGAAATAATAATGAACTTTCTTGGACAGAACAATGCCCTTTATTATAATTATATATATCCTGTTAAAAATTAAATGTATAGGGCTGGGGATATGGCCTAGTGGCAAGAGAGCTTGCCTCGTATACATGAAGCCCTGGGTTCGATTCCCCATCACCACATATATAGAAAACAGCCAGAAGTGGCGCTGTGGCTCAAGTGGCAGAGTGCTAGCCTTGAGCAAAAAGAAGCCAGGGACAGTGCTCAGGCCCTGAGTCCAAGGCCCAGGACTGGCCAAAAAAAAAAAAAATTAAATGTATAATGTATGTATAAGAAAGGTAAAGAATTATCCTTATACATGTGAGTAATGGCCTAAGAAAGAAAATTCCAGAGATGAAAGTTGAAACCAAATTGTTCAGCTTTGAACAAATAACTAGAGGAAAATTACTAAAGGTTTCCCACTTTGTGAGTTTACCTTTAGAAACCACCTATCCTAGCCAGATCCCTTCATTCAGTGAGATAATCACATACCACCTCTGTGTCTTTGTTCAATATGTATTCTTCCCTTGGCATTGCCTATTTGGATATGCCCTTTATTCATGAACTTCAGAGTGCTACAATTATTGCTCCTTTGTGCTTCATTTAGTGTTGTGTATTGTCTAAATTCAGTACCAGCAACTTACCTCAGTTAGAATGCTTTTGGCTGTAAGTCAGATGCTTCAGTAAAACTTACTTGAACAATAAGGGAAACTGTTACCTCCTGTAGTAGAACATTGAGAGATAAGGCAGAATCTAGGGTTGCTTGATTTGCAGATCTTTTCTGTCTCTTTGCTCTTTTGCTCATAATATACTTCCAACCTAAGGCTAGTTTCTGTCTTGAATAAATGACTATAAGAGGAAATCACACACAAAGAGGAAATCAGTGTTACTTGCTTCAGCAGGAGAGTTCAAGGAAGAAACCATTCACCTAACTATGGAATGTAAACCCTTCCTAAGGAGGGACTGGATGTAGTCGGAACAACTTTACTCCCAACCTATAATAATAATCATTTGCAGGGGAACTGAGACTAACCAGCACCCACCATTTAAGCTAGGGATGGGGTTGGTTTTCCTCAAAGCACAGATGGAAATCAGGATTAGGAAGAAAGGAGATCAAGAGCGGTGAGATGCTGACAGGCACATTGAGGGCAAATATGTGTCTGGGCAGTAAAAGAATTAGGCACAGGATGTCACAGAGCTACTGAGGAAGGGCAGATACGATGAACTAATCTCTGGTAGTCAGAAAGCAGTCAGTGGGGGAAACAGGCCTGGGCAAATCTTCTGAATGGACTGAGCTACATGAAAGGGGAAAAGGTGAGGAGAATCATATTCTAGGCAGAAACAACATGGCACTGTACTGAACTACAGCAGTGCGGTGTTACTGGAGTTTTAAATGATGTGCCCAGTGATGGAGAAGAGGCTGGCAAAGGAGATAGGAGCCAGATCATAAAGTGCAAGGAGTGAAGAATCATACATTTTGCTGTGTGGTGGATAAATTAAGCATAGCATAGCAACCTACTAATGACTGATGTGGACAAAGTGACACTTTAAATATTTGATAACAATTTTAAGGTGTCAAGTCCAAAGTTCTCCTAGTAGTCAAGATCCTTGTGAGCTCTGGACAGAAGAAATTTTGAAAATGCCATTTGTCCAGGTTTTAGAGGCAGGTTTTGCAAATTTAAATCCTACCCCCACTTCTGAACTAGCTTGCTGACCAAAGGCAAATTACACATTCCTCTGAGTTAGTTTTTCCTCATCTGGGAAGTAGATACAGTGATAGTACCACTTCCTAGTGCTGTTGAGAGAGTTAAATGTTAAGATCAACCATGTCCCTCAGCACGGTGCTCAGCACAAATTCTCAGGTAATTTCAACTTTGAAACACCATTACAGGGGCTGGGAATATGGCCTAGTGGTAAAGCGCTCGCCTCGTGTACATGAAGCCCTGGGTTCGATTCCTCAGCACCATATATATAGAAAAAGCCGGAAGTGGTGCTGTGGCTCAAGTGGCAGAGTGCTAACCTTGAGCAAAAAGAAGCCAGGGACAGTGCTCAAGCCTTGAGTCCAAGCCCCAGGACTGGCAAAAAAAGAAAGAAAGAAAGAAAAAAGACACACCATTACAAGAGCAACAGAGAAAAGCACGGAACAAATTAGACTTTATGCCAGCTTGCACGTTTGCGTATTATTTTGTAGAATAAACAGTACTGCTAGAAAAACAGTCAGGTGAGGTGGTACATGCCTGAAATTCCAGCACTTGGGAGGCTGAGGCAGGAGGATTGTTGTTATCTAGCCAACCTGTGGTTATCTATCTACCTACTAAGAACCTGTCTCAAAAAAAAAATTATTAGGTCAAAACTTTAAATCTTCAGAAAAGTTTCAAGAATAATGCAAAGAATTACTGTATACCTTACTCAGATTCTCCAGGTAGTTTTCCAGCTCCTGCCCTGCTCTTTTCATATATATATATATATTTCATATACATACATACACATACATACATATATATCTATATATGATATATATGTCTATGATAAATGTTATATATATGATATAACTTTTTTCAAGTGATATGATAGTAAACTGTAGGTATGAGTTACATGTTACAGTATACACTTTTTTTGTGTGTGCCTGCCCTGGGGCTCTAACTCAGGGCTTGGGCACTGTTCCTGAGCTTTTGTGCTCAAGGCTAGTGCTCTATCATTTGAGCCACAGCTCCACTTCCAGCTTTTTGGAAGTTCACTGGAGATAAGAGTCTCAGACTTTCCTGTCCTGGCTGGCTTCAAACTTCAATCCTCACATCTTGGCCTCCTGAGTAGCTGGGATTACAGGCATGAGCCACCAGCACCTGGCTGACATTGCTGTTTTTAAGAAATGTAGGCAAGTTATTTTGTAGGAAGTCCCTCAATTGGACTTGTCTGTTTCTTTCCTGTTAGACTCAGGCTATTAATTTTTGGCAGTAATAGCATGGAAGTGCTGTTATTTTCTTATAAATGCATCCTACTAGGAGATACAGGCAAGACTCTGTTCCATTACGGTGACCTTAACTTCGATCACTGGGCGAAGGTGAGAACCATCACTTTTCTCTAAATCAATGCTGGTTTGTTTCCTTTACATTGAAAGAAGTTTTTATCCTTTGAACCCATTCAAAAGGGCAACACATGATAATTTTAGGGGAAAAAGAATTTAATGCTAGGCATGGTGGAGCATGCCTGTAAACACAGCATTTAGGAGGCTGAGGCAGAAACCAGCCTGGGCCACTTAAGTGTAGCCCTGTCTTAGGAAGGAAAAAAAATGACATTTATAGTTTTTGCATTCACACCTTTTCTGTCAGTTTGAAATTGTTTCAAATACAAAGCACTGAAAATGTGCATACAAATTCATTTATTGTCACGAACGCAGATAACATTTACTTTTTTTTTTTTTTGGATATAACCTGTTAATAGGAAAAGGTACTTTTACTATTGAAGAATTACTTTGTAGTTTTTAATTTTACGTTGCTACAACAGGGCCTGCATCCTAGAATAATCTCTGAAGGATTTGAAGCTGCAAAGGTAAAGGCACTTCAGGTTTTGGATGAAGTTAAGGTGAAAAAGGAGATGAAAAGAGATACCCTGTTAGATGTGGCTCGAACATCTCTACGGACCAAAGTTCATGCTGAACTGGCTGATGTGCTGACAGAGGTACATGACTAAACTTTGGTATTTGTAGTGAGTATGGTCAGACCATGGTGATTTTTTTTTTCCCTAAGGTGAAAGCAAATATGGCATGTGATTTTTAAAATGTAGCAACAGGAAGGGAAACAATTAGTCTCATGTGAAGACAAGATTGGCCAGAAAAGCAAGAGTGAGAGTTTCTGAGTTCAAGCCCTAGTACAGACATGGACACACACACACACACACACACACACACACACACACATTTGCACACTGCATAGTCCTGTAATATGTGGAAGCATAAATGAGATACATTTCTCTGCAGTCTCAATTTTACTTTATATTTTGGGAGAAAAGCATTATTTTCACAGTAAAACAAGCATATATGATATATGGTGTATGATATATGATATAAATGTTGTGGCACGACATGGAAACTCTTCCTGATAAAACATGAGATTAAATCTTATATGTTATTGTTCAGGAAATGGAGACAAGGGTGTTTTTTAAATTTTCTTTTTGTCTTATCTGTTTTTTTGGGGGGGGGCACAGAATTTACAACTTGTGGCTGGGGATGGGAGGGAAGAGCAGAGCGGGAAGGAAGAGGTGATATTGTCCAAAGAGACATGTACTCATTATCAGACTTACAGAACTGTAATCCTTCTGTATATCACCTTTATAATTGTAATGAAAAATATTTATAAAAATTTAAACATTATTATAATGACTAGTGAATCTGAGCTCTTTTGTTTGCTTATACTCTTTCCTTTTTTTTTTTTTGCCAGTCCTGGGGCTTGAACTCAGGTCCTGAGCACTGTCCCTGGCTTCTTTTTGCTCAAGGCTAGTGCTCTAGCTCTTGAGCCACAGCACCACTTCTGGATTTTTCTATATATGTGGTGCTGAGGAATTGAACCCAGGGCTTCATGTATACGAGGCGAGCACTTTACCACTAGGCCATATTCCCAGCCCTTTTCCTTTTTTTTTTTTTTTTTGGCCAGTCCTGGGCCTTGGACTCAGGGCCTGAGCACTGTCCCTGGCTTCTTTTTGCTCAAGGCTAGCACTCTGCCACCTGAGTCACAGCGCCACTTCTGGCCATTTTCTGTATATGTGGTGCTGGGGAATTGAACCCAGGGCCTCATGTTTACGAGGCAAGCACTCTTGCCACTAGGCCATATCCCCAGCCCCCCTTTCCTTTTCTTTAATGTGTGTTTTGGTGGGAAAGTTTGAGTAGTGTTGGAGGTGGAGATAGCAGTGTCTTGGCACTAGTTCTGGAGACTGGAGTTCTTATCTAGGCTCAGCCACTATTAGATCTTATCTGTAAAATAGAAGTTTGGACTTGGACCATGTGATCTCTGAAGTTCTCTTAGTTCTCTAAAGTATCCATTGGTGTATTTACTGTTGCTTTCTTTTTCTTTTTTCCAGGCAAGTGTTCCCTATAGAGCTCAGGTTGACCTTGAACTTACAATCCTCCTACCTTAGCTTAGTACTATTGCATACATGCTATACCAAGTCCAGCTCTCCACTGGTACTGCTTTCCCTTAGTGCTCATAACAAAGAGGCACTTGTTGGCTTTGCTGCCTTCTTTTTCTCCCTCCTTCCCCTCCCTCCCTCCTCTTAAATTTTTGCCAATCCTGGGCCTTGAATTCAGGGCCTGAGCACTGTCCCTGGCTTCTTTTGCTCAAGGCTAGCACTCTACCACTTGAGCCACAGCGCCACTTCCGGCTTTTTCTGTTTATGTGATGCTGAGGAATTGAACCCAGGGCTTCACGCATGCTAGGCAAGCACTCTGCCACTAAGCCACATTCCCAGCCCTGACTTATTT
The DNA here is from genome assembly GCF_023159225.1 of Perognathus longimembris pacificus. NCBI lineage: Eukaryota > Metazoa > Chordata > Mammalia > Rodentia > Heteromyidae > Perognathus > Perognathus longimembris. Next base: position 23,797,731 of record NC_063177.1, on the reverse strand, counting down.
TTAAAGGCAGAGACCCTTTAACTTGTTTAGTGAAGTTCTTATCTAGCTGGATTATTTACTTGGGCCTGTAGTTGTTTTTTTTTTGTAAGTCCAAATAATTTGTTATTTTTTTTCATTTCTCTTTCAGGCTGTGGTGGACTCTGTTTTGGCTGTTAGAAGACCGGGTTATCCTATTGATCTCTTCATGGTGGAAATCATGGAGATGAAGCATAAGTCAGAAACAGATACACAGTAAATGGCATAAAATTTGATAATATGTACAAATATTCATGTTCTAGAATATTTCTTCTGATATTATTTTTTCCCCTGATACTGTAGTTTTATCTTGGATCCTAGTGCTTGTTAGGCAAGCACTGCACGAACCTCTAACACTTGAGCCATGCCCATAGTCCTGCTTATTTTAATTTATTGTCCCAGACCAACCTTGGGACTGCGATCCTCCTGTCTATGCCTGCTTGGTAGCTGGGATTATAGGCACAAACTGCTGCTGCTAGCTCTTCCACAGATAATTTTCATTAATTGTATTAGTTGCTTTTATTCCACATCAGAGAATTGATTCAACATATATTAACTGAGTCAGACACTTCCTAGGTGCTAGAATGAAGAATAAACAAAAGAGAATTTCCTTAAGAAACTTACCCTTTTAACTTAACTAGAAAACAAAATCATCTATATTGTTGCATATATTAGATTGTTCTTTGTTATTGCTGTTTAATATTTTCTTGTGTTACTATTGTGTAGTTTATTAATTCTACTATGAATAGGCACTAAGTAGTTTTCAATATGTGTTCTTTATGAATAGTGCTTCTGTAAACATTGTGACATCCTTTTGTTAGATATATATTTATTCCCTTGTCTTTTTGTGTGTGTGTGTGTGTGTGTGTGTGTGTGTGTGTGTGTGTGTGTGTGTGTGTTATTTACTTGTTTATAGAAGTTCTATTTGGTTCTTCCTTAAATCTGCCATGTTGCTTTTATGGCTTTCTAGTCTGTGCAGATGTTTTGAAACTTGGTTTTTGAGGGATTGGTCTTCTAAGTTTTTTGAATCAGTTGCCAAGTTTCATGACAAATCCAGACAGTATTTGATCCGTATAGCATTGAATTTATATTCCAATTGGAGGAAGCTAGTTTTATTGTAAGTGGATGCTTAAACAAGGCATTGGCTAGTTTTGTTTAACACAGACATGTTAAAAAAAAAAAAAGAAGTGGTACTTAGCTTCTGGTTCCCAGTGGCTGCCATTAGAACTGGCCTCCAGCACCTATGGAGGCTGCACAGAAACACCAAAGGCTGAGGAGACAATGGCCATCAGACTAGAATGCCAGAAAGGCAAGTGCTACTGTCAGGGCCACCTTAGCTTCTACTTTGTGTGTGTGTGCTTGAACTCAGGGCCTTAGCACTATCCTGTGGCCTTTTTGCTCAAGGCTGGTGCTTTACCACCTGAGCCACTGCTTCATTTGGGGCTTTTTTCTGGTTAATTTGGAAATAAGAGCCTTCCAGACTTTCCTGCCCAGGTTGGCCAAACTACATTCTTGCTCCAGTCTTCCTTTTTAATATGCTTTATACAAGGTTGTTATTCTGTACTTATCAGATAGCCCTGTAAATATTTTCCCAAGGCATTACATAGTTTTCATGATCATCAGATAGTTGGGTCCTCATTTGTTGAATAATACCCTATTGTTAGACATTTGGATTAATAATTTTAGTTGTAGACAATGATTCTGAGCAAATGTTCCTAAGAAATTCATTGTGTGCTCATTACTGATCCACTATTTCATATTTTTGAGCCATGGAACTTAGAGAATAATTCTGGTTTGACTTTTTATTGTGACTTTGTAGTCACACTGTATTAAAGCAGATTCTCTTTCCTAATTTTACTAATTACATGTAAGAATTGAAGTCTGTTCAAGGAAACTGTGTACCCTGACTGTTTTGCTAAAACCTTGAGTATAATTCTAATTTAGGGGGTGTCTATTCAAAGTAAAAAAAATTGTGTGTATTTTAATAGGCTAATCAAAGGATTAGTTTTGGATCATGGTGCCCGTCACCCACATATGAAGAAGCAAGTGGAAGATGCATTTATCCTTACTTGCAATGTATCACTAGAATATGAAAAAACGTATGTCTTAGGTTTTCTTTATAACTTTTGTCTTTCTCTTGGAAAAGTGCTTTCTAATCTCTTACTTTTCTCCCCATCCCTCCCCTCCCATGCTTAGCTAGCTTTTTGTTTGTTTGTTTTGTTTTTGAGGTGGGGTCTTGCTATGTAGCTCAGGGTGGCCTTGAATTTGCAACCTTTTTGCCTCAGCCTCCAGAGTTCTGGGGATGATAGCACATGCTACCATGCCTGGCTTACTAGTTTGTTCTTATGAATCTTTTTAGGGAGGTGAGCTCTGGTTTCTTTTATAAGACTGCAGAAGAGAAAGAGAGATTTGTAAAAGCTGAAAGAAAATTTATTGACGATCGAGTACAAAAAATAATAGACCTGAAAAACAAAGTCTGTGCTGATTCCAACAAAGGATTTGTTGTTATTAATCAAAAGGTGAGAAGGAAAGTTTGGATTTTCACTCTTGAGTGTTTTCAGCACTTCTCAAATGTAGTCTATGGATCCCTGTTGGGGTTTGCTTCCTGGGAGTCTGAGGTGAAAACGATCTTCCTGTTTGCTGTTACTGATAGTGCTGTGGCCCTGTGCTGATGTGTGCAGTGATGGTGGGAGGTAGTGCCTGTGAACCTGCTGACATCTTGCTGTAGTCCAGGAGGTAGGACTGGACTGTGGATCGGGTCACTCATTGTCACCACCCCCACACGCCTGCAGAAAACGGGTAGTTTCTTAAGAAGGGCTTGATGAAGTGATTACACTTGTGATAAAGTCTGAAGGACACACAAGCACTTCTGCTACATACCAAAACATGATGGTTGTCTTGAAGGAAAGCCCTGGTGTGCTTGAGCTGTGAGAAAACTAGCCAGTTTTGTCATGGAGAGCCATTTTTATTTGAAAGATTGACTGACAAATTGTGCTTATTTAGATTCAGGTATTTGGTAGGTTTTATCCTGAAAAATGAATGAAGCAATTCTATCACTTCAAGAAAGACACCTGTCAGTATTTATTGCCAATGATAATTTGAGCTTAACTCAGTGAGTTAATACTTTGTAAATGACTGAAAAAAATGCATGATTTCATTTAAAGTGCAAGACTAATGGATTTTAATTCAAGAGAGTCTGAAAAGTTCATTATATAGTTCCATCTTCTACATTGAAACCAGTCTTTGAGAAACTTGTATGTGTGTGTGTGTCTTGGTACCAGGTGATTACCTTGAGTCTGGAGCCTTCAACTGCTTCGCCATCTTGACATCCATGTGCTAGTACTTAAAGTATTGGGTTTACCTTTTTTTTTTTTTTTGCCGGTCCTTGCTTGGACTCAGGGCCTGAGCACTGTGCCTGGCTTCTTTTTGCTCTAGGCTAGCACTCTGCTACTTGAGTCACAGTGTCACTTCTGGCCGTTTTCTGTATATGTGGTGCTGGGGAACTGAACCCAGGGCTTCATGTACAGGAGGCAAGCACTCCTGCCACTAGGCCGTATTCCCAGCCCTAAAGTATTGTAGTAACATAAAATGGGCTTATTATTTGAATGGATTAATAAAAATTTCTAATTTTTTTCCAAAATTGGTATAGCTCATATAAACAAATTCAGACTCCAGCTATTTTTTCTTTTTTAGAATATAATTTTATTGTTATTATTAAGGTCATGTACACAGGGGTTACTGTTTCATAAGTCAGGTAATGGGTACATTTCTTTTTGGACAATGTCACCATTTCCTTTGGTTTCCCCCAATCTTCCCCCTCCCACCCTGCCTGCGTGTTGCATAGGTTTTTATTTTCCACAGATTTTCTTCTGAGTACCACAACTGCATTTTTTTACCTTCCTCCCTCCATTTCTGAATCTCTACTTTCCCTGCCTCAAAAGACAAACAACAATAATAACAAAAAAAATCCCAAAGCAAAAACAAATGGCAGTTTAGATGCCTCACAATTTTTCAGAGTACAGTGATAGGCTGGGTGCTGGTGGCTCATCCTGTAATCCTAGCTACTCAGGAGGCTGAGATCTGAGGTTTGAGGTTCAAAAGACAGCCTGAGTAGGAAAGTCTGTGAGACTCTTAACTCCAATTAACCAGCCCCCCACCCAAGGAAAAAAAAACCTCAAGTGGAGCTGTGGTTCAAGGGATAGAGTTCTAGCCTTGAGCACAAAAGCTGAGGGAAAGTGCCCTGAGTTCAAGCCCCAGGACTGGTGGATGTGTATGCATGCACGCGGGGGCTCACACATAGGAGTGTACAGTGATGCTGAGACTAGAAAGTTAGGAAAATCCTAATTTAAAATATGTTTATGAAAGATAAACATAAGTAAACACATAAGATCATAAATTCATATACGTATTTATAATTGTGGTCACCTGAGAGAACTGAGAAGCAGGAAACAGAACAACATGGAATCCCTTGCATCTGTGTGAAGGATCACTGAAAGCTGGGCAATAGTGGGCAGTTGGGATGGGGCAAGTGAGAGCCGATCTGATTAAAGTACGTGCAGGTATATAGGCATATGTGAATGGCTGAAATGTAAAACAGGTCCTGCCCAGGGTGTGGATGGTAGTGTGTATAGGGGAAGATGAATGGAGATAAAGAAGGAGGGTGAATGTAGCCAAAATATCTTATTGCACATGTGAGAAAGTGGAAGTGAAGCTTGTTGAAACTGGTTTTTTGGAAGGAGGATGATGGAAGGGGTAAATCTGATCAAAGTGCATTGTATGCATGTATGTGTGTGTGTGTGTACACACACACACATATATATACATGTCAAAATGAAACCTTGTATAATTAATTGATGCTAATAAAAATGTGGGAAAATACATTTATGACAAGGGGTGTAGTCAATGTAGCATTTGCTTAGCATGGGTTTGACGCACAGCATAACTCAAACAAAAAATTAAAAAATGTGTAACTTTTATGTTAATTTGATTATAGGGAATTGATCCATTTTCCTTAGATACTCTTGCAAAACATGGAATAGTAGCTCTTCGAAGAGCAAAAAGAAGAAATATGGAAAGGTAAGCTTACAAATTATGTATTCTATTTTTTTTTTTTTGCCAGTCCTGGTACTTGGACTCAGGGCCTGAGCACTGTCCCAGGCTTCTTGTTGCTTAAGGCTAGCACTCTACCACTTGATCCACAGCACCACTTCTACCCATTTTCTATATATGTGGTGCTGAAGAATCAAACCCAGGGCTTCATGTATACAAGGCAAGCACTCTACCACTAGGCCATATTCCCAGACCCAAGTTTTTTGTTGTTTTTTTTTTGGCCAGTCCTGGGCCTTGGACTCAGGGCCTGAGCACTGTCCCTGGCTTCTTCCCGCTCAAGGCTAGCACTCTGCCACTTGAGCCACAGCGCCGCTTCTGGCCGTTTTCTGTATATGTGGTGCTGGGGAATCGAACCTAGGGCCTCGTGTATCTGAGGCAGGCACTCTTGCCACTAGGCTATATCCCCAGCCCCCCCTTTTTTTTTTTAAATGCAGATACTGAGGCTTGCATGCAGGTCCTCATACTCTTGCTGGGCCTTTTCTCTGATCCACTGGTATTCTGCCACTTGGGCTTCATCTCCTGTACAGTGTGTGTGTGTGTGTGTGTGTGTGTGTGTGTGTGTGTGTGTGTGTGTGTGTGCTGGGATATGAACTCAGGGCCTGGGTGCTGTCCCTTAGTTTTTTTCACTCAAGACTGGCACTCTACCACTTGAGCCACAAATCCATTTCTATATTTTGGTGGTTACTTGGAGATAAGAGTCTCAGGGACTTTGTTTCCTGGGCTCGCTTCAAACTTCAATACTCAGATTTTAGCCTCTTGTGTATGTAGAATCATACTAGGTATCTCATGTGAGTTGCTTTTCCCCCTCCTCTTCCTTTCTTTTTTTATTTTTATTTTGGCCAGTCCTGGGGCTTGAACTCAGGGCCTGGGCACTGACTCTGAACCTCTCTGTTCTCAAGGCTAGCACTCTACCACTTGAGCCACAGTGCTACTTCTGGCTTTTTATATTTATGTTGTACTGAGGAATTGAACCCAGGGCTTCATGCCTGCTAGGCAAGCACTGTACCACTAAGACACATTCCCAGCTTTCCTTTTTATTTATTTATTTTTTTTGGTCAGTTGTGGAGCTTGAACTCAGAGTCCTGGTGCTGTCCTTGAGCTCCTTTACTCAAAGCTAGCACTCTACCACTTTAAGTCACAGCATCACTTCCAGTTTTCTAGTGGTTGGAAATAACTCTCACAGACTTTTCTGTTCAGGCTGGTTTTGAACTGCCATGCCAAGATCTCAGCCTCTTGAGTAGCTAGGATTCTAGCTGTGAGCCACTAGCACCTAGCTTCTTTCTTTATGAGAAAGAGTTTCATTACGTATACCAGGCAAGCCTGGAACTCACTATGTAGACTCGTCTCAAACTTCCTGCCTTAGCTTCTTGAGTTCTAGGATTATAGGAAAGAAACTTGGCATCTATGTATATTCCTTTGAGTTTTATAAATACTTTTTTGGCAAATGGTAGGGTACAAATTCCAAATTTTGTTCTTCTTTTATTTTTTTCTCTTAATGTGATATAATCAGTATCTACAATAAAAATAGTGTTACAACAAAACATCACATGTTCATTTTGTTCATAAGTACATAGAGTAAATAATTCAATTATCAAAAACCAAGTGTTTAACTTCATAACTTTGTTGAACTACCAGGAAAATTTTAATCTCTAAAAAATAGATTTCAGAATACTTTATTGCATAATCTATCATATATGTGTGATCAAAATATGATGAACTCTGATCAAAATATGTTGAACTCATGGCTAGTGTTCTACAACTTTGAGCCACAGGCCCACTTCTGGCTTTTGGTGGTTAATTGGAGGTAAGAATCTCATGGCCTTTCCTGCTCCAGGCTGGCTTCGAACCACATCCTCAGATCTCAGCTTCCTGCATATCCAGGATTACAGGCATGAACCACCAACACCTGGCTTGCTTTAGTTATTTTTTTTTATTAATTCTCTCTCTCTCTCTCTCTCTCTCTCTCTCTCTCTCTCTCTCGCTCTCTCTCTCCCTCTCTCTCTCTCTTTTCCGCCAAGGACCAGCCAGAGACTGTGATCCTCTCAATCTCTCCCTCTTGAGTAGATGGAATTACAAGTATATGCCATGCTATGTAGTGTGTGTGTGTATTAACATGTTATACTTGATAAATATGTGTAATTTGTAAACTTAAAATACCCAAACAATATAATACAGCATAATACAGCCTTCCATGCTAGATATCTGCTAGATAACTTTGCATTTACAAAAAATTAGCACATTTTCCGTCACCAGAGCTATGGTAATATAACATGTGCTTTCAGGCTTTGTCTTGCTTGTGGTGGAGTGGCTATGAACTCGCTTGAGGACCTCACTATAGATTGCTTGGGACATGCTGGTCTTGTGTTTGAGTACACTTTAGTGAGTATTTGTGTGACTACTATTTATAAAGTGAATCCATACCTATTTTTAATACTAAACTTTAAATTCATATTTTGAACTGACTAACCTGTAGAATAGATTTTATAATTACTTGAATATTTGTTTAGAATTAAAATATAATTTATTTAATTTTTATTTTTATTTCTTGAGACAGGGTTTCACTATGTAGCCATGGCTGGGCTCCAACTCCCTGTCCTCCTGCCTTCACTTCTAGAGTGCTGGCACAACTATTTTTATTTTATTTTAATTAGTTTTTTTAGCCACTCCTGGGGCTCGGACTCAGGACCTGAGCACTGTCCTTGACTTCTTTTTGCTCAAGGCTAGCACTCTACCACTTGAGGCACAGCGTCACTTCCGGCCTTTTCTGTTTATGTGATGCTGAGGATTTGAACCCAGGGCTTCATGTATATGAGGCAAGCACTTTTGCCACTAGGCCATATTCCCAGCCCTGAGACAACTATTTTTAGACATATCTTTAGCTAAGCTTGATAAGAAAAATGTCGCATGAGGAATGTAAATTCTAACACAAACTAGGTCTTGATAGTGTCACTGAATAGTGAATGTTTTCTCTTCTTTTACTATTTTTTTTCTTTTTTGTGGTACTGGGGTGCCAGGTTCTCATGCATGCTAGGCAACTGTTCAAAAATGGAGCTGTGATACTCCTCTTTGGGTCCTCTCTATTCAGAGAATCTCCCTGTTTTCTTGTGGCTTTCCTTTTACTTGTAAATAAAATTGGTCTGTTTGCATTAAAAAAAAAAAGAGGAGCCTCATCTTCAGCCTTAAAGTTAAGTCTGTGTGTGTCATCCTTTTAGGGTGAAGAAAAGTTTACGTTTATTGAGGACTGTGTTAACCCTCGCTCTGTAACCTTATTGGTCAAAGGACCAAATAAGCATACTCTCACACAAATCAAGGATGCTATAAGAGATGGACTTCGTGCCATCAAGAACGCCATCGAAGATGGTAAGCTCTTTCTGATGATGGACATACCAACCTTACGTTTATAATCCATCATGGGACATATGCTATTTTCAAAGAGAGGAATAATTATTGTTTTCTCATTTAATTGTGGACAATTTGTGATTTGGATTATAAAGATTTTCCCTTTGGAATATTCTTTTAAAAAATAATTACAGTTGTGGCTGGGAGTGTGGCTTAGTGGCAGAGTGCTTGCCTAGCATGCGTGAAGCCCTGGATTCCTTTCCTCAGCACCACATACACAGAAAAAGCCGGAAGTGGTGTTGTGGCTCAAATGGTAGAGTGCTAGCCTTGAGCAAAAAGAAGCCATGGACAGTGCTCAGGCCCTGAGTCCAAGCCCCAAGACTGAAAATTAAAAAAAAATTACAGTGCATCATACTGAATATTCTTAATGGTATGCTACTCCCTTAATTAACTCCCATTTATGAAAGGAAATTTCTTAATTCTAATGCTTTCATACCATTCTTTATTTTTAAGATTTTTTTTTTTCCCCATTACTGGGCATTGAATCTAGGGACTCCCAATTGTTAGGCAAGTGCTCTCCAACTTCACCCATGCCCTCAGACCTTTTGTTTGTGCGTGGATTTTGAGATTGAGTCTTAGAAAGTTTGACCTGGCTGGCCTCAAACTTAGGATTCTCTTGCCTCTGCCTTTTCAGTAGCCGATTACAGGCACCTCCCACATTGAGCTTAGAAAATACCATGGAAATGATTTTATACTTCTACAAAGGAACAAAGTACCTAGAAAATTTCTCTCTCTCTCTCTCTCTCTCTTTCTCTCTCTCTCTTTCTCTTTCTCTCTCTCTCTCTCTCTCTCTCTCTCTCTCTCTCTCTCTCTGTCTCTCTCTGTCTCTCTCTGTCTCTGCCTGCCTGCCTACCTACCTATCTAATTTTCCTCACATTCTTCCTTAACCTTCCCTGCTCAAGGCTGGCATTCTACCACTTGAGTCACAGTTCTCCTCCCAGCTTTTTGGAGGTAAATTAGAGATAAGATGCTTCTGGACTTTTCTGGCCTGGCTGGCTTTAAACTAGGATCTTCAGATCCCAGCCCCTTGAGTAGCTATATAGTCCCAGACCTCTCGTCTTAGAAAAGTAAAACCAGATGGCCTAAGGTTTTTCATAGGCAGCAGTTTGAGAAATTTAGAAAACAAGTTTTTGACTGAGTCCCAAGAATTATACATCAAAAACTTTGGTCAAGTTATCTTACCCTAAACAATTTCATATGAGATATTGCAATCATTGGTAAATAAATGCCTTTTCAATGTAGTCATAGAAAAAGATGAAAGTGGAAGAAATATGTACTCATATTTGCCAGAGAATAAACAATGAGATAAGTTATTTGTAGCCACTGATCTGTACCATGCTTAATTATTTAACTTCTGCATGCTTTCTAGGACAACTGAGCTATGCAGTTTATTTGATTTCTATATATATTTAAATATGTTTTAAAGATGAACAAGATAATAGCACACACTTGCAAAGCTTGCTTTTTCAGTCTTTTTTTTCTTGGTGTGGCATATCTTGCCATCTATTTTTTTTCTCTCTCCTCCAAATAGATTGCGTGGTTCCAGGTGCTGGAGCAGTTGAAGTGGCCATAGCAGACGCTCTTGTTCAGTACAAGTACAGTATTCAAGGAAGAGCTCGCCTTGGGGTCCAAGCATTTGCAGATGCTTTACTCATAATTCCCAAGGTACAACCATCCTACTGGCCAGATAACAGCTGTTTAGACCTAAAGGCATCTGGCTATTAATGGCTCATATTATCTAACAGCAGTTTAGACAAACAGGTATTTGTTTTCATCACCTCCTAAGGTTTTTTGCTTAGGTGTTTTACCACTTGACAGAGAACCTTTTGGGGTAATAGCACAGAATCCTTTCAGGCGTTCAGTGGAAAGTCAAATGATTCCCTTGCAACCTATTTTGAACTTTAAAAGTTGAGGTAGCTCCAAAAGGTTTCTGCAGAAATGGTTCATGATTAACCAATCATAATTTAAAGTTAAGAATTATTTATTTATTTATTTATTTATTTATTTATTTATTTATTTATTTTGCCAGTCCTGGGCCTTGGACTCATGGCCTGAGCACTGTCCCTGGCTTCTTTTTGCTCAAGGCTAGCACTCTGCCACTTGAGCCACAGCGCCACTTCTGGCCATTTTCTATATATGTGGTGCTGGGGAATCTAACCGAAGGCTTCATGCATGGGAGGCAAGCACTCTTGCCACTAGGCCATATTCCCAGCGCCTAAAGTTAAAAAATTTTAAAATTGAATTCAGTTTTAGAGTAGCTCTTTTGTTAGTGGTATCCAATATGTTGTCACTGTAATTGTGGAAAACATGAACTGCAGGCAATTTTAGCATTCCCAAATAGTGTTACTACTGTTCTTTCTAGACAAGGAGAGAAGCTAGTACACACACACACGCACACACACGAGTGTATGAACTACCATTTCTTTCTTTTTGCTTTAATTCAGTTAGAAGTATAGAAAAATAATTCAAATATGCTCTTACCATGAATTAAAATATCATTAACAGTACTAACAAAAGTCTTCTTAGTAATTTCTATTATGGTTATTCATCATTGTGGGCTCCTAGTGAATCCTCATTCTCCTTTCCCCACAGCAGCACAGTCACTGAGGACTGAAAGGCACCTAGTTTGGGGTTTGGGTGATCTCCACCCCTGCTGCCACAGGTCCACCGCTCTTGAAGGTGCTGCAAATATGCTGGCATTGTTTTGCAAGTGCCTGGGAAAAACTGGAGTGACTACAGACTTCTCCTTCCACTCTTAAAATCTTTCACATGTAAAGAAATTACTGTATGTCCTCAGAACTTAATGTAATGTACATAGGGAAAAAGTTTAATATAACTACCAGGCAATAAAATATTTTGATTCAGATTAACAATGGAATTTCTCAGAGATGATGACTGTAGCATAGGTATGTTTTCATAAGACTAAAGAGTAGTGATTATTTTTATAATTGATTTTCAAGTAGCATTTCACACATATAATTACTATATTTATTCCTGAAGGTTCTTGCTCAGAATTCTGGTTATGATCTGCAGGACACACTAGTGAAAGTTCAGGCTGAGCACTCAGAATCGAAACAACTTGTTGGCATAGACTTGAATACAGGTAAGAAATGGAAGAAAACTTAACTGCTTAATAGGACCGTTCTTCAGTGAGAGGGTATGGGCTTGGTTGACTTAATTATTTAAATTTTGACTGCCTCTAGTTTACTTTTTAGTGTTGTGCACTCATTTAAGAACATGATTGAAGCTAGGTGCTGGTAGCTCACACCTGTAATCCTAACTACTCGGGAGGCTGAGATCTGAGCATGGTGGTTTGGTTTGAAGCCAGCCAGGGCAGGAAAATCTGTGAAACTCCAATAACCACCCAGAAAAAGCTGCAAGTAGAGCTGTGGGCTCAGGTGGTAGAGCAGCTAGCTTTGAGTGAAAGAAGCTCAGGGACTGTGCCCAGGCTCTGAATTTAAGCCCCAGTACTGGCACACATGTACACACACATGCATGTGTGCATACACACGAATATAATTGAGAACCAGGCACTACTGGTGGTTCACTCCTGCAATCTTAGCTACTCAAGAGACATCTGGAGGCTAGCAGTTCCAAGATAGCCAGGACAGAAAAGTCTGTGATACTCTTACCTTTAGTTAACCAGCAAAAAGCTGGTGTGGCTTTGAGTGACTGGAGGAGTGGCTTAAGTGGTAGAGCACCAGCCTAGTGGGCATGAAGTCCCATCAGTATTGCCAAAAGAAAGCAATAGAGGAAAGGAGGGAAGGAGGGAGAGAGGAAGGAAGGAAGGAAGTGAGCAAGGAAGGAAGGAAGGAAGAGAGCAAGGAAGGAAGGGAGGAAGGGAGGGAGGAAGAGACAGACAGGCAAGAAAGTAAGCATGTGTAAGAGTGTGGTGTTGTAGAAGGTACAGGAAACAGTAGTGAGGAAGAGTAGTCAACTCATGCTGCTGTTGGACGGTACTTGCAGTCCACCACTGGACTTAACAGCACAGAAACCACGGGTGACTTGGACGAAAACAGTTTTGGTACCTTTTAGATATTGCTAAGAATATATCAATCAAAATGGGCAGAATATATCAATATTGTGATATTAAGATGATTTCTTTTTACTTTGTAGGGGAACCAATGGTAGCAGCTGATGCAGGAGTTTGGGATAATTACTGTGTGAAAAAACAACTTCTTCACTCTTGGTAAGTTGACAAAACAAAAAGAGAGAGCTTAGGGGTGTTCTCGATAACATCAAAGAATCTTTTTGTCACCCTACAGTAGGAAAATTATCAAGTGTATAATAATGTGTGGTATCTATTATTAAGACTAGCTTCTGTCATTTTACGACCACTTTTATATTTTATTATTTGCAGCGACATAAGTAAGAGGAAAAGTTAGACTTACGGTTTATTTGGGGTGAGAGAGAAAGAGGAAATTACTGAACTAATATTACCTGTATTCTGTGGAAAAATCAAATGATGTGCTTAAAAATAAGTTCAGTTTTCCTGGAATAGAAATCAGGTTTCTAGCTTGTCAGCAAAGAGTTGAATGGTATTTGTGGTTATAATAGTTTTATTTGGTAAAATCTCATGCCAGCATAACTGGAGGAAAAGGGCCTTCACAGTGAGGATTGCTGGGGGGTAGGGTGGGGGGAAGTGGTAAGCAGGCTTTGCTCATGTGCCTTTTTCCCCTCAGCACAGTAATTGCCACCAACATTCTCCTGGTTGATGAGATCATGCGTGCGGGGATGTCTTCTCTCAAAGGGTGACTCAATTCAAAACCAGCTCTTCTGCAAAACAAGACTTAGTAAACCTTTTATCCAATTGCTATTTTACCGCTGGAGCCAGTCTTTAATTATCACAAAATAAATGCAGTTTATATCTTTTTGGTCTTAACAGTCTCAAAAATATTTCACAAGGGTATAAAGCACAACAGAGGTATTTTCACAGTAAGGGAATAATAATGGGAATATTTTCTCTTGAGTCCTAACTCCCTCCCTGTATTATATGCTGTTGCAGTTTTATAAAATAGAATCTATTACGATTCTCAGACCTCCTAGGCAACTTTTAATTAATCACATATGGGACACAGGTTTTAGAACTCACAAGGTAACTTTCAGTTTATCAGATGTTATGAATATAAGTAAGATAAAATACTTCATTGTCTTTCACAAGTCTTTCAGGAACTTTTTGCTGCCACTTTTCTCTCATATATATGCTTTGCTTTAGCAAGTACAGGTTTGGATTGCACTATACCTTACTCTATTTATTTAATGTGTAATTTACTATATTTTACCTAGCCTTGTTTGAGTTTTATGTTTTTTTTTTTTTTGGCCAGTCCTAGGCCTTGGACTCAGGGCTTGAGCACTGTCCCTGGCTTCTTCCCGCTCAAGGCTAGCACTCTGCCACTTGAGCCACAGCGCCACTTCTGGCCGTTTTCTGTATATGTGGTGCTGGGGAATCGAACCTAGGGCCTCGTGTATCCGAGGCAGGCACTCTTGCCACTAGGCTATATCCCCAGCCCTGAGTTTTATGTTTTTGAGACAAGGTATATAGTTCAAATTGTCCTGGAACTGGCTAAGTAGTCCAGGCTGGCTGTGACCTGAATCCTGCTGCGTTAGCCTCCTGAGGGCTAGGATTACAATCTGCCGGCCTGGGACTTGAACTCATTCTTTTTGCTCAAGGCTAGAGCTCTATCACTTGAGACACAGCTCCACTTCTCACTTTTTCTGAGTAGTTTATGGGCTTTCTTGCCTGGGCTGGCTTTGGACTGCAGTCCTTAGATCTCAGTGTCCTGAGTCACTAGGATTACAAGCATCATCCACCAGTGCCCAGCCAACCTGCCTTTTGTATATATAGTCAACACCCTCTGCTACTGTGCTATATAGCTCTGTGCTTCTCTGACTCAATGAAAACATGGGAATTGTTAGCCTCAACTCTGGGAAGCCATTGTTTTGGCCCTGGGATAAACTGTTCTACATAGATAGAAGAGTGATATCTTGTTCACAATCCTGATCTATTGTAGGTTTCTTACAGTTAACTTCGTTTCATAGATCCAAGTTGATAGGACATTAAAGTGAGGCAGGTACATTAAGTAGAGCTTTGGCCTGTTGCTACACACAGGACAAGGATCCTATTCCATTTAATTCCATGATTAGAAACATAACTTTATAACTTCTTTATTTTTTAGTTAATATGTGAGCAATGTGTTTTCTAGCCAATCATCACTCACACTTCTTATCAACTTGGTTTACTAATTCTATTTTTGATCTATTCAGTTATAAACTAGGATTTTTTTTGCAAGCATAAGGATTTCAACTCAGGGCCTTTTGCTTGCTAGGCTGGTGCTTTACTATTTGAGCCATGCCTCCAGCCTTTTGCTGGATATTTTGGAGTTTAGTGAAGCTTTTGGCCCAAGCTTGTCTTGAATAGTGATTCTCTAGATCTCAGCTTCCTGAGTAGCTAGAATTACAGGTATGAGCCACCAGTATCCAGATCCTTCAGCCACTTTGGTTTTAGTTATTTTTCAGATAAGGTCTTACTCTTTTTGTTAGGGCCAAGTCTTACACTATAGTCCTCCTACCTATACCTCCTGCACAACTATAATAGGCATGAACAACCATGGCCAGCTTGTTTGTTGAGATGAAGTCTTGCTAACCTTTTTCTTGGCTGGCCTTGAATTGCAGTCCTGATTTCCTCTTCCCAGGCTTGCATCACTGCCTGGCACAATGACCTCTGTGTGTGTGTGTGTGTGTGTGTGTGTGTGTGTGTGTGTGTGTCTGTGTGTCTGTGTGTGTTTTGGGGACTGAACTCGGGGCTTCAGCACTGTCCCTGAACTCTTTTACTCAAGGCTAGTGCTCTACCACTTTGAGCCACAGTTCCACTTCTGATTTTTTCATGGTTAATTGGAGATAAGAATCTCACAGACTTAACTGCCTAAGCTGGCTTTGAACCCAAATCCTCAATTCTCAGCCTCCTGAGTAGCTAGGATTACAGGCGTGAGCCACCAGTGCCCAGCACAATAATCCTTTTAAACTTCTACTCTGTTCTATAGTTTGGGCTTTAAAAATGGGCATAGCATGCATATTGTCATTCTTTTTCTATATAAAATGTTTAAATTGTGAATTTTGGGGGGTGTACACTCAGTATGAATCCCAGGTTAGCCTCAAACTCAAGTTCCTTCTGCCTCTGCCTTCCAAGTGCTGGGATAACAGGCTTGGGACACTACACTCAACTGATCTATTTTAAATATACCAAAAGGACTGCAAATAATAATGCAGTATGTATCTGTGCACCCTTTACTAGGTATAACAAGTAGTATCATTTTGCCATGTTAGTTTCAGATGTGTTTTTCTTTCTTTCTTTCTTTCTTTTTTTTTTTTTTGCCAGTCCTGGGGCTTGGACTCAGGGCCTGAGCACTGTCCCTGGCTTCTTTTTGCTCAAGGCTAGCACTCTGCCACTTGAGCCACAGCGCCACTTCTGGCCATTTTCTGTATATGTGGTGCTGGGGAATCGAACCCAGGGCCTCATGTATATGAGGCAGGCACTCTTGCCACTAGACCATATCCCCAGCCCTCAGATGTGTTTTTAAAGAACTAAGAAGTACAGATATTTTCCCTGCCTTTTTCCCTACAGGAAAGTTTTTACCTCTGTGCCTTAAAAAAAAACATGTAACATATATGCATATGCATGTGACAGTGTAAATTCTTTGTGTGTGTGTGCGTGTGCACACGTGTGTGTGCTGGTACTGGGGCTTGAACCCAGGTCAAGGGTGTTCTCCCTGAACTTTTTCTGTACAAGGCTAGTGTTGGGGATTATTATGGCCTTGGGGGAAGGCTGCCCTTCCACCAGCCTTGGGACAATGGAAGTCCCTCCCACCTTCTAGCCTCCGCCCCTTGGGAGGTGAACACGTGCGTGCCACCATGATGGGGTTGTCCCGCCCACAAAGGAAGTTTCGTGATGTCACTTGATGGACATGGTCCTTAGCCTATGACTGGCCCTTTGGCCAGCCCCCTTTCTTTCCTGCCATTACTTCTTTCTTGTTTTGCTTTTGTTTTTTTTTTGCCAGTCCTGGGGCTTGGACTCAGGGCCTGAGCACTGTCCCTGGCTTCTTTTTGCTCAAGGCTAGCACTCTGCCACTTGAGCCACAGCGCCCCCTCTGGCCATTTTCTGTATATGTGGTGCTGAGGAATTGAACCCAGGGCCTCATGTATATGAGGCAAGCACTCTTGCCACTAGGCCATATCCCCAGCCCTCCCGCCATTACTTCTATATAAGTGCCTTTCCATATTAAAGTCTTTGAGACGCATCCCACCACCGCAGTGTGTCCCTGATGCCTTCCTTTTCACCCCCGCTCTTGGTAACATGGGAGGGGACTGGGGGGAGGGGAGGCTTCAGCAACCTTTCCTTAACTTAGCGCAGGTCCATGTGAGTGCGCCTTTGGCCTTCCGCTGGCGGAGGGCAAGGCCGAATGCTCTTTCATAGTTTTTCGGGGTTCACCATTCTCCCCGTGGGGTCGGGGAGAAGGGGATCATTCAGATCCCGACATCCGACAGGCTAGTGCTCTACCACTTGAGCCACAGCTCTACTTCCTTGAATGTCAACCTCTTGAGTAGCTAGAATTACAGGTATGAGCTACAGGAGCTGGGCTAAAGAGCACCTCTTAAAAATCTCAGGAGTATGGGTAAGAAACGGAACAAATAGGGAATAAGAAAAATAGAACAAGCAGGTGGGGGGGGGTTCTGTAGACAGAAAAATGTGTCCCTGGGTTAGAAGAAAACACCAGACTCATCATTTTGCCTTTTTTTCTTTTTTTCTGAGACCAAGAACTTGAACTTGGTATCTGACTCTCACTTATTGGCCGGCAGTCTATTACCTGAGCCATGCCTCGAACCTATCTCTCTCTCTCTCCTTTCTTCTCTCTCTCTTTAAAACTACCTTGAGGTCTGTGATGTAAAAAATTATGTTGAACAATGATTTAAAAAGTGATTCTGAATATGAAGTTTTAAGAGTATCTTATTTATTTTGACTGTGTTTAATAAGTCTTTGCTATAGCTACATTAGAAAGATATTTGAGGGTTGTATGATTGGTTCAAGTGGTAGAGTGCCTGTCTAGTAAGCATAAGTTGAAGTCCTTGAGTTCAAACACTAATTCCACCAAGATTAAAGTATTAAAGAACAATATATGGTAGACACTTGTGTAAATAAGTCTAAAAAGCCTCTTTGCTAAGTATAAAATAAGCTGTGTGGGGCTGGGGATATGGCCTAGCGGTAGAGTGCTTGCCTAGCATGCATGAAGCCCTGGGTTTGATTCCTCAGCACCACATATGTAGAAAAAAGCCAGAAGTGGTGCTGTGGCTCAAGTGGTAGAGTGCTAGCCTTGAGCAAAAAGAAGCCAGGGACAGTGCTCACACCCTGAGTTCAAGCCCCAGGACTGGCAAAAATAATAAATATAATAAATAAAATAAACAGTGTAAGTGCCTAGAAAGCACCATGTTATGGTTGAAGTGTTGATATATTTTTTCTTTGTATATTCTTATTTGGGTGAAACATAATATTAGCCGTTTATACATTGCTGGACTCAGTGCTAGAGATTTAAATGTGTTTATGAGCAGTATTGACCAATAATTTTGCTTTGGTTTACTCACCTTTCTAATTTTGTTTTTTTTTTAATTTTTTTATTTTTTTATTTTATTTTTTGCCAGTCCTGGGCCTTGAACTCAGGGCCTGAGCACTGTCCCTGGCTTTTTTTTGCTCAAGGCTACCACTCTGCCACTTGAGCCACAGCGCCCCTTCTGGCCGTTTTCTGTATATGTGGTGCTGGGGAATCAAACCCAGGGCTTCATGTATACAAGGCAAGCTCTCTTGCCACTAGGCCATATCCCCAGCTCACCTTTCTAATTTTGATGTCAGTGATCAAATGAGCCTTGTAAAAGTAGTTGTGGAGTTACTCCACTTTTTCTTTGGAATGTCTTCAGTCAGTGAGATGGGGAGGCATCTGTTTTTTGAAAGCTTGTCTGCATTAGTAGTTTTGCTTGGGAAGGTTGTTGGTTGTGGGGCTTAAACTCTGGGCCTGGGCACTATCCCTGAGCTCTTTTGCTCAAGGCTATCACTCTGCCACTTTGAGCCACAATACTACTTCTGGTTTTCTGGTGGTTAATTGGAGATAGGGTCTCAGGGACTTTCCTGCCCAGGCTGGCTTCAAACCAAGATCCTCAGATCTCAGCCTCCTGGGTAGCTAGGATTATAGGTGTGAGCTACTAGTGCTTGGCCCTTGGAAATTTTTATATAGTCATTCTTCGCTTTGCCACGATTTTTCTTTTGCAGTGTTGGACATCATAAGCCATGACCTTGTTCATGCTAGGCAAGTTTTCGATTTCTGAGTTATATTCCCAGCTCTCACACTGTTTTTTTTTTTTTTTTGCCAGTCCTGGGCCTTGGACTCAGGGCCTGAGCACTGTCCCTGGCTTCTTTTTGCTCAAGGCTAGCACTCTGCCACTTCTGGCCATTTTCTATATATGTGGTGCTGGGGAATCGAACCCAGGGCTTCATGTATACAAGGCAAGTGCTCTTGCCACTAGGCCATATTCCCAGCCTCTCTCACACTGTTTTAAATATGTGCTTCAATGTTTTAGTTCTGTCTTTTTTGTGTGTGTGCTTGTCCTGGGGCTTGAACTCAGGGCCTGAACACTATCCGTGAACTGTTTTGCTCAAGTCTAGTACTTTACCACTTGAGCTACAGCTCCACTTGGGGTTTCTTTGGGTTGCTAATTGGAGGTAAGAGTCTCATAGACTTTCCTGCCTCAGCTGGCTTTGAACCACGGTCCTCAGATCTCAAGCCTCCTCAGTAGCTAAGATTACAGATGTAAACCATTGGTGCTGGGCCCATTTTGTTTATAAATCCTCTAAATTAGTTTTATAACAATAATTGTTTTATGAAGTCAGTACATACATAGAGTTTCCATGTTTATTCATTTCTTTATTCAGTATTTTTCTTGCATCTACTGTCTTCCTTCTGGGTTCACTTCCTCTCTTTTGCTGTCTGTCATTCTTGTAGAATAGGTAGCCATGCTCTTTTACTTTTTCCCTCTAACGGGTCCTTGTTGCCTTTTACTATTAGAGTGTTGTCTCTCAGTTCTTTGAAAATGCTATCTCATTGTTTCCTGTGAGTACACATCTTGCTATTTTGATAAACATTACCAAAATCTCCTATATTACATTGTACTCCCATTGCTTTTCTTGGCAGTTTGTAAAGCATGGATACATTTTACTTTAGGAAGTATAATTGCATCCTCTATACCTGAGTATGGTATACACCTAGGGCGAATTTCTTGCAGCAGCCGGAAGCAGAACAAGTCCTCTGCTTCCAGTTCTTTTTAATATACACCCAGGAGTAGAACTGGTGGATCATGTGGTAATTTTGTTTCTAATTTTTGGAGGAATTGCCATATGTTTTATACCCCTACTAGCAATGCATAAAGGTTCTAAATTTTTCTATGCCTTCACCAACAGTTGTTATTTTTTTGATAATAGGCATCTTAATAGGTATGAAATGGTATGTCATTGTGAGCCATCTATTTTCGGCAGCATTTTTATGTTTGTAAATTGGTTGTGAGGTGGAAGGTGGTCTACATTAAGTAAATGCTAGAACCACCAGACCTGTGTATTTTTTTTAATGAAAACTGTCTAATTTTTCTATCTTTTAGAGATTATCCAGTGTGTAAGAACATAAAAAATGGATGACAGTTCCCCTAAAAATAAAAAGACTATCATAACATTGTTTCATAAATCTCCTGGTTTCAGTTAGAGTATCACGAGCCAGAAATCGTTATCCCTTGCCTGCCATTCTCCTGTTTGTTTTTTTTCTTACCTATCTTTTTATAGTCCTTTCTGTAACAATAACCATTTCTTTGCAATCACTTTATTGGTGCCCTCACTATTGCTTTATGCTCCCATCCTGTCTCATAGCTGTACATTACTCCTCTCCCAGACTCCCCCCCAGTACCATTGCTGTCCCAGGGGGCTGGCTCTTGAACATAATTCAGTTTAATATCTCCAGGTATTAGGGCCTTGTAACACTCCGTTCACTCTTCCTTTACAGCTGCCTATATAATTGTCAAAGAGATCTAGGGGAGCAGGGATACAGTCATTAAGGGCATCCCCAGTGACTCTGTAAACAGTCTTCTTGTCTTATCCTATTCTAGATTGGGGTCTTTAAGATTACCAATGAGAGAATCGAGTGCCTCATGAATTAGGTTTAATCTTCAATCATACTTGTTCCTGACCAGATGTTTAGGCTGTACAGATGGTCTCTGACTTATGGTTCAACTTAATAATTTTTTTTCAGCTTTAAAGTGGCATAAAAGTAATAGGCATTTGGTAGAAATGGTACTGCAAAGTGTGGACATTGGCCTTTTCCCAGGCTAGTGCTGTGCAGTACAATACCCTCTAGTGACAAGGGGCAGTGACAGCCCTCCCAGTCCCCCAAGTCAGTCACCTGTCATGAAAGTGGGTGACCTGCAGTGTACTGTAGTGCTGAGCTATGTGGCATTTGGTGTGTTAGGTGTATAAATGCATTTCAGCCTGTGATATTTGCCAGCATATAATAATTCTATCAGAATATAACCTCATAGTAAGTTGGGGAACATCTGCATAGGAAAGGGAAGGAGATAAGAAACTGGAAGATCAGTGAAAAATATATACCGAGAAGTGATTTACTACAAGGAGTTAATTGTAGGTTTTTGACCACCCAGCTCTTAAGCTAGCTCATAAATATTAGCCTGTGTGTGTGTGTGTGTGTGTCTCCGTGTATGTGTGTGTGTTTGTGTGTCCATCTGTGTGCCCTTACCAGGGCTTAGGACAGAAAGAGAAGGAAGAACCAGGATGCTGGCCTTTTCTCCCTCTAGAACCTACAGATGTTCAGAAGGACTTTCCCACGGGCCTGACTTTCCATCTTTCTTGTGCACTGCAGAGTTCTTGACAATGTAGAGCTGAATTGATGGTAGTTCCATGTACAATGGCTGCAGTTTTCTTCCTTCTGAGACTTTGAACATTTTTTAAGTGCTTACCTCTAAGACCCAGCTGGCCTACTCCTGTGTCTCTTTACTGCCTAGGCCCAGATATCTTGTTGAACAAATAGCCAGCAGGTCCAGATGTGGCTCCTGTCCCTGCCTTGGAGATAAATATAGATGCAGAGAATGAATAAAAGGTTTGGGACAAGCTTGCCTGGCCAGGGGCTTCACAAAAGCCCAAGGTGCATAAGGTAAGACTTTGACAACAGTGAGCCTAAGAGAATTGTTCTTACTGTGTCTTTCTCCTGCAGCCCAGGAGCAGAATCCAGGGCAGTCTGTGTACAGGAGCAGTGTCTGTCAGTGGAAGCATTGCTGCTAGGGGAGGCACTGTTCATTGTACTGGGTCCTTCTGTCCATTGAGGGTGCTTTCCCATTCCCAGCATTGAAAGCCAGTTGTACCCTCTGCTGCTTGTGAAAATAAAAATATCCCCTCCTCTCCAGGCATCATCTAGACGATACTACTACTGAAAGAAAAATTTAACTGTCAAGAGGGTCTGTGCACTTATACAGCTTGATGACTTGGTTTTTGTGCCATTTGTTGCATGTGAGGGTTGTGAAGATTCTCTTTAGAAAGAAGGACCCTCCACTTAAGGTTTTTAATCCCAAGGTCTCTGACTTTGATTGCAGAAGAATTTCAGGACAAGCCATAATGGTGGGAAAACTTGGCAGAGCGCAAATAAACAAGCAAGCAAGCAATCAGAGAAGGAGGCATCCTCTAGTAGGTAGAGTGTGTGTTCTCCAGGAGATACTAAAATACTAAGATATCAGAGTTGAGATTTGGCCCAAATTCATCTTAGGGTAAATATTCTCCTTTGTTCTCACACTGGGCACATTTTGTCATTCTGACTTTTATTCTCTGGGTCTGGAGAACCTCAAGGTTGCCTGCTGAGCTTGGATCACTGATGGCCTTGGGATTTTCCTCCCAACTTGGGTCACAGATGTTGGACTTCTCTTTAGACAAAGGATGGATTCGGTTACACAGCCGTT
Source organism: Perognathus longimembris pacificus (assembly GCF_023159225.1). Lineage (NCBI taxonomy): Eukaryota > Metazoa > Chordata > Mammalia > Rodentia > Heteromyidae > Perognathus > Perognathus longimembris. The sequence continues at coordinate 23,775,165 of NC_063177.1, read as the reverse complement.
GTTGTTGTTTTAAACAGGTGTCCATCCACGGAATATTTTTTTCTCGGTGAACACTTTTTGTGGCCAAAGGAGTCACTTTCCCAGAATAAGTCTTTTTTTCTTTGTTCAGTCTTAGAGTGTGCTAATCAGCTAGGCATGTGGGTACAGTGTGTGTGTGTGGGGAGAGAGAGAGAGAGAGAGAGAGAGAGAGAGAGAGAGAGAGAGAGAGAGAGAGAGAGAGAGAGAGAGAACTCTGTTTTTTTTTCCTTTTCCCAAATGTTGCAGCTTATGAGAGAAAGCGAAGCCTAAGACAGAAATAGTGCTTCTGGGCCCCTGATGAAGCCATTTACCCAAGCATTATCTATTTCAGAATTCCGGGCTGCTGTTTCCCATGCCTCATTTCCTCTGATCTATCTTGCCTCACTTGGTCTTCACTCAATGTTAGACTCAGAAGTAGTCTTTTCTGTTCTCCACCCCAATCCAGGTGGGGGTTGTGATGGGCTGTCCAGGGAGGACAGTCTTGGAAACTATCCCCATGGAGTCTGGAGTGGGCTTTGTGGGTGAGGTGGTGCTGGCCACTAAGAATATTGCCCCTGGAGCTATGGAGTGTGGGGCGATATTGCAGTCACTCAGTGTCTCCAGCCCTCTTTCTATAAAGAAGGACAGAGCACCCGTGGTACAAGATTGTTGTGAGAGTTAGTTGGTATGTGGCAATCACTTCTCACAGGGCGTGATCTATTCTTGGTGCTTAACAACTGTTATTATCATCAATTGTGTGAATCAGAGAAAGATTGGACATACAGTTTGGAATAGAAATAGAAATCAACTAGTCACAGCACCCTAGGAGTTTCTGGCTCTGGTGGTGGTTGGCAGGAGGGCAGGAGCATGCTGACTGAGGCAGATTGGAACATGTGTGGATGGTGAGTGCTTGCTGTCCTGTCTCCCTCGTGGAGTTCTCTAGAGGTCTCCACCTCTGTGACTGATAAAACTTACAGAGTGTTAGGCTCTGAGTTGCTGAGAGGCCAAACTTCCCCTGAAGCCACTTTCTGTACAGTACAGAAAGAAAATACATTAAGCCCTATATGACATGATCCAAGAGCCCTTCCCTCACATTCCAAATTAAGAATTTGGAGATGCAGGTTTAACCTTACACATATGCAGGTATAAGCTAAAAATACAGTTTCAACCAAGAATGCCCTGACATTCAAGCCTTCCTAACTGCTGTGGCTCAGATTCTGACATTAGCATTTAGTTCCATTTCATTAAGTCATGATCTACTTTCTGTTTCTGTTTTTATTTTTTGTTTTTAATATAACTGTGTGGGAAAGAATTTTGTACAGGCCCAAATGCCTGTCCTTTGAAGGCTGTTCTTGCCTTTGGTTGGCATCTGAGAGCTTGGATTTGAGAAGTGTTTCCATTCCCCTAACCGGTGTCTCATGGCATCTAAATTGTCAACAGTGTGGTTTATGTTGAACACCTGTGGAATTCAGGTTCACATGGAGTTCCTGTGTGGCTAGCTGCTAATAAATATCCTGGACATTGAGTCTCAGTGAGCCTCTCTGTTTGGCAACATTTCACACATCGGTTGGTTATGGGGCAGTGGGGGGTGGGGTTAGAGAAGGGAGTTAAGAACATTTAGTTGGAGGGTCCTTGGACACTTACACTTTGTTTCCTCCAGAATCATCTCAGGTGCATTTTCCTTTGCTGTTTTTTACTTTCTCTCCTCTGCCCATAATAAGTCATAACCGTGTTTGTGACTCCATTGAATTCTGAGTTTTTCTAATGAAATTTTGAGCTTAGGGAAGGTCTTGAGGAATCTCTGACACAGTATTCTTGACAAGAAAACCAAAGAGCAACATCAGAACAAAAGTCCTGTATACAATATCAGGAAACCAAATCCAACATCCTATTAAAAAGGCTACACTGTGATAAGGAATGCAAGGTTGGTTTAATATAAAAAAATAATGTAAAGCATTAATAAACTAAGGGACAAAACTCAAATAATTGTTCCAATATATACACATAAAACATTTACCAAATTCATAACAGAAACTCAAACTTAGAATAGAAAGAAACTTTCTTAATCTGATAAAACCCCAAAAGAAACTCCAGCCATTGGGTGAATGCTTTGAATGCATGCTTTCTACAGAGATCAACAGTAGATCGTGATGCTCACTTCTGCCTCTTCCACCCAGCATAGCCCTAGAGCTTTCACCTAGTGCTTTCAGGCAAGAAGAAGAAATAAGGGAAAGAAGTAGGATCCCAACTTGAACCCTGATCCTTCTGTTGCTTTGGTCAGGGGGTTGTGGGCAACACACTTCTTTGGAATTTGTGAGAAAGGGAACAAGCAACATTTCTAGAGAACGTGATCCAGTCTGTAGAAAGTTCCAAGGAACTCATAAAAATACAGGTGCTCCCAGGAAAAGACAACTTGGTCAAGTTATCATGAAGGTGAGTTTATAGGATTTCTCATTCAGTGGACCTGAAAATAGTCTGGCAACATGGAACCTGGAGACAGGGATGTTAGATAAGAAATTAACAACTTACCTTCCACCTGGTTGTGGTCAATTTACCTACTGAAGTGCCTCCTTAGGAAGGTGGTCTATTGTAGGTGAGTCTAAGACAAGAAAGAGCAGGGGGATAAAGAAGCTCCCAGCTATTATCCACCCTACTGTAAAGCCTGTGCCCTTATGAATTCTGAAAGTGATTTACTGAAGTGATGGAACCACAGGGATTTAGATTTGCATTCTGCTTCTTTTCATTAATTATAGGCTTTGGGGGTAACCTATCAACTTCAGATTCTAAATGGGGATGGATAAACGAATTGCAAAACTATTATAAATTGAGATATGCATTTGACTGTCAGCAACTGAGATTGAGAATAATACAGAAGTTATTTGCTTACTTTGCAGTACTGAAGTTTGAACTCAAGACCGTGTGCTTCTAGGCAAGCATTCTACCACTTGAGCTAACCTCTAGCCTTTTGAGCTTTAATATTTTTCTTCAGATAACAGCTTATGATCTTTGTCCATACCAACCTAGGATCCTGATTCTCTTACTTATTCCCAGGGCTCACACACATGTACCACTATGCTCAGCTTGTTTGTTGAGATTGGATTTTACTAGATTGGCGGTGGGGAGTGGGAGGCTGGGCTAATTGTGAACTGCAGTCTTCCCAAACTCTGTGGTCTCAAGTTTTGAGGTAACAGGTGTGAGCCACCATATTGGGACTTGGAAATTTACTTTTCTCATGTTCAATATTTGGTTATCAAGACTTGGGGTTTCTCATATCATCTGGAGCCTAGACTAGTTAGCATTTATCTTCCACTATTCTTTTTTTCTGTTCCACTATGCCTTTATGTTCCATGATGTCTGCTGAAACTTCTGCCATCATCACTGAGTTCCATTCAGGGAGTAGAGAATGGAGTGGAAGGAGCTGTCCCAGAAGTCCCCACAGTGACTTCCTCTTGCATTTCATTAGCCAGAACAGAGGCCTGTGGCTACACTTAATTGCAATAGAGGCTTTAAAATGTAGTTATTAGTTAGAAAACCAGGGTTCTCCTGCTGTGGAGAGAGGTACACTGGATAGATAAAGCCTCTCAGCCATACCTCCCCTGCTGAGCTGATAGAAGAGCTATGGGAGAGCTATGGGAGACAAGGCATGACAAATGGCACGTACAGAGCAGGAACTGATGGATGCCCACCCCCAACCTTTACTGGACAACTGGTCCTCATATGACTGTGTATGGGAGGACAGGAAGACTAAAAAGGGCCAGGGTCTGTCCCTTATTTGAACATTTAGATCCATGTCTGCTGTTAACAAGGGCCACATGTGGCATATGGATCAAAAAAAGAGCTGGGATTTGGAGTCAGGTAAGCTCTGTGTTGGAATCTTACCTTTCCCATGCCCTACTCCTCAATCTTAGTGTCCTCCTTCTTCTCCTCCATGAAATAGGGTAACATCTCCAGAGTCATTGAAAGGATCAACCAGACTGGCACGATGTGAACTTCCCAGGCACTGAGTGGATAGGCCCATCATGGAGAGTAGGGGTGAAATAGCATGGCAGGCACGATTTGTGCCCTGAGCTTCCACCTCCACCATCTCATCTTGCTGCTTTTCAGCCATCTTGGTCCAGGCTCCTGCTCTGGACATCACCAGCATGGATGCGAGCCAGCCTGTTGTGAATCCCAGCTCTGCCACTTCCCTGGATGTGTGTGTGTGTGTGTGTGTGTGTGTGTCTGTCTGTCTGTCTGTCTGTCTGTGGCGTGAATACAAGGCCCTGGTGTTGTCCCTAAGCTTTTGTGTTTAAGTCTAATGCTGTACCACTTGAGACACAGCTCCACTTCCAGCTTTTTTGACAGTTAATTGGAGATTAGAGTCTCATGGACTTTCCTACTGGGGCTGGCTTCAAACTGCAATCCTCAGATTTCAACCCTTCTGTGTAACTAGGATTACAGGCATGAGCGACCAGTGGCAGGTTGGCCTCTCTGGCTGACTCTTTAATTTGCCTAATGGCTCTGTTTCCTCAGTTTTCTAATCTACAATGGGACCATAATAGTATCTACCTCTTAATATTGTTGGGAAGAAGGAGACCACATCAGGTTGTGAGAACAGGGCCTGAATACAGTGTTAGCTGCTGCTGTGAGTTGTCCTCTTCTCTCTGCCTGGTTTGTCAACATATATTTTACCTTTCCCACTCGAACTCACATTCTGTGTCTTTTATGAATAGGAATCCATTCTGTTCCCTTAGCTATTGAGTGAGTGAGTGAACTCCCACCCCCCCACCATATCCCACTTGAATGCTTTGATGAATGACAGGTAGCTTGCCACCTCTGTGTCTTCCCAGAACCTCAGCAGCAGCAAAGCATGGGCTTGGGAGGGGAGCTGTGCTAGAAATGGAAGGTCTCCAGTGTCCCAGCCTCCACCCATCACAGCGATCTACAAAGCCCTATATGACCTTGTCTCTCCAGCCTCATCCTTTACCCTCCCAATCCCTGCTCTCTCTCCAGCCCCATTGGCCTCCCTGATCTCCCTCCCACCAGGCTTGTTTATACCTGAGGGGCTTTGTCCTGATTTCCTTCAGCCTGGTCTCACTCTTCCCCAGACTCTTGCCTCTAGATTTATACTCTTAAGAAACTCATCCTCTCATCATGTTCTGTCTTCTGCCTTATTTTTCTTCACAACATCACTCTGACATGAAATAAAATGGAGGGGGAGTTGTTTATTGTTCATCTCCTCTTAAAACCAGATTGGAGCCAGCACTGGTATAGATCATGCTTGTAACTCTAGCTATTCAGAAGGCTGAGATCCAAGGATGGCAGTTCAAAGCCAGTCCAGGCAGAAAATTCCATGAGACTCTTATTTCTAGTCAAATACCAAAAATCCCCACAACCAGTCAATCGAGTAAACAAACCAAAAGTAGAAATGGGAGTGTGGCTCAAGTAGTAGAGTGCTAATCTTGAGTGAAAAAGATGAGGGATAGTACCCAGGCTCCAGTACCAGTGCACTCCAGTACCAGTCCCTGCACAGGGTGGGGGCTCTAGAACTTTCATTCATGGAATGGGTGGCTGCTTGACCCTGATGTAGGCACGTTGTCTGGCTATGTTTCCCTTTTAGTGCAATGAGCAAAGACCTGAAGAAGAGCGATAGCCTGAGCTATGAGATAACACAGAATCACCTGGTATGCTTCCATAGCAGAGTCTGTGTTGGGACCTTCTAGAGGACCCCTAAATTCTTCCCTGGCTCCAGTAATTCAAGGTGATTACTGCACACTCAAGTTTTCAAAATGACTTCATATACACCATCCCCTCTTGGCGTTTACAACTGTCACAATGAACTCAGGGAGGTGGGGTTCATGTTATTATAAGAATGAACATTATCTTCCCTTCCATTTTTACCCCCTCCCTTCATCTCTCCCTTCCTCCTTCTCTCCCTCCCTCCTTCCCACTCTTCTTACAGTTCTCTAGGATGGCCTTTTATAGTCCAGGATGGCCTCAACACATTATGTAGACTGGTCTGACCTCAAAACCTATGATCCTCCTGCCTCAGCCTCCTGAGTGCTGAGTGGGTGGCAGGAACTACCACACCATCTCTAAGGATGTTTCTCACTGAGTGGACCACAAGTAAACACAGCATGGGTGTGCCTCTGGAAGCTAATGGGGTCCCTGGCTCCAGCCCTCATGATGGGACTCTTGGAAGGAATGCAGCCTTGGTGGTTGAAGTGCATGGACTTTATCGTCCATTCAAGCCTGCAGGGTTATGGTTCTTCAATCCTTATCTTCCCATGAGGACACTAAGGATCAGACACATGACCCACTCATTTCAGAGATCTGGAGACAGAGGGGCACTGCATAGTCTTAAGACAAGGTTTGCAGGGCCCTGCGAACTACTGGGTTTGTACAGTACTGTGTGCTGTTCCTCCTCGTTCCTCTCTTGTGTGCTGGTAGAGAACAGAGAAGCCAGGTGCATGACTTTCTCATGCTCTGAGCTGGCCATGGCTGATCTACCGGCTAAAAGCCGAGTCCTCCCTGAAGGAGACCGGGCTATAGGGCAGGGCTCCCCTTCTCTGCTCAGCCAACCCCATCCACCCCTCCCCAGCCTCCAATATTTTGCTGCAGGCTATTAAGGGCCCCCATCTGCACCATCTCTCATTAATTAAAAATGCCACAAACCATCTGTTTGAGGACACCTCTGAGAGGGGGGCCGCCTGCCTGAGGCAGCATTTGCTCATACTTCTTAACTTTAATTGAAAACTTATTTTTAGAAAAAACCCCAGGCCCATAAGCCCTGTTTGCAGCTGGTGGCAGTAACGGAGGGCAGTGAGCCTGGTGAGCTACGGTAGACAGAGGCTCTGGGATTAGGGTCAGTGGCTCTGACAGGAGGAGTAAGGAGGCTTGTGTTAGCCAGTGTGTTAGACACTTCCCATGATACATGGGAAAAGAAGAGCTAAGACATCAAAGTGGCAGCTAGAGGTGACAGAACAGAGATGCAGAGGGGTCCCAACTGAGAAGGAAACCTGAGTCCTTACTCTGATCCACAGGGCAAGGGACCAAGGATGCCTCCCCAACTTCCTGAGTCCGGACTCAGGAGGGGCCCCTGGCCATCTGCCTTGGACCAGTGGGGATCTGGCTTCTCAGCCAGAGCAGTCCACCGGCCTTTGTCCTGGCTCTTACTTGACTCCACTCCCCTACTCTGGGTCACTTTCTCTGTGGCACTGTCCTACCTGTCTTCTTGGGAATATTTTTTAAAACCTTGAGGCCACTGTCACTTATGAGATGGGCACAGGGACGGGGGGGGGGCAGGGGTAATACTCCATCCCATGGCTGTATTTCTTGGGGGCAATTAGGGAAAAGCTGGTGGTCCTTATCCCCCACTGGAAGACCCTGGGCTTGCCGCGAATCACCTTTTTAGCAACCTCCCTCCACCCCCCTGCCCCCCCCAGTAAAGCAGAACACTATTATCATCCCCATCTTCCCATTTCCCACTGGTGGCCTGTGATAGAAAGTGTCTTACTCGGGTCATGCAGTGCTCTGAGCCAGTGCTGGTGAGTCAGTACACCAGGCCAATTCTCTTTCTACCCATTGCACTGCCCTGTCTGGTCCTCCCCCTGCTCTGTTTTATTTTTGTTTGTGCTGGTTCTGGGGCTTGAACTCAGGCCTGGGCACTGTCCCTGAGCTTCTTTTGATCAAGGTGAATCACAGCGCCATTCCAGGCTTTTTCTTTTGTTGTTGTTCTGAGAAGTTTATTGGTGATAAGAGTCTCACAGACTTTTCTTCCTAGGCTGGCTTTGAACCTTGATCCTCAGATCTCAGCCTCCTGAGTAGCTAGGATTACAGGCGTGAGCCAAGTTTTAGCATGCTAAACTGACCATATCCCAAAGGATACTGCTGGTCTTTGATTTCTCAGAGCATGGCGGTATTGTCAGACAGAGCTCATCCTTATTGTCCCCGGTGCCTACCACAGGACCTCGCAGGGGTGTGTGTCCCACAGTTATCTACTGGGGGAATGGATGGATGAGGGGCGGGGATGAAGGGAAGTAAGAGGCTGTCAGTTCTGAGGGAGCTCTTCCTCTGGCCTCACAGGGCTTAGAGTGACAGAAGCCACTAGAGACCCTCTTAATGCATCCAGACTCAGCCAAGCTGCTCAGTGTGAAGATGTGGAGCAAGGACGTGGCAGGTCTGAGGTCACAGCTGCTTCAGGAGAGCAAGGCCTGGAACCCCTCTTCTGATTCTTGCCCCTTTCCTCTTACCCCTGGGCAGGGATCAAGGACAGAAGGCTTTGAGCCACTCAGAATGGGATTCACGTCAAGTCACACCCGCCTCTCCCCACCTAATCTCCCCAAATCAATTTGCAAAACTTCCATTAATACTGTCAGGAAATCTGCAAGCTGTTTCAAGCCTGGCCACTGCAGTAACTGCAGGTGTAATGACTATCCGGGGATGAGACAGACATTAACAGGATAATTAAAGATTATCACGGCCTTGGGCAGTTCAGCAAAATTTACCTTTCTCAGCAGCTGGTTTTGGAAGAACCTTGAGTTGTGGAAGAGCTGTGCTCACTGAGGCCTGGGCTGGTGGTGGCTCTGCTGCCACCTCTTCATAATGCGGCTCCCACAGGAGGCTGCTGACTGACTCCTGGGGTGAAGGACATGGGAGCAGCAGCTCAGCGACTTGCCTTTCCGGGTAGGGGGAAGGCCAACCCAAACCCACCCAGTAGGACAGGCCTTGTAGAATGCAGAGGGGCATCCTGTCGCTGAGGATTCTGGTTCAGAGAGGCTGGAGGAGGCTGAGACTCCTGCTTCAAGCTCTGGGAGTGCACGGGGCTGGAGCAAAGTGGAGGAGGTAAGTGAAGAGGTGAAGCTGAGCGCTGAGGCCAGAAGCTTAAGCATCACTGTGGACTCACCTTGTTTCATTGAAGGAAAGAAACAACCAACCACCAGGATATTTCATAAGTTCTCCAAGCCAGCTCTCATGGTCATATTGAGACCACCTCCCCTTTCTCCCCTTCCTCTTCCTCCTCTTTGTGCCAGTCCTAGGGTTTGAACTCAGGCCCAAGACACTCTCCCTTAGCTTTTCCACACAGGGCTAGTGCTCTGTCACTTGTGTCACAGGCTTTGAATCACAGTTCTGAGATCTCAGCCTCCTGAGTAGCCAGGATGACAGGTGTGAGTCACCGGTGCTCAGCCTGTGTACCAGATTTTAGGACTAATTTTGAAGGGGTTATTGGACAGTGTTTGCTCCATTCAGACTTAATTAAATACCTTCAAATAATTAAAAAAAACCATTTGCTAAATTTAATATGTTTCAATTTATAGTTCTTTACAGAGTGAAAAACCTCTACAAGTAATTAAATAATTCTTATAAAGCTAGAGCTTTGCATAGATGAAGTTAATATAGTTTCTTCAATGTAAAAATCACACATCGAACTCAGTTATTAAATTATAGTTTAAATTGGAATTAAAGGCTGACCTGTCACTCAAGTAGGCCCAATCTCAACATTACAAATACTTAAGGCACCAAATGTATCCAGACTCTTAGTATCCAAAAATATAATTCCAGTGGGTTTGAGAATCTCCAACATTGTTATATGGAAGGGTGAAAACTCCTTGCTCACCACTAAGGATATCATTATGCCCTTCCCAAGTGGTTTTGGGGTCACCTTGGCAGTTTAAGGTTGCATCACTGCCAGAGCTGTCCACTACCACTTGGACTCGATTCTTGTCGATGGCATGGATGGCACTCACTGAGCTCTGTGCTCTGATGCTCTGCCAGGGACTCTCTAAAATTAAAGAAGGATGAGGACACATCCCTGCCCCAACACTGAGTCCATCCATTGCTCAGTTCCTGGGTCTACTCTCAGAAGTTAGCGGTCTTCTTCTAAGCCACCACAGCACTTGGATGTGTTGCATGCTGGCTTCTAGAAAAATCTCCAGGCTCCAAAAATCCTTTGATGCGGAGGGGATACTGCCATGGTTGGTCCTTTCTCTCTGTTACACTCCCTGAGATACTAAGATGGTATCCTTTGGAATTCTGGCACAGTTGTAGGATTTAGTTTAACTTTGTGGTCACAACCCCCAGGTATGTGTTCTGATAAATGTCAGCACTAAAAAGTATAGTTACAGACAGCTAGAATGAAGGTCAGAGACATCCAGGAGGAGGACACAGGGCCCGGGGACCTCCGGATGTTCCTTTCCTGACATTTGTGGTGCAAGGGCTCAGGTCAGAAACCTTGGGCAAGTCAACTGAGAGTCAACTGTCTGGTCTATACTATGGGGATGGTAGAATTTTAGCAGTTCCCTTGATAAGGTTGTCAGGAAGCCCTGAATGAAACAGGTAACTAGCACCCAGCACTGTTGTTTGTTTTTTCAGGATGCTAATACTGGGGCTTGAACTTAGGGCCTCAAGCTCTTGCTTGGCTTTTTTGCTCAAGGCTGGCACTCTACTACTTGAGCCACAGCTCCACATACAGCTTTTTTTTTTTTTTTTTTTTGGCCAGTCCTGGGCCTTGGACTCAGGGCCTGAGCACTGTCCCTGGCTTCTTCCCGCTCAAGGCTAGCACTCTGCCACTTGAGCCACAGCGCCGCTTCTGGCCATTTTCTGTATATGTGGTGCTGGGGAATCGAACCTAGGGCCTCGTGTATCCGAGGCAGGCACTCTTGCCACTAGGCTATATCCCCAGCCCACATACAGCTTTTTTTGTGGCTCACTTGGAGATAAGACTCTCACAGACTTTCAGAACTGTGATCCTCAGGTCTCAGTAGCTAGGATTACAGGTGTGAGTGATTAGCTTATGTATTAAGAGCTACCAGGAGTTATGTTCCTTTTCTTTGAATCCATTTTCAAGATAGCTGATCACCCTCCCCCCACAGTCCATCCATCCATCCATCCATCCATCCATCCATCCATCCATCCATATCTACAATCCCATAATAATAGGGAAAGAGCAAATCCAGGCATACACCAGACATATCTTTTCTTCAAAAACTTCTCTAAGTAGGCTGTGTGGTTGAGAGACTGTCATCCTTGAAAGCAGGGTCACAGCTCACACCCAGCTATGTGCGTGGACTGGACACAGCCCACAGGGAAGCAGCTGGATGGCTGCCATTCTCTCTGTAAGGAGTATATTAGAATGCCACTATTTATTTTCAGGACATTGGTTCTCCTCTCCCACCCCCATATCTCCTCTGCCTGGCAGATCTCTGGGGATGGCACAAATACCTCACCCACTGTAAAACCCATCTCCAGCCCAAGTAAAGCCTTCTCCTCCCCTTTGATCTACCAGCCCAGCCCATCCCCCTATCAGAGCGTGTGTAATGTTGAAGTCTAGCTGGTAGCTTGTAGGCCATTCTCCCTGCTACACAGTGACCCCCTGCTCTGCGCCTTGCTCATTTTCATCTGCCCAACATACAACATGATGATCTCACCATTGACAGAGAAAAGCAGCTGCCTTATGAGCCTTCAAAACAGAGTTGTCTTCCCCTCTGCAGCTAGGCTCCCTCCCTCCCTGGTTCCCTCCCCAACCTCTGCTCCCAGCCTGCAGGATTCAATGCAGGGATGAGAAATATGTTTTCTTATTGTTTTAAGAAACCTCGTGGGGTGGGGAGAATGAAAGTGAATCCGAAGCAACAAGTCATTTTGTGCTAAAGAGATTGCAAGGATTCCAGGAAGCCAGGTACTCCCAGGCCCCTCCACTAGCACCCACCCTCCGTTTCCTTTCTCCCAGAGGGTAATTAGTCAGGACAGCTGGCAGCCACACTCTGCCCCCATATAGGAGGAGATGGGGTTCCATGGTTTTGTATGGGAACTTCCTGGCCATTGTAGGCAGGTACAGGGGACTGCATATGCACAACTGGCTTCAGCTGGGCTGGCTAAGTCACATAACCTGCTGGGCTTGAAAACTCTGTGTTCTTACACTCTGGGAGGCCCTGCCTTTGGGGCCTCAACTGAACTGCCAGAGACCTCTATGACACCTATGTGATTGTTCCAGTGGGCAGAGCCCTTTTGTGTTACAGCTCACAGCTGGCAGTGACCACTACTGTTTGCAGCCCTGTAGCAGGCAACACCTGCTTAATGTTACAGCTCAGCAGTAGGCACTGCCTGCCAGTGTGGCAGATCTGACAGTGTTGCCCCTGTAGCCTTCTGAGGTTCTTGTCTCAGCAAAATGGAGGACAAGTACAAGAATTTTATTTAGAGAAGTGTCTTGGTCAAGGACTGCTACTCTATAGATTTGCCCTCCTGGTTTTGGTGGTGCTGAATCTGGGAGGTGTTTATAATCTGGGCTGCATTCTGATTGATTGCTCTATGCAAATGAGGTGCAGGACAACCAACCAACCAGAGAAGACCTGGTGAGTCACAGTGACCTGAAGCTGTAGTTCTTAATCAGGTCTGGTTCCTTCCCTACTAAGACTATGGGGAACTGGGAAGAAGGGGGCAGGCCCTAAGGTTGTGTTCTCTACAGCTGGGATTATTGAAATAATATAGCATTTTCCATAGCCTGGTGTCAGCTCACCAAGCCAGCAGTGCTTTGCTACTGCAAGATGTTCTGGGGCTTTGGACACTAAAAAGTCTACACAGTTTGGAACTTTTCAACTAAATCTACCCTTTCAGATGCACTTATACCAAGGTTTATAGAGAGAAATACAACTAATTGCATGTTGCACACGGGCCAGGGCAGGCTAGAACTCAGAGACTCAAAAGGTGGGCCCTGCCACTGTTGCTGTGTAAACCCCTCCAAGTTGGAGCCTTAGTTTCCTCTTCTGAAAATAGAAAAAAACAACAACAATGACCATTGCCAGGTATTCAGCAAGGCCTGACATTTAGAAAACACAAGGAAAGTGTCAGCTTTTACACAGTTAAGCAGGGTCTAAATTCAGCAGGGCCTCCCCCGCTACTTGGGTAGATTGGCCAAGAAGGGAGGAATGGGCCCATCTCCTTAGCCCCAGTGGAGCCAAGATAGGCAGGGCCAGGATTTGCTGGTAGGAAAGTCATTTTATCTGCTTTCTTTGCTGACCAAACATCTGTATATGTTAGACTTACCTTGGCTAGATTTCTGCCTGCTCACAGGAGCCATCTCTACTTGGTGATCCTCTTCCTCCCTCTCCCCTACCCCTCCCCCCTCCTCGTCCTCTCCCTTTTCTTCTTGTGGTATTGGGAATTGAACCCATGGCCTCAAGTATGCTAGACTACCTCTTGGAGCCACACCCTCAGCTCTTTTGTGTTTTGTTGTTATTGTTGGTTGTGGGGCTTGAACTCTGGGCCTTGGTGCTATCCCTGAGCTCTTCAGCTCAAGGTTAGTGCTCTACCTACTTGAGCCACAGTGCCACTTCCTGTGTTTTGTTTTTGAGACAGTCTTGCTAACTTTTCCTAGATTAGCCTCCAACTCACAACCTTCCTACCTCTTCCTCTCAAATCGGATTACAGGTGTTCAGTGCTACACCCAGCTCAGATTCCTCCTGAATGGACAATGAGGGACAATTTGGTTGTTTCCAAACTCCACATGGCATGATCAGTCACTTCTGGGCTGGATTCCACCTAGGAGAGTAAGAAAGTCTAACAGTGGAGTGAGCAGAAACACTTCCCACAACCAGGCCATTGTGTTAGGCCCTGTGTACATGTAGGACATAGCAAGCTCAGACGTTGGCACCCATTTTATAGAAGAGAAACTTAGGCCCAGAAAGGAACCTACCCAAAAGGTCTTTAATTTGATCAGTTATGCTCACGGGGTGTAGGGTGTGGGATGGTTATCGACAGCCCACATGGAAAACACCTCCATGCCGAGAGTGCTTGGGCCAAATTCTGCCAAATTGCATCCTGTAAAAATCTTAGCAACTTTCATTCTTACCAGCAGAGTATGAGCTTTTCTTTCCCCCCTGAAAAGAATACTATCAGATTTAAAATTCAGCTCAATAGATAAGAAACCACTGGGTCCTGTTCTAGCATTTGTGTGTGTGTTTGCTTTTTTTAAAAAAATGAGATTGAAGATCTTATCACCGATCTGAGCCATTTTTATTTCTTTCTCTGTAAATCATCTCATCATGTTCTTTATCCATTTTAAAATTAGATCTTTGCAGTTTCTCTTCCATCTCCAGTTTGCCTTTGCTTCAGAATTAGCTTTATTTATGAAAAATATGAATTAAAGTGCATGGTCCTTGAATTTATCATTTATCTTTTAATTTTACTTGCAATTTTTTCCATGTCAGTTAAAAAGTACCCTGAATTGCCTTTTCTACTCAAGGCTGGTACTCTACAGCTTTGAGCCTTATCTCATTTTTTCCAACTTTTTGCTAGTTAATTGGAGATAATTGGACTTTTCTGCCTGGGCTGACTTTGAACCTCAATTCTCAGATCTCAATCTCCTGAGTAACTAGGATTAAGGGCATGAGCCACAGGTGCTTGACTACTTTTCTGAGTTTTTGTGTGTTGTGTCCTACTTATGAAAGTATTTTTGCTCACTTCAAGATTTCTTTCTCTCTCTCTCTCTCAGTACGTTTATGGCTTCATTGTTTATGTTTAAATCAAAGACCCATCTGGAATTTATTTTGGTATACGAAGGGAGGTAAAACTAAATTCCTTCCCAGATGGCTGATTCCTCAAATACAAAGACAAGAGAACGTGGAGGGGTAGGGGTGGGGGTGGTGTCTTATTTGAGCTCACAGATCCTAGGGCACAGGAGACTCCTGGGCTGCCCTGAACATTTGGGGTCTTGCAGTATGACATGTGTGCATGGAGTGATTTCACAGGCCAGGCCAAGGGACCGGCCTTTGTTCTTGACGCTTTTGGGGGCAGAAGCGGAAGGATGAATCTCCCAGGGATTAAATGTCCACAGAACTCAAAGGCAGTCAGCGCCTCCTGAGCACTTCCTGCAGTGTTCTCTGCATAGCCACTAGGGACAACCTCCAAGTTGTAAACCCAGTGGAGAGAGATTCTTGGCTAGGCTCTCCCTGCAGAGGTTGCTCCCTGGGCTCTGCTGCCTCTCACAGCACAGGAGCAATAGGGGACACCAAGCCCACAGCTTTGCAGCTGCTGGGGGGAAGGTGGGTACATTGAGTGAGTAAAATCACAGAGGCCCTGTCCTGCTGCTGGGTTGTCTTAGGAGTTCCTGGGGACAGAAAAGATTTATCAGGCAGTAAAACACAAACAAACAAAAAGCACGTATTTAGTATTAGAATCCTTGGAAACGAATCTTTTTGTTTTGGGAAACAAACCAACAACAAACCGAATTTGTCTTTGCTGAATACAAATCACAGGATGGCCGTGGGATTTTTAATGTCCCAGTGCATTCTGATTCTCCGGAGAAAACAGAAGCAAGGGGATAGATGTATCATCTGAATATAGTGTGAGGTGACTCACACTGTTATGAAGCTAGGCCAGTGTCGAGCCCAGCAGGGTGAATGGGCAGTGGAGACCCAGGACAGCCAAAGCTTTTGCTCCAGTCTTAGTCATCAGGCCTGAGGACCCAGAGAGCTGACAGTGCCCATCTCATCTAAAGGCAAGGCAGGCCCAGAACCAGGAAGAGACCATGCTCCCTGGGAGACCAAAGGCAGGGAAGCCCATTCTCCAGTCTGATGGCATGCAGGCAGAGGTTGGCCTTGGCATACTGTTTAGGCCTTCAGCCCTGGACAATGCTCACCCATGTTAGGGAAAGCACTGTGTCCTGCTACTTAAGACCTTGTTAATCTCATCCAGACACACCTCCCCCAAACACACAAATACCATCTGATCTAGTATATGGAAACCCTTTTCACAGTCAAGTTGATACAGAAAATAAATATCACATAGTGTTGAAAGAAGAGCAGGAGGAGGACAAAGAAGAAGAGGGAGAGGGAAGAAAGGAAAGAAGGGGAAAGAACTGGAGAAGGAAGGAAGGAAAAAGAAATTGGGAAGGAAAGGAAGAGGGAATTGGAGAAGGAAGGTAGGAAGGTAAAAAGGAAGGATGGAAGGAAGGAAGGAGGAAGGAAGGGAAGGGAAGGAATTAGGGAAGGTAGGAAGGAAGGCAGGGAAAGGGTAAGAGAAAAAAGAAGAAATCAGACACCCAGTGGCTCACGCCTATAATCCTAGTGACTCAAGAAGAGGTTGAGATCTGAGGCTCACAATTCAAAGTCAGTGTGGGCATAAAGTCTGCTAGCCTCTTATCTCCTATTAACCACCAGAAAGTCGGAAGTGGAACTGTGGCTCAGTGGTAGAGCACTAGCCTTGAGTGAAAAAGCTCAGGGAGAGTGCCCAGACCCTGAGTTCAAGCCCTATGACTGACAGAAAAGAAAAAAAGAAAAAAAAAAGAAAGAAAAAAGAAGACAAGAAGAGAAATAAGAGATGTCTTCACTTTGCAAACTAGAACAGAGTTAAGAGGAGCTCAAGGCCATGTAGGCTTTGGGAGGGTGGGTGGCTAGAGTTCCATGTTCTTCCCCACCACTAGCCACTTGAGTTTGGCCCAGCCCCACTGCTCCTCTTGGGTACATCCCCTCAAATAAAACAATATCCCCCTTGCTCTGGGGGATGGGGTGGCTGGAGGAGCCAGGAGTTCTAAGTGATAAGCAGGATGTCACTAAGAGCTCTGTGGGCTGTTATGACTGTTCTTGGCAGCTAGAGCTGCTCCTGGAAGGGCTGAGCTTGATAAACAGGTGTGGTGTTCTCTCCCTTGGGTTCTCCTGCCTTTGTTCTGACTACCCCCTCTCCAACTTGGCACACCCCTGTCCCTGAAGGGGAAAGGGGATAGGTGCCCTTCCTCCACAGAGGTAGAAGGAGTGGAGGGGAGCTGCAGGGAGGACCGGATGGTGGTGGAGGGTGCGGGTGGGAGAACCTGCCTGACAGCCATTCAGGAGCTGTAAGCTCCTGTTTGGAAATACAAATTGCAGCCAATTTGCAGTCTCTGGAGAGAAATTGCATTGGACAATTTCACTGTTTTATTTTTTTCGTTTTTCTTTCTTTGTGCTTTGATGCTTCCGTCTGTTCAAGGGGAAGGGAAAAAGAATAGAAGGAACAGAACTGGTCCTGGCCGATGGGGAAACAGAGGCTGAAAGTGGGCAGGAAGAACAGCCACCCAGGGGTGTTGAGGACCCTGTGCTACCAAAGGTTTCTCTCCTGGTCCAAGTGGGCCATGTCTGTGTTTCTGGGCTGAGATCTGTTGTGCAGAGCCCCCATCCAACCCTGGTGGCAGCTGGGTGCATGGCTGTGTTCACAGAATCCTCAGCTCCTTACCCATGTGACCTTGCATATGTAGGCAAAGAATCCTCAAAGGCTAGAGTAAGAGGATGTGTAGGACTGGAAAGGCTCCTGTTCAGTGGTGTGTGTGGTCCCAACCCTCCATACAAGAGGAGCTCGTACACATCTCTGTGACAGCCCTTGCCCTAAGCCCCACTCTTCTCCCAGGCCTAATGGCACATCTGTCCTCACAGTGACTCTTCCAGAAGGGTATTACAGTTATTAAGTGACAGGCCTAAAGTCACACACAGGACATCGATACAGCACCCCATGCCTCCCAGCCTTATCCCCAAATCTTATCTGTGAGGTGGATTTAGTGCTGCCTCTCTAACACTGGGGATGGGAGAAAGTGGGGTGGACACTTGTTCACTGGTCCTGTTACACTGGCCCTTCTCCTTCCTCAATGAAGGGCTGTGATGCCCTCCTACCCTGCGCCTGCCCAGCCTGGGCTGAGGGCCCTGGACTCCACACAGAACTTCCAGCCCTTGCCGTCCAGGCTTCCATGGCCTTCCTGATCTGGCCTAGAGGATGCCTGGAGTGTGTGGAGCAGGGAGGTGGGGAGGCACTGCAGAAGAGGAGGTGCTGAACAATTTAGGAAGGAGTTGGGAGAGATGCTTGTTGCTAGGTGACCAGCAGGGTTCAGTTAGGGGAGGTGGAGCAGGACTACAGCAGCAGCAGAGAACCTGGTCCTTTTCTCTGTTGTTTCAGGGTGAATTCCTGCACCCCCCACTCCCTCCCAGCCTCCAGTCCTGCTTCCTGGTCTCCCTCTTCCCCTAAGTTCCTTCTCCTGTGCCATCCAGAGCTTATGGATACAGGGATGGGACAATGTTCCAAGTTCTTGGCGCAAGTTCTTACTATTGTTCCCTTTTGTTAGTATTTATAGCGTGTGTGTGTGTGCATGTGTGTGTACACAAGTGTGTTCATAGGCACAGTGAATGTGTGTGATTGTATGGAGACAGCTCACAGGGGTGTGGCCTTGGTGAAAATCATAGGAACCATCATCACCCAATCCTCAGCCATCCTTGGAGGTAAGAGATTGCAGTACAGTTTGAACCCAGAGCCTGGGTCCTGTCCTTTAGCTTTCCCACTTAAGGCTAGTGTTCTACCTCTTGAACCACAGCTCCACTTCCTGCATTTTGTTTTGTTTTATTGGTGGTGGTGATTTGGAAATAAATGTCTCATAGACTTACCTGCCTGGCTGGCTTTTTTGGGACCACAGTTCTCAGACCTCAGCCTCTTGAGCAGCTAGAATTACAAGGGTTAACCACTAGTACAAGGCTCCCTGCCCCCCCCTCCTTTTTTTGAGACCTCACTATGTTGCCTTGGCTGGCCATGAGCTTGCTGTTTTCCTTCTTCAGTTCACATGTGTTGCGACTACAATTGCACACCACCATACCCAGCTCTACCTGCCCATTGTATAGTTCAAAACCAGAGACTTACAGAGCTTTCAGCCTAGGAAAATAGGAAAGCTGGGATTTGAGCTCCGATGTACTAGCTGGCTACTGCTCTGCAGAATAAGGGTTCTTGACTTGGTGAAGTTGTTTCTGGTCAGAGGTAAAAGTTCGGTGAAGGGCAGAAACCTTCCTAGGACTTAGCAGACCTGAGGTCATGTCGCAAATTTGTCATGAATGATAATTTATTCTTTGACCCTAGGTGAGTCCTCTGCCTTCCCTGGGCCCCACAATACCAATCTGTAAGTGGCCATGTTGAGCTGATAGCTCTATGGGGCCCAAGTCACTGCACATCTGGGGGCCTAAAGACTCCCTTAGTCATGAGAAGGGGACAAGCTCTGGAGAATCCCCCAGGACAGAGCCCTGGGGTTCCCCAGGCAAAGCCAGGAAAGCCACACCCTTAGTCCTTTGGTGGGTCCTGGGCTCAAGCACATGGGGTGACAAATACCAGGGGGTTCTCAGAACTGGAAGGTTCGGTGTCTGTGATGCAGAAAGAGAGTTGACTTGTTTCTCCTCCCCCTCCCTTGCCAGTGGTTCCCAGCATCTACCCATCTATTCTACACCTCCTGATGGCCTCATGGGCTCTGACCCTGCAATCTGGGGGCCCCGAAACATGGTGATCTTTTGAGGAGCAAGAAGCTCCTCAGCTGCCCCTAGAACCCTCTGAAATGCTGCTGTTCTCTGGCCATTCATTGGAGACCTACAATGTGCTAGGAGCTCTGCATACCAGCCAAAAATGATCAGCAAATCCAGATGAGGTGGGCTTGGAGGTTGGTCTATACCTCTGGATGTAGGTGCTTTTGCACATGTGTGGATCATTGAGCAAATCCTGGTGCTGGGGTTAAATCATTCCGATGGGGTTTGCACTGAAATCTTCATAAACACCAAGTGAAGCAGCAGCTTTCTCCCCTCTGAGAGGAAGTGCTAGAGCTGGGCTTCCCACCCCAGTCAAAGGCAAGGAGAAACTCCTTATAAGACCCAGTCTGACCTGGCCAGCAAGGGGCAGCTGTCTCTGCGTAGCTCAGGCTGACTTTGGAGTGCTGGTTAGCAGTTTTCCTGGCTGGTGTGAGTGTGGACATGCACTCCTGTCTTCACACCCGGGTCTAATTAAGTGAAAGGGAGTTGTGAGCACAAGGTCTTTGTGGAAATGGAGCGTTGGGCTGAAGGAAGCAAAGATATTAGTCTTCCTTGTCTTTTTTTTTTTTTTTCCAGTTCTGGTGCTTGGACTCAGGGCCTGAGCACTGTCCCTGGCTTCTTTTTGCTCAAGGCTAGCACTCTACCACTTGAGCCACAGCGCCACTTCTGGCCATTTTCTATATATGTGGTGCTGGGGAATCGAACCCTGGGCTTCAGAGGTATACGAGGTAAGCACTCTTGCCACTAGGCCATATTCCCAGCCCCTGTCTTCCTTGCCTTATTGATGCATTGTTCTCCCTGGCCTGCAACCTCCCTCTGGATCACCGTACCCACTATGTCCTTTTCTCATGCTTTGTGCCCCCTACCACCCCCCAGCCCAGGACCTGCCAGGACTGGAGCTTTAGTAGCAGCAGGAGAGATTCTGCAGGGATCCTAGGAAGTACTTCCAGAACGAGAATGGAGTTTGGAGGAACCCCAGAGTCAGCCATAGGGACAGTAGAGGGGCTTGGGGAGGTGGGCAGCATCCTCTGAGTCTGCATTAGGAGAGGGATCTGATTCTGGAATTCTCTTCAGTCAGAGGGAACCCCTGTATTCCCCCACCTCCATTCTGAGTCTGTTCCTAATATATTTTAAGTGGATATTTTTTCCTCCAGCCTATGAGTTAAAGCTTAGGATCCTGAAGACAATCCAGCCCTGAGATTCTGACACCCCTTTGCTCTCCCCCACATTCTAGAGGAGGGATTTTTTGGGGGCCCTTGGCGCACAGCAGCCTCCTCCCCGGATTGCCTGAGGGGGGCAGCCTTGCCTCACGTACCCTCTGCAGGCCTAGCTGGTGGAGGCCAGTCTTGGGGGTTCTGAGGGGGCTCCAGCAGGAAGGGGAAGCCTGGGACCCCCTTGCTCCATTCTCCCAGCCCCACACAAGGAGGGGATAGGAGGATCTTGGCCTGCAGGCAACCAGGGTACCTTTGGGTGCTGGGCATGTGGGTAGGAGAGCTGGCCCAGGGGAGTTTGCCACACTTTCCTCTCCAGTGCCATGCTGCAGCCACACTAGGTGGCCCTCAGGAGGGCCCCTGGACAAACATCTCAGTGTGTGTGTGTGTGCGTGTGTGTGTGTGTGTGTGTGTGTATGTGTAGCCAAGCTGGTCCTCAGGTAAGGAGAGAGGGTGGCTCTGTGTCAGCCTCCCTCTCTCCGGGCTAGGCATGACCCTTGTCCATCTCCAAGGCATCCAGTCACTTCTTGTTCCACAAATGGGAGGTGGGTGGAGATTTGGGCTCTGAAGACAGGCTGGGTGTGTGATCTCAGACCTTGATCCTCTTACCTGTGCCACCAGAGCATCTGGGCATCATGGCTGTGAGCCACCATGCCTTGAGATGAACTCTTGTTAACTTTTTGCCCTGGCTAATCCTTCAGTCTCTGCCTTCCACCTAACTGGGATTATATACAAGGACCATCACATTTGATCTTTCATCCCTTCTTTTAAAAGGTACCAGGTGCTGGGGGTTCACACCAGGAATCCTAGCTACCCAGGAAGCTGAGATCTGAGAATTGCAGTTAGGAATCAGCCCAGGTAGGAAAATCCATGGGACTGTTATCTTGGATTAAACACACACACACACACACACACACACACACACACACACACACACACACACACACACACGGCCAGAAGTGGAGGTGTGGTTCAAGTGGTAGAGTGCTAGCCTTGAGCGGAAAACCTCAGGAACAGTGCCCAGACTTAGCACGCATGCGCACACGCGCGCACCCACACATAGGTTTGTGTGCGCCCCCACACACATAGGTTTGTGTACGCACACGTGCGCACCCCCCCCACACACACCTTAAATTCTTTCCATTGTGTATGTATGACCCTGACTGCCTACTCCCCCCTGGTCTGGTGCCTCTGGCCCCCAGTTCTGAACCATGAGAATGGCTGCTTTTCCTCCTGGTTACCTGGGCTGGGCCATGGGGTCTGGTGAGGCAGGAGGGCTAACTCAGGGTTATTGGATCTGGAAGGGAGCTGGGGTTTAGGGTGGTTGGGACAAGGAGAGCTCAAGGGGAGGTGGGCTTGGGGGAGTTTCAGCTGCTTCTGGGGCCAGCTGCCCTGTAATTAGCACTTGCCAAGGGACGGGCACCTACCCGAATAGATGGAGACTTATCTCCCCATACTGGGGGATTGGTTCTAGAGTTGACCAGGTTGTTCTACCTTTGATAGTGTCCCAGCGCAATCAGAGTCCTGGCATGGGGTGGGGTTGGGGCCGGAGTGAGTGGCACTGTTGATCTCAGCTCAGCTTCTGGACTTTGCCATCCGCAGATGGAACAACAGGGCTCTGTGTGGCGGAGGTGGGGTGTGAATGCCCTCTTGGGGCAGCAGGCAGCTGGGTGAGAATGTGAGCTGCCCTCCAGAGGCAGACAGAACTGCTTTGAGCTTTGGCTCCGCCACTTAGTCAGAGTCACCTTGGCCAGCTCAATTAACCCCTGTGAAAATGGGGCTAATGGTGTCCCTGTGACATGGTTATTGTGAAGAGTAAATAGGATAACGACAGGAAAGTGCTTACACAGCACCCATACCCTCGCAAAGCAAGCACGCCCAGCAAAATGAATGCTGGCATTACTGTACTCTGCAGGTGTGGTGTGCTGATGTGCCCAAGCAGCTGCTCCCACAGGCTCAGCTCCATCACAAGGCAAGGTTTGTGAAGATTTGAGAGCCATTGCCATTCCTGAGGGCTCCTGACCCAGGGAAAGAGCAAACTGCACCTCCACCTGACTGTTATTTTGTGTGCACCCACTATGTGCTGACGCTGTGCCAAGCTGGGGAGCAGCACATAGGCTGGTAAGGAGCTCCACCTCCTGAAGCCACAGTTTTGATGCAGACTGAAGGGGATTAAAATTTAGAAGGTGTTCTTGCAAGGTGCTGGTGGCTCATGCCTGTCATCCTAGCTAATCAGGAGGCTGAGAGCAGCAGATGAGAGTTTAATATCAACATGGCCAGGACACTATCAAAGGTAGAACATCCTGGTCAACTCTAGAACCAATCCCCCAGTATGGGGAGATAAGTCTCCATCTATTCGGGTAGGTGCCCATCCCTTGGCAAGTGCTAATTACAGTGCAGCTGGCCCCAGAAGCAGCTGAAACTCCCCCAAGCCCACCTCCCCTTGAGCTCTCCTTGTCCCAACCACCCTAAACTCCAGCTCCCTTCCAGATCCAAAAAACAGCTGGGAATATGGCCTAGTGGCAAGAGTGCTTGCCTTCTGTACATGAAGCCTTGGGTTTGATTCCTCAGCACCACATATATAGAAAACGGCCAGAGATGGCGCTGTGGCTCAAGTGGCAGAGTGCTAGCCTTGAGCAAAAAGAAGCCAGGGACAGTGCTCAGGCCCTGAGTCTAAGCTCCAGAACTGACTAAATAAATTTAAAAAATAGATAAATAAAACCAGAAGAAGAGCTGTGACTCAAGTGGTAGAGTGCCAGCCTTGAGTGCCCAGTGGGGAAGGTGAGACCTGGGTTCACAAAGGAAACGGCACCCACTCTGAATTGGGTCAAAAGAAAGACTTGGGGGCAAGGGAGAATGGAATGGTTTTTTCCAAGGAAAGAACAGAATTTACAAAGGTTAGAGACAGAGAGAGGCTGGGCTATATCTCTTTTATTTTTTATTTTTGGTACTTGGGATTGAACTGAGGCAAGTTTCCTACCATGTGAGTCATACCCCAGGCCTTTTGTTTATTCATATATTTTTGTTTCTGAAACAGGTCTTGCTAACTTCAGCCTTGAATTCAATATCTTCCTGTCTCAGTCTCCTGAGTACCTAGGATTACAGGAATAAGCCACCATACCCAGCTTGCTACTATCTCTCTCTCTCTCTCTCTCTCTCTCTCTCTCTGTGTGTGTGTGTGTGTGTGTGTGTGTGTGTGTGTGTGTGTGTGTGTGTGTGTGTGTGTATAATATTGGAAGTTGAACTCAGGGCACATTTGCTAGACAGACTTGTTGCTACATGAGTCCTACCCTGAGTCTTGTTAGCTTTCTAAAAATTAGTTTGGAATAGCATCATATACATATCTTTTCCTTAGGTGGGTCTAAGGCTACAATCCAATTAGGTCTTGTTAACTATCTCTCTTCAGGTTAGCCTTAAATTGAGATCCTCCCTATTCTGCCTCCCAAGAAGCTGGGATGTCAAGTGTGTAGCACTGTGCCCAGCTTGCTCCTCCATCTTCCGTGGACATTCTAAAAGGCTCCAGCTAGGACAGGCCAAGGGGGCATGCCCCAGAGGTGAGGTCTCCAGGGAAAGCAGTGGAGGCCAGGTTTGGCAGGGCTAACGACAGGAATCAGAGGTGAAATCTTCTATGTGGCAGGAGGTTTAGCTCAACAAAATGAAAATAAAAGCCACACAGGGGGTGGGGTTAGAGGAGAAAGACAAGGACCACCTACCTGTGTGGTGTTTTCCCCCAGGTGACAGAGGGCTGGCACCTGCCGACCTGAGCCAGGAACCTGGTGTTCACAGGATGGAGGGGAAGGCTTTCTAATTAGGTTTATAAGAGGCTTCCACCTCCATGTTGTTTCTCATCACCAAGATTCCTGGGGAAGGAATCTTCTGCTGGGTCCGCCCTTTCCTCTTATCTCTTGTTTTCTCCAAGGAAGAGCAAGTCCCTGCCTGCAACCACTGGTGCTGAGTGCCAGTGGAAGGGATGCTGGCAGCAGGAAGCCAGGTACAAGCTTCCCAGCCTTGCTGTTCCCAACTGTGAGAATGTGGGCAGAGCCTCCGTATCAGAATCTGAAGTGTGTAGGCAAGATTCACCATCTAAAATATGCATAGGCATCCAGAGCAGGCCTGAGTCTAGTGTTCTTCCTGGAGACTGGCTGGCTGGCTGATGTCATGCTGGGAGAGGATATCAGCCTTGGAGAGGCCTGTTAGCAGGTGGTGATGTTTATCAGTCCTGGGGACTGGAACTTGAATGCAGGGCCTCAGATTTGCTTGGCTGGCACTCTACCTCTTGAGCCACAGAGTTTTGCTGGTTATAATAGAGATGGAGTCTCACAGACTTTTCAAAACCAGGGAAGGGAAGGGAAGAGAAGGAAAGGGAAGGGGAGGGGAGGGGAGGAAAGGGAAAGGAAGGGCAGGGCAAGGCAGGTATGATGTTATATTGCACCCACAGCACAGACACATACTGAAATTCACTCTCATCAAGTTCTGAAGACCCTGAATGCAGCGGCTGGGGCACTCCATTATTCCTGCCCAGCCCCCACTGCACCCAGGGTATAGTGCAGTTTCTTCTGTTCCATTCTAGGATGTCTGGAGCAACCAGTTGTCCACTGATCTCAGGACACTGTGGAAGGAAAAACATGGAGTTTGTGCAGCCTGAATCCAAGACCTATCTCTGCCACTCACTAGCTCCATGACCAGAAGTGAGCCCCTTGCCATCTCAAAACCCTTCATCTTCCCCCTGGCACCTGAGGGTGGATGTAAGGAAATGAAGAGTTGCATTTCTTCCAAGGGACACGTGGTATGGACCCCAGCATCACCACCCCTGCTTTGGTTCAAATCCCAGCTCCACTGGTTGTAGACCGTAACAAAGCTGTCTGGATGGTCTCCCCACCTGTGTGATCACTATGGAAACAGTGCCTCCTGACGAGGGTTGAGGTGGGGGCTGGCAGAGGAAGTCTGCCTGACACATAGCACCCAGCAAGTTCCTGAACTGGTGGTTGTCAGTGATTTGTCCTAGGCTCCCCATGTCTTACCATATCCAAACCTGCTGGTCCTCTATTCCTGCCTATAAGGGACAAGCCAGGATGGCTGGAAGTCACAGCTGTGTGGCCCAGATGTGGTAAAGCTGGCCTTCACCCTGGTTAAGGCTGGAGCCATGGAGTAGATTGGCACAGGAAAGGGTAGGGAAGAAATCAGAGCTTAGAGCGAATAGGATTTGGATGGTAGAGCTGTGACTTTATGGAGTTGATGTACCCCAAACTGTGGGCCTTCACCCCTGGCAATTCTGGAATGAGATGCTCAGTAGCCTTGGCTTTGAACTGAGCTCCCGGCATAGCCTTTGATCTCGAATTGCTGAGAGAAAGACAGGGGAGATGGTGAGGCCATGGGCACCAGTGGATGAGAGCACAGGAGAGGACACGGGTGGTTCTGGCCTGGCATGACCCTTGAGTTCCCCCGCAGAGACAATTCTCAGTCTCTGATTCGTGCCTGTACTGGAAACCCAGGCGCTCACTTATCAAGGAACACAAGCACAAGTTCAGGCTAGTGCATTGCTAAGACCAGGGGGAAAGAGAAAAGTTGTAAATGTGTGCATCACAAAGGTGTAGAACTGTTAGCTGCATTACCAAATGACTGCAGTCACACACACACACACACACACACACACACACACACACACACTCCCTTAAATGTCATTTCTCCTGCTGACAAATCATGCTTTCTTCATGCAGAAAACAGCGGCCTTTCTTCACCAGCCATGGGTGCGAATGGCACTAACAACACTTGAATCTTACAGGCTCCAAGCACCTATCTACCAACTCCAAGTTCTCTATTCTTTGCAAAATCTAGTTTGTTTTTTTGGGAGTGCAATTGGGGGGTTGGTGGAATCGCACCATGGGTCCCCGGGGTTTCCATTCATTTACTACTCTGTAGACACTCTCCTTCTTCTAAAACCCCTGCAAACTGGCGATGACAAAAAACATCATTCGCTAAATAAATGTGTTTTAGGCTAGGTGCCAGTGGCTCATGCCTGTAATCCTAGCTGCTCTGGAGGCTGAGATCCGAGGATCAAGGTTCAAAGCCAGCCTGGGCAGGAAAATCTGTAAGACTCTTATCTCCAATTAACTACCAGAAAACTGGAAGTGGAGCTGTGGCTCAAAGTGGTAGGGTGCTAGCCTTGAGCAAAAGAGCTCAGGGACAGGGCCCAGGCCCTGAGTTCAAGCCCTGTGACTGACAAAAGAATAAATAAATAAATTAAATATGCTTTACATTTCAATGTGGCATCATCACTTATGTTGAACACCTGCTTTGCAACAGGCACTGCCCTAAAACTTGGCACCCTCCTGTCAGGGAGGAAGGGTACTGGAAGGAGAACCCATGGCTTGCCCTAAAGGCTTAATTATGCGAACAACTTCTTCATATCACACACACACACACACACACACACACACACACACACACACACAGAGTCAGTTCTCTCTAGAGACATATAGAACATCAAAATCATTGGGTTAGGAGGGGCTAGCCACATGTATATTCTCAAAAAGACTACTACCCTGGTGCCTAGGCATTTCACCAGCACTAAACCCGAGGCCAGGCTTCTTCTCCCACACAGTGGCCTCTTCTCTCCCAGGGTGCTTCTGTTCCCAGCATCCTGGTGTCCACTGTTCTCTCTGCTGCAGCAGACACAGGTGTAAATATAGGACCCCAAGGAGAGGACATGACCAGGTCTGGCCTAGTAGAACCCTCAGTTCTCCTGCAGAGACAATTTTCAGCATTGGCTGAGAATGAACCCCCTTTGTCAGGTTTAAGATGTGAGGCAGGGGCAGGGGATACGGCCTAGTGGCAAGAGTGCTTGCCTCATATACATGAAGCCCTGGGTTCGATTCCCCAGCACCACATATATGGAAAACGGCCAGAAGTGGCGCTATGGCTCAAGTGACAGTGCTAGCCTTGAGCAAAAAGAAACCAGGGACAGTGCTCAGGCCCTGAGTTCAAGCTCCAGGAGTGGCCTAAATAAATAAATAAATAAATAAATAAATAAATAAATAAAGTGAGGCAGCAGCTCACACCCATAATCCTAGCAACTCAGGAGGCCAAGATACAAAGGGTCACAGTTCCCCTTCCTTTCCCTTCCCTTCCCTTCCCTTCCCTTCCCTTCCCTTCCCTTCCCTTCCCTTCCCTTCCCTTCCCTTCCCTTCCCTTCCCTTCCCTTCCCTTCCCTTCCCTTCCCTTCCCTTCCCTTCCCTTCCCTCCCATCCCCTCCCCTCCCTATCCTCTCCCTACCTATCCTCTTTCCTTCTCTTCTCTTCTTTCCAGTACTGTGGCTTGCACTCAGGGCTTTAGCTTTAAAAAAATTTCCCCCCCCTCAAAGCTGGCACTCTATCACTTGAACCATGTCTCTGCTTCCAGTTTTTCTTTTTCTTTTGCCAATCCTGGGGCTTGAACTCAGGGCCTGAGCACTGTCTCTGGCTTCTTTTTGCTCAAGGCTAGCACTCTACCACTTGAGCCACAGCGCCACTTCTGGCTTTTTCTATATAAGTGGTGCTGAGGAATCGAACCCAGGGCTTCATGTATACAAGGCAAGCACTCTACCACTGGGCCATATTCCCAGCCCCCAGTTTTTCTTTTTGCTGTCTAATTGGTGATGTGTCTCATGGACTTTACTGCCTAGGTTGGCTTTAACCTGCCATCCTCAGATCTCAGTCTCTTCTCTTGAGTAGCTAGGTTTACAGGCATGAGCCACCAGTACCTGGCTTACACCACTCAAGTTCAAGATTTGGAAGAATCAACCCAGGAACGCTTCCTCTCTGAGTCATTGCTTACTACAGAGAGCTTATCTCCATGGAGCAGCGTAATTATAATGCAAAGCTGCCAAGCTGCCCCCCCACCCCCGTGCTGGACTGATTTGTTTTAAGTTTTATTTGATTACAACAGGAAAAGTCTCCGTCATAACTTAGGGCACAGCTGTATGGCTGCTTACTCACAAACAAAATAAAAGCAGAGGGACAGGCCTGGGCTCAGCAGCAGCAGATAATGAGGCTGGTGCTTTAAGTGCAGGTTAATCAGCAGAGGCGGCTGGTGCGATGCAGCCTCAGGCGCACGCAGCCACATGCTGTCTTAATGGACCATGGCAGTGGACGAAGGAAGCTTCCTTCTATGGAGATCATGCTCTGTAGTAAGGCCATCCAGGGGGGATGAGGGCTAGCAGACTAGGGTGGAGAGAGTGTGGAGTGCTAGTTATGTAAAAGTGCATGAAGGTGAGGCTAGCAGTGTCTGTTTCATTGCTTGATCTTTTGCAGTGATGAGGTAGGACCCAGGCTATGATCTGATTTATTCCTTTCTCTTCCGCTTCTTCGTCCTTCTCCTCCATCTTGCTATGCCTCTCCCCTTCCCTCTCCTTCTCCATCTCTCTCTCTTCCCAGATAGCTTCAAACCTTGATCCTCAGATCTCAGCCTTCTGAGCGGCTAAGATTACAGAGCTGAGCCACATGTGCCTGGCTATTGATTGTTTGATTGATGTTAGCACTGTGCCAAGTCTTTAAAGAGCCACCTTACCAAGTAGAGGCAGGGATGCTGGCTTGACCGGGACCAGAGGCAACGAATCCAAGCTTCTTTCCTCTTCTCTGAGGTGTCACACCTCTCAGGGTGACTGTGTGTGACTGTCCTCAGGGAGGAGCTATTCAGTGGTTCACCCAGCTTGCAGCCAGCCAAGCAGAGGCTAGCCCTCTCCAGAGGGGAGAGGAGTGGGCAGAGGGGGCAGGGCAGGCAGGTAGCCTGAGCCGTGGGACCCTGTGCAGGAATTTCCCTCTTTGCCCCTTCCCTTTCCCCATGAATGAAAGTCTCAAACTTCCAGCAGAAATGCAGTGGACTGGCCAAAGCCCTCACCTCTCCACCCTCCCTAAAACCCCCACTCAGCATGAATTATTTAGGTAGAGGCAGAGGGACACATATTCCAGCAAAAGTAGAGAAAGATGTGTGGCATGTTATTGTCAGGAAGTGATTTCCCAGGGTGGTAATTAAAGGCGTGTGTGTGTGTGTGTGTGTGTGTGTGTGTGTGTGTGTGTGTGTGTATGTGTTTTGGGGTTATAGTTTTTTTTTTTTTTTTTTTGGCCAGTCCTGGGGCTTGGACTCAGGGCCTGAGCACTGTCCCTGGCTTTTTTTTTGCTCAAGGCTAGCCCTCTGCTACTTGAGCCACAGCGCCACTTCTGGCCGCTTTCTACATATGTGGTGCTGGGGAATTGAACCCAGGGCTTCATGGATACGAGGCAAACACTCTTGCCACTAGGTCATATTCCCAGCCCGGAGTTATGTATTTTACTACTGGTTCTCTCCTAGGGGTTCATCTGGACTGTGCCGCATCAGGGATATGGACTTCTCTTTTGTCCGCCCTGGGACTTGAACTCAGGGCCTGGGTCCCTTTTTAGGGTCCATTAGGGACTTTCCACCCCTGAGCAAATAAGGAGGTAGGTTTTCTGCTTTAAAAGGGGTCCTGAAAACAAGCTTGACACTGCACTCTGGGCACCCAGCTGCCTGGTGTAGTCCCAGATGGTAATAAAGACTTTCTTTTGGCTTTATTTTGTGCTTGTGTGGTCCTCTCTGGTGGTCGGTCACCTTAGAACACCACTCCCAGTTGTCTGGTGGTTAATTGGAGATAAGAGTCTCATGGCCTTTCCTGCCTGGGCTTGCTTTGATCTGTAATCCTCAGATCTCGGCCTCCTGAGTAGCCAGGATTACAGGTGTGAGCCACCAGCACCTGGCAGGGATGTGGACTTTGACAAAGCCACACTACACTCTGATTCTTAGTTGGGGGGAAGGGGTGGGATTGGCGACAGAAAACAGATTTCTGGCCTGCTGTCTTTCTCTGTGTTAGCTGATTTTTAAGAAATTTAAATTAAATTTTTTTTTTGTGCCAGTCAGTCCTGGGGCTGGAACTCAGGGCCTGGCTGCCATCTCTTAGTGTTTTTTGATCAAGGCTAGTGTTTTACCACTTGACCCACAATTCCATTTCAGGCTTTTTGGTGGTTAATTGGCTATAAGAGTCTTAAAGACATTTCTTCCCAGGCTGTCTTTGAATCTTGATTCTCAGATCTCAGCTCCTATGTAGCTAGGATTACAGGTGTGTGACACCAGCACCCGGCTTTTTTTTTTTTTTTGGCCAGTCCTGGGCCTTGAACTCAGGGCCTGAGCACTGTCCCTGGCTTCTTCCCGCTCAAGGCTAGCACTCTGCCACTTGAGCCACAGCGCCGCTTCTGGCCGTTTTCTGTATATGTGGTGCTGGGGAATCGAACCTAGGGCCTCGTGTATCCGAGGCAGGCACTCTTGCCACTAGGCTATATCCCCAGCCCCAGCACCCGGCTTTTTAATTTATTTTTTTAAGGAAAAGAAAAGGGATGAGTGCTCAGTGCAGTCTGCAGGGAGGAAGGTATTGTTTGTGGAGCGGTGGCTGCTCTCCAATGGGGATGGATGGCTTCCATGAGCCCTGGGGCCTGTGTGCCAGACTCAGACTCAGCTGGGGGCCATTTCTCAAGTTCACAGAGGGGGGAGAATAGGAATATTCAGATATGGGGGGGGGAAGGGATTCTGTTTCAAGGCCAGGATTTCCTGGAGCATGCTCAGCCTGTCCCCACATGGTCTGCTTCTGGGTGACCCCTGGCTGGACAATTTTTTTTTTTAATACTGGATTTTTTATTATATCAAAATTTAGAAATTTATAGGATAGATTCCCCTGTATGCCCTGAAAGAACAAAAGAAATAATCATCTTCAAAAAATGTGAAAAAATATTTATGGACACTAAGTTTAAAAGTTAACATAGTTCTCTCATTTAGTATTTGTAATATTTAAAATCCATAATGGATATGCATCATAATATATATAATGAGTATAAATCTAATTCAATATTTATTTGTTTATTATTTTTTGTGGCTGAACAAATTCTAATCTGGTCTGTGCTGTACTCATGCTGCAAGCTATGTGCATTCCTTATGTGTTTTTTAAAATATATATTTTTTTTTTTTTTTTTTTTTTTTTTTTTTGCCAGTCCTGGGCCTTGGACTCAGGGCCTGAGCACTGTCCCTGGCTTCTTCCCGCTCAAGGCTAGCACTCTGCCACTTGAGCCACAGCGCCGCTTCTGGCCGTTTTCTGTATATGTGGTGCTGGGGAATCGAACCTAGGGCCTCGTGTATCCGAGGCAGGCACTCTTGCCACTAGGCTATATCCCCAGCCCCTTAAAATATATTTTAAAAATCACCTTTAAGTAGTTGTACAAAGGGGATGTCATTACAAAATAATACATGTGATCAGGGTCACCCCCTTCAACATTCTCACCCTCCTTCAACCCACCTCTTGCCTTACTTTTCTTTTTTTTTTTTTTTCAGGCAGGAGAGAAAGTTTATTACCGAACTGCTGGCCTGTGGCCAAGATGATCCATGGCCGGAGAGAAGGGAGAGAGAGAGAGCGGCCCTCACCCAGCCCTGCCTTATATCTAGGGCAGGGGCAAGGGGTGTGGCCAGGTGGATTAGGATGTGACCTCAGGGAAAGGGGAGGTAACTGCCTCCAGATCTGCAGGTTACCCAGGTAACTGGGTGGAGACTTAATGAGGTGAGGACATCTGCATGGAGCCCTCAGGGAGAGGACCTAACATTCCAGCCTTTTAATAGTTATGAAAAAGGGTGGAAGACTCTCTCTGGTTGCTTTCTGCTGGCAAGGGGTGTCGGCATTAGGGGTAAAAGGCAGAAATGTGGCCCCTCCTGGAGAAGGTGAGCAGCAGGGTCCCTTGGTGGTAGATGCCAGTCCTTGAATGAAGCCTGGAAGAAGTCTCATGAAGCAGGGGCTGGACAAAAAAAATATTAAGGCAAAAGGAAGGGCTTAGTTGCCTTACTTTTCTTAATTTTGTGGTATATACAATGAGGAATTCCTGGCTGCATTCTCATCCCCTTTAGATATGCTCATTTCCTGGTGTTGATTTTGTTGGACTTTGGACCTAGACTTTTTTGTTGTTGGCATGGGGCTTGATCTCAGGGTCTGGATGCTGTCCCTGAGCTTCTTTTGCTCAAAGCTAGTGCTTTACCACTTTGAGCCACAGCTTCACTTCCAGATTTCTCTGGTGATTAGTTGAAGGTAAGAGTCTCACAGCCTTTTCTGTTCAGGCTGGTTTTGAACTGTGATCCTCAGATTTCAGTCTCCTGAGTAGCTAAGATTATAGGGGTGAGCCACCAGCACAAGGCTTGATCTAGTTTTCTAAAAGATTACAGTATTTGAGTTCTCCATAGAGTCTGTTATAGTTCAGTTAATTCATTTGTAACCACTTGCATATCACCCAACCTGCTTACTTATACATCTACAGGTACATTTTATCTACTACAAATGAAGGAAACCATACAATCTTTGTTTCTCTGGGGCTGGCTTACTTCACTGAGTATATTTTTTTTCCAAGTTTTTCTGGTGCCTTATGAATGGTACCATATCATTCTTTCTAACAGAGGAGCAAAATTCTGTTGGGTATATATACCTCATTTTCTTCAACCATTGAGTGGCATCTGAGCTGATTCTGTATCTTGACGATGGTGACTAGTGCTGCAATGAATATGGTTGTGCTGGTGGCTTTACTGCAACTTTGTTTGGCATTTCTTGTGTTTTTCTGCACTGAGATATTCAGCCTATGAGATCAAATGAAGCACCCTAGATAGATGGTGACAGACTATAAGAAGAATTTGTTTGATGCCACAAAACTGCACTCAAGATGGGAGAAAGAATCAGTTTTATAGCAAATATATCTTAACATATTACAAACAGACAACTCTTATGAGATGGATGTGGTGGCCCACACCTGTGATCTCAGGTACTCAGGAAGCACAGGTAGGACGAGCGAGCGAGGTCTTTCCTCCTAAGCAGGAACTTGAGATCCTTATCTGAAAAATAACTAAAGCAAAAAAAAAAAAAAAAAAAAAAAAGGGAGGGTGGCTGGGGGTTTAAATGATGGAGTACTTGCCTAGCAAGTGTGAGGCCCTGGGTTCAAACCCCAGTACTGGAAAAAAGAAATCATAACCAACCCTTTTGAACATGAGTTCAATCCCAGTTCTTCTAGTCTTCCTGCTCTGCGGAATGGTGACCTTGGGCTTAAGGAAATGTGGGAGACTGGTCATTACCTCAGGAGCAGTCCCTGCATGCTTATGATCTTCTCCCCACTCTGATTCCTCCTCTGGTGGTTACAGAGAGTGTCTGCTCTTGACCAGGGCAGTGGCCTTCCCACAAAGCCTTCCTTCCCTGCCTTCTAGAAGTTTTCTGCCATGCCCCTTACGTTTGTCCTTTCTCCAAGAAAGCTCCCACTTCGGTGCCTTCTGTCACCTGCCTCAGCCTCTAGGGCTTCTCCTTCGGGGCTGAGAGGGACCGGTGCTTGGCGGTTTACTGAGCCATTGAAAATTTCATGGATAATTCAGGAACACAAATCAAACAGCAGTCTGGAAGCTCTGGATTTATGAAAGAAAATGAGTCAAACATGGCAATTTATGAGTGGCTGTGAATAGTAGAATGGAGGGAGGCAGTCCTTCAGGGCTTAGTGACCCCCTACAGGACACAGAAGTAGGAGTAGGGCTGGAGAGTGCGCAGGGGCCCTGAGCTCTAGAACCCAGACCTTGAGCCTTGTTAAAGTTGTCTGTGCCCTGGATGAATGGGGTGAGTGGGGCTGTAAATGAACAAAGATTCTCCATAGGCCTCAGAGAGAAGCGTCAGCCTGAAGATTCCAATTTGGCCTCTGTGGATGGTACCGACTCAGGGTAGAGAAGGAGAAGGTTGTCTAGGAAGATGGGAGAGCATCTTTTCCAGTCTTGAGGGGTACTAGGCTAGAATGGAGGGCCTTGACTGGATTGAAAGAGGAGAAAGAGGAGAGAGAAAGGGACAGACAGACAGAGAGACAGAGACAGAGAGACCCAGTTCTCCAAGAAATTGCATGAGGCCTGTCTCCCAAAAGAGACTCCCAGTCCCAAGATAGCAAGACTTTCCACCTTAGCTGGCTGGTTCACACTTAGAATCCTAGCTACCCAGGAGGCTAAGATGTGAGAATTCCGGTTCCAAGCTAGCCTGGGCAGACAACCCTGAGAGACTCCTATCTCCAAGTAATCGCAAAAAGTTGGCAGTGGAGGTGTGACTCAAGTGGTAGAGCACCAGCCTTGAGTGAAAAAGCCAAGGGAGGGTACAAGCCCCAGTACCAGCATAGAATAAAAAGTTTATCCACTAAGTCCAAGTACAGTAGGAACATCAAAGGCCAGCCCTTTGGCCAAAGACCCAAAACTTAGGGCTCCCTCAAGGACTGGGGGTGGGGTGGGGTGTGAGGATCTGACTGGCTGGCCAGCAGCAGCTGATCCCTGTCACCTCCCCAGTGTGGATTCTCCTGAGATCTCTATGTGAATTGGACTCAGAAGAGAATTCTCAGGTATATGGTCTTATAGAAATGGCTGGCTGAGGATCAAGGAATGAGAGCCCTACAATGAGCCCCAGGTAGACTCTGCTGCTTGTCAAGGTCACCTGGGACAAGTCTCATCATCTTCTAGGGTCTTGATTTCCTTATCTGAAAAAGGGAAATGACAGTCCTTCCCCTCATCCCCCCTTGTAGCTCATAACTAAAACTTCAGTAGGGCTGAAAATGAAATTCTATATGTGCTTGCTATCCCCTAAGTCATTCCTGTGTCTCTGCAACAGATTCATCTTTCATTAATTTTCCATGTAAGCTACTGGAATCACTACCCTTTTCTTGGACTTTTCAGTCCCCATGTTTGAAGTGAAGAGATTAGATCGAATCAGCAGATCCTCTGACTGGGGTCTTAATCTCAGGTCTTAGTTCCTGATTAACGTGTTCCTAGCTGAGGTGGAGCCTTGGACTGTGGAGCAGGACTGTCCAGACAGCCCTTGAACAAAAGTGATTTCTAGGCAGGAGGTAATGAGCACCAGGTGTTGTTAATATCCAACAGTGGCACCTTGGGTGTATCGAGTATTTTAAGCCAAAGGAAATGGAGAAACCCTCAAAAGAAAGGTGACTTTCTTCCCTGAATTTGGTGACCTACCTCACCCAACAAATAGATCTTGAGCTCCTCATTCCAGAAGAAAGTTGCCCTACAGCCAGCAGCCAAGAAGAATAAGAAGAAATAGACCTCGCTGAGTTCCCCTTAGTTGTAATGATGAGACCAGATCCTTTCTGTCCTTCAATCATATACCTTTGAATCACCAGAAAAACCATACAAAATTCCCCCTGGGTCTCTGGGCCTTCATTTCTGAAGGCTCCTAAGTCTTGTAAAACACACCAGTTATACATTTTCTCTTATTAATCTGTCACTTGTTATAGGTGCATCAGCCATGCACCTTGCAATGGCTGAAGGAAACATGTTGCTTTCTGTCCCCTACAGGGACCTTGCTGCTTTCTCTTCTTTTAATCTGTTTTAGGACTACTAAAGTTGTGGTCATATGTGTGTATTCTAACAGATAAATACTGGTGAAATAGTTGTCTCTTAGAATGTATTTGGGAGATGCTCCCTGCCCTCCTCTTCCAGGAATTCAGGTTAGTCAATGCAAAACATTTGCATTTTTAAAGGCTGAAGGAAAGCTGGGAGCCAGTGGCTCAGGCCTGTAATCTTAGCTACTCAGGAGTCAGATCTAAGGGTCATGGTTTGGTTCAATGCCAGCCAGGGCAGGAAAGTTGGTGAGACTCTTATCTCCAATTAACCACCAGAAAAGTGGCGCTGTGGCTCAAAGTGGTAGAGTGCTAGCCTTGAGCAAAAAGAGCTCAGGGACAGTGCCCAGGCTCTGAGTTCAAGCCCCATGATGTGCAAGCGTGTGTGTGCATGCATGCACATGTGCGTGCGCACACACACAAGCTGAAGGATATAGAAAATCAAAGATTTAGAGATTCCTGATATCAGATTGGGATAAAGCTGCTTCATTAATTTGAGAGTCATATATGGAGTCAGCAAACAGATCTTGAGCTCCTACGATATATGTGTTCATTCCCTTCTGATTTCTGCCTGTTTTCCTCCCCCCCACCTGCTTTGGTGCCTCCCCTCTCCTCGCCCCCACCTCCGCACTTGTACTGGAGCTGGACTCTGTTCCTTGGCTTTTCCACTCAAGGTCAGCACTTTAAGCTCTTATGGACTTTTCTGCCTGGGGTTGGCTTTGAACCATGATTTAAAGCTAGTCTCCTGAGTAGCTAGGATTACACGCATGAGCCACACATACTTGGCCCTGCCTGTTTTTGTTTTTTAAATTTGTATTACCAATACAAATGGGTTATCCACAGATGATCATTGTTATCTGTGGGAGCTACTGGACCATTATTGGACACCTTGTTCCTTCTATTGGGTTCCTGTGAGCATCTGGTTTTAAGAATCTATCTCCATGTCCTAAGGCTAGCTACTTATATGATAATTCTGCGCTGCACTTGGCTCTTGGAAGTGTAGTGTAGTGGTGTTTGTGACAACTTTCTGGGTGGCATTGTCCCTGTAGTGAGTGTTCCCTCCCATGTCACCTTCCTTAGGAAGGCAGGCATGAGGATGCCTGGACCATCTATTCTCAGCTCACCATCCCATGTGTCCTCGTGGATGCAGCTGGAGAGGTGGGTTTGGCTCCTCTCTCAAGCATACGTGTGGTAAGGGTTCTATGGGGAGAAGCAATGGGTGAAGAGGGCTCCCCAATTTGCCAATGATGTCCATAGGTAGGTCCCTTTAAATTCTGCCCTGGGGGGGCTGGGAATATGGCCTAGTGGCAAGAGTGTTTGCCTCATATATATGAAACCCTCGGTTTGATTCCCCAGTATCACATATATAAAAAACAGCCAGAAGTGGCGCTGTGGCTCAAGTGGCAGAGGGCTAGCCTTGAGCAAAAAGAAGTCAGGGACAGTGCTCAGGCCCTGAGTCCAAGGCCCAGGACTGGCAAAAAAAAAAAAAAAAAAAAAAAAAAAATTCTGCCCTGGGGAGCTGGTCAGATGGCTACCACCTGATCTGCTTCCCTTGGACACACCTTCTGGAACTGTAGGTGTGTGCCAGGGGCTGGGGAAATTGGCTCTTTTCCTAAGTTCCCTTTCCCTTTCATTGGAGATATCAGAAAAGTCAAAGCACTAGAGTAAAATCTGTGTGCTTTAGAGAAATTCCCTAGCGTTGTAGAGAGTTGGCTCTCCTCTCCTTTTTCTTCTTGGAAAAAAAAACAAAAAAACAACAAAAAACCCCCCACAACCTCTTGTGTATCAGAAAAGACGAAGCCAGAAGAGAAATGTCCCTTTGATGGCAGAGAATTATTCTTTTAAAGGCTTTATTTTTAAGCTGCTCTTCACAAAACTCAAACATCTGGCTGTGGCTCCTGTGTGCCAACTTTAGCTGGAGGGGATGTGCATGCGATGGCAGGCGACCAACCTGGAGGGGTGGGAGGGAGGATGGCAGAGCCTGCACCCCCTCCTCCCCCATGTGGCTGCAGTGCTGTGTCTTTTCCATGGGGCTCTGTGGGCAAAGAAAGAAACCATACTCTTTCTGACAGACATTTTGCTAAAGGTGAATTTACCTCTGTCCATTCCTCAGGTCTCAGAGAAGCTAGGCTGTGAGGAAAGGATGTTTGGTTTTATTGATCCAGCACATACTCTATGCCAGATATTTTCATATCCATGGTCGAGTTCAATTCTTGCAACCATGAGGTAAATAACATTTCTTTTTGTATTCCAGATCAGAAAACGGAGATTATAACAGGCTCAGGTTTACTCAGCGAGCAGGTGGTGGGGGGGCATGATCCAATCACAAGACCACTGCCTGTAGAGTCTATGTTTTTTTTCATTATGCCTGGTCGCCTGTCACATGAGCCCAAGGCTGACTTCTCAACGCATCCTGCCATCTTCCTCTTCCAGAGCACTTTAGTCTGTTTGTTCTTTGCCTGGGGGAAGAGTTGATCTGTCCAAGTGAATGCTGTCTTGGCAACAATGCAAAGATAACTTTTATGGGGCCAGGCTAGAATTCTGGCCTTGACAATGTTATGCCCAAGTCGCGAGACCACCACCAAGAAGAACACCGAGAACCAGATGTTCTGAAATGCAAAAGCAAGGCTTTATTCAGGCAGGCTGCAGCTCAGGCCTCGTCCTACACTCCGACGCAGCAGAGGTTAGGAGGAAGGCCCCGAGCTGAAATTTCACAGGGCTTATAAAGGCAAAAAACCACAAAGTTACAGCAATCAGGTGTTCAAGCAAGATTAGGACACGGGTACATATCTGATTGGCTCAGGGCTAGAGACATTCTGGGGCGGTTAGAGGTAAGCATTCCCAGGCGGTTAGAGTTAAGCAGGGAGTTTCCTGACCGGCTGGGCCCTAATAAGCTTGTTCTGCTAGCCGGGATAATTGGTGGCCTGGGTTACTCATAGTTTAAACAGTCAACAAAATGGCTACTGCCTCAAAAATGGGGTTTACTTCAATTCTACAACAAGAGTGGTGTGATGTTGAATCAGCTACCTAACTTCTTTGAGCCTTCGAGTTCTCAAGCGGGACTAAGACAACTCACTGGAAGGATCTTCTATGTAGATGAGCCAATTGTTCTGTGCACACTTGGAAGAAGTGCTTAGCAAGTGTAGGTCTTTTTCTTCCTTCTCTCCAGTGTGAGGGGCTCAAAGTCCAGCCTGGGAACTAAGGACTGAGATGCAGCTAGCCCTAGGAAACAAGGGAGAAGCGTGCTGAGAAGTGGGCAGGCACTAGAAGAGTCCCAGCTGCATTAACTGCCTGCTAATGGAGGTCCATGGGGGCCTGGGAAAGAGGGCTGTGCCCCTGGGGCTTTCCTCTGAGGGCCCCCTGTGGGACTTCCTTGCCTGGGGAGCTGTTGAGGACTAGAGGTCTGTCAACAACCATCACCTCCAGCCTTTGTATTTTATAAGCTGGGGATGGAAACCAGAGAAGGAAAGAGACTTTATCAAGGCTAGTAGAAGACAGATCTGAAGGCAGCTTTTCCGCCTCAGAAGCCAGTGCAAATGGCAGTGGATGAAGGTGGAGAAACCCTGCCTTAAGGTACCAGGATTGCATTGTACCCAGAAACTGCATCTCTTTGGGGGCTCAGCAGCCCATACAGGAAGCCAGCAGGGACTACTAAAAATGCTCAGGGAATGGGTGGAGTCCGGGTTCTGCTCCTGCTGTAGTTCCCATCTGTCTGTGAGCTTCTATTCTCTCCACCCTGGGCATTTTATGGCTGGAATCTGCCCACTAGTACTTCATGGCCAGGCATGGCTCAGCACAGCCAGGCAGGAAGAACTCCTGGAATTCATGTCTATTGCTGCTGTAGCCACTCTGTGTGCCCAACAAAGCTTCCTCCTTTTTTCCTGTTCTGAGCATCAATGTCTCCAGGTATCAGTGGCTCATACCTATAGTCCTAGCTAGGAATTCTGTGTCCTTTTCTATGAGAACAACACCCAGTCCCAACACCAAAGGACCCAGGCATCCTTTGTCCAAATCTACTCCAAGGAATCCATGAAGGCATGGCTGCTCTTTGTAGGTGTCAGGGCCTATGCTCTTAGCCCTTCAGAGGACTTCAGTTAGTTATGTTTGTGTTTCTGTGACACAATGCCTGCCATGAACAAGTTAAAAGATGAAGGATTGCTGATTTTGCCTCATGATCTCCCAGGTGTCAGTTCACCATGGCCAAGAGGGGGTGGCAGAGTACAGATGGACAGGAAGCAGAAAAAAGGAAACCAGGAAGGGGCAGGGTGAGAGATAGCCAACAGCCCACCCCTAGTGGTTACTATGATCTTTAGCTATGCCCCCACCTCCTCACGGTTCCAGAACCTCACCAGATTGAGTCTTCCACCCATTTCCTGTGGGTGTTGGGGAATATGTCAACAAACAAAACCAGGTCCCTGCCCAACCGTGAAGCTTGTGTTCTAGCTGGCAAGGAGAAAGAGTTAGAAGGTGCCTGGTTCTAGGCAGGAAAATAATGAAAAAAGAATCTGGAGCTAGGCCCTGAGGATGAGTTAGCTAAGGATTTTTTTTCTCCCAGGTGCTTCAGTGAGGGTTGATCCACTTTGGCATTTGATGACATTGCAGTGGTGTCTCTCTCTTTGGGAGTCCAGCCTGTCCTCTTCAGGCTATTTAGCAGTGTCCCTGGTTTCTACATAGTTCTGACAACCAAACCGGCCAGGAAGGAACCAGGGTGAAGCCCCCAGAGGCTAGGGCAGAGGGCATGTGTGGTTTGTCCACAGAGTGTGGCTGGGTGAGGGGAGCAGAGAGAAATGGAGAGATGGCAGGTCCTGTAGGGCTTTGTAGGTTATTGTGAGGATTTGGATTTTGGTTCCCAGTGAAAAGGAGGCCTTGGAGTGTTTTGAGCTGAGAAGTGATAGGATCAGACTTACATTTCAAAAGAATCCCTCTGGCTGTTCCTCATGCTGGTGATGGAAGACTGAAGAGAAGGCTTCTGACACATCACAGGTGCCCAACAAACGGGCCTGTCACCCTCCAGGACAGGTGGAGTGTGTCCTTCTTTTAGTTTTGAGGTCATCGCTCAACTTGGCTCCCATCCCTTCCGAGGTAGATAGAGTTGTGGTTTTATGCCTCAGACTCAGAGATGGAGGCTTAGGATATTCAGTATGGAAGGGACTCCAGGAGGAGTGGAGCCCAAAGCACGTAAGGTAGTGAGAGGGAAAAGCAGCTTATCGAGAGGAAGTTGCCTAGACAGTCAGACTGTGGCAAGGCAAGGGTTAATACGTACAGAGCTGGTTTTGGAGAAGAGAAAGAAGCCTTTGATGGTGACCTAATTTGTGTCTCCTTATGTGTGTGTGTGTGTGTTTTTAATTAAAAGGAGATAAAATTCAAAGACAAGAATAACATGCTCAGGGCTGAATGGGCTTTTACACAAATAAAAGATTTGCCTGGAAAATTAGTCATTTGAAAAAAAAACCCCACCAACTATGAAAAAATAGGTTTGGCCTTGCCTTTCCTCTGGGCAGGAAAGTGACTTGCTGAGTCGGCTCCTGGCAGGGACTCCTATCCTATCTGCACACCAGCAGGATGGGGTTGAAGAAATGGTTGCTGCAAGTCCCACGTCTACCTTTGTGTTCTGACTTGGACAATGTCTAGCTGACAGGTGAAACTTGTTCTTACATGGGGAAACAGAGGCAGAGATAACCTTGACTTTGACTTCCCTGTTGACTGGATGTGTATCAAGGTGTAGAGTCAGACTCCGTGATGTTTCCTTGTATAGTGGTGTCATCTCTGCTAAGTCCTGAATTGTTCTTGTGCCTTCACTTCCCATCTCTGGTCTGGAGACAGGATTCTCCTCCTTCTCCAGGGTGCTCTGAGGAGAGAGACACTTCATCTTCCACACTCTCTCAGCTTAGTGCCTTGTATTGCACAGGTACCAGATAACCCATTTGTTGAAGGTATGAATATTTATGGAGAATAATGAGATGGTGAATGGGAAAGACTAAAGTGGAGCGTGAAGGACTTTGTGAGAATCTCTTGGAGTGATTGGATGGATACGGGGCTTTGGGCAAAGTGGCCTGTGGGCTGAGACACTCCTTTAATCCATGCACTTGCCCAGACCCCCTGCGCAGAGTCCCATAGGAGAGCCACTTCCTCTTCTGGGCCCCATGGCCCTCTGGGACAGACTTGCTGAGCCATGGGACCTCATGCTGTGGCTAGTCCTGACATCCAGACTCCACATGAGATAATATTCCAGGGCTTGGGGACCCTGGTAAGGAGCAGTTCCCATGTGATCGCTGGAAACATGGTGCCTGAACAGTGACTCTGCCAGGCTGTCAGAGAAAGCTTGCAGAGTTGGGTTCGAATCTTGGCTCTGTCAGTTATTATGAAGTGTTGCTGGCAAATTATTCTCTGCCCCTCCTGCCTGAAGCTATATGATTGGGTCATTATAAGCTAGCAAAGGAAGAACAGGTACACTGGAGTTCATCAAAATTAAAATGTTTGTGTTTCAAAGAATCCTGTGCATAAAGTGAAAAGACCACCTTGCCAAATGGGAGAAAATCTTGCGAATCATGTATCTGGCATAGGGCTTGGATTTAGGATACATAAGAGCTGTTGTAGATCCTGGCTTTGCAACAGGCTCACACCTGTTATCCTGGCTACTCAGGAGGCTGAGGTCTGAAGACTGAGGTTCAAAGCCAGCTGGATAGGAAAGGTCTGTGAGATTCTTATCTCCACTAAACTGCCAAAAAAAAAAGCCAGACATGGAGCTGTGGCTCAAGTGGTAGAGCATCAGCCTTGAAACCTCAGGACCTGAGTTCAAACCCAATAACACACACACACACACACACACACACACACACACACACACAATATGAAGAAGAAGAAAAGAAGAGGAGGAGGATGAGGAGGAAGAGGAGAAGAAAGAGAAGGAGGAGGAGGAAGGAAACTACTGTGTACATAGTAGGATGACTATGCTAGGAGGATGTGGAGAAAATGGGACCCTACACTGCTGTGAAAATGTAAAATGGTATAGCGACTTTAGAAAACAACATGGCAA
Organism: Perognathus longimembris pacificus; assembly: GCF_023159225.1. NCBI lineage: Eukaryota > Metazoa > Chordata > Mammalia > Rodentia > Heteromyidae > Perognathus > Perognathus longimembris. The sequence continues at coordinate 23,732,228 of NC_063177.1, read as the reverse complement.
TTCCTCAACAGGTTGAGCCAGATGTGGAGGTACATGCCTGTAATCACAGCACTCAGGGGGCTGAGACAGGAAGATCTCCATCATGGACTACATAGAGAGACCCTGTTTCAAGAAACAAAACAAAACATAGTGCTATCATATAATTCAGCAACCCTCTCCTGCATATATCCCAGAAAAATGAAACACGTATCCACACAAAAACATGTAAAAACATATTCTTATTATTCATGGCATCATTCATATTAGCTAAAATAAAAAAAAACACACACACACACAACTGTCCATCATTTGATGAATGAGTAAACAAAACGTGGTATATCCATACAAGGAAACATGATTTGGCCATCCAGAGAACACATACAGCCAAGTGCTGGTTCACACCTGTAATCCTAGCTACTCAGGAGGCTGAGATCTGAATCTCAGTTCAAAGCCAGCCCAGGCAGGAAAGTCCTGGAAACTTTTATCTCCAATTAACCACCAGAAAACTAGAAGTAGTGCTGTGGCTTAAAGTGGTAGAGCACTAGTTTTAAGCAAAAGAACTCAGGGACAGTACCCAGGACCTGAGTTCAAGCCCCAGGACTGACCCCTCCCTCCCCCCAAAAAGGCGCATGTAGTAATATGGTTGAATCCAGACAAATGAATGTGAAATGGAAGAAACTATTCACTAAAGCCCCCAGATGTTGTGAGATTCTACTTATATGAAATGCCCAAAAGAGTCAAACTCTGTGAAGACAGAAGGAAGACTAGTGCTTGTTCAGGACTGCCGGGCTCGGGTTGCCTCCCCTGGCATGGGGGGTCAGGCTCTACTCTACTCTAATTGCTCCCTTTCTCACCCTCTCCCCTGGTCACCCAACCCGCAGGTAAGGCCAGGGTGGAGTGGGGGGCTCAGGAAAGACCTCAGGTGCACGCGGCCGTACGAGATCGCTTTACCTCCCTCCTTACCCTTGAAGAAAGCCAGGCGTATGCGGATCTCAGAGACGCTTCAAGAGCAAATCTGATTTAATAAGGGAGTGGCTAGCAGTTGATATAGTAGGGGGTGACGAGAAAAGGGGTGATTGACCAAAGAGCTGGCGATAGGCTGGCGAGCTTGTCATAGGACCCCCTCATGAGCTAACGTCACTTGTTTAGCACCACCCCAGGGGCAAAAGCCTGCGAGAATGGGGAGCACATGGGCTAGCGAGAAAGTTAGGGGGCTGGTCGCAAAGCCAGTTCTTCTGGTTCCGGACCCAGAGAATTGTGGCCTGCTTCCGCATTCCCCCAGGGCTGGGGGGAAGGGCGTCGTCTTGGGAGCACTCTCCTCTGCCCTTCCCCCTCAAGGCCAAAGCTGAACCCCAACACAGTACCATCTGGCTGGGTAGAAGCATCATGGAGGGTGATGATGTCGAGAGATGAGGTTTCTTTTCAGGATGATGAAAATGTTCTAAACTTGATTGTAGTGATTGGCGGTGGGACTCTGTGACTATGCCACGAATCATTCAGTCGTGACCTATGAGGGAACAATTGTATTGGAAGTGAAGAGTATTTCAACAAAGCTATTACTGAAGAAAAAATGAGATGGTTGGTAGGCTAGGTCTCTCCATTTTGTTGTGTTACGATGAGCTCTCATAAATGCTCACGATTTTCTGTTGGGAGATTTACCAAAGGAAGCTGTGACTGTGTGGTATGTGTGTGTATGTGGAATTGAGAGAGAGAGAGAGAGAGAGAGAGAGAGAGAGAGAGAGAGAGAGAGAGAGAGAGAGAGAGAGAGAGAGAGAGAGAGAGAGAGAGAGAGAGAGAGAGAGAATAGGACAGGATGCTTGGGGGGGGCGGTTTGGTCCCAAACAGAACTTGCTGTTTCTTTTCTGGAGCCCCAGCAAGGGGGCACCTGTGTTTCTAGCCCAGTCAACCTGTCCCAGTTTCACCTCTCCATCCCTCTTTCCTGTCCCACCCCAGTAGAGACTCAGCACTTTTACCCACTTTGTTCTGGGTTTGCTCAGAAAGGAGATGAAATTGTTGTCTTTATTAATGGGGCCCCCTGAGCATTTTCAATTTCAATCTTTCCACGTAGCCTAAGTCTTTCCCCCAACTCTCCTTTGTAGTGCAGATTAGCTTTTTGCAAGGATCTTTTACATTTATTTTACTCCCAGGAGGCATAAGGCAGACAACTGGGCTGAGCTGGGAGTTGAGGAGGAAGGCTTTGGAGCAAAGGTGTTAGTTTTAGTGCTTTAAAAATATTTTTATTATCTTTAAGTTAGTTGTACAAAGGAGTTGTCATTCAACAAAGTGGTTTTATGAATACAATGGATCTTCATTGATGTCACCCCTTTCAACATTCTTGCCCATTCCTCCCAACTCATCCCTTCCCTCAGTTTCCAAATTTGTAGGGCATGCATTGAATTTTCAAAAGAATTAAGAAATTTTTATTATAAAGATGACGTACAGAGGGGTTACAGTTATATAAGCCAGGTAAAGAATACGTTTCTTTTTGGACAATGTCACTCCTTCCCTTGCTCTCTCCATTTTTTCCTCCTGTCCCTACCTAAAGTTATATACTTCATTTTCTATATAGTGTCTAGTGAGTACCACTTTTATATTGCATTCTCCCTGACTTGTCTTCTTTTGTCTACCTCCCTCTCCTTGACTCTACCTCAACCCTTTCCAGTACCCCTTTCCTGGTGTGTATTTTGTGGAACTATGATTTTGCCTTTCTAAGTAATTAAACTGAGTTCTAATTGTGTGTGTGTGTGTGTGTGTGTGTGTGTGTGTACTGTCCTTTAGCTTTTTTTTCTCAAGGCTGACACTCTACTACTTGAGCCACACCTCCACTTCCTGCTTTTTGGTGGTTAATTGGTGATGAGTCTCATAGACTTAACTCACCGGGTCTAAAGTTGAACCTTAACTCTCAGACCTCAGACCTAAATAGCTAGGATGACAGGCTTGAACCACTGGTGTCTGGCTTATTGCTTTTTTTAGATAGAATGTCACTCTTTAGCCCAGGGTGGCCTCTCACTCACAGTCCTCCTACCTCAGCATCTCAGGTGCTGGGATTCATAGCCATCCCCACTACACCCAGCTAGTTGGTCCAGGACACGGCCTGTGGGCCTGCCCTTCCAGTCATTCTCTTTCCTTCTTCCCAGCTTTCTTCCCTCTACCCTGAGTGGTCGGTGTGGGTAGGGTGAGAGGGAATTATGGGACAGTTAGGGAATACCATTCCCCAGGTTCCTTGAGTTCCTCATAGGAAGATCTAGAATGTCTGGGGAGTTTCAGAGTTCTATTTACCTGTGTGGTGCACATGCATACATGCCATGGATTGGAGAGAGAAATGATGTAAAGAGAGACAGAAAGGGACTGAGTTCAGAGGATCCTGTGGTGTTCTTTCTGTGTAGCCACCCAGTTTCCTGCTTCAGGAACAGTCATTCCTCCCCTGTGGCTGCTGGGGATAGCTTCATGTCATTAGGAGGTAAAGATTTCATAAACAGGATAGAAGAAAGGCTCGTGCTTGTAATCCAAACTACTCAGGAGGCTGTGACCTGAGGGCCTCAGTTTGAAACTTACCTTGGGCAAAAAAAAAAAAAAAAAAAAAGTCCGTAAGAATCTTATCTCCAATTAACCAGCAAAGATCTAGAAGTAGAGGCATGGTAAAGGTAGTAGAACATTAGCCTTATGTGGAAAAAGCCAAATAATGAGCCCTTGAGATTAAGCTCTAGTACTGGTGCGTGTGTGCACTCACACACACACATATACCCCCCCCAACCTAAACAAATAACCCCTTTCCCAAGATACAGAATACAAAACCATTAACCATCAAAAAATCACTAAATAAGACTATTTTCAGTAAGAGACAATATTAAAGAGTGAAAAGGAGACTTGGAGAGATAGTTTCAACAGATTTTCTGGATTTACAGGGGTTGTATCCAAACTACACAAAGAAATCCTATAAGTTCATAAAGAAAGAAGAGAATGAAGATTTTGAATAGGCGTACATAAACAAGTCAATTAAAGAGTACAAAAATGGTCAATAAACATATTAGAAGGTGATCAATGTTATTAGCCATCAGGGAAATGCTAGTTAAAACCACAATAAAATACCACCACACTCCTACGATAGTTGTAAAACTAGAAGGTTTGAAAGTCCTGGCAAGAAAGAGGGACAATGGAAACTCTCAAACATTGCTGGTATTGCTTAAATTTGTAGCTTAAGCCACTGGAGAAAGCCATTTCCCAGCTTCTACAAAAACCAGACCCAGTCCTCTCCATGATCCAACAATTTTCACCTCTGGGTACAGACTCAAGGGAAGTGAACACTTGGTTCTGCCAAAAAGGTATGTGAAAGAAAGTTACAAAACCATTGTTCTGAGTAGCTCAAAACAGGACAATCGCAAACATCCAACAGCCCAATAACATTTGTATAAATGTATATACATATATAATGAAATATTATATAGCCAAAGAACAAAAGAACCAACAACATTTATAGTATGTGACGTAAGTGAATGTCAGAGAAATGATGTTAGGTGAAAGCAGTTAGACATAAAAAGGCACTTACTCCACAAGCCCATTTCTGTGACACTCACAAAAAGGCCAATGTTCAACATCAGTGATAGGTGTCAGAAAAGTAACCAGTTCTGAAAAGCTTTTAACTGGGAAGAGGTGTGAAGCACCCTGTTGGAATGCTGGAAATGTTTTTATCTTCCTTTATTCTTGTGTAGCCTATGGAATGGAAGTCACAGAACTACATGTTAAGTCTCAACTTAAAAAAAAAAAAAAAAAAAGAAAGGAACCGTGAGTGCCCAATGCAATAAATGGAAAAAAGCTCACGCCAATTTGTGTCTCATTGTGAGTCAGGAGAGAAACAGGATAAAAGAACATTCTAAGACTTCCAAGGGCGAAATCAGGTCACTGACAAAGCAGCAAGAATCAAGCTGGCATCTGACTCCCCCCGGCTTCAGCAACATCAGACACCTTCACAATTCGGAAAGAAATGGTTTCCAGCGTAGGGGTTGTGTCTTCAACCAACCCATTGTTCAAGGTGCGAGGACTCATAAAATTTATCTCCAATAAATCCTTTTAGAGGAAGCAAACGAAAGATGTGTGTCATAGTAAGCGAGGGAGAAAACTCAAAAAGAAGAAGGCAGGGAAAGCAAACCATCCGACCAAACAAACAAACAAAAAGCCAACAACAACAACAAAACCCTTCAGAGAGAAATCAGAAGCATGGTGATGAATTCTGGCTTCGTTATGCTCAAGGACAGTCAGGTTAGGCCACAGGATGCAGTGGGCCCAGTGGAGGGCAGCGGTGGTGGCGGTATTCCTGGATGAGGAGAGGGACTGGATAGAACACACTTTCTATGGGGGCTATGGGGAAACACTTAGCAAGGATTTATTTTAGTATAACAGGGTTAAAGGAGGAAGAAATGAGAAAGAGAGAGGAATGGGAGTTAAAAACTCAAAATGGTGGTTGCCATCTATAGTTTTTGTGCTTTCTGAGCTGAGTTTATGCACCGTGGGCCAGTACCATCAAATCCTTGGGTGATGGTTTTGGGTGAATAGGATGTATTGAGGCCCACCCGAAACACAGATGACTTTCAGAATCTTTTTTTTTTTTTTTAATGCTAGGCATGCCTTCCATTCTTTCATTCTCTACTCATACATGAAGAGTTCCCAGATTTTTTTTTTTTTTTTTTTTTTTTTTTTGCCAGTCCTGGGCTTGGACTCAGGCCCTGAGCACTGTCCCTGGCTTCTTTTTGCTCAAGGCTAGCACTCTACCACTTGAGCCATAGCACCACTTCTGTCTTTTTCTATGTATGTGGTGCTGAGGAATCAAACCCAGAGCTTCATGTATATGAGGGAAGCAATCTTACCACTAGGCTGTATTCCCAGAGCCCAGATTTTTTTAACCATTTATAAGGAAAACACAGATTTAGATAGCCCTATTATATAATTAGATCTTGTAAACTTTTTTTTTTTGTTGTTGTTGTTCTAGCCCTGGAGCTTGAAATCAGGACTTGGGCACTGTCCTAGAACTTTTCTGCTCAACTCTAATGCTCTACCACTTGAACCATAGCTCCACTTCTGGCTTTTTTGGTAGTTAATTGGAGGTAAGAGTCTTACAGGCTTTCCTGCCTAGGCTGGCTTTAACCTTGATCCTCATATCAGCCTCTTGAATAGCCAGGATTACAGTTACAATCCACCAGTGCTCAGGAGATCGTGTAAGCATAACATTAAAAAGGAGAATGGTGTGGCTGGGAATGTGGCTTAGTGGTAGGGTGCTTGCCTAGCATACATGAAGCCCTAGGTTTGATTACTCAGCACCACATAAACAGAAAAAGCCAGAAGTGGTGCTGTGGCTCAAGAGGTAGAGTGCTAACCTTGAGCAAAAAGAAGCTCAAGGACAGTGCTCAGGCCCTGAGTCCAAACCCCAGGACTGGCAAAAAAAAAAAAAAAAGAGAATGGTGACAGAGAAGTTTGCGATTTCACTTTACTTCCTGATTTTCACTTGGAAGTCTGGCCCTTTTGGTATGTGTTTAAAATATTTCCTTGTCTCCTCATCTATCCTGCTTCATTTCCCTCCTTCTCAATGACTTTGGTCCTGTTGAATGTTACAAAGGGGTACAGGGGGAGATGGTGGTCTTCTATAGCTGCTTCCTGATGGAACTGAACTGTTGCTGGCCTTGGATAAAAGAAAACCAAAGAAGTCATTTGGGTGGAATATACTTTTAAAGATTTAAAAAAAGAATTGTGAAGATCTGAGGATTGTGGTTTGAAGCCAGCCCGTGCAAGAAACTCTTACAAGACTCTTTAATCACCAAAAAGATAGAAGTTATAGAGCATTAGCCTTGACCACAAAAGCTCAGGGACAGAACCCAGGCTCTGAGTTCAAGCCCCAGGATAGGCACACACATACAGCAAAGACAACAACAAAAAGTAAGAAGAATTGTAAATATAATATAGACAACTATAAAGAATAAAAAAAGACAGTTTAAATTTTATGAACACCTCACATTGTAAAGAAAACTGTGGTCATACTACCCTGCTTGGCTCAGACCTTCAGTGAGCTGTCTTTCCAGTGACTTCCAGCTCAGCATTAGTTTGAGAGCTCTGTTCATGGGCAGAGAACAAATGCAAAGCTTTTTGGTTTCTGCCTCATGACAGAGGAAAAGCCAGGAGAGGTGCAGTGAAGGAGAGGGTGGGCATATTAATGTCCTGTTCACAAAGTGTCCCTGGGAAGGCAACAGACACAAGAACCATAACCGGAGGCATGGCTGGAGGGGTGTGTGGGAGATAAATCCCTGTCTATTCTAGCAGCAAGTCAATACATTGTGTCTGAAATGGATGGATCAAGAAATATCTGTAGACATAAATTATGGAGAAAAATGGAGGTAAATACAAGACAAGACATTTAAAAAAGTTAGATCTGGTTGCTTAGGGGGAGCAGGATGGAGTTGGAAGTGGTTTACAAGGGTATTGCTTTTAACCTTGTACATATATTAGTTGGAACAAAAAGGGTGGTGTGTGTGTGTGTGTGTATGTGTGTGTGTGTGTGTGTGTGTATGTGTGTGCACATGCTGGTAACTGGAGCTTGAACTCAGGGCCTGGATGTTGTCCCTGAGCTTTTTCGTTCAAGACTAGCACTCTACCACTTGAGCCACACCTCCACTTGAGACCTTTCACTGGTTAATTGGAGATAAGAGTCTGACCAGCTTTCCTGCCTGAGCTGGCTTCGAACCACAACACTCAGATTTCAGCCTCCAGAGTATCCAGGATTGCAGACCTAAGCCAGAAGTGCCTGGGTTAAGAAGATTTTTTGTTTGCTTTTTAAGGAAGATAGACAGAAATCACACCTGGAAGGTGATTTTAAATACTATCGTCTCTTCCTAAGGACAATGGAGGTATCAGGAAGCTGCCAGAAAACTCCTGCCGGGGCCTAGGGGAGGGGGTGTAGTGTCTACTCAGGCTCTGACATTTAGGGGCCTGTGGACTCATTCAGTCTTTCCAGGAGACAGGACCTGGATATTTTGAAATGTCACTGATTTTCTTGCCAAGGCTTTTCTGAGATAAATTTTATCTTTCCCCCCTTCTTCACCCTCAAAAAACCCCACAATTTTCAATAAATAGCAAGCTCATAAATAACACGGGTAACAGTGGCTCCTAATGAAACAGTGACAAATGCTGTATCTTTGCAGAATCAGGAAAAACAACAAAGAAGGGGGCCTGGGGAGGGGGCCGCAGCCCCAGAACTCATGAGTTGTTTTTTTTTCCCCTACAAATCCATTAAGTTGCATGCAAGCCATTAAAGCCATTCTTTTGCAAAATAATTAAGCATCTTTTGGAGGACCTCATTGCTTGGTTTGCAGCCCACAGAGTCTGGGCTTCCGCAAGTGCAGGTGGGCTTTCGTTTTGCCCAAGAGAGGTGGGAACTGGGGTGGCTGAGGGGGAGTACCTAAGTTGGAGTTCTCATTCTGGCTCCCTTGCAAGTCTGCTGTGTGGCTGGGAGAATCCCAGTTCTGCCCCCTTTCCCTCTTCACCTGCCAGTCTAGAACCTGCTGAGTGTGCAGTGGGCAGAGTTTTCCTTTTCCCACACAATAGGTAGCCACACATACCTCTGTCCTCAAGGCAGGATTCTTTTTCTGTCCTCTAGGAGTCTTTTCTATAGCCACACTAGTTGCAGGATAGTGCCTGTGTGTGTGTGTGTGTGTGTGTGTGTGTGTGTGTGTGTGTGTTGACATACACAGAACTTGAACTCAGGGCTTTGCACTTACTCAGTGTGCTTGCTCAAGGCTGGCACTCTACCACTTGAGCCATGCCTCCAGTCTACTTTTTTTTTTGCTGATGCATGGGGGCATGAACTCTTGAGGACTTCTCTGCCCTGGCTAGCTTTGTACTTTGATCCTCAGATCTCAGCCTCTTGAGTAGCTAGGATAAGCAAGTGAGCCACTGGCACCTGATTTGGCTGAAGTTTTCAAAGGTCAGTTTAAAGTCAAATACCTGCTACTTGTTGAGCACAGTATCTCCAGCCCCATGATCACAGAGGAAGAAGCTGACATGCAGAGAGGTTAAGGAATGGTGGCCAAGGACAGCCTGCCAGCCACGCCTGAAATAGCAAGGAGGGAGACTGGCTTGCCTCATATGGTGGGCGACATCTGGTATCTTCATTCTAACCAACGGATGGATGAGAGGTCGCTCGTGTTTGGGTTATGGAAGATTGTGACTTCCACCTTGCTGGTGGACTTTCTGTGCTGCCCTCGTGGCTTGTACCTGTTGATGAAGCACAGCATCATGGGAAAGAGGCCCACGGAGCAAGGAACTGGGCTCCTGAGGTGCCAGACTTTGATCACATGAACCCTATTTTAGAGCCAATCAGATTTGCACCTGTGTCCTAATCTTGCTTGCTTGAACACCTGATTGTTGTAACCTTGTTCTTTGCCTTTATAAGCCCTGTGTAATGGCAGCTCGGGGCTTCCTCCTAACCTCCGCTGTGTTGGTGGGTAGGACGAGGCCTGAGTTGGCAGTTCGTTAAATAAAGCCTTGCCTTGCTTTTGCATTTCGGAGTGTCTGAATCTCGGTGGTCTTCTTGGGGGTGTTGCGACTTGGCACAACATTTGGGGGCTTGTCCGGGATAGCCCCAGAGACCCCGAGATCCCAGATTCCGAAGGTAAGAAAACAGCGCTGTTCATTTGTCTTGTCCTGTAATTTGTCTGTTTGTCTGTTTTGCTTTTGCTTATACTTGTAGGGCGCGAGTCAGTTTGGTTTTTGGCCGGAACTGACCAGGAGGGCCTCCTAAACGAGATTCAACCCACCCACCTTGTACTCGGGTCCACTCCTTCTGCACCCTTGCAGGAGGTTGTGGGCCAACTCGGGTCCACTCCTTCTGCACCCTTGCAGGAGGTTGTGGGCCAACTCGGGTCCATTCCTTCTGCACCCTTGTAGGAGGTTGTGGGCCAGCTTGGGAGATCTCCAACTCGTAGCTTTTCTTGTTCTCAGGCCTGTGTGTTTTCCTCCTTTTGTATTTGTTTTTTGTAGCCTTTTGGACTGAACATCTGTTCAGCGCTATGGATAACGTTCTATCTTGAGGACCTCCATCTAGCCCCCTAGACTTGATCCTAGCTCACTGGAGGGAGGTTAAGGAGATAGCTCATTTTTGTGTGTTTCTTTCTTGCACTGTGCCTGAAAATTGTTTGGTGCGCTAAAATGTTTTACTAAGACTAAAAATGTTTTACTAAAACTATCAAGCCCTGGAAAATGAGACTGGAGAATGCTAAAATCATTTGTTAAAAGTTTTTGTCTTACGGGCTGGGGATATAGCCTAGTGGCAAGAGTGCCTGCCTCGGATACACGAGGCCCTAGGTTCGATTCCCCAGCACCACATATACAGAAAAAACGGCCAGAAGCGGCGCTGTGGCTCACGTGGCAGAGTGCTAGCCTTGAGTGGGAAGAAGCCAGGGACAGTGCTCAGGCCCTGAGTCCAAGGCCCAGGACTGGCAAAAAAAAAAAAAGTTTCTGTCTTACGGCCAGAAGCGGCGCTGTGGCTCAAGTGGCAGAGTGCTAGCCTTGAGCGGGAAGAAGCCAGGGACAGTGCTCAGGCCCTGAGTCCAAGGCCCAGGACTGGCCAAAAAAAAAAAAAAGTTTTTGTCTTAAAATGTACGGCCAATGCTTATTCAGCGCGCTTTAAGATCTTTTGAAAATGTATGTGTGTGTGCATGTGTGAGTGTGAACATGTTCAAGACTGCAGTATGATGCAAAACTAAGTTTAAATTCAAAGGTCTTCATGCCATGCAGTAACTGGGACTGAAGAAAAAAAAAAAAGAGGCTCTTTTGAAACAAGCAGCCCGTAAGCAAAGGGCGGCACCTGGTTTCAGATTGCCTGTGAGCTTCAGTTTTTCCGATGCAGATAAAAGCTAAAGTGTTGTGTTAGTGTTAAAAAGGCTTTGGAAATCAAGAATACATTTCTAGATAAGAAATTTGGAAGTAAAATTGTCCTAAATAATTATTGCAAAGTGAGAAAAGGAGAATTATGGCTACCAAAATGTTTAATTGCCATTCCAGCTTCTTTGTAGGTTTTTTGTAACTGTTTCCAGCAGGCCCACAGAAGCACAGGTGATTCCTACAAGTTTGTCAAGATCTAATACTGACCCTTAATAAGTTCCAGGTAAGAGAGCATGCTTAAAAACTACTTCTGTGTGGACCACCTTGTTGCTTATAATTGGAGTAAAGTGGCCCCTTATAAGACTCATTGATCTGAATCTGTGGTTCGAAGCCAGCCCGGGCAAAGAAAGGTCCCTGTGAGAGACTTGTCTCTAATCAGCCAGCAGAGTGCTGGGAACGGAGTGGTGTGGAGCTCAAAAGTGGTACGGTGCTAGTCTTGAGCTGGAGAGCTGAGGGACAGCACTCAGGCCCTGAGTCCAAGTCGAAAGTCACTCCTCCTGGGACCAAAGTGATGGAGCATCCAGAGGCAGTAAGCCACTGCTTGGATGGCAGAGATGGTGTCAGATCCTAGAGTCACTACTGTTGGCCTTTCAAAAGTTAAAGCCGGGAAGTCCTAGAAGAATAGTTCATAAGCATGCCTTTCCAATGCCCATGTCTGTCTACTGGGCAGGAATTTGCCAGTCATCTGTGATAGTGGTTAGTAAGGGTAAGTTTGTCAAATGAGAGGATAGATTAAAATCTCACCCCCCGCATTTACTCAAAGCCCTGACTGGCAGTGAGAATTTTAAGCTCATATATCTGTTTAGTAAAGAAAGCTTGTAGACCTGAGATTGTGTTCTTATTGAGATCTGTTAAAGGCCTGCAAAGGTATATTGTTAAAAATTGCAAGACCTGTCAGCTTGCCAATGCCCCCAATCAACAGATTACTAAAGGAGCTCGCCTCTGTGGGAATAGGCCAGGCGTGTATTGGGAAGTAGATTTCACAGAAATTACAAATATTTGCTAGTTTTTGTAGACACCTTTTCAGGATGGGTTGAAGTCTATTCAACAAAGCATGAGACTGCGAATGTAGTGGCTAAGAAGATCCTGAAAGAAATCCTACCCAGGAGACTGAACTCCTTAGAACCATGGTGGAAGGGACCCTAGACGGCATAGCCACTTGGGTTCATTGCTTCCACGCCAGGCCAGCTGACCCCTTTGCCCTGGATGACAACCACCGTGGTGGAACATGGGAGGTCTCCAAGCACCCAACTCAGCCACTTCGCCTTCGCCTCAAGAAAAGAATGTTAGACTGAATATTGTTATAATTTTCTTTTTGCCTTCTTTCCTTACTACCCTGGCTAGTGTTAATGTTATTTTGGCAGTTCACTCCAAAGTGAGGTGACCCCCTTATTTTAGGTAGTTTTGGGCTTGCTCAGGAATATGGGTATAGCCACCTGACCCTCAGAGCACAGTTGAGAAGTTTATGTATTATTTTGTTGTTTACATTTGGATACTAAACACTATACAGCTAATGGTAAGTCTGTATAGCTGAAAGTTAATTTTCAGTTTGCAGTAATCCTGCAGTCCCTTGGTAAAGTAGACTAAGGTTATAGGTTCCTGGCTAGGTAAGGTCTACGCCCCTGAGTCAGCCTGAAGAAGTTACAGAAGATCTTCACCCATCAGCCCCCCTTTAAAATCAAGGGACCAGAGTTGTTTTTGGGAAGATGAGGCAGGATAAACTAGAGACATGCAAAACAGAGGTACAGAGACTAATCTTGTAAGAAATGGTGACAGGCCCTTTGGTTACTACATTGGGCCCTACTGGCCCATGCCTTACCTCCATATCATCCCCTAGACATGCAAGCCATTGAAATGGACAGAATGGAGCCATGATTGGCTCCCAAGGTACCAAAAAGAAAAAGGGGGAAATGAAGTGCCAGACACGTGAACCCCATTTTAGAGTTAAACCCTGAGCCAATCAGATTTGTACCTGTGTCCTAATCTTGCTTGCACACCTGATTGTTGTAACCTTGTTCTTTGCCTTTATAAGCCCTGTGTAATCACAGCTCGGGGCTCCCTCCTAACCTCCGCTGTGTCGGTGGGTAGGACGAGGCCTGAGTTGGCAACTCGTTAAATAAAGCCTTGCCTTGCCTTGCTTTTGCATTTCGGAGTGTCTGAATCTCGGTGGTCTTCTAGGGGGTGGTCTTGCGACTTGGCACAACAGCTCCCATGGCAGCTGTCTGCAAGAAACAAAATCCTGCCAAGAGCCACGAGAGGGAATGTGGAGGTAGACTCTTCCCAAATGGAACTGCCAGATGAGACTGCCGACGTGGCTGCTTCTTGGACTGCATGGCCTTGTGGAGGATCCAGAGAAGCTGGACTCCGACTCGGGACCACTGACGCTGTGATGCCATAATCAGCATGGGCTGCTTGCAGATGCTGTGTTCAGGGGTGGCTGCCACACATTGCATGACTGGTGTCCAGGTGCTGACCTGTGCCTGGCCTGGCGGGAAAGAGTTGCTGGTAGGTAGCAGAGTGCCTTGGCTTCTTCAGCTTAGGTGTCTCATTCTTGATGGGGATTTAGGAATGGTGACTCTGGCCCTGGGGTGGGAGGGATGCATGGTGAAAGAAGGGCATGGGGTCAAGAGCCCTGCTCACCTGCCCTGTGGCCTCCTAGAGCCTCCATTCTGGATCCTTGATTCTTGGTGTGAATCAGGGCTGTTGGACACCAGGACATCTCCAGGGCTCCATCCACCTGGCTCTTCTGAGCTCCAGGCACGTCTTCTGTTGCCAGAGGCCCTTCTTGGCAGCCTGGCTCCAAAAGAAGTGACCTCAGAGAACAGAGGCTGGGGAACCTTCTGACGGGTGGAGGGGGGGGGGGGCTTGAGCACTGGAGCCGCTGCTGGGAGCCTGGTCTTGGCCCCTGAAATTCTTATCTAACTACCATTTCCTGGAGGATAGAAAGAAAGCCTGAAGCTGAGTGTTGGTGGCTCATGCCTGGAATCCTAAGCTACTCAAAAGACTGAGATCTGAGGATTGCCATTTGAAGCCAGCCCAGGCAAGAAGATCCTCAAGACTCTTATCTCCAATTAAGGAGGGGAAAGGGGAGGTGGGGGGGGGAACAGGAGGGGGTTGGCGGTGGCCAGGTACCACTGGTTTACACCTGTAATACTAGTTACGCAGGAGGCTGGCTTCTGATGATGATGAGATAAGAGCCTTTCAGATTTGTTTTGTTTGCCTGGGCTGGCTTTCAAACTTTAATCCTTGAGTCTCAGCTTCCTGAGTGGCTAGGGATACAGGTGGGAGCCACAGGCTCTGGCTTCTATGGATTTTTAAACCTGTTCTCAGACCTTTCTGGAGGGAGATAGCTGGGGAGGGAGAAGGCCAAAGAAAAAGAAAGGAATGGAGGAAGAAGAGGGAGCCAGAGAGCCAAGGCAGGAATGGCGCATAGGCGCTCCAACCTGATGCAGGAGGCCCAACCTGGGAGGATGCGCTGTGTATCTGTCTGAGATCCACCAAACAGTTCCACATAGACCATCTGCCTTTCTCTCCATTTGTAGGTTGGGAGTCATTAATGGTTATCAATACACAAAAGGTCTTATAATTCCTATGTGACCATAGTGCTAGGGCTCAGAGTCAGAGGGACTGGTTCAAGGTGACACACAGATGGAATGAAGTGCTCACTCTGGCATTTGGGGGCCTATTTGAGCCCTTTGCCATTTTTCCAGGGTCCCAGGCTCCTCTGGATGACCCTGAGTAAAACCTCTGTCTGGCTCCGAATCTAGATGTTGGCCAGGCACATCTCAGCCCGTCCTTCCAGCCTAGGCTTCTTGCTCCAGGTGCAGCCTGGGGCTGTGTGGTCCTCAGAAGGAAGTGTGGGCTCTGGCTTGTTGCTGATGGAAAATTTCAGCCTCTGCTTTGCTGTGCCTTGCAGAGTCCTGGGCCCTGGAAGCTTCATGTCATACTTAATTATTCAGAAAGCCATATATCGTCCGCAAGCAAGAAATCCACTCCAACAGGCGAGAAATGCCATTGATTGTTTATTGCATTTGTTTTTCAGACATGGAGTGGGAGGCAGGGCTGGGCGGCACCTTGTCCACAGAGGCAAATCCAAGTGCATTGGCTGCCAGCCCGCCTCTGGTGGGGGCAGGCAGCCTGGGGGAGGAGGGAAGAGGGAAGGGGAAGGAGACCCTTGAAGCAGGTCTTCTGTTTCCCCTAGGCCCTCAGAGTGGCCTTTCTTCCTCTCCTTCCCTCCCTTTCTCTTGTCTCTCCTCTCCCCTGTTCTTTTCTTCATGAGTGTGTGCTGGTACTGGGGCTTAAAATTCAGAGTCTGGACTCTGTCCCTTACATTTTCACCCAGGGCTGGCACTCTACCATTTGAGCTACAACTCGACTTCTAGCAGTTTTGTTCTTTTGATGGTCAGTTGGAGATGAGTCTCGCAGACTTCTCTTTAAGCAGGATGGCTTCAAACCACGATCCTCAGATCTCAGCCTCCTGAGTTGCTAGGATTACAGCCTGAGTCACCAGCACCTGGTTTGTTCTGTTTTCTGACCTGGGGCTGGAAGGAGCCGCAGGATGAGAAGATGGCTGTCTCTATTCCAGTAGTTGGCAGAGCAGCAAACAGCTATCTCGGCCTCCCTTTCAGGGCCTTCCCTTCCCCAAGCTTTCTTCTCATGTGGGCTCTTATGGAGACTCCAGTCTCTCTCTCTGTAATAAGTCTCTGGGTCAGAGGAGTACCTTGGGCTTCCCAGACCAGATAGAGAAGGGACGGAAGCCCAGATCTGTGCCAGGGCTACGGGCTGTGCTGAACTGAGTTCATCTGATTGTCCCCCAACCTCACAATATGCTTGCTGCTCCCAAGAGCTCCCTCACTCATGAATCCATTCATCAGGCCAATCGCTTAGACGTGCATCTGCCTTTCATGCTGTGAGCCCAGCCTGGGTCAGGCTCTGGGTGTGGCTGTGGGCTGTGTGTGCATGTGCATGCATGTACATGCACACATGCACATATTTGAGATCGGGGTGGACACAGGTGACACTCAGTCTCCCAGGAGCTGTCTGTTAAGCAGGGCAGGGGAGGGGGCAGGGGGCCCCACATCACAGGCTGGGTGGCAGCCTGCTCAGGATAGAGTAGGATGACCAAGGCAGAGCACATTCTGTTCCTTGGGAAGGATGGAGAAGGGCTATCATAGGGAAGGCTTTGGGGAAGAGGGGACCCTCATACCACAGAAGATGCTTGTCGGATAATCCAGGTCCTTACTGCTAAAAGAGAGGTGGGGTGGGGGAGACCAGGAACTAGCATCCACATTTTCCAGGTTACATGCAGAAACAGGCTGTGGGGACCTGACCCTCTGTCCACCCCATGTGTGACCTCTTTGTTCAAGATGTGGCCGGCACAACCAATAACCCTCCCGGGTGTCTTTGTTCCATGGAGAGATGGCTGGATCTGGACAGGAGCCTTGGCTCCCTGGCTCACAGTCCATAGTACTGTTTCTCCCACCTCTTCTATGATGCCCCCTTTGCCTCTGCACTATCCTCCGTGTTCAAAGGGCTCCCCATTTCCTGTGAGCTCTCAGGGTCAGGGGTGCCCCCAGGGGAGAGCATACATGGGGAATTTATCTAGAAGGTAGCAGAGTTCCCTGGGTACCCATTGACCTGCAGGCACTGCTCTGGGCCCCGTGACCTTGGCCTGTGCTCCTTAGATCTCAGTGAGTAGCCTTTCGGTGGAGGCCCACCCAGAAGCTTTGCTGCTGGAGCTGAGGCCAAGCATGCTTCCCACATGGAGCTGGAAGGAGTGTGGGATGGGGCCAGGCAGAGCCAGGGAGACCAGTCAGGCACGTGACAACAGTCATTCGACAGGGCAGGGAGGCAGCTGCCATGGGCACTGTGCCCAGTCCCCTGGCACTCACCATTGCTACACAAGCAGGCCTTGTGGCTTTTGACTGTCAGATTTTATCTTGAGGTGCCATGTCCCTGGCCCAGCTGTCTTGGCACAGTGAATGAACATCATCCACTAGAGAGTGACAGGTTTGTGTCTTTGCAGGTTATCCCACCCTGCTCCCTGGACTCCCCAGGTGCCCTCAGGGGTCTTCCTTCCTTCTTTCCTTCCTTCCTTTTTCTTTTCTTTGTTTTCAGGCCTAGGCTTGTTAGGCATGTTCTTTACCACCTGAGACATACCACACCCTAGCCTTTTTGCTCTTTGCTTTTCAAATAAGGTTTCGTGCAGCCTTGTATGGCAATCCTCCTCCTTCTATCTCCCAGACACAGCCAAGATTACAGGTGTAGACCACAACACCTACCGCCCCTCATGCCTCATCGGTTAGTGACTTTCTTCCTGTCTGTCCCCCTCTCCTCCCTGATAAACCTCTTGCACTTGGTCCTTGTTCTGGGGTCTGAGTCTGGCAGAGCTCAACCCAAACCCAGAGCCAAAAAGACAGGGATGAAGATCGGCCAGAATCAGGTTGTGGAGTTTGGAGGTTTTGGCCAGTCACTCCATCTTCGAGGGCCACTGACCTTACCTGAGAGCCATGGTTGGTTTTTGAGAGTGACCTGAGCCAGTGCTCCTGACCCGGACTGGCTGTTGAATGAACAGGAGTCTTACGTTATAGAGAGTCTGAAATCAACCCACAGGTCCAATTAACAACACAGGTCTACTAGCGATGGACATAGAGGCGTTTTAGCTCGTCAAAACCAGCTGAATGTGAGGGCAGCAGAGGGCACCTTCTAGGGTTTGGGGACACAGGATCCCTTGTCATTAGGGGGAATGTGGCTCCAGGAATAATAGTGGGGAGTTGAGGTAGAGGATGGACTGCAATCCTGGAGGAATTTCCCATCGCCTCTGGTGGGAGTGTGTGTGTCATGGCTTCCAGGTTCTGGTCCCCCTGAGGTTCCCGTTTGCCCAGGCTGAGTCTACCAGCAACAGACCTGAACCCCACCACCCAGTGTGGAACCTCATCTGTGGTTCTTCACTCCACCCCATCCCCCACCCCTCAACCTCCTTCTGGGTCCAAGCTTCACTGGGAAGTATTTATTACCCGTCAATGTGATAAATGAAAAGTCATATTTTACTGTGAATTATCCCCAGCCCATGCGAAACACAGATCTATGCCTGGAGAGTTATTAAGTGCTTACCATGGAATGCTATAAAAAACCTCATCATTTTCCTTAGGGGTTCTTTCCCCCTCTCAGCCCCAGAGGAGGGGGACAGGGAGGGGGAGGGGCAGCTTGGCACATTGTGGAAGGCACAGGAAGGGATGTCCAGGCACAGGTGGGTGCTCTGCCGAGGGAAGACCTCTGGGTGGGATGCTGAGACTCTTGGCCTTCTGTGTTTGGTTGTGACCTTGGAATAGGCCTCCGGGACTCGGTTTCCTACTCTGTCGAACAAGCTGGCACGGGGAGCAATGGTTTGGGAAGTTGTGAGCTACAAGCCACAACAGATTATGGCTGATCACATAAAGTTTAGTACTGTAATGAAATAAAGCCCACGACAAAGTGGTTGTGCAGCTCACATTCAGGCATAATTGCACCATTTAGATAGGACATATCATTTAATTTTTTTGTCTGATTAGGAAGCCCGAGGATCCGTCAAGATTCAGGCAGGGAGCAGATGGTATGCTTGCATTAGGATAATTCCAGGAGGTGTTTGAATAAAGGAACAATTTATCAAGGTGTGGGCAGGGTTGGGGAGGGGGGACCCATACAAGGGAGCACAGATCCTCAGAGTTACTACCAAGGGTGATGGGGCTTTAATCCACTTCTGTTGGGGAGGGGAATAGAGGCAAGAAGGAAGTGGTGACCAAGGACCAGAGTGGCTGGGGCCATGTGGTATAGGACTCTCAGAGGGGCGCTGTGACCTCCTGCAGCCTTTCAGGGAGCGGGACCAGGAAACAGCACCTGTTCATCTCTTTTATCCCCTTGCTCAACTCCCATTGGTCAGATAATGTCATGAAGACAGAGGGAGGTGGGACTTGTGATGAGATCCAGGCCAGAGCGGAGAGAGTAGACCCAAGGGATCTAGCCAGCCTCATCAAATTGGGTCATGCTCCCCTGAGCCATGCATGACCACCGTTGGGCAGCCCTGGGGGACTAGAAACTTCTTCCTCTGAGCAAGCCTGAGTCTGCTTCCCTATAAATCCTCCCCACTTAACAACAAACACCTCCTCTATTAGGCTGCAGCAGAGAGGTAAGTGGCAAAAGCAGCCAGTGTGACTACAATTAGTGTTTGTTGTTAGCTCTGCATGACCTGCCCTAGGGTTTACAGCTTTTCTCTCCCTGTCTGTATTGATTTCTCCCCAGCCTGTGTGCACTAATGATGCTGGGATGCAGGTTTCTGCAGGCTCCAGGCTCTGCTCAGGGCCCTTTGGTGACCTGCTGCCTTCACCAACAGATGAATGTAATGGGACTTGTATTTTATTGTGCAAAACTCGCCCGGCCCAAAGAGCCAGAATGCCTCAAATGGCCTGTGGCTTGAATTGTTTCTGCTTCTCTTTCCTCTCAAGTCTTCTCCTCCAGACCTTTTGCACAGAGAGACATCCAGCAAGGAGGACCAGAGACCCTCACTGATGCCCAGCAGGTGGGTGTCTGGTGTTTGTCCTTTAGCGTGGCTTCTGTCTTGGGCCAGGGGCCTTTGTCCCAGCTACTGCTTCTGAGGTTCAGTGTCGCAGACCTTGAGATCCTCTGGGATGGAAGACCTCAGAGTCTGACTCTCTTTCTGACACACTCCCCTTGTGAGTCGCTAGCATGGCGGGGGGTGGGGGGGGGAGTCTGCTTGAATACCTCCAGGGCGGGGAGGATCACCACCTTTGGAGGCAGCCTATGGATGTTTCAGGAGCTCTGATTACCATGCAGGAGAGCCACCTGAAGTGGTTTATTGGTAATGACAGAGGAGTTGATGGGGGACCATGATTACAGAAGGGGTGATGTGGCAGTCACCCTGTGGCTTCTGCTGGTCTCACTTGCCTAACTATCAAGAAAGGCTGGGAAGTAGAGTGTGTCCCCCTTCCCTGCCCAGCCAGGTGCTCCTCAACTCCTGTCTCCCCAGCAGCCAGCCCTAAGGCTACCAACCAAGAGGACTGGATTAATCACCAGGCTGCCTCTCCTGCCTCCTGGCTACCTGCCTCACCCAGAGAAGCTGTCACATGATATCTCTCTCAGATGGCTGCCTGGACCCACTCTGTCTCACTAGCCTGGTGCTTGGGCCTACACCCTAAGCCTGTCCCTCTCCCTGGGATTCCATGTTGCTCCCCCTCTCTTCTATGGAACTTCTTTGTCTCTATGGGACAACTGTGGGCTTTTGATAGGACCCCCTTATTTCTGAGAGGATGGAAGAGGCAGGGCCCACAAGCTAGTGCTTTTGTTAATGTGCTAGTACTGAAGTTTGAACTCAGGCCTAGATGCTGTCCCTTAGCTTTTTTTTTCCTTAAGGCTGGTGCTCTACAACTTGAGCCACAGATCCACTTCTGGTTTTGTGGTGGTTAATTGGAAATAAGAGTCTCAAGTGTGTGCAGTTATTTATTTTTTCTTTTAATTTTTTCCTATGATTTATCACCTGTTGTCACTGTTTTTTATTCTGGTACCCCTAGTCTTGTATATACGTTTATCTGATTTGGGGAAGGGAAGGGGAATCACAAAAATGGTGAGACAAAGGACAAAGGGCAAACCCATGGAACGGCAATACTCACAAGACACTATATTGGAAATGAACTTTACAATTTGGAGGGAAGGGGAATTGGGGGGGAGGGAAAGTGGGAGAAAATAAGGAAAGGGGTAACACAGTTTGACAAGAAATGCACTCATTTCCTTACTTATGTAGCTGTAACCCTATCTGTACACGACCTTTAAAAGAAAATAAAGTAGAAGAAATAATAAAAGGAGACTGAAAGGAAAAACCAGTCTCAAGAATGTTCCTACCAGGGCTGGGGATATAGCCTAGTGGCAAGAGTGCCTGCCTCGGATACACGAGGCCCTAGGTTCGATTCCCCAGCACCACATATACAGAAAACGGCCAGAAGCGGCGCTGTGGCTCAAGTGGCAGAGTGCTAGCCTTGAGCGGGAAGAAGCCAGGGACAGTGCTCAGGCCCTGAGTCCAAGCCCCAGGACTGGCCAAAAAAAAAAAAAAAAAAAAAAGAATGTTCCTACCAGGCTAGCTTCGAACCAGGATCTTCAGATCGTGCAGATTTCTGAGTGGGTAGGATTATAGGCGTGAGCCACCAGTGCCTGGTCACCTAGTGTTTATAACAGTAAGTCCTTTCTCCTGTTAGGGAGATGTATGCTCTTCTTCCTCACTCACCTCCATCCTGGCTGAATCTCCTCCTCCTTGTGCCCCCTTCCATGTACCTCTACCCCATCTCCTGCATCTGGAGATCCGAATCATTCTTTTCCAGCTCACACATCACCCCATCCAATCTTTATGTCTTTACCTTATTATTTGTACTATTTTTCCCAGTCCTGGGGCTTGAACTCAGGGCCTGAGCACTGTCCCTGGCTTCTTTTTGCTCAAAGCTAGCACACTGCCACTTGAGCCACAGAGCCCCTTCTGGATTTTTCTATATATGTGTGCTGAGGAATCAAACCCAGGGCTTCATGTGTACAAGGCAAGGACTCTCCCACTAGACCATACTCCCAGCCCTCTTTATCTTATTAATACTATTTTGGGGGGGGGCTGGGAATATGTCTTAGTGGTAGAGTGCTTGCCCAGCATGCATGAAGCCCTAGGTTCGATTCCTCAGTACCACATAAAGAGAAAAAGCCAGAAGTGGCACTGTGGCTCAAGTGGTAGAGTGCTAGCCTTGAGCAAAAGAAGCTCAGGGACAGTGCCCTGGCCCTGAGTTCAAGCCCCAGGACCAGAAAAAAAAATTACTAATTGTTTCTACAATGCCTTAAGAAAATTACATAGATAAGGCCTGTTCTTGCTGAAGAATTAGAAAATAGAAGCAAGTGCAAAAAAGATAAAATTCCACATCTCCTACTTGGAAATAACCACCGTGGAACTCTTGGGTACATATCTTCCCAGACTTACGTGAGTTCTTTCCCTGCTACAAGAATGCACCATACCATAATATGGTTTTGCAACTGTCTTTTCATTTGAAATATAAGGGAATATTTTTCCACATCAATAAATATCCTTCTGAACACTGTGGTTTATGGTTCCACAGTTCCAGGGTTGGGGTTTTTAATGATCAGGGCTGAGGCTGGAGTGGCGATTGCCCTCTCCTCCCTCAGTGCAGTCCCACCGCCCTTCTCTCCAGTCTCCTCTTTCTCTCCACTCCATTCCTAGAAGCTCAGACAGCGTGTGGCCCAGCATGCATTTCTGTTCTCCCTGCATTCTTGAGGCCCCAGGGCCTCCCAGGCTCTGTTCTTCAGAGGCCTGGGGGCTACTGCTCCTCGGAGGCTGTAGTTTGGGTCTTTGGTAGGACTGGAGGTTAATTGTGGTCAGAATTCATTCATTTCTCTCCCTTCCTTTCCCTTTCCTTCTCCTTCCTGTACTAGTACCTGGATGTGAACTCATGACCTTGAGTTCTCAGCTTATTTGCTTACCACTTGACTCACACCCCCAGCCTGGCCTTTGGCTGTTTCATTGGAGAGGGAATCTCATAGACTTTGCTGCCCAGCCTAGGCCTGAACCATAAGCCTTTGCTGTTAGCCACCTAAATAGCTAGGCTTACAGGTGGGAGCCCTTGATGCACACCTTCAGTTAGAATTTCTTATCCCTCCCTCCCATGAATATTTGTATATCTGAACCACTCCATCCTCCACAGGCTCCTGCTCCTGTGACCCCAAGAATGCCCCACACGGCCGGCAGCTGAATCGCTTCTGCTTCTTTCCTTCCAGTTGGAGTCTTCTCTAGACCCTCAACCCAGAGGCTTATCCAGTAAGAGGAAGCAGGGAGCATCCTTCCACCGGGCAGGTGGGCACTGGAGGCCAGGCTCTGCCTCCTCAACCTGGCTCTTTGCCCAGGAGCTGCAGATAAGCACTTGTCCTTCAGCATGGATGATGCCCACCTTCATCAAGTTCTGTCTGGGGCCAGGGGCCTTCTTCCAAGCCAATGCTCCTGAGGCCCACCAGAGGTTAGCTCTGGAGTTATGCATGTAGTGTGAAGGGTTAAAGAGCTTGGGTCAGGTCTTGGCTCTGTGACTTACCAGCTGTGTGGCCAAGGGAAAATGTCGGAGCCTCTCTGAGCCTCCATTTCTCAGTTTGTGCAATGCAGGTGAGACCAGTGCCCACCTCGTAGTACTTTGGTAAGCAGTCGGTGCCCCATAATTGTCTGTATCTCCTCCACTAGACATGGGCTCCCCAAGAGCAAGGTCTCATCCAGGACCAGGTACCTAGTTTATGGGCATAATTGGTTACGTAAGTGAGTGAGTCTGAACAAAATCCCAGCAAGGAAATTGAGGCCCAGAGAAATCCTGACTCATGGAGGATCGCATGGAAAGTTGTTGGTGGTGGCAAGGCTGAAGGTCTAGGAGTGTCACTAGGAGATGTGATTAGCTGGTGTACTGCATGGTACAGGGTGGGCAGGTGTCAGGGAGCTGGCGGGACTATAGGCACAACAGGGCATGGTCCTATGTCTGTGGAGATTCCTGGTGGAGGTTGGAACCAGCAGAGAAGTCAGGGCAGACTTCCTGGAGGAAGGAGTCCAGGCAGGCAGTGATTTGAAGCAAGGTAAGATGCAGGGGAGCAAAGGGGGTGGTAAGCAGGCATCTGGCTCTAGGTACCCCTGGTGCTGGTTCAAAAGTTGGATCTAACCAAGTGGCCACAAAGAGCATGGTGCCCCAACACAGGCACACACGCACGCACACATGCACACACATGCACGCATGCAAGCACACACACATTTATAAGGTTCACCTTTAGGAACATCTGCTTGTTTTCTCCCCTGATGAAAGGAAAACACTTGCAGACATAAATCCTGGAACAGTGGCGGGGCTGTAGGCTCTCCCCCTCCCCAGCTCAGGACCCCACAGGGGTAGACGACAGGATGCCTCTGTGTAGGGGCCTCTGGGGCCTGACAGCCTGGTCATGTGGAGGTGATATACTGTGGGTTGGGAGAGGCCCCCAGAGGCTTGGCATTTGTCCTTCAAAAGCAAAGTCATGCTAGCTAGCTATTTATTCATTCATTCATTTGCAGCCTGCTTATAATGGTGCTGTGGGGGTGTGAGCTCAAGCTTAGGGGCCATGGAGTCAAGGGTCTGCTCACCCCAGCATCCTTGAGACAAGCAGCCAGTAGCCCCCTGGTGGGCTTAGGCTCTGCCTACTCTGGTCAGTAGCTTGGCCCTTTGGTTTCTTTCCAGGACTTCTGGAATCCATGCAGCTGCCTTCTCTAGACTGGGTGGGCGCTTGGGGGGTTTTGGTATAAAATGAAGACACTCTAGAACTCATCCCTTATTTAGCCTAGAAGCCCGGCACTTTGAAAATACATCACAAGGCTGGATGTGGGTAGCTCACGCCTAATCCCAGTTATGTAGGAGACTGAGATCTGAGGATCGCAGTTTGAAGCCAGCTCAGGCAGGAAAATCCATGAGTCTCTTATCTCTAATTGACCAATTAAAAATGGGAAGTGGAGCCGTGGCTCAAAGTGGTAGAGCACTAGCCTTGAACAAAAGAGCTCAGGGACAGTGCTCGGGCCCTGAATTCAAGCCCTATGACCACCACCAACACCACCAACAACAAAATCATGAGCTCTGGGGAATTTCTATGTCCTATGGTCAGTGAGACAGGATTCAGTTGCTGCTTATATGCCGGAAGCCCTTTGGGAAAGGGGCAAAGGAGAAACCCTTGGGGAGAAATTTGTCAGTTTTGTTCAGTTTTCACTAGCGTCTCTCCATGGAGGAAATGCTGAATTAAGCCCACCCAACACCCTTCTTTTCCATCAAGATCCATGCTGCTAACCCTAACTACTCAGGAGGCTGAGAGCTGAGGCTGGAAGTTCAAAGCCAGCCTAGGAAGGAAGGTCCATGAGACTTCATTTCCAATTATACACCTAACAGCCAGAAATCGAGCTGTAGCTCAAGTGGTAGAGCATTAGCCTTGAGCACAAAAGCTCAGGGACAATACCCAGGCCTTGAGTTCAAGCCCCATGACTGACACAAAGATAAAAAAGTATTTATACTGTGATTCTTACACTACAGACCCTTTTCTTCTAGGTGACCCATTACCTCGGGAGACCTGAGCATGTCCAGGCTGTCTCAATGCTGGGTTCCAGCCCTGGTGACTGACTTCTCAGTTCTGGCTCCTGAAGCTTGATTGGAGACCTGCGGAGAGCTGGGAAGGAGCCTTGGAAAGACCATTCCCATCATTGTTGAGCCACCTTGCTTCTCTGAGAGTCCGCTGTCTTGCTCCTGTCTTCCTGGTGAGTTATCAGTATTACAAGCAGTTGCCTCTTAAATACTGTAATAAAAAAAACAAAAACAAAAACATGATTTGAGTCCTTTAGAAAAATACTTATATTAAACTTGATTGGCCAGATCCTGCTGTAGTAACAAGACTCCAACCCTTTTTACAGCAGATCTGGTTTGTTTGTTTTTTTAATTGTTGTTTTTGTTTACTGGGCCATGAACTCTGGGACTTGTGCTCTCACTTCACTTTATCACTTCAGGCTGGTGTGCTACCATTTGAACCATACTTCTACCTCATAATTTTTGTTGGTTAATTGAAGATAAGAGTCTTGAATCATGATCTCAAATCTCAGCCCTCTGAGTAGCTGGGATTACAGGCGTGAACTGGCTCCTGGCAGGTCTGATTCTTATCTCTGAACAATGTCCTCCAAGTATTAAATTAGTGCCTGGGCTGCCTCCAGCTTCGCTTGGTCCACCTTCCCATCACAACACAGGAAGAGACAGGGGTATGATAGCATCCTAGCTGTTTCACACTTGAGCTTGGAAGTGACATAGGTCACTTTAGCCCAAGCCCAATGCCTAGAGCCAGATATGTGGTCTCAGCCAACTGCATGGCTGGGGAGTGTGGTGTTTCATACAGGATATTTGGCTCCTTTTCTTTCCTTCTCCTCCCTCCCTCCTTCCCTACTTCCCTCCCTCCCTCCCTTCCTCCTTTCTTTCCTTCCTTTTTCTTTTATGTGTCAGTCCTGGGGCTTGAACTCAGGGCCTGGGCACTGTTCTTGAGTTTTTGTGCTTAAGGATAGTGCACTACCAATTGAGCCACAGCTCTATTTCTCAGTTTTTGGTGGTTAATTGGAAATAAGAGTCTCACCAATTTGCTTGCTCAGGCTGTCTTTGAACCATAATCCTCAAATCTCAATCTCTTGAATATCTTGGATTAAGGCATGAACCACTGACACTTAGCAACTCCTCCTCCTTCTCCTTATAATTTTATTTTTTATTATCTTTAAGTAGTGTACAGAGGGGTTATCATTCCACATGTCAACTTATGCATACAATGCATCTTGATCAGTGTCACTCCTTTTATCCTTCTCCCCCCATCCTTTCCAACCCCATCCATCCCCTTGATTTTCATAAGATAGACATTGAATATTATGACTGTATTCTTCCTCCCTTTCCTTTCTTCATTCGTCTACCCCCCTCCCCTTGACCTCTCATGGCTGTTTCTGTCAAGTATTTCCCACCTTGCTCCCTCCCTCACTCTTAGGTAGCCTGGGTAGCCCCAGGGAATGACTGTCCAGAGACTTAAAGGGCAACCTGTCCTGAAATAATCAAGGTGCAGCAGATGGGAGCTGGAAGATTCTAGAAAGCTTCTGGAGGAACCTACTCACTCCTCCCTCTATTTTATAGACGATTCAAGAGCAATGCAGAGAGCCTCAGGGGCCAGCTCCTGGTCACACAGCAAGTCAAGAGGCAGGGACAGTCCAGTTCAGCATTCCAGTTCTTGGCCCTTTCATGGTTCTTTGGGGGCAGCTGGGGAGGGCAAAGGAGGGAATGAGAGCCGCTTGCTGGGGTGTGTAGTTCCAGGTGTCAGGGCCAGGACCTGGCTGGCCTCCATCGCCTGACTTCATTCATCCTGGGCATGACGGCTAATTAGTCAGTGTGCGCCATTATGCCGTCTTAACAAGTACTTTAGATGCAGTCCACACGAGCGAACGCGGCAGCGGCGATGGACAGCAGCAGCCATGGACAGCAGTGGTGGCTGTAATTAGCAGAGATGGGGGAAGGAGAAATGTGAAGCTTTTATAGGCAGGCGAACCTCAGAATTGAAATAACGCTGCTAATTGTGTGTGTGTGCGTGCTTATTAACATAACTGCAGTTAGTAAATAATGCCCACGTCTGCAGCTCGCTTCCCCCGTTGTCTCCGGGGGTGCTGAGACTAAGAATGCAAACGGCTCCTTTCTCCCTGATGGATGGAGTAGGACGGCGAGCCAGGCACTCGTCTCCCAGATTTGGGTCTGCTCGGCCACGCTCACAGTGTGGGGAAACTGAGGCATGGTGGACTGGAACATCTGGCTCCAGAGGAAGCAAGGAGAGAGCAGGTTGCAAGCTCTGTCTGAGCCACAAGAACAGATTTGGGCTTTGTGCAAGGCAGATATGCCTCTGCTGTCATCCTGGAGAACCAAGAGGGCTTGTAGGCAAAAAAGTCAGGGCTCCATGAACTTGGCTGAGGGGCAAAGTGACATCGTCATCTTTACTAACCTTTCACTGAAATGGAGTATTTCAGTTCAGTATGAGTGTGGGCAGCAAATTGTAGACTTAGAGGAGCTAGTGTTGTCAGAAATAGAAATAAGTCATAGAGCTGGGTGCCAGTGGCTCATGCCTATAATCCTAGCTACTGAAGAGGCTGAGGTCATGGTTCAAAGCCAGCCATGGCAGGAAACTCTCTTGCGACTCTTATCTCCAATGAACCATGAAAAAGCTGGAAGTGGTAGGGCACTAGCCTTGAGAAAAAAAATGTGAAGGGACAGCACCGAGGCCCTGAGTTCAAGCCTCGACTGGCACAAGAAAAACATAAAAAATGTTTTCTATACACAGGATGGTAGCTAGCCTTCGAAGTACTTTCGTTTCCATGGTGATGGGTCCCAGGCTCCTAGTGGGCCTCTCTCCTTCCTGTGCCCAGCGGGCCTGGGAAGGGCAGGACAGAATCTTAATCAGGAGGGCATCTGGCTGGTGGATGGCCATGTAGCACCAAGCCAAATCCAGGCTGCCATGGGTCTAGGTGGGCCAGAACTGAGGAGCATGTAGCCCTGTGAGGCAGAAGGAGATAGCCGACTTTGAAGTGGATGACCCCTGGATAGGGGCAGGAGGCACATTTTCATGTTCCCTATGCTGCCTGCTGTAACCAGATGGACCACAGCTGATTTCACTGCTCCTGGGGCCTAATACTAAGTGGGAGGGAGTGGGTTATCTGAGCACCTACTGTGTGCCATCATGTGTATGTTCTCGTTGAATCGTTATTATACAGCCTGACCCCCTATGACACAGGCAGGGGAGCCCAGGAACCACCTGTGTCCATTCCCACAGGCAGAGCTCAGAGCTGGCACTGGGACTCTGGCTTGCTGATCCTCGGCACGGCTCTGGGGAACCCCATCTTATTCCTCTCTCTAGAAGAGGTTGTGGAGAGCGAGGCCTGCAGGGACCCACCCTCGGGCTCTGTGAGGTACACAGATAATCCTCCTTGGAGACCAGTTACCAGTTGGCCCACCTGCCAGGGGCTGGGTTCTTCAGAAACATCAGTGAGAGCATGGAGAGGTGGAGCCAGCAGAAGCCCCTCCCTGTTTCCTTACCCAGGCTTGCAGTAAGATCTCCTCTCTATCTATCCCAGCTCAGAGCTGTTATTTTTACAGACTGGGCTGAGACAGAGACCCCAGAGACCAAAGGTCTCTAATACACATGCTCTTACTCCTCTGAACCCTGCATGTGACCCCCTGCCAAAATAAAGATGGTATCCCCAACTTCCCTTCCCTAGGGGTGGATGTATGACTGAGCTCTGGACCTAGGACTGACTGAAGCATGCATGGTTTTTAGGGGGTGTCCTTAGGGAAAGATGCGGACCTTCTTTTTCTTTTTTTTTCTCATAGTTCTGTTGGCCACCATTGCAGATGTAATGACTAGCCCTGCAGCAGCCGCCCTGGGCTGTGGTGGTGAACTGGGCAAAGAGAGTGTGGGGTTGCAAAGTGAGTAGAAGTTGAGCCTCCGACTGGAGAAGTTTCAGAACAGCCCTGGGCCCTCACCTGGAGGGTTAAGGCTAAAGCCGGTGCTGACTTAACACGGGCTCTTTCCTGGTTCAGTGGCCCAGCTCTGCCTCTTTGGACTTCTGCTGGCAGTGGAGTAGAGGCAGCTGTAGCACATTTGACCTCTCCTTCAGGGCAGCTCCTGACTTTGCTGTTTGCATGTGAAACGCCCATGTACTGTCTCAGTTTCCTCATCTGTAGATGGGCGTGGGGAGGCTTTCTTCTTAGGGCAGCTGTGAGAATCAGAGCTTCACATTGTGAGGCTGGTGCTCTGTGAGTGGGAGCTACTCCTCTTACTATTGGTCTGAGAAGCTTCCAGCTGGGCACTGTCCCCTCCCGCCAGAGTTCCTCCCACATTCCCAGAGGCCTGGGGTTGGAGGAACCCATGCTACTGCCTCAGAAGCATGGGGCTGAAAGTGGACAGGGCAGGGCTCATCAGCAGGGGCAGGGGCATCGCTGGATGGGGCACTGCCCACAGCTTGTGAGTGGCTCCAACTCCAAGGTCATGAGAGAGTTGGTTAGAGGAGTTGAGACCCGACCAAGCTCCATCCCTCCAGCCTCAGAGGAGCTCTTTCTGGTAGCTGGGTGCTGCCCCTTTTCTCTGGAAGCCTGGGCATCCCTGATTAGGATGCTAATAGTGGGGAGGGAGAGGAAGTGGGGAGGCAGCCTAGCTGGAGAAACACCCGGGGACAAGGAGCCAGTGGCTAATTAAAGGCTCCATGTCAAAGAGGAATGCCAAGTAGGTAATTTACATGCCATTTGAATAATGGGAAAAACGTTTACCATTTCTCAAGTTTGCTTGTTGAAAAGAGAGAGGGGTAGAAAGGAAAGGGAGGGGAGAAGGCTTGGGGGATGGGAAGGCTACCATTGCTGTTGAGGAAGTTGGGGGAAGGGGAGGAGCAGGGAGCACATTTGCCCCCAAGAAGAGGGAGGGAGGGAGGTGGAAATCTGAGGGGAGCCATTCTTTGCCTTTGTCCCTCAAGAACCCCAAAACCTGGGCTCCTGGGAACAGCAGCCATGATGTGAGAACCCAGTGGGGTGAAGGGCAACCTTTCTCACATGCGCACTGTTCTTCAGTTTGTGAAGCCTCCTGCCCCAAACTTTGCCTCATTAGCCCCCCAAGATAGGCTGTGGAGAGAGCAGGGAAGGGGTGGGGATGAAGTGGTGATGGTGATGATGGTGATGATGACAATGTTGATGGCAGTGACAATGCAGGTGGATGATGGTGTGAAGATGATGGTAGTGAGGATGGTGGTGGTAATGATGGTGATGATGTGATTGTAATCATGGTGGTGATGATGGTCGTGGTGGTGATGACAATGGTGATGATGGTGGTGATGATGGTGGTAGTGATGGTGAGGACAATCATGATGGTAGCGATGGTGGTGAAGTGTTGCTGGTAATGGTGACAGTGGTGACAATGGTGAGGTAGGTGGCAATGGTGATTATGGCGATGGTGCATGATAATGATCATGGTGATGGTGGTGATGATTTGGGGTGAATATAGGACCCTGTAGGCTGGGAGTGAATTGTTCAGGGTCATATTTGTTCATTTATTAATGAATTTAATAAATAGTTTATCGGGGGGACCTAGTGTGTGCCGGGACCAGTGCTACATGATGAAGACCCAAGGCTGAATAAGACATGGCCCTGCTCTGAGGGAACTTGTCCACGGAGAGACACGAAGAGGTTGGGCCACCCATTGCTGGCTGCTGTGGGTGCTGAGGTGGAGGGACCCAGTGGGCCGGGTGGTGGGGTCCTGTAGCTCTCACTCAGCCCCCTGGATTCACCACAGCCTTTACTTCCCATGTCTCTTTGTTGTTGTGTTTACAGAAGTTGTTGTTGTGATACAGGAGTTTCTTGTTGTGGAGGTTGGTACTGAAGTTTGAACTCAGGGCCTTCTGCTTGTTAGGCAGGTGCTCTTCCAATCAAGCCCTTTTTTGCTTTGGTTATTTTTCAGGCAAAGCTTACATTTTTGCTCAGTGCCAGTCTTGGGCTGTCATGCTCTTATTTGTGTGTTTTGTGCAGCTGGGATTCCAGACGTGAACTCCATACTTGGTTTGTTTTTGGAGATAGGGTCTTGCTAACCATAGTGGGTTGCTTTATGAGGCTGTGGGGGTGGGAGTATGGGTGGGTAATGTGGCAGAAGAGTAAGAAGAGGATCCAACCTGTAGAGATGCCTGTGCTTGGTAGAGGCCCACCAGACCAAGAAAGCAACAGACGCCCATGTAAATCACAGGACTGGAGGCCTGAGAGGTCCTTGAAACCCAGGGAGCCTGTGTGAAGGGAGGAGTGGGTCTCTGTGCCCGCCACATGCAGTGCACACAAATGAGGCATGCCAGGAATAGCTGTGACTTCTCTACTGTGTGCACATCCCTGGGTCACAGTGGGGCAGGAGGCCCTGGCTCTCCTGCCTGTGCTTCCTAGTTAGCAGAGGCTCTGACAGCACCTGACTCTCCTGATGAGCCCCACCACTCCCCACTCCCCACTGCCCACTCCCCTGGCTGCTCCATGGGGGGTGGCAGGGCTGGCTGGCCTTCATTCATGACCCTTCCATTGTTAGCTTCACAAGTAGTTGGAACTATAGGTGGGAACCACCGTGCCTGGTGCCATTTTGATTGTGACTTGAGAAATAGCATTCTCAATTTTTTTTTTCAAAGGGCTCTTCTCGTGCAAGGAAAACACCCTCCAGGTACCCAAACAGAAGTGGCTTCTGACTCATTCAAAGACTAACTTTCTCTTCCCATCTGTCTCAGGTCCCTCAGAGGGCAAGCTCTGCCTCAGAGGCATCAGGTGGGCAAGAAGCAGCAGGAAGCCTTGCGCGTCCAGGGCCTGTGTATTGGTTGAAGTTTCCTGATGTAGACAATTGGGGTCTCCTTGGACAGGCCTAAGCTCACTCCACTAAAATGTCACCCAGAGGGTTTTGTTTTGTTTTGTTTTCTTTGGCCAGTCCTGGGCCTTGGACTCAGGGCTTGAGCACTGTCCCTGGCTTCCTTTTGCTCAAGGCTAACACTCTGCCACTTGAGCCACAGCGCCACTTCTGGCTGTTTTCTGTATATGTGGTTCTGGGGAATCGAACCCAGGGCCTCATGTATACGAGGCAAGCTCTCTTGCCACTAGGCCATATCCCCAGCCCTACCCAGAGGGTTTTGAAAGCTAGGTTGGGGTGGCACAAAACCCTAGATGCTTCTCTTAAACTGTGCAATTGGGCAGAGGTGGCAGGCGGAGTCTGTAGTTGTTGGCTTTGCCAAGTGCCTCAAGATGCTGGCAAGGATTGGGGCTCCCCGGGTGGCCAGGCTTGCCACCTGCGGAGGCTGGGCTACTGAGAAGTCCTGACACTAATTGGGGAACAGGAGCCCCAACATCCTGACTTCCTGTCTTGGCTGCTTGGCCTCACATTCGGGTATTGTCTTAGTTGGCTCAGTGACAGCATCTTGTCAGGCTCTTCCTGAAGGGGGCTTCCTTGTTCCCCATCCCATTCGATAGAGCCATGGACGGGAGATCTGGACAGTTGTCCACTTGAGGTGTGATCTCGAGCAAGTGTATGGGTGTGTGCACGCTTGCACGCACATGCACATGTGTGGACACGCGTACCAGTACTGGGCTTGAGCTCAAGACTCTCTACTCTCATTTCGCCTTCTCACTCAAGGCTTGTCCTCTATCACTTGAGCCACACCACCACTTGTGGGTTTTTTAGTGGTTAATTGAAGAAGAGTCTCACAGACTTTTCTGCCCAGGCTAGCTTTGAACCACGATCCTCAATCTCCTGAGTAGCTAGAATTAAAGATAGGAGCCATCTGACTCTAGTGCTTGACTCTAGTTTTATCTTCTTATTTAGGGAAGGATGCCATCCCCAGAGCCTTCTGCCTGTCTGTTGTAGGTTGGGACTGAGTTCCATGGTCATTTGTAGCAACAGCAAGCAATCAGGGGAGGTGGGGGATGGACTTAGCAAACATCCCAGTGTCCAGTGTCTGTCTCCCTGTCTGGGAAGCCTGTCCTGAAATTTTCAGGGTTCCACACTGCAGCCTTTGGGATGAGATGAGGTATGAGAGTGAATCATGTAGGGTACCACTGGAGTCCTGGGTGTGAATCTCCCACTACCATCCCATGAGCTGCTTGGATCTAGGGACAAAATCTCGATTTAATAAAGGCCTGTTCTGTTGGGCATGTGGGGGCAGAGGACAGAGATTAGAAGAAAACACCAGGGCTCATTCTAATTCTCTAGCTCTCTCTACTGCTCACAGCCCCTAATGAAAACATGTGTAAGAAACCCGCAGGGTTAATTTTGCTGGGAAAAAAATTCCAATAAAGCTCCATTAGATTTCTGTGTTACATTAATGTAATGGATGCTTAAAAGCCATGCTAATTAGGCTTTGTTATTAACAGGACTGGCAGGTGGATGGGACCAGGCCAGAGCTGACTCTACTCCAGTAGCCTATGGGAGATGGACTTGTCTGTGATGGGGAAACTCGGTGTCATCAGGGCCAGCTCCTGATGCCCGCTCATGTCTGCCCATGTCTGGTCATTACAGTTCACTACCTAGGCCCAGAGCATCCTTGTCCCTGAGATGGCAGAGAACCAGCTGTTCCTGCCGGGCTCGGGTCGCCTCCCCTGGCGAGGGGTTCAGGCTCTACTCTACTCTAATCGCTCCCTTTCTCACCCTCTCCCCTGGTCACCCAACCCGCAGGTAAGGCCAGAGTGGAGTGGGGGGCTCAGGAAAGACCTCAGGTGCACGCGGCCGTACGAGATCGCTTTACCTCCCTCCTTACCCGTGAAGAAAGCCAGGCGCACGCGGATCTCGGAGACGCTTCAAGAGCAAATCTGATGTAATAAGGGAGTGGCTAGCAGTTGATATGGTAGGGGTGACGAGAAAAGGGGTGATCGATCAGAGAGCTGGCGATAGGCTGGCGAGCTTGTCATAGGACCCCCTCATGAGCTAACGTCACTTGCTTAGCACCACCCCAGGGGCAAAAAGCCCGCGAGAATGGGGAGCACATGGGCTGGCGAGAAAGTTGGGGGGCTGTTCGCAAAGCCAGTTCTTCTGGTTCCGTACCCAGAGAATTGTGGCCTGTTTCCGCATTCCCCCAGGGCTGGAGGAAGGGCGGCGTCTTGGGAGTGCTCTCCATTGTCCTTCCCCCTCAAGGCCAAAGCTGAACCCCAACATGTTTCCTGTTGGGTTTGGTTTTATTTTTATGCCTTTCTAATTTTCCCTTCTCTATGTCATCCTGTGTCTCTGCTGGGCCCATGGCCTGGAATTCCCTTCCCTTGTTTAGAAACCTTCCGTGGCTCCTCATTTCCTGTTCCATAAGCCCAGGGCCCTTGATCTGGCTGTGGGAATTTAGCCTCAGCTCATCTCTTGGGCCTCCCTGTATCTCTTCATGTGTACCGAGGGCCATCGGTTCCCTGTACTGAACCTTCCCATTCTCCCCTGACCCTGAGCTTGGTTTGAGTCCCTGAGGTCCTAGCATCTGACTTCAAACTTCTCCTCTCCTCTCCTCTCCTTTCCTCTCTCCTCTCCTCCTTTTCCCTTCCCTTCCCTTTTCTTTTCTTCCCTTCTCATCCCTTCCCTTCCTTTCCCTTTTCCTCCTCCCATCTCCCCTCCCCTTTCCGATTTCCCTTCTTTTTTCCCTTTCTTTCCCCCTTCTCCTTCCCCTTCCCCTTTCCTTTCCTCCCCTTTCCCCTTCCCCTCCCCCTCCCCTTACCCTTCCCCCTTTCCTTCCCGTTTCTTTTATCTTTCTTTGGGCAGTACTGGGGTTTAAAGGCAGGCCAAAGTGCTCCATCATTTGAGCCAAGTCCCCAGCCAATTTTGCTTTAGTAATTATTCAGGTAAGATCTCACCTAAAAGGTGAGTCTGAGGGCCACCCTCAGACCTCCATCCTCTACCCATGCATGGCCTCCTGTATAGCTTGGACCATGGGTGCATGCCCACAGCATGCTTAGCTTATTGATTGAGAGGGGGTATCTCACTTTTTGCCAAGGTTACCCTTGGATGGAGATCTTCCCAATCACTGCCTCCTGGGAAGCTGGGATTCTAGATATGAACCATTGTGCCCAGCCTTACTCTTTCCATTTCCATGAGGTCATTAGAGCCATGAACACTCAGTGAATAAACACCCTCATGCTTTGAGTACTCTCAAAATTCCTGTTTCTTTTCCCATTTCCCTCAACCTCTGTGCAGGGCTGGGCAGATACCTCCAGGGAGCCTGCCTGCCTTGCACCAGGACTCAGGGATTGGGAGATTTAAGTCCCATGTGACATCTGTGGAGGAGGCAACTTTCATAGCTGGGGTGAGTGAGAGCCAGTCTGGGTCCCTCCTGTTTCCATCCTCTGGGTCCTGGCCCAGGCTGAGTGTTGGACACACACTGTGCCTATCTGTGCATCTGTAGGGAGGTGGCCTTCTACCCCAGGCTTGTCTGTCAGGAACTAGAAGGCAGGTGGCTTGGCTTCTGTAATCTGGATTTGCTGCCAGCCGTGGGCAGGAGTTGGCTGTGTCATGACTGTCTGGACTCTGGAGTCCTTGGGGTCCCTGGGAAGTTGCTGGTCAGAGGTAGACTGGGAGTGAAGGGGCAGCCACAAGCCGGTTGAGAAGCTGAGTCTGATGACAGCTACCTGGGGGACAAAGGCAAACCCAGGGTCACTTTCCAACCACTCTCATCCTGCATCTTGACCCAGCTCAGCCGTGGCCTTGAGGCTCTGAACCCTTTCCTGCCGAGCAACCTCTGGGAGGACTAGGAGAGGTCACTTGAACCTCTGTCTTTTCCTTTCCTGGGCATCTGTCATGTGCATGTCCAATCCATAGTGCTGGCTGCTTCCCTAGGGATGGGCCTGATTTTCCCTCTAGAGACACCAGTGGCAGGCACCCAGGCTCAGGGTGAATTAATCCCATGGCATCCTACTGAGGTTTGGGGAGGGTTACTCCTGCAAAGCTATAGGGATCAGCAACAGAGGGTGTGGGTCTCGGGAGCTCTGCCAATTGTCTGGCTTTCTGCATCCTATCTGCTCAGAGCAAGGATGAAGCCACAGGAAGGCATTCCCCAAACCCACCCTCCATTTCCCCAGGTGCAGCTGCAGAAGCTGAGTCTTTCACAAAGCCAGAGTCCAAGGAGAAGATGGTTGTTAACCTATGGGCAGACAGTAAGTCAAAGGACCAGCAGGGGGAAAGAGAGCCAGAGACACAAGAGAGCTAGGGAGACAGGGAGAGAAAGAGAGAGGGAAAGAGACACACAGAGAGATACACAGAGATGGAGAGAGAGAGAAAAAGATGAATAGAAGGCTGATGGGGGCAGGTGTTGCTCTCCCTTGGTTCCCCACTGTCCGCACACTGGAAATCTCCCAATACTGGGCTTGTTAACAACGCTTGTCTGAGATGAAAGATGTCAGCAACGTCAGCGACTGCTGGGTCAGTAGGGGTTGAGAGCAGGAGAGAGACCCAAGTTTTCTCTCTCACTGACCCCATGCACAATCACCGGTTTTTTGACCCTGAGTCTTTTCCATGATAGGCAGTCTCAGACAGGACCCACCTTGCCTGACACCTGCTCTGTGAGATGCCTATAGGTATGTCAGCGATCCTGCTCAGACTGGCAAGGGGCAGCAACCCAGATGTCCAGAGTGTAATAGAAATGGTGTGTGGGTGGGTGTGAGACACTGGGTCCAGTGGGTGTCTAAAATGGGGCGGGGGGAGAGGAGGCCCATGTCCAAGGTGACTTTGATGCAGATGGAAGAGCAGTTCATCTGAGGCCTCTTTAATCTCCCCCACTAACCCTCCTTCCTTGATTTTAGTCCTTTAGCTGCCAGGAAGAGGAAGCCCATGGCCAAGTTACCCCAGAGAGAAGTGGAGGCGGGGAGAGAAAATCCTCCCACCCCTGAGAGGAGATTCCTGCCCTTGTCTCTCTGCACCCACCTTTTCTTCCCTAGAAGCTCTTTTTGCCCATGGATGGTGCTTGGCAGGAGTGGGCAGGAGTACCAGCACCTCTCAGCCCACCCTAGGCTCTACTCCTTAGTGAACATATAGCTTAGGGCTCCTAGGCTCTCTGACCCCATGGCAAGGGGCAAAGCTGAAGGAAGTGGCCAGAACCATGGTCTCTTTGGGCATGGGTCTGGCAAGGGAAGTCAGCAGCTCAGGCTCCAGCCTGCTGGGGGATTCCTGTAGATGAGGTAGATGAATTAAAGGGCAGGATGCAGGCACACTCTCCCTTCCCCTGGCACTTCTTCATGGTCGCTGTCAGGAGAAATCACAGGGCCATGAAGGCTTCCCAGATTTTGGGGTAAGGACTTGGGCCAGGACTCCTATGCTGGTTGGATGGCCATCCATCCTACTTAGCTTCTACTCTTGTCCCCCTCCCCATTCCTTCATGCTGTAAGAACTCAGATACCCACAGCCACAGGAGGCTGGATCCTGTCTGCCCCAGGAAGGAGGCCTGATTTTTTTTTCTAAGCTGAATCTTTGAATCCAATTTTCTTTGCTGGTGATGAAAACTGTGGGGCATTTGATCACCATAGCTACTTCTCAATTGACTTTATAAACAGGGTCTTAGAATTGAAAGCAAGCTGTAAACACAAAAATAATAGATATTATTCATTTAGAACATGTCTATAAATGGCATGTGTGTTCCAATAAAACTTTATTTATAAAAGCAGGGAGGGCCAGATCTGGCCCACAGGCCACAGTTTGCCAATCACTTCTATGTTCTCAGGGTCTCAGCTCCCTCATCTGAAATGTGGGGCTAATGGTTTCTTGTTTCCTCATGGGGTAGCAATTTTGAGTAGCAAAAGAGTTGAATTAGAGCTATTATTATAGTCCTGGGCATTTATCCAACAGAACACAAACAATGCCACACTAAAGCTACCAGCACAACCGTGTTCATTGCAGCATTGTTAACCATAGTCAAGATAAGAAATCAACCCAGATGCCTCTCAGTGAATAAATGGATCAAGAACATATATTCCATTGTGTAATGGAGTTCTACTCATCCCTCAGAAAGAATGATATTGTATCACTCATAAGGAAATGGAAAGATTTGGAAAAAAGTATATTGAGCAAAGTAAGCCAGGCCCAAAGAAACATAGGTTGCCTGTTTTCCCTCATTTTGGGTAACTAGAATGTGCCTATAATCTACAAGTAAACATACTGAGTGATTAAACACACACACATACATACACACACACACACACACACACACATACACACAGACATGATAAATTATCTAGGAGTTTTGACATTCACACACTGAGGCCAAAGGAAGATATGTATAGGAGTAGTTTGCAGAACCTCAATGGCTATGTGCATATAAAATCATATTTTATGAAATGAACTCCAAGAAAAGGAAACAAGAGATATTTTTGGTTACTGCTGTTGCTTTTTCTGTTTCCTTTTGTCTTGTTTATTAGTTCATTTGTATTTGGGAGGGTAAGGGGGGCACAGAAAAAATGAAACAAAGGGTGAACAAATACAACAATGATACTATACACGATGTGGAAAATGAACTGTACACCTTGTAGGTGAGGATGGGAGGGAAAAACTGGGAGAAAGTGAGGGAAGGGGAGACATGGTTCAAAAAGAAATGTGCTCATTACCAGATTCCTGCCACTGTAACCCCTCTGTATATCACCTTTATAATAACAAAACAGAAAACAACCCTGCTGTTACAAGCTGGTGCTGGAGGCTCACACGTATAATCTTAACTACTTAGGTGGCTGAGATCTGAGGATCGTGGTTCAAAGCCAGCCCTGGCCCACAAGTGGAGCTGTGGCTCAAAGTGGTAGAGTGCTAACCTTGAGCAAAAGAACTCAGGGACAACACCCAGGCCCGCAGTTCAAGCCCCACAATTGACAAAAACCAAAGCAACAGAAAACCATTATTACATAAAGCATAATGTGCTATTACATAAAGAATAACTCTTCTGTGGGAACGAACCAAAGGCCTTGCCATTCAAGAGTAGAGAGGTAATTGATTCTGACATGTAGCATTGCTGTGTGATGTTGGGAAAGTCACTCAACCTCTCTAGGCATCACTTTTCTTTGCTGTAAAGCCAAGATGCTGAGGCCTACCTCCTGTGGCGATACCCAGGGCTAAGTGGATAATGTTAAGTGCGGCACAGAATGAGTCCTGCTGGGTGGCTGAGTGGTACCAGGGAGTAAAGTCCCCAGCTCCCTCTAGCCACCTGTGGCTTGACATTTGGTAAATCCATTTCTTCTTCCCAGCCTCAGGATCCGTCAGAGGCTGCCAGCCTGCCCCCTGCTGGGCGCCCTCTTCTCTCCCACCTACCCAGTACCCTCCCCACCACACCGCTTCCCCATTTAACAGAACGAGTAATTAACAATGTTAATTCTAATCTCATTTGCTAATGAAGGCAGTCTAATTGCACCATAATTGGCAGAGGCAGCAGCAGAAAAACACAAAATAAACCCTGCGTGTGTAATTCAGTTTAACTTCTTTATAATTACCTTGCCAGGGCTGGGACAGGGTGGTCCTGGAGGTGGGAGAAATGAAGAGAGGAGGGAGTCAAGACCTGGGATGGGAGAAGGGGTTCACAAGCCACTTCTCCCACGTGAGCTGCAGATAAAAACAAACAAACAAACAAAACACCTACCCCACTGTTAATTCCCCCTTCCCTCCCACCCCCACCCCCTGGGCAGCCCTCGCTGTGGGGACTTGCCCATCTTACAGGAACTCCAGAACCTCTTTCCCATCTCCCAGCTCCTTCTCGGCCATGGAAATGCCTGCCCCACTCCCCACCCACTAGCCTCTCCATCTGAACTCTCATACTCCTCCCTTACCCTCTGCTGGCCCAGGGAGGGGCTGCCTAGCACAGACTGTGGCCCTGCCCTCACTATGCCAAAGGAAACAGAAAAACCCACCCCACCCAGATGCCCTGCCCCCCACAGCAGGCCTGGCACTCTCCCACCCCCCCCCCCCCCCCGCCGTATTGGTGGGGACCTGTGTTAGAACACACACCCTGTCATGCCTGCTGTTCCATTAGGAGTGGATTGCTCTTTTCCTCTAAGTACTCCTAAGGCCAGGCACCAAAGTGGGGATTGATTCTATTTCTGTACAGTACTTGACAGGGAGGTAGGTGACTATGGAGAAGGTTCTGGAAGCACCGGGTGAGAAAGCTTGAGAGAGGGCCATTCTAGCTCTCTTGGCTGATTGGCTGTGGGTGACCTGTGAATTCTGTATGGGCAAAGGTGTGCACACCGGAAGCTCTCGTCTACCTGCTCTGAGTCTAGGACTTCTTAATTTTCACAGTGGAACAATCACTCCTCCTCCCCTCTTCCTCCTTCACTTTATTATCTTATTTTGTGTGAGACCTCACCATATAGTCCAGGCTGGGTGCCTGGAACTTTGGGGTTTCCACAACTTCCTGGTTCAGCCCGCTCCCACCCCCACCCAGGATCTGTGCGAGAGCCCAGTGCCTGGGCAGGAGTACTCTCTGCCATGTTTCACTCCAAATCAGAGCCGAACTCCTCTAGCAGATTTCACACACAAGTGAACAAGAGCTGGGTGTGAACAGAGGTGAGAGGTGGCATTGCCCTGTCTCTTCCCTTGGCTTCTCAGGCTCCCCACGTGGAATCTAATGAGAAGGGAGGTGCCATTGGCCAGGAGGGCCCAGCAGGAAAGAGGGTGGAATCCAGGTTTCTAGACCAGAGTGCCTGCAGGACAATTGCTTTGAAGTCCTCACTGATGGGGGTGAACATTGAAAGCTGAAAATCAAAGGCAAAGCCTGGTGCTGAGGGGAGGAGTCAGGCCTATCATTCCTGATCATGTGAGTGCATGCATGTATGGGTGTGCATACACACCCATGCTCATGTATGACCATGCAACATGTATGAGTGTATATTTTCCTCTAGTGTGTGTGTGTGTGTGTGAATTTATTTGAGTGTATATGTCTATGTGTGTGTGCGCGCTCATTGTATTATGTGCATGTGGGATGTCTGTGAATGCGTATGACTCTAAGTATACTTGTGAATCTATGTACATGTGTGCATGTTTCTGTGTGTGTGCTGTGTGTGTGTGTGTGTGTGTGAATCCTTCTATGTGTATGTATGTGTCTAAAACAGCTCCCTGGGGGCTAGGATTCCAGCATAAGAATTGGGGGGGGGGGAGCAAATGATCAGACAATGGCACCCACACTCATTTTAATTTTAGGCGTTTCTCTTTTTGTTCCGAATCTCTGTTTCTCATAAAATGAGACTTATGTCAAAGCTGGCTTGCACGCCAGAGGGGCCTGCGAGAGCTTGGAGCTGTCTATGGGAAGAGGCTTTGTGAAATGTCAAGAGTTATGCAAATGTTCACTTACTCATTCATCCGTTTGTCTAAGAAACACTTATTGAGCATTTCCTAGCGGGGTCCCTGTCCTGAGGAGTCCACTTACTGTGGGAGGAGACAGCCAGAGACACCTGCCATTAGCTGTGCACGGAGCCAGTATTAGTGCTGATCTGACCAGAGGAGGGGGGTGGGGCTCCTTATGGGTCAAGCGGGCAATCTGGGGTTCGAGACATGGATGTCAGATAGGAAAATGGAGGTGCTGGCCTGGTGGGAGGGAACCCCAAGGGAGTGTAATGGTGTGAAGTGGGGGAGGGTGCTACCAGTGTTCAGGGATTTTCAGTGGTCCCGTGGGTTTCTGGGTGGTGGTGATCCAGCGACAACGCTCTGGCCCACGGCCTCCCTATCTTCCCTGGAACATCCATGCCTCCCTCTGCTCCTTTGAAAATTCACTCTTGAACTTAAACAAATCTTTATGAAGGATCAGCCTGTACTTACCAGGCTGCAGGCACTGGGGATACGATGTGGATCACCGTGGGGGGCCTAGAGCCCTTCACAGGCCCTTAGCACTGCCCCCCTTCCCCCCCCCCCCCCAGCCACTTTAGTTACCGCTCTCTGCTCTCAGGCTGGCTGGGAAAGGAGATTTGTCCAGAACAATGTCACTGCAGAATTTTATGCTTGGTTTTCCCCTTCTAGGAGAACGTCTGCCAATAGCTTTTACGATGTCAAATAAAAAGCCTTTTTCCCCCCCTTTAGATATTTTTATTTCACCTTTAAAGGATGTACGGTAAGGATGAGAATATCCAGATGAAATCTCAGCAATAAATAACCCTTGGATCTCTCCCTCATGCAAACACGAGGACAAAAGGACATGCCAGGCTGGAGAGGTGGCCTCCAGTCTTTGCCAGCCTTACAGCGCAGGGTTTCAGCCACTGCCAGTGGCGGGAAGTGTGGAGGGTGATGGGGTTTCTGGGGTCTGTGTGTCCCAGCTCTGCTCTGTGGGGCAGGGCCATCAGTCCCTGGCCATCTATTGTGCATGCTACATGCTATCTGAGATCCCTTGAATGTTAAGCACAGTGCCTTGGACCTGCTTTGCCTGCACTGGGCTCCTGCCTCCTCCATTGCTGCCTGTAAGCAAGCCTGTAAGCTGGCCAAGTCATTGAGCCTATTTATTTATTTTTGTGCTGCTCCTGAGGCTGAACTCAGGGTCTGGGCACCGTCCCTGAGTTTCTTTTGCTCAAGGCTAGCACTCTACCACTTGAGCCACAGCGCTACTTCCAGCTTTTTTGGTGCCTAATTGGAGTTTCATGGACTTTCCTGCTGGCTGTGGCTGGCTTTGATCCTCAGATCTCAGCCTCCCTCTTATTTGGACAAAGCGTGGAATCAAATGAAAAGAATACCTGCCATTGAGTCTGGATAATTAATTTAAAGGAGACCCTTAGCCTAGGTGGTGGCAAGCACTTGTGGTTCCAGCACTCAAGACACAGAGGGCAAGAAGATGGTGAGTTTGATACCAGCCTGGGCTACATAGTGAGATCCTGTCTTGAAATGAAATTTAAAAATGAAACAAAACACAAGGAATGGCTTGGCAATAGGAATGCCTGACATAGAGTATTTTTTATAGTCCTTAATAAATACTAGGCATCATGAGAAACAATACACCATACTTAAATGTTAGGTGTTGTTATAATCAGTGGGGTAGAAATAAATGTCATATATTATTGTAATTAATGCTGTTGGCGTTAAAGATAGGCTTCAAGGAGAAGATAATACCTGAGCAGGGTTTTGAGGGATGAATAGGTTGCTATGTATTTCTCTTAAAAATTATTATTGTTATATGTGATATACTGAGGGGGTTATAGTTATATAAGTCAGGCAAGGAGTACATTTCTTTTGGTGCAATGTCACCTTTAGTTATGTATCTCTTCAGGAACACAGTTTGGGTAGAGCAAATAGCGTGAGTAAAGTTATGGAAATCTTAAAACAGTAATGTGTCCAGGAAAACCACAAGCACATTGAGGCTATTGCAACATGCAAGGCAAGGAGGAACGTCAGAGGACTGGATGTTTGGGTATCAGAGCCATGCCACTGTCTTGTGGGCCCTGCTGAGAAGCCTTGATATGGCCCTGAGGGTCTCCCTGAGCTTTGGAGGGTTCAAACAGGAGGAGCAATGTGGTTAGGTTAGGAGGCAGAGCCATCTTTCTGGCAACATTGTCGAGGAGGGGAGAAGATGGGAGTCTGAGGACCAGGAGGGAGGCCTTCAGAGAAAGAGCTCCATGCTGAGCCCCCAGACTCCTCTAGCAGGCATCAATCCTGTCTCTGAGCTGTCATTATCATTCACACAGCTCACTGTTTCCTAGGTCCGTGTTGTGTTGGGTGACCAGGCAGCAGGCGAGGTCATGAGTGATGGGTTTGGGCAGTACACTGACCTGCAATATAGGCACAGAGGCAGAGGTGTCCTGTACCCCAGCTTCCTCACAGGGGCTGGGGCTATGGGATTGCACACCTAAGCGCACAGCAGGATGTGGATCTGACACTGGCCATTGGTGCGGTTCTCTGCTGTAAAACCCCAAGAGGTTTTGGGGACAGTGGCATGGCTGTCTGCTGCCTGGCCCTGAGATCCTGTTCCTCCCCCAACACAGTGGTCTACTGCATGCCCTGCAGTTCCATCCATGTGACCCTAATCTGGTGGGAGGGGGCAGGGAATGGACAGATGTTGGTTCATGGCTGCTGCTTCCAGGCTGGTCCCTCAAACCTCCAGTGAGAGGCTCCTGGGCGCCTTCTTTCTTTGCTTCCTGTCCAGCTGTGGAGGGTCTAACGTGAGTCATCTCAGCTGGGGCAGTTCTACCTGCCTGGGGACACATGAGAATGTTGTTGAGATGACATGGCGGGGGTTGGTGGCTAAACATCTCACCATGCACAGAGTGATGCTCTGTCCCCTCAACCAAGAATTATCCAGCCAAGGACACTGGAGCTGAGACCTGAGAAACCCTGGTCCAGAGTGGCTCCTCAGGAACCTGGGGTATCTAAACAGAAGAGCCTGGGTCCTTGAATGTCTGTCTAGGGCAAGGGACCCTTTGAGATTAGACCATGAACCAGAAATATATCTTTACAGAGCTGGCGTCTGTGCTGAGGCTTTGAGATGATTAGTTATATCCATTTCCTTGATAAGACCACAGAGACCAAGGTCACAAAACATTTAAGTGACAAAGTGTGGGTTTGAACCCTGTGTGCCTCTCATTCTATCACCCAGGCTGGCCTGGGTAGAGTGGAGTCCTTCAGATCCTGGCTAGAGGAGAATCCCTATCATCTGTGTTTCTCTGTGTCTGTGTGTGTGTGTGTGTGTGTGTGTGTGTGCGCGCGCGCTTGTTCACTTACATGACAGACCTGGGGCTTGAACTCAGAGCCTGAGTACTGCCCCTGAGCTTTTTTGCTCAAAG
Source organism: Perognathus longimembris pacificus (assembly GCF_023159225.1). Lineage (NCBI taxonomy): Eukaryota > Metazoa > Chordata > Mammalia > Rodentia > Heteromyidae > Perognathus > Perognathus longimembris. The sequence continues at coordinate 23,687,511 of NC_063177.1, read as the reverse complement.
CTAGGACTTTACCTCTTGAGTGGCAGCTCTGCTTCCAGCTTTGTGGTAGTTAACTGGAGATAAGAATCTCATGGACTTTCCTGCCCAGTCTGCCTTTGAACCATGATCCCTAGATCTCAGCCCCCTGTGTAGCTAGGATGATCCCCACCATCATTTTTCACTCCTCTGTTTGCATCCTCAGGGGACTTCAGACATTCAAAACCATCATTGATATCACCAAATAGCTGGGGCTTTTGCTGTTTTGGGGGTAGTTTATGGGCGATAAGAATCTCATGGATTTTCAGGCCCAAGTTGACTTTGAACGGTGATCCTCAGTCTCCTGAATAGCTTGGATTGTAGGTGTGACCCACCAGGGCTCTGTGGGTCCTGCTGGTTTTCGAGAGGCCTCTTGCTGTTTCTTGGAGTTTGCCCTCTGGAACTGGCTGGCTGTGACCCCCATGGTCCCCAAGCAGAGCTCCTCCTCTTATGGCCCTGCCCTCCTCAGGAAGCCCCTCCCATCTCCCCCTGAACTCCTCCCATCCCAGCCTCCCCCTGACCTCCCCACCCCCACCCCACATACTGGGGTTTAAATTTCCAGGCAGGTGTCTGCAGGCCTCTCAGCTCCCAGTTAATTTCCTGACTGGCTTCCTGAGAGGCAGAGGGCACAGAGGTGGCTGCCTGGCGTGATGAGGAGATATCTGTGTCTGCTCTGGCTTCCTGCCTGTCTGTGAGGATGCAGCTACCCACCAGCCCCCTGAGGGCCCTTGCCCTGGTAGGTAGGGCTAAGCAGGGGGCGGGGGAGGAGGACCCAGCTAGTCTAGCTGCAGGTGTGCCGCAGAGCCTCCCCAGGGTGCCCAAGCATGTGGCAAGTGTATCTGTACATGCGTGGTCACGCGCATGTACACCTACTGCCCCCAGTGGGTCCTTTGGTCTGTTTCCTCCTTTCTGATCTGTGTGGTGTGGTGTCCTTTCACAAGATTTCTAGGGGGGGGTCACCCTTCCTTTGCAGTGGCACAACCAAGGGTAAATTCAATCCCCTTTGGCAGATGGGAAGTCCTTCTTCAAGTCTGCCCTCAAGTCTCTCTGGTAGATGGAGACCATTGTCTCTATAGTGTGGAAATGTGCGATGTCCTTCTGCTTCTCAGACGCGAAGCCTTCAGACGCCTGAAAAGAACAATTGAAGTCCTCCCTCAAAATGATCTCCTGCAAACCCACCTTCCACAGCCCATCCTCATGGGGGACACCCACAGGAGGAAAACGGCCCCCCAGCTTCCCCATGCTCCTCTGCTGTGCTTCTTGGCATCTGTGGCTTCGGGGAAAGCCAAGCCTGGAACTTGGGGACTGGCAGCCATGGTGGCTGGAGCCACCAGCAGCAGAGAAAGTGGAACTCATGCCCCCGCCACTGCCAGGGCTGCTGAAGCTCTGACCTGAGTGACGTGGGGCCACCTGATTCCCCCACAGCAGGAGACTCCATATTTCTTATTCTTATGTCTCCATCTTCTAGATGGGGAAACAGAGGTCCAGAATGATGTGTGGTCTTGCCCAAGGCCTGTCCTTCCCCAACAAGTGTGGGAACCCACGCACCCTGCCTCAAGTCCACAGCCTTGTACACTGCCCTAGACAGGGGCCCAACCCTGAATCGCCCTCTTGGGGCCTCCATCATGTCTGTACTATGGAGGTCAGGTCTGGCCAGCGCCATATTGGCCACATGGCAAGCTTGACCATGTGGTATTTCTAGCATCTTGTCTTGATGGGCGTGCCTGGATTCCTACAGGAAGGGAAGCCCCATCCCCAGGTAATGGGTGTTCCTGAATCCCAAGAGACAGGGGCGGGCACATGACCTATAGGTTACTGAACCTGTCAGTTAACTGCTTGGGACTGGGAGCTTCCTGTGACCCTATGACCTGACCCTATTTAGGGGCAGGCCAGTTCAGGAGCCATTATGCCATGACACATGTTCCCGTCTGGTGTCTCTCGTCCCCATGGTGTCCCAATTCAGCTCTCCACTGGAGCTGAATTGGTTTGTTGGTACTTAGAAGTCTTCTGGAAGTCTCTGTGCCGCTGTCCTGTTTTGTGTTACATGTTTTTCTGAAACCTGGGACCGGTCCATCCGGAACTTCCCCAATAAATTCATCGTTTTACTTGAGATTGTTTCTGAGTGGCGAACTCTTGGAGGGATGGGGGTTCTCCCCCCTCCCGCCTCGGACCCCATTACAATCTCCAGATACAGAGACCACACAACCATCCCCACACACAGGGATCGGGGGGCGGTAGGGGGAGTTGCTGTCTGAAGAGCTGCGTGGCCCTCTACAGCACCAGGGAAGAAGGCTTGGGCTGCCCAGCAGAGCTGGTGCAGGAGCTGGGGTGGAGGAGGAGTGTGTGTGATCACAGCTCATTTTCCTGAAGGCTGAAGCTTTCCGTCCCTGCGTCTGCCAGCAGCTGTTCAAATTGGCTACTGCGCTGCTGTCCGAGTGTTACATAAATCCTTACAGCTCTGTGCAGAGCCAAGAAGCAATTAGGTGAGGGAGGGAGAAAGAAGGAAAGGGAAAGAGATGGACATAGAGGCAGAGAAGAGATAGATGAGGAAAAACAGACCCTGACAAAAAGAGAAAAGACAAAGGAGAAGGGGCAGGAGCAAGTGTGAGTGGAGAGGGACAGGCAGACCTGCAGGATGAGCAGAGAGAGAGAGAGAGGCTAAAAGGGATGTGGATGTAGGGGGGTGGGAGGGGAACACAAGACACCCAGGGCGACTGACTTAGAAAGGGCCAAAGAAGCTAAAGAGATCAACCAAGGCACACAGCTGGACCTGCAGCCAGCAAAAGGGACAGCCGAACAGGCCTTTTCCCTCTGTAGAACAGACCTGAGGACACCAGCCAGAACAGGGGAGGCAAGTGGCTTTCTCAGAGTCTCTCCATGATCCGCCTAGGCAGAGGAGAGCTCAGGGACTAGCTCAGGGACTAACTGTCTAACGTTGCATTTCCCCTCACACTGAAGACAGATGGGTGCCACCTGCTCTCACCCCCTCTGCAGAGATGGACAGTGAGGGTTCCTGACAAATACTGGCTTCTCAGGGCCCACCCAGCAGGAGAGCAGGGGACCCCTCCAGCAGGCTCTCTGGGAGCTTGGCTATCTCACACAGTGCCTCTTCCCAGCCCCAGATCTACTTCATGGTCCCTGGAGCCAGGAGCCCATTAGGAAGACATTCTAGGTGGACTTGGAGAATCGCTGACTCCCAGCAGGCTCTTGCAGGGGTGCTGTCCCAGCCTGGAAACTTGGGTCCACTCAATTCTGAGTCAGAATGCCCCCTGTACTTAGTTCAGCGATGGTGAGCACTCAGAACTAGTGGGTACCTCTTGTCCAGCTGCCATCCTAGCTCCGGTTCCACGGTGCCTTTCCAGGAAATGAGACATTGAGAAGCAGCCGGGCACCTGAAGGAGCAGCTGCTTCTTTCTCTCCTAGCTTTCCTCGCCTATTCATTTTTCAAATGCTATTCATTTTTCACATGTTCCCTCTCTCTAATTCATTTTTCAAATGTTCAATATGAGCTGGGTAACAACTGTTCCTGGTATTGAGGTATAGGTATGAAACCTGATAAAAATCTCCGCCTCAAGGAGTTTACATTTTAGAGGAGGGAGGTAACATACTGGGTGCTTGTGGCTCATGCCTATAATTCTAGCTACTCAAAAGGCTGAGATCTGAGGATCTTGGTTCAAAGCTAGTCTGGACAGGAAAATCTGTGAGACTCTTATCTCCAATTAACCACTAGAAAAACTGCAAGTGGCGCTGTGGTGGAAAGTGGTGGAATGCTAGCCTTGACCAGAAAAGCTCAGGGCTGTGCCTAGGCCCTGAGTTCAAGCCCCTCAACTGACAAAACAAAGGAAGGAAATAGGGTAGGGGTAGGGGTATTGGAGGGGACAAACTTACAAATGAAGCCTCTGAATCAGACAAGTGCAGGAATCATGTTAAGTATATATTAGGTGCTAAGCGCTGTTCAGTCCACCTCACTGGCTTAGGAAGTGTTTTTCCCTTTTCATAGACCAGGCCTCTGCGGGGGGGGGGGGGGGGGAACAGCGGCTTAAGAACATGACTAAGCTTCTAGGTCTCCCTATGAAGCCCTTGTTGTGTCCTCCTAGACCCCTCACCCCACATCCCCACATCTGAGAACCAGCATCTGGCTTTCTTCTGCTTGTCCCTGTCCCCTCACCACTGGTGGCCCATCTGGAATGGGGTCTCAGAGATGCCTATGGTGACTTCTAACTGGGCCCCATCCCTGGCTGCACTTGCCCTGCCCTGATCTTAAATCCTGTAGTCTCTTCCAGCCACTGTGGGTAGGATCACAGCAGGGGCTTGGGTACAGCAATGCACCTTTTCCCCTTTGGACCCCTTCCTTCTGCCAAGCCAGCAGCCTGTCCCCATAGCGGGAGCTGGGTCCCTCTGCCCTCAGCATCTGCAGAGACAGAAAGCCCTGGGCCAGTCCATTGCTGCTGCTGTGCTGGGAGGGGAGGGGAGTTGTCTGGCCTTCCCCTCCCTCCTTCCCTGCCCTGCATTCACCATGTAGCCCCCACTCCTCCCTGTTACCAGAGGGCTGGGGGACCAGGCTGAGTGTTGGGGGGTGGTGTCAATGGCCCAGAGTGGGAGGTAATGGTGTCTGATGCATGGCAGAGCAGAGTGACCGAGACAGCTTCCTTCCCCTCTAGGAAAAGCACTTGTCTGACTCAGAGACTTGCTTTGTAAGTCCACCACTCCCCCGCCCTTTTAACTCAAGACCTGAGTACCATCCCTGGCTTCTTTTTGCTCAAAGCTAAGCACTCTGCCACTTGAACCACAGCGCCACTTCTGGCCATTCTCTGTATATGTGGTGCTTGGGGAATCAAACCCATGGCTTCATGTATACAAGGCAAGCGATCTTGCCACTAGGCCATATTCCCAGCCCAGGTATATTTTACTTTTTTTTTGGCCAGTTCTGGGGCTTGGACTCAGGGCCTGAGCACCGTCCCTGGCTTCTTTTTGCTCAAGGCTAGCACTCTGCCACTTGAGCCACAGCGCCACTTCTGGCCATTTTCTGTATATGTGGTGCTGGGGAATTGAACCCAGGGCCTCATGTATACAAGGCAAGCACTCTTGCCACTAGGCCATATCCCCAGCCCCTCCCCCACCCTTTTATAAAGTTGTCCATTGTAGGGCTTGAACTCAGGGCCTGGGCACTGTCCCTGAGTTTTTTTCCGCTCAAGGCCTAGCTTGCTCTACCACTTTGAGCCACAGTGCCACTTCCTGCCTCCAACTGCAGGGAAAGTAGCCTCCAGGCCAAAAGAAAGCAGGAAGTGAGCTCAAAAGAAATGTAGTTCCCTTCTACCCGCCTTCCCTCCTTCTTTTCCTCTTTCAAAATCTCCCTCCCTCCTCTGCTCTTTTCTTCCCGCTTCCCTTTCTTCGCCTCACTCCATCTGTTATTTTTGAGACAGAGGCTTGCTATGCAGTCCGGGCCGACCTTGAACTCTGTCTTCCCAGGTGCTGGGATAACAGGCATACACCATCATGCTCAGCTCCCTCCCCCCTTTTTTTCCCATCCCGGGGCTTGAACTCAGGGCCTGGGCTCTGTCCCTGAGCTTCTTTTGCTCAAAGGTAGAGCTCTACCACTTCAGTCACAGCTCCACTATGGCTATTTTTGGGGGGGTGGGGTGGGGGGGTGGTTTATTGGAGAAAATGAGTCTCCTGGGTTTTACTTCCCAGGCTGGCATTGAACCCATGATCCTCAGATCTCGGCCTCCTGAGTAGCTGGGATTACAGGCGTGGGCCACCAGTACCTGACTCCCTTGTTCTTTCTTATTCTCCTGTGTTCAGTGGTGGTAGGGCTTTGGCTTATGGAGCTGCCTGCTTGCACATGGGCTCAGAATGTGAAGGAGTGCCTTAGGTACCAGGGCAGCATGACAGTGCTGTACGTAATGAGGAAGGTTGATGTAGTGAAAAGCAATTTCCCCTGGCCTGATCTCAGGCATGTTGATTTTCTCCCTGATTTCGTGGGCGCTGTAGTCAGCCCTGTGCTCGTTACCTGCCCTCTGTGTCTATCTGAGAGTCCTACAGTGAATGCTGGCTTCCTGCAGCCAGGCAGGAGGGTATCACAGGAGAGAGAACGCCGGTTGCCAGCAAGGAGCCTGCATTTGCTGACACACTGAGCGATCTCAGGCCCTCACACCTCAGCTCCCACCCCAGGCACATGGAGCTGAGTTTGATTAGAGACCTGGAGACCTTGGTGAGTCAAGGCAGGCTAGTGCTGTGGGTGGGGGTAGCCCAGCCATTGGGAAGCAGCTCTGGGTTCAGTGGGCCTTAAGGCCCTGCTTGCTCCCATGCTTGTCGCCTTGCTTGTCCTCCTGCTTGTCCTCACATGGGGAACCTCCAGCTGGCCTCCCTCTCTCCCCTGGCTCAGTCCCGTACCATGGCTTCCTCGGTGGGGGTCCTGACTCCAATCCATGGGAATTCCTTCTGGAGCAGCCAGGGTGTCTCCATCTGTTCCTGCCGTGTGTGTGTGTGTGTGTGTGTGTGTGTTTGTGTGTGTGTGTGTATGTGTGTGTATGTGTGTGTGTGTGGTATATGTGAGCCTGTGGTATGTATGTGTGTGGTGTGTTGTGTGTGTCTGGTGACGAGTGCCCTGTCGGTGTTGTGGACTCTCTTGGGAAATGTACAAGAAAGGATTCAAACGGCAGGTGGAAAGGGACTGGAATATTTAAATATCTTCATAAATATTTGGTGTTATTTGTGAAGGACTCTTCTAAGTCAGAGCTGCAAGGATGCCATAAAAATCAAGTGGTGGGGCTAGGAATATGGCCTAGTGGTAAAGTGCTCGCCTCATATACATGAAGCCCTGGGTTCGATTCCTCAGCACCACATACACAAAAAAAGCTGGAAGTGGCATTGTGGCTCAAGTGGTAGAGTGCTAGCCTTGAGCAAAAAGAAGCCATTGACAGTGCTCAGGCCCTGAGTTCAAGCCCCAGGACTGGCAAAAACAAAACAAAACAAAACAACAACAATAAAAATAAAACAACCCAAGTGGCTCATGCCTATAACTCTAGCTATTCAGGAGCCTGAGATCTGAGGATTGTGGTTCAAAGCCAGCCTGGGCAGAAAGTCCCTCCAGACTCTTATTTCCACACCAAAAAGCCAAAAATAGAGGTCTGGCTCAAGTGGTAGAGCACTACCCTTGAGCAAAATATCAAGGAACACCATCCATGCCCTAAGTTCAAGCCCTAGGAAAACACCCGCCCCCCCCCCCCCCAAATCAGGTGGCTTTACCTGCATGGGACTTACACATGCAAAGGGGTACTTGTGTGTAAGCCTTTGGACACACGTGTGCATGCACACCCGAGCATGTTAGTTAATGTGACACCTGCATGCTTTCATATATGGTAGGTACAGAGAGTGTGTGACATGCATCTTCATGCATGGGCAGTGGGCCTGTTCCCACACGGTACGCATCTGTCTCCGCCTCCTTTCCCTGGCTGTTCAATTTCCTCCCCAGAGCGAGGACCTCCCTTAGCAGCTTCCAGGCTGGTCTCTGGAGTGAGAGCCTTGTTTAATCTCCATTAGCTCTCTTATTTCCTGCACCAAATTAAAAGTGTGACCAAAAGTTAATTATTCTAATTCAATTTGGCCCTAATGTGGTGTACGTGGTGATGCGGAGGCTGGTTTGGAGGTGAACTGGAAGCAGGCTGGGGAGGAGACAAGAGAATCTAATCTCTCTTAATGTCAGGAAAATGCTGGTTGCTTTTTTCTCTGGGATTTCTCTGCCACTTCCCCAGCTCAAGCCCCCAGATTCCTGGAAATTTCAGGGCTTTCTGGGGGAGCTCAGCATGCAAGGTGTGTGCAAGATGTATGCGCATGTGTGTGTGTAGTATGTGCATGGTGAAAGTGTGGATATTTGTGCAGGGTATGTATTCATGCACGGGCAGTATATGTGCAAGGTCTGAGTGCATGCACATGTTGTATGCATGCACATGGCATGTGTGCAATGGGCAAGTGTTACACACATGCATGCATGCATAAGGTGTGTGCCTGTGTGTGCAGGGTGTAAGTGCACACACGTATATATGTTTGCAGGGTATGTGAGAGGGGTGAGTACACACTCATGTGCAGTTATGCTTCTGTGAATGCAGGGTATATGTGCATGTGTGCAGGCTACACATGGGTATGTGCAAGAATTGAGTGCATATATGTGTAAGGCATGTATTCAAGGTGCAAGTACAGGCATGTGTGTGCATATGCGTTCAGGGTATGTGCACGTGTGTAGAGTGTGTACTTGTGTACACAGTGTATGTGCAGGCAGGGGTGCATGTTCATGTGTGAAGGATGTGTGCATGCATGTGAAGAGCGAGTGTGCATGTGCATGGTGCATGTGTAATGTAAAGGTGTGCGCATGCACATGTATGCATGTGTGTGGGGGGGGTTCCGCATGTATGTGCAGGGATGAAACACAGTCCAGCACCTCCCATCCAAAAGCCCATGTAGAAGAGCAAGCTTCTTTCCTGAGAATCTGTGGTCAGGCTCCCTGTAGAACCGTCATCTGTGGACAGAGCTGAGAGATTACTGCTTTGGCTGCACACTGGGGAGCAGCTGACCCCTCTCTTCTTTTCAAATTGCCTCCTCTTTCCCCATTTAGATCCTCCCCCCCCCCCCCAACCTTTCCTGCTCTGGGCCGCACTCTTGGAGAGCTCCGTGCTGCTTTCCTAGTTATCATGTCCTTCATGAACATCGAAAGGGGTTTTTGTATTTGATTCTGGGGCCCTTGCTGCCTGCTGTGTTCAGGAGGAACCAGGACAGCTCTGAAGGGGAAGTGGGGTTCTTTTCTTGAGAGCTTCAGGCTTGCAGAGTTAAGGCCAGGTTTTGGGAGATCCTAGAATGAAGGAAGAGGCAGCGTGGTGGTTTGGACACAACAGACCCTATCGTCACCAAATGGTAGATCTGGGAGATACTTTCAGAAGGCGTGCTTGAGGTCAGTGCTCGCTGAGGTCAAGTGCTCACTGGGAGGTCAAGTATTTACTGTTGTCAGGTGCTTGCTGAGGTCAAGTTTTTGTTGATATCCAGTGCTCACCAAGGTCATGCTTGCCCAGGTCAATGCTCATCAAGGTCAAATATTTATGTTGTCAAGTGCTTTCCCAGATCAAGTGCTAGCCCAGGTCAAGTACTAGTTAAGGTCAAATGCTTGGAGAGGTCAAGTGCTAGCTGAGGTCAAGTGCTTGCCGAGGTCAAGTGCTAGTTAAGGTCAAGTGCTAGCTGAGGTCAAGTGCAAGCTGAGGTCAAGTTGCTTGTGCAGTACCCTTCCCACTTCTGACAACCTGGTGGCAGAACCCAGTCCTGCAAAGTCTCCCATTCTTCTTGTTGGCTCAGTTCATGTCTCTCTTCCCTGTGTGATTTGTACTTTTGAAACTGTCCTCACCTGGATCCTAAACTGCTCTGTGGCATTACACAGGAGCCCTGCCCCACAATGGTGCACAGGACAATGTCTAATGCATCTGCCAAACTACTGCTTTTCCAACAGTGTGTCAGATGACTTGTTAGATGGAACAGGTGAACTGCCCCCCTCCATATCCCAAAGGCCTAATCCCTGTAACACAAACGGAGTTCTCACAGCCCTAACTGTCACACAGCTAGTTGGGATGCAGGCTCCCAGGTTGTGCCTTGATACCCCAGTTTCCTTCCATCTCAGGCCTCTGTCTTCTATCTGTCACTCTTCCTTACACTCCCATGGCCAGAACTCAGCCCTGTGGCTGTCCTAGCTGCAAGGGAGTCTGGGAAATGCCACCCAGTACAACATGCCTAGGAAGAAACTAATCAGTTTTGAACATTATAGAATTCTGTCACCTTTCTCTAAAATGCCTGGCGTGACTTGTCCCATCTATTTATGCCTTTCTTTCTTGTTTGTTCCTATACTGAGCTTAAACTCAGGGCCTGGGCCTGGGCCTGGGCACTGTCCTTGAGCTTTTTTCTTTGCTCAAGGCTAGCACTGTACCACTTGAGCCATAGCTCCACTTAAGGTTTTTGCTGGTTACTTGGAGATAAGAGTCTCGGATTTTGCTGCTCAGGTTGCCTTCGAACTTCAATCATCAGATCTCAGTCTCTGAGCAGCTAGGATTAAAGGAGTGAGCCACCAGTACCCAGTTGACATTTACTTTGTTATTGTTGGTGGTGGTTATGGGGCCTGGGAGCTGTCCCTGAGGCTCTTTGAGCTCAAGGCCACTGCTCTACCACTCAAGCCACAGCACCACTTCTGGTTTTTGAGTGGTTAATTGAAGATAAAGAGTCTCATGGAGACTTTTCTGCCCAGGCTGGCTTCGCACCACAGATCCTCAGATCTCAGCCTCCTTAGAAGCTAGGATTATGGATGTGAGCCCCTGGTGCCTGACATCTAGAGGCAAATCTTAATCCAGCCTTATCAGATCCCGTTCTGCCTGATCTTACCTCTTTTGCCTTGATTCTCCTTCCAGTGCCTTGTGCTCTCTCCATCTGCCCTCTCACCAGCCTTCCAGACAGCAGCTGCTTCTTTGCCTCCTGGCATGGCCTTTGGGCACATGGGATGTCAGTGTAGCCTCTAAGCCACTTCCAGTTGCCCACAATGCCTTTCTTGAACATGGGTGACGATCTTCCTGATTTTCTGATGGAAAAGCAGCATGGCTGGCCATGATTTTTACACATCACTGCTGAGCTTGCCTGCTACCAGGAAAGCCTGCCTTGAGCCTTGGGGGCACTGACTCACTGGAATGCTTGCATCCTTGATGAGCATAGTGAGTGGGCAATTGCTACTACTATGACTTCATGAGGCCAAGGCTATTAAGCTATTGCACCCTTTGGGGGGTAAATGTCTGTGTGGGTTACCCTCACAGGAGATGGTCTGGGGTCTCAGAGCCTGCTGTGGCTGCAGGTAATGTACAGTGACCCCCTTCACCTTCCCAGCTGGGAGGTTTCAATAGAGAGCACAGCCTGGCATCCTGCAGCAATTCAGTGACCAAGCGAATATATTTGGAGTTGAAGGGCTCTAAGAAGTGGACTGTGGTGGACACTTCTGTCCTCCCACACACCCCTCCCCTCTAGGTCACCTCAGTGGATCTGCATTCGGTGCCCCCTGCCCAGCCATGGGGGTCCTCTCTGCTTCTGGGACTCAGGGCTTTCTCTGCTCAGCCTGTGCATGTGTGGGAGGGAAATGGAGGGAAAGGAACATCGCTGGGAGGAAGTGGGGATGCGGGGGGCAGAAGAGGGAGCAAATGCTCCAGCCCCGTCTGGGGAATCAAACCTGAAGACTGAATTCCTCCTGGGAGCCTCAGATTTTGATTTTCATGCATGGATGTCTCCAATTCTCCCCTGACCCTTTGGGCCCAGGTGAGGTGGCCTGTTTATCTGGCCACACCGTCAGCACCTGTTGTGCAGTGTGCCAGGCTTATACAAGGTGCTTGTTAAACCTTTGGTAAACACATCTTTTCCTGAAGTGCATTCCTCCCCACCCCATGCCTCCCCTCCCCACACAGCAAGAGAGAAACCTTGCTGTGAAGACCGCAAGTCTGGCCATCATCCGACTAGAAGCCACTGTACTGAAGGCAGGTGGCTGCCGGCTCCTGGCTCCCTGTGTGGGGGACAGGAGTCCATTATCTGTTTGTATCAGACTCTAATACACCCCAGCAAGGGGCCTCCGTAACTAGGTTGGCTAAGCGCCATGCAGAGAACCATGCCCAGAGCGCCCCCCCCCCATACCATTCCCATCCTCCCCTCCCTGCGAGCCAGCCATACTAAGTGAGTAAGTAATAAGAATGGCTAGAAATTGAATTATATATATAAAAAAGTAATCTGCAGCTTAGAGAACATGCAGGGGGAAGGAAGAGAGATTTGGTGAGACGTGTGTGTGTGTGTGTGTGTGTGTGTGTGTGATGATTTCCATGGCTATCAGAGAGAATGGAGGGAACATGGAATCCACGGAGCAGCAGAGTCAGGTAGGAGAGTCATTCAATTAGAGAGGCTGAGATGGTGGCTGGATTTTGTCTCCTTTGCTGCCCCCATCCTTTTCATCTTGTATGGGTATTTTGTCATTGCATTTTTGGGGTGGAGAAGAGGGTGACAGAGAGAGAGAGAGACAGAGAGAGAGAGACAGAGAGAAAGAGAGAGAGAGCAGCAGGGGAGAAGAGAAGGCACTCAGAGCTCAGCCTGTGGAATAAATTACCTTGCCTGCAATTCAGAGAATCCAGCACAGCCACCCAGTGTCTAAAATGAGCAAGGAGGGAAGGAGTGGGTTCCGAGGGGGCTCAGGGAGGCAGAATAGGGCTCACTCCAATCCATTTTGGCCTCCCAGACGGTCCCTCTGGACTCCCTGGAAGAACCATGGAGGGGTAGCCACACTGGGTGAGCCCAGACTAGGCACCAGTTACAGGGAGGGGAGGACGTTTGTTGTGTGTGCATCCTGCTGGCGTGTGTGTGTGTGTGTGTGTGTGTGTGTGATATGTGACTTCACCATCCTGGTAACACTGCAAGGGGGTCGGTCCCATTTTCAGCATGAGTAAAGAGAGGCTCATGGAAGTCAGGGGAATCACAGAGACCTCTTGCCAAAGGATGCTCAATGTGCTTTGTAAGGGTGCCCAAATCCGGGCTGGCTATTCTTGTAACCAGAAAATAGACCCAAGTGGTAGGTGGTTCCATGGGCAGGACAGACCTGCACTTGCCTCCTTGCATTTCTTGCTCCCCATCAACCAGTCAGCTTGGGTCACAACCCCCACGGCCTCCCCAACAGTCCTCCTGCCAGCCCCTCTGCCCATCCCACTGCCATTTGCAAACAGCTAAGTGGAACTCAGCTTGAGCTCGATGCCAGGCCATGATGAGTTTCCCAGCAGGGAAGGCTTTGCTTTGCAGAGACAAAGACCAAAAAGCAGCAACATTCAATCTTCCTGCCTGTCCACACTCAGAGCTGCTGAGGCCCAGGCAGACTCTCTGGAAAGCAACAGTGAGGTAGAGTCAGAGCAAACAGAAGCCCCAGGGGGTTAAATACCAGCAATGGAGAGGCCCAAGCCGGGCTGATTCGATAATGGAAGGGGGTACGTGCCTGGCCATTAGCAAGCAGATAACAGAACAGAACCACAGGAAGAGGAGGCCACAGAGACTGGGATAGACCACAAAGCTGGGGAGATGGGGCTTTGACCGTAACTCTGTCACCCAATCAAACTGATTATATGCTCCATAATCAACAACTTCTTCCTCTTCCTCTTCCTCCTTCTCCTGTTCCTCCTCCTTCTTCTCTTTCTCCTCCTCTTCCTCCTCCTCCCCTTCTTGCTGGCCTTGAGTGTGTGATCCTCCTGCCTCAGCCTCCCAAGTGCTGGGATGACAGGTGTGCACTACCACACTTAGCTCCAAATCAGGTTTATAAGTGTGTGTGTGTGTGTGTGTGTGTGTGTGTGTGTGGTTTAAAATTAGCCAATGTGCCTAGCAGTAGTGTAGGAAAGGGACTGTAGATTAGGGAAGCACCTTGAATGCACAAGTGATTCATTTACTGTATTTACTAATTGTGTAACCAGGGGTGACGTTAGACACTCATAACCACATGGGTCTGAACTCTGCTTCTTGAAGCTCCTGCTCTAAATCAGAAGGAGACATGCAGCTAAACAAACAAACAAAATATTACACAAATATCTACAGCATTCCATCCACCATCCGTGCTCTGAGGGGCGGGCGGTGAGGTACTAAGAGGCAGCAATTCCATGGAGATGTGATTTGGATGGCACATCCTGGTCCTGAAGGTGAGCTATGATGGCAGCAGGTGAGAGCCCTAGGAGAAGTGAGAGGAAGGGAGGAGAGTCAGAAATGCCAGGCAGGAGGCGAGTGTGGTGTGTTTTTGGGGTACACACAAAGCTCATGTGGCTGGAGACAAGGACCAAGGGGTTGGTGGGTGCTAAGGTTGGGAGTGCCTGAGAGGCCAGCCAGTGGGAACAGACTTGCCTGGGGTGGGTCAAGAGCAAGGAACTTGGGGGCCAGGGTGGAGCTATCCAAGGTGCTGCTCATGAAATACACTAAACCCTAGGAGGAGGAGACCAGGGGGTAAGTGAGAGGGTGCTTGTCAATGGGTTCTTCTCTCTGTATGAATTCCCAGATCACCTTTCCTCCTCTGATTGGGGGGGGGGGTGGGGGAGCATCATGACACCTGTCTTTATTCTGGATTTCACAAACTCACCCCTCTCTACTGACAGCTGAGGGAGCCAGGGGCAGAACAAATGAAGGATGTTATGACTTCTTTTTTTCTCATAAGCAAGGGGCTTGCCCATACACACAAGGCAGTCATCTCCTCCATCTTTTGCTTGGTCATTCATGCACAGAATCTTAAGAATTGGGACACTGGTTATGTGGGAGACCCGAGGCCACAGGAAGGCTGCAGAAAGCAGGAGAAAGGTGAGGAGCCCAGGTGCACAGCAGGGGTGGGGGGAGGTCTCAGGCAGGCTGGATTGTCTACCCTACATGAAGCAGCCATGCAGCACAGAGCACAGACTGCCTGGAGACTTTGGGCCTCCTGGGGTCATGGCTTCTCCTTTTTTTAATCAGGTACTGGAAGTTTTCATGCCTGTTTATTTTTGTTTATTTTGTGCTAATAGGGTTTGAATTCAGGGCTTTGTGCTTGCTAGGCAAGTGCTCCACCACTTGAGCCATGCTTTCAGTCAGCTTCTTGTTTGTTTTCTAGGTGAAGTCTTACACTTCTGCATGGGTCAGCCTTGGATGGTGATTTTCCTACCTCTGCTTGTTTTCTCTGAGCTAAGGTCTTACTACTGCTTTGCCTGGGCTGGCCTTAAATCCCCGCCTTCCAGACTCTGATTCCCGAGCAGCCTGGGAATTTGGAATTTTAGGTACATTTCTGGTAGTATGAATATCCTCAAAGAATTGAATAAAATAGTATCCTTTCTCTTTTGAGCCATGCAAGACTCAGCTATGAGGCCAGTGGGTCCCCCATTTGTAACTTCTAATGTGTTCTCCCTTCATTTGATAGATGGATAATGGGGTCTACGAAGAATGCAATTTGCCTAATGTGTCAGTGAATATCCGTCATTATGGGTTGGGATGTGCTGTCTCCCTTCTGAAGTGTCTACCACATCCTCTGCCCAGTGGACATCAAGATCTGTTCTGAAGACACAGTCCCAGCCTTAGGGAGCTCATAGTCGGGGGGGCGGGGCAGGCACACAATCTCATGGCCATGTAACACAGACTGACAGCAGTCAGAGGTTGCACAGGAACCTTTAAGGAGGCACACCAGAAGCACCCCCAGAAATTTCTGGCTATATAGATAGACCAATGGAGGGGAGGCCTTCAAGAACTTTACAGCTTCCTGTGCCCCCCAACAGGCAAATTGGTGTCCAGGAGCCCAGCCTTCATGGGCAGTATACACAGACATGAGTTCCTAGGACTGGAAAGCATTGCCAGTTGCAAGAAGAGCAGGTGAGGGCGATCGGCGGCCCCTCAATTTACAGCCGTTCTTCTCCGCCTAATTGCACCGTCAGCGTTTGGTGTCGCTGGGCCATGGCCAGGATGGATGGGCTGCTGTTACCGGCCTAATGGCCGCAGTAAAGCCCAATGTTTACAGTGTTAAATAGCCCTGCTACCGTGCTGGGGGCCATTCTTCCGATCCACATTGGGCTGGGAGCTGCTAGCTGCGTGCCCTGGGTTGGTTTGGTGCGTGGCTTGAGAAGGGGTTTCTCCTGAGCTCCCTCTGTCCCCTCGGTCTCCTCCCCAGCTCACAGTGGGCCTGGGTGGAAAGGTGGTGAGTGCTGGCCCCGTGCTGCTCTCTCCAGGGTCCTCCAAGCTCACCGGAAGCATTGAGAAGGCAGGAGGGGAAATGTGCTTTTTGTGAATGGCCCCACAGCAAAGGTTTGGCCTCCCCATGGAGATTGGGAAAATCTTCTCTAGTAGTAGGGCTTCATACTTGTCATCCGACTGGGGCGACACCAAGATGAAACTGTTATCTTTCTCTTTGGACTAGAGATCTTGGGAAAAAAATGGGGCATGCCTCTTCTCCATGTGAGGCTCTGTCTCCCATGAGAGTCTGAGACGGGGCTGAAGACTCCATTCTCAGGTTTTCCTTCTTTTCTTTTTCTTTTTGGTGGCACTGGGGATTGATGACATTTGCTAACACTCTGTCACTTGAGCTGTGCCTCCAGCTCTTTGTACTTTATCTTTTTCAGACAGGGTCTTATGCTTTTGCTCTGGCAGCCTTACACCACAATACTCATGCCTCTGCTTAAAAGTAGCTGATTTTGCTCTCCTCTTTTTGAGATGGGTGTCTTTCTATAGAGTTGGCCTTGAATTTAAGATTCTTCTGCCTCAGCCTTCCAAGCACTGAGATTCCAGGAAAGTGCTGCCACACCCAGTGATTCTTCATCTCTCTTATTTTCCAACTTAATGCACTCATTTGTGTGTATAATACATCGTGTGTGTGTGTGTGTGTGTGTGTGTGTGTGTGTGTGTGTGTGTATGCTCATCCTGGGGCTTAACCTCAGGGTCCAGGCACTGTCACTGAGCTTTTTTGCTGAAGGCTAATGCTCTGCCACTTGAATCACACCTCTATGTCCCGCTTTTAGGTGGTTAATTGGAGAGAAAAGTCTCAGATTTTCCTGTTGAAGTTGGCTTGCAATTGCAATCCTCAGATCTCAACCTCCCGAGTAGCTAGGATTACAGGTGTTAGCCACTGGCACCTAGTTTATGTACAATGCATCATGATCAGTGTCACTCCTTCCATAATTCTCCCTTCTTCTCTTATCTGTCCTATCCCCATCCATCCCATCAAGTTTCCTACATTGAATATTATGATTGTATTCACCTACCATTCCTTCTCCATTCACCCTCAGCCCCTTACCCACATTCCCTTCAGTCAAAACATGTTCCGGCTTCCTGTTATTCATTTTTCTAAGCTGTCTATTAATTGCTCAAAAAGGGGTTACACCACAAACTCTCATCCTTGTGGGTATCATACCTTAGTTGCATCAGGTATGCATAGTGCCCTTATGTGTTTTCATATGATTATACTTTAGTTCTAGCATCCACATATGAGAGAAAACATGTGAGTATTGTCTTTCTGAGCCTGACTTACTTTGCTCATTAAGGTTTTTTTTTTTCCAGGTCCATCCACTTCCATGCAGATGTCATAATTTTATTTTTCCTGATGGATGGTTCAAATTCCATTATATATGTATGTATTATACATATTATATTACATATACATAAGGGATATATGGGATATACATATATATATTATTCACCTTTCTCTCTCTCTCTTTTTTTGTTTTTTGGCCAGTCCTGGGGCTTGGACTCAGGGCCTGAGCACTGTCCCTGGCTTCTTTTTGCTCAAGGCTAGCTCTGTCACTTGAGCCACAGTGCCACTTCTGGCCGTTTTCTATATATGTGGTGCTGGAGAATCGAACCCAGGGCTTCATGTATGTGAGGTAAGCACTCTTGCCACTAGGCCATATTCCCAGCCCTCTTTTTTCTTTTTTACTAGTCCTGGGCTTGAACTCTGGGCCTATGTGCTGTTCCTGAGCTTCTGCTCAAGGCTAGGGCTTTACCATTTGAGCCATAGCACTACTTCCAGCCTTTTTTTGAGTAGTTTATTGGAGATGCGAGTCTCACAGAGTTTCCTGCTTGGGCTGGCTTTGAACTGTAATCCTCACATTTTAGCCTCTCAAATAGCTAGGATTACAAGCATGAATCACAGGTGACCAGCTACCTCTATTATTTTTCAACTTAACATGTCCATTTATGTGTACAGTGCATCTTTTTTTGTGTGCTGGTCATGGGACATATATAGTATTTCATACATTATTTATATACTATATTAATATATATTATACTGCATATACCATATTATATATGTTAATAATATGATATATGCCACATATTACATTGCCTCGCTCCACTTGTCAGTTACAGGGCAGTTGAGCCTTTGGGCTGTTTCTTTAACATGGCTATTATGAATCGTGTTGCAGTGAATATGGATGTGCAGGGGCTGTGATTGCATTCTGACTTGTCAGGATACTCAAGACTGGCATCTCTGGATCATAGGGTAGCTCTAATTTTAGTTTCTTAAGGAATTTCCATACTGTCTTCCATAGTGGTTGCACTAATTTATGTTAGCACCAACAGTGTTTTAGGGCCCCTGGCCCCCACATCATTCATTATTGCTTATATTTTTGACAATGACCAGTCTAACTGGAGTGAGAAGTAAACTTGATATTATTTGGGTTTGCATTTCCTTTATGGCCAGGGATGTTGAGCCTTTGTTCACATTATTGGTCATATGTGCTTTTTCTGAGAAGTGTCTGTTTAGCTCCTTTACCATTTATTGGATTATTGATTCGTTGGGGTTTAGTTTTTAAAGCTCCCTGTATATTTTGGCGATTAGGCATTTGCCTTATGTGTACTTGGAAAAGATCTCCTTCCATTTTTTAGGCTGTCTTTTTAGCTTCGTGACGATATCGTTGGCTGTATGGAAGCTTTTTAGTTTGATACGGTCCCATTTGTCAATTCCCTCTCCTATTTGTTGTGTCCTCAGAAGTCTGTTCAGGAAGTTCCTGCTTATACCAACAAGTGCGAGTGTTTTCCCTGCTCTTTTTGTAGTAGTTTTAAAGTTTCAGATCTTATATTGAGGTCTATGAACCATTTTGCATCGCGTTTAGTATAGGTGAGAGACCAGGGTCCTGTTTTCAGTCTTCTGCAATGTAGACATGTAGTTTTTCCAGGACTGTCTGTTGAAGAGGTTAGTCCCTCTACCCCTCAACATATAGTTTCAGCTCTGTTATTGAATATCAGAGGGCTGTAAGTGTGTAGGTTCATTTCTGGATTTTCTAGTCTGTTCCATTAGGCTTTAGGTCTGTTTTGTATTAGTACTGTGCTGTTTTTGTTACTATGGTTCTGTCATATAGTTTGAAGTGTTGGATTTGTGATCCCTCCATCCCTGCTTTCTCTGTACAGGATCGCTTTGGCTATTTGAGAACTTTTGTGCTTCCCTGTGAATTTTGGGCATGATCTCTCTATGAAGAATGACATTGGGTCTTTGATGGGTAATACACTGAATTTGTAGACTGTCTTTGGCTGTATGGCCAACATAAACCTTTCCACCTCCTGGTGTCTTGTTTGGTTTCTTTCTTCAAGGTTTTAGAAAGTGTGTGTGTGTGTGTGTGTGTGTGTGTGTGTGTGTGTGTGTGTACACAGTGCCCCTGCTATACATGGCCGATGCTGAGCCTTCCCGAGGTTCACATCTGACTTCCTCCTACCCTTCACAATCCAGGGTCACACACTGCACCCAGCACCCCCACTCCCACCCACAGCTGTGCTCTGTCACTTTGAGCCCTTGTTTGGAACAGTGTTCCCTTGGCCTTCTTCAGAATGTATTTGTTAAGCCTCTATTTACATCTCAAGACCCCCTTGGGTATGGACGCGCCCTTTGCAGCATATTGTCTACCATGGCCTCTGTATATTTACTGCTTTTAGAGGGATGGTCTTCCCCTGCTCCAATACACAGGAGCTCATCAACTTCACCTTGACTAGCAGGGCTGGCAGTGACATGTCGAAGAAGCAGACATCTTCACTGGCATGGCAGTCAGGGAGGGAACCCAGCCCAGGCAATGAATGACCTGGGTGAGGCTCAGGCTGGTGAGTGGCTCTCTGCACTTCAGTGGGAGTTGAGGAGGAGTAAGGGGTGAGTAGAAGCTGCAGGTTTTTTGGGTCCTGATCCCACCTTTAGTCTCTGGGGGCTTAGGTAGAGATGGGGTGTGTGTGTGTGTGCTGGGAATCTATCTGGGAATTTTCCAGCCCACTTGGGCTTCCTCTTCCTCATAGAGGTTCTTCCCCGGTGGGAGGAGAGAGAGAGGCACGGTTACCCAGCACAGGGAGCCCAGCCACCACCATATGTCAAGGGCTCTGTCATCTTGTTGCTTGCTGGAAAGGGAAGTGGCAGAGATAACTGTGTCGCCTTAGGAAGAAATATGGATGTGAGCTGGGGCATCTTTCTTTCTGCTCTGGAAAATAAGCAATGTTTACTCAGCTCCCTCTCTTCCAGGGTGGGGTTAGGGCTGCAGGGGGAGAGCATGTTTCCACCTTGGCCTTCAGACACTCCCTGTGAGGTCGCTTCCAAGGTTAATCCTACCTGCTAGACCCCAAAGAATTATGAGTCATTCAAAGAGATCAGTTGGGGAAGAATTCTTGGGGTCTGGGAGGGGCGGTGAGGTTGCTGCCGGAGCTCAAAGGACAGTAGAGTCTTTGAACAAGGACTGTTTAGAACGTAGCCCCCATGTCTGCCTCTGTTCTTCACATCAATATTTCAAGACATCCCCGCTACAGTCAGAGAAGGGTGTCTTTGGGTATCCTGTATCCTGTTTCACTCGTAGGGAATCTGAGCTTGGTCCCAGGCTGGTGTCTGACACAGCAGGAATGGGAGCGGCTCTTGCTCTGGACTAGACAGCCATCCCCCTCCATCACGCCATTAACTTGATTTCCAAATGAGTTAAATCTCGCCATCCTCCTTCATGGCCCCAATCTGCAATTTCCCCTAATTAATGATTGCAAATTGCTGAGTAACGAAGCACTTGATGGTGCTGCTGTTATTAATGGTTGGGGGTGGGCTGGGACTGGAGCGTGGGGGAGAAGGGTCATCCTCCAGTGCTGAGGGAGTGGGCCCAGAGGGCCACAAGGAGGGCAGAGTGGCAGCACAGGACTCCATGAGTACCCCTGCTTTTCACCAATGTGGACAGTAGGAAGACTTGAAGGTAAGCGACTTGCTCATGCAGGGGTGGGGGTGGGGTGGGGGTGGGGCTCCAGAAGCTTGGCCGACAGAGTTAGGGACAGAGAGAGGTGGTGGTGGTCAAAGCTAGTCCTAGAAGCTGGGCACTGGTGGCTGTAATCCTACCTACTCAGGAATCTGAGCACTGTATTCTATTGGCAGGAAGTGGGAAGATCACATGGAGAAAGCATTATTGTGGAATCTCCTCTCCTCTCCTCTCCTCTCCTCTCCTCTCCTCTCCTCTCCTCTCCTCTCCTCTCCTCTCCCCTCCTCTCCTCTCTCTCCCTCCTCCTCTTCCTCCTTCTCCTCCTCCTCTTCTTTGTTGTCATCTTCATCTTCTTCTTCTCCTACTTCCTGCTCTTCCTCTTCTCTCTCTCTCTCTCTCTCTCTCTCTCTCTCTCTCTCTCTCTCTCTATTAGAACTGGGACTTGAACTCAGGGCTTATGCATTGTTCCTGAGTCCTCTTGTGTCATCTTCTTCTTCTTCTCCTGCTCCTGTTCTTCCTCTCCCCCCCCCCTCTAGGTTAGAACTGGGACTTGAACTCAGGGCTTAGGCACTGTCCCTGAGTTCTCTTGCTCAAGGCTGGTGGTGCTCTACCCCTTGAGCCACAGCTCCATCCACTTCATGCTTTTTGGTGGTTAGTAGGAGATGAAAGTCTCATGGGCCTTCCTCCCTGGGCCTGGCTTTGAACTTCTGATCTCAGCCATCTGAGTGGCCTCATGAGGGAGCATGTGTGCCCATGCTCCTGCAAGTATATGGGATGGTAGGTTAGCTTTGCTGACACTACTAGCCCTTGCTGCTCAGAAGAATTAAAAAAATTCCTCTGGGGTCTGGAAACATCTATGGCCCTCAAATTACTCCTTTTCTCCATCCTTCCCTACTCCCCCTGCCCCCCCTCTCCCCGCAACTTTCTTTGTTTTTTCTCTGAGTTTCCCCAACCTTTGGTCACATTTCTGCTAGGCTATGGCCAAGATGGCGCCATGGAGCTATTTCCCCTTCCTTGAAGGTCCTGGGGAGATGGCTAGACATGTGGAGGAACTTCCTGACACCCCATGCAAGCAAAGCAGCTCCCAGAATGTCCTTCCAAAAAAGCTAATTTGAAGAAAGGAGACACTGACCTCTATCAACGCTCCGGGGAGCCGAGTGGGATTTAGGACGCTGCTCTCTGGGTTTGAACGTGATACTGTTCTCTGATTGCTAATTCTCCTCCATTACTGTTGGATAAGTTAAAAAATCTTTTAAGATTTTTTTTTTTGACATCGGACAACTTTCAGTGGGGGAAATAAAAGCTTAATTGGACAATAGGACATTTTCTTCTCTCTCTCCTCTTGGCCAGCTTTTGGGAACACACACACACACATACACACACACACACTCACGTTGTTTTGCTTCGTTGTAACGAATGTGTGAAGATGTTTTCTTCTTTTTCCACTTAACTGCGTGTTACGTGGATGTTTCTATTGTGCCACTTAATCTGCAGAGCTGTCATTTTTAATAACCACAGCGCATTAATATGACCGCTGCTTGCTTACTGCCATTGTTAGGCATTTGGGTGGTGGCCAGATTTCCAATCTTACAAATCACGCTGCCACAAACAACTTTGTCAAATTACTCCCACCCCCACCCCCCACTCCTGCCCCACACCCTATCCTTTTGGATAATTTCCCAAGGGTTTATTCCCAACAGGAGAATTACCAGGTCACGGGGCCCAGCAGGTGGCATGGTTCATTTTGCATATTCCCAGATTGCTTTTGTACCCTCCCAGCAGGGTACAAGGGACTGAACTGGTACCTAAGCATAGTGGGGACTGATTCCTCACTTTGCTGTGTGACATGGGGCCACTCAACCACCCTCTCTGAACCTAGACTTTCTTGTCTGAAAGGTGAAAAGGCAGAGCATGATGACTGCTGATGGGATTCTGCCAGGCCCCTCCATGGTGAGTTGGATGACATGGAGGAGAATGGGGTCTCTGGATTATTGGGCTGACTTGTGGTTGGTATTTTGGAGGGGGTGGTGCCGTAGTTTGTGTGTTGGGTTTGGAGGTGCAGCCATACGGCCCCCTCCCCTGTGCCCATCAGCACGGATGGCTCTCTTCTGCAGGAGTGTTGTGCAGTGCTGGTGGCTAGGTGACCCGAATGCCGTCCCTGGGGAATGCAGACAGAATGGAGGTTGAGTCCAGCCTGGCCACCTGGTGTGGCTTGGTGAGGTTTGAACAGGTGACCTATCCGGAATCTCAGGGCCTGGCTTCTGTGTCGTGGGACCTTACAAGGCTTTCCCAGAAAGCGAACTAGAGAAGGCGGGGAAGATCCTGAGACCTGGCTTGGCCCCCCTGGAGCTCTCATCTTCACAGTTCCCAAGGTGGGGAGGAGCTCATGCAGCCTGTGCACCTCAGCTGGGTACTGTCTGTGTGCTCCGAGGAGGATGTGTTGGGCAGAGCAAGCACACCGAGGTGCCCAGCTGGCTGCCCACCCCTCCTGCCAGCCTCCCTTCCCTCTGCACTCCCCTCCCCGAGGCTGTTCATGGGAGGTACAGTTTCTCAGGTCTGGGCAGGCAGAGGAGCCCAAGGCCAGAAGGCACAGCCCTGGGATGAGGCAGCCAGGTACCTGCCTCCAGCTCCAATTCCAGCCTTTGATCTCTGTTCCATCCACACCTCTACCTTGTCCTGGCCCCTCCTGTAACACAGGCTTCACAAGAGACTCCTGGGAGTTCTCATTAGCACCCAGAGAGCTCCGGCCCCTCCGCAGAGCCAAGGCCCCATCCGCAGAGCCAAGTCTGTGCCATTTCAGTCTTGTCTCCCTCCTTGGGTCTTGTCTCCATGCCCTGGCCATGGGCCTGCTACCCCTGGGGCTCGCCTCTCTGTCACTTTCTGAATCTTGTTCTCTGCCTGGCCCTGGGTGAACCACCCAATTAGGGGAAAACAGAGTGGGGAGCTCTTCCAGGCAGGGTTGTTCTGACCCAGGGGACCAAGCCAGGGCCCCAGGCCCAGAAGCTTCCAAGTCACTCTGAACAGGAAGCCACGAGGGCTGTTCAGGAGGGGAGTGGACAAGAGCAGGGGGCTTCTGGGTCAGGATCTTGCTGACTGGGCAATCACCAGCAGCCTGGCTCCTTATTCCAGGAGTTGTTCCCTAGGGAATCCCACAGGCATGGTGTCACCCTCTGACAGTTTGGGGTCACAGAGGCCATGTTTACCATGAAAGCACCTCCTTCCCTCCCAACCTCCCTCCCTCCCTCCCTCCCTCCCTCCCTCCCTCCCTCCCTCCCTCCCTCCC
The DNA here is from genome assembly GCF_023159225.1 of Perognathus longimembris pacificus. NCBI lineage: Eukaryota > Metazoa > Chordata > Mammalia > Rodentia > Heteromyidae > Perognathus > Perognathus longimembris. Next base: position 23,663,493 of record NC_063177.1, on the reverse strand, counting down.
TCCCTCCCTCCCTTTCTCCCTCTTTCCCTTCTTCCCTCCCCCCTCTCATTTTTTGCCAGTTGTGGGGCTTGAACTCAGGGCTTGAATTTAGGGCCCAGGCCCTGTCCCTGAGCTCATTTTGCTTAAGGCTAGTGTTCTACCACTTTGAGCCACAGTGCCCCTTCCAGCTTTTTCTGAGTGGTTGATTGGAGACAAGAATCTCATGGACTTTCTTCCCCCAGGTGGGCTTTGATCCAAAATCGTCAGATCTCAGTCTCCTGAGTAGTTAGGATTACAGGTACAAGCCTCGGTTTCAAAAAGGGTTTCTATGTTACCTGCTTCTCACAGATGGAGGTTTTCGCAGGATGTGCTTGTTTTCAGGGATGGGAAGATCCCTGATCTTCACATCTCAGCCTCCCAAGTAGCTAGGATTCTATGTGGCTCTTTAAGAGTCCAGACTACAGGCATGAAGAACAATTGGATGCTGCTGCCGCTACCTGGGACCTGCTATAGGCTGGTGAGGAGGAGGGAGGGTCTCAGTGTCCCCAGGAGGCCCAGGCTGGGACTGGCTGCTCCTGTGTCCAAACCTCCTCCATTTGCCTCTGAGCTTGGTGGGCTCCCTAGTGAGTGACAGACCCCAGAATGTGGCACTGCAGCTCCCAGGCAAGGAAGGTCGACACAAGCGTGGCTTTCTTGACTTCCTGCGGGAGTTGTGGGCCTGCTGTTCCCCAACATACTTCCTCCTTCCTAAGTGGCCAGTGTCCCAGTGTAACCCTGACTTCATGGATCGCTTTGTTAGATTCAGACTGAAGTGAGCACTGGAGAATGGAGTCCAAGCTGACAATCCCCTAAAGCATTCGGGTTTTGTGCTCTTAATCTGTTTCTCTGTATCATGGGTACAAGAAGATTCCTGGATTTTTGCCTTTCCTAGGAAAAAGTGGGGGTGGGGTGTGTAAGGTCCACCCCAGGAGGGCTCCATGCAGATACCCCCCACTTGGTTAAGTCTCCACCCAGTTACCTGGGTAACCGGCATACCTGGAGGCAGTTACCCCCTTCCCTCATCACAAACTAATCCACCTGGCCACACCTCCCTGCCCCTGCCCTAGATAAGGGGGTGGACCTTACAGGGGGCTTTATTCTGCAGTTAGGCTGTTTGGAATTAGATTTCTCTTTTGGGGAAAAATGACATCACCCTGAGACTTACCTTTTAGTCTTATTTTTTTGCTAAGGAGCTCAAGACAAGAAGTTCCATTCCTGAGAATAATCTTCCCAAGTCCTGGAAACAATGCAATTAGCAGCCTCTTTGTTCAGGGTGTTAATTAACTTATTTTTTCTGAACATATTTTTTTTCCCAGGTACAGCCCATCATCTCTGGGGTGCTGGCAGGGGAAGGCAATTAGATCCTCGTTACTGTACAATTAATTATGGCTTGAAAACTACTCCAGGAGGCTAGGAGGGATTCCTTCACAGCCTCAACCCCAGGAAGAGGCCTGCTTAGGGGCAAGATGCTAAGCAGAGCCTTGTTTGGGGACTAGAGAAAATCTTGTAGAGGTCAGATGAGGGGATTGCAGAAGGGCAGATCTGGGCTTCTTACTTCTTTGCTCAAGAACATTTAGTAGCTTCCTGGTTTCCACCAGATCAAAATCAAATTCCCTACTTGAGAGCTGTCTGCCATCTGGCTTACAGCCACCTCCCCTTCCACCCCCCCCACCTCCATTCTACACATGTATCCCAACACAGTGATCACAGTCATATCCCAGCCCAGGCTAACAGACAGTGCTTTTCAGGCCTCTGCCATATCATTTCCTTACCTGGGTTGCCTTTCTCTTTCTGTCTCCACCTGCTAGAAAGTTCTTGTCCTTATGATAGCAGGCCTTGCATCTTCTCCTCTCTGGAGCCTTTCCCGCGGGATCTTACAAAAGAGCAAAGAGTTTGGACTCAGGCAAACTAGAACTCCAGCTATGTAAGCACCCAGAGCCTCTGTCCTCCTCTGCTTGCACAAAGGATCAGTGATCACGGGTGTTAGATGCCAAGCTTGGATGCTAGACCCTTTGCACACCCAATGCTCAGGTTGTGGTGTCCAGCATCTGCTTTAGTGGTGCAACCTCACTCCACCTTAGTCTCCTGGGCTCTTCCCTCTGGCTGGCCTCCTGTAGCAGGCCTCAGGACCCTGAAGGAGCCATTCTGGGCCCTCTAGGGGGCGTGCCAGATCCTTTAAGGACCGGCTTTGGCACTGAGTCATGGAACTAAAGATGCTGCAGGTCTGGCCAGGTGTCATGCAGGAAAACACCTGGTATGTTTTTGTCTGAAGCTAGAACCTAACGCTCTTTTACTGAATGCTCCCTATTCTTTGGCACAAGAAGCTCTATGTGTCACGATTTCAGGACTGTGTAACTCCCAGGAAACCCAGAGTGGTTTGAGCTCTGCTTCCCGAGCATTTGATGAAGAACTGTTCATCAGCTAGATACCACAGCATGCTGGCTGTCAATAAAAGAAAACCGTGTTTCTAGGTTTCCCTATCTTCTCGCTCAATGCGCCTGCACCCACACGCTGAAGCACACATTACTGTTGTTGTTGTTATTATTATTGTACTGGAGCCACTGTACCCAGGACCTCATACATGCTGGACATGTGCTCTACCACCGAACTGGACACTCAGTCCCACATTATTATTATTATTTTTAGTCAGTTGTAGGATTTGAACTCAGGGCCTGGACACTGTCCCTGAGCTCTTTTGCTCAAGGCTAGCACTGTACCGCTTTGAGCCACAGCGCCACTTCTGGTTTTTTGATGGTTTTTTGGAAATAGGAACCTCACGGACTTTCTGGCCCAGGCTAGCTTTGAGCCACAATCCTCAGATCTCAACCTCCTGAGTAGGTAGTCCCTGCCTGGTGGCTCCCTTCTTGGATGCTGTTTGCTTTTGCTGTGGAAGTGATTCTTCATAGGAGCTAAGGTCCCAGCATTGGGGCAGTGCTAGCTAGCTTTGTGGGAGGGTGTCAGCAGCCCCGGTGTGGTCATGAGGGGACAGCCCAGCTCCCCTAGCCGCATTTTCAACCTCTGATTGGCCAGGGATCCCACAGAAGACCTGGGAGTGGGGAGCCCCTCCCATCTGCCCTGTGGGGAGGTGAGGAGATCTGTGCATGGTGGCAGGCTCGGCCTGGACTGTGACCACTAACTTCACTGTCAACACTTTGAGGGGAGCCCTTCCTGTGTCCAGGGCACAAGCTGTTGGCTTGGGAGGCTGCCTTCACCTTGACCGAAGCATGGTAGCCTTGTCTTACCAGCTGGCCTCTCTATCCTTCTCTTCCTCCCTGGAGAATGGTGGGGACTGGGAACCATGGGGCCTGGGCTAGGGGAAGGATGGAGGAAGTTGTGAGGCAGCAGACTCAGGGGCGGGCTGCTGGAGCCTGGAGTTCTAGTGCTGCTAGGAGCGAACGTCCCCAACCCTGGTTTGAAGATATCGCCAGTCCTTCCCTCCCTCCTCTTTACTCAGGAACAGTAGGTGAGAAATGGCAGGCGAATTAGGCTGGTGTGGTTTCGGGAGTCTGGGGAACCCTCCCTTCCCATTATTGGGCCTCATACATAGAAAGGAACATATTGAAATACTCCTACTATATCTGAAAGGCCAACATAACTGGGCATGTTGAGTCTTTCCTAAACCTAGCTTACCTGGAAGGCAGCCTGGTATCCTGGGGTGGGCCTGCTCAGATGATGCACTAGGTCCCTGACTGGGGCCAGGTGTTCTCTGAGAATCCCAGGTGCAGTAGCCACAGTATAGGATGGCTTGTGCTGGATGGCGTCCTGTTGTCCTCTTCTGTTCCCAGGCTCTTGCACAAGCAGGCACATTGTCCATCTCTTCCCTGCATGGCCGCTCTATGCCTGCAAGGAATCGTAGGTCTGGGGCTCAAGCATGTGCATTAGCTGCATGCTGAGAGGCAATGCCAAGGCCGGGAGGATGAGCAAGGCAGAGCCTGTCTTCCTGGCTCACCTGTGGGCACAGGGAGGAGGCCACACCATAAGATATAGACCCAGATCTTTCTTCTGCTGCCAAGTTGGATTTATTTCCACTGCTTTCTGGGGGAGCCACAGGAGAAGTCACAAGGGGAACTGAGCATAGAGGAGCCTGACCATCTGCACAGGGCTTCCAAGACCTCCTGTGCCCATCAGCTGGTGCTGGGGCCAGATGGACTTGTATGTGGTATGGAAGAGACAAGAAAGCCGAGACCTTCCTCCTACCACTGATGCTGTTCCCCTGTAGCCTGGACTCTTGGTCCATGCAAACCCCTTCCCCTCTGCCTTGTATCTCTAGCTTCTGCCACCATTTCTTGTTCACTGTGTTTGCTTCACTGACCCTTCCTGGTTCTTTAAATTCTGGGTACTGCACACCACAATACAATCTTGCATCCACAGTGCCTCGTGCAGTGTGCATAGGGGGTGCTTGGTAAGTAGCTGCTGGAAGGATGGATGGACGGATGGATGGATGGCATGAAACAAGTGAGCCTTGCTGACACGCCACCTCCTTGTTCACATGGTTGCCTTAGGTTCTAAATCCTCAGCATGCTTTCTCCTTTGGCCTTAACTGCATATAACACAGGAGGATGTGTGGTCACACACACCACCCTCGCAAGTCTGATGGACACCTGCCAGTTTGGTGACTGAACATGAGGCTGGCAGCCTCCACTGCTGTTACTGCAGAGCTATGCTGTGGCTGCCACAGCCTCTAGCTGCTTAATCCCAGGGTAACAAGAACCCAGAGCTCCTGAATGCCAGCACCGGGGGAAATCGATTTCCTGTGTGCTGTGTGTGAGCCCTGATTCCAAGAAGGGCCGGTTCCAGAGACTGCCACCTGCCCGCAATGCCGAGTCTCCCACTAAGTTCCAGTGTAACCCTGCGTTCCTTCCCACACTTTTCTACGGCCTGTCCATCCAGGCTGGTACCTGGACTCAGCTTGACAGAATGCAAGTCCAGCCTCTTCTTCCTAGCTCTCTGCTCCCTGTGGTTTTTCTTTTGGAGCTGCCCCTCCCTCTCCCCCTCCCTGTCTTCCAGCCAACTTGCCAGAGCACCAGGGTGGGAACTTCTGTTCAGTCTCCACCTCACATAGCTGCCTCTTCCCATCTTGGCCCCAGTCTCATGGTCCATCAGCAGAGCTGGGAGAGGCCTTCATCTCCATCATCACCCCACAGACTCTCGTCTCAAAGGTATGGCAGGCTCCGTCACTTCCTCACTTAAGATCCTCCTCTCTGTGTCCTTCAGGGTCAAGTCCAAGCTCTTTGGGGGTGTCTTGGGTGAAACCCAGTTTGTCTCTCTCTGTCCACCCCTCCAGCCTTAGTGTCTAACACTCCTGCAACCCCGCCAGCCTCCTGCCTCCAGTCACTCTGCGTGGACTGCTCATAGCCTCAGGAACTTTGACCCTGTCCTGCCCCTGGACCTTGGCACCTGAGGACTCCACTCCTAGGCCTCATCATAGTCCTACAGTGTTCTACAATACCACAATCCTTCCAGGATCTTGTTGCATCTACGTCACTACCATCCATAACAAGTTCCTGTATGCTCAATGAACAGTGGCTCCCTCGAAGGACTGCAGCTGGCCTGTCTTCAATCAAGCATCGTCCAACCAGCCATGTGTGGCTCTTGAAGCACTTGTAAAATGATCTGGCTCTGTGAGTGTGACACATACACACGGATTAGTGTGCAAGCAAGGGTGCAAAGTAGCACATCAATCACTTTAAATGCCCATCACACGTGGAAAAGGTAATAACTTGAATATACTGAGCTGATTAAGATACCCGATTAAAATGAATCTCACCCATCTTGTTTTTACTTTGTGGAAGGGAATGCCTAGGACACGGGACTTTGTCTACTTGGTTCTCAATGATCACCCATTGGCCAGTGCCACCCTTGGGCTAGATTCCCCGGATTCAAGCCCCCTCCCTCCCACACAGCAGTTGGACAGCCTCACATGAGCTACTTAGCTGCCTCAGTTTCCACTTTTGTAGAATGGGGTGATATCAGAATCCTCCCCGTCGAGTTGCCATAAAAATGACTTACATGTGTTCATGTGGCTTTGCAGATAGCATAAGCACAATACAAACATTAGCCTTCGTTCTGATTAGCTATTCAATTAATATTTGTTGAATGAAGTCTTGAAATTTCTAAATCCTAACCACTCTTGCACAGCCCAGCCCAACAGCAATCATTTGTCTGTCATGTGACATTTATTCAGCAAATATTTATTGAGACACCACAATGAGCCAGGCACTGTGATCGACACTGCAGGCAAAGAGGACATTTAATCAATCCATTAATTAATTCCATGAATCTTAGTGGAGCCTGTCTTTGGTACAAGCAGCCGATCAGACTCTGGGGGACATGCAGGCAGAATGCTGACTTTGGGGTGAGATTGAGAGGAGGCACCCCTTTGCACAAGGTCTTGGCGTCATAGATTGTGTGCTGGGACAGGGGATTAAAAAAGGATGGATTAGAATGGGCTGGGGGTGGGGGGAGGAGGGAGGTAGACCAGGTGCCAAGGAAATGTCTTGGATGGGGGAAATCGGAGCACTGACAAGGCTGGCCAACAGAGGGACTACCTCTGTTGCTACCTCTACTACCTCTGGGAGTCGAGGGACATTCCCTCCACCATCCCCTGGAGAGAGAGAGTAGAGAGACACGGGGGTCAACAGAACTTAACCTGAGATCTGGCAGCCACATCAATATCAGTCAAGATGGCTGTTTGTTTCTAAGTGGACAAAGCTAGCTGGTTGATTGAATTTCTCACTCATCATTAGTGTGTCCAACATATGCTTAGAAAACACCTACCCTTCAGGCTCCAGGAGCCTTGGCATCCCTGGGCTTGAGCCCTACCTACCCAAAGCAGTACCCTGCATCCCTTCCCCCCTGCCCCCAACCCCCCACCACCACGCCCAAGCCCAAGCCAGCCTCTTACACTTGGCGGCCCATTTAGGGTGCACAGCTGGTTAAGTTAAAAGCAGTTTAGCCATAATGCCACCTCCGCACAGTAGACTTCCAGCGACTGTTAATGAATTTAAATGCTGGGGATTTTCTCTGATGCTTCCTCCCAGATGCTCCTCACATTAAGATGCTAATGAGGTCTTGGGTGGAGAAAGGCTGCACAGCCAGACCGGGGACTGTGGCCTGGAAAGGGTGGCCTGCCGGTCAAGGCCTCTGAAGTGAATTCCTCATAGGTGTTTGGTGGGTGACCTCTCTAAGCAGGTTAACGGGAGCCAATCTCCCGTGGGGATGGGAGATGCAATCAGCTGTGGCTGGCTCTCTCTTCTTCGAACTAGAAGGCTACTGGCATGGGGCCGGGCTGTCCTAAGCCAACAGGGGAATCGCTGCGAGGCTGCCAGTTTGGGAGCCCATCCAAGAAAGAGCCTAGACCTTCGTCAGGCCCCCAGGTGGACTGTGGGTGAGGCTCAGGCCACAGGGCTTCTGGGGGTGGGGTGGGGGTGGGCTCCAACCTGAAAGGGAAGCCCTGGGGATGGAGAGGTGTGGGGAAGAGGGCGGCTGCAGGAGGGGGAGGTGTCTAGCCTAACACTGAGTAGCACTCCTAGGATGCACATCCAACTTTATCTTTTTTACAGTTTTTGCCTGGGGCTGGCCTCTTGTCCATGATCTTCCTACCTCTGCTTCCCAAGAAGCTTGGATTACAGATGTGTGCACTCACACCCAACACTTCTTCTTCCTCTACTTTTTTTTTTTTAATGTGTATGCTGGTACTAGAGCTTGAACTCAAGACTCGGGCTCTCTGTCCCTTAGCTTTTTTTGTTCCATGCAGGTGTTCTACCACGTGAGGCACAGCTGTACTTCTGGGTTTTTGTGGTTACAGTTAAGAGTTTCATGGAATTTCCTACCTGGGTTGGCTTCAAACTGGGATCCTCAGTAGCTAGGGTGACAGTGTGAACTACCAGCGCTGCCGGACGTTCCCCCCCCCCCCTTTTTTTTTGTAGACATCAAAAGGAAAAGAGAGGCCGGGCATTGGTGGCTCACGTCTGTCATCCTAGCTACTCAGGAGGCTGAGATTTGAGGATTGTGATTTAAAGCCAGCCCAGGCAGAAAGTCAGTGAGACTCTTATCTCTGATTAAATACCAGAAAACCACAAAGTGGTGCTGTGGCTCAAAGTGGTAGAGCACTAGCCTTGAGTGAAAAAGTGTAGGGACAGAGCGCAGGCTCTGAGTTCAAGTCCCATGGCTGACCCCCCCCTCCAAAAAAAAAAAAGAAAAGAAAAAGGAAAAAAGAAGATGAAGAATAGTAGAAAGATTTCAGTGCTGACTTCTGGAGTTGAATAGCTTGTCTTGGAACCCACCTTTGCTATTAATGAGGTGTTTGATCTCCCACCACTTAACCTTTCAGTGCCTCAGTTTCCTTTTGGTCAAGTAGTGAAATCATACCACCTGCCTTATTCATGTCAACAAAGGGAGTCTGTCAGCCAGTCAGTTCAGGGGCAGACACTCTTCAAGCCACTGTGAAAATGCCTGGCATCTTCACTGACCAGTCTCCAGGCTCTGCTTCTAGAGAGGTGAGCATGCCAGAGGAGGGAGACAGAGAAGCAAGGCCCCTGCCAGGAGCTCTGGGAAGGGCTCTGAGGCATGATGCCTCCGCTCCCGCCTCCCACATTCTGTGGTCAGGCAAATCCCTCCTCGGGGGATGCGGTTGTTGGCTCTCCTGGAAGCCACTTTCCTCGGCTTCTGGCAAATCCTCTGACAATTTTGTAAATTTGCTTAAGGATTAGATGAACAAGTTACTTCTTTGCCTCCCAAAGCTGTGTAGACCCGCATGCCTGTACTTCCCCAAGAGACCTCCTACAGCTGCCTGTGGAGCGTGCGAGGCCACCTCAGAGCCCCCCTTCCTACCCCAGCTCCCCAGGATTTCCCCAGAAGTCTCCCACAGCCTTCCAAATCCGAATCCTCTTGTGTGTATGTGCACTGCTCTCCCAGCACAAACGCCATGGAAGGCAGGGGACCCTCTCCCCGTGAAGCTATTTGCATCTCTTCTTCTGCCCTTGGAGCAGGGTTCTGGTCTATGGAGCTTCTCTGGAGTAGGAGCTGCTTCTCCAACAGCACCTTCCCCTCCCACAGGACCCCTCTCACCCCTTGGACTTCAACATTGGGCAAGATGTCACCAAGCAGAAAGATGGCAGGGCTCCGACCGAGACCACCGGCTCTGGGCATCTCTGTGGATGGAAAAAAAAAAATCCCAGCTAGGTCCTACAGGAAAAGGAAGGTCCCGGGGGACTGAGGGTGCATGTGGACGGTGGATCTGTTCTCTCCAGCAGCCCTTCCTAGACACCTCAGGGGTGGTCCAGGCTGGAGAGGAGTGTCCCTTATAGTCTTTAGACCCCAACTATGGGCTACCTGCCACTGCCAGACTGTGGGGCATATGTGGGGCAGGCAGCATCTTTTCCTGCAGGACCAGGGCTGGGCCACCCCAGGCTTGCACCTTCCCCCTCATCTTTAATCCCAGCAGGAGGCTCCTGCCAGTCTAGCTGAGGGGGAGTTCCCCCCCACACACACTTGGACCCCCATCGGGTGGCTGCTGCTCCGTGGGCCTGGATGGAATGGAGACTGGGACTGAGAAGAACCCATTCAGCCCCTTCACCTCTTTTCTCCCTCTCTGCTGTGTCAGCCTGGGCTTAGGCCACGCCGAGGTCTCCCCCCACCCACACCACCCCAGGATATGCCATCCTCATTCCATCTTCCCCCGTCTCTCTCTTCTGCCTCTCGCCAGCAGATGAACTTCCTGCCGAGTAATTGGAGCTTGAGGGAGCGCTGCATCATCTAGCAGCCACTGTGCTTGCACAGCCTTTGATTCAGGGTCAGCAGGTTAACGCCTGGCCATTCCACAAGCAGGCAGGGGTGGATGGCCGTGGTAGTAGTGGGGACTGCTCACAATCCTTCTCTGCTCCCAGTCAGAGTTCTGCAGGGAAAGTAGCAAATAAGACCAGCTAGAGGCTCTGGGAAATCAGGGCAGAGACACCACTGGGGTCCAGAGCCCCTCCAGCTGTCCCTAAGTACCCACTCACTCAACTTTGCCCCTCAGCCCCGCCCCTTGCAGAGAACACTGAACTCTCAAGCTCCAAGAGACTGCAGGGAACTCACTGGGTCGAACCTTCCTATAGATGTTCTGTTGGTGAGTATCCAGCTTGTGCTTGCATGCGTGCAGGGACGGAGAACTCACTACCTCTCTATCTGGCTCATTCCATTCCAGGGTGGGAGAGTTCCATGTGTCAGAAAGTTTTTTATTTTTTAATTTTCATATCAAACTAAAACCAATCCCTTGTAATTAACTCTGGTGGTCTCTGGCTTTTGGAGTCATGCAGAATAAGGCACACCTGTTGATTGAGCTTCAGGATGATTTCTTCCTTCTCTCTGAGACTCAGCTTCCTGACCTGTAAAATGGGCGCAGGTGGAATGAGCATGGGCTCGGATGCCCGGGGCCTGGCATAGAGTCTGTCTTCTGGTCTTCATGATCCATGCTTGTCCCTGATCCACATTTCTCCTCCCGGGCCCCCATCTCAATTTTATTCAGGCACAGAACACAGCCTGCTCAACCAGGCTTTCCTCCACCTCTCCTTGCCATCCACGAGTGAAGGAGCCACCCTTGCACCATGGCCTCAAGACCGCCTCTTGTGGTAAAAGCTATTCTTTCTCCTGGCACCCAACTTCAGCCAGGTGCCACCACATAGGTGGCCCGGTGTGTTGGAGAGAATTCTCCAAGGCTTGCCAGCCCTGGCTGCCTGCCCTTGCCTCCCTTCTCCCTGCCCTGGTGAACCCCTGACAGCCAGCATGGTTGGGCAGGCACAGGGGTATGTGGCTGCAGTGCCGTTTCAAGGCTTCCTGTTTGAAAGAGGAGGTTTTAATGATCCCGGAGACGGGTCTGAATTACAGACCCCCATGGGCCCGTGGCACACACATGCTGTTTATGTTCCGCTCCCAGTAATTGTGATCGTTGGTGAGCTATGCAGTGGAAAATGCAAGTTGAGGAGTGGAAATAAGATGTTAAGAAGGTTTCAAAGGCCTCCCCGACCTGGGGCAGAGTGACCCAGGCGGCCCATGACTCAGTCTCCAAGCACTCTCACCTTCTCCACTCAGGCTAGTACTGGCGTTCTTCTGACTGTCCTGTTGTTTGACTTGGTGGACTCTATACAAACTCTGCAAAAAATACCACCCTCCCCTCTGAGCCAGCACGTGCGCCAGGGCAGGAAGAAAGCTGCTCTGCTCAGGCTGAAGGAACTGAATGTCAGGTGCCACCCACCAAAGGGGTGACAGCAGTGAAAGCCCAGTTTAGTCACCTATTTGAACAAACAAAACAACAAATAAATGGCCCTTCCTTCCTTCCTTCCTTCCTTCCTTCCTTCCTTCCTTCCTTCCTTCCTTCCTTCCTTCCTTCCTTCCTTCCTTCCTTCCCCTTCTCCTTCTCCTCCTCCTCCTCTTCTTCCTCCTCATTATTTTATTATTTTGGTGACAGTGGGGTTTGAACATAGGTACTTGAGCTTGCTAGGCAATTTGCTCTACCAAACTTGATCCATGGCCCCAACCCTTTTGTGTTTCAGTTTTCGTTTTCTTCAGAAAGGGTCTCAATTTTTTGCCAGGGGCTGGCCTTAGACTGTGACCCTCTTGTAGGTGAAGAGCCTATGGGTGGTTACTGGAGCCCGGAAGGTAACTGTTTAGTATATACACATGAAGTATTTGTGTCAGAGATTTAAGCCACAGCTGCCATGTAAATCGAGGGGCTGTGGTACATTGCTCCATTGGAAGCACAAGTGAGAGTTATTTGTCATTTGTGGAACTTCACATGGCAGATGGTCCTGCAGCCTGGGGCGAGGGAGTCTCTACCCCCGAGGGTCAGGCTGCACTAGGAGCGGCCCCTGGAGTGGGTCTGCCTGAGAACAGTCACTGATGGCTTCCTGATGGAGCCTTGTGCCCATGAGGAGCCTCAGCATTTGCATATTGTGATACATATTTTACTATAAATCATCTTCATTTTACCTTTTTTAATATTACAGTTTAGGGGATTATGTTGATTTATTTTCAAACGACATGTCGGGGTAGGTTCTGCTGAATATGAATTTCATTTCAGGCTGGTAAAGGAACCATTACAAAGTATATGTTATCCAAGGGGGAGACAATTGAGGGAGGGGCAAAAGTCAACAGTTTAGCCACGTGGGAAGACCACGGGGACATTAGGAATAGGGAGGAGGGACAGACTCTGCTTTGTGGTCAGGGCTGGCTGGGCCAGGGAAGGCTTCCCAGAGGAGGTGTACCAAGGGGTAATTCTGTAGGGCTGCCATTATCCCTGGCACTGTTCTAGAGAGCAGGCAGGAACTTGGAGATCTCAGGACATGTTGGGTGCATGAATGTTTGCGCTATGTCACAAATGAACAAATTGCAAACTGGAGCCCGGGGAGGCTAAATGACTCACCAGGTGCACACAGCTCTAAGTGACAGGAATGATCACACACACGCCCTCTGGACACATTTTTAGACTACCTATTATGTGTGGACCATTATTATAGGCAATGCCAGTCAACAGGCATCGAGTGAGCATCTCTAAGGAGGCAGTGCTGTAGACACAAGGGCCACGGTGCCCTCTGCCCCCTCCTCACAATGGAAGAAAGTCAGGGTCCCTCAGCCTAGGCCTTAATAACATTTGGGGCCCAGTGACTCTGGTCGGGGCTGTGCTATGCACGGCAGGGTGTATAGCAACCCCTGACATCCTCCCATTAGATGCTAGCAGCCCTCTCCCCTTCTACCAAGAGTGTCTGTGGATATTGCCAGTGTCCCCTGGGTGATATTGAAATCACCACCCCACCACCCCACCCTAGCCAATAACCTCTGATGTAGTTAAATAAGACAATATCCGGCACTGTAGTGAAGAAGATGATGTGTGAGGTAGCCAGGCGACGGCTCAGGAGGGTACCTGGCCAGCTAAGGTGGGCAGGGAGGGCTTCCCTGTGGAGGTGACCTTGGAGCTGGTGCCTGGACAGTGAGCACAAGTAGCCACACGATCACTGAAGGGAGGAGTTTCCTTGTCCACCATCCACACTGACCATCCTTCCTGAATGTGCAAGGCCCCTGAGTGCTAGGCTCTGTCCCATAGGTGTGGTGATCCACCTCATCTTCTCAGCACCTCTGGGAGCTAAGTGTCCTTGTCCTCCACAGAGGAAGCAGAAAGAACCGAGTCCTTCAGTGTGGTGTGTCTTAAAGACTAAACGAGGGGCACAGTGGCCAGGACATAATAGACATGGGGAGTGGGAACTGGGCTGGAAGTGTGGGTATGGGTCAAACTGGTCTTGTATGTCAGGGATAGTGAATTCAAGTCCTTTTGGACTTGAACTTGAGATGCCCTCAGACACAGAGGGACGGATGATCTGCAGGTGTGACCAAGGGGACAGTTGGGGCCAGGATCATGACTTCTGGAGAAGAAGGGGCAGATAGGCCCAGGCAGAGGAGAAGCCAGGAAGGAGATGGGAAAGTGGTCCAGAGGAGGCAGGAAACTCAGCAAGTGTTTTGCCAAGAAGATGGGAGCGATGGCTTCTACAAAGTAGGGACCTGCCATGGGCTGGTGGCTTACTACTGTAGCCTTAGCTACTCAGGAGGTGGAGATCTTAGGATCACAGCTCAAAGACAACCCAGGCTGGAAAGTCAGTGAGACTTACCTCCAATTAACCACCAGCAAGCAAGAAGTGGAGCTGTGGTTCAAGTAGTGGAGCAGCTAGCTTTGAGCACAGAAGCTAAGGACAGCACTCAGGCCCTGAGTTCAAGCCCCAGGACTGGCGTGTGCACAAGCACACACACACACACACACACACACACACACACACACACACCAGACAAAAAAGAGAGGGTGGTGGAAGGTGGATGTATCCCTTGCAGCTTTAGGGGACAGGCTTTACTGCACCCGTTTCCTAATGGAGGAAACTGAGGCTCAGAAGGATCAATGGACTTTTCTGAGGGGAGTCAGTCATGGGGGAGCTGTGTTTAGAAATAGCCATTTCCGAACTCAGTACTGTCTTGGAGGCACGAGTCTGTGTTCTCCCCATCTGGTCACAAGGGGGTCTGTGCGGCATATCTGGACATTTCCTGTCTGCTGGGTGATTTGGGATTTCTCGGGATGAAGTGTCTTGCGATGAAGGCGGGAGCAGGGAAGAGATGGGAAAGGCCATCAGCTCCTTCTCAGCTTCCCATCTTGCCACCTGTCCTAGACATGGCTGCTTCTCCTGCGTCAGAGCTTATCTCCTGGGCTCCAAAGCCACCATTCATCCTCCAATGTGCAGCCTGGTGCTGTTTGCAGACCACACCATCTGTAGCATATTATGAATTAATTTAAAAAAAATCCAACTAGTAATTATCCTGTTAATAGAACGATTATATTACATTGTAATTTTCATGTTTAAGTATTAAGTTGTTAAATGTTAAGATGTAATATAGACCACGAGTTTTAGAAGCAGATTCTGGCAACACCTTCCTTGTTTTCACAGGAATGCAACCTTGAACAAAGGACATGGCCTCAGAGGAGCCCTGTGGTCACAGAGTTGTCTTCAAACCTGGTCGGAGAAGGAGGAGGGAAAGGAGGAGGAGGGAGTAAAGGAGGAGGAGGAGGAGTATTCATTGCCCTTGCAAAAAACTGCCCCTCACTGGAGCCTGAAAATCCACCAGCCATCAAAGAACTTGCAAGACCAAAGTGGACAATCGAGAAGAAGGCCTGGTGGTGCAGTTTCTCCTCTCACCTTGGAATGGGGTCAGAGGTCAGCCTGACAGGAATATGTGGTTAACTGGTGGAAGGCATAGACTTAGAGGGCTGGGGCGTGTGTGTGTGTGTGTGTGTGTGTGTGTGTGTGTGTGTGTGTGTGTGTACTTATGTGTGAGGGCAAGGGAACTCCTAACTGAGATGGAGAACAACAGAGGGAAAAGCATGTATTCAGGCAGTCAGCACAAGAAAAAAAATCATGGGGGTTTCCTGGAGGTGGTGTCATTCCTGCCCCCTGCCGACCAGAATTTACCTGAATATGTTTAAGCGCCTCCTTTATCCCAGTCTTCCTTCTCATCTCTCTCTGGAAGTTGCTCCACTCCAGAAAGACAGGGCTGCACCTCTCTTCAAATAAACAGGTGATCTGAGGGTGAAAACCAGCCTCACCCTAGGCTGATGGAGCTGGAAGGGACCCAAGTCTCTGCCCTCCGCTTTACAGGTAAGGAAGCTGAGGCTGAGCAAGTCAGAGACTGTGTTCTCAGGTCTCTCAGGTGCAAGGATGCAGGCCCAGGCCCAGGCTCAGTGGGGGTCGAAGCCAGGGGCATTGGTACACTTTTAGACAGCTGGGTCTCCAGCAGCAAAGCTCGTGGGCTGCAGTTTGTTCCCCACAGCCCACATCCTACTTCAAATCTATTTCCTGTGCTCCACTGTGCTATGAAAAATAGGTTCACAGGAAGTGAACCTCACAGAGTTCCTGCCCCTCCCTCAACTTCCTGCACCACTTCATTTTCCAGAGATGGGCAGTGATTTACTCAAGTTGCCCAGCAGGGCCCCAGATGCCCAGGCTTGCAGGGCTGAAGACACTGAGGTGCAGCCCAGGCCATGCCAGGCTTGAGGTGGAATATGGGGGCGCTGTGGTAAGGAGAGGAGGTGGGGAAAGGCCCAGAAGCCTTGCAGAGTACTCTGGAAACCATTGTGGCTCCCTAGCTTCTTCCCTCCCTCTGCCTGCCACATTTGCACCCCTGCACTCATTCACTCATCCAGAGTTTCCCTGGCTCACTTGCTCTTTCATTTGCCGCCTTGTTCCCCTTACCCCCCTGCCCTCCACCCAGCAGGTGTCAGGCTGACCTGCAGTTCCTGCAGCTGAGTGGTGGGATCCCAGGCATTTGTGCTCAGCACCTGCATGCTAGCTCTCAGGCTGCTCAGGCCCCCTGTCCCCCAATGTTTTCCACCATCTTTTGCTCTTCCCTGGTGGTTAGCTTGCCATCTCCTCCCTATGACCACCTCTCGCCTCTCCTTCTGTAATGTCTCCATAGCTGCTTCCTCCTCCTCCTCCTCCCTCCTCCTCCTCCTCCTCCTCCTCCTCCTCCTCCTCCTCCTCCTCCTCCTCCTCCTCCTCCTCCTCCTCCTTGTCCTCCTCCCCGCCCCCCCCAGCCCTTGGGATGGCTGCTAGATTATAGTTTCTTCTCTGACCTGCTTACAAACCTTTGTTTTTCAAATAAAGTTCAAGCCTTTAAAAATCATTTATTCATGTATTCATTCATTCATTCATTCATTCATTGCGATCCATTTCTCAAGTTTGGCCTTATCACAGACATGCCTTTCCGGTAGGCTAGCCCTGGTGTGACGGCTCTGGTCTCTGGCAAGAGCCCTCTTGTTAGCGGTGCCACCTGCCTCACAATCTTTGTGATGGTTGTTTTTTTTTTTTTTTTTTTTTTTTTTTTAAATCATAGTTACATCTTCTCTAGATCAAAAAGAAAACTGTAAAAACAAAAACAAAAAAACTTTAGGAGCACTAGGGGGTGAGCCCCCCTTCTCTGCACTGGGTCCTGGGGTTCCACAGTAACACACTACCTCTTGGTATTTACAATGCTCACACTTTATTTTGACGTGCAAGGCTCTCAGCTTGCTGCCTCGGATCGGCTTTTCTAGCCCTTCTTTTGTCATGGTCCACTTAGAACTTAATCACACCACTGGGTTTCACTGGCTCTTGTAACTTAGTCATCAGAAAGCCAGAGCCAGAGCAGGTGGGCATCCTCTTTTCTTCTCTCATCTGGGCCTTTTGTGTATGAACACAACTCCTTCTTTTCCCTGAGACTGCAGCTACACCTGTAGGCAGTTTTACCTCTCTCTGGGCCTCGTGACTGAGCAGGAAGGCAGGGCCTTCACCAATCAGAAGGAGAAAAATCCCAGGGAAGCTTCTGATTGGACCAACATGATCACATTGCCTGACTAGCTAGCAGTGCTGCAGGACACACAGCTGAGGAGACCAGAGGCAGTTTCCCAAGGCAGGGAGCTGGTACTGAGTGAAGGGAACAGTGTACTGTCAGACAAGTGAACGAATGCCGCCTCCTGGTGTGGAAGCATGTCACTCATCCATCCAAGATGAGCTTGTTGAGCACTCTGATGTACACTAAGGAACTAGCAAGATGAGTAACATGTGCTCATCACCCAGCCAGGGCATGGTTCTGCCAGGTGCAGAAATGTCCCTCCTCTCCCAGTAAGATGGAGAAGGCTTTCTATTAATTGATGACTGCTTTACAGACAAAGGGCACACCCTGAGATTTTCCTGATGTTACAACACACCATGTTTGTGGCAACCTCTGGGAGAAAGGAGTGGGAGATGAGAAAGAAGGGAAATCACACAGGGAGATCCCTTAATTGGCTGGCACAGGCTATTTTGCACAGCTCCTCCTGTCCTCATCATGAGCATCAGAATCAAGGCTTAGAGGTCACAAGGAAGGCAAATTGGCACTTGGAACCCAGGTCCACCCCAGTTGGATCTTATACCTTTTTTCCCCTCTACTTTAAGAGTGGCAGTGAGTGGCCAACTAGCCCTCACCTTAGAAACATGCCTTCTATACCTTTCCAGAGAGAACCAGAGCTAGCTTAGGCTGGGGTCAGCACTGCTGGCAGCTGGAGAATCAAGTATAGAAGGAAGGAAGGAAAGAAGAAAGGAAGGAAGGAAGGAAGGAAGGAGAGAAGGAAGGAAAAAAGGAAGGAAGGAGAGAAGGAAGGAAAAAAGGAAGGAAGGGCCAATGGAAAAACTGATTTGAGAGGCAGGACTGAGAGGGAAAACCCTTGTGGGTGGTGTATGGAGGAGGAGGGATCCCACGCCTGAATTCCCTCTCCTCCCCTTCCTCCCCCTTTCTCCCCTTCAACCTAGCTCCAAGTGGCAGATTTATTCGTTTTAATTAACAGTCCAAATGCTGGGAAAACGTCCAAATTCCAGCTCTCGCCATCACTGGGTTTCCACGGGTAGGGGAGTGAGGGGGCTGATGCCAGGAATAGTAATGAAGGAGGAGGACAGAAGAAAGAGACCACCCTCCCTGCCTGGGAACGCCCCCTCCCCCCATGGGCCTAGAGAAGGGCTGGCTGGTGGGAGGGGGACAGGGGAGGCCCAGGCCAGTGTGGAGAACATGGCTGATTCCTAGGAGCCTTTTGTTGCTGTGTGACCTTGGTCATGACAGAAGACTTCTCTGGGATGTAATTGTGCAATTCACTGGGAAAGGGTGGAGGAGCTTTGGAGTCCCTTAAGGATGCTGTCAGCTTTGGCTTGTGACTCTCTGTTCTTTCTAGATCTTCTCACTGCGTGGCCTTTCCAACTCTTTCCCCTGCAAGGAGATGAAGTAAATTCTTCCCTGGGACTCTGCTCATCATAGAAGGGGAGAGTCTTTTCTATCAAAGGGGTTGCTTGACATATAAGCCCTGGCACTTTAAAAGTAACTGTCATTTTCCATCAAGCCATCTTAGTGAGGCCACATCCCTTGTTTTAATGAGTTCTAATGAGTTCTTGCTTTGCCTAGGTGCCCTGGTTCTGGTTGATGCTCAGGTAAACTTGTAACTCCTTTCAAAGTAGTCAATCCATGCAAGATTGTGAACCTGAGTTCTGTTCAATCAGAACAAAGGACAGCAATGCATTAGGGTTAAAACCTAGGGGGTGGACGGGGTGTGTGGGGGAGGTGGGGGGAAGACTGCCCATCCACCATGCTTCCTCATGTAGCTTCCTGTCAGTAGCATGCCCTTCTGTGCAAGTGAAATCATGCCGAGTTCCTTTTCAGTTTGTGTCGCTATTCCTATTGGTCACTGCAGTATCTCGAGACATTTCTAATATCATCTTCCCTGAGTTCCGAAATAGTAATGCAGCCCCTGCCCATGTCCAGGTGAGGAGCAGGTGCAATGCAGACATCTTCTCCATATTCAGGGCTGGACCCTGGCTTCCCGTCCCCTCTTGGCAGGTATATGCAGTCAGTCTCCTCATAGGATGTGGAGGCTAGTGCTATTGTCTGGGTGTGCAGGCAGCAGGAGGGTGGAGGTGATAGAGACACACACAAGCTCACCAGCATGGAACCCTCCTCCCCCACCCCAGGCCCACGCGGGATGGGAGCCACCAGAAGCCCTCTGCCCTCTGTGGCACTGCATTCAGAGCAATCTATTTGGGAATAGTTTTCAGTGATTGGGGGTGATCAGCAGAGCTAGGGTCAGAAATCCTAGTCCCTGGCTGAGGCCATTGAAAGGGAGTTCTTCAAATTCCAGTTCTATCTCGTCCCTCAGTACAGGCCCTTGTTCTCCACTGGGCTCCCTCCTCATGCTGTGCCGAGATCATGCAAAATTATTCCACTAAAACCATTCGGCAGGAAAGGCTACGCGAGCAATCAAGGTTTGCAGCTGGGAAGCTGCGGCCTTCACTTCGGCTGGGCAGCGGGGGCCGGGCGGTGGGAGGCTGGCTTGTTTCAGGGACGTTTCCAGAGATGGAAGATGCAGCTCCTGCTGGGCCCCTCTCCTCCAGAGCCCCAGGAGTAGTGGGTTCTACCGTAATGTCAGGCCTTCCTGGGGGGGGGGGGGGTGCGTTCAGCCTGTATGAGCCGGCTCTGCCAAGCTGAAGTCATTGGTCTGAGCAAAGGGGTTTGGGGAGTTCCTAGCCATCCATCTTGGCTCAGAGAAGTGTTTCCTTATGGGGGCTTCCCTTTCTTTAGTAGGGAGGAGATAGGAAGTTGGGAGGAGGAGGAAGGAGGGGCAAGGGTGCAGAGCCACTAGTATTGTCTATGTGATCAGGTAAGAGGTTCGCAGGGTCTCTTCAGCCCTTCTGGGAATGTAGAGAACCCAGAGGGCCCCCCCCCCATCACCCTCCCTCCCTGTTCTTCCTCCCCTCCAGCTGCCTTCTATCGGTTCACACACTTATCCCTTAAATTTCATAGCTCAATTCCAGGGCAGGCTCTTTGCAAGGGGCAAATTAAATAATAAAATGGTTAGTTTTCTGAATCAAGTTTTCCCTCTGTCAACTTGCTATTTTCCTGCCTTGGGGTTTTCTCTGTGGCTCCCTGGTTGAACTAGCCGGAAAGCTGGGTTTGAGCAGCTCTGAAGCCCACACCCCCTCAGCCCACCACGTTCTCATTCTTCCCTTGTATTTCATTTCACCTTCCTGTGCACACTCGTCCACCCCCTTCATTTATCAGCCTCTGGACACGTCCAGCCAGCGGAGGAGGAGAGAGACACACTGACCTCAGACAGGGGGCAGGTGGAACTTCCTCCTGAAGAAGGAGTGCTGAGAGCCTGGTGCTGGTGGCCCATGCCTGTAATCCTCACTGCCCCGGAGGCAGAGATCTGAGGATCACAGTTCAAAGCCAGCTCAAGTAGGAAAAGTCCATGAGACTCATCTCTCCAATGAACCATCAAAAAGCCAGAAGTGGAGCTGTGGTGGAGCTCAAGTGGTAGAGCGCTAGCCTGGAGCAATCAAAGATCAGAGACAGTGAGTGTCCAGGTCTTGAGTTCAAACCCCACTATAGGTGAGCGCCTATACACACAAACACACACACACACACACACACACACACACACACACACACTACCAGGGAGCGAGCATAGAGCTCAGTGGTACAGTACTCACCCAGCACGTGCAAGGTGTGAGTTCGATCCCCAAAGTTTGGGGGGTAGGGCAGACCTCTCTACAAACTACTGGACTTCCTGAAGTTCAGCCCCAGAGCTCATGAGGCTCAGCTGACCCAGGAGTAGTGTGGGTGGGCAGAGCTCAGGATGTGACAATGTGAAGGCAGAAAGGAAGAAACAATCTAAGCCGGGCAGTAGCAGCAGGCTTCCTGGCAAGGTACCGATAAACTCCCCTACCATTCCCACCTTGCTACAGTTCCCGGTGCTCTTCAGGCAGAGGATGCCAAATCCCACTCTGCAAAGGGCCGTTTGTCCACTCTGCAGACAGCAATGGCGCTTGCCTCCTGCACAGTGTCACGCACAGCCCTGCTGGAGAGAGGCATCCGCCCCTCCCTCCTCCCAGGCAGGAGGAGGCAGGCAATGCCCCTTGAGGCTGGGCCTGGCTTCCTCTGGTCCCTACCCTTCGTCGTCCCTGAACGTACTTCTCTCCCAGGGGAATTCTCTCCCCACTGACTTAGATATGAGCTTCGAGGGGTCCAATCCTCGACTTTAAGCAGACAGAGGTCTCAAGTGTGTGTGTGTGTGTGTGTCGGGGGGCACTGTGTCTTTCCTTCCTGCTCAGCACAGGACAGAAAAGAGGCCTGAGCTGTGGGGGGAGGGGGTGTGGCTAGGCCAGCTGCGGGGGAGGGGGCGGGCGGGGGGGAGTGTGGACACATGGAGGGTGGACTTCAGGTATGCAGGCAACATCGTCCACCCTGCTTCCTGGGACTTGGGAAGTTCCCGGGGGGTGCTTGCTTTATAGAACTCATTAAGCTCTCCATTTATGGGTTATTCAATTTTTGGAATTTGTGTTATATTTCACAATAAAAAAGGTTTAAAATCTCTAATAAATCTCACTGGAACCAATTACACATAAGGCAGAAAGCAAGCAAAGCTGAGGAACTGTGCAGCTGGCTTGTGTCCCCAGCCCTGCCCCTTTGCCACAGGTGATGGGGGGAGGGCATGGGCAGGGGAGGGTGGCAGTGGCCCATGAGGACAGGTGAGGGCCCAGGTGAGGGGCAAGCAGGGAGGCTCTGGGGTCAGGGTGGGGTGGGGGTGACATGTGTGCAAATGTAGCATCTGGTTTTGCCTTTCAGCCTGGATCCACTGGCCCACGGTTCCACTGGTCCCTTGGGGAAGGGTTAGCTCCTCTTTTCTGTACTATAGGGAGAGTTAAGAGAAGGAGGGGGGAATCATATTTTTTGGAATAATCTCAGAAACACCTAGATTCTCTTCTCTGAGGCTTGTGTCACCTACAAGCCCAGCGAGCTCATATGACCTGCCCAAGGTCACACAGCATTCAGTACAGATCTGAATTGAGGACCCTGTTCCTGTTCCCCGGGACTTGGACTTTGTGAAAGGCCCACCTTCCCCTTCTCTTTCTCTCCCCCTCCCCCTTGGTCTGGTCACTGCTGGAACTTCTGCCCGTCATGGCTACTCTGCTCCGAGGGCCACGTGGCTCTCTGCTGTCCCTGGTGATTCAGGGCTGGCCTGGGAGTACTTGTAACTTCTGAGTTTGCTGAGATTTAAGGCTGGGCAGGCTGGTGGCTTCCATGTCCCCGGGCTGTGGGCGGGCATGGGGCTATGATTCATTTCTCCCCTCTTGGTAAGAACATGACTGTAAATGTAACCAGGCGGTTTACAAGCCCTGGCTGCTGCTGCCTGTCCAGTCAGCCCAGCCCCTTGCAGAGCAGAGCCCGGCAGAGCCCAGTCCAGCCAGCTCCCTCTTCCATCCCCCCACCCTGAAGCAGAGGAGAAGAGGGTGGCTTTCTTCAGTCCTCATAGAAAAGGGGTTGGAGGCTCCAACGTCCCCCTGTCACTCCCCATAGCAGCCTCTCTCTCACCCTGCAGCTATCCTTGCTAGAGACATTCATGTCCAAGCCAGGATGGAAGCCCAAGGACACCCTTGAGGCCTGGCCAGTTCCAAGCCCTCTCTCCTGTCTTCTTGCACCTGCCTCTCATACCTACACCCAAGTTGTAGCACACCCAAGCTCAGCTTGTGCAAACCAAGAGCTTCTCTAGTTTGCCAGAGCACCTAGCTTAATGCCACCCAGGGCTCAGGAGAAGGGGAGCCAGACCTCCTTTCCTAGGTTAAGGGGGCTGCGGAGGCTAGGCACCTACATCTGGCAAGCATACCTGTGCCCCCACCCTTCCCCGGGCTCTCTCTGTGAGTTTCACCCCTGCAAGCTCCCCCACCCTCCACTTTACCCTGGCCCTCTCCACCTCACTGTCACCCTCCCTTTTGCTTTATAGTTGTCTTTAGCAAGCTCTCTTTCTCCCTCTGGAAGCATAATTCTATGCCCTGCTGGCCTGAAGACCATCACTCTATCTCCATGCACAGAAGGGCCTCTGGGTTCTGCGCAGGGCTGAGGACCTGTGATGAAACAGGAAGTAGAGAGCTCCCCCATGGGGCCCCCTCCCCACTCACTGTGGTTTTGGCTGTGCATCCTTGAACAGGTGTTGGAGCCTCTCTGAGTACCCCTCTCCATCTGCAAAACAGGATGAACAACGCCCTGGATTGGTTTATTTTTTTTTAATTTTTCTGGGGGTAGAATGAGACAATCAGCGTGAGTCACCCACATAGTACTGGCATTAACAGATGCGGAGTACATGCTAGCTCCCTCCCTCCCTACCTGTGCCACAAAAATAGAGGGGGAAGTTGAGGCAGAGTGGGAAGGAGGAGCTAAATAAAGCCTACAACACGCAGACTTTAAAAGCTGCCCAATCAATGGTCCCTGCAGAAATGGACCTATGCTATCATTGCTTAACCAATTTTACAGGGAAGGAAAAAAAAATCAAAGGAGAGCTGCAAATGAAAAACAAACAGAGCAAAACCAATAGTCATTTATCTAGAACTGCTTTGCTGTCATAGGAGGGGCTGCTGCGTGCGCCTGGGGACCTGTCGATTCCAACTACACAGAAAGATGAGACAGGCAGGAGACTCAGGCTCTTCCTCAGCCTTCGAACCCTGCAGAGGCGAGGAGCCAGGGGAAGGCTGGGGCGGGGGGGGGGGGGGGGGGGGACTTTCCGCAATGACACACAACCAGTCAGCCAGGGGGGATAAAGATGCCAGGAAACTCATGGCGAATGCCCATGTGAGCCCCTGACATTGTGGCCTTGCTCAGTATGCAGAGCCTTTCTGGCTCTGTCCAAAAGAGCAGGAGGTCCCCGCCAAGCAGAGTGAGTCACTGACTAAACTGCAGACCCCAGAGCAAGGGTGCAGGGAACTGCCGGGCAAGTCATGTATACATTTGCCCAAAGCTTCCCAAGCAAGAACGCCACTGGGAGCTGACATCTAACCTATACTTCACCCTGCCCAGTGTGGGTCCTGGCCCTGCTTTCCCAGAGATGAGGTGTTTTCTTTTTCTGCTTGCACAAAAGCATCATCAGGGTCAATGGTGCTCTTGTCTGAGGCATTGTCTGCACTAGGAATACTTTTGCTTGGACTCAGGAGAGTGGAGAGGCAGGGAGACACTTTTCCCATCTGCCCTGGCCTAGGCTTAGGACTTTCCCCTCCTTCTTACCTGGTGCTCTCTCTCTCTCTCTCTCTCTCTCTCTCTCTCTCTCTCTTTTCCTCTTTCCTTCATCCTCCTCCTCCTTTCCTCCTCTCCTCCTCCTCCTCCTTCCTTCCCTCTCTCACCAGTACTGGGGCTTGAACCCAGACCTTTCCACTTCCACTTGGCTTTTTCACTCAAGCGATACTACTTGAGCCATAGTTCCACTTTCAATTTTTTTTTTTCTGGTTAATCAGGGAAAAGAGCCTCACAGACTTTTCTCTCTCAGCTGGTTTTGAACCCGAATCCTCTGATCTCAGCATCCTGGGGAGCTATGATTACCGGGATGAGCCACCAGCACCTGGCTTACCTGTCTCTTTGGCTAGAACTGTGAATGCTTCCAGGGCAAGGTATGATCTTCATTTTCTGGAATCATCTACCCTGACCACAGCGCTGTACAGGCTGGGCTGACTGTGGAAGGCAGGAAGGAATCTGGGTAGAGGAGAAGGAAGTTGGGAAACAAATGGGGGGGGGGGGAGTGGAGCAGGAGGAATCACTGGGGGTGGGGGGTGGGGAGAGGAGGAGAGAATAAGGGAGATGTGAAAGAGAAGCCAGTAAGGCTGGGTGGGTTTAAAGGGAGGAGGTATGTGGCTGAGAAGCCAGGGGACATGGCAGGCCTGGGGTGTGGTTATCCTGGGAGTCTCAGGTCAACTATGATCAGAATGGCATGTGCTCCTTATGCTGATCCAGATTTGACACCTGATATGTAGTGGATGGTATTTTGTTTGTTTGTTTGTTTTTGTTTTGGCCAATCCTGGGCCTTGGACTCAGGGCCTGAGCACTGTCCCTGGCTTCTTTTTGCTCAAGGCTAGCACTCTGCCACTTGAGCCACAGCACCACTTCTGGCCATTTTCTGTATATGTGGTGCTGAGGAATCGAACCCAGGGCTTCATGTATAGGACGCAAGCACTCTTGCCGCTAGGCCATATTCCCAGCCGTGGATGGTATTTTGGAAGGGAGGCCTTCGGGACAATGCTCAGAGGACTGAGCATGATGACACGTGTCTGTAATCAAAGATCCTTGGGAGGTGGAGGGTGCTGGGTTATGGTCCACAGCTAGCCCAAACAAAAGTGTGAGAACTTATATGAAAAACAAAGTATAAGTGAAAGGGCTGAGGGTATGGCTTACATGGTAGAGCACTCACCTAGCAAGCATGAAGCTTTGAGTTCAGTCCCAGTATGGCCAAACAAGGAAATGAAAGAGGCCCAGAGGCTGCCTCACATCTTCTACTATATGAGGACACAGCGAATATGTGAAAGAAAGAGGAAGGAAGGAAGGAAGGAGAGAGAGAGAGAAAAAAAAAGAAAGAAGGAAGGAAGGAGAGAAGCAAGGAAGGAGAGAAGGAAGGGAGGAAGGATCTGCTCGTGCCTAGATTTTGGCTATCTTGGCCTCCAGAGCTGTGAGAGACAAATGCCTGTTCTTTATAAGCCACTCCACTGATGACTTTTGTTAGTGTAGATTGAATAGATTAAAACAAGGTTCCAGCCTGGTTCCTCGGATCCGGGGCAAGCCCATGAGTTCTGGTTTCTATAACGCCCTCTAGCTTGGCCATCCTTCCCACATCTACTTTGATGGATACCCAAGACTAGATGGGTCCTGGATACAGAGGAGGAGGAGCCTGTGAGGTGGAGAGGAGACACCAGATGCTCTTTCTTTCCTTGTGCCCACTCTCCAAGTAATCCTGTGGCATGGGGGGTGGGGCGGAGCAGCAACTGCATGGCAGTGGGGACCTGCAGCTGCTTAAGTCTCTGTGGGAGGTAAATTGTCCTCTGTGGTCACAGGGGCTGTCGTTTGAAGAGGGTGAAGTGAAGCTGTCATTTCCTTCCTTCCTTCCTTCTTTCCTTCCTTCCTTCCTTCCTTCCTTCCTTCCTTCCTTTCTTCTTTCCTTCCTTCCCTTCCTTCTTCCCTCTTTCATTCATTCATTCATTCATTCATTCTTTCTCTCACTCTCTTTTTCTTTCTCTTTCCTTCCTCCCTTTGCCATTGACCTCAGGTGTAGGTGTAGTCATAGTAATTATACATTGGAGGAATGTGAATAAAGGAGACTTCCCAGGGGATCACAAAGGATGAGCATAGCTGGGAAAGGGATGACCTTGGGAATCAGACCCCACAAAGGTATTTGTGAACCTTGATGGATGCAAGCAGACAGTCAAAGGCCTCGAGAAATGAACCAAAGGGTGAGCTCACACTCAGGTCCCAGCTTGCCAGTGCATAAGGGACAGATAACAAGCAGAAACTTCCACTATTGCATTGGCGTTGGGATAACAACCCACAAGAAGTTGGTTTGAATTCATGGCCTGAACTCAACTGGGTTGCTTACATGCTCAGAACAAAAATAACATTCCTTATAGGAGCTAATTAAGATTCAGAATCATAATATCATATTCAAGGTGCCTAAGATGCAATCAAATTACCCTGCATCTGGAGACCAGGAATGCCCCCAACACTCACAGAAGAGCCAGAAGCAGTCAGCAAGAAGGCACAGATAGTAAAGCCCTTAAGCCAAGCTTTTAAGATTTAAGGCTATAAACATGCCTCAAGAATCCAAGCCAGCCAGGCGCAGTGGCTCATGACTATGATCCTAGG
Organism: Perognathus longimembris pacificus; assembly: GCF_023159225.1. Taxonomy (NCBI): domain Eukaryota; kingdom Metazoa; phylum Chordata; class Mammalia; order Rodentia; family Heteromyidae; genus Perognathus; species Perognathus longimembris. Next base: position 23,636,742 of record NC_063177.1, on the reverse strand, counting down.
TACTTGGGAGGCAGAGATTGGTAGGACCACAGTTCAAGGCCAGCCCAAGCAAAAAGTTCATGAGACACCCCCACCTTCCATCTCAACAGGAAAAACTGGCTATGGTAGCACATGTCTATCATCCTAGTTATGGAGAGAAGCAATAGAAAAATTGCTGTCCTGGGCAAAAAGTGAGGTCCTACATAAAAAACAATGGAGGTTAAAAAGGACTGGAGGTATGGCTCAAGAGGTAGAGTGCCTGATTACTAGGCACGGAGCCCTAAGTTAAAATCCCACACTGCAACAAAGAAGAAGAGTAGTAGGAGAATGAAGAAGACAGAATTGATAATGTTGCTAAAGGTATAATGCAAACAGCTCCAGTCACGTGATTTTTTGCTAACATAGAAGAAAGGAATCACTTCTTCAGGGACCATTGTTCATGTCTGTGTCCTCTTAAGTCTTATGCCTAACCTCCAATGTCACAGTACTAGGAGACCGGGCTTTGGGAGGTCATAAGCTCCTGAGGGCGAGTCTGTCAGGACTGAGGTTAGTGTTCTTAAAAGAAGAAACACAGGAGATGCTTCTTCTGTCACGTGAGCATACAGAAAGGTGATGATATGAAAACCAGAAGCGTTCTCTTACCAAGATCCAATGGCACCCTGATCTTGGAAAAACAAATATTTGCTCTCCAAGTCATTTGATCTATGATTCTTTTATAGCAGTGTAAGCAGTGATAAATACCAGCAACCAAAATTAATCCAAGATAAAGTAGGCAACTGAACTAGTGCCTTTTGCCTATAATTTTACCCTGGAGGTTGAGACTTGTGGGATCACAATTTGGAGCCAGATCAGGTAGGAAAAGAGACTTGATTGCCAATTAACCAGCAAAATGCCTGGCTGGAGGTCTGGCTCCAATGATAGAACAGTAGCTATGAGCAGGAATACACAATCAGCATGCAAAACCATGAGTGCAAATCCTGGTACTGGCATACTACACATACACACACACACACACACACACACACACACACAACAACAACTGAAACAATCCTATAATATTGGGGAAATTGAGTTTATAGATACAAATCTTTCAAAAATAAGTCTTCCAGCCAAGATGATTTTCCTGGCAAACATTTCTAAATGTTTTTTGTTTGTCTGGATGCTTCTATATCATCTCTTCTGGAGCATAAAGAGTGGGGCATACCTCTAAACTAACTTTAGGGAGTTAGCATTAAAAAAAACAAAACCCAGAGATTGAAAGCACATGTACTAAAAAAAAAAAAAGGGCACAATAGACCAATTTCGTTCATGAACACAGATTCTAAATTTCCTAACAAAATATTAGCAAATTGATTCTAGCAGTAGATGTAACACATAAATACACCATGACTAAGTAGGCTTTATCACAGGAATGCCAAAGCTGGTTAAATATGTGAAAAATAAACAATATAAGCTGTTACACTCTCAGCCTGAGGGAGAAAAACCACATGATTACATCAACTAGCACACACACAAAAACCACATTCAGCAAAATTCAACTCCGGGTATGAGGGGGAAACATAAACATCAGAAACATAAAAGAACTTCCTCAACCTGAGGAAGGATAGCTAACCTACAGCTAATGTCACCCTTAATGGTGAAGTGTAGAATGCTTTCCTTTTGAGCAGAAAAACAAGTCAAGGATATTCACTTGCCACTGGAAATTTCAGCCGATGCAATCAGGAAATAAAAGAAATAAATGTATACTGATGGAATTGTAAGAAGTCAAACTTTCCTATTCAAACACAAGGTAATTGTCTACAAAGAAGATCCCAAGGAACCTATTGAAAGAAAACTCCTACAACTAAGTTGAGGCTTAGCAAAGGCCACAAGATACATACTTGGTACACAAGAACCAATTGTGTTTCTATTGATTAGCATTTCAATAACGATATAACAAGATTTTAAAAATGCAGCATTTACAACAGCTCTAAAATGATGGAACATTAGGTATAAGTTTAACAATACATGTAGCAGTCCTAGATACTAAAATCTACAACATGCTGGAGGAAAAAAATGAAAGAAGGTTCAAATAATTGGAAAGACATACTGTAGTGTATGCATGTGTGCGGGTGTGTGTATGTGTGAAGTCTACATAATGAAAATGTCAGTTTCCTCCAAATATTGATACAATTGGCCATTCAACAATCACATATAAATGGGCTTATCCTACATTTCATACTTCATGCAAAACTTCACTTGAAATGGATGATAGACCTAAATATAAAACATAAATACTTTTTGAAGAAAGCACAGGAAAAAACCTTGGGTGATTTGGAGTGGTGTGAAAAATTATTTATATGTGACATCGCAATTATTGTCCATAAGATGAGCATTTGATAAACTGGATTTCATCCAAATGAAAGAAAAAAGCCCACCTAAACAAAAGGCATTGCTAAGAGAGTGAAGAGAATATTTACAGATCACACATCTGACAAAGGACTGTTTTTCAGAACATATAAAAAATTCTCAAATTTCAATAATAGTAATAATTTAAAAAAACTAGCAACCCAAATGAAAATATGGACACAGAGCTGAATGGGTACTTTCTCAGAGAGAATGCATGGATGGCAAACAAACACATAAGAGGATGTTTAACATCACCAGCTACTAGGGAGATGCAAATTAAAACCACAACAAAATACCATCACATACCAAATAGAATGGCTGAAAGAGCAACTGCTGAGCTTAATAATAAATCATTGGCGAAAATGTGCAGAAGCTAACTCTCCTCTTTGCTGGCAAATGGTACAGCTTCCTCTAGAAAGTTGAGCATTTTCTTATTAGACATGTACATGTGTGAAGTCAATGACATCATTCCAGGGATTTAACTGAGGAAATGTATGTTCAGTCAAAAGCCTGAAGACAAGTGTTTCTAACAGCTTCATTTATAACCACCCCCCTCCCCGCCAACCCAGAAATACCCCAACTTCCCTTCAGAGACGTGAGGTCTCTTGCAATAAACTACTTCTTCAGCAACAAAAGGAACCGAAGAGTAAATGCAATGCAACATTTTGGGTGGATTTCAAAGTCATTATGCTGAATGAGAAAAAAAATCCAGCCTCACAAGATTCCACAGGATTTGTGATTCCATACATTTGTGTCAGATTTTGGAAATAGAGGAGACAGAGTGCTAAAGAACAGGTTAGTGGTTGCAAGGGGACAGGAGCTGAGGGAAGAGCTCCATTTTGCAGGACAGAACCAAGGGAGTTCTCTAGGGGTGATGGATTTGTTCCCTCGTGTTAAAGCTCATAGGACTGTGACACTTCTCCCTAAAGGTCAAATTTATACTGTGATCAACAACTTTAAAACAAGAACAAGTTAAAAGGGTTATGCCATACTTTGTCAGGTAGCAATACTTCTTTCTGTTTTTGAGGTCCCAGGACTGGAAGAAAGAGTTATGGAAGAAGATGGAGTCACAGACAGTTCTAGCTACCATGAGGGCCTGGATGGGTTCAGATGGGGTGGGATGGGAGGCCCCATCCTAGAGCCAAGCCCAAGTGGTAAAGGGTTTGTGGTTAAGAAGAACTGTCTGAGCCAGGAGCTGATGGCTCACACCCATAATTCTAGCTACTCTGGAGGCTGAGAGCTGAGGATCACAGTTCAAGCCAGCCAGGGGAAGGAAAGTCTGTGAGACTCTTATCTCCACTTAAGTGATCAAAATGCTGGAAGTAAAACAGTGGCTCAAGTGGTAGGGTGGTAATCTTGAGCAAAAGAAGCTCAGGGACAGCACCCAGGCCCTGAGTTCAAGCCCCAGGCCTGGTGCAAAAGAAAGGAGAGACTGTCTGATGTCATTTATTACCACCAACCCAGCTGGTCCCACTCAAGGGAAAACTAGCTTTACCTGACTGCATGCATTTAACCCCCTCCCCGCCAACCCCACATGGGGCTCTGCCACAGCTTCCTCCCAGGAGCTCATTTCCAGCCACTCCATATCCATCACCAGGCTGGCACCTTGAGGTTTTCTTCCTTATTCTGCCCTGCCAGGGCATCAGGGGCTGCTGTCCTCAACTCTGCCCGGAATACCTGCCCCTCCCAGTCCTCAGTGTCTCACGGCCTGATCCCACTCCTCTGCACAGAGCTACCATGCTCTTTCTGAAGCTCAGACTGCATCTGTGCTGAGAGCCATTGTGGATCGACAGGTGGAAGAGTGTGACAGATTCTCAGCCCGGACCAGTGGGATCTGTATTCCTCCCACTTCATTGCCATCCAGGCTCCATATTTAGTGCCTCCTCCTCTTCCTTAAGGTCAGAGCCCCTGTCATTCTTCCCCTTGAAAGGCCAGTCCCCTGTGACACTTCCTTAGCCTGTGAGTGTCTGTTGCTATAGCTGGGGTCTTAAGTGTCTCCTATAGGGTCCATACGATGAAGGCTTAGTCCTCAGCTTCATGCTATTGGGAAGTGGTGGAAACCTTAAGAGGTGGGACCTAGTGGGAGGTTTTCAGGTCTTTGGGTGGGGGGGGGGTGTCTTTCTCTTTGTTTAAAATTTAATTTTATAGTCAAGGTGATGAACAGAGGGGTTACAGTTACATAAGTAATCCAGTCTCTTTACCTCTCTTTTTCTTTGATTCCTAGCATGAGGTAAGCAGTATTTTTTTTTTTTTTTGCCACAAGCTCCTCCATGCTGTGTTGCTGCAGGCCCCCAAAGCATGGGAAGCAAGAGATCACTGGAATCACTAAAACTATCAGGAAGAGATCACTGGAATCACTAAAACTGTGAGCCCAAATAAACTTTCCTGTCTGAGATGACTGTCCCTGGTACTTGATGGAAGGGTGACTGCATGCTTTATGTCCTCTTTGCTTGACTGCTTCCTAAGTTTCAGTCCTTTTGCAGTTGTCCTGGCTTCCACCACTTACTAACAAAGCTCGTGACTCTCTTCCCAGGCCTCCTAGACCTGATTCCTCCAAGTACTGTGGGAGGTTTCTGGGATGGCCCTCTAACTCTTAAAAAAAAAAAAGTCTTTGGGTCTGGGTTTAGCAGCAGTCACAACAGTCATTGTCATTCAGTATTTCCCTTGGGGCAGTACCAAGCCTCTATCTCCTGTGTGGGAGAAGAGGTGGATTGTACAGGATTCCTTGGGTCTCCATTGTACACATACACACCATCCTAGAATTTTTGGAGCTCTATCTGTGCCCCAGTGGCTCAGAGTGTACCCAAGTACATTGGGGTACATTGGGGTAGGTGACACTCAAGCCCTTTCTCCATTTGGGATGAGCCTAAGGGCATCTCTCCAGTTGTTGACAGTGGTTCATACCAGCTCTCAGAGCACTCAGCCAATGCCTGAGAGAGAAAGGCCTGTTTGTAGGGTTTCCAGCTCCCCTCACCCTCTCTTAATTGCAGGGTGGGCAGCTGCCTTCAGCACCCCCCCTCCCTCACCCGCATTTTGTTCAAACCCCTAATTTGTCAGTCAAGGAAGCAACAGAGCATTAGCGAAGGGTGGAACACACCAGGCAGAGTAGCATTTACTGTGCTGGGGAGTGAGGGTTGGGGGTGCAGGGGGGAGCAAGCATGGAAGGTGGTGTGTGATTTCCCGCCGCCCTGGAGTTGGGGTTGGGAGGGCTCCTTGCCCCTCCCGCCCTTCCATTCCTGTATCCAGACAGCATGCTTGAGCACAGAGGTAGGCAGCAGCCTGTGTGTGTGCAGTGGGCTCTTTGCTTTGCTCTGATAGTTGCCATTAATAAAACATTACATTAAATTGGAGCTCAGAGGGGATAATTGGAGCCATTTGTCACGTCTGCAGCCAGAGAGTGTTGGGTTTCTTGGCATAGAGGCTGGTGACCAGGTACCAAGGGGTGAGATGAGCATTTGGGGAGAACTGGTCGACCGATGGAGGAATAGGACTCTTGAGAAGAGGCCAGAAGGTCCAGGTTTGCAGTGCTGACTCCTCTCCCTGTCCCGCTACCCAAGGACTTTATGGTGAGTTGGTCTGCACAGAGGCTACAAGGCCAGGCTTGCTGCCAGATGGGATTGTTGGAATCAGGACCCCACCACTTGCCAGCCCAGCATCTCCCCAAGTTTTCTGAGGCCCAGTTTCCTTATCCATGCAATGGAGGTAGTCCTGATTCCTACATGCAGGGCTTTTATAAGATACCCAAGCTGGTATATTAGACTTGCTGGGTGTGCCACTAGTACCCAGAGGATGCTCTGGAAACATTAGTTTTTATTATCAGTTTAGCTAGTCAAGAGGGACAGGAAGCACGGGGGTTGTGCCACTTACTTCCAGGGTAAGGGTCATCATTGCAAAGTAGAAAAAGAGTACATGGGCTTCACAGTCAGGTGGAACCAGGGCTTTAATTCCTGCCACTTAGCTGCCTCTTCACCTTGAGACCTTGTAAGAACACCCCCCCATTTTTTCCTTCCTTCCCCCCAGCTTATGTTCATGGCCATCTCCCAAGGCTAGTCTAAGGTTCAAAGTTTGAGGATGGATGGACAGACTGCTTCTAGTACAATGCTTGTCACATTGTGGGAACCAGTATATATTAGAACTTCCCCCCTTTTATCTTTTAGAAGAGGATTGCCTCCATTATTAAACCAAACATGGGTCCTGTCAAGGTATGACCAGGATAAGACTAAGAATGAGGGTTGAGCATGGTGGCTCACATCTGTAATCCCAGCTGTTCTGGAGATAGAGATCTCCCAGCACAGGTTTCCCAAAGGGAGCCAGCATCTTGCCTTGTCTAGGAGCCAGGAGCTCCTTAGACGGGGACCAAGAGTCCTTACAGTGCTGGGCACAGAAGAAGCCATGGCATGAAGACCTCAGATGGGCAAGGGAGAAAGTTAAATGGCTTCTTCCTGACTCCCCCAATCTCATCCTTCCCTTGAGGATTCTCTAACTTCTGGTGGTCCCTGCAGCTTTGAGAACAGAACTGCGGCTCTGAAGAGAGCAAATACAGCCCCTGCCACTCCCTATCCCTCCACTGCCACTCTAATCTTCTTTGTCTTCCTTCAGAAGGTCATTGTTCTCTCCACATCCAGGCCCTGCCAATCCTGTGCCCTCCACCTGCTGCTGTTCTTCCTCTCCTCAGTGCTTCACAGGATTCATTCCCTCTGCCAGTCCACACCCTAGCTCAAACATCACCACATGAGTCAGACTTCTGTCTCTGATAAACCCCTGAGACAAACTGCTTGAAGGAAGTCCTTTGCTGGCTGCATGGTTTCTGGGGCCATGCTAAAGTAAAGGCATAGCTAGGAAGAGCCAGTTACCTCATGGCAGCCAGGAAACAGGGCAGAGAGAGAGCTTGCCTGTGCTGCTGGACCTCCTCCTTCTTCCCCTTCTATTCCATCCACACCCCCAGCCTATGACATGGGGTCCCTGACATTTGGAGTTCCTCTTCCCCCTTGGTTAATCCTCTCTGCAAACAGCTCACAGATGTACCCAGAGGTGTGCTTTATATATCTCTTGGATGTTTCTCAATCCCATCAAGTGCACAATTAAGACACACTTTCTCCCAGTAGCCCTCTCCATCTAGCTGTCTAATGTAACCACTTCTCCTATCATGCTCCACCTCTTGTTTTTGTAACACTGTTGACCACCAGTCATCTCTTGGTCATTTATTTGACAATCCATTTCCTCAGTTTCCTTCTCCACAGCTCAGAGACCAGGCATTGGCTTGTAACTTCAGGGACCTAATAAATACCAATTAAAGGAACTGTGGAGTGAAGGGATCTATGGAGGAAGCAGCAGGATGGATTCTCCTGGTGGAGAACTTTGTTCTGGGATGATGTCTTGCATAGGTATTGAGCCCTTTCAGAAAGGCTCAGCAAAGGAATAAGGGAGCAGGATGATCCTATACCACAAGGAGGGGAATTGGGACCCAGAAGGCCAAAGACAGCACTCAAGTGCTATCCAGTTTGCAGCAGGATATGTGTGTTTTGCAGGAAGCAGAACTTCGAGGTCCCCCATCATGAATCCCAGGAATCTGTCCTCAGCGGTGGGGTGAACAGGGCAGGGCAGGGCTGCGTGGGGCTGGCATGACCAATTCACACAGTATGATGTATGATGATTAACCCCCCCCCCTTCCCTGGAATGATTCGATCTTAATAAATAACATTTCTCCCCGATATTGTGCTGTCATTAATTCTGCTTAGTGCTCCTCTGAGAAAATTTTGCGGAAACATTCTCAGGATTGCTATTTAAAGCTAAATTAATTTGGCTGATTATTTCTGTCCAAGTAGATTTGTGCCCAGGCAACGAGACCAGCACTGAAAGGAAATAAAGTGAGTGCTTGCCCATTCCCGAGCCCTCAGCCCAGAACCCTGTGATGGCCCCTCTTACTCGGCAGTTTGGGCTTGAGTTTTCTTTGGGGTCCTAGCAGCACCTGCACAGAGGGCGATCTGAGGAGGAACTCTCAGATGTTCAGCTCTGTGGCACAGCCCAAAATGGTGGGTACAGGTGCCAGCTCCTCAGAGAAAATAGCAAGCAGTGATTCTGGCTTTTGTGGGATGAAAAGCCAGGGTGATTGTATATTCTGGGATGGGGAGGTTGCAAAAAACTAAAGATGGGCTCTGAGCAAGTTATCACATTTCCTTACACCACTTCTGGGATCCACAGGAGACAAGACTAGCATTTTGATCCCTTAGGTGTGACATTGGACTCCCACCATGTGGTTTGGTAGAGCCTTGGGATTGTCACACAGAGATTAGGCCAACAGTGGCTTTCAGAGCCCCTGAGCTGGTGGGGGAGCGGGGCGGGGGGGGGGGGGATGACTGGGCAAACAGTACTGGCTTAACAACACTGAGTTCCCTCAGAGGAGCCTGGTCAGCCACACAGCACAGCAGGTTTCTCCATCACAAAGCAGGATTCTGTGAATTCTGATCTCTGTAAACTCATTGAAGGTTTGGCACAACTAAGCCCAGTTCCGAGGAAAAAGAATTCTGGGAAGCTGGGTGAGTTTCTGTATAAGAAACCTGGGCTGGGTAGAATAAAGACCATCTCTGTGTGTCAATACTGGGGTCTGATAACAAAGTGCAGCATAGAGTTCTCTGAAGCTAAGTGGAGTTCTGCTAAGAACAGGTGTGGGGGGGGGCGGGGTGCTAAAGAGCTGCAGGGTTTCTGTTTAACAATGGTGTTGTCCCTCCTGTGTTTGGATACAAAGCAGATTTTTTTGAAAGGCCTGGAGGGGCTAGTGGACCCAATGAGCTTTGGACAAAGAGCAGGGAGGGGAGGAGAGGGGGTGCTACATGGCAAAGCAGATTTTTCTAAGGACTCCAAGGAATGCTAAACAACAAAGCAGCAGCCTTGAATCTGTGATCTGTGTCCTAGTCAGGGTGCTGTGTGGCACAGCAGGCCTATGTGATCTGGCCAGGTCAGGCACCTGAACACAGTCTAGCTGCAAGGGAGGCTGCACACTGGTTAGCTGGGTTTAGGTGTCATGATGGGAGGTGCACTTTGGTGCAAAAAAAAAAAAAGGTGGGGCAATTCTTCAAAGACATGAAAGGGGTTTGAATGTTGGACAGCCTAGGTAAATTTAGTTGGGTGTTGGCTGGTGGCTCACGCCCGTAATCTTAACTACTCAGGAGGCTGAAAATTATGATTCAAAGACATCCCAGGCAGGAAAGGCCATGAGACTCTTATCTCCAATTAACTACCAGAAAACTGGAAGTGTCACTGTAGTTTAAAGTGGTAGAAAGCTAGTCTTAAGCAAAAGAGCTCAGGGACATGCCCAGGCTCTGAGTTCAAGCCTGATACACACACACACACACACACACACACACACACACACACACACACACGAAAGACAGGGGCTGGGAATATGGCCTAGTGGTAGAGTGCTTGCCTTATCTACTTGAAGCCCTGGGTTTGATTCCTCAGTACCATTCCCTCCTCCCCCCCACATGTAAAAAGCAAAAAGTGGCACTGTGGCTCCAGTGGTAGAGTGCTGGCCTTGAGCAAAAAGCCAGGGACAGTGCTCAGGCCCTGAGTTCAAGCCCCAGGACTGGCAAAAAAAAAAAAAGGAAGACAAATTCCTAGCCATACTAAATTCTTCCCTGTCACAGGACGTTTGTTCATGCTTTCTCTGTTTGTTATTCTCTCTGTTCCATCTGTTCCATCCATACAGAATGGAAGCTCCATGAAAGGAGAGACATGCCAGTTTTTTTCCCCCCTCCACAGTTCTGTTCCTCACCCTTATAAGACAATGGGGGGAGGACAAACCCATTAATACTCAGGCGATGAGTTTTGGTTCTGGTCTCACCCATGGCCCTTTTGCCCTGGAGGAGGGACTTCTGCTCTCTCTTGCTGTGTAGAAGCCTCCTCTCTTCCTCTCCTCCGGAGGGGGGGGGCACTGCCCAGCTGTCACTTCCTGCATGCATTAGCTGTGAATGTAGGGAGAAGGGGAAAAGTGGACAACATATTGCCTAGGGAGTCCTGATCTTCCAGTAAACTCAGCCAGGAAATCTTGCCCTAGGCTGTTGAGTCTCAAATGGTCCATGCTTCTCAACTTGTGTGGGATACAGCCTGGAGGTCAGGAGGCTGGGAACTAGGAGGGGCCTCTCACATTAAACTTCCCCCTGGACAGGATGTGAGCAGCTAGCACTTACCAGTCCCTCCCCACGTACCAGATCCATTCCAAACTCTTTACATACACCCCCCCCCCCCCACCGTGATGTTTCCCCACATGCTGTGATTTGGATGTTCCTATCTGTGCTGGTTTACAGATCAGGAAACTGAGGTCCAGAGAGATCCAGCAACTTCTTCAAGCTTATGCAGGAAGTGAGGGAACTGGGCAAAATCTCAGATCTTGTGCCTCTAAGAGCTGCTCTACAATTTTGTGGGGCCATTTCATGAAAACCTCAGACACCCCACACTTTACAGGTCCTGGGATAGCTGTGATTTATCCTGATTTACAAGGAAGACTCAGTTTTCAGATGGGGAAAAACAAAAACAAAAACACCAAACTAGGGCTCAGAGAGGGCTGTGTCTTTTTCCTAGGAGCTGGCTGAGAGGCAGAGGGAGGGAGAGCACACTCACTTGATGGGAGGCCCTCTCTGCCTTCCAGCTGCTGCAGCTGTGTGTGTGTCTGTGCTGGGGATGGAGGGTGGTGTTGTGCGGGGTAGGGGGCGGGGAATAGGGCCGCTTATTTACAACATGACCATTTTGATGTATTTGCTAAAGTGGGGTGGAGGGGGAGAAACACCCCAGCACCACACAATTAAATTAAAAGACCACTGATTGTGGGCAAAGCTCTTCTACGGCTGACTTAGAACCAAATGGATCGGAGAAGAATGACATAAATTGCTGTGCTTTTGGTTCTGTAACAGGCAAGTACCTCTGAAACTCTTAGGTGCTGTTCTGCAGGCCCCAGCTTGCTCAGGGGAGCCTGGTAGGGCCTGGTATTGTGGGGTTAAGAGGTCTGGGATGGCCCTGTATGTTAAGCCAGTCAGTCAGTCCTGACTGTTGAACCCCACATCCTGGGTCCTGTGAAATGCAATGCAGCCTTCTTCCTGGCCTCCAGTTTCCACCACTTAGGTCTGATCTACATTCAGTTCTTCTCCTACCTCAGTTTCTTAGCATTTCCTCCCAAGCCCTTGTATCAAGTAGGTCTCTTGTACGATGATACTGTATAACAAACAATTCCCAGGTCTCCAGGGTTTATAACTGCAAACTTATTTGTGTGGGGTGGGGGGGTGGGTGTGGGTGCGGGTGGGTGAGCGTGTGCACATGCGCCAAGGAATTTGAACTCATGGCCAAGGAATTTTCACTTGGATTTTTTTTTTCTTTTTGCTCAAGGCTGATGCTCTACCACTTGAGCCATAGCTCCAATTCTGGCTTTTGGATGGTTCATTGGAGATAAGAGTTTCACAGACCTTCCAGTCCAGGCTGGCTTCGAACTATGATCCTCAGAACTCAGTCTCCTGAGTAGCTAGGATGACAGTGGCATAAGCCACTAACACTCTGCACAGCAAACTTATTTTCCTTGTGTATGCACATTAGATAGGCCAAGGCAGCTGTGCATTGGTGGTAGGCTGGCTGCAGGTTGTGACTCTTATTCTTGGACTGAAGTGTGCTCTTCTATGGCAGATAGAAGAGGCAGAAGAGAACCAGGCAAGAGCCTTTAGCCTCTGCTTGTCAAGTCCATGGTCTGTTCATTGACCAAAGCAAGCCTCATGATCCAGCCCAGAGGAGCAGGAAAATCTACTTCCTACTTCCCCTGCCCCCCACCTCCACCGCCAGAGCAGGAGGCAAATCATATGACCAAAGGAGCAGACAGATGCTTCTATTACCAGGAGGAATTGAGTAAGGAGGATCATAATCCAATGTGTTGTGACCCTTTACAACTGCGGTTCTCAAAGGTGTCATCTGCGGTCTAGAACACAACATCAGCACCATCTTCGTCAATTCCCGGCCTGCTAAGTAAGGGAGCCAGGGCTGAGCCTGAGAGTTGGTGCTATAATGAGTCCTCAAGGGGATGACCGGAGAGGCAGTTGGAGACCATTTGGGGGCAGCCCAGCTGTTCCCTTCTTTATCCCTGTGCCCCTAAGGACCGGCCACCATGGAGCATAGCGTTCATTGTTAAGGTCTAGGCCAAAATCCCCTCTTCTATGATGGAAACCTCCCATGGCTCCTGGAGAGGATGAATGGCTCCACCCTTTGGGTCTGCATAGAGCTTACATACGTGCACTCTATTCGGAGCACCTGGAAGCTGTAAAGTTGGAACAGGGGGTCTCCCAGGGACAGGACTGGGCCTTGTCCCAGCTCCTGGAAGTGCCAGGCAATTGTAATCACAGTCACCATACACTGATCCTACCCGTTCTCAGCACTGGGGCTATGGATTCTGCCCTAAGTGCTAGTCTTCCTACAACCTGCTGTGGATAGGCAGGCACTCATGGGTGTGGATGGAAAGGGCCCTTCTCAGGCTGTAAGTGGGAGGAGGGAAGAGAATGGGGTCCCTGGGATGGCCAGGGAGTTAGTGAGGACATGGTGGGGGTTGTGGGGGTTGATGCCAACCACTGTGCTGCTCATGGCAAATTTGATTCAGGCTTGTCTCAGGCTCTGCAGAGCTTCAGATTGCTTATAAGATGTTGGACAAGGTCTCAGGCTGAGAGATTGGCGTGGGGGGGGGGGGAGGGCGGGGTAGATCAACCTTCCCCATCAGACTGCCAGCTCATCTGAGGCCAGGGCTGTGTCTCTTCTACCAGGTTAGGAACTCATGTGCCACAGAGTTGTTTCTGTCCCCATGATCTTGGGGGATCTCCTTCTTTCCCAGGTGGGGTATATCTTCTCCATCAAACCAAGGCTCCTGGTGCAGGTTTTGGGACCTTCCTAGCTGGCTTTGACATCCTGAGGGTGAGCAAGAGGCTGGAAGTCCCACTGGCCTCTGCTAGTCCCCCAGGACATAATGAACTACTTCAGGAGGCCTTTCCATCCATCCTGTGGCTTCCTCCCTTTTGTCCTGAGCCCTCAGAGCCAGGCCAGTCAGCTTAAGAGATTTCAGTGGATCAGGGGAGGGCTGGCAGCTATGGACTTGGATGCTGGAAAGAGGAGGGCCCGCAGATGTGGTAGGTGGGCTGCCCTTTAGCAGCTAATCTTTCCCTTCCGGCTGACAGGTACATTTCAAGGGAAATTGAATCTGCACATGCCAGGTTCATTTGCACTTGGCACATCTGGCTGGCAGTGGACAGGCAGCTTTTGATGTCTGCTTCTTGGTGCCCAAGTCTTTTTTTAAGCCTCTTTTTCTTTGAAGCCAGAGAGACTTGTGTTTCTGCCAAGGAGTAAACAGACTTGCATACCCTCCAGTAACTTAAGTCTTTGGAGACAGGACTCCCCAAGGCCCTGTGGGGTGGGGAGGTGGGGAGGAGGTGTCAGAGGATTAGGGCTGCTTCTCCATCCATTCAGCACATTCATGGGAGAGGAGGGGCACTCACTTTGTAACACTTTCCCAACATCTACCTTCCATGGCAGGGATGGAGAGGTCTGAGTTAGACTCACTAAACCTCCTTCTAAGAAGCAAGGGGAGGGGACCCCATCCCCCTCAGCCCCTACTCTCAAACTTACAAGAGACATGCCTCCTCTCTTCCCACTCCCGCCCCCCATTCGCCAGACTGATTGATGCATGGCCCTTCCCTGCTCCTCTTGAGCCTCCGGAGGGAGGTGTTCTGCCTGCAGGTAGGGCCTGAGTGACTGCGGTGGCATGGGCGTCCAAGGCAGGCACCATGCGCTGGAGTGCTTGGACCTGCCACCGGGGAGCAGAGATGTCTGTGATGTGTCTGAAATGACCAAGGCCGGCAGAAAGGGTAACCTGGTTCTTCTCGGGCCTGAATGGCAGGATGAGAGTAGTATGCACGATGAACTTGAGAACTGCGCGCCTGTCGATCAGCTTCCGTGTGCTGGAGTCCCAGTAGGTTGGCGGCTCTCCCCAGGAAGCCCAGCCCCCAGCTGCGATGGATGTAGCTCCGCCCAGCCTCTGCCCACCAGCCGCGGGCACCTGCTGGGCCTAAGCGAAAGTTTCCTACCCCATCCACTCACGGAAGGGCGCTCATGGAAAGCAGGTCTCTGTCTCTCAGGAGGACGAGGTCACCACAGGAGGCACACCTGCACCTGCCCCTTGCTCAAGAATAGACAGAGTCATTATCCGGCAAATAATCGTCATAATCCTGGAAGACGCACGATTCCCCTCCGGTGCCTTCAATCACCACCCCGAACAGGAGCGGAAACCTACAGCCGGCAGACGCCTACGCAGGTGGGAAGGAAGCTGACAGCTCGGGCTCCCAGGCTCCACCCCAGACCCAGCTCCAACCCAGCCCCAGCCCAGATTCAGCCCCAGCCCCAACCCCAACTCCAGCTCCAGCCTCAGCCCAGATTCAGTCCCAGCTCCAACCCCAGCCCCAGCCCCAACCCCAGCCCCAGCCCAGATTCAGTCCCAGCCCCAGCCCCAGCCCCAGTCCCAACCCAGATTCAGTCCCAGCCTCAGCCTCAGCCCCAGCCCCAGCCCCAGTCCCAGCCTCAGTCCCAGCCTCACCCTCAGTCCCAGCCCCTCCTCAGCCTCAACCTCAGCCCCAACCCCAGTCCCAGCCCCAGCTTTACTTTCCTGTTTGCAGGCTGCAAAGGCATCAGTTTTGTGGACCTTAGTAACAGCTGGCCCAGCTGGAGAGGGGAGGGAAGGGAGCCTAGTGGATGGAGACCTTGGGGGCGGGGTATGTGTATACCAGTACTGGGGCTTGAATTCAGGGCCTGGGAGTTGCCTCTTGGCTTCCCCCCACCCCACCCCCTTAACCCTGGTGTGCTAGCACTTGAATCACAATTCCACTTCTGGCCTTTCGGTGGTTAATTGGAGATAAGAGTCTCACAGATATCCCTGCCTGGGCTGGCTTCTAATTGGGATCCTCAGTTCTCAGCCTCTTAAGTAGCTAGGACTATAGGCTCCTGGCTTATGCCTTCATCTCTTTATCATGGTGGACATCTACTACATCCCTGGGACTGCCTCCTTTCTATATACATCATCTAACTCCACACAGACTCTGAGGAATAAGTACTCGCTGGACCAAGGAGATGTTCTCTCACCCATTCCTTTGCCCTCTCAATTGGTATTGGCTCAGGGGCAGGAGGTGGGGGCAGGGGCGGGGGTGGGGAGCTCCCCCCAAGGTGGCTGGAGTGAATGCTCTGTGTCCGCTGTGTCTCTTCTCTTCTCTGCTGCCTAGTGTCTCCTGTCACATGCAGGGATGGTTGGCTGAGAGTTGGCTGTGGCCACCTGGTTGCAGATTTCTTGTGCTCTTTCCTGAGGTTCTGGGGTCCTTGGGTTGAAATGTGACTGGACCCCACTTTCATGGGTCTAGTAAATGAGTAAACGTAGCAGGCCACATCCTTCTCTGGAGTGGGCACAGAGGTGTGGGCTGTCTGGAATCTGGCACATCCCACAGGGACATTTAACCCTTTTTAAACTATGTGATGTGAGGGAAAGAACCCAGGCTTGGGGCCTAAATTCAAATCCTGACCCTGCTGCTTTCAGGCTGCCTGCTCTATATCAGAGCAAGCCCACAGCGCCTTTCTGACTGGAAGGTGGCAGGAGGACCAGTCACCATCCTCTTCCTCCCAGGATCCCGGCCTCACCCACATGCCTTCCATCCCAGGCCTTACCTCGGAGACACCCCAGCCCAAGTGCCCTTTAGAAACAAGCCAAAAGGTCAGCTTTGGAGAAAGCATCTTTGAAGAATTCCATTTCCTTGTAAGCATTTATTTGCAAGTCCGGAGAAGGAGGCCATGACTCAGAGCCCGGTTCCAGGAACCACATTGGAATGCTGGCCAGCACTGCACAGGTTCGCAATGAGCAAGCAGAGGGCTCCAAACCCAAGGCTACTCTGGTTGGTCCAGTCTGAAGCTTCTCCACATCAGAGGGTTGGGGGAGGCTGAGGAAAAGTAGAAGCTTCTGGGCCAGGCTGCTCAGAGTAAAAGTCCCAGCTCTACCACCTATGGGCTTTTTGTGTGTGTGATTTTTTGGGGGGAGTGGGGGAGATGCAGTTAACCTCTCTGAATGGGGACAGCCATAATTCTCTAACATATTGAAGTCAATATTAGATAAATGTCTCTTGGGGTGCTGGCGCCTCATGCTTATAATCCTAGCCACTCAGGAGGCTGAGATCTGAGGATCACAGTTTGAGGCCAGCCTAGGTAGGAACATGCACGGGACATGTATTTCCACTTAATTGCTAAAAAGCCAGAATTGGAGCTGTGGCTCAAGTGGTAGAGGGCCAGTTTTGAGTGAAGGAGCCAAGGGACAGCACCCAGGCACTGAGTTCAAGTTCCAGTATCAGTACAAAGAAAAAGATTATATAAGGCTAAGTAGGTGAATGCTTCTAGCAAAGAAGGCTGCTCACTAAACACTTCATTCTGCCATTGTGACATATTTATTGAACTTGCGTGGAACATAACATAGGTTATTGTATTTGGGGCTGAGGATTGGATAAGAGATTAATTTCGTCTTCCTCAGGACCCAAGTCTCATGGAGGATCCTTCATTCCTCCTTCTCTCCTTTTCCTCTTTCCCTTCCCGTTTCCCCCAGGGCTACAGGTGGGGTGGGAAGTAGGAACAAGCTTGGCACAGTGGGCGCTTAGCTGTGTTCAAAGACAGTGCTACCAGCCTCAGGATTAGTAGCTGGGAGGGGGGTGTCTCTGTGTCCCCAACCCCCAGTCTCTGTCTTCCTTCTGCCAAGCTGAGAGAGGACCCTTTCTCCGGCTCTATTCCAAACCCCTTCTATTTTAAGCCAGCTAAAAGCCGAAGAAAATCTGGGGGCCTGTGGAGAGCCAGACATGGCTGCCCCCCCTCCCCCCAGTGGGAATGCTCACCCCATACACTCCTGCCATTCAGAACCATCCCTTTATTCCCTCCAACTGAGGAGAGCTCAAGGTCAGGTTAAAAGGAAAAGGAGTTTTAAAAAGAAAAGTGCAGGGGTGGAGATAGATCTGGCTGCAGGCAGTGGAGGGCCAGTGTGTGAGGAGAAAGTGGTGGCTCAGACTCCCAGCTTGGGGATCTGGGGGTGGGGATGGGTACTGGCTATGCGTCCCTCTGGGGGTCCCTTATGGCTCCTGTCTTGAGTCACCCTTGGCAGGGCTCATCCATAACAGTATTGAACCTGCGGAACCCTTTGCCTGCCATTTCCTGTGCATGGCAGAGGATCTCAGATGTCTCCTGAGCTGCAAAGGAAGGGGCTGGAGAGGCTGGGCTGGCTCCCTCCTGAGTCTGCAGGAGCCAGGCAGGCTACAGGAACGCCAAGCTCTCCTCCACGCCTGTGCTTCTGATACAAACATCTAAGGTGCAGATGGGCAGGTGTGTGAGTGAGTTATCTCAGAGGAGGTGGACTGAGTGCTGTCCAATCCTGTGGGAATTTCCTGGTCTACTCCTGTCCTCATGGAGCCCGTGGCACTTATTCCAGACTTCGTATTTGCCTGAGAAGCCTGGGAAGCCCCTTTTGGGAATGGTTTGGTAGCCATTGAGACCCATGGGGTCCTGCAGAGGCATGGCTCCAGTCTTTAGCTGTGGCTTTTCTTCAGCTCACGCCCTAGTCTCTACAGTTAAGGCTGGGCAGCACTGAGCTAAGGACAGAGGGCTGGGAGGGAAGAGGGACTTCTCAGTCCTGTCCTGCCTACTCACTCCTGGGGCCTCTGCCTGACCCAGGACCCTTTCTAGTGCCCTCCTTGCTTCTGCCTTTGTTTTCCCTCCAGGTGTCCTGTCCCTTCTCTGGTGAGGTCATCTAGGGCACTTCCATCCTCCACTATCTACACTTTGCCCTGTACCTGTCTCTCCAGGCTTGTTCTCTGCTTCCCAGTTCCCCAGCCCAGCTACACCATACTCATGACCCTCTGCCTTACCTGCATGCCTTCGCACATGCTGTTCCCTGCCTGTAGTACCTATCTTTCCCCTTCCATTTCTTACCTCTTTCTCCCTTGAATCTGTCCTTGTTCCTTTTCAGCATAAATCAAAAGCCCTTCTTCCATGGGGCTTAAAAACTCCCACCCCTAAATTAGTGAGGATTTTTTTTGGGGGGGGGAGTGGTGGTGGTACTGGGGTGTGAACTTATGGCTTTGTGTACTCTTCCACTTGTTTGGTTCAAGGCTAGTGCTCTACCACTTGAACCATGCCTCCCCTTTCGGGAAGAATTTTTAAAATTCAATCTCTATATTTCCAGAGCTTAGGGGCACAGCCTGGGAGCATACAGGTGCTTAACGAATAATTATTGATGGGTTAGTAGGGGGAGAGGCTGTCTGGAACTTGCTGGCTAAAGAAGAATTAATAATAATCACCTACACCCAGGGAGTGTTTACCATGTGTGGAGAATTTTCATAGCAATCGTTGACACATAGAAACAGCTTATGCTGCTGTTTTTATGAATCACGATCTCCAAGGGGAGGTAGGTACTTCCACTGTACTTGCCATATCAGTCATTACGGATTCATAAACCAAGGCTCTCCGTGCCAAATTCTGAACCAGGCTCTTGGCCTACTCTTTCCCAACGAGGGCAGTGACTATTAGATTCAGAAAGGTCCCAAGAACCCATCTATCTGCTGTGGTCTCTTCATGGTAGGAAACTGAGGCCAGTATTTTCTTTTTTTTTTTGTAATTGTCAAATTGATATACAGAGCGGTTACAATTTCATACTTTAGGCATTGGATACATTTCTTGTACTGTTTGTTACCTCCTCCCTCATTCCCCCTTCTCCCTTTCCCTTTCCTCCCATGAGTTGTTCAGTAGATTTACACTAAACAGTTTTGCAAGTATTGCTTTTTTAACCGTTTGTCTTTTTTACCCTGGGTCTCTTGATTTTGGTGTTCCCTTACAGTTTCCTAGTTCTAATACCTGTATACATGGTTTCCAATGTACTCAGATAAGATATAGAGATAGTGAAGGTACGACCACAGGAAGGGCATACAAGAGGATCATCAACAATAGAAGCTATGGGGCTGGGGATATAGCCTAGTGGCAAGAGTGCCTGCCTCGGATACACGAGGCCCTAGGTTCGATTCCCCAGCACCACATATACAGAAAACGGCCAGAAGCGGCGCTGTGGCTCAAGTGGCAGAGTGCTAGCCTTGAGCGGGAAGAAGCCAGGGACAGTGCTCAGGCCCTGAGTCCAAGGCCCAGGACTGGCAAAAACAAAACAAAACAAAAAAAACAATAGAAGCTATGGTTTCACATCGCATGTTGAAGTAATTACAACAGTGATATAACAGCCGTTTCCATAACATGGAGTTCATTTCACTTAGCATCATCTTTTGTGTTCATAAGGGCATAGCTATTGGGCTCTTGTGATCCTCTGCTGTGACTAGCCTAAACCTGTGCTAATTATTCCCAAAAAGGGAGACCATAGAGTCCATGTTTCTTTGGGTCTGGCTCACTTCACTTAGTATAATTTTTTCCAAGTCCTTCCATTTCCTTAAGAATGAGGAAATGAGGCCAGTATTTTCTAGACCTCTCCATCTCCTTTGATGAGTGATCTCTCATGCTTGGCAAGACAGAGGAGGAGCTTCTACCTGCTAAGACCTTGCTTACCCTCACTTGTGTCCAGGCAACCTGTTTCCCTGGGCAGTGCCCCTTGGCGTGGCTGTGTTGCCATGGTGACCACAGTGGGTATCAGCTCCATGATGGTGAAGTGACAGCTCTAATCTCTAACTTGAGTACCCAGGTAGGTCTTTACATGCACAGCTCCTTGGTGGGGCAGATGGGGTTGGTCCATGCAAAGAAGGGGTGGGGGACAAATGCTGAAGGCGAGGAAGAGAGAGTGGACAGAGATTAGAACCTAGTGCAAAACTCCCTTCAAAAATGCCAGGTGCCAGTGGCTCATGCCTGTCATCCTAGCTATGTAGGAGATTGAGATCTGAGGATTGCAATTTGACCCCAGTGAGAACAGGAGAGTTCATGTAAGACTCTTATTTCCAATTAATCACCCCAAACCCCCCAAAACAAAACAAAAAAGCTGGAAGTGGAGCTGTGGCTCAAGTGGTAGAGTGCCAACCTAGAGCAAAAATGCTAAGGGACAGCACCCAGGCCCTGAGTTCAAGCCCCAGTACACACCCCCTCCACAGTCTAGCTTTTAATTGTCCCTCTCACCCCCAAATTGCACCTAATCTCTAGCTATATCTTCCTTGAAAATGGTGAGAGGATGAGAGCTCGTATTCTCTCCCAAGTCCAAGCCTTCCCTTTCCGTTTTTAAATCTGAAAAAAAAAACAACCACAAAAATATCCACTCCAAAGTAAAAATTACCAGCATTCCATTACATCAAATTATACAAAATGTCCTGCTCATCACCAAGTTCTATCTGCAGAAGTTAAAAAACTGTTGAGTTTGTGAAATCGACATGTTGTGTTTCCTCTGCTGCTGGTCCAGATCTCTCCCTGTCTCCGCACATACACACAAAACATACTTTATTAATATGGGTTATATTCTACATAGGTGTGCGCCTTGCTTTTATTCTTTATTAATATTGCTTTAGTGGGCAAATCACAACTGTATACATTTATGGTAAATAACGATATTTTGATATATGTACCCAATATAGGATTATTAAATCAAGCTAATTTAACACAACTATCACTTCACTCATGTGTCATTTTTGGTGATAAGATATTTAAAATCTACTCCTAAGATATTTTAAATTGAATGCTGAGTGTGTGTGTGTGTGTGTGTGTGTGTGTGTGTGTGTGTGTGTGCCAGTCCTGGGGCTTGAACTCAGAGCCTGGGTGCTGTCCATTTGTTTTTTTTGCTCAAGGCTGGCCCTCTACAGCTTGAGCCTCAGCTCTACTTCTGGCTTTTCAGTGTTGTTAGTGAACATGTGGTGATCTATTTTCTGCTTCTGAGATAACGTTGAGCACAGAGGAAGAGGAGGCCTGAGGTGGGGAGGTCCTGGGGGCTCCCTGGGGAAGGGTGACAGTTGATTACCTGAACATACCTTATGGGGCAAGGAAGAAAGTAATGGCTTGTTCTGTTCCAGCCAGGTATTGTCCTGTCCTAAGCTCATTTATTTCTCACAACAACCCCTGAGGGAGTTCTGGTCCCTCCCACAGTGACAGATGTAGAGGAAGCCACTGAGCTAGGAGGTAGGGAGCAACTGGCACATGGGATTGCAGGCTGACCTCTGCAAGTCCACATCACCACCCCTTCGTTAAGCTGCCCAGCGCTAGCCTGGGGGCGACTCGGGGAGTACCTCTATCTTCTTCCTCACCCTCTCTGTCCTCTCTCTCCGCACTCCAAGCCAGGTGGAGCTCTGAGCTCCACAAAGCACTTTGGAATTCATAAAATGGAAATTTATTGAACAAGCCTTTGGAGAAGGGAAGTAATGAAAACCGCTATATAAATTACGAGGCCATCGGTATTATACAGCTGGAGCTAATGCTGTTAGTCCCCAGAAGAGTACAGAGAGCCTCCCTGTGCTCCACCCTCCTGGCCTGACAGAGAGGCCTGTTCCCAGGAGCCTGAGTGGTTCTTGGGCCCAGGAGACAGACCCAGTGTAGCTTCAAAGCCCTGGGAGGCCATGTATCACCCAATCCCAGGTGTCCTCACCCCTGTAGTGGAGTGACAGCAGCACCTGCATGCCCCTGGTGCCTGTCAGGGCGGGGAGGCCCTCCCTGCAAGTGTGTTGGGCCCGGGGTATCTATTAGTATAGTTACCATTACCGTGTTTCTTCCATGTGAAGGCCTCCATTTTTCTCCCCATCCCGTTAATTCTAGGACCTGGATGTGTCTTACAAGGAAGGTAATATAGCTCTCATTTTGCCCCCTGATTAAGCTGTCAGCTTGACTGTAACTTAAAAGCAAAGGCGTCTTGGAATGGGAGAAACACAGTATTAATGCTTTCCTTGTTTATTGTCATTAGTATTTCACCGGCCTGGCCACCTGACAGGTGATGGGGTAAGAGGTTCCCAAAACAGAGGCCTGTGGCCCTGAGCACATGGCTGACTGCTCAGAGTGGCCCCCAATCTAGCGTGTCGAAAACCAGACATAGGATCTTCCGTGTTCACAATGGGCGGAGTGGGCTGGCCACCCTGTTTAGTCCCTGGGTTCTGGTGAGCTTTTTTTTTCTACTCAGTAGGGATGACTGCTGAGAGGAAAGTATGATGGTTTTATTTAGGACAATGGCTCACCTCAGTCTAGGGCACCCCAACAAAGAAGCCTCTTGCCCCGTCATGGACCTCTTACCCCAAGCCACTGAATGGAGGTGCCCATGAGCATGAACCCACAGGCTCTTGGGGAGTTTGCTTCTTGTCTGGTGACTGGATCCCAATGTGGTCAAAGGAGCTGTCCTGAACCACTCCTCATGTGACGTGTGTCCATCATCACTGGTAGCTGTGGCTCTCTTCAGGACCAAGAGTGTATCTCAGAGATGCCATCACTATACAGGGAAGAAACGAGGCCTCTTTTCATGTGGCCCATTCTGGGCCCCACCTTGGCCTAAAATTGCTGAGAGAGGAGTCTGGCTCAGACTCAGGCACCTTTTAACCATCTTCACGTGCTTAGCTTCTGAGCTGCCGTTTGGGTGGGGCTGGGCTGGGTGGGCAGTAAGAGGAGTGGGAGGGGGTGGGCTCGGTGGTGGGCACCGCCAGAGTGTCCAGGGAGGAGAGGAAGTGCAAGGCTTGTGCTTGAAAGGCTGGCGTTTTTGCCTCCTAGCTGGGTTGCCTTGGATAAGTTCGTTAACCTGGAGGAGTCTTTCCTCCTTGTCCAGAAGAAGCGGGGGTAATAATTTCCTGGAAGGGCCATTGAGAGGATTAAATTCCATGATCGATACAAGAGGTTCCTGTTTCTTTCTCCAGCTATGCATCTCCAGTGTCCCCATCTGGGCCCCATCTGGCATGTCTCTTCTGAAGCCTTGGCGGATTTCTACCCTCCTAGAACCTGGGGGCCATAGGGGGAGTGACAGGACCAGAGTAGGGTGGGAGGGCCTAACTGAGAGGAGAAGGAAAGTGACATTAGGGGAGGAGGTGGGGGTGGAGGAGGAGGGGCCTCTAGGGGCTGAAATATGGTCCCTTCTTTCCAGAATGTGCCTCTTAATCAACTTAATGGAGCTGCAGCTAAGCAGGGGCCTCAGAAGGTTGGTGAGCCGAGGTGGAAGCTGTGGGTGCCTGTTCTGGCTATGAGTTAAAAGTGGCTGGGCTATCACTGTTCAAAAGCGCACAAAGTGGGTCCTCACAGAAGCCTGGGCACTGGGACCTTTGCCATCAGTAGGTACCTTTGCCATTCTCCCTGCTGGGCCTGTCTGCAGCTCAGGAATCTGACTCTTCCTGGATTTGGAAGGGGAGGAACTTCCTGTTAAGATCTATACTTGACTCAGTGTCTGGGAGTGCCCCAAGCAGGCAGGAGGAGCTGGCTGTGCTTGTGGTCTCATAGTGATGGCTGATGCAGACTTCAGGAAGGTGGAGGAGCACTGACTCGTGTGTGTGTGTGTGTGTGTGTGTGTGTGTGTGTGTGTGTGTGTGTGTGTACATCTATGTGAGGCCATGGTGGCCTTTTCAGATGCCACGGGCTGCTGGTCCCAGAACCTCAGCCTAGATGAATTCAGCCTCAAGTGCTGAGACATAGAGGGCTGATTTGGTTCTCCACACCCCTACCCTTTCCTTGGCCCTGGGACTACTCAGGAGCTTCAACTCAGGGGAAGAGATGGAGCTTAGAGTGTCTCTCAGACTAGGCTTCACTGTTCTACCAGGGTAGCACCTTACAAAGTGGCTTTGCCTTCTGTCTTGACCTTGCCATCTGTTAAATGTGGATCCTGACGCTGCTGTATGTCAGGAGGAGAGAGGTAGAGAGGTGGAGAGGCTGAACCCATGGCAGAGCCTGCCCCTCTGTCCCCCAGTGATGGACAGCGTTTCTTGCACCAAAGTTGGGCCCTGGTTGGTGAGGTGGTGGTGGCAGGGCGAGGAGGAGGTCGGAGCAGGAAGGCAGAGCTGCTTCAGTAGGTAAGGGATATCCATGGTCCGGCAGTGTCCCTTATTCTTGGAATAGCACAAGGATTTAAACACAGGCCCACCTCTAGTGTGGGAGCTCAGGAATTCAAGGGAGAGATTGATTTGCATGTGCTTTACAAGTATTTTGCATATGACAATAGACCTCAAAGTCTGCTTTCAGGCAGCCTTGAAGCAAACTGAAATCTTAGTGTGCCCCATCCATTTGTCACTGCCTGAAGGATGCCTGGACTAGTGCCTTTGGGGTACAAAGTCATGGATGCGGGCAGGATAAGAATAAAATTTAGGTCCTTGGTTCCTGGCCCTAGAGACATTTTTAATCACATTGAATGATGATGGTGGTGATGGTTAAAAAATAGTAAAAACCAGTCAATGCTTACAAAGCATTTCCACTTGCTGGGCACAGCTCTAACCCATTCAGTGAACATACCAACACTGGGGAGTAGCGGTTACTATTAATGTCACTTGGCAGAGGGGGGCACCTAAGAACAGAGAGGCTAGGTGGCTTGCCCAAAGTCACAGAGCTGGATGTGACTGAGCTGTAAATCAGATCTAGGCTGGGAGTCCACACAGTTGAAAATCAAGGGCCCTAGGGCCCCACAGTTTGAGTCATCTCCACCCCAGCCTCAGCTGCCCAGTACTGCAGGGGGCGGGCGGGGGGGGGGGGAGCTGTGGTGGAAGGGTGGAAGGCTCTGACCCAGTGATGATTAAAAGTTGATTGCCTTGAGAACACTCTTTGTCTCCAGGGTGTCAAGCCAAGAACAACCAGGGAGACAATTGCCTCCAGAGTCACATTTGTTAATCTCACGTTCGTTAATTTATTTTATTTTGCATCCGCAGAATTAGGACAAGCCTCTTGAACTCAGTATGCAAATGTATGCAAAGCGAGATGAACAGGCATCTTTGGAGCCTCAGCAACTCTTCCTGAGCCAGCAGGCAGAGGGGTGGAGGTGGCAGGCACTCATCAGTCGGGGAGGGCATCTTTTGTCACTTTCCAAAGCGCATTTCCTCCCCAGGGTGGGGGTGGGGACTCTGCTGAGAGTCTGGGCTGTGACAATTTCCATTTGCTTAGGATGTCAAGACCCGGGAGTGACTTGACTTAGGAGGTGGATGTCATATAGAAAGAAAGAGGTAGGGCCAGGATGGATCCCATTTTCCTTTCCCACTGATTTTCCTTCCCCACCTTTTCTACTTTTTTCCCCCTGCCTGGTCTTTGTGCAATGGGAGCACTGTAGTCCAGGGGATCAAGAACAATAGAGCTGGGGCTGGGGATATAGCCTAGTGGCAAGAGTGCCTGCCTCGGATACACGAGGCCCTAGGTTCGATTCCCCAGCACCACATATACAGAAAACGGCCAGAAGCGGCGCTGTGGCTCAAGTGGCAGAGTGCTAGCCTTGAGCGGGAAGAAGCCAGGGACAGTGCTCAGGCCCTGAGTCCAAGGCCCAGGACTGGCCAAAAAAAAAAAAAAGAACAATAGAGCTGGGCCTTGGAGTCCTCTATCTCCCAGTAGACTTTCCTGTGGGTTGGCCTCCAGCCCCTAGGCCAGGAAATGAAGGGAGAACCCCCAGGACACCCTCTTCCTGTCCCCAAGGAGGGCTGAGCTATTGCCTGCCAGATGTCTAGAGGTCTATGATCAGAAGCCTGACCTAATTGCTAGAAAGGATCTCTTGGCCTCCTAGGAGGCAAGAGAGTAGATTCCCCAGCATCAGTGATGGCACTGGTGGGAGGAGAAGGAGTGATGGAGAGATATTGGTCATAGGAATCAGGTTTCTAGGAAGGAGGAAGATCCTTCTCCCTCCTCTACTCTCCTTTTGCCTCTCATCCCCTTTTCTCCCTGACTACCAGGGACACCCATTTTAAAACTAACTTCCTGAGGATCAGAAATGAAACCTGACAGCTGCTAGGGTCGGAAGGTAGAGATGTGAGGGACAGCAGGGCAGGGATTCCTGAGAAGAGCGAGAGAGACAGGGAACATAGGACATCTTGCTGGAGAGAAAAAAAGAGATGGTGCAGGGATACGTAAAGACATCATCTACATTTGTTGGGGTTCAGCTTTGGCCTTGAGGGGGAAGGGCAGAGGAGAGCCCTTCCAAGACACCGCCCTTCTCCCAGCCCTGGGGGAATGCGGAAGCAGGCCACAATTCTTTGGGTCTGGAACCAGAAGAACTGGCTTTGTGACCAGCCCCCCAACTTTCTTGCCAGCCCATGTGCTCCCCATTTTCGCGGGCTTTGCCCATGGGGTGGTGCTATGCAGGTGACGTTAGCTCATGAGGGGGTCTTATGACAAGCTCGCCAGCCTATCGCCAGCTCCTGGTCTATCACCCCTTTTCTCATCACCCCTACTATATCAACTGTTAGCCACTCCCTTATTAAGTCAGATTTGCTCTTGAAGCTGTCTCCGAGACTCCGTGTGCCTGGCTTCCTTCGTGGGTAAGGAGGGAGGAAAAGGGATCTCGTACAGCCGCGTGCACCTTAGGCTAGCCTGTGTCCCTTCACTCCACCTTGGCCGCCTGCTGGTCAGGTGCCCAGGGGAGAGGATGAAAAGGGGAGCACTGATAAGGGAGTAAGCTTAGCATCCCGGCACTGGGGGAGGTAAATGTAGCTCCACATACATTCTTTACATTATCCCCAGAGGGTTTATACAGAATCTGATCCTCAAAATGGGACTATTCTCAAGCCTATATTCCTGTCTCCCTACCAGATGGCCCAGTCCCCATGAGGCCCTGGAATCAGGAGTTTGGGGAGAGGAGCCAATTGAGGGACCATGGCTGCATCCCTCAGGTTTTGCACTTGGGTTCTGTATGGTGGAGTGGCTGCCGCCTGTTGCTTGGGAAAATATGACCAGGCAGAAAGCCGGACTTCAGCTTGGGATCAGAGGAGGGGAGTCCACCATCTGTTCCAGGGAGAACAGTACCACTGGCTTGGCCAAGTCAACAGCCCGGATGCAAACAGATTCCCGGCATCTCAACAGCTGTAATAGCAGGCTGGCCAGGCTGGTTCCTCAGTGAGCAATGCAAGGCTCCAAAGCAAGGGGTGGAGTGGTGGTGTGAGTGTTGGGGGGAATAGGCCCACTGAGGAGGTTCACCAGCTCCCTTTCCCCAGGAAAGCATCTTTTACCAGACTGCCCAGCTCTGTGACATAGGTGTTCTACCTGCTTCTTTCTTACCCTCATCCTCCCGTGTCAGGTTGTATGGGGAAGAGTGGGAGGGAACTGGAAAAAAAAATAAAAAACAATTTTGAGAAAAATAAATAAGGCAGTAAGCCACTCTTTTCCCCCTTTAAATTTTTTAAAGGGAAAATTAATTTTCCCTTGCCTAAGTACCTGTCGCCTTAAATTAATGTCTCTGAGAGCAAAAATGACAGAGAAGTTGGGTCATTAGGCAAATTTTAATTAGAGGCTCAGATGTCCTTTACTAATAAGATGTTACATATATTTCATTTTGCTCTTGCCTTCCCTGCTGCCAGGACACCTTTGCAACACAATCAAGTGAGTCCTCAGGAGCCAGGGACCTGTGGCCTGAGGGAGATCAGACCAGGAAGAGGAGAACAGGGTTGTTTTTTCCAAGCAGAGGGCTAGGGCAGGGTATGGGGAGAGGGAATAGAGGAGAGGGGCTGCTGGTTTTTCCAGGAATCGGTTCACGCCTGGGCCTGAGCCAGCTTCTTGCTGCTTCTCTCTGTAGCAGTCATCTTCACTGATTCTTTTTTTTTTTTTCTGTCCATCTTGGGGTTTGAATTCAGGGCCTGGGTTCTATCTCTGAGCTTTTTCGTTCAAGGCTAGCACTTTATCACTTTGACCCACAACACCACTTCCAATTTTTCTGGTGGTTAATTGGAGGTGAGTCTCACTGACTTTCTTACCGGGGCTGGTTATGAGCTGAGATCCTCATATCTCAGCCTCCTGAGTAGCTAGGATTACAGGTGTGTGCCACCGGAGCCTGCCTCATCTTTGCCGATTCTTGGGTGAATGCCCAGATCCCCTAAGGCCCAGTGTGTGTGCTCTGTGTATTAGGCTATGTGTATGTTGTGTGTGTATGCATAAGAGTATGAGGGTGGGTGTGAGTAGGGGTATATTGTAAGTGTGTGTGCACAGAGAGGCAGCACAGCAGAGATAACAGCCACTACAAGATTCTGAGCTAGAGTACTCAAGATCCACACTTCAGAGCTCAGTTCTGGTGGCTCATGCCTGTAATCCTAGTGACTCAGGAGGCTGAGATATGAGAATCACGGTTTATAGCCATCCCAAGCAGAAAAGACTGTGAGAATCTTTTTTCCACTCGACTAGCAAAAAGTTGGAAGTGAAGATGTGGCTCAAGTGGTCGAGTGCCAGCTTGGAGTGGAAAAAGTGAAGGGAGAGTGTCCCTAGTCCTTAGTTCAAGCCCCAATACTGGTAAAAAAAAAAAAAAAAAAGAATTAAAAAGAAAAAGAGTTCCACTTCTACTCCAATGTTTTGTTCTGAGAGTTGTTACTTATCTTTCCAGGCCTCAGTTTCTCTGTCTGAACAAAACAACGGGAACAATGGTTACTTCCTTCTTATGGAAGTTGAAAAGGTCCTGAGGGATGGAATGCAGGTGGCTTCTTAGAACAGGGCCTGGCAACAGGAAGTCCTCACCTGTTGACGAGAGTGTATGTGTAGAAAGTGCTGTTGAGGCTGGAAGATAAGCCTTGTTTCCCATATCTTCTACTTCTAGGCTGGTGAGCATGAGCGGTCCGGCCCTACTCCTCTGAGCTTTTTTATTCAGGTGGGACTTTTTTATGGAGGATGAGAGTTGGGCTCAGAATCCCCTCCCTCCCTTGCAGGTGGGACTGACTCTTGAGACCCCTGCCTCCTCTGGGAAACACAGGACACAGGAAGGGGATCTGCCTACTGTCTACCCTCTTTCCTGCCAGCAGCAGCCACAGGTATCAGGCTTGTAACTTACAAGGTGCCTCTGAGCAGCTGTGCATGTGCTCCAGTGTGGATGGGTGCAGTCACAGAGAGGGCTTTTTGGGGATCCAGCAAGGACATCTGTGCTCCTCCCAAGGTCAAATCTATCTCTAGTGAATCATTTTCCACTCAGGCCTTAGGAGTTCTCCCAAAGTTCCATCTAATAGATGCTCAGGGTCAAGGCCAAGGTGCCATCCAGAGCTTCTCCTACTTTGTTGTGGGTAGTCAAGTCTGGGTGACCTCTGACCTCTCATTGGGAACCTGACTTCTCAGTTTCTGGGTTTTCATTTTCTCCAGACCCAGACTCAGTGTGAGACAGGAGAACAGACTTGCTGTGAGTCCTACCCTCACTCCCCAGACAACATTTGGAGAAGCAGATGGGGAGGAGAAAAATCTTGACAATGCTTGTGTCTGAGTAGATGGGAATTGAACATTAAGCACCCACTATGTTCCAAATACCCCCATTTACTTTCTTTGTATGCTGGTACTGGGGTTTCAACTCAGGACCTTGGGCTCTTGCCTGTCTTTTATTTTTATTTGTTTTGCTTAAGATTGGCACTCTAACACTTGAGCCATACCTCCACTTCTGGCTTTTTGCTGGTTCATTGAAAGTAAAAGTCTCATGGACTGCCTTTGAACTACAGTCCTCACATCTCAGGATCTTGAGTAGTTAGGATGACAGGCATCATCCTCCAGCTCCCCGCCCAGTTTAATCTGATGGTCAAGTGCCTGGCCATCTGAATGTAGTCTTTCCTCTGGGGATCAGTGTATGGGACTGTGGCCTGCTCTTGGGAATGTCAGGACTCCACAGCCTCTATAGGAGATCCACTTTCTCTCTGGGCCTTCTCCCCCTGGAGGAGCAGTGAATCAAAGGAGCCTTCCCAACTTTTGTGTAGATCAGGTTTGGCAAGTGCCAGGGCTGAGCTGAAGTGGTTGCTTGCCCCAACTCACAGGGCCCCCAAGTTCATTTTTGGGGCACGAGGTACAAGCTGAGGGCAGAGCCATTCATGAGGCCATTACTCACCAAGGCAACATCTCGAGCTCACACACTGGCTGGCTGGACTCAGCTTTCTCTGGAAAGGAATGGAAATTGCACTCATTTTCTGGGAACAAAGAGGCCAGATCGCACCGACCTCACCTGCTTCCTCTCTGAGCCCTGCCACTGCTTTGTTGTAAGGTGCTTCCCTTTGGTGCTGGTGGAAAGACAAAAAAAAAAAAAATCAAGTAGAGAGGTAGAGAGGTGCGGAGCTCAGAAGCGGCTCAAGGATCCTTGCTGTCAACCCCTTCTTTCCTCAACTTACTCAGGGAGAATGGTTTGGGAAGTAGATGATGGCAGGAAGATGGGGACTGAAGTACTCAGGCTAGTGAGAGAGCAAAGAGGCTGGTGGGTGGGGGTGGGGGTGGTCAAGAAGCTGGGGAAAGAAAGAGAATGCAGGCCTAGGTCATCTGTTATATATAAAGCATGTTCACATTTCCTGTCTCATAATCACCCATCCTCACTTCTTTTCCCCGATACTAAAGAAATGGCCCTGAGGAAGGGCTCAGCAGCACCAACACCCCACAGGTTCCTGAACTGGCAGAACCGGCCCCGCCCCCTTCCCAACAGGGGCCGGGAGACAGCCGGCTGGGCAAACCCCACCTGAGGCGCCTGGACCGCGCAGACTCTTACAACTAAAACCACAGGCGCTGGTGGGCAATACCAGCCCAGCAGGGTCACTTGAGCCTGATCACGTCCCCCCTCCTAACAGCAGAGGTGAGGTCTGAAGGTGCCAAGCCACACCCGGACAGTCGATCCCACTGGGCCCCACACGTACCCCGCCCCCACAACGGACTCGTGGGAGGGCGCAAGCACAACCCAACAACCCAGGACTTGCTCTGGGAGGCATATCCCGCCGAAGTGCCTGTTGCACTGAACGCACAGCGCACAGGAGGGCGGGGCCCCCGGAGACAGCGCCCGCTCTGGTAGGCGTACCCTGCACTGGTGGGCGGGGACACAGCGACAGCACCTGCTGCCCGTAGACACGTCTACACAGGAGGGAGGGAGGAGCTACAAACCAAACCTGAGAAGCCATCCAGATCTCCAGATGCGCAAATCACAAAGAAACATAACTCAGTTCATCAAAGGGCAAGCCAACTCGCCAGCTCCAAAAAGCAGCACGACTGAAGAGGAGATGGAGACTAAAAAAGCAAATGAGGCCATGCTAACAGGAATGATCGAAAGCGTCCGAAATGAAATCAGAAAACAATTCCAGGAATTTAGAGCGGAAATCTGGAAGGACACCCAGGAAGCCAAGAAAGAAATGGAAGCAAAACTGGATACAATGCAAACCTGCTTTAAAGAAATGGAAGCAAAAATGGATACAATGCAAGCTGCCTTTAAAGAAAATCTCCACATCCTAAGAATTGAAATGCATGAAAAAATAGATTTAAAATACAACTCTTTAAAGGAAGAAATCTCCACGATCAGAGCTGATATGACAACCATAAATAGCTCTCTGACATCCATAAACTCCGCAATTGAAACCATGACACAAAGAGTAGACCATATAGAATCCAGAATCTCTCGCCTGGACGATGAAGCAGCTGACAACAACCAGAAAATGACCACACTCCAAGAAAAGGTGAAGCTTCAGGGAAGACTAATCCAGGAACTAATGGACAAAGACAAGAGATATAATCTGCGCATAATTGGAATAGAAGAAGGAGCCGAATACCAGAGCAGAGGGCTTAATCATGTTCTCAATAAAGTTATTGCAGAAAACTTCCCCAATCTCACAGGAGACCCCATCCAGGTAACCGAAGCCTATAGGACACCTGGCAGGCCAGACCCCAGGAAAGCCACCCCAAGGCACATAATATTCAAGACTTCAGACCTCAAGATTAAAGAGCAAATTCTGAATTCAGCCAAAGCGAAGAAGGAAACTTTTTTCAATGGGAAGAGGATTCGAATAACATCCGACTTATCCACACAAACTTACCAAGCTCGAAGCGAGTGGAAGAACACCATCCAAGTACTCCAGAATAACAATTTACAACCTCGGATCAAATATCCAGCGAAATTGGAGTTCACATTCGAAGGGAGAACCAGATCTTTCCACACCAAAGAGGAGCTAAAGGAGTATGTGAATAAAAAACCAGCCCTACAGCGAATATTAAGAGGGGAACCCCACCCAACAGAGATCGTAAAAGACACACAGACAGAATCAGAAAGAAACTTCAATAGCCAAAGCCCAGCAGAAACACAAGCTCACTAAAGACAAGAAGAAAAAAAAAAAAGAAGAAAAAACAGCCCACCAAGAAAATGGAAGGAGAAAAAACACCCTTATCCTTGATCTCTTTAAATATAAATGGTTTAAACTCCCCGATAAAGAGGAGCAGACTGGCAGAATGGATTCGCAAACAAAAAGTTGACATCTGCTGTCTACAAGAGACCCACCTTACAGCAAGGGACAAAAACAGGCTTCGAGTGAAAGGATGGAGCAAGATCTACCAAGCAAATGCATCCACCAAAACGGCAGGTGTAGCCATCCTGATCTCAGACAAGCTTGACTTCTCTTTAAAGTCCACTCAAAAAGACAAAGAAGGACACTACATATTAATACAAGGAAAAATCCAGGATCAAGAAATCACGGTGATAAATGTATACTCACCAAACAAAAGAGGCCCGACATATGTCAAGCAAATTCTCAAAGAATTACAGAGCAAGATAGACGCAAACACAATCATAGTGGGTGACTTTAATACTCCTCTCTCTCCAAGAGACAGATCCAACACTCAGAGGATTAGTAAGGGAGCTGAGGACCTAAATAACACCATTTCCCAAATGGATCTAACAGACCTATATAGAACATTTCACCCCACAGAGACCCAATACACCTTCTTTTCAGCAGCCCATGGATCATATTCCAAAATAGACCACGTCATAGCCCACACAAAGAACCTCAGCAAATACAAAAGTATTGACGTCATCCCATGTATTATATCTGACCACAGAGGATTAAAGGTAACCCTCAACAACAAAGGATACCACAGAGCCTATACACACTCTTGGAGGCTAAACCCCACGCTGCTATCCAACACTTGGGCCACAGATCAAATTAAAGATGAAATCAACGAATTCATAAGCCACAATGACAAAGAAAACACATCACAAAGAAACCTATGGGACACAGCTAAGGCAGTTCTGAGGGGCAAGATCATTGCACTCAGCACCCACATTAAAAGAATGGAAGCAGAGCAGGTGAATACCCTCACGATGAAACTAAAACAACTGGAGAAACAAGAAATGACAGAATCTAAAACGACTAGGAGAGGAGAGATCACAAAGATTAAAGAAGAGATAAATCTGATTGAAAATAGAAAGACCATTCAACAAATAAATAAGACTAAAAGCTGGTTCTTTGAGAAAATAAACAAAATTGACAGACCCCTTGCAAGACTTACAAAAAAAAGAAGAGAAGAGACTCATATTCGTAAAATCAGGGACTCCACAGGAAAAATTACAACAAGTACACACGATATTCAAACAATCATAAGGAGCTATTTCCAAAACCTCTACTCAGCAAAAAACAATAATTCTACAGAAATGGATCAATTCTTAGAGAAGTACAAACTGCCCAAACTGAACCAAGAAGAAATAAATCAGCTAAATAAACCAATAACTTACGGTGAGATACAGGAGGTAATCAAGAACCTCCCTACTAAGAAAAGCCCAGGCCCAGATGGATTCACCAATGAATTCTACAAAACCTTTAGTGAGGAGCTAATTCCAATACTCCTCAAACTCTTCCGCGAAATAGAAATGGAGGGAGAAATTCCAAATTCATTCTACGAAGCTAATATCATACTAATTCCCAAACCAGGCAAAGACCCAACAAAAAAAGAGAACTACAGACCAATATCACTAATGAACACAGATGCAAAGCTCCTCAATAAAATATTAGCTAATAGGATCCAGAAAGTGATCAAGAATATCATACATCATGACCAAGTAGGCTTCATCCCTCAGTCACAAGGATGGTTCAACATCCGTAAATCAATCAACGTAATTCACCACATAAACAGAGCTAAAATCAAGAATCACATTGTTATCTCAGTCGATGCCCAAAAAGCCTTTGACAAAATACAACATCCATACCTATTAAAAGCTTTGGAGAGAACAGGAATAGATGGAACATTCCTCAAAACAATAAAAGCCATATACAACAGACCAACTGCTAATATCATATTAAATGGAGAGAAACTTAAGTCATTCCCCCTAAAATCAGGAACAAGACAAGGATGCCCACTCTCCCCACTTCTGTTCAACATAGTGCTGGAATCCCTAGCCATAGCAATAAGGCAAGAGGAGGACATCAAAGGGATCCACATCGGCAAGGAAGAAATCAAGTTATCCCTATTCGCAGACGACATGATCTTGTATCTGAAGGACCCAAAAACCTCAGTACCCAAACTCCTACACCTAATAAACCAATTTGGCAAAGTAGCAGGATATAAAATCAACCCACAAAAGTCAGCAGCTTTTCTGTACACCAGCAATAGACAAACAGAAAAGGAAATTATGGAAACAATTCCATTTACAGTAGCCAAAAAAAGAATAAAGTACCTAGGGATCAACTTAACCAAGGACGTGACGGACCTATTCAATGAAAACTACAAAAATCTAATAAGGGAAATCAAAGAAGACACAAGGAGATGGAAAGACCTCCCATGCTCATGGGTAGGCAGAATCAATATAGTGAAAATGGCCATATTGCCCAAATTGTTATACAAATTCAATGCAATACCTATCAAAATCCCAGCCACATTCTTCACTGAAATAGAGAAACCAATCCATAAATTCATATGGAACAGCAAAAAACCTAGAATAGCCAAAGCAATTCTAGGCAAAAAAAGCAATGCAGGAGGTATCACAATACCTGACTTCAAGATCTACTACAAGGCCATCATAACAAAAACAGCATGGTATTGGTATAAAAACAGATCGGAAGACCAATGGATTAGAACTGAAGACCCAGAAATAAAACCGCACTCTTACAGCCAACTGATATTCGACAAAGGAGCTAAAGATATACAATGGAATAAACATAGCCTCTTCAACTACTGGTGCTGGGAGAACTGGGCAGCCATATGCAGAAAACTCAAAGTAGACCCAAGCCTATCACCATGCACCAAGATCAACTCAAAATGGATCAAGGACCTCAACATCAGATCTGAATCCTTGAAACTACTGAAGGACAGAGTAGGAAAGACACTAGAACTTATAGGCACAGGAAGGAACTTCCTGAATAGAGTCCCAGGGGCACAACAAATAGGAGAAAGACTCGACAAATGGGACTACTACAAATTAAAAAGTTTCTGCACAGCTAAGGACATAGCCACCAAAATAGAAAGACAGCCAACGATATGGGAAAGGATATTTACCAGCACAGCAACAGACAAAGGCCTGATATCTGTCATCTACAGAGAACTCAAAAAACTAAGCCCCTCCAAGCCCAATAAACCTATTAGGAAATGGGCAAAAGAGCTAAAGAGAGACTTCACAAGAGAAGATATAAAAATGGCAAAGAAACATATGAGGAAATGCTCAACATCCCTGCTAGTAAAGGAAATGCAAATAAAAACAACCCTGAGATACCACCTCACCCCAGTTAGAATGGCCTATACTCTGAACTCAGGAAACAACAAATGCTGGAGGGGCTGTGGGGAAAGAGGAACCCTTCTCCATTGTTGGTGGGAGTGCAAATTAGTACAACCACTTTGGAGAACAGTATGGAGGTTTCTCAAAAAGCTCAATATAGACCTACCCTATGACCCAGCCATACCACTCCTAGGCATCTATCCTAAACAGCAAAATCCAAGATATCAAAAAGGCATTTGTACTACCATGTTTATCGCGGCACAATTCACAATAGCTAAAATATGGAAACAACCCAGATGCCCCTCCACAGACGAATGGATCCAAAAAATATGGTACTTATACACAATGGAATACTACATAGCGATTAGGAATGGTGAAATATTGTTATTTGCAGGGAAATGGTCGGAACTCGAACAAATAATGTTGAGTGAGACAAGCCTAGAACACAGAAAACAAAGGGGCATGATCTCCCTGATATATGACTGTTAACAAAGGGAGACGGAGAGACAGTAGAGACCAAGTCTGTGAATACTGTATATGTTCTTGATACATTGTATATTGCATATATGTCAACCTGACCTAGACAAGGGATAGAAAAACAGGTTGTAAGATATCATAAGAAATGTACACACTGCCCTACTATGTAACTGCACCCTCTTTGCACAACACCTTGTAAAAAAATTTATGTCCAATTAATAAAAAAAAAAAAAAAAAAAAAAAAAAAAAAAAAAAAAAAAAAAGAAATGGCCCTGAGAGGTGAAGTGATGTGGTCAAGAACACACAGAGCCTTTCCAGTAGCAGAGTCAGCCTTGGGATGCCAGCCTTGTCTCACTGTAGAACCCTTTCTACTCTGCCATGACTGTTCTCCTTACCTGGAAGGACATTCTTGTTTTTGTTTTTCCCACCCTCATTCTCAATTAGTCCTGCTCCTCATAGACCTGGGAGATGCTCTTAGTTCTAACAAATATGGGCCCAGTGAGACTCACTCACCTTTGATCTGGCTCAATGGCAGCCATACTTTCCCCCCTCCCCATTTGTCAGTTATCACATGTAAATTTTATTTGTGTATTAAGTTGACAAGTAAAATTGCAGCACTCTGATTAGAGTTGTGAGTTGCAAAGCCAAAATGTAAGGCTCAGATCCTGATTCCCAGTGGCAAGAGTAAACCTGAATGCCACACAGGTTTATCAGAGTCAGGCTGAAAGGGGCTTGCAAGGGGCTTGCCATGTCTCTGCTTAGGATTGCGGCTGTCTCCCATGTCTCCCATACTTCCATGTGTATATGCAGGGGTCATGAAGGGAGCTGTGGGAAACTGGAGAAGGTCAGAAGCAAGTGCTTTGCTCACATTCTCTTTTTTCTCCTATGGGATGACTGTGCGTGTTTGTTTCTGTACTGCTACACTGGTCCTAACAGTGATTATTGACTCCTGCAACTTTAAGATGCTCCTCTAGAAATGCCCTAGAAGCTTTAAGAGCATGTATATTGGTCTGCAAGAGCCCCAAGTTCTCTGCTGTAAGATTTAGAGCTGGGCTAGGTGTTAAGCTTCAGTAAGCTGAAGTTCAAATGGCTTTTTCTCTCTTATACTTTTTTTTGTCACTCCTGGGGCTTGAACTCAGGGCCCAGGCACTGTCCTTGAACTTTTTTGCTCAAGGCTAGTGCTCTACCACTTCAAGCCACTGCGCTTCACTTCTGGTTTACTGGTGGTCAAATGGAGGTAAGTCTTATGGATTTTCCTGCCTGGGCTGGCTTTGAACCATGATCCTCAGACCTCAGCCTCTGGGGTAGCTAGGATTGTGTGGGCATGAGCTGTCAGAGCTGGGCTGCTTTCTGACACTTCTAAGGAGGTGTTCCTTCCGGGTCTCACAAGAAGAGGGAAGACAGAACAGAATCTACAGTTCCTTGAGTTCTCACCATGGTTTGGGTGTTGTACATATTATCTTTCCTCTAGCCCTCATAGGGGTCTTATGCAGAAGGTTATCTCACTCTGTTCATGATGCTATAACATAATGCCACAGGCTGGGTAATTCCCAAAGAGCAGAAATTATATCAGGGTCATCGAAGCACCCGAGGTTTGGGTGT
Organism: Perognathus longimembris pacificus; assembly: GCF_023159225.1. Lineage (NCBI taxonomy): Eukaryota > Metazoa > Chordata > Mammalia > Rodentia > Heteromyidae > Perognathus > Perognathus longimembris. Next base: position 23,598,704 of record NC_063177.1, on the reverse strand, counting down.
CTGGTGAGTGCTTTTAAGATGGGAGGGGGGGTCATCTGAGGGCAGGAAATGCTTCATCCTTACATGGCAGAGAGAATAAAGGCAATGAAGGCACTCTTCCTCCATCAGCCCCTTTATGGGGTTATGAATTAATTGCTGAGGACTCAGCCTTCATGACTCAAGCCCTCTTCCAAAGCCCCACCTCAAATACAGTTGCAATGGGGATGAAGTTTCCAACACACAAATTCTTGGAGATTTTAAAAACATTAAAGCCATAACAAATCGCAGTTGTTTTTAGTTCCAAGGACAGGGAAGCTGAGGTACAGAGAGATGAACAATGTGGCCTGAACCCAGCAGGTAGCATATGGGAGATCATCATTTACAGTCCACAACCCATACTTTTTCCCTTCCAAAACTAACACAGATGTAGGAGCAGGAAAGAATAGGCTTAGCAGAATCTTTTAATGAATTATTTTAAGCCTCCATGCAATGATCACCTGTGTTTCCCCATCTCTGGTTCCTGTCTTGCCTGTATCTGGTGAAAGTCCAGGTTCTCTCTCTCTCTCTCTCTCTCTCTCTCTCTCTCTCTCTCTCTCTCTCTCTCGTGGGGAGGGTGGTAGTGGATCAATCCTTCTTCCCTCTTTGGAGAAGGAGCTGGAGTGGGGTTTCTCTCTCCTTGTCTTTGCCCTTTATGTCTGAAATGTGCCTTTGGGAGAATTCTTTTTTTCTTTTTACACACTGAGTGACTTCACAAAATTGGAACCATTCAGACAATATGCTCTGCTCCACAAGGGCCGTTTGGTGACTTCTCTGGAATAGCAGCACATCTGCAGGTGGGACCAACTTTACTCACCCAGTAACTACTGCAGTAGCCATTGTCCCTCCACTCACCTCTACAGTGTGCATACAGTCATCTGTGTGGCAGTGGATGTTGGGGGAGGGACACCCCAAACGCACAAAGGAAAGCACTGTCCTGTCAATAGTGGAAACCGGATAGGGCTGCCATTATTTGATACCAACTGCATCATCAGTTGGGGAACACGAGTCATGTTTCTGTTTGTTCCCTAGTAATCCTGTAAAAAACTTGAAAATAAAACAACTGAAATGTGCCATCAAGGGAGCACATCAAAGCAAAGGAAAGTTGGATGGAAGTCACCAGAATCCCGGGGTTAGGGGGAAACCATAAAACCGAATTTGCAAGCGTGAGTCAGCACCACGGACAGTGGCAGAGCTCATTCCCGCCCTCTTCTCTTGGTTCCTACTTCATCATGTTGGGCCTGTGACTCGGGGTCAGGTCCACTAACTGGCAGGTCTCCAACTCCTGACCTGTTTGTCTGACCCTGCCTTCCCTATGCCCCAGTGTGGGCATCACCTGGGGCCATGAACAGCTGTCCCAGCCCTGGAACATTTACAGGACGAACTTGCAGCTTTCGGAGCTCAGACCTCCGACAAGGAGGGCATCTGCACTGCTCAGGCCTCCTCCCCACAGGGTAGGTGACCTTCTTCTTTGATGGAGGAGCAGGTGGGTTGTTTTGGCTCTCTATCTGGTAGTTTTGCTGTGACAGGTGGCTTAGAGCTATTGGGCAGTAACCCTTCCCCTTCCCCCTCACACTCAGGAGACTCTGGCTGCAGGGTAGAAGGATAAAAAATTAAAACTAAGGTTTATTATGGAATTTGGGCCATAAAAACCACAGGCTACAGTAATTCAGCAGCTACAAGCCATAAAGCTAGAGCCCATTCAATCACAGAATAGGTGCATTTACACATTAAGTGGAAACATTTATAGACAGGTAACAGAAAATAACTTCTGCTCTTGTGTTTGTGGCAATATCTGGTCTTTTACAGAGTTTTTGTGACTGCTTAATTATGGCAAATGGACAAAGAGGTCTGGGCGTGGGGTGAGGAAGAAGGTCAATGCATATAAAGGTTAAATTTTGTGGCCAAAGAAACAAGTTAACTCATCCTAGCTTTGGCCACCAGGGTGGGGGAGACTAGTGTGTAAGTCTGATTGGGGATGATCAGTTTGATATTTGAAGTGTTTATTCCTTGGTAGAAAGCAAAGATCCTTTCCCCCAGATCCCTAAAGTCTTGTCCAGTTTCATGGTTACTATCAACACTTAGAACTCGGCCCTGCCGCTGGTCTTTGACTTTAGGATCCTCTCCTCCATTTTGCTGATGGCATCTATGGCTTCTTCTGTTTGGTTCAGGTCATAGGAGAAAGAGTCTTACTTATACTTTTGGTGGTTAATTTGAGACAAGAGTCTTGGGGACTTTCCTGTTCTGGGCTGGCTTTGAACCACGATCCTAAGATCTCAGCCTCTTGAGTAGCTAAGATTACAGTCTGAGTCTGAGTCACCTGAGTCAGTCACCTAGTTGCCATATAGCTTTAACATGTGTCACGGATCTTCTTTTGTTTCACCACCCCTGTCTGGATGTGGGACTTTTTTACCATCTATTTCTCCCTGGACAGAACACTAGAGACTAAGGTTCAAGTCTCCGTTCTATGATTACGTGCAATGTGACTTTGGCTAAGTCAGACAGTGCCTCTGGGACTCAGTTTCCCTCACTGATAAAGAACCACAGCAATAACTCATATTTAGAGGGTGCCCTGCGGTTCATAAAGTTCTTTGTCTGGCACTGTCTCATTTGATACTCAAAACACTCAGTGGCAATTGCAGTCCTGATTTTACACACCAGAAAACTCAGGGCTCTCAGGACCTGGTCCAGGTCACAAAGATAGTACCTAAGACCTGGAAGCCTTGATGCTTCCTTATCTTGGATTAGGCAGGCCTTAGGCTAAATACTTGCTTCAGAGTTCTTCCAGCCCAAGTCTTTTCTGTGCTGGGAAGAGTCTAGAATATGTCAGGCTCTTTCTCTGAGGTTATTTCCAGCTGGTGGTGCATACAGCAACATTTCTACAAGACACACTGAACCCGGTTTTGAAGCAGTCTCCTACAATAATCTCTTGCCTTTCCCAAGGCTCATCTGGGGCCTCTCACAGATCACTTCTTTCAGTACTAGCTGGCTTCAGAAATCATCTTTTGCCTCTCTCCCCCAGCCGCAGAAATCCTTTCCTCCTTGCTCTTCCCTCTTTCTGTCTTTCTCAGGTACCAACCCTGAGGATGGCCAGGATACCTCTGAGCTGAGGCTCAGCCCCTAGAGAGGTAAAGGGAGAAAGGGCAAAAATATAAAATAAAGATTATGCAAGAGAATTACCCTGCGTGTTTCTCCCATCTCTTTCGTCTCCCCGTGTAAATTACCCTATTATTCTGTTCCCTTAGGACTCCTGATCGTCCTTATTTCTTCTTTTGAGCTAAAGTCATTCATGCAGTAAATTAGTTCTTTGCTTCGAAATAGCTCTGATTGTAGCAGTTGCTGCCACCAGCAGCAGCAACATCAAGTCCGCCCCCCCCCCCCAGAAAGTTTCCAAAAAAAAGAAAGAAATTAGGATAGGAGAAAGAAAAGAAGAAAAATAAGGACGAAAACCGTCAACGTCTCTGTCTTCCTCTGATTCTATTCACATGCACACAGACACAGGGTGCCCATTTCCTGGGAAATGATTTCTTCGAAAGGCAAATGTGGCCAGTGCTGAGAGGGAAAGCAGATGCAGTCTTGGCCTAGAAACAGCTCAGGATGGGACAGGGGAGGACAAGGCCACGGACCCAATTGGTGTGTGTGTACTGGGGCTGGAACTCAGGGCTTCATCATCTCGCTTGGCCATTCTGCTCAAGACTGACTCTCTACCTACTTGAACCACACCTCCCCTTCTGGCTTTATGCTGGCTACTTGGAGATAAGAGTCTCTGGGACTTGTATGCCTGGGCTAGCTTTAAACCATGATCTCCAGATCTCAGCCTCTTGAGTAGCTGGGATTACAGGTTTGAGCCACGGGTGCCTGGGTTTCAGCATCTCTTCTTAAATAGCTAATAGGCAACCTTGACTCAAAGTGACCTTGTTGAAGTCACCCTTTGCCACATCACTAAACGTTCTTGATTCCACCCCTTAGTTCACCCACTGGTTTCATCCTGTGAATCCTTTATGATCTTATTTGCAAACCATGTTCAGAACTCACCTACTTCTTTCCTCCTCTTCTCCTGTTCCAGTCACTGTCCTTTCTCAGTTGGTTATATTCAATTATCTCCTATTTTTTTCTTGTTTCCTGTAACTAGACTTCCACTCAAGAGGTCAAAATCCAAGGGTTCCATCTGTGAATTCTACCAACTTGCTCCATCCACCAACTAAAGAGACTAGAACCGGTAAAGCACAGAGAAAAGAGAATGAGTATGGTGCATTGGCCATGCCATGGGAAGGGGCAAAGGAAACACATCTGTCTATATCTTTGGGACCCTTGTGAGAAATACTGCATTGATGAGTTTGTTTTTGAACTCTCAATTCCAGTCCTTCCATCTGTAGGGCTGTTGTTATGCCAGTACCACACACTTTGGATCACTGTAGGGATTATTTTGGTTATTCAAGATCCCGTGCGATTCCATATGAATCTGAGGACTTGTTATTCCATCTTTATTCCCCAAGAAAATCAAGACAGTTGTGATATGGATAGGGATTGTATTGGACCTCTAGATTGCTTTGGGTAGTAAAGATAACTTGACAATTTTGTCTTCCTCTATTTGATCATGGATATTTTTCTATTTATTTAGGTTGTCTTTAATTTCTTTAGTAATAGTTTTTTGAGGTTTTAGGGTATGCAAGCCTTTCATTTCCTTGGTTAAGTCTATTCCCAGACACTTTATTTCTTTAGATGTTATTAGGAATGGTAATGTTTTTTTAAAAAAAATTCTCTGTTTAAATTGTAGATGCATAGAACACATTTTTTTTTTGTATATGCCTGTACCAGGACTTTTAAACTCAGGGTCTTGCAATTTTGCTTCACTTTCTGACTTTTTCATGTCTGGCATGCTACCACTTAAGCCAAGCTTCTAGTTTCTAGAAACAACACTTTGTGTGTTAATCTTGTATTCTGTAATTTTACTTAACTGTTTTGTTTCCTCTAGTAGCTTTCCTACAGATTCTTTAAGGTTTTCTTTAACTAGAGTCATGTTATCTATAAAGGCAGTGTTACTTCACGCTTTCCAACTTGGATGACTCTTATTTTCCTCATCTAATTGCTCCTGTAGTGTAAGAAGATCTGTGTTTGAAGATCTGAGAGGGAAGTAGATATCATTGTCTTCTTGTGACACTTGCATTCATGGTTAGCATTTCTACATTCAGAGAATTTCAGATAGGGGTGAGGGAGACTGCCATAAATCGCTTACTCATATCTGTCCCAGAGATATACTTACATCTATTTTAGAAAACAAGTAACTTTTAAAGTGAACAGACTCATTAGGTGATCTAGTCTGCTCTTGTGGACACTAGTTTGCAAAGTGCCAAGACAAGATGACACATAGAGAACTGACATACACAAGGGGAGCAGTGTTCATGGCCTAGCTCCGTGCTTCCCTCTCTCTTCTGATAACCAAAAAGTGCTGCTATGGTGCCACAATAGCACTTGGGTCTCAAAGAGAACCTGGAGGTTAGCCAGATGTAGAAGGGCTAGAGGAGGGGGAAGCTCTGGGAAATGGGCTGTAAAGATGGGAGATTAATACAGCTCTCATCTCACACAATAACCAAATTTGATCCATTTCTCAGCCAGGTGTCTTCAGGTACACAATTATGCAACACCTAGCAAATGGACCATCCGTTGCTAGGAAACTTGCTTCTGTCAACATGAGTCATACTGTAGGTAAACTCTGTGTGTGTGTGTGTGTAAGAGAAACAGACAGAGACAAAGAGAGGGGCTGGGGATATGGCCTGGTGGCTAGAGTGCTTGCCTCGTATACATGAGGCCCTGGGTTCGATTCCCCGGCACCACATATACAGAAAATGGCCAGAAGTGGCGCTGTGGCTCAAGTGGCAGAGTGGTAGCCTTGAGCAAAAAGAAGCCAGGGACAGTGCTCAGGCCCTAAGTCCAAGCCCCAGGATTGGCCAAAAAAAAAAAAAAAAAAAAAGAGAGACAAAGAGAGAGTCAGAGAGACAAGAGACACAAAGTGACATAGAGACAGAATGAGAGAAAAAGAGAGAAAGGCATTGTATATGAATTTATAGAAATGTTGCAATGAAACCCATTAATTAATACGACTGAAGCCCTCATTAATATGAGGGCACATGCCTATCATCCTATCAATTAGGATGATGAAATAGGAGGATCAAGAGTTTGAGTTCTAGACTAGCCTAGGCTACATAGTGAACTCAAAGCTAGCCTGGACTACCTAGCAGGACCCCATCTCAAAAAATATATGTGAACAAATAATTATAATAGGAAAGGAAAGAGAGAGAGAGAGAGAGAGCGCTATGGGATTTGTTTCATTTCAATCCTTGGAGCTCCCTCTCATGCAGGACCTGGAAAACAGGAGTGACAGTCACGATCTTCTTTTTCTGGGGCTTCAGTACTGCCACCCATTTCCTGATGTTTGGGTGCTGGCCATCCGAGGCCCCCGGGGGCCCCCTCCACCCCCATGTGTTGGCCCTTTGCCCAGTGAACTGCTGAACACGGTGACCTCCTACCAACACCTGGGAGTTCTGTTGCCCAGCTACAGTTGCTGGGGGGAACTTTTAGTGACATTGTCTTCATTTTGGGACGTGCAAAGCCTCAATCACCACAGTGAATTAATGCCATTTTCCTGGGTAAATGTGATACTCATACGATGAGTGTTGCTTCCGGAATGATTGAAGTGGGAACGTTTCTATTCGGGTCTTGTCAATCACTCCTCCCTCCTTCTCTGCAGATCTCAAGTGAGAGTCTTAGGGAAATGCAAAGAAGCGATTGCCAGTCCTCTGGGGGTGGGGGTGTGTGTGGGGAGGAGCTACATCCAGAAGGCCTTCTGAATGGAGGTAGCCCCCTGCCTCCAGAGAGCTCCCCAGTTGACAATAGAGGTATTGCCTTTGTCTTGAGGAAGCTTCTGGTATGATGGGAAAGACCTAGGTCCTGTTTAAGGGGCTCCCAGTCTGATGTGGGGACCTAGTCCTGGCTTCCGAGGATTGAGAGACGACCTTCCTCCATAGATGTAGACTGTGATGAAGTCCTCCTGTTCTCAGATGTTCTTCTGGATAAAGAACTCAGGCTGGCTGGGGTATCCTGATGAAGACGCCCTGGGAATGTAGTATCCAATAGCTTTCTGGCACACAAGGCAGATCCTGGGTCTAGCACACAAAGCTGGATTCTGCAGCCCCCTGGCAAGGGTGACCACTCTTTTCTTCCTGCCCTGTCTTAGGGCTATAAAGAGAGTTTCCTATTATTTGGCCAGTCTGTACTTCCTCTCCTGACTCCCTTTCCTCAAAGGTTTATAGGAAAGTTTTTGATATGCACAACAGGTTGGCCAGTGGTTCAAATCTTTCAGACTGGCTTCTTGGGAGGTAGAGGTCAAGGAATGGAGGTTTGAGGCAAGTCCAGGCCCATAAGTTTACAAGACTCCATCTCACTCAGTGGCTGGGTGCAGTGGCATGCTTGCCCTGTCATCCCTGGTGGCATGGGGTGCCCAAGTTAGGAAGACCACAGATCAGACCAGCCTGGACATAAAGGAAAACCTTACCTGGAAAAACAACCCATTCAAAATGGAGCTGGAGGTATGGCTTCAGTGGTAGGGTGCCTGACTGACAAGTCTGAGATTCTGACTTTAGTCTCCCGTACTGCCAGCTAGCTAACTCACTAAAGCACAGACAAATCTGGAATCTAAATTCTGCCATTGACCACATGCTATCACATCTCTTTTATCAGATGCTCTGTGTATCTGTCTAGCCTTCCATTCGATTTTGAGTCTATCTGAAAGTATGATGCAGACCACTCCTGTCTCTCACCCCAAGCATTGCAGTATGCCTGGCGTTCAGGTGAATGTGTATTTTCGTGTGGCTGTGTTGTGTTTGTGGGTGGGGCAGGGCAAGTTAACATCAAGAGATGACAAAATGAATGAACTCTTTGTGGTCCTTGGAGATTTGACAACTGCTTCTATTGTGTGATTCCCTCAGCTCTATGAGGAAGGGGCACAGCAGGTCTGTTTCTGCCCTTTCCAAACACTGCTCTCATCTTGCAGAAACATCACAGATCTCAATAAACAAACGAAACCCCTTTTATTCTGGGCACCAGTGGCCCACGCCTGTGAAAAATATCTACAAGGCTCTATCCCCAGTGAATCAGCAAAAACAAAAAACAAACAAAATTGAGCTGAAGGCATGGGTCAAGCACCAGTGGCTCATTCCTTTAAAAAAAAATCTCTACAAGGCGCTATCTCCAATGAACCAGTGAAAAGTTAAGCTGAAAGTTTGACTCAAATGGTAGAGCACCAGTCATGAGCAAAAAAAGCTGAATAAGACTGTGGGCTCAATGTGGCTAAACCCTTAGCTGTTGGGTATGGTACAGACTGGGGTTCCATTTGTGTGAAATTCTGGAGAAGTGTATTTTGTTTCATGTGTCAGTCAGTAACAAGGCTTGGGCCTAGGGACTTGTGCTTGCTTACAGCACTTTGCCACTTGAGACAAGCCTCTAGCTCAGCTCTTTGTTGGTTTCTTTGGAGATGGAGTCTTGTGGATTTTTCTGTCCCCATTGGGTTTGAACTGAAGTTCTCCAGGTCGTGGCCTCCTGAGTAGGTAGGAATACATGTATGAGCCACTGGTGCCATGCTTAACTATCTTTTTGGTGAGCAGAAGTTTGAAGCTTTTGTGAAATCTAAATAATCTTTTATTGTTATCATATTTGTTGCTTATCTAAGAAACATTTATTTGCCAGTCTGGAGGCATGAAAGCTCCTGTTTTATTCTGGAAGCTTCATCATTTTAGTTTGTTCATTTAGACCTATGATTCATCTCATATTAAACCTTATGCATTTGGTGAGATAAGGACCAACGTTCATGTGTCTCCATTCAGGGAGCCCATTGTTCTTACATACTTGTAAAGACTCAGCTTTATCCATGGGGTTGTTTGCTACCTTACTGAAAATCAAATGACTCTAAATGAAGGTCTATTTCCTGACCGCTATTCTCTGCCACTGAATTACATATCTGTTTCTATTCTATTATCCTTGTCAGTGCAATAGCTTTACATCACGTCTTGAAGTTAAGTAGTAGTATAAGTCCGTCATCTTCTTTTTTTATCAAGATTGTCTTAGATAGTCTAGGTTCTTTGTATTTCCACATACATATATTAGATCAAGCCCATCAATTTCCACAAATGAAAACTTCTGGAACTGTGTTGACTCTATAGGATTAAAAAGAAAGTTATCAATGGGGGAGGGTTATTTTAACAATATAGCAACTTCTAATATAGAAGCATTTGCCTTGTCTTTATCTCAGTGATGTTTTCATAGTTTTCGGTATATCTTTTATCAAATTAATTTCTAATTGTTTTATGTGCTTTGGCCATATTATAAATGAAATTGTTAAAAACAAAAACAAAACTTAGCCAGGCATGGTAATCCCAGCACTCAAGAGGCTCAGTCAGGAAAATTGCAAGTTTGAGGCCAATCTGGGCTACATAGGAAGATGTCTCCAATTTATTTTATTTTATTTTTCCAGTGGTTTGTTGCTTGCTAGTGAAAATACAATTGATTCATGTGAAGTGTTCTTCAATTCCATGATGAACAAATTCATTTATTTGTTCTAGTTGCTATTTTGTGTATTATTTTGGACATTCTACCTAAGCAATCACATTCTGCTCTGTACAGAAGGAACATTTCAATTTTTCCTTTCTGGTCATTATGTCTTTTTTTCTTGCCTTATTACTCTGGCTACTACCTCAGATAAGATTTCCAATTGAAGCAGTGGAGGAGGGACACACTCTTTTTTCCTCATTTTAGGGAAATGTGTGTAGCAGTTTATCATTTAAAATGTTAGCTCTAAGGTTTTCAAAGATGTGCTTTATCAGGTTGAAGACATGCCTAATTTTCTCATGTTTTTTAAAGATGACTAGGAGTAGCATTTTTAAAAACTGATCATAACAGTATTTCCTCTGTATTCTATTACTATAATGAATTACAGGAATGAGTTATTGTGTTGGGGGTGGGGGTGTGAGCATGCATGTGTGCCAGTCCCGGGGCTTGAACTCAGGGCCTGGGCACTGTCCTTGAGCTTCTTTTGCTCAACACTAGCACTATAGCACATGAGCCACAGCTCCACTTCTGGCTTTTATGGTGGTTAATTAGAGATAACAGTCACACAGACATTCCTGCCTGGCTGACTGTGAACCGTGATTCTCAGATCTCAGGCTCCTAAATAGCTAGGATTACAGGTGTGAGCCACCAGCCCTCAGCATAAATGAGATTTTGAGTTTTCAAATAATCATGCATTCCTGGGATTCACTGACACAGACATGCTCTATTACTCATTTTGTCTATGAGTAGGCTTTTTTTTGCTAGTAATTTTAAATAAATTAGCTAATTTCCTTAATTTTCTAAAGGCTTTAAAACCACCTACAAGAGATGTTGGTCCTTGATTTTTCTCTTTTTAATTTCTTTGTCAGGTTAATAGATATTATTCTGATGTCAGGGATATACAGAATCATAAAACAAGTTGGGAATGTTAATCTTCCTCTCTGTGTGGGGTTGGTATTATTTCTTTCCAAAATGTCTGATGAATTCATAGTGAAACCCTCCATTCTGGAGTTTTGTTTGTGGGCAGGTTTTGAGTAAGAAATCTCCTTTAAGCTATAGATGTAGGACTATTTAGATGATCTATTTTATCATGTGTCAGTTTTATTAACTTGCCTTATTTGAGGAATGTATCCAGTATGTCTAAGTTGTTTATAATGTCTTCTTTTCATCCTTCTAGTGTCTTTGCTAACTCTTTCATTTCTGATACCATTAAGTTCTGCTTTCTTTTTTATTTTTCTTCAGCCACCTAGCTTGGTTGAGCCTTCCTCACTTTTATTTATATGTATTTAATTTTTTGTTTTAACAAATGAACTAAGAAAGGAGAATGCCATGTGGTGTTCAGGCATGAGAGAAAAGTTTATTCCTGAACTTGGCCTATGGCCAAGATGATTCATGGAGGGAGGCAGGGAGGGCAGGGAGGTGTGGCCAGGTGAGGGGAGGTAGCTGCCTCTTGGTGTGCCAGTTACCTAGGTAATGCAGGTACTGGGCTGAGACTTTTGACAGGTGAGGGCATCTGCATGGAGCCCTCCTGGGGTGGACCTTACACTAACCACTGGTAGGTCAAAGGTCAACTTGCCAGGTGCTTCAGCTGCCATTCACCTCCTCTTTTTGTTTTTATTTATTTTTTGCTGTCAGTCCTGGGGCTTGAACTCAAGGCCTGGGCATTGTTTCTGAGTTTTTCTACTCAAGGCTTCACAAAGTCACTGGAAGTGCTTGGGATATGTTTGTTGGCTGATGAAGATCAGGTTTATATAGGGAGCTGCTCAGCCTTTCTTCCACCAGTCCCCTCCTCTAGTGCACCTTTTGTTCCCCTCCTGTCCCCAAAGGGCACAAGGCCACTGGAGATGTCTTGCTTTCCCTGGTAGCAGTCAGCATCTCTGTTGGGTCTTCCTCCAGCCTGCCTCCTTTTTATTCTCCCCTCAGTCTCTGTTTCGACACTGAATTTTAAAGCATGAGGGGCACAAGCCATTGTCCATACCTGTGTCTCATTCTGATCTGACCTACACACCATCCACTGATTAATTTCCCTGAGTCACATCAGGTCAAAGCTTCTCAGGGCTTTTCACTGCTCAAAGGATAAATGATAGTTGCCGTTTCACCAGTATTTACTGCATGCCAGGCTCTGAGGAAGATTAGCTTATAATTATTCCTTCTTTTATTGTGCCGATGCTGGGATTTGAACTCAGGGGCTGGGTGCTATCCCTGAGCTTCTTTTTGCTCAATACTAACACTCTACCACTTGAGCCACAGCTCCATTTCTGGCTTTTTTTTGCGGTGGGGGGGGGGTAGTTAATTAGAGATAAGGATCTTAGACTTTCCTGCCCAGGCTGACTTCAAACTGCAATCCTAACATCTCAGCCTTCTGAGTAGTTAGAATTAGGATTACAGGAGTGAGTCACCAGCACCTGGCTTTATAAATACTCTTATTAGAGGGCATGTGTTAGCCTCATTGGAAGAAAGAAAGAAACAGAGTCTTAGAAATGTCCATTAGTTTTTCTCGAGAGCACTCACTTTCCAGGTGGGAATAGGAACTGAATCTTAATGTTCCTTATGAAGCTCTGGCTTCCAACCTCTCTTCCCATCCCATTTTCATTCATGGCTGTCCTGGCTATGAGCTGGGCATCCTTACCCTCTGTCACTGTTTTCCATAGAGGCAAGGTACACTACTGTTTCAGGATACTTCCCTCATGCGCTCCCTCCTAGAATGCTAGACCTACTTTCCCACTCTAGGTTTGGGTCAAAATTCTACTCCTCCTTCAAGCCTCATGCAGCTCCTCTTCCTACAGGAAGCCTGTCTGGTGATGTCATCATGAATATGATGAGCCTTCATTGGCTTTCTAGACTAGCTGCTGTTTGCATTTCTCCCTGTAGTTTCTGGCTGCTTCAACCCTGTGCAAAGCTCCTGCAGGATAGCTTCTCTGCACCATCAGCTAGCACAGGGCCTCAAGTCTGAAAGGCCCTCACCTACTGATGGCTGTTGGTGCAGGGTTTCCATTCACCTTATCTCTGGCTTCTCCATTCAACTGATCTTTGGAACAGCCCCCCTAAGGAGCAGGCTTTGGTTAGGGGGCCCAGAGATGAGGATGAGAGTAATGGCAATGATGTAGATGGTGATTTTGATTGACAGCTGTCTTCATCAGTTCAGACTGCTAGTATATTTAATAAGTGGAACATCAGGATGGTAGTGTGGTCAGGTTCTGGGCTACAGTACTGCTAATTTTCTCCTTGTATTCTTACAGGGTGAGAGGAGAGTGGGAGAGCTGCCTTGGTGCCTTTTATTAGGGTGTTGTTCCCATTCATGATGGTCCATCTCCATGACATAACCAGGCCCAGAAGTCTTCGCCTCTCAACATTATTGCACTGGAGGTGGGGTATAAAGATTTCAACATATTGATTAGGTAGGAAAACATAGACCTCAAGTTCATTGCTATAGCACACGACTGGGAGGTGCTAAGTTGCATTTTTCTTCTGAAGGATTGCTGAATTCAGCAACCTTGTGAATCAAACACTACTGCCAGCTCCATTTTACACACGTGGAAAGTGAGGCACAGAAGAGATGACAAGTACATGGCCATGTCAGAGAGTAAACAGTTCATCAGAAGCCAGGAATCTCAGCTAAGTTCAGTCTTGGCTGAGTCATCAACTCAGTCTGAAGCTCCCATTTCTATGCTGGCTAATTTCAGAGTAATAATAACTACTTTTTATTGCATTATTTAACACATACAATATTCTGTGCTCAGCACTTTGGAGACATTTCATTGCAATTCTTCCTCCCCATCCCCCCAGTCTTTACAAAGCCAGGATTATGATTCACCTTTCACAGATGAGGAAAGAAAGGCTGCAGAGAAAGCAAATTTGCCCAAGGTCATGAGCACCTAGGATGCAGAGGTGGGAAGAGAGCCCAGGTCACTGTAACTCTCAATGGGTGCTTCCATTGCCACTGCCTTCTGCTGCCCTGCCACAGCAAGACTTCAGACTCCATGGAGTCGCCTTTGGAAGGCACCAGGCTCCATTTCCTTCTTGTCCAGAGAAAGCCATCTGAGAATCTGTGACATATTCTCCCAGCCCAGCTGGAATCTTTCCAGGGGTGACCAGCTCCCTTCCTTCTGGGGCAGGCAGTCCATTGGTGGTTAGAAGATGCTAAAGAACATTTTTCTCCAATGAGTCTAAGAATGAGCCTCCCTCCTCTTCCCCAGCAAGCCCACACCAGAGCTGCCTGTATCCCCCTCTATAGGATTCAGCTTTGCTTTGAGGGAGGATTGTCTGGCCGGCCCAGAGTTGTGCAGGGAAGAGGTGGGGGTGGGGCGGGGGGGGGGTAGGAAGCTGGGAAGTTGCAGGCCTCCCTGGGGGAAAGAGATGTGCAAATCTTCTGGGCCTTTCATCTTAAGTGGTTTCCTATCTGTCTGGCTGAGCGATTGCCTGGAGCCACCCCTGATTAACATTCATGTGGATTCCAGGCTGGGCTGTTGCAGAAGCAAATCATCATGCTTGCTTTCACTTCCCCCTCCCCCCCCCAGCCCCCAATCCCCAGCCTCCCCAGGCCAAGGATCTCCTTAGTTTCCATGGCAACAGGGGCCATCTGTTTCATATAACATCCCAGGCCAGGAGAAGTTCATTCTGTCCCAACTCTGCTAAGTTATGGGCAGTATAAGAAGAGGAGGGTGCTAGGGGAAAGGGAGGGGGAGGGGGTCCCATGGTTCTTTTTTACCCCCACTGAAATGGTCGCAGTTGGAAGAACTCTTAGAGGTCAAGTCCTAACATTCATTTTTTTTGAAGGGGGAAGAGAGGGGTTATGGGAAATGGCACGGGAGGAGGTAGTCACAGACATATTATCCCCAAAACTGGGTCTAGGAGGCGGCTGATACACACTGGATGAATCATAAAAACGTCAGAGGTAGCTAACACATTATGCAGAATTCCCATCAAATGCAGGCAAGTGTTTGGAAGTCACACTCCACAATCGGTGGTCACTCCCAGTGTGTTTGCGTGCTTCTGGTGACTGGGAGCTCACTGTCTGTCTCACTCGCTTTCACTGGGTTGAATACTTTGAACACAGGAAGTTCTGCCTAGTTATATATCTTTCCAACCTGCCTCCTGGTAATGAGACCCATCCATCCCAGTTCTGTCTTTTGCAGTCACAAAGGTTCAAACTCTCCACATGTGTTGTCTTATAGCCTCTCTCAGAGAGCTACCACAGGGTAGAGTCTGAGAAAGAGATGGGTCTCCATTTTACATGACTCTGAAGAGGTGAAGTGATTGACCAGATACTCAGACCTGGGTTAAGAACCTAGGGTGCCCCCATGTCCTGATTCTAGACAGGCCTTGGAGGAGGGAGGGCTGCCTTTGAGCCCTTCTAGATGCTTCCTACTCTTTTCTCATTAGTCAGGTTTCTGAGGACTGACCCAGTGAGCTTCTTGGTCTATACCAGCTGTGGGGTTGATTCCGGAACTGCCCTTCCAATCTTTCTGTCTCCCAACCTGGGGATCTATGTCTCTGGGGGCAAAAGAGCAGTTCCTCAGGCCAAATTCATGGCTAGACCTTGAGTGTACACGTGGTACATAGGAGGGAGGGAGAGGAGGATGGAGGTGGCTCCACACCCAATCATTGCCTCTCAGCTCCTTCATCACCAAGAGAGCAGCCTGCAAATGCCCTGATGATGGAGAAACAAGGAAGACAGGAGCGGATGTCCCCACTGGGAGCAGCTCTAGTCTACAAACTTGGGGAGGCTTCTAAACTTCCCCGAAACATTTCCACTCTCCTGCCTTCATGCCTCTTTAGAGCCTTGAATTTTCTTCAAGGATCCTCAAGCAGGAAAGTATTTGTGGTCATCTTCAGGGCACTGAGCCAGGAGGATAAGAAGTTACAGTGAGAGGAAGAGTTAAAGCAGAGAGAGGCATTAGAACAAGGCCTTTGGGGAACTTAATTTCTTCCTTGCCACCCATATTAAATCCAACCTCTTTCTCTTATCCTTTTCAGACTATCCCAGATTACCCCAGAATGGTTTGCTCTACTCTGTGGACCAGCCTACCTAGCCTTCTGACGAAGATGACTGCAAGTGGGTAGATGGACACCTGGATTTCCTCTGCCTAAACTGGAAGATTGCTTTCTACCACAGGTGACAGTGCTCTAGCCAATCAGTGCTAGGTATGCAAATGAGAGCATCCTGAAACGGCTTTTCCCTGGCCATTCATCAGCCGAGTTAGCACTTTGGCTCTCTGATTGGCTCATCAGAAGACAGGTAGGGAGTGCAAGCTGAGTTAATGAGCCAGTAGGAAAGGAAGGAACAAAAGAAAAGATGAGAAAGAAATAACAACCTGCTTTTAGTTTGCTTGGGGATGCACCATATATCAGAATTGTTCATAATGCTTGACTTCAAATAACATAACAACAGAGTTGACTTTAGTTGAAGGAGGTTGGAGGAGGACACATCATGGGGTGGATACCTCTCCACCTTTGATTGATGTATGACCTTTCTTTTTTGTACCCTCTACCCACATGAGAAGTATTCATGGGAAAACTTTCCAACATTTAGCATCAAGACCTCTGGGTGTGTCCAGAGCAAAGTTCTATATGCACAGACTAGACATGAAGATGGATTGTTCCCTGCAATAGATATTGACTGATTCATAAATCTGGTTGCCAGATTCGATCAAAATTGCTGCATAATCCAGGAGCGGGAAGACGCCAGCTAATTTTGTGCCTGGCCAGCTGATTCCCGATGGGAAGTTGTATATATGTCTTTGATGCCCGCTCTGAAGCTATGTTGGTCCTGGCCAAGAGCTCTGATCTCTGGACAGTTAGGGGATGAGCAGAGGGACCAGAGGGCTCTACAGGGTATACTACGACCCTTCTCCTTCCTCTTCCCTAGTCTTCTCAGAGCTGTCAACTCCTGGGCCGGCAGCCGTCTCTACAGCAACCACACTCAGACTGAACCTGGAAGGTGTTGAACATCTGGATGAAAAGGCTCAGATGTTTCTAAATACATAGAGCATCAAAGAGGGACAAAAATAAAACATCTTGACAATGATGATTTTCCACTTTTCATTCAGATGATTTTCCACTTTTCATTCAGGTGTTGGGTGCCAGGTAGAGTTCAAGTAGCCCTGAATTGCTTTCCCAGAACCCCATCATACTAACTTGAAATTTCTCAAGCCTGCCCCCACATCTTTCCATTTGGCTCCCCTCTGTTAGGAACTTCATGGAAAGGAGAAGGTGGTCACATTCCCTTTGGGTGATTTGTAGGGGGGGGGGCTGTCTTCTTACATTTGATCAGCTGTGCCACTAGAGGAATTAGGATTTTGTTTAAGGCAGAAGGCAGATAGGGCCACCTCTCGTTCTCCATTACTCCTCCCTTTGGCCCTTCCATACATGTGCTAAGACCTCATTCTCC
Organism: Perognathus longimembris pacificus; assembly: GCF_023159225.1. NCBI lineage: Eukaryota > Metazoa > Chordata > Mammalia > Rodentia > Heteromyidae > Perognathus > Perognathus longimembris. The sequence goes on along the minus strand of NC_063177.1, from coordinate 23,581,699 downwards.
TTCTCTCTCACTTAGCTACCCTTTCATTTTCCTAGTGAGGACTTACCAAGTATTTACCTACAATAGACTAGTTCTCTTTTTCCTCCTCCTCCTCCTCCTCCTCCTCTTCCTCCTCCTCCTCCTCCTCCTCCTCCTCCTCCTCCTCCTCCTCTTCCTCCTCCTCCTCCTCCTCCTCTCCTCCTCCTCCTCCTCCTTCTCCTTCTCTTCCTCTTTCTCCTCCTCCTCTTCCTCCCCCTCCTCCTTCTCCTCTCCCTCCTCTTTTTCTTCCTCCTCCTCTACCTTCTCCTCTTCCTATTTCTGGCATCGTGCCTGGCTCAATCTACAAATGAGTCTTTCTGTGAGACTGGCTTCAAGAAACTAGCCCCACCCAGCCTGACCCTGGCAGGGACTGGGTTTTCTGTGTCTCCTGGTTGAGGAGAGGCAGTCCTGGGGAGGGAGTACCTAGCCAGGGCACATCCAGGTCCCAGCAGATGATTCCAAGTGTGGTTTTGAGTGCTACAGGTCATCTCACATGCCACAGACTACTGGAGCTAGAGAGGCCATGAGAGGGCAGCCAGCATAACTATTCATAGCATGGATATCAAAGGGAGGCATAAAGTGAGCAAGAGATGTTTTCACCAGTGTTCACTTACCTGGTGAGTGGTGGAGCCTGGACAGCCACCATCATCCCAGAGAGCATTCCCAAACACACCTGTCTCCAGACCAATCAGGTAAATACAGCTTAAGAAAGGTGACATTCAGGAGATCAAAGCCAAATGTCATCACTTGCACCCTCAAAGAACAGGCACTGAAGCAGCAGAGGGGGCGAGGGGAGACATCTTCACAGCTACAGCATGCAATGATAGGACAGGAATCCCAGTAGCATGGGTGTCGTGTCCAAGTAGTTCTGTAAGCAATTTCAGACTACTCCATTCTCCTTTCGCCTCCTGCCTGCTTCCTTTCTTTCTGTGTTTCCTTTAGCTTTCAATATTCTTTTTTTTCTTTCCACCTCACTCCCAGCCCAGTGGCCCCTCCTGACTTAATAGAAGCATATGTTGTCGTGGAGAGAAATGTGTGCCTATAATTGCCATAATAATTGAAGCCACTCTGCGGAAATTTCCTCTCTGGCCTGGCCTAGCTTTGCCTCTGGCCTCCCCACTGCCCCTGCTCACGCGTTCATTCACAGTTGCCTGATTGTTACAGGTGTCAGGATGTGGAATCTTTTAGCTGCTCCCAAACCTCTCCAGTGCGTGGCCCTGAGTGGGGCCAGCTCTTGCCTGCGGAAAGCCACAGACCTCCGTGGGTGGTGTTGCTCCTATGAGCCAGGTGCTGTCAGCATCTCGGGGCCCGGACTGACTGCCACGGACCAAAATGTCTGCCCTTGTGAAGCATCAGTGCAGACACAGCCAAATGCATATAGATGTGAGGACGAAGTAGGCTGGGCTGGATGGTAAGAGGTATGATAAGGAGAAGGCAAGGCAGTGGAGATCAGGGAATGGGGCTGATGACCAGATCCAGATAGTGTTGCTGGATCCAGGTAGAAGAAAGCGAGCCAGCTACATGGTGTCTGGGGAACGGCCATTGCAAAGGCTCTGAGGTAGCACAGTGTGGGCTCTGAGAGGCAGCAGAGTGGCTGCCGGCGAGGTCATGGGTCTGCATCTCACCCAGCCCTAAGAGTCATTGCAAGAAGGCTTTTTATACTATGGAAACCTGAATGGAGATGCCTCAAAAAAAAACTGAAAATAAAGCTACCTTATAATCCTGCTCTACCACTTCTGCTCATGTATTCTAAGTTGGCATCTAATAGCCATACCTGCATACCCAAGTTGATTGCAGCACGCTTCACAATAGTCAAACTGTGAAATCAGCTGATGTGCTCAGCAATGGATGGATGGGTAAAGAAAACGCAGTACACGATTTAATGCTATTCAACCATAAAGAAGAACAAAATTACGTTAAGAGAAATAAGCCAAGCTCATAGAGATAAACGTGTTATTTCTCATATGTCAAAAATCTAGATCTAGAAAAAACTTGATACAAAAGGGGCATGGGTATAGAAACAAGGACGACTTGCAGGGAAACCAGCAAGAGGATGCAAAGAAAGGGTGAGAGAGAAGGTTAGTATGATGCAAGTATATCTAAGCATGTAAGAAAATGTCATAATAAAATCCATTGAAACACTTGAAAAGGGGAAGGAGGATAAGAAGGAGCGATAGAGAGGGTGCATACGATCAACGAACATCACATATTCACCACATTTCCATGTATATGTATGGAAATGACACCTGAATAACCTTCTGTTTGTGCAATAAATATATGCTAGAAAAAAGGAACGAAAGAGAGAAAGACAGGAAGGAAGGAAACAAAGAAAGAACAGAAAAAGAAAGGAAGGAAAGCAGAAAGAAGGAAGGAAGGAAGAAGAAAGCAAGCTAGCAAGCAGGCTTTTGCTCTGGAGAGTACCCCCAGGACATCCTTCTAAGATCCAGGCTCAAAGGTCAGAGCAGCTTCATCAGTCACCTGTCAGAGCCTTAGCTCCCTCCTTCTCCCCTCATTTTCTCCTCCTTCTCTGCCTTCACTCCTCATTCATGACCAAGTCGGGAAGAGTGGTAGGTGTTCCTCTGCTACTCTGGCACACTCTGCGTCCATCTAGTCTGAATCCGAGGCCACCTATGAGCCGGGGCTATACCTTCTGTGCCCAGGGCCAGCCTCAGGGAGAAAGGGAAGAAGGTCTGGCCCAGGTGAAGTTTTGATCAGCTGGTGCTGCCCACTGGTTGTGTTCTCCTGCATTGGCAACCGAAAGGCCAGCTGCCTGCCACCTTGCAAAGCCTTGGTACTAGAGACACACAGCATTTTTTTTCCATGTAGGCAACCGTTGACCTTGAGTCCTACTGTCTCTTCCCACCTAGCCCCTTTCCCAGACAGAAGAATTCAAAGCCAATGAATTCTAATCTTAGGGCAGAATTGGAAGAGCTTGAGCTCTGGATCAAGGCAATCTCTAGCCCTAGATCCACCTTATTCCTGCTGTGTGAGTCGAACAGCTGGCTGAGCTCCTTGCAGCCTGTTCCCCTATCTGTAGAGTGGACAGGTAATAGCGCCTAACTTGTGGAGTGGGCTGGTTGCATGCGGAGGGCCTGGCATGAAGCAGGCCATCGGTGGACCTGGGTCTCTGCAATGGTGGCATGCCCACAGACTGATAGGGCAATCCTGGGGTCCCTGCCTCACCCCCAGGGTCAGGGAGGCTGAAGCCCCTCTGCCACTACAACCCAAGACCCTGTTCAGGGCCTAAGGTACTCTGACAATGGCGGAGGCCCTGGCATCCCGGATCCAGCTGCAGTTGTATGGGCCATACAGGGACTTTCCTCACAGGGATGTCTGTGGGCTCTCAGGCCCATGGCATCTGCTTCTACACAGCAATGTTGGCTGCTCCAGTCACCTCCTGCTTTCCTCTTCATGTGCAAATCTCGGCATGTCATAGGATGAGGTTGTACATAAAATTGGAGTTCTCACCTGCCTGTGTGACCTGGCTGTGTGACCTTGGGCAGGTTGTTTCTGTCAAATGTTGTGCGATCATTTCTGTCAAAGTCCCAGCTTGGTCCAGGAGACCAAGGGTCCCTCGGACCAGAGACCAACAACAACAATAAAAAAAAAAATCTCTATTCTGAGGATCAAAAAAAAGAATCAAAGCCCAGTTCTGGTGCTCAAGTTGAAAGCGGCTCCTCTGTGAGGAGCTTTTAAATGAAAAGAGCAGAGAGGAGAGGAGAGGAATTGCTGGAGCAGAGAATGGGAAGTCCAGTGGGCTGCTGTTCCCCCCACTCCCCCCGGGGCAGAGCAGGGGCAGGAAGGGAGAGATGGGTTATCCTGGGCAGCTGTGCATTTGGACTGAAAGCTAAGATTTCAAAGGTCTGGCAGGTGTAGGACCAGGCAGGCAGTGTAACTCAGGTGCCAGGAAGGAGGGGGAGGTGGGCCATAGAGGGGGAGCGTGAGAGGAACCCGAGGGAAATGGGCCAAATAGTCTGCTTGGAGGCTGGTTTCTCTCTAGTGAGATGGTGTTGCAGGCCTGGCTGGGGCTTCAGCATGTGCGCTTGGTCTTCTGCCATTCAATTAATTGGAGCTTCAGTGCTGGGCATTGGGGGGAGATGGGGACAAATACAGGAGAGGGTGGGTGAGTGGGTGAGGAGGCTGGGCCAGAATCCACCGCTTGTTTTCTGGAAGTGAGAGCCATTCATGTCTTCCCTGAAGCCACACAAACTCTCAGAGAACCTGCCTGGGGCCTGGTTGGCCTCCAGCCAGTTGACATGGGACAACACAGGAAGCCAGAGCTGTGGTTTGTAAAGGCAGATGCCTCCATTCCTCATCACTGGGCAGAGGCTACAGCCTCTAAAGTCCCAGGACTGGGCCTTTGGGGAACACACTCACATGTCCAGGAAGCATCAAGAAGGCTCAGGCACACCTATGTCACTGGAGAGTGTTGTCCTTTTTCTTCTGAGGGTGAGACTTGAACTCAGGGTCTGATGTGTTCACTCACAGGTTGGCACTCCACCTCCTGAGCCATGCCTCTATCCCCTGGAGATGAGAGAATGACCATGACACACTTGGCTCTGGTCCTCTTGGACCTTTGAGCGGTAAAGACTAGACAGCATCTGTCAGCTGGGTGGGGAAAGCAAATGGGGACTCTTGCAGATGTGCAGTGTGTGCTGATATCTGACCTCTGTCTGTTAGGGCAGCCCTGGGAGGAAGGGCTGAGGGTAGACAAAGACCTTATGGAAGGACTGTTGCCCATCCGTGCTTTATAGACAAGGACCTAGTGGCTTGGAGAGGGGATGAGATCTGCTCTAGGTTGCGGCTCTATAAATGGGAGCTAGAATTTAATACAGATTTATGCCAGAATCCAAACCCAGGGCTTCTGCAGTGCCCTATGCTAGGAGCAAGAGCAGTGTCTTGTTGTCCTGGATCAAGCACAGCTCTAACATAGGTGGGACTTAATGGTATCTGATTGTGATGTCACCTTGGATATTTCTAATTCTTGGCCCTTAAATCTGCAGGGCAGGCATGGGCTCAGGGGTCCCAGCCTCCCAGCCTCCCTACTCTGTAGGGTGACTGGCAAGCCCCAGGTACTTTCCAGCTTCTTTTCTGAGAAAGAAAAAAAAAAAAAGAACAAAAATAAACCTTGCTGTCATCAAGCAATTAAGTGGAAATCAAATCATCCAAAGGACAGAAAAGCCAATTAATAAAGGAGCAGGGAACGCTGCTAAGCAAGTTCAGGCTGGAATAGCCCTGGAGGCTGCGGGCTGTGGGCTGGGTGAGGGAGGAGGCCCTGAGGGCCCAGGGCCCCTAGTCAGAGGGGAATCCCCCGAGATGCCCAGGCTACATGAAGGATGTGGGCCTCTGCCCTAAAGGACCTGGGAATTAAATATATTAAGCTACTGTTTATCTTAGGCTCATGCAAGGAATTTTTACACAGCACAAATGCCCATGTTATTACCGTTAGCTTCACTGTCTTGTTGGGTTTAAACTCAAGTCCTTCTGAAGTGCCCTCCTACATGTGGCTGTATCTCCTTCCTTCCCATTTTTTTTTTTTTTTTGCCTGTTACCTGCTTCCTTTTACTACCTCCTCTCACTTCTGTGTGTCCCACAGTCTCGACACACAGCTATCCCAGGACGTTTGCACCTACTGGTCATTTCTATCTGACGCATCCTTCCCCTGGATTGCAGGCCTTGACTCCCTTGCTCCAATCTATTCCAATGTCTCCCCTTCAGAGAAGTCTTTCTCCACTTCCTTTCCTAAAATAGCAACACACTGCTCGTGCCGGGGCCCATTGCCTCATCTCTTGTGGCTCCTGTGCAATAATACAGGTTCATCACTTTCCTTTGCAATCCAGAGAACGGAGATTCCTGAATCTCATCCAGGTGTTTCTAAAGCTCTTTTAGTGACATGAAGGGACAGGGGACTGTAGATACATGGCATTTACTCATCATGCTTTGTCTTTGTAACCACATTTCCCCCCGGACACCGTGGGTTCCTCCTGTGAGGTAGAGGCATGATGCTTTCATTTTACACATCCAAAAACAGTCCCAGAAAGGTGGAGTAACACTGTCAGCATCACCCAGCAGCTATATTCAAACAAGTCCCAGCCTTAGGTACAAGTATGTCATCTAATTAAAATGTCCACTGCTCGCTGATTTATTTTCCTAAAGTCAGTGTAAGGTGAATTCTATCTGGTGTTCTGTGTCCTGTCCATCTCTGCCATGGCCTTGGGAAGGGTTGGCTGGGAGCTCTGGGCAGCTCCTTTCTGTTTCGTGTGATGTGCTGGTGGAGAGTAGGGGCCGTGACCAGCCTGGCCTGTGGTCATGGTTGAGAAATAGCCCACTGCGCCTTGCCCTTTGCTTCTTTCGTACCCCAGCCTCTTGGCATGGAAGAACTGGGGTGGGGGCACGGGGAAGCAGGAGGGACTAAGGCTTAGAAGCAAAGCAGACATGGCTAACCTCTTCAGAACACCAGCCAAAGTTTCTTCTTCTCTTGGGTTTTGGTTAAGAGGAAGGTCTTTTTCCTCCTCTTCTGCATGTGGATGGGCAGATCAAGGTAGAACATGGCTCAGCTGCCTAAGTCATGTCCCTTCTAGTGACACCCAGCCAGAGAGAAAGAGGGATGAAAGGCCAGGTGAGTCTCCCTCTGATGGAACACATGGGGCCTCAGCCGGCTCCCAGACCCTCAAGAAGGGGAAGAAGCAGGCAGGGGGCTCCTGAAATCCACTCTCCTTTTCATTACCCCTCAGCTGAATTGGTCTTCCACCCACCCCCCTCCCCTCTGCCTGGCAGGGAGAGACTCTTGTTTGCTGCCTTCGTGTTTACTAAGCAAATGGAGTTTAAAAGCTTTCGTAGACAGAGAGCCCATTTAGGAGGCTCAGCAGATAAAATTATTTATAGAGATTAATGGTTATGGTTCTCGTGCCTTCAGGAGATCAGAAGCCATATGCTACAGCAGCGTGATGGGGTGGTGAGGGCCAGGCCGGCGCTCCCACCCCTGCCCTGCTCCCCCAGCCCCACTTCTACCTCGCTCCTCCCTCCTTCCTGGCTCAGCCCCTGTCCTTCCTCTCTCCCATCCTTGTCAGGTTCTCTGTGGGAATTGTGCTTTCCCGTTGGCTCCCCATCACACCCCTTCCAGTCTTCTCCCTTAGGTCCTTTTTTCTGTCTCTTCTCCCTGCCTGTCTGTATTTGGATCCGTCATTCCCACTATCTTCCTGCTCTTCTCTATGGGCGTGACATTGTTTTCCTGCTTCTGCCTCAATGACCATCTCTTCACTGCTCTGTCTTTCCGGATCTCCCTCTGGTTCAGTATCTCTGCCACTCACCTCTCGTCTATCTCTCCCTGTAGTTGCTGTAGTTTCCTCTTCCTCTCCCCTCCAACTGAATCCTGCCTGCTTTGTCCCAGAAACAATACACTGAGCTATGACGAGGTGGACAGCTTGTTCTCGTCTGGATCTTTCATTTTTGTCTCTCCCAGGGCGAGGCCATGCTAGTGGCTGGTAGGGTGGGCTGTTGCTTAGGGACTCTCATGGCTCTATGCATGAGGGGCCTTAGGGAGGAGGGATCCACTGCCCCACTGCAAGACAGAGTGGGGCAGTGTGGCGCGGGACAGCAGGGGATGGCATGCTGCTTAAGGCTGTCAGCAGGGGGCAGGAGAGCAGAGAATGCTGTGTCTTCAGGCTGTGATACTCAGGCTGAGAGTCCTGGGTCCCAGGGTGACCCAAGGAGATGAGTGGGGCTCCCAGAGGCCAGAGATTCGGTAGAAGCTCTTGGGAACTGAGCGGTCTTTGAAGTTTTTCTTCATCTCTTTCTTTCTTTCTTTTTTTTTTTTTTTTGCCAGTCCTGGGGCTTGGACTCAGGGCCTGAGCACTGTCCCTGGCTTCTTTTTGCTCAAGGCTAGCACTCTGCCACTTGAGCCACAGCGCCACTTCTGGCCATTTTCTGTATATGTGGTGCTGGGGAATTGAGCCCAGGGCCTCATGTATATGAGGCAGGCACTCTTGCCACTAGGCCATATCCCCAGCCCGTTTTTCTTCATCTCTGATGCAGACCTCCTAATGTGGACAGAAAACTCTCCTGAAGCTGGATGCTGGTGGTTCACACCTGTAATGCTAGCTGCTCAGGAGGCTGAGATCTGAGGATCACAGTTTGAAGCCAGTCCAGGTGGGAAAGTCTGTGGAACTTTTATGCCCAATAAACGATCAAAAAGTCCAAAGTAGAACCGTGGCTCAAGTGGTAGAGCATTGGCCTTGAGAGACAGCATCCAGGTCCTGAGTTCAAGCCTCAATGTTTGCACAAATTGTGTGTGCCTGTGCGCGCACACGCGCACACACACACACACACACACACTCCAAACCAAACCAAACCAAGCAACAAAACAAAAGCAACCATCTCAAGGTGGGCACTAGTGGCTCACACCTATAATCCTAGCTACTCAGGAGGCTGAGAAGTGAAAATCACGGTTCAAAGCCAGCCCTGGGCAGGAAAGTCTGTGAGACTCTTATTTCCAATTAACTACCAGAAAACTGGAAGTAGAGCTGTGGCTGAATGTGGTAGAGTGCTGGCCTTGAGCAAAAGAGCCCAGGGACCACACCCAGGCCCTGAGTTCAAGCCCCATAACTGACAAAAAGAAAAACAGCAAAACAAAAGCAAAAACAACAACAACAAAAAAACCACAATCATCTCTGACTGTGACTCTGTTTGGGGAAGCTTGGCCAGAGGTGGCTACCCCTCTGGGCCGAATGGCACCTCCATGAACAGGAGCGGGAATCTGGGCAGGCTCAGGTTGATGACGGAAGCCAGGGCCTCTGCAGTGCCTGGCTGGCGGGCAGGGCTCTAGTTCTATTCAAGACAGCCCACATTGTGAGCCCTTTGCCCTGGCAGAGTCACCCATTAGAGCCTTGGTCTCTCCTTTAGGAGAGAATGGGGTGGGTGGTACCATCGTGCCTTCATTTCCAGGTTGATGGCAGTACAACATGGTGGTCAGGAGCCTAAACCTGGGGTAGGGTTACAACCTCCCCCTGCCCCTGCCCCCCATGTTCTAATTCATACTTCCCTGCTTTCTAGTTGTGTGGCCTTGTGTTAGTTCCTTAACCCCTCTGTGCTGGTTTCTCTATAAAACGGTAACAAAAAGAATCCCTTACACCATCGAGCAGTTAGGAGTATAAATCAACAAGGTCCTGTTATGGCCAGTGATGCCCTTAGGTAAGTTACTCAACATCTCTGTGCTTCCATTTCCTCATCCATAAAATGAGGATGGGTATGAGCTCCCCTGCAAGGGTGGCTGTAAAGATGAACAAATAGCACAAAGCCTGTGGGCCAGGGCCTGTGCAGAATGAACATCACAGGAGGGTCACCTATGCTTATTAGCACAAGGCCTGGACCATAATAGGATGCGCTCTACATGAGCCCTGCCCTCTGGACTCTGACCCCTCCTCTTCTCCTTGGAGAGTCCTGTCCATCATCTGAAAGAAGACAAAACAAGACAGTCTTGGTTATAAGCAGAAATGCCTTCCTCCTCTTCCCCCTCTCTTCCAGAGCTACCTGGGGGAAGGTGGAAACAGCTTCTAGGGCACCAGGAAGGAGGGCTAGTGTCTTCTGGGACCATCTCTCCATCATCCTGAGAATCATCCCTTCTGCTGGGCCCAGTAGAGACTCCAAAGCCTGAAAGAGGCTCCAGGGAGGTTTCCAGATCATCCCCTTGCTGCTTCCTGCTGGCAGGTGCATCCTGGAGGGGCAGGGTGGGGATGGGTACAGCATCCGAGAGAGATGGGTTTGTGGAGGGGGGTGTCTTACCCATTCTCCCCCAAGGGGCCAGGACCTCCAAGATGCTTCCCCAGGAGCACTGTGTGCCTTACAGGTCCCTTTAGTGAAAGTACACAGCAAAGTAGACCACCAAGGTTTGGGGAACCCCAGGCTCTGTGGCTAGCCTCCTTCTGCCTCAGCTACTCTTGAGGTGCCCCAAGCTCTGTGGCTAACCTCCCTCTTCTGCCCTAGCTACTCATGAAGAAATCCTGTTCAAGGATTTGTGAGAGGAATTAACTTGGGGCGTGGGGGCGGGGTGGTGGTGGTGGTGTTGCAGGGGAGTTCTTGTTTTCTGGTTTCTCATTTGACCTTCTAATTTGACCTTAGAGATGGTTTAAATCTCCTTCCCATCTGGACCTCAATTTGCCAGTTTATAGAATGAAATTAACCCTGACCCTTACTTAGCCTTTCATGAGAGGGGAACAGATTATTAATTAATAACCGTGTGAGTATTTACTCAGCACTTCCTGTGTGCTGGGTGCCGTGCTAAGGCGTTTGAGGTGTTGAATGTCTACAGCCTCCTCTGTCAGGCCTCTCCCCATGTGTACATGGGAAATGGAGTGGTGAGGTCTGGCTTTGACCTCCCATCATGTGGTGATCAGTGGGGAAAGCCAGGATTCCAGCTTTATTCTGATTGGTTGCCCTGGGCCTTCTCCACCCAATCATAATAATGAAGGGCTGGGTCTGAAGACCCTAGAACTTTGGTGTAGAAAAGTGATAGTTTCTTTCCTGGTGTAAAGATCCCCTTTTGGAAAGAACCCTCTTCTAGTATCCCCTAGAGCCAGCTCCACGAGAACCCTGCTCCCCATGGTGGGTGGGGTCGGCTGGGGTGGGGGGGGATGGGAGGAGGTGAGGAGGGTGGGATACAGGGCCTCTCTGGATCCTCAAGACCCTCTGCACCCAGGATCAGTTGGAACATGCATGACAAATAGCAAGCTAAAAGCCAAGAGAAGGGGAGAGACCAGAACGGGGCACCCTTCTGGTGGATACTACTTGAGGCATGCGATTTTTTTTTTTATAGTAGATGTTCAGTTAAAGCTACTGGGGTGGATGACTGACTGTGGAACCCAGCAGAAGGTTCTGAGCTCCCTTTGTTGAGACCCATGGACTAGATGCAGCTGCTCTGGGTGTGGGTGGCATCCATGGGGGAGACTGAGGTCTATCTGTGCTTCTGCTAACACAATCACATGAATGTAGATACGACTTGCCTTGGCTGCGCTGGGTGGCAAGGAAACAATTATTCAGGGGTAGCAGTGCTGGGGCCAGTACTGGGGAGGGGAAGACACTCCTGCTATAGGATGTTGTACCCCAGGACCCCCCATTTTAGATTCCAGGTGAAAGGGGGTGGCGACCTTGGAAGGATTAAGGGACAGCCTATTTTGGAGAAGTCTAGTGAGGACTTGCTTACAGAAATGATGTGAACATGCACTTGCAGCCATATTAACTCACACATTACTGGAGGCCCCAGTGAGAACACCTCACACCTGCTATCATGTAAGCTGGGCTGAAATGAGCTCAGGAATCGATCCAGGAACTGGCCATCCAGTCAGCAATGCACAGGACAACCGCCACAGTACTCCTCTGAGAACAGGTGACATCCCGTGGGCAGGAATTAGCAACGTTCTTGTCAGTCAGGACCTACCTGACATCTGTGACGAGGTGTGAAGGGAGGGGGAGAGACCTCTCACTTTTATCTTTGCCCTGAGTGCCCTCTGTCCAGCCATGGCTTGCTTGTTCCCAGGGACAAGCCACCGCTTACGTGACCTGAACACCACACACTTCTGTAGGCACTTGAAGTGGGTTGAATCTAAGGGCCCTTCTGAGACCTGTATTGTATTTGTGCTAAGCAGTCATTGCCTGACCACTAGACACAGAAGAGCAGAGCGCTGCCTGCCACTGCTCCCTTTTCCCGGGAGGTGCCCTCTGCATTTGGATGAAGCATTTTAAAGGTAATGGAGGCAGCAGATGGAAGGCAGACAGGCAGACAGAGGAGGGAGGAAAGGCTGGAGGTGGGTGACAGGAGCGCCGGAGCCTTCTCAATGGAGTGGCTCCAGTAGCAGCAGGTGGGGAAAGAGGGAAGGAGGGCTGAGTTCCAGTCTGGAAATCTTGGAGCTGGGGTCCCACTCCATCACTGCCTGCCCTAGGTGGGTGAAGTCCTTCTGTGTTTCACTTGCAAAGAGGGGTGACAGGAGAGGATAGTCAGGTGCCCGTAAATCTGACTTCCCTATGGGTCATTCATGGCTCACCCAGAGCTCACTGGCCAGAGAGGCCAGGTATGCCTTTCCTTCCTGTTCATCTCTCAAGGCCCAGTCTTGTCCAGAAGCCCTCTCTCCTTCCCCACTCCCAGGCTTCTCGGGGCAGGCTCCTAATCACTCAGTAGTAGTCCCAGGACTACGTTGTCATCCAGTAGGTATTAGCTGTTTTTATATACCTGCAAGAGAGCCACGTCCATGGTGATTGGTCCCCTCAGATCTTAGCTAGATAAAGCAGTGGTTTTGGGGAAAGTAGAGAGCAGGATGAGGTGGGACAGGGAAAGAAAGCCAGGAGGAGGAGGATACCCAGCTGGGCAAGGTGTGCAAAGTGTGGGCTGCCAAGAGTTGCTGCCAGCGCCAGCGATGATTAGCTCAGGAGGAGGTGAGGCGCCCAGCTGAGTCTGGCTGCTGGTAGCAGAGCTGGCAGCTGGTTGGAGACTTATCTTTTAGGACAGGAGCCCTCTGGAGTTCCTCCAGACATGAGAACTCTCCCTGGACAGCCGTGAGCCTGGATGGAGACAGCTTTCTCAAAGGGGAAGCGAAGAAACCTTGGCACCCACCCCCAGCAGCTTCTTCTGGAGATGGTCTTTCCTGTGTGTCTGAGGCAGGGGAAGAACCCAGCATGGCTGGGGTGGGGATAGTATTGGCATCTGCCTGGTACTGCCCCATCTGAACTGCGGGGCAACGAAGTAGCTGAGGTCACACAGAAGAATGGTCTGTGCATTCCATGGCATAGTCTCACTTTACGGATTTGAAAGAGGAGGAAGAGCTTAGAGTTTCCATTTTATGAAGGAGAAAAACAGATAAGCACCAGTGCAAGGAAAGGAGCCAGTGTTAAACAGATCAGGCTTAGGGCCTCGCCTGGTTTGTTTATCTGTGTGTGGGACCTGGGGTGGTAGTAGAGACTTTGCTCCAAGACAGCTTGAAGTCAAGCATTAGTGCCCCATCTTGGTCACAGAGTAGATAAGGGGATCTGCTCTCAGGGTGCAGGCAGGAGAGGCTCAGCCTGCTGGCAGCTGGCTGGGCAATATCCCAGGCTCCTGGGCTACTCTGGAAGCAGAGGGGCCAGAGGCTGCCAGGCCCATTGGCAGTGTGGTGGCCACACTCTGGGAATGGGGAGAAGATGGGATTCGGGAAGCAACACTGGGCTGTGTTCCAGTATGCCGTGCCTGGTTCCTGGCAGTGCCCACCTGGATCCCAGGGACGCTGGATCTGTTCTGCTGCTAAACAAGGGCTATTCTAACCGCTCACTCCATGGCTGGATGCCATCCTGAGCTGCCACCTCCTCCCCACCCTTAGCTGCATCGCCCACAAGGGACCATTCCCAGTCTCTTTGTGCAGAGGACCCCTGCCAGTCCTGGAGAAGAGCTGCTTTGGGGCCAGGTGAGAACAGTCAGCATCTCCCCCCAAGGGAGGTCTGGGCCTCCCAAACAAAAGTGGATGAGACAGGTGGGGAGAGAGAGCTGGCATTCATTCAGAGTCTGCAGGTGCCTGTAGCATCACCCATGCTCACCAGAGCTCCAGAAAGTGACACTAAGTGCTGTTGCACCGGATGGACTAGCACATAGAGGCACACAAACCTCACCATGGGGGCAACGTGGATGCCAAAGCACAGATGTCACCCTCCCTTCTCATGTGGTAAGAGAAGTGAGAGGAAGGGGCTGTGTGTTCCCACGGGACACCCTAGGGAAGGTTTTGAAAAGGTGGGGCATTTGCTGAAAGACCCTCATAGGTGGAGGAAAGAGCCAGAAGAGCAGTAAAAGAGGCGGAATGTTCGCTAGGAGTGTTTGAGTGGATGCTATAGCTTTATCCCTGTGATATGACTATTTGATTAATATCTATCTTTTCTGACAATTTGTGAACTCCATGAGGCTGCAGGGGATGTCTGTTTATTTTTTTCCCTCCATTATAACTTTCATACACAGTACCCTGTGGGCGAATACTAGGGACTCAATAAGGATTTGTCAATCAAACAAAGTTCTTGCTTCAGCCGGGCCTCAGGCTCTTCCTCTGACATCCTTCCCTTCCTGGGCTTTCAGCCCCCCCAGAACCTTCCACTTTCCCATCCCAGATGAGAGATTCACATGGTTGGTGGGAAATCCTGGGTGAGAAATGGAGAACCTCCTGAAGCCCTGGGTCATGTGTGGGGCTCAGGGTCAGCATGCACAAGGGAGGCTGCCGCAAACCCTGTGTCAAATACCTAAAAGGCATTCATTCAACAAACAGGCTGGTGAGCAAACTATGTTTCCTCATTCATCCTTGGCAAGTCTTCCATGACTGAAAAATATGCATTCAGCGATGGTAGCAAATACCAGTGACTGCTGAATTTCTGTAACAGAATCTTGAGTCTTGTACCCCGAAAGTGCCCTGGTGTTCTGTTGGTGGGGTGCTCCTGTCTAGGTCAGTTATGAAACAAGGGCTCATGATAGGAGCTACACTTACTTAAAGGGAAGAGAATATGTGATATCATTGACAAGGAATCCAGGAAGGCTGTGGTGTGGCTCAGTGGTAGAGCACCTGTCTGGCAAGCATGAGGCCCAGAGTTCAAGCCCTGATAGCACCTAAAGATCAAAATAAATGAGCATGCTCAAATGATTACATATTTACCTCCATGAAATTTATTTTCCTTGCCATTACGCCAGCCAAATTGCCAATTTGAAGGTCAGATGATCAATTTTGTGGTTAAGATGAGGATTTTCATGTAACTTGTGTGGTAGGAACCAGGGAGAATACAGATCACAATGTGATCTGTGGATTCTCCATTGAAAAAATGAAATAAGTGAAATTAATCTTAATGGCACTATCCAATCCAAGATATCCCAAATTATTTCAGCTGGTAATGATATATTTTAGGTTCTTGTTTAAGTATTAAGTCTCAGAATTTGGGGTGTATTTTATATTTACAGCATATTTGGCTCTAAACAGGCCCATTTCAGAGGCTCCACGATCATAAGTAGACAATAGCTACTGTACTGGGTCTTTTAGACAAAAGAATTAGAGGATAAAATGCAATTGTGTTCAGCATCTATTATTTGAATGAATTTTGATTAAATAGTTAAGTTCAAGTAATAGTAAAAAGTTAAAAAATACTCATATCAAAAGTGTTTTTTTTCGTGTGTGTGTGTGTGTGTGTGTGTGTGTGTGTGCGTGCCAAAACTGGAGCCTGAACTCAGAGTCTGGGCACTGGCCCTGAGCTTTTATGCTGAAGGCTAATGCTCTACTACTAGGAACCACAATTCTACTTCTGGATTTTTGGTAGTTATTGGAGATAAGAGTCTCACAGACTTTCCTGACAGGATGGAAGCTTGATTCTCAGATCTCAACCTCCTGATTAACTAGGATTGCAGGTATGAGCCCCCAATACCTGGCTCAAATGTGTTTTCAAAAACAAGAAAAGAATTTCAAATGATCTATTAAAACTAAAAGGTGTAACTCAGTAACTCATGTTATGAGGTATGTAAATAAATAATGTTAATAAAGAGTTTTGAAATATGTCTGAAATTTCATTTAAAGTTTGTGGAAAGATAGCTTCAAATGATTGAATGTCTTCTTCAAGATGATACGGTTCATAGCCCTTGCACTGCATAGCCATTCTTTTGTTGTAATGAATGTGGGCTACATTTTACATCTACACCTGCAAATATTCCATATGAACACACACACACATATATACATATATTTATATTTGACTTGCTAAGGTTGCAGGTGAGTGTTCCTTCCTGTCCTGTGAAGGGGGTGTAAATGCTACAAATAATAATTTGGTAACTTGTGAGTATTTCTACAACCATTCATTGGAACAGGAAGACAGCCAGAAAATGGACACTTGGCATTACTTAGAAATGACACTTTGTTTTAAGAATCTATCACATTCAAGCTATCAGCCAGGGAGAATTTGAAAAACTAATTAATTCTTCTTCTTACCTCAGGCCTTTTGCTGCTCCACATTCTGAAGTGAGAGGCACCAGCAGCAAATCTAACAATGTGGAGTATATCGCACATGCACGTGTGTGTGTGTGTGTGTGTGTGTGCATGTGTGCATGTGTGCATGTGTCTGTGTGTAGAGTTCGAGCTTAAAAGTCTGGGGATCATGATTAATATTTTGCTCACAGTTGTTGCTCTGCTACTTAAGCCACACCTCCAGGCTGGCATTTTGCTGGTTAATCAGTCTTATCAGATTGTTCTCGGGCTGGTTTTAAACTGCTATCTCTAGGTCTCAACTTTCTGAGTAGCTAGGGTTACAGATGTGAGCCTCTGGCACTCAGATTCTGTTGTCTTTAGTTTTAAGAACATTACAGCCAGATATGTGAGGACGCCTTTCCCATGCCCTGAGCAATGTCGATCAGGGCGGCAGATACTGGATGCCAGACTATGCATGGCAATACTGAGTCTGGTAAGCTTGAGTGACAAGAGGTGTTCCTGTATTCTTTAAGGGGTGTGAGTGTGTGTGTGTATGTGTGTGTGTGTGTGTGTGTGTGTGTGTGTGTGTGTGTGTGTTTAGCAACAAGTCCTTTAAGCATTTGCTTGTTCTGGCCAGCGGCCTCTTTTTATCTGAGTGATGCTTGTCCTTTAGGCCTCCTTGAAACTGTGACCTCGCCTGCAATGAAGATTTGCTTGAACAACTATTTCTGCTACAGTCGTTCGCCTTCCAAAACATGTCCTCCAAATTCCACGCTGGGGGCTTCAGCTGTATTAGGTAATGAGATTGCTGACTCCAGAGCATGTGGGACAACGTTCTTTCACCCACGAAGCACAAGTAAGCAGGCAGTCAGGGCCAGATCAAGAGAAGGATTCTCTTCACATTTCCTTTACTCCTTACTCTTCCAAAGAAGGGCCAGACGGGAATTTCCCACAATCCTTTACTCCTGGAGGGCTACACTTGCCCTGAGCGCTCTCTCTCCTTTGGCCCCAGTGTCCTGAATGGTAGTGGTTCTAGGAGAGTCTTCCCTGGGTATTCTGATCCAGCTCAGTGAGGGTGGCCAAGGTCAGGACCATCTTGTTGGGGTGTGTTGCTGACAATGGTCAGGGTGGTGTTTTGCATGTTTCTGTATCTGTCTCCTCCCTGGAATGCATCTTCTTGCTCAGCATCTTGTGTGTATGTGTGTGTGTGTGTGTGTGTGTGTGATATATATATATATATCAGATCCACTGTTTATAGCTGCGGTCAGCTATCTTTGGCATAGGCTATGTGCCAGGCCCAGGAGAGGGGTTACAAAAACATGAATCCAAATGGACTGTACCCTCGAATAGCTAATGGCCCAGGAGACACAGGAAGGCCAGCAGCAGATCCTTTTGACGGCTGGAGCCTCAAGAACGTGTTCAGTCTAAGACTTGGAAGCAAAGGCTCCTATAATTCAGCCTGGCGAGATCCTGAAGCTTCCACAGAGAGGAGACAAATGGAGCTACTTGTGGAACGCAAGTGTGGACAAATGAGCCTGAGGCGGTGGCTGTGAACTTTAAAAATGTGGGGAGGGATTGCCTGGGAAGTTTTCATTGCAATCCGTGCCAGATAGTCCTGAGCTGAAAGCTGTGGCAGGGTTTGAGAGGGAGGAGCTCCTAGAGCAAGAGGACCAAGGTGAGAGAGAATCCAGGCTTAGCCTCGGAGTTTCTGCCTGGGTCTCCCCAGTCAGAAACAGGAGTCAGGGCCTAGGAAAAAAGCTACGGCTCCTCCTGTGAGAGGGATGAGCTGTTGCTGCATGAGACAAATTTCTTTTAATTTTGTTCTCTGGAGGGGGTGGGGGTTGGACTGCAGCAAGAGAATGGCTCTGTGAATAATGGTCTGGCTGGTTCCACTGGGCCTATCCTGGGGCAGGCTGGTTGTTAGGGGACAGGCTTGGCTTCTTCTCAGATTCAGGACTTGGAAAGGTTCTCTGAGCCCTCCCTGAAGTGGGAAGGGAAACCTGTGGGTAGGGGTTCCTCAGTGGGTCAGCTACCCCTGAACCGTGGAAATTGTTGCACAAGTCAGGACTTTTAAAGAAAGGTAAAGTGTGTGTGTGTGTGTGTGTGTGTGTGTGTGTGTGTGTGAGTTCCTTCTGGCTTTCATTAAAAGGAGCTACCATGGGGAAGAATGATAGAAAGGGATGACACTGACCAAGATGCATTGCATTCACAATCTGACCCATTGAACTTAAACCCCATTTGCACAACTACTTAGAAGCAGTAATAATAGAAATAAATAGTAACTAGACATATGATAACGAGAGGGGCAACAACCCACCTGAGTGAGACCTCCCGCGCTCTTCCACTTTGTTTGACAGAGAAGTCTCATCATGGAGGTTGAGGAGGGTGTGTGAGGGCTGGGTTGGTGACAGTCATCTTTATCTGTATCCCCTCTTGGTCTCTAAAGCCTCTGATTAAAGAGGAGCATTGATTGAGGGGAACTGGAACCCAGGATTCCTGAATGTGCCCTACATGCTCCGCCTTCCTATGAACTGTGGGGGTAGCAAAGCTGGAGTATGACATGGAAATAAAGCCAGGCACTAGGCAAGGTCCAGTGTAGGCCGCCATGTGGATGAATTCTTGTTCCCATTTCCCAAGGCTCTTAGGAGCTGAGAGGAGCCCCATATTGGTGGAGGCAGACAGATACCCCCCCTCCCCGCCGGCCCAGTGTGGACCCTTCCCTTAGGATTACACAGGCCTAATCTCCACTCCTTCTCCACCAAAGGACATCCAGAAAGGATATGGGGTGACAGGATCAGAGGAAGACCAGGAAGATGGTTGTGAAGCCTAGGGGGTAGTGGGAGAGCGAGGGAGGAAGAGAGGCAAGAGGGTGTCCAGTGGCATTCCCATGAGAACGGGATCAGGGTAGAGTGAAAGAGTGTTGGGGGGGGGCAGTCTTACCTTTGCTGGTGATGGAGCAGTCACCAGAGGGTTCACCCTGGTGCCACGAACTTTAAGCACAGAAAGAAAGATTGATTCTAAAGTTTTTCAATAAAGCCATCCTCAATCCTTGCTTTGACTTATAGTTACTCTGGGCAAGGCTAGTCTCTGCATTGTACTCGGTGTTCCTATCTGGTCAATGGGGGAGATCAGCACAGTGCAGCTCTTCTTAAGCAAATGAAATGTGAAGGTGCCTGTGGTTCATACCAGATGCCCGTGGCTCAGGCTTATAATCCTAGCTTACTCAGGAGGCTGAGTTCTGAGGAGCACAGCTCAAAGCAAGCCCAGGCAGCAAAGTCTACAAGACTCGTATCTCCAATTAACTATGACAAAGCTAGAAGTGGAGCTATAGAACATGTGGTAGAGTCCCAGTATTGAGTAGAGAAAGCTAAGCAATAGTACCCACACCCTGAATTCAAGTCCCAGTACTGGCACAACACACACACACACGTACACACACAGACACACTAAGTATAAAAGTGTACAATGATCATTGAGGACACATGGACGATAACTAGGACTTGAGAAAGATCTAAATGGGTAGAAATGGTTGTGGGAGGGGAATCTGTGGCCAGGGGAAGGATTCAGGAAACACAATCTGTAGAAGGCCATTGATTGGCACTAGGCTCTTGTATACTGGGTCCAACAGACCAAACCAATATGGACTCACTCATGCTAAATGAAGCTAAGGAACTTAGGAGCAGACTCTGGCAACAAATGGCTGCGGTTTTGGTCAATTACAGCAGCTGCGCACTAGTCAATGGTGGGTGACCGACTGTGTTACACAAGGCAAATGCCAAACTAAGTGAGCCCTGTAGCCCATTCCTGTCTTAATAGGCCCTTCTGAGTTCCATCCATGAATCCTGCCTGGCCAGGTTGCAGCCCTTGAGTGCTTTGATCCCATTCTGGTTCTGACAGCTGCTTAATTCTAGAATCATGCCTAACAGACAAGCACGATCTTCAAGCTACATCTACTGTAATGTTGATTTCTTTTTACTTTTCTTCATGGTACTGAGGCTTTTGCACTCAAAGTGCTTACGAAGCAGTGACTCTGATGCTGAACCATGCATGCCTCCAGCCCTTTCTTGCCCTCGCTATTTTTTGAGGTAGGATCTCATTTTCTGCCCAGGTGCATGCCTTGATATAACCCCACTATTTTTTTTTTCTGCTTCCTGCTCTAACTGGGATGGCAGGTGTGTGCCACCACACCCAGATTTTCCCGTTGAGGTGGAATCTCTTGGACTTTCCTGCCTCTGGCTGACCTGGAACTTTGATCCTCTTGATCTCTCAACCTACTGTGTATCTGGGATAACGAGTGTGTATCACTTCACCCAGCTATTGGTTGAGAAGGAGTCTTGGGCTGGCCTTGAACTTCCATTCTCCCAGGTAGCTAGGATTATAGGTGCAAGTCTTTGGCACCTGGGTGCCATTGTGACCTTTCACAGGCCAAAACCAACTTGGAAAGGTTTATAAATCATCTACTTACCTCTGCTGGTTTGCCCTATGATTTTTTTTAAAAAATGATGTGATGATGGGAGGAAAATCAACAATACACATTCATCAGAAATTATCCTCCAAATTCAGGATGCTGATCTTTTCCTAGGCCAGCCATCTGCAGTCTGAGAACACCATGCAGATGTGGCTCCCATCCAGCCAGCCAGGTTATGAGGGGGAACAGAAGCGCCGACAGTGTGCCCTGGTGCTGAGCCTTGATGCTTGATAGAGGAGGTGGGTTAAATGCACTTCCAATTTATAATCCTTTCCATTCATGATGGGTTTGCGAGGATGTAACCCCATAGTTCTTAGCAAAACATTTGTAACTTTCTTACCTGGAAGCGTGTGACAGAGCTGTTTGGGAGCTGGCCTCCCAGCTTGGGGCGGGGGGGTGTGGGGGATAAGAATGTTGGTGTTTCACAGCTTCCAGCTCAGTCCTGAATGCACAGGATGCAGAAACATCCTTGCAGGCAGTGTTAAGAGGAAGAAGGTTCAGTGGGGCAGAGTTGGGATGAACTATTGAACTAAAGGAAGCTGCTTTTGAGGATAAGAAAGCTCCTGAGAATGTTGGGAAGGGAGGAGGGGAAGTGACTTGTATGCTGGCATGGGTAGGATTACAGGAGTGACAGAGAGAGAGAGAGAGAGAGAGAGAGAGAGAGAGAGAGAGAGAGAGAGAGAGAGAGGAGGAGGAGGAAGAGGAGGAGGAGGAGGAGGAGGAGAAGGAGGAGGAAGAGGAGGAGGAGGAGGAGGAGGAGGAGGAGGAGGAGGAGGAGGAGGAGGAGGAAGAGGAGGAGGAGGAGGAGAGAAAGGATAGCCCAGAAAGGAGGGCATCAGAGGCAAAGATTAGGCCTTGAGAGTGTTTTGCAAACCCAACCATTTTCCTCTTGGACAACCTCACCAGAGATAAGAACAATTATGATCTGGAATTATGACTACCTGCCTTTCTAAGTTTTATTATTATTTTTTGGAGCTGGTAGTAGGGTTTGAACTCAGGACCTTATATTCTCTATTGGTTTTTTCACTCCAGGCTGGTGCTCTATCACTTTGAACCACATCTCCACTTCCAACTTTTAGGTGGCTAATTGGAATCTTGTGCATTTTCCTTCCCTGGCTGTCTTGGAACCATGATCCTCAGATCTCAGCCTTCTGAGTAGCTAGGATTGCAGGTGTGAGCCACCTGTGCCCAGTTCACATTTAGCTCTTGAGTGAAAGTCCTGTGGGTTGCAGGCAGCCAAGAAAATAAGTCTTTTGTTGCTGCTTCCTGTCTCCTACCCTATGTAGATGCACTTCGGAGCTGGGCTGGCTTGGGGCTGCTCTCTGCAAGGCTGGCCTGTTTGCTACTTCACTGCAGAGCAGATGGATGACATGGAGGCTCCATTTTTCTCCCCATAGCAGTGGGAAAATGAATCTCGCCAAGTGTTGCCGACACCATCCTACCAAGTTCCACATTCATCGCCGACTAGGGCTGCTGACAGAGCACAGGCCATCCTTCAGCCCTGTGCTGGAGCCCAGGGACACAGTGGCACACATTTAGCATCTCTCCCTTCTTCACGCCGGCCCTCTTTCATCTACTTTGGCTGCTGCTGCAAACTGGGCCTTGGAAAAAGATACTCCAGGACAAGGAGAAAAAAGTGAGCCTGTAGCCTGGGAGGAACAAAGAGAAGGCATTGCATCCAGACCCCAGATCTGCTCAGTCCACACAACCAGAAGGCAAGACAAAGGGCATGTCTCAATGGCGGGCCTTGAAGGCTCAGTGTGCTTGGGAAGGAAGCAGTAGAAAGATGGAAGAGGCAATGGTAGTCAGGAGCCCCGAGTTTGAATCCCAGCTCCGTTACCAATGACACTGTAGGATGTTGGACAAATCACTTCACTGCTTGGGTTCTTGGTTTCTTCCAGAATTTGAATAGGTTTCTTTTAGTGTTAGAGAATTGGTGATTTTAGATTAATAATGTGGGCCTGGTGCTCCCCACTTCCCTGTGGGTTATCCTCTGAGTCAGGGGTGGGTTAGGGAGCTGAGTAAAACGAGGTCCTCATGGAGACATACAGAACTTGAGCCACATAGAAGGCCAGGTGGTGGCAGATGTTGCGAAATACCTGAGGCCAGGAGGGACAGGGTGCAGAATTGTGTGTGTGGGGTGTGTGTGTGTGTGTGTATGTGTATGTGTGTTTGTGAAAGAGAGAAAGAGAGGGAGAGACAGAGATAGAGAGAAACAGAGAGGTATGTGTGTGTAAGAGAGAGACAAAGTGACAGAGAAATAGGTGTGTATGTAAGAGAGAGATAAAGAGAGAGACAGAAACAGAGAGGTGTGTGTGTATGTGTGTGTGAGAGACTGAGAGAAACAGAGGTGTGTGTGTGTGAGAGAGAGACAGAGAGAGAGAGAGACAGAGAGACAGAGAGACAGACAGACAGATGGCCATTTAGAAAGGTTAGGCCAGCAGGGAAAAGATCAGGACTTCAGGAATTGGGTTTTCTTTTTCTTTTCTTTTCTTTTTTTTTTGTCAGTCCTGGGGCTTGAAGTCTCCACCTGGGTGCTGTCCCTGAGCTCTTCAGCTCAAGGCTAGTGCTCTTCCACTTGAGTCACAGCACTACTTCCAGTTTTCTGGTGGTTAATTGTAGGTAAGAGTCTCATGAACTTTCCTGCCCAGGCTGGCTTTGAACAACAATCCTCAGATCTCAGCCCGCTGAGTAGCTAGGGTTACAGGCGTGAGCTTGTACACCGACACCTGGCAGGAACTGGATTTTCATGGATCTGACTTTAGGGGCTCAGTGCCTCTGGGAGGGGACAAGCAGAAGACGGCCCCCAGGGCCTACTGTGGAGATTTGGGGGCCTGGGACACATAGTCTGTGCATCTTCTTGGACATATAAATATACCAAGGGCCACAGCCTATCAGGAGGCTCAGCCCAAGGTGAGCGCATTAGTCCATGAAGCCCACCCATTGCTTCCTGGCCATGTCCTGCCTTGAAAAAAAATAGCCCCACTAGCAGACAGTTACTTGGCTGCCATTCTCTGCTCCTTTTTTTTTTCTCTCCCCATGGCTGCCCTGATGCAGAAACTCCTCCCTTTGGTATGTACCTGTCTGTGAATACAGCCCAGAGAAAGGCCAGAGTGGGCTCAACTCTCTGTCTCTAGGCCTGAGTCATATCTGCTCTCTGCAAATAGACATCTCTGCCTGGCTGGGTGCTGTGACCCTCAGTGTTCTTTGGGGCTGTGTGTCAAGCTGAGGAGCTAGAGGGGAGGGGGACTGTGTGCAGTGTGGCCTGGTAAACAGTTCCGAGGTCGGTCTTAGGGGAGGGTCGTCTCTAAGCATTGCTATCCCGCTACAATACCTTGAACAAGCAGACTGATTGGCTACCACCAAGATTCAGTCATGACTCCTCAGATTAGGGTAACTCCAGGGACTAGAACCCTAGGAAAGAGCTGGTCTTGATGAATACTTTAAAGGTAGGCATTCCCAATACCAGCTTAGCCTCACTCTCCTTGGTTGTTCTCATCTCTTCCTACTCCAACTTACCAAAGCATCCATCTCTTTCTTGGGAGGGGACTTCCAATATCACAGCCCCTGATAGATGACTCCATTTAAAAACGAGGTCTTAGTTCAAGTGCCAGGCCAGAAAGAAAAATGCCACTGGCATCAGATGGGGATTGAGCCCAGATATCCTCTGAAATCTCGTCTTGGGAAGTTCATCTTTCTTTGGAAGAACGAGAAAATAAGAGTTTGAATTTGCTGTGTAGGCTGGGCATTTTCTGCTAGGTGTGTGCAGTCATTCCTTTTATCCTCATAAGAACTTTATGAGATAGATAAGTGGTGCTCCCCCCCGCCAAACCCCCGCCCTGCCATTTCATGCCTGGAAAGAAGAGGCTCAGAGAAGGCCAATTCTTCCCCTGGCTAGGCTTATTGGGCCAATGTCACCCAAGTACCCTTTCCTTCCCTCTGCCCCACCCTCTTGCAGGGTTCTCTCGGTCCAAAGGATCCCTCCCCTCTCTTCTCAGAAGCCCTATTGGATACCATGCAAAGAACACCTGTTCAGAGGACCATGGGGGCCCTCTTGAAGGAGGGCTTCTGTCCCTAGACTCACCTTACCAGGCAACAGCCCCTGAAGGAATAATTTCATTAGTGTTAATAACATAGTCCCTTTAACTGCTGTTTCCACATACAGGGTTCTCCAGTCTGCTTTCAGGAACAGATAAGCATCTTTGTAATTAACTCAATGACGGCTGGCATGTAAATGGCATCTCTCTGGATGCTGGGAGACCAATTTATTTACTGTTTTAAGTATGGGGTAGGTGTGGTCTTGGCCAACTCTCTCTCGGACAAGCTCTTAGACTGGCAGGAACTCACAGGAAGGTTACTGAAAGCATGTGGGCAGCATTCCCC
This sequence comes from Perognathus longimembris pacificus, assembly GCF_023159225.1. NCBI lineage: Eukaryota > Metazoa > Chordata > Mammalia > Rodentia > Heteromyidae > Perognathus > Perognathus longimembris. Next base: position 23,556,892 of record NC_063177.1, on the reverse strand, counting down.
CACTGCAGAGACCCTCTGTGTGCATCAGCACTGGGAGAGCGGCCTGATTTAGCTACCTCCTGTACCGGGTGCAGGAGAAAAGTGAATCAAGGAATCATAGCTCTGTCTGAGTCTGCCGTCACTTCTAGGACTTGGGTCTTCCCATCCCCAATGCTGCTTGATGCTATGGGCTAGCACCTATTGCCTCTGGCTAGTGCTCCACTGGGACTGAGGCTCCAGCTGCCCATCATGTGGGGGTGTATGCATGGGTGCAGGCTTGGAGTGTATTCATACGTGTATGTGTGAGGTGTGTGCACGTGTGCCTGTGTGCAGTCTGTGGGCATGTAGGAGTGCACCAGGGGACATGGGCCTGTTTGTGCCCTTGGAGTTTGGCTGGTGGCGATAGGGGAGTGTGCACTGCCAGCAGCCGGCCTGTTTCCTGGTTCTCTGACAAAGGCTGCACTTTAATCACTTGATGAGACAGGTGCTTTCTTATGTCTTCTGGAGTGGAGTTTTCTGAGAGCGGGGTTGTCACTGGAGATTTCCTAGTGGAGCTATTCTGCCAGAATGTTCTCTCCTCCTTTTATCTCCTTTTACCTCTCACTCCTGAAATGTATAGTCACTTCCCAGCGGGCTAGCCAAAGTCTAGCCCCCACTGCCTGGATAGAGGTCCAACAGGAGATGAATCTGGACACTGAGCCTAGAGAGGATGGGGGTGTGGGAAGAGAGGGGGTAGCATATCAGAAGGGGATATCCCACAGAGAGGACCCAAGTCCTTAGGACCAGGAGTGCTTGAAAAGAAGAAAGACAGTCATTCTAGAATTTCAGTTGGTCAGGAGCAAAAGGGCCCTTCCCATACCACAGTGTGGCCTTGAGGGGCAGTATGGCCTTGCCCGAGGGGGCACCGGAGAGAGGGAAGGGGTTGAGCTGGGTGGGCAAGGAGTCCTGCGGCTGCCAGTTCCCCTTCCCCAGGCTGGGCCCACTCCTCCTCCATGCCCAGGCGGGAGCTGTGAAGGTCTCCTAGCTGTGAGGTTGGGGCCTGATCTGCAGATGGGGTGAGGACTGGGTCACTGGGACTCTGCTTGGGGCATAGAGTGGCAGGACCTCAGAGGATGTGGAGTGCAGATCCTCTCTCAGAGTGCAGGTACTGAGACCCAGCACTGGATAGTGGGATGCTTGGGAGACCGAGGCCACACCTCTGACCCCATCTAGGCTCGTCCCTGCAGGACCACCCTGCTTCCTAATCCCTAGTCTTCATTCTGATATGCAGGATACCTGGTGTGCTTTTTCTAATGCCCCCCCCCCCACGCCATCCACAGCTCTCCTCCAAGCTGCCCATTGCGTAAACTAACTGCCTGCCTCCCACATTTGCTTACTCCCTGTGTTCCGGTTGCCAAACATGGAACCCAGAACACCGGGAGTAAAACATGTATATAGATCCCTGTATGCTGGCAAGGCTTTTTCTCTGAGTATATGAGGAGGTCATTTCTTTGGGAGTGTCGTTCAGTTCCTCTGTCAGAGCGAAGGAGGCCGGGTGTGAACTGAAAGGCCTGAGTAGAACCCTGGATTCACACCAAAGGCACTTGAGGGCTCATCTAGACTCTGGATTCTAGTGGAGGATCCTGTGGGCAACACCTAGCTCATGGCCATGGGACCAGAGGGAGAGAGCCTCTGAGCCCCTGCTGCCTCCAAGTCCTTATGGAGAGGGCAGGGTGGGGCCTGGGAAGAAGGTGGAGCCCAGAACCTATGCAATGGGGCTTTGGCGTTGCTACGGATTTGGCATGTCGCATGGAGCAGATCACAGAACTTCTCTGAGCTTTTGTTTTTAACCATTTATACAACGGGAATGATGGTAGTGCCTACCTTTCTTGGGGGATGTGAAAGGTCAAAGAATGGCTATCATGTGGCCAGAGGGTAGTGGCCTCTCGGTAAATGCTCGTGGTTGTTAGATGTGCCTCCTTCCTCTGTGCTTGGCACTGGGTTGGAGCATTAATATGGCAGGGATGGGAGGTGTAGGGGTTGTCCTCAGCTTCCCAGTTTCTCTTGCTTAGTCTTAGGGGTTGAAGGATAGCCAGGGTCCTCAGTGAAAGGGCCAGGGTGGGCTCCCACCTAGCTTCCTATACCCGCATTTCAGCTGTGCAACCAGCACCCCAGCCCTGCTGGGAGGGGCTGAATGGTTGCTATATGGAACTAGAGGTCCCAGAGGGAAAGGAACATGTCCCTCCAGAAATGGTTGAGAGGCCAAGAGTCCACTATTTGTCCCAAACTCCATCCACAACCTGTGCCACAAAGGCCCTGTTCCATGCCCCCCCCCCCCCAGTCCCACCCATGTAGCCCTGGTGTCACCTATGAGCACATGGATTCCTGAGCCCGTTCCTAGTCCCCTTCCACTCCCACTTTCTGCCCCCAGTCACTGGTCAATCTCATGCATATGCAGCAGATAGACAGGGTGTGGCTTTTGCGTTCTAGCCAGGGGGTGTCTAAACTGGAGACTTTGAGCAAGTTCTTTGCCCTCTCTGTGTTTGTATTTTCATCTATAAACTAGGAATAGGGACTCCTGCCTCCTGAAAATATTTTTTTTTCTTTTCCAGGCCTGGGGCTTAAACTCAGGGCCTGGGCACTATCCCTGAGCCTCTCTGTGCTCAAGGCTCTACCACTTGAACCACAGTGCCACTTCTGGTTTTTTCTGTGTATGTGGTACTGAGGAATCGAACCCAGGGCTTCATGCATGCGAGGCAAGCACTCTATCACTAAGCCACATTCCCAGCCCATCTCCTGAGAATCTTGGTAGAACACAAGTATTGAACTCATAGTCAAGGAAGCCGGTGGATATTGCCCTGTTAGGGTGATTTCCATTTTTTCACCCCACAAGTAGGGAAATTGGGGCTTAGAACTTGTGACAGGTTGACTGAAGGTCACACAGCAAACACACTATCAGACCCCTCAGGAGCCCCTTGCCAACTTATCTAGGGAAGTTTGGTCCCTTCAGGTAAGCGTTTCCTTCTTTGGCCGATTTGTTGTATTTGTGACTTTTCTGTTTGTCCCTAGAAACAATCTCCTTATCGCCCTCCCTGTCCCCCCTCCCCCGTGCCCCTCTGCCTCTCCTCACCATCCCAGCATTCACTTAAGGGGAGCACGGTGCCTAGTGTGTGGTAGGTGCTCGGTTAATATCGGTTGGAGACAGAGATGGCAGGGCAGTAAAGGCTGGTGTGGGAAAGGGATCTGAAGTGGGGTTGGGCAGGGAATGAGTCCTGGGGTGGGGACCAGCTAAACCTTTCCTCCAGCAGCTTTTCCCACTCTCTACCCTGCCCTCCCTGCTCTGGCTAGCTGAGAAATCTCATTTTTTAGTGAGGTGATTCATGGGCTTGGCTCCCTGGTGCTCCCCGAGCAGCTCTGTCAATAACTATTCTTTACAAGGTCCCTCGATTCGTTTTTGGGGTTGAAGACAAATTTTTTTAAAAGAGGAGTTCAGTGCCATAGCCATTCCAGAGGGGCTATTAAGTTAACGTCCCGCCTTGCTCCTGCCAGGCCTGCTCGCATCGCTCGAATCCCACCAGGGTCAGGCATTGCCATTTCTTGCAATTAACTTTCTAGTTCCTTGCAGCTGGACAAAGGGTGAGAAATGGAGAGAACGGAACACAGATTATAGGACCGGGGACACAGGGCTGGCTCTATTTCAATGTTTGCTGAGTGACTTTGGGCTCACAGTGCGTCTGCTCTCTGGGCCCTGATCTCTGGTCATTGAAGCATAGATGAGCAAAAACCATTACCACAGCAGTACCTACGTCCATCCTGCAGTGGTCTGGGGCCTCAAGCCCACACAGGAAAAAAGCTCTCTCACCATCCTAGATGCCGGTGGGTATGATGAGTCCATCTTCCCTTTGGGGCTGGGAGTTCCTTGAGGACAGGCACATATGGTCTCCAGGATTCCTGGCAGAGTCCCACACCGAGTAGGAGCTTAATTTGTGGAATGAACAGCTCCACATGGCAAGTTCAACCCGTTCTGGATATTTTTTTCTCCACCCACCTCTCTGTCCTCCTCCCTGAGAAATCCCAAGGGGATACTTTGCTTATGTGTGATTTTCTATACTAATTAAGGGAATACCAAGTCCAAACACTTGGACTTCAGTTAGCAAGCATTGGTTGGTGAGTACTTGCCAATCCCTGGCATAGTGTTAGACACAAAGAGCTCACTACAGTGACCAGGGACCCTCATGTGAGCCATGTGGTTCTGCCTTGTGCAAAAACTGCTGAGTCCACCTGATCTCTAGCCAAATACATCTTGGGTGGAGGTGGCCAGTCCCTAGTCTTCCTTTGAGACCCAAGCCTTATCCAATTGTGGCCAAGTCCACTCACTGAGACCTTCCACGTAGGGAAGGCAGTCTATGCAAGGTATATGCTGACAACTGCCAGGCAACCTTCATACACAGGCTCATTTAACTCTCTGGAAGTCTGGGGATGGCATGATGGGTGGAGCTGGTGGCTTCAGAAGCCTGGCACCTTTCTGTGGTGGCCTGTAGTGATGTGCCAAGTCAGTCCACTGAAAGATGTCTGCCGGCAGCCATGTTGGCCAAGATCCTTCCTCCTCAGGCCTGCAGCCTCTGTGTTCCCCACCCTGGGTTGCTACCTTTGCTGGGGGAATGGTATCCAGGCAAGGGGAGGTTTGTGCATGTTCCCAGGCCAGCCACAGACCACGGCCATAGAGGGAATGCATCCACCATACTTGTTTGTCTAACAAGGAATGTTTGGATCTTTGCCCATTGGTCTAACAGCATAGAAAGAACTGAAGACAGCAAAGGAAACGGAAGATGCCCCAGGTGCGCATGCTTAACCCTCTGCCCTCTCCGTTTTCTCTGCCTTCTCTTTCTCTACAGGTCCCAAGGCCCTCTTTGAGCCAACCACAGCCAAGTCATGGTGGGTGGGTGGGGGAACAATTCTATGAAGGACACATTTCTGCTTCAGTGTTTCTTTTGTCCCTTGATGTGGTTATTCCCATGGCACCAAGGATGTTGAAGGGTTCTGCATGGTAGGGGGAGAAAAAGCAGGACTCCAATCTGGGCTAGCCAGCATGACCTCATGTCATGTGGGGTATGTGTGGTGTGTATGTGTGTGTGTGTGTGTGTGTGTGTGTGTGTATGTGTATGTATGTGTTTATGCCAGCCCATCCAAGGAAGAGACTGCCAGTCACCATGTAACTGTCTGATCACGGGAGCTACAGCCCCTGCCCCCAGGCTGATGGCCTCCATTTATTTATGAAAAATCTGACACAGTGGTGGGTAAAACCCAAGAAAAAAGTGACCGTGTAGCGGGGAGGGGGAAGGAGGGCGCCAGCTCCCTTCTGCCTTTGCTCACTTCACGGGGGGCCTTTGCAAGCCCTCCCTGTCCCCGAGGCTGTATTTGGGGAGGGGGGTGACAGTGGCCCCCTGCCCTGCCGTGCGGAGGGGAGGGAAGCAGTGGTGAGCAGAGCAGAGCTGGGCGGGTGGCTAAGGCGCAGTAGTGTTGACTTTGCTGGAGGCGGTAGCAGGTGGCACCCAGTCCTCCTTGGGCCTGCAGACCACAGTGCTTAGATGTTTGGCCAGAGAGGTAGGAGGACCCCCCTCCCCTTTCCCCCTGCTTGGACCCTGGCCTATGGCCAGGAGGGAGTCCCAGGGAGACCCCAGTTCACACCAGATTGGCTCCAGGCGGGTCTTGGGAGGAGTTGTGGGGGGGGGGTCACCCAGAAGCCAGCAGATAACAATGACATTCCCCTTCTTCCCCACCTCTCCGGCCCCCAAATGTTTTTGTCCGCAGCAAGATCCTTGGCAAGGCAGGAAGCTGCCACCTCCCACCCTGCAGGACAGAAATCCCTGAATAGTAGTTTGAGAAAAGTCTTTGTGCAGCCTGTGACACAAGCTCCCCCCACCACACTCAGTTCCCCTCGCATGGAGGGGTGTGCAGGGAGACAGGGGCATAGAAGGCAGGGCCCGGCACAGTGTGGACCCACCTTGCCCACTCCCAGTTTGGCCTCAGTGCCTCACTCTTGGGGCAAGGGGAGCAGGAAGCCACCTTACATGGGAGGAGGTTTGGGCAGGGAGAGCAAGGTCAGGCTGCTTTCCTCCAAGTCCTTCTCCATCTAGAATGGGCAAAGAGCAGTAACCTCCTGCCTGGGACTGGACGGGCCGGCCAGGGAGGCAGCAGCTGGCTAGGAGCAAAGCGGTGGGGGTAGGGGAAGGGGCACAAAGTAGAAAACCAGTTCAGCCACCCTGGTTAGTGTGAGCTGGGAGTGGGGAGGGGGGGCCCCAGCTAAATCCCATCCAGAGCGGGACATGTGTGTGCGTGTGTGTGTGTGTGTGTGTTGGGGGCGTCCATGCCACCCCGGTGGTCATGTCTATGCAATCTCTTTGATTCTGCGCATGTAATTGTGCAGGTCCGGAGGAGGCGTGGGCCGCGCGGTGCCCGTCACATCGGGGCAGCCCCAACTGAGGTCTTCCTCCTCCTCCTCTTCCTCCTCCCCAGCAGGTACCGAGTCATAGGCTAGATCCTCGGAGGGCAGCGTGGTAAACGTGGTGAACTTGACCCTCTTGCGCTTGGAGGTGGGTGAGCTGGCGGGGTCCTCAGCCTGGTCCCGGGCAGAGCCCCCCGAAGAGCCGTCGCCGCGCCCGTGCACCTGGCTCTGCACGCTGGTCTGCGAGCTGCCGCTGCTGTGGTGGTCGCCGTGGCAGCAGGCGGGCACCGTTTCCAACGGGTTGCCCGTGGGGGGCGAGAGCTCACCCTGGACCCGGAGGGGCTGCCCATTCCCCAGGAACACCCAGTGATGAGAGTGGTCCATGCTGGTCTGGCCCTCAGGGGGGATGCGCTTGTGCCGGTAACGCAGCACGAAGACGATGCAGTTGATGAGGAAGACCAGGATGGCCAGGCAGAAGACGCCCAGCAGCGCGTACATGCCGATCTCCAGGTCTGTCAGGCCCCGAGGCATCTGCAGGAACCCCGTGGGCAGTGGCAAGAAGTCTTCTGTGGGCGATGCCCCGGGGCTGGAGGTGCCCAGGCCAGGGGCTTCCAGGGCGGGCACCACGGTGCCTGGAGGACCAGCTCCCCGGGCCTCGTCCTCACCCCCACCAGGCCCTGGCTGGCTGGGGCCCGGGTAGTCATACGTAGGGTCCTCTTCCTCCCGCCCGAAGTGCACACGCAGCCCCACAGGGGTGGTGGCCAGCACGCTCTTGCGTTTGGTTTTCTGGCAGCTCTCGGCGATGGTGAGTTCTGCCCGGAGCAGCTCCCCTGTCCCCTCGGCCTGGGCCACCACTAACGGGAAAGCCCGGTCCTGAATCACCGTGGCCACTCGCTCATCCAGACTGCTCACTAGCAGCCCATAGTCTCGGGGGCTGTAAAGAGAGAGTGGAGCCGTGGTACCATCGCTGTAGGATATCCAGAGACTCAGGAGAGCTTCCTAGAGGAGGAGGAAGATATTCAGAGAGCAGGTATTGGAGAAGTTGAAGAGTGTTGTTATTAGTGTTATTAGGGCAGCTAGGCCTTGCACTATCCTTGAAGAATGTTGCTCTGATGAACCAACTGATGGACTGAAGGTATGTTCTGCTGCAGGTTCAACTCAAGGCTCTTCTGCTGCAGAGGCAGCTCCCTCCACCCCCATTGTCACACCTGATCTGGGGATCCCCTTGTCAGACCCTTGTTAAGGAGAATGTAAAACCCTCCCAGCTACATACAAGGAAGCAGCCCAGCAAGGAGCCCGCGGTCCTGGGAAACTGAGAATCAGGGGCAGAGGACACATGAGTTTTGATGCCTAGCCTGGCACTGAGCCCACCTCCTCACTACCCCATGCCGCCCCTAGTCACTTCTCTACATTCACCCTGCAGCCAGTGCCTGAGCTGTGTAGAGAAGGGTTTAAGAGCTTGCTGGGGTGGGCTGAGGTGATCTGCCCATTCTGAGAATCTGGGAGGGGAAGTTCAGCACCGGCACTGGGACCCTGTGCACGGCAGGGCAGGGCGATGGGGTGGCAGGTGTGCATCTTTCATGATCTCAGATCCTAACTTGGGGGCTCAGAGCACATGGCAGGGTAGAGCTCCCCGGTCCTCTGTCCATACCCCAGACTTCCTGGCTGAGCAGCTGCTTACCTGCTTGAGGAAGCTGAGGGTCTGCTGGGCTGCTGTGGTGGCCAGGATGGTGTGGCTGCTCCCAGGGCTGGGCCGTAGGGAGAGGGCCAGGCTGGCCACCACCTGGGCCTGCAGCTGTGTGATGCTCACCTTGTCCTCCGTCACCGTCAGCATCGTCTCCCCCAGCACGGCCTCCGTCAGCGGGGACACCACCTGAGGCACAGCAGGCTGGGGTAGGAGACCACCAGGAAAGCAACAGACCCTGTCTGTGGTCCCCACCAAGCCTAGAGTCCTCAGGGCCCCAGGAGGATGGGACAGCAGAGGTGTGTGTGTGTGTGTGTGTGTGTGTGTGTGTGTGTGTGTGTGTTCTTGCGAAGAATAGTTGGGGGGCTCTGCCTTAGTTCGCATGTGTGAAAATTAGGGTACAGGGGTCACAAGAGGATGAGGGGCTCATAGAACCCAGGCAGCAGTGCAGTGCAGTGCTGACCTTCAGGGAAACAATCGCCCTCATACAATGCCTCAGTGTCAGGGAGACAGAAGGGAGTGGTGGCGACTATGGCAGATGGGAGACCTGATGCCAATGTAAAAGGGGGGGCTCCCCCCATATCAGACCCAACTGATCATTGCCAGGTGGGAATTGTGGCCCAGTGTTGCTAGATTTTTCTTCCTCTTCTTGTAAAATTCAGAAATCTAGCTTATTTTTTTAAAGGAGAATTTTCAAATGTGAAATGTTGGATTGATTATTTCTTAAGTAAAAAAAAAATGTTTTCTGCAGGCAGATACAGCTTTCAGGTCACTTGCATACAATCCCTACCTAGACACCCAGTAGTCAGGAAGAAAGGTCAAAGTGGGGCTCCTAGCCCTGCCTCCCCAAAGTTGCTTGCCTGCAGACCCTCTCTACACCTGCTCTTGGAGAGGGGTCTGCTTGAGTGTCCTCACCGAGTAGGGAAGGGTTGGTAAAGGTGGAGAAGGCTTGGAGTGACAGCCTTTTCATGAGGAAGCCACAAAAATCTTGACCTTAAAAGCTGCAGGAAGTGTGCATGCAGAAGGGCCAGTGGGGGACATCTCCCAGGACAGCCTGAGGCCCGGGACACACCTGGCTTCTCCACCCACAGGTGACCCCGCCTCCTGTGTATTTGGATGGAGCCCTTTCCTACCTTAAAGGGGGTGGTGCCTGGCTCCAGGCCGGCCAGGGTGCTGCTGTCCACCAGGTGTGCCACTCGTGGGTCACCCACCCGCATGAAATCACTGACCAGGTCTGTGACCTCCACCAGCCAGTCTGGGCCCAGCATGGTGACCACCTGGTCGGTGCCCTCAGAGGACGTGGTATGGAACTGGGTGAACACCTGCAGCGTGGCGTGCTGGTACTGCAGGGTGCAGCCGCGGCTCGCGCTCTGCCGTCGTTCCTCCTCCTCCTCGTCCTCATCCTCGCTCTCTCGGGCCCACCTGGGGACGGGATGTGCAGAGCTCAGAGCCAGCCAGGGAGAGAGGACTCTGACTTGCACAAGTCATGGCCCTCTTGGTTTTTCCTGCTGGTTCCTCTCTGTCTCTCCTCATAGTGGAAGTTCTACAAGTAGCACACCTCCTCCCTGGCCCTCGGTTTAGAGATAGGAGACCCAGAGTGAGGCTCTCTCTTCTTGGACTCATGCCTGAAGATGCCTAGCATCTAACCCTCACAGTGACCACCGCCCCTTCTTCAGCTCTGTGCTTAAAGCCTGTGCTGTGCTAGGGCTCTGGATGGGAGCACAGGGTACCTCTGCTGTAGACATCCGCAAGTTAGGCTGATGGTGTCTGAAACTGAGTGGAAAGCAGACTTGTAAGCCATGAACTTGGGTATTTAACTGAGGAGATTTCCAAGCAAAGTGTGGGAGGCACAGCCTGGTTTTCTCTCACTGCTTGTAGTACAACACGAGAGGAGACAGAACCAAGAACTAAAAGATGAACCGTTGAAGCAAAAGGGAACTTGGATTTGAAAGATTCTGGGAACTCTGCAGCCTATGCAGACTTGAGAAGAAGCGAACACCAGGAAATCCACTGGCAGGAAGGCATGCCTGGGATTTCTTTGAGCTAGTGCTTTGAAAAGATCAACCAGAATATCCATTTGCACCAAGGGCTTTTAAAATCCATGCTAATTATTTTCTTTCTTTCTTTGGTCCAAGATTGGAACTCAAACTCTGGTACCTGATGCTTTTTGCTCTCTGGCTGGTGACATACATTCAATCCCTTTGCTAACGAATTCAATCCTTACCATAATCCTACAGGCTATTAGCTTAGCTCACAGGAGGAAAATGAAGTCCAGAGAGGTTATATAAACAGCTAGTAAGGCCACACTGGTAGTCAATACCAGAGTCAGGATTTAAACCAGGCTCTGTGGCTGCAAGGGTGCATTGCCTCCTGCCTCTCAAAGCACCACAGTAACCAGTTGGCAGCTGTGAGGATTGCAGAACCACAGCCTTTGCCCCCAACCTGGCACAGTCAGAATCTGCATTCTGTCAGAATCCCAGGTCATTTGTAGGCTCAGTCAAGTTTGAGAGGCTCTGTCAGTCTCTGTGGTTTTCCCATGGCCACCTGGGGCTGCTCTTTCCCTAGTCCTGCCTCCAGCTGTCTGCCACACTCTTACTCTTCTCCTCCATGCTGACAATGCTCAGGTGTGGGATCCTGAATCCCAGGAAGGGAGCCTGGGAATGCCGGTGGGACCAGGCTGGGGCTCACCTGCTCCAGTTTTGGCTACCTGAGTGCTGTCTCATCTTGTGTTATCAGCCAGTCCCTTTCCACCCATCCTTTAAGACTCAGCTCAAGAATCACCTCTTGGACCAAGTCTGTGAAACCAAAAACTGCTTGTCAAATAGTATTCCCCACAGGTTTGGGGCAGTGACCCAAAAGTATGTAACTAAAACCAAACAATTACTCAACATATAAAGGTCAAAAATTGACCTCTCAGGGGAATACAATAGCTCAAAAGCTATGTATGTACGTTCATATAAGACTACTGTCGATCTATGGTCTAATATCGACATTATGTTTAAAGCCCTAGGCGAACTTTCTTGGGCGTGGCCACGTGGCTACTGTATATGCTCTTGATACATTGTATATTGTATATATGTCTACCTGACCTAGAGAAGGGATAGAAAAACAGGGAGTAAGATATCACAAGAAATGTACACCCTGCCCTACTATGTAACTCTACCCTTTTTGCACAACACCTTGTCAAAAAATTTGTGTTCAATTAATAAATAAATTTAAAAAAAAAGAATCACCTCTTGCAGGAAGCCCACTTTGACTTCTCCTGATGGAAGAGGGTTCTCATCTTCCTTCAGGCCCCTTCATTCCCCACCTGCTGGGCCTTCCACGTACCACTATGCCCTAGGGCATGTGCCCTAAGGAACCAGCTGTCTGGCTGGACAGAGAGCTTGGCTCACTAGGACAGTGGCCACACTTGCCCTGAAGCTCAAACACCTGTCAGTGCCTGGCACACTGTAGCAACTGCATTCAAGTCTGTTGACTGCATAACAGATCCACAGACTGTCTACCGAGGGCCTCAGATTAGAGTCTTCTGAGGCTGTGTCTGCCCCTCCTGTGTCCCAAGGGCACGCTGTGTGGGAGGGCTGTACCTGCGGTCGGGGAGGATGGGCACTCTCCAGCCCTTCACTTGGCTAAGGTGTGCATCCGAGAGCTCAATGTGTAGGGGCAGCTTGGGGACCCAGACCGTCATCTCCAGAGGAGCACTGAGGACGTCATAGCGAAAGGTGACTCTGGCGTTCATGGATCCTCGGGACTCCTTTCCACTCACAAATACGTAGTCGCAGCTGCTGGACACCTGGAGGAAGGGAGGAGCTAGTGGCTTGTGTGGCCCTTCCAGTCCTCCTTCACTGCCTGGTGCAGAGGACTTAGATCTGACCAGCAGCAGGGCCCAGAGAGCTGCTGGAGAAGGAAGCACCAGCCACAGGAAGGAGGCCAGGTAAATGAGGCCTCTCATTCCACCAGCCTCTGTCCCTGTTTCTACTGTTTCTCCAGTTTCTGGGAGAGGCTCTTGGTCTCTGTCAAACAGCCAATGTGCTATCTATCTATCTATCTATCTATCTATCTATCTATCTATCTATCTATCTATCTATCTATCTACCTACCTATCTATCCATCTATCTATCTAGTCATCAGTCGTAGGGCTTGAACTAAGGGTTTGGGCACTGTCTCTGAGTTCTTTTGTGCTCAAGGCTAGTGCTCTACTACTTTGAGCCACAGCACCACTTGCAGTTTTCTGGTGATTGATTGGAGATATGAGTCTCATGGACTTTCCTGCCCCTGCTGGCTTCCAACTTCAATCCTCAGATCTCAGCCTTCTGAGTAGCTAGGATTACAGGTGTGAGCCACTGGCGCCTGGCTGTTTTTTTTTTTTTTTCCTTTTTAAAATTAAGTCTGTCCTGTCAAAAACCACATGAAGGAGGCTCCAGGGAAGATGCTGCTTGGGGAGTCCCCTGACTGAGGCTCTGAGCTGCATAGAGTCCCCCACCTATGGGGGTGCTCAACTGGGCAGTGAGGAGTCAGGGTAGGAAGGACTGGGAGAGAGGCTGGAGAGAGGGCAGCTGGTTCATTTCAGGCTGTTGCTGGCAGGAGGGGAGGAGAGGGAACAGGAGAGGACAAGGCAGGAAGGAGGCGCCCAAGCACAGCCTGTTGGATGGTTGCCACCATGGTGTGCTGCTGTGACAAATGCTACCAGCCCACCTTCCTAGAGGCTCCTGGGCATGTGCCAGTGGAGACCAGTGCCCACCCAGTCCCAGGGAGTGGCTGCCGATGCTTCAGAACAGAGGCAGCTGGCCGAGTGTGTGAAAGGTGAGCATACACAGACCTGGTACGTTGGAGTGGAACCCTGGGTGCACATATCCATATCCAGGTGCTCCTCCAGCTGGAATGTGCCCCTGGGGCCCCACCCTGACTATGGAGGAAGATCTAGAATGCAGCCACTGGGGAGGGGGGTGATGACTCCACATGTCTCTGCAGGTGTGGGATGGGTGCTGGGGTGATGGCTCTCCATGCCAATGAGCCCCCAGAGCAGAGGAAAGTGGGGACCTAAGCCCTGCCAGAAATGAGTTCCTTCCCACCTGGAAGGCAGAGAATTCTGCGGGCTTGCTGTCTCCACCAGGAGCTGGACTGTGCTTCTCTGGGTGACAGAGAAGGCACTAGACGCAGGGGCATCTAGTGGTGTCCCAGCCTGCCATGGGGCAAGGCAACCCCATTGATAAAGGCGGTATAGGGGTAGCTAGAGCTCTGCCCTGGCTCCTCGGGTGACATTCTGCATGGATAAGGGGTGGATGGGGGGGCAGCCAGAGTGAGTGCCCAGGTGAGCATTGTAGGACCCACGTAGCCCACTCTCATTGTTCGCCAAGCTGAGTGGTCACAGGATCAGGAAGCAGACCCTGCTGTCCCGTTGTGTGGTTTCTCTCCTGCTGAAGGCCGGCCCACCCTATGGGCACCAGGACTGGACACACTGTCGTATCACTATCTCCTCCTCCACCACCTCTTGCCCCATTTCACCTCTGACTCCTGCCCAAGGAACAAGTCTGGAGAAAGCGGGGTTACAGCTGTGAGGGGCCCTAAGAAGCTAGAGGAGTTGAGGTGTGTGAGACAGGAATGCACTGCCAGTAGTTACTCTTGGTCTAACTCATTATTCCCAGGGCTCAGGGCAAGCCTTTGAGAAGCCTGCACCCCACATCTGGCTTTCTCCTCCCTCCTTTCCCTCCCGCCCCCCAGTGTCTGTCACACACTGGGCCTCCTAAAACAACTTTCCCGGTTGAGTTCAGGTTGTTCAGGTTGCTGTTTTCCTCCTACCTGCCACATTTCTACCGGAAGCACCTCGCCCCTGCTGGAGCAGTACCAGAGCATGAGAGGAAATTCTGGGGTGATCTACAGCTGTGGGGCTGAACACAGTGAGGTGGGACTGAATCAACCCAGGCTGGGGGTGGGGCGGGCTGCCTGCCTGCCCAGAGCACAGTAGGGCACATGCAGTCTTCAAGGTTGAGGAAGCTAAGCTGCATGGACCTAGAAGGCCTTCTCCTCCTCCCCCCAGGCCCTGCCCTCCAGAAAGCCCACCTTGATGATGTCTTCATTGTCAGACTCGCACTCCACCAGGGCAGAGACATCGAGGACAAGGCCAGTCACCTCGATGGCAATGACCTTGACAGGGATGGCCACGGTGCGGCCGGTCAGGATGGCCGTGTTGATGATTTCTGTGTCCTGCAGGGAGGGGGGGAGGAGGGAGAGGCTGCTCTGGCTTCAGTCCCCTTCTCTCCTGGGACATGTCAGTCAGCCAAGACCCTGGCTCCTGCCTGCTGCTGTTGCTCAGATACTCATGGAGCCTTTTGCTGCTGCTCAGGTGCTCTGCCAGAACACACTTCAGCCCCAGGCCCCGGATGTCAGGACCCTCAGAGGAATGTCAATATGTCCTCCAGGCCATTGAAGGGACCCTGGGCTGCCTGCTTCTGTGGGTGCACAGGTGCCCCTTCCCACACAGTGCGCTGCTGGTGCCAGAGGCATATGCCAGTCTATCCGTGTGCATGCCCAGGCCACATGCAGCCCCTTCCCACCTGTGCATACTCGCATCCAGGGGCCTGGGTGCTGCCCACTCACTCACCATGGCCAGGGGCAGGATGGCTTGCACATCCCTCTGGATGACCGTCAGCTCAGTGACTGCCCTCTCCAAGTCAGGCAGGGAGCCATGGCCTCGGTAGTCGATGTGCCACATGATCCGCCGCTTGACTGACTGGCTGGTGAAGTTTTCCATCTCAAAGTCCAGCTGCAGGATCTCCAGGGGACCCTGGCCCTCCCTGCAGGGCAGAACAGAGAGAGGAACAGATGAAGGGGGCTAGGAGGGGCTCAGGGGCCCCTTGTGACCTCAGTGAAGGCTCTGCCCTTCCTTGGCAATTGTCTCTTTAACTCATTCCCCCTATAGGATCCCAGCCCAGGCCTTCAGATCTCCATCAATGGAGTCTCAGCCCTGTATACCCTGACCTCCTTCATAGGGTGTCCTCAAGCCCTACAGGTACCCCTGTTCTGCAGGGGAGGCGGGTCTCACCAGGGTGGCAGGGGTGTGCCCTGGGCCCAGGCTACATCCACAGTGGCCGTTGAGTGCTTTGCCCCGGTCAGCAGCTCCGAGGTCACATGCCACTGACCACTCCGAGACTTGGTGCCCAGAAGGGTCACGCCCTTCTTGGCCTTCACCCTGGAACAAAGGAGAGGAAGAAGAAAGGTCAGGCTGGAACCCAAAGTTGGCCTGCCTGGCCAGTAGCACTAAACTGGAGCTCAGAGAGGGGAAGAGGGGAACTCTACGATGAGGGAGTCTGGGGTCCCCAAGCCAAAACTTCTGAGGTTCTGTGGGAATTTCCATCAACTCTGCCATGTTCTTTTCCCCAGGTTTGCCTAGGCTTGGCTGGAGTGCTCGAGTGACAAGATGTCTGCACATGTTTCAGATAGACCTTCCTCAGGGAGCCCATGAGTACACGCCCATGAGGACTTGTGCATTCCTTTCTTCATGAATGAGATAAAATGTCCTGGGTTCTGCTGGGGAAAGAAAGAGCAACCAGTCTCCATCTTTTTTTTTGTTTTGTTTGTTTTTTGGTGTGGGGGTCGAACTCAGGGCCTGGGTGCTGCTCAGAGCTGGGGCTCTTTTTGGTAATTAACTGGAGATCAGAGTCTCACAAGCTTTTCTGTCCAGGTTGGCTTCGAATCATGATCCTCAGATCTCAGCCTCCGGAGTAGCTAGAATTACAGGACTGAGCCTGCCTAATCTCTATTGGAATCGTGACATTAGTGTGTGTGTGTGTGTGTGTGTGTGTGTGTGTGTGTGTGTGTGACTAAGGATTGAAACCAGGGTCTCAAACACACAAGACAATGTTCTACCACTTGAGCCACAACCCTAATTCTGTGTGTGTGTGTGTGTGTGTGTGTGTGTGTGTGTGTGTGGTGTGTGTGTTGGCACTAAGACTTGAATGCAGGGCTTCACATTTAATTTGGCTTTTTTGCTCCAGGCAAGCACTGAGCCACACCTCCTCTTCTGGCTTTCTGCTGGCTAATTGAAGAAAAAGAGTCTTATGAGTTTTTTTTTTTTTTTGACAGGACTAGATTTGAACTGCAGCCCTCAAATCTCAGCATCCTGAAAGTCTAGGATTATAGGTGTGAACCATCAGTGTCTGGCTTTGCTTGTATTCTGTTTCTAAGACAGTGTCTCACCAACTTTGCCCATGCTGGCCTTGAACTTGTGGTTCTCTTGCTTTCTCCTCCTCCTGCTGAATGATAGGATTACAGGTGTGAGCCACCCTGCCTAGCTAATTGAGATAGTTCTTCAGATAACTAGTAAGGGGATCTCAGCATCTTTACCATTTCTTTTTTTTTTTTTTTTGCCATAGTTTCAAATCACTGCATAGCCCAGTTGCCATCTCCCAGACATTCTGAACACAGGAGAGGAGATACCCACACACACTTCCGTTCTGCTCTAATTCACACTGACTAAAGCAGGATGATGATTACCTCCTAAACTCCATACTCTCCACTCCTATTAGTGCTGCCTGAGATCTCCGGTGACTGATATCATTCCTACTCCTATTCAGTCATCAGCGGTGGAACACCAGGCCTGACCCTTTCGGGGAATATGGGAAGTGCCCAGGCAAATGCTCAAGAGAGGGGGCAAGGCTTGATTCGAAGGTGGCGGCCAGTAGTGTGCTGGTGATTCCGGTCTCATGAGCATACTGCTTATGTGGGCTGGCTTTCTGGTGAGGCCTTTTCTAGATCTTCAAAATCATAGAACTGTGGAATATTATGCATCACCACAATACATACACTTCAGGGCACTTTTGGGTATTTAAGGATTTGGGGATGTACTTAAAGGAGTTTTTGAAATCACAAACTGTGTCCTTCTGAAGGTACAGAAACAGCTAGGATTCCTGAAAAACTGTTCTCAACTCCAGGATGGGGGACGGGGTTGGGGGGATTGGAGTGGGGGAGGCATCTTCTCAACAGGCAGAGATTCTCTTTCTCTTTTGGCCACCAGCCCCAGGGGCTGTTTTCTGACTTAAGTCTCCTCCCTGGCCTCTGTCTCCTTGGCTGGTACAACAGGAGTGCAGCTACCTATTTACATCTAAGATCCCTCCTGGTCCAGACCCTATCATTCTGGCCCTCCCTGATTGTGGAAGGTGACATTCGACTCTGTTTCTACACTGGGAAGAGGCAGGCATTGTGGTTGCCATTAGACAGGGAAGAACGTCGAATGAATGCAGCGTTTCTTGAGGTTGCTCAAATGATACCTGGGAAAACTGGGATGACGATGCTGGCTGGACCGGGATCCAGGCTCGGACCGAGGCTGGGACCCCTGCAAGCGGTCAGGGGTGCATTTGACTAGAGAGGCGAAGCCAGCCCCGCCCTTCTGCCCGCCCCCACTTACCTGAGTGTGAAGTGCTCCACGCTGGGGCTGGCGGGCGCCGAGGAGTTGGGTGCCAGGTAGAGGAGGATGCTGAGCACCTCCCCGGGTTTGAGTGGCCGATCCGGCAGGCGGATCATCAGGTTGCTATCCAGCCGGTGCTCCTGCACAGTCCTCCGGGGCGGCGGGCGGAACAGGCTGATGCTGCCGATGCGCAGGAGTGGGTGCTGCGTGGGGCTCTCAGCGCGCGCCCCGGCCCCGGATCCTGGGCCCCTCCGTGCGCTCCCGCAGCCGCCTGCCGCATCTGGGGCGTGCAGGGTGTAGTAGAGATCGGCCTGCTGGCTCTCCGTCGCTGTCTCTGGTTCCAGGCCATCAGGGGATTTGCGGCGGGCGCTGGCAGGCACAGCCGGGGCTGGGGGCCCGAACCAAGCCAGGGGCAGCTCGGCGCGCACGAGGCAGGTGGCCAAGCCCCCGCGGAGGCGACAGGAGCTCTTGACCTCGCGCGCGTCCCGGAAGGCGTGCAGGCGGACACAGGGCAGCCGCTCGGTGACCCCGAAGTCATCCCAGTCCCGGCCGGCCACGTAGAAGAGCACCTGTGCCACGGGCGCCGAGGAGGGCACGCGGGCGCGCACGATGAAGGCACGCACCTTCCAGTTGACCGTCAGGCGCTCGGGGATGTCCAGGGTGCTGGATGGTTGCAGCAGCTCCCGTGCCACTGCCTGGCTGGTGCTGAAGGGCCCCAGGGACACGTTGAGGACGGGCAGCTCCTTGGTCTGGAACACCACGAAGGGCTCTGAGCGCTGCAGGGAACCGTTGGCCACCGCAGGCGATGGGGGGCGAGTCTCCCGCAGGAAGAAGGCCAGCCTCGTGTGGGACAGGCGGTAGCTGACAGGTAGTATGGGGCTAGCCTGCGATCCTGGGGGGCTGGGACTGGCCGGGTGGGAGCGGCCCGATGCTGGGGACAGACAAAGCAAAGAGAGAGAGGCTCAAGTGCCAAGAGAGACAGCGTTGGGGTGCCCCACCCTCCAGATCCAGACTGGTCCTCCATCATTGTTGGGTACCCTGCCTGGTGCCACTTCTGTGGAATTATTAGTTCCTTGCTCATTCTTGCTTCATTTCTTCACCTGCAACCGAAGGGTAAAGGGAGACCCATCGCCAAGCTTCAGGGAGGTTATTACATTCCCTGGGATGCCTCAAGATCCACAAAAAGAGGCTAAAAAAAGGTTTCTGCCTTAGAATGGCTCTGGAAACTTTCCAAAAATCTGTGCTCAATGGGCAGATCTTGGGCTCTCATATCAGGATGGTTCCATTCTCCCCTCTATCCATCCCCAAACCCTGTGTGATATGTGCATGGTGCTTGGCCAGCATTGGCTTATTTCATCCTAAAATCAATCCTTAAAGTAGGAATTATAATCTCCAGTCACTTGCTCAATTATAGTCTCCTGCCGGTCAATAGCTTATTGTTGTTGTTGTTGTTATTGTGTATGTATCAGTTCTGGAGCTTGAACTTAGGGCCTCACACTCCTGCTTGGCTTTTTTGTTTAAGGTGGGCACCCTGCTGCTTGAGCCACCTCTCTACTTCTTGGGCTTCTACTCCAGGGCTTCTTGGGGGGGGGGTGGGAGGAGGGAAAACGCTATTCTTACATCTTACCAATAAGGAAGCTAAAGTATAAGGCACTTGTGACTTCCCCATATCACACAGGCAAAGGATCAGCAACAGATTCAAACCAGGGCCTTCGCCCTTTACAGCACCAGATTTTCAGAAGGTGCAGTGGGTGCCTCTCCCTTTTCCCTTTTACCTCACATGATGCCAGCAGGAATTCTGTCCCTGGTCTCCCAATGCTTAATGTGGGTCTCTCCCTGGCAGTCCAGGAAGCTCCCAATTCTAATAACCCCACCTCTTCACTCACTGCTATGTCCTGAGATGTCCTCTGTCCTTTGTCCTCAGCTCTGGTCTCAATGCTGTCAAGATGATCGATAATGCTGCCTAACGGGGCTCTCCTTCCTCCATCTCCCTCTCCTTGCTGGCTTTCCTCCACACCCCACAGCAGCCACAGCGTCCTTTGCTTGGGCACAGACAGAAAGGACCAGAAAGGACCCAAGAAGAAGGCCGGGAGGTTGTGATCCTTTTCAGGATCTTCTTACGAGCTCTCCAAATCTGGCCCTTCAACTTGAAAATCAGGGCAATAGTGACAGTCTCCCAGGATGCCATTTGTCATTTGTTTTCATGCTTGAGAATCGCATAAGCAAATGCTATAAATTCTGTGACACAATGCAAACACAGGCAGGTGTTATTGAAGAATTTCTCCTCCCTGCTGACAGAATGAAATCCACATCTACTTCACTCCTGAATGCAGCATTCAGGGTCAAGTGCATATGGCCCTGGGGTTCCTTTTGCCTCTGGGCTCTTCCTGAGCCACCACTGGCCAAGTAACTGGACAGCTGGTCCTTGTTCCAGGCTTTATCTCTCTCCCTTGCTCATGTGATACCTCTGCATCCAATTCTCTCTCCATCCAAATCTGAACCTTGCTGTAAGGCCCAGCTCCAACACCGCCTTCTCCAGGAAGCACTCTAGGATGTCTCAACACCTGGAAATATCCTCAGAATGCTGTCCTTGGACACAGGGTTCCACCTCCTGCCTTGTGTGAGTGAGAGTTAGTTGTCTATGGCCTTGCGCCGCATCAGGCCTCAAGAAGTCAAAGGCAAGCTATTGTGGATGACTGTTGACCCTTCCATCCCAAAGAGGAGAGCTCAACAGAACTAGGTGCTCTGCACAGATCATGCATATTTATCATTTTCATGATGCCAGTCCAGCATTGGCAGTTTCCCAACCATCCACACCCAATTTCTCACAAAAGCAGTGAAGTACGAAACCCTGCTCCCTCCTATTTAAAATTTGCAGGGAAACGACCTCATTCAAAATGAAGCATGGGCTGGGGTTGGCTGAAGCACTTGCTACGCATGCGTGAGGCCATGGGTTCTACCCCCAGCATTGCAACAAAATAAAGCCAACCGAACAAATAAAAATAAAACCAAGACCACTGACTGGGGGCCTAGCAAGGCATTGAGGTCAGTTATGGGAGCACTTGTTTTCCCCTGTGCAGCCTGGGTCCCTGGTTCTCTGGGATACCCATGCTTTTTGCCATGAGACAGACAGCTTCTCTGTTTTCAGGAGGCTGAATGTCCCAACCTGTCCTCCCTGCTGGAGCAGCCTGCAAGGGGCCCTGGTGCCTTCTGGGATAGAGGAGGCTGGCAGAGTCACAGATGAGGTTCGGAAGAGACGTGGAGAAACCCTCTGACTGGTGCCTAGAATCCTCACCCCTGTTTATCCCTCGAAATTTCAAAAATGTGTCTCTGTAGCTTGGGAGACTGGCCCTCAGGCATGCATGTGGGAACCAGGTCCTAAGTCGGGCACAGCAGCTGGTCATTTGCAATGCATACAGCAGGAAGCAGGCAAAGAAGATTGAGCTTTGGGCTCAATGTCATGACCTTTCCCTGCCACAGACTCTCAAGTCTGGGCAAGTTGCTTCTCATTTTGAGTCTCAGTGTCCACCTCTCAAACTCCAGTGACATCAGCTCCATCCACTCCCCAGAGGCCGTGACTATGGCAAAAAGAAGACTAAGAGCAGCCCCCAGGAACATGAGCACATGTGGTGAGATGTACAGGGGGTGGGGGGCTCTCAGATCTGAGGGCTGCAGATCCTTAGGCTTGGAGAAGGGCGGCATCCCACTTAGTCCCATTTGCTCCCTCTTACTACCCCAATTATATGGCCAACCATCTGGACCCCTTAGAGACACAGTGAGGGCAGTGGTCACCAGATGGGTACCAATGGCAATGATGGGAAGAGACTGAGAAACATGGTTGCCTGTTCTCTCTGCCTCCTAGAGTGAGGAGCTTGTCTGGCAAAACCAAGATCCTGGCTTATCCAAGCTGTCCTGGGTGCCTCCATCTACTTCTGCCTCGGGCCTGGAGTGTGCTGTTCCCTACCCGGTAACTCTGTTCCCTTGAAAATGTGTCTCAGAATGTGTCTGAGAATGTGTTCAGAGACCTGTGTCCTGGGCATCCCATCCCAAATGGCATGCCCCTCTTCCTTTCTCTATCTATCCTTTTTCTCCACTGATTTTCTTCAGAGCTCTGCCTATGTCTTCTGGTCTTCCGCAGGCCACGTGGCTCTGCTCCCTGCTCTAACTCCACAGCTTTGAGCGCAGCCTGACTTATGGTGGGCCCTCAACCAATGTTCACTGAAAGGATGGGATTCTCTGGATGAGCTGTCAACCCCACCTAGGGATGCTGGGGGTGAGGAGGTCTGGTCTATGAGGCAGTAGACTGGTGGTTTCGGTGGGTCCGGGTAGGAGGCCTCTCATGTCCTCTGCCATCAAGTTTCTGAATAGGGAAGTATGTGCTTTAAGAAATCAGCTGACATTCAGAAAGAGAGCAGGGCCTAAGCTCTCTGACTCAAGCCTATAATCCTAGCTACCAGGGCAGTAGAGAGCTACAGATGGAGGTTTGAGGCCAGCTCAGGGATAGACATTCAAGACAACTCAATCTCAATCAATGCCTGGGCACAGTGGCACATACCTGTCATCCCAGCAACACAGGAAACACAAATAAGAAGATCACAGTTCAGACCAGCGAGGGCATAAAGTGTGAAAAGAATCAATTCACAAAGGGACCGGATGTCTGGCTCTAGGGATAAAGCACCTATCTAGCCAGCAGAGTAAAAGGGAGTCAGAAAGATGTTAAGTGTGTTATTATGTCACTTGGCTGCCTCCTGTCACCATGGTGAATCACTCTATCCTTCTGGGGCCCCAAGGTCCCTTCTGTGGCAGAGCCAGGGGAAGTGCTCATCTTCATCTCAACTTGCTTAGTTTGCAGTACAAAGGAAGTTGTTTGCAGTGTCTGGGCCTCTCTAGGAGATAGGGAGGTGAGGCAGCCTTGGAAGCATTGCCCTATGGCTGGAGAGTGGCAGGTAGGCTTGGAAGGTCACTTAGCAGGCAGGGCAGGTTTCCCCGGAGACCCTGAGTGTGTGTGTCTGTGTGTGTGAGTGTGTGTGACATGCGTGTGTGCATTAACACGCATCTGTGCCTCAGCACAGAGCTTTAACCTGGGGACATTATGGAGTAAAACCTGAAGAGGAGAAGCTGCTGGAAGATTTCTGGAAGAAAGACAGTGGACAGTCCACATGGGGCAGGGGGGGGGGGGTGTCAAGCCAGGTGTGTGTGTGTGTGTGTGTGTGTGTGTGTGTGTGTGTGTATAGTAAGAGAGAGACAGTGAGAGAGATACAGACAGACAGACAGAGAAGAGAGACAGAGGGATGGAGGGAGACAGAGAGGAAGAGGGAGAGGGAGAAAGGGAGGGAGGAGAAGTGCCTCAGAGTGAGACAGGTTGGAAGCGGCAGCTTGGACCTCCTTGCATAGCCTCCAGGCTGATTGGGATCGCACACACATGTGCACACCTGTGCACACACACACTATCCTGGTGGACCCTATGCCTCAGCACCATTGCTCATTGCAGTTCCTTGGACCTTGGACCTGCCCTCTCCTCCTCCGCACTCCTGTTTCAGCATGCACAGAGTGGGCTGGTCCTGCTTTCCGGTGGGCTCGGTTCTGCTTTGGAATACATTTGGGAGAAGGCTTGAGATGGTTGTTAGGAGCTCAATTGTGTCCCCCTAGCTCACATACCTAGGATCTCAGGTTTACAGGTAAGATCTCTACAGAAGTAGTGGAGAACTGAAATGTGACCATACGGCATGACAGGTATCTTTGCACGAAGGCCAGAGGGACAGATACACACAAGGGGAAGATGACGTGGGACAGAGGGAGGAGACAGGCTCTTGGCACAGAGCTCCCTGCTAACACCTCCACCCCAGGCTTCCAGCTTCCAGAATGGCGAGAAAACACATATCAGTTGCCTATGCCACCCGCCTGTGGTATCGTGCTAAAACAGACCTAGCGACCAAACATAGGGGGACCAGCTACTTCTACCTCTCCCAGCCTCGGTTTCCCCAGGAAGAGGCAGAGGCAGCAGGTGGGGAGAGGAAAACAGTCTGGGATTGGGATCATCTGGCTCTGCCCTTGGGAAACTGATGTCCACCGAGGTGTCCATGCCAATGGCCTTCACCTTGCCAGATGGACACCTAGTGAGTGACCCTTCTCCCATAGGCTGAGCTGGTTCCCTCCATTCCACCACTGAAAGAGACAAGGGAAAGAAATAGAGCTTTAAAGGCCCAACAGAAGGGGCAACCCACCCAACCAGGACCGGGTGTGCATGGGTCCCTACATACTCCCATACCCATTGAGAGGGGCTACCCTGAACCTCCTTTCATGGTGTCCCCCTGACAGATAGCCCTTCTCCTACTTGCCACTGCTGCTTTTCCCATGCCAGCTGTGGCTCTGAAGACTCAGCTGCCTGGCCCTGGGGCCAGTGAGACACAGACCACCAAGGACTGTCATTCGTCCTGTCTGTAGCTGTTCCCCTGGGGCCAGAGATGCCGGCTCCCATCGCTCTTAGCCAGAGAGAGACTCTCTCAAGCTACCTCTGCCACCAGAGTCATGAGCTTATGTTTTCACACTCCCCCCCCGCCCCGCCCCACCCCAGTAGAGCCTCACTATGTAGGCCAGTCTGGCCTCCAGCCTCCAGATGGCCTTCTTGTCTCTGTCTCCCGAGTGTGAGTTTTACACTTCTGTCTTACCAGCTGGGCTGAGAGAAAGACCAGCTTGGCACAGTACAAGGTGTGATATGGACCAGGTGCTTACAATGGCTGTTATGCAGCCAGGGGACCAGCCTGGGGTCAGCGGACCTCTTCTCTCATCCCCACCTGGCGCAGGATGTCTGGGAATACACTTGATTCCTTCCTCGTCCCTCCCCTCCCCACCATGACCTTATCCCCAGGGGCAGAGGCCAGATCTCTACACCTCAGCCTTATTGAACATATAAGTGAATCTTTGTAAAGCCTTGGGAGAGTTGGGGGGGTGGGGAGGGCTTGTGGCCATCTCCTGGTTTCTAATTAGGATCAAATGCCTCCCACTTCTACCTCTAATTGTCCCCAAATTAAAACTAATCACTTGCAAATAAGAAAAAAGAAAAAAAAAGACTAACATCATTAGCTTCAGGGAATATAAGGCTGAGAGGCTCAGCGGGCATGTCGGCAGGGCGAAGGATATGGGGTTGCACTAGAGAGGGCTTGGCCCATGCAACTGTGTGTGTGTGTGTGTGTGTGCCTGTACGCACACATGTATAACACATGTATAGGGAATGCACAGGTAATGTCTGGAGATCCTCTCAGAAAAAGAAATCCCAACAGTTAACAGAACCTAGGGACCCATCCAGGCTGTAATGATGAGAATTCACAGAGGAGAGTCATGGTAAGGTAATCCTTGTGTTCATCAAGAGCTCAGGTGTTGTTATCATCACAAAGGTTTAGAAAACAGTGCTAAGTAGCAAAGGGTGTTGAAGGCATTGAAGATTTGTGACTGGCATAATGTAAGTGTAGCTATGAGCACAGTTAATACTGACAAGTATGCTGAGCCTAAAATAGTGCCTGGGTTGCAGAGTTAACAAACAAGTCCTTTTTTTTTTTTTTTTTTGGTCAGATCTATGAATGAATGAGTAAATACATGGGCACACAAATATGTGTGTGTGTGTGTATGTATGTATGTGTGGATGAATGATAGGCAGGTAGATGTGTGGATGAGTAGATTGATAGATGGGTGGATGAATGGATGGATTGATGGGTAGAGAGATAGATGGATGGATGGGTGGGTGGATAGATGGATGAACGAATGGGTGGATGGATAGATTGATGGGTGTATGGATGGATGAATGGGTGGATGGTGGGTGGATGGGTGGATGGATGAATGGATGGATTGACAGATGGGTGGATGAATGAATTGATACATGAATGGGTGGATGGATGGATAGATGGATGAATGGATGGGTGGATGGGTAGATGAATGAATGGATAGATGGGTAGGTAGATGGATGATGGAATGGGTGATTGAATGAGAGGAAGAAAGACTCATGGTTTTTGATGGTATTAAGGATCCTAGAGGTCAGGGATGGCTATCCTCAGTGACCTCTACCCCAGCCTTGACCCAAGGCATAGGGCAGAGGAGGGACTGGCTCTAGAGAAATACCCCTGGCCCAGAAGAGCACAGTGGAGGAAGTAGAGCCCCAGACTGCACAGAAGAGAGTTCTGACCTGGGGTTGCTTTGGTCCCAGGCCTGCTCTCTGTACCCTATTCTCCCACAAGTGAAGGGGGACTTAATGACCTATGGAGCTGATTATGCCTGGAAAGCTGAGCACAGCTGTGGGGAAACCAAGTCATAAAGAAGAAGGTACCTAGTGTTCCACAGTGCTTAAAGAAATAGGAAATCCTTTTGCCTGACTGGTAGAAGATGAACTTTTCAAGGAAGCAATTTTAAAATATATTTAACAACCTCCAAACCATTCAAGCTCCTTTAAGGTAGCAAATCTTCCTTTTCCTCCCCCATCAGGAATCTCACAAGAGAAATGGGCTCAAAGGCTTATGTAGGAAGGTATAACACGATGTGATACTCATGATTGAAAAACAAGAAAAGAACCAGAAATGTTCAAAAGTGGGGTTAAATAGATGAAAAATGCTCAAGTATGGATAAAGGCACCCATTATAGATTATATTTTCAAAAAAAAATTATCTACTGTGATGGGAAAACACTCACAAAGTAGCTGGAATGGAAGGGAAGTTCCCACAGTAGCTCTGCGGTATGATACCTGTTCATATCACGAGAGAAAGATCCTGGGAGGAAATTCGTCAAAATGCTAATGGCGGTTATCTCTGGGAGGTGGGAATTATAGGTGATTGTTATTTTTTTACTTTATGCTTTTATGCATTTCCAGTTGTCTGCAATGAACACGTATGGCTTGTAAAATTAGAAGGGGAACAATAAATGCCTTTTAAAATGAAGGGAAGTATTTGAAGCTGTTCCAAGAATAAAAATAAAGGAAACCAAAGAAGAGAAAGTAAGTGTGGGGAGGGAGGCAGAGAGTGGAGGAGAGAAAGGAAGATAGAACCTGTGTGGCCCTGGAATCACATTCAAATCCTAGAACTGATATTTCCCAGAGGTGTGATCTTAGGCACATTGCTAAACCTCTCCGAGCCTTCATCTCCCTACCTGTCCAATGGGTGTCATAGGAATCATAGAACCTATTTCGTGAAACTACCATGAATACATAAGCAAATTGGTTGGCATCGTGCCAATGAACTCCTTCATTCATTCACTCATTCAACACATTGGTCACTCTGTTTCAAGAAGATGAATGTGCTGACTTGTTTTCTCCAGCACTTGGTACACAGTTTGGCTCATGGAAGGTCCTCGGTTAACATCTGTTAAGTTTAACAGGACAAATAAGAGGTGACAGGGGCATGAAGCAAGGCCCCAGGGCTCTGGAGGAGGCATGGAAGCTAGAAGAAGTGCCAGCTATTGGGGCTTATAGGACCTGGTCCAGGAGACTCTGCCACTGACATGCTGGGTGACCTAGGCAGGGGCCCCTCTGCTCTCTAGGCCTCACCGTTCTTACCTGGGGGAAGATCAATGGTCTCTCCAGGCATGTTACAGGTGACATAGGGGAGCAGAGGAGGAGTCTGATTGGAGGCCAGCTGGATTAAATAAATGCAAATATACAAGAATGGAGAAACACAGCTGCACGAGAACCAGGCAGGGCCTCTCTGTGGTGTGGAAGAGTTTAGAGCTTCTAGAAAAGATGTTCAGCTCAGAGAGCAATCAAGGTGCACAACAGCTACCCATCCCCCCAGCTCTGCTCAGCACTCCAGGGCCTCGTGTGGAGGAGATGCTCCAGGATTTTTCTACGCTGATGCCATGAAGATGCCATCCACATGGGGTAGTCCACAGGCGCACATCCTCACTTGGTTGGAATTGCAGAATTGGATGAAGGAAAAAGGTGCCCAGCAGAGGTGGAGGAATGGCTGCTTCCCTTGAGGTCTGGGTGGAGAAAGACCTCTACCCAGCCCAGCCCCAGTCAAGCCACGCCACTGTCCTCCAGCTTCTGGGCTTCTTTCCAAGGCACCTTAAAACCCCTGCCATGCAGCTTCAGACCGCATCTGAAGAAGCATCTGAAGACCGTGTCTTGAGGACCAGCATAGCACTCCTCCAAGGCAGGAACCTCCTCTTTCTTTGATGCCTGCATCGCCAACACAAGGGCCCAGAGCACCTGCAGTCAGTGACTCCCAATGAGCCTGCTCCTGCCTAGGGTTGAGTGGAAGAGTAGGGAAGCCCCCAGCAGCCCGCAGATGGCTATGGCTGACTCCTGGCAGCTCCAGGCTGTAAATCCTGGAGAGGCATTTCCCAACACTGCCCTTACCCCACCCTTATCCAAGCCAGCAGTAAGTCATCTGGGATGAGAGGCCTGCATGATGGTGGCGCCCTCCTCCTCCTCCTTCCCTCCCACCTTCCCCCCCCCCCCCCCCCCCCCCCCCCCCCCCCGCCAAGAGCTAAATCCTCCCAGGAGACCTCCAGCCCTGTGTAATCCAACAGTTAGCTTTCCTGCCATCTGCCTGGGAACTCCCCTACTTCTCAGCCAAGGGGGTGGTCAGGGTTTTACACATCGATTTTACAGGAGGACAAGGGTCATGAAATCAGGCTGGGATTGGCCATTTATCAGCAGTGTGCTCATGGGCTGATGGCTTAGCTTCTCCTTCCACCTTGGTTCCCTCAGCTGTGAAATGGGATGAGAATAGTACTGTGCCTTGTTCCTAGTGCTGCTTTGGGGAGGAAAGGTCTGTGTTTTAAGGTCCCCTGCGGAATGCACCTGTGCTGGGCAAACACCACTGATGCTCCTGAAATACTGTTTGAAGTTTGGTTGTGTTCTTGATCACTAACTGGACCCACACGTGGCCTCCTGAGTCAGGGCCCAGAGATCCTCCAAGACCTGGTGAATGGCTCTCCTCCCCTTTCTTGGGCAGAACCCCAAACACCAATCCTCAAGTCCTCTCAGGGGAAACTGACCTGCTTCCCACCAAGGGCAGGGACCCCAGTGTTTTCTTTATCCCTGACACCCAGAACAGACTATTGTATGTGGTCTGTGGTAAGGAGAGGGTTGTAGAATGGATGGATGGGTGGGTGCACTAATGCATGTTTGGAGTAGGAGGCTATGCCTGCACATTCATGCACACACGCATACATGCACGCATGCACCCCCTGTCATACCTCTGTCTGTGTTATCTGTCTTTAACCACTCCTTTTGTATCCTCAGCCTCCAACCCTCCATCTGAAGAGAGGCCATGAGTCAGCTGACTCTGGGAGAATAAGGAAGGGCAAAGGAGTGGTCTAGACAGGGGAGTGAAGGGCTAAGCCGGGGCAGAGTGAGAGAATGAACTGAGTGCACTCATTGAGGGGCCAAGGCCTGTCACATGAAAGCCCGGAGACTGGGCCACCCACTGAGTCCAATGTAGCTGCGGTAGGGATAGCTCTTTGCCTGCGAGATCCAGCGGCATAGTCTTGCTTCTGGGGAAACTGAGGCTCAGGGAACAAAGATTTGTACAACGGAAGTTGTTTCTCAGCTGCCCACTCCTCCCAGGCACATTTGGCTTGGTGGCCTCTGGAGCTCCTTAGGGGTCAGGAAGCAATTCCAAGGGGGAGAACTGTGGACATGCCTGTGTTCTGGGAGATGGCCCTTTGTTTGCTCTTTAGCCTCTGTTCCCATGGGACCATAACCGACAGCTCCCTGGGGACATGGGGGGGGGGGCAGATAGAGACCTGAAGTGGGATGGGCCTTGTGGGGGCAGGGTCTACAAGATGAGTGACTCAAGCTAGTGTCCCTGGGCTATAGGGTTCCCAGTAGGAGGGCCGGGGCAGGGTGGGTCACCGGAGGCCCAGTACCGGGGAGATGTCCTGACTGGGGGTGGGGGGCGAGGGAGATAGCAACTGCAGGGACAGAAGCCTTGTGCCTGGTAGAGCAATGGCCTGGAGTCTCCCTAGCACCCCTTCTCTGAGCCCGTTCTGTGAGTCTGGAGGCTAGGGCTGCTGGCTCGTGACCTCAGGGTTGTGGCCAGGGCCTTGGGCAGGCCTGTCCAAACAAGAAGGCTTTGTATTTTCAGTCCTGCAGACCCCATCCTCCCTTCTCCCCACCCTCCTTGCAAACAGCTCTTTTATTTCTGGAAATCTGGAGCCGCCCCCCCCATCTCTTCCCCTGCCCCCAGCAGCAACCTTCAGGGGTTAACCCTTGTCCTTGTCCTCCATCTGTCCAGTCCAGATGGGCTTCCACATGAGGTTCCTTTTGGTGCTGAAGCTTGAAGGCTGGTGGCTGGGACAGAGAAGAAATCGGTGGGGCAGGAAGACTAGGGGCTCCTTGGTCTGAAGATCCAGAGTTGGCCAGGAGCTGACCCCTGGCTCTTCAGTGTCCCCATCACCTATGGCCCCTGCTCAAGCCAGGCCCCAAGGATCAGAGGCTTCCTATGCAACTGGCAGGATGGGGAATCTCTCTCCTCCCAAGGGAGGCTATGGCTTCTTGGATTCCAGGAAGGGGAGGCTGAAGGCATGGAGTGGTGGAGGGGTAGAGGGAGAAGAGAGAGGCAGAGAAAGAACACAGGAAATGGGTGTAGAGAGGGAGGAGAGGCAGGAGAGCCCCTCTGTGGGGGAGGGGTGGCAGGGGGAGAGGAGGGTGGGAGGAGGGAATGGGGCAGGAGGAGGCTGGGGAGGGAGGTGGGGACCTGTTTGCCTGGTCAGGGAGCTGAGCCAGGCGGTGGGGGAAGGGCGGGGCGGGGGCGAGGGAGGGAGGCCAAGAGTTACACTAAATGACTAATGTGCATTATCCTAATTATAGCCAAGCAAGCTGAGCCTCCCCACTGGTGCAGCCGCCTGCATCTCCTAATAAACAATTAGCCACAAACAACAGAGAGAGAGAGAGAGAGAGAGAGAGAGAGAGAGAGAGAGGAGGGGGGGGAAGCAGAGAGGAAACAGAGGCAGAGAGACAGAAAGAGACAAGAGAGAGAAATTCCAGCATTGACAGGATAAGTGGGGGTGCGGTTGGAGCTGGGCCCAGGGTAGAGGTCTCTTGGTTGTGGGATAGAGCACACTGTTGGGGCCTCCTTGTGTAGGGTGGGTCCTGAAGGGTACAGGGAACACTCAGAAGCAGTCTTGGGGTGCCAGGCAGTGGATTCAGTGTGGCATTGCCCTCATAATAACCCAGAGGAAGTGGCCTCCTTTGTTATGGCAAAGGAAGGAATGGAAACTCAGAGAGACTAAGAGACTTGCTTGAGCACACACAGCAGAGGGTGGACCTCATCAGCCATCCTGACTTCCCTGGGCCCTGTGCCTAGGTCATGGGAGCACTGGGGCCTGGCATGTTGGAAGCAGCCCATCCACACATGCCCTGAGCTGTGCTCCTCACCCTGAACTGGAGGGGAGCATGGTTACAAACATGGAAAATGTGGTTTTTCCCTGGTCCACAGCTTTGTGGAGGACCTCAGCTGTTTTGAGGGTAGCTGTGCTCTGTTCTTCACTGGTACTGCAGCCTAAGGATGCTCCCAGGTCCCTGAGTCTTGGTGCAGAGGGGAGAGGGGAGGGGATCTAGCATTCCAGCTTTAAATGGAGGCTCTGCCAGAGGCTCTAGGCTGGGCACAGCAGGGAGCCACAACAGAGCAATCCTGGCGGGTCAGGTCTATAATGGGGGAGGAAGTGTTCTCTTTCTCACCCTTGAGTGTCCCCTGACTCATGAGATGCTGACTGGTTTGCCATATTTCAGTTATAAGCCTCTCCATCTCCCTGGTGATCCCACAAACCCCTGAGCTCTGGGGCTGGATTTCAGGGAGCCTCTAGAACCAGGTGCTTAGCCAGGAAAGCCCAGGTGCATGCTGGGAGTGGGGCTTAGGCCTGGCCCCCTACAAGGAGGAACCAGGGCCTTGCTCCCTGCAAATGGAGGCTTGGCTTGAGATGACTTCCGGGAGAACAAGGACCAGCTTTCCCTGGGTTGTCTGGGACTCTTGCCCATCCTCAGAAGGAGTCCGCCTCTCCCTTCCCCTCAGTCCCATAAAGTGGTGCCTGCAGTGTGCCCCTGAGTGCTTCCCAGAAAGGGTAAGAGGAGGAAGGTCCCTGAGAACCGAGCCTGCCTGCGGACAGTGAGAACCAGAACCGGACTCAACTTCTCCATCAACAAAATGGGACCAGCGAAGCCTGTCTGGGCACAGCTGTGCAAAGAACAGGGAGCCATGAGCAGTGTTTTGCACACGTGATGCCCCCCCCCCCCATATCTCAGCACCCTAGGGTCCCTTCCTGGCTGGCTTGCCTCTGCTCTACCAACCTCCCCACAGCAAGGCCCAAGTGTGGAGACAGGCTCTCCTTACACCCTATCTGTGAGCTGACAGCTGTCTAATTTTCACTCTGTCATACGCCTTTGCATTGCTGTTCCCTCTGTGCACTGGACTATTCCTCACACAATGAACCCCTTGTCACTTGTCCTTTGACTTCTCCCCAGTGTCACTTCCTCTAGGAGGCCTTCCTTGACTCCCCCTGAGAGGAAGGGCAGGTGCTAGACAGCAGAACTGCTCAGCCCCTTCACTGTGTACTTTCTGCATGCTCTGCTTTCTCTTAGATGGAGATCTTGCTGAGGGCAGCAACCCTGACTTCCAGCATGCAGCACTAGCGCCTTGTACACAACACTGGCTTGAGAATGAAGGATGCGCAAAACACATTGCACAAATAAATATTTATCCAGACCTGCCTTGCAAAGACCCTGCTGGGAGCTGCCGCAGAGACGAAGATGAAGATCGTTTCCGCCCTTAAGGAATTTTCCGGCTAATGGGAGCCCAGGCATGTACATAAATAACCGTGCTACAAGGTGGGCAGTGCTGCAGGCTTGTGCAGAAGTGTGGCTCCCGGGGCTCTCTGACAGCCGGCTGGCAGGGCATTCAGAGGGAGGAGGAGTTTGAGGGCAGGTCATGACCTCTGGGCAGAAGTTCAGCAAGGGGCTGGGTGGGGTGGGAAGCTGGGCGGGGTCTGATGGTCTCAGGTGGAAAGCGGGGTCAGTGGCTTGTGGTGGGCATGCAGTACTGTGACTAGATGGTCAGCATAGCACCCAGAGGGTCCAGGGGCTTTAGGGGCTCCTTCTCTGCAGGAGCCCTGGGGCTCTGTGAAGGTACTCTGGTCCCAGGGCCACTTTTGCTGCTCTCCTGCGTTGTTACACAGCAATTCCAAAATGGGTCCTGTATCTTGCACAGTTTGCTCATGATGCTAGGGCAATGGGGAGCCACTAAGGTTCTTGAGCAGGGAAAGGAGAGTGGCATCATGGCTGCATGTCCTGCCCTCCCTCCCTCCATTTGTCCCTCCTCCCCACATCCACTCAGCAGGGTCAAAGGGTGGGGGGAGGAGACAATGGAGCTGCCCAGTACTGTAGCTAAATTATTATTATGATTTTTACTGGTCCTGGGGCTTGAATTCCAGGCCTGGGCACTGTCCCTGAGCCTCTTGGTGCTCAAGGCTAGCACTCTACCACTTGAGCCACAGTGCTACTTCCAGCTTTTTCTGAGTAGTTTATTCGAGAGGAATCTCACAGGGACTTTTCTGCCTGGCCTGGCTTCCAACTGTGATCCTCAGATCTCAGCCTCCTGAGTAGCTAGGACTATAGGCGTGAGCCACCGGCACGTGGTTTTGTAGGTAAATTCTTAGGCTTATTACTGTGAGGCAGCCTGACCTAGCCAAGAAGACAGAGACTTCAATGGAGTCTTCTTCAAGTGTGTATGGGGGTTCTCTCACTTGTGGCCCTCTCACACATGCACCCCTCTTCCTTCCACCCCTGTCCCCCATCCTCATCCTCCATCCTCATCCCATTCCACTCCCATCTGTCTTTTACTCCTTCCCATTCCTGCCTCTTCTCAAAGCTTCTCTTGAGCTCCAGGGGGCACATGCAGAATGGAATACAGGCCCTCCTAGACTCAGCCCCAACTCCTCTCTATACCCATAGACTGGCCTGGTTCAAAGGTTCTTCTCTCATGCTGAGGAGTCAGAGATGAGAATGATCTGGGAGCTGAGCCCATCTCAGGAGACGAGAGCTGGAGCTGATTCACCCTGTCCGCGGTGAGGGCTGATGTCATTACTGCCCCTAGACTCCTGACCCCAAATGTCAGGTGGAGTGCTCAGCTTGACATTTTTGAGGCTGTCTCTAGCCCTCCATGTCTAGCAGAGACCACACGAAAGCCGATGACATCCTCCTCCATGTTGAGTCCACCTGCTCCCCTGTCTGTGCTGAAGAGAGGATTCTGATGTGCCCTGAAATGCCCACAGCTGTCAAGTCCAACTCAGGGCAAGGTCTGGGTTGAGGATGTAGCTCAATGGTAGAATACTCATCTACCCAGACCTCTCATATAAACAAACAAACTAATAGAAGGTCAGGAGTGCACGTGTGCTAAATACTAATTCCACTTCCGAAGCATGTCAACAACAGCAATATTCAGACAACCACCATTCATTGTGTCCTCTGCCTTCACTGTGCTCTGTACCTGCCATGGTCCCACCAGAGAATATGCCCATGGAACCTTACTTTTTTTCTTGTTTTTTTTTTTTCCTTTCTTCCTCTCTACTACTTTCTCCTTCCTTCCTTCCTTCCTTCCTTCCTTCCTTCCTTCCTTCCTTCCTTCCTTCCTTCCTTCCTTCCTTCCTTCCTTCCTTCTTTCCTTCCTTTGGCTTGAATTTAGGGCCTTTCTTTCTTTCTGGGGTTTGAACTTAGAGTCTCATGCTCTCTCATGAGTGAACAGTCTTGGTTAGTGTTCTACCAGTTGAGTCATGTCTCCAGCCCAGCTTTTTGCTCATTAATTGGAGATGGAGGCTGGGGAACTTTTCTGAGATACTCTGAACACTCTCTGTCTCTGTCTCTCTGTGCGTGTCTGTTTCTCTGTGTGTCTCTGTCTCTGTCTCTCTATCTCTCATAGGAGGATCACAGGTAGGAGCCACTAAAGTCCTGCTGTTCTCAAGTTTAGACAGGATGAAGCACCTCAGCCATTCAAGATCCAAGATCACAGATCTGGAACACAGACCTAGGTCTAGCACCAAAGCACCTGCAAGAGTCCTGAGGAAGAGCAATGCTGTGGTTTCATAAAAATCATGTATTTGGTCTTTGTCCTCTGTTTCCCTCTGTTCCTAGCACAGAGCTTCTGAAAACTCTCAGAATTGCTCTATATTAGGGGTGAGAGGAACACCCTTTGATATGCATAACGAGTCCCTTTCAACCACCCCAGAATTTATGCTAATGAGCTGACTTGTAGAGGATGTTGTGGTTGCCAGGGGAACCAAGCATGTGATGAGAGAGTTGGATTTTCCAGCCCCACCCCCTGACCTCTGGGTGGAGCCAGGGATTGAAGATAGAGTTGCTCACCAATGACCAATGATTGGATCACTTCTGTCTATGTGGAAATGCCTCAACTGCAGCGCTGGAGAGCTTCTGGCTAGTGGAACACAGGGTGGTGATGGAGACAGAGGCTCCTGAGTGTGGGGCCCCTCCAGATCTTACCCTAGACACTTCACTGGGCCACCCCACTTGGATCTTTTCCAGTAGACTGGCAAGAGCAGGCAGTGTTGCCCAAGTTCTTTGAGCCCTGATACAAATCGTTGCATCTGAGGAAAGGCTCATAGTAGTGAAGATGGACAGAAGTGTGAGAGCTCTGGCCATCTCATCATTGCAATCGGCATCTCATGCAGAGGACAGTCTTGTGGATTATACCTGTACCCTGTGACAGCAATCTCTATGGCCTCAGCGCTAGACATACAGTCTAGACATACGATGTTGAATTTACAGTTGGCATCTGCAGATAATGGGAAAGTCACTTGGTGTAGAAAAAAAAATTACAAAACCCCACGCATCCTGTGTCAGTGTGTGGGTCCCCCCGACCCCAGCTGACATGCCATCAGACTTCTCTAGATACACATTGAATGAGATCAGTGAATGGAATTTGGGGGGAGGCAGGCCTAGAACTAAAACAGCATGAGTCATTTCTTAGCTCCCTGGCTATGAAAGGGCTGCCTAGTCCAGTAGTGAGCTCCTTGTCCATAGAAGGATCCCAGACCCTTGCTTCTGTATGACAGAAGGCTAGCTTGGATGGTATCCACCTTTGAGACTCTGAGAGTCTGCTCTACAAGGGAGCAAGTGAGGAAGATGGAACTCGAGCTGGAGGAACTCAAAACAGCTCATTGGGAGAGTCATGGCTCAGGAGCCACTATGGTCTGGATTTGGAGCGTTACCCCAAAGACCCAGGCATGTATCAAAAGCTTGGTCCCCAAAGTGGCCCTGGGGGTGGTGGAGCCTTTATAAGGTGGGGCCTAGTGGAAATTCTTCAGGTCATTGGGGGTGTGGCTTTGAAGGGGATTGTAGGACCTCCAGCTCCTTCATCTTTCTCTCTGTACTTTCTGGCCAGGAAGGTGGGGGGAGTGCAGTTTTGCTCTGTGGCTGCTTTGGCTGTAATGTGCTCTTCATCAGGGACTGGAACTTCCAAGGCTATTTATTGGTAGAAATCTACCTCTATTTTCTGCATGAATGATGAACATGATGATATCAGCCTCTTGTTACAGTGATGCATAGCTGTCGGTTGGGTAGGCTTTTGCCCACAGCCTCACATGGTCCAGTCCCTCCTTCTCCCAGCTGAGGCTGGGCTAGGCACCTCTTTCCTAGGGATGGGGTTTCCCAGCAGTCCCCATGGAGGAAAGGGGAAGTTGAGTGGTAGAGAAAAATCTAGAACACTCAGCCAGCTGGTTCTTTTCCTCCAGCCCTGGCAGTGTGACTTGGGTGTGTCTCTCCTGGTCCCAGGGCATGAGTTTCTGTGCCTATATTGGTTCGGGCTCTTTCCAGTTCTGGCCTCTGGACTTCTATATTCTTGGGTGGTAGACTGAAATTGTCTGAACTCTTTTTTTTTTTTTTTAAGGTGGTACAGTGACCGAACTCAGAGCCTTGTGCTTGTTAGACAGGTACTCTACCACCTCAGCCACATTCCTAGTCCCTTTTCCCCACCCTACCCCCTGTTGGTTTTTTTTTTATGTGCACCAGTCCTGGGGCTTGAACTCAGGGCCTGGGTGTGCTGTCCCTGAGCTTTTGTGCTCAAGGCTGAGGTTCTCTACCTCTTGAGCCACAGCTCCACTTCTAGCTTGCCTTGATGATTAATTGAGGATAAGACTCTCATGGACTTTTCCTGCCTGGGCTGGCTTTGAACCTCAATCCTCAGATTTCAGCCTCTGGAGTAGTTAGGATTACAAGTGTGAGCCACTGGTGCTTGACTCCTTTTACACCCCCCACCCCCCTTTTTTTCATTTTTAGTTTGTTTTTCAGATAGGGTCTCATGCTTTTGCCTGGGTCCACCTCACATTGTGATCCTCCTACCTCTGCCACCTGAGTAGCTGGGATTAAAGGCATATGTTACCATACCTAGTTTGGCTCAAAAATTCTCAGGCCCTAAAATAGCAGGCCCTAGGCTGATGATGGCCTATGTGAGGAGAGCCTGACCTGGGGCTTGCTCTGCCTGTAGACTCGTGTTAGCTAATGAGACTCTAGCCCACAGGACACACCTAGACAATGCAGATGTGCTTGCACCACTGGATCTGTTCACCAGGACAAGAAAGCAACCCAATTGGGGCCTGGTGCAAAGAGGAAAGGAGAAAGATGGACAGATCAGGATGGATCCAGCCAGTGGAGCTCAGCCTGGCATAGCCATGCCTTGAATACCTGGCTAGCTCACAAGAAGCAAATTCTATGCAGTCTATGCATAGCATTGGGAGGTGGGTTGCCACAGCATTTAGCTGGTTGACAAATCTTTCCTCACAGGCCTGGAAAGCTCCATCACCTTCAGCCCTTCCTCTGCACATAGGCCGGGCTGTGGCTTGTGCAAGCCACGGGACAGAGCCCAGTCTGTCTGAATGACAAGGGGGAACAGCGGGACAGGGGTGGGCTATGTGATTCTCCAGGTGGAGGCCTTGGTTGGTGAGGAAGGTCCCCATCTACCTGGTGCTCCCCACAGAGGCCAGGGTGCAGAGTGCTCCTTCCCCCCCTCCCCCCGATTACAAATAGGTATACCTTGGCTGGGACCAGCCTTGAAGTGCAGTGTGGTTCTGTAGCCTGGCCAGCCTCACTTATCACAAGGTTCATGGTCCAAGAGACCCAATTGCCCGTGTGACAGCTGGGTGCCAGGGACTCAAGTCTGCTCACTTAGGACTTCATGGCTGATTATGTGAGGAAACACCAGCAGCTCCTCAGGCAGCGGGGGAGGGGCACAGCCTCCCCGCCCCCTCGCCCTGGTCACAACCCGCACATCTGTGGGCTCCTCCTGGACCACCAGTAACCTGAGCAGCTAGGGCAGCTGGGCTCAGTGTCAATGATGCCAGCTTAGCTTCTGGACCCTGAGAGATCCCCACCCCCACCCCCCATCTCCAAGCTCAAGTCCTGTCTTCTCAATGGTGTGACCTTGAGCAAGTTGCTGAACCTTGCTGAGCCTCAGCCACATGACCTTCGAAGCACAGACAAAGTTCTACCCACCTGAGGGGATCACTGTGAGGCTGTGAGGCTGAGGTGCTGGCGCCTGGCACACTTGGAGCGAGCACTCAGTAATAAATGCTGCCAGTGACTATTAATAATACATCATTCTCGATAGACTTGGGCCTATCTCTTCCTCCAAGTGCATTCATTTATTTATGGCTTATTTGGTCCTTAAAGGGTTTGCTGTGTGCCAGGCTGCAGTTGGTCTCTAAGGGGCGGGGGACGGGGGGAGCGGTGCTGCAAGCAGCTAACAGAGCTTCTGAAAGTGTGCAGAGCAGGAATGTCACTCTCACTTGGGAAGCTGTGAAGACCCCTAGTAGGCAGAGGGCAGTGTATCAGGAAGCAAGGCACAGTGGCACACGCCTGTCATCCCACGACTTGGGAGGCTGAGACAAGGAGGAGTGAGGTTTGAGGCTAGTTTGAATGAAAAGTTAGTGAGATTCTATCTCACAATCTCAAGAACAAACCAGGTAGGGTGGTTCCTGTCTATCATCTCTGTTACTTGAGAGGTAGAGGTAGGAATTGCCTTTGGCAAAACTGAGCTCTTTCCTGAAGGATGGCTAAGGCACAAAGGGTGGGAGGCATGGTTCGAGGGATAGTGCACTTGTATAACAAGTACAAGACTGTGAGTTCAAACTCAAGTACTACACACACACACACACACACACACACACACACACACACACCTGTCAGGAAGAGCACATGTGTATGTGTATATGAATGTGTGTGTATGAGAGAGAGTGTGTGTGTATTGTGTATATTTAGAGAAGAGATTGACAAAAAGATAATGATACAAGACAGCAGGTGAGGCCAGATCACAGAAAGGGGGTCCCCCCTTTCCCTGGGGACCCTGGCAGCAGGGCCCTGGGGAATCTGTAGAAGCCAGTCAGCACCTGGCACCCATAGCAGCAGAGGCGCACCAGCTGGAGTGTTGGGCTCGGACCCTTCTGTAGTTCCCTCTAGAGGAGCCCTAATGGTCTGGAAAACAGGAAACCCTGGGTGTGGGTGGGGGGACAGCCTTGGGCTGATGGCAATGTAGGGCCCTGAGGACAATGAAAGAGTCACAGGTCCCCAAAGGTCCCTGAACCTGGGGCTTCCTGAGGAGAGAGGGAGAAAAGGAATCTTGAAGCCAGTGGCTGCCTGTCCTGGCTTTCAGTCCACTGGGCCCCAGAGGGGCCAGAGCCATTATCTAGAAGGGACTTCAGTCAACAAAGACAAATTGGCTTAATTGACCCAAATTAGCAGCTGGGAGAGAAGGCCCAACAGCCCAGCTGCTGGTGCATTTAATCACTGTCACCTTGTGTGGTCAGGGACAGTCCCCTCCCCCAAGGCCATCAGGGTCATCTCCCCTGTGAATGGCTGGCCTCTCTGGTGTCTTCCATCAGCCGGAAGCAGGGCTGGGACATTGGGGACAAAGACAGCCTCTGGCCAGGGCTCTGGAGAGTTGATAGTTTGGCTGCAGTAAGAGACAGCTTGACCTGGGACCTCAAGCCCCTCATTCTGGGGTCAAAGGTGGCCCCTGGGAAAGGGAGGGTCTCTTTGGGGGCCCTGAGTGGGTGGGTGCTCTACTCACAGGACCTTTGTGGAGATGATGATGCCTCCTGGGCTTTACTCTGTCTGTAGTAATTCTCAGTGTTTACATTCCAAGGCTAGCCCACCCTTTCAGTAACTGTCCAGGAAATTGAGTATATATTCGATGTGACACAATGGTAGTTCTAGGAGCGATCTCCTGAGCTCTGGGGTCCCAACTAGGAAATGAAGTGTGTGTGTGTGTGTGTGTGTGTGTGTGTGTGTGAGAGAGAGAGAGAGAGAGAGAGAGAAAGAGAGAGAGAGAGAGGCTGGGGGGAGAGAAAGAGATTGAGAGACAGAGAGGGAGAGGGAGAGAAAGAGAGAGCGAGAGGGAGAGAGAGGCAGTGAAGGAGATAACGAATGAAAATATTTCTCTATTTTTTTTTTTTTTTGCTGGTCCTGGAGCTTGAACTCAGGGTCTGGGCACTGTCCCTGAGCCTCTTTGTGCTTAAGGCTAGCACTCTAATACTTGAGCCACAGTGCCATTTCTGGCTTTTTTTTTTTTCTGAGCAGTTTACTGGAGATAACAGTCTCATGGACTTTCCTGCCCGTGCTGTCTTTGTACCATGATCCTCAGATCTCAGCCTCCTGTGTAGCTAGGATTATAGGTGTGAGTCACTGGCACTCAGCTCAGAATCATTTAAAAACCCTATCTCCAGTGCATATTCTATTCCCTGCGCCTCTGCGCTGTACAAAGTAGGTTCCCAGGTGCCCAGCTGTTAGAACACAGATGGTCAGGTGCCCTCTTTCTTTTCTGCCTCCCAATACACTGAGAAGTTGTGCCCTGGCATTGGGTTTCGTTCCGAGTTTCCTATTAACTGAGTACAAATTTGCAATCTCTAGGTTGGAACTTGGATCCCACTGCTTCAAAACTACTCCTCAGTGTGTGGCTAAGATTGAAAACCTCCTGCCTGGCTGTTCTGTTTTTCTTCCCCTGCACCTCAATCCAAAGGACCACAATTCACAACTTGTGTGGACCCCTCTGCACCCTCATTCCATGACACCATGGCAGCAGCATGTGCCCTTCACTTGCGTGTGCACACACAGACACACACAGAGGCCACTCTGCAATGACACAGGTAACTGCTGACTGGGGGTCAGTGGGGACTGAGCCATATCCAAGGGGGCCCGTGGGACTGTGTGTGTGTGTGTGTGTGTGTGTGTGTGTGTGTGTGTGTGTGTCCTTATGCAGGTTTCTAGGATGCTCCCTAATGCACACCATTTGTCATCCATGCTCTGATTCTCTGCACCCCACTTGCTATGAAGAAATCTCCATCTCTTCAGACAAGAGTCACTCTGCACAGCTGGGAGAACCCACTCCCTCGTCCATCTGCTTTTGCCTGAGGCTCCTGGTGTTCGGGTTGGTTCCCCCACTCTCTTCCCTCCTTGGTACCTGCAGCTGTACCTTGACTTATTTCAAAAGTATGTCACTCATTCCCACTTGCCTGGACTGGTACCTGTGAGCTCTGGGGCTGGTGAACTTGGCCCAGGATGCAGAAAAACGGATGTGTGTGGCACAGAGGTGTCGATTGCAGGACCTGGCCCAGATCTCCTGACACCTAGAATGGGGATGGAGAGCTCTGCTGACTATCCCCACCCCTACCCCTCCCCTCCCCTGGAAGAGGGATGAGAAGAAACAGCCCCCAAGCCCTGACTGCCAGGCCAGGGCCCTCCCTGCCTGAGTCCACGGCTCCTGTTACTTGCTGTATGCAGGCCTACATCCCAAGGCTGGTGGAAGGTGATCTCACATTTGTAACAATTATTCACTTAATTGGGTTCCAATTAAATCAGAGAGGGAGCAGAGGCCTGTGTCTATGTTTGTTCTCCTGCTTGCTCCTCGGCACATATGAGTGAGCGCACGCAGGATGGAGGATGATAAACGGCTTGGTCTCATCCGGCATGATCTGTCTCCTGTCGGATGGTGCTGGCCCCGGGCGCCTGCCTGCCTGCCTTCCTGCCACCTCCCGAGTTTCTCATGCCCATGGCTCTAATGTGGGACTGGATCCAACACCAGGGGCCTAGATAGGCATCTTCACCTCCTCTGGGAAACAGAGTGGGGTCACATGGAATAGGGGCAGAAGGGTGTGAGACCCATTCATCAGCAATAACAGCCAGATCCCTGGTAGCACAGCGGCCTCAAGGAGGGAGGAAGTGTACCCCACACCTGCGGGCTGGCTCCTCAAGGCCACCATGGAGGAAGGAGGACTAATGAGATCTCTGGGAGGCCTCTCCACACCCCTCACCCCCTGCAGCCAGCAGTCTGCAAAAATCACAGATTCCTTCCATATCTTGTCATATACCAAACAGGGAAACTGAGGTCTGGGAGGGGAAAAGGACTTGCTCAAAGCCACATGGCCACTTCAGGGTTGAACTGCAAGAAAGGTCCCCTCGTCTCTGCCCCTACAGCCAGGTGTTGGTACAGCTGTATGGCAAGGAGGAGGGGGGATTCTGAGGGGAGCAGCCTTATGTCTCCACAGGGTTCCCTAGGAGGTATTCCCTCCCTCAGGGGGCCCCTCCCTACTCCACACTGATTG
The DNA here is from genome assembly GCF_023159225.1 of Perognathus longimembris pacificus. Classification (NCBI taxonomy): domain Eukaryota; kingdom Metazoa; phylum Chordata; class Mammalia; order Rodentia; family Heteromyidae; genus Perognathus; species Perognathus longimembris. The sequence continues at coordinate 23,514,820 of NC_063177.1, read as the reverse complement.
AGGCTGTGGTGTCGATGGTCACCCATGGTGGAGGCCTGAGGCTGGATTCACAGCCTTGGGGCGTAGCTTCAGTGCTGGTCCTTCATAGGCCCCACCCAGCCCAAGGGCAGTCAGGACCAAGGGACAAAGCTGCAGAAGGATATAGATGTATCCCTTTAGGGTGCAGTGCAGAGTAGGTATTCAGGAAAGCTTTGTGGGGTGAATGAATGATGAATGAGTGAATGGGTGAATGAATGATTATGTAGGGTCCCAGATGAGAAGAAACAAAGCTCTGTAAGGAAACAGGATGCAGAACTCTAGCTCTCAACCCTGCCTACTCCCCCCCACCACCCCAGGCCAGCCCGAAGGACACAGCATCACTGGGGAAAAGCCCCATAGTCTGATGGGAAAGGTTCCGTTTCTCTGGAGCAGTTCCTAGGCTGATGAGGGAGGTGCACCCTCCCATCAGCCATGGGGGGGGGGAGGTGCTGATGCTGCAGAGCTCCCTGACTGAAGAAGGTCATGGTCCTGCCCAAGGGAGGAGGTGAGGCTCAGGCTCAGAGGGGCAGAGCCTGCAGGCCTTGAAGGGAAGGAGCTGGGTGCCTGGCCAGGCAGGAGAGACATCATCGACATTCTGGTCAGGCAGCCGGTGGCTGAGTTATTATTATTTCTTTTTCTTTTCTTTTTTTTTTTTTGAGCTACTTAGAGCAATTTACAGAAATCATTTAGGGGCCGTTTAGGGAGAAGAGAAAAGATGAAGACTTTTAGAGGCAGGGCCTGGGGATGGCTTTATGCAAATCAGCTTTGTAGGGACACAGAGAGGAGAGTGTGGGTTGTGCACAAGGTGGGGGGGCTGCAGGGTTCTGCACCCCCACACCTGGGGCTGGGAGCGAGTGGGGGGGCGGATGGACACCAAAGATAGAGGAGCAACAGGGACAGAGCACTGAGATAGGAGGAAGAATGCCACCCTGTGCCTCGGATTCCCGTTTTGTGTCTGTGCATAAGGGAGGCTGAGTGGAATGGGCACAGTGTAGCCTCTGACGTCAGGGGCTGGAGGAGGGTGGAGCTTGGGATCCAGCCACTCAGAGTTGGGAGGGGGCGGATCAGGACCTGGGGAAGGGGACCTATGGTCTCCAGAGATGGAGTCTCACCCCACCACTTCCTGTCTCTGTGCTCACTTCCCCTCGCTCTGTCTCTGTTTCTCCATCCACACAATGGGACTCATGATGACCCCATTTCAAGATGGAGCTGGCATGGAGTTGAGTGTGTGCAGCTAGTGCTGAACTAGCTACCAAGGGATCCCTGCTCCTTGGTCATGGGGGGCCAGGGGGAGGGGGAGGCCAGGGGTCAGCATTTGACCGTTAAATGCACACACCCCAGACAAGAGAGAACGCTCTCTTCCAAGGATGGATAAGGATGTGAGGGGCCTTCAATGGGCTTGGATCTAAACCCCATATCTGGGAAGGATGAGTCCTGTGTGTGTGTCCGTGTATGCACATGTGTGTGCACATACATGTGTGATACACATGAATGTACCACATGGGAGGAAGGGTGGAGGTTATAGAGAGGGGGGTGGAGAGGAAAATGAGCACTTGGGTCTTGCATTTAGTTAGTGACACTTTCCCCATAGTTGGTGCCTCATGTTTGGGTGATGCTTGCCTGGACATGCACTCTGGCTACTGCATGTAAACATCTCACCTGCCGACACTCAGCCCTCCCCTCTGCACACGTGGGATGGCAGCAGCAGCCGGGGACATCTATACCCATGATCAGCCAGCTTCCTCCATGGGTGCTTGGGTATGCTGTGCCTCCCTCCCCCCCAACAACAACCTATTCAAAACCAGGGACCAGTATGAAAGTCAGGAGGACAGGGAGCTTGCTCTTGGCTTGGTAGCTCCTGACTGTGGTGAGCAGAGTCCCCGGGGCCCTGTGGTGTCAGGGATGGGGTAGGTGACAGAGCAGTCACATTCCAAAAGCACCCACTGAGTAAAACAGTAGCTACTGTTCACCGGGCAAGTACCATTCATTACCCAACCACAGCGCTGAACCGGTTCACGCCACAAAGACCAAGAACTTGGCAGTCCATGGTATAAATTGTGCAAACAGCCACGGAGAAGGCAAGCGATTTCCCCAAGACCACATAGCTAGGATTTGACAGACCAGCGTGTAAATGAGTGAATAAAGAAACTTTCCACCTTTGGTTCTTGCCACCCATTTGTGATGGACTAAAACCCTTCCTAGTGGCTCCCTGGGTGGGAAGAGAGAATATGGAAAGAGGATAGAGGGGCCCCTGGAACCCATCCCTTCCTCACAAATAAGGGCTGAACAAGTTTCCACGCCAGGCCCTGGTCCAGATGCTGGGGTACAGCGTTGAGAAAAAGAGATTATGGTCCTTGCTAGAAGGGGCACCTGTTCCTCTGGGGAGGTTCACCTCTGTGATACGTAGTGTATAGGAAGGCAGAGCAGAGGATAGCCAGGGAGGGAAAATCCAGTGAGAAGTATTTTGGAGATATCTGGAAGAGATACCCAGGACAGGTGGAGGGAGAGCTAGGCCAGGATCCTAAGGCATTGTGCATGGCAAACTAGGGACAGCAAGGAAGCCAGAGTGACCAGGCTGGGCAGTCCTGAGAGAGTGTCAGGAGAAAGGACAGAAATGATGACATTGGTAGTCTCTGCAAGGATGTCAGCTTTCTCTCCCAATTCGGTGGAAGATTCTAAGCCAGAGGGGTGGGGGTCCCAAGCTGACCTGCGCTTCCCCCCTTGTCCTGGTGGGTTGGGGGAGGGAGGGGTGGGTCTCTGGAGGTAATAAGAAGGAGATGCCCCTCCCATCCCTGACCACCGTAGCTGCTGCTTGAGGGAGGCTGTGGTCACCGTTATGATTCTTGCCAACTGGGAAGGGCAGGCAGGCCCTGAGCAGGTGGCGGACTTCTGAGAAGGTTCTGCAGGAAGGATGGTGGGCTTGGCCATGGGGAACCAGCAGGCCAACTCCAGAGCCCAGCAGGGCATCCATGTAAGGCGCAGAGCCATTGAACTGAGGCCTATCTCAGCTGAGAGGCAGTGGGGCTAGGAGAGACATGTGAGGATGTAACAGAAAAGAGGAACAAGTCACGTTCATAGTGTGTTGTGTGGACTCTTTCCATGTTGACAACTTTTTGGATCTTTTGGTTCAAATACCATTAAATATTAAGAATTGATCATATTAAATATTAATATTCTGGTAAAGCCCATCGATTTCATTTTTGTGCTTCCTCAATCAGAGGAAAATTTACATCAGACATGTGGCTCCGGTTAGATTTCTGTGGGGCAGTGCTGATGTGACTTGGTAACACAGAGTTGTGTTTTCTTTTTGCTTCTGCCAGTCCTGGGGACTTGGAACTCTGGGCCTGGGCACTGTCCCTGGGCTCCTTTTCTTTTGCTCAAGGCTAGTGCTTTACCACTTGAGCCATCGCCCCATTTCCGGCTTTTTTTCTGTGATTAATTGGAGGTAAGGGTCTCAGTGAGTTCTCTGCCTGGACTGGCTTCACATCGTGATCCTCAGATCTCAGCCTCCTGAAGTCAAGCTCAGATTAAAGGTGTGAGCCACCAACAGTGTCAGCTACAACCCAGACTTCTAAGACAGGGACACTGAACCCCATTAAGAGGAAAGGCTGCACAATTGGTCAGGGGTGGGGTGGGGGGAAGGGACACCCAAGAAGGGGAGGAGCAAACCGCAGAGGAAGGGGAAGACTGAGACCTGGGTGAAGGGGGCTGACAGCTGGGTGGGTCAGACATGTTGGAAAGTAATCCTCAAATCAATCAGAGGTCATAGTGACTCTACTTAGCTTCATGAGGCCAGGAGGGGGCCATGACCTCAGCTGCACACCCTCCCTATGGAATGAGGAGATTCTGCATCTCATTGTTGGTGGCCTGGAGTCACCCACCAGGAGTAGGAGGAGAAGGCTCTGGAATCAGAGTTCTCAGGGAGTGAAGCCTGTGCTGTCTCTGAATATCTTCAGGCTTCAGGATAAGGCTGACCTGATCTCTCTCTAAAACTCCCTGGTCATGACATGGGGTGCCTGCCCTGGGTGGTGTGTGGGCCTCTCTGATGCTTCCTTTGGAGGTTCTCAGGGCAAAAGGGGGAGTTTTAGTAGGTTGTGGCTTTGCCAGCCAGAAGCCAACCCTGCCAGAGCAGCAGAGGCCAGCTGCCAGGCAGGGCCCAGCAACAAGGCGAGGCCTCCGCTGGGGTAGGCCATAGAGACTTTGTGAACAGAGAGTGATGTCTGCAGTTGTCTTCTTGGAAAGGAAAGGAGGGGAGAGGGGAGAGGGGCTAGCAGCTGGTCACTGCTGCTTTTAAAACAACAACAACAACAACAACAATACAGCAGCATGTTGCTAGGAGGCATCAAAGCAAAACAAAACCAAACCCCAAATCCCAAACTAAACAAAATGAAAGAAAAAAAAAAAACCCAAGGACCCAAAACACAGTTTTCCAGGAAGCCCTTGGCAGGGTCTTGACATCTTCTCAGCAGGTGGCAAGGCCCATCTCCAAGCAAGAGAGGAAGAAAACCACCCAGTGACTCATGTTGGGAATCGTAGCTACTCAGGTGGGGGCAATCAAAGTTTGAAGCCAGCCAAGGAGGAAACATCTGAGAGACTCCTCCTCTAATCCAGCAAAAAGCCACGCTGGAGATATGACTCAAGTGGTAAAGCACCAGCCAAACAAGCAAACCAAGCAGGTGCAAGGCCCCCGAATTCAAACATTGACTAGGCCAGGAAAGGCCTATGGCAGGTGCTGGCATTTGTACGAAGTGCCTGCACAGTTCCCCCCCAGGACTCTGCAGCATGCTGAGCTGGGAAAGGATGCTATCACCCCACACTGCAGGTGAGAAAACCGAGGCTCAGGGAAGTGACTTCCCCTCCAAATCCCCACTCCTGGTTCACTTAGCTTCACTGTGGCAGGTGAGGATTTGAACCTGCTAGTGCCATCCAAAACCTACCACCAAGCCAGGCTCTGGTGGCTCACACCTGAAATCCTAGCTACTCTGGAGACTGAGATCTGAGGATTGTGGTTTGAACCCAGCCCAGGCAAGAATGTCTGTGGAGACTCTCATCTCCAAAGAACCCCCTAGAAAACTGCAAGTGGAACTGTGGCTCAAAGTGGTAGAGTACTAGCCTTGAGCAAGAAAGCTCAGGGGCAGCACAAAAGCCCTGCGTTCAAGCCCCACGACTGACAAAAAATAAAGAAATAAAACCCACTGCCATTCCCTTTCTAGGGTCCCCCAAACTGAGAGGACCCGAGGATAGGCTTATCTTTTCTGTCCATGGTTGATAGTTGGGTGTTGGGATGATGGACAGCTGGGCACACATCATAAAGAACACAGGAGATACTGTCTCCGGACTCTCCTGTTGGACCACTTTCTCCATAAATACTTGCACCTGCAGAATGGGTGTCACTGGCTATGAGTAACAGCAGGGCTTGCCCCTCCGGCTCTCCATACCTTGGCTGCTAAAGCTAGAGGCACACTGAGCCTCTAGCCTGCAGGCTCCTACCTCCCCACAGGCCATCCAATCTTAGAGAGCTGGACAACAAGGAGCAGAGGAGCCATCAGGATGTTGGGAAGTGGAGGAGCTGGTTGCTCACATTCACATCCATCCCTCTGGTTCTCAAAGGGGCCTCTCTGCCATCTGTTGGTTCCAAGGCTGGTGCCTGTGGTCATTTCCCATACCAAGACCCCACTTCCCAATTAGCCGCTCTCCACAGCTCCCTTTCACTCTGTAGCAGCCTGCAAACTGTCTCCTGGCCTAGGGATTCTGGAGACTCCTCCTCTATCCTGTCATCCCCTCTCTCTGCGACTCTCTACCGCTCTCTAGAACTTATGTTCTAGAAGTTGTGGAACGGAGGGTCCCCAGTTCTAACAGACCATCTGCATAAAGAATTTAAAAGACACATAACAGAACTGGGTGCTGACGGCTCATGCCTGTAATCCCAGCTATTCAGGAGGCTGAGATCTAAGATCCCCATGCAGGAAAATCCATGAGACGCTTTTCTCCAATTAACCACTAACTAGTCAGAAGTGGAGCTATGGTTCAAGTGGTAAGTGTGCTAGCCTTGGGCTAGGATGTAGCTCAGTGGCTAAGCACTTGCCTAGCAAGTGCAATGTCCTGGGTTCGACCCCCAGTACCAAAAAAGAAAAAGAAAAAGAATAAAAAGAGTGCTAGCCTTGAGTGAAAAAGGTAAAGGACAGTATCAGGCCCTGAGTTCAAGCCCCAATACTAGCCCACCCCTCTAATAAATAAATGCATAGATAATAAATTAAAAAAATAAAATTTAAAAACATTACTAATGATGAACTTGACAGTTTGTTTCAAATCCTGTATTCTTTACCTTGACTGTTCCTCACCGGGACTCTGGCTGCTGAAGGCCAGCATCCATTTCCTCTCCCCCTGGGTTTCTGTCTTCCTCGGTGTGTATCATACACAGGCAAGGTGCTGACTGATTTGTCTTCAGAGACAGAATTCTAGAACCTGGTCAAGGGTTCTTGAAGTGACACCTTCTCTGAGAAGCCTCCCTTGATGTCTCGCACAGTAATGGAATCTCTCCTTCTCCTGCCATAGCACCCCGGGCCTCTTTTACAGTGTCTGTGACTGTGTTTGATCACAATCTCTGTGGACGCAGCAGCTCCTTTCCCATCTCAGAAACTCCTCCTGGGACAGAACATCCCATTTCCTTCATCGTTATACTTGATACAGCACTCGGCACTGCTGATAACATTAATAGCAAAATATTAACAACTGCTATCCATGCACTTTCATATGGTACCAGGTGTGATTCTAAATATTTGACATGCAATAACTCATTGAGTCATCACAACAACCCTGTAAGTGCAGTACTCAGATAGTCACTTGTAAATGAAATAGAGAAGCACAGTGTGGTTAAGTAACTCGCCTCAATTCACACAGGAAACAACGAAGCCAGACTGTCTGGTCCCAGGCCTGAGAGCAAGGAGGAGGAAAGCAATGAGCCCTGAGACTACGTCCAAACACAACAGAGCTCACACTGGCTCCAGGCTACGATTCTACCAGGGCTCAATATAGCAGATGTTCAATGATATTAACCTACTCAGTGGCTATTAAAGCAATAGAGCCCATGCCAGTGACTCACTTCTGTAATCCCAGCTACTTGGGAGGCTGAGATCTGAAGAGTGAGGTTTGAAGCCAGCCAGGGCAGGAAAGCCTATAAGACTCTTATCTCTAATTAGCCACCAAAAAGCTAGATGTGGAGCTGTGTCTTAAGTGGTAGAGCATTGGCCTTGAGCAGGAAAGTTCAGGGACAGGGCTCAGGCTCCAAGTTCAAGCCCTAGTACAGGTGCATGCTCACACACATGTGAACATGCATATACACACTGTACACATGCATGCACACATACACACAAATAAGGTAACAGCGCAGTGGCTGCTCAGACACAGGCGTGCAGCTAGTGGGGGGTTGGAGCTGAGGGAGGGTGTCCCAGGCAGAGCTAGCAGCTCCCTGCTGGGAACCCAGCACTCTCTCAGTTTGGCCAGCCCTCCTGCTACCTCTCAACCCACCACTTCCCCCAGCTCCAGCTTCCAGTCCCTAGCAGGCTCAGACCTCTCATGCATGGGCTGGCTGCCGGCAGTTTTTCTCCTGTGGAGAATAGCACAGAAAATTGAGATCATTTCTCTGCTGTGTTGGCAGCTGAGAAAATAGCATTTTCCCCCCTCTCTATTTCCAATCCAAGATTTCCTTCCTATTGGACAATACCCCCCACACGCCTGTGTGTCCCCTGGAAAGACAGGGCAGGGGGGTGAGATGGTCTCCTGCTTGACTGAGAGTCGTGGACTGCAGTGGTCTTTCGGTGGCAAGTAGCTGGTGGTGGGAGAAGAGACCACCAACCAGGAGACCCGTACACATACAGCAATCTGTACGGAGGTCAGAGCAGCAGGTGACCCAGAGCCCGAGTCTGTACACAGCACTCTGGGAGTTAGGGGAAACAGGGTTGTGCAGTCTCTCAATACAAAGAAGGGCCCTACCTCCTGACTGCCATTCCTCCCAAAGCAGAGTCCTGTTAAATCTGGCCAAACGAGCAAGCGCAAGCGCATGCAAACCCTACAAGCCCCTGGGAGCTGATTCTTTGTGAGGATAGGTAATTATGTTAGAAGATCAGAATCTGTGAGAGAAGTCAAAATTTGCTGTTTCAAATGTCCTGTGGAGATTGGAATGGCTGGCATTTGGCCTCCATCTGGACAGCTATGACAAAGCTTACTCAGCCTGAGGGCTACTGTCACCCCAGGCCCAGTGTGTAGACTCCAACACTGCCCATCACCCTTCCCGCTGCCCCATCCCTTTGTCTCCCTTCCTGTTCTCTGAATAGTAAGCCCACATTGCCGCTCCTCGGTTGGTCCTTCATTCCCCCCGCCCTCTGCCCAAGATCTGTCCTGGGATAGGTGTAGGGATATTCTTTTCACTTGGCTTACTTCCTCCGTCTCCTTCAACTCCACGCTCAAAGCATTGGTTCATATCCATGCCCCACATCCATCCACAAATACCTCTCAAAATTTTCCAATTCCTCTAATCCCTTCCTTCCTTCCTCCCTCCTTTCCTTTGTTCGATCGTTCATTCGTTCCTTCCCCCTCCCCACCTTCCCTTTCTTCCTTTCCATCACTGACACTTGAGTTCAGGGCCTGGCACTTTCCTTCAGCTTTTTTCTCAAGGCTGGTGCTCTATCACTTGAGCCAGTTCCAGCTTTTTGATGGTTAATTGTAGATAAGAGACTCGGGTTTATCTGCTTAGGCTAGCTTCAAACCTTGACTCTCAGATCTCAGCCTACTGAGTAGCTAGGATTACAGATGTGAGTCACTGGCACCTGGGTGGGAATTTAAATCTCTAATAAGTTGCCATGTGACAGATACTGAGGCTGCCCATCTGGAGATCACAGAGAAACTGTGGTCCTTCCTTCTTCCCTCTCTCTCTCTCTCTCTTTTCCTCTTTCTCTCCTTTCTTTCTCTTTCATCTTTCTTTCATGTGGTTTTGGTATTACTACTGAGATTTGAACTCAGGGACCCATACTTGCTAGGCTGGTATCCTACCACTTGAACCACTCCTTCAAGCCTTGCCTTTGGCTGGTTATTTCTGGAAATGGAATCTAGCAAACTTTTCTTTCTTAAGGTTGGCCTTAAGCCACAATCTTCTAGATCTCAGCCTCTTGAGAAGCTGTCATTACAGGTGTGAGCACCTGCACCCTGCCTGCCTGCCCCCACCCTACTTCTACTTCTAATATATATCACTTATTATTATCCTCCACCCACCACCCCTCACACAACATGGATGCTATAGGCTTCTGGAGTTCAGGTGTTTATTTTTGTTACATCCTAATGCCTGGAAGCATGGCTGGTAGGTAGCAGTAAGTAAGTAGTAGTGGGCAGTAACCCAAGGCTTGTTGAGTGAAGGGGAGGACGTCTTTGTGGGCACTGGTATGCACCATGGCTCATGCTTCATTTCCTTAGACCTGTCATCAAATGTCCTCTGTATGCTGGGTACCTCTGAGAGATGGGAGGGGGGGCAGTCACAGGCTATCTCAATCCACTTGGGAGGCCAAGAAGCATCGCACACTTAAAAACAGGATAAATCTGCACAAGGGGTCAGTGGGTCCCTGTTCATTTGAGAACACGAGTGGCCTTCTAGAGGAAAATGGTGGACAGGCACATGCTGGTTGGAAGGCTGTGTAGGTGATGGATGGGTGGAAGAGGGCTCTGGTCAGAGGGAACAGCAAGGCCAATGTTCTGACACGAAAAAGAACATCTCATTCCAGAGACCAGAGGAAGCTAGGAGAGGAAGAGGAAGTGGGGTAAACCTGACGCTTCCCCCCCACCTGCCCCCATGCCTGGCTTAGGGGTGTGGCCTCTTTGTCTCTCTGTCCCTGTTTGTAGGAATCTCTGTGTGCAGCATCAGAAAGCCTGGCTTCAGAGCTGGTGTGGCCAGGGCCCTGTGGAGCCTCACTTTACCTCCTGTGAAGTGGGACCTTCAGTGCTGTCTTTATGGAGCCATGGCTGTGAAAAATAAATAAAACCCCAGATCTGAAGTGCCGAGAACAATTTGGACCCTCCAGGGTGGCAAGGTGTGAGTGAGTGAGCCCGAGTGGGTGTGCAGAAGCATGCGTGTGCCTGCACTCTACCTCCCACGGATACCTTGCTCCTTCTGTGACGAACCAGCTGCGTCATCTGAACCAAACCACCAAAAATACACTGAATCTGGGCCACAGCCAGGCTCCCCACAGCCCTGGGGGTGGAGAAGGCCCAGGAAGGAGTTCCTGCAACTCTGGGCTAAGGTTGTCACCTCTCAATGGCAGACTCTCACCATTCAAGGGGCCCTGGCTACCTGTGAGGGCCAGGGCTGAGCCTCCCTCTTCAGATTGGGGGGTGGTTTTCAGGGATGGGGCAACTCAGCATCACCTTTCCTAATTGAGCAGAGACCCTTTCCTTTCATCTCCCTCCCTCCTTGTCTTTCTCCCTCCTTCCCTTCCTCTCTCCCTCCTTCTCTCCCTTCCCCCCTCCCTTTCTCCCTTCCACCCTTCTTTCCTTCCAAAAAGCAGAGTGGCTGGGTTCTATTTAAATACTAGCAGACTGTAGGGTGGGTCCTAGGTGGGGGTTTGAGGTGAAGGGGGGGTTTCTTAGCTGCCTGTTCTCTCTGGGGGCCATGGGCCTGCCCTGTTGGGTCAGATGGTGCTCAGGTCCTGGGGTTCTGGGATGGAGATGCTCCAGAGAACCAGTACTATTTTAAAAGACAACCCTCCATCGTGAGGGGACCCGAGCACATCGCTTTCAGACCTGAAGACCACCAGGAGATAAGCCCAGAGTAACAGATAAAAGGACATATTCTATTAGCAAGCCCACATCCTTCCCACTGACTCAGTGTGAACCAAATAGGGAAAACCATACCAAAGATAAGAGTAAACCAGTTGTCCATTCTTTTGGGCCAAAAAGGTGCAGGTGAGGGTGCAAGAGGAAGAACTTCAAATTATATATATATATATATATATATATATATATATATATATATGAATATGAAGAACTTCCTAAAGGCGGATAATTACCTACATAATTTAGGCAAAAAAAAGGAGAGAGATTTTCTTCAATTATCTTTTCTACATTTTTTTTCTACACTGAATTATTCATTTTTTTGCATTCATTCATTTGTGCAACAAGCATTGAATTATCTAGGTAATTGCTTCCATTTTCTACTTCATCCTGCTGGGCTGTCTGTCCACTAGCCAGCAGGGCCTGGGGTAGAGAGGTGTGTGGGGAGGGATGGGAGTGGGGGGGCATGGAGAGAGGATAAAGTGACTTCTAGACTGTCTGTGGGTGCTAGGCCACTCTCATGTTTAGCCTGTCCCTCTTTCACCTTACTAGCCTCACTGGTCTTGGTTCCCCTTTATCTGGGCAGCCTGTGTGTCCTCTGGAGATTTGGGTGTGGCCAGGCATGGCTGCTTTGTGCCTATACCCTTGTCCTTGAGCACTGCTGGAGTAGGCTTAGCCAGCTGACTGGATAAAGGAGGCTTTTCTTTGCATTATAAAAGACAGAGGAGGAAAATAGCAGAAGACATCTATTTTCTTAAAACACACACACACACACACACACACACACACACACACAACTGGTTCATTAATTTCTTATTAAAATTCTGTGTGGAGCCTGGGGAAGGAAGGAGTGAGAAGACCCTGGAGAAGGGAGGGGTGGCGAATCGCATTTACTTGTTAGCATCTGCCGAGGTGCCTGGAAAGATGAGGGTGAAGGAAGGGCTTCTTAGCCAGATGCTGGCGGACCATGCCGGTAATCCTAGCTACTCCAGAAATTGAGATCTGAGGAACTCAGTTCAAAGCCAACCCCCAGCGAAGGAAAGTTCAAGAGATGCTTATCTCCTGGGAACCAGCAAAAAGGCCAGAAGTGGAGCTGTGGCTTAAGTGGTAGAGGGTCAGCCTTTAGTGAAAAAGCTAAAAGACAGCACCCAGGCCTTGAGTTCAAGTCGCAGTACTAGCATTAAAAAAAAAAAAAAAGCTCACCAATATCACTAATCAAGAGTTGGCTGGGGCCTTGAGAATATCAGCCCCCTCACTTTCGGCAGTAAAGGGAAACAAGACTGATGGAGAAAGGGGCTTTCTTGGTCTATGCAGCAAATAAGGGAGAGCAGGGTTTGCACTGGGGCATCCTGCAACCTCAGGACTGTGATTCCAGATTGCTTTGAATATGAAGACTGGGGTGCTGGAGCTCAAGGCAGCAAACAGGGGAAGAGCCCCGGGAGCCCTCTATGCTTCTTTCACTGTGCTTTCTCAGCTGTATCTGTGCTGGCCACCAGGAGCCAGCTTGGGACCAGAACCACCTCTCTGGAAGAGGCTGCAGAGGGGATGACCCAGGCAGTGGCACCTGCAGAGAAGCCTGGGGCAAGCTGCCAATCCATTCAGGCTCTGGGGCTGAATCTGACTCCAGATTTAACTTGCAGAGTGACCTTGGCCAGTCCCTGCCCCTGCATGCCCATTTGCACATCCATGCCAGGGAGGGGATCTAGTGAGTTTGTGGTCACTTTAGGTGTTTGCATATGGTTGACTACGGGTAGGGCAGCAGTGAGACTCCCCCCAGGCAGCTGAGCCAAGCCTTGGGCGTTGGGTGGTGGTACGCTCAGCATCCAGGTTGCCCCCTGTCTCACAGGTCTATGATTTCCAGACAAGCCCAGTCCTGACACTCACAATGCCTTCTCTTCCTCCCAGCCCAGCACCCAGCCTTCCTCGGAATGGATTCCAATAAAGCTCATTTTCTGCCACCAAGTTTATAACACATCCCCACCTACTGGTCTTAAACATTAACAAAGCTGTGTGGTGGCATATGGCTCTCCATGGCCACAAGGAAGCCGGGTCTGAGTGAATGGAAGCCAGGCCAGCACACGCTTTCCTCTCTGCAATGGAGCATCCTGAGGTCCCTGCTTGCCCTGTCCTCCTGAATCCCCCCTCCCCCAAGGACCCCAGCCTGGCTTCTTACAATGTACAGGAGACCAGGGATCATATGTATTCAAGATCACACATGCAGGGTGACATGGGACAGCATCATGGCACCCCACTGGAGACCCATGCTTCCTGTGTGTGTTGCCTGAGGGGCATGCTTTGGGCCTGCTCCTTCCTTTCTTTCCCTTCCTGCCCTCTCTGCCTGGCTCCTCTCTCTCTCTCTCTCTCTCTCTCTCTCTCTCTCTCTCTCTCTCTCTCTCTCTCTCTCTCTCCTGTCTCTTGTTCCAGAGCTCCCATCTGGTCCCTTCCCCATGTTGAACATGGGAAAATGAGGTGGGCACATGCAAGACATGATCCCTGCCCTAAAGCAACAGTGTGGATGCCAGGATGGTTGCCAGGTAAACACACCTAGCATACCGTTCATGCATGTGTACTCTGGCCTGTGAGCAGGGGAGGCATGGTAGTTGGCGGTGCCAAGGAAACATACACACGAGTTAGATTCCTTCCTTCTGTTGGTGTTGCTTGTGTGAAGCAAGGGGAATCCAGGGAGACTCCCTGGTGGAAATACTGTTTGAGCTAGACTCTGAAAGCTAAGTAAGGATTTCAGTACAGGATGCTGCTGACAGAGAGGCTGAGGGAGACGTGCAAAAGCCAGTGGGTAGGAAAGTGAGGAGAGGATTGTCTTATAGGGCACACAGGATGGAAAGAGAGCAGGATCATGGACAGGAAGATACAGATTGGGACTCTCACCAAAGAAAGTACATCCTTGATTCTATAGGCAATGGTGAGCCAGTGCTGGCCACTGAGGAAGGGAACATAATCAGCTCTCCAACAGATGTAATCACCACTCTGCCTCCTACCCCACCTCACTCCTATTTAAAATGAAAATGGGGGAGATCTTCCCACAGAGATCGACATAAGAAAATAACCTTCACAGACATTTCTGTGGAGGAAGTCTTAGGACCAGAAACTGTGGTAATGGGGCAGCCAGCCAGACACATCACTCCACCCATGCTATGGGTCGCCCTGGCCCTGCAAGGAAGTGGGAACCAGCTCACACGTGATCTCTGCCCAGGAGTCCTGGCAGCAAGTGAGAGCAGGGAGGTGGGCCAGAGACCACACTGCTGAGGGGAGCTGGAGGGAGGCAGCCCAAGGTCACTTTGCCCGATGGCGCCATAGGCGCACAGAAACCCAGGCTGCTTGGCCTCCAGTCTGGCTATGTGGTCAGAACCCTGTGGGCTCACTGAACTGCCAAATATCAATCCTGCAGCCGCCTGCCCCAGACCTCAGCATCTTAGAACAGCCTAGAAAAATCCAATCATGAGCTAGCCAGGAGTGAGATGAAGTCTGGGCCCATTTCCTGATCAAGGAAAGAAAATATGGGTGAGATGGGTGCCGGGCAGCTCTGGAAGTGAAAGCCCAGAGGACATTTTATTTATATTTATTTATTTACTTGACAGAGCTGTTTTCCTGGCTTTATCCATCTGGGAGATCCACAAGCTTTAAGCATCTGCTGACGCTTGGGAAGACTGAAGCTGGGGAAGGAAAAAATGTCAGAGCTCAAGGTAGTCAGGAGGGAGAATGGGTGGCAGCAGAACCTCCCAGCTCACCTCTTCCGTGTCTTCTTTCTTCCTGCAGCCAGGCCCTGAGCCTCATGTGAGCCAACACTGCCCAGCACTGGCTGTATAGACTGGCAGAACATGAAAACCCACAGTTCCAGGACTACTGGGGCATGGAAAGGCCTGGAGACTACAGGAAAGAAGTCAACAGCTACTCCCAGGAACGACACAGGCAGGAGGCCCAGGGAGCTCACCTAGGGCTGGGATGGCATGTGAGAAAAGGTAAAAGATCTCCAATACCAAGCTAGGGAATTAAGGAGGTGGATTATGGGGTCCTAGAGACAGCTGCCTGGAGACTATGCCTGGGGCTGGGGCTAGAACTCTCCAGAAAGCAAAAATGCAAGAACCACACCTAGATCCAAGGCCTGAGCTTCTGAGACTCTTCCCACTGGGCATTCAAGTTTCCTGCTCCATCAGAGCCAGGTCACAAAGCCACAGTTCCAGAGTGCAGACAGAAGATGGACAGACAGACAGACACCATTTCCTCACTGCCTTTCACTCTTACTTGCACATAGATAAGGTTTCTGGCTTCTGTTGCACCCCTACATTGCTCCTCTATACTACCCCCTGTGGGAACCCTTGCCCTACCCACTGCTGGATAAAGACTGGAGGCTGGCTATTTATGGTGAACCTAACAGAAAACTACCCCCCACCCCCAGCCATGGCCAGCGAGGAAGAGTCAATCCACCCACAGAGGGTGGTCAGTTTGCTTCCCAACCCCTCACAGCCCTTGGACCCCACAAATCGGATTCCTAGAGTCCATTCTCTTTCTTCTTCTTCCACCTTGAGAACTGCTCCCTAGAGACAGAAGCTGCGCATCACACACTGAAGG
Source organism: Perognathus longimembris pacificus (assembly GCF_023159225.1). Classification (NCBI taxonomy): domain Eukaryota; kingdom Metazoa; phylum Chordata; class Mammalia; order Rodentia; family Heteromyidae; genus Perognathus; species Perognathus longimembris. Next base: position 23,499,400 of record NC_063177.1, on the reverse strand, counting down.
TCCTCCACCAACGCGTAGAACACAGGGTCTCCCTCCATGAGACCCCACACTCCATCCTGTCCCAAGCTTGCCCCCCTCAGTGTGGGGGCATCGAAGCTCCCCAACTCACTCCTGGCTGGTTGGGGAAATACACATTGGAAGGGGGATCGGGGCTTCTCCTTTCCCTCGTTCCCCCTTCCCAGCTTTCCCTCCCGGCTTGCTTGCTGGGTCAGCGCCCCTCATCTCCTGGAGCTTTTCCAGCCTGCGGGAGGCCTGCTGCAGCTCTCTCCTCTCTGGTCTGAGTTCTCACTCTGACGAAAGGGGGGGGGGTGGTGTCGTTCCGAGACCCTCTGTAACCCCCCTTTCATATCCCCGCTGTCCCACAGTCAAAGCGCGCCTAGCTCGGCCCCTCCTTCCCCCACCCAGGTACCGCGGAGCCCCGGGCGAGCCTGGGGAGCAGACGCAACAGATTGCAGACCGCCCGAGCTGGGAGCCCGGAGCCCGCACGCTCCCTCCGCGCGCCCGCCCGCCCGGCGCCTGCGGCCCAGACCCCCGCCTCCGGGGCTCGGCAGGGCCGGCCATTGAGATGCAGCTCGCTGCTGGACCTCAGCCGGCGGGCCTCCGCCGCTGCCCGCCCCGGGTCAGGCCACTTTCCTTCCCGAGGATGGCTGCAGGAAGCCAGGCAGCGAGCCCGCGGCGGCGGTGCGCGGGCCTGCGCGCCACGGGCTAGGGAAGGCGCGATCCAGTGGATCACGACCGCCCCCTCCCCCGCCGGGTGGGCTGCGGGGGGAGCCCGCCCGAGGGGAAGCAGGGGACACGATCTAGCGGGTCTCTAGGAGCCCTGTAAGGTTTCCGTGGGCGGACACGCCCCCAAGATGCTCGGATCCTTCTCATCCCACCCTTCTCGGGCACCCGGCTTGGTCCCCTCCGCAGGCTCGAACCTCGGGCTCCCCACTGGAGGGCTTGGCAGCCGGCATTCATAGGAGGTGCAGCCCGAAACGCTGGTCTGGGAGCCGTGTCGTGTGTGTGTGTGTGTGTGTGTGTGTGTGTGTGTGTGTGTGATGGGGGTGCTCTTCTCCTAGTCCTCCCTGTGCCCCCTCCAGTGGCGCCCGCCGCATCTTCACCCCCGAGTCTGCGCCGCGACACTTACCGTGGGCGAGCAGCGCCGAGAGGCAGAGCAGGGCGGCGCCGCCGCGGCCCGACATCCCCGGGGCCATGGCCGAGGCGGGGGGCGGGAAGCGTCCGAGGGGGGCGACAGTCCACGACGACGTGGCCCCTGGCGGGGCTCGGTCACATCCAACTCACTGTGTGGCCCGGCTGTCTCTGTGGAGGCTTTTGTGGTTGGTGGTGGTTGGTGATGGTGGGGGGCCCTGGGAGCGCGATCGGGTGGGTGGGGGACACTTGGCGGGGAGGGGGCGTCCCAGACACCGCCCGGAGAACACCCCGGGAAGCTGGCCGGGGACGCGGCTTGGGGCGGGAGGAGCCTCCACTCCCTCGGCTGGTGCCCCCTGCAGGATCTGCAAGGCGAGGGGTGTGTTGGGAGCGACGGCGGCTGGGAGTGGGGGCGCCGGCACGTGCGGTCCCGGAGCCCCCGGGGAGCCCGCGGGCGTCCCGGGTGCGGGGGGTGCCGCTTAGAATCGGGTGTCGGCTCTCCGGGCCTCGCGGCCCCGCTGGAGTCCGCGCGCGTGCGACGGTGCGGATTCCCAGCGCCCGCCCGGGTGGCTTCGCTTTCGGCGGGCACCCCGCATGGAGAGCACGGCTTCCCTTCGTCCCAGTGTCCGGCAGCGACCCCAGAATAAAAATAAAAATGAAAATATATCCCAGATCAGGCGCCCGAGGAATGATTTCTCTTTCCCAAAGAAAGAGAGAGAAAAAGAGAGAGGAGAGTGAAGGGGGGGGAAAAATCCAGGCAACTTTAATCCATCCAGAGAAGGAAAAGTTTCCATGCAGTGCTGAGACGAGGCGACATGGGTCGCCACCAGCCCAGGCGACGCCCAGATGGAACGGCCGAGGCGGGTGGCCCGCGGTCGGTCCCCTCCCGGAGCTCGCTCCAGGACTCCAGCGCGCTCCCTCCAGTCTCGACCCGGGCGGGCCCCGCGCTAGCACAGGCCAGCTCCGCGCCGCCTGGCCGGGCAGCGGTTCCGCAGCTGGGGCGATGGAGGTACGGCCGGAGCCGGCTGCCCCATGGAGATGAGGTTTGGAGAAACGAAGAAGCGACGGGGGTGGAGTGGGGTGGGGGGAGCAAGCTAAGCTTCCCGGACTCGAGTCCTCCCTGCCGGTAGCGTCTACTCCAGCCTCCAGCCCATCAACGCCGTAGGATGGGAAAGGGGGGCTCGGCTTAGCCCGCGGCAGCTCCCGGCCACCCTTCTCTTGCTCTCAGGTCCCGGGTGTCAGCAGAGGGGGTGCGCTGCCCCGCTTGGCTCCTCGTCTTCCCTGGGGGGTGGGGTTGAGGTTGGTTACACAAACCTTGAACTTTCCTGGGGTTCACGGTCTCCGATGCCTCCTTCTCCCCGCTGCCCCCGCCCGGCCCCCCGGACACGCGCTCTGCCGCTGTCTCCGGGCGGTGGCGGGACTTCGACGCTCGGCTCTCCCGGAGTCAGTTCGGATGAGCGGATCGCCGCGCCAGTCTGGGCTGCGGGTGTCCAAACGTGGGCGCGGAGCCAGGGGGCCAGGGCACCCCGGCACCTGCGCAGCCCCTGGCCGGGGACGAGGCAGCGGATGCCTTGGGGGCCGAGCAGAGAGGAGGTGCGGGCGGCGGGGGGGACCGGCTCCCCATGGATAGATGTGTGTGTGTGTGTGTGTGTGTGTGTGTGTGTGTGTGTGTGTGTGTATAAGGAGTAGGGGGGGGGGAATCAAGGAGCAAAGAGGAGGCGTGGGGGCGCCACAGTTGCACGGAGCCTTGGCCGCCGCCGCCTCTTCCTCGGCGCTGCTCCGCCGTAAATGACTGGCGAGGGAGAGGAGGGCGAGGGAGAGGAGAGCGAGGAGCTCGCTCGCGCCCTCCCTCCCGGGTCCGGGGATCCAGCGCCCACCCGGGCAGCGGCGGGCGCCGAGCTGGGCGCGCTCGCTCCCCTCCCCGCCCGACTCCCCGCGGTCACGTGGCCCTGGAGCGCGCGGCCCACGGCTCGCGCGCCACGGAGACCCCCCCACCCCTCCGCTCCCCACTCCCCTGCTCCCCGCCCCCCTCCACCCGTCTGTCCACGTGTCCGTTCCGCATTCCCAGCCTGGGGGCGCGCGCGGCTCCTCCGTGAGAGCCGGGCGGGGGCTGGCCCGGCGATTCCGCGCTCCGGGTGTGCGTTTTATTTTTTTCCTCTCCAATGCAGGCCGGCGCTGGGGACCTGAGTGGGGCCGGCGGGCCACGGGCGCCGCGGTCCCGCAGCCAAGGATGCCAGCTCCCCGCCAAGCGCCGGAGGTGGTTGTTTTTCAGTCGATCGACCAGAGGCGCGGGTAGGGGGCCTCCTAACCCCTTCCAGAGCCTGCATGGGTTTGTCCAGGCGACCCAGTGGGAGCCAGCCTAGCGGCTTGTGGCCGCGCCCAGCTCCGCCCGGGCGGCGCGGGATTTTCCCCCGGCTCTGCTTGGCGCGGGGAGGCGCGGGGAGGGGGAGCGGGCAGGCGAGCGGCGGAGGGCCGGCCCGGCTGGTGGGGAGGGAGGGAGGAGGGGACTGCTAAACCCACAGGTTGTTTTGCAGATCTCTAAAGGGGTCTGGGGTGGTTGTGAGGAGCCTGCTGACGAGGGGAAAAAGGGGGTGGCCTCTTCCATTAGAGTACAATCTCGATCAGACCCGACACGGCAATCAGACATTGGATCCAGGATAGTGATTTTATTGCATCCTTGGGCATCACGCCCCCAACCCCAGAGTAATGTTGGATGGATAAGGGGCGCTCTATTCTCGCCCCCGTCGGCCTGACTCTGTCAGGGGCTACCACGGCTGCCCCTGTGAGTTTCCCTTTTAATCCAAGAAAGTGACATTTTGTTTCTGGAAAATGGTCTCAGTCCGGATCCTGCGAGCCTTCCTTCCACCTCCTTGGCTGTGTGTTCAGTGGTCCTCTCCGCTTAACACCGGGGAACCTGCTGGAGCAGCTCTCGCCCCTCCCCCACCCCTGTCTGGACCACCGAGGTGCAAGTGGGGGGAGGGCTGAGGGGGGGCAGGCTAGGCTGTTAGAGGCCCTGAGGATGGAAGGTGCTGGAGTAGTCAAAGAAGATGATTCTCATTAAGCCCCTAATGCCTGATAGCAATTAATGTCACCTAAGGGCTTATTAACCATCCCACTGAGAGGTGCAAGCCAGCAATCAGCCTGCAAGTGTGGGAGCAGGGGAAAGAGCCACCCTCTGAGGCAGGGGAGGGAGGAGAGAGCAGGGCATCCTTTCATTGGCCCTCCCTCAATGGAAGGGGACCCGGGATCTGGCTGCTTAGGCCTTCTCCATAATCTTTGGCAGCTGCCTTTGGAGCAAGAGGGTCCTGAGTTTCAGCCCACTCTCCTCCTGTCCATCTTAGAAACCAAACCGTTCTGGTCAGGGTGTCCCGTGACTCAGTCATGAACTTCTTTTCCTCTGTGCCTGACTCAGTTTCCCCCCTCTTCTTCCCAACACAGTTTGCAGTTTTGTGACTATGTCCAACACCACAGACATTATGGGTACAAAAAGGACCTGGAGAACCAGCTTTGTTCCAACATGAAGCAACCCTTCTGGAATGGAAAGCAAGACACTGAGCTTGTGACCACATCCAGTTGCGACAGCTGGTGTAGTGCATTTTTGTTCATCTTCTAAGCAAAAAGAGACCCATCTCAGGAAAGGCGAGGGGCTCCTTCCCATTTCAGCCTGATTCCTCCTGTCCTTCCTAGGAGGAGTTACTCTCCAGTATATCAGGAGCCTCCTATTGGGTCAGCAGATCCTGCCTGAACCCCCCCCCCCTCCCCACCGCAGTCTATGTTTCCTTCTTCCCTACCTCAGAAGGGAAGGAAAGGTTGATGATCTCCCCTGCCCCACCCCTTCTCCCCTAGAATACCTAATGGTTCCTACTGCAGTGCTCCAGGGACCTGTCACTCTTGGCAGTGCATGTTATAGGGCTCAGGGAGAAAGCAATTAGCAACAGGCAAGTCAGCCAGCTGCTCCGCCTATCCCAACCCCACCTGCCATTTACCTGGGAAGGAGATGGTGCATTTCTCGCTGTCCTTGGCTTTACGGGTGAGTCCTCATCCTATGTTTCCAGATAACAATGCAAGTGGACAGGCTAGTGGAGTAATCCCAGGTGGAACCCAGGCTGGAGAGAGAACCTGGCAGGGCTATTCACTTCTGTCCCCTAGGAGAACTCTACTACCTTATAGTGGTATTGTCACCTTTCCGATTTCCTGGTTGGGGCTGAATGTCTTTCTGAATGAAAGACTGTTGATGGGGGAGGGGATGTTGTCTCGACTCCCTTTCCAGCTCCTGGGTGAAGTCTGGAAAAGCTCTAGCTTCCTTCCAAGTAGAAAGTCAATGAAGGGGGCTCTGTCCCAGGCTCCAGTGACCTGCATAGATGCCCACCAAGGACCCCATACAGAAACTAGCACCTTCTTCCTCTCCTGCCTGACCTTCCTTCACAGTGGACAGGGAACACCTGCCCTCCCGGCATGTCCCTGAGTTTCACAGTACTTCCGGATGAACAGGCTGGGGACTGTCACTGAGAGAATGGCCCTGGGACCACCCTGGATTGTTTGTCTGTGTCAGTGGAAAGAGGGCTCTAATTTCCTAAAACACCACTCCTCCTTTACCACTACTGCGCATAACCAAGGCCTGTTACTTCCATCATTTTATCAAGCATTTTTAAAAAGTAAGCTCTAATTGTGTACATGAAGCATCATGCTAGGTATTAGAATACACAGGTTGAGCAACAGTTCAAGGACCTCTATGAAACCGCACTGAGAAAGCCAGTGGTACTAGTTGCTGCCAGGTACTGTGCTTGGTTGGCATTACCTGGGGTCCTTGCTACAAGCCTGCCATTTTCAGATGAGAAAGCTGAGGCTCTGGAAAGCTAAGTGCCCTGCTGAGTGTCACACAGCTAGAAAGCAACACCACTCCAACTCAAAGCCAGATGCAAGTGATGGCAAGGCCCAGTTATGTAAGTCACCTGACCACTTTTACTGTCATGGATAACGGCTCAGGGTTACAGAGATGACAAACTCCCGCACTCCCTGGACTTATGGGCAGTGGGGCTGTAGGCACAAATAGGCCACGAGCCCTGGGTGAGCAGTGCACTGATAGCCAGCACAGGGTCTTTGGAGAGAAGGTAATGAGTTCTCTGTAGAACTCTGTGGATAGCTTGGCCTCTCACCGGCTCCTTCTCCCTCAGCACCTAGACTCATGCCCACATGTGTTAGCTTGCACTGGGTTTCACCGGTTGTTACATATGAATGTGGTACCACTCAGCTTCTACCCTGCAGCTCCACCACTTTGCCTCCCCCCTGCAGGATCAGCTCCCAGTTCACATTCTAGAATGAGTGCAAATGCATACGGTTTGGGGAAAGTCAGTAGCCAGGGGCAATAGCATGTGATAGCAGAGACTTTAGTCCAGTCCGATGAGTCAACAGCAGTGGTCCACGATAGTGGCCATAACAAATACCACAGACTGGGCTGCTCAAGACACACAAATGTTTATTTCTGACAGTTCTGGGAGGCTGGAAGATCAAGAAAAGGTGCTGGTGGGGTGGCTGGCTTCCCCGAGACCTCTCTGTTTGGTGGACAGATGGAAGTCCTTACTGTGGTTTCACACAGTGGCCAAGTCTCTGTGCTGGTGAATTCCTGGTCATCTCTCTGTGCTCTTCCTCTTCTGACAAGGAGACCTCTTGGATTAGGGCCCCAAACTAACAGCCCTGCTGCAACTCATTCATTTCTCTAAGGACCTTGTTTCTAAATGGAATTGTATTCTATGGCCCTTCAAAAAGATCAATTTTAGAGGGACATGATTTAGCTCCTAATGGTGATTCTATCATTCAAACTGAGTTGTATTTGAAAGCAAAAGGGATCACTATTGATAATTTCCTTGGCATATTACCCTTAAGTAGATCCATCCAGGGCAAACTGAAAGACATGCCCCTAACATCTGGACCCCATCCCTTTCCTGCAGCTGTGCACTTAACTACCTCATCCCCAGCAAGTCCTGAGCACATTACTCTATTCAGTTTCTCCCCTCGTCTTGTCATTAAGCACTGATTCCCCTGCCATGGGCTCATGCTCTCAATTTAGGATTATAGGTCAGAATCTAGACTATTTGTCCCTTCTTCAGTGCTGGGGATTGAACCCAGAACCTCACACATGCCAGGCAAGTATGTTACCACTGAGCTACAGCCCCAATCTTCTTTCCTATTTTTTTCCAGATAAGAAACCTAAGGGATGGGGATATGGCTCAAATAGTAGAGTGCTTGCCTAGCAAGCATGAGATCCTGAATTCAAGTCCCTCATGCTGAAAAAGAAAAAGGAGGAAGGAAAGAAAGGAAGGGAGGGGTTAAGGGTAGAAGGAAGGAAGGGAGGGAAAAAGAGGGAAGGAAGGGGAGGGTGGGGCAAAGGGAGAGAAGGAGGGAGGGAGGGAAGGAAGGAAGGAAGGGGAGGAAAGAAAGGAGGAAAGAGGGGCTTGGAATGTGGCTTAGTGGTAGAGTGCTTGCCTTGCATGCATGAAGCTCTAGGTTTGATTCCTCAGCACCACATAAACAGAAAAGGCCGGAAGTGGCACTATGGCTCAAGTGGTAAAATGCTAGCCCTGAACCAAAAGAAACTCAGTGCCCAGGCCCTGAGTCCAAGCCCAAGGACTGGCAAAAAAAAAAAAAGAAAGAAAAAAGAAAAAGGAAGGAAGAAAGAAAGGAAGGAAGGAAGGAAGCAAAGACTCAGAGCTAGTGACAGGGCCAAGATCATATAGCCAGTTACTGACACAGATAAGAATTGAACCCTTTGTAAGGGTGAGTCTGGCTCCTTGCCTCACATTGCCCATTCCCAGTTTCACCATTTGCTCAGCTGCAAGCAGACTCAGGAAACCATCTTGTCTCTCCTGGAGGAAATGAACCTCCTTAGATGACTGTTCCAGGGGTTCAGCCTGGCAGGGGTTCAGCCTGGCAGGTGGGGATTGGCTCATCATAGACTTTGGACTGTGGTTATAATTAAGTTGCACTTGCATGCTCACTCATCTGCCCAGCCTCACATCCATCCTCCACTGCAGCACCACACTGTCCTAAGCTTCCACAGGGCCCTGCATTTCTTGCAGAAAAACATCTATCTGGGTGTGCTAGCTTATCTGTCTCCCTCTGTAGAAGAGACCCAGGATGGTAATCTATCCCTGTTGTTTCCCATTGTCCCTTGCCTGACCTATGTCAAGGACTTGGTAAACAGGCATTGAGTTCATCATCCAAGATGGGTTCAGAGCTCTGATAGATCCGGAGCTGGCCCCTGGCCCTGAGGCACTCAACAGGTGGGAGCCAGGATGTGAATGCAGGCATTGCACACATGGGGACTGAGGTGCTTGGCAGTGAGTGCCACAACAAAGGACGGGGGCTATGCCATTGGCTGTTAAGGGAAGGCTTCCTGGAGGAGGTGACTTGAAGGAAGATGCCCTGAAGGAAGACAAGTTAGCATGGGCCATCAGTCCCCATGGCTGTGATAGGACCTGGGTGAGACAGGAAGGAAGCTGGGAGGCCCACAGCAAATGTCCCCACCACAGAGGTCCACACACTCAGGGTTGGCAATTTGCCAGGAAGGCCCAAAGACATGGGAGATTTAGGGCATCTTTGTAGTGCATGCTCTCATGCATGCCTGTACACACCATATATACCACACACGCCCACACGCGTGCACACACACACTCACACAGACACCCTGCAAAAGCTTATGTAAAGCAAGTCGCTCTCTGAAACATATGCTTATACATCTTTTTATTCTTATTTCCTAGAACCTCCACCTTTGCTTTCTCTTTCCAGACCTTCCTTCCGGTCCTCACCCATGCTCAGCCCTCCCTCCTGCTGTCCCTGCCCTTCCCCTCTTCCCCTCTCCCACTTACACAGGGACTGCAGGCTAGGACCACCCTGGGCTCCCAGCCAAAGGAGGACTTGGACTTGGGCCATGCAGGCTGGATGGGTGGCTGCTCCCCTCCTCCTTGCTTCCCTTTCCCCCATACAGCCTCATTTAATTACGCTAGGAGTGTGCGCACGAAAGAGGTAGGGGACAGACAGACAAGACAGACATACACAGAATGAGAAACTGAGAGAATGAGAAAGAGCAGAGTCAGAGAATGAGTGGGAGTTAAGAGAAAGAGCGACACAGAGAAAGACAAAGAGAGAAAGAGAGAGAATATTGTTTCTGCTCCAGGCTAACAGGTAAATGGCAGTAGATACCACATTACTATACCACATTTAACCTGGCTACCAGGCAGAAGGATCAGGGGGTTTCACTGCCTCCTCAGAGCCTCCTGAACTGCTCCTGAGACCCCCATATAGTTGTCTAGCCGGCTCTGCTTGGCTCCTGGGGTTGGTACCCTTAGGGATTCGAATTCCTGCACTGGGTAAAGGGAGCCAAGATGAGGAATTGAGGGAGGAGCTGGGGAAGGTAAGGGAGGAGTCAGGCAGGCAGGGTCAGTGGGTTCAGCTGGGGCAGGAGGGGCACTCTCTGAAGACCCTGTATCTAGATATCCAAGAGGGGCCTCTTGGGTCATCCATGGGCATATAATGGAACAAGAGTCTCAGAGGAGCAGATATTTCGCCTGGTTCCATACAGGGAGGTCAGTTCAGGCCTGGAGTTGAACCCAGACTCTCCCTCTTGCTTGCCTGAGGTGAGAATCCTGCTTCTGTTTCCTAGTCCACCTCCCCAATCCAATTTGCAGATTCCTTGTGCTGTCACAAGGAATAGGGAGATGTGGCTCCTTATTGCCTTCAGGATTAAGTCCAAATGCCATGTATTTACATTTCAGCCCTGGCTCTTCCTTTCTAGAATATTTTCCCTTCTAGATACTCTCTCCCCTTCCCAGCTGTGCCTTGCTCTGCCCAGGGACCCTTTTGCCTATGAAAACTGCTTCTTGTATCCCAGATATAATCCACTCATGTCTGCCCCATAGCTAGAATTCACCCAACCTGTCTTAGTTTCCTCTACCCACATGAAATCCTTAAGGGTAAATGTACATGCCCGTGTGCGGGCATGTGTGCGGGTGCATGCACGTGCGCGCGCACACACACACACACACACACACACAATGTTTGTGGAGGTACTGGAGTTCCTCAAGGTCTTCTGCTTGCTAGGCAGACACTCCCCTATGGGGCCTGGCCCCCAGTCCTTTTTTTTTTTTTTTTTGGCCAGTCCTGGGGCTTGGACTCAGGGCCTGAGCCCTGTCCCTGGCTTCTTCTTGCTCAAGGCTAGCACTCTGCCACTTGAGCCACAGCGCCACTTCTGGCCATTTTCTGTATATGTGGTGCTGGGGAATTGAACCCAGGGCCTCATGTATACGAGGCAAGCACTCTTGCCACTAGGCCATATCCCCAGCCCCGAGTCCTTTGTTTTTCATGAGCTATTTTGAGATAAAAGTCTTCCTTTTTGCCTAGGTGCAGCTGGACAGGGTGTTCCTTCTGCCTTATGCTTCCTGCCATATTTGGGATGGCAGGCTTACACCACTCTGCCCAGCCTCTTTTGTTGAGAACTTGAGAGAACTTTTCTCCTCTGGCTGGCCTTAAACCACAAGCCTTCCTATCTCAGCCTCCTGAATAACTAGGATTATAGGCATGAGCCCAGGGTCCCAACTAAACTGATACTTCCATCTAAGCTGATAACTTTGTTCAATTTTCAATCCCCCACTGCACTGAACAGTGAGGAATGTTCCTGAAGGTTAACTGAGCCAATGAGTGAAGGAATGAGTAGACAAAGGAAGGATAAAAGAGGCAGTAGTTTGATACCAGTCCCCTGTTCTGCGTCAGGTACTTTCTATTCATCTCCATTTTGAATCTGGTGGCATACAAACATACAAATCTTCATTGAGAGAGAGAGCGAGCGAGCGAGCGAGAGCAATGAGGTTCAGAGAGTCAAAGCAATTTGCTTAAGGTTATATAGCTGGGAAGGGCAGGAGATGGGACTCAATCCCTAAACTACAGTTCCTATAGCCCATTGGTGTGTGATTCCCTGGCTTATCACCCAACTTCACACACTGGCGGCAGAAGCAGATTTTGCAGGATCTTCTCCTGCCCACTTCAAATCCCTCCCTGGGGATCCACAAAGGGACACAGGGCATTTGCAGAGCACTGACCTCACTTGAGGCCTCGCTGTCCTCCTCCGGACAAGCCAAATGAAGTAATCAACAGTCTAGACATGCAGACAGAGTAGAGGGAGTGATGCTCATCTCCCGGGAAATCTTTTCTACCTCACCACCTTCCTCTTGGTGGTTACCGATGGTTATCTCAACCCCAACCCAGGAGCCAGTTCTTCTCACTGCTTTGCTCTGTGATGGTGGACAACTTGCTTCACCTCTCAGTGCCCAGTTCCTCACTGGATCCTTGGGGCCATGGGTCACCCTCCATTGTAGTGTTACAGGCCCTTTGGAACAGTGATTGGATTGGTCATCACCCTGGGCATGCTCACTTCAAACCATGCTTCTTTTCTGACACACAAGGCCCAAGGGATTCATCTTATCTTCCCACAAACACTCACCTCATGTCTTTCTGCATGTTCTGGACAGATCCCTGAACACTCCCGGCTTCCCCTGGAAGGGTAGGAAGAAAAACTGGGCCCGGAAAAAGCAGCTCCAAGGAAAAGCAAATCAAAGTGACTTTGGTGATGACAAATGCTTAATAATAACTTTACAAATCCAGTTGAATTACTATGAATAACAACCTCCCCCCTCCTTTTTTTTGTATGGGTACGGTTCCTGTCTCCCAAAGAGCACACAGCTACAACCCTGAGATCTACCCAAAAGAATCATTACTGCGAAAACAAACTAAAAATAACTCCGAATGAAACAGCGCTCGACTCTGGAGCGGCTCTCCAGCGGTGGGAGCATCCAAGGCCACTTGTCTGTTGAGTCTAGGGTAATGGATTCACACTTCTAAGCCCGAGGTGGCTTTAGGAATGTGTCTTGCCCTCTGCCCCACAATCTGCCCCCTCCCTCCCCCCACATCATCTTCATGGTTCCTCCTAGGCCCCTGACCCCTCTCAGCTTCTTTTAGTGGATCAGGGTCAAACCCCACTCCTGGTCCCTCATACTGGTTATTATCTTGTGTGTGTAGACGCTTCCTTCTCCCTCTTAAAAACCAGAAACCTCCAACTGGCCCTGACCCCCTAACCTCCCTCCCTGTGAGTTGGCCTGGCACAGAGACTGTCAGCCTCCACCGAGGGCCTCAGATGTTCTGCTCAGCATTGCTTTCTTTTCAATTCAGGTCCCATTTTCCAGGCAAGGAAAGAAAGCTACACAAGGCTGAGTCACAGGTTCAAGGACAGAGGAAGGAAGGAAGGAAGGAAGGAAGGAAGGAAGGAAGGAAGGAAGGAAGGAAGGAAGGAAGGAAGGAAGGAAGGAAAGAAGGCAGGCAGCTGGAATGTGAACTCAGGCATATCTACCTGGGGACCAAGTTCACAAGGGGTCCTCTGGGAATCCCAGTGCAGAGAGGTTTGTGTTCCCCAGGCCCCATGTAGTGGGGTACATGGAGGGTGCTTGCCATAAGACACAAACTGTATCTCCCCTTCAGACCCAGCATCCCAAGGCAAGGCATCTGTGGCCAGGAAAGGGCTACTATCTGTCCTGTGTTTCCCACTCCAGGCTGTCCACAAGACAGTGGCCTTACTTCATGAGAAAGGGGATTCCAGCCAGGCTCTGGCAGCCCACACCTGTAATCCTAGCTATTCCAGGAGGCTGAGAGCTGAGGAATGAGGCTTGATGCCAGCCTGAGCAGGAAAGCCCATGAGACTTTTACCTCTAATTAACTAGCAAAGAGCCAGAAGTGGAGCTATGGCTCATGTGATAGAGTGCTAGCCTTGAGTTAAGAAGCCAAGTGAGAGTATGGGTTCTCTCTCTCTCTCTCTCTCTCACACACACACACACACACACCCCAAAAGGGGTATCCTAAGGATGAGATTCTCCCCTCAGTCTGTGTCTGGTCCATATCAGCCTGGAGGAATTCTCAAAGTAGGGACTTCCCTCCCCTCTAGGATTGGGGGTTCCCTCATTGAAGGACTAAATCTCTTGTCTCATTAAGTGCCAAACATGGGGCAATTGCTTCCATCTAACCATGTTTCGTCAGTCTTTGCCCTTGACCTCTCTTCTCTGCACTTGCCTCCTGGATTCTAGTCTTCCTGGCTGACGGGTGAGTAATGGGAAGGGCAGCGAGGATAAATGCAAGGCTACCCTTGGCGAGGACCTGGGCTGTTTGTCTCCTCAGCAGAGATGGATGCCTGACCCTGGGAGGGCTGATGGCTCTCTCCCTGAGAGAGCAGTGGCGCCCCATGAATGAAATGTGCTCCTGGGGTGCTAAGAGGCCTAATTTGAGCATCACGACTGCTATTCCTCCACCCCCTTCGCCCATAGGCTCTGTCTATCTGTCTGTCTGTCTGTCTGCCTGTCTGTCTGGGGAAGATAGATGACATGGTTGCAAGTTGAGATGATGCACCCAAGGTCAGTGTGAAGTGTTTAATTGGAGTGTCAGGGGCTCGGCCTGCTTGGCTGCCCTGATTGATTCCTAAAGGATGTTAAAGAAATGGCCCCTGCAAAGGAAGTGGTGCAGGGAGTTTTGAGAGAGACCCTGGGGGAGGCCAGGGCAGAGAGAGGCTTCCAGGCCCTGCTGCTGCTTCAGTGTGGCTTTGCTTCTTCAATAGGCTTTGCTTCTGTCAAAAGTTTCCAGAAGAAAGCTGGGCACAGTGGCTCACACCTGTAAATCCCAGCTTCCCAGGAGGCCAAGATCTGAGGATCTCAGTTGGAAGCCAGCTCAGGCAGGAAAATCCATGAGATTCATCTCTAATTAACCACCCTAGAAGCCAGGAGCAGAGCTGTGTCTAAAGCACTAGCCTTGAGTAAAAAAGCCAGTGGACAATGCCCAGGCTCTGAGTTCAAGGGCCAGTACCGACACACACACACACACACATACACACACACACACACACACACACACGCACACATGCACGCACACAGAGGAGATACAGTCCCCATGGGAAGCATTCCTAGGGTGAGGATGTGGACCTGCATATCACCATCACTATCACTATCATCACACAATCATCACCATCTGTATCATTACTCTCATCACCATCATCACCATCACTTTCATCATCACCATCACCACTGTCACCATCAATATCATCGCACCCTCATCATCACTATCATCAGAGCCATCAGCTTCACCAATCATGTCACCTCCTTGCCCCCTCCCCCCCGCGTCCCTGCATGAGCTTATCCCAAGTCACTTCCACATCCTTCCTCACCCTGCCAGTTCACCAGAGGTGTGGGAAGTAGGCAGGGTGCCCCGGGCATCTCCATACCACAGAAAAGAAGCTGGTAAGTGACAAGGCTGAGGTGAAGCAGTGGTGCACAGAAGTGACTTCTCCAGAGCTCGTCCTGTGCCTTGTGCTGCTGTATGCTTGCTGTTGCTCTCCTTACCCAGTGCCTCCTGCTTCTACGAGGTGTAAGCACACACAGGTGGCGAAGATTCTGGTGCTGATGAAACTGGAGCAGCTTCAGCCACAGTAGTACAAGACCAGAAATACGCTTGTGGGCCAGTCCCTTCCCTCGGTGTGTCCCTCTTCCCAGTTCCATTTCCTTATTACCACAGCACAGGTAGGGACCTGGTGACATCTCAGGGACCTCTTGGTTCTGCAAGTCCACAGAAGAGTCATAGTAATAGGAAAAGATAGACAAGACAGGGGTGGGGTATGGAGGCCAAGTCAGGGAGACTTGGGAGGACCCAGAGGAAAATTTCATTAAGATTCAGGAAGATACCGAGAGCATCAGACAAGAGATCAGGATCCAGTATAGCAAAGGGACCCTGCACATGTCAGAGTTGCTTTCAGAGGCGAAAAGCCCAGGCATGGAAAGGAAGTCTGAGCAGAACCAACTGACTGTTGCTTGGCACGGTGGTCTCGACTCAGGATTCCATCCTGGTTTCTAGAGGGATAATTGCCTAAAACCTGGCAGCTGGGCAAACCTCAAGGCATCTCTGGAAGGCTTTGGCTGAATGGGCCACTCCTGCGGGGTTTATGCCTATGTGTGTTTCTGTGTTTGGGCTGTGGAATGCCAGATGCTTTTAGTTAGACTTCAGGAAGGACGTCAGGAGCTCTTTGGGGAGTCTTGCCTCCCCCACCGCCTGGCCCTTACAGGAGCAGCCATTGCTGCTCTTGCCTTGATGGCAGTGACCAGCGAATGGGGTGCAGAGGAAGTAGGTTGCGGGGTTTCAGTTGCGTTGGTGAGGCACCGGGGTGGGACCTCCCTGTCTCTCTTGGAGTTAGAAATGGCTGCTTTCCTCTCTTGCCACTCTCAGCCACAGAGGCACTACCAAACTGGATTAGAGATTAGCACTGCTCAGCCCTGTACGCAGCAATGAATGACCTTGAGCCCTACTCTTGCTCCTTGTCTACTGGAGGAGATGGGGAATGAGTAAGCTCTGCTTCCCATGAGCCTGAGAAACGGACTTCCTTCAGTGACAAGCCACCCTTATATATGCTGTGTCCTGTAACCACTAACTTCCGGTGCTATCCCCCAACCCCCACCCCCACCCCAATATTCTGGTAGATTTCCCCTCTCCAGGGTAATCAACACACCAGTCTGTTGGCAGTTCCGTTCGCAAACCTAGCTGCATCAGTTCCCTGCTTAGAACCTTCCAATGGCTTGGGAGAGAAGAGTTAGACTAGAGAGGCTGAATGTGGGGGTGACTGTGAATTTGGATATGGAGGGACTCAGGAGGCAAGGGGCCTAGGAGCCCTGAGCTCAGGAGACAGGTCTGAATTAGAGAGAGACTTGGAAGCTGTGGGAGTTAGAGCTAGGGGTGTGTGTGTGTGTGTGTGTGTGTGTGTGTGTGTGTGTGTGTGTGTGTGTGTGTGTTCAGATGAAAGAATAGACAGAACAGAAGAGACAACTAGCTGAGGCAGAATGGGGCTTGAGGAAGACAGATTCCTGCTCTCACCCTGAGCTGGAAGCTGCCCACCAGTCATCTGGGGGCCTGAAGCAGCCACAGTTTGGAGGAGGGGATGTGGGAATAAGCCTTCCATCCCGGGTTGTTTGGCACACCTCTCCCTGCCCCTCCCCTCCCACCGCCATTATCTGAGTCTCCTCCTCATGAATGAGCTTGCTAGCATTTTCTTTGGGATATCCATTTGCAGGTAGCCAGCACCCCACCTCCTTTTACAAGGTCTGAATTGCCGGCAAAGGATGTGCCAGCCTTACAGGAGGCTGGACGGGATGGCAGAAACCTAACAGGGTGGCATAGACTGAGGAGGCAAGCAAGGCCAGCCGGGGTCAGGATGAAGGCTGGCCAAGCTTCTGCCCTTGAGAACGATAGCCATCCTGGGCACCAGGCATGGTGTGCAGGCACCATACAGATACCCTCTCTTCAGTAGCCTTTGGGGCAGGGAATTTACCCTGTATTTCAAGTGGGGACATTGAAGCTCAGGTAAGGCATAACCATCCCACAGTTACATAGCATTGGATCACAAAGTCAGAGTCTAAATCCAGGTCTCTAGGACTCTACAGTCCTTTACTTCCACCCATTGTGGTCCTGGGAAAGAGTGTCTACTGCAACTATGACAATTACCTGCCCTAGAGGGCTGGTCAGTCCCAGGAGCTCCGGCTGCAGGTGTGGTGTTCACCTGGTATTGGGCCTGGTATAGCTGCTGCTTTTCTCTTCCTGTGACCAACATTAGTACTGTCCCCTGATGTCTGGCTGACCCAACAATGTCCACCTGCAAGGTAGGGTTGCTCTGCCTGCCCCTAAGGGTGTGGCTCTCTGTTTGTCCTGACTTAAGATATTGTAAATGGATTTAGCACCTGTCACTTCCAGGCCAGGCACTTGGTTGACAAAGTGAGACTGGTAAGAACTCTGTTTTCCTTCTGGCAGAGACCCTGGCAGTGTGAAAGGATGGCTGCTTTCTCACTCTGGGGCCTGTGGTAAGCGTGAGCCAAGGCCCCTGCTAGCTGATGATGGAAATGAGATATGAACAGGAGATAACATGGTTTCTAGCCACTGAGATTTTGGAGATTGTTACTTCAGTGTCACATAGTCCATGCTGGCTAAGATTTGTACCCTTTCCTCATTTCTGGAACACACGATGGACCAGCTTGATTCTAAAGCTCAGCCCCTTGCTGGCTCCAGGACTATCTCTCCCTGAACAATTTCTCCTGAAGGATCTGAGGGCCGATGCCTATTTCCAACAAAGCCAACAGAGATATAGGTGCCAGCCTGAGCACAGAGTCTGAGAGTCAGGGCTTCTGTAAGATTCCCCAAGGTCCTGGCCTCTGCAGTGGGTATCTGTGAGCAGCTTCCTAGTTTTCACAGACCATTCATGCTCATGAAGACCCCCAGTTCTAGAATCAACCTGTCTGAGGGAGACATGGTCATTACCATTGCACAGACAAGAAGGGAGGGGGTGGGCAGAGCAGCTCTGGAACCTGGACAGGCTTTTGTGAGTGTTTGATCCACAGTGCTGGGAATAGAATCCCTATTCATGACCTTCATCACCATCATCATCCATTATTACCATAACTATGGCTGTGATCATCATGATAATCTTCATTATTATCATAATTATCACCCCATCACTACTGTGATCATCATCAACTTCTTCTTCTTCTTCTTCTTCTTCTTCTTCTTCTTCTTCTTCTTCTTCTTCTTCTTCTTCTTCTTCTTCTTCTTCTTCTTCTTCTTCTTCTTCTTCCTTACCATTGACATCTTGGCATATCATTCTGAAGAGTTTGGGTATGAAAGCTGTATGAGATACAGAGTTTTGAATTGAGCATATGCTTTGTACCATTCCGAGTTCATTAACACTTTTAATTCTCACATGCTCCTCTTGATATTCACATAATTATCTTGCCAACAGCCAGACTGGGATTATCATAAGGTTCACTTGACTCCAGCCTGCATCTCTGAGCCACGAAACTATGAACTTTCTCTTCAGAGTCTAATGCCTTGTGGGTGGTGACAAGCCACACACAAGCTAGTGTGGGACACTGGAGGATGCACTTGGGCCCTCCAACTGTCATTATGTGTGCACTGTGTGAACCCATGTGTGTTCAACACTGATGTGTGCTCATGTGTGTGTGAGTGAGACACCATGCAAAGTGTACATGTCCCTGTGCAAGATTCTATATGCTTTCTGGGGATATGCTGGTCCACCTGTAATGTTGTTTTAATGCACATGCTTTGGTGTGCCATGTGTACAGTTGTGAGTGTGATGGCAGGTGAACCAGAGTGTGTCCCACTCTCACACAAGCTGTGTGGGCCACTGTGGATGTATTTGTAGTGATGTGTGAGCTCTGGGATCTGCTCCTGTGTTGTAGAAGAGTGTGTCTCTGCTTCTGATTGGATGTGTGTGTGTGCACATGTGTGTGTGTGTATATGGACACATGCACTGTGGGTCTGTGTCACTTGTGTATCTATTCAGGAACCAATGACTCGATTGTGTGTCTAGTCATGTCTCTGTATGCAGGGTGCAGGTGCATGTGAGCACATGTGCCAGTGGGCTGGGTGCCCAGGGTGTCTCAGGGAGCCAGAAGGCTGGTGCGGTGTGGGCCGACAGAGCTGCAAGCTGGAGGACTTAGGCAGGCATCTCTCTGGCTGAGGTCCAGCCGCACCTCTCTCTACAAATAGCACCTAGCAGACGCGCTGAGTTTTTCCACACGTGGAAACATCCCTCTAAATATTTACCAGCCAGCCCAGTAGAAATGCCTGCTTCCCTTCCTGATTCCCCCTCCACGCACAGAGCCCCCAAATGTGCCAGAATTCAGCTTTCCTGCTGCTCTCTGGGACTGGGCATGGCCAGGCCCAAGGCTTCCCAATGGACATGTCAGGCTCTCAGCACCATTTTCTTGTCCTCATGCATGTCCACCAAGCAAATGGGCATGCTCCCTTATTGCATCTGGACATACACGCTTCCTTCGCCTTCCTGGGCACCTGAGTTGAGTCATAGCCTTGCCCCAACTCCTTTCGGATGTCTACCTCAGCACACTAGAGATCCTTTGACCCTCTCTTTGCTTTCAGCACCTCACTCTCACCCAGCCAGCAGCCTTGCTTCCATCCTCATCACTCCTTAAGGTTGTCTCCAAGTTTCTTTCCCTTAACCAGGGTCCCTTTCCCTCAACTCTGGAAATCCAGGCTTGACACACATCTCTGTCCATGGTCCTGAACTCCCACTCTTCCTAGATACTTTCATTAATCCTGGGACACTGGAGGCAAATATTTCCAAAAGACTTCAGGAATTCTGTGTGAAAGAGAGAGAGAGAAACAAGATACCAAGAGGCACTCAGTGCTGGTGGCTCACGTCTGTAACCCTAGCTACTCAGGAGGCTGAGATCTGAGGACTGTGGTTTTAAGTCACCCTGGGCAGGAAAGTCCCTGTGAGACTCTGATCTCCAATTAACCACCAGAAAACCAGAAGTGGCACAGTGGCTCAAAGTGGTAGTGCATTAGCTTTGAACAAAAATACTCAGGGACAGTGCCCAGGCCCTGAGTTCAAGCCCCCAAACCAACAGAAAAAAAAAAGGTCAAGAGACAAAGAGGAGGGCTGGGGATATAGCCTAGTGGCAAGAGTGCCTGCCTCGGATACCCGAGGCCCTAGGTTCGATTCCCCAGCACCACATATACAGAAAACGGCCAGAAGCGGCGCTATGGCTCAAGTGGCAGAGTGCTAGCCTTGAGCGGGAAGAAGCCAGGGACAGTGCTTAGGCCCTGAGTCCAAGGCCCAGGACTGGCCAAAAAAAAAAAAAAAAAAAAAGAGACAAAGAGGAACAGAGGCAAAGAAAGGAACCCAAAACTACAGAGAGATAAAGAGAGACATAGAGGAGAGATACATATAGAGGCAGAGACAGAGAGACAACCAAGGCAGGAGATAGGTAGAGAGAAATCACTGCAAGTAACAAAATGCTCTGAGATCTCAGAGAGGAAAAAAATTGAGTTTTGTTTTGACATCACTTTCATAGCTCTGCTCTCTAAGATGCCACGTCATGTTCCTTTGAGAAGTTAGGGGAATACGTGCCCCCACCCCCTCCTGATTCTCCCAAATGGAAAAAACAACTAACGAAAGTCAGCTCTCAGATATTGGAACTCCCTAATGGGGCTTACAGTGTGACCTTGGGCCCAGATTTGGAGTGTAGGGGCTTCTCAATGTCTTCCCTATTCCAGGGCTGTCATCCTAGCAGGTCTCTGTCTTCCTGCACAACTCAGGCCTGCGAATCCCTTACCTGCCTGCTCTGCCCTGGACAAATGGCTTTTAAGGCCAGAGATGGGAGGAATGAACCAGAAACAGGCAAGCCCTCTGCCTGCTGCTGGCCTCACTTGACCTTAAGGCACAGGAGGTAGGAGGTGAAGAAATAGGGCACTTGGGCTCTGACTATTCCCCTTCAAGCTCACTGCTCCTCCCATTCACACAGGGGGCACCATGGGCCGTTTCTCTCCTGCCTTGATTCTCAGGTACCTCACACAAGCCGGGTACTCTGCTAGTCACCTTGAGATCAGATGGTTGTTCTTTATGTCCTACATACTAAGTAGCCAAAGCACAGGGACGTTGAGTAACTGGCCCAAAGTCCCACTGAGAGGAAGTGTCCACATTTGAATGCTGACACCTCTGGCATTCTGTCTAACGAGGGAGATCTCTTCAAGGACGAGATGTGCAGCTCGATCCCTTGTTGGTCATCTAAGGGTGGCACTGTGTGGTTATGGAGACAGCACAGGTGTCACAGCTAGGAGTCCTGCAGATATGACCCTTGGGGGTTTCCATCTATCCTGCGAGGAGCCAGTATGGGCTTCCTTAGCCTGGCTGGGCTGGAGATCAGGGGGGTAAGGAGAATGTCAGAAAAGGACATAGTACAACAGCCCAGCCTAGGCAGGCTGAGTGGGGTTCAGCCAACTGTGAAATGCCACAGCCTCTGGCTGCAGGCGCCCCTGCCCAGAATGGCCGAGCCTGCCTGGCAGGGCGGGAGCCCAACTAATGGCTGTGTTTATAGCTCAAAGCATTATTAGCTCTTAGGAGTGCTCAGGCCTCGCTAGTTGTCGGCAGCTGAGCTTATTGATTGAGCGACTTGATGTTTTTGCTTATTAAGTGCCCGGAGTGTCGGCAGATTTGGGCCAGGCTTGGCTGGGCTGTGGAGGGAGGGAAGGGAGGGGTAGGGAGAAGGAAGGCTATGTGCCTGTGGATGCATTTCAGCCTTGCTCTTTCTTTGATCCGGCCTGCAAGCTGGTGAGATGGGCCTTGCAGATTGAAATCAGCAACCTAGACTTCAGTTCTGTGCCCAGCGACCACAGAGAAACTCTGGGAAGAACTTGGGTTGGGAGAGGGGAGATCTGGCCTTGAATCTCAGCCCTCTCGTGAATGCCAAGCTACAAACTTGGCATGTCTGAACCTTGCCTTGCTTATCAGGAAAAACAGGATGAACACGACACCACCCCTGCCTAACTTTGAGATAGTCTTCACTGTATAAGCCGGGAAGTCCAAACATGGCTCCGAGGCCATACATTGGGTTATGTGAGGAGACTTGTGATAGGGCTGGAAATGAACAGGAAGGGGAATCCTGGGGTCCCTTGCACTAGTCCTTGCTGCTCATTTTTTTAAAAGGCTCCTGAGATTAGGCCCAGAGAGCCACAGGTTCCAGGCTTGATTCTGGTACCAAGATGCAGCCTTAGGTAGGTAATTTTCTTCTCTGGGCTTTTCCTTTTATATGTCAAAAGAGATTTTGATTCCAAGCTGTCTGTGTCTTTCCTCAGCTCTGCCACCAATCCAAAGATCACTGAATCTTTTATATTTGGGTGCAGACCTTAGTGTAATGGCCTGAGGCTTGAGTCTGGGTCTCCTATGTGCCCTGTGGGGGTTTCCTCGTGTGTGGCTGCAGGAGTCTCCATGTCCGGAACTGGTGGTATGAACAGCTCTGCTCTTCCCAGGGCCTGTGCACGGGTCCCCATCCTTGCCCAAGCAGAGGGGCCAGGAAGCCAGCAGCCTCCCTGGGCTCCAGCTGCTAATGGGAAAGCCCACTGCATAGCTGATAACAAGATGAGCCCATTAAAAGAGCAAATTAACTGCAAAGCCAAAGATTGCTTCTGTTGCCGCTGCTGCTTGGTGAAGGGCTGTTGAATGTCGGGCTCCATTTGTTAAACAAACCCTTTTCCCTTGCTCTCGAGATGCATGCGGACAGGACATGCCAGCCTGACTATTGTCCTCTCAAAGCCCCCCTGAAAGCTGCCTCTTCTTCCTTCTTCATCCTGGCTGGAGGAAGCCCAGATACCCCTGCCCCCTTCTCCTCCTCCTCTGCCTCCTGGCTCTGAGGGCTTGGTCCCTGGAAGCCTGGCCTCCCCCAACTTCCCTTTTCCATGCTTTTCAGTGGTAGCATTCCCTTGGTCTTCCACCCATTCACTGTGAAGCCCTACTATGTGACAGATGGGTGTCAGGCCCAATCTCTATCCTAAGGGAAGGGGAGTCTGAGGGGGAGGAAAGCAAAACCAAGAGCCACAGACCCAGTTAGGGAGGTCAGAAAGAGCCTCACGGAAAAGGTAGCACTGAAGCAGGACCTTGAAGCATCAGTGGAGTTTTCTAGGCACTGAAGGGGGAGCAGGAAGTCTGCGATGGGATACAGTAGGTGCTCAATTTATGCAAAGGGAAAAATGAAGTGTGTTGCGAATGTGTGTCCACATTTGCAGGGGCTGGAATGGTAGCCACTGTCTTGCCACTCACAAAATGGGAATGATAATACTTCATGCCTGGCAAAGATTGAAGACCTGGTAATGGCCTTCTGTATAGCTTTCCATTTTACCTGGAGTAAGAAATTATGGGGCTGAAACCCTCTCCTAGATGCCATCTGCCTCTATGGGCATTTTACCCTTCCCTCCACCCCTTTTTATAGCCACTATCTCCAACATCCTCCCCTGCAGCTACTCCAGCTGTGGGTCTCTTCTTGCAATACCCAGCTGCTTTTGCAGATTGCAGGACCTTTGCACCTACCAGTTCCCTGACTGGAATGCTCCTGGTACAAACTCACTCCAGAGAATGCTCACTCATTCCTTAAGGCTCTGCAGAGTCCTCTCTGCTCAGGAATGTGTTCACCACATCTCCTGGTGGGGGGGCCGGGAGGAGTCCTTGCCCTCTCTGGTTCTCATGCATTTTCTCAACTGTGAGATGCCATCGATTGTGAAATGCCCCATTGACTTCCTAAGAGTTTTTGTTCAGGGGTGGGGCTGCGGGGGGGAAGAAACCTAGTTATAATGCGCACATTTTCACCCTAGAAACCAGCAGATGCATTTGAAAAGTGCATCCTAGAGTCAGAGGATTACAGTTAATACTTCTTTTGGGGCACAAAGGCCACAAGGGTCCATCCATCTACCTATCTGTCTGTCCATCCTACCATCTGTCCATCTGTCCTATAAACCATCCATCCATCCATCCATCCATTGGTCCATCCATCCATTTACCTACCCATCTATCTGTCCATTTTCCATCTATCCATCCATACACCCATCCATCTAGTTTCCACTGAGCTCTGCTGTAACATTGAAGAAAAGAGATCAATGAACCAAGTCTCTGAGCTTATGAAGCTCACACTACATTAGGGGAACAGTACACAAATAAATGCCCATTTAAATCATGTAGATGGAAGCTCAAGGGTATTCCACTTTTGGTGGGATTGTAAACTGGTGTAACCATTCTGGAAGGCAGTTTGGAGATGTTTCCAAAAACTAAATGGCCACTCTTGGGCATTTACAAGTCAAGATACAGTAAAGACACTTGCATACCCATGTTCATTGCTCCATGTTTTACCATAGCCGAGCTATATAAACAGCCTAGTTATCCTTCAATAGATGAATGGATCAGGAAAACGTGGGGGACAGAGGTGGGAGGGAGGCGGGAAAGAGAACCAGGCATCTGCAGGTCTGCCCTGATGCCTGCCTCTTCCACCCCGTACAATGGGCAATGTCCCAGAGTCTCAGTTTTTCCTGTCATTTTCATGGTGACTCCACTCACTGCCTGGCTGTCATTCTGTTCCTGTTGTCTTTCAACTAAGCCTTTCCCAGGCCCTTTGGCCTAGGGACAGGACAGGAGAGGACAAAGTCGCAAGTCTTCAGCATGACTGGCTCATAAAGCATTGCATGATTCCTCCTGCCACTGCCGCTTCCCCACTTGGGGAGAAAAGTCTGTGAGATGATTATCTCCAATTAACCAGAGCTCCTAGGCCATGAGTTCAAGCCCCAGTACCAGTGCACACATGCACACACACACATGCACACACGGATAAGGAATCTCTTCTTGGAGCCCTTCTCCTTGGTCCACCTAGGCTCCCCACTGAGGACTCTGAGCCCACACCTTAGGGATGACTGGAATTAACTGTCATCTGTCTTCTTGACAGTGAGCTCTCAGACAGCAGAGATTTTGCTCACATCCATATCCTCAGGCACTATGGAGGTGCAGCACACATTTGAAAAGGGTGGCAAGCCTAGCAAAAATATAAATGAAATGGGATGTATGCACTTACATCCACTCTCTTGTTTCCACTCATTGCCTTACTTACCAAGCATCTTCTGGGAACCAGCTGGAGGCCAGGGGCTGAGAGAACAACACTGAGTATGGCAAGAAGGCCAAGCTCATCTTTGCAGCTACACAGGAGGCTGAGACCTGGAGGACTGTGGTTGGAAGTCAGGTCAGGCAGAAAAGTCTGTGAGAATCCATCTCCAATGAACCAACAAAATGCTGGATGAGCAGAGTAGTGGTAGAGTAAACCATGAGCATGAAAGCTGATGTAAGAGGTCCTGACTTCAAGTCCCAGTACCTATGTGAGTGAATGTATATGTGTGCATGCATACATGCACACACACATACACACACACACAATTAAAAAGAACTGGGCACCAGTGGCTCACACACTTGTAATCCTAGTTACTCAGGAGGCTGAGATTTGAGGATTGCAGTTCAAAGCCAGTCCCAGGCAGTAAAGTGTATGAGATGCTTGTCTTATCTCCAAATAGTTGGAAGTAGATCTGTAGCTTGAGTGGTAGAGCACTAGCCTTGAGAAAACAAGCTCAAGGATATTGCCCTGGCCCTGAGTTCAAGCTCCAAGACCAGAAAAAAAAAACCGGGGGGTGGGGTGAGGTGGGAGAAAAGGCCTCCTCTGCCTATTTGTACACCATTGAACATCATCTGTCATCCCTTTTATATCTCAGAGATTTGGGACTCGAAGTATTCCTTCTACTGCAGCCAGCAAGAAAAATCTTCTGGATTAGGAGACCATGTCTTGTGCCAGTGTTGAAGCTGGTGTTGGAGCTGGGTATAGGCTTCAGGCCACCCCTGGAGGCCACCCATCTCCACCTCCTGAGAGCTTCAAGCCTGGAGGAAGGTCCCAACATACCCTCCTCTCCCTCAGCGGCTCCATTTCTACCAAGGCAGCATTGCTTAGGCCTCCCGGTTGGGCTTTTAATTTGGATTTATTGCTGGCTGTGACTGTATGTTAAACAAACTCCAGGCGATTATTAAAAACGTGATTATCGAGGTTTATTGTCTCACATGGTCCTTGGTGGGTGTCCTGGAACTAAGAGCCAGAGGAGCACCTGTCACATGGAAGCCCCAGAGGAGCCCCCCCCCCGCCCCCCCTGCAATTTCCTGCCTTCCCAGCCATGTCACTCCCCCAGGGAGGAGGGGAGGAAGGGGGGAGGGCGGGGACACCTCTGAGGCAGGACTGGGGCCTCCACTGAAAGCTGTGGGGCTTGGGGGCACTGTGCCAATGTGACCTGTAACTTCCCTGGGCTTTCTCTGGGAACCAGAGAGGTGACACTCAAGCACCTATGGGGGCTCGAAGGACTCAAGATGCTTGAGCCGGGGACTCCTAGGTGCTGCACCTCCATAGTGCCTGAGGATATGGATGTGAGCAAAATCTCTGCTGTCACAGGCATCTGATGAAACGATCACCATCCAGAACTTAGTTGCACAGATTCACAAATGTCTGCTGTGTTCTGGCAGTTAGTCCCCAGCTTGGGACACACTCAGAGTAAACCACTATTCAGGCACTGCTGATGGAGAGAAGAGCCCATTGCACCTGGGAGCCAGAGCCCTGGGCTTCTGTCCAGCTCTGCCACTTAACCTACGCAGGCCTCAAGGTTCTTCTGCTGCAAAATAAACCACTGGACTCTGCAGTGACTTGCAAACTTAAAATTCCTATTTTTTTGGTTTTGTCGGTGGTGGGGCTTGAACCCAGGGCCTCAGATGCTGTCCCTGAGCTCTTTTGCTCAAAGTTAGTACTCTACTGCTTGGAGCTACAGCTCCACTTCTAGTTTTTGAGTGGTTAATTGGAGAGAAGAGTCTAAATGCAGACTTTTCTGCCTGGGCTGCCTTTGAGCCTCAATCCTAAGATCTCAGCCTTCTTAATAGCTAGGATTACAGGTGTGAGCCACTGGCCCCTGGCCTTAATGTGTGTGTGTGTGTGTGTGTGTGTGTGTGTGTGTGTGTATACTGAGGCTTGAAGTCAGGTCTTGAAGGCTTTCCTTTAGCTTGACACAGCTCTGCTTCTGGCCTTCTTTCCTCCCTCCCTTCCTTCTTTCCTTCCTTCCTTCCTTCCTTCCTTCCTTCCTTCCTTCCTTCCTTCCTTCCTTCCTTCCTTCCTTCCTTCCTTCCTTCTTTCCTTCCTTCCTTCCTTCCTTCCTTCCTACCTTCCTTCTTTCCTTCCTTCCTTCCTTCCTTCCTTCCTTCCTTCCTTCCTTCCTTCCTTCCTTCCTTCCTTCCTTCCTTCTTTTCTTGATGGTTAATTGGAAATGTAAGTCTCACAGACTTTCTTGCCTGGGCTGGCTTTGAAGTGTGATCGTTAGACCTCAGCCTCCTGAATAGTTAGGATTATAGGTATGTGCTTGGCTTGCAAACTTGGTAAAAATTTTAAATTAATTAATTAATCTTAATGCAGTACTGGGGATCAAACTCAGGCCTCCTGCTTGTTAGGCAAGGCTCTACAAGTTGGTCCACACTCCAGTCCTTCTGCATTTAGGTTTTATTTTTCAGATAGGATCTTGCACTTTTGCCTGGACCAGCCTCACATCTCCATCCTCCTACCTCTGATTCCCAAATAGCATGTCCCATCCTGCCCAGTTCCACTTGCAAACTTTAACAAAATGAACAGTTTCCCCCTCCCCATGTCCATCCCCCCACTTAAGCAGAATCTTTACCTGACAGGAGAGGGGAGAAGCTATTGGAGGCCAGGAGCAACAGAGATCTGGAATGCTAGCTCTTTTTTTGCCCCTTGCTCTACCCTGCCTGGAAACTTGAATACCCCAGCAACAATTGTGCATTGTGTAGAGAGTGGGCATCACCATGGTCTCATTGGCCCCCTCATTCCATGAAGGGGAGGATGGTGGAGCATGGGCTGAGATTCTGCTCTGGTGCAGAATCAGCACTCCTGAAGGACATGAGCTCATACTCTCCCTGAGCAGAGCACTTCCCTGTCTCTACTGGGGTGCCAGGGTGGCAGGTGCACCTGGGCAGAGCCCCAGTACAGCTCCAGGTGCCTGTGCAGTCTGCTGGCCTTGGGCTCCCTCCCTTCTCCTCCTCACCAGCTCCTCAGGCAAACGCTTGGGCCAATCCCAAGCCTGATGAATCTTTGATGATTTCTGAGTAAAGGCACTTTTAAAAATTCAGAAAGGTAGGGAGGTGTCGGGAAGCAGGGAGGCGATGATTCTGCAGCATCCCCTGTTCCTGCCTTCCTGTTCCACTGTCCTGCTCCTGGTCTCCATTGGCTAATAAGGCTGCAACACTTCAGTGTGGGTGTCAGAGAAGTGGGGCACACTTGAGTACCCAGAGCAAGGAACCCAAGCAAAGAGGCTGATACAGCCTTTCCAAATGAAGCAGAAGGCAGACTCCAGACCCTAAGCCTATTAGAGAAAGAAAAAGCTTACAAATACCATCTAAGTCAGCCTCTGATCAGTACTGGAGTACAGGTATGCGAAGTCAGCTCAACGTGGCCCAGAAAGGACTTGAGGTCATTCCTCTCTCTCAGCCACGCTGCTGCTTCATCTTCAGACCCAAAGTCAGAGCTTCGAATTCAGCATTCCCTCCTCTCCCTCCCCCAAGCCACAGCAGAGCCATCTCCCGGATGTACAGGACCCAGGGGAGAGCTGGGCCATCCATCACCATGACCTGGGAGGATGGTCACTTCAGAGCGTGGAAAGATAAGGAGCAGATCCACCTCTGCGACTGGTTTTCCCTGATGCCAATCAACAGTTGCTCCACCCCCACTCTGGTCTTTCTACTCCTGAGGCCTTTCTGTGGAGTCATTCCCTTCTCCCTTTAGCCCTCAGTCTGTTCTTCCAGTTTGGCCTGGATTAACCCATATCCAGATTGGATCATGGTGCTCCCAGCTGGCTGCTGGATGGAGGAGGGGCTGGCATGGTTGTTCCTGAGGTCCATTTCTGGCATTCTGTGTGACTACCACCACCACCATCACCATCAGTGAGTTATTCAACCTCTTGGCTTCACTTTGCTTATGATAGGGAGAGTTGCTGAGAATAAAATGAGACAGCAGCTAGTAGAGAAAGCACAGAGTGGGTGCTATGGTCCTATCTCTTTCTCTTTCTCAAATCTGGTCCCCAGATGTGGTAGCACATGTCTCTAATCCCAGCTACTCAGGAGACAGAGATCAGGAGGGTCTTGCTTCCATGACCGTCTGTGCAAAATGTGAGAGCGATACTATTCCATGAACAAACTAGACATGGTGGTTCACTTCTGTAATCCTAGGTATTTAGAAGATCATAAATAGGAGGATCTTGATTGGTGCGCAGCCCCAGGAAAAGAAAATAGGATACTCTATCAAAGTAAGTCAGTAAGTAAATAAAATAACACAAGCAAAGGAGTAACTTAGGGTAGCCAGCTAGTACTAGACAACAAATAAACAAATAAATAATAAATATCTTCAAGTTCTAAGAAAGTTAAGACATTTTGTCACCACATTCCTTGATGTCCTGCTGTCTTCTAACTCTGTGGAAGTCTTTAGAGGACAGAGGCTGGGAAAGTTGGCACCATGGCATGACTTGATGCCAGTACTGCCTTTGTAACATGCCCATGGTGCCCCCTGGGGGGCTGGAGAATCTGTGTGGGGCCCCTGGTGAGGAGGCAGGTATAGAATCGCTGGGCCCTTAGCATTTGTTTCCTCTGGAAGTCCCTACCCTTGGTATATCCGAAGTATCTCCATATGTTTGGACTTGATTCTCAGGGCTGAGATTTCTACTCAGTTCTCATAATTTAGACTTTAGCTTCCGGAACAGCATTTCCCTCCACCAGGGTACCCTGCTTAGATTTCGAA
The DNA here is from genome assembly GCF_023159225.1 of Perognathus longimembris pacificus. NCBI lineage: Eukaryota > Metazoa > Chordata > Mammalia > Rodentia > Heteromyidae > Perognathus > Perognathus longimembris. Next base: position 23,469,983 of record NC_063177.1, on the reverse strand, counting down.
GCACGTAAGATCCTAGAAACACAATTTTTCTCTTTTTTGGTCTATTTCAATGGCACACTCAGAAGAACTTGTAAATATAAAAGAGACCTATAAACTGAGAGATGTCGGACAACAGCCTCAAAAACAATATGTTTTATGTCGGCACCGGAGGGACAGTCCCTGAATCGGGCATCTGGGTCTGCAGCCTCCAGATCTTCAAATGCAGGGGAAGAGGCTGTGCAAGAGATTCAAAGGCTACCTGGATGATTGCAGCGTTTGGGACAGAGCTCTGTTCTATGTCCCTACTTAGATTTTGCAGTTTTATCTCTTCCTGGGTGTGTGGCCTTGGACAGGCTACACAACCTCTCTGAAGCTCTTGAGCCAAACGAAGCTCATAAGAATGCATCTACCTCACAGGGCTGAGGACACTTTACTGGGGTATCTGAGAAGTGATCACCATGGCACATTCCCCTCCCCACCCCACTACACATCAGTTCAGTTCAAGGGGCCTGAAATCTCAGAGGGGGTCAGGCTGTATCTGCCAAAGACCATTCAGGCTACCGGGAGCCTGACTTGGAAGTTCACGCTTTATTTCCTAGTCCAGCTTGACCCTAAAGAAGATTTTTGTTGGGTGGTGAGGGCTTGAACTTAGAGCCTGGGCCCTGTCCCTGAGCTCTTTTGCTCAAGGCTAGCACTCTACTACTTTCAGACACAGAGCCAACTTCTGGTTTTCTGGTGGTTGGTTAATTGGAGATAAGTGTCACAGACTTTGCTGCCCAAGCTAGCTTTGAACCACAATCCTCAGATCTTAGCCTTCCGAGAGGCTGGAATTACAGGCACCCGGCTCAAGAACTTTTTATTGTAGCAACATTTGCACAGCAGAACTTACTGTTCTGTCCATTTCTAAGTGCACAGCTTAGTGGCATCCAGTACTTGTCTTGCTGTGCAGCAATTGCCCCGTCAATCTCTAGAACTCAGTCAGCTTTCTCTGAGCCCTTTAAATGGTTATCCTGTCCTCCTTCCCTAGCCTGGCAAACATCATTCCTGCCGTGGTCCTCTGTGAATTTACCTAGGCTAGCTCTGTGCTTCCTCAGATACCAGAACAAGTATTTGTCTTGTTGCCAATGTTCTTCCACTTGTATGTAATATACTTAAGGTCCTTCCACATTGATGCATGTGTCAGAATTTTCTGAATTGTGAAGGCTGGATTGTGTGGCTCTTCTGTGCTATGCTTAGGTAAGGATATATTTGACTCCGTGTACAAAATCTAGTATCTCAAGCATTATTATTATTATTTTTGCCAGTCCTGGGGCTTGGACTCAGGGCCTGAGCACTGTCCCTGGCTTCTTTTTGCTCAAGGCTAGCACTCTGCCACTTGAGCTACAGCGCCACTTCTGGCTGTTTTCTGTATATGTGGTGTTGGGGAATCGAACCCAGGGCTTCATCTATAAGAGGCAAGCACTCTTGCCACTAGGCTATATCCCCAGCCCTCAAGCATTATTGATACCCTCCTTCTCCTCTTCTTTGTGTGTATGTGCTGGTACTGAGACTTGAATTCAAGGCCTTGTGCTCTTGCTTGGCTGTTTTGCTCACAGCGGGTGCTCAACCACTTGAAGCACACATCTAGTCCAGCTTTTTTTTTTTTTAAATTAATCTGTTGTACACAGAGTCTCTTAGACTTTTCTATCTGGCTCTGAACTTTGACCCTCAGACCTCAGCCTCCTCCTGAGTAGTTAGAATTACAGGCACCAGCCATCAGTGCCCAGCTTTGTTGGTGGTAGTTCTTGTTATTTTGATTATTTGACTGTCATAAACATTGCTTGCTACAAAATTCAATCTGTGAACAATATTCATAAAACTAAGAGCAATAATAATTGCCCACTGAATGGAGAAGTCTCTCCTTTGATCTCATCTCAGGATCTTCCTGAATCTATGGGCTCAAAAATCTGTTCTTTTCCCAAGCCACCTGATGAACCAAACAGAGGCTCTGGGCCATCCCTGCCCTCCAATTGCCCTCATCTCCCTGGGTTCAGATTTGCGAAAGCCTGAGCTTTCTCCTGTGCCAGATGTGTGAAAAAGGCCGGGACACAAAGGTTAGGAGGATGTGAGGGCAGAGGAGATGAAGCATGCCCTCCCTTCTTAGCTCCATAGGCTCTGTTTTTGTGACTGGACCTCCTCTGACCTCATCTGTGTTAGGCAAGCAGAAACACCAGATGCAAGGAATGCCTGCATTGGAACTGCAATCAGAATGCAGGTAGCTGTGCTTCCCACCATCCACCTTCCCAGTCCATCAAGGTGGGATTCTGGATCCAGGCTGGCATAATTAGGAGGCTGGGTGAGGTTATTTGTTATTTGTTTTTTTTTAGGTTATTTGTTTATAACTTGCCTGGAAAGAGTTCTGGCCCAAGGGTCAGGCAGTGCAAATGACCTAGAGTCCTCACACCATCATTTCCAACATGGATCACCTTAGCTCTGCCTAGGTATGTCCCCTGTCCCCCTATATCGGAAGTTCAGGCTGGAAGTCAGTGCTGGACAGACACCAGGAAGCAAAGGGGAGGGTTCCAGAACAGGGCAGAGCTGATGTAAGAGGCAAATGGAGGAGCAATTTTTCTTCACCTTTCTTCAGTCAGCATGTTCCTTCTATCTACTTCTACTTATCTACTATATCTTATCTACTTATTTACTATCTACTTCTATTTATCTCTGAGCTCCCAATCACCTCCTCTGGGAAGGCTTCCCTCTTGGCTACAGCTGATCTTCCTGCCTTGGGAGACAGGGCGAGGGGCAAACTATCATTCATCCCTTACTTGCTTGATTTTGAGATGGAGTCTCCTGAACTCCTCTACCCAGGCTGAGCATGAAACACGATCCTCTCAATTTCAACCTCTGACATACCTGAGTTGCCACACCAGGCCTCCTTAGCATCTCCACAAATTTCATCTCATGAGTCAGGATTTGCTTAAGAATTCCACCAGAAGAGATAGTCTGTTGTGGGGGCCCAGAGATCATGTAGGGCATTAGGATGTGACTAACATAAGATAGCCTTAATGTCAGATGCCCAGGGTAATCTTCTGATGAGGCTCAGTTTTGTTTTTACTAGACAAAAAGGTTTTCTGCCACTTCTATGTTGCCAATTTTGGAAAAGAAAAAAGACCCAATTGAAGCTCAACTACTTTTTGAAAATGCTGGTACCCTTGAACTTTGGTTATAACAAGTTCTAAATTCTACTCTATGACTTTGTCACGGCCCTGGGACAGAACATTGATGGAGGCCAATAGATAGACAATAATGTCAAATTGCACATCAGTGTAGCTTAAAATATCCCTAATGGATAACCAGGCACCATTGGCTCATGCATGCCTGTAATCGTAGCTACTCAGGAGGCTAAGATCAGAGGACCGAGGCTCAAAGCCAACAACAGGCAGGAACATCTTTGAGATTCTTATCTCCAGTTAAACATAAAAAAAGTCAGAAGTGTATTTGTGGCACAAGTGGTAGAATGCCAGCCTCGAGCAAAAAAGCTGTGGGGTCAGTTCAAATCCCATTACTGGCACACACACACACACACACACACACACACACAGACACACACACACACACACACACACACACACACACACACACACACACCTACCTTTCTGTAAGTATCCAAGGGCATTCTCTCAGGTTTGGGCCTGTATAATTTATATTCCATGGGAAGGTTTATTATTATTTTATTATTTTATGATACATCCAAATGTCCATCTTGACCAAAGAGTTCAGTCAGCTGAGTTTATGGAGCGCCTCCCGTACCTCAGGTACTGTCTATGTGAGTGGTGCCCCCTGGAGGCACAAATTGGAATGATGACCACAGGTGGTGTAGAGTAGTCAGCAGTGGGGATCTAAATGGAGGCTTAAAAAAACCCACAAAACTAATTTTGGAATATCTTGAGATGTACAGAAAACTGGCAAAGAGTTCCCACAGGCCCCACCCCTAGTTTGTAAAGGCTTTTCTTTAGACCTGGCTGCAAGGGAATTCTCTTGCGTCCCAGTTACAGGCTTGCAATATGTTTCCAGGTACTCCTGTTTTATTTCTAGGAACACTGTGAAGACAACAACTCTGAGACCTTCTCTTTTTGTATCAACCACTCGGAAGCTCGGAGATCAATTTGGGGCTCAATTCTGATTAAAATGTTGGAGTTCTTGGCAGATATTTTGAGCGCTGACTTTGCCCTGGGTTTCATCTTGTTCTTCTCACATCATTTCCCTTTTTCTTGTTTACTCTTTCTCACTTCATGTCTGAATTTTTTGCTCTGCTGGCCTTTCATATCTATTTTGAAAAAAGATTTTTTAAGGGGGAACAAGGTAGGAGTGCATGGATACACAAATAGGCCATTTCTTCTGCATTCCTAAGATGCCCGGTGCCTGCTTCTATTCTAGCTTGCGTCTCGTTTTATTATAATTGCTTGTTTATGTGTTTGACTCTCCCACTGGGCCACCTGGTTTCCCTGCAGCTGGACTTCTCTGCCAGGCTGGGCTGCCACCTGAACGGGGCTGCTCAGTGGCTGACATCTCACACCTGCCCCCGCATGCGCGCACACACACAGGCCCGGGCTCAGAGCTGGCAGTGGCATTTCCTGATGAGCTTTGTATGCCACATGCAGTGGTCAATCAGTACTCAGAGGTGAAGAAGATTGAGAGTGACACCACACCCACAACCAGAAGAGGGGGGGCCTGGGAAGTTGAGGAGGGAAGGTGGAGATGTATATTGCTCCTCTTCTACTCACTCCTCTCCTGGCTTTGTTCTCAGTCCTTTCCTGCCACCTGATTAAAGGTCATAGATGGTCCCTGAAATCTCAGGACCACAGATAGTTAGTTACAGATTATATCTCACATACCCAAGCCTTTCTCTTCCCCCCTTCTATGAATTATCTCATTGTATACAAGGTGTGGTGGTTTCTTTTTTTAAGTCTGTGGTTTGAATGCTTACTAAAAACGTGCTCTACTGCTTTGGCCACCCCACAGTCCTTTTGCTCTTCTTCTTTTTTTTTTTTTGCCAGTCCTGGGCCTTGGACTCAGGGCCTGAGCACTGTCCCTGGCTTCTTTTTGCTCAAGGCTAGCACTCTGCCACTTGAGCCACAGTGCCACTTCTGGCCATTTTTATATATGTGGTGCTGGGGAATCAAACCCAGGGCTTCATGTATGGGAGGCAAGCACTCTTGCCACTAGGCCATATTCCCAGCCCCTGCTTTTCTATTTTGAATGGGCTTTCACTTTTGTGCCAGGGCTGGCCTGGACCTCTCTCCTCTTGTTTTCACTTTATCCTCTTGTTTAGCTGGGATAGCAGGCGTGAACCACACACCTCATTCTATTGGTCAAGATTAGAGTCTCATGCATTTTTTTTCCTCCTTGCTGGCTTTGGACCTCCATCTACCAGGTCTCAGCCTCCCGAGTAGCTAATATTACAGGTATGAGTTGCTACACCTGGCTAGGGAGTGATTCTGATTTCCAAGGTCACACGGTGAGCCCAGAAGATTGGCTCTCTTTCTAACCAAGGAGTGAGGATGCTGGAGCCAGGGAGCATCAGGCACAAAGTGGGCTGGTGAAAGAGGGTTTGGGGGGGGCACTCCAGCAAGCTCTCCTAGTGCCCTGTAGGTAGGCACCCCAAGAGGCTAGAAGGCAGCTACTTATTCCAGGCAAAGTCCTCCCTTCTGCCCACCAGATTTCTACAACCTATTAGACTCAGGAAGTTTACTTTGAAGAAGAGATAGAAGGTTAAAGTAAAGCTTCAGGGGGAGAGTGAAGGTGGGCAGGGAACTGCCTAGGTGACCATGTGTACAAGATGGGAGGGACAGCCCAGAATGACAAGAGCAGGCATGACAAACACTGATGCCAGTGTTGGGGTAACAACGAAGGCTAGGGGTGCACAGGAGGTGACTGGTCATTATGATTGTCAGCTAAAATGTGAGCTGGATGCTTAGTGCTTCCAGAAAATGAGGCTGCAATGGTACAGAACCAGGGATTCTCCTCTCTCTCTCCCCGCCATCACCACCCCCCCAGCTGAAAACCCAATGTTTATGTGAAATCCAGATTTTCATAGGTTGACAATGGACTCAAAAATTTAAAAGCTCTGTGTGAAAACGTGTAGATTTTATTTGGATCTTGATTCAAACACCTGTAAAAGGACATTTTCGAGACAATTAGGGAAATTTAAACACATCGAAGGTACTAGCTCGACACTAATAAGGAATTATGTTTCATTTTGTGAGGGTGCTAATGGTTTTGAAATTTTGTTCTTTGGGGAAAAGAAGTCTTCTGCTAGAGAGACATACTGAAGTATTTATGGGGAATGATGTGATGTCTAGATTTGTTTTAAAGTATTTCGGAAGCAAAAAAAAAGATATGTGTTGGGGCAGATGACAGGCTTGACAAAGATGGTGATGGTTATTGAAGCCGGCTGATGGCTGCATTGGTTCATTATACTGCTACCTACTTTCAGATATGTTTTAAAATGTCATTAAATAATAAGTTAAAATGTTATTAAATAATACAACTTGTCAGTTGGCTGGATGTGGCCTTACACTGTGATTCTTCGGCCTCTAGACAAACCCAGCTGCCTGCAGAGCCATTGGTAAGAGATCACATAGATGGAGGGTTGGGAAACTCTAGCAGGTGTGGGGCAGAGCGTTGGGTGTGGGAGATGGCTCTGGCCCACAACTTATTTTTTTTTTTGTCAATAAAGCTTTATTGGAACACAGCCATGTAAATTTGTTCCCTTCTTATCTAGGGTCACTTTGGGATTAAAGAGTTAAGTAAGTACGACAGAGACCCTATATTCCCAGAGCCTAAAGTAATGGATATCTTCCCCTCACAGAAAATGACACTTACCTCAGATCTAGCACCAAAACAGAGCAGAGGGGGAGACCCGGAAAGCAGGTCTCAGGGGTGGGTGTAGGAAGGTACTTGAACCCTGTGCTGGAGCCTGGTGATAACTCCAGGCACCACCCAGGACCTCTCTGATGGACAGGGAGTGTGGGCCAGGCAGACAGCTTGGAGACACGTAGGTTTCACACCCTATCCTGACTATGCTAGTGCCTCAGTTTCTCCTGAAATACAAGAACACAAAAATGCCAGTAAGTGTTTGTGCTATGGATTGATTACAGGTGCTGATTTAATGCATGTCCAAACAGTAGATGCCTACGAAGTGACATGTATTATTGTCTATACATCTCTGTATTACAAAATGGAGCTCTTGGATCATAAAAAGTCAATGTTTCTAAACTTTACTGTTAACCTTAGCAAAACCCTCTTAATACAAGGAAATACATGCTGATTATAGAGAATTTAGACAAGTTTTGTTAAAGGCAGAACAGGGTGTTTATTGATCTCTTAAGAGAAAGCAAAGGAGGATACTGCACTTGAATGAGAAACTAGAAGTTAACATCAGACACTAACTATAAATAAAAATGTAAAATAAAGGACATTACGGTTGGGTATGTTAGTGAGCTCCTGTAATCCCAGCTACTTGGGAGGCAGCGATCAGAAGGGTCCAAGTTCTAAGCCAGCCTGGATAAGAAGCTAGTGAGACCCAGTCTCAATCCACAAACTGGGTATGCTGGGTGTGGTGTACATATGTGTAGTCCCAGTTAAGCAGGAGGTGCAGGTAGAAGGATTCCAATTAGAGGCTAGCCCAGGCAGAACAATGAATATAAGACCCTATCTGAAAAACAACTAAAGCAAGAAGTAGTGAGGGGTGTGGCTCAAATGGTAGAGCACCTGCCTAGAAAGCTTGAGATCCTGAGTTTAAATCTCAGTACTGACCCTCCCATCCCCCCCCAAAAGGTGGCACATTATTGTGATTATTCTTTTAAGATCCAATTCAAGTGGTGGCAGGTAGATTCTGGACAGCTTTCCATCCAGGTAGACCGGCCATAGTTGGTGTGGTCTTCCCGCACCTGCTCCAGGTAAGCCTTGATGAGCCAAGAAGAACGTCTGCTATGTACCATGTGAGTTGTTCTGGAGATAAGTGAGAAAGATCTTCATTATCCCAGCAGAGTGTGACGTGGGTCCCACACACAGCAGGTGCTCACCAGGTGTTCATCTCACCCATGTCTACATTCTTCTATTAGCCACCATCCATCTTGTCTGTTTCCTTCTCCCCCCTCCCCCGCTCCCTGCATTGAGTGCTTCGAGGGCCCATTGGTGGCTATGCAGGATGCCATCCAGGCTTGTTTTAATCCGGGCTTTTTAAACTATCCTAGGAATATGCTTCTTACCCACTGGGCCTGAGAAACAGGCTTGCAGGAGATGTGGAAACTGAGTCACACCTTCACTATCAAAGGAGGAACAGCAGAGCTTCTTAGCTCAACCCTAGTGGCATTTAGAACTGGACTGTTCTCCCTTATAGGCCGTTTGGGCATCATGGTGGTAGTGGTGGGGTTCAACGACCTCCTCCTAGACTCTCTACTCCCCACAGCCAACAGTGTTCCTGGACACTGCCAAGGGTCACTCAGGTGGAGGATGAAGTCACTCCCAGGGGAGAACGAGGGTGAACAGAATAATTTATCCACAGGGAAGTGCAGGCCCTAGTGTGGATTATTCTCATGGAAAGTGGCACGCCAAAAGTGACATTTTGGTCAGTGATGGATGGTGTGGATGACAGACCACATATAATGGTGGCGTGAGAGTACGTCACCTAGCCATGTCAGAGTTCCTGGTTTGTGCATGGACCGTCTGTGATGTTCTCGCAGTGAAATCACTTGGTAGCATGTCTCTCAGGCCCTTGGTGTTAAGTCACCCATGATAGAAGGCTTAGCATATGCAGTCAAGTATTTAAAGACCAGTATTTTGATGTCCTCATGATGACCATGATGGTGGGTGGAGGGAGGGGCTTATCTCCTGACGTTCCCCAGGCCTCAAATCTTAACTTTCCAGCCTCCTTAGGAATCCAAAGTTCTAGCCTACTTTCTGTGACTATTATAAAATGCCAGAGACTGGGTCATTCATAAGGTAAATTGATAAGGAATTTATTTGGCTCACAGTACTGAAGGCTGGAAAATGCAAGTCCATGGCCCTGACACCTGCCGGGCACCTGGTGAGGGTCTTCCTGCGACATCACCACCTAGCAGAAAAGGTCATGTGGCGAGGCAGAGCTAGCAGGCTGGCACGCTACCATTTGAGTATGGCTGCACTTCCAGCTTCTTGCTGATTAATGGGGCGATATAAGAGTCTTGTGGATTTTCCTGCCTGGGCTGGCTTCAAACTGCAGTCCTTAGGTATCACCTTCCTGAGTAGCTAGGATTACAGACAAGAGCCACTGGTGTCTGGCCGGCTGTTGCTGTGGTGCCTCCTTCTCTTCCTCCTCCTCCTGCCTCTTCCTCTTTCCTCTTCCTCCTTCCCCTTCTCCCTTTTCTTCTCCCTCTTCTATAAAGTCACTAAAGGCCATCATGGCATCCCATGCTCATGACTTCTTGGTGTCCTAATTCTCTCTCTCAGAGGCCCCAATTCCACATGTAATGGGCATAGGAATTTGGAGATTGTATCATCAACACATGAACTTTTAACATTTAAAGCAAAGCACCTTTGCCCCGCATCTACTCTCCCAGGAATCCTTGGTGTGAGTATGCATCTCCCTTGAGGTTTACCTGTTGCCGTCACCGCTGAAGCTTGCACAGAAGGGCGCGTGTTATCGCCTTGTTTGCAGACAAGATATCCAAAGGTCTTCAGGGTGAAGTGTTCAGGATTGCAGGACAAAGTGGAGCTGGAGGTGGCTGACAGCTAAGATGTCCCAGCTGCCCCTGGGAGGAGGTAGGTCCATTTACTCTCCCTAAGGGACTGTCATCCCGTCAATTCTTCCCCATCCCTTTTGTCAGGGGTACACAGAAACTCTGAAAGAGCAGTGACAGGCCTTTAGACATCACCACTTGAGTTACCTAATGAGTATCATTCTGTTTCCCTCTTAAAACCATGATGACAGTGGTACAGATGAAGAAACTGAGGCACAAAGAGTAAAATAAGTTGCCCAAGGTTGTGTAATTCATGATCTGGAGTCAGGATTCTAACCCAGGAAGTCTGTCCCTAGAATCCAATATGCCAAATTACCAGTGGGGGTTGGAAATCCAGCCCTCCTACCTTCTAGGCTGTCAGGTTGCCACCATGGAGTGCCAAGACATGCTCACTAGCCATCAGAGGTGCCCAGATGAGTGTTCTGCTGGTCTGGGGCTGCTGCTATGCCCAGGCCACGTCTTTCCATGTTGAGACATCTCCTGACACGCTGCTTGGTGGGAGACAGTCCCTCTGTGTGAGTTCCAAGAGCCGCCTCAGATACAGCGACTGAATGACAGATGTGCAAGCTTGTTAGCCTTGTAATGAATGCATCAGCCTCCTCTGGTGGGAGCCTGCCTGAGGATCGTGGGAAACCGAGAGGGAGAGGAGCTTCCTCCAAAGCCATCAGCCACTGTCAGCGAGCCCAGGGAACACACCTGTGCAGGCAGAAAGAGCGTGGATGCCAGCTGGCTGACTGACAGACGGACGGAGGAGAAACCAGGGAAGATTGGATTTGGACTTAGTTTCTCAGCTCAGCTGTGTTCTAGCTGGGTGACTGTGGGTAGCCCTGTGACCTCACTGAGCTCATATTTCTTTCCTTCCTTCCTTCCTTCCTTCCTTCCTTCCTTCCTTCCTTCCTTCCTTCCTTCTTTCCTTCCTTCCTTCCTTCCTTCCTTCCTTCCTTCCTTCCTTCCTTCCTTCCTTCCTTCCTTCCTTCCTTCTTTCCTTTCCTTCTCTTCCTCTTCCTCCTCCCTCCCTCCCTCTCTCCTTCTTCCCTTCCTTCCCTCCTTCCTTCCTTATTTATCTTTATGTAGTTGTACAAAGGAGTTTCAATTCAACCTATCAGTTTATGAGTGCAACTCATTTTGATCAACATCACCCCTTCCATCATTCTCCCCCATTTCTCCTATCCCCACCCATCCCCCTCAAGTTTCCAAGTTTCATTTCACATATGTATAGCAAATATTATGACTATATTTGCCCACCTTTCCTCTCTCCATTCCTCTGTCTCCCTTCCCTAAACTAACCCTCTACTCACACACGTTCCAGCTTCCTGGTAGTCATTTCTGTTAAAGTCTAAGTTAGTTGCTCAAAGGAGTTCCACTATTAGAATTCTCCCCTGCATATAGTATACTTTAGTTAATATGTTTATGTGTATGTGCACAGGATATGTTTTCCTAGATGCTTATCATTTAGATCTAACCTCTACATATGAGAGAAAACACATGTCCTTGTTCTCGCTGACTTATTTCACTTAACATAATTTTTTCCCCAGGTCCATCCATTTCCTTGCAAATGACACTGTATTATTCTTCCTGATGGATGAGTAACATTCCATTGCATACGTATCACATTTTCTTGATCCATTTATCCATTGAAGGGCATCTAGGCTGTTTCTGTAGCTATGGTGAATAGTGCAACACTGAACACAAGTGTGCAAATGTCTTTGTTGTATCCTGACTTGTCATCTTTTGGGTAAATACACACGATTGGTCTGACTGGATTGTAGGGTAGTTCTGGGGAGTTCTATGTGTAGGGTGTTCTTAGCTCAGATTTTTCTGAATCTGTGGTGATTAAGGCCAATCTTGTGGGGGGGGGGATTAGGGAAAATCCATTGTGGGTACCTGGCAGGTCATGGGCTTTCCATAGGTGAATGACAATGCTGACACATCATGTGAGCTGGGCCCTGGAGACAGCTGTGCTTGCTGGATAAGTTGACAAGTCACATAATGAGCCTTATTGTGCTTGTCTAGATAATAGGTTCCTCTATTTGGGGAGACAGTGCCTTACCTTTGGGGAACATTTCCTCTCCCACTCCCCACAGTATCAGAGGGGCTGTCAGTCTCAGGATTATGACTTCATTAAACTCAGCATGGACATGTGGCCCAAGGCCAGCCTGTCAGCATCCACCTTGACATTTCCTATCTAGACAGCAGGGCAGAAAACTCTGGTCCTAGTCTTTCTTTATGGCTAGGAATATTGGAGGCATGGCATTGCCCCTGGCTCTTCTGTCTTGCCTCCTCAACCTCATGGAGAGATGGTGAACTTCGGACAGAGGCTCCCATTTATATGAGAGAGGGGGCTTAAATGGTGAAGTCCGAGAGGATGCATCCCCTAACCCACCCCAACTTCTCACTTCAGCTCTCTTGCATTGTTTTTTTTTTTTGTTGTTGTTGTTTAAATAGCACTCACCCATAAAAAAAATATGTCTCCTGCAAAAGAAATCTTCTAACAGCCATAGGCATATGCTACAGAGAAACACAGTGGAGGTGCAGAGGTCCAGTCAGACCAAGGCCATCCCAAGCACTTGCCACTTGCGCTTCTTTACTGCTATCGATCCCTTCCATCTCACTCATCCTTTTATCTCAGAACATTCTACAGCCTCCATTGTGTTTAAGGGAACATTAGATAACTGGGCTGGATACTACAGCAAGAATCTTGCACTAGCTCTGCTCTGTGGGGCCTTATCTACAGATGCTGGCTGATGGGCCTGGTGCTCCTCGGGGGCCAAGAAATCAGAGTCCTGTTTATCCTATGGGAGCCTGCAAGTCCTCCTGGACAGTGTGATTGTGCAAACAATAATAGTCCCTTTACTGTAGTGAAGCCAAGATCCAGGCCCTCCCCAACCCCAGGTGATGGTGGGGCTCCCAGGATGTCTCGGCTGTGGTGCACAGGGCTTGATTTGGCTGGAGAATCTTTCACTGGGAAAATATATTATGGAGTGTGGAAGGAAACTCCACCCTGGGTTCAGAATGGGAGGAGCAGGTGGATTGTGTTAAATAATAGGAAAAGGTAGGTGATAAGGATGCATCCATAAAGAAGGGGGAAGGGAAAGTACTTTTCTCACTACTTGTCAGAGACCAGACTAGATCCTTTTTAAAAATTATTTTATTGTTATTGTAATGTGATGCACAGAGGGGTTATAGTTTCATAAGTCAGGCGATGAGTACATTTCTTTTTGAACAGTGTCACCCCTTCCTTCACTTTCTCCATTTTTCTCTCCCATCCTCATCCACAACCAAGTTGTAAAGTTCACTTTCAACATAGTGTTCAGTGAGTATCACTGCTGCGTTTGTTCACCCTTTGTCCCTCCATTTCTGTGCTCCCTGCCCTTACCCTCTCCAAAACTGATAAATTTGAACAAACAAGACAAAAGATACAGAAAACAAAAATAGCAACAAAGGGGGAGGACCTCTTGTTTCCATTTCTTGGAATTGGTTTTGATAAATGTCATTTTGTCTGACCATAGGTACATCCTTTTCAACTATGGCCTGAGTAAAACCAGACATGGAAGAGGGGGGAGGGGCAGGGGTTGGGGTAAAGGCAGAGTGGGGGTGGGACAGAGTGAGGAGGGTGGCTGGTCTTCAAATGGGGAAACACAAAGCCTCCTGTGAGTCAGCAACTGTCCTTTTAGGAAGTGACAGCCACACAAAGGCTGGCACTCCCCCCCCACCCCACCCCCCATAGTCACAAGGTGGGAATTATCCCCAAATCTACTGATTAGAAGAAAACACATGTGTTCTATCCGTTGAATGGTGAGGGGAGTGGGGTAGGGGAGGGAGAGATGGAAGGAGGGAGGGAGAGAAACTAATGCATGCCACCACGGGGCATACCTTGAAAATACTCTCTGAAATGAGAGAAGCCGGTCATATAGAGTATGAAAGCATTTGTATGCAGGCCCAGCACAGGAAAGGCACAGATGAGGCTCTATGGTAGATTAACTGGGCATGGGGAGCGGTGTGGGGTGGGGGGGGAGGCGGGGGGAGCAGAGATTGGGAACTGCTAGCAAAGGGCGACAAAGGGTTTTCTAGAGGACAAATGAAGATGTCCTGGGCTCAATGATGGTGCTGAGTGAATGGCTCTTGCACCCTCAGCGGTTACCTGCACACTCGATATGGGTGAATTGTGTGGCCGCTCATTGGTAGATCTTAAAAAGGTGCTGAAGGTTTTCTTTATCTGAGAGGAATCAGACATGGGAGGTAGAAGTGCACATCCTTTATTTTTTTCAGTCTTGTGTCCTGATGCCACTCTTTAAGGTTGAGCATATGCAACAGGGTCAAACAACAAAAAGAATAAGCTTTAAAACCATATAGCTAATCACAAAAGGCTCAATAGTTATGTGCAGATGATCCTATAAAATGGAAACAAGAGGACTGGGAAGGTAATTTAGTGGTAGAGTACTTACTTAGCATGCATGAAGCCCTGGATTCCATTCCTCAGTACCACATAAACAGAAAAGGCCAGAAGTGATGCTGTGGCTCAAATGGTAGAGTGCTAGCCTTGAGCAAAAAGAAGCTTAGGGACAGTGCCCAGGCCCTGAGTTCAGGGCCTAGGACTGGCAAAAAAAAAAAAAAAGGGAAATCAGAAATGGAAACAATAGATTATTTTTTTTTGTTGTTTACAAGCAGGCAAACAACCATACAGCCATCTTTGTGATCTTTGTAAAAGAAGGGGAAACTGCATTATGTTATTGTCTCTATTTTATGGGGTGGGGAGGTATGATTCAGAGATTAGTGAATGTGTCACTCAAGGTTGGGTTGTGGGTAAGTGTGTGCAGGAACCAGTGTGATTGCTAGTGTTTCACTGATTTTTGGGAGCTGGCATAAGGAGGATCTGCTCATTTCTCTTGGATACCATCTCCTCCAGGAATTCTATATCCCCACGGACAAATGGGGTTGACCCTGTCCTGCCAACACCCAAGCCCAGCCAAGCCTAGGGATGCCCTCGTGGATGAACAGGCTGTGGACAGCAGGAACAACAGGAGGCAGACACACTGCTTGGACCTGAACAAGTCACCTCACCACTGAGCCTCAGTTTTCCTATCTGTGCAAGGGGCCTAGGAATGCTCAGATCACACTACTACCAAAGAGCGTGTACAGTGGTAGGCACGCAACACTCTAGTGTCCTTACGCCTGTGGGGCTAGATCTTGGGCACTCTGAGGATCTGGATGATCAGCGCATTCATGCATTTTCTTCCCTAAGCATATTCTCTTCATGTGTCTAACCCACTTTTTTTTTAAAAAAATTTATTTTTGGTCAGTTTCAGGGCTTGAACTCAGGGCCTGGGCACTGTCCCTGAGCTTTTCTGCTCAAGGCTAGCTCTCTTCCCCTTTGAGCTGCAGCTCTACTTCTGGTTTTCTGGTGGTTAGTTAGAGATAAGAGTCTCGTGAACTTTCCTGCTTGGGCTGGCTTCAAACTGTGGTCTTCAGATCTCAGCCTCTTGAGTAGCTACGAGTACAGGTGTGATCAAACTGCAGGAATTGTTCCTGCAAATCACTTCTCAGAAATGGTTTGGGTGCCATCTTTCTGAGGGCCTTCATGGGCTGGCTCCTGCCTCTAAGGACTTAGAGTGGCCATATCTTTCTTGAACTAGGGCTGTAGTGGCCTGAAGGACAAGTGGAGGTGGGGAAGAGGATTTCCATCCGGACAAGGCCAGCATTGGGCCTGCCTTCCAGTAGGCACTTAAGAAATACATTCAAGGACGGGAAGCAGAATGTCAAAGCCGAAAGAAGTCTCCGAGGACAGCTGAGCCAGTCATTCTCAATTTATTTTTAACCTCAAAACCCTGTCGTCAAAGGAAAAATGTTAAGCCATGGCTGGGTCTATATAAAGATAAAAGCTGAGCTCTCCTGACCATGGTGGAGGTGGGGTGGGCCTCCCTGGGCTTGGTCCCCCCTGGAACCCTAGGAGGGCAGAGGGCCTGCTAATTTCATCTCAGCTGCTCATTTTACAGATGGGAAAACTAAGACTTGGAAGAGGAGATGGATGGTGACTTGTTTTGAGTCTCCCAAGGTGGGAGCTGGGTTTGTAACTGGAGTCTTAGCTCTGAGGGAGTTTCCCTTGCTCCTTCAATCTCCACCAACCCGTCTTTCTTTCCATACCATGGGATGCACAGAATGTATCATAGTCTTTGCTCATGGTCATACTCCTGTTTATCTGGGTTTGGAGGAAACACTGGAGGAGCAGGAGAAAGATGAGCCTGGGAAATCCAGGCTTCTTTATCTATACTAGACAGACAAACCTCCTGCCTCCTGCTTCCTTTGGGGTCCCTTCCCTTCCCTTCCCTTTCCTTCCCTTCCCTTCCCTTCCCTTCCCTTCCCTTCCCTTCCCTTCCCTTCCCTTCCCTTCCCTTCCCTTCCCTTCCTTTCCCTTCCCTTCCTTCCCCTTTCTCTCTCTCTCTCTCTCTCTCTCTCTCTCTCTCTCTCTCTCTCTCTCTCTCTCTCTCTCTCTCTCTCTCATGTGCTGGTACTGAGGCTTGAATTTGGAATACTGTCCCTCACCTTTTTTTTTTTTTTTTTTTGCTGGTTAATTGAAGATAAGATTCTCATGGACTTTGATGCTAGGGCTGGCTTTGAAACCTAACCCTCAGATCTCAGCCTCCTGAGTAGCTAGGATTACAAGTGTGAGCCACCAGAGCCCAGCACCTTTCCTTCCTTTTTAGCTCATCTCCAGCTAGTTGGCCAGTCACCCATGCAAGCTGTAGAGGGCTTTTGTTATTTCCTTGCTGTTTGATATGAAAAGCCTTTAGACATAGCATTTTTCCTGACTTGGGCTATTTGGACATCTTCTAGGACCCATCTAAAACTTTCTGGCACCAGAGTTACATGTATATAAAAGGGCAGGAGGACCAGGCACCTGTGGCTCACACCTGTAACCCAAGTTATTCAGGAGGCAAAGACCTGAGGATTTCATGGTTTGGAACCAGCCTGGATAGAAAAGTCCATGAGACTCTTATCTCCAATTAACCATTAAAATGTTGAACTGGAGGCATGACTCAAGCGGTAGAGTGCTGGTCACTAGCAGAAAAGAAAATCAAAGGAGAGCATGAGGCCATCAGCAAAAAAGGAATAATAAAGAAAGGGAACCAGGTGCTAGTTGGTGGCTCATGCCTGTAATCCTAACTACTTAGGAGGCTGAGACCTGAGGATGGTGGTTTGAAGCCAGCCTGGGCAGGAAAGTCTGTGAGGCTCTTATCTCCAATTATTCATAGAAAAACCCAGAAGTGGCCCTATGGCTCAAGTGGTAGAGTGCTAGATTAAAGGAGCTTAGGGACAGCACCTAGGTCCAGAGTTTAAGTAAGCCCCAGGATTGACAAATTAATAATAATAATAATAATAATAATAATAATAATAATAAAGAAAAAAAGAAAAGGGCTAGATGTCTTTCAGGGACGCATGGTGCCTCAGCCTTTCAATAAGACACACCACTTAGAATCTTTGCTTCTGCTTTCTCTGGTCATAAAACACGAGTTTTCACCCTTTTGCACAGCAAATCAAGTTGAGTTTTAGTCTTAACAATACCCACCACTGCCTTCACATCCTTGGCGGGCTTAACCTTTCTGCTCACTACCATGGCCTCCTCCTCCAGGGAGCCGGGCTCTGTAGGTGTCCAGCTTCCTCCCTGGCAAGACAGGAAGTTCCTGGAGAGCTAGAGCAGACTTATTTATGTTTGTTTTCCCAGCCCCTCCCGAGCTATGGATGGTCCTTGGGATGTGGAAGGGCTTAAGTCAGGCAGGATGAATTGAATTATTGAGTCAATAAGCTAGCAATGGGAAATAAACAAACAAAAGGACCAACACACCCTCCCCCCCCCCCAAGATTCAAAGCTGCTCCACCTGTCACTTGCAGATTAAATCAGCAGCACATGGATGGATGTGGAAGGCTAGAGCTCAGAGACTCACAGACAGACTCACTGAACTCACATATCCTCCCTGCAGCCCAGCAGGGAAGGGCTGTTGCTGTCCAGGCTTCTGGACAGGCGCCAGGTGAGCTAGGCTTGTCAGTCCTTGGCTGTACTGAGTGAGGGTCCCCAAGCCTCCCAGACAGCAGAGGCTGGCTCAGCACTGCTGGGATTCCTCTTCTCCAGACCCCCCCCCCCCCCCCGGGTTCCTGGAGGCAGGCAGTGACCCCTGGCTTCCTGATCAGGCTTAAACCGTGTCTTTGGAGACAGGGCCCATGGCCACCTCTGCTGTGGCTTTGGTCTCTGTCAGAGTCGTGGGTTGGTTACGGATGCTGTGTAAAGGATGGATGTGGAGTCCTGCGGCTGCCTTTCCCTGGCTGAAGCTTAGGGAGGGGGGAGGGGGGGAGTTTTGCCGTCCCGGCCTTTGTTCTGTGTGTAGCATCTGACAGGTAATACACACTGAGCCCTGCAGTGGAACTGCAAGGAAGAGAGGCTTCACTGAATCGTGTGACTGGACAGTGGGGGCCCAGCTTGCCGAAGCAAAGCAACCTCACAGGCAGAGGAGGAAAAGGACAGGAAATAGAGAAAGAAAGGAACAAAGAAGGACAGATAGTGAGAAAGAGTGAGTGAGCAAGAGAGAGAGAGAGAGGAAGAAAAGAAAGAAAGAAACAAGAAAGAAGGAAGGAAGGAAAGAAGGAAGGAAGGAAGGAAGGAAGGAAGGAAGGAAGGAAGGAAGGAAGGAAGCTACTTGCAAAGTACAGATGGGAGGATCATGGTTTAAGGCCAGCACAAGCAAAGCCTGGATAGTTCAAAGCCCAGCCCTACCTCTGTTAACCTCAGCTGCACAGGAGACACAAGGCACAGATAGGAGGATCAAGATCTGAGGCAGGCCCTGAGCAGAAGAGAGAGAACCCATCTTAAAAAACAAATAAAGAAAAAGGGCTGGAAAGGATAGCTAAGTTCGAATCTCAATATTGCAAAAATTAAAAAATAAAATAAAATCAAGGAATGGACAGAGGAAGAGAACCAGACCCATACACTCCTCCTCCCACAAGCTTCCATGTGCATTTCCGAGGCACAGTTGGTACCTCTGGTGACTCAAAGTGTGATCTTCAGCCCAGGAACACCAGCACAGCCGGGAAGCCTTTGGAAATTCTCACCCCCCCTACCCCCGCACACACAGCTACTAAATAAAGAGTCTGAGTTTAGCCAGGACCCCCCCCCCCCCTTTGTGGCTCATGCTTGAAATCCTTGACACTCAGGAGGCTGAGATCGGGGGATCACCATTTAAAGCCAGCACTAGCAGGAAATCCGTGAGACTCTGATCTCCAGTTGATCTACCAAAAAGCCAGAAGTAGGTCTGCGACTCAAGTGGTTAGAATGCCAGCCTTGAGTGGAGAAAGCTAAGGGACATGCTCAAGACTTGAGTTCAAGCCCTAGTACCAGTAAGGTTTTCCGGAGATCTGCTCACACACTGGTGCTTGAGAAGCACTGGACTGGGTGACAAGATGGCCTAAGCTTTGTCTGTTGCTTTTGGAGATGGATTTAACACCAGGACCTCAGGAATGGAGAGAGGAGATCCCTTAGGAGCATGGACTCATATGGTAACTATGCTTCCTCATCACCCATCTCTGAGGTGATGGATGGGTGTTCAGGTACTGGATCCCTGACATTCCAACATCTCCTTTAATTCTCACAGCAACCTTTCCAGGAGATTTCATGCCCATTCCCACTTCAGAGATGATAAAGCCCAGGCTGGTGTGTCGAGTCAGCTAGCCAGGATCACACAGGCAGATGGGAGTTCTGATGTTAACATTGACTTCCATGACCTTGGCCTTGACCTCCAGACTCAGCTGGCTCTACCTTCAGACAGAAAGAGCCGTACCCAGAGTCCCTCACTCAGGAAGCCTGTGAACGGCAGAACCGCAAGTATGGGAGCCTCATGTAATTTCTCCAACGCGGCGAAACCATTTCACTGGTAAACACGTTAGCAATGTCAAGGCGGAAAGAAATTGCCTTGCTATCAAGCTAGGCCTTTGTGCTACCTTCAAAGAAAACTAATTAAAGGAATTTTTCTTTAAAGTATGTTTGACCTAGCCCTTCCCACTTCAGCCTTGGAAGCTGATGGGCTTTGAAAATCTGGTGTGAAGTCCAAATTATTAACACACACACACACACACACACGCACACACACACACACACGCACACACACATGCACGAACAAGAGGTAGGATTTGCTTTAGAAACTTCTGGGGATAGACTAGGATTTAACCACATCTCTATAGAGGGTTTGATGGGGGCTGGAAATGTGGAGAGGCTGGGGTGAAGCTAGAGAGGGCTGTGTGTGTACATCTTTGTAAAAACTCACATGGTCAAACCAGGTACCTTGTCAGAGATCATCAGAACCTCTAGTTCGAATGACGGAGACAAATTTTAAGGGGAAGTACTTTTTTCCTTCCCAGAGAATGTATAAAACACAATCTGCACTGCTTCCCTCTTTAAACAGCTCTGTTAAACAGTCAGCTGCGAAGCGCGTCTCCCTGGCGGCCCTCCATCCATCAGGAAATGGTATTTATACAGGCAAGCTTACCTGATGCTCTCTGGTGCCTTGGAAAACATCGCTGCAAGCAACTTCTCATCATGATTACAGGAAACCGGCCGACACTCCTGGTTTATGTCTCCTCCCCCAGTGCCTGGACGGTGGCTCCAGGAAAAACAGACTCAGTAGAGCCAGAGTGGCTCAGCTCCTGCCTTCCAGGGTGGCTGGCACAACATGGATTCCAGTCTTACGGGCCAGGTTGTGAACATCTAGGGGATGGGGATGGGGATGGGGATGGGTGCCTGCTGGGGATGGCACTGACCCTTCTCCTCCTCTTCATCTCCCAAGGGCACAGCATGCTATCATGGAAAACCCAACAAGAGGCAAAGCAGGCATTGTTGTGACAATGACCACCACTGTGCTAATTAGCATACATCACTTACTATGTCACTGGCATCATGTTAAATGCTTAGCATAAGTAGTTCAGTGAATTCTCTGGAGCCTGCAAAGTGTGGCCCTTATGTTTGCTAGGCTTGTGCTCTGCCACTGAGCCATGCCTCCTTGTTTTTTTTTTTTGTCAGTCGTGGGGCTTGACCTCAGGGCCTGGGTGCTGCCCTTTTCTTTAGCTTTTTTATTTGCGCAAGACTAGTGCTCTACCACTTTGACACACAGCACCACTTCCAGTTTCCTGGTGATTAATTTGGAGGAGATAAGAGTCTCATGGACTTTCCTGCCTGGGCTGGCTTTGAACCACCATCCTCAGAGCCTCCTGAGTTGCTAGGATTATAGGCGTGAGCCACTGTTGCTTGGCTAGAGCCAGGTCTTGTAAGATAGGACAAATTTCATCATGTAGAAAGCAGAGAAGGGGAAGTAGAATGCTAGACAGCTGATTCTAACTCATCCTTGGAGGCTAAGCTTACATCTGAGTCTTGGTGCGCATAGTAGGTTCTGGCACATAGTAGGTGTTTGTGTGAGCCAAGTGCAGAATGCATGCAGCATACTGGTATGATGGAGCAGATAATGGGGGGCAGGGCAATCAGCTTTCAGGTAGAAGATACTAAGGGCAGTGAACTAGTTAAGAATGAGTAGAACTGAGAGTCGGCTTGGCCATGGGGCAGACAGAAGAGCGTCAGCCTTTGTGGCCTGACTCAGACCCTTAGGCTTGGACTAGGTGACAAGCTCCCGCCCTGTGGCTCTGAGCCTCATTTGAAGACCCATGGTTTGTTTGTTTTTTTTAACACTGTCTATCCCACTGTGGGTTAGGATTCAGGCTCTGGATTCAGGCAGAGACGCATCAGGGAGACAGCTTTTATCCACTGAAAAAAAGTAATATGCTAGTTAAAGCCAATGCGAGGAGCATTTCTGGCATGGGAAAACCAGACAGATCTGATGATTGTAGAGGCTTTCCCAGGCCGGGGGACAGGGGGCCTTCAGGGCTGTGCCACCTGCTTTCCTCCTCTCATGGTCAGAATGCAAAGCCTGTGGTCTCCACGTTCCATGTAGCTAAATCCCCTCTGCCTTCCATCTGGAGAGAATGGTGGGTAAGCACTATGAGAGGAGGTAGACAGCAGAAAGGCTTGCTGCTCCTTAGCTGTGTGAACACAGGCAAGTCGCTCAACCTCTCTGATGCCCTTCAAGGAGGGATAGTGAGTCTTTCTCACCTAGTGGGTATGTGGACTCACTCTGATGCCTTCTGTACATCAAAAGCCTGTCATAGGCCAAATGTGGATGGCCTGCACTTCTAGCCTTAGCTACTCAGGAGGCTGAGGATCACAATTTGAAGCTAGCCCAGGCAGGAAAGTCGGTGAGACGCCTATCTCCAATTAACCACCAAAAAGCTGGAAGTGGAGATGTGGCTCAAGTGGTAGAGCACCAGACTTGGGTGACAAAGCTAAGGGGCAATGCCCAGGCTCTACATGCCCTGGCACACACACACATGTACACACACATGGGCATACACACACACACACACACACACACAGACCTGTCTGTGTGCAGTCACCGTTTAGGGTTTTTCTACACAGCAATGATCTCTTGTTTGCTCCATCCTTGCCACACCTGCCCCCATGCTGGCCACTTTCCCCTCTCATTCATCTTCATAGTGCCTTCAATGGCCTCCTCTCGCTGTTGGTCAGAACCTTCTAGATAATCATTTACTCTGGCTCCCAGAATCATGTGGTATCAGAGAACATTGCCCTGAAGTTAGGAAAGAGGTGCTCTGGTGATTTCTCTGTGTCTCAGTTTCCTCATCTGTTAACCTGGTAGAAGGGGCGCTGCAGGCCTTAGGTCTGCAGGAGGCAGAGAGCTAAGTACCCTGTAACAGGAGTCAGAGAGATACGGGCTTGCCTGGGTTTGGCTGGGGCTGCCCCAGGACAGCTGGTGTCTTGCCTCCCCTGTCTCAGTCCCCAGGCCGGTCCTCAGAAGGTGGTGCCAGTTCCAGTGCTGAAGGCTGACTTTGTCCTTGTCTCCTGCACCCTGCAGCCTCCCTCCCCAGAAGGCCATTTTGAGCTCAAAGACCCTATCGGAGGCATCAGAAGCAGCCAGCTTTGCGCACGCCCTGTATTAGCAGCTGCTTCCTCCCCTGCTATCTCTCAAACACCCTCTGCAAGCTCGCTATCCTCCTGAGCTGGTATTATCGTTTTGCCCCTTATCTCCCTCCCTGGAAGGCTGGATGCTTCCGGAGCCTGGCTTCCTCTCTCAGTACAGATGATTCTTTATAATGAGCACCATTCTCCAGCTAATCCAGTGCTCTGTTCCCATGGGCCCAGGACACTTGGTGGGCTTTATCTTGGTCCTCCTCCTCCTTCTCCTCCTCGCTGGGAGGAACATCTTTTCACTTTGCAAACAGGGAAACTGAGGGCAAGGCACCTGTGGTCTCCTCTACTTGGTACCCAGTGTTGTCCCTGGACCTCTTCCTGCCCCACCTGCTAAGCAGCCTCCCTGCTTCAGGACTTTGCACGTGCTATTCCACTTGACAGGAGCTCTCTTCCTTGTACTGCTGCTCCTCCATTCTACTGAGTGCTTAACTCCAGTGCCACGGTCCTGAGCCCCACTTCATGCAGCGTCCTGAAGCCCTCCCTTTCCTCCAGCATGCTTTCAATATTCTCCCCAGCCATCATGATCTGAAATATCCTAGTCTCTTCATGGGCCAGGACCATGACATTGTTGATGCCTACCAGAATGCAAGCAAACCAGCTGGGGACAGGATCCTGCCTGTTCATTGCCAACTATCCCAATCAGAATAAGACCTGCCTCAGGCACATGTGCTGCCGGGCAGAAGGCTTGCACACAGACTCATTGTACAGATGGCAAAATCGAGGCAGGAGCAGCATGATTGCTGGCTCTGGGCCTCCTGGCATATCTATCTTCTCCTGGCTGGGACTCCACCCAGTTCTTCCTCCTATGCCAAATCTGGCGATAGTTCCTTTGAAACCTGGGTCGGAGCATAGTTGGCT
Source organism: Perognathus longimembris pacificus (assembly GCF_023159225.1). Classification (NCBI taxonomy): domain Eukaryota; kingdom Metazoa; phylum Chordata; class Mammalia; order Rodentia; family Heteromyidae; genus Perognathus; species Perognathus longimembris. The sequence goes on along the minus strand of NC_063177.1, from coordinate 23,446,307 downwards.
GAGCCAGCACCATGCATGCAGCCAGGCAGCTGCAGAAGTGGTCCAGAGGTAAAAATTAAACTACCGACCTCAGGGGGAACAGAGAAGTTGGCAGTGGTCTCAGCCTGCATGGAGCAGAAGGGAGGCTTTCCTCTGGGGTGGTGGATGGATCAGACATGAACTATAGTAGAGGCTTCTTCCTTCCTGCATGGGCTTCTGTGCTGACCCTGGGCAGAACCAGTGGGCTTGAGGGAGAGTCACTCGCTCCCTGAGGAGTGGCTGGCATGCCCACCCTCTCCTCCCATCCCCAGATTTACAGTCCTGGCTTTGAACATGAGTCTCTGACAGAGATCTATGGATCTGCTTATCTACTGGGAGTGAGTCCCTAAGCAGCCCAACAGGGAGGACCTGTTGGCAGTGTCACAGGGGTAAGAGATCAATAGCCCCCTCCCCAGCTGAAACCCCTCTACCCTCATGATGATTCTGGCCACTCGATCACTTAGCAGAGAGAAAGATTTTTGTGCAACCACAGTAGTGATACTGGGTGGCTTAGCAGGATGGTGCTCCCAGTTCTGAACTCCTGGGAGGATAGCTGGCTGTCGAGCAGGGTGGCCCTGAATGACTGGACATCACTAAGTGTGAGCTGCATGACAAGTCCTGTGATGGCCGAACTCCAGAGTATTGTGCCTATACCTTCCCATCAGCAGATCGGGTCTCTGGATGTGTCTATAGCACTGAAAAGACAAGACACTGCCCCGAGCAGCTCAGCAGGGAAGACTGGACTCACTGGCATCGAGGGTCCTGAGTTGCAGACGCATGCCACATAATCACCTGCCTTAATCTCAGCAGCCTAGAGGAGTGAGTGTGACTAACAGAGTGTTTACAGGAGTAACACAACCCCAGAGGGAAGGGAGTCTTGCTACATCTTTTTTTGTTTTGTTTTTATTTGTTTTCATGCTGGTCCTGTGGCTTGAACTCAGGGTCCAGGCACTGTCCCTGAGCTTCTTTGCTTAAGGCTTGCACTCTACCACTTTGAGCCGCAGCTCCACTTCTGGCTTTCCTTGTGCTTCATTGAAGATAAGTGTCTCCACAGAGTTTCCTGCCTGGGCTGGGTTCAAACCACGGTCCTCAGATCTCAGCCTCTGGAGTAGCTAGGATTACAGGAGTGAGACACCTGCACCTGGCTTGCTATATCAGCTCTAGGAAGTGGATATTGTTGCTACCACTTAGAACTTAGGTTGCCTCAATATGGCACGGGGGGCACAGATAGGTTGGGGATTGATGTTTTTTGGGTCCTGGCATGGACAGAAATACCCATCTCCTGGGTGTCATCATACATATCTAGCTTCACTGTATAGAGGGAGCCAATACCTTCTCCCTTTACCACCCAGGTAGCCCACAGAGCCTGTCTCGTTTCCATGGATACTGGCAGGTTGATGCACCCCAAGTTGGTGGGCTGCCCCCTGCTTCCTCCCTGTGCTCCCAGATGCATGGTTGATATTCCTGATTTAGGTTAGCTCCGGCGCTTTGCCTTGGGAACAACACAAAACAGAACAGGATGGCATTTCACACTAAATTACTTTAATTTTTATGGTGCTGGGTGCCCTGCTTCCTGACAAAAAGTGACTCAGTTTAGTTCACAAGTGGGGAATTTCTCCCTGCATGCTTCAGTTCTCCACCTCCTGCATCTCCTGCCCTCCCCGCTGCCCTGCCTCACCCCTTGACTTCTGAGGACCAGAGTTCACAGTCTCAGGAAGAGAACCAGAAACCGCTTAACCCCTCAGTTACCTGGGCCCCCAGAGGGAAGTACTTGAGCCAGAGTCACACTGGGGCTACAGAGCTGGTCTGGATTCTGGGATCTGTCTGGTGGACAGTGGAGCCCATGGGGACTGACATGACAGGCAGGTGGGTGAGAGGCTCAGCACAAGTTTGGGCACACTTGAACTCAGAGTATCAGCAGAGCCTGAGGAACAGTCAGTCCCCATCAGGTTGGCAAGTCACCCAACTGGCCTTCCCTAATGTCAAGGCAAAGTGAGGGAGCCCCATCCTTCCACATACCCTTCAGCTGTCCTTTATTCTAATGTTCTTTATTCTGGGTTCCCATTTGTTGGCAAGAGGTCCCTCAGAAGCTGTCTTTGAGGTTGTCCATGATCTGATTTGCATAAAAAGGTCAGGATTGTGGGATCACCCTTCCTAACAAGGCCCTGATACATTTCCAACCCTGATGGTCAGGATAGAAGGAAGAAATAGCCTCAGGTAGCAGTGAGTTCCCTGGGCTCCATGCCCTGCTAGCTGCACCCCTCTATTTCCCACCCCAGCAGCGAAAGTTTATGGAACAGATGCAAACTTCATCCCTGAAGCGCACCCCACTCTTGTTATCTGTTCAAAATGCCAAAGACCCGGCCCCACCCAGCCTGCTTCATCCACTAAACAACCAGAGCCAAGTTCCAGGTTCTGCTGCCTGAGAGTCACAGGCTGGCACTCAGACTGAGCACATTTGATTGACTCTCAAGTCTTACCCATAGGGACTCACCACCCCCCAGTAAGTCTTGCATAAAAGAAGCCCCTACCATGGGCTAAAGGTATTTGGGGGTCTCAGGACTGGAGCAGTCCTTGGGATCTTCTCTCAAAGGCTTAGGAGCTAGCTTCACTTCTAACTACATACCTAAATCATCCAGCTTAGCAAGCACGATAGAGGGACAGGTGGGAAGGCCTCTGGGGACCTGGATTGCAAAGATAGGTGGGCACAGTAGGAGAAGCCCTTGTTGCAGAGGCTGGTCTTTGTGCTTCGTCTCTTCTCTTCTCTGGAGGAATGACTTGAAACTTCCTGTCCGGGTACTAATGGCTTGGTTACCAGTCCACACATTGGTTTTGATCAATCTGTCTTCTCCCTGTGTCTGGATACTGCTGATCTAGTAATGTGACCAAACTCTGGACTTTGAGTAGTAGGTTCAAGGTACACAGGAGTGGCTTCAAGAAGAAGAAAGAGGTCCTGCCATCCTTCTGTCCTGAGGGTCAGCTCCTCTTCCCAGCTTTCCCTAAATAGCATTCCCAGAGCAGAGGGCACCTCCTACATCACCAAGTTCTCTCAGCACCAGAGGCTCCAGTCCAACTGAGAACAACTGGGCAGATATGTGGTATCCATTATCTCCACTTAAGTGATGGGAAGATGGCGACAGTGAAGGCCCAATGAATGACCTGCCCAAATCACAGTGTAGTGTGCCAGACTCTTGACTTTGAGTTGAAGCCTGAGGTTGTTATTGGTGTGTGTGTGTGTGTGTGTGTGTGTGTGTGTGTCTTAAACTCAAAGCGTTAACACTTTCCTGTAGCTTTTTCACTCAAATCTGGTGCTCTACCACTTAAGCCACATCTCCATTTCCAGCTTTTTGGTGGTTAATTGGAGATAAGAGTCTGATGGACTTTTGGAACCATGATTCTCAGATCTCAGGCTCCTGAGTAGCTACGATTACAGCCATGAGATCAAGTGCCCAATTCTAAATTTTGTTTGTTTTCAATAGTCTGTGGGAGCCTGGGTTCAGGATGTGAAGGTGAGGTCATTTGTGAGCCTGGCGCTGAGCACAGGCATGTGTCTCATTGGTCACTAGGAGTTGTCTTAAATCTTCCTGAATTTTATTCCCATCACTTCATACACCGAGAGTTTTTCCAAGGGCCAGGTGACAGTTCACCCTCTTCTCCCCACACCTCCTAGCATGGTGCCTGAAAGAAGAGACATCAAATGAACACCTAACAAATGCATTGGCAAGTATGTACCTGCTGTTCCTCCTTGGCCTCTTATCTTCCCTCCAGGCTTTCTTCACCCTGAGGACCAACAGCCCTAACTGAAGTTCAGCACTGAAGTTGCAGCTCCAGGGTGATGGTGGCTTTGTGAGAGGGCTGCCCTGCAGCCCTCTGCTTCTCTGTGGTCCATCTATACCTTTCATTGTGGGGGAAGTCGGGGATGGAAGAGTCCTGGCGTATAGCCTGTTGTAGCTTGGATCGGAAATATTTCCCTCAAAGGTGCATTGTTGCAGCAATGTTCAGAGGAGGAACTTTTGGGAAGTGAGGGATTGCAAGACCTCTGATGTCCTCAACTGATCAATCCATGGGTCACAGGCTACTCCCATTTGATGGCTGCTCCCCGCCCCCCCCCCACCCCCGTACTTTCCCATCCATCCATTCCTTCTCTCACTATCTCACTTCATCTCCTGCAGCCTGGGGCCTAATTGCTGCCTTTTGCAGGTGAGGATGGAGAGCTCCAGAGAAGCAGGCGAGGTGACTCACCCAAGGTCACTTAGTTCATGTGCAGAAGAGAAGAAATAGAAAAGAGAAACTGAGAGAGAAAGGGTGAGTGGTGGAGGTGAGGGAGAGAAAGGAGTTTTGGGGGAATCTCCTCCTGCTGCAGGGTCCTCCCTGGCTGACTTCTGGGAATTTTCTTTGTTCTTCTGGGACTGGGTCAGTGGCTATGGCACAGTCTAGTCTTTGGCAGCATTTAAGGAGGTACAAAGCTCAGAGGGAAGGAGGTAAGAATGCACTTTGCCTCAGGTCTATGGTCTCAGCCCTATGTTTGGAGGTGGACTGACCTGCTAACATCTGCAGAGTGAAGGAACTGGACTTGGGGAAGGAATGGTGGAGTGGGAGAGTTTCTGTGTTGGTTTTGCATATTGCAGAGGGGTTGGACTTGCCTAGAGGTACAGATACAGGACTGTTGGCTGGAAAGCTGCCGTAGACACTTCAATCACAACATGGGGGGAGAACTGGTTCCTTTCCTCAGAGAATCAGTCTTTGGGCCCCTGCCATCTCCTAATCAAGTCCAGTGAAACTCAAGTCCCCTTGTCACCCCCATCCAGGCTACAGGGCTACCTGAGTATATGATATAGGCAGCAGAGCTGCTGGGTTTAAATCCCCCTCTGGGTAGGGGGTCAGCAGGGTGTTGGAAAGGCCCAGGTCAGGCTAGTTAGCAGTGAGGCACTTTGAGAGTCTGCTTGGCAGCCTTGGGGACTATAGGCAGGGATGGATCTTTAATAGAGTGACAGAGAAGGAGGCTTATAAACAGCCCCAGCTTGTCAGCATAATCTGCTCCTGCCTGGTGTGCTCTCTCTCTCTCTCTCTCTCTCTCTCTCTCTCTCTCTCTCTCTCTCTCTCTTCCCGCCCCTCCCCCCAGGTTCCAGCTGCTTGGTAGGGAGATAATTTACCTCTAAGAAGCTTTATGGCTCCAATGCTGCTGGCTGCGAGCTGGAACTCAGGTGTCTGTGCCTTGCCTTGGAGATCTGGGCGCCACGGGTTGCACCGCCAGTCTGTCCCACTTGGTGCAGAGACAGGTGGTCTCCGGAAAGGCCCATCTCTCTATCTGATTCCCATTTGTCTCCCTCCCTCATTTCCTGTATCTTTTCACCTTCCTTTCCCTTTCCACTGCCTGCCCTTGCTCTAGGGTCCCTCCTACCCTCTAATCCCCTTTGATATTGTGAACTCCATGGCAGAGGGGACTGGAGGAGGCAGGAGGAGAATGAGGAGCAAGTGAGGACAGATGGGGGCTGAGCCAGGGGCTGCCATCTCCAGGCCTCCCCGGCCTCATCTGGCTCTGGCTTTGAGTTAGTAAATGTAAACTAAGGAGAGATCATTGATTTGAATTTCAAATAAGTATTTTTTTTAAGGCTACAGATATCCCATGAAAAATTTGGGATACACTTGCTCTGAAAATTGTTGCTTATCTGATGAAATGGTATTCTAGTGTATGTGTGTGTGTGTGTGTGTGTGTGTGTGTGTGTGTGTGTGTGTACATGTGTATGCTGAACTCAGAGCCTGGGTGCTCTCTTAGAGCTTTTTTGCTCAAGGCTAGTGTTCTAGCACTTGAGCCACAGCTCTACTTAAGGTGTTTTGGTGATAAATTGGAGATAAGAGTCTCATAGACTTTTGGCTGGCCTTTGAATTTCAATCTTCAGATCTCAGACCCCTGATTAGCTATGGTAACAGAGGTGAGCTACCAGCACCTGGCTTGGTGTTCTGTCTTTTTTATCGGACAGCTCTAGCTTTCGATCTTTCCTGTGCCTGGAGAACACTTAAGCACCCTCCTGGGGGAAAGGCATAACCCCAAAGCTGAGTCCCAACCATTTATAAATAAGAGCAATGGCACCACCTCCAAAAAGAGGACAAATTATGATAACTGCTTTTGAGAGGGACCAAGAGCCAGCAACTGCTTCTGTCACTAAGAAGGTAAGTGTACTGTCACATAGGCATGCTGTTGTGAGGAGGCAAGGTAAGGCCCTGAAAGGTAGTCTGCCTGCCCATCCCAGGCTCCCACTTATGCTCAGCTGAGACCTCCTGAGCTAGTAGAGTACTCTGACTTCCCTGGGTACTTCTCCAAGCATCCAGCTGTGCTGTAGCCCTTCAGGTGGGGAGGGTTAAATGCTGGTGCAATGCTTGAGGTGGGGAGGGACTGGTAGGATCATCTGGGAAGCAGCCAGCCTCCTGCTTCTGCCCTGGAGGTTCCTTCCCTCTGCCATCTCCTGACTTTGCTCTCCTCATGGGCCCCCGCAGGGCTGAGGAGTAGCCTCTTTAGAGAACAGGCTGGCCGAATCAGAACCTTTCACCGCCCTGGAATTAATTTCTGGCTGAGGATGTCATGCACAGGTCTGGAGGCTGCAGGTGGGTGCTCATGCAAAAGACATGGGGCATCCCCACTGGGCTATGTAGCAGAATTCCCTCCCTCCCTCCCTCCCTCCATCCCTCCCTCCCTTCCACCCTCCCTCTCTTCTCTCTGTCTTCACATACTGCAAGTAGTCTGGACTTTGCTCTGGAGGATTCTTGTGGGGTAGATACAGGATGAGTGGGTGGGTGGAAGATTTCGGGGATAAGATCAGAGCCCTTATTTGCTCAGAAGCAGCGGGGAGCAGCTCTGGTCATCACCTCAGAGTTTCTCTGTGACTTTGTGCAAGTTACTGGCCCTCTCTGCTCCCCAGTGCCCACACTAGATTGTAACTAAGGCCTTTCCCTGTGGAAGTTCCGGGTGAGTCTAGCTTGCAGTCCCAAAGGGTAAGCTGAGAGCAGAGATCAAGCAGGCTTCACTTTGCTGGGTTTTTTTCCCCCCACTCACTTGCTTCATGGAGAGATTAGAAGAGGGAGATACATGTAATCAGAACATAGCTGAGAAGTCCTTTCTGCTTTGAAGCCCTCCGCGATACTCTTGGGGAGCTGAGCCTCTTCCTGTTGTGCTATGTTCTATCTGACCTGTGTTACCCTTGAGCTTGTTACATACCACAGTGCAACCAAGACTATGGCCACTGCCTTGAGCAAAGGAGCTCAGTCCCCAGCCACTGCCTTGGCCCTGAAGGACATGAAATTAAACCTTACCTCACTCTTACCCCAGTGAGCCTGGTCTTTCCCCATGATCTGTTTCTTTGCCTGTAATTTCGTCTCTCTATTACTTTTCTTTTTTTCCTTTTGGTGCCAGTTTTGGAGCTTGAACTCAGAGCCTTGTGCTCTCACTTGGCTTTTTTTTTTTTTAATTAAGGTTGGTGTTCTACCACTGGAGCCACACTTCTACTTCCTTCTCTCTTTCTCTCTCTTTTGAGTCCTAAGTTGTATGACTCATCTTTGTTGTTGTTGTTGTTGCTCAATGATCCAGCTCTAGTGTTGTTGTAAAGCATTCTAACTCTTCCCTTTCTAACCCTTCCACCCTCCAGTTCCTTCATTCAAGGTAGGGATTTGTCTCCATGTCTGAAGAAGAGCAAGCTGGTCTTGCAGGATGTCTGTCTCTTTCCCACATCAATATGCCCCAAGATCTTCAGGGACAGAGGCAGTGCCAGCCCCTCTCCACTGCCAATTCACCACACACTCATGGATGCTCAAGGCTCATCCTTGTCCTCCCTGGCCTGGCTCAGTGTCCCTTCTCCGTGAGTCTCCCCTGCCTCCTCTCTGCAGGAAGACTCTCTTGCATTCTCTTTGCACACAGCAAGCACCTTGATGATTGGCTTTCTGGGAAACCATGATGGGTAATTTCAATACAAATATGTTACTGACATCTGTTTTTCCATCTTTATCTCTGAAACATAAGCCCTGGTGACTTTGCCTGGTACCTCGCCACATCCCAACCACCTATGACAGCCTGCACACAAAGGTTCATGGAGATGTTGACTGACTGGACGGCTCTGAGGATCTTTGTGAAATTGGTGTGCACGTGGCTGGTGCAGATGCCATGATTATCCCTTGGGAACCACCTCCTCCTGTCTGTTTAGGTTGCTGGGAGGTTCTGTGCATTTTCTGTGCTAGGCCTACAATCCAGACCTGGCCCATCAGAGCCTTCCTCCTCTCCCTGGAAATGGACCAGGGCGAAGCTATTCCAGGGCAGACTCAGACCTGGGATATTTAGTGCCAAGGTGGTAGGATGTAAGCCTGTTGTTGCCTGTGGAAGTCAGTCTGGGAATGATGCCCACACAGAGGGAAGCTGACGAAGAGATGGAGAGAGATAGATTCTTGTCATCACCGCTGCACCTGGATCCAGGTGTGCCTGAAGCTACCACTACTTTCCAGCTATACCAGCCAACATTTTGCTTCTTAAGCCAATTGAATTCTAATTTCCTATTATACCTGGAACAATCCTCATTAACCCAGGTTGGGAGATGTCATAAATCATCTTTCTATCCTCATTTAACATCTAACAAAGTCTGGCACACAGTAGATACTAAGTGTTTAGAGGGAATAAATGACTGAAAGCAATGTCTGGGGTAAATAGTATCAGGTTCACCAAATATTTTTCATTTTTCTTTCCAGATAAGTGTCCACTATGCAAGCAAAGAGTATAGATTGGTCCCAATTAGATGAGATTTATTTTTCCTGTCTTCCTCTTCTTCGTCCTCCTCTTTTTTCTCTCTTCTTTCTTTTCTTCTTCCTCCTTCTTCTGTTTTTCCTTCTCCTCAAGCTCCCCCTCTTCCCTTTCTTTCTCTTTCTCTTCTTCCTCTATTTACTTTCCCTTGGCAGAGGCCACAGCCCTTAATCCCAATTTCCCACCGCTCCCAAGTTTTCATCCTCTTACTCTTTCAGTTAATAATCACAATGTTTCTCAATTTATCATTCAGCCTAGGGCAAACATCCCAAGTCTCAACAGAACATAGGAAGTTATTCACTGCGCCCCACTGTTTATACTAGCTATTCATTTATACAATTGCTCTTCAGAGGAGGAAAGGAAACAAGGCACCTGGAAAACTTCCCCAGTTAGTGCCTTCCTCTTTATGACCTTGGACAGAGGATGTGGTACCCTGGAAAGAGCAGTGATGATGAGGAAGCTCTTTGTCCTTTGGGTCTTCCATGATTGGATGTGGACCAGCCATTCAAAAGAAAACATTTCAGCATCAAAGATTTCAAATGGAAACAAAAGACTGAGAAAATGATATAATATTTCATCACATACCAATCAATCAGCCTCAAGAAATTTGTGGCCAATCCTACTTCACGTATATACCCATCAATCTCCCCTGGCTACTCCTAGACAATCTAGAAATGAGTTCATCTAGAATGGTTTCAAGTTTCTAGGTGATAAGATTCTGTTCAGGATGTAACTGGAATACCATCATGTCTCTGTGCTAGGCTGTTTCAGTAATGATCTCCAAGAAGCCCTAACTCTCACTGATGCTCATGAAGTCCATCCTACCTTCATTATGGGCTTGTGGGGTGACTTACTTTGATCCATGGGACAATTAAAATATGTAGTACAAGGCTGAGGCTCAGAAAGCACCCTCCCCCTTTTACTGCTTTTTATGAATGCTTTACCATCACGTGCAATGGAAAGGCTAGCCTCCTTGGGAATAAGAAAGCAAAGATAATAGATAGATAGATAGATAGATAGATAGATAGATAGATAGATAGACAGACAGACAGACAAATGATATGCCTGCACATATATATACATATATAATATACATATATAATATATGGATAGATGGATGGATGGGTGGATGACAGACAGACATAAATGATAGATAAATGGAGGAAGACATTGCTGTCCAGACTGTACAAATATGCATTGTTGATTTAAGACACTAAATTCTGGGGTTATTTGATGTGCAACAGTAGCTAATTGATACATATACAAAAAAAATTCCAGGTACCAGTGGCTCACACCTTTAATTCTAGCTAACCAGGAGACTGAAATCTAAGGATTTCAATTCAAAGCCAGCCTAAGAAGGAAAGTCTGTGAGACTCTTAATCTCCAATTAACTACCAATAAAGCTGGAAGTGAAGCTGTGGTTCAAAGTGGTAGAACACTAGCTTTGAGCACAAAAGGTCAGAGATAGCACCTAGGCCCAGAGTTCAAGCTCTAGGATTGGCACACATACAAAAAAACACTACTTCATTAATATCATCAAATACCTAATTGTGTTAAAATTTCCATAACTGTCTCTTACATTTTTCGTTTATACTTATTTTCTTATTTCTTTGCCAACAAGGATGATACTTTTAAAAAAGTATGCTACTAGGGTTTGAACTCAGGACTTCATGCTTTCCTGGGCAAGCTCTCTACTGCTTTAGCCATGCCTCCAGCCCATGGTATATACATTCTGAATGATGGATACATCCCTTAAATTACCTTCAATCAATAGTTTCCACTTTCAATCTTTATTTTCCCCCCTATCTCTTTGTCCTTATCCTGTAGAGTTTCCTACAATCTGATGTTGCTGAATGCTTCAGTACCACTTAATGGGTTCTTCTGTTCCTAAATTTCCTATAAATGGGCAGCTACATAAATCTCGAGACATGACTGGGTTAGGGTTTGATTCATTGTAGTCAGGGACAGTACTTGAGCAGCCTGAGCTGGACTAGCCAAACATATCTATGTGTATTTGTCTTTCCTATATCTACCAACCCATTAGTTGTCATGAAATGATCCATCAATTACTCATCCTGCACTTACCACTGATTACTTATGATTAGTTATCATTTATCAGGATTGCATTTTTCCCATTCAAATTTCCTCATATATTATTTGATTACCCGGTGGTATCATTTGTATAGAAAGAGAGAGATACATGTGTGATTCTATCTGTTATTTTCTGGCTTTCAAAATTATGAGCGATTTCTCCAGCATCCTCCAGAGACCACCAATGAGGCTTGTTTTTCACGTGTCCTCATAAACTCTTGGAGTTAAGTGTTTTGATGTATTTTAATACAATGTAGTTACTGTCTTCACTGATGATTAAATAACACAGTCTTTGATCAGGGCAATGATCATTTTTCACCCCAACTCAGAAATCTTTTCTGACAGTCAGTACTCCTTGTTTCTGCCTTAAAGATGCTCTGGCTTATTTTGTACTTTTACATTTTTTTTGGCTTAATTAATTAATTAACTTGCCCAGTCCTGGGCTTGAACTCTCAGGGCCTGGGCATGGTCCCTAAACTTCTTTTGCTTAAGGCTAGTGCTCTACCACTTTAGCCACAGCACCATTTCCAGCTTTTTCTGAGTAGTTTACTGGAGATAAGAGCCCCATAAAATTTTCTTCCCCAGAGTTGACTTCTATTTACAGTGATCCTCAGATCTCAGCCTCCTAAGTAGCTAGGATTACAGGTATGAGCCACTAGCACATGACTATTTTTGGTTTTAGAATAGGCCTTTCCTCCAAAGATATTTGGTGCTTTTTGACCTTGTCATACAAGATGTTTAATAGGCTTGAAGGATGACAGCAAAGGCTTTGAGGAGCATTTTTAAACAGAAAGGCTAAGAAATTTCCAAGAAGTCAAATTATTTAGTATAGACAGATGTTTTCCCCTGGGATAAATTTGAAAATTTCAACCAATAGCATGACAGGATAGCATTTGCCAAGAAGGCTTGGTTAAGGACAGAGGACACCTGTCGGTGAGCCACTGTTTTCCATTGGGAAGAGCTAGATGAAATCTAACTTTTGTTGACAAATGAGCAATGGAGTGACTTCAGAATAGGTTTATTCCATATCCCAGGAGATCTGCAGGTGCACCAGTGCCCAGGGAAGGACTGTGAGCTGAGCTCTGGGGTGGAAGGGCCTTGAGTTGAGTCACAGGATACCCTGGATAGGCTAAGTTGCATATTTTAGAGCAGAGAGGCTGGGGTCCCACCCTGCCTGGTCAGAATCCTGCTTATCTTACTAAAATTTTAGTGATTACCTTTTCTCATGGAAGGAGTGAAGAAAACCAAACAGCCTCAAAACACATTGAGGATGAAATGATGATTGCCTGCAGAGAGACAAGCTGTGCCTCTGTCTCGGCATGGGCCAGGTGCTCGTGGCTCATGCCTGTAATCCTAGTTACTCAGGAGGCTGAGATCTGAGGATCGTGTTTCAAAGCCAGCCCTGGCAGGAAAGCCCACGAGACTCTTATCTCCAATTAACCACTCAAGAACCAATAGTGGAGCTGTAGTTAAAGTGGAAGAGCACTAGCCTTGAGAAAAAAGAGCTCAGGGACAGAGCCCAGGCCCTAGGTTCAAGCCCCACAAATGAAACAAAGAATAATGTTTATGTCAAGAAGCCTAGTCACTCCTTTCAGGGGATCTAAATCGAGCAAGGGCCATGTGTAACATTTATCCAGAGCTTCTGTATTCCTAAAGTATGTCCATAGGTTATCATGGCTCTTGGTGGGACTGGATACATACACTGATTTGGACATTTCCTGATCTTCTACCCCACATGATGGTGATAATGAACTTGGCCATGTTAGCCATAGTAGTTATAGAGAACATTTGCTGAAAGGTGTTTAGGCACCATGCTTTGCCCTAAGTATGATATATGTCATACTTATCAGCATGATCTCTCTTCTGACCACCATTATTCCTCTTCTAGGTGACAAAGTGACTTTGGAACTAGGCTTCCTGACTTCACGGCTTCCCTAATGTCCCTTCCTCACAAACTCTCCAGGGGAAATCATTGGAACACAACAAAACCAATCAGGCCACTCTTAGCAGGCTTTCAACCGTGTTTTATCTTTCTCTGAATAAGAGATAAGGCAAGGGCAAAGGTCCTCCAGCCACTTCCAATACACCTCTCACTCTTTCTCAGATCTAGCTTTTAGTCTTCTCCCTCTATGTTTGCTACACCAACCTCTTGGCTAGTCTTCAACTCTTTCAAGCACTCTTTTGCTCAGTCTTTGCCCACGCTAGGCCCATTACCTGCATTGCCATCCCTCTAGTCCCTCTCTCACTTCCTTCTGGTTTCTGCTCAAATATCACCTCATTGGCGAGGCCTCCCCTGATCATGGTGTATGAAATAATGTCCCTCATCCCACTGTTTTCTACCACTCTATCTGCAAAGCATTTCCATTACCTACCATATTCCATTGCTTCTCCCTCACGATCACCTGTCTCTGCTGCCTGCAATTAGAACACTGTGGCCAATAGAAATGTTTATCTGTGTCCCAAGCACATGATGGTGACCAGCAAGCAGTAGCCCATCATTACATACATGTTATGAATGAAGAAATATGAACTCAGATCACAACCTCAGTAACTCTCTAAGCTAGCTGAGAGATGTCTCCAGTTTTACAGACAAGAAGAAGCCAAGACAAAGCTCTTTAACTGTCTACTTGTTCAAGATCACATAGCAGATAAGTGAGAAGCTAGATGGGTCCATCTAGCTGCCAAATGGGTACCAAAGTTGAGAATCTACATATCAGGCCCAGTCTTTCTTTTCTTCCTTAGTTCTCTGGTAATTTTTTTAGGGTATTCTTTCCTCGTTAGCACAAGTTGATTCCCATCTGGGATTCTGGGTAATTCGTGTCTGCCTCTCTCTCTAGAATTCATGCTGGATAAGAAGAAGGCAACTGGACTTCCCTGTCAAGTCATGGTGAGAAGTCTTTTCCACCTGCATGTAATGGTTCCCTACAGCCCGAACCTCTCAGGCTCTCCCAGCAAGGGATCTCTATCACCATAGACCCATCTGCTTCTGATGGCACTAGGTGGAAGATAAAGGATGTAGAAAGGGAGACAAGGCACCTTGAGCCACTTTTTCCCTGTTTCTCTGGAGCTACTTCCCATCTCAAATTCAGGGACCTTAGAGGCACAGGGGTAAGAGGGAATAGGAGACCTGAGTGGCTACCATGTTGACTTGATACTACCTTTTTCCCTTTCTTCTTCTTTTTTTTGTAATATTGAATTTGAACTCGGGGCCTCACACTTGGCAGGTGGGTACTCCATCACTGTAGCCATGGCCTCAGGCATTGTTGCTTTACTGTTTTCTTTAGTCTTGTCAGACAGAGTCTCATGTTTTTTGCCCAGTGTTGGCTTTGGATAGCAATCTTCCCACCTATGCCTCCATATAACTGAGATGACAGATGGATGCTACCACACCCAACTTGTTTATTGGATTGAATCTCAATATTCTTTTTTGCAGGCTGGTTTTGAATTTCAGTCTCCCCTGTCTTTGCCTCCCAAGTAGCTTGGATTTCAGGTGTGAGCCTTCATGCCTAGCTGCTGCTGCTATTTTTAAAACAGTGCTATGTCAAAACGACCATGCTAACACTTTTTCCCCCTCCATTTTTAAAAATTTCGTTTTAGATTTACACACCCTGAAAATAAAATTTTACATGTTGTGGTCTACGGTTCCGTAGGTTCTGACAGATGCGTAGTGTCATGTCTCCACCATCAAAATCGTGGTGCAGAATATCCAACCCCATCACTCCCCAGAATTCTCTGAGTATCCTTTTGTAGAATATCCACCCACATATCCTTTGAGTGTCTACTACACTCTTACCTGTGATCACTCATAGCTCCTCTAGCCCTTTGCTGCTTTTTTTGGTGCAGAATCATATGAGGGGAATCATAGTACACACAGCCTTTTGGGTCAGCTTCTTCAACATAGCCAAATGCACTTGACACACACTTGTGTATTGTTCCTGTCTCAGCGGTTCCTTGCTTCTTTTTGTGGTGTAGTTTCCCTTTGTGGATACATTGCAGCTTCATTTTCCCATTCTAGTTGTTTCCCCCACCCCACCTTTATGTCAATTATGAATAAAATTGCTGTCAGTCTTGTGCAGATTTTTGGGTGAACGTACGTTTTAATTTTTCTTGGATAAATATACACCTAGGTGTAGGATTCCTGGGGCAGGTGACAAGTACATGTTTCAGTCTAAAAGAAATGAATAATCCTCACCAAGACTTCTTTTTTTTTTCTAAATCTTTTTAGCCATTTTCCTGGGTGCACCATGCCTATGACTTAAGAGTGTATATTCTTATTTGTACTCTCTGTATCTTTATGAGTGATATTTCCAAATGCCTCTGTAGCAGAGATGTTTTTCTTTATCCAAGTACTGGTGGCTCACACCTATAATCCTAGCTACTGAGAGGCTGAGATCTGAGGATCACAGTTCAAAGCCAGCCAGTGTAGAAAAGTCTGTGAGACTCTTATCACCAATTAACCATCAAAAGAACAAAAGAGCTGCTGTGGTAGAGCACTAGCCTTGAGAGAAAAAGCTAAGGGAGAGGGCCTAGGCTCTGAATCCAAACCCCAGTACTGGCACATGCACAAAAAGAAAAAATGATGCTGCTTCTTTCATTTATGTTAGCTCATCAAGTAGCCCCCAAATTTTGCTCTCCTGCCTGAGGAATCCAGGGCAGAGTAGCATTTTAAACTTGTTCCATCAACAACCCTTTGGCAGCCATTGAGAAGGCTGTGGAGTGTGGGTATTACCTAGAACTAGGAACCACAGAGGCTATCTTTCATTTTTAGTTGCTGAGAAAATTCTTCAAGGCTGTCTAGTCTAATCCAATTCTCTGCTTTGTGGCAGAGATGTCTCTGCTTCTCAGAAATAAGACAACTAAGCCCAGAAAGGAGCAAGACCTTACATTTAGAAGACTGGTGAATTAGATCAAGACCTTCCATCAGCTAACTTCATTTCTAAAGGTCCCAGGCTCTTGGAACAGAAGACCTTGAGTGTGGTGGTATATTCCACCATTCCTGTATTCCTTATTCCTGGAAAATTTAGAAGAGAACTGGAAGCAAGGCAGGAATATTTGAGCATGAAGAAATACATATGACTGTGAATTTCTGGATAGCAGAGAACCCCAGATGTCACAAAGAAGAAAGATAGCATTGGTCATGCCAAGCCTCTTGGAGGAAGGGCACTCTGGGTTCCAGCTTAGCTGGGAAGCATAACTTTCTCATTGGTCTCCAAGGCTGTGTGGATTCCATTTTGTCTGGGGCTTATGCCCCTTTCTGTCCCCATCGCTCACTAAACCCAGGCATCTATAAGGCTCAGAATGAGTTTTGGGGCTAGATCCCAGCTCTAGCTCATCCTTGCCATTTCTTCATTGCCCTGTTTTCTGGAACTCTGGTAAGGGAGCACCTTGGTGACCTCGCTCTTGGTCCAAACTTAGCTGCCAGAGCTGAAATCCAGCAAGCAGCTTCTCAGATTTGCTTCTCGTTGAAATCAATATTTGCTGAGAAGAATGCATCTTAATTTCAGCGGCCAGTTCTCTGGGCAAGAATTGCTCTAAAACAAACCTCCAAACCCACAGACTTAATGCGTCCTAGTTCAGTTGTTTAGTAAATCTCTCTGTACAGAGAAAAAAAATCCATTAGCTGCCAGGGGCCAGGGTGGATGGGTGTGTGGGGCTGGAGGGGGAGGGAAGGAAGAGCAAGAAAGCTCCAGGAAGGCTTCAGAGGTGGAGATGGGACCAGGCCTCAGAGCCCAGGGGATCCAGACACATCCCTGGGTGCAGGCCAGGTCGTCCCTAGCCAGCTGCTACAGGCCTGCAGGTCCAGGAGGGCTGTGTGCTGATGATGGAATGAATGGGAAGTGACCTGATGTCCCTTCCCCAGTGCCTGCCTGGGGAAGTGTTTTCTAATTGCCCACAGTCCCGTTCTAAGTCTATAAGGAGGCGATCGATTTTCTTTTCAAGTAGGACGAGGGGAAAGCAACCATTTACCCCAGAACATAGACCTTAATGAATCCATGAAACCTAGGAGGTCACGCTGATTACATCTTCCCTGACAGCCCAGCCCGGCTGGCTCCCCCCAGCACTCAGAGAACTAAGCTAGGAGGTTTGGGGAATCAGGTTTCTTCCCCCAGCACCTTGCACTCTGCTGAGTCAGGCTGTGTCTTGAAGCTTTTCTACCTGGAAGGCAGGAGGCCTGGGCCTAGGTCCAACCCTGAGTGCATTAGGCAGAGGCAACAAGAGCCCGAGGGGAAAGAGGAGGGCTCTGATCTCCAGCAGTCTGAAAAAGAGTACGGCCCTTCCCTTTCCTGGCTGTATGTGTATCTTGGTAGGAGACCTAACATTTCTGAGCCTCCATTCCTCAAGAATGCTATCAGGCTTAGCCTACCATCACTACCTATCACTTTCGTGACTCAGTTTGTCTCACCTCTATCATGGGTTGAATACATTGGTCTACATGAAGAAATGATGGGGGCAGGAGGGTGAGGAAGGAGGATCCCAGTAAGGCTCGGAAATAATTGGTGGTAGTAGGGGAGCGCCTTCTGCGGTCAGAGGTCAGAGGTCAGAGCACAATAAGCAAAAGCAGGTTCTGTTGGGGAAAGCAGGTCCTCCCATGCTTTGCCTCTCAGGGTGTCTCAGCATGTGAGGCTTTAAGCTCGGAGCTTATCTCCTATGCCCAGAGAGTGATAGCAGTTTTCCCCATGTCACCAGCCAGTTGGGAAGAGTGCAACCTCCACTCTGGGGCTCTAGCCCCCAGACTCTCAGCCTTGCCCCTCATGCTCCAGTTTCGATCTTTACCTTTCTGCAGCTGACCTGGGCATGGGAGAAAGCCAGCCAAGGTGGGGTTGATAAAGGAGGGGGAAGGAGCAGGGAGGAAGAGGTATTTTTACCTTGAATTATTTTTTATTAAATGTCACAACGGCTTCACAGCACTTGGGATCCAAGTAGACAAATCAATGAAAATAATTATAGCCAACATCCTGCCTCCCTCCTTCCACCCTCCCTTCCCCTCTCAGCTCCCTGGGCTCTCTGAGAGGTTGCTACCTCAGCCTGCACTCCCACTTTGTGGGATGCAGGGATGTGAGGAGGGAGCAGGGCTGTCCCCCCTCCAATCTGGGCCTTTTCTTCTTTGGGTTTTAGCAGGCAGCTTAGACTGGTTGGGGCCAGAGTCTTGGAAGGAGGAACCAGTCTTATAGCAGCTGCATTAGAGAAAATGAGGCAGAGGCAAGAGAGACAGAGACATAGACAGAAACAGACAGAGACAGACAGAGACAGAGACAGACAGACAGACCAGCAGATAGGTAGATAGGTAGGTAGGTAAGGTAGGTAGGTAACTCAAGTCCTCTAGGGACTTAAAGACTAGGAAAGAGGCTTTTATTCTTAGACTCTATTTATGGCTTAGAAATAAAACCTTCTAACAGGTTTTGTATTTCCACTCAGTTGATAAGATTACTTAAAGCCACATGAATGACATCAGCTGGAGTTATCCATCCACCCATCCATCCATCCATCCATCCATCATCTAAACATGGATGTGGGTAGGTGACCCTCTCTACTTAGCCTTTTCCACCCTTGAGAACTGGGAATGCTCCTCAGGTAAGGATACCTCTGGTTACCTGTCTCAGGTACTTCCTCATTCCCAGAGCTTCCCAGAGCTCATACCTTTGCCAGTGAACATCTCACTAAACTCCTCTAGATGGTTCCTATGTCTACCTGCTACTGGCTTCCTGCTGGGACCTTGGCTGATGTCCCATGTGACCTGAGTCTATTATTCCACCTGTTTGAGTCTCAGTTTCTCCCTGGTTACAAAGGGGTAGGGGTGTAGGATCAGCTTTTCATGATT
Organism: Perognathus longimembris pacificus; assembly: GCF_023159225.1. NCBI lineage: Eukaryota > Metazoa > Chordata > Mammalia > Rodentia > Heteromyidae > Perognathus > Perognathus longimembris. The sequence goes on along the minus strand of NC_063177.1, from coordinate 23,427,600 downwards.
GTTGGGAGGCTGAGAAGGAGAGAAGACTTGCCAGTGGTGGCTCAGCTTGTGGAGAGGCAGAGCGAGGAGATTAAATCAGGGCTGTCTAGACCTAAGCCCAGCCTTTTCACTGTTTGCTGGGACCTGGAGTTCCTGGGCCATGGCACAGAGGGTTGCAATGGTGGGCTCAGTGCCTTCCCTGGCCTCCTGGGAGCCCCTGGCCAGGCTGTGGTGGGTACCTAGCTCTCCATGCCTAGGTGAAGGCTCAAGGCCCATCCGCATGTCCTTTCCCAGGAGACTTTGTTCTAACTCAGTAGCAGGGATGGAGAATCACACCCTTAAAGATATCTGATGCCTTTAAAGAAGTCACTGTCAGTTTCCTTTCGGACTCAGCAGATGGGAAACATAAGGAGAAGGGGAGCCGGGATTTAATGAATGATCCTCAAGTGCTGGATGCTTTGTCAATGAGCTCTTTCCTTTCCTCTCCCGGCAAGCAGTACAAGATGTTAAACTCTTCAACTGATTCCAGACCAAGAAACCGAGGCTTAGAAAAGTTAAACAAGTGAATTGGAGCAGGGGAAGGACAACGTCAACCCAGTTCCCTCAGGTGCTCAGCCTGGCCTGCAATACAAGGCCAAACAGGAAAGAAACCATCGACTTTATCTGCTCAGCAATCTGTAGTTTTTCTTGAATCTGTTGGGACCCAGACTCATCCTGCAATATCTCTCCCTCCCTCCCTCCCTCCTTCCCTCCCTCCCTCCCTCCCTCCCTCCCTCCCTCCCTCCCTCCCTCCCTCCCTCCCTCCCTCCCTCCCTTCCCCTCCCTCCTCCCCCCCCCACCACCTTATCTTCCACCTTGCTCTTCTCCTCAGCCTGGAGTATAACAAAGCAAAACAGAAGCTTGCTTCTCCTCGCTTCCTCTCACAGCGACTGGTGCCCTAGCCCCTTGTCACTGCTTCAGCCAGGCATCCGTCCCTAGCCAACCAGGGACATCCTGGTTGGTGGTTTCCATAGCAACCCTGGACCTCCCGCCTTCAGCATTACTCATTCACTCAACAAGTGAAATTAGGACCCTATGCACCAGGTATAAGTCTAGGTCCTGGTGGTAAAGCAATGAGCAAAAAACCAACCAACCAAACAGAAAAACACAACAAAAACCCTCCTTGCTCTCAGGTTGCACCCACGGCTCACATCCAAGTGGGACGATGGCTGAACAACAAGTCTAAGGTAAATAGTCAATGATCACAGTGTGAGGCAAGAGGAGAAGGGAGGGGGTGGGGCAGGAAGGAGTGGCAGATCGAAGTAGAGGCAAGGGAATGTCAGGTGCAAAGGCCCTGAGGCAGAAGTGCACTTCCATGTGTTCGAGGACTAGCTGAGAGGGTCAATGTTTCAAAATGTGGAGCAAAGAAATGAATGGTCTGACTTGGGATTAAGAGTATGCTTATTGCTTCCGGCAGAGGTTAGCATGGAGGAAAGAGGAGAAGGAGGGAGGGGGGTGGACAGCCACTTCTGTGCTATTTGCCAAGGGAGGCCATCTTCTTGTCCTTTTAGCTCTTCCTGCTCATCTGATTGCCCTGGCTCCTGGACCAGTACTTTGTCTTACATGATCCCTGACTCTGCTCATCTTTCCTCCTGTGGTGTTGACTGTCCCTGGCCAGTGGGTGGCCCTGCCCTTCCTGTTCAGTCAGAACTCTTACATTCCCTGGACCCACTGGACTCTACAAATTTCGGCTGCGTCTTCTGCGCTCCAGATGTGGCAGCCATCTACCTGCCTTTGCTCATGCCTCTCCTGCAGGGTTTCAGGCATCCCCTGGCCCCCATCCACGGCAGGGTAGAATTTGAATTGGCCTTCAGGATGTAGAACTCTGTGCCCCATCACTTTTCCTGTCTCTGTGGACACTTCAGCCTTAGCTTTTATTCTTACATCAAAGACCCCGGGGGGAAATTATCTGCACCACCACTGGGCACAGTGCCCCTGAACCTTCCTCAGGTAGGTTTCCAGAATACTCTCACAGGTGTCTTCCTTGTCCACCACTGGGCAGCACCCTCTCTGTAACCCTGGAACACATTGGTCAGCACCTCCCTTTCAGAATCGAGGGCAGCCTCCTGTCTTGTTGGATTTGAGAGATTTGATACTTAGGGCTTTGGGGATGGGCTAGCACATTTTTATTAGCAACTTGCCAAGGAAGCAGTTCCTGGAGAGAGTGAAGGAAAGCTTGCTGTGACAACTCATCCTACAAAGAAGGGGAATTAGGTGCACACACAGAGGGCCTATGGGAGGGCTGGACTGCCCAGGTCAGACTGAGAAAACTGAAGTTCTCATTGGCACAGGGGACCAGAGAGAGCCCGCCTCCCAATTGATCCTATTGGGGGAGGAGGTAAGCTGACCCCCACTAAAGTTCATCTATTCTCCTGTTAATACCACTGGCTGCTGGCAGCAGCAGCAGCAGCACAGGAATGGAAAACAAAGCCCCACACAAAATGTTCCACCACAAGCAGGTGAGGGAAAGAAAATATGCCATAGCGATGCATATTAAGTATACCTGACACTGTGTGTAATGTATTCTCAATGCCAGGCAACTTGTTAGCTTCCTAATATGTATATTCTGGGATGTTTGCAAATATGTTACAACTGCTCTCAGCAAACAGCTCGGCAGGCATGCTGTAGAAGTGCCCCGGTTGAAAGCTGATGTTGCTTCTGGCTTTTCAAACCTGGGGCCTTGGGGGGGGGGGGGGGCGGTAGGTGGCTACCAGAACAGCTCATTTCATTTCATTCTGGGCCTTTCTATACCACAGGCAACAGACAGTTGATGGGTGGACCAAAGTGCCTGCTCCATCTGACCTGTGTAGTCCTGTCTCCTCAGGCTGTCTGTCATAAAATCCTGCAGTATGGGGGCCCAATCTACTGCAAAGGAATTGAGGCCTCAGAGGAAGGGCTCTGGCTGAACCATTGGTGCAGGAGATGGAAGAAGTGTGGCGTGGTTTGTATCCTGTGTGCTCTGATTGGCAGTTAAGAGTTCAGGGTAGAGGCTGTACCCAACGCTCCCAGCACTCCCCTCACCCAGCCTCAACCATCTTGAGTAGAGTCTAGACCAGAAATCTGACAAGGAAAGAAGAGAAGCACCCTTTCCTCAGGCCCTTGGGTGGGCGAAAGCCTCTTGTCTTGGTCTCTGTTCTCAGAGCTCACTGCGTTACAGAGAAATGGGTACAGACATCGCCTGTCAGTCACAGGTGAGCTGTGTGATGAAGGCTGGAAGTCCAGGACAGCCAAAGGCCACCCTGAGATCCCCCAGTCTGGCTGGTTTGCTGCCCCTAGGCCGAAGAAACAGAGCCTGGGGACTCACCCCAATCAAAGGAAATCCCCAGCCAGCCCTGGCTTTATAATCTGCCTGCAGATCTTGACCAGTAACCCTCAGGGTCATTTTAATTTTCTGGAAGCTTTGGACTTTCCTTTGGATCCTTAATCAGATAAAGGGATCTCTCTCTCTCTCTCTCTCTCTCTCTCTCTCTCTCTCTCTCTCTCTCTCTCTCTCTCTCTCTCTCTGCTCATAGTGGTGTCTGGGCTCTCCTATCTTCCCCTCTCCTCTCCTCTCCTCTCCTCTCCTCTCCTCTCCTCTCCTCTCCTCCCCTCCCCTCACCTCCCCCATCCTTTCCCCTCACCTCCTTTCTTTTCTCTCCCACCCTTCACAATCACTTCCAGAATGTTTAGTGGAGTGTAGAGATGATGGTGGAAGGGTTTCATCCAAAGCGGGACTCCAGCCTGAGCCCCCTCTTCCCGTTCCTTTGAAAGTACTTTTGCATTAGAGAGAGAGCATATTGGAGGAGGGTAGGGACTGCCCCCTCCACTCTGGAAAAGGCTTTTTTTTTTTTTGCCATCCCCTCCTCTGTGGTCTGCAGTACACACAACACTGCAACCCAGAGCTACCTATGCTCAGGGAGCAGCTTGGGGCTGAAGGGGAATGAATGCCTGGAGGATTAGAGGAGGAAGAATTGGGTGTGGGGGGGGGACATCCTCACCATGCCCAGGGAGAAAGCCCTCCATCAGCTAATGCCCTAATACTTGCTAGGAAGCTGTTGTCTTGCCTTCCAGTCTGTTTGCCTGAGAAAGATCAACTGGGCTAGAGTCAGCTGTCTGCTGCCTGGAGCCCCCAACCCCCCCGCTCCCCCCCCACCTCTAATGGCCCCCAGTCCCTCTGGTAGTGGGCATTCTTCTCGAGTAGGGGGCCTTGCTCTTGAGATGGGGGAAAGAAGAGTTGATCTTCACTCATCCCACTCTTGCACTCCATTTGTCTGAGCAGCATTGTGCCTGGCAGGGTGCTTTATAGAGCGCAGTCACTTTATAAATGTTTGTGGTTCCAAACTGAATTTTCTGTTGATGGCTGGACCAGATTACCTGAGATTTTCCAGCCCTGAGAACCCAGGGTCTGACGATGAGCTGCTAATGTGGTCACAGTGTGGGGCGCTGGGAAGAAGGATAAATCAGAAGTGAGGGTGGACAGTCTATGCAGATTGGTTCCTGTCTTGGATCTATGGAAGAGAGAGGCTTGCTCTCCACAGGCCTGGAAAGTCACCATGCCTTAACAAGTCACTTACACATGAAATCCTGGATCCCAGGATGGCTTGGTCCAGGGCCCTAAGTCAGTCTGAAGCCCAGTTAGGAGGTGCCTCAAAGGTACAGGGAGGGGATGTGATTCTCACTTGCCTTCAACCACAGCTTGAATAGCTTGCTGTGGCCAGAGAGTGAAGACCATGAGCCTGGCTCTGGCTGGATATCTTTGCTCTTTGAGAATCCTGTCAGCCCTCTGGACAATGGGCCTGCTTTTCCCAGCTCCTGGATGCTCCACGCCTCAACTCCTGTGCTCAGCACTTCTAACCTGGCCTGGCTTCACCCATGGAGCCCAGACTCATTGTCCAGTGTGAAATGCATGTTAGGTGCACCGTCTGTGCATGTGCACAGGCAGGGATGCCCGGAGTGTGTCTCTGGCTTGCCTATCTACCTGTTCCTGGGTGGTCTCGAACTCTGCACTTCTTTCTGTGGCCTCAGCCATGTCCAGCGCAGGACCAACTGTCCCCAGGGAAGGGACAGGTGTGAGAACTCAGTTCAGTTGCTGGCTCTGTTCTGACCATCGTTGACCCTGGTTCCAGGCAGCTGGGGTGATCAAGTTGCCTGCCCAGGGTCTCTGGGAAGCTGGCTTCTCGGGGGAGAAGGGTCTTTCCAGGGAGAGGTCCTGTCCACACCATGATCTCCTCATTGTATGCTGTCATATGGCACTGTTTGCCTTCCCTGACCTCATTCCCCTCCCCTACTGGCTCCTGGATCTCCTCCTATGGAGGTCCCCATGCCAACTACTTTCTGATTGCAGCCTTCAGGTCTGACTCATGATGACAACCTAGAATCAGCTAGGTAAAGCCATGCCCCCAGGAATCCATCCACATGCTTGTCTGCAATTCTTGTTTTTTCCCTCCCTCCCTCCCTCCCTCCCTCCCTCCCTCCCTCCCTCCCTCCCTCCCTCCCTCCCTCCCTCCCTTCCTTCTCTCCTTCCCTCCCTTTCTCTCTTTCCTCTTCTTTGGAACTAGTGCTAGGGCTTGAATTCGAGTCCTGTGCTCTGTCCCTTAGCATTGCCTCTCAAGGCTTGCAATCTTATCACATAAGCTACACCTCTACTTCCTGTTTTTTTGGTGGCTAATTGGAGATAAGAGTCTCACTGACTTTCTGGACCAGGCTGACTTGGAACTTTGGCTCTCTGATCTCAGCTTCCTGAGTAGCTAGGATCATAGGTGTGAGCCACTGGTGCCTGGCTTGTCTGCAATTCAAAATTTTGAGGAGAGTGGGCAGGGAGAAATGGATGGATGAGAAGGGGCCCAGGAAATAACCTTCCTGACCTGTAAACTGAGGCTGAATGTGCAGGGCCCCTGGGGATGGTCCCACAATGGCTGATCGCGCCTCTCCCTGGTAACAGGGAGTTTCTGAGCTGCTTGTCTAGGGCCCTGAGCAAATGTGCCACAGGAGCAGTAGGCATTCCTGGTCCAAGTAGCATGGCCTCTCCCAGCCTCCCTCCCGCTCTGCTCCACACTCACTGTGCTTCTATTATCAGTGGATGAAGTGGAAAATGGCCTGACTCTTAGGGGACCTTGTGTCTTTGCGCCTTTCTCTGGCTGCTAATGGCCCTGCAGCTGTCCCTAGCTACGTGTGGCTGCCTGATCCTCTGAGATGGAGGGGAGGAAGGTGTGGAGATGGGTTGGGGGGAAGGACTTTGCTCAATTCTGCTTCCACAGGGCATGGCGGCTGGCATCAGGCTGAAGGTGAGAGAAACAGAGTCATTGATTTGGAGGTTCAGCCTGATGTGGAATCACAGCTCCCTGGTATTGAGCTCCTCCTATTAGTCAGGCAGTTTGCAAGTTGCTGTAGAGACATTATCTCATTTAATCATCTCACTAGTCCCTGGAAGCAGGTGGGGAAGCACTGTGGTCTTTTTCTGCTCTGAAGCTCAGAGAGGTTAAGCTTCTGCTTGGGTAAGCAGAAGCAAGGCAAGGCAGAGGCTGGGATCTAAACTGGGATGTCCTATTTTCTAGGGTTTGGGCTCTTATTGGAGTCTTCCAAGATGGGGGTAGAGGGGTTGTTGGCCTCCTTAGTGCAGTACCTCACATTTGATTCCACCCTGGACGTTGATGGAGTCTTTATTCCAGTGGGAAAGCCTTTCCAGATGGTCTTGGTGGCAGGTAGCTCTTGAATTCCATCTAGGGAATCAAAGTGTATCCTATCTATCAACCTACCTACCTATGGGTGTCAGTACTGGAGTTTGAACTCAGGACCTGGGTGTTTCCCTTGAGCTTTTATGCTCAAGATGGATGCTCTACCATTTGAGCTACAGCTCCATTTCTTCCTTCCTTCCTTCCTTCCTTCCTTCCTTCCTTCCTTCCTTCCTTCCTTCCTTCCTTCTTTCCTTTCTCCCTCCCTCCCTCCCTCCCTCCCTCCCTCCCTCCCTCCCTCCCTCCCCCCTCTTTCTTTCTTTCTTTCTTTCTTTCTTTCTTTCTTTCTTTCTTTCTTTCTTTCTTTCTTTCTTTCTTTCTTCCTTCCTTTCTTTCTTTCTTTCTTCCTTTCTTTCTTCTTTCTTTCTCTGGTTGATTGAAGATAAGAATCTCACAGACTTCCCTACCCAGGCTAGCTTTCAACCTTGATCTTCAGATCTCCATCTCCTGAGTAGCTAGGATTGCAGACATGAACCCCAGCACCATCTGATGGTTCCTCCAGTTACTGTCTTTCCTTCCAGCCAGAGGAAACATGTTGTGTGTCTGTGCATAACCAACCCATGGGCTGATCCCTCAGGCTGAAACTGAGAAACTCAATCCTGGAATCTAGATACCTACCCTGTGTGTAACAGGTGGCCTGAGATGAGGCGGAGATGTCTGTCAACACAGCATCACTGGAGTTTCCAAACTAACTGGATCCCAGGGAGGATCAATGGAGCGGAGCACAGAAGCAGCCCGAGGCTATGCAGTACAGTGGAGAGCCAAGGGCTTGGAGTGGGCTCAGGGTTGGCTATAGGCAGGTGCTCATGGATGCAGCCCTCTGCTTATAGTAGCTGCTCAGTTAATATCTGATCAGTAGCCTACAGGCTTCCTGCGAAGGCTGTATGGCTCTGACACCTCTTGTATAAGAAGGGAACAAATGTGCCTCTTTGGAGCATTAACTCTGCATTGAGCCCCCTATTGAGCACTGTCAAGGAGAGTCTGGGCTGTTCCTCCTTGCTTGGGGAGCAACACAGAGGAAAGAAGCCCCCTTCCCCTCCCTACAGATGCATAGGGTCCTGTCCTTCTCTAGTTTTCCTGGGAACGCCCCTGCCCTGAAGTCCATTCTTCATTCTACCTTCTACTTTCCTTTCCTAGTGTTCCATGCTCCTTTCATGCCACGGTGTGTTTCTTTCTCTGGTGGCCACATCCATTCCTGAATCTGGTGGTGACTAGCAGGATTAGGCAGATGGCTCTTGTGCCTGGCCTCTGAGGCCTCTGTAGTAACTGGGAGGAGACCTTGAGCTCTATGGAGAGTTATGGAGACCTATTCTTAAGTTCAAGACTGTCCTCTTGCTGACTAAGCTGTGTGAGTTCCAGCAAGCTTCGCCCTAGCTGGAATCTGACTGTGAAAAGGAGAGTCAGCCCCCAGCTCCTTCCTAGCCCAGCTGGTCTGTCTTCCCCATCCCTGGCTGTGAATCACCTGGGATTGGTGATTTCTAGCTAGTCCACATTGCGTCTTGGTGATGCTGGCTGGGTTATTAACCTTCCTAAACCTCAATCCATGAAGGAATAGTACTTTGTGGGCTGTTGGGGAATTAAATGAGATAATGTGTGCAATCAAGTCAAGCGCCCCTCCAACACCCAGCACAGGGCAGGTAAGGGGAAGATCTTGGGCTGATTGGTTGTCCTCCCCCTCCTCCCCACCCCTCCTCCTCACCTTCCTCGCTGCTTTCTTGGGAAATGGGGCACCATTCTCTCATCCCTGCCAAGGACAGAACAAGGATGGTGAGTGGGTCTCCAGCTCCCATTCGCCCCTGGCCCCTCCTCTGTCTTACACTCTTTCGAGCCAGCCCGGATATTTCAGCCAGCTTAGATTTCACTGTCAGGAGTAGGAACAGAGGGGGCTGTGTGTATAAAGAGTGATTGAGGACATCCAAAGAGATGCCGGTAATGATGGATGCAAAGTGGGGGCCGGACAGTGTGAGGGGAGAATCAGCGGCGGTGCTGCCATTCTGAGAACCACACCAGGAAGTAGTGATGATTGCCTCAGTTTCTCTGTTCCAACAGAGAACAGATAGGCGGGCCGAGGGGCCAAGTTCACCTCCTGCACTGGCATCCCTAATGTCCTCTTTCCCATGTCATTCCCAGCCTCACCCCTCCTGTCCCCCAAACCCCAGCATTGGGATTGAGAATCTCTTGCAGGCTATGCTGCTGACCCAGCACTCAGGCAAAGCCCGTAGGGATTTGGAGGGCGGCTGGTCACAGGGGTCTGGGCCAGGCAAGGAGCCGTGGCTGTGCATTCTGGTGATGACTGCTCCAGAAGCCTAGGCAGGGGCCCCAGCTTTGACATGAATTCTCTCAGCGACTGAGCTTAGTGCCTGCCCCTTCAAGCTTTGGTTTTCTCTTCTGTGGAAAAAGTAGGGGTTTGTGACTCTTAGTCACTTTGTATTTTCCTACCAGAACTGCGGCTTGAATTCAGAGCTGGGGCATAGTCCCTTGGACTTTTTCCCCCCACTTTACCACTTGAAACCACAACTCCACTTTGGGCTTTTTGGTAGTTCATCGGAGATAAGAGTCTCATAGACTTTCCTGCCTGGGCTGGCTTCCAACCATGATCCTCAGATCTCAGCCTCCTGACTAGCTAGGGTTACAGCCCTGAGCCCCCCCTGTGGGGCTCCCAGACATTTTGGACTCCATTTCTATATCCTCGACTTCCTCAAGGCCTCAGGCAGTAGCCTGGTAGAGACTGATGCCGACGTTCACTCCTGACCACAGGCCTTTTCCTTCTCCAGGGCCCCCTCCCCTATGTCCTGACTGAAGTAGGGGGCCCTTCTTCACCATCCTGGAAAGGGCGTGGGGCTCTGCCTTGTCTCTCTGCACACCCTTTCCTTCTTTCTTCTCTTCCAGCTGAGGTGTTTACTCTGGGGAAGACGGCTCTCATGCACACATCCACTGCATGCCTGGGAGGTGGGAGGCACTCTGGATCCACAGAGGAAGGGGGACACCTGAGGGAGAATCGGTGAGGGAAGCTAAGAATCTGTACCGGACAGGCAGCAGGAGTGGGTCTCGAAAAACCCCATGGACAAGAGCGGGAGCAGGTGACTACTGGCATGTGTAAAGGCATGGAGGCATGGAGGGTGTGAGGCCCAAGCGGAGCAGAGGGTCTAGGCTATTTGCCTGGAGACCACATCCAGCACAGGGGCCCAAAGGGGTCGTGAGCTGATCTCACCTGTTCTGCACAGACCATCTATGAATGATGGTCACTAGCTCCCTCAATGCATGCTCTATTTCAGAGGCCATTCTGGGTCACCTTTGGTCATCTCCAGTCTCTATGAGGGGCACACCCTCAGCACCCTGTTCTCCTGAGGAGGGAACCAAGGCACAGACAAGTTGAATTACTTGCCTAGGGCCATGCAGCTTGCAAGAGTCGAACATTGAAATCCAGATGGTCTGGCCGTATGCCTGTGCTCCCGGCCACTGTGGGGGCATGGCCTCAAAGGTACCCCCTGTTCCAGAATGAGGGTCTCCCTCCAGGCCCTCTCCCCACTTTACTGATAGGATCATCCTCTCCTCACACCCATGATTTTGGGCAGACAAGTCAGGGACAGTAGCCAGGAGCCAGATTTTGGGGTGTGGTAGGGCATCTGTGCTCAGATGTGAACATCTGCCTCCACTTTGATCTGATTACACCATCCTCTCTCCACTGGCAGGAGCTGCACCTGTTTCCCACAGTCTTAATTAAGCTGCATTTTGGTTGTTATTAACTTAATACCAGGGTGGGAAGAAGTGTCCCATGCACAAATGAGGACTGGCAGGGGAGAGGTGGGAGCAGACGTTGAGAAATGGGTAGCCCCGACCAACACCCTACAGGTACCTCCAAGCCCTCCTCACTGCCCAACAGCCTTGGCCTGCAAGGCCCCCACTCCAGCCTGTCAATCAAGCAGCTCCCACCCACCTCATCTCCACCACGCCGCAGATGGAAGACCTCAGTTCAAGTGCTTAATGTTTTAGAGCCTCAGTTTCCTCATCTATATGTTGTGGTTCCAAGTACTGGCCTTAAGAAATTCACGTGTGACAAACCACATTTCAGGAGGCCTCAAATCTTAGGTCAGCACCGTGTAGATGTTTCAGCACATTCTCCAGGCTCCTAACTCTCCTTGCTCCATTCTACGCTCTGGCTTGGGTGCTCTTGTCTTTGCAGTCTCTCCTGATTTGTCAATAGAATGGGACTTCTCCCCTTCCTTACATTTACAGTGTCTGTGTGTAAATACAGGGGCTTGAACTCAGGGTCTGGGCAGTGTCTCTTTTTGTTTGTTTGTTTGCTCAACTCTGGCCTTCCCTAGCTCCCTCCAGCCTGGGGACATATTTGAGCTGGTACCCCAGGAGGAATGACAAGACAGAAGACAGAGCTTTGCTCCTCCCTCTGCAGGTTGCATTTACTTTCCTAACAGGCCAGGGAGCTGGGAGTGAATTCCGAGGAGCAGCTGCTCACTGGGCACCGCCCGTCGGCCAGCCACCAGCATGCTGGCCTGGGCGGCAGTACAGGCCATGTGTCTTGGAGCTGAGGGGGGGCCCTGGGCACTGCCAAGAGGAGTTGCTGGCTGGTAGCTGATGTGGGCAGGGTGGGGCGGGAACCTAGAAGGCAGTACACCACACACCCCTACCTGTCTGGAAAATGAGGGTACCTGATTCCAAATCCCAGTTGTCCAGTTACCCCATGGAGGCTTGGACAAAATTCTTCCAGCTCTGGGCCTCATTGACCCAATGAGTACAGTCACATGCCTGCTTTACGAAGCTCTAGGAAGGATTTCTAAAAGATCAGGATGAACCAGGTGCTTGTGATTCTAGCTACTTGGGAGACTGAGTCAGGAGACTCTTGAATTCAAGGTCCTATACAGCAAGACCTTGTTTCAAAACAACAATAATAACAACAACAAAATCAAACAAAACTGAAACTTCAAACACCATTCTAAATGTGACTATGATTACTGACTGACCGCTCTAGATGCACCCCCCCTGACCAAAATTAGGGAGTATTTGCTCTTTGTGATTGGCTTATTTCACTAACAGTGTTTTCAAGGTTCACCTGCTGATCATGTGTCAGAATTTCCTTGCTTTTCAGGGCTCAGTGCTATTCCGTTGTACATACCTATCATGTTTTGTTTAATCATTCAGCCATCACTGGACACTCCAGTGGCTTTTGTAAATAGTGTATCTTCTGCTACAGTGAATCTGAGCCAGAAAATAACCTGTTTTCTTCCCAGCTTTTAATTCTTCCTTGTACATTCCCACAATGGGGGCATCTGGATCATACTGTAATTCTATTTTTAAAGTTTTTTTTTTTTGAGGATTTACCACCATTTCAGGCCACAAACTCAAACTCCTTGGAAAAGTTTCAAAAACCATGCATTCCTGCCTGTGGACGGGGTATTGGGAGCCCAGAGACAGGCTTGTCTTCCTCTTATGTGAATTGATGGCCCAGTCAGGCAGGAAATGGATGTTTGGGGGATCTCAAAGCCCAGATCTGGCACCTCTGAAGAAGGCTTGGGAAGGTCTCACTAAGCCTGGTCATCTTGTCCCTCACTGTAGGCGGGGACAGAGCAGAACAGCCGGTCGCAGTGTCCTGAAGGGGTACACACACGGGGCCAGGCACACAGCCTGCTGTGCTGTGGGTCCCCAGGGCTCCGAGACCTTTTGTTTTTTTTGTCAATCATGGAGCTTGAACTCGGGGCCTGGGTGCTGTCCCCAAGCTCTTTTGCTCAAGGTTAACAGTCCACCACTTTGAACCACAACTCGACTTCCCATGTTCTGGTGGTTCAGGGATTTTCCTGCCCAGACTGGCTTTGAACTTCGATCCTCGCATCTCACTCCCCTTAGTAGACAGGATTACGGGCATGAACCACCAGCACCAGGTGTCCTTTTCCATCCTGACTTTAGTTCAGGAGGCAGAACTCTCTCTCTGTCTTTCTCTGTCTCTCTCTGTCTCTCTCTGTCTCTCTCTGTCTCTCTCTGTCTCTCTCTGTCTCTCTCTCTCTCTCTCTCTCTCTCTCTCTGGTCTGCAGAGTCCCCACAGGCCAAAGGATGCAGAGACACTGAGAAACAGCACCACAGGGAGGCCCAGCATGCCCTTCTCTCTCCCCTCACCTGGCCCTGGAGGAGACATATGGCCTCTGGGAGCTTTGCTCTCTGACCTCTGGAGGAAGCCTCAGCCATAGGGAAGTCCCCTGTGTTAGAGAAACCAGTAGTCCTAAATATGGGGCCATGGCTTCCTAAACTCCAGGGTCCTTTGATTCACAGGCAGGTTCTAGGATCCCAGAACCCCTGCTAAGAGGGTAGATGAGAACACAGGCATCCAGGCTGCCACCCTCCTCCCTCCTCACCATGCTGGGGAGGGGTGGTCACCCCAGCCCTGCAGATCCCGTGCCATTTGCTTCAGAGAAACTCCTCAGAGCTGCCATTTCTGGGGACCCTAGGGAACAGCTGCTCTAAATGATGTGTCCTTGGGCTCTGGAAGAGTGTCCCGTGCCCTGGGAAAGGTCAGTTGTTGCCACCTGCGAGCCCATTAAGGTTGCATGAGGTTTCAAATGTGAGCGAGACCCAAAGGTGGCCAGGTCTATAATAAACCTCTCCATTTAGCCTCTCCTTCCGCCCTGGCTGGCTGGCGTGGTGGAGACATTAGGTGGTAGCTAATATCACTTATTTATTACAGAGCACTCAGGCAGCTGCTCTGGGTTTCTGTCTAGAGTGGCCTCCTCCCGCTTCTCCCGTCCCCATGCTCAAGCCATTCCTCTCTGCTTTGTCCTTTCTTACCATGCCATGCCCTGTGAGCTCCCCAGGAGTGGTGCCCAGGGGGGCAGGCTCCTGAATGGCCACATGGGGACTCCTGGGATTGGAATGTCATTTGTATAGCAAGGTTTCAGGAAGGAGATGAACCTGGAAGGCAGGGGAAGAATGGGCAAAGCTAGGGAGAATGGGAGCTATCTGGCCCTATGTTTTAATTTTTTCCACTTTGTGTCCAGTCCTGGGCTATGCCAGAATTAGAGGACTCAGGTCATGGTGAAGTAATTACTCAGCCATCTGGAGCATTGGGGCCTTTAGCTACCCTAGCTCGTGGTTTCCATTTTCTAGTTGAGAACACCAGGAGGTTAAGTGATGTTCCCAGGGCTCGCTCACTGCTTGGATGATGCTTGAACTCAGCTCAGAGCCCAGCGTCCCTGAATGGTTATCACATGATCAGCTCTTCTGAGCAGATCAAGTAGTTCTGGCCTGGCTCAGGTACCCTGGAGTCCCTGACAGTCTCCTAGGAGGGGTTTGGTTTTGTGCCTTAAGTTTCCCCATGCCCTAGGGAGCTCTGGCCAGCATCTGGCCAAACCTTAGCACACCTGGCTCTCCTGGACAGTGGTGATGTCAGACTTGTTATGTCTTGTCACCCTGCGGGTATGTGTGGGGGGAAGGGTTCGTCCCTGGGGCTGCACCAGCAGATGCCTGGCTGAATAATTCATGGAGCCTTGTTTACTCATCCTTTCCTGGCTGGTGGTGGTTCTCAGATCGCACCAGAGCCCCCTCTAGGCCCAACTGCCCTGGCCTCTACCCCACTCCCCTAGTTTGGCCAGCACAAAGCTACTGTAGAGGTTGAGCTCTGCTATGGACACGAATCATTCAGGCCCCCTTTAGCTGCAGCAAGGGTATATATTAGGGCAGGAAGTTCTAGGCCATGGGGTTTGTCCCATGTGGGGTCCACATGGAAGAGATGTATTATCTGTATCTCCATCTGAGCTGAAAGCCATGAGGCATTGTAACTAGTCTGCTGTCTGTCGTGAGCCCTGGGGACTGGAGTGTGAGTTGAGACTCCCCAATTCTGGTTCGGGCTACATGTTGATCATCAGGTCTACCCCCATGTGCAAGGCCACCATGAGGGGCAGGAGCCAGGATCTGTGGGAGGCAGCACACTTTGTGGCTGAATCTTGTCTGGCAGGCTACTCCATCTCCCATGATGCAATCTCCTCCTCTGTGAGATGGGGGAGGGATCAGAATGAAAGCTAACTTTCAAGTCTTCTATGGATGTGTAGGAAGCAAGCCTGTACAGCCACCCAGCAGGAGGATACTGAGAGTTCTTTTGCATAGCACTTGGCGGGCTTGGTTTACTTGGTCACCTTTCCATTGTGCTAAAAGCTTCTTGAAAGAAAGGCATGAGGTTGTATTTTCTCTGGTCTCTCTAGAAACTAGCTAGTTAGGTGGGTACTCCGTGTGTAGGTGCTTGTGCTTGGTAAATCTGTGTGGAGTGAATGAATGAATGAGCGAGAGAGTGAGGAGTTGCTCTCCAGAGAGGCAATGGGCTGATTTACAAGGCAGTGAGTCAGCCCCTTCTTGCAGGGAGTGTCCCGTGCACTGATTCATCAGACATGCATCCCATCGCTGGGATTGATGTCCTGGCAAGAGGGATGCTCTCCACAGCCTCCTCCTTGCTCGTTAAGCTGCCCTGGGGCTCAGCTTCCAAGAATAAATTTGGCTTGTAGGAGGGAGTAGGGATCTTGGAAGACAAAGTTGGGGCTGATGACAATACACACCACAATGGTGATAAAAAGGCCAACTCTGCCCAGGGTGAGGTAGGAAAGGCAGAGCAGAAACAGTTAGTCCAGCCTGCCAGATACTGTCCTTCTCAAGCCAAGAGAAGGGTGACCTTTTGCCTGTATTTCCAGCACCTGGCACATAGTAAGTCCACAATAGAAGTACACTAAATGAGTGTCCTTTGTCCTTGGATAATCAGGCAGTCTCAGAATCTAATCCCTTTCCAATCCCGTTTACCAGCTTCTCAATCGTCCAAGCCAGCTTCTGGGACCCTTGCCCCGTAGACTCTTGCCTCTGTTTCTCCAGTCATTAAAAAAAAAAAATGGGTCATATGGGTTGTGTTGCCTTCCTTCCTCTGGAACCTTCTCCAAGTAGTAAGTCCTGGTATCAGTGCTGTCAGGGTAGATGGGGTCTGCAGGAAGGGCTGGAGGAGGGGGCTGCTTGACTGGACCCCTGCCCGCCTGGGGCTGCTAGGATCCAGTCACAGGGTACTCTGTCCAGGCTGCTGAATGCTGATAAGTTATTTTGATAGTTCTGTGGCTTTCAGGAAGGCAGCTTCCAAGATTCAAGACCAGGTGGTTCTGGTCTTTTTTTGGAGGTGCTAATTAATAATTTAACTTCATATAATGATAATTTTATCTTGTTGCAGTTTGTGGATTTATGATTACCTCATCCATCCGGCGCCTGGTACTTGCTCTGCACAGAATGTGTCTCCTGCTGCCTGCTGATTGGGCTGCTGGGAGAATTTCCCCATGGGACAAGGTCTAGGAGCCACGCAGGTGGCGTGGAAAGTCTCCACGTAAACATACTTGGTGCGCTCCTGGTCTGTGGTTGGCTGGCTGGAATCTCTGAGAGGTTCATGTGTCAGGGAACAGGCCAGAGCCAGTGACCTTTCAACTCTGGACACGGTGGTATCTGTGGAGATGGGTGACATGGGGAAGCCCGGTGTCACTGTCACAGGGGACAGTGCCACAAGACAGTGTCACAGCTGGCCTAGACTCTCTTCTCCTAGGGAACTGGGGCTAAACACAGGGAGGGATTAATGTAGGACTCTACAGCAGCCAGTTGCTGAGCCCTTACTTCTCCTTTTCCTAGTGAAGTCACACTGTCTCCAAGATAGAAGATGGATACTTCATGCTCATCCCTGGCAGAGACCTGGCACATGGTGGGAGGTGGTCCTTCTAGCCAAGGGATGGCCAGAGGTAGCTCCCTGACTGCCTCTCACCAGCACTGAGACGCTAAGTGGCGGGAGGGCTGGATGTACACACTGCTACCTCATGGTCCCTTCATCACCAGTGGTGATTTTGGTGTCTCTCTTGTGCAGAAATGGGTGTGATCTACTTCGACTTGGCTGACTGGAAAAGGCAGCCTAGCTAGAACCAGAGGCAAAGGGGCAGCAGAATTTCGCAGATGAGATGGGCAAAAACATTCCAGACAGAGAATCAAAGAGCAGCCCTTGGTGGGCTGGAGGAGAGCTTGGAGGAGGGCCCTGGAGGAGTCTGGAAGGGGTCTGGAGGAGGGGACTGGAAGAAGAGATTGGAAGTAGGGGGCTGGGAGAGGGGCCGGAGGTGGGCACTGGAGGAGGGGCTGGAGAAGTGGGCTAGGAGAAGGGCTGGAGGAGGGAGCTGGGGGAGGGTTGGAGGTGGGCACTGGAGGTGAAGCTGTAGAAGAGACTGGTGGAGGGCACTGGAGGAGGGTTTGGAGGAAGGGCTGGAGGAGGGGACTGGAGGAGGGGCTGGACTAGAGGAGGGGCTGAAGGAAGGGGCTGGAGGAGAGACTGGAGGTGGGATGAGAGGCCCGTGGAGGAGGGGTTGGAGGAGGGGCTGTCTTGATGCTATCTCCACCCTCTGAAGGATCTGAAGCAGAGGTGGGCCTGACCATTTGTTGCCAGGGCTTCCATTTGCCCTCTTTCCTGAGGAGAGTCCTTTGGGAAGGGTATGTGAGAGGGGTCTGTGCCCAGGCTGAGAGGGGAGCTCTGTGGGGCTCTCTGACTTCTGGGCTCCTCCTCTCTGCCCACTTGGACACTCTTCTCCCTTCCAGCCCCCCCCCCCCGTCTGTCCAATAGGACTCTAGCTGATGATCAGGCCCCAGCTTGGGCTCGGTTGATGCTGATGAGATGCTAATGTTGAAGACCAGATTGGCTGTGGCATCTGAGCGTCCGGGGACCCTCTTGACAGCTTGAGAAACCCTGCAGCCACGCTGGGCAGCTCACGCTCTAAGCCGGATGCTCCCGCAGCAATTCTGCCTGTCACTTCTCATTAGGGCTGATGCCCGCGGCACCTGCCAGGGGGTCAGGGGAAGAACCGGCTGCCTTATCTCCCAGAGCCCCCAGAGAGGCTGGTGCCCGGCCTAGCAGGGGCCTGGGGACCTGGAAGACGCTGGTGGCAGCAGGACCAGGCATTGTCCATTCTGGATCCCCGGGCTAGCTTGGAATGTGATACCTGTCATGCTGAGAGTCGACTCAGGGCCAGTGACAGTTTTTCTTCACATGTTCCAATTGTGACACAAACTTTCACACCCTGGATACTTAGAATTCAAGATTCTTAGGGGCTGGTGGGGGGGGGGGGCGGCTGAGGGCGTAGCTCCAATGACACAGTGCTTGCCCAGCAAGCTTGGTACCCTGGATTCAGTCCCTAGGACCACAAGGTAAAAGAAAACATAGCAAAGAACCAAACAAAAATAACCTTAGTCAGAATGCAATGGTTCACAATGATCAGCAAATGCAGAGGGCTTAAAAAAATCATCTCTTTAAAAATTTATTAGCATATAGTGGTTGAACAAGAGGGTTCTCGTGGTGACATTTGAATGCAAGCATTACAATTCCATTTGCTTTAAAAATTGTCCAAATAAGATATGTGCAAAGCCAAACATTTTTTAATGTCAGATAACTTGTAATAAAAATGCGTATTTCTCCTCTCCCCCTCTCTTCTTCTGTTCTGCTCTCAGGACAACACATTTTAAACTCCTTCAGTAGCTCATCTTTGGCTGTTCGTCTTTCTGATTCTAAATAATATATGTGTGCTGCTCTGTCTTGCTTTATCAGTTTTAAACACTATCAACTTCCTGCTGTGGTGGATGAAGATCTTTTGCTCCCTTTCCTATTCCTCTCCTGTCCCTTCCAACCTGTTCAGAATGTGAAAATGTGTCTTTCTTACAGTCAAGCGATGGGAGATTTCTCTTATACATCATTTCCCTCCTCTGAGGTTACAGGAACAGCTAGAACTCAGGAAATATACATTTGTATCCTCTATTCTTGACTCCCTTTCGTGTGTGTGTGTGTGTGTGTGTGTGTGTGTGTGTGTGTGTGAATGGTCTCTGTAGGTGAAAATCATCAAGAACCTGAGCTGCTCTCCTATCTCTTTCTTCCCTAGCACAGAGACTGTGCAATTCATGTTGTATAAATATGGAAGGAAGGGCTGCCTCCTAATCAGAATATAGAGAGAGTGAGAACACAGCCTTTATCCCCCATGGTAGCATCTAACATTCATCACCTGGATGACTAT
Source organism: Perognathus longimembris pacificus (assembly GCF_023159225.1). Classification (NCBI taxonomy): domain Eukaryota; kingdom Metazoa; phylum Chordata; class Mammalia; order Rodentia; family Heteromyidae; genus Perognathus; species Perognathus longimembris. The sequence goes on along the minus strand of NC_063177.1, from coordinate 23,408,819 downwards.
ATCCAGAGGCAATTCCATTTTTGATTGCATCATTTTCTTAAACTCTTCCAAATGTTGGATGGGTTCTCCTCTACCATTAAGTATTTTTAGTTATTTTTTCCCTATAAGCATGGTCTTATACCATCAGGGCAACCTATCAATCATTTCTCTTTCCCTGGATTCCTTACCTCCTGGGAGCCTTGAGTTTCTTGTTGGTTTGCTGTTCTCCTTAACCCCTGCAAAGTTTTGCCCTGAACATTTCCCCTGCCGGTGCCTGTGTTGAACCCTCTGTTTTCTGGATTCTACTTTCTTGATTTACTCCTCATTTTTACTGGAGCATCTCCTGTGGTAGAGTGCCAAGTAAAGGCATTTATAGAATAAGTTTTCTCAATTCCTTACATGTCTTGAACATATTAATGGTCTCAACTTAGGTCTTAATAGCAAAGTAGGTTTACAGCTATATTGGAAACAACCCTGCCTTTGTGTTTTAAGGGCATGACTTTGTTGTTATCTGGTTTCCAGGGTGGCACTTGAGAAGTCTTATAGCCATGTTCCTTTGTATGAGATCTGCTTCCTCTGCCCCCCCCCCCCCACCAAGCTTTCAACATCATTTTCTTGTCCACATGTCCCCAATTTTTTTACAAGGGTATGTCTGAGAACAGATCTATCTCATCCTTTAACATCAGGTGACCCCAGACAAATATAATAACAGAGCCAAGGGGGCCTCTTTAGTGTGGAGAAGGAGCTGTAAAGGCTGCTTAGCAAAAGAGCTGGGTCAATAATCAGGGAACGACAGTAGTCTACTTCAATTCCTTATGCTGTATGATTGTTCTTCTTGTATATTTTTCATTGTATATGTTTTTTTAAAATTTCCCTTATTTTTCCAGGTCTTTACCACTTTGATCTACTTTCCAGATTTCTCTGACTCTATTTTATAAAAATTAGTTGTGGGTGCTATTTCCTATTTTTGTTTTCAGCTTTCTAGAGACCTTTCTTATTCTCTATTTTTTTCATAGTACCCTATACCTATATTCTGGAAGCAATGTTTTATATACCACTTAAAATACATTAGCATTTTTTCTGTCTTTTTTTTTTTTTTGGTATTATCTCTACCACTTCCAGTATCTTCCATCTGCTTGTGTTGTCCTTGGCCTTTGTCTTGCTGATACTGCACACAGCCTTAGAGGCATGGAGGGTGTGCCTAGAGGCAGGCTGCTTTGGTCCATAGCTCCAGTCCATGGCTTACTAATAGTATGATTGCCTTTTGCCCCCATGGTACTCATCTGTCAACTGGACACAGAATTGCAACTTACTTCATGGAATTGTGGAGATTAAGGCGGGGGGGAGGATACTAGGTGGACAACACTTGTAAACTCCATGAGTACATAGAGCAAAGCCTGGCTATGCTTTTGCCATCAGAAATCTCTTTTCCAAATAAATGTCTGTCACCAAAGCTGACTGGAGGTTTCCTGTTCCATGGTGAAGTGGGGGGGGGGGGGGGGGAGGTGGGTTTCAGTGTGGAGCATTGGGTGGGGAGTTTGAAGCTCATCTTGATATTTTAAGCTTCTTCCCTCATAGTGAGCCCCTCCCCCATATGATTAGCAGAGGGGAGCTCTGGCTGCTGCAGGTCTAAGGCTCCCACTTGCTTCTGCTCAGCCGTCCACTCAGCTCCATCCCCAGATCTAGAAATGGTGACCACCCTTTGTGCCCAAGGCCTTCATAGCTAGAGACTTTGTTGCTGTCATTTGGGGTGGGGGTGGGGCTCTGGGAGGTTCTTTTTTTTTCTAATTTACTTTATCATTGTTTTAGAGGTGATATACATCAGGGTTCCCTTTACATACATCAGGTAATAAGTACATTTCCTTTTGCATAGTATCATCTGTTCTCTTGTTCTCTCCCATTCCCTCCCTTCCATCTTCACCCACAAGTTGCATAGTTCACTGTGGTCAATGTGCACTGCACTCCACTGCTGCACTTTTTCACCTTTTTCCTTCTAATTCTGTGCCCTCCCCCCACCTTCTCACAGATGTGCATGTGAGTACACCATATATAAGATAAAGAATGCAAAGTCATCAAAAAAAGAAAAAAGTTATTTGTTTCCATATCTTTGGACTTCTTTTCGGTATATGCATTATTTTAAATACATATGAAGAGGCGCTTGGGTATATTGCACCTTTGTGTTTCTCTCCTAAAACCATCCTCTTTTAGTCTCACTATATGTGAGTATCTAGAATTCTGTGTAATTTGTTATATTTGCGGGGGTGGGGGATGTCTTTATCTAGAAATCAGAACTATTTTAGTTGCAGAAATTCTGGCTTATGGAGGGACTTTTCCTGTAGCGAGGTATAAGAGACATGAAAACTAGTCTGCCCATGTTGGAAGAACAATCCCCAACCCTCCCCTTCATCTCCCCGCGGCCCCCCCCCCCCCCCCGCCTTCTGCTGCAGCCTCCCTCTGGGCTCTTAAGAACTCAATTTGAAAATCATGAAGTGAACTCATGGTTGCCTTTATTCTCCAGATGGGAAAGGCCCAGTGGAATGAGAGAGAGCAAGTGTCCACAATTTGGCCTCTGAGCCCCAACTTGAAGCTCATCCTGGCAGGCCATGTGGTTTCTGAGTGGAGGGTGTGGCGGCTTGACTCCACTGCTCTCCGGAAGTTAAAGATGAAGTTTGAACTTCCTCCTCTCATCCCCTCCCTCCCCAGACTCCTCTGGGGTCCTGGGTCTACTTTCTCTGATTCCATCTTGACATTCTATTTTCATCCTGCCTCCTCTGGGGATAATAACAAGGGGCATATAATTGCTACCTGCTGGGAAAAGTAGCTCGACCTTCTATTTGTCCTAAAATGTTCTCTTCCCATCATTTGGCCCCCTTACCACCTCTGTGACCTAAACTGCCTTCACCCCCCCCTCGGGGGCTGCCAGTAGCTTGCACTCCCATGATTTAAAAAGCTTCCCAGGCCATGGACTCTAATGGGGATGGCCCATTGTGTTATCCTACCCAGCACCCTGCCTCTCTCTCCAGTGCAAAATTCTAGCTTCTTTCCAGGTACAGCACAAAAGTCACCTTTTTGGTAAAGTCTTCTGTCTTTAATAAGTTACTTGATAGAGCCCTTGAGCCTCCTTTATTGTTCTGTGGAATGGGCAGCGAGGGGCCTAGAGTTATTGGGCTTTGGGGAAGCAGAAATATGCTAATGTAGGAGCTAGCAAAGTGCTGGGCACACAATGGCTCAATAAGTGTTAGCTGTTATGACTGTGTGTGCATTTATTGGAAAATGACCCATTCTGTCTTCTGGTGTATGTCTAATTTCCCCACTAGATGGGTGGGTCTCAGCCCTGACTGAACATTAGAGTCAGTCTGAGGGGCTTTAAAAGCCACGACTGGCTGAGTCCCACTCCAGAGGAGGGGGGAGAGGACCAGGCACAGGCATGTTCAAGCTTCCTGCTGGGTGCTGGTGACTCATACCTGTACTTCTAGATACAAAGGAGGCTGAGATCTGAGGGTTGTGGTGTTATGCCAAGTCACGAAATGACCACCAAGAAGGCCACCGAGACTCAGACTTCCGAAATGCAAAAAGCAAGGCAAGGCTTTATTCAAGCGAGCTCCAACTCGGGCCTCGTCCTACCCACCGACACAGTGGAGGTTAGGAGGAAGCCCAGAGCTGCGATTGCACAGGTGTTCAAGCAAGACAAAAAACAAAGTTACAGCCATCTGGTGTTCAAGCAAGACAAAAAACAAAGTTATAGCAATCAGGTGTTCAAGCAAGCAAGATTAGGATATGGGTACAAATCTGACTGGCTCAGGGCTCAAGGCACAGGGCTTGAGGCATTCTGGGGGCAGTTAGAGTTAAGCATTTCCAGAGGTTAGAGTTCTTGACCGGCTGGGCCCTAATAAGCTTGTCCTGGGTTTGCTCACAGGGCCTGCTTATCTCAGGTTCACGTGGTAAAGTGGGGTTCACGTGGTAAAGTGGAGCCTGACTTCAAAGTCTGGCTCTTCAGTGGTTCAAAGCTAGCTTAGGCAGAAAAGTCCATGAGAATTAGCTCCAGTTACCAGCAAAAAGCGGAGGAATGACTCAGGTGGTAGAGCACAGGCCTTGTGTAAAAAACAAAAACAAAAACAAAAACAAAAAACCCCAAGAGTTAAGAGGCTCTGAGTTTAAGCCTCAGTACCTATCCCCCACCCATCTTCGTAGGCACCATGGGCCACCTAACAAATAACCAAAGTTGTAATCACGGAGTTGGACTGTCAGATGCCTGAGCACAAAGACGTGATGCTACCTACTTTGATCTCCACTGTCTCTGAACTACTGAGCGATGGAATGAGAGGCATTCCAATTAAGTGGAATAAAAGGAGTTTGTGGGTGCACATTGATGTTCCCCAAGATCACATCTGGCTGGACACACATCTGGACCAGCACACCCAGGTCTGGAATGGTGGTGGGAGGTCACATTTATGTTTATCTAGCCTATAAGCTTACAAAGTGTCCCACCAGTGAACACAAGTCTTACTTCCTTACGTGTGACTAGAGACACCATGACCACCCAAAGCTTCCAGAAGATGGCTGTCAGGTCATTCATTCATGCGCCTGTGTCTCTGTGTATTGGTCTCATGTTCGGCCACCCTCTTTGGAGTAAGGCCCAGAGACACTTACACTGGCTTCTGGGAATGGGGTCACGCACAGGGTAGGCAGAGAAGTGGGAACCCCTATGAAGAGGTTGGCTCTAGACTCCTCTTCCTCTTGAGAAAATGGTGGGGGGAGGTGAAGGGGCTTCAGGTAGAAGCTCTGTGTGTGTACAAATGTGGACAAGTGTGCTGTGTGTGCTGAGACTCTGGAGACCCCGTGGCACCTCTAAGTCTGTGTCAGGAGGTCCCCCAGTCCAAGGCTGGCAAACCACGGACCTAGTAGCTGTCCCTCCCTGGTAAGGGGAGGGGAGGAGGCATATCCTTCTCCATCCCAGCTCACCCCCTCTCTTACCAATACCCCATGACTCCCCTCCCTTTGTCCTGCTGGCCCCATCTTAGTGGCTTTCTGCCAGAGGAGAGGAAGCACGCAGCATGTGGAGGAGGCTGCCCCCAACACTGCCTTTTGCCTGCTGTGACTTCCGTCTGCCAGGCTCTAGTCTGCAGGAAATTTCCCTGGGCACCTTGACTCCCGACTGTGTGCTAATTGCTTAGTCTCCATCCTCCCCATCTACCTCCAAACTGAGGGACAGGGTCACCTTGTCACACGACAATATCCAAATACAAAGAAGAGAAAGGAAGCCAGGGCCATGGAGCAGGTGAGGGCCAGAGAAGAGGTGAGGGCCCGAGAAGAGGTGAGGGCTGACTACCACTTGGAGGACATTTGGTATGAGGGGCTGAAATACTCAAATGCCAACTTCCTTGCCCCTTCCCTCCCTCCAGGCCTGTATTGAAATTCAGGGAGGACTTGCTATAGTTTGCATCTTGACTATCACCATATGTCAAAGGTTGGTCCCCACGAAGTACTATTAGGAGGTAGAGCCTCGTGGGAGGTTTTTAAGTCACTGGGGGTGTGCTCTTGGATGGGGATTATGGGAAGTCAAACTCATTTTGTCTTTGCATCCTGGCCATGGGGGTAAATGGTTCTTTCCACCACTGGTTCCCTGTCATAGCACGCTGTCCCTGCCCATCCAGGGATGTCCGTAATAGGTTTGCTGAGTCATGTGCCCAATCCTCCCAAGCCCTGAGCAAGAACAAACTGTTTAGAAGCCAATTGTGTGTGTGGTGTGTGTGTGTGTGTGTGTATGTGTGTGTGTGCACATGTGCGCGTGCCTGTGCATGCACATGGGCAAATGTCTGTATCTGGATTCTTTTGTCTAAGATCAGAGATGAACATCTTTTATTTATTCAGTAAATGTGACATACAGGCAATGTGCTAAAAGCCACATATCATAATTAGTTTGCACAAAATAACATACCTTTGTAAAGAACTATATGAACTATATGCAATTCAGAAATAGAAATACCTTGCCTTTAAATAATTTTCAGAAAAAGCTATTCTTTTATTAATAGGTTGATCATATTATGAATGTTATATTCCAGGTTAATAAGCAGTGAGCATAAATAAAATTTCATACACACATCATCAAATAAAAAAGGAATGATTCATCCTTACAGTCACATATGATACTTTTTCCTCCCTTTGTAAATAGTGAATGATGCTTCATTGGGTGTCAGTACTACATTTTGTTTATGCATGTATCCACTAACAGCATCTTTACATTTTTAAAGGCTGTCAAGTTAGCCTATAATAGAAAACAGCCCTTCAAATCTTTCTTTGCTTTATTCTCTCTTTCACTAAATCTCTGCTTTTTATTTTTTGCAAAAAAAGCACACCAAATTATGATGTCTGTGCAATTAGCAAATATTTCAAAAATGTCCACCAAAATACACTTAGTCCTCTATTGCACTTTTTCAAACAAGTCAATCTGTTTGGTTCCTGAGATGAATAGGTACATATATATTTAAGACATATCTCATTAGTTCCAATAGCGTCATATTAAAAAAAGCCAATTGCCTTACATGTGAGTTACAGCAACCGAAAGCTGACTAACACAGGATCTGTGTCATGGTTTTCAGGCCTGTTTTGGGTTGGGAAGGAGTCTTTTCCAGGGGAGAATGGGTGGTGGAGGGGTAAGGGAACACAGGAGCAGAGGCTCACCTGCATGAAGACACCTGAGTGGCTTTAATGGCCCAACTGCCTTCCCCTATGTGGATCCCATTAGTGAGCACCGCTCTGTCTTTTGAGTGGGCAGTGTCTGTTCTTGTTCATCCAGTTCTCCTCTCCTCTACCCACATGCCTGAGGCTTGGTTAGTCTTTATAATCCTTTCTCTCAAGGACACACAAGTCTTAGGTTCTTGTCCTAACCCTACAACTCTGATGCTGGGTAATTCCAGGTACTTCATCCTTGTTCTCTGTGTTTTGACTTCTTTACCAATGGAAAACTCCCAAAGATTTTGCAGGCCCCCTCCATCTGCAAGTGCACAGGAAATTTCCAAAGGAGACTCGAACACCATCTTGGCACTGGTGGTGATGAGTGGGGTGTTGGGGATGAGAGGAAGAGGGAGAAGAAGCTTTCAACCTCCATGTCCCAGGACAAGGCAGAAGGCGGGTGGTGGGAGCTTCTGGGAGACTGAGACAGAATTGACCAGAAGTGGAGAGACAGCCAGGCCAGGGCAAAGTCTATCAGACTATGAGTTCTTGAGGGCATGTCTGGTCCGTCCGTCAGTTCTTCACATTCTGCCTTCTGTGGATGCTCAGGATTAAAAATAATAATAAATGAATAACTAAATAGACAGAGAATAATAAGTTGATTACATCACAAATTGAGGATAGAGGGATCTTGGGCTCAGTGGAAGGAAGGAGATTGGAGAAAAATGATAAGAAATTCTCAGACTTTACTGCCCAGGCTGACTTAGAACCACCATTCTCCAATCTCACCCTTCTGAGTAGCTAGGATTATAGGCATGAGCCACCAGTGCCTGGCTTCATTTCTTGTTCTTGATTCTTATCTATTGGGGTTGGCAGGAGATACTCAGAGTCATCACTTAAGCATGGAGGTCATTGATGGTTCTACCCCTGCCTTGAATAAGGTCAGTCACTGTGTTTTGCAGAACAGGAAGGGGTCACACTAATAAACTTAGTCAGCCAGAACTGACACTCTTCCTTGTATGCCATTGGCCAGAACTAATCATATGGTTACTTTGGCTCATGATCCATTGGCTAGAGCCAGTCACATGACATACCCATCAGCAAGAGGATCTGAAAATGCCAGGCTACCATGTTCCCAGAAGACAGAGAGATAAAAACACTTGATGAATAGCAGTAGTGATTGAAAAAAATAGTGGCAAGATGAAAGGGAAATGGGCAGCTGGAATTTTAGATCTTCACCCACCTGGATTCCAGAGCCCCACGCCTGAGTTTATGCTCTTTGTAATTTGCAAGTCATAACTGGCCCTGGGAGCTAATGGAGAAAGGCAGCTGGGTGCAAATTGGGCACCAACTGGGGCCACAGTTATGTTGGAACCTAAGACAGATGCAGCCCTTGCTCTAAAGGAGCCAATTATTCAGTAAGAAACACCAAAGCATGGAATGGTATGAGGATCTGGCATCCTAAATCCAAGTTGGAAATTGGCCAACTGAGGAAAGAGGAGGCAGTATAATCTATAGCTACACTGGATGGTTGTTATCTTTACTCCTGTCTCCATGAGTCCATGTGTACCCATAGGCCATATTATTCTGTGGTTTCTGGTTCCTGCCTCTCTCTCTGCCCAAGCCCCTCCATGATTAGGAGGCTTTGAAAATACTTCATTCCTTGGGGAGAGAAAGGGAGATTTCTCCCAAGACTTTGGTGTTGGAAGTACATTAAGGTTGTTTTAGTAAGTTATATGTTCTTACTAAAGGGAGTGTTTCATTCTAATTACATTTTTACAGATATTTTCCTGGTAAAATTCTGCTAACCTTGTTCTGAACTCCACAGTGAGAGAGAAAAGGAGGGGAAAAGAGGGAGTGAAGGAGGGAGGGAGGGAGGGAGGTTGAATTTGAGTTTGCAATCATTTGGAGGAAAATTGCTCCATCACTGAGTTTTGGGTTTGTGCAATGTGGCTTGAATTTGGAAAATGCAAGGGCTTGGTGGAGTACATATTACAATGTGAGTTAAGCCAGGCATTAGTGGCTCACACCTGTAATCCTAGCTACTCAGGAGGCTGAGATCTGAGGACTGTGGTCAAAGCCACCTGGGGCAGGAAAGTCCATGAGACTCTTTATCTCCAATGAGCCACCAGAAAACCAAAAGTGAAACTGTAGCTCAAAGTGGTAGAGTGCTAGCCTTGAGTGAAAAAGCTCAGGGACAGTTCCCAAGCCCTGAGTTCAAGCCCCATGACTGACCACACACACACACACACACACACACACACACACACTGTTAATAACAATGTTAGACAGGAAATGGGAGAAATCAAACATGTGCATTCATTTGTGAGATACAATTTCACTAAGAACTGTAGCTTAAATCTTTTGTTCTCAGAAGAGAGTCCACATCCCTCATCTTAAATTAATTACTTTTCCTTTTACCATCCCGCCTTCCTCTGTAGCCTTTTTTCCCTTTGACTTCTATCTGCACCCCCATACTCTAGGTCTAGGCCACCTTACATTTACTCAAACACAGTTCATGCTCCAGTGCCTTGCATATACTATTTCTTCTGCCAAGGGTATCCATCCCTATCACCTACTTAGAAAATTCATTTTCTTCCCGTGACCACCAGCTCAAGCTTCTTCTACTCTGTAACACCACCATCCAGACTTCTTTTCCTACCTCAATGTGATCTCTTGCAAACCACTGTGTGCCCAGCAGTAACTTCTCTGAAAGTCTGTTTCACACCAAATGATAGGTGTTCCCCAGAAACCAAGCTGTAGAGTCTTTTTTTTTTTGAGGGGGAGGGGGTTGGTCGTGAGACTTGAACTCGGGTCCTGGGCACTGTCCCTGAATATTTTCACTCCAGGCTAGCACTCTACCACTTTGGGCCACAGCACCACTTCTGGTTTTCTACTGGTTAATTGGAGATCAGAGTCTCATGGGACTTTTCAGACCCGGCTGGTTTTGAATTGCAAAGGATTACAGGTGTGAGCCACTGGTGCCCCGCTCCAAGCTGTAGAGACTTTAAGGGCTGCATTTGTATCTATTTCTTTCTGTGATGCCTAGTATAAGCCTATAATACACACCCAGGGCTCAGTATAGCTTTCTATCCAGAGTGAACAAATGAGTGAGTGAATGAAGGAATGAATGAGTTGAAGAATCTGAAGGACTTCCTAGTATAAATTCCTCTCCAACACAAGAATACGTCCTTCACTGAGGTTAACTAGCTATGGACCTAATATGGTCAGAAGCTTGCTTATACCAATAATTTTCTTAGAACACAGCTGCCTGAATTTCCTGGTGTGCTTTTGCTCTGTGACAGCAGGATTGATGCAGCAGTTGGGACACCATGGTCCTCAAAGCCATTTCCAGGGCTCTGTAGAAGAGTGCATGTACCCCTCTGTCCTATAGCTTTGACTTTTCACCATTTTTGACTGCAATTTTGAGCATTTGGTAAAAGCTTTGAAACTAAGTATATGTTCATGCATGTGTACACCTGCGCACACATACACAGACACACACATATACACACACTCCCAGACACCACATTCATTTTCATCAGAATCACGGACTCCGTGAAGCTTGTTCCACAGTCTCCCAGGAATCCATGAACATCGGGTTCCAAGATTCTGTTGCCCAAGGCCAGTGAGGTCAGGGCAGAGCCAGTGATGGGGCATGGCACAAAGGGGCTGGGAGAGCAGGTTGGAGTAAATGTCTTCTCTCTTAAGCATCAAAGGGTAAAAGAATGCAGCTCCTTAAGACGGCCCTGACACAGAGTCAAGCATCTGGCACCTATGGTTTGAATAGACGCCTCCCTCCAAAACTCACCGGCTAGCACTCAAACCCCAATGTGACAGCGATAAGAAATGAGGCCATTGGGAGGCAGTTAAGTCAGGATGGTGGGGCTACCATCAGTGGGATTAGTGACCTTGCTATAAGGACTGGACAGTACAGACTAGGCTTCATTCTGCAATGTGAGGATGAAATAAGGTTCCATCTTGGAAACAGCGAGCAGCCCTCACAAAATCTGGAACCTGCCAGTACCTGGATGCTGGACTTCCAACCTCCAGAACAGAGAAGAACATGCTTTTTATTCTTTATAAATGATCTAGCCTTAGGCATTCAGTGATGGCGGCAGGAATGGGCTAGTGAACTTCCTCATCTCAGGGAGTTGCTTCCGTGTTCCATGGAGATGAGCCCAGCTTGGGGGTGGGAGGTGGGGAGGAAGGCAGGGAGATGTCTTCAGGCTCACCTCCTCCTGGGTGCTGAGCCTTGGTCCAATTGCACACAAGCCCATTCTCTCAGCCAATGCAGAGGGGCCAGGGGAAGGCAGGGTGGGAGGGGAGCATCCATTCTCCCAAGGAGCAGAGGAGGGAAAGACGAGCCAGCACTATTAAATTGATCACACTCCAGCTTTGCTTTCTTATAAACAAGGGGTGGTCTGAGAATGCCTGTGTCTGAGAGTTAATGAAGCCATGAGCAATGGGTGGCATGGGGCCTCTGGGAAGCAAATTGTGGGCCAAACAAGCTCATTTCTTTTTACAGGAATTATTAAATTAGCAGATGAAGGAAGCATATTAGACATTGTGATTCTTACTTTAGCAGACCCTTTGATAGAGAGGAGGCTGCACAGATCCTGGCTAAATTCTTCTTGTTCTGGGCTGGAGAGAAATTGGTTGTCATGGGGGCCACCAGCAGAGGGCCAGTACTCCTGGGAGGGACACAAGGAGGGGGATTCAGTGGCCATCCAGGTCAGGCTGTTGGTCTTATTTCAGAAGGGGTGCTATCCTCAGGGCAAAGCCACTATAAGCACCTCCCAATGTCCCCTCTTCTTCATGGGCCTCCTCGCCCCTGCTCAGGGGGCACAGTGAGCTGCTGGGTAGTAGGGGAGGGGCTAGGTCTTTGTCCAAGCCTTTGTCTCTAAGTATAGGAGAGACTTCCTGGCCAGGAGCTCACATGGGTGACTTACAAATGGAGCAAAGCTGAGAACAGGAATTAGAGAGATATCTGGGGCTGGAGGCATGGTTCAGTTGGTAGAGCACTTGCCAATGAGTGAAATTGTCAGGTATGGAGTTTGAGTTCCCATCCTGGACAAAAAAAAACCACAAAAAACAAACAGCAATAAAACAACAACAACAAAGAAAACCAGAACCCCAAAACAAAACCAAAAGGAATTAGAGAGAGGACTAGGAAGGGTTGGGGTTAGCTAAAGGCTGAGGGCCACAGGAGGGAGGTGACTAAGGGGGTGGAAGGGGGAATAGGGAATAGATGCTGATCATCACACTCAGAGCAAGTGTGGCCCAGAGAAGAGGGGTGAATAGAACCCACTGATAGCTTAGGGGAGGCACCCAGTGACCAGCTTTGTGAGGATCAAGCAAGCTCTCCATTCCTGAAGGCACTCCAGGACCAGGACTGGCATAGGGTAGGAGAAAAGCCCAAGGATAGATGAAGGGAAAGGACTAAAGCTCTTGTCCATGCTCTGTCTGTCTTTGGAAGTGTGTTGCCACAGCAAAGCTTCCCAAAGTAGTTGCCGGTGTATGGAAGAAGTGACGTAGAGGGAGGATCCACATTTACCTTTGAGATTCACCAGTGACGAACATGTGTCTGAACACAGAAGGGGCTGGAAGATGATTCCCTCTGGACAATCCAGCCTGAGGATTGCTCCCCATGGTGCTGAGGGAGAACCACAAGTCTTTGAATCCCACTGGCACATGGGCTGGGGTGGAAATTGTTTCCTGAGACCTTTCTCTAGCAGTGAGACTCTGAGTGGTCAATTTGGGAGAAGGGTGGGCATTGGTGGCTCATGACTATAACCCTGGCCACTCAGGAGGCTAAGATATGCGGATCACTGTTCAAAGTCAACCTGGGAAAACAAACTGGAAAGATTCTTTATCTCCAACTGAATGCCAGAAGTAGAGCTGTGTGTGTGGGGGGGGGGGGGGGGCTCTGCGTGTGTGTGTGGCTTCAAGTGGTAGAATGCTAGCCTACAGTGAAAAAGGCAGGCAAGAGCTCAGAGCCTGGGGGCTTGGGTTTGAACCTCAATACTGACAGAAAACAAACAGAAGAGGGAAAGAAGAGGAAGGAGCCAGCTGAGAAAATAGAATCCCAGCCACAAGCCTTTCCTGAGCTACTACAGTGCATCCAGACTCTCAACAGATGGAAATGAGCTGTGGGAAGCTTGGTAGGTAGCTGGCAAGGTGAAGAAGGCCACCATTCCTTCTCAGACCAGTTGGACACAGCCAAGGGCTTGCTCGGGGCTCTCTGGAAGCAGTGGTATTCCCTGCGGGACATTTACCTGTTGGATCTAAAGGAAGGTACAACAATGAGTGGTGAGGGACAAGCAAGAAAGGTTGAGGAGCAATTTTCTCATGGCTGTACAGCCATGACCTCTTCATGTTGGCAGCGTGCAATGCTACTGAATGGGGTCTTTTCTGGTAGGAGAGTAAGCGTTTCATGCAAGATAAGGAGCAAAGATCAGTATCAGGATTTGGGAGCTGAATGGCTTGCAGGTGGAGGCTGGAACTCAGGGGACAAGATTAGAAGCCAGGAGGCCAGGAAGAGAGGAATTGTGGCACTATCCTAGAGTAGCCTCAGCTTCCATGTGTTTGCTAAGTGGAAGTTTTTTTTTAAAAAAAATAACCTCACGCAAGAATCTTTTTTTTTTTTTTTTTGCCAGTCCTGGGGCTTGGACTCAGGGCCTGAGCACTGTCCCTGGCTTCTTTTTGCTCAAGGCTAGCACTCTGCCACTTGAGCCACAGCGCCACTTCTGGCCATTTTCTGTATATGTGGTGCTGGGGAATCGAACCCAGGGCCTCATGTATATGAGGCAGGCACTCTTGCCACTAGGCCATATCCCCAGCCCGACGCAAGAATCTTTTTAAAAAATATTTATTTATTTTAATAATAATTACTTATTTATTGTCAAAGTGATGTACAGAGGGGTTAGGGGTTACAGTTTCATACGTAAGGCAGTGGGGTACATTTCTTGTACTACTTGTTACCACCTCCTTCACTCCCCTCTCCCCCCTCTCCTCTTCCCTCTCCCCCCCCATGAATTGTTCAGTTAGTTTTACACCAAATGGTTTCGCAAGTATTGCTTTTGGAGTCATTTGTCTTTTTATCCTTTGTCTCTTGATTTTGATATTCCCTTTCATTTCCCTAGTTCTACTATCAGTATATACAGTATCCAGGGTACTCAGATGAGATACAGTGATAGCAAAGGGACAACCACAGGAAGGGGAAACAAGCAGAACATCAACAAAAGAAGCTACGGTTTCACATGGCATGTTGAAAGTAATTACCACAGTGATAGCTATACCCTTATGAACACATAAGATGATGCTAAGTGAAATGAACTCCATTTTATGGAATTCTTACTTCTGAGTGTACTCATTTGGTGCAAACATATCCATGTGTGCTGTTCAGAAGTGTGCCTTAAGGTATGCGATGTTTGCTTTGCTGCAAAGGGTGTGCTTGCCTGCCCCAGAAATCCTGAGGCTCTTGTTCTGTGTGTGTGTGGCGGGGGGGGGGGGGGGTAGGGGCATTTGAGCACCACCTCACTCATCTCTGGAGGGAAGTAATACTGTGCAAGCTTGGTCTCACACAGCCAAGGCCTGAGGCCCAGGCTGCCATTGATCTTTGTTCCCTTGATGGCTGGCCTGCCTCCACCCCTTGTAGGCTGCTGTATCCTGTACACAGGCCATTGAGAAGGGCTGTATACATCTCATCAGGGTCTCCCTAGCTTCTCCATGCTGGACTATCACCATCTCCTCTCCTGCCCTTGTGTTCTAATTGCTTGTAGATGTTTGAACAGAGAGAGGCAGTGCCAAGTCTCTCCCAAGTTTCCTCAGGAGCACCGAGGGCCAGGAATCACCTTAGGACACAAGAGGACCCCTCCCCATCATACCAATGCTCACTCTATGCTGTCCCAATCAAGATTTGCCACATGTTCTGACTGGCCTAAGCCACAGGGAGTCTGCCACTTCACAGTCCTAAACCATTTGTTCCAAAGGCAGATTGCAGATGAGACCCTTTACCTGCAGACAGAGAGTCTCCGACCACAGAGCCAGGCCCGTTTCTCACCCACAGCATGATTTGGGATTGGACCTTATCCTTAGCTTTAGCTTCTCACTGTGTAGAATGGGGCTAGGTTGTCTCGTCTGGATCCTTTTCTTAGAATTGAAGTAATGAGATGAGCTGTTAACCTGCATGTTGAAGTGTGGCACCCTGTGGTCAGGCTCAGTTGGATAAATCCACAAATGCCCAACAACTGGCTCCTCACAAGCCCCCAAACCCTGCTTTGCAATGTTTGCTGCTTTCTTTGGTGTAAATATGCCAGCCATGGCGGACTGCAATCTGCTAGCATGAAGCCATTGAACACAGAGGCAGAAGCAACTGTGCAGAATCAGCTCTTACGAGCCAGCAGGAGCCTCCCCCAACACATGGCTGACTTTATCTTACACATAATAGCAGCCCAGACAGAGGAAGAATCTAGATCAAGGTCAAGCAGGAAGTCAGAAGAGCTCAGTTCTCAGCACTGGGTTTGAGCCAGAAGTGAGGCTGTAAGTGACCAAACTGAGACAGGAAATAAGGTGCTAGGAGGAGGAGAAGCAGGTTTGGAAGTGTGACATGCTAGGAGGCTCAGGCTGTGTGGGGACCATGTGATGCTAGGTGATGGACAGGTGGGTGGGCCCTGGGTAATGGACTGGTAGGTGAGCCCCTCCCATGTCTGGAATACAGCATTGCCTCCTGATGTTTCCATACTTGGGGAGGGAGCTGGCCAAATAGGCAGGTGTTCCCTGAATATCAGGGATGACGTGTGAGCAGGCCAAGCCAGGAAAGGGCAAATCCAATCTCTGTAATTGTTGGTGCATCAGTTCTTGTGATGGTCTCATGGGGATGATGCCAAGGGCCTAGGGAGGGGGGAATGCCCTGTCTGACATCATCTGCTATTTCTGGATCAATTCACAGCCTCTTCCAGTGGGGACTTCCTTCAGGACATAAATCATCTAGTCTTCTCACGACTACCTCACTGTCCTGAGAAAATAGAGTCAGAGGGAATCTGAGTACGCGTAGTCTGGCTAGTCTCTAAGCAGGGACGTTGAGAAGAATCACTGGGGCCAGGGTTCCTATCTCACCTTTGCCCCCTATTAGCCAAAGGGCTTCGAGTTGTTTCTCTTCTCTGGCACCCGATTTCCCGGCATGGGCTAATAGTGCTCAGTAATCTCTCACATCTTCCTCTCCCTGTGCTCTGGAGTGGGGTTGGGGCAGGGCAGGGAATGCGGGAGGGGGACAGGTTGCTCACTGGCATGGGAAAGTGGGCTGGTGGGCATGACCTAAACTCCTCCTCTTGTCAAGGGACTCAGACTCTTCTTAAGAACTTGGTCATAGAGGGCCTCAGAGGCCCTCATAGGAGGACAGCCTGGGTTTTCAAAGGCCCAAAGGCAAATGTCCTCAAGTAAAGACACTTGTTGTCTGTCGTGTGTGTGTGTGTGTGTGTGTGTGTGTGTGTGTGTGTGTATGTGTGTGCCCTTGCTTCTCTGGGAGGCTATATCTGTGGGTCTGTGCCAACTGTCTGTCCATCTGACCAAGGGGAGGGAGTAGATGCCTAAGGGCTTGTCACCCACCTGCTGCCTGCATCTCTGTAGAAGCCAAGCCGGCTTCCTGTCTGTCTGTCAGTCTTCAGGATCTGCTTCCCATGGCTCTGATTGCAGTTCATTCCCGCACACCTGGGCTCCATTTTATGATGTGTGAGTGACAGCGTGGTGACAAATGAAAGCAAGAGAGTGACAGACGGGAGCACACATGCTGAGAATGGAACACGTGCACACACAAAGTGTTGACAGCTGGGCTGTCCCCTTTGAGAGGAGGTCACTCAAGGTCACCTCCCCATCAGAGAGGTGCCTGAGTACTGTCCATCCATCCATCCATCCTTCCGTAGAGCTTTGCCTATCTGCTTCCCTGACTGCAGGCAGAGGTGCCCCCATGGAGTCCCCAGGGGAGGAGGAAGAGGAGGCAGTACCCATGGCAACGGGTAGAGAGACACATTTTGGTGCGAAAGGACTTTTGGAACAATGGAGCTGTCCAACAAGCAAAAGGGCCTGTTGGCTGAAGTAGTGATCTCCCTGTTACTGAAGTCATTCAATTATGGGATAGCCACTCACCTGTCAGGGCTGTCACAGGCAGGAATGTCCTGTCTTGAGAGATAAGAGAGGTTGGGTTGGGTTGGCAGGTGACGATGTCTTGCGTGAGTGAATGATGTCTTGCGTGAGTGAATAACACACAAATTTCCAGTGCCTGGTACATAGTAGGTGCTCAGGAACTGAGCTATTTCTGGACTGGAAGGAGCAACCTTATAGTCTTCGTGCTGGGGAGAGATGAAAGGCGGGTTTATGGTCACAGGTTATGCATAAAGAGGAGCTAGGAACCTGGGGTAACAAAAGGTTTCCCAGAATAGGAGTGTCTCTGTCTCCCTCACCCTCATTTGCATGGCTCCCACAAGCCTCCCTCCCCTCTCCTAACTCAATTTCAATTTCAATTTCAATGTCAATAACTTCCCTGGCAAGACAAGCAGCCAAGGGTTGCCAAAGTGGATGGGAACATTGAGTTTCAGTCTCAGCCTGGTTTGTCTGGCCAGTGCTTGTCCTCCTCTTTGGCCTGCCAGGCCCTTCTTTCTGACTGCATATCTCTTTTCCTCTCTGCCCTTTAGGGAAAAAAAATTTTGTTTTTACCTTCTCCAGCTGTCTGTGAGGTTATATGATACACTCCCTTTTTATGTCAAGATGTTCAGACAACAGGAGCACACATGGGATTCCAGGAGCCTGCTCTGTGCCTCTCCATAGGATGTGCTGGGGAATGGAAGGACAAAGAGGGCTTAGCTCTGGCCTGAGAGCCCAGGCATGTGCAAGGAGGTGGATGAGAATCAACAGTTCCAACAATGTGGCAGATTCTTTGCAAGAGGAGCACAGGAGCGGATCCCTATCTCGAGGTGGGGCAGGGCAGCTGTCTCACAGAAGCAGACTGGGAGGCACTTCCCAGGCATCCTTGGCTGGCAGGATGCCCAGCTCTTCCCACGTGGGTCAGTGGTGGCTGGCATGTCATCAAGGTAGGCACCTCATCACTTTAAGTCATGGCAACTTTGGGCCACGTGGCACTGGCCACACTCTTATCCTCTGCAAGGGGGCATGTTTGGCATAGAGGGGTGACAGAAGGCATCTAGCATGTCAACCACTAAGCTCACAGGACTGTGTGAATATCAGTGGGAGCTGCTGTGGGCCTATGCTGCCACAGAGGGAAAGGTTCTGGAGGAAGGGGGTGGAGCAAGGGGCCAGGAGGGCCTAGGGCACCACTGGGAAAGCTTGCAGTGTGGAGCAGGAAGGGCAAAGGTGAGATAGGAGCAGCCCCAATGGGTAGAGATGGGCGAGAGATGGCGTGAATGGATGCTGACTTTGCCATCTTGGCATTCCTACCCGGCAACTGACTGAGATCACTTCTTGCATCTACCTAGGGAGCCACAGTTCAGAAGGTCAGACATACAGGGGCTGAAGAAATCCTTCTAGGAAGCCCTTTTGAGCAGAACTCGAGGCCGGAGCCCTCTCTTCTTCCTCTTCCAACAAGCACACTACCAGGAGGAAGATGCTATGCTTGACACTCTTGACAACACCAGCAGAAGTGAGGCCACTAGGCAGAGTTCCTCAGGCAGGAAGGATGTGGCTTCAACTCGTTTTTCTCAAACCATGGGCTAGGCACAGGGGAGTCCCTGAGATCAACAGCAGGAAGCAAGATAGACAAACCTCAGAGGGCCAAGGATTTCTCTCTGCACTGGTATCTGGACATTGCCACGAGATTGTGTTTGGGGTCTTAGGGACTCTCTGGCTTTGGGATTTAATTTTTGTAAAAGATCCTGGATCAGGAGCTCCAGCCTGCCTGTTCCTCTTGCCTCTCATCTTTGCCTAGCTTTAAAATGAGATGTGGCTATAGGTTAGGGGAAGAGGAGCACTGTGGAATGAGGACATACTTCCAATATTGTTGTTGGGCATCTTTGGGCACATTCCTGCCACTTCCAGAGCTTCATTCTGCTGCTTAGTATGATGAGAGCCATAGGTCAGATCAGCTGTTGACAAAGTGGAGTTCTTAGAAGGCTGTTCCTATGTGTTGTCCTAGGGAGAGAAGCTTGGGAGAATTCACATTCCCCCCTCTAACTTACACTGTAGGCTGAGTTGCTCTCCCATGCAGATTTCTGCTGAACTGGGTATGACCATGTGTTCCCCAAACCACTGCTTCCTTCAACTGAAGGAAGGAATGGCCAAGCCACACTGGAAAATATTGGACTAAACACTTCTGGAAGATTCCTTCCAATTCCGAGAATCTAGGTGTCTTTCTCTGAAGTAGGAGGAGGTGGAATCTTTATGATTGTTTTAGATCCTCCCGGCAGGGTGAGTAGATTCCCCCACTGGGAGAAGTAAATTGTAGCATGATTCAAGATGGCGGGGACACTGGCTCCAGGCCTTCCTAGCAGAAGGGATAGATAGTCCTGCTAGGAAGTCTGTCTGGGGAGTTACAACTCCTTCCCAGGCAGGCTCAGGTTCTGTCTAATCTCTGTTGTCCCTACTCAGGTCTTACATCTTTCATGACAGAGCCTATGGAAGAGATTATGGGGTGAAGACAGAGAAATCCAGGGGTTGGGGTGCATCATCTACTAATAACAGAAAACACCAGTTCCTAAGAGTTCACATCCACATGGGCTAATATAAAGCATGAAATGTGGGATTTGTGTAGCACATGTAAAGAATTGGAATTTTGGAGTCAGGTTGATTAGGAAACAATTCTGCCCACCAAGAAACTTAGGAAGGCACGAGCTGACCTTGCTTAAGCAATGCACTAGCTTAATGGACCTCTCTTCTTGATCTGTCAGTTATGCCGGCAGCACCCTTGAACTGTGGAACCATGGAATGCCAAGATATCGGAAAGCTAGGCCACTGGATGCCCATGTCATGTGTTCCCAGTCTGTGTGTTCCCATACCTGTCCCTGGCCATTATACTTGTCACTGTAAGTAGGTATATTTTTTAAAATCAAATGTAACATAAGCCAATTAAATATGAGTGCAGAAAAGTTGTGTTTCTATGGTAATTAATTTATGCTTTGGGAAGGCTGCTAAAAACTTGCTGTGGAATTAGGTGTGGGCAAGATTAGAAAAGATGTAAGAGAGAGAATGTGGGGAACCAACCCTAGACAAGGGGTCAAACCCAGGAATCACCTTGGTGATGGCTCGTATGAAAAAAGAGAATGTGATCTTCATTTCTGTGAGATTGGAAAGCCTGTTTCTCTTTCTTGACTTCATTTCCCTTGACTCTAAAGTAAGTACAATAAATCCCCACTTTGCAGAGTTGCTGTGGGGAGCAGATGAAGCCCAGGTAGTCCTCATTCCATCAGTTCTCAACAATTCTGCTCTTCTCTTCCTGCCCTGCCCACCTTCCCCTATCTCACTTCCTAGCTAGTCTCATCATGGCTAGGGTTTAAAGAGTGGCCTCGCTTGGAGGGACAGCTTTGAAGGAGAAGGTCTTTCCTGAGGAACACACAGTCTACAGAGTGATTCTGGCTGTGTGACACAGCAGCAAGGTGGCAGTTTGTGCTGGAGACCCTCCTTGCCATTGCATAGGTCACAGGTCCTTTGAGAGGTGTGTTCATTCTTTCTAATGTGTGACCTGGCCATCTTTGTTCCTTCCCTAGTCTATCCACTTGGGCTTCACCTGGCCTCAGATGCCTATAACAGGGACAGGTCAAAGAATGCCTGAGAGGAGAATTTGGCCTTGGACGGTTCACAGCTCTTTTTTATTTATTGTGTGTGTGTGTGTGTGTGTGTGTGTGTGTGTGTGTGTGTGTGTGTGTGTGTGCCAGTCCTGGGGTTTGAACTCAGGGCCTGAGCACTGTCCCTTAGCTTTTATTGCTCATGGCTGGCACTCTACCATTTGAGCCACAGTGCCACTTCTGGCTTTTTGGTGGTTAATTAGACTTTTCTTCCCAGTCTGGCTTCACATCTAGATCCTCAGATCTCAGCCTTTTGAGTAGCTAGGATTTTAGGCGTGAGCCATTGGCCCTTAGCTCAGAAAATATTTTCACTGAGAAATATTAGACAAAATAACACGCGTTGACCTATGAAATACTATTATTTACTCATCCACTGAACAAATATTTATTGAGTACCTGGCAGTTGCTGGGGCAAAGGGCTAGCAATAGGGGCTACTCGGTTTTGCTATGCAGTGGGAAAGGGGTGAGATGACAAGTCAGAGGAAAGGAAGCAAAGCAACACAGCCAGGCTGTTCCTGGCTCTGGAGCAGTCGGCCAGGAAGCTGATAGGCCCATGGGGAGGGGCCTCAGAGTCCAGCCTGGAGCTGTCAAGGTTCTTCAGCTCCGTCCAATTATCCACTAATGACTCACAATGAATAGATTAGGAAGGGGACTGAAGACAAGGATGCTTAATTATCCAGCAGAGGAGAGGAGGAAACAGGGTGCATCCTGTGACAGATCTGAGGGAGGATGCTGAGAGGAGGGGGGGTGAGGCAGGGGCTGCACTGCACTAGAGCCTTTACCAGATGCTCCAACCTGGACACTCCAGGTGCCAGAAGTGGAGCTCAGTATCTGGGAAGGGGAGACAGGTTCAGGATTGTGTTGATGGTGCAATAGGAGAGGTACCCGGGGACTGGCAGGCATAGAGAGGCAGAGCCCATGCATTCCAGACAGGATATTTTGAAAGCCACCGCATATCCCTCTGGCAGGACAGGTGACTTTGGGGCGTGGCTGGATCTAGGGCATTTTCTGCAGGTAACCATAACTCTGGCCCTTAGTGGTGGTTGGTGCTGTCTTAGCCAGCAAAGCACACCAGGCCCCATTATCCATTCTGCCTCTACTTATACCTGGATGTCTGGGTCCCTCCTTCCTCCGGTCTTGTGGGGTATGTGGAGAAGGCCACCTTGCAGCATGACCACAATCAGCCCCTCCACCTCAGTCACAGAGGTCCCCAGGGCCAGTATGAGCTCTTTGTCCAACCTTCCTGACAGTTTTGAAGGGCAGATGGACAAATCATTTTACCCATTAGTCCAAAGAGGAGGGAAAAAGGAGATTCTCAGATAGGTTACTCAGCTCTCCCAAAGGCCTCACAAGCAATGAGGCAGAGGTGGGACTTGAACTCAGATCTCCAACTCCTCTAGTAACTTACACTGGTGTGTCCTCCTGACCTGTAGCTGCAGTGGCTGGTGACCGCAGCAGCTAAGTTGGAAGACAGGTTCCCCACTCCTCAGTCACATTTATACTTGCCCTGCAAGGACCTTTCAAGTCCTGGCTGGGCTGACACTTTGTGGTGCATTATGCATCCTTGGTGAGGTGCTGCATTCTCTGTCTGCTCTGATACCTGAGTGTCTCTTGCCTCTCTCAGACACCTGGTACCCCAGGAAGGTGCCCGGGACTTAGGGCACCTCTCGTTACTTAGATTCTGTGTCTGAGTGATCACTCAGGCCACATTTCCACCAACGTCACATTCCTACCCTCTGCCTTACTCACAGCATGGGGATCAGTAATCCTGGCTGAATGGCTAGAGAAAGAGTGAGTGTGGGTATGAAGAAAGTGGGGATATATGTGAGGCAGAAGGTCCCCTGTGGGGGATGATGGTTTTAGGATGGTCCTAGAGCCACTGTCTTTAGAATACAGCAAGCAGGAGTTTTCCAACCCATGTGATTTTGCTCCAAATCCTTCAAAGGCTTACTGCTACTGCCTGCCACCGATGAAGCTCAGATGTGTGCATCCCAGGGTCCCGCCCCTGCCTGCCGTTGTAGCCTCCGGTTCCCTACTTCCTCTCTACCTCTCCACCTGACCAGATGAACTCTTCCAGCTGGTGCTCTACCATTTGAGCCACAGCCACACTTCCAGCTTTTTGGTGATCACTGGGAGATTAGAACCTCATGGACTGGCTTTGAACCACCATCTTCAGATCTCAGCCTCCTGAGTGGCTAGGATTACAGGCGTGAGCCACCACTGGTGCCAGCTTTAGTCACCATTGTTGAGAAGGGAAGTGCATGCAAGAGGGCTTCCCTGGATGGCAAGCCACGCCCCCACCTCTGCCTACCACTATACCAGGGATCTTGAGAGTGGCTAGGAGAAGTGACCTGCTGCAGGGCACATAACAACCACGGGTCCAGCTCAGGGACTATGCTACCAAACAGTTTTGTTGAATCCTAAAACACCAGGATTATTATGTCTCTACGGATGTGGACACTGAGGCTTAGGGGGAATGTGTCCAGGGTCACAGAGCCACGAGTGGCAAAGCCAAGGTCCCAAGCTTCCCTTTGTGTGGAGCTACAAGAGTGTGCACAGGGCAGTGGGGAGGGCAGAGGGTGGGAAGAAATGTACTAGGCCAGGCCTTGCTGGGCCCAGCCCTTAGGATGAGCTCATTTCAGAATGCAATTGAAACCTGCTTCCATCAGAACCTAGAGGAGGAGGGCGGCCTCTGGGTGGAGATCTGGGCAGGTTCACTTTGTGGCTGAAATCCCAGCTTGCACTCTAGGGGTGGGGGTGGGGCTGCATGTTCTCCCTCCCCCTTCCGGGTGGGAAATCTATCTTCCCCTGGGATTTCCTGAAGTCCACCTCAGCAAGGCCACATTTCCTGGGCTCAGCACAGGCTGGCTGCCTTCCTGTCCCTGCAGGCACCTGGCTGGGGCTGAGCTCATCATTCCCCTTCCCCCCTTTTTTCCCTTCCCTGAACCTCTTGCCTTGCACAAGTTGGCCTAGGATCAGCTCAGTGGCAGCCAAGCAAGATGAGGAGGGCAAGCTCTAATCCAATCCCTGATGTTTCACATGAGAAGCAGAAGTCCAGAAAAAGGGGAGCCAATCGCCAGGGTCAGCATTGCACAGTCGGTCATCATCAATGATGGATGGGATGGACTGGTCCATCCATGGCGATGGGCAGCCTGCCCCATGGCTGGGCACCGTGCTATGCCCCTGGCTAAGGGGGACGCACAATGGTGGGGGGCGTGGGGGGCAGTAGTGCAAACCTATTAACCCCAGTGACTCCGAGAAGCACAGCTGGGGAAAATCACAGCCCCAGCCAGCAATCAGATAAAGTGAGACTGCACCTTGAAAATAACAAAGTCAAGAGGAAGCTGGAGGAGAAGCTGGCAAAGCACCTGCCTTGCTATATGAAAGCCTAAGTTCAATCCTTAATGCCACCAAAAGAGAAAACAAAAGCAAAAACAAAAACAGCTGCTAAAACTAAAAGGAAGTGAATATTGAGAACCACCCACTGAAGGAACGACTGTTTTCAGTGACAGTCCAGTGGAGCTAACTATTTTAGACAAGCCAACAGCTGCCTATATTCTTTATTGTGATATATAACACCCCTAGTCACGTTCACAATGTCCGGGATATGACTCGAAATGACTAGACACAAGAATGAATGAGAAAACTTGCCCCATGGGGAATAATCAGTTCAGAATG
The DNA here is from genome assembly GCF_023159225.1 of Perognathus longimembris pacificus. Classification (NCBI taxonomy): domain Eukaryota; kingdom Metazoa; phylum Chordata; class Mammalia; order Rodentia; family Heteromyidae; genus Perognathus; species Perognathus longimembris. The sequence goes on along the minus strand of NC_063177.1, from coordinate 23,384,700 downwards.
GCCCTAAATTAACCCAGGTTGTAGAATTAGGCCATTATTTTAGAGCTGCTCTTAGAACTATGGTTAAAGATGGAAGTGAAGATAGCTGTTGGCTTGACTCAGGTAGCTGAGCACTTGTCTAGCAAGTGTGAGTTCAAATGCCAGCACTGTCCCTACTTAAAAAAAGCAAAGGATGTAAAGTATGCAAATACTGTCATAATAAATGTAAAGAGAATTCATCTCAGCATGAAAAATAAAGAGAGAAAGAAAAATACCACACGAAGAAAGAACCATATGCAAATTTTAGAGCTCAAAAATATTTGATATAAAGAAATATAATCACTATTTAAATTCAGAGAGATTGAATAATTCTCCCAAAGCCATACTAATAAGTAATAGAGTTGGAATTTGAATCCCAAATCTGCCTAGCTTTAAAGATTATATATATTTCCAACCCCACTAGAGGGAAATTAGAGATTAGGGGGAGACTGGGGAAATGAAATTAGAATATGAACACATCTGAAACTCCAGTGACAGTGGAGTTTTTCTCACTGAGAGGTCTGCTGCTGGACATAGCTGTCTTTCCTTGAGAGGAGCCAACAGGGTTATCTACCTGTGATGCTGAAGTTTATTCTACCCCACAGTTCATTGTCTACTCCATCATTTCCAGTTATTTCCACTCATGAGGACAGAAGAAGGGACCGAAGACACAAAGGGCAGCCCGTGCTATTTTGTGCATGGGGTCTTGTGCTCCATGTTTTACCTAAGCATTATCCTTGGTGGTGGTGGTAAGGGGAAAAGAGTGAGCATCTTCCTGCATTCTCACTACATGTCCATAACTGAGATCCAGAGGAACTCAGAGTCTATTTCATGAGCTTTGTATGTTCCCAAGGCAATGCGTGCTATTGTGGAAAGCAGGCATGGGACAGCCACTTGGAGATAAACACAGAGGACAAAAGCAAGGTGAGCAGTGGGGCTGGGTGAACACCTGTATGCCTAGCAAGTCCTGCCGTGGGGCTTCAGAGGAGGGGCAATGTCACTAGGGATTGGGAACAATCACACATAGTTTCTAGACAGTGGAGGTGCATGTGTTACCTGATCTGTGAAGGCTCAGCCTAAGAGAGGAAGGAAGAAGACCATTCCAAGTCTTGGTGGATAGCTATTAAAACGAGGGAATAGATAGCACGATTATTTCTTTCTTGGCCATTTAAAAACACCCGTCTTCTAAAATGGTTGTTGAAAATGTTAAAAACAGGCTATTTTAAAGTGATCAGTAACAGCCCCCCACCCCCCTCCAAGCTGGAGTCTACCCAAATATCCCCATCAACAGTCAAACAGATAAATAAATGCTGGTGCCGTTTCCAGAATGCAATTCTACCTCACAGTGACAATGGGTCTCTACAGGAAACCTTGTGGAGGAATGGGAGTCTCAGAAGCACAGGCTGCAGAAAGGAAGGCAGACACACAAAAGAAGATCTGTTATTAAGGCTCCATTTCCATGAAGTGCAAAAACAAAAAACAAAAAACAAACAGGCAAAGTTAATCTAGGGTGTTTGAAGTCAGTGTAGTGGATTTGGTAGGAGTGCCTTAAAGGGAGACCCAGGGGAGAACTCAGGAAGTCTTCCTTTCTTGGCCCAGATGTTGGTTATACAGATGACTTGGATATTGACATTTTTTTTATTGGACTGCATGCTTAGGATAAGGTCGTTTCTCTGTAAGGACACTGTATTTTGACCAAAAAAATAAAAAGGTAGCACACACACGAAATGTTTTTTAAGCTTGTCTCTTGGACCTCCATTCCCTGTTCTCTGTACAGATGGCAGATATGGCATGACCTTGTTCTGGAAGAGGCCTCTTCTAGCTCAGACTGGAGATGAAAAGGCAGAGTCTCTCTCCCCATTTGAATGATTGGGAATCTGAGGCTAACAGGAAATAGCTTGTCCTTTTATCTCTATCCCTTCTTTCCTTCCTTCCTTCCTTCCTCCCTTCCTCCCTTCCTTCCTCCCTTCCTCCCTTCCTTCCTTTCCTCTCTCCCTCCCTCCCTCTCGCTCACTTTCTTTTTTTCTTTCTCTCTCTCTCTCTCTTTCTTTCTTTCTTTCTTTCTTTCTTTCTTTCTTTCTTTCTTTCTTTCTTTCTCTCTCTTTCTTTCTCTCTTTATTTCTTTCTTTCTCTCTCTCTTTCTTTCCTTACTCTCTGTCTCTGACACACACACACACACACACACACACACACACACACACACACACACACACACAGAATTCAGGTAAAAAAGAGTTTTGATCTTCTGGGAACCTCTGGTCCTTTGGGTCCAACGCCTGAGCTACCTTTTCATCTGGACTGCCCAGGATTTCTAACACATGGATGCAACCCAGAGGGCTTTGCACACCTCATCCAGGATCAGAGGAAGCAGCATCAAGAAGATCTTTTGCCTGCTACTTGGGTGAACTATGGGTGAGACCATTCTTTTGTATCTGTGACCCTAACCATAAAACTGGGCCTTGAACTTGGTGTCAGTAAGGCCGAAGTTTTCTTCCAGGTTTAAATCTAAATTGGGGCATGCATGTTAGATGAAGCAGTGTCTTTACCATGTTACACCCTTGTGGGAGGGTGGGATTAGGGTTCAAGAAGGAAGGTGGCAGGGCTTTTCATTGGCTCATTTCTTCCTTCAGTTCACTTAAGAGTCTTTCTTGGACTGAGGGTATAGCACAGTAGTAGATTGCCTCATATGCACAAAGCCCTAGGTTCTATCCTAAGTACACACACACACACACACACACACAATGGTGGTACTGTGCTGGGGGGAGGGGAGGCACAAAGACCAAACCATGGGAAAATCATTGTCCTTGAGGGGCTTACATTCTGGAAAGGTGGATAGATGCTTTAGATGCCTATAAAAAGTGCAGCAAACATTTGGGCACTGGTGGCTCATGTCTATAGTAAGCTTAGCTACTCATGAGGCTGAGTGCGACCTGGAGGACCATTGTTAGATGGCAGCTTGGGTAGGGAAGTCCATGAGGCTCTTATCTCCAATGAATCAGCAAAAAGCTGGGTTGGTGATCTGATTCAAGGGGTAGAGTGCCAGTTGTGAGCAAGCAAGCAAACAAGCAAACAAACTGTATGAGAAGCTTCAGGCCCTAAGTTCAAGCCCTGGGTGACAGCACCAAAACCAAAGCAAACAACTGTGATAATTGTTGCACATGGAATGCCCTGGATGTTGAGGAGTCAAGTAGATTCTAGAAATTTTAGGCCAGAAAGGGCTTCTAAGAAGAGGCGATGGCCTGGAAGCTGGAGTGGTCAGATTAGGTCAATCAGGGTAGGGTCATCTTGTCCAGGGAACAGTTTATCACAAAGGCAAAGGGAGAAGGGCGTCCTCCCTTCGCCACAGTCATTTCTGTGTGGCTGGAGTATAGATCAGGGGTCTGGATGGCGAGAGGTGAGGCTGAAGCTCCGATCCAGCCCAGGTTGGCGGACTGAGGTGGGCTGCAGGACAAGAGCACACCCCTTCCCAGAGTCTCTCCTGGCCTCCTCCCGCCCCTTCCTTTAGCGGGACAAGAGACTGGGCTTTCTGCCTCACGCATGCTCTTCCCAGTCCCCTGAGGCTCTCAGGTCAATAAGCTCTTTAAGGAGCCAAAGAGAGGCGAGATCAATTCAGCTGCCATCGATCCCACGTCAGTGGACGATTCCTTAGCAGAGACGGAGGCTGGCCGGGGAGCCCCTCACTTACGCTCTGCGGTACTGCTCAGATGAATCCGGAAGCACCCAGCAGCCCCAAGGGAAAGCATGGGCCCCTACCATAGGTTCCTGACCCTTACCTGTATCAGAGGCCTTTGCCCCTGGGCTGAACAACCAAAGCCCTAGGCTGCCAGCAGACAGCGGATCATGTTGTCTCCTGGCTTCAATGCTGTCCCTGTGCTCCACTGCCTGGGAGATCCGGAAAATTCCTTAATTGCATGAGCATGCCCTCTGTGGACCGAAGTCCCTGCTGTCCTTTCCAGCCCTGTCTCTAATCCCCATGTGGATCCGCCCAGTGGAATGGCTTCGGCTTCTCTGCTTTGTCACCACACTGCACAAGCGTGCCTGTCAGTTCTTCTAGAAAGTTTCCTCTGATCCTCCTACTACCACCCCTTCCCATCCACTCACCCCAAATCCAACTTAGGCAGCATTCCAAGGTTTTTCCTGTCCTTTTTAGAGTAGACCAGCAACGTAATTGCTTTTTTTTTTTTTTTCTTGTCTCATTCCCTGCTGCCTATTGGAAATGCTTGGGAGCTTTAAAAATGGCAAAATCATGTCAGGGTGTCCTAGGATAGAGCCTGGGTATAAATGCTTTCCTGCCTCCTTCACTGGGGATCCTCGGGTCCCCTGAAGGCAGGGACCACATCGATCAACTAGATCCTCTGTCTCCTCCTGCCCTGCACAGGACGTGACACAAGCTAGACACGCCGTGGGTGTTTGTGGGATCGTACTGTCTTGGAGGCGTGCATGGCCTGGGCTGAGCATCCTTACCACCCCCTGGAATGCTCCCCCGTGTGGCAGCCATTCCTACTTCCTCTGGACAGCATGAAGGATGGAGGGTTGGCTCTTAGACCTGAGCTGAGCCCATTGAATATTAAAAAAAAATTTTTTTCCAATCAGGTCACGATTAATTATCACTATGGCCTTGGAGGCAGCAGGACAAATAAGAACATCTTGTTTTTATAAAAGGGGACTTTGAACCCCAGGGAGGGTCGGTCATCAGGCTTGGATGTCTCAGCAAGGACTGGCAGAGGCCAGCCCACTCTATTGTCTCTCTGCAACTTCTCTTGAGCCTTATTACCAATGGCTTCCTCAGGCTCACCCAGAGTTCCCTTCTTGGTTTCTGGTCCTGCAGTCTTTGACCTAGCTCCTTTCCCTTTCTGCCCCTTCTGCCTTCCCACAGTGGTAGGCAGAGGCTTCCAGAGCCTTCTCCCTCTGACCTAGCAAGGAGGCTGGTGTGGTGATCTGAGAGAGCCCCAGACTGAACACCAAGCAGAACTGGGCTGTTGAGCGATGGTGAGCTTGGGCCTGTCTTCTTAGAACCACTGTAGGTAAAGAAAGAACCCCCAACAGTGCAAGACCTTAAGAACCTTCTGGGCTATATACAGGTGTGGTAAGGCTGGGGGAGAAGGCCCAGCCCAGCCCTTCAAATTCTCCTCCTCCTGGGCTTTCAACAAGTCTGGAGCTTGCTTCCTGGGCCTCCCTCATCTCCATGGAATCAACCAGTCCCCCGGCTTTCCCCTCTGTTGGTTGGCTAACCAAGAAGGCCCCTCCACAGTCTTAGACCCTTCTTTGTCATCCCACAGCAAAGTAGTAACAGGTTCTTGATTTTTTTTTTTTAAGTTTGTGTTGGTCCTGGGGCTTAAACTCAGGGCCTGGGAGTTGTTCCCGAGCTTCTTTTACTCAAAATTAGTGCTCCACAGCTCCACCTTTGTTCTTTTGTGATGAATTAGAGGCTGAACTTTTCTGCCCAAACTGGCTTTGAATGCAATCCTCAGATCTCAGCCTCCTGAGTAGCTAGGATTACAGGTGGGAGCCATTGGCATCTGGCTACAATTTACATTTTCTTGTGACACCCCCCCAAACTTTTAGAAGCTCAGATGCACAGAATTTAGCCAATAAGTCTTAATTCCACTCTCCTCGGCCCATTTTGGTCTTTTCTTTTTGTCACTCATTTGTACAGGTAAGCAGTGCCCTCAAACTAATCTCCTAGCATACGTGCAAAGGCCTGGTCTTAAAGGCTCCTTGCTCATACAGCCCATCCTATCTCCCGCTTTACCCAATGTAAACCATCCCCTCCAGTCTGTATCTGTCACTACTTGCTTTCTTGTGCATGCAGATTTGATTCTAGTTTTCCATCTTCTAACTCCCCTATGGGGGTTCCTGTCCTTACAAAATCCTGGAAAGAAAGAAGAAATGTGAAGTTTGCTCCATTATTCTTGGCTGTAGCAAAGCTGTTAGCCACACCACCTGGACCTCCAGTGCTCTCTAAGGGGCGGGGACAGAGAGAGATGGAGATGACCTCCTCCCTATCAAAATTGGGCAGGGGGCACCCAGATAATACTACTTAAGGGGAAGATGTGTGAAGGGTGAAAGATGCTCTTTTGCCTCACAGTGCCGAGAAGTGTGAGATGGCTGCATAACCACACCCTCTGATCCCCACTTCCATTCATGCTTGTCCACAGCCCCCGAGCCTTGTAATATCCTTCACACATGGCCTGACCCTAGCTGAGCTCATGGTCTCTGATTGCAGACCGTGTCTGTCCTCAAGAGGGGGTACAGCCGGTGTCTGCCAGGGACTGGGGATGCCACCTAGGATGGAATTACTGTGGCAAGACCACTGAGCCTGATAGGGATCCCTGACAAACCACAGCCCTGGCCCCTCTGCCTCTCGGTTAGTGTGCCAGCCCTGGGCCTTCCCATAATGCTCAATACGGAGCCCTGCACAGGCCTAGAACTAATTTTATCCATGAGTGACTCTGCCTAATCCTCTCCGGGCTCCTGTCCACTGCTGGGGGGCCATTCCAAGGGGAGAGAGAAGGGGGGGCGCTTAGGCTGGGAGGACCGGAACCACGGCTTGGCTGGAGAGGTGGAGGGAGTCTTTGGGGAGGCAGATTCAGCCTCTGGGACTTCTGTGGGCAGGGCCATTACCATATTCTGCTGGAGATATCTCTGCACTCCCTCAGAGGGCCTACCCAGGTCTCCTTCTTTACTGGAGTTAGGAAACAAAGTCATCAATGAGCCCCCAGGGAGGCCAGTTGGAGGCTATGGCAAAGCCTTCTCCTGCATCACACTTTGATCTGAATGGACCTGGGGTGCAGCCTTAATGGAAAGCATCTTCTCTCAGTCTTCTGCATTGAGGAAAGGGAGAAGCTCTCTGCCCAGAGGCTGAGATGCCCTAGTGTGTCCAGGAAGCTGGAGACTCAGCCACGAGGGTCTCCAGAAGGAGTGTGGTGCCACAATCAGCAATGGGAGCCTAAGGCCTGGAAATGACAGTCACTCAGCTAAGGTTTCCCAAAACAGATCTGGCAAATGAATGCCTGCCTGACACTCCTGCGTCCAGTCCTACCAGCTGCTGTTGTCCACTCTGTACAAGCCTTGTGGAGTGGGGAGGGAAAAAGGCAGGGAGTGGCTATTTCTAGAAATCTATTATCTCAGGGTTCTGTGCCCACTGGTTCAGCACAGAGGTTGGCACTAAGGGGCCCTGGCTCAAGGTCTACCTCCTCTCCTTATTTCTTAGCTCCTCCTCTTCTTTCCTAGCTCCTCCCCTTGCACCTTAGTTCCTCCCCTTCTTTTCTAGTTCCTCTCCTTGCTTCTTAGCTTTTCCCCTTCTTACCTAGCTCCTCCCCTTGCTTCTTAGCTCCTCCCCTCTTTCCTAGCTCCTCCCCTTGCTTCTTAGCTCCTCCCCTCTTTCCTAGCTCCTCCCCTTGCTTCTTAGTTCCACCCTTTCTTTCCTAGCTTTGTCCTTTCTTTCCTACCTGACTTGAGCAAGTGAGACCATCTCTCCAAATCTCTTTTCTTTATTTAGAAAACAACAACAGCAAGGGCTTTGAGAGTAAAAGTGACTTTCAGGCCTGTTGTGAAGCTGACTCATGACTGTCACATAAACAGTCAAGAAATCATAGCAGTTAAGATTGTTCCTGAGCTGGTGGGCTCCTATGCATCCTCTGCAGCCCTGTGGAGGTGTCATGGCCTCTTGTTGAAGTGAAGCTTTCCCTCAAGACCTCACTCACTGATGGGAAGACTTCTGGGACTCTGGCAGCTAGGGACTCACTTTCTTCTGGGTTGGTTTGCAGGTTCTGTCTCTGCCAGAATGTAAAGTCCCCAAGGAGGGAGAGAGGTGGGGGACAGGGGTCCCAAGGTTGGGCCAGAGAAGAGCTCATGGAGCCTCAGATGTAGGTACGTGATAAGCCCAGCTTGGTCACTGTCCTGAATTTCCCCCCTCCCCCCATGCAGCCCACCTGCCAGGGACTCTGTCTGTATCTGGAGGCCTTCACTGCCCTCTCCTGACCACAGAGGGCAGGACACTGCCAGGGGAGGGATGGAGGGTGGGGCTGGGGCCGAGAGGCAGGAGATTCAGTGACGCAGTTCCCTGCTGAGTGCACAGGGCTAGCCGCAGAGGACAGTGTCACTGTGCGGGTGGGCACAGGGAAAGAAGGGTGGCCTCTAGCAGGAACCTCCAGGGGATGAGCCCCAGAGGGAGCCGGTGCAGTTCACCCCCAGCTCCCAGCAGCCTCACCCAGTGTCACACTCGGGGCTTGGAGACTGGGCCTCGCTCACTTGCCCAGGGTTATCTCCTGCTTCCTGAGAGACGGTGACAGATTGGGAGAAGATGGTTCCAGCTAAAAGAGTCCTATAATTATCAGCTGCGGATTATTTTAATTAAAACGCTTTGCATCCTCAGCTCTTAATTTCTAAAATGATTATAAATGTTAAAATCCTTGAAGTGAGATTCATAAATCTCTGCCTGGGCTAAGATGACAGGGTGAAGCAGGTTACAGCAAAGGAAACTCAGCCTGGGACAGAGGCTCCATTTGGGGGAATTGAAGGAGAAAGTGAGGAGAAGGGAAGTGAGCAGAGAGGGAGTAATGCACGGGTTTAGGGGTTCCACTCTGACTCCTCACCCTTCAATGTCACCTTTTAAATCATGAAAGTATTTAGGTCTGGGAAAATTGCACCTGATCGGAATTTGAAACTTGTCCCTGGCTGTTTGCTGTGCGACCTGGAGGGAGTCAGGTAACCTCTCGGAGTCTTAAGTTTGTCGAGTGTACATGGAAAGAATAGCCATCTGGCAGAGCTATTTTTAAAAGCATGCTGTTACTGTATGTGAAACACTTGTCACAGAGTTGCTACATGATAGAGTTGGGTCCCCTCCCTCCCCATGGAGTCATTCATCTCCAGTTCCGAAGCTTCCCGGGAGGCCTGGCCTTCCCACTCCCATTCCCTGTCAGGACCCAAGGGTGAACACGTGGGAGGTCCAGGGCATCTCTGTTTTTGATCTTAAGGAAACAGAGGTTGAGACAGGGGGAACATGTCTGGCCGAAAGTCACTCACCAAATTGCTTGGCAGGTCATTCTCCTCATGTTTAGCAGATGGCTAAAGCCTGCCTTTCTTGTTTATTTTAAGCCCGTCTTTCTAATGACTGAGAGCGGATCATCTGAAGGGGGAGGTGGTACTGAGGATGGAAAGGATGGTGGAGCAGAGAGTGGCCTTGGGGAGGGGGGGAGGGGGTCCAGGAGGCTTGGGCTCTGTTCTCAGTTGCCTTCCGGCAGGCTGCTGCACGGTGACCTTGAGCTTGAAGCCTTCCTCTCTCAGGACCTTCGTTCTCTCCTCGGCAAAGTGGACCCAGTAATCCCTGGCCCACTGACCCCGGGGTGGGGTGGGGGACTCAGTGGCTGTGAGGACTGGCTCTGATGGACCTGAAAGTGCTCTGTAAGCAGGAGGACAGGGAGAAGCAAATGCAGATTATTAACATTAATATGAATGAGCTCCCTCACAGCTGGCCACCGGCCATGGAGGAGGCTGAGGGAACCTTGGGGAGCCTGGGAGGAAGAGCTGGTTGAGGCCTTTAGAGGGATGGCGGGAGTGGTGGGGGACCAGCGATTCTCTGGGGGGGGGGGGCGTTTCTCAGCTCCTGTGGAGGCCAGGACCGCAGGGAGGGGGGACATCTTGGGAGGTTGGGGCTTGGGTGCAGCTGGAATGCTGGCAGGTGGGAAGGGGGCATTTCTTCCCGCAGGGAAAGCCACTGAGGTATTGGTCTTCACATTCAAGTCTGGCCTTGTCTCTGGACTAGGAGGCAGTGGGGCTGAAGTCCAGGCTGTGTGCTGTGGGGCTCATTCAGGGCCCAGGAGCTTCCTTCTGTCTGTTCAGTGCTCCTTGCAGTAGGCTTCTGGCCCTTCTCTGCAGTCTCCCTCTTTCCAGCTGGGCCATGCTGCTTCAAATGTACCTGTGCATCATCCTGGAACATTCATTCATTCCTTCTTATTTCAAGTAGAGGATTTTCTTTCCTTTTCTTGCCAGTACTAGGCACTTTCCCTTAGTTTACTCACTCAAGAATGCTGCTCTGCCATTTGAGTTGCCGCTCCACTTCTAGCTTGGTGGGTAATGGGTGGTAAGAGTCTCACAGACTTTTCTGCCTGGGCTGGCTATGAACCTCAGTCTTCAGATCTCAGCCTCTGGAATCTAGGATGACATCTGTGAGCCACCAGTGCCCAGCTGCAGAGGATTTTCACTGGTGAAGAGGTGTCTGGCACTGTGCCAAGGCACTCAACACAGAGGGGAATGAGTCCCTGGCCTGGTCATTAAGGCTCAAAGGCTGTCGTGGAGACTGAGGATAGCTCTGTAAACTGACCATGGGGGCACCTGCTAAGATTCAGAACTTTGTGGGGCCTGGGGGTAGGAGGGGCAGAGGCCTTGCGAAAGGATGTTCTGAACCCCCTTTAGCTAACTCAGTGGGAACATGCCCAGTCTTCACCCCACAAAAGAGCTGGGCAGGCTTGGAGCAGCTCCCTTTCCAGCTGACCCCTTGAGCCACACACCTGAAGGTCAGAGCCTTCTGTGCTCTGCCTGTGGGGTGAGGAATCAGAACCCCCAAGACAGGGTTTGAACCCCAACTGGGCTCCAAACAGGTTGCACCCTGCGGCCTCATCCCCTGGAGGGTGGCATAAAGCTGTGAGGCTATTAGATGGCAGCTGGGAACAGCACTCTAGAAAGGGCAAGACTGATGTCATGACTTACCATTTTATTACTTGGTTGTGGGGGTGTTGGGGACCCACTGGGACTGAGGGCTGGGACTGCGCACCTGGGATTTCCTTTCAGTGCCTGTTGATTGATTTGCACCAATCACAAAGCTTAAGATGTGAAAATGCACAGGATGCCTGTGGGTTGTGTGCATGTGGATGTATGTGGATGAGACGGGGGAGGGAGCAGAAGGAGGAGACGGGGGAGGGAGGGAGGTCAGGAGCTCACTTTGGCACACATGCTACATGCTGCCTCTGTTTCTCAGCATCACTGCTCCTTGGAGCTCACCCCGGCTCCCTGAGTCCCGCTCACTCCCTGGGAACTCTCTCTTACTGCCTCTCCAACCCCGATAACATCCTCTTTTCTGTTAACATTCTACTGTACAAACTTCCACGCGGGCTTGCAAAAATTGCTCATCTCTGCAAATCGCTGTAGTCTAAGTAGATTTTGATGAGCGCTAGGCTGAAGGCTCCAGATGGATTCTGGGGGACTTCTAGAAGGCAAGTGAGCATTTTTAAGCTGGACAGTAAAGGATGACTTTTTGTTGTTGTTGTTGTTTTGATTTGTTTTGTTTTTGTCTGAGCCCAAACAAGGGCAAGGATGGACCTGGCAGTCTTGTGGGGTGAGGGCAGGGTGCTGGCAGCCATTGTCACTCAAGCATCAGCCTTGTTGTGCTAGGTATGGTGATGGTCATGTCCCCAGCGTGGCATTGCTGTGGCTGCCAAGTGGGGCAGTGTGCCTGAGCTTGGGGCAGAGACCAGGGAAAGCAAACCTGGGTTGCAGGAAGATAGTTCTGCAGATGCCCTGGGGGTGGGGGGGGGCAGAGAAGGAGGAAACAAGATCACTAAAGCCCAGAGACTCAGGAAGAGCTCAGGCAGGCTGGGGCCACCAGCCCTCTTCCCTTCATCCCCTCGGCCTGCAGAGAGAGAAGAGTGGAAAAGTGGATGATGTGTTCAGTATCTTTCTCTTCCCACACCCGCCAGGCAGCTTCTGCAGCCCCAAGCTCAAGGATAAGACAATGGGGCTCGAGGAAGCAGCTGAGAGACTCAAATCCCTGGGAAGGAGCTCAGATGGGACTTCACAATCAGAGCCAGACTGGGCTCTCCTCCTTGCCACAGCTGCTCCAGTCCCGCCCCGCCTGTCTTGGGAGCTGCTTTGGAATAAGGCAGAAGGGAGTTGCCTGGGCTTCCTGCCCTCAAAAAAACAAAACCAACAAGAACAACAAAAAATACCCCAAGCTTTGTGGCTGATTACTCTGCAGCCCTTTGATCTGCTGGGAAGCTGGCGGCCAAGCTTGTCCCTGGCCACCAGCAGAATTGGAGGTCTGACTTCAGGTGCAAAAGCTACTTCTCTCTTTTCCTTCCCAGGTTTTCCTTTCCCGCCTCCTTGCCTGGGTTTGTTTTGAAGCTTATTTTTAACAAGGGATTGGAAACTTCAGATGCGGCAAAGCTCTGGAGCTCTAGGGGATGAGGGCTGATGCTGATTGGCGGGCATAAGGGTGGCAGGAGGCAGATGGAGAAGAATAACTGTGTCATCTGGTGTTTACTGAGCACCTACTAAGCTCAGGCATCAGGTGTATCAGGAGAGCTGCTTTATCTTTGATGTTGATGGGCTCCCCCTGTTCTGGGAGGCGCGGGGGGGGGGTTGTCTCTGTTCATTTTACAAATGCAAAGGCACATTGGTGGGGGGACTCTCTGGGTCCCATGCGTAGTGCAGGGTGCAGTCGGTGTCACACCACTGTGTGTGACATTGCCCCCAGTGGGCTGGGAGGTCTGATGTTCCCAGGACCCCCTTCCAGGCCCCTTGTCACACAGTTGAAACCACAGCGAGGGAGCTCTGTCCCCCTCACTCCCAGGCCATCTCCTGATGTTCCCAGATATGACCTGCAGGCCCCAGCTGTGCTCTTACAAGGTGGCCCTGTCTTCCTTTGTTGTGCCTCCGGGAACACAAGGCATGGGAGTGGGAAGGACAGGGGCCCAGCTCAAGTCTTTGTGACAAGGAGAAGCAAGTCCCAGAAATGGGATCCCATGGGGTCACCACACGAGCCACTCTAGGACCACGAGGAAAGTTTCCAAGTAAGTGACTACCAGCTTCTTGTCACTGATGTTGGTGGAGAGGGGACGGTAGAAGATGGTGGAAGGAGCCTGTCTGCCGGCACACTTCAGAGGCAGCATCCATCTCTTTATGCTTAGTTGGGAAAATCTGGAGCTTTCTGTAACCTGTCTGATATGTATTTTCTTCCATCCAGCCCCACCTGAGCAAGGGTATCAGCCTAGACAGGAAGTACTTACTGATAAATAATTGAGTTTCACCCTGCCAGAACCTCAATCCCTTCATCTGTAAAGGGGATAGAAACAAACAAACGACAGACATTCTCCTTCACGAGAAGAAGGTGAGCTGAAGCAAAGGGCTCGGCATGCAATAAGGGGCTGCGTAATTGCTGATCACCGTTACTGCTGTTAGCTTTGGTCAAACCCAGTGGGGGTACAGTGGGCACACTCCTCCATCTTGGAGACTTGCAGCGAGAAAAGGGAAAGCCTGAAAAGCAGCCTGTGTGGGCCAGCTGACCATCTTAGGTGGTGGGTGGGGGGCTTGCTGCTGTCCCGCCCATGCCTTCCTGTGACCCCAGGATGGTGGCCTCTCCTTGCCTCACTGGGTCTCAGAGAGATCGAGCAGGGTTAGAGACCTTTCCCCTGCAGGGTCCCAATGTCATTAACGTCATTCCGGGCCCATCTCTGGCTGTCCCCATCACATTGTCCTTCAGCAGTGGTCCCTCCCCCACTAAACACATTTGCAAGAGCAGAGCATCCTCTGCCATGTCTTCTAGCCACCTGCTCGCATGGCTCTCTCCCCACCTGAAGCCACAGCTCCATATGCAAAGGCCGGCATATTAATTTGTGTTTGAGCACGGAGCTGGGGACACTGCCGAGAAGGGAGATTAGGCGGTGGCTGTGGGTGGGAGGCGACAGATGGCTTGATTGCTTTTACCTGTTGCTAATTTGTTAGGCAACAACTCCTCATTTGTGTTTAATCTTGCCCAGACCCAAGACAGCCATGATGCCAAGCCCCAAGCAAGCACCTGGGTGGGAGTGCTGATGTCTTGCTTGGGCATTGAGTTAAAGGAGTGAGGGGTTCTTTCTTATTTTGACTCTGGTGCTCTCTCAGGCTATTTGCTCAAAAACCCTCTGGGGCATTTGAGCCACAGGGAGGTGGTGAGCCAAGAAGCTGCAGGGCTGGCTGTGCTGTTTGTCAGCTGTGTTGTCTTGGGTGGGTTGCTTCGTCTCTCTGGCCCCTGTGTGCTGGGCTCTGTCTGGAGTTGTGGAGTGTGAGCAGGGGTAATGGACCTGAGAGTACTTGGATGCATGCAATGCATTGTGATGGGGAGGCATTTGGGAGCAGAGCTGTTTCGTGCTTCCAATCTGGAGTCAGTGGGGCCTGGTCTGGCTGAATTCCAGCTTGGCCATGAGAGCCGTGAAGTCTTGGGGAGAATGACTAGGCTTTCTGAGCCAGCTTTTCCTCCCTGTATCGGTGGGATGCTGATGCCTCTCCCTCAGGGGTTGCTAGGAAGATGAAAGCCTATTTAAGCCCGGGAATGCTCTCAGGTGTATGCATAGCTTCTGCTAGGAGACACTGCTCTGTCTCCCATACTCAGCCTAGAGTCTCCTGTTCTATGCCATGTGCTGTGACGTGTGCCCCAACCCTGGCTGGATTCACACTCTGTGTTGTCTTTTCCATCATCTATAAGCTGGGAGGTTGATAAGCTGGAGCCTGTGAGCCTGCCGTGGGAAGACAGTCACGAGGAATCACGCTTACCCCTAGAGTTAGCCAAGAGGTCCCAGCCTGCCTGAGAGAGGAAGCTGTGCTCATGACAAAGGGGTCCTCATTTTCCTGTTTTCTTACATGAAAACCAAGAGGCCCTGGTTCCCAGAACACCCAAATTTAGCTCTCGAGCCTTCTTTTTTTGTTGGCCATGGGGCTTGAACTTGGGGCCTAGGTGCTATCCCTGAGCTCTTTTACTCAAGGCTAGCCCTCTACCACTTTGAGTGACAGAGCCACTTCTGGTTTTCAGATGGTTCCTTGGAGACAAGAATCTCATGGATTTTCTTCCATGAAAATGGATTATGGTTGTCTTCGAACCGTAATCCTCAGATCTCAGCCTCCTGAGTATTGAGGACTACAGGTGCCCACCTATCAGTCTTCTTCTGATTTACTGAGGGAGGCTCAGACAAGACAGTTCCTCATGTGAACCCCAACACTGTTGCTTATGTGAAAGAATGCAGCTGATGCCCCACTATGCCTTGCAGACAGCTCAGTGGGCTTCCCCTCCACGGCTCTCCTGTTTGTCTCTGTTCTTTGCTTCTTTTGTGCTTTTGGCGAGTCACTCCGCTGAGCCTCAGTTTCCTCTCCTGTTTGAGGAGGGCTTGAGGCTTCCTGGGTTATTGTGAGCTGGCGTGCTGCATGGAGATAAAGTGCTCTGCTCAGTGTCAGGCATGTAATTGGCGCTCGGTGATGCCTGATGGATTAATTCTCTATCAGAGGACGACAAGCAGTATCACTTCCATTTGAAATGAGGGAGAAAATGAGGCCGGTGAGTTTGTCAAGAAAGGAGAAAGAATCCTTTGGAGAAACTTGCTCCAGGGGGTTATTGACTGAGAAGTCGTTTTATCTCTCCTTGGCCTTTGGATTTGTCTCAAGGAAATGTGCAATTATTAGGAGAGATAAGAGGAGGGAAGGAATGGAAGGTGGCGGCACACTGGGGGCTGGGGTGCCTGGTGCCTCTGAGGAGAGAAGAGAGAGGTGGGGAGGAGGGCCAAGGAGGAGAAGGTGGAAAGTAAGTGGGCGGTACACATTTCAACTTCCTTTTTCTACCTTGCTTAGTTTTCCTTCCATTATATTTCCCCCTTCCTCATCTGATGTTGGAGTCCATGTCCCCCTCTCCAAGTACCCACACTTCTCCCCAAAGTCATGTTTAACTGGCCCAGTGCACAAAATGGTTGAAAACATTTTCTTCTTGGCTGGTAGCCTTGGGAAGGAGGCTCTTCTGCCGAGGTCATTTTTCTCCCTGGTGAGAGGTCATTCCTCCACTGAGGTCATCTACCCTCCCCATCACTCCCCCCCTTCCCTCCTCTCTGTAATATGGCAACACAGATCAGTGCATGGAACAAGGACAAGACTGGGTCTCAACATGGAACCTTCTGGTAACTACAGGCAGCTTCTGGTAGCTACAGGTGACTTCCCTTACAGTCTTGGGCTCCTCTCGGCACGAGGTGTGTGGTGGTGGGATATGTACCCATGGGAGCCCCACATACAGGGTCTCCAGCACAAGTCCTGAGCACCAGATGGGGCTCCAAAGGTGTTTGAGCCACCACTGGTGTTCAGTCCCCGGACCCAGCTTCGAGTCCTGGGTACAGGGACTTCCTGCCTCTCTGGGAACCCTCTGTGCAACAGGCAGGTGTGTGCAACCAGTTCAGGGCTGTGCAGCCTGCAGTGCTACCATAACCCAGATGGATCAAGGATGAGCTACATGCAGCCTTTTCCACCCTCTCCAGTTCATCCAGAGTCTGACCTCGTGTTTGTAGCAAGCCTTTCTTCTGCAAGTCTGTTCTGTATGCACTCCCACCCCTACAATCAGGGATACAGAGAAGGGAGGTGAGGAACCTTTGTTTGGGCCCCTGTGCACTATCTCCCACAGCCTCCTACAGCCCTCCCTCATGGGTGGTGGAGTTGTTTTGTTAACTGTGACCATCAGGGATAGTACAGTGAGGTGACTTTCTCTATGAATGGATACTGGTAAGTCTGGATTGGACAGCACAGATGCCAACCCTCCACAGCAAGCTGCTTCTCCCTTCTAGCTCTCGGGCTTCTCTTCTGGCAGTACCTAGAGTGTGCCCACCCGCCTGGCTCAAAAATCATGATACATAGTGATGTGTGGACTTGTTGATTGTAGATGGTCTTCCCTCGGACTGTTCTAGGCTCCTGGAAGGTACAAGAGGTACTCACATGGTCAGTTATCAGCAACTGAGTATGTGGTAAAAACCAGGGTCTTGTTGGGTAAAGCATGGTCAGCATGGGTTTGCCTGTCTGTATATGACTGAGAGAGGAGCAGAAGGCAGCCTTCACCTTGGCCTCAAACCTGACTGATGTTTAACAAAGAAATGGCTGTTCTTGGAAACCTAGCAACTGCTGACTTACAATGTGAGTTTTGGAGCTTCTCAGGAAACTGTGGAGGAAAACCACGATAGGGAAACAGAGTACAGGACTTGCTGGCAACGTGGGAGGACTAAGGGTGATCTTACCCCATTGAGGAAGGACAACAGGACTCAGTCCCCAAAAGGAAGAGAACCCCAACCCAGGGTTGAGCAGAGCTGCCTTCCTTCGCTTCCTCCTCATGGGACCTTTCCAACCCACTGGCAGAATTTGGAGGAACGAACATGTGTTTAATTTAGATACTGTAGTGTTTGATGCCAAAGTTTTCATTAGCTTGGGGAGAAATGAGGGGAAAAAAACCAACAACCATATGAGTACATTTTTCATCAAGCTGAATTTATTCATTTTTTTGATAGGATTGTCCTTTTCTTTACCCACCCCGAGGGGTTATATCTTTTTTTTACTTTCTTAGTGTGAAAAATATTCTTTGCCCTCTGAAGAGATGATGATCGTAAACAGGAGTTGATTTCTTGAGTATCTGTACTTGGCAGTCCATAAAACCAGCAACTCTGTGAATCCTCCAATTTTCTCCTTAAAATTTTTGCTGAACTACAAAATCCTCCAGTCTGATGGGGTTGTACTTTGTCAATTAGCATTTGTGTCAACTCCCTTCTCAATCTTGGGACATCTGACTTTTTTTTTTTCCAGCTTTGCACAAACAGTCATTGAAATTCAAATACCTCAGCCCTGTGCTTAAATCTAATCATGTTTCTTTAAGTCTGTGGGGGAAATATGATGATGTTCTCCATACCCTACAATTTGGGAGAAGGAGACATCTTTTCAGATCATATCTCTGCATCTCTGTATCTGTGGGACGTGGTAGGAAGAACATTGTCTTCCATAAAGACAGTGGGTCTCATCTCATGGGCGAGGAAGAGGTGGGGGACGAGGAGGGGGAGAAGAGTGTGGCCTGGTCAGCGTCAGCTGCTATAACAACCATGGTGGCCCAGATATCTTAAACATTGAGTGTTTCTCTCGCACAGATCTGGAGGTTGGAAATCTTTGGGCAAGTTGTCAGCAAGGTCTCAGGTGCCAGCAAGGGGGTAGCACTCTCTTCTTTGTTTATAGACAGCCATCTTTCTGTTTCTTCACATGGTGGAAAGAGCTCTTTAGCTTTCTGGCTTCCTCCTCCTCCTCTTCCTCCTATTTTTCTTCTTCTTTCTCCTCCTCCTTCCTTCAGTGCCGGGCTTGGGTCGCCTCCCCTGGCGCGGGGATCAAGGCTCTGCTATGCTTCTAACAGCTCCCTTTCTCACCCTCTCCCCTGGTCACCCGACCCGCAGGTAAGGCCAGGGTGGAGTGGGGGGCCCAGGAAAGACCTCAGGTGCACGCGGTCGTACGAGATCGCTTTACCTCCCTCCTTACCCGTGAAGAAAGCCAGGCATATGCGGACCTCGGAGAGGCTTCGTGAGCAATCTGATTTATTAGGGCGGGGGCAAGGGCTAATGGTAGGAATGGACAAGAGAGGGCGGGATCGGCCGGGACGCTGATAGGCTACGAGCTTGCCATATGACCCCCTCATGAGCTAACATCACTTGGAAAGCGCCAGGCCACGGGGAGACTGGGGGGCGCATGGGCTGGTGATAAAGTTTGGGGGCTGTTCACAAAGCCGGTTCTTCTGGTTCCGGACCCAGAGAATTGTGGCCTGCTTCTGCATTCCCCAGGGCTGGGGGAAGGGCGGCGTCTCAGGTGCGCTCCCAATGCCCATCCCCCGTCAAGTCCAAAGGGTGGACCCCAACACTTCAGTACTTGGGTTTGAGCACAGAGACTTAAACTTTCTAGGAAAGGCTCTCTATCATTGCAGCAATGCCTAAAGGTAACAAAATCCACATCCATATAGATGCATTTGCACACACATGCAAATATTCATAATGCATTTTTTTCATAACCACCTGAAATGAAAGCTACATAAGTGTCAACCAACAGGAGAATGGTTTAAAAAATGTGGTCTAGCTATACAATGGAATACTACCCAGCAATGGAAAGAATAAACTAATTCATATGAGGATGTGGACTAACCTCAAACACAAGCAGACACACACACACACACACACACACACACACACACACACACACAGTATGATCTACTTAGATGAAGAGAAGGCAGAGACACAGAGAACAGATTAGTGGGCACCTAGAGTTGAGGGTAGAAAGGGGATTAACTATGAGCGAAAGTACTTGTGTACCAAAACTAGAGTGTGGATGATCATTGTACAACATGGTAGATTTATTAAAACTATCCAGTTTAATCATTAAACACTTAAAATGGGTGAGTACTACATGTCAATTATACTTTTAAACAACAGTTAAAAAAAATACATGAAGCAGCCTTGTGCTGGCTCAGGCCCGTAATCCTAGCCACTCAGGAGACTGAAATCTGAAAGTCTGAAGATGTCAGTTTGAAGCCAATCCCAGCAGAAAACTTTCTGAGGCTCTTGTCTCCAATTATATATATATATATATATATATATATATATATATATATATATATATATATATATATATATGAAAGTGGAGGTGTGGCTCAAGTGGTAGTATACCAGCCTTGAGCAAAACAGCCAAGTGAGATTATAAGGCCCTGAGTTCAAGCCCCAGCACTGGTATACACACACACACACACACACACACACACACACACACACACACACACACCCCTCTGCATAAAAGGTGGTTTCCTGTTCACAGATCAGGAATCCTAGGGAAAAGGATGGAGCAGGAGACCTGGGCCTTCTCATGTGTTCCTTCCCTTCTGCCATGGTGGACAAAGGAGCCCCTCTGCTCCCAAAGCAGGAGCCCCTCTGCTCCCAAAGCAGGAGCCCCACAACCCTGGCTGAAGACCTCAGTGTGGAGCCTGCTTAGGCTTGGGGTGGGGCCTAAGGAGGAAGGAAGACAGGCAGGCGAGGAGGGAGGAGGGAGAAGGCAAGCTTTGCACACAAAAGGGAAGATCTGGAGTCAGCAGAGGCTTTGGAAAACCAGAAGGGCAGCCAAGGGAAGAAATAAAAGCTATGGAGAGCCTTGGGGGCTGCCGAAGGGAATCAGAAGGGCGTTTTACAAATATATCAGGGGACGACAAGAGATACTTGAAAGCCGCCTGGCCCATTAATAAATGAGAAGGGAAATAAAATTAATGATGATGATAAAAATGGCTGAGCTGCTGAAGTGCTTTGTAAAATTGGTCTTTAACAAGGAAAAGGAGAAAAAAAAAAGTCCAAGGGATGAGCAATTCAAAAGGGACAGGAGCCTTGTCAATGCGGTTGATGAAAGGTAGGAAGGAGAATACTTAGAAAAATTGGATGGTGCTCAGAGTCCAGATCACCACATCCGGATATAGGCCCTGGGGTTTGGAGGGAATTAGCTGATGAAATGATTAGATCTTTGGCAGGTATTTTCATTATATATATTTTGGGGGAGGGGGAGGTAGAACCAGTGAAGACTGGAGAGGTTGAGATAAAAAGAAGGGGAGAGGGCATTGTGCACAGAGCTCCTGTGTCAGGCTTGGCATGTGCTGGGTGCATGGTACTGCTCTATCATTTCCGCACCACCTCCATCAGTCCCATAGGGGTTCTGTGAATAGTTCCACCACCACCCCCTTTTTTTTTAGGTGAGGACATGGAGGCTCAGACTTTTAGGTCAGTCTTTGAGATCACTCAGCTGGCAGATGTGGGGCTAAAGGTATTTACTTATTTATTTTGCAGTACTGGATTTGAATTCAGGGCCTTGGGCTTGCTAAGGCAAACTCTCTACCATCTGAACCATTCCTTCAGTCTCTGGTGCCAGAATTTGAACCCTTGACTTTCCAATTCCAGAGAAGATTCTCTTGGATGGACACCAGCTGCATTTTCTGCCTCGCAGTGTTTGATTTTTACATAGGATCCTCCTCGGTCCCAAAGCTAATGACATTGATGGAGGGAACTTGTCTTGACTTTGAAAAGATTTCAGAACTAAGTCCTCCTCACCCCTTCCACAGACAGCCTGAGCAGGGACAGATTTGCCTAGGTGAATATTAGAAGTTAGAGCCAGATGACTTCAAGTCCAAGGCTACATTTTCTGCCCTGCTTGTCTGAAGTCTGTTCCCCGCCCACTCTTGTCTGGGCTTTCTGTATAGCAGAATCCAAGGTCTGGCCTTGACTTTGAGTTTTAGCTTTGGCTTTGCCTCCTCCCCTGTCTTTGCTACTAGTTTATGAACCCAGATGCCCCACGCATGAGATAGGGAGAGGGTCAGGTGAGAAAGGGGGAGGAGGCTGTGGAGGTGAGCCCTGCCCACATCCTGATCCTAGCTTATTATCCTGGTCCTATATGTGGTGTGGTAGGAAGTTCCATTCCTGGTTAGTTCCAATCCTGGCCTCAGTCTTTGCACAGATACCCCCCTGTCAAGGATCCATCATATGCAGTACTGCCTCTCCTTTTTGAGCTTCACTGAGCTACCTGTGTTGGTCTACAAGCTAATCGAAGTTAGTGATGTGACACCAGCAAAGACATGAGATGTGCATGTAAGGCTAGTTATCTGTTCTCGTATCTCAGCCCCTGCAGCAAAGATGTTCCAGCTAGCTACATCTGAGGGGGATGACAGCAACTCCCAGTGGTCTGTCTGTCTGTCTGTTAGTGAGGAGCAGAGCTGTCCCAGACACTGTGGCTCAAACTGTAGCTGTTTAGCTGATCTCCAATCAGGAAAAAAAAAAGCTCAGCTGGCTTGAATCTCTTTGAGAGTAGATGGCTATTGACATGTGCTGCTGAAAATCTGTGTCTGTTTGTTATGCAGCAATAGCTAATGGATACATAGTCAGTGTGCACCTGAGAGTGCTCCAGGTCCCATTTAATACCCCCCCACTTTTTACTTCACCTTATTAATTAAAAACAGTTCCTTAAACATCTAATAGGTAATTATTCCTGAGTTAGGCAGGGTGTGTTCTGAAGTTTCCGTTTCAGTCTTGGAGGAGCTCTGCTGGGGGGAGACAGGGAGGTAAACGGATGGTTATGAAAGAGGATATCACTGAGGGCATCCCAGAGGAAAAGTCCTCTGAGTCACGACTTGGAGGAGGGAGGAGGGCTCCAGGCACTGAAGACAGAAACTTCAGTACAGGCAGCCACATCATTGGGAAGCGGAGGGAAGGCATGTGGAATGCAAATCCTTTGGAGAGATGGGCAGAATGCAGGTCCAGTGGAGACATTCCACAACTCCATGACCACATGTTGTGATTACAAAAGGCCCTGGGGGTGGCAACCGATTACCAAACGAGGAAGTCCAGAGACCAAGTGGCACAAGACATGGGTAAAACTCCACCCAAACCGGGTGGGATAAGTGATTCCCCGTTCTGCTTCAAACTCAATAAGCAGCAGAATCCAGGAACACCAAGGCGCAGAGGTAATTACACACCGACACCTGCTCCTGGAAGCCTGGCCCAAGCCTGGGAGGCCCAGGCTGGGACGTTCACCAAGCTGGCAAGATGCATCTTGTAAGTGGCCTCTGGGTTTCTCCCCCGTGCCTCTGGCTAGATGGCCCTCATCCCATCACCCCCAGACAGCTCCTGAGACACAGGTCTCCTCGGGCTTCTCCCAGTGCCAACCTTTCCCTTGTCTTCTCTTTGGGTCATCTTTGACCACTTTCTCTGGCTGTGGCTTGCTTTCTGCAGCGGGAGTGGGGAGCAGAGTTGGGGCTCTAAGAGAAGCATGGCCATTCCTCCAGGGGTTCAACCCACTCTTTCTAGCACTCCCCCCTTCCAGGAGCGGGGAGCTCAGCCCACCGTGTGTGATTTCAGAGTTAATCTGTCTGCACTAATTAAATATTGACGGCCGTTAAATATTCATGGGGCGTTTTAGCTGGCAGGTTGGATGTCTCCAGGCCCTTGCTGGCTGCAGTTCCATGGACGGTCTGCGCTGGCTGCTCTCTGGATGCCTGTCTTGCTCTCCTCCATGCCCTTAGACCCACACTGCCGTGCCCTGCCTGTGGTTCCAGCCACCCCTGTTAAGCATTCCTGGGTCCCTGGGCACCACTTTTTCTCCTGGCATCCCAGGTAACCAATCTCCTTCCTAGTTGGGAACCCCTCCCCTCCAACTAGCTTGTGTGCAGACCATGGAGGTGTGGCGGGGGACAGGACTGCAGGTTTCTGGGTTGGAGGTCTATGGTGAACTTGGGACTTGATCTTCCAGAGTTCCCCTTACCTTTCACAGGTTTACTAAGTACGTGTCTCCTTCTATTCTCCTTCCCTTCGACTTTTGGGACAGCTCTGTGCTCTAATTTGGAAGGCTATCTTTTCAGCAAAGCTCCATGGGGGCCCTGGAAAAGATTTGGGCTTGGCCAGTTCTGGTTCCCTCATCACTCACTCACGCTCTCATCATCTCATAAATGCAAGTGCCATCCCATCAGGATGCAGCCAAGGACAAATGGCTAAAAATCCCTCTCCTCAATAAGACCACCACTGGGGAGTAAAGAATGGCAATGAAGGAAAAGTTAAAATACATTCTGTACCCCTCCCTCACTTCCTACTTCCCTCCTTCCCTCTATTCATTATCTATTCATCTATCCATCACCCATCCACCATCTGTCCATCCATCCATCCCTCCAGTTTACTGTAACTGCCATGGGGACTCATAAAACCCAGCGGGTGGGGACAGAAGATGGGCAGCCCAGGAAGGCCACTGTGGGCAGCTACTGAGGTGGCAGTGAACAGAGGGTGGTGTTGGGAAAGAGCATGCAGCTGGTCGGGACACCAGGCCATGGGACAAGTTCATGCCTGACTTGCCTGAAGACCAAGAGGGGTAGTGTGACCCAGGCAGGGCATTGGTGGTGGTAGAGGAAGTGGGTCCTGGGGACCTTTCTTCCTTTGCAAAATCTGTCTTTTGTAGGACATAGATGGGAACTCTCACTGAACTTCTGAACCGAGAGGTGACAAGATCTGACTCCTTGTGGTCCACAAAGATTCTCTTGGCTGCTATGAGACTGGACTGAGAGGCTGAAGGACAGCTTAACCTCAGGCTCAATCCTTTCAGGAACCTGGACTGTGCTTTTGGCGGGCCTTTTCTGCCCTCTTGTGGTCATGATTGGGTACACACCTAAAAGAACGTGATCATCAGGTTAATTTTTCCATCGACAGCTCTTGGGTCATTTCATACATTCATTGAACAGATACATTTTTACTACTATGCACGGAGCCCTGGCCAGCATAGAAGAGAATAAAACTCCCTGTTTGAATTTATCACATAGCAAGAGGAAAAACACAAACACAAGCTCTCAGCTGGTGGTGGCTGGGAGAATTCAGCCTGCCTCTGTTATTATCAAAGAGGAATTTTTTTTGCGTGTGTGGTGGTTACTTGCATTTCATGCAAGAGGTTGAGGATGTTGTAAAATGTCCTATCACATACAGCTCACTCTCCTACAGAAAAGTCCTGAAGAACCAGGAGGGATTTGCTAAGTCAAGAGAGAAGGGAAAGGGAATTGAAGGACAGGAATATGTATAAAATCATGTCACCAAGGAAGTTGGCTTGATGAGTATGGACAGGTCCAGTGCATGGGCAGCCCTACGATGTCCATGTAACTATTCATCCATTCCCCTATGCTCCAAAATGGGTGTCACTATGGGTGACAGAGCCCAGGGCTCTCCAGGGGACTGGAGTAGGAGGAGCTAAGGCAGGGTTATAAGGGCTTTGTAGGCAGGTAGTCTGAGAGTTTCAGGGTCCACTGATGATTGGCAGGAGGAATCTAACCTCAGAGCACTCAGAGAGGAGGATGCTGGGAAGATCCAGGACCAATGGGCTAGGCCACCGTGTGAGCTGAGTGAGCCTGTCCCTTTGGCACAGTGCCCTGAGACACTTGGTGCCTGGTTGAGACAAGAGGCCTCCAGGTCCCCAGGCAGGGACAAGGAGAGACAAGAACCTTCCACAGTCTAGGCACAGAGCTCCATAGTGATAGTTGGGGCAGGGTGGGGGCTTCCTCCTCTGCGTTCCCAGAAAAAGTGAATGACTGGGTGGTATGCACAGTTGGCGGGGTGGGGGGTGGGGTCAGGGAAGTTGAGGAGTCAGCCTGAATTCTGCCACTGACCAGCCATGTGGCCCTATATCTGGCTTCTTGGAGGATGGGGGTATGTGTCTTCCTGGCTCTCACCTGCCATTATTTCTGAACCTTTGATTCCTGACCTTTGAGAAGTGGATTTGGCTACCAGACAGCACTGATTAGGGGCTTCACAGACCAAATCAGTGAGGGTGTTCCTGTGTTCCAGGACTGCGGTCTTTAATGAGCCAGAAACAAATCTGTCCACATGGAGAAGGGAACTCGAAACACATGTCCCCTGAGATTTCTCCCAAGAGTCACCACCTGGATCTTTGGTGGGATCAGTGTAATTTCTTTTTGTTTTTGGTAGTGGCTGCAACCCCAAGGAAGCCCCACCCTGGGTCAGATAGAACTGCTCAAGGCACCTGCTTGCCTCACCAGGCCTGTTTCTACAAAGCCAGGATAACAGGAGCTGTCGCAGGAAAAGCAGAAAGAGAACAGCCTGGAGAGCCATCAGAGGGAATGGCTGCCTTGCTATTTACAGATGGCTTAACTCGAGTGGGCAGAGATGACAGCCGACGCGGGTGAGGCAGGATGGAGTAGGGAGAGAAGTTCTAACAAGACAACCTCCCAGCTGTGTGCAGTCATTTGCAGTTTCGCAAGCAGGGCCCCAGAGGTAGGGCAGAGCTGGTAGATGGTCCCCGCCGGTGGGCTGAGGATGCAGAGGTGAATTCATTTGGCATGTATGAGCTGAGTCCATGGGATAGAAGCTGCCTGCTGGCTCCTATTTGTTTCCTGGACATCTTCTCTGAGTATTTCATTCATAAAAGAGGGTGCTGGCAGGCAGAGACACACGCGGGTTTGCTACAGGCCATCCAGCTGCTGTCAGAACATCTGGAAGCAGCCGTGGGTACCTGGTCAAAGTCTTCTGCCTTTCATGTCTGTATTTCAGAAATTTCTCCCACATGGGTTTCTGGGTCTCTCTCCCTGAACAACATCTCCAACAAAGAATTCTGTACCAAACACAGTTCCCTTCTAAAAATAGCACTAAAAGAGAATCTGGAAAGCAAAGCCAAGTGGAAAGAAAAATTATCCCACTATCCAAGCATTAATTTTTGGGTACATTTACTTCCTTAGTTTTCTCCCTCACCACCCGCCCCCCACCTCCCCCCGCTGCCTGTAATTCCTCCCCTCCTTCTTTCCCCCGTAGCTGAGTGCATATCGACTATACAATTTCACTCACATGATCATAAGTATTTTCCATGTTATTACACACACTTCGTAAGTGCCATCCTGAAGGTAACTGGCTCACTGAACCAGCCCAAGAATTGTGGTACATTTAGACTCTTTCCAATTTTTCACCATGTCACAAAAACTGCTTCTACGAGCAGCTGTAAGATGGCTTTGGGTACTGAGCATGGTTTCTTGGACTGGGGTATTAGGAAAAGGGTTAGCACATGGTTGCCTTTGCCCACAGAGGGGCCAGCCTGAGGGTCCCAGCTGGAGAATTTACAGTCTGCCTTCTCTTCTCACGTCGTTTCCTGTATTGCCTGTGAAGATTGCTTATGACTCTCTCGGGACCCATAGGTTCTTTCCCAAGACCCCTCTTTAAAAATGTCATCCAGACCTGGTGGCTCACATCTGCAATCCTACCTACTCAGGAGGTGGAGATTGGGGAAATTGCAGTTCAAGGCTAAATCAAGTAAAAGATGCCAAACTCGACCAATAACGGAACCAAGGTTTATGCCTTTCATCCCAGCTATGCACGAAGTGTAAATGGAAAGGTCAAGGTCCTGGCTGGCTCCTGGCATAAAAATAACGAAATTAGCCTAGTGCTGGTGGCTCATGCCTGTAATCCTAGCTACTCAGGAGGCTGAGATCTGAGGATTGCACTTCAAAGCCAGCAGGGGCAGGAAAGTCCCTGAGACTCTAATCTCCAATAAACTACTCAGAAAAAGCCAGAAGAGGAACTGTGGCTCAAGTGGTAGAGTGCTAACCTTGAGCAAAAGAAGTTCAGGGACAGTGCCTAGCCCAGAGTTCAAGCTCCAGGACCAACAAAACAAACAAACAAAACCCCCAAAGTAGAAAAGGACCCCCTCCCCAAACAACAATAACAAAAAACCTAAAACAAAAAAGGGGTAGGGCATGGCTCAAGTGGTAGAGGTCCTATCTAGCAAAAGCATAGCCCCGAGTTCCAGCCCAGGGCCTCCAACACCCCCCAAAGTAAACAAACAAACAAACAAACAAAAAACTCTGTTCAACTAGCCAGAACATTCTCCAGTGAGGTAAGAGAAAAAAATCATGTCCTAAGCCTTGTCCTTTACTATGTTCACTAAAATTGGAGTTCATTGGTTCAGTAGACTGAAAAGCCTCTCGTTTCAGGTACAACTGGATTTGGGTGCAGTTCTCTCAGCCAGTCAGCTCAGTTCCTGCTGGGGAATCCTCCCGAAGCTCCACAGGCTGGCAAGAGGGCCAAGGAAGACCGTCCCCACCTGCCTGTCCTCAGGCCTGCAGGCAAGAGCAAAACTCTCCCTGGTAGCTCCTTGACAAACCCCAGAACCCGCTCTGATTGGATTAACTTCAATCGCTCTGATTACTTCTGAAGCAATCACTATCACTGAAGCAATGGTCTGACCTTGAAGTTAGAAAAGGTGGAGCATGCACGCTTTCATCTGGATGGGTTCTGCCCTTCTCCAGAGCCCTGTTCCTTCCCGGAGGTGCTGAGCATGGGGAGTGGTATTGGAGGGGCACCAGAAAAGGGAATGCCACTCTGCCTGGGGGAAGAATCTTGTCTCAGGAGACCAAGGACCTGTACAGTCTTGCAAACACAGATGCTGCTGTCCCAAAGAAGACCTGAGAGACCATTAGCCTCCATTTACATCTCAGGACAGGAAGCTGGGACTAAGAGAATCCTCTAGGATATTGGTCTGTGCTCATACCACTGTCATGGCTCTGGCCCTGCTGGGCTCATCTGGGCAGCCTTGGGCTGGAGTCACCTCCCTCCTGGAAGCTGTCTTCTGTGAGTTACACAGCTCTGGACATGGCGAGGTGTGGCTTGATTTTTCCTGTTACTCACTTTTGGTCGTCTTTCCTGGATTAAAAAAATATATTAATAGCTGGTCACAAAGCTGGGGTCTGATGCCAGCTTCGTTTCATGGCTTTTTGGAAAAATTCTGGTAAGGCCTCCTCTCCCAAAATACCATCCCAGAGTGGAGAGATTTGCCCTCAGTCCAGGTATCTGAGTTGTCCCCTCCATCGTGGCTCAGATGACTTGCTTTTCCAATCCATCTTAGGTCCCGAAATCAAACAAGTCCAGCAGCGTGTTACTTAACGGAGTATTCGGCATATGTAATGGAGAGGAGCTGTTTCCAGAAGAGACACCTGTGTGCTGGCCACAGCTACCATGGGATCGACTGTGAGCTGCTTTCCCAAAGCCCCCTTTTCCATTCTTCCTGTTTCTTGTTCAGAGCTGGCCTCTATCCTTGGGATAGCATCTAGTTGGTCATGGCCCCAGCAGCTCAGGGAGCACCTGGATGGACCATCCTGTGCCTCTGTGGCCTTTTGTATGGTGCTGTTTTCCTTTCTGTAGTCCTAAGAGGCTACCATGAAAACCCAATATGGCGGCTGCACACCAAAGAAGTTCATGGGTTGCTTCTGTTGCAGGAGTAGGTGTGTCCCTTCAGGTTGTCAATCCTGCTCCATGCTCTGTTTCCTTTAACTAGGGGCACCCATGTTGACCCTGTAAAGGTTGTCTCTATTTCAGACCTTCATTTTCGTG
Organism: Perognathus longimembris pacificus; assembly: GCF_023159225.1. NCBI lineage: Eukaryota > Metazoa > Chordata > Mammalia > Rodentia > Heteromyidae > Perognathus > Perognathus longimembris. The sequence goes on along the minus strand of NC_063177.1, from coordinate 23,356,003 downwards.
TATGCACATTGAATATTCTGACCATATTTGCCATTTTCCCACCCCTCTCCCTTTTTACCCTTGCCCTCCTCAGACAAGGCAAAGCGTATTTCAGCTTCCTGGTATTCATTTTGTTTAAACTGTTTAGGTTGATGGCATATATGTGCCTTTGGTCCTGTAGGTATTCTCACATGTGTTTGTTTTGGAATTAGCTTCCACACATGAGAGAAAACACTTACCCTCCGGTTTTCTAAGTCTGAGTCCACTCTGTAAGATTCCCAATGTCATCCACTTTGCGGCTACCCAATCTCCTCAGCTCACTTTGCATTATGTCCCTGTTCAAAAAGCCATGTCTGACTCTAATACTGGAATTGCAGCCAGTTATGTTGGCTGAAATTAGGGCATTGTTGCTTTGGGTGAAGCTTTACTTGCTGCCCAATGACCATTTCCACAAGAGGGGGACCACAGTCTAATATGGTGCCCAAATATCATTGCATCGCATGACCACTTCCCAGCTGCAGGATGCTCTGGTCCAGCTTTCTTTCCAGGCTCTTTTTCTGGGTCAGCCTCTCCTTCTTGGGCCGTAGTCTAAGAAGGACAAGGATGAGGACCATGTGGGCACTTTGCTTGTGTACACCCTGACTATCCACAAGGCAGCGATGACCTGCAAGTGTCTTAGGTCATCGCAACAGAGAATTTTCCAGAGCATGTGAGTTTCTGCCAGTAGTAGGCAAACCATATCATTCCACAAAGCTTTCTCCTTCTTTTATTATTCTCGAGGACCTCTTCATTTATGGCCCATTCATTCATACCCATCAGAGGCCCTCAATGCTAATTGATACCTCGTCAAACCAAACTATTTATGAAATTATCCTAACAGCCTGAGCTCTCAAACAGCAACTTGTGGCTCTTGGTCCTGTCAACTTCTCACCTCTGACACTTCCTGCTAATTGAAGTGTGTGTGTGTGTGTGTGTGTGTGTGTGTGTGTGTGTGTGTGTGTGTGTGTGTAGGGTGGGGTTGTGTACCTCATTCCGTTCACTTAATTAATGAGCAACACTTTTTACATCCAGTGCTTCGAGGAGTCTAGTGGCAGAGTGATTTCACTTGAGGTTCTGTGTCTCCTCTTGATACGGCTGGATCTCGTCCAAGCATCCTTTTAAGAACGAACATTCCACAGTGAATATGAGGCGAGCCATATAAAGTTAACAAGCAGCCTTCACTGCTTAAGCTGGCCTTCAGAATGATTTTACTCATGCAGCACATAGCACAACACGAGAATCTTTACCCAGGGCAGAGAGCTCTGAATGGAGCCTGCCAGGGCGTGCATGCCAGATGGAGGAAGGGGCACTTTGAGGGTGGCTGGTAGAGATAGGAAATGTAACCAATGACCTGGCCCTTGGGAGGCAGCCACTGGGTGCTGGGGGCCCATGGAAGAAGGACCCCCAGGCTCTTCAAAACCTATAGATCGATTGGGGCAGAGAACCCACACATACATTCCCATATCCACTCATGCCAAATCTATGTGGCTGCTGCCTGGGCACTGTGGCCCTCCTAGCAGGAACGTCATCCTCTTCCATATCTGTGTGCATGGGCTGAACCTAGTCATCCCCATGTAGGCCTACCATCCCTACCCCCTTTCCAGCCCTGTGCTGCTTCTTGTCCCATTTGCTACAGTTGATCGTAGTGTGTGTGTGTGTGTGTGTGTGTGTGCTTGTGTGTCCATGAGTGCATGCATGCATGTATGCATGCATGTGTGTGTGTGTGTGTGTGTGTGTCTATGTGTATGTGTGTGTGTGTGTGTCCCATTTTGGCCCTTTTGGGGGGTGGGTTCAAACATTTCTTCTTCTTTGTCTTAATAGCCTTAGCATCTGGCATCTGGTCAATACACAATGAATGTTGAATGAATGACTAAAATTAGTATTCCACTCATCATGAAATCTTAATGAATGTTAAAATCTAAGCGAGTGGTATGTCTTCTAGAGCTTCTTTCTTATCAATACCCAGGAAGATGTTGGCTATGCAGGCTAATGCAAGCCATGAATATTTCATAGAGATGCTTCTAACGCCCGCCATGCTCTCTTATCAGACACATCTAACGGTCTGTGTTATTCCAGTTAACACATTTCTCTTTGCTTGATCGGGCCCCCTCTCCTTTGGCCTGTGGGTTGCTGGCAATTTCTAGTTATTATAGGTATCATGTTGCTATTGACATGTTTTTCTTTCTTTTGGGTTAATACCACAGGCTTTTTCCCCCCCTTCCCTCCCTCCTTTGCCAAAGAAGGAATTACTGGGTCAGAGAACCAGCAGCTACTTCCATTCAGAGCACACGATTGCTTATGGAAATTGACCTAGTCTTTCTGGAGTGCAAGGCTGAAGGATGGATTTCCATGGGCTGCCAATCTTGGGGTTTTATCGTATTTATTTTTGTGGCTTTAATAGGTACGTAACCTGAAAGTTGCTGGGATCTAAATGTTATTTCATAGCTGGCGAGACTGCTCCTGTTCCCACGTGATGATTTACTATCTCCATTTCCTGGTGTGATTTTCTTCCTCGCCTTTGACCACGTATGGGGGGGCTGGCATGGCGGTCATCCATTATCTGTTTCAGGCAGAAAGCAGGCTTGGAATGGAGAATGTGTCAGACTTAATGGATGCCACAGCTTTCCTTCTGATATTTATTTTTATTACATTGTGGTGCAAGAAATCTCATTCTTAGATATTTGAACCTATCCATCAGAGAGCCCTGATGGTATCTGCCTTTTTCTCTTTTTTTCTTTTTCCTCCAGTAGCTGGGGATTTATCTCCCTATCAGCAGCAGAGGTTACAATGTCAGTTCCTTGACTCCAGGTCTCTCACAGATTAACGGCAAGATACAGCTGAATTTGATGGGCCTGTTGTCGGAATGCAAATGAAATCTACCTTGGTCCATTAGCTACTTGTCCCAGAGATGTTTATTAAATACTAATCTCTTTTCAATGTGCCCCTTGGCTGGCCTAATGTTGGTTTCTGCCAGAGTTCAAACTCCATCCCCGGCATCTTTCTTGTAATGACCTGTGCTGCTTTTTTATTTTTGGTTTTTGTTTTCTTAATTCAATGCCGGATGGTTTCAGTGATTGACAGTCCACATCTTAATCGCTCAGAAGGGATCAGCTATCACTGTCATTAAAAGACAAATCCTTTGACGGTTCTTTACCTGAAAGAATAAACGTCCCATGCTCCGGGAGCTGTCAAATTCTATTAGAGGACTTAGAATGGATTTACATTGGGATTGCATTAACTCTATATATTGACTTTGGGGCAGAACATATGTACTCAGGGATTGCAATTAGACCAGAGCTGGAAGGCTTCCCAAAGACCTTAGGCAAAGGGAAGGCTCTTGTTTCATTCCAATGAAGGTGGGATCTTTTTTTTTTTTTTGCCAGTCCTGGGGCTTGAACGCAGGGCCTGAGCACTGTCCCTGGCTTCTTCTTCTTTTTTTTTTTTGCTCAAAGCTAGCACTCTGCCAACTTGAGTCACAGTGCCACGTCTGGCTTTTTCTATGTATGTGGTTCTAAAGGAATTGAACCTAGGGCTACATGTATACAAGGCAAGCAATAGGCCATCTTCCCAGCCCCTTTGGTGGGGTCTTTTACCCAAGGCTGAGCTTTCTGAGTAATGCCGTTGCTCTCTAGCCCTCTTACACCCCACCCCACCCCCAGACAAGTGGGATAGAGAGTCCCTTTTGGCCAAGAGCCATGTCCTGTGGAGCAGTGGTTGGTGGGAAATGGCATGAAGGAGTCACAGCCCCTCCAGTCAGCTTGGGGTGCTCATAACATGCCTCCCATCATGTTGCTGGCAGTATTGGTGATTTCTCATGCCACTATCTTTTGGTTACATCCCCTGTGCAAAGCCCCAGGTTTGAACCCATCTAAGTGTACAGCATATCCTCAGTAACTGGGACAGCTAATATTTTAGGAGAAAGGCCATTAGACGATATAGACTGGGACTGTGGAAAAATTCCTGGTGTCCCTGCTCAGGATACTGGGATCCTGCTGTGTGCTTCCTATCTGGCTTTCCTCCTTCTTTACTGCCCAGGCCTGGTTCTGTTCTTCTTGTGTCCCAGGCCTTTGGAGCTGCCTCAACGATTACACGTTTCTGTGTCCTGTGTCCTCAAACATATCCCTCTCTCTTCTGTCTCCTTCCCATAGCACTGAAATACTCTCTACTGTCTTCCATAACCACAAACGGGGCTTTCATCTCCCTCTTGGCTAATGCTGGTCAATAGGCAGTGTCCCCTTCCTTTGATTCCTACTAACTTTGCAACTCACTGTAGCAATTGCTGTGGAAACTGTTCTCATCACTGACAGAGCTAATGACTTCCTGACTGCCAAGTTCAACAATCCCCTCTGAATCCTCAGACTCCCGACTTCCAGGCACCATTGGCTCTGTTGTTCTCTCCTGTCTCCTCCTCCTCCTCCTCCTCCTCCTCCTCCTCCTCCTCCTCCTCCTCCTCCTCCTCCTCCTCCTCCTCCTCCTCCTCCTCTTCCTCCTCCTCCTCCTCCTCCTCCTCCACCTCCTCCTCCTCCCCCTCCTCCTCCTCCTCCCCCCCCTCCCCCTCCTCCTCCTCCTCCCCCTCCTCCTCCTTCTTTTTGGAACATTGTCCTCTCTGTCTTGGGGTTCCCATTTCCCTGGCTTCTCTCCTGTTTCTGGTCCTTCCTTTCCCAGATCATTTTAGTTTATTTTTTGCCTCCTGTTTCCTAGTTCACAGGGTCAGTTCTCCTCCGTATCCTGCTCATGTGCTTCTTCCCCTCACTTGACACTTGACACCCCTGCCCGCAACCCCCGACTATTACTTGCCTGCTTGTGGTTTCAATGGCTGTGTATTATGTGGAATGACATCCTTCAGCCTAGGACAGCTGGCTCTCTTCTGAGTTTCAGGTCCCTAAGATGAATTCTGGGACAAGAATGCCTGTGCGGGACCCTGCTTCTGTCACTCGGTGGCTGTGTGAACTTGAAGGAGTGACTTGATATCTCTGTGCCTCAGCTTCCTTCCTCTAGAAGTTATTGGGAGGGCTCAGCTGAGCTTGTTGCCATGATAATGGTGGCCACCTTTTGGACAACCTCTCCTTCATATGTCCCCAAGACATGCAAACATGTCACCTGCCCACATCTAACTTTCCATCTCCACCTACCCTCCTAAACCTTCATCTTCCATTATGTTACCTCTCCCTTTAGTGGAGAATGCCACTGAAATCCCCAGATGTCCCAGCTTTCCCTCTCCTTACCCCTGCGTCACCCCTTACCCATTAGCCACACCTGTCTATCTCCTTCCCTTATATCCCCTCATCACTTTCTCCTGCCCTGGCCTGGTCCCCACCCTTGTTCTAGCCAGCATCATCTCCCACTTAGGCTGACTGACTGAGCTCTTCAGAGGCCATTTCTGAAGCCCATAGTCCTGGGTGTGTGCAGTCTGATCCCTCCATTCCTCTTCCCACACCTTCCTTCTTCCTGACATCCAGTCATGTGAGTCCTTTCCCATGTACTCACTAGGCTGCCTGACATTTCACCTGGGGTTCCCTCTGTCTGGAGCCCTCCTTCACTGCTCCCTTTCTTTACATTGATGACTTCTTTGCAGCCTCATTTTAAAACCTGGATACCCCAGCCTCAGCTTCTCTGCCCAGCCAAGTCCTATGTGCCCCTCTAGCTTCCTGTACCAATGAATCCTGGGTCTGCCAACCAGTCATATTTTCCTCCAGAGGGAGTATGGCTCTCTTGCCCACTGCTGTATGTCCAGTGCTTGGTGCACAGTAGGTGCACCACACAGATCTGCTGAAGAAAGATCTTATTCTACATTCTTGGGCTGGTGTGTATGTTCTCCTGTGCTCCTTGTGAACTGGCACCCCCTCCCCCATGCTTGTTCTGGTGTCAGCACTTCTTCACTCTCCCAGTCCTTGACATTGAGTAGCTCGGAGTACAGCTGGGGAGACATGGAAGTCAGCAGGTTTAAGGAACATACCTGGGGAATCAGTGGTGTGGGAAGGGGATAGGCAATGAGTTTCATAGTTACTTACTAGGACATGACTCTGAGAAGATTTGTTTTTTAAATAAATGAGAGTTAGGTAGGGAAAGGAGGAGAGGAAAGTTACTCAGGATGTGCTGTATTCTTGTTTATTCTCAAGAGCAGTGGTGTAGCTATAACCCTTAGGTTTGCTTCTACTGATTTTTTATCTCTGATCAGCTCCATCTAGCTGGAAGGCTGTGTTGTATATCAAATCCGGTGCTTTGTTCTAGAACCCCTTCCATATGTTTACTCATTCAAACAAACCAGTGGGCCCTCCAGGGCAAACTCTGAACAACTGATGCTTCCAAGATCAAGTGTCAAGTGCACGCCTGTCTTCACTCATGATTTCCTCAGGTCAGGAAAAGGCCTCCATGGAGATCAACCATTTGTATAGAGCTAATTAGAAACATCAGCAGCCTCAACTCGAAGGACCTGCTGTTTTCATGACCCACTGGTGCCTTCTACATAAAAAGGGTGGCTGTCTGGATTAGGTGGGGTAGAGGGGATACAGTATTCCAACCTGAACTTGACCAGCTAACCTTCCTGAACAGATTCATCATGAGAAAAAACCCACAAATAAACAAACAACAGAACCACACACACCATTTGTGGGAGAACAAAGACAGTTCTTCAGTAAGAAAAGACAGAAGCAATTTTACTTTACATATTCTAATCCTGCAGTTCAATGAAGTAGAAATAAATTTTACAAACAACAAGGGTTTATCCAGTCATATGCGAGTTAGAAACACTCCTAAATAAAGCCATGAGGAAGGCAAGCCATTCAGAACAAAGTATTTAAAGAATAAAGATATAAACACAGCATGTCATAGAAATTTATGGGAGGCTGCCATGCTGGTACTTAGGGGGAAAAGTATTGCTCACGATGTCCTCTATTAGTGAGAAAGAAGGGAAACTGGGAATTAAGGCTCTACTTAAATAACCTGGAAAGGGTACAAATTACCAAGTGAAGGGGAAGTGGAAGAGTAATAAACCCAAAAGCAGAAATGAATAAAACAGGGGCATAAAGTGGAATTTGAAGTACAAGCTAAAGAAGTGCCTCTCAAATCCAGCAATACATCAGAATTACCTGAGATGTTGGCTTGAACCATAGACTCCCTGGCTAGGGCCTGGACATTGGGAGTCAGACTCTCTGAGGACCAGGCCCTGGAATCTGCATTCCTGAAGATGTCTCCACTAAGTGTCACCCAATCAGAATGCCCCATCCCCCCATCCTGTGGTGCTGGGACCTGTTATTTATGGGCTGTCTCCCCAGGGAGATTGGCCAGCATCAACTTTGGTGACATTTGTCCTCTTTTCCCTCCATGGGGTGGAAGCAACAAGGTTTTGGTGAGGCCATGGCCTTCTGGGTGCAAATTGGTCTAAGAGTGGATGCTTGTCCTTGCTGGGACAACCAGTCCTTTGGATTTGGAATCGAGAGAGTTATGCAGCTTTTCTCATCTCACATTTTGAGGTCTCATTGTTACTTCTGAGGCCACAGGATCCCTGACACTGTATTTCCTACACTGGAATAGAAAAGATGAGGAGGCTGGTCTTCAAAGAGAGAAGGTAGCAGGCATCATACACAGAGAAACAGAAGGACCAGAAAGAAGTAAGCCCACCCATTATTCAAGTCTTTGAATCCTTTTCTTCTTAAGACCCATCAGCTTATATGTCCTTGGCTTTTAAAAGTGCTCTTAGGGACCAATATGAATTTCCCTGCATGACCAGCTGCTAGGCAGGGCTCCTGTTCCACATTCCAAGGGAGGCCCATCAAACACATGATTTCCCTGCATTCCTTCTCTCCAGCTACTGGTTCTCAGTACCATTTTGCACATATGTAGGGGATGGCTATGCCTTTAAGAGGGGACGGCTGGCTCTAGCCCGTCCCACCTCCTTCCAGCTTCAACCAGAAGAGAAGCCAGCCCAGCCCTCACCTCTCAGCTGCGAGCACATGTGTCAGAATGGCGCCAGCTGGCCCTGGAGGTAGAGCCAAGAGGTCTCCCCCTCTGCGGGAAGTTCCATGACATCACCATGATGGACATTCTCTTTAGCCTATCGTTAGCACCTGGCCAGTCCCTCTCCTTCGTGCGTCACTGCTGGTATAAGTGTATTTGCCCTCCCCCTTATTAAACCAGAACACCCCTTGAGGGTTCTCTGGGACCCCATGTGCCTGTGTCTTCCTTGGTGAGTATGGGGAAGGGGGCAGGGCATCCCACGACCACACGCTGACCGAGGCTACACGTGGACTTCGCTCCTGCAGTTAATTCCTACTGACCAGGGGATGTGCGTGAGAGCGATAGAGGACCACATGGAAGGGGCAGACAGGCCCAGGACCTCCACGTGGATGAAGGTAGAGCTTAAGCCCGGCACACATATTCATTTCTTGTTTCCAGAGGAGTGACAGTAGTCTGAATTATCCATGCCTAGGCGATAATAATGTTTTGGGCATCCTTGTGTGATAAGCACCAGTCAAAAGTCAGATTTGACTTTCATATTTTCAAGATCCTTTCCTGAATCTTCAGGCTAAATCTTATTGTGTAACCCACAGTATCTGTGAGGAGGAATGCCATGTGAAGCTGCATGGTCAGCCAGGCCAACCTTTGGAAAATCATGGAATATATCATAAACTGTAGAACCTATATTAATGGGGTTGTAAAAAATTGATAAGATACACCTGAATAGCAGTTGTCAAAGTAGTTATCACCAAATGCTCAAGAGGTGTATGTTGAATAATTCTATCCAGACTGGGGAAAGTGTGGAGCCCGAATATTCTCTGGTGAGCCAGACATCTCTTCCATGGGCGGGGGGGGGGGGGGGTCAGACTGACAGAGAGGATGCACAGGGAAATAAATAGAAGGGGGAAAAGATCAAGTGCACTGAGTGGAGATGGAGATAGAGCTTTGCTCTGAAAGAGGTGGTGGAGCATGCCCTGATATCAGATTTGTTGCATGACTCTTCATAATCCAGCATTGAGAAGAACATGTGGAAAAGTACATTCAGGACCTGATTATGGACTGCAATCATCTGGGCCCCTGGAAACTGGAGGACCTGTGGGAGAAGTGTGGACTCAAGCCTGTGAGGGTGGGGTCAGGGAGAGACAGGTAGAGGCCACCCTTGAGGGCCTCATGTGGTCTGCTCCCAGGCTTGTACCTTTGTTTCTCAGCTCAAGGCCAGGATGGTTTTAAGATGGGTAGTCGTTTTAGTGTATGTACAGTTATTTGTGATGTTTGTTATTAGTGTTATATCTGACTTCCCATTCTGGGCCCAGGATGGGATTAAGTTTCCTTATAGTTGGATGAGATCACATGGTGAGCTCTGGCCAGAAGATGAGCAGATGCACAAATGTTATTTCTGGACCGATTATCTAATTGTGAGTGCATGATACAGTAAAGTTCTCAATCTTTCTATCAAAATACCATCAGCATTCAAGATGGTAGCTGGGCAGCTCCATCAGCCTGGAGCTAGGAGTGCTTCTGAGGGTTCTCAGAAGACTCTTGCTGGTCTTCCTGTATGAATAAGAAATAGAGCTTTGTTCTTCTTAAGACTCTGAGAATTAGACCTGGTTAATTTCAAGACTCTGATACCATTGCCCATGGGCAGCCTAGCTGGTACAGAAAACTTGCCATCCATTCCTCAAGTAGGGGATGAGACTGTTGGCAGCAAGCTTGAATGCTGGGCTTGCTGTCTGTGCTGAAGGAGGGTGGACAGCTCATGTCATGGAGGCCTCAGACAGCCAAAATACTGGCCCTCAATCCTACCCACATCCATTCCCCTATGTAACTAGGACCTTTGATTGTCCCCTTCCCCCTCTCTTTTTGCCTAGAGAGGTAGAAAAAAAATCAAAATAGGTTGTAAAAAGTGAAAAGGGAAGGCCTAGAGAAATGGCACATGTAAGAACAGCCTTGACTTGAAAGTAGACACATGAACTTTGAAAATGCAAATCTCCCTCCAGCTAAACAAATAGAATCAGTTTAAGCAAAGGCACACGCAAACTTTGCAAAGAGTAATTGAAGAAAAAGGCTCAGAGAAAACAAAACAAGACAGTAAGACAGAAAAAAATATAGCAAAAGAAACAGACTCATCGGAATCCAAACATCCTCCAGAACCCATGCTTGGGAGCCTTGAAGGTCTGTTATAAATTATATGGCCCCTGTAGCATGGGGTGGACAGAGATGTCTTGTGTCCTGGTGCATTCCCATGGCATCCTTCCCCTCTCATCCTTCACCCCTGGGTACAATAAGATACATCCAGGGGTTCTTATGATCATTGAACACAGAATTTAGAAATCATACTCCAGGGAGCTAGATTTTTCATGTATATATTTATGTTTCTAGGAGAGAAAGTTGTGTATAAAAAGACGTGATTATTGAATCCAGCCAGCTCTGTGACCTTGGTAAGTGACTTTAATCTCCCTTAGCCTCATTTTTCCTACAATGGCATGGATAAAGAGGCCTAGTATAAGAATACATATCTATACACACCTCTCCTATACATACATATGCATGTGGATTCATATATGTGTGTGTAAAATCATTATATGCATGTGAACATGTATATTCACTACATATACATTTGCTTTATAAAAATATACATGTAGATACATCTGCATATATATTCACATGTGCCTATATGTTGATGGATTCATGTGTGTGTACACACATGTGCATGGCATAGAATAGTGATAGCTGCCAGTTCTTAGAAAGTCTCAGTACCCTCTGTAACTGAGAGGACTTCCTTAGCATCTGTGGCTCTCTGGAAGTGGGAGAACATCATTTAGGGTGGTCTCTGGTTGCTAAGCACCTTGATCAGAGCTTAGGCACCAAGGTATCTTCCAGATGCCATAGAATCTGGTACCAAGATAGAAGGGTGACATCAGACAGCTGGAAAGGGATCTTGCTCTAGGCCAGTGAAAAGTCATCTGTTAGTCAGGTTAGGCCTGCTCAATGAAGTCCCAAGAGCCTCAAGGCTCTGCAGAGGCCCAGAGCTCACATTCCTGGTCCTTGGTATTTCAAAACATCTATAGTGTTTTTTTTACCCTTTGAATACGAACATCCAGTTTCTGCCATTTTACTGAGATGTCTAGAAAGCTGGACACTGGTGGTATATGCCTATAACCTTAGCTACTCAGGAAGCTGAGATCTGGAGAATCCAAGTTCAAACCAGTCATCTCCAGTTAACCAGAAAAAAGTTGGCGTGGCTCAAGTGGTAGAGTGCCAGCTGAGCAAGTGTGAGGTCCTGAGGTCAAACCTTGTACCACCTTCTTCCCTTCAAAAACAAAAAAAGAAAGAGAAGGAGAAGGAGAAGGAGGCGGAGGAGGAGGAGGCGGAGGAGGAGGAGGAGGAGGAGGAGGAGGAGGAGGAGGAGGAGGAGGAGGAGGAGGAGGAGGAGGAGGAGGAGGAAGAGGAAGAAGAAGAAGAAGAAGAAGAAGAAGAAGAAGAAGAAGAAGAAGAAGAAGAAGAAGAAGAAGAGAAAGAAGAAGAAGAAGAGGAAGAAGAAAATAAAGGAGACTGCCAGGCCAAAGCTATAGTCTAAGGAGACTTCTAGGGGGTATCTATAAGCTACAATCAAATTTTTTGCAGCCTGGTTTCCAAATCCAGCTACAAAGTTGGGTCTCACGGGACATTTCCTAGCCTGGTGACCTTGGGGCAACCCCCAGAAATTCCATATGAGGTTTGGGGATGTGGCTGGAGGATGAAGGTGGCTGTGGGTAGGAACAGCACTGGTCCTAGTGACTGCCTTCAAAGAGCTCTGCTGTGCAGTGGGGCAGGGTTCCTGGGGATCCCCAGCTGGATAGGACTCATGTGTTCCCACCTTCATTTCTCCATGGGGCAACACTCCACCCTCTGGGAGGACTTGACCACACTTTATCTTACCCTTTCCTATGTCTTCCCCTTGTCTCTGGCAAGGGAGGAAGGAGAGGAAAAAGAACAAAAGTTGACAGAGTGCCTAATAGGTTCCGGGGCCTGGGGTGAGGGCTCCTAGTTCGTCTTTAACATTCAACGCTGTCGAGGGATGCTTTGAGAAGAGAAACTGAGGAAGGAGCAAATCTAGACAACTTGCTGTTGGAGGCCCACAGACAACTAACTGTAGGGTCATGAGACTCAGAAACCAGACCCTGCTCACCAGATGCATGTGTGACAGAAGAAAGTGGATTTCAGATGGGACCCTGATGGTTCTGAAGGAAGCGCTCAGGATGGGCAGTGGAGATCACACACTGGGATTAAGTCAGGTGGACAACGATCCTATAATGGTTCTGTCAAGTAAGATGTTTGGATGTTTAAGTATCCAAAATTCAAAAAGTTTTTCCAGCGCCGATGTGATGGCCAAGTGGAAATGGCACACCTGATTTCATGTGACAGGTGGCAGGCCAAGCACAGGTGCCTGCTGGGTATTGGTGGCACAGGCCTGGGATCTGATGACTGTGGAGGCTGAGGGAGGAGAATCGAGAGTTTGAGGACCTGTCTCAAGAAAAGCAAAACAAGCAAGAAAAAAAACAATAAACACACATACACACACACACACACACACTCAAACACAACTGCACCACAAATGTCACATAAAATTATCCTCAGGCTACGTAGGCAAGGTGTATAGAAAACATGAGAGAATTCCATGTTGACATTTTACTACATTTATGTGGACATTCCAAGAAAACCCAACAAAACCTATCTGAAATCTGAAACCCAAAGTATCCCTGGCATTTTGGATAAAAGATACTTGACCGATCCTATGAGCCCCCTCATTTTACAGGTGAGAAAGATGAAGTCTATGGAATCGAGGTGACTTATAAAGGCCATAAAATTGGTGCAGGATGGTTCCAGCAGCCCGCTCCCACATCTGTGACTCAGTTGCCTCTTGATTGACATGACCTCTGGGTGGAGAAAAAGCAAGAGATTTTTTAAGAGTGAGACTTCCTGGGACTTGGTGACTAGTGAGATGGAGTGATGGGCATAAGGGACAAGGGCTGGAGAATAACGAGATGGCTAGGGAGGGAGGGGGGAGACCGTGCCGTGGAGTAGCACATTCTGATCTGGGGATATTTGTATTACTATTAAGCCAAAATTGTATGGATTCACAGGATAATCACCATCTACTTATCCATTTAACAAATATTTTCTTAGTGCTTAATGCAGTAATGCTCTGCTCTGGGTTGTAGCACAGAGTATAGAGGCTTCTCCCTAGGAAGACCATCAGGCTTATGTCTGCTATCTTCTTAGGTAGAATCTGGTCCTTTTATTCAACATTTCCATGCACATCCATAGTCAGCTGTCAGTCACAGACCACAGAGCCCATGGTTGGAATGACATTTCTACCCAAGCCACAGATGTGCCACTGTCAGCCAGAGGCAGGGCATATTTATACTACTTCAAGGTCATCAGGTCACGGGGTCTAGTCAAGGGAGGGTTGGAAATTCATGTTTCTTGGCCATTCTTCTTCTCCTGCCAATGCTGGTGCCAACCCCAGCCATGCGGAGTTCAGTCTGTGCCCATCTCAGGCCTGAGAGGACCAGGAGCCACACATCGGAAAGGGGAGGCCCTGAGCTGTCTTGCAGAGACAGTTACAAGCGGGGTCAAGAGATGGAGGGAGAAAAATCTCCAAAGCCATTGATGTTGTATCTGATGGTGCCTATCAGTGGGGCCCGTCAGGATGTGGTGGGGAGGAAGCCACACCCACCAGTGCTGTGGTGTCTGGATGTCACTTCCTCATGGGCAAAGGGTGGGACGTGGGGGTGGGGTGACACTGTCTACTTTGTAGGGACAGCATAGGGATTCCTACAGGAGACTGGCTGCAAAGTGCTCAGCACACAGAAGGTCCTTTCCCCTGTCAGTCACTCCAGAATACACTTGACAAGTGAGGACTTCTGATTCTAGTAATGCACAAAGATCCATCTCTCTCTCTCTCTCTCTCTCTCTCTCTCTCTCTCTCTCTTCTCTCTGTCATTCTGTATCTGTCTCTTTCTTTATATATTATTCCTCTTTCCCTCTGTCTCTCTGTCTCTCTTCATCTCTATCTGTTTTTATAGGTAGCATTCTGTATTTATAGACAAGTATAACGCCTCTGCAAAACTCAGTTTTAGCAAAAGAACAATAGATTTGTATTGGTGTAACTTCTTTGATTTTTAAAAATTATCTTTAAGTAGCTGTACAAAGGCAGTGACATTTGATGTGACTTTTTTAAAAACATAAATGTGCAGCATACTTTTTCTGTTCCTTCGTATTTTGCATTTCTATTGAAAGGATTATGACTTCAAAGAAAGTTTCAGGAAGCTACCCACACTTCCTGAACAGCAGCCCTTCTTATCTTTGTCTATGCAAACTCACAGGAAGACATGTTTACTCATAACTGCTTCAAAGTCTACTCTACTGTGTATTATGCCTTTTGAATTTAAGTATTTCACAGAAACCTTTCTGGGCATGTGTATGAGTGTATTTTATTATTGTTCCTATATATATTTTGCCAGTATTGGGGCCTGAACTCAGGGCCCTGTGCTGTCACTTGGTGTTTTCCTTCAAGCTGTCACTCTACCACTTGAGACACACCTCCACTTCTAGCTTTTTGCTGGTTAATTTAAGATAAGAATCTCTTAGACTTTCTGCCTGGGCTGGTTTCAAGCCACGACCCTCTATCTCAGTCTCCTGAGTAGCTAGGATTTAGGGATGAGCCACCAGCACTTGGCTTGAATGTTCATGTATTTAATATCTTTGCATAGATAGGTTTTGAGAGCTTTATAATATTCTATTTCATTAATGCTCAGTTAAGAAAGTGAATTTGTAAATACTTCCGCTTCCACTCATTCTTTCTGTGATGTCTTCTATGACAATGTGTCCTTGGGCACTTAGAGAAATCCTTTTTGCCAAGGGAGGACCTATAATCTCTTTTGAAGGCCTCTGCTGAAGACCAGGACTTGATTTCAAAATACAATCATTTCTTCCCTTCTAGACTTATGTGGGAAGACTGTTCCTACTTAAGAAGAGATCTCACAATCCCAAATGTTTGCTTTATAAACAAGTAGAAAGGAGAACTAGCTATGTTTTTACCAAAAGAACAAAGCAGTTCAAAGGAGCAAACAGTCAAAAATAATTAAAATAATAATTAGTGTTCACTGAGACTGCATGCATCCCTACATGTCAAGAACTATTCTAAATACACTGTATCCTCACAAGAATCTCATGACTCAGGAGAATTCTTTCCTTTTTGCTTTCCTTTTTGTGGTACTGGAGGTTAAACCTGGGGCCTTGTGTTTACTAGGCAAACACTCTATCACATCCCCAGCCCTTTTATCTTTAGTTATTGTTCGGATAGTCTCATGCTTTTGTTCCCTTTCTTCCAGGAACAGACTCACATCCTGACCATCCTACCATGTCTCCTCCATTCACTCTTTTTATGTATGTTTTGCAGAAGAGAAAGTTGAGGACAGAAAGATTGCATGGCTTGGCTAAGTTCATGCAATCAGGAAGCGACTTGAACACGTAAGTTGGTTGTTCTCCAATACTCCATTTGCTCTGAACTCCAGCTTCTCACTTGTGAAAGGGTAGTGGCGAGTCCTATACTGAAGGACAGAGGTGAGAATTAAGCAAGATGGCTTACTTGAAACTCACAGGGTGTCTGAAGCAAGAAGTTTGCTTGGGATATCTTCACCCTGGCAGTTATACAACAGCCACCACATGGTACCATTAGGCCATCTTCTCCAACAAGTTGGCCCACGTCTTTTCTATGTCTGTGGAGGGTTTGTGGTATGGGGTAAGTAAGTGAGCTGTCAATCATGATGTCTTTACCTTCTCCCTGGTGACAGTTGCTTTCCTCATCATTGCAGCTGAAAGCCTGTGGGAGCACTAAGCAGATGTGCGATTGCTCTGTGGAGAGCATGCACAGGTGGGCTTTGTAGAAGAAGGTAGGCTGGATCTGAGTTGTCCTGCTTGCCCACTGAGGCAGGGTCAACACAGTCTTCTAGGCAAGGCAGAGACCCTGCTGGGACCTTCAGAGTCTCACTAAAGCAATGCTGTCTGGGTTAGGGGTCAGTGAGATTCTTTCAACCAACAGCAGAGACTTCCAGGCCAGGGGGTTCCTTCTGAGAGCTACAGTAGAGCCAACTGGCCATCTATTTGCTGTCACAATCTCAGTGAGTGGTGAAAATCACCTCCTTTTCTTCTGTGGTCCCAGTGTGGTGTTGGAGAAGGGAGAGGGAGGCAGTCAGCACCCATGGAACTTGGCCGAACTCAAGGTTGGATGGGAGCCCGTGACAAGAGTCAGGGGGAGAGAAAATCACTTATTTTCTGTAAATGGGCTGAGTTAGAACTGTTCTTCAACCCAGATTAAAAAAACAGCAAGCTCTCAAGGACACCTACAAAGTCTATGTATTCAATCAAGGAGATGGTATGCATTTATAGATTTCAAGGTTCTTTAATAATTGAAAAAGTTTAATGCCATGTACAATAAAAATCATGTGTTATTTAAATATTCTCCTTTCCTCTATAAAATATTTTGGAAGAGCAGGAGAGAGAGAGAAAGAATGAGACAGAGACAGAGATACACAGAGAGAAGCAGAGAGAGCTTTCAAATATCATTTAATGCCTAAATGTCACAGGCTGAAAAAATTCAACAGAATTCTCAGGCTTTCTTTCCCACAGGGGCCACCCTTTAAACAATGACCTTTAAAAACCCCAAGCAAACAAACAGCTGAGATACTGGTGACATGTGTCCTTTACCAGCATGGTCATTCCAAGGCTGACAATTTAGATTTGTCAGCCTCAGTGGTCAGCATTTTGGGCAATGGATCTTGAGATTTCATAGATTCCTGTGAACCTCATCGGTGAGAAGGTGATTCAGTCCTGGGTTTTTCCAAGATTGGATGGGTTTAAGTAACTGTCATTTCCTACGGTGGTAAAAATTCCATTTTGACCTTCTAGCTGTCATGATTTATTTGTAGACTCTAGAGGGGAGGCAGGGCTGCTTGCAGAGTAACCTACAGAAGAACATATCAATTATATTACAGATGCTACCTCCCTAAAGATCACAAAGTAGGGTACTTGAAATCCCAAGGCAACATGGGTTCATATCTTGAGGTCAATGATGAAGCTCCCAGAAGGAGGAATGAGACCAGAGATAGAAATCTTTCTGGATAATAGCAAACAAAGCAGCTGTTTCTCAGTCTTCTGGGATGAAACACAGGTAGTAAAAACTCTGCCTAAGACCCAAAGTGAACACAGAGAAGGCTGATAATTCTTGATAATTAATATTCTACTTTTTTATATACAGAAATGACCTTTCCAGCCTAGTCCAGTGGACATATCAAGTCATCTCACCAGGCCCCTAGCTGAGCTCAATACACAGAAATTATTTCCTCTGCTAATTAGAAGTTGATTCTCTGAATTTTATTCTGTGTGGTCTAATTGAAAGTATTCCATTTTCAGTTCTTTGTCTATCTTCAAAGACTCAAATATAGTAGTCCTTTCAGGCAGTAAGACAAGGGTAAATTGTAAATGCTTGTTTATACTTGCTGTGTCTAATTCCTTTCTTTTATTCTGTCTTGGATTCATTCTAATAATTCTTGTCAAGGCGCCCAGTGACCAATTCTGCTTCCATTACGTGAATTCTCAAAAAACAATAGGATTATGTCTTCCTTTATTCCTTCCTTCCCTCCCTCCCTTCCTCCCTCCCTCCCTCCCTCCCTCCCTCCCTCCCTCCCTTCCTCCTTCCCTTCCTCCTTCCCTTTCTCCTTCCCTCCCTTCCTTTTTTCCTTCCTTCCTTCTTTCAAAATTTTCTTCCTTCCAGGTTACTATATTGTCCTGGTGGACTTCTTATCCAACCCCACCCCCATTCCTTCTTAGTGTTGTTTTCTGATTTCTCTTGATCTTCATATGTTTTAACAATGGAAAATTCCAGGATTTGAACAATGGACTTTATATTTCAGGGCATAGTGGTACTTGCTATAATCTCATCATTCAGAAGGCTGAGGAAAGAGGATCACAAGTTTGAATCCAGCCTGGGCTACATAAGTTAGCCTCTGCCTTGGGAAACAACAGCGACAACAAATAGGCTTAATGTCTTCTCTACCTAGATAAAATTTTTGCTGATCTGATTCAGTTCTTTGGCTTTGGAAATCATCTATAGATTGGTCATAAATTACCATTTTGCAGATTAAATGTTTGAACACTTACACTGTCATACGGTTTAAATGTAATGGATCCCAAACATAATTCGCCCTCTGCTCCAGATCTGTCTGCACACAGGGCTCTGTGTCTTCCCTGGATGTGCGAGAGGCAGTACCCCCACAGCTTGAACACAACCCAACTCTCCGCCAGCCCCATATCCCTTATCATCCTGTGTCTACTACTGGGTGTTTGCTTAATTCAACTCATGGAAACTCCATTGTTTGAGTTGTTCTGCTGAAAAAACAAATCCTTGATGTTCTTCTGGAGTTCTTCATTCTTCTGGTACCAGCAGCTAATCCACCAGTAAATCCTTTCAACTCACAGATACAACTCTGCCAACATTGCCTTCACCACAGGTTGACTGGAAGCGGTTTTCTCACTCACTTGGCAAATCAGTTTTCTAACTGGGTTTCTTTGCTCCTGTCCCTTGTCCCTGAAACAGAATCAGCCAGCGGACCTCTGTTAAGACCCATTTTAGATCACATCAATCCTTTGCTCAACCTCCCCCTCCCACCCCCCAGGAGCTTACTGATGTTCTCAGAGCGAAATGCAAGCCCTTACAATGTGGGTCTCCAGTCTCTGTACAGACCTTGCCATTGCTCTTTCCATGGTGGTAACCCCAGATCTCTCTCCCTTTTGCTCCTTCCAGGCACACTGGCCTCTTTGTTTTCTTCCAGTTACATTTCTGCCTCAGGATCTTTGGACTGGCTAATTTCTCTGCTGGAAACACTATACAATTCACTCCCTCATTTCCTACCATGTTTTGCTTTAATATTACTTCCTCATGAGGCCTTCCCCCAGCACTTGTTTCAGCTTTCTGGTATTCATTTCCTTTCATCTCAGTGTCCCTGGACCAGGAGGGGATCTCTCTCTCTCTCTCTCTCTCTCTCTCTCTCTCTCTCTCTCTCTCTCTCTCTCTCTCTCTCTCTCTCTTTCTCTCTCTCTCATTTTCTCAATGCTGGGACCCAATGCCCAGAACAATGTTTGGCACACAAGATTTGATCCATACTTGTTGGGAAAAATGACTAGGTGCCGTGACCCTGTCTGCTTGTGGAGAATGAATGTACCCAGTAGACTTTGTTTGTTTCTCAGGAGAAAACAAGGACCACAGCAGTCACCAGGGGAATGTAGCAGAGGGCAAGGATACAGGAGGGAAGAGCCAGGAACCAAGAATATACTCTATTAAAAAATAGCTTGATTGGGAGCATGGCTGCTTTTTCTTTTTGCACTCCTTCACCGAGCTGTAGCAAATAGTAGAAAAGTAACACATTTGACCTTGTCCAGACAGTTATTGTGCCTTCAGAAGTAAGCACACATACCTTGAGAAAGATGTTTGGTTAAAAAAAAAAAAGAAATGATCCTTTTGATCACAGAAATGCTTTCAAAAGAAAAAAAAAATCAGACATTGATGCTACAATGACTCAGATTTAAAACAACAACAACAAAAATGAACCAAGGCTTAATGTCTCCAGGCCAATCTGATAATCTCAAAATACTGTAACATGAGAATGATTGGCAGTGACTGGGTACACAGAACAAAGAACACATATTCTTAACAATGCATAATAGACTCCTGCTCTTGTTCAACTTAAATAGCCCTAATGTGTGAAGGCTCAAAGTTTCTTTTCTGTTCATCCTCATTTTGCCCAGAGGTATACCTTTGCTTTCCACTTTGCTCTCCAACAAAACCTTCTGCCTGTTTCTTTCTTTGTGTTGTGTCTCAACTTGAAATTATTATTATTATTGTTATTGTTGTTACTGTGTGTGAATCTCCTGGACTGGACCTCATAGCTCCTATCTATTATCTTAGTTATTCAGGAAGCTGAGACCTGGGGGACAGAGATTCAAAGCTAGCCTGGAAAGAAAAGCCTATGAGATTCCATCTCTAATTAACCAGCAAAATGTCAGACTGGAGGCTTGGCTCAAGTTGTTGAGTGCTGGTTGTTTGTCAGTGATGTGACTTGGAGCAGTTACTTTACCTCTCTAGGTCTGCTTTCTCCTCTGTAGGTGGGAGAGAAAACATCCATCCACCAGCCTGTGGTAAAGATGAATTCAGTAACTTGCACTCTGCCCCATTACTGTAGTTGGAATTCTCGTGGCTACATGTTTTTTTTTTCTTCTTCTTCCAATGACTTAAGGAGAGAGATGTCATTTCATTTCCCCAAAAGGCTCAAGAAGATGGCATCTTCCACCTTTAAAGGCAGAAAAGGACACAGCTGATATATCATACCAGGCCTTTCATGCCTGCCCACCAACACACTGGTTCTTTTTGGACCCAATGGAAGCTGGGAGAGGGAGCACAGCATCCACCTCGCCTGTGGCCCCTCTGCTCCCTGCCTGCATTGAGGGTGGAGCAAAGCTGCACCCACAGCCTATTGCTATTCTTGGTCTCTGTGGTTTGATCCTCCCCAGTCATTCCTTCTGGTTGTGTTTTTTTTTTTTGGCCAGTCCTGGGCCTTGGACTCAGGGCCTGAGCACTGTCCCTGGCTTCCTTTTTTGCTCAAGGCTAGCACTCTACCACTTGAGCCACAGCGCCGCTTCTGGCCGTTTTCTGTATATGTGGGAATCGAACCTAGGGCCTCGTGTATCCGAGGCAGGCACTTTTGCCACTAGGCTATATCCCCAGCCCCGGTCATTCCTTCTTGTGAAGTGCCTTCAGACTGGGCCCGAGGCTGGGGGGTAATGGGGTGCTGCTGAGTGTCCTACTGGGCAGCTAGCTCTCTGCTGAGCCCATTGACCTCTTCCCTTTGGAGCAGTTTCTTTTTCCCCATTGTGGTCTCTTCTTTCCATCCAGGAACTTGGTAGAAATCACTATCTCTTAGGATAAAGAGCAGAAAGAAAAGGAACACAGTCAGCAACTTATTTCTCCTAGGCTAGGCTGCAGTAAGCCCAACTCTCCCTTCAGCAATGTAACAGAGAAAAAGGATCAATACCCCAAGCTATGACCCATGGCCTATGACCTTCAGAGGACATTACTCCTTCATCTTGGCCTTTCTCCCTGTGGCTGGGGGAATGTCTGTGTTGGGCCTTAACCTACATTTGGTACCTTTGAAACTATGGGTTGGTTAGGGGGCACTGGAATGGGTAGGTGAATGGGGAGGAGGGTGGTTGTGGGGTCTGCCTGTTGTTGCTCTCAGTCATCAGAGTCTCAACTCACTGAGGTGAAAGGGAAGAGGAGCCAGGTTCCTGTTTGAAGGGATGCTTCTACAGTGTCTGGTAAAGTAACCCAACTCCTCCACAGCTGTGATTTGTTCTTTGTTCCCTGTGTTCATGGAACCAGGCAGGACAATGGTCACAGCAAGGAGGCCCAGATGGGACAACTGTGCTGGGTTGATCTAGTACGTTAATATACATTTTAAGTTGTTCATGCTACGAAGATTAGATACGTCTTATATGAATACATTTGTTTTTTTCCTCTTTCATGAGCTCAATAATATACTAATTTAAAGTTAGAATCTGACTCAACAGGACAATGTTTTGTTGGGGTGTTAGCCCACTCTTAAGTTTGAAGTCTTTCGTTTTTTCCCCTTGATCTATAAAGTAATGGCCTACGAAGCAGGGATGGCATGCTTTATCAGGATCAGCTTCTATGCTTTTATTGTCTTTTATTAGATCTTTGGTTATTTTGAGAAAAGAGAGTATTTTCACTATTGAAAGAGCAAATGTTTTTTTCTTTTGCAGTTATACAATTTTCTGCATTTGCCTTTAGTCACTTTGATGCTGTTTCACAGTGACCTATGATCCTACTTAATCAAGTGTTTAAATTCTCTTGACATTCTTTGCAATTTCCTCAAGTCAAATTCTAAATTAACTCTCTCTCTCTCTCTCTAGCTCTCTCTCTCTTTCTCTTATTAACTTCAGGTAATTTTGAGAGTTTCAAGAAAGGTCCCTGAGATATTTCAAAAGAATTTTATTTTCTCTCCTTATTAAAAACGAATGGGGGAAATCTAGACCCTAAGTAAAGAATGATATGGTATAAAACAGGAGGGCTGTTTGAAGGAAACCAGTTAGGAGGCAGGATGAAAGAAGAGGGGAAGGGAGGTTGGGCAGAAGTACTTTGTGTGCCTCTATGAAAATAGAATAATGAAACCCATTAAGTTCATTTAGAAATAGGGAGAAGAAAAAGTAATAGAGGGGGCGAATTTGCTCAAAGTGGATTGTAGTATATGTGTGAGGTATCATAATGAAACACTTTAGTACCATTAACATACTCTAAGAATAAGAGAGAGAAATCAGGTGCTGTGGCTCATACCTATAATCCTAGTTACTCAGGAGGCTGAGATCTGAGGATCAGGGTTCAAAGCCAGTCTTCGCAGGAAAGTCTGTGTGATGCTTAACTATAATTATCCACCAAAAAGCCAGAAGTGGAGCTGTGGCTCAAATGGTAAAACTCTAACCTTGACCAACAAAAGCTCAGGGACGGTGCCCAGGCTCTAAGTTCAAGCCCTAGGACTGGCACAAATTTTGAGATCATACAACTGAACTGAGTCAGAAATTCTGAAATTGTAATGGAAAAATAGATAGATTCACAAAATATGAAGCAAAGTATTGAAAAGTGGGGTGGGATAGAATTAACAGAATTTTTATGACTATTATTGGACATATTGCTGTTTCATAGTATCTTGTTTTCTAGATTTAAAGATGCTTTTAAAAGTAACTGTTAGGGCCTGGGAATATGGCCTAGTGGCAAGAGTGCTTCCCTTGTATACATGAAGCCCTAGGTTCAATTTCTCAGCACCACATATATAGAAAAGGCCAGAAGTGGCGCTGTGGCTCAAGTTGGCAGAGTGCTAGCCTTGAGCAAAAAGAAACCAGGGACAGTGCTCAGGCCCTGAGTTCAAGCCCCAGGACTGGCAAAAAAATAAAAAAATAAAAAAAAATAAAAGTAACTGTTGATAACTGATAATACCTTGGTATAATGGTATAATTTTTTTTTGTGAACAAAGATGGAACGTTCTTCTGTTCTCCTGATTGCTCCAGATTTGAAATTTTTCTATTAAATATTATTATTTGCAATATGAGTGCTTGGATAGGTTTAATATATCCGTTCTTGTAACAGGACATAGGGGACAAGTCCATGACATGGTCTGTTAGTGTAGAGAGATTCTCAAAAGTCAAATCTCATTATCAGCTAGTTAACAGAACATATATATATATATATATATATATATATATATATAATGGTTTTTCATGCAGTCAAGTCAGTCCCTGTATATTACCAACATTCTGATGGAAGTATCATATTTTGAGATATACATAGAATTGTTGCACTTACACAAAATAACCAGGTCAAGTTTGAAGGAAAAAAAACAACAACTAAATTTACTTTGTTAAAAAAACTTACCTCTGATTATTTTTGATGAATTTTAGGGGAGACCTTCAAAGGCTATATTTCAGTGAAGAACTGTAATGTACACACTACTGAATTCTAGACCTATCCATTTCTTTGATATTTTCTTAATCATCCCATGAAACAAGATAGACTCAGGTTTTTTTTTTCTAGTTTTAGTAAACCCTAAATGTTTTGTTTTCCAATGGGCTTCAAGCTGAAGTCAAATGACTTCAAGCTTCAGAAAAAAACATTACAGTAAGTCATATATACATAACCTTCATGCCTGCTGCTATACGAGTCACCCGCAGAGCTCAATAGAACACTTAATAAGTCCCAGGATGCCATCATCATCTCCTAGGTAAATATCTTTCAAATTCAAATCTATAAACCTCAGTCAGCTACCCTCCAGAATTGGAGGCTAATCTTGTAATTTGCTGCTACAGATGTTAACTTTCCCCTTTTCTTTTGTTTTCATAGACGGATACCTTGAATTCCCTTCAAGCAATGCAACCTGGTACCCTCAAAATAGAAGTTCCTGACACTTTAACAGCTTGGCAAGTGAGCTTGTGCTTTTCACTGATCAAAAGGTTGTTTGTGCGTTATTCAATTAGACATGATGGCTCCCAAGGTGAGGGATATTAAGGAATAAAGGTATGCCATCAGGCAGGTGCTCCTCCTCCTCTGGTGTATTTAGTTGGTCACAGCTCTGCTTCTGGGACTCGGATGCATGAATGTTTCAATCCTCGGCACATAGTGTCTTTGTGTTCACTTCCCTTGGGTACTATAGCTGGCAAGTGTCGGGGGCCATTCATCTCCCTAAGCAAGGCCGAAGGCACCATGCCAGGAATGCCTACATGGCAAGAGTCACTTAGGCAGAGGGCAGATGTATGCCCAGGAAAACAGTGGCCCTGGCCCCTATCCCTGACCCTTCTCCCAAACCAAGAGAAGAAAGCAGCTAGTTTACTCAAGAGTGTGTTAGCTTCAGAGCTTGTTCAGCTGGGGGCGACTTTTCTGCCAAAATGATGTCTGCTTTGTATTCGAGAAGAAACTTACTGTCTCATCACTAGTTACATGTCAAGTATACTGCCTTTCCTACTATGTCATGCTGGATAAGAAAAACTGTCTGGGAGATGAAATAGGGGCCTTTGTCCTGTGAGATGGAGTGCCCCCCTGGGTTCTCCTGCTTTGATTCTTGAGATTGTCTTTCCTTCCTTTCTTCCTTCCTTCCTTCCTTGCTTCCTTCCTTGCTTCCTTCCTTGCTTGCTTCCTTCCTTCCTTCCTTCCTTCCTTCCTTCCTTCCTCCCTCCCTCCCTCCCTCCCTCCCTCCCTCCCTTCCTTCCTTCCCTCCCTCCCTTTCCTCCTTCATTTCTTCCATCCTTCCTTCTTTCCTCTCTCTCTTTCTCATATCACACCATCCCCTTCCTAGGTACCCAATCACCTTGCAGCACTGTGTGTAGCAGGCAAGGATTTAGGTGTTTTCCATCAGTCTCCCCATCTTGACTATCATCAAGATGGCACAAACTGGAAAACTCAAAAACCTGCCACTCAGGCCAGCATCCCACAGCCACCTCTCATCCCATTGCAAGGATTGTGAGTCTCACATGTTGCACTGCAAGGACTATGTCAATAGAGGCATCCAAGGGTATTTGTATTGTTTGGACACACTGTCAGTTTATGGGAGGAATTATACAAATAAATGAATAAGATTATCAGGCTGGAAGAATTCCTAGCAGATGAAACCAGCCAGGCCTCTCTGAGTGACCTCAACTTAGCTTTGCTTGAACTGCAAACAAGCAAAACTTAACTTGGGCCTTTTCTGATGAGTCCTTCTGTTAGATAGAAATGAGTCCTAACAGCAAACCATTACAGGCAGCCAATGAGCATGTGCCTATGTGCCTCAGGATTTCCAACAGCATGAGCCAGAAAAGGAAATTCTGCAACTGTGGTTGATGAGAGAATTTTTAAATTGCATCCTACGTTTTGCCCACCAACACTTGCCTCTGATGTTTTGACATTGGAACACAAAACCTTTTGCCTGGTGCTTGCCAAGTCACAAATTGCTTCTGAACTTGAATAAAGTCTTTAAATCTGTGTGTGTGTGTGTGTGTGTGTGTGTGTGTGTGTGTGTGTGTGTGTGTATGTGTATGCTAATAGTGGGGTTTGAACTGGGTGTTGTCCCTTAGTTTTTTCATACAAAGCTAGTGTTCTACCACTTGAACCATAGCTCCACATTGGTAAAAAGAATCTCATGGATTTCTCTGCCAGGTCTGGTTTTGAACCGTGATCCTCAGATCTCAGCCTCCTAAGAAGCTAGGTTTATAAGTGTGAGCCACTGGCATCCAACAAAATCTTTAAGATTGCTTACAATGCCTTAGTTTCCTTTTTTTTTTTTTTTAAAGAAGTGGCAAGTAGTCATTGTTCAATTTAGTTAATGACATTAGATCTACAATATAACCTAGATCTACGTATTCATATACATAGACACTTATATTCTAGCTCATGTCCAGAAACAGCGCCTATGGCTGAGCCTCAGATACATACACACTGCAACATGTATGTGCTTAAAGCCATATACATGAACACAGGCACGCACAGAGAGACAGTCACATACTCGTCATGTCTGCATGTAGACATGAAATCATAGATGCACACACATACAGAAGCACACAGGCTCACACTAATTGAGTCAGCTTCTTCCAGTCACTATAATAAACACTTGAGATAACCAACTTATAAAGAGTTTTAGTTTGGCTGTAGTTTGGGATTGGTAGGCCCTATTGCTTTGCGTAAGACAGCCCACATGGTGAAGGAAAACTCCCTATGTCTTGGCCAGGAAGCTAAAGAGAAAGAAGAGGAGATGTGGGACCCAGGATGCCTTTCGTAGCACACCAATTGAAGTAGAGTGGGGGTTCGCTACAATGAAACAGGGTCCCCCCCCAAGGGAGGGGATTCCTGGTTCCCCCAAGAGTCCACCACCAAGTCTCCAGCTACAAGATGACAAAAAGACAGATTTATTGGGGAAGTAAAAAGTGAACAAAAAGTGAACCCACAGGCCTTGGTCGCAGCCCAGACTTGGGAGCCGAAACTGCCTACCACGTGTGCAGGATCAGGGCCCAGACTCGGGAGCTGGGACCACCCGCACGTGTGCAGTACAGACTCAGGAGCTGGAACTGCGCACACCTGCGCAGCCCAGACTCGGGAGCTGGGACCGCGTGTCCGTGTGGCCTTCCAGCCTGGTTATAAGGCAAACATCACAGACAAACTTGCCACACGCAGGTGACCAATGAAGATGCAACACTTACAGAGCATGCTAGGCTGCACGCAGGTGGCCAATAGAGTTACAGTCTGTCTCATAATATCTATTTGAACTAACCTATCATTCTAGTTAGAATTGAAGCATGGATTTGGCGGGGCTCACATGATGCAGGTGGATAGCCTACTCATAGCAGGTTCCCTTGAAGCTCCCAGGCCTCAGGTGGTCAATCTACATAACTTATCTTAATAAAGAGGAGGACACAGGTTCCCTTGAAGCTCCCAGGCCTCAGGTAGTCAATCTACATAACTTATCATAATAAAGGGGAGCTTCCCAGAATAGGGTGGTGGAGGGCTTAGTGGAGATGGAG
Source organism: Perognathus longimembris pacificus (assembly GCF_023159225.1). NCBI lineage: Eukaryota > Metazoa > Chordata > Mammalia > Rodentia > Heteromyidae > Perognathus > Perognathus longimembris. The sequence goes on along the minus strand of NC_063177.1, from coordinate 23,328,877 downwards.
TTGGCCTCTGCTCTTATCTGAGCTGGAGTCAACCTGAAGTCCCTCCACAGTTAATGATGGCACAGGCCAGATCTGACCTCCCTATTACACAATGACTTAAAGAACCCCCACAAAGGTCTCACCTCCTCATGTTTCAATCACCTCTCAAAAGCATCTCTGTAGGGACCAAGTCTCCAACACACGACCCTCTGGGGGGAGGTTTAAGATCCAGATGAAAGCTCCCATTGAGACAAACTCTCTTTGCAGCCCATCACGATCAGCTCTGTCTCTGAGAAAAGGAATGGAGCTGAGATTTACAGGAGGAAAAAAATTAAATCAATAATAGAATACAATTGCATTCTCATTAGGTTGTCAGAAGAAGAAGAGAATCATCATACTTAGTGCTGCTGGAGACTTGATTTAGTAAACAAGGCATATTTATTTAGCTGTTACAAAGAGCCATTACTTTCCTTTTAGAAATATTTTGCCTCTACGTCCCCGTGGTCAGCAATGTGCTCACATCCTCTTTCCTATAATTCCCCTTCCAAGAAAGCTCATCTGAAGAAAACATCACAAGTGGAAAAGTAGTCACAATGGCACCACTTAGAAATAAACAGCTAAATATCTATAATTAGGCACATAAATATCTAATGCTGTCTATCCAAATAACCAGATGAATATCTATAATTAGATCATGTCACCTCCATGTGATGAAATCTCTAACAGCCATCACCATGGCAATTATGGAAATTAAGGAGCAACAGGAGAAAGCCTTGCTGGATAATCTGTGAACATTTTTGTTTGGTGGAAAAGTTTTTTGTTTTCTAACTGACCACATGGTTCTAAAATATGGGCAAAATAATATCATTTTGCCACTGGAATTCCAGAAAACTTACATGGCCAGTTAAAAAAAAAATTCTAAGTGCACCCCAAAGCTTGTGCACAACTGTCTGTATGTCTGTCTGTCTGTCTGTTGGTAAAACATGTAAAAACTGGCATCATGGTTTCAAAATTACTTGCTTTTGACTACTATTTTAACTTACATTAAGTTTTGTGTTAAACTGATCTTTGCAGCCTGTGGGTGGAGTCACAGTGAACAGCTTGGAGGCAATCCTGACTCTTATCACCTGACTCCAAGCCCAAAGAAAAAAACCCAGGTGTTAAACCCAAACTAATCATGTTTGGGTGCAAGCAAATGTGTCTAAGAAAAACTCAAAAAGGTTCAAATATGCAGCATGTGGTATAAGTACAATGATGTAAAACCAGTGTGTTATTGTTTATGTCCATCTATGTTAAAAGTCAAGTGTACATCTGAGCCTGACAATTCTTTGGTATAGACTAAGATTTTGTTTCTCCATTTTTCTCTCCTGTGCTCTCATAAACTCTTTAAGATCAAGGGATCAGAGTCATTTTGGAATGAGTGTGCAAATGTGGCTGCTAACCTCGATTTTCCTGACCCAGGATTAATATTTTGCTTTATAGGATGTAGGTCGACATGTGTGCTAGCTGCATGGACTGTGGTGGTCTGTGGCTACAGGAAGCTGCCTCCACAGTCTGCTCCCAAACTTCCTGGTTTCTCTACTAGTGATTCCTTATTATCTCTCTCTCTCTCTTACATGGAAAACCGCTCAGGGAATCTAGCAGTCCTGTGAAGATTTTGACAGGCCGAGTGCTCCTGCCCTGGCTCTGCCCTCCCCTCTCCCCCCAGATTAGAGTTGGGCCTATAGGAGGCCTAGCAAGACAGAGTTGCAACCGAGACTTACTCCAAGGTTAATAGCATCAGAGTTGTGTTTGGTGGCCACAGAGTTGCATTGGGGGTAGCATTGGTGTCTTCCCCCTCCATGTCTCAGAAACTGTCATGGCTGCTACAGAGAGCCAACTTGGTTGGCTTTTGGTCTGTGTGGATTTTGTGACTAGGAAAATGGTTAAAGGCCCAAGCCTTCTAAAATCTGTTTAAAGTTGTTACCCTGTTTAAACCAGTAGGGCACCAGCCTACAAAAGCCATGGTACTCAGAGTAAGCAACCAGGAAATACTGGGAGATTTCAAATGTCTTTAACCGGTCTTGTGTAGAAATTTGCAGGCAACCCAGCAGGAGGTGTGACAATCTATCCAGGGGACTCTGAGATGCCACTACAGCCTCACCCAGATCCAACTCATCTCTCCTGCCTGCCTCCATCACACATGACTAACGAAGCCTGCTGATTCAGGATGGAAGACACAGCCACTTTGGATCCGCTGAAGCTGAGACTTTTACATTGTCCTGACCCTTTGCCCTCTTGATTGTTATTCATTTGTGCTCTCTTCCACCTGCTGGTAAGGTTAAATGATATGATTTGATTTGATGACATATGGATCTCATTCAGTCTGCTGTTCTCTAAGTATTATAGCAGAACTCTAGCAAGTACTTGTTGGTCAGTTCTCAACAAGTTACAGGTAAGCTCTACTCCTATTGTTCTCCTGTTGCTCTAATTGGAAATAAAAAGGGCTTTTATGGCTAAGACTCCTTGGATTGCTGTTCTAAGCCAGCCTGGGCAGGAAAAAAATATGTATCCCTCTAAAACTCCATCTCCCAACTAACCAGCAAAGAGCCAGGCTGGAAGCTTGGCTCAAGAGAACCAGCCAAATGCTGAAAGCGACACCGTGGCTCAAGTGGTAGAGCACTAGCCTCGAGCAGAAGTGCTCAGGGACAGTGCCCAGGCCTTGAGTTCAAACCCCGTGAATGCCAACTGGGACAAGCTATCCAAGCAATGAGCACCTAGACCTTCAGGATGAGGTCAATCCTGACAACGAGGAACCATGGAGAGGAGTAAGAGGAGATGAAGTCTCATCTTAAATGGAGTCAATTTAAACTTGCCCTTTCAAAATTAATCAGAAACGGGAGATCAAGAGAAATAGTTGTTTACCCACCTAATGTCCATACCTGTCCATTTTCCATATGGACAGAAACTTGTACTCTTGTCTTTGTTAATATATATATGTATGTATATGTATATGTATATGTATGTATATGTATGTATGTATGTATGTATATGTATATGTATGTATATGTCTCTGACTAGTTCCTCCCAACCAGTCCACTATCCCTAAACACTTCCTTCCTGCCCCCAGTCCAGTTATTCTTCCTTCCTTGTAATGGGCCACAATTGGGTTTATGTTCCAAATGGAACTTTTCTGGCTTGTGCCCAGGGTGTGTTCTCCCATGTTGTTCATGTTAACTGGTCCTGTGAACTTGTCAGCCTTTTGCCTGACCTTCTCAAAAGTCTCTTTTAACAGGATAACAACATCCCTCACCCAGGACAACACCTGGGAACTGCAGTTCAAGTCCATCCTCTTACTATACTGCTCTGCCCAGCACAAATCTGGACCCTGAAGACCCCAGCCCCAGTGACTCCTTGATGTGCCCAAGCTGCAGGAGGTAGCCAGAGGAGACCATGATACCCATTGGCCCTGGTAACCATTCTCGTGAAAATGATGAGGACTTTTACCAACCAGTCAAACAAATACTTCTTGGACAGTACCAGGCCAAATGATGAATCAGGGACCCCTGACTACTTCGCCCCTTTACAGCAGGAAGTAGCTCCAGAAGAAACAACTTCCGCCCATACTCCCGGCCTGGTACCCCTCCTCTGTTATTAATAAACAATAAATGGGGGAATGTTAGCATTTCCCCAGCCACAGGTCCTAAGCTCCTCCAACTAGCCCCCAGATCCACCCATGCCTAATGAGCCACTCCTACTCACTACCTAACTACTTCCCCTTTACTCCCAGAGAGAGAAGCTGCCACCTGGATAAGGTGCAGACTCCATGTAGCTCCCTCTCCCGTGGGAACTATGGCCCCACTAATAAACCTCCTTATGAACCTTCTTCTTCTGTCTGTGATTATCTACGCATGGTCCTCTGGGATGGCGGAGACCTATCCTTTCAGAAGTGAGTATGATTGACTTTTTTGTTTTGCGTTTTTTAAAAAAAATGTTGCAACAGTAATGATCTTTTTCTTTATTGGCAAAGTGAAGTATAGAGGCATTATAGTTTAATATGTAAGGCAGTGAGTACATTTCCTATCCATCTTGCTATCTCCTCTCTCATTTTTCCCCCATCTCCCCCTTTCCCTCTCCCTCCATGAGTTGTACAGTTGGTTTACACCATATAGTTTTGTAAGTATTGCTGTTGCGTTGGGCATTGGTTTGCCTTTTTATCCTTTGTCTCTCTATCTTGATATTCCCTTTCCCTTCCCTAGTTCCAATACACGTATATACAAAATCCAGGTTACAGTTACAATAAAATCAGTTACAGTGATATCAGGGGTAAAACCAAGGGAAGGGAATATGAAAGAAAAAGAAAAATTGAAGTGCACAGTTTCACATGGCATGTCCAAAAACCATCTGGAATCTTAAAAGGGGAAGACAAATCCAAGACAGATATCCTGCTCACTGAAGCATAGCTGAGAACCACTTGTGGGTCCTGGAGACATCCCCACTCGTGGGTATTGATACACTGAACGCAATATCATGCCATCTACGCCCTTGACTTTGTGAGCCTCCCAGACTCAGTCTCTGTGAGTCTTAAGGGACAAACTCCACATTGGTCACAGTGTTTCACAGGCCAGGGTCAAGACTTGATTTCCCTTCTAAGCCCTGGTGTGGAATTCCCAGATAAATTTGACTTCATAAATCAATGTCTGACCCCAGGACACATCTTCCCACAAACAAGAATCTCTTTCTCGTGTCAGGAGGTAAGTTGATGCTCCATAGGAATCAGCTGGGCCAGAGGCCAAGTCTTTTGGTTTTCCATGAACTAGTTCTCTGATGTTGGGCCCAAAGAGTTAAGACCCACTGAGAACTTACTGCACTGGGGGACTGTGGTACAGCCTCCATGTCAGTGGTTGTTAAACTTTAGGAACAAAGGGGCCAGCTAAGGTGTAGCCTTAGGAGAATTAACACAGAGATGACCAGGCCTGGTAATCAGAGTTTATGACTCAGTAGTGCCTGAGATCTTGCATTTCTAACAAGTTCCCAGAAGCCACTGCAGCAGCTGGCACCTGGGTGAGAGCCATTGTTCCACCTACATTATCCCACTGCCTTGAGAACTCTGTAAATGCACTGACCTCAGTAAGATTATCTCAGAGATTTGAGAGATGGCTTGGCAGCTCATGGTTTCCTTGTATGTAAGAGGTGTAGGAAGAGTCCCTCCTAGCCAGGCTCATAGCTACTCAGGAGGCTGAGATCCTGGAGGCACATATTTTGAAGCCAGGCAAGGCAGAAAAGTACATGAGAACCCATTTTCAAAATAACCAGCCAAAAGCTGGGCTGGAGATAGGGCTCAAAGAGTACAGCACAAGACAAGAGCAAGCAAGCGGAAATAGGAGACCTTGAGTCCCAAGACTGGCCAGATAAATGGATAGATAGATAAATAAATAAAATAAGACTTATCTCCTCCTTCAATAGCTAAAGGACATAATGGCTATGAAAGGGACAGGCTAGGTACTGTAAAGTTTGAGAGAGAGAGAGAGAGAGAGAGAGAGAGAGAGAGAGAGAGAGAGAGAGAGCCTCCTCTCTGTGGGTACTCATTGACACTCATTGATTCATTTCTGGAAGATTAACCCTCTTCAGAATCTGTTCATTTTAATCTGTGAGAATGAACTGACTCAGATGTAGCCTGTATGGTTTCTCCTGTCACCAGGAACGCTCAGCAAAGTGACAGCCAAGTACTACCAGCAACCTGCAAATACACAGGCTCTGTGGTTCCCATTGGTGGTGAATAGGGCTGAAATGGGTACTGGGAGGCATGCAAGGGGAGTGAGCCAGTTCTCAGATGAGGTCTTTGATAGCTTCCCCTTTCTTGTGGGGCCCGGAGGGCAGGCTTGATTATTTTAGCATCTCTCTGGGCTGAGTGTGTGGCCCCTTGAGCTGTGTGATGTGGGTTCCTGGGGGCTCTGAAGTCAGACTGGAGTATGGGAGTTACTCTTTGGAAGATATGGGGCCAGCCAGTGCCGTCTGTGCATCTCACTTTCCTTATCTGAAGAATGGGAAGGAGGCCATCGATGGTATGGGTTCATTATACCATCTCCACACAGAGCATGGCTTGGTGCTTAGTAGGTTTTCCTGGAACTCAATGAGGTGGCTTAACAACTTTGAAAGAAGGGTCAAAGGGCAAAATTAGGACACTTCTACCAACAGACAAGTACAGAGAGGGATCTATATGAGCAGATCCCACAGCTTGTTCTGAGTTGTAGGTCAGTGTAGCGTCAGACAAGTTGATCAGTGATAGGAAAAGGCTAAAGCTCAGAAGTAGAGTTACATTTTTATGAAGCTATGGTGTGTGATATGGTCTGTGCTTGGATCAGGAGGAAAAATGGGGCTTAAAATAAAGGTTAAAATTTTGGACTGGAAGATTGAGGTTTGCAGCCAACCTGGGCAGAAGTCTGTAATAGGCTGTATTGAAAATATCCAGACAAAAAGCTGGACTGGGAGTGTGGCTCAAGTGAGCAGAAAAGCCAAGTAAGAGCAGAAGGTCCTGAGTTTCAGACTCAGTACCAGCACACACACACACGATTAGATTATGTTCTTACATGACATTAAAAAAATCAACTCCAGATGCTTTAAATGTTAAAAAGATGTTTTAAACAATTTTAGTAGAGAATCTTAATTGAATATATTTTGAAACTTGGAGAAGTTGTTCTTAAATAAGAACCAAAAGTTTTGACTTGAAAGACAGGTACATTTATAATGAAATTATGAGTTTTCTCTCTTGAAAAGGCAACATGAGCTAGGCAGGGGTAGCTCATGCTTGTAATCTTAGCTATTCAAGAGGCTAAGATCTGAGAATCACAGTTCAAAGCCAGGCCAGGCAAGAAAGTCAGTGTGGCTCTCATTTTAAACTCATTTTAAACCACCAAAAAGTCAGCTATGGTGGCTCAAGTGGTAGAGTGCCTTCCTTGAGCAAAAAAGCTAAAGGACACTGACTGCCCAGGGCCTGACTTCAAGCTCCAGTATTAGCAAAAAACTCCCTAACTAAATAAGTATATAAATAGCCAAACAAGTAAATAAAGGCCAACCTGAGAACAAGTTGGAGGTGATGGAATATTTTCAAGGCATATGCTTACAAGATTGGAATGGTAATTTGGCCTGAACTTATTTTTATCTACAGGAAGCTATCATTTGTTTAACATGATTCAGACTGTTATTTACCACACCTTCAATTTTGTAATGTTGGTTCTCCGAGCCAACAGAGTTGCTAGCAGATAAGACATATGCCATGCCATGATGGAGATTGAAAATCTTGACAAATTTATGCCAGTCTCCTTTCTTATGGAGCTAGGAAACTTATCGATACTTCATCAGGAGAAATTGCTCTTCCATCTTGAGCTCAGGAATCTAGAAGACAAGCAGCAAGTAACTGGCCCAACCCACCACTTGGAGCACAGAGCCAGTTGGCCTACAGACCTGAGAACAAAAAAAGGCATGTTTTGCATATGAAATCATATACAGGGTCATATGCATATATGTACAAGCATGTTGTCTGAAGTGTGGGATTTACAGGGAGGATTCTAATGGTATAACTTCTTCAAACAACAAACATGTAGTTTAACAAATGAATGTCAGGAAGATGAAAAATATGTTGTCAGGATGAGGTTGGGTTAAGGGGAAAGGGTAGATGAATGACAAAGGAAGAGTGGGAGAATACAGTCATACTATTCAATGTACCTTTGTGAAAACAGAGCCAGGAAAATGGGAGGTGAGGAATGGGTGGGGTTGGGTGAGATGGGGGAGAAGGATGGAAGGGGCGACATCGATTTGGATTCATTGTACTCAGAAATTGTTATGTGACATGGGAACGAACCTCTTTGTACACAACTGAAAAATAATTTTTTTGTAGCTACAACTCCTTTTTATGTCTCACACATAGAAAAAGATACTGCTAATTGCTGAAAAATAATTTTTAAAAAATTTAAGATAAGAGACATGCTTATGACAAGTCACAGATAGCTTCGGCTTGTTACTGCAAGAAAGGTAGGCTAAAGCAGAAATAAATGCCTAGAAGTAGGTATTCCTCCAACCAAAGATAAGATGGCTGGCTTTGGCTTTGGGGCTGAGTGCCAGGCAGCAAATAACCTTTATAGGGACCGTACATTCTGTGAAAGATTAGGTAGAACTCCTCCATTTATAACTGACAAGGTAGAAAATAAACTTGGTGAATGGAGGGGGAGGTTTGGAGGCTGGCTGTTGTTAGTGTGAGTTATTTGTAGCTGACTACTGCACGAAATACTTCGAGAAGGAGGTGATGCCCAGGGAGAACCTACACATATGCAAGCAGAATTGAAAAGGAGCAGAGAAAAATCTATATACGTATATTTCTGTGTGTATGTATATCTTCTAGGACTAGATTTCACAAATGAATGAAAACATGCAAGAACTGGCTTTTGGAGCTTGGCCATATGTTTCTTAACATGGTGACCTCCAGTTCCATCTACTTTCTTAAAAAATATGATTTTATTTTTCTTTATGGCTGAGTAATATTCCATGGTATGTATGTACTGTGCTTCCTTTATGATTACTGGGTGTCTGCATCAATCCTCCAGTTTGGCCATTGTGAACAGAGCAGTAAACATGAGAATATAAGTATGTCTCCTCTATATTTATTTAGACTCCTTCCAATATCCCTCTTTTAGTAAGATAAAAGTAACTAAAGTACAAAAAAAAGAATCATATAGTGAGCCCTCTGTCTCCACAAGTTCTACATCCACAAATGCAACCAATTATTGTCTAGACTGGTCTAGGGAAGGAAAATATTTGACAAAGAATTATATCTGTACTAAACTTATACAGACTCCATCTTGTCATGATTTCCCAAACAATATAGTACAATGAGTATGTGAATGGTACTCACACTTTATTAGGTGTCATGAGTAATGCAGAGATGAGTTAAAGCACAGGCCAGGATGAACAGAAGTTAAATACAAATCCTTTATAGAAGGGACACAAGAGCATCTTCGCATTTAGGTGTCCATAGGGGTCCCTGGAGCCAATCCCTTGGAGACACTAAGGAACAATTGTAGATTTTAGAAATGTACATTGTGTTTCAAGTCATCAAATCAAAGGAGAAAACAAGCCTGAGTATTGGGGACTCATGCTTATAATCCTACCTACCCAGGAAGCTGAGATGTGAGGATTGTGGTTCAAAGCCAGCCTGTGTAGGAAAGCCCATGAAACTCTGTTCATTTAATTATCACCCCTGCCCCCCCCCCCCAAAAAAAAAGCCAGAAATGGAGCTATGGCTCAAGTGGTAATATGCTAGCTCAAGGACAGTGCTTAGGCCCTGAGTTCAAGCCTTAGGACCGGTGTGTGTGTGTGTGTGTGTGTGTGTGAGAGAGAGAGAGAAAGAAGAAAGAGAGTGCAAGGATGCTTGTGGAATCAGCTCCATTGAATTGGGAAAGTCTGGGAAAAACAGAGAAAAATGTGGTTGGTGGTTAGATATAGTTTCCTCTTGAGGTGTTAGCTCTTATTTCCAGTATTGGTTCACATGGGTATGTGGCATTATTAAAAAATAACTAAAAGTTAGCTGGGTGCTGATAGCTCATGCCTGTAATCCTAGCTACTCAGGAGGTTGAGATCTGAGGATGGCAGTTCAAAGCCAGCTCTAGCAGAAAAGCCTTTGAGACTTCGATCTTCAATTAACCACCACCACAATAATAATAATAATAATAATAATAATAATAACAACAACAATAACAATAATAATTCCAGAAATAGAGCTATGGCTCAAGTGGTAGAGTGCTAGCCTTGATTTTTTTAAAAAAGAAAAAGGACAGGAGTTCAAGCCCCAGGACAGGCTCAAAAATAAATAAATAAAAACTCTTAAAAGAGGGATTGTTTTGATTGCTTTTTAAAGTCATGGCCCATTCGTGCGGAATGGGCTCTTGGGTATCAGTTTGTTCCTTTCCCCTGTTTTCTGTACTAAGGTGCTCAAGCCCAGAATTGGCACAGATGGTCCTGGAGATCAGCAAGGTCAGACTTGTTGCACTGTCTCAGTACCTCCCTGCTCGAGCCACAATTCCATCTTTTCATTACCCTGTTCCGACATCCAGCCCCAGCAGTCAACCTTGCCCAGCCATTACAACACTTTTGTATCTCTCCATTCTGCCCCAGTCCCGGGCCAGTCAACGCCATAGACAGTTCTGGCTTAGACTCCTGCCAGTGGCCTCCATCTGCTTCTCTTACATGCTCTCTTGTTCTCCAGTGAACATGTTGTCCTCCAAACTGATCTGTCCTCCACACACCACAGGGGGTAGTCTCATTAAGAAAAGATGTCATCAGCTTGAATATGGCTTAGTGGCAAGAGTGCTTGCCTTGAAAATATGTGATTTAGTTAGGTACTGGTGGCTCACATCTGTAGCTCTAGCAACTGAGGAAGCTGAGGTCTGAGGATCATGGTTTGAGGCTAGCTAGGGCAGGAAAGTCCATGAGACTCTTATCTCCAAGGAACCACGAGAAAACTGGAAGTGGAGCTATAGGTCAAAGTGGTAGATCACTAGCCTTGAGCAAAAAGAGCTCAAAGGTAGTTAGTGCCCAGGCCCAGAGTTCAAGCCCCATGACTGACAAAAAAAAAAAAAAAAAAAAAGGATGTCATTTCATATCAACATATAGAATGAGACCGAGAGTCCTCACCATGGGCTGCACCCCTTCTACATGAGCTAGTCCCTGCTTTCTTCTCAGACTTTATTTCCTGCCATTGTATCTCCTGAAAGTTTTTTGCTTCATTTGTATGGACCTTTCTTCTGGAACATTCCACGCTTGTATTTCCAGGCAGCAGACACTGCCAGACTCCAGTGTCTATCTCTCACTCACAGACTTCATTTCAGATGCATCCTCTGATCTCAGCCATGGAAGACTGCTTTGCCTATGAGTGAGGCCAACCAGAAGTGCCTAGGGACATCTTTATCAACAGCTGGAAGGAGCTGGAGGAGATGAACCCCTGGCCCCTCTCTTCTGGGTGAACTACCTCAGGTGTGTGTCCTATACAACTCCTGGCTACATGGCCCACGGGGGTGATGGCTGGGGAGTGGCAGCTTCTTACTGACTGAATGCTTTCCTGCTGTTTAATCCCATAATCTTTTGTGCTTTATATCTCAGAGAAACCACGTTCATGTAAATCTTTGTGTCAGCATCTTATTCAGGGGGAAAGTTTGAGTCAATATGCATCCTGACTTTGTGTGGGCCATTCCCATTGCCTAGAATCTTTGACTTCTCCATTTTGATGGTTTCTTGTCATTCAGGTCTCAGCTCCAAAGCAAAGTCTTCAGTTTTCCCTCTGGACATAATCCTCTGTGCTTTCCTCAACTTATCCAATTTGGAATGACCTTGTTGATCTATTAGCTCACTTGAAAATTCTTTCTTTCCCAAAGGTGTGAGTTCTACAAGGACAAACATCAGGTATGTCTTCTCCTAGCAGAGAAGAATACCCAGGATGCACATCCTTTCAATATCTGCTGACTTCTTTAATGCGCATTTCTTGTTGATGGTGATGTCAAATCCTGCATTAGACGTAAGATTGATAGTAATCTCATGAGTGGTTGCATTTCTAATTAGCACAGCAATTGCTGGCATGTAAATGGATACTGCTTTTGTGTGTGAGATTTAAAAAAAATTTGAGTTGATTCTCTTTAGTGCATTTAATCTGCTTCCAAGTACTTTAAAGTGTTCACAATTGCTCTGCTAATTACAAAGCCTGATAAACTCTCCATTAAAGCGTATCTTCTAAGTGCCTTCAACTGATAATACTGTTAAAAGGAATTATATATGGTTAAAAGTAAGAGAAACCCACTTTTTAATAACAGTATTAAATTCAACTTTCCTCTTTTTTGATGCACCTGAGTTAATAAGGCCAGGAGACATTTACCTGCTTGCTAATTTACATATAGGTAAGAGGTCAGCAGAGGTGAGACATATCTTGACTCATTCTGCATTCACCTGGTGTGAACCTGCTTCAACCTTAGTCTTTTGGCTTGGCAGGACTGTGATCAGGGAGAGAAAATTGTATATTAACCAAGTCATGTCCAGTTGATGTGCTGTCTAGCTAGAGACTTCCTACATATTAGGGAAAGAAGACACAGAATTATCAAGCTGTTAGTCAATACACACATTATTAGGCTGGGCCTAATTCTTTGATCAGAGCATTGGGGTAGGGGCCTGTGTGTATGTTAATGAATCTCTATGAGCTTGCCTTTCTTATTTGCAATAATAACTTTTCCATACTTTCTTATAAGACTTAAAGTTATAAATGGGCACAAGGGATACAGGAAGCCATGCATTACCATGGACATAGAGAGAGCTAGTGGCACACCTGACAAGCCGCTGCTTCCCTCTCAGAGTCAGCCTGGTCTGACATGGTACGTGACTCTGTGGTGAAGTTGTAACTCTTAGGCTTCATGAAATGATCTCAATATGACAGAAGGATTAGAAAAATACATAGTCTGTGCAGGTTTGGGGTAAGTGATCCACAGTGAAAAGGACAGGATTTCCAGATGTCTAGAAGTTGAGAATGGCCTAAGAAGGCTGGGATGAGCTCAAGAAGGATGTGTGTGTGTGTGTGTGTGTGTGTGTGTGTGTGTGTGTGTGTGTGACAGAGAGAGAGAGAATGTATGTGTTTGTGTGTACCTCTGAGTATCTTTGTATGCACAGGGTAGCAAGTATCCAGGTGAGTTCAAAGGAGGGCTGTGGGTCTATTTAGCTTAGTTTGTTGAAACCTGAAGAGGATGAGCTGAACTCCGTTTAGACATGGCTTGGCTGTTACTTCACTTCTGCACCGATCAGCACCAGCCAGGGCTGATGGTATTCTTGCATGAAGGAATTCTTATTGGCCAAGAAGGAGGGCAGAGGAGTGAACAAATTACAGCTTAAGGCACTCTGCAAATATGAAGAGAAAAGGGCAAAGTGCCTGGGGGCCAGAGGAGAGTTAGGAGGTGTTGGGGATTATTATGGCCTGGGAAAGGCTGCCCTTCCACCAGCCTTGGGACAATGGAAGTCCCTCCCACCTTCTGGCCTCCACCCCTTGGGAGGTGAACACGTGCGTGCCACCATGATGGGGTTGTCCTGCTCACGAAGGGAAGTTTCGTGATGTCACTTAATGAACGTGACCCCTAGCCTATGACTGGCCCTTTGGCCAGCCCCCTTTCTTTCCCGCCATTACTTCTATGTAAGTGCCCTTCCATATTAAAGTCTTTGAGACGCTTCCCACCACCGCAGCGTGTCCCTGATGCCTTCCTTTTCGCCTCCGCCCTTGGTAACATGTGGGGGGACTGGGGGGAGGGGAGGCTTCAGCAACCCTTCCTCAACTTAGCGCTTGCCCATGTGAGCACGCCTTTGGCCTTCCACGGGCGGAGGGCCAGGCTGAGTGCTCTTTCATAGAGTTTGTGGTTACCATTCTCCCCGTGGGGGGAGAAAGGGGGTGTCCAAACCCCAACAAGGAGGTAGAGAGGAAATGGAGAAGGCCTCAGGGGTGAAGCAGTTTTGGCAAAGGGTTGTCAGAAGAGTGGCAACATGCCAGGCTGGGATGGGGTGGAATGCACTTCTCTTAGACAGAGGAGAAGCAGCATATGTCAAGAGCAGGGTGTGTCTGGTGGAAGGGTATGAAATTCCGTCAGAGGCATAGGGCATATCCAGGGGCCACAGGTGGTGTGACCTAGTTAGGGACGGAGCTTCTCAGGTATGCTGTTTGGGTAGCAGGTAGGAGCCAGTTTGCTGGGAGATGACAGATATGCAAGGCCTGGTGTCTGGGGCAGCTTGAATTTGCATCCTTCTCTTCAATGACAATTTGTTTTTTCTTTAACTTTGAGTGACACTGAGGATGGAACCCAGGGCTTAGCACATGCTGTACAAATACACTACCATTAAGTTATCTCCCCAGGCACTGGATTTCTGAGTCAAGTCTCTCTGTGTAGTCCAGACTGGCTTTAAATGGTTGATCTTTTGCTTCAGTCTCTTGAGTGCTGGGATCACAGGTATGCATCGCCCTGACTCACTTCAAGGAAATCTTGATTTGGTGATCAAACAGGAAAAGTTAAGGGAGATGATAGTTAATTAACATTTCCAACCCCTAGATCCAGATTTTTCAGGCCTCAAGTGGGCTTCAAGTATATATCTTTTCATCAGATCTCCCCAGTGGTCCCAATCAAGATCTCATTTCCAGGGCAGGAGTAGCAGACATGGGCCAATCTCTCTCTCTCTCTCTCTCTCTCTCTCTCTCTCTCTCTCTCTCTCTCTCTCTCTCTCTCTCTCATGTCAGTCATGGGGCTTGAACTCAGGACCTGGGTGCTATACCTGGGTTTCTTTTACTCAAGGCTAGTGCTCTACCACTTTGTACCACAGCTCTACTTCTCATTTTCTGGTGGTTTATTGGAGATAAGAATCTCATGGACTTTCTTGTCCTGGCTGGCTTTGAATCATGAACCGTGATCCTCAAATCACAGCCTCCTGAGTAGCTAGGGTGACAGGTGTTAGGCCCAGAGAGAAGTGACCTGTTCAAGGTCCTAGAGAAAAATCAGTGGCAAGACCAGGGATTCCCAAATCCTGATTCTCAATAGCTCTTTCCAGTAGGGATTAGGCCCTTCTCTCCTCTCCACTGACCAGCTCCAACCTCCCTGCTGCCTCCTTTCCATCTGTCCTAGGTCCTCAGCCCGGGCATTGAGTCCTGTCTAGAAATCTGCCTGCATTCTGTCCTGAGCAGAAGAGTACTTACGTCGGTGGCCCACAGGGTCAGGTCTACAGGTGTAAAAAGGATCTTGTGCAACCCTACTTACCCTGTGCACCCCCTCAATTCTAGCCTCTCTCTATGTTCCTGTCTTCTCTTCCAGACTCTTGAGACATCAGTCTACACTCTTTCACATGGTAGATTGTATTGTCCCTAACTATTCAGAAACAAGCTCTTTGGTGAATCCACTCAAAGTCAGAGAGGCTGAGGCTGGAGCCTCTGGAGTCTACCATGCTGCTCTGCCCCCGCCCCCAGCTCCTGGAAAGTCCCACTTGAATTCTTTCAGCTGGCTGAAATGTCACAGTGCCACCCAAAGATCTCACTCTCAACTTTTGGTCCATTAGGGACAGCCCTTGGCGAGCTGTTGGTGTGTGTGTGACCTTTCCCTGGAGGACAGCTTCCTCTTTAGCCATACTGACTGGGCGGGGGCTGGCACTTGCAAAGTCCTTGGAAGTCATTTGCAGAGGGGATGTATGTATGTATGAATGAATGAACATGCACACCATTGAACTGTCACTGCCATAGAAGTCCCATACACGGGACCATTAACACACAGACAGAAATTGCACATCTCTGGCAGTATGGCACAAGTTCTTTCTCTCTTTTTCTCCCCCTCTCTTTCTCTCTCTCCATCCTGTTTCCACTGCTAACCCTATACAGCTCCCCTCTGCCTAGGAAATGACTCCCCCTTTCTTCCTTTCCCCCCTCTCTCCCTTCCTTTCCTCCCTTTTCTTTCTTCCCCAGCACTCACTGCACATGTACACCTGTTGGACACTGAGATGGGAGATGCTGACTGCAACAGATGGACTCCTGCCCTCTAGGAGCTCCCAGCTGGGACAGGGAGGAGTGTGATGGCCCAGGAATCAGAATGGGCAGCAGAGGCTGGGGTACATGATGCAGAGAAGAGCAGCAAGCAGGACTGTACGGTCATACTGTGCAGGATTTTGCAGTTCCAACCAAGACATTTGTATTTTGTCTTGAGCACAGCAGGCTGAGTTGTCAGGCTCAGTGGCACATTGTAAGAAGCAGGTGACCTTCATTGCTGTGACATCCTGGGGCACCCTGCAGTCTGCTTGTTGTTGTTTGGGATGCATGATATCTCTTTTCACTGGGCCTGGAGCAGTAGACAGCAAAAGCCTCCTGAAAGGAACAACAGTGAAAGGACAAAGGAGAGTCAGGCTTCGGATTTCCACGTGTGCTTTTCTGCCACGCATCCTTATTGTGAACAGGACTTGGGTTTGCAGGAGGCAGTGGCCTGAGAGGGTGCTTTTCTCATGTGAACACCTGCAAAATACCTGGCCTGAGGAGTGTTTCTCCATTAGGGAGATGGTGACATTGCCTGGGGTCATATACAGATGTCTCCGGGTGGTTGAAGATCCAGGAGTAAAAGGGACCTGGTGTTAGGGATGAGCATTTCTGTGCACTCTGCAATCCTGTGAGTGTTGACTGATCTCTGCATGGCTCTTCACACTTCCTACCATCCCTAAGACCTCCCTTCCTTGTAAGCTGTGAGCCCTGTGAGAACAGAACCCATGGCTGCCTGGTCCTCCTCCTCAGGCACTGGGGATGTGTCACAATGATTTCCTTCCCTGGCACTCCTTACTCCACCAATTCAAATAGGCCCAAGTTGGGCTAAGGGTTTGAGCATCCTCCTTGAAAGCAGCAGGGAGACTCACTCCAGATCCAGTCAGCAGGAAGAGCTTTCAAGAGGGACACAGCTCACAAAGCCCAAGTTAGATGCACAAGGTCAAGGATGGAGCTGGGATCTGGCCAGTTGTGCCTGATACCAGGGATGGTGCTTGTTCTCCTTAGCATGCTTCCTCCCTATGTGTGAGATGGAGAAATTCTAACTCAGAGATTGACACAGCAAGACAGTACTAATGCAGATCTGTGATGTGTGAACCTTTTCTCCTCTCCCAGGTGTTTCTGTGCCTTGGTCTGGGAGGACCAGGTGGCTCATAACTGAATAGCCAGCAAGTAGGGCCAGACTCCCACAAGGGGAAGTAACAGGGCTGGGTTACCCCCCTGAACCCCACTGTTGGGAATGATCTTCAGATGAACCCATCCTGGCTGAATCAGGTCTGGTTTCTGATCTCCCCTCAGTAAATTGGAACCTGGTTCATATAAGAAGAGAAGGAAGGAAAGCTATTTATAGACACTTCCTGGTTTTCAAACATCTAAGGAATGATTTTCCCCCATGTATAAGGGTGTTTGACCTGGAAGCATTTCTTGTACAGAATCCATCCTTGGGCCTCTGTGCCTGGAGAGATCCCCAGTAGGAGGGAGAAAGTATGGGATTCCTGGGTGGTCACATTATCCCCTCTCCACTTTTCAAGTCTAAAGGACTTACTAATAGTTACAGGTGGACAAGGGACATCTCTTTTCTGAGACCTTAGGGAATTCAACCTCAGAGGACAAAGAGAAGAGGAGAGAGAGAGAGAGAGACGGCAGTGAGTTTGTGATTTCAATTGCTTTGACTACTGTTTGTGTGACAGGAAGCAGTTAGGAACTCCATGTCCCCTGGTCAGATGACCAGGGAAGTCCCTGTCTCCTCATCCTTGCCATCCATTCCTTTTTGTTTTGTTTTAAGGACTTGAACTAGGACCTAGGTGCTGTCCCTTAGTTGTTTTGTTTTTTGGGGGGGCCCAAGGACTGTGCTCTACAATCCTTCAGTTTATGTGTTTGTGTGTGTGTGGGGGGGGGGGTGTCAATTGGAGATAAGAGTCTCAAGGACTTTTCCTACCCAGGCTGGTTTCAAACTGTGATCCTCAGATCACAGCCATGCCACCAGCACTTGAATTTTAAATATGGTTCTGGGTCAGTGTTTTGCCTTTTCTCTGAAACTCATTTTCCCAGTGTGCCATGAAGATTCTTATTTTCCAGCACTGGAGACTGGAGAGAAACCACTTCTGACACATGCGGGCACGTGTGTTTTGATCTTCCCTCTGAAATGGAGCCCAAAGCTTGCATACTTCTGCCAAAGTGCTCTTGGGAAACATGGGGCGCCATCGTTGCATCTCTGGCGTGTCAGAGGGGAGCCCTCCTCAAGGGTGGCAGGGGTCATATGGCAATCCTGGCCCAGAGGTGTGTGAAAGAGACTGGGTTTGACCTGAGAGAAGGAATTTGATATAAGCAGGATAATCATAAAGGGAGACAGTGAGGAGGGCTCTGCGGGAGGGCTGTGTGGCAAGAGAAAAAAAAAATCCTGTCAATAGGAAAGATTATTGCAAATACCTGGGGGCTTAGAAATCTGTAACGATGCCACGAAAGGAGCTACAATGGCCAGTGAGCTTCTTCAGGGGGTACCCAGAGAGGTTTTGGAGCTAGAGTATACAACATCCATGTAGATCAGCCCAGCCACTCCCCCACCCCCCTCTCCACTCCATGGGGTACACCAGGGCCTCCTGATTCCAATACATAGATTTGCTCAACTACTCTTTCTTGAGTAGTGCCTACCAAATGCTGCTCAGCCCAAGATCTGGGCACAGATGTCTTCCTCACTTGGCTTCTCTGAAGTCATTCAGCCTCACCTCTCTTCAGCCACTCTCTCAGTCACAGATTCTCCCCTCCAGCTGGGCCTGGTGAGTGGATGAGCCTTGTTGTGCTTCTCAAAGCCCCTTCCTCTTCTTTGCGTGGCCCTGTCCACAGCAGCTCTCAGGAGACCTTGGTAGAAGACATCCCAAAGAGGCAGGGTGTTCTCTGATGAGCGTGGAGGCCCCCAGACTTCTGCCATGCCCTTGACATAGGGCCTGGGCACTGTCCCTGAGCTCTTTTTGCTCAAGGCTAGTCCTCCTACGACTTTGAGCCACAGCTCCATTTTTGGTTTTCTCAGAAGTGGATTTTTTGGAGGTAAGAATATCACAGACTTTTCCTGCCTGGTCTGGCTTTGAATCATGATCCTCAGATCTCAGCCTCCTGAGTAGCTAGTATTACAGGCATGGGTCAACAGCTCCAGACTTCTCTTACTTATTTGTCGATAAGTTGAAGCAAAATGGCTTCAATCAGCCTCCATCCATCCACTACCATCTTCTGAGGAGCCTGAGATGCAGAATGGAGTGACAAAAATAGCAACAGCAAGTACGTGGGCCGAGCACTTGGCACCAGATCTTAATTTAATTCCTAGTCCCGATCCTTGGGGTAAATTACTCCTATTTCCACTTTCACTTGGATATGCAACTTAGGCAAGCTTATGTAATCACTGGTTTGCCAAACAGTTCTGAGTTCAGGTGTGTCTGTCTCAGCACAAGTCCATAATACTTCTCTATCATGCTCCCGGGGCAGGAGTGACTCAAAGGAGAAACTATGTGACTGGCACATGCCATGCTCAGACCACTTCCTCCCATTTATCTCTCTCCTCTTCCCACTCAGAACAGCTCCCATGTGCTTTTTTCAAGACCCCTTTTCTGCTCCTATACTTGGTGAAATTCCCCAGACACAGTAGGTCCCAGCTTTCCTGGACTAGTACCCAGGGAGGTAAGGAGCAGAATTCTCTATGTGGTTATTGGCAATAGGTAGTTAGCTGTCCCTTCTTCCCTGGGACTCCCACCTCTTTCCCCTCTGGCCTGGGAAATCCCACCAAATCTGTAGATAAAAGCGCTGGGCCCTGCAGATAGTGATGGAGAGACGCATTGAGGCTGCTCTAGCCAGGCCTCAGAGGAACCTGAGGTGAAGCTCATCATTGTAGCCCCCATGTGCCTCCTGCTAGCTTCAACATGGTCACAGGGTGCGAGTAGCATGAGCAGTGAGTGTGACTTTTATCCCTTTGCTTGTTTCTCTAGGGAGGAAAGACATGGAGGCTGAAGATTGGTAAGGCCTTCTCTGTACCATTGGGAGAATACTAACCTAGGAGTGGACCTGGGAAGGGTTTTGTGAAGAGTAATCTAGGAGAGCTAGGATTTGAATACAAGGTTGTCAAGGGTGAAGGATGGGCAGGGGGACTGTTCAAAGCTGAGGACTGGGGAAGGAAGGGACTGGAGAGATTAATCAGAAGGAGGACTGGCTAGCTCTTGAGAACTCTTCTCTGTGTTTTTAAGATCCTTGGGAATTCCTTGTCCATCCCCAGGCCTGGGGCCCTGGGGCAGAGTCCTGGCTGCATCAGCCTGATAGGACCTGCATGTTGGGTTGGGCCGGTACACATATGGTGAAACATCAGACCTGTTAGAAATTAGGGTCTAAATGTTCTAACTTCAGAAAGTCTGGGTTAGGGCTTGGGTTCAGTATCACAATCAGTCAGTTGGTTTGCCTCTGAAATCCCAGTCTTTTGATTCTTCACCTAACTCTAGAACTGAGTAGCTGCTGAGACACTCTGGAGATGGTTGGAAAACCTGGGCTGATAACAGGAGGGAGTGTGTGTGTGTGTGTGTGTGTGTGTGTGTGTGTGTGTGTGTAAATGTGTGGATCATTCTGTGACAGGCCAGAAATGGATGCAAACTTTATTTTGTACCTGTCTTCTTGTGCATGTGCCCACCACCCACTGCTGCTTCTCGTTTGTGCAGAGAAGGATCCCCTGAATAAAATCCAGTGTTACAGGCATATCAGCTCCAACTGCTCCTACAAGGCTGTGATGTGAGTGCTCCTTCTCCCATTCTCCCTCCCAGCCCGGATGTCGCTGGCGGGAATGAGAATAATAAACACTAGATGGCGCCATTCCACCAGAATAAGGTTTCCAAACCCAAGGAGCAAGACCACCAAGAGCTGGGTGCAGAGCCATGTGTAGGCGCTAGGAGGACCTCATAAGCTCCCTAGCTTTGGAAAGGTGCACCTGCTCTTAGGCAGCGTTTCCTGGAACACCAACGCTGCCAGTGATTACACCCTAGTACTACATGCCCGCAGGAAGCGATGGCCTAGGCATTGTTGTGCAGCAGACAGAGCAAGGTTGTCCTGCCTGCCTCTGTGTTTGTCAGCCAACTGTCTTGGTCTTGGGCTGGGAAGTTTTGGACAGGGATCTGATCTCCTCTGCTCCTCATTGTCTGGCCTCTTTATTTGTGAAATGAGATAAGCCGGGTGGTGTGTGTGTGTGTGTGTGTGTGTGTGTGTGTGTGTGTGTGTGTGTGTGTTTACAAGCCTACATGAGGTAACTTGCAAGTACCAGTCAGCATACTGAGACACTTCCCTGTGAAGTACCAATGGGATGCGTGAGTGTTTAAGATCACCCTGATAAAGCAGAAGCAGAGTTGGTCTAAGGATTGGATAATAGCCAAGTTAGAAAGTGGGCAGACTGTAAAACACACACACACACACACACACACACACACACAAACAATGAGTGGAGTGGACACAGAAATATTTGAAGTTGGAGATAGTCTGAGATAAAAAAAAAAGTTCACATGACATGCTACATACATACTACACCTGCCAAGTCTTCTACCCCAATTGGATAATACAGAATCGAAATCTCCAGGCTAGAGGTCCAGGGAGCTGGGTCAGCCAGAGGGCCTCTGGGCTTCCCTCTCCCCCCCTCCTCCCTGCTGTCCAGGGTGCAGGCCACACATCTTACGAAGTGGCCTGAATTGCAGAGGGGGACAGGGTTAACCCAGAGAGAAGACCAAGGGGCACCCGGCAGCACAGAAATAGAGACGAGACTTGTGTTCAGTGGGTGATTAAAAACTCAGTTCTCTCTCATGTTGTCTGTTCACAGATTCAGGATGAAGGGAGATGGAGAAAGCTATGCCTTGGACACAGATAGATGGGTTCAAGCTTACTTGAACAAGATGAAACCTTGCCTGCAAAGTGAAGAGCAGTTATTCCCATCCACCCTGCTGGGGACCACAGCATCCCATCATCCAATCCTGTACCAATTCTCCTGCCCAATTGCCTTGCTGGGTCATGGAGCGTCGGCTCCATTTTCTCTCTTTTAATTTTTTTTTGAGTCAGGGTCTATATAGCAGAGGCTGACCTAGAACTTGCCATACAGCCCAAATCTGGCTTCAAACTCACACTCCTCTTGCTTCAGCCTCTCCGGTGATGGGATTGCAGGTGTGCACTTATCACTACCGGTCTCTCTCAGTCTTGGCAAGCTCTGATGTAAGTAGCACTATGCATATTTAAATACAGAATCTTCAGCCCCTGTTTTCTGGTGTTTCTTGGTTTCCATAGGGGTTTTGGTGTGTGTGTGGGAGGGGTACCAACTTGATAGGAACTAGGGATGGAGAACAAAGATTGGAGGGCTGGGGAGGAGGAGGAGGATGCTGACAGGGTCAGCATCCGACCTGGTGCCAAAGGACCTGATGCTGTCAGCAGAAGCCAATGAATGACTGGGTGATCCTTCCTGCTTCATCTTCCCTGGCGTAGGCTTTGGCTAGGGGGTGGTGTGCTGTGCCTCTCTGCCTCTGGGCCTCACAGCCACCAGAAGTACAGTGAGGTAGTAAGTTGGGCTCAGGGTGTACATCAGAATATAGGACTGTCTACCTTCCCTGAGGACTCAGAGGGCACAGTGCTCAAATGCTCTAGCTGAAGGGGATCTTTGATTTCATCTTCTTGTGAGATGAACTAGTCGAGGGCTAGAGAGGGATAGATAGAAAGTGAGACCCAGATCTAGCATGAGTACGCAGGGCTTCCATCCGCTGGGCCCTCAGGTGTCCTGAGATTCCCAGGGTGCTCCTGATACAGGGTGATGCCACGTGCACCTTGAAGATGCTGGGGCCACCATGGGCCGCCCTTCTCCCTTTGGTACAGCCCCAGTATGTGGAGGCAGGCCCAGGTGGGCACTAGGTCTGGTAGCAGCTCCACCAGAGGAATGAGTGTCAGGAAGAGCAGAAGACCCTGGGTGGACAGAAAGGAGGAGGAGGAGGCACTATCTCCTAGAAGGGACATTTGCGGATCCCAGTTTGGGTGATTTGAGGAGAATGATAGGGGAGGGGAGGGGACTCTGGGTCTAGGAATTGGCACCCATTTATAAGCCAGCTTGGTGGCTTTAGAAGAAGGTCTTTTGTTTGTGTTTCCTGATTGGTCCTGCTGTTCCTCATCCTACTCCCTCTTCTCCTCCTCCCTCTTTTCCTTGTCCTTGTCCTCTTCCCTTTTCTTCCCCCTCCCAGCACTCAACATATTACATATCAGGCCCAATCTTCCCAATATGCCTCCTCCCTCCTACCCCATGATTGCTTTGGCCTCAATTTTCTCTTGCCTAGACAGGTGCAGGAGGCTGTTATCACCCCTCCTCTCCTAACTCCATCCCACCCACAACCACAGGCTATTTTTTTCTATCCCCTATCCACACTGATGGTCCCCCAACTTTCATCCCTTCCTCCTACTATCAAAGCTGAGTCTAACCATACCCCTGCCCTCTATTCCAATTCTTTCACAAACTCAGGCTTCCTTCCTAAATGTCTCCAACTTGTAACATTTTGGAACTCAAACTCAAAAAATTATGGGGATATTCCCTCCAGGTCTCCTCCCTTCTCTTTCTCATCTTACATCACCTCTAGAAAATCTTTGTGATGATCAAGATTAGTTCTGCCCAAGTTCCCTCTTTGACCAAGTCCATGCCAGATGGACAAGGCCATCTGTTTTCCAGGTGCACAGAGGGGCTGTGTGGCTCCCAGCTAGAGACAGCATGGAGAGCGAGGTGTAGGAAGTAGGGGGATCAGTTAGGAGATGTCTGCAGTAGACCAGAGGCCTTTGGACTGAAGTGGAAGGTTTCAAAGGAAGGGAGTGGCAGTGAGGCTGGAACTGAATAGGAGGCTGAGGGATTTCAAGCCAGAGAAGCAGATGTTGGAGGTGAAATCTACTGACAAGGAATAGCTTGTGTTTTGGAATGTCAGGCCCTCTCTGACACTCAGAGGAGTCCAGGCTAGCCCTGAGCATGCTCTGTGGTGTCACTCCTACCCCCGAGCGCCTCCTCGTGGCTAGAAGTTATACATAAGGAATACAATGCAGCCAGAGATTGCAAACAAAATTAATTTTCCTTAGAAACTCAGGGGTCCTCCGGTGGCATTCATTTTTCCATAATAACCTATTTAGCAAGTTTCACATTCATGATGTACTAATATATTTCACAATTTCAGTATCCCTTCACTATCCTCAGCTTCACTTCATCCCTGTGAGAAAGCTTCTAAGTTGAATGGGGAGGGAAACAGGGAGCTCGAAGACAGCTGCCAACCTCTCAAAGCCTTGCTGTGAAACAACATCATTGGGTTGCTGAGGTAGCTTAGTGGTAGAGCACTTGTCTACCATGCACGAGGCTTTGGGTTCAATCCCCAGCAGCATCAATATCCAAACTAAAGCCAGCAATTCAAGTAGTAGGAAATATTGCTAAAGACATGACATATTTTGCCTGGCAAGGCATAAAGTATTATATTTGAAAATGACTGTGAAATGGCTCCAAGAACTAAATGCAAAGGTATGGGGGGGGCAGGGTGGCAGCCAGTGGTCATTCGGTCGGTCATTCTCTGCAGTCGTTTCTCTTACTTGGGCTGGGGCTGAGCCTAAGGGAAAGAGCTCCTCTCTTCAGTGAGTGAGTGAGTTTGTAGTCCAGGTGTTGCATAGCATTCTGGACCCACTTCTGGGTGGGGTTGGCACAGATCTGCATGTTCCTTGATGTTGTAAAGCTGTGGATGGAGAAGAGCCAACAAACACATCAGCTGGGACCCTCTGAGGCTGCTCTGTGAGACAAGGGAAAGGAGGTGTGTGGAGAGGAGGGGCCTCTTACTGCTTTTAGTAGTCCTGTGGAAACCTTCCTGGTATCTACAGGAAAAGGGTATGGCTGATGCCGGTTCCTCCTGTGCATTCACTGACCATCTCTGGACATATTTGTGTGTGTGTGTGTGTTTTCCAGGAGCTTCTTTTGCTCAAGGCTAGAACTCTACTACTTGAGCCACAGCTTCACTTCTGGCTTTTTGGTGGTGATAAATTGGAGGCAAGAGTCTCATGGACTTTCCTGACCAGGCTGGCTTTGAGCTGCAAACCTCAGATCTCAGCCTCCTGAATAGGATTACAGACATGAGCCACAGGGGTGCCCAGTTTCTGGGTGTGTTTATACTGATATCAGGATTCCATCTTGTCCTCCCAGTCATTTCTTCTGGGGCCCGCACTTTGGTTCTGGGAAGACACGCTCAGAGGGTGGAGGACGTCTCTACTCACATGACAGCCTTCAGGGGACACTCATCATTGCTGATCTGATAGCTCTTCAGAATCCTCCAGGAGATCCTGCGACTGGTTAGTGCAAAACAGCAAGCATCTGGGACAAGCAAAACCACAGCAAGAAGACTGAGCACATTTGCCTGAAGCAAGGCCTCTCTGGGCATGACTGAGCCCTAGGAGGCAAATTGAGGAGGGGGAAATGAATCTGATCCAGCCTGAACTCCAGAGCCCCTGCCCTGGGCTTCGTGATGAGAGGAGGGCCCCTCTTACCCTCTCAAGCAATGGCTTGGATGTGGAGCATCCATTTAGGTTTCAGCCTTGTCCTAGGAAGAGCTACCTGGGAATGGATGGTCCTGTCACCTCCCCTGGGATCCAGCTTTCTGAGGTTGGGATAAGATGTTAAGGGAAGGCCCGGAAGGACTTAGAAGTAAAGCACTTTGGCTTAGGGATTCCTAGGAGTGAGAAGCAGAAAGAAGAGGGGATGCGCAAGGTTGGGGAATCTTACCTGCTTGAGCCAGCACCTGGTTGCTAATGGCAACTGCTGTGAGCAGCAGGCACAGAAGAACCACTGCATTGACATTCATGGTGGAGAATGAGGACAAAGTCCGGGGCGAGGGCTCAGCTGGGTTAGTCTCAGTCTCTATTGTTGGCTGGCTGTTCGTGTCTGCCTTTTATAGGAAGTGGGCCAGGGGGAAATGAGAAAGCTGTCAGAAGCCCTTTCCCAAGATTAAATCTGTGGTCATATGGGTGGCCCTGTGTGTCCTGAGCTGGAGTTGGATGCTAAAGAAGGAAACTGAGGACTAGGCAAAGCACCCCAGTTCCTCTTAATTTGCCTCCTAGGAGAGAAGAGACATGTTGCAGGTGCTCACGGTGGGCAGCCATCCAAGAAGCCATTCTGTGCTGGCTTCCTGCAAGGTGAGTCAGTGATGAAAATGCCTTTCTGTGAGCTTTACACAGGTTATGGGCATAGTTCCAAAGAGATACATCCCTTCATTAACACGCCCACCCAGCAGATAAAGGAAATGGAGGGGAAGAGAGATCAAATGACTCTCCCAAAGCCTCATGGGAAGGGAGAAAGTAGGATGCTTCCAGTAAACGATGAGAGTGGATCTGTTTATCTTAAATTAACTTTCGGTAGCGGTACAAAGTGGTTTCAGTTTGAGGACAGTCATCAAGTGACACATTGAATTGAAAGCCCTTTGTACAACCCCTGAAAGATAATTAAAAAATACAGTTATGAGCACAAGTCATCTTGATCAATGTTACCCTTTTAGTGATGGTGGACTTTAGACTTGCAGTTAGCTATGGAGGTCTGTTTCAGAGCCAAGTTCGGTTGTTGAAGTCTAGTAAAAGAGAGCGATCTGATGGCAGGGGCTCCCTGTATCACACACAGCAGAATGCATCACATTCATGTGCTTCTACCTCTCAGACTCTGAGGTTTCTAGTTGGACAACCTCTGATGAGGCCGTTTTGAGATCACAGGTTGCTCTAGTCACTGAGGTGATGGGAGATGCAGGCACTTGGACTCTTGTTCCTGGGGGATGCAGT
This sequence comes from Perognathus longimembris pacificus, assembly GCF_023159225.1. Lineage (NCBI taxonomy): Eukaryota > Metazoa > Chordata > Mammalia > Rodentia > Heteromyidae > Perognathus > Perognathus longimembris. Next base: position 23,302,527 of record NC_063177.1, on the reverse strand, counting down.
GCTTGGACTCTACCTGTGGGGGGGGCATGCACCTGGGGGCCTGGAAATGGGCAGGAAGTATGGTGGGGAGGCATGGAGGGAGCAGGGGACAGCTCGGACAAGCCCCTTAGTTGGAGCATGCCTGTCTTCCGTTTACCCCTGATCCCAAACTTTACTCATTCCCCTGGATCTCCTTCTGAAAGCTTTTGCACTCATAAAACATGTTTTTCCTTTCTACAAAAGCAAGCCCAGTAAGAGTAAAGGGGAGGAAATAAAAAGAAAAACTATACTTAAAGAAATAAAACAGCAGTATTTACCAGGAAGGTCAATGAAGCCCAAAGTAGGTTTATTAGCAAGCCTGTGAGAGAGAGAGAGAGAGAGAGAGAGAGAGAGAAAGAGAGAGAGAGAGGAGAGAGAGAGAGAGAGAGAGAGTGCGCATCAGGACAGAGCCTTAGACACCCAAAAGAAGAAGAATCATGTCAGTACATTTAATTTAGAGGGAATAAATGCATGTAGCAAAATATGTAACTTACCAGACTGCAAGCATTAAATAGAAAAGTAATTCTAAAACGACAAAATAAATGAAATCAGCATCTGGAAGTCTTCCGGGGGGCTTGGAAGGCTGCAAGGGCTGATTCCTGCGAGCCCTGGGGAAGGGGAAGGGGGAGCAGAACATTCCGATCTTGCGCAAGCTCTTACAGAGAACACTAGGAGGCTGTCTGTGCTCCCCAGCTCACTTGTGTGGTGCATGTGATGTGACTTTGACATAAAACCATCTCAAGAGCCACAGGAGAAAAGAAAAATCACAAACATGTGTCTTTAGACATATGTGCCAATTCCACCGAAGACGTGGCTGGCCTCTGGCTGGGTGGAAACCCTAAGGACTTTGGAGTGAGGAAGGGGCAGCAGGGTGGTGGAATGGGGGAGAGCTAAGCTGAGATGCTTTTCCTCTGCTGCCTTCCTGTGCATTTCAATGGGGCTGCAGCCCCCAACCAAGACCTTTTGCTTCCCTTAGATCCTTAGCTGTCTTCCAGGAGTACAGGCCTTAGGTTTCACTAAGAATGAGATGAGAAGGATGCACCATGATTAAAAGTTCCCAGACACAGACGTGGCCTGGCTGGCCATTCTCTCTTGGTCTCTGTGGAGGGGTCCCAGAGAGAACTTAACATCACTACTGAAGGGAAACAGGAGCAAGTCGGTCCCTGTTGCCTGTCCTGAGCATTTGGCTGTTCTCTTTTTGGGGGCAGTTTTACCTTTGGCCACATGATGATGATGATGATGATGATGATGATGATGATGATGTGGCATTGCCTACTGCTTGCTTTTTGTTGCAAGATGCTGGTCTGCGGTGATCTGTCCTTTCTATAAAGCCCAGGGTGCTCACCAAAGATTGCAAGAGAGAAATGGCTCAGATCAAAGGGCACAGATGCAAAGTATGAAGTTGGGTGCCAGCTTTTGTCCTGCTTTCTAGTGAACTCACAGGCCCAGCAAAAGCAGCTTTTGAATTGATCCTTATATCCTTATGACCTCGTCAAGAAAAATCTCACAACCTCACTGGAGCACAATTTAAGGCGTGGATTAAGGAAGTGTCCCAAGAGCTTCCTTGGGATTGTATTAGGGATGGCTGAACAGGGGGGTGCATGATAGTTCCATTCTAATGGACTCTCCTTCCTGTGTTTTAGAGTCCCCTCCCAGAATCCCAGGGCAGCCCTGGCATTTGAACTTGAATAACTTTAACTGCACACTTCTTTTGAAATCTGGGCTTCCATTGGCCCATCTATTAGCACCCTTCTCAGGGACATGTGCCAGCACATGAAATCCTGTATTAGGCTGATTCAGTCCTTCATGTTATTCTCCTCAGATTTAACAATGTTAGAATCTACTTCCACCTCCAACTCTCCTGGAAATGGAGCGGGTAAAAGGATATCTAAATCCTCCCAGCAGTGAGAACTCTCGTGTGTTCTCTGTACTTCAGGACTTGATATTATATAGGCAAGGATATTTAGGAGCCTGAGATCAGGGGTGAGTCAGACATGGGTTTCAGTGCTACTTTCACCATTGACAGGCTATGTGATTTGGAGCAAATTGGTTATTTCTCAGAGCCTCTGAGAGGAAACCCTGCTGCAAGGTTGGGAGAGTCCATAGGACAATGCATGGGAATTGCTTAGCACAGTGCTAGTAATTTGCCTTTCTAATGTGTTGTTTTCAGTTGAAGGAAGGAGGCTCAAAGGATGGTAGAAGCTGGGTAGTATCATTCCATGTATGAATGGCCAGGTGACTTTGAGGACAGTCCTTGTAAGGTTGAATTGACAGATGAGAAGCAGGACATTTAGCTAAACCATCACTTCAGGTAATCAGGGTATGATATTTTTTAAAAAATTAGTATATATATATATATATATATATATAGCTCTTGCAGTAGTTTCGCTAACTCGGGTCATGTCTCCTGTACTTGGAAGCTCCTATCTTTCTCTAGATCTGGAGAATTTTTTGCTACAATTTAATTGAATGAGTTTGCTATGTCTTTAGTATCTCAGCTTGTTCTTCTACACCAGAGATTATTAAACGTAATCCCTTGATCATGTTTCAGAGTTCTTGAAAGTTGTGGTCATGTTGCTTGTCATTTTCTTTATTGCTATCTGGATGTCACCAGTCTCAGCCTTGTCCTCCATCTCTGGTATTCTTTCTTCTGCCCGATCTAGTCTGTTAATGATGCTTTCCATTGAGTTTTAAAGTCTGATTTATTGAGATTTCCATTTTGGAGATTTCTGCTAGAGGCAGAATTGGCCTCTAGACCTGATCATCTCTCTCTGGATCCAGGAGTGGAGGATGGGGAAGAAGGGAACCTCAGGAAGAAGTCTTGATTTTACTTTTCCCAGCTGAAAGCTCTAAAGAGCTCCTAGCTAAATGCACTGGGACAATGCCACCAAGTTCCTGGGAGGAGTTTATCATTGTCGAGGCTTTCCTTCCAGGTTGGCTTGAACCTCAACCCTCTCATTTTAGCCTCCTGAGCTGTTAGGATTATAGGTATGAGCCACCAGTGCCTGACTTGACCTTAGTATATTTTGCTGAGATCCTAAATGATGCTATGATGCTTTAGAAAATATTTATCTACATTGTTGTATACTTCATAGTTGTGCAAGTAGCTTTGTTGGCTCAATAGTATGCATATTTCAGGGCCACAAATTTCTTTCATTGCCATTGTAGTTTTAAAAATGAAATGTACTGGGCAAAGTGCTCTATCACTTGAGTCATGCCCTTACCCTTTTGTTTTATTTTTGTTTTGAGATAAGACCTCAATAATTTTACCCTGTCTGGCTTCCAACTCTGAATCCTTCAGTCTCTGCTTCCTGGTTTATTTTAATACATTTCTATAGCATATCCATGTGATATAAAATTGCAAAATCTTATAGGTATAATCCTATTAAATTTTAATCTTTTTTTTTTTTTTTGGTAACAAGTAACTGCCATTCAAGTGAAGACTGACATCACCCAGGAAGGTTTTGTATCTTCCCCCAGTTCGTTTTCCACCTTATTTTCATTTTTATTTTGTGTTGCCAAGAAAAAAAAGCTTTATTACAATAGAAGACAAAGTGCCAGTTAATTTGAATTGCTTCATTAAGTTGAGCAACTTGATTCCCTTTCTTTAGAGAGATTTACTGTAACCCCAAGCTCGTGCCTGACCTTTACCAGGAGCGGGAGGAGATGCGGATAATGGGACACACGAGATGCCTGTGACATAAAAACATAGAGAACAGAGCGCTCTGTGTGATATCAACGTGGGCACATTGTGTTCTGCCACTGAAGAAGTTGCCTCGGCTCCCTGGCCCTCAGTTTGCTCATCATTCAACTTGGGCATAAGGACATCCAACTTAGAGGAATCTGTGAGGAATCTGAGTTAGTTCATAAAAGCAGTTTCTGAAACCACACCAGCCATCTTGCCATTCAGGAAAGCTTGTTAGACGAGGAGCTCCATCATCATGAGCGTCAGTAACGATGACTGACAAGGATGATGCTGCCCTGATGGTGTGATAACGAAGTGACAGTGACGAGGCCACAACAGGAGCTGACCATCCAGTGAGTGGCTCCCAACTAAGGGGTGACTTTGCCCTCAGGAGGTATTTGGCAATGTCTAGAGACATTTTGGGTGGCTACAACACCAGAAATCCTGACACACGTACTGTCATGCATAGAAAATGCCCCTCAGAAAAAATTCTCCAGCTCAAAGTGTCAACAGGGCTTAGGTTGAGAAACCTCATGGAGGAGGATGGAAAAAGCTCAACACCGGAAATGAGAGACTTACACCTCTGGAGATTTAGCAGAGACACTTCTCCCAGCTACTGTCTTGGACAGCGTGGCAAACTGCACCCAGCCAGGGAGAGGGAGGGACCTGTAGGTTGGGAGGGCAATGCCAAAGCCACTGCATGGGACTTGTCATGTGGTCCAAACCCAGAGCCCTGTGACAGCCCCATGCTAGTGAGTCTGAAAGCTCTTCAGATCCTCAGATGGGAACTACATCCTGGTTGTTGAAGAGCATGAAAAGGTATCTGGCAGGAGGAGGCTTGCTCTTCTAGGTCTCTGATGCTGTGACAAATTCCAGATGTCTCTTGCAGAGATAGGGCTTGGTCTGGTGATAAACCAGACTTTGTTGGATAAACCAGACTCTGTCTTTGTTAGAATTCTCTTGGTTGGCTTGTGAGTTTTGATAGGGTGAACGTGCTCTAACTCAGCTACTGGGTTTCTCAGAAGCCACCGTCTTTTGAGATGGAAGTTATCCAATATTGCATTTGCTAAAGGTTGGTACTCTTGTGGCTTCTTGTCACCATTGAGCACCATTTATTTTTTAATTGATATAAGTGGAATTATATAGTATATACACTCTGTGTATAAATTCTTGTGCTCAATATGTTTTTTCTTTTTATTGCTAAGTAAAATTTCATTTTATGAGTAAGCCACAGTTTATTTATCCTCTTAGTTATCGGAGGATGTTTCCAGTTTGAAATACTATAGAGTTACTAAGGAAATTGTTGTTCATGCATATGTAGGCTCATTTATATTATTGGCTCAATCTCTTGTAATGTCTCTATTCACCTCTCAGTCTTTAATGTATGTATGTATGTATGTATGTATGTATGCATGTATGTATGTATGTATGTATGTATGTATGTATGTATGTAGCTATTTGTTTTCCCTCTCTTCTTTTCTGCCTGCCTTCCTTCCTTCTCTCCCTGTAGTCTTCCTTCTTTCCTTCCTTCCTTCCTTCCTTCCTTCCTTCCTTCCTTCCTTCCTTCCTTCCTTCCTTCCTTCCTTCCTTCTTTCTCCTTTCCCTCCCTTTCTTTCTTTTCTCTTCTTTTCCTTCTGTAAAACCCTGAGTCCACACTAGTATTCTAGAATTTCTAATTCCAGGCCAATATCACAAAGTGTTCTTCAACTTTCAACCTTTCCATGTATTTTCTAAGGATTATTCCTTGGCTCCTATTTTTGGGAGTGACTTGACTCCTATTATTTCTGAAATATTTGCTCACTTATCCACTGTTACAGCACTGTTCTTCTAGCTAAGTGGTTATATCTTAGTCCCATCCCTGTTGGTTGTGACTTACAGGTTCCCCACTTGGACCCAGGTTTGGCTCTAAGGAGCATGTTGCTAGGTCCCTGATCTTGATCTCAGCTCTACCACATGAATCAAGTGTCAGAGCCCAGGCCCCAGTGAACTTGCTGGTTGAGATCCAGGCATTAGCATAAAGAAGAGGAAAAGCCATTAACTCTATAAGACAACTAATCAGTAGAATATAAACTGAGGCTAGTGCCTAGGTGCATACACTTCATTTGGGAAGGGCTTCAGGGATAAGGGCTGAAGGGATGGTGTGGTGAGATGGGGATGGAGGAGAAGCCTACACAAGTTGCATTATGAGGGTGAGCAATGGGAGTGGATTCTCCTGCAAAGAACCTTAGAAGTCTAAGGAATGACTTGGAGAAACATCAGTGGAAGGAGGACGGCAAAGGCATTTAAACATCTCCTTCCTTGGCATTGTTGGAAGGCTCTTGCCAGAAGACTTCTTCCTTCCTATGCCTGAGCCTCTGGCAAGAGTACAGGCCCTGCCAGCTCCTGACAGGAGATGGTACCTAGGAGGCAGCTGTGGGAAGAAAGCAAGAAGCTGGAGACACAGGAAGGGAGTTGAGTGAGTCACAGACTACAGTAATCATCCGCCCCTGCCTGGGGTGAAATAGAGGTGATTCCAGAAGGCAGTGTGTCAGCTCCCAGTCACTGCCCCAGGTCTAGGTCCCCAGTTTGCAAGAGAGTGACTCGAAACACCCAGATCCGATCCAGCTCATGTGGACATAGATTTCCCAGCATTAATATTTGAGTGAGGGGGCACCAAACAGCAATTACTTTAAATAAGATAACATGTTGCCTACCACCTCTTGTGTTTAATGTGTTTTGTACAAAAATCATTGTGATTGGATAGAAAAAATGACAGAAGTGTCTAACGTATGGGTGGTGTCTTTTGCTCTGGTCCGGTGAATTTTTACAGTGTAGGACTTCTACCATGATGGTCTAGGATTTCAGAAACCTTTGACTCACAGGCCTTTGTCCAGTTTGGCCTTGAGGCTGTGAGAGAAAAAGATCGAGCACTGGGTGGAGACTTTTTGTGCACTCTGCCCCCTAATAAAGAAACAACAAAACTGTTTTGCTTCCAGTTCTGGATGCTGGGAAGTCAAAGACCAAGGTGGAAGCTGATCGGTATCAGAGATTGCACTTTGTATTTGACCTCCTCGGGCAAATCAAGTTCCCCTAGACCTCTTTCATCAGGGTGCTCACTTACATCTGACTTTTCTCTTCTCGAAAGCCCCACTCTTCATATCACCACCATGGATGCAAACTTTGAGAAGTGGGGTATGGGAGCTGACTCTGGTCCTGGAGGTTCTGTCCTCATGAATGAGTAATACTGTTCTCCAGGAGTGGCTTGGGTCATGTAGGAGTAAGTTACCATGGAAGTGGGATATTAAAAAACAAGGTCATCCCATGTGTGGGCCCCTCCCACACATGGCTGTTCTCCTTGCTAGTTGTCTGCCATGGTGGGACAGAGCCAGGGGCCCTCACCAAAAGTAGCGTCATAGTAGTTGGACTTCCTAGCTATCAGACTCATGAGCCAGATCACATCTCTTCTCTTTACACAATCTGCATAATCCCCAGGTACGTTTGTATAGCACCCTGCATGGACTAAGACCACGGGGGATTCGATTTCTATATAAATTTTGGAAAGGCACATTCACACTCCAACAAAAATAAATGGATCTGGAGTCTCAGAACAGTCAGCCCTTTAGATGGTTGGTCTGTGCAAGTGTCAGAGATGTAGGTGTCTATGGCTAGGGTCTGCTACTTTCCTTATTACTACATTATACATATGATCATTCCAATGTTGCCTGCTCTTCCTCACCTCTTCTTTGCTACCAGCTGACTTTGTCCTCCTGTTCTTTCAGGCATCACTGCAGTGGCTGCTCCCACACCCTCCCTTCCTTCTCTCATTCCGTGCTCAGATATCAGGCTGTCCTTCCTGGTGCTGCCTCTAAATGAGCCATTTCTCTCTGCTAGTTTAGAACTTATTTCTGAGTTCTGCTTTGCCTTCTCACTTCCTAGACTGAAGTTTAAGAGTTTCACAACTTGGCTATAACACTTCACTTCAGAAACTCGGCTTCCTCTGTGTTTTCAGAGTGGATAGGGTTCCTCTCTGACCCACCTCTCCTTCCTTCTGGAAAAAGCTCCCCTGGAGCCTCATTCATTAGCAATCTCTCTCACACACCATCCTTCCCTTGCAACTGGGCATGTTGAAGATTCACCATCATGAAAATTCTTAAGTTGATGTGGGTTGTAGACATTTAGTTTCCTAATAATTCTGGTTTTGCTCCTGTGATTTACTCTGGAGTTGAGAATTTGATTAGACGGAGAAAACTTGGGGTCAGGGAGAAAGTTTGTAGACAGTTGCACACGATCAAGAGAGAGAGTTTGGACAAAGATATGTGTGATGAGAAAAGCAACAGGCTTAGGGTCACTAATGAGTCAGGGCTGGTGCCAGATGGAACAGCGCTGGTGTCCTGCCAGTTTCCCACATTTGATTCCATCCCAGCCAAAAGACCGAGTGTCCCAACATACTTCCAACCATCACTCACGCTGCCCTGAGTTCTTTCCCTGTTGGACATTCCACCCGCAAAGTAAGAGCAAGGAGGTGACTGTCACACATATTATTATTTTGAAAACTCCACGGGCACATGATAACATGAATTGAGAGTACTTGGCTCAAAGGAATGCCAAGTCCCTCTCAATGCAGAAGAGTTTGTGTCTTCTGAGGATACACAGATGGAGCTCTGAGAACAGGAACTGTTTGCCAGGAATTTAACTGAGTTCGTATAAAAATACATGCCACAGCAATTATTTTTGTAGTTTTACATTCCCTCTGTTTGATAGGGAAAAATCAAAACATCACTAACTTAAATATGATTAAATACTATGTAAGAAATACTATGATTTTGATTATTAAACTAAACAACTCTTTGAGAGGCCTTGTGATAAAATCCTGCTGCATTGCACCTAGGAAAGGTTGGGGAAAATACATAAAACTTCTCTCAGACTCTGAATATCTTTCAGCTCAGGTGAGGATGGCTCCAATGCTTCTGGATTTTGAAAACTTCAGTCCAGATGCTTCATAGAAACCTTGACCACTGCGCACAGATCTATCTCATCCATCTTGGTCTTGAATCTGGTGGGGAGAGGGCATGGTTGGTTGGAGTACCTTAAGGATTCTGTCAGGGGCAGAATTGGCCCTAGATCTGAGTAGCAATTTTTCGAATCTGGGAGAGGAGGATGGGAAAAGGTAGAAGGAGGGAACCTTGCTCTTACTTTCCCAGTGGAAGCTCTTGGAGCACCTAGCTAAAGGCACCGGGACACTGCCACTGAGCTCTGGAAGGATACGCTGGATGATTAGGAGTTCCTTGTCCTGGGTGAATGCCTTCTCTGGGGGTGAAAGAACCCATTGGATCAGATACTTTATTTGATTCAGTTGGTTATGAATCCTGTCCTGTGTCCCTTGGTCCTCCACTTGGCTGGGCATATGGGCCTGGTCCACTCACATCACAGTTTTCCAGGCATTCTTCTGGAGCTCTTCAGCTGCTGTGTGGGGAATCTTCTTAGTGATGACGGTGCTAAAGCAGCAGGTGACTAGGGTGTGGTCACTAATTCTAAAAACAATGAATGAGACATCAGACACTTCACTAGAGGAAGAAAAGGCAGGAGGACACATAGGAGTCACCACTGTCAAATTCAATGCTGTGGTCCAGGTCCCAGGGACAAAATGCATCCCAGGAGTCAGCTTCCTCTTTTGAACTCTGGAGGTTCTCATCACTGTCATGAAGGTTGAGGAATGTCATCTGCTAACCCAGACCTTCTAACACGGAGAAGATAAGTTCTAAGAACTTGCTTCCCAGCTGTTTGACCCCCACAGCCTTCAGAGTCAATCATGTTATATGCCAAGTGTCTTCTGGGTTGTCCTTTCACAAACATCTCTCTGGAAATGATGGTGGATCATGATCTAAAAATGTCACCTTTAAGTAATTGTCTTCTAGACAATGTGAGGGGTGTTGACATAATGGCTGCTGCTGAGTCTCTTCCCAAATCTGGTGTCAGAATAGCTCAAGGAATAGCACCAGTGGCCTGGGCTCTAAGTTCTGGCTCTCTTGAACTGGCTTTGCCATACTGGCTCACTTTCACCATTTTCAATGAGCAGACCATGAAGTAGTTGCTCTGTGGTCATTCTAAAGTTAATGGGAGGGAAGGAGGCAGGGGCCTTAGCTGGCTGAGCCAGCTGATAGCAGCCACTATAAGCAGGAGGCACTCAAGTGCTGTGGAGACCTTCATGGTGGAGGGCAAGGGCCAGGGCTTCTATTTGAAAGCTGGCGTTTTGGGGTAGTTAAGTCTCAGTCTCTCTGCTCTTCTCATGCTCTTCTCATGCCTTTGAAAGGTAGCAGAGAAGCAGGGTAGTGTTGTCATTACAGCTGGAGGGAGGAAGATCCTGAAAGTGCTGAGTAGGTACCAGGCCTGACGGTGATTTCCAGACAAAGGGAAGGAAGTCTGGTGCAGTTTCTGCCTTTTGCTTATTTCAATGTTGTGGATCGGAAGTGGAAGGATATGCGGTCATATCCAGTGATATGTGGGAAGTGACCTCATTGGATTAAGAGTTCTGATTTCTTTGAAATGGAAAGAAACATAGGCTGTACAAAAGGAAAGATGGAAGCTGAGATCACAATAAAGAAAGCCCAAGGCTTGCTTCCCACTCATGGGAAGGTAACAGGAGGCTGGGAATAGGGCTCTAAGGCATTGGCCCTGCTCCTCATACACAAAGCCATTGTAACCCTAAGCCAAAAAGGCTCCTGAGAACCAAGAGAGGCAGCTCAGCAAATCCCTGGTAGAGAGATAGATAGAACTAGAGACTCTGCAAATCTAAATGCATGGAATCTTGAGAATGGGATCCACTAGGATCTCATACAGAAATTGGTTTCCAAACATTTTGTGTAGGCAATGGAGTTGTTTTTTTTTCCCTCCAGGTGACAGAGAAGCCCAGTATTTTGTGCAGATCCATAGAACAGGTTCCTTTGATAATGACCTCCCAATTTCATTCACATGGAGTGGATCAGAGGGCGAGAGAAGCGATGGATGGGAAGGGAAGGAACCAGGCTTGCAAACCTCTCATGAATCCCCTCTCCTCCTGTATCATCAGTTCAGTATCAGACATGAGTTTTACTGCCTAAGAATCCATACGATCTGCTTAATTAATGTGTCTAGGCTTCTTACAAACCATTACATAGTCTCTATTAACAATAAGTTTTAAATGCTTCATAGAGGTCTGTACATATTAAGGCACTATAATTAAGTATTTCTTTCCAGAGTTGGAAATTATGCCATTCCCATTAATTACAAATAGTAAGTTGTGGAAATGGCTGATAAAATATCATCATTAAGGTCTGCATTTAATTCCATAGCTGAGGGATTAATAAATCAAAGTGTATGCAGGTCACTAAGACTTTTAGGGGAATTATTCCATTGCTAGGAAAGTTGTTCCTTCACCAAAATATGAGTCTATGATTCTTCACAGTGTTTTGGAGTTAAGAGGTAAATCTAACCTATGATAATGGGGGTCAGCATGATGTGGACTGAGGGAGCCTCAGGGGAGCACTCTGTATTTTGATCAAAGTAATGTGGTTAGATAATTGTTACCATAGCTAAAATTCATAAAATCGTGTCTTTAAGAAATCTGTACCTTACACATACCAATTACATTTCAATATAAGTAACAGAAACACAGTACTGTTTTGCATATGTGCTTTTTTCTCTCTTACTTTCTCTTCTCTCTCCCCTTCCTTTCCTTCCTTTCTCCTTGCTTCCCTCCCTCCTTCTCTTCCTTCCTTCCTTTCTCCCTCCCTCCCTCCTTCCCTCCCTTCCTTCCTTCTTTTCTCTCTCCCTTCCTTCCTTCTTTTCTCTCTCCCTTCCTTCCTTCCTTCCTTCCTTCCTTCCTTCCTTCCTTCCTTCCTTCCTTCCTGTTAGAACTCAGGTCTTTGCACTCACTAGGAAAGCACTATACCACTTTAGCCATACTCTCAGCCCTTTTTGCTTTGGTCAATTTACAGATATGATTTCACATTTTTGCTTGAGGCCAACCCCAGACTACAATGGCCCTCTTCCTCATCCCTCTTGTGTAGCTGAAATTACAGATGTGAATCACTGCCCTAAATTGCTCTGTTGGGTGTGTGGGGGGGTGTCACACTAACTTTTCATTTGGACTGGCCTCAAACCCACAATACTCCTGATCTCTGTCTCCCAAGTATCTGGGTTATAGGTGTAAGTCACTATTTGCTTTTCATTGTATATGTCCATTGCTTAATTTTTTCCCTTATGATGAATATATTCCACTTCTTCACTCAAGTGCCTTTTATTTTTATTGATTCAGGAGATTTTTAAACATTCACTTTCTACATTATTAAAAAAGGAATTTTCAACAAGAAACACCAGAGAGCCATCGGAATGAAGGTGTAGCAGAAAGGAATCTAGAAACCTACAGGAGATCTGCTTTCTAATTTTCACACTGGATGCCTGCCAGGTGTGTCCAGTAGCTCTGATTTTTGTGGGAATTGTTGGCTTAGAGTCCAGGTTGGCCTGCATTTCTCAGTCAGTCATAGAATCGATTGTTTTACATAATACCTTCAATTGTCTTGCATAATTTCTCTTCTTGGCTGACTTTGCATGAAAAGTGCCCTCATAAGCAGATAACAGAAGTAGCTATGAAATTTATAGTTCCTGAGAAACTAAAAGGGAGAGTTAAAAGGAAGAGGGAACTTAGTGTTAAGCAATTTAAGATTCATCATGATTTAGTCAATAAAATCGTCCCATAACTTACTCAATGTGAGCATACATAAATTTTATTGACATTGATGAAAAGTATGGAGTTATGATAAGGTTAGTGATGACAGGTTTCTAATGTCACCTTTCTAGAAGAGGAAGGGAAAGGGGTGACTAGAAAGTTTCAATGAAAAAAACAAAGTCCAAATCAAACAGTGAAGACTTACCTTGAACTACTGGATATGATGCTGTGATTGACAGACATAATCATGTCTGCCATGGGCACAACAATAGGCAATGGTACTAGTTATGTAGCACATTTGTTATCCCTGCACTAAGTATTATGTGCTTCTATAATTTGATTCATCTCTAACTATGCCAGCATATCATACAGCAAGAAGCCAGGGTAGAAAGAACTGAGGGAAAACTGTTGTTGGTCCCAGGAGATGAAGAATAGTATGCTTGGTTAAAAGACTGGGTTGGATACTTATGAACTTAATACCTGCAAATTTCTCTGTGTCAGAGAAGGCATAACTTGTTGACCTTCTTTATATTCAAGTTCTTTACCTAATCCTTCATTTTTCTTGAATGAAAATTGGGTTTGTTTTGATTGTTAAATCATCTTAAATGAAACACTTCTTTTGTCTAGTCAGTTGCTTATGATGAATGAGCAATATGCTAGCTGTAATCAATAGTCATGTGGTTGTAGTATCTGTAAGATTAGTGGAGGTAGATGTATTGAAAGGGTAGAAAACATAGAATGCCTATACTGTGTTTGGATAAAGAAAAAAAATCCTCCCCGAAACAAGGAAGAAACTAGGCACCGCTGGCTCACACCTGTAATCCTAGCTATTCAGGAGGCTGAGATCTGGGAAATCATGGCACAAAGCCAGCTTAGGCAAAAAGTGTCCATGAGACTCCTACTTCCAAATAACCACCCGAAATTCAGAAATGGAACTATGGCTCAAAGGGGTAAAATACTAGCCTTGAGCACAAAAGCTAAGGGATAAGTGCCCAGGCCCTGAGTTCAAGGCCCAGGATTGGCAAAACCCCAAAAACAATGAAACAAAAAATGCCAGCCTGAGGAAGGAAGGTCCATGAGATTCTAATCTCCAACTATCTATCCAGAAAAACAGAGATGGAGCTGTGGTTTAAATAGTAGAGCACCAGCCTGGAGCTAGAAAGCTCAGGGACAGCACCCAGGCTCTGAGTTCAAGCCCCAGGGCCAGCACAAAACAAACAAACAAATTGTGAAGATCTTAGGATCCTTCCATGAAACAGAGGTTGAATATTTTGGGGCCTCAGGAAAGGAAATCCTATCTCAATGTTGGCAGAAGCCAAGAAGATGCTGGGATTCTAGTTCTAGGAAATTTGGAATATTTCAAGTATGTTTTAGAATCTCAGTTGGCAAGCCATTCTGTGTATATAATCCCCTTTATATTTTAAAGCTGAATTAAAGGAATCCCCACATGAAAAGCTGAAATGAAACTTTAGACCATGCAGTTGGGCAGTTATTCTAGCCAGGAGCCCAACTGTGTTGTTCAGAGAGAAGTGGTCCTTCTGCCTTTTCTCTTTCTTTTCTCCTTGGCTAATTCCGAATAAGGCATTTTTGACAGCATGTGTGACATCTTGCATGGTGATCTTGGCGACAACTGTATGTGAACGGAGGGCAAGCCATGGTGGCCCAGTGGAAACAGAGCTTTGGATTTCTTACCTGGTTCCCAAGGAAGGGAATGAGATCAGCGTACTCTCCTTGGGAAGCCAGATTTCAACTTCAGTTTTTCAGCTCTCTACCAAGTATCCTTAGTAGCCTCAGTAGTACATAATAAATTTAAAGAGCCCTTTGCATTTATTCAGGCTTTGTCATAGATTACACTGTGGCTCCATGACCAACAGATGGAGATGGTAAAACAATCCAAATCAGAAGCCAAGAACCAGGTAGTAAATTACAGAGAGATGCCCAGGAAGCTCTCAGATTGTACAGTATACCACTTCTTAAACCATCCTGTAGTATCTGGATGCCCCTGCAATTAATCAGGCAGAAAACTACAGTGAGATACCCAGGAAACTCTCTGACTGTGCAATGTACAGACTTTCCTGTAATATGGGGATGCCTCCAGCAATTCCTGATCATGTGCAAAGAATGCCTTAGATCCCCTCAAAGTGCAAAGGAAGAGATAACACCATGGGTTTTCTGTTTTGGTAGTAATCAATGTGACTGGATGACTTTGAACCAAGATCATTTCAGATCTAATTGTCTATCTCACATGTCTGATTTACAGATAAACTGAAGCACAGGATGGGAAAATGCTTTCCCCCACAATTACCTTGACAATTTAGTAAAAAACAAAGCAAAACAAAACAAAAACAACCAAAAAACCTTAGGCAGAAGTCATAGATGGGGTCACTATGCCCAGTTGTGCATCGGTCCTCCTACTTCAGTCCTTAGTACTTGGTGAGGACACCTTTCTCATGGAGGCTTCAGGACCTCCCGTGTTTGGTATCTAAACAATTCATGGTGCAAGGACTAGCAGTCCTGGAACAAAGCTGTGACACAAGGACTGCTTTGACATGTGTCAATATAGGGTGCATGGACAGACTCAGGAACATGTAACTTAGCCTGTCTAGCTCTTGCTGGATCAGAGTCTACCTAGTTCCTCAGCATGGAGAACTGTCGGAGACTCATAAAACTCTATAGTAATGGCCAACCTCATCTTTTATAACTCTGTTGAATTTTATAACTGCTGAAATTTGGTGTTATCACTCTGAATGGTGTGTTCCAGGGGTTGGTGGTGAAGGCTGGATGTGAGGAGGAGAGATGGGCAGATCTGTTTTCCTGTGAGAACTAAGAAATCATCTTGATGATACCAAGTGTCTAATGTCCAGCTGTCCCTGGGTCTCTGTGGGAGGTGCATGCCAGTCCCCGGACCTGCTCTGGGTGGCTATTTGGGTGGACATTTGTTGTGGTTCTGGATCCCTGATTGGCTTGGTGGTGTAGATTCCGAAGACCATATCCATTAGCTCTGTCCCAGGCTGGTAGTCAGGGTGATGTGGGCTGAGATACTGGCATTCAAGGACTAGAGGGAGAGCGGAGTCTGCTGTAGCAACTGGTTTCCTAGATGCATACATGATTATCTCACCTTGTTTTTTTTTATGGAAAAAAGAATGCCAACTTTTTGATGTTGAGGGAAAAGGCAAAGACTTGATATGCCCTGGGTATTATCTAACAGGTCTCTGGCTGCCCTGGTGGGGCCCTTCCATTGTGCCTGTGATTTCAAACGTGGTGTGGTGGCACAGCCACAATGTGGACCACCTCTGATTCAGGCTTCTCACTAGCACCACAATAGGGGTTTCTCCTGGTTTCTTAGTTTGTTGGAGTCTTTACCATTGGGAATCTCCCTGGCCTTTGCGGCAGGTAAAAGAAATATGGAAATGTTTGTTCTAGTTCTGAAAGGCCTCTGCCTGGAGGGACATCTGTCACTTAAGCTTACACTTAATTGGCCCAAGTAGGTCACCATGGCTCTTGTCTGACTTCAAGATAGAGTGGAAGCAACAATCCTGCCTTGTATAATCAGAATGAAATATTAGTGACCATCCCTAAACACTACTATAGAATCCCTGCCATCCCGTTCAGTTCAATAGCTAACCTGTTCTTCAGTGTCTTTAGACAGTGACCACACCTCATGCTATCCCTAAAACGCTCCCAATACCTCACATCCAAACAGTACCCTCATAGAAGCATATATTTTATCTCAATTTGAGGCAGAGGGGTACACCTAAATGACTTTATAAAATCAAGTGCTCTCGGAAGCATTCTAAACAAAACATTTTATTGCTTTTGTAAAAAAAAGTAATAGAAATTCACAAGCTTGCAATTGACTTTCATGCAAATGTCAGATTCTGTTACTAATGATTACAACATCAGGTTATACACAACCATAAAAATGGGAAGTTGTGATAGCCATTATTGGATCCAGCAGCTAATTGGTGATAACGATGATATTTTCATTTCATTCGTTATTGAGGTCTCACTTAAGCTTACAAAGGCCAATAGCATCTAGGTTGTGTCTGTTGAGCACTGGGAAAGAACTGACAGCTATCAAGCATTCAACATTGTACACAAAAGAGTCACTGTTGTATTTACATCAATGCTTTTCTAAAAAAAAAAGAAATTGAGATCAAATGCAGTAGTCTACTTGAGTTGATAATCAGTATGATAGTCCAAAACACTGTGAACAAAACATGCTTTATTATCTTTGGGTCAAAAAACAGCAATAGTTTATTTTCTTTTCTGAGCTTCATAGGGTGCACAGGAGGTTACAGTTTAACATGTCCACCTAAGTGTCCATTGCTCCTTCATTAGTCACCCCTTTCATCATTCTCCGTTTTATCTATTCCCTTCTTCCCTAGATTCATGGGGCCAAATACAGCAAGAATACTCAATGTGATAAAGGAAGTAGGGTCTATATTTTAAGGTAAGAGGGTATCACTTAGGTCAACGATAGAGTCTTTCAGTCCGTGTGGTATACACCAATAAGTTTTATTGCACATGAATAAGTGGAAAGGTGTGTCCTATCCCCCTCATGGCATCTGCAAAGTAATGTATAACCATGGCTGGGTGGCTTGGTAGCATCTCCCATCTCTACCTGGAGCATGGAGGCTAGAGTTGTTCCCTAATTGCAAGGGGCCTTCAGTAGGAAAGAGTTATTACAATCAGTGGTTCCCATGTGGCTCAGTTTTGGCCAGGTGGGTTTTAATCTAATCTCTTTCCCCATTCTGGTTGTGCCCATCATAGATAATCAAAGAATCTTTGCCTGACCCCCCAGAACACTGTGCGACTTCAGGTATCTGTCCTCAGAAGTCAGGAGGTTTCTGTTGATTTACCTGAAGCACTTGGAGGACTGATGTTACTTATAAGAAGAGCTCCTGAAATACTGCCACAGTCTACTGAGAGTGTGGCACTTGAAAGACTGAATATCTAAAGGAGATCCTAGAAACAGAGGAGCTTAACATTCCAACATCCTCTCCTGGACCAAAAGATGTTCTTCATAAAACAAACAAACAAACATTAAAGCTGTAGAGAAACTCCTCAAGGATCAACTGCATCTGCTTTCAGAATAAACTCATCCTGGTTCAGCCAAGAGTTTGGTGTCAGCATTGTAAGGCCAGAGTCCTGGGAGACATTTCTATCCTTGAGGAACTGACATACTGTGCATTTTGGACTCTATGGTGAAGCCTGGGTGATGTTTGTGTGTGCTTCCTCCGTCCTTCTCTCTCCATCTCACTCTGCATGTGTGTGCATGTATGTTCACATACACACTCATGTCCACACATGTCCCAGGCATGTAGGAATACAAGCTTATACATACACGTGTATGCCTGGTTATAAATATATATATATACACACAGGTGGTCACAATGCCCCAATTGACAGCGTTGTTTTTTCATTTGACAACAACATTGGTCACACATCCCTTTAAGCCATCCAACATTGTTTGGTTGCTTAAGATGTGTGTGTGTGTGTGTGTGTGTGTGTGTGTGTGTGTGTGTGTGTGTGTAACAGTACTGGGTTTGAACTCAGGGCCTGGGTGCTGTAATCCTAGCTTCCCAGGATGCTGAGATCTGAGGATTATGGTTTAAAGCCAGTCGGAGCAGGAAAATCTGTGACACTCTTATCTCCAATTAACCATCAAAAAGCCAGAAGTGGATGTGTGGCTCAAGTGATAGAGCAAAAAGCAAAGGGACAGCACTCAAGCCCGAGTTCAATCCCTAGTACTGTGCACACATGCACGCATGCACATGTGCGCGTGCATGAGCGCGCACACACAGTGGAGATCTATTCTACTGCATCAGGAAAAGAGAAGAGGAAAGAAGGAAGGAATCAGAATATGCAATGACTTGACCTGCTGCTCTTGGCTTGGAAGATGCATGGGAAGTTATAAACCATAAGATATAGAACCTTCCAGAAGCCAGGGAAGGTACCAGCTGCTAGTCCTCCTGAAAATGAGAATCTCAGTCCCCAAACTGAAAGGAAAGGATTTTTTCCCCCTAACCAGAATGCTCAAGAAATCCCATCTTTAGACTTCTAGAAATGACCATGGTCCTGCTGACATCTTGATGTTAATCTAGTGAGGCTCACGTCCAATTCTGACCTTCATAAATTCATGTTGATTAAATCACTGTTTTTTCTTCTTTGGTTCAAGTTGAGTGTTCCCAACCTCCAAACTGAAATACCATGAAATCTCATTAAAAAAAATCTATCCATCCAGTGAATGGATCAGGAAAATGTGGTACATTTACACAATGGAATTTTATGCCTCTATCAGAAAGAACGACATTGTTCCATTTGTAAGGAAATGGAAGGACTTGGAAAAAGTTATACTAAGTGAAGTGAGCCAGACCCAAAGAAACATGGACTCTATGGCCTCCCTTATTGGGAATAATTAGTACAGGTTTAGGCAAGCCATAGCAGAGCATCACAAGGCCCAATAGCTATACCCTTAGGAACACATAAGATGATGCTAAGTGAAATGAACTCCATGATATGGAAACAAGTGATATATCACAGTTATAACTACTTTCAACGTCCTATGTGTATGTGTAGTTTCTATTATTGATGATGTTTTGTATCACCTTCTTATGTTTGTACCTACACTATCTCTGTAATCTTATCTGAGTATATTGGAAACCGTGTTTACTGGTATTGGAAGTAGGAAATTCAAAGGGAATACCAAATTCGAGAGACACGGGGTAAAAAAAGAGAAATAACTACAAAAGCAATACTTGCAAAACTGTTTGGTGTAAGTGAACTGAACAACTGGGCGGGGGGGAGGGAAGGGGGGGAGGGAGGGGGGCATGAGGGACAAGGCAACAAACAGTACAAGAAATGTATCCAACGCCCAACGTATGATACTGTAACCTCTCTGTACGTCAGTTTGAAAATAAAAATTTGAGAAAAAAAAAAAAAATCTATCCATCCAGGAAAGGACTGGATTTGGGATAGCTTTAGATTTGGGATGCTCAACCTGTAGTATCTATATCAATGTTCAGAAATGCAAAAATCTTTGAAATGGGAAATATTTCTGTTTCCAAGCAACTCAGATCAGGGAGCCTCAGCCTGTAATCTATTTAGGTAGAAATATTATTAAAATTAGTCCATGGTTCTTTAAAATGCACAATAGTTCATAAATAAGCCTATTGTGCTATGTACAGGAAAAGTTAAGCAAGAATGGCATCATGTTTTCATTATTTTGTTGTCATTTTTATGCATGTGTTTATCTTGTGAAGTAACTGAAAATCTCCTTGAACAATTGATAGTTCAGTTGTTCAATTCTTGTTGATATATAAAGGCTTTGGACTTTCACCTTTTTTCCAGTTTTTGAAACATTGTATGCTTACTTTTTGTTTATTTTGGTGGAACTGGGGTTGGAACTTGCGACCTTGAGCTTGCTAGGTAAGTGCTCTAACACCTGAGTCATGCCCTCATTCACTTTTTCTTTTTTTTTAAACAAATACAGAAGTGGCAGAAATTGAAGCATATCCTGACCTTAGGATTTCCTCTGGCAAGAAGGAACTTAAACCTTGAACATACAAACATTGTAGACAGTACTGTACAGGTTACATCATGTAACATTGAGTTACTCAGTCAAGTTTGGTTTAGGACTCAGTTCTGGATCATCCCCAACCCCCTGCCAGTTCACATACAAGACAACAAACCCAAGAAGCATCTGTTTCTCAGGAATGCAGGTTGATAGAAAGATTCATCCAGAGGCCAGACATAAAAATAGAAAGGTGGAGAAACCCAATTATGAAGAAATAAAATGATTGAGTAGCACTGCAGAAGATTTAGGTCAAGTGTTGGGGCCACAACATTGACTCAACTGCTAACTCGTTCTGTGTCCAGATTAAATCATCAGGCTTCCCGATTTCATGTATAAAATGGAGGAATGGTAATGATCAGGGTGGCAAGGAGGGTGCTCTGTCAGTTGCTGACTCAAGAACATGGTGGTTTATCTGGGATTTGAGAGATGACTGTGGCAAAGTTCTTTTCTGGTCTTCTCCATGAATTCAGGTTTTGGGGTTCAGCTTTCTGTCCAGGAGTTAGCACTGTTTTCCTCTATTGTAATCTCCCATGATTTGTTAGGTCCTAGAAATGTGTCTAGCCTGAGCTCTGGACCCTGGAGCAGAAAAGAGCTGAGCTACTTAGATCTAGGCAAGACAGGATCATTCTCAAGTCATGGATTCGGAAGCCACACTGTTGCAGTTTGGATGCTTAGATCCTTAGGATGCCTATTTTAGCCCTCCCTGCCCTCCACCCCGTGCCTCAGTTTCCCTGAAATGAATATGCATTGAATGATCTGACACGGTAAGGGGGCATTAAACAGGATTCATTAAGGATTTCATGAGCTGGTCATTAGGACTATCAGTGTTCCAGAGGAACACAGAGAATGGAGGATGCTGGGAAAGGGTACAGGGTCAACAGAGGCCATCAGAAAGAAGGGCTTCCTTGACTGACTTGTCATTTCCTGATGGTAGGGAGAGCACTTCCCTTCAGGTATGCCTGTGATACAGACAGGAAAATAAAACGTGGCTCCTGGAAACAGAGGAGCAGGGAAGTTGCAGCATTCTCCAGTGGACCAGAGGTGCAGAATGTTCTAGGTTCCAGAAGGCCTAGGAGAAAAGTCTCAGCTATGGAGACACAGCCCCCAGCCTGCACAGGGAGTTCAGATATTACAGTTGGCAAGTACCTTTGACTTGGCCATTCCCTTCAGTTGCGGATTTGAGGAACTGTAGCAAGCAAAGCTAAATTGCAGCATCACACTGGAGGAGTCTGTAGCTGCTCTGGCCAGCTGCTGCCTCTCTCCCCAATGGAGGTGACCATTTGGCTTCTTCCTCTCCCCCTTGATGGTTTCCTAGTAAGCAGTTATCTAAAGAAGAGCAGACAATGATTTGGTAATTCATTAGCTGGAGAGTGATAAGACTACGATGTACGACTATAAGGTAGTTGTGGGTGGCAATAAATCAGCACTCAGAAAGATATGTATTGTTGTCATTTTTTGTTTTGTTTTGTTTTCCTGGCTGTCCTAGAGCTTGGATTCATTGTGTTGTGCTTGCTAGAAAGGTGCTCCACTATTGAGACATCCAGCCCTTTCTTCCATGGGTTATTTGTGAGCTGGAGTCTTGCTTCCTGCCCAGGGGCATGTCTGGACTGTGATCTTCCTATTGAGGGCCTCCCTTGATAGTGTCCCTCAACCTGTGATCCTCCTAATTTCAGCCTCTTAAGTAACTAGGATGGCAGGTATGCATCACAGGTGCCTAGGTAAGAAATGAGTTTCTCGCAATATCTGTTGACTTATGTTAGGTGGTTCTGAATCAATGTGTCAGGGTGAGGTACAAGAAATATCTTGGGAATTGCAAAATTTGGCTCCATTCTTCAGTCCTGTCTCAGTTTTTTCCCCCCTGGAGTTTATAACATCACAGAAATAATGGAAAGAAATACCCAACTGGTCCGTAGTGAGCCGAGCCTGGAAGGCTCGGTGTAAGAGGCAGCCACTTTTACAATCCAGGTCATTGTAAACAAAGTCTGCAAGTTCAAGGCAATGGGGGCAGAGCCCAAATTGTGAGAGCACAAAGGAACTTCAGAAACAGTGTTCCAGCCCCAGCCTGACCTTTCGCATCTCCAGGGAAACGAGCTGAAGCTCTGAAGGGGCACTTTCCCATAGCCCCAACAGCCTGCCTCAGAATCTTGAGGCAAGGCCTGAGGAACCCTGTTGATTTTTTTCTATTTATGTGCCACTACTGGGGCTTGGGCTCAGGGCCTAAACACTGTCCTTTAGCTTTGTTTTTTTTTTTTTTTTTTTTTTGCTCAAAGCTAGTGCTCTACCACTTAAACCACACTTTTTCACTTCTGGCTTTTTGGTGGCTTATTGGAAATCTCCAATTTCTCTTTTTCTGCCTGGGTTGGCTTTAAACCCTGATCCTCAGATCTCAATCTTCTGAGTAGCTAGGATAACAGGCATTAGCCATTGGTGTCAGGCCAAGTCCTGTTGGTTTTGATTCATAGTCGATTTGGAAAACATTCATGTAAAAGTGTATCAACAGATGGGTCACAGCTGAATCTCCTGGAAGGCAAATAGTTGTGCAAGCTCACCTGGAAACTTAGTGTTGTGGCAGAGTTGGAAGAAAATGTTGAAGTTGCAATAATTGGTTGCCATAATTGGTTCCTGGTCCCTGCTGGGAGCTCTGCTCACCAGAGACAGATCTGTGCTTTAAACTTGAAAAATGCATGCTGTAGTACAAAGGGAGTTCTACAAGGTTGTGGTTGAGGGTGGATTGAAGGGGGTTAGTGAGAGCTAGGGAGAATATTCTTGAGACTATTGCAGTGGTGTTGCATGGGATAGAGAAAGTGGTTAGCTAAGAGAAGGAGGAACTGGCTAACCACTGGAGCTGAATAGCAACAGAAGTCCCTGCATCCCAGGAAGGTGACAGTGAGCACTGGAACCCGGTGCGGTAGCCATCTTGAACCCACATGAAGACAGGCCAAGTGAAAAGGCCATGCCTCAGAATGAAGGTCTTACTTCCCCAAATGGTGCCCCCTCTCCCACTTCCACCTTAACCCTTCCAGATTCACATTACCTGCTAATTCTATAAACCAAGTGCATTCTTGAAGTTCTTGAGATTCCCAGAACCACATAAGAATCAGCAATAAGCAGGCCTGTACACAAAGTTGGTCTCCAGAAAAGAGCCCTAAGACTCTTAGCCCTAGACTAAGTCTAGGCTACTTTGGCAGCCTTGATTTCCAATTCTGTCTCAGGCCTCAGATAGTGCAGCCACTTCGGTTATGAATAGGTAGCAGATGTGGTATAGTTCTGAGGACCTGTATTGATCTGCTTGGAAGTCCTGGGCATTGCTTCAAGGAGGCTGGGGCCTTACCTGGCTGAGGAAGCACCTGGGAGCTGTCGGGAATAGCAGATATAGATGTGATGGGGTGACCTTTGTGTTGGAGGGCAAGAGTGGTGGTGTCTGGATGTTTTGTTTGGTCTCTCTGCTTTATTGGCTACTTTACCTGATTTTGTTGTTGTTGTTGTTGGTGGTGGTCATTGTCGTCCTCATCTTTGTACTTTGAACTCAGGGCCCAGCACTATCCCTGAGTTCTTCTACTCAAGGCCAATGTTGTATTACTTTGAGCCTCAGTGCCACTTCCAGTTTCCTGGTGGTTAATTGGAGATAAGAGTCTCACAGACTTTCCTGCCTTGACTGGCATTGAACCATGATCCTTACTACTTAGCCTTCTGAGTAGCTAGGATTCTATGGCATGAGCCACGAGTGCCCTGCTTACCTGATTTTTACAGAGCATAATTGGTTGTTTTCCAGGAGATGGAGGCCTGGGAGATGAAAGGGAATTTGTTGGCAGGGTTGTGGTCAAGGAATGGAGTTTCAAATCTGCACGGTTGGTACTAGGCCATGAAGATGTGTTCAGATGGTGGAAAAGGGAAACAGAAGACTGGGACTGGAAATACTTTCCACTTACTGCTGCAACTAACAGCAAGATGGGCTAGAAAGAGGAGGAGTGGCGATTCTCAGTCCATGAGCAAGACATGCTCTGAGCTGGATTGTTTCACTGGCTTCACTTTCTCTGCACTGCAATGCCTTCTGTCGAAAAAGGAGGATGAATGGAAGCTGTAGTCATCAGAGGGATGAGAAGATCCCCACGTTCTTCTGTTTCTGCCTGCCAGTAGCATCCTCATCATTGGCCCAAACCAGCAGTGTTAAAAGCCACCATGTTCCAGGTGCTGGTGGCTCACACCTGTAATCCTAGCTATTCAAGAGGTTGAGATCTGAGATCTGAGAATGGTGGTTCAAAACCAGACCAGGCAGCAATGTCTGTCTTATCTCCAATTAACCACCAGAAAACTGGAAGTGGTACTGTGGGCTCAAGTGGTAGAGCACTAGCCTTGTGCTAGAGAGCTCAGGGATGGTGCCCAGACCCAGAGTTCAAGCCCCACTAAAAAAGCTGCCATGTTTCTGGGATTGTCATAGTAGCACACACTTGTAATCTCAGCTATGCTGATGGCTTAGGATTCCATAGGGAATCAATGATCTAGGCCAACCTGGGGGAGGGGGCACAAGATTCTATGTGAAACAGAATGAAAGCAGAGGATCTAGGAGTATGGCTCAAGAGGTGGGGTGCCTGCCTAGCAAGCACAAAGCTCTGAGTTCAAACTCCAGTTAGCATCAAAAGAAGCAAGCACAAAACAAAAGCCTTCCATGGTTCTAAAATGTTGCAAACTCCTTTACAACTCATGATTGTATGAAATTATTAATA
This sequence comes from Perognathus longimembris pacificus, assembly GCF_023159225.1. Classification (NCBI taxonomy): domain Eukaryota; kingdom Metazoa; phylum Chordata; class Mammalia; order Rodentia; family Heteromyidae; genus Perognathus; species Perognathus longimembris. The sequence goes on along the minus strand of NC_063177.1, from coordinate 23,277,838 downwards.
AACACCACAGTTCTCCTCATAGGCTTAGTGCGTTAGGGACTTGATCTTGGAAGTGTCAAAGATGGGAATCTGTGGTGGAATGCTGGAGATGGAGGCACCTGTCCCTCACAGCCGTCTCCAAGATACGGTGTTGTATAAAATGTACACTGGCCCAGAAATACTTCTCTCCCCCAAAACACAAACACACACACACACACACACACACACACACATGCGCGCGCGTGTGCGCTCACACACACCCCACCACACCAGGTAGGGTGTGTTACTGCCAGACACAGTAATAAGGGACAAGGCATGAACAGCCCAGCCATGGCTTGTACCTGCTGACTGACTTCCTCCAGTGGGTGGTCAGTGCAAGGTAGGAAGTCCCATCTATAGGTATTAACAAAAACCTCCAACTCGAGCTTGGAAGCCTATCAGAGCATGTGTGTAGCCACAGGTGACTCAGTTTATCCATGCTTCTGACTTTTGTTTCTGGTTCTCTTATCCTCAGATATTTGAAGGCTTGTCTTTTTGATCTCTATTATTTCAAATTCCAGAAATTGTCACTTGATTTCATGCTGCCTCCTCCATGCAGCCTCCCCCCCAATTACTCAGATCTCATGCTAGACAACAGCTCTTTTGTTGTTGTTGTTTTTGTTTATTTGCCAGTCCTGGGGCTTGACCTCAGGGCCTGTGCACTATCCCTGGCTTCTTTTTGCTCAAGGCTAGTACTCTACCACTTTAGCCACAGCACCACTTCTGGCCATTTTCTATATATGTGGTGCTGAGGAATTGAACCCAGGGCTTCATGTATATGAGGTGAGCACTTTACCACTAAGCCATATTCCTAGCCTTAGACAACAGCTCTTCTATCTCTTGGACTGCCTATATATTTTGTTCTGTTAACATAACAAGAGACCTGCTAGAGCTGGCTTATACCTTCTTTTCAAGTCATAGGAGAAGATTTTTCCCAGGTCTCCTGAAGTCCAACATGCAATCTTCACTGAAAAAGTTGAAAGTGACAGGTGGTCATGTCAGAGGAACCTGAATATCTCTTGGGGATGTTGGACCAATAGATCAAAGGCTATGGCCTTGAATGGAAGTTCTTCATGGTGCAGCTTTACAGTCTTCCTGCATAGAGACAAGGAAAGATGCTCTCTTGTGTCTACTAGATGAATACACTATTTCACTGGTCACAGGGCATAAAGAGAATAAAGAGCAAGAAGCTGGTTTCCCTTCCAGAACCAGTGGGGTGCATGCTCTAAATGGGGTTCAGTGAATTGACACATGAAATGTGCTTTTGTTTGCACAGTACCTGGGCATGGTGACTTGTCAATACAGTTAACCATCGTTGCTTCAAGATGCCATTCTAAAGGCAGATGTCAGCTGGTTCAGTCTTCACAACTTTTCCCAAACACTGACTCATGCTGCTAAATGAAATCATGTGGTGGTGCTGGAGTTTTCCAAGGAAAAGACAGAGTTGAGAGAAGCCAGATGGAGGGAAGAGGTCCCAGATTCCCCCCCGCCCCACCCCCCGACACACACTAAGGGCAAAGCAGAGCAGAGCAGCAGAGTGAGCTGGGTTTCAGAGGAATGCAACTGGATATGGTCTGGGGATGCAGCCTCTGAGCCATACAGAGTCTTAACTGGATGAGTATCAGTGACGGCAGGCGGTTGGACGCAGTGTGCATTCTGCAATTGCCTTCCCCAGACTTCAACTGGATGCCACCTGCCTGGCTGGGATGCATCAGAAAACGTTAATCCAAATACTTTCGGACTTTCTAATCCTGAGGCTGATCTGCCCAGGTCCGCTTGCCTAAGACGGAGAACAGATGGCTCCATGAGTGTTTTCTGTGTTTCTCTTTCTGGACAACTTTCCTGGGGCTCATGTAAAGTGGGTTCAGGTTACATTCTTAGTGACTGAGTTTGGGAAGCTGTGGTTAGAAACAGCTGGGGTGGTGACTGGAAATGAGGCACCTCCTGTGGGAAGAGACTACTGCCTGACTTCCTACTTGCCCCTAAAGACTGGACAGTCAGATCAGGTGGGTGTCGAGCTGGAAATCTGACTGTTCAGTTTGGTTCTCTGTCTTGGATTTCCTCTGAGACACATAAGTAGAGCAAGAATTGAAAGGATCTGCACACTCTATGTATTCTACCCTGTCCTTTTCCAGATAAGGAAAAAAAACAAACAACACAAACCCTGAGGTCTAAGGACAGAAATGCTTAAATCCAGGCAAGTATAGTAGAGGCCCGTTTGTCTTAGAGCTGGGGTCCCTCCATCAGCCTGTACCTTCCACTGTCTTGCATCTCTCTTGCTTGTGTCTCTTTCCCTTTGCTTAAAGGAGTTTACTACAAGCCTTACCCAAAGTGGCTTTGAAGAAACATTCTACAAACTCGTTTTCACACCGAGGTCAGCATTGCAGCTAGCATGCAAAAGATGCTCCACTAATAACAATTCCTAACAGCTAAATGCCTTCTTCATGTGGCAACTGTAGGGTTTATGTGCATCAGCTAATTTTGTCCTCCCAAGCAAGCTCTCATGCATGCGCTGCCTTTACAGGTCTCCCTTAAATCATGTAAGTCCTGATGTTTTGTGAAACGAAGTGCCTTCTTTGCAGGAGGCAGGGCCTGCGAATGTACCCTTTGCATTTGCTGAGTGCACACCCAAGTACCTTAGTTGAACATGCCCTGTGCTTAGGATTTCACTTAACTCTGGGGTGGCAAGCATCTTGATCATGACTCTCAGTGAGGTGAAGTGATCTGGGTGGAAACAAGAGCTGGAGTAAATCCCAGGAATTAAGAGGGAGGTCTGAGTCATACTCTACCTTGCTACAGTGGACTTGATTCCTTGGAGAAGCTTATTTACAATCTCTGCTTTTAGATGTGTCCCTGACACTGTTACTGCACAGGTAATTAGAAGCTGTATTTCTTGTTTGAACATTCTTTTTCTGCAGAGGAAAAAGCTGGCAACGTCTTGTGAGGACAAAGCCAGGTCTCAGATCTTGTCTCAGGTCCAGGGCTCACACAGAGCACTACATTGCTCTGCTGAGAGTGCCATCCACTTGTTAGAACCAAGGAAGTCACTTGTCTTGTGTTCATGGCATTGACAGCCAAGGGTCTTTGGCAAATGTCCCTCTGGGCATTGGCCGGGGCTAGAGAGAGAAAACTGCTCTCCTTTAGGCTGCACTCTTCTGTTTAGGGAAAGCCCACATGTACTGATTGACTGGCAGAGGCAATAAAAATATCTCTTCTCTTCTAACTTGGGACAATTCTGAAGGGTTGTCACATCCCTAGAGCCTTCCTCCTCCCCCAGGACTAGTCTAGGGGCACATTGGGCCAGCCTCTCTTAAGTAAAAGACCTGCAGGATTCAATATCCACTTCAAATCAACTAATCTATGATGCTGTGTCCCCAGGACCATTGCTTCAATTCTTGCGGATCAGTGCTGTGCGCGTCTTTTTTGGTTTCTAGAGCACCATATTCAACTTCAAGCTATGCTCGCACTCCATTTCTTGAGATCTGCAGGCCAAGAGATGCATAGGCCAGGAAAGGACAATGTCACCATGTGCGCAGGGTGATGGATCCTGACTATGGGGAGCAGGGGGCTTGGCTTTGCTAGTGAGCATATTTGGCACATGCTGGTGTCTTGGTGTCCCATTACCCAGGGTTGGTAACAAATAGACAGGAGCAGAGACTGATCATTAGAAGAGTAGGAGGACCAGGAGCTTCACCCACAAGAATGAGGGCTCTGAGTCAGCCCTGAACAAAGGAAATCTGGACCACAAGGGGGTAGTTAACCAGAAGAGGTTAGCTAAGGGTGAAGGAGCGTTGAATGAGGGCTCTAAGAGGGAGTGATTTATGGCTTTTAACCCAGCTGTAGCAGCTGGAGGAGGGCTCCAGCTCCCTCCATTAAAAACCCTCTTGAAAGCCTTCTGAGGAAATGAGGCTTCACAGACTGTTGAACATTGTTCAGAACATGATATGTAAACAAAGGGATTTGAGCAGTGAAAGGGGCGGGCTGGGGTGGGATCTGTGCTGTGTTGCTCCACCATTCCTCTTCCAGGACTGCAGTGTTCTCCTGAAGTTACCAGAGGGGTGTTGGGTAATCACTGGCTCTCAGCTGAGATTCCCCCTATGCAATTCTAATTCTCAGAAGAGTTGCACCCTGAACCCTCCCTATATTATCTGTGGTATGGAGATGGAAGGCAGACTAGTATGGTCAGGAAGGGGAGAATGTGTCACAGGAAAGACCGGAGAGAAGAATGATGGAGAGAAAGGCATGGCAGGTAGCCTCTGCAGAGAAGCTAGCTGAAGGACTTGGGGGTCTGGGATTGTCCACGGGAGCAAGAATCTCAGGGCTGCAATAGGGGTTTTCTGATGTGGCTTATTCAGTTCAAATCTCCACTAAGACTGGCCGCTGAGCCAAGGTTTCCTTTGTGAGGCATACAGCTCTAATCTCCACTGGTCACCCACTGCCATCTTCCTCCCACACCAGTTCAATATGAATTCCTCCCCAAAATACACGACCCCAGATGACAGTACAATGTGTACAGATTTTATGTATTTTATTCATTTATACTGTTTAAATATCAACGTACATGTGAAAATCATGAGTCCCATCTTGCATTTAAAAGAGCAGTGCGAGCCTAAAACCAGAAAACATTTTTATATTTTTCCAGGACCCCCAGGACCCCTGCAGAAGAGCAGGAAGTGGGGGTAGGCTCATTGCTCACATCTGGCAGGGATTGAATTGAAACTTCCAGAGAGCAAGTGGTATGCTCAACACTCTCTGGTTGAAGTTGGCTGATATTCATGGAAGATAAGTTCAAACACTCCAAGGAATGAAGCGTAACATGCTTTGAAAAATTACCACCCCAATTTGATTCCTTTGGGAATGATGAGATTATCTCAGCATAAATCAGGACAGGGAAATGAATCAAGCCTTTCTCATGTTCCGGGTCAGTCTCAAAGGAAAGTGGTTATTTTTGGCTGCGGAGTTGGAGTTTTTGGTCTAAGATCTTCATGGAGGCCTGGACCCATTTCTGCTTGGGGTCAGCACAGACCAGCTTGCCTCGTTTGGTCTTGAAGCTGTGAGTGGGGGGAGAGAAGAAGCAGTCAGAAGACTTCTCTTTGGAACAGTTTGCCTATCCAGCCCTGTGTGGTCCACTCATTTGAGACGGAGGCAACAGGGCTGCAGTGGGAAAGAAAATGGGGACAGAGAAAGGATGGGATGGGGGGGCAAGCCCAGGAAACACATCTGTTCTCTTTACTGAAAGGAGCTAACATGGCCTGAACAAACCCCCAAGCAATGTTGACTGGGAGCAGACATTTCATTCTGTGAAACGTTCATGGATTGCATTGTAAATGTCAAACTGTCTAAGTCGGGACCTCTGGCTTAGTTCTCGATGAAGACCTGAGTTTTTGGTCTTTGGGAGATGGAACTTGTTTACTCACATTATGGCTTTCTGGGAACATTTGCTGCTGGTGGTTCTTCTGTAACTCTCCAGCTGCTGTGGAAGGAGCCTCTTACTGGCCACAGTGAAGCAGCAGGTGGTGGGGACAGAGGCTGAATGAGGAAGGAAACAAAACCATTCTCATCATCATGTCACACCCAAACATCATGCAGGGAGCTAGCTGGTCCTCGATGCATTCCATGCCTGCCTCAGTGATCAGGTGAGTGATAGAGAGGTAGAGACAGAAATAGAGAGGAGGGGAGGGGATGGAGGAGGGAGAGAAAGAATCTGCCTAAGCTTCTATGTGGCTATTCCACAGGTAGATCCGGGGCTGGGTGTTTTTGTCCACTGTGACCCCTGTGTACCTATCATTGCATTGCAGAGTTCACACTGGGTCTCGGAAGACTTTCACTGGTTCAGGCAGTGGGATGTTTCCCCATAGGGAAGAAAGGGGCTTACCTGGCTCAGCAAGCACCTGGGGGCTGAAGACCATAAGCAGCAGGTACAGGAGCACTGTGGAGACATTCATGGTGGTGGATGAGAGAGGGAGCGTCCTTAGGAGTTGGAGGTTCCTGAGCTGCTCTCTGAGACTCTGCTGCATGCTGGTTCTTCTCCCCCGGTATTTATAGGGAGCAGAAGGGGTGGGAATTTCTAAAGAAGTCTTTGTCTACACGGAGGATCTGGTTCTGACTTTCTTATCATGCCCCCCAGCTCCTGGGAAAACTGAAGGATGGGAGAGACGTAAATTCGTGGGCAGGACTTGGCACCTGTCTCGTCTATCCTGGGCGGGGGAGTGGAGAAGGGAGTGTGGGATTACAAAATGTAATCAAACATTTGCTGCTGGCTAGAGAGGTGGGGAAAGGGAGGACACCATTTGTTTAAGAACCTACCTCGAAGATGGGAGCTCGTGGTTCACACCTGTAGTCCTAACTACTCAGGAGGCTGAAATCTGAGGATCCAGGTTCCAAGCCAGCCCAGGCAGGAAAATTCATGAGGCAATTATCTCCAGTTAACCATCCCCCAAAAGTGGAAGTGGAGCTGCTATGGCTCAAGTGATAGAGGGATAGCCTTGAATATAAAAGTTCAGGGACAATGCCCAGGCCCCAAGTTCAAGCCCCAGGACTGGCAACAACAAAACAAAACATAATAAAACAAAACCTGCCTTTCTTCCTATGTTCACCTGCTGGTCTTCATAGGTGTTCATTCTGCCAGAAACAGCTTGGCAGTTCTGATCCTTGTAGTCTGTGTTATTTCAGGATGATAGCGAGAAAGAAAGAGAGAGAGAGAGAAAGAGAGAGAGAGATAGAGAGAGAGAGACCCTTGCTCCTCAGATCTAATCTAGCTGTCTAAGATTCTTAGTGCCCTGAAATTTAGTGTCAAGAGACATCACAACAATGTAATTCTCACTGATCATGACTCTAATGTGCTTAAATACTAAAGCCATTTTGCAAATTAATCAAAACAAACTTCTCTACTAACCACAGTCATGTTGATCTCTAATGGACAACAGGCATCCTCCCTCCCCATGTCTTCACATTCCAAAGATTAGGAAAGCTTTGGGAGAATCATCCTCCTATTTTATACTCACCCATGGAGCTCCTATTGCAAACAAGGTATCTGATGGCTTATAAAAAAGTCAGAAAGATGAGGTATATAACATACTTCATTGTATATAGCAGTAGGCCCCCAAGTAGAAGAGGGTGCCAGGATAGGCAAATATTTTAGTGAGGTTGCTGCAGTAAATTACAGCCTGGATGGCTGACCAAGAAGGAGAGATGGAATGACTGTTTCTTGATTTTTCCCCCACACTCTCTTATCACCTTGATTGATTGTTAAAGGTGACACAGGCAGGTATGGTAAGAAAAACTCTGAGCCAGGCACTCCTACATTCCTACAATCTCAGCTACTCAGGAGGTTGAGATCTGAGGACTGTGGCTCAAAGTCAACCTGGGAAGAAAAGTCTATGTGACTCTGATCTCCTACTAACCAGTAAAAAGCTGAAGTATAGCTGTGTCCTGTGGGAGGCAAGCCTGGCCTTGGAGTGTATGCCACTGCCCTAAGGAACATGGCGTGACAACACACTGTGCACCTGAGACCACGCAGAACACCGTGTGTTGTTTGCCCCGGGTCACGAGCTCCTCCACATCAGGTACCACTGCTCCTTCCTTATTCTTGAGAACTGAGGCAAAGAACTTGGTAAACAACCTTAAAGGTAATACGTTACATTCTTCAATAAAGTAGACTTGCTCCTTGAGACCTGTCTCTAGAGTCTGCATCGTGACTCTGTCACCCTTACCCCCCAAGGACCACCTCCCAGGAAGGAACAACAGTGTCCCAAGTGGTAGAGTGTCAGCTTTGAGCAAAAGAGCTAAGAGACAGGGCCCAGGCTCTTAGTTCAGGCTCTAGTGCTGGCAAAGAAGGAGGAGGAGGAGGAGAAGGAAGAGGAAGATTTGGATTCATAGCAGACAGTACTGGAATTAACTGTTGATGCCTGTCAGTATTCAGCAGTGCCATTGTTGTCCAACAACTTTAGGCATTCATCTGGAATACGTGGTCCAAAATCACTTGAGAAAGGGCCAAGGCCAGCCCCCTGACTTGCTCTGTTCTTTGGTGCTCCTTTTCAAGTGAGATAGTCTTGACAGGTTAGGAAGACACTGGAGGCTGGGGTGTCTTAGTTTGGATGATGACTCTGACAAACTTTGATGCCAAGGAAAGCTTGCCTAGCCAAACTGTGCTGAGCTCAGCAATCCCCTTACCATGGGATTGCTGTGCAAATCAAATGAGAGATTGTCGGTGTTATCAGTGTGTACATATATATGATATAGTAAGTCCACAGCACAGATGGTAATTGAATGTTGTTGCTTTTATTATTAAGAAGTAGGAGTGATTTTATAAACCAGGGAATGAATGGTAGAAAGAGACCATGGGTCTAGGCAGATGACTTCTTCCACATCATCCTCTAAATCTTTTCTTCCCTGCTTCCAAGTAAAGATGTGCTACCCTAAGGATAGCTTCCAGGGATGCCTGAGTCTCACAGGAGAGATTTGCAAGGTCTCAGAAATTGTGTCAGTACCACAAATCTGGAACGTTCTTGACCTCAGAGATGCTGGCCTGAGGACATTAGAAGATTATATACTCTTAGTAGGAAAACCTTCTCAGCTTGGTTGAGAGTTTAGAATCCCCAATCAAGTGACTTTCCTTTCTCTCTTTGTTTCTTTCTTTTTCTCAAATACATGTATTTTTTTCTCTCTGAGCTGTGGATTTTCATCTGGAGGCCAGAAATCTCTGTGGGACTAAATAAAGAAAATTGCTAGATATAATCTGAGTTCAGCTGCTGTTCCATCCTTTACAGGCGGGGTGGGGGGGCAAGGGGGCTGGGCTACTTTGCTTTTTTTCTTTTTCTTCTCTGTTTTCCAGTGGTGACAGAGAAAAGAATACACTGTTTACTTGTAGTTTTTGTCCCTGATGAATAGAGGGCCTTGGTCAGGAAAGACTCTGAGAGATGGACAGGCCACTGTGTCTATTTGTTTCCTCCCACTGAGGGAAAGAATCATGACTTCTTCAATGGGGCCTAAAGAATGTAGATGTATCAGCAGCCAAGGACCTGGGAAAGGAGGATCCTGACTTTGATTCTCCTTGCTCCAGATTCCCCGCATTACAGCCAGAGCATGGGCTGGATGGGGTTGGGATAGGCTCAGTGGTAGAGGGGCTGGTAGCCTAGCATGCCCAGGGTCTGAATTGCAAAACCAAATACCAAACAATTATTCGCAGGCTTGAAAGAGACACGGATACCTATCTTATTGCAACCCTTTCTTAGAAAAGAGTAAAACACTAGAGAGCTGAGGCTTGGAGGCCGGTGACTGAATCCTCACAGTGACTTGGTACATTTCAGGTAGAGTTGACCAAGAGGGTCTGGGTCTCTGTTTCTGTCTCCCTGTGTTGGGAACCTTTACCATTCTCACCTGTTTCCCCTTGTGCAAAATAGGACCAGGTACGGTATGACTTCTGTCCTTCTCATTTTTGGAGAAAAAAGGATCCCAAATTTTGTGTTAGTATAAAAATTCTCATCCTGTATTTGGCATATAATAAGTTGTTGCTAATAACGCTGACCTGTAAAGTCTACACAATGTTTTATCTCCTAGGAGTTGTTATTTAATCTTCCCCACAAATCCAAGATATTCTAATTTTTATTATTTTTTCTATTTTATTATTTATTCTAATCCAAGGTATTCTAATTTTTTATTTTTTGGTTATGGGGGTTGAACTCAGGGACTGGGTGCTGTCCCTGAGCTCTTTTCCTCAAAGCGAGTGCTCTACCACTTGAGCCACAGTGACACTTCCAATTTTGCGGTAGCTAATTGGAGATAAGAATCTCAGGGACTTTCCTGTCCAGGCTGACTTTGAACTGCTATCCTTAGATCTCAGTCTCCTAAGTAGCTGGAATTATAGGTGTGAGCCACCTCCTGGTGGCTGGAAAAAGTATTCTAATAATGAAAAAAGTATTGTAACTAAGTCCACCTTAAAAACAAGAAAATGGGGGCTTAGAGAATTGGAATAAGTATCTTCCTCTGCTGTGAAATCATTTGTAACCATGAAGTCTGTTTCCCATGTTTATCTTGAAGAAGGCTTGAGTGTTTTTATATATTATGGGCTTACAGTTACATGTTCTTATACAATCCATTTGGTTACACACACACACACACACACACACACACACACGTATATTATCTACCTGTATCTCTATCATCTCTCTATCTCTATTATCTCTCTCCATCTGTCTCCGTTTTGATGTCTATCTCTAGGTCTATATTTTCAATCGCTCGCTCTCTCATCTCTCTCTCTCTCTCTTTTTTTTTTTTTTTTTTTTGCCAGTCCTGGGGCTTGGGCTCAGGGCCTGAGCACTGTCCCTGGCTTCTTTTTGCTCAAGGCTAGCACTCTGCCACTTGAGCCACAGCCCCACTTCTGGCCTTTTCTATATACGTGGTGCTGAGGAATCGAACCCAGGGCTTCTTGCCACTAGGCCATATTCCCAGCCCCACTCTCTTTCATCTCTATCTCTATATCTCTCTCAGTTGCCTCTCCCATTTTGTATAAAGGTAGAAAAGTGAGGTATACTGCCTTGGGCTATTTCTTTGGGTCTGTGAGTCTTGGTAATACTGGCCTAATTTCAGTCCCAACAGCACTAACTTGGGTGGGATCTTGCACTGCATGACTATTGGTTGCGTCACAGCCAGATGTTGGTTAAGCAGCTTGTCTGAAGCACTGCCTTTGGAGAAGTGACTCAGATTCGGGCTGTCTGTAAATGATAGTGGTCACCTGGGGCATGCAGCCTCCAAGTTGTCTGAGCAAGCCAAGGAGGATGCTGACGGCACTCCTGCCTGCATGCCATTGATGCCGTTGACCTGAACTCTTACTATGGCTCCAGGGTAGCAGCTGAGGAGACTGAGGAATAAAGAGGAGCCTGCGAATGTCTGGTGAGGAGCAATGGTCTCCTGAACAGACTATCTTTTGCTCACCTTTCATACACAAAGAGTGCAATGAACCCATTCCCAAGAGGAGCAACCCTCCCTCCCTCAGTCCCATGGAACAATTGTATCTCTTTAAATGTGCAGCCGTCTTGACAGCTGCTCTCTGAGGTGATGATATGGCTCTGCCTATCAGTGGAGTATACATTACAGAGAAAAGTTACTTCTATCCAGTATGTCAGTGTACTCGCAATCAATGCCTGCACTCATGGAGGGAAAGATGGCAGACAACCATGGGCAATGCTCTATAGCAATTCTACACCCCTTTAGGCAGATGCTGTAAGAGTCCCCACTTTGGGTGAGGCTTGGCTCTGCTCTGGGGCAGGTGATTTGTTCTTTTGATCCTGGATCATGATTGCTCTGGGGAGCTCTCTTCATTTTCTAATCTTCCCATCGGGTTCCTCTTTTGTGTGAGTTAAAGAGGAGCCTCAAAGAATGTGACCAAACCTTAACCCCAAAGAATATTCTTCAACTATCTTTGTCAAGACCTACCCCTTCCCTGGTGGTCTAGTGGCTAGGATTCAGCGCTTTCACCGCCATGGCCCAGGTTTGCTTCCCGGTCAGGGAACTCCCCCCCCCCCCCCAAAAAAAAGACCTATCCTTTATTTGAAAGTAATTTTAACCTTATATGTCATCATGTAGACAACGGCCATCCCCACCCAATATTACCATTAGCATCTTGGATGATGGTGCTCTTATACATCTGTGGGGGTCACTGCCACTGTCACCAACAAGAGAGCCATTAACCTGTACATCTTAGTCAGATTAGAAAAATAGCCCCATTTAGCTAGGCACCTTAGTAAGATAAACAAGTTGAATTTTTTGAGCCCCCTGACCCTCAAGGTCACCATCATGGAGAAAGACAAGCCTGGAAGTAAAGGTTGTTTATAGGGATGAGGTTTGAAGGTGGTTTGCATCTTCATTTAATGTCTGGAATGGTGTGAAGTCTTGAATTTGTGGACATCTTTTGTGTTTTTTTTTATTTCTATTTCAAGAGCTGCCAGTTCTTTCCTTAGCTGCTCTTCCTAACAGCAATACCTTGACAAACACAGAAAAAGCCACCAACACACTCTGAATATACGTATTTAAATGTTCCCTGATGAGCTTCAGTTTCAGCTAACAAGACCTGGTAGCTCTGACCCACTATGACATGAATCTCCAAATTTTTAGTCTGAGGAATTAGCTTCATTACTGCCTGCTACCAAATGTTCACAAATGCCACAGGTTTCAGGTTTTTAATGATCACACGTGATCACAGTAAGCAATTCCTCTGTTCCTCAGGGTTAAGGTAGACTCCAATCATCAGGGGTTAAGCACAACCTGCGTTAATTTTTCTCTCATGTCATAGCTTGTAATAGGCCAAGTACTGCCGGGCTCGTGTTGCCTCCCCTGGCACGGGGGTCAGGCTCTACTCTACTCTAATCGCTCCCTTTCTCACCCTCTCCCCTGGTCACCCGACCCGCAGGTAAGGCCAGAGTGGAGTGGGGGGCTCAGGAAAGACCTCAGGTGCACGCGGCCGTACGAGATCGCTTTTCCTCCCTCCTTACCCTCGAAGAAAGCCAGGTGTACGCGGATCTCGGAGACGCTTCAAGAGCAAATCTGATTTAATAAGGGAGTGGCTAGCAGTTGATATAGTAGGGGTGACGAGAAAAAGGGTGATCGACCAAGAGCTGGCGATAGGCTGGCGAGCTTGTCATAGGACCCCCTCATGAGCTAACGTCACTTGCTCAGCACCACCCCAGGGGCAAAAGCCTGCGAGAATGGGGAGCACATGGGCTGGCGAGAAAGTTGGGGGGCTGTTCGCAAAGCCAGTTCTTCTGATTCTGGACCCAGAGAATTGTGGCCTGCTTCCGCATTCCCCCAGGGCTGGAGGAACGGCAGTGTCTCGGTAGCGCTCTCCTCTGCCCTTCCCCTCAAGGCCAAAGCTGAACCCCAACATCTGCCCCTTTTACTTTTCTTTTTTCTTTTTTCTTTGAACAGCAGGAGGCGCCCTACTCGAGGGCATGCCATGTCTTAGGTTGCCCCCACATGGGGGGGGGGTCTTACCCGTCCTGGGCAATGCCCTTGCTCTTCAGGCTAACCTGCCTGCCGGGCTGGCCAGCCCGATGAGAGGACTTGGGGAGAGTGGGATTGGCACTTGAAAGAAAGCCCTGATAATTTTTCTCTCATGCCAGCGGACCTCAGTGAGCAGCAGGTCCTAATGGTCGTGTGACGAGTCTCATGGGGTTCCTAGATGGCTAAAAGGCCAAAGGCCACTTGTTACCTAGACAGCTCTGGCCTATCGCTTACAATAGAAGAGACCCATGTACTAGCATAGGGCAATGTAAACATAATGTAAATGGGAGCATAAAGCAGACATGAACATAAGCAATCGCAATACAAGGCAAATGCAAACATGAGCAACTGTAACACATGAGCAATTACAACACGGGCACAAAGCAATGTAGGGTCTCTTATCTGGCCTAGTCCATGGGAAATAGAGGAATCCTGGTCCATTCTGGTGTCACTCAAGGTAGTGCAGATGGCTCCCTTTCCTCGATGGTGAGGTAGAGGTAGGTTCAGGCCCTGGCGATTTGGCAGCCAGGGTGCTGGTAACTTAACAGTTGAGGTTAGTAAACACTTTATAGTAAACATTGCAGCAAGGTGCCAATCCCTTGCTTATTGTAAACATTTATCATAAAACATTAAGGTGTCCAAATCCTTTAGCTCCTATTTCCCTCCAATGGGGGCCCCTAAGATAAGCAGCAAAGGGGGGAGCAAAGGAAGGAACAACAGTGTGCAAAATTTCCTTTTGGTTCTTGTGCAACGCTGTGGGCCACGCTGCCACAGCAAACATTACTCCAAAGGGTGCCAGGCAAGGTCCAGGGAAGAAACAGGGCCGACACTGGGTCCATCTCCAGTACAGGCAGGCTTTCCCGTTTTTCCATAGAAAAATCCACCACGGTCTTTGCTTTCCTGAGAGGAAACAAGGGGAGACATCCCTCAAGGGCAAGTGCCCTTGGGTGGTCATTCTGATGAACAATATTTCAAGTCTCTATCTGGTATCCAGATTGGATTCGGTTCCCCAGTTGGGAAAACACATGCGAAGCCCCTTTCCGCACTGATAAGTGGGCCTGGGCCTTGCCATGCCCCAGTGAGGGGGTCCTTCCAACGGACTTCCACCTTTAAGTAGGGTGTTTGGCTTGACCAGTGTCTCTGGAAAGCTGACAGAGGTTGGTCCTTAGAGAAATTTAAAATATTCAATGTAAACATCTCTGTCCTCAACTGGTCATGGGGGCTTCCCCCCCTTTTTGTTTTAATAATTGATCCTTTAGGGTCTTATTATGCCTCTCAATTATGGCCTGACCCTTTGGGTTGTATGGTATTCCAGTGGTATGTTTAATATTCCACATTTGGAAAAAGGCCTGTAAAGGCTTACTGGTGAAGCAAGGTCCATTATCTGTCTTCACCTGTAAAGGAAGCCCTAGGATAGCAAAACATTGTAAGACGTGGCTTTCAGCATGCTGTGCTCTTTCTCCCGCATGCAGAGAGGCCCAGCAGGCATGAGAATGTGTGTCAATAGACATAAATATGTATTTTAGCCTTCCAAAAGGAGCGTAGTGGGTTACATCAGTCTGCCAGATAACATTGGGCTTTAGGCCTCTGGTGTTGACCCCAGGAGATTGCAGGGGAGGGACTTGCAGGAAGGGCATACATGATTTGCAAGTCCTTATAATCTTTTTTAAGTCTCTTATAGGAATTGAAGGAAATCTCTGATGTAACCCTCTCCAATTTAAGTGAGTATGCTCATGGAGTCCTTGGGCCATTTGAAGGTTTTGAGGTTGTACAATGGCCACAGCTATAATGGTCCCATTAGTGGCCAGCTGGTCTGCCATACGATTACCTTGTGCCAGGTCCCCAGGCAATCCTTGGTGTCCACGAAGGTGCTGTAAAAATATAGGCTCAGCCCACTCTTTTAACAGAGACCTGACTTGGATCATCAGAGGGGTGATTGGGTTTTCATCTAATTTAATATATGAGAATACCAGGTTTGGTAGCAAATTGACCACATACAGACTATCAGAAAACAAGTTCATTGGCTGTTTGACATGGGTCAGTGCCAGGGCGACTGCGTACAATTCCTTAAACTGTGCAGATCCAGTAACTGCTTCAAAGTAATGGGTGTTTTCTTTCCCACCGGCAGGGGGAGAGGCGGAGCGTACCACCATGGCAGCCCCTGCTCTTCCCCCATCTGTAAAAACATTGGCAGCCTTGACAAGAGGCCTGGTAGAGAAAAGTACAGGAGGTGTCCATTATAGCCTGGAAAATGAGGTCACCCACCTCGAGGTGCCATAGTGGCAATCTGCCTTTTCCATAAAGCCCTCCAGGGTACTGGACACACGTGCATTATTCCTTCTGACCCATTCAAAATCTGACAACTGGTAGGGAATGGTTAGCACATCGGGATCTCGCCCATAATATCTCAGGGAAGTATCCCTGCCCTTGATTACCAAGTCAGCTAGCTGGTCTAGCTGGGAATAAACTCTGGGAACTCCCCCCACTGAGGCGTGCACCCACTGAAGGGGCTCACCTGATTGGGTAATAGCAGCTGAGGAGAGTTAGGATCCAGGGAGGATCCAAAGGCCAAGAGGACATTCAGGCTTGTAGCGTGCCAGCCGTGCCATATTTAGGGCCATTTGGATTTTCTGGAAGGCTGTTTGAAGTGATGAAGTTATTGTAATAACATCAGTGGGCGCTTTGCCCTTCAAAGAGTCATGGAGCAGAAGCAGCTCCTCTGTAGGCAGGTGAAGCCAGGGTCTTAACCAGTAAATCTCACCTAACAATTGCTGCATTTCCACCAGAGTATAAGATGACTGGAAGGATAACTGGGGCTTAAGGGGGCACACTGAGTCTAGTTTAAGTTCTGCCCCCAAGATCTTAAAGGGGTATATTTTCTGAACCTTGTCACTGGCTATATGCAGTCCTCCTCCTTGTAGGAGGGTTTGTACCTGGCTATAGGCAGAGTTTAGTATATGGACAACTGCTGCTCCAATAATGATGTCATCCATACAAACATATAAAATAATATCTGACTGGCTTCTAAGAGGTTGAAGAACTTGTGACACATAATGTTGGCAGAAGGCGGGACTATTAACCATGCCCTGAGGTAAGACTACCCACTCATACCTCTGGTCTGGCCCCTGATAGTTAACCAAGGGCACAGAGAAAGCAAACTTCTCACAATCCTGGGGATCAAGGGGAATGGAAAAGAAACAGTCCTTGATGTCAATTATAATGAAATTAAGATCCTGAGGAATAGAGGGGATCCATGGCAGCCCCTGTAAAGGAGTGCCAGCGGGGATTATCCACTCATTAATCTTTCTTAGGTCCTGTACCATCCTCCATTTACCTGAGGCCTTTTGTACAACAAATACAGGGCTGTTCCAAGGGCTCAGCGAAGGTCTAATATGCCTGAGGGACAGTTGTTCTGATACTATTTCCTTTAACTTTTCTAATTTGTTTGAGGGAATAGGCCATTGTTCCACCCAAATTTGGGAACCCGGGTGCCATCGAATGGTGGGGACGGTAGGAACAGTGGCCCTTAGAATTGGGGGTGAGGCCCTGTAGAAGAATCAGGAGCCTCCTGCCCCAAGGCCTCAGAGGGAGGCGCTTTTTAGCAGCCACTAGGGCCACCTGACAGGTCCTGGCCTGTGATGACCACGGCCTTAATCTTTCCCAACAGGTTATCTGGTGAGTTTGTCATTATTAAAGGACGTACTATTCCCTTGCCACCATTCATATCATCCCAGGAAAGCCAGTCCTTGGTTCTCTCACTCCCAACTGTGCCTCCCACCCCCGAGATCTGGGGGCCGGGGATTAGGTCCCACCATGGAGGCACTAGTTCCTTCTTTAATATGGTCCAATCTTGGTCGGTGGAGAATCGGTAAGTCAGGCCGTAAAGCAGATGCTCTGCCCAGGGCGTGTTCGGCCCGCCTCTCTCAGGGACCACCCTCCTGAATTCATGGAAATCTTTAGTTTCCTGCAACTCCCACGAAGTGGTAAGGGCTCCGAGTTTAAAACCGGCAGGGCCGTTTGCGCTCAGTGGCAGAGCGCTGCTGCTGCCACCGCCTCCACTGCGGCTGTGAAGCGGCCGCTCAGCGGGGCTCCCAGAATCTGCATATGTATGGAGCTGAGCCGGGCCTCCAGTGGGGGAGGGGTAGCGAGCCGGCTTGGCGCGCCTCTCTGAAACGGCGTCTTGATTGGGGTCCTGGGGATCAAGCTTGCGCTCGTCCCTGGGCCTTTCGGAGCAGGGCGTTGGGGGGGCCCCCTCCGGACCAAAATTCCCTCCAGCTGCCCTTTCCTGAATCAAGGGATTCTCCCCTGGGTCTGAGGAGAAGCAAGCCTTGAGGGTCTTAATAGCTTGCAGGGTCACAGGTGGGAATTTTTCTCCCCATTTTGTCTCCTCTAGCTCCCACTCTAGCCGGTCCCAAGTTTCCCACGAGAGTGGGTTGGCTCCAGTTAGCCACGGGACCCTGAGATTTAGCTCCTGCCAAATAAGCATGGCACAGGGTTCTGAGATATTCGTCCCCACGTTTTGGAGGGTGAACCTCAGGATTTTAAGGGGCAAATTACTTCGCCTACTTTGATCTTGTCCCATCGTCTTTGCTGACCTGGATGGGAGGACCACGCATCCCGGGGTTTCCACCCCAATTCCCTGAGATTCTAATGGGAGCCATGGACTTCCTCGAATGGGTTCTGTTCCCCACGTTGGGCCGCCGAAAATGCCGGGCTCGGGTCGCCTCCCCTGGCATACTCTAATCGCTCCCTTTCTCACCCTCTCCTCTGGTCACCCGACCCGCAGGTAAGGCCAGAGTGGAGTGGGGGGGGGGCTCAAGAAAGACCTCAGGTGCACACGGCCGTACGAGATCGCTTTTCCTCCCTCCTTACCCTCGAAGAAAGCCAGGTGTACGCGGATCTCGGAGACGCTTCAAGAGCAAATCTGATTTAATAAGGGAGTGGCTAGCAGTTGATATAGTAGGGGGTGACAAGAAAAGGGGTGATCGACCAAGAGCTGGCGATAGGCTGGCGAGCTTGTCATAGGACCCCCTCATGAACTAACGTCACTTGCTTAGCACCACCCCAGGGGCAAAGCCCGTGAGAATAGGGAGCACATGGGCTGGCGAGAAAGTTGGGGGGCTGGTCGCAAAGCCAGTTCTTCTGGTTCCGGACCCAGAGAATTGTGGCCTGCTTCCGCTCTCCTCTGCCCTTCCCCCTCATGGCCAAAGCTGAAACCCAACAAAGTACCTCTTCTCTAAAGCAGTGACCACTAAGTTGACAATAGATGGACAGATTCCTCCTTCAAGTCAAGCTGTATGGACCATGTTGCTTTCAAGATCACCATTATAGCCGGGCGCTAGTGGTTCACATATGCAATTTTAGCTACTCAGGATGATGAGATCTGAGGACCACAGTTAAAAGCCAGCCTGGGCAGGCAAGTCCTTGAGACTCTTATCTCCACTTAATCACCAGAAAACTGGAAGTGGTACCGTGGCTCAATGTGGTGGCGCACTAGCCTTGTGTGAAAAAACTTAGGGATAGCACCCAGGCACTGAGTTCAAGCCCCATGACCAATAACAAAGAAAGAAAGAGAGAGAGAGAGGGAGAGAGAGAGAGATCACCATGATAAGAGAAGAGAAGGCAGGAAGTACCAACTGCAAAGACTAGGTCTATATGTGACTTATATAATTTCATCCCTTACCTAATTGGTTAGACTTTAGTTCCATAGTCCCTAAGTAAAGACAATGTATACTGGATAATGCAGGAGACTCTGTAGATTGTGGTAGACAGTCTCTGATACTTTGTAACTGGTGTAGGCCTAACAACTAAGCAAGAGACAGTCTTCATGTCTAAGCCAGAGGTCACAGGTCAAGTCGAGAGACTATACCTGATCTACAAGAAAGAATACCAGGGAATTTCCAAGTGCATGCCCCAGACATGGGGCAGAACTTGTGAAATAGGAAGAAAGGGCACGCTCTTCACCTAATGCTCCCTGTAAGAATTTCTGGTGATAGGGCTTGGACATCTGAATGTGTGTGTGTGTGTGTATGTGTGTGCGTGTATGTGTCCAAGTGAAGTTGATATCAATAAGAGAGGCACTGATCTGCATATCTCTATTTATGAAGGTCCAGCCAAGTAAGGAACTTGTCCATGTTTTCTAGGCACACCAATGTTATAACTGGTCTAACCTTTGAATCCCACTTAACTCTGTACCATGGGACACAATGGTCTCTGTTTTGGGCCACAGTTTTGGATTTCTCTTAATTCTCTGTTTCTAAAGGAGACACAAAGGATTTCCCCAGGCCTACACAAAAAACAAATAAATTTATGACAAATAAAACAAATAAAATAAAATAAAATACAATAAAAATACAATACAATAAAATACAATAAAAAACAAATTCATTAACATTTTTCAAAACAAAGCCTGATGAAGATAGTTTGAGCAGCTTCTCTTCAGGTTTGGGCAACTGGAGTTTTCTCTCTTCCCTGTCCTATTGTCTGATACTCTGCTTAAGACCTATCTGTCCTACGGGGCTTGTGGTGTCATATTAAGGTAGAGAGTCTGTGTCCTCTCATACTTCACTCTCCAATCAGTAGGGACAAAAGCAGTTGATGAAAACTCTAGATGAGGCTAGTCTGCCTCCTGGTTGTTCTGTTCTGAGATTTTAGGTTATACTTCTTGTTAGTGTTTAGAAAAAAGGACTAGAGGCTAGAGGAGAGGCAGAGTATTACTGGATCTGGCTTAATCATCATAGTACATTAAGTGGCCAATAGTAAATTGTCTACTTGCCACTAAAGTGCTAAGACTATGTGATCTAATAGCTTGAGGATTTTTTTTGTTTTTATTTTTGTCAGTTGTGAGGCTTGAACTTAGGGCCTGGATGCTTTTCTTGAGCTTTTGTGCTCAGGGCTAGTGCTCTCCCACTTTGAGCCACAGCACCACCTCTGGTTTTCTGGTGGCTAATTGTAGACAAGAGTCCCACAGACTTTCCAATCTAGGCTGGAAAATCTTTGAATCACGATCCTCAGATCTCAGTCTCCTGAGTTTTCTACCTGGAGCTTTGATTGAAATCCTGTCTCCAGGAAACCTTGCTTGAAGGCATCATGGGTTTGTTAGAATCCTCTACAGGGTGCAGAATTCTTACTTTTCCTGCTCTAAGATTTTGCAGGCACATGGTTCCAAGTTGTGGAAAGGATTAGGTGAAGCTTTGATGAGAGTTTTGAATAGTGGATGGGAGGGGCAGTGGGAACAGCCATTGGGGAGACTGGCACAATAGTTGAAGAGACCCTTCTGTGGTGGTGAGACAAACATCAACTATGGGAAGCAAGAAAAGTTTCTCAGAAATGGCTACAGGTGATGTCAGGTGTCACATCTTGGGGAAATGGAGCATGCTCATGTCTGCCTGGTTCCCTGGGACATGCAGACAAGCCAGGCTTTGGGACAAGCCTTTGGCCTTCCATGTACCCACTCACTCTTTCACACAGGTCCCTCCTTCTGCACCTACACCCTCTGCCCTCCTCCTGGTCACAACTGTCACCCCAGCCAGCTTTCTGTTATCCCTTACAAGACACCAAAGACAGGATTCATACAAAAATACATTTTTATATAGAAAATTTAAAAGTCATAGATAAACATCCCATTGTATCATAACATCTTCACTTTCATTCTAAGTTAAAAACAACAAAAACAATCACAGAATCTTTCCTCTGGTTCTTACAAACCCTTCGCCATACTGTGACAAAGCAGGCGAAGAAGAGGATCCCAAGGTTTTTACAGGGTCACCATGACATGACATGGCCAGGCCCTTCATTTCTAAACACATCAGAATCAATGAGATTAAATTAAAATAATAACTTAAAATTACTTAAGGATAGCTACACATAAGAATAACTTCACATTCTTTCAGACAACTCATGTCACTTGGGATTAGAGTAAGTGAATCATTTAACAATTCTCAGAAAGGAAAGGCGATATATATGTATATATATATGTATAAATATTATATAATATATAATATTATATTCTCAGCTCCTGGTTTGGATTCAGTTCATGCATACATGTTCAAGGATTCTGAGTTTGAGCTTTCTTGTCCAGGAAGTTCACGGAATCCTGGACCCACTTCTTCTGGGGGTCAGCACAGAACTTCTTGCCCAATTTAGTCTTGAAGCTTCGAGGGGAAAAGAAGACTTAGTTAGCTAGTGGGGAGCGTACCTTGAGGGCCCAACCTGGCAGGGTAACCTACTCTGTAGCATCTGCCTGTTTCACTTAGCCAAGAGCAATAACATCATTTCCAGGACAGAGGAGGAAGAAAGCAAGACACGGGAAGGGCTTCAAGGGGAACAACCTCTCACACCAGCCCATAGGAAGCCTGCCTTGACTCCTAGATGGAATCCAGGATTTGGTGACTGGAAAGGGAGCTAGCTGGGAGTTTCTTGTGAATTTACCTTCCCCATTAGAAATTTCTGAGCTTGGGTTAGAGATGTTTCTGAGGTGTACACTAGTCTGCTTATATTTTCCCTTCCTCTGCCCCAGGGAGACAGCTAGGACTGATGGTTGCAGGCGAGATGGTCGTGGTGCACTCACATCACAGCAGGCCAGGGACAATGGCTGCTGGTGACCCTGGTGTAGCTCTCCAGATTCTGCACAGAGATCTTCTTTCGGCTCACTTTGTAGCAGCAGGTGAAGATATTACTCGCCTCTGTAAGGCAACAAGAAAAGGTGCTTGTGCTGGGTTCTGGGTCTTTGTGATACAGAGAAGGATGAGAAGGACAGGAACAGGAGCAAGTGGAGTCACCCACCCCTGGCTCCGTGTCTGTACCCCTTGGGGCATCTGTTCTTCTCTCTTCCATGGACATGCACCTCACCAATCAACAGGACCACAAGTACTGAGGGCAACTCCAGGTGACATGGGGAATGAATACAGGAATCTATTGCCTTAGCTTAAGGGAATTCTAGTTACAAGTCTCCTCTTAGGCTCTAAGAAATTTATGTCTGCTGATAAGCATTCTGGTTGCCCACTGCCTCAGCAGAGCCGCTGTCCATGGGAACTGAGACGAACAAAGCACAGACTAGATCCTGACCCTTCTCTCCTCCACCTCACATCTCTACCTTGGATTACCTAGGCTGTGGAGCACTGCTGACAACAGCTGGGAATTGCACAAGGGGCTTTCCAGAGCCGGTCCCTGGAAGGCAGTAGATCCAAGGTCCACAGCTGGCATTTTAGCTCCTGCTGTGCCCAGAAGCAGCTGTGAGACTGTGCTCACTCCCTGTCCTTCTCTGAGCTGCCTTGTCTTGGGGAAGCAGTGGTTAAGATGAGATAGTGGGGGGCACCCTGTGCTGTGTGTGATGGTCCCTGATAACCTGGAGAAGGGGTGATGTGCTGCCGGGGGTAAGGGAACAGGGGTCTTACCTGGCTGAGCCAGGACATAGGTGCTGATGATGGCTTCTGTAAGCAGCAGGGACAGAATCACCGCGGAGACCTTCATGGTGATGGGTGAGAGAGCGAGACTCATTCGGTGGGGGAGTTGGCAGGTTCCAGACTTCACTCAGCCTCTCTGCTCTCCAGCAGCCCTGTCTCCGACTTTTATAGGAAGAAGAGAGGATAAAGAAAAAGGGGATGTGAGGAGAGAGGTCTTTGTCATACAGAATGAATCATGGGATGGTGTAATAAGTGCTGGGCCAGCTCTCTGCCAACTCTCGGTACGGGGCTAGGGCTAGGAGAAAGTGCATGTGTGTGTGTGTGTGTGTGTGTGTGTGTGTGTGTGTGTGTGTATGTGTGTGTAAGGCTGACCTGTTTCATCTAAGATCAGGAATGGTATTGGGTGCAGGTTATGCCCAGGTAGAATATAGTGTGTGATTTATGGTTATAATTATATACTTAGTTTCTTTGGAATGAAACACATTCCACAGAAAGAGGAAGGAAGCAGGATTGCCAAAGTCAAGGAGATGGGAGCAGTTCTCACATTCCCCCTCTTCTGCTTCCCCAACTTCATCATTCCTAGGGCCCAGGAATCCAGAAAGAAAAACTAAAACTTCCCCACATGGACTCAGAGACCCTTCACTATCTTAAATCCGGGTGGCTTTCTAATAGAAAAGTAGAATAAGAAAGCAGTAGCATAAAAATGGAAGGTAGTGTTTTGTTGGTTTTTTTTTTTAAGCATAGTACCTAAAAACTGTAGTGTCATCTCTTCTGGTACTGAGGAAATAAAATAGCTGAAAGCCGTGATTTCAAAGAGGAACAGGCAATGACTTTTCTAGGCAGCCTTTGCTTAGGGTCTTTTGTATCTTTGCTGGGAGATGATGCCTGTGGTTAGGGTCACTGCAAGACCTCACCCAATGTCTGGTGTCTAAGATATGAGGACTGTACTAGGAGGGCTAGAAGTAGTTGTAAATGCTCTCTCCTCCTTGCTCTCATGGCTCCTTGACATGGCTTGACAAATCTATCAGAGATAAGGCTAGGGAATGTGGACCAAACTGCTTGAGAGCAAGAGAGCAGAAGAACTCAAAGTCCAGTTTAAAAATCTTTATCTGGGACTGAAGTTAGAGTTTAGTGGTGGGAGTTGTCTTAGTGTGATGAATCTGAGTCCAATTTTTAAGACATATCAATAAATCAATCAATGTTATCAATCAATATAAATAAATCAAGGTTATAATCAATGTTATAAATCATTGTTTTATAAGAGATCAGAATTACATGGCATTCATAAGGATTTGGAAATGCTGTGGTTTTCAAAATACCTGATTAGCTATGAAAATGCTTTCTAAGTAAATGGATATAAAGAAGTCAGGCTGAGTGTTGTGACTCAGTCCTGTGACTCTACTATTCAGGAGGCTCAGGCAGGAGGACTGTAAGGTTGAGGCCAGCCTGAGATACATTGTAAATTCAAGGATAGGCTAAGCTACATAGTGACAACCTGTTTCAAAAAATTATATCAAGAGTTGAAGATATAGTGTAGTGGTAGGGCATGTGACTAACATGCACAAGGTCCATCCCCAATACTAAGAAGAAAGAAGAAAGAAAGAAGAAAAAGAAAGAAAGCAAGAGAGAAAGGAATAAAGGAAGGAAATAAAGAAGGAAAGGAAGGAATAAAGGAAGGAAAGGAGAAACAGGAAAGGAAAAAAAGAAAAGAAGAAAAAGACTACATCAAATTTAAAAACATCTAATCAATCCACAGTGACAAAGTTAACATATGAAATGAAAGAATGTATGTATAAATCAGGTAGCTGATAAAGTATTAATGTCTCAGATAGATAAGTACTCACTGCCTTACATATGAAACTGTAACCCCTTTGTACATTACTTTGACAATAAAGAAATGAAAAAAGCACAAGTGAAAAACAAATAAAACTGAATAACTGGGTTTAAAAATGTACAAAATATTTCAGTAGACTTTTCTCAATATATAAGCAGCCAACAAGTATATGAAAAGATACTCAACATTGCGAAACAAACCAGAGGCTTTGGGCTCAATCCAGGAGGAAGGAAGGAAGGGAGGGAGGGAGGGAGGAAGGAAGGGAGGGGGGAGGGATGGAGAGAGGGTGGTAGGAAAGAAGGAAGGAAGGAAGGAAGGAAGGAAGCAAAGAGCAGAAGGGAGGGAGGGAGGGGAGGAAAGAAAGAGGGAAGGAAGGAGGGAGGGAGAGGGTGAGGAAGGGAAAGAAAAAGAAATCAAAATTATTCTAAGATATCATGTCACCTCCCCCTCCCCTTTAGGGAGCATATATCAAAAAGACAAAATAAACATCATTGGCAAAGATGTGAAGAAACTGGAACTCCTGTTCAGTGCTTAGTATCTGTATACCCATGAAATGGTGTAGTTATTACAGAAAAGAGAATAACAGTTCCTCAAAAGTTAAAAATAGGATCACTATATCATTCAGCACACACACATATATACACACATATATATATATATACACATATACACACATATACATATATATCAGAATCTGTAAGAAAAACCCCTATGCTGTTTTGCACACAGAAGCCACAAGTGAAAATGTCCGTCACTGAATGAGTGAATAAGCAATACTTGGCATATTCACATTAGGGAATATTTAAGGAAGAAAACTCTGTCAGGCCCTGGTGGCTCACACTTGTAATTTTAAATACTGAGGAGGCTGAGATCTGATGGCCGTATTTTGAAACCAGCCCAGGCAGAAAAGCCCATGAGACTCTTATCTCCAATAAACTAAGCAGTGGTAGAATGCTTGCCTTGAGCCAAAGAAGCTCAGGGACAGAGCCCAGGGCCTGAGTTCAAGCCCCAGGACCAGCACAAAGGAAGAAAAGGTATGAAAACTCCTACACACTACAATATGAATGGACCTTGAGTATATCATCTCAAGTAAAATTAGCTGGTCACAAAAAGATGTGTTCTGTCTGGTTCAGTGTGTGTGTGTGTGTGTGTGTGTGTGTGTGTGTGTGTGTGTGTGACAAATACAAGGAAAAAAAGAGTAGAGCGTTGATCACTGGAACTGAGCAAAGGAGGAATATGGAGGTATGGAATGGGCATAGAATGTCAGTTATGCAAGTGAAAATGCTCTTTGGACCTACTGACCAACAATATAAATGTTACTGTGATGTACTTATGCATGGTAAATATGTAAAGTCTACATTATATATTTTCATTACAACTTTTAAAATTATTGAAAAATATAGAAGGATAAAAATCTGGTAGAAGTGAATTTTGTAGTCTCCAATTTTAACAAAAACCATGGATGGTACTCCTAAAACTATGTATAATCCATCTACTCCTCCTGTACCCACATACAACACAGGAGAGGAATGAGCAATTATAAGCCAGGCACTAGTGGCTCTCATCTGTAATCCTGGCTACTCAGGAGGCAGAGATCTGAGGACTGCAGTTCAAAGCCAGCCTGGGCAAGAAAGTCTATGAGACTCTTATTTCTCATTAACCACTAACAAGTGGTAGAGTACTAGTCTTCAGCACAAAAGCACAATTGTGCTCAGGCAGAGTTCAAGTCCCAGGACCAGCACGAAATAAATAAATAGATAGATAGATAGATAGATAAATAAATAAGGAATAGACAGTCACGACAGACAGCCGCACAGCACTTCTTGTATACTGCTGGGAGACCTTCTCCTCATCCCCTAACGCAGGGGTCTGATCCTGCCCTCAGGAGAAGTTCCTTATCTTGAGACCCCAGAGCTACCTTCTATCAGGTCATGCTGGTCCATTTTCCCAGGGCCATACTGCAAGTGGAATTTAGGGCCCATGCCCTCTTTCAGGGCTGTCATCACTTTCCTGGGTGATAGAACACTGAAAGATTCTTTTGCACAAAGTCAGTCTTGGCTTCTGGTTTTCTTGGCAAAATAATTCTAAAAAAAAAAAAACAATAAAAACCCAAACAACAAATGACTGGTACTTTTGTGATCTTCCAGTAACTATGTGTAAATTCTCTCCCTCCATGCTTTCATGGCTGCTCTTTTCCCCCTAACTTCTTTCTTGGCTTACTTGTCTGTTTCCTCTATACCAGACTTATGACTCTTCTTTAGGCCAAGGTTCCAAGGCTTGAATGGAAACTTCAGCTTCTGTAAACAATTGGAAGGTTCAACAGGTATTTCATTGTTGAAAGTCTTCCTGAAAATTCCACCTCTGGCGTATGTAAGCCAGCTCATTATTTTAAACAAAGGAAGACTGGAGACAGGACCATTTTCAAGCTGGAAGAATGGAGCTTGCATGTGTTGGCTTGCTTTGTCCTTAGATCTCCTTTCTGACCAGCACGCCAGACTGTTGGATGCTGATGCATCCAACATTTTCCTCTCAATTACTGTTCCTGATATCAATCATCGCTGGAAAACATCTCACAGACACCCCCAGAAGTGTGCCTCACTAATCTCTTAGGCATCACTCCATCCAGTGCAGGTGACAAGATTAACTGTCAAACACAGGCTACTTAAGAACCATTGGATGTATAAATAAGTCCGCACATACATAACCTACACAGCTATGGATAAATGTTGACTGGCACAAAATCAGCAACAAAAATCTTGTCAACATACTGAATCCAGATCTCAAAGGCCAGGTTACAGTTCCCAGTTACCTACTGTCAATCTTCATCCTGTCCTTAGGTGCCATGGTTTGAAAGACTCCCCACCCCCACCCCCGCCCCAAGGCAAAACCCTGGAACACATGCCTATGTTACCCGACATGGAAAAAGGTGTTGTGCAGATGTGATTAACTGACAGATGTCGAGAGAGAAAGGTCATCCTGGGTTAGCCAGATGTATCAAGATTACCACAAAGTTCCTTTCAAGATGGAGGCAGATCTCAGAGACCAGACAGAAGATGTGAAGATAAGGAAGGGACCCTGGATTAAGAAATGCAGGTAGCAACTAAGAAAGTGAAAGGGAATATCAAAATCGAGAGACAAAGGATAAAAAGACAAACGACTACAAAAGCAATACTTGCAAAACTGTTTGGTGTAAATCAACTGAACTCACGGGGGGAGAGGGAAAGGAGGGGGAGGGAATGAGGGAGGAGGTAGTAAACAGTACAAGAAATGTACCTAACGCCTAACATATGAAACTGTAACCTCTCTGTACATCACTTTGACAATAAATAAGAGAGAAAAAAAGAAATGCAAGTAGCATTTAGAAGTCAGAAAAGATGAGAGAGTGATTCTTCCTCAGTTCTTCAGAGAGGGTACAGCTGTATGGACCTACTGTTTACATTTCTGTCCTCTGGAACTGAGTTAATATACTGGTTTTGTTGAAAACTTTTCATTTAGGGTGGTTTGTTACCTAGCAATAAGAAACTAGCATAGATATTTTTTTCTACCTGGAGGTCAAGTGCTGCTGGAACACATATTTAAAATCTGGGAAGGTCTCTGGAATTGGACAATGGACAGAAGAATTCTGAGAGTGGTAGAAAAGGCCTGGAGTTTCTGGAATAGACTGTTGGCAGCATGGGAAATGAATGTATTCTTCTTGGCTTTGTTTCCTTTTAAAGAGCCTCAGTTTTACCAGTGCTTGGTGCTGTTTCATCATGAAAGAAGCAAGAAAAATTCCAGACTTGACTGGGGGAAAAGTAAGAATTTGAGACTTCCCGAAAACGAATAGCTATTGCTTGAAACATGCGACCTGAGTAGATTGTTTTAGGCATTGAACACATGAAATGCTGGGATCCCATTCTACCTGTTCTCTATCCAGAACCCTCCATTGCAAATCTGTCTGGCATCTGAGGGTCTGCTGCTATGTAAGCTATATTGTGAGACCTCACTTGTTGGCACTCCATTCTCCTCTTGTCTCTTGGTATCAAGTGTACTTTGAGATTTCATTTCTGATGGGTAATCAAAGCTGGACTGATGAAGGAGAGTCAGGAAGGCTTATTGGAACTGCAGTGAGGGTCAGAGAGTTGTCTGCTGTCTGTTGTACCAGAGCCCTTGTGGCTTTGAAAGGAACACCTCATTCTGAATCAGGGACCCTTGTCTAGCTCAGGAATGTACAGCAGAATTTCTCTCCCTCTCAGCT
The DNA here is from genome assembly GCF_023159225.1 of Perognathus longimembris pacificus. NCBI lineage: Eukaryota > Metazoa > Chordata > Mammalia > Rodentia > Heteromyidae > Perognathus > Perognathus longimembris. The sequence continues at coordinate 23,249,349 of NC_063177.1, read as the reverse complement.
CTAGCTGGTAGAAATAAAAGCTTTTATTCCAAAGACGTTCTCTTAGATTCCCTAGAGGAAGCAGCATCCCCATGAGTTCCTCCCTGTGTAACACATTATCCTTTTCATTTTACTAACAGAGACTCAGAATGTCTGACCAGGTGACAACTAGTAGAGTCAGGGTAGGTTCTAAGATTGGAATGCAAGTGTCCTTGCATTCTAATTCCAGCTGCCAAAGCACTTCCTGCTGCCAGAGCACTGCCGAGCCTGGCTGGGCACTGCTCATCTCCTCCACCAGATGGAGAAGGTGAACACCATGAGCGTTTATTCACTAGAGGTAAGATGCTCACTCGCTTTAGTGGAGAAGCTTTCTGTGCGCCCCAAGGGAGACAAATATTCCACAGGGGGACCAGTGCCTTGCAAAACAATATTCAGGCCTCACCTAAGAAGAGAAAAGACCGCTCATTTAAATGTATGGTTCCAGGCTTTTGGAATAGGGATGGAGGACAGTGATGGAATGAAGTAAGTGTGTCTGAGAAGTAAGTAAGTCTGAGAAGTAGCTCCTTTAAAATGTGAGTTGAGACTTCCTTATCTTAGTCACGGGTCCTTCTCCATCTATAACAAACGACATGTCACTCTGTCTACTGCATTCTTCTCTAATGCTGCCCACGAGACAGCCTCTACGGCTCTCATCTCATGCTGTGTGGCTGTCTCTCACTCCAGGTTCACTCCTCACTTTTTGGTGGTAGGAGTATCATGGTCTTTTCTGCCCAGGCTGGCTTTGAACCACAACCTTCAGATCTCAGTCTCCTGAGTAGCTAACTAGCTCCTGGCACACTATTCCCTTTTAAACTACCAAGTTGAGTAACTACCCATCTTCACATTCAAAACTCTTTGTTCTTCCATTTTATTTTTAATGTATATTTTTATCACCTTTAAGGAGTTGACCAAAGGACTTAGCATTCAACAAGTCAGTTTATGAATACAGTGCATCTTGATAGATTTCACTCCCTTCATCACTTTCTGCCATCCATCCCAACCCTTCCCCTTCCATCAATTTTCTTAATTTTGTAGGCTATGCCTTCCTTTCTAAATGTCCCATCACTTGACAAGAACACAGATCCAGCAGCTGCCAGCTGATTGGTTTTCTTGCTGCTGTTTGATTGGTTTTCTGTTTCCACCTCCAGGCATTTTTCTCCTACTCATCTTTCTCCTTTCCTTGATGATGCTCTCATTTTTCTAGAGAAACAGTAATTATTGATCAAGGAAGATTTAAACTCTCCTCTTTGCAACTTTACTATAACCATCTTACTGGTAGTGATTAAGTCCCCTTCTGATTTCTCAGTGCCTGCTGTGTCTGGATTACGCCATGTTAAAGAAGTAATTGGAGGAGAACAGATTGGGGTTAGGTAGGAAAGTCAAGGGGCAGTTGGAAGATAGCATAGGAGGGATTCTAAGTTGTAAGAAAAGCAATGGGGCTGTGGCTTTGGCTAAGTAGGCGACAAGAGTCACAGGAATTTGAACACCTGGTACCAGGGGGTTGGAATAGTAGTACCACAGTGCCTGGTGGGGATCCATCTTAAAAATTCTCCTGAGGATACTCGATGAAAACACCCAGTGGAAAAGACCAGGGGGAAAAATCCATATTCCTAATTCTCCAAAAGTGCCAGCCCACTCTCTGGGATACTGCTCCCTCCTCCACCGAACTCACTCTTCCAGCTCCAAAATTCCCACCAAGAAGATATCACACGCCAGGCTTTGTACAAAAATATATATTTTGTTTAATAGGTGATCTTTCCATTGCTCACCAGCTTAATAATATATAGTTATATAATATTTATCCTGAAATAATATTTTTAGCAATATCATACTAAGTTCTTATAGTCACAATCTCTGCAAAGGTCCTCACAAAATCCCAGGTGTAAGAATCAGAGTTCACACAGAGCAAAAGCAATGAGCCCAAGTCTGTGCAGACCCCCTCACCCCAACACATACACACAAAAATAAAAACACTAGTATTCATAAAGGATAAAAAAAAACTTCTGTAAGATTAAGGCATTGTGGTTCATGTCATACTAGTTCAGTATTGTACTAACGGCAGTCACCGATAAATTAGCTACAGGTTCTTGGGCTGTGAAGTTACTGTTTGAACTAGTTACTCTCCTGGTAGTAGTATTAAAAGCTACGGAGGGAACCCCAGTCCTAGATATATTTGCCACAGGTTCTTGAGTCTTGACGTTTGTGTTCAAAGATGTTAAAGCTTCTGGTTGAGTTGGGTTCTGGTGGGTTTTCTGATTGGGCTGTGCTTTCTGGTTGAGTTGCATTTTCTGGCTCAGTTTGGCAATGTGGTCTTGGACCCACTTCTCCATAGGATCAGCACAGATCTCTCTGTTCTGTATGGTTAATAAACTGTGGAGAGAGAGAAAAAGGAAGAGAGAAACAGCACCATTAGATGAGTGCCTTTGCAGGTTCCCCCTAGGTGTACAGTCCATGCAGCACAAAAAGGCTTTTATGGGGTTAAGGGAGGGAGGCAAGTAGAAGAAAGGGACCAGAGCAAGATGCTCTTGTATGCCTGTATATTTGCTAGGGGAAACCATCCTGACTTCTCAATGTCATGGAGATTACCCTCCTTTGTGCCCTGTGGAGCTCTGGTAGGGAGGGCACGTGTGCTCAACTTACATCACAGCATTTCGGGGACACTTGCTGCTGGTAATTTTTCTGTAGCTAACCAGCTTCTTCAATGGGATCTTCTTCTGGGTGAACGTATAGCAGCAGGTGTTTGAGGAAACTGATTCTGAAAAATTAAAGCACAAACAAAAGGCATTTTAAAATAGACTGGATGGGCAGGAAGGTGTTATAAGAAGGCAAAGGGACAGCAGTAGAGGTAGAACCCACAACCCTCTCCCCTCCACCTCAGTATTGCTGTGTGTACATCAAAGGTGGAATGTGATCTTTGACATGTTCACTCAGTTTCCTATGTTATAAACATAGGAATGCAATATTATCAAGAAAACAAAAGGAAAGGGTGAGCTAAAAACAAGGCAACTCTGGTGATTATTAAGGGTGAGCTAAAAACAAGGCAACTCTGGTGATTATTAGGAGGTAGGGTTTAATAATTCAAAGTATCAGGGCTAAAGAAGAGCATCGGAGACCCAAGCTACAGTGCCCATTTTTGATTCCAAAAAAGAAATCTCTCTTAAGTCATGAGCATCCTTGATACCCATTACCTGCGCAGGCAGAGCTGCTCTCCCTGGAATCTGAGATGAAGAAAGCACAAACCAGATTCTGTCTTGCCTCCCCTCCTTCCATACATCTGGAAGTGTTCTGCACATCCACCTCTCTACACCTCTGCTTTTGATCACCCAGGCTCCCAAACACTACTGACAGCAGCTAGGCAATAACTAACTACCCAAGGTCCCTCCCAGAGCTGAGACCTGGAAACAACTGGATTTGGGGTCCACAGCTAGAGTTCTTGTTCCTGCTGTGACCAGAAGCAGCTGTGTGACAGTGCTCACTCCTTGTGCTACTCCGAGCTGCCTTGTCATTGAAAAGTAGTGGTTAAAGTGAGATTGTGGGTGCTGTAATGGTGCATGATAATCTGGGGATGGGGTGATATGTTTCCTAGGGGCAGGGGGGAAAGGGGAATAGGGGTCTTACCTGGCCCAGCCAGCACCTGGGTGCTGATGATGGCCTCTGTGAGGAGCAGGGAGAAAATGGATGTGAAGACCTTCATGGTGGAGCTTTGGTGTGAGAGCTGGTCTGATCTCAGTTCAACTCCACTGCTCTGCCGTGGCTCTGCCTCTGCTTTTTATCAAAAGCCAAGAGGGTGGATCCAGCCAGGAGGGCTGGCCCAGGGCTGCACTGTCATCAATGAATGATGAAATCAAGTGGAATGTCGAATTTGCTGAGCAAGAACAATACTCTGGGAGGTTAGAAAAGGGAAGCTGTGGGTCAGAACTGGGTGCTTTTTCCACTAACTCCTGAGACCACATGAAGCAGGGCAGGGATGGGAGTTAGGGAGAAGGGGGACCCATTATACCCGAACTCAACACAGATGTGACCACAACTGTGAACCCACTGTGCACCCCTAACTCTACTTACCTTGAAACAAAACTAAAGAAGCAAGGGAGCCGAAGTCTCTGGGGAGATGCAAGTAGGGCTTGGCTGGCTCTTTTCTTAGTCCCCTCCTAGGCCACAGTCCAAGAGACCTTTGACCTGGGAAAGGACCTTGAAGCCTTAGTGGGTTTCCTCTCTGTGTTTTAACTCATTAAAAAAAATACCACAAGGTAGTGGCACCATGTACACCTTACAGAATTGTGGGGCTTTTTGCAGACATTGAATCAGATTGAGCTCTGAGATCAAATTGAGCTGCAAAAGCAATATCCATATAGGACTCACAGCTTGCTTGCCCTGTGCCAGGAAAGTTATAAGCCCTCTATCCATGTTTGGTCTTTCAATTTCCCAAACTGTGGAAAGTCAGCATGGTTGATTTTTTTTCCTCTGATGGATCAGGCAACCAAGGCTTAAGAAGGGTTCTGTATGGAACTTGAAGTAGATCCTAGACAGCTGAGCTTCAAGGTCTATGATATCACCATTGTAACATTTGGAAAGGAACACACACAAGTTGTCCATCTGGCTGCCTGGCCATGTATCTGGCTCTTTGTGTCTGGCAGCTTCCAAGCTGGCATACAGCTAAAGGAGTATCAAGAAACGCCCCCTGTGGTTGGTGAAGTCACTGGGAGCTGGGGCCTGTGGTCCATGTGGCGGGGAACAGTGGGTAAGAACTACATCCTTGCCATGGTGGCTGTCTTCCCAAGGCTGTCTTGATCTCCCAGGAACATGAATGAGCCAAGGAGTAGTATTTGGAGAACAGGAATGCCTGGCTTCATTGTGCTGGTCTGCCTTAGTCTACCTCAGAAACCATGGTATCCTAGCAATGAAATCAAAGACCTTAGATTCACTGCTGTGAGCTCTTTTCTTTGACAATCTGGTGCGATTTTGTGATACATGTCAGTGGCTGAACAGAACTTACCACTTAAGTCTCTTGACTCCTGCAGTTTTTCTGAGAGCCTCGTCCTCCTGAGGCTGACCATGCACTTGTCCAATGGCCAGGGACTAGAGAACAAGCACCTTAGCCTTTAGGTCCAACAGGCACAGACTAAAGAACAGTCTCTGAGACCATGTCTGTAAAGGCATAGAACTCGAGAGAGAACAGTTGCCAGTCACTACTATTGTAAGAAATGGGTTGTATCAATTGAAGAACTTTCTTTGGTCCGTGAGTGGTGCTCAAAGGTTCTGCTGAGTGCTTGCCAGGAATGAGTTTAGTAGTCCTTGGATAACCTGACTGTTCTTAGGTTGAAAGTAAAGCTCAGTATTTGGTCTCACGTATCACAGCCAATACAGGCCACGTACAGTCTGAGAGTCCAAACCAGAACCCTGGACCAACAGTCCTGCAACTGGGCAGTAGGCTTAATGAATGTCTTATGGTGGTTGTTTGTTTCCTAAAGAATGGTGGACAACTAGGCCCTCAAAGGGAATTAGACCAAGGCGAGGAGAGCATAATGTTATGCCAAGTCGCGAAACGACCACCAAGAAGACCACCAAGACTCAGATGTTCTGAAATGCAAAAGCAAGGCAAGGCTTTATTCAAGCGGGCCGCGGGTCCTACCCACCGACACAGCGGAGGTTAGGAGGAAGCCCCAAGGTGCGATTGCACAGAGCTTATAAAGGCAAAAAACAAAGTTACAGCAATCAGGTGTTCAAGCAAGCAAGATTAGGACACGGGTACAAATCTGATTGGCTCAGGGCTCGAGGCATTATGGGGGCGGTTAGAGTTAAGCATTCCCAGGCGGTTAGAGTTCTTGACTGGCTGGGTCCTAATAAGCTTGCCCTGGGTTTGCTCATAGTTTAAACAGACAATAAAACGGGGGCTGCCTGAAAATGGGGTTTACTTTAACTCTTCATTTCCCCCTTCACTTAAGTCACCTTGGCTACTGCGCTTTGCTTGTATCTATCTTGGAACTTTGTTTTCATCCTGCCTGATTCCTGCTAGCAGCTCTTCCTTCCCCATGAGTGGTGAAATCCCTCTGCACTTGGATTAGATTGGATCAATCCATTCTGGTCAAATGAAGAATACACTATTTTCAGGACTGGAGACTGGAACATCACCCTCTCATTTCTTTTATTTTTTTATTACTGTCCCCTCATTTCTTCCCAGAGGATTTCAACTTCAGTTCCGAGAAGCTTTTCCTCATGGAACAGAAGTGTGTCTCCCATCTCTGACGGAGTCCTAATTCCTTGGACTCAACCAATTTCCCTGTGGAATTCTATACTTCCTTGGACTTCTCCTAGGTCAAAGGTTTGTAAGATGGCAAGACCTTTACATCTTTCTCCTCTCTCTATCTCTCTCCTTGCTCCATTTCATCTCTACTATTTCTTAAAATCCTCGGCCCTAAGGATCTGCAGAGATGGTAGAGTGCCCACTCCCATTTCAGGGTGAGGGAATAGGGCCTATAGACTCTGACTTTGCTGACTGTTTTGACTGACCACTGAGTGCTGGAAGCTGAGTCTTTACTTCAGGAAAGCAAAGTGAATTGGTCATCATAAGTCTCAGATTTGGGGGTGTGGGGGGGAACCAACACATGAAAGGAGGAAGGGTGTGGGTCATACCAGGAAATTTATGGACAGTGAGGGTCTGTCTCTCTCCCACTCCAACTCTCAACAAAGTCTCCCGGACAGATGCTAGATCAGTAAGAAGGTGGGAGAAAAGTGTGGAAATCCCCACTGTGAGGCAGTTTTGGAAGTTCCCGGCTCCTGCAGGGAGACAATGCACTTGGCTGGGCCTTCATTCCAAATGCTGGGCCTGGAGCCAGGCAGCTCTCTCACGTGGGGCTGTGCTGGGAATTCCTCCACACAAGCCTGGGCTGAGTGCCCACGTAGGGGATCCAAGGGAGAGGCTCTGGGAAAGGATGTGGAGGCTATGCGGATCCATATTTTCATGTTCCCCAGAATCTCTGGCTCCCTTGGGATCTCGCCCCATTAACACCCAAATAAGGAATAGGAAGTTCTTCTTAGTGAGTAATCCTTTCTTCCTTCCTCTGAGGGGCAGGGACTGCCCCCACTCCAGGATCCATCTTCTCTGATCTAGTCATCTCTGCAGACTCTCATTCAGGTCAGAGGTAGAGGAAAGAGGAAGTGAAAGTGAACTTTCTAGAAAGATCAGAAGCCAGAGCCCAGGCCCATACTGAGCACTTGTGTAATTCACTTATTTGTCCCCCTCCCCCTCATGTGCTCAAGGTCCCCTGCTGCTGTGCTTGCTGATGCCCTTCCCCTCAGACCTTTGAGTGCAATGTATGGTTGTCCTTTGCCATGCCCTGTCTGCCTCCTGGGGCCTCCCTCCTGTCCAGTGTCTTGCCCCCACCAACCCATCTCCTTGCCCCCAGGTGAGCTCTTGGCCACAGGTAAACTAGAGCTTGTGTTCCTGAGCCTCTAGTTTTACTTGCAAAAGGACCCAAATCCTTCATTGTTCTTCCAGAGTGTCATGTAAGAAATGCACCTTCAAGATAATCAACTTCTTTATCAGATGGAGAAACGAGATCAAGGCAGTGACAGGCCCCAAGGCAACACAGAAAACCAGTGGTGGTGCTCACGTGGTTTGCTGCTATGTTCCCAGGATCTGTTTGCCTGTCTCCCACCATCACCTGTCCTAACATCCCCGCAGACAGCAACCAGACCCTCTGCAGACCAGCAGGGAGGGCACTGGAACAGGTAGGGGAAGCCACTCGTAATGCTTGCTTTCTAGAAGGGAGGCTACCTGAAGAAGCCAGGAGCAGAAGGACTGAGTAAACCTGAGCAGCGCTTGCTCACCTGAGTTTCCAACATCCAGGTGTTTGCTGTGCCTGGAGGATGGGTCTGCCCACCGGAGTCCATTGGAATGAAGGAGCCCAGGGTATTGGTGCGATGGATATGGCAGTGGTGATGAGTATGGAAGGAAAAGGATGTGGGAAAGGTTTATCCTGCAGTGGGCTGGGCTGGTGGGGTGGGGGGAATGGTGTTAGCATCAGGCAGAGGGCTTATCTACCTTCTAGGCCAGCCTAGTGGAGTTGGGTCCTAGGTGACAGTGGCTCATTCTAGGCCAGGGCAAAGACCACTCTGCAGCTCTAGGACTGCACAGTGGGGTGAGGGGTGGCAGGGATGTGTTCCTCCTTTGGGACCTGCATTGCCCAGGTGGCCCCAGCAGAGTGATGAGGGAACCAAGGGACAGGTGACAAAATCTGAGTTATCCTCAAAGGGGAAGGGGGCCCTCGGGAAACACACTGAAAGCCAGCTGGGATGGAGACAGAGACACCTTCGAATTGTTTCATGTCTTCTCACCTCTGGGGAAACCCAAGAGACACAGCGAATTATGTTTGTGTCAACCAGAGGTAGCAGGCTGTGAGTCTCAACTGAGGGGTGCAAGGAAGCCTTGTGTGGTAAAGTTAAGATGGGGTCCTAAGCAGACTTTGAACTTAGGTCATTACTGGTGGCACCTATGGAGCCGGCTTATAAAGATGATAGATTTTAGCATGCGTCCTCATGCCCTGGGCATCTTGCTATATTATACATCCAGATTCAGACTGGAGAGCAGAGTAGACCTGCTGGGATGTTTTGGGAAATAGCGGCTGCTAAGGGTCCGGTCTATGGTTCTCGGACTGGCTTTAAGAACCATCTCGAAGCTAAGTGTTGGTGGCTCATACTGGCAATCTTGGCTACTCAGGAGGCTAAGATCTTTGGATCATGGTTCAAAACCAGCCTGAGCAGACAAAGCTGGCAGACTCAGTCTGCAATTATCCAGCACAAAGAGATTGGATTGGAGGAGTGGATCAAGTCATAGAACATCAGACTTAAGTGGAAAAAGCTGAGTGAAAGTATGAATCCCTGATTCCAAGCCACAGGGCTGTCTGTAGTTGTCTTCCACATTTATAGGAATGTCTTTTTCTGGAGAGAATGTCCATAGGGTCTCTTAGATTAGTTTAGGCATCTACAGCCTCCTAATAGTGAAGAATAGATCTATATTTCTAAGCTCTTCCTCCCTCTCAGTTGGTGGCCAGTCCATGTTTGGAAACCTCAGGGCTAAAGCCCAGGACATCCCAAAAAGGCATATGCTATCTGGCTGGGCTGGTTGTCAGCAACAGAAACATGGTCCATCCAGGCAGGAAAGATGAAGACATAGAGAAGGAAAAGAGTAAGAAAGGAGAGGGAGCCTGGGAATCGTATAAAGAAATCTAGATTGCGTCAGAACACCAGGGCCTGCCTCTTTGTGTCTGTCTCACTGTGTGGCCTTGAGCCAGTTTCTTGACTTCTTTGTGATTCTTCCATAGAAAGCAATTAGTAAGCAGTTGTTCCTAACATTGTCACGAGACTTGTATGACAAAGTAAATCAAGAGTACTTTGTAAGCAGGGTACAGAGAGAAAGCTATGCCTACTCATGTAGTCTGTGTCTGGGGCACAAGGGTCAGCCCCAGGTGGTATGACTTTGTGACCACTCTCTGCTATGTAAGCCATGCAAGCAAACCTGCACTATCACTGTTTACTGTGGAAATGAAAATGGGCTGGCTTTTATTTTTCAGTATCAGCATGAAAATCTAGGACCTCAAACCCTTGCTCAATTTGCTTGGCTGGTGCTCTACTACTTGAGCCACACTTCCAGTCCACCATTTTGCTGGTTCATTAAAGATGGAGTCTCATGGACTTCTCTGCTGTGTTTTTTTTCTTTCTTTTCTTTTTTTTTGGCCAGTCCTGGGGCTTAGACTCAGGGCCTGAGCACTGTCCCTGGCTTCCTTTTTTGCTCAAGGCTAGCACTCTGCCACTTGAGCCACAGCACCACTTCTGGACATTTTCTATATATGTGGTGCTGGGGAATCGAACCCAGGGCCTCATGTATATGAGGCAGGTACTCTTGCCACTAGGCCATATCCCCAGCCCTCTGCTGTGGTTTTGAGCAGCAGTCTCTGGACCTCAGCTTCCTGTAAGTATGTAAGTAGCATTATTCAGGCTACTTGCTTGCTTGCCTGACTGCCTGCCTCCTTTCCTTCCTTCCTTCCTTCTTTCTTCCCTTCCTCCTTTCCTTCCTTCCTCCTCCTCCTTCTTTCTCTTTCTTTCTTTCTCTCTCTCTCTTCCCTCCCTCCCTCCCTCCCTTCCTTCCTTCCTTTCTTCCTTCCTCCCTCCCTTTCTTCTTTCCTCCCTCCCTCCCTCTCCCTCTCTCTCTCTCTCTCTCTTTCTTTCTTTCTTTCTTTCTTTCTTTCTTTCTTTCTTTCTTTCTTTCTTTCTTTCTTTCTTTCTTTCTTTCTCCCAAGCTCTCTTTCCTCTCCATTGTCCTTTAGGGGCTATGAGAAGCTATGTGTCATCAGGGGCAACCCCAGAATCAAGTCAGGACCCCAGTGCCTCTCACAGTGGTCAGCTGTCATGGAAGCTCCTACCCAGGCAGGATCCTGTCTGTCCTCTTACCTCTGCCTCTGAAATACTATCCTCCATACCACCACAAAACCTTTGCCTATGCTGGGCTACAGTGCCTGTTACAGCAGTGTCACAGAGAAAGTGCTCAGTAAAGACTGTTGAAATCCATTATATCAACAATGAAAGAATTCCTGCCCGTGCAGGTTGCTGGAGGCTCACTGCTGTCACCCTAGCTGCTCAGGAGGCTGAGATCTGAGGCTTGTGATTTGAAGCCAGACAGAACAGGAAAATCTACAAGATTCTTATCACCAGTTTAAACACACACACACACACACACACACACACACACACACACACACACCCCAAGCAAAGAAAACAACAGAACACCAAAAACAAAGGCAAAAATGGATCTGTGGCTCAAATGGTAGAGCTCCAGCTTTTTTGTTCAAGGACAACATGCTCAGGCCCTGAGTTCAAGCTCCAGCACCAGCGCGCACACACACACACATGCCACACACGTGCACATACACAATCCTTGTACACTTCTTCCAGATTCCTGGATCAGCACAGTCACCTTGTCATCCAGGCTGGGAATTAGGAGAGAAACAAAGACAGGTTCCCTTCCTTCCATTTGTGGAACAGAAGGAGGCTGGGGAGTGAGAAGCTATGGTAGTGAGAGTGATTTTCGAGGACCACATAGACCTCTTCTGGGGGTGAATGTGTGTGATCTATTTCCCCCTCTCAGTCACAAAACATCGCATGCTAGTTAAAAAAACAAAAACAAAAACAAAAAACAAAAACAAAAAAACCAGAAGCATGGACTGCCTAGAAAGCAGCGGCTTGTGGACTAATAGTTCAGCTACTGAGTGGTGGAGGCCCACAGAGCACAGCTCTGGCTCCAAGCAGAGGCCCCCTCAGCCCTTAATGCAAAGGCGAGGCTCCCAGAGTCTGAATGAAAATGCAAATAAGGAGAGGCAGAGGAAATAGATTTGCAAAGCATACACTCTCCCCAGGTGTCAAGGCACTGGCAATAATTCAACCTGGCAACCTAATGCATTGCTCCAAGATATAATCAGGGTAATAAGAGAAACATAGCGAGCACACAGCTTTCCCTTTCCCCATCCAGGAGTTGTTTGCATGGCATGGGAACAGCAGGTTTGTGGTGTCAGGGGTTTCTGCCTGTCTGATTCTACTTCTGCTCCCAGCTTTAGCGACTGGCATTAAGAGTTCAACAATTATGACAAATGTACAAATGATCATGGGGGAAATAAAACCCAGAGCCACAAAAGTGTCATGGAGTGCTCCCCCCAGTTGACAATCCTTGCTTTGCCTCATTGCTAGCATGGGGGGTAGACTGACTCCCGATTTAAACTAGTGTCAGTGCTGGTCCTGGGGTACAGGACACCTGTGAAAGTGTGTGTGTGTGTGTGTGTGTGTGTGTGTGTGTGTGTTGGGGACAGCATATGGTGACAAAGGTTTTCACATTTTCCAGCAGGACAGCGAGCTGCTTTTCTCCTTATGGAAGGAAGCACCTCTTTCTTTGGGGAAATCTCACTTAAGTACAAGTAGTCACTTGGAAATAGGAACATGAATACTGGGGAGAACAGGAAAAGATCTCAATAGGAAAAGGCCTCTCCTAACATCTCTTGTGATGCAGAGTTAGAGGCAGGGTGTGTGTGTGTGTGGAGGTGGATGCATTTGCTTAAAGGACTCAGAGAATTCCGAGAGGAGAGGAACGGAACAGATGCTCTTTCTTTGGAGTCCAAAATTAGTAAGCCGGAGAGCCTGGAGTTTCCCACTAGATTGGCTCCCTGAGTTCAATGTCAGGGTTGAGAAATGGGTGTGCAAGGAGACTGTCTGGACCCATGAGGGTCATGGAGTCATCGTGCTTGGCAAACAACCGCTGGGCTGGACGGAGCAAGCCTGGACTGCAGGAGGCTTTGTCTGAGGAAGGAAAAGGGAATGTGGCTTAGTGGTAGAGTGCTTGCCCAGCGTGCATGATGCCCTGGGTTCGATTCCTCAGCACCACATAAACAGAAAAAACTGGAAGTAGTGCTGTGGTACAAGAGACAGAGTGCTAACCTTGAATAAAAAGAAGTCAGGGACAGTGCTCAGGCTCTGAGTCCCAAGCCCCAGGACTGGCAAAAAAGAAAGAAATGTCTGGCTCTGTCTGAACTGCATGGACCAGTGGCTCACAAATACCTGGGGGGGGGGCAGTCTGGAGCCCTGGCCATGGAACATGGGTCAAGTGTAGTTAGCCTAAAACAACAGCAGGACTTATTAGGGTGATTGAACAGCTCCCTGAGGTTTGGGGGACATTGTGAAAAAGTTGGGAAGGGGCCTCTGAAGTGGGAGCTTGTAGACACCTGCTAAGCTAGACAACTAGGTATGAATAGAGCATAATATAGAAGAGGTATATGCCATATGCCAGCTGTGCCTTGAGGTGACATGGGTGTGTGTGTGTGTGGGTGTGTGTGGGTGTGCGCGCGCGCTGGTACTGAGGCTTGAAACAGAGGGTCCATGCACTCTCACTTAGCTTTTTCCACTCATGGCTGGTGCTCTACCACATGCCTCCAGTCTGGTATTATGTTGGTTAATTGGAAATGGAGTTGTACAGACTTTTCTGCCATGGTTGGCTTTGAACCATGATCCTCGGGTCTCAGTAGCCTGCATAGAGTTGCTGGGATTACGAATGACAGCCACTGGTGCCTGACTTCTCCCTGCTTCAGCCTCATGCTCTACATGGTTAGAATAAACTTGTATTCCACCCCTGTAAGATCAAAAGCCTTGCCGTGGAAGGCTCATTTCATGACACTAATAAACATTGACTTCCAGTGTTGACTGAAAACCTTCTAAAACATCGGTGTAGCTAGCTAGTAGGGAAAGACCACCCCTATGCATGTTTTATCATCCATTAAAGCATGGACCTTAACAAAAAAATGTCTTGCAGTACAGGTGGGCCAGTGTCATTATTCCTGATTTAGTTTTTGAGAGAGAGTCTCACTAGAAAGCCCAGGCTGGTCTTGATCTCATGAACCGTCTGCTTTAGTCTCCAGTGTGCTGGGATTAGAGGTGTGCTCCACCCCACCTGGAAATTCTCACTGTTTACAGAAGAAATGAGGCTTGGAGGTTCACTTGTCTAAGGACAAGGAAGCTGAGAGGTTGGAGGTACTGGGATTTCAATTCAGAAGTTCTCATTCCAAGCTGCCATCACAGCTTGTCTTCCTTCAAGCCTGGTCTTTCCATTCTACTGGTCCTTCTCTTTTCCCTTCATTCTAAATTTGTCTTTCCAGGCTGGCTCTGCCCTTCCATATACTGGTGCTCGATGAAGAGATGCAAGGCTAAAGGAATGTTAGGGAAAGGGTTGTTCTCTCACTTCCTTCGTCTCCCTTCAATTGGGTCCATTCACCATGGCGATCCACTCCTTGGACTTGGTCATCACTCTGAACTTCTCCATTTTGTAGCACTGGGCTTAGTCATTTACAACTTCCGGTACTACCATCCACTCTCTGCCCCTTCTGCAGCAATAAGTCTATGGCATCAGCCTCTCCAAGCCTCTCGGCCTCTACCTCACCTCCTTTCTTTCCTCCCAGTCCAGTCCAGACCTGCACACTTTCTCACTAGCATGCTTACTTATTCTTATTTCCAGGACTATGTTTCCCTACTCACCAGTGATTTGATAGGTGATCACCCTCCCTCCTGCCCCTTCAACACACACACACACAAACGCACATATGTGTGCACACACATATGCACACACACATACAGAGACAAATACACGTACTCACACACAATCCAGATTTCCGGTTTGCTGGGATATAATTGGATTTGGCATCACAGAGCCCACATTCCTAGGGGGAACCCATCTGTGAAATCAGAGTGTCTGTTGTCCCCCCGTGTGAGTGTGAATCACACATTGCCGGAGTCCCCCGGGCTCCCCACCTCCTCCTCCACTTTCTCTGTTACCTCATGCTTGGCTCACTTCACTCTCCGTCCCTTGTTGCAGCCTAGTTCAGCCTATTCCCTGTAACTCCCACATTGACGGCTCACATCCCTCACACAGTGCCTCCAGACATCTAAGGACTGCACTTCCTCTGCCCACTGGCGACCACACCTGGGTGTCACTCAACCCCGACCACACCTGGATGTCACTCAACCCCCATGAGCTTGTCCTTCCTTCTTGACATCTGCATTTTCCTCTCCATCTCTTCCTTCTTGATTTCATTTCTCCTTCTAAACAAGACACAATGAACCTCTACAGCCACAACAGATGCAGGGGTGGGGGTGAGGAGGCAGAATTGGTATGATTGGAAGATGTGCCCCATGGCACATAGTGTTGAAGAGGTTCATTTTCTTCCCTGAGTTTTTAATTTTCATTTGGAGGTACTTTGGAAGTGCCTATCCTATGACAAATTTTGAGGAAGAGCCTTGGAACTCCCTAAACCATTCATGGGTGGAATGACACAGCACCAGACACCATGGTAAATGTAAGGAAAGTGGATAATCTCCTTATCTTCCCACCTGTAAAATCACACCCTATCCACTCAGACAGCTAAGAGAGCCAGCTGAGCTCCATCTTTTCCTACTTTCTTCCCTTCCATTCACATCTGAATAGTCACCGAACCTTCCATTCCAGTTTTGCAGTGTTTCTATCCTCGGTTTCCTCTTCCTCCTCCCAAAGGCCCTGCCTCCATCTGAGCTCTATTTGATTATTGAACAAAACACCTGGCCAAGGGGAGTTCTTCCACATGATTCATGTTTTGTCCTGAGGACGAATTGATGTTCACAAATCCACCAATCTGTTCTTCCCAAAATGTCTCAGCAGCTCTCCATGTGAATATGGCCAGCAAGAGACCTGATCTGGCCCCAAGGGACCGCTCAGCTACAAGTCACCTCTCAGGCTTCTCATGTGCTATCATGACACCAACTTGGACACTTTTCCCAGAACATGGGCCTTGTACACATTGTTTCCCTCTCCTAGAGGAGCAAGGGCCTCTTTCCTGAGATATCTTTCCAGAGGCTTTGGGACACATGTGTTTGTGCTTCCTTAATGCATTATTGTGTTTGGATTTCCCTAATACATTATGCCTTCCTTCTCAGAGCATTTGATTCCATTCTGTGTTTGGTTTTTATTTTTCCTTCCTATCCTGGGGCTTGAACTAAGAAACTGGTGCTTTCCCTGAACTCAGGACCCTGGGTGCTCAAGGGTGAGACACAGCTCTACTTACAGCCTTTTGATGGTTAATTGGAGGTGAGTCTCTTTGACTTTCCTGCCCAGCCTGGCTGAGAACTGTGATTCTCAGATCTTAGCATCCTGAGTAGCTAGAATTACAGGTATGAGCCACCAGTGCCCATCCTATACTCTGTTTCTTAAAGATTGCTTACATATATGTAAGTCTTCTCTACCACTCACAAACATGTGTAGGTAGGATCTATTTATTCCTCTGTCTATCTCACTCAGCACCTATACCAGGGCTTGCCATAATATATTCACCATTCATTTATTCATTCATCTAATGGGCAGTAATTAACAGCCTCCTCTGTGCTAGTCATGCGCATCTTGTGCTCCGTCATGAGCTCCATGCCGGGCATGTGTTTGCTGATGAATGAGTGAATGACTGACTGAATGAATGGAGAGACTGGGGCTGGTTAGGCTCAGCTATCTGAAAATAGCTCCCTGTGCTGTGGTTGTATGTGAGCCCCATTGCAGACTCACCCTTCCCACTGAGTCACTGCTGCATGACCTGGGCTAAGGGGCCATTTTTTCACTTTGAAGGGCCAGCTACAAAGGAAGGAAATAGATTTCTTCTGAAGTTTCCCCCAACTGGATGGGATGTGAGGGTCTGGACCCAGACACAGCATTTAACACCAATTCACTTCGCACCCCTAATGACCCCCATGAGTTGAGTAAGACAGGGACTATTGTGCCATGGCACAGAGGGGTAAAGGACCTGCCCAAGGGTGCAGGGCAGGAACATGAGGGAGAAAGGGGCTGAGAAACAGGACTTGTGCATCCATAGCAGGCATAGCTTAGGCTCCCCCTACACTACTATGTCAAGGGGCATTCTGTGGGAAGGTGGGTTAGAGACACATGGGGTGAAGACCTGCTGTGGTCCTCAGTGGGATCTTCGCTCTGATCTATTTTCACCACAACCGCCTCTTTCTCCTCCCTAATCCTTGCCTGTGTTTTGCAATATCGTTCTTTGCATTTTACTACCAGCAGTGCAACCCCTCCTTTCTCCTTCCTTTTTAAGTCATGTCTCTATGGCTTATTTTTTTCTTACAGCTATTTTTTGCTAGTTCCCTATTTTTCATTTTTCCCCTTGTTTTGCATTTTATATTCATCTCCTTGGAACTTTGATCACCAGCCACGCTGGCAGTTTCAGTGACATCAGACACTCATTTTCAGAGAGGGTGACAAAAATTTTTCTAGGGCAACAATAGTTCTAGATCTTCTAGGAAAAAGAAAGTCAGAAGAAAAAAAAACCCTGCTTCCTCCTGCCCAATTCCCGTCATTTCTGTCTTGCAAAGCGAACAGGCCTCCTGTTTTGCTAGGCTACTGGGCTTGTAGCTAGGGTTTTCTGACTTGAGACCCTCACTTTTGATTTCTTGCCCATCTCCTAGCCAACTACAGCACAGGGTTATTAATACCAGACACGCTAAGAAGCCACCAGCCCCTGCCCAGTGGGTGTAGCCATCAGATAGGAGGGTGGGGGGGGTATATGATATTGCAGAACATTGGCATCCAAGCCTTGTTTCTCAGATTAAGGATCCTTCCAGTGCAAAGCAAGCAGTGCCTTTTCCAGGCTGAGATGTGTTGGCTCCCATAATCCCAGCTACTCTGGAGGCAGCGATTGAGAGGATCATGCTTTGAGGCCACCCCCAGCAAAGTTAGCAAGATCTCATCCTAACAAGTAGCAAGGTAGGAGAGTATGTTCCCATAATTCCAGCCACTCAGAAGGTACAGGTTGGAAGATCATTGTCCATGGCTAGCACAAACAAAAAACAAAAGTCTTAATATACTATCTAAAAAAGAATATAAAGTAAAAAGGGCTGGGGGAGGGGGCACAGGAAGGGTCATGGTTCAAATGGCAGAGCACAAAGCCCTGAGTTCAAATTTCAGCTCAGACCAAACAGCAGCAACAGCCACCACGACCACAAAACAGCAGTCGACTTGCCTAAGGTCTCACAGAAAATCAGTGACCTGGGCTTGACTGGAATGTATCCCACTGCTGGGAAGGGCTTTTCCTCTACTACAAAGTTCCCGCAGTATGAGCAGCAGTTCCTAGTAACTAATCTGAAAAATTTGTTAAAAAATATGCAAGCATGAGTTCTGGAAAACTCTCTTGTAACTACTTTTACTTCATCACTTGAATCCTTCAAGAGGTTGCCTGGTGTATGTGTTGGGGGAGGAGCTGTTCACAAGATCTCTTGAATGTCCACCTTTCCAGCCATCTGAAGCACTGAAGAAGGGGACAGAGAAAGGCTGCCTAACTGTTGAAGAACTTGCCTGCCCCAAAGGGAAGGGATCCTGGCTGTGGCCCACAAAACTCTCCAAGGACACCAAACCATCTGCTTCTAAAGAGGGGCAATCATTAAATTGCCTTTCCCATGATCATTGCTGTGACAAGAACTGTGGTTCCTCAGCTCTCTCCTGGCTGGTATTTGCAACAGCTGGTGAGGTTAGGCACTCTAGTTTCTCAGCATGCAGTTGAGGATGTAGCATTCAGAGAAGTTAAACCCACTGACCAGGACTACCTGATAATGGAAAATAACAGAAACAAGTCACGGAAGCTGGGGTACTTGTGCTATTCTGCTTCCACACGTACACTCATAATAAATAAATATATCTCTAATAAATGCCTCCAAGAGACTGGCCTCCTCATAGTGATCTTTTGAAGCCTCTCTCTCTCTCTCTCTCTCTCTCCCCCTCTTTGTGGAAAGAAGATTGAAGTTCCAGTTGTAACACTGCTAAATGGTGGAACTGGACTACAACTACAGAGCACTATCCACTACCCTTCCTTGCTTCCTGTGCCCAAGGTTCCCAAACATACACACACACACACACACACACACACACACACACACACACACACACACACACACACACACACACAAAATCCCCCACGTTTCCCCCAGGAAGTCCTACAAGCAGAAAGCCAAGACAGGGACAGTGGCCAAGGTTTTGATTCCTGTCCAGTGGCTCCAGTTGGACTTCTCTGAGGGAAAGAGGAGGCTTTCTATTCTGAGCTGATGGAAAGTTCCTGTATCCATTACTTCATAAAGGCCTCCACTTTTCATTAAGGGGAAAAGTACTGACTAGAAATCAGTGCTTCCCCAAGAGGCCACTTGCTCACCTACCCATCTTTCACTACAGTTCTGCGAAGAATATACTCTGTGTAAACCATCTTGCTAGTTGCCTGGGAGGGTAGGATTGGTTTAAGGAGTTGAACATTGGTTCCACAATTGAAGAGAAATATGGAAGACTGTCCTGAACTCAACTGTTTCTCTAAGGCTGCAAGCCCAACCCCTTGTCACCATCTTCCCTAAATTCTGAAAACTTTTCTGGATACCATGAGGAGGTTCTCAGGTGGGCTGTGGCTTATAGTCTCACACCTCTCCTGCCACTTCCACCCTGCTGCCTGAAGACAGAGAGGCCAAGCTGATTGTGTCTCTTCCCTGTTGGGAATCTATCCGTGGATTCCCCTCTGTCCTCAGCATAAGAATGCCACTTGGAGCTTGGTCATGTCTCATCCCCTGCCTCTTATTTTTGCCTCAGCTTTCTCCTCCCTTCTCATGAGCCTTCATGGGTTCCACACAGGCCAAACTGGTTTGCATGTATCCCCACTTCCCTCCACTAAAAGGCACATGTCTGGTTCTTGCACAAGCTCTTTCCTTTCCCTGGTGAGTCGTTGTCTTTTTTATCAGGCTGATCTCAACATTCCCCACAAAGCTCAGCTTGGAGGCCCATGCCTCGGAGTCAAGGTTGGAGTAGATGATGGATGCCCTTTGTGCTGGTTAGTTTTATGTCAAGGAGACTGAGCTAAGGAATGCTCAGATAGCTGGACAACACTTCTGGGTGTGTCTCTGAGGGTTATACCAGAAAAAAGTAGCATTTAAACGGGTCGATTAAGTAAAGAAAATCATCCTCACCTGTCCATCAAGGGATTAAATAACCAAGACAAACAAAAAGGAGCACTGTCTCTCTCAGAGCATGAATATTTGTTTTCTCTTGGACATCAGCACTCGTGGTTCTTAGCCCTTCAGACTTAGGCTGACTTGCACAATTGGCTCTCCTGGATCTTGTATTGGGACAACTCTACCAGATTTCCTGCATTTCCACCTCACAGACAGATTATGAGAGTTCTCAACTGACACAGACAAAAACCAGATTCTCACAAGTCACTTTCTGTTTCTATTTCTGCCTTTTGTTTCTGTTTCCCTAGCAAACCTTGAGGAATACCACCTTCTCCACTTCTACAGCATTCATGTTTGCCCTTAGGAAGTACTGGTCTGTTCTACCGCAGTGGTTGGTCTGGCTTGTTGCCCTGATTTATTTTTGGGATCCGTGTGTCCCTCCAGCCTAGAAGGTACTTACAAAGCTGCCATGGAAGGAGCACAGGAGATAAGTCTGTCTAGAAAACCCTATCCTCTCTGCTCTCAAGAAGCTCACAAAGGGCAGTTAACTTGGCCATCCTGATGGGTGGTTGAGTGTCAGGAGGAAGGAATGTGTCTGGCTTGCTGCCAGATCCACAAATGAAAGGAAAGCCTTAATTAGTGCAGAAGGGAAATTACACATGCCTCTCTGTGGCTCTTCAGGGGACAAATGGACAAAGCTCAGAGATCTAACGGGCTGGTCTTCCTCACAGGTGTCATCTGCCAAGAACCACTAGATGCCTCAACCAGCTTCCTTGCTGTTGCCCTTCCTCCAACTCTGTCTGACTTGGGGCTGTACGCAGCTCCCTGGTTGGCACATCTCTTCAGACTCTTTGTTTTTTTCAAACCTACTACTTGCTGAATGTACAAACTGACAAAGGGAAGGGGGTAGATTTTTATCCTATGAGTAGCTGGTGACCATGGAACTGGGATCTAAGGGGATAGACACTAAGAGACTTGGTGATGCAAATCCCTCATCTACCAGCTGGTCACAGGGCTAGAATTCTCCCTAGTAGCTGTGTTTTTTTTGCTAATGAGCATTTCTAATTTGAGAGAGAGAGAGACAGAGAGAGCGAGACAGAGAGACAGAGAGAGAGACAGAGAGAGACAGAGACAGAGAGACAGAGACAGAGAGACAGAGACAGAGAGAGGCAGACACAGAGACAGACACAGAGAGAGACAGAGAGAAAAAAAGAGAAAAAGAGAGAATGTGCTCCAGTAGTGGGACTTGAACTCAGGGCCTGGGTGCTGTCAAAGTTGTCACCCTACGACCTGAAGGCATAGCTCCATTTTTGGCTTCTTGCTGGCTGACTGGAGGTAAGAATCTTCTGGACTTTCTTGCCCAAGGGGCTTCTAGATTGATCCTCAGATCTCAGCCTCCTGAGTAGCTAGGATTACAGGATTGAGCCACTGGTACACAGCTATTCTTGGGATTTTTGAACAAGTCTGCATAACTTTATCCTCTTATGTACTTAAGTGGTTATCTTTAGCATGACTCACTCTTTAGTACTTTAAATTCATTTGGAAAAGAAGTATAACTACTGTGAGTTTGAGGCCTAGACGGCTTGACAGGTTTGCAGTTTGAACTTGAAGCGGTTACCTGCCTAGTGTACTGAATCCTACACTTGTTCTTTTAGGAGAGATAAATAGATAGATAATGGAGAGATGTCACAGAGATCAGCAAGTATAAGTCCTTGATTTTCTTGTTGGGATCAGAAAGATGGAATGAGTATTGACAGGGAGTGCTTTCCTTGATGCGGTTCATTGCTAAGATCCTGATCTGGGATGACAATGGCCAAGAGTATCCCCAGGCCTTATCCATGTGTCACTGTGGGTCTGCATTGCAGAGTGAGGTATGCACGTGGACACATGATGGCTCTGATATCCTGTCACTAGCGCCATGCTGAAAGAAGCGGGAATGGAGGGATGGAGCTTTGCTGAGGAGAACAGTCAGAGTCCTCCAGGCAGGGTCTAGGGAAAAGACAGCAGAGGCTCATGGGTTTTTAGGATGCCAAGGTAACAGTTTGACGCTGTAGACAAGCCCCAGGAAAGAAATGGCTCCACTTGTCCCACCCAGCTATGGCTTTGGACAAAAGCTGAGGTTACAGAGAAGGAGAGCAGTCGATTGCTACTCCAAGAGGAACTATGAGCAACCTTGTCAGAGGCCCTGTGCATGGCCAGACTCAGGGCCCCAGGTAAACCAAAGTAAGGCTGGACAGGACAGCACCTTAGAGATGCTTCTCAGAAGAATCCCATGAGCTGGGTTAACGGTGGATGAAGGAGGATATGACTTCCCAGAGCACTCGGAGTAACCAGAGGAACAAGGGCCGCTGGCCTGAGACTGGCGTGGTGGAGAGGGGAGTGATCTACAAGGCTACAGGCCTTCACCCTAGTCAGGTGCAAAGGCAGGATGCGAGAAGCACCAGCTGCTTTAAAGCTCCCCGTTGCATCTTTGCTAGTCAGCAGACAGGGAAATAGAGGCCCAGAGAAGTTTCGCACTGATGCAGTTTGCACAGCTGGAAAGAGGGAGAGCCAGGAGGTGTTCTGGGTCTTGATTGCAGGTAGCCTACTTGGCTTGACCTCCCCTCATGTAAAGAGAGGAAGTGTGGGCTTGCTGAGGCTTCCTTGAACACAGGCAGAGTTCACCATCTGCTCCCATCCCCCATGACCTTCAACTGTGGAACTCTCTGAAGTCACTGGTTACCTCCACCTCCACCCCCACCCCCTTTAAAGATATGAAAACAGGCTGCCTAGGTGATGCTTGTCCACTGAAGTCATGTGGTCTTTGTTTCTTCTAGTAAGTGTCCAGACCCACTGGAGTGCTTGAGAGGAGGATATCTAACTATCATGCTTGGTGGGAGAATTCTCTGGGATTTTCCAGCTGACTGGAGGCGGGGTGGGTCCAAGCTGGGAGGAGGAAGGGATGGCTGCCAGGCCCCACTCTGACATGCTGGACAGATGGAACTTGACTCAAAGCCTGCTAATGGGATTCATCATGCCTTTGGGGGAACATTCTCCTTAGCTGGTACTTTCCCATTATCCAGATGGAAGGAATTCTAGGCAGGCATGAAGGCTTAGAGCAAAAAGGGGATCTAGTCTTCTAGAAATAAGGACTTAAGGGCAGGTACTTAGGGGCTGCACCAGATTCTTAGGTGTGGCAGGAGAGTCTGTGCCCGCATTTCAGTGCCTCCTGAGGAGACTGTGTCAGGTGAGGAGTACTCAGGGTGGATACACGTCTCCCTTCCCTGGCCTCCTTCCTCTTGCCTTGCTATCTCAGGGTATTTACTCATCTGAGCAGAGCTCAGGGTCTATTGGCAGTAACATTTTCCTCAGCAGCCATGGTGTTCAGCACAACTCGGGACTTAGGCACTTGTGCATGAGAGTCATCGCTGGTGACTCTATTGCACTCAGCGCTCTGGATGTATTGCTGTATGCAAACCTCAGCACCACCTCAAACATTGTGCATTATGGCCTTGGTCTTCCAAGTCTCTAAGACACGTCCTTGGAGAACATGCAGGCTGCTAGAAGAACTGGCCCTATATCATCAGATGTATCGAGAAATATGAAGGCAAGAGAGAATATGTTTCTTGGGTTCTGTTTCTCAGGGGCTGGAGGTGGGAAAGGTGAAAGCTTATGGCCCCGGAGGTCTGTAGCTTCTGTGCTGGGACTAACCCTTCCTCTAGGAGCAGTGAGCAGGGCAGGGGATGCCAGTGGATGATGGAGCCAGGTAAAGAACAGGAACAGAAGGTGCCCATCTTCATACCTGCAAAAAGCGAGTCCTACCGTGTGTGTCTGCTTAGATCTGTAGCTGTGAGAAAAGAGCTGGCGCCTGTTCCCTGGGGGTGGAATCCTAACTCATTCATTTGTTATGCTATGTGGCCGAAGCCAGGTAGCTTCACTTCTCTCCCAACACCTACGAGATTAGAGCAGTAATCAACCCGGCCTCCTGGGGTTGCCCTGAGGATTTAGTAAGTTCAGTAAGTACTCCTCAGGTACTCACCGCAGTGCCCTGGGAGGCCCACACATACCAGTTTCTGTTGTTGCTGTTCCATCTGCCGGCTATGCAGTGTGAGTCCATCTGTCCATCCAGGGCTTGATGAGTCTGTAGATTAAGTCTGGCCCTGCTGTGTGTCGCTGCTTTATGTCCCTGGCCTGATCTCTGTGCCTCCTGCCAAGAACTTAGCCAAGGAGATTGTTGTAGGAAAGGACCGAGAAGAGGAGGCCTATAGTACTGGATCTTGGGGCCTTCCCAGGGGAAGTCCCTGTGTTTTATAGCAAAAAGAGTAATGTTCTGGGGATGGTGGGGGAGGAAAGGGGAGGGGAAAACCACACAATTAGAAAATTCCAAGAGGGACCTCATGCCCAGACATGCAAGACCTTGGTCTGCTGAGACTGTTTAAAAGCAGCAGAAAGTTAGCAGGTCTTGGAGGCAAGAGCAGCATGCTGGACCCTGAGAGTCAGGCCAGCTGCCCTGGGAAGTCCAGAGTGGTGGACCTTGCTCCATCTAGGGATGGATGTTGCATTGGGTAACTGCAGGGATTTGTGTTCCCAGGAGCAGCAAGGCACAGTTCCAGGGCCATGCGCCAGTACTAATGCCACACAGGGCTTTTGCCAGGCTAGAGTTTCCACCCACCCAGGTGAGGAAGAGGGCCTTAGCCTGCAGCCCTAGGGGCCTGGGGGTGTGGCTACGAGAGGCAAAGATAAATAAGGAAGACAAGAAATGAACAAGGTTCATTTTCTCTGTTTATTAGGACTCTCAATCCTTGCAAAAATGTATTATTTTTGCATGAGGAGGAAACTGAAAGTTTTTTTTTTTAAATGTGTGTTGTTGTTTTTCAAATCTATGTAGCTCCCAAAGGTGGTTTCAGTTACAAAAGCCCCAAAATATCTGCTGTGGGGCAATTGTCACAAGTGTGTGCACACATGAAGGACAGAAAGAACAAGACACATTCACCATACCTCTCCTCTGAGACAAGATAAATCCAGACAGGTATAAATCATGGAAGGAAATTCACACATAGAACCCTCTCCGCTCCAAACACCAAACAAGCTGGGTATCAGTAGCTCACATTTGTAATTCTAGTTCCTATGTCGGAGTGTGTAGGGGTGTGTGTGTGTGTGTGTGTGTGTGTGTGTGTGTGTGTGCGCGCGCGCGCGCACGCACTGAGGAGGTTCAAAGCCAGCTCAAGCAGAAAAATGTATGAGACCGCCCCTCCTTTTCTCAACCAGTAAGTAGCTAGGTGTTGTGGCATAACCTTGTCATCCCACCTTTGTGGGAAGCTCAGATTTGGAGGTTCACAGTTGTATGTCAGGCTGCTGGGCAGAGAAGGTCATGGAATTTTATCTCAAGGGAACAAAGATGATCCCGGTAGGGGTGGCCATATCTTATCCCAGATGTGATAAGAAAGCTAAACTAGGCAGACTGTGCTTCAAGTGCATGGCCGGGCAGTAAATAAGACCCTTTCTCAAAAATAAACAAGTGCCAAAAAAAAAAAAAAAGGACATGGATCAGCAATAGAATGTCTGCTTTGCAAGCACGAGGCCCTGCATTCAAACCTCAGTATGGCAAAAGAAAAGAAGATGATGAAGAAGAACCATCCAAAAATACCTTCTTCTCTTTTTGGGTGGGGAACATCTGGCTTTGGGGCTATGTAAAGATCCATTTGGTACATGACAGGACAGACACAGAAACCTCTCCTATGTTTCTCCTCAGATGCCCATGGCATCTGCCTGTATTGATCATTTTGTATGGCTTGAAAATGATGCTACACATATCCAAATTGTCCTGGATAGGAAAACAGTTCTCTACCCCTACAAGGCCCTTCTCCCAGTCCATAAACAGCCACAAAAGTTGAAGGGGTATGTGTGAAATATTAAACCATAAAAGGGAGAAAAAAATGTAAGATATAAAAGGCTTTAAGAATGGGCTAGAAAGGGACTCAAGTTTATTGACTTACTGTCCAATAGGAGTGAGGTGTTTTATATAGAATGTTTCATGTCAGCCTTATAACACTAATATTCAGTACGACCCCCTGGCATCCTCATTGTACAGATGAAGGACTGAGGTTCAAGGCAGTTAAATAACTTGCCCAAATAGCCGACAAATTTGAGCTTGGATAGGAAACCACTTGAATACCACATTCATGAATCTTTCCCCTCTGCCATTCTTCCTTCCAAAACATTCCAAAAATTGTAATTCTTTTTGGCATCAGCACCTACAAAGAAAAAAAAGAAAAAGAAAGAGAAACACAGACTCATAATGATTCCAATGTATTCAGTACTGGAAGCGAGACAGGGAAAGTGAAGGGAATTAGCCAGATGACACAATGCCCCGTCATAATAGAGTCTGGAAGTGGGGGGAAGGGGGTATGAGTGTCTAATTCGCCTCTAATTAGCCTCGGAAGTGTAGCTTCCAAGGGAATCCTAACTGCCTGGAGGTTTTCTTTTACTTGTAAACTTGTAAGACAAGCTCCATTGTCATCTCTGGGTTTGACTCACTGCACAGGTCTGTCTGACCCACATTTCTATTCTTTCTGAGTTGCTAATGTGGCTTGGGTTTCTTAGCCGAAGATGCCTGAGGCTACTTGGAACAATGAGGTTGCCGAGTCAATGTAACCTCAGTCAATGTAACCTCAAATCAGATCTTTGGGTTGATTGGATGCAACTCCCTCACCTTGTTGCTTACGATATTCAGTGAAAACTTGAGGATGTGAGTCTTCTCTGTTCATATAATTAATGACTCTAGCATCTTGGGTATTGGAGATCATTCTTCATGACTCAGGCTGGGTCTCGTGAACTGTGGAAAATTAAAGGACTCAGAATTCCTTCCTCCCTATTTTCATGCATTTACTTGGTGATGAGTATTTGAGATTCTACTTCACCCTGGGAATTACAATAAAGAAAAAAAGGCTAAATTTCTACCAGAAGGAATTCAGGGTCTATAGGCTTCTCACAGGTTAAGTCAGTGAAAGCAGTAACATCCACCATTTATGAAGTGGGAAAGCATTTTGGGGTCTAAAAATGTATCCCAACTACCGATAGGTGAAAGGAGGCATCTACCAATCCAAAGAACAAGCTCTCTATAGATCCTGTTACTTACTATATCCCAATACCAATCTGCTGCCGGGAGAGCTAGCATAGGGGATCCATTCTGAAGGGTGAAAACCTGAGTTCTAAGTTCTCAGCACCTCCTCACTGCCTTTGCTGCATGAGAACCTTGGAGTTTGGGTTTTTGCTTGGATTTTGTTTTGGATTTGTGAGCTGGGAAGATCTCCGGTACCTCTGCAGCCTTGCTAGCCAGAAACACACGGAGTTAGAAAAGGCTGCATATGGGGATGGAGACCAGGGCTAGGGTTTTCATCAGCTAGGAGAGAACTTTGCATGGAGTTTCCTTTGGCTTCAGAATGACAGGAGATGGAGTTTTTTCCAAGTCTTGGCGATGACGGCAGTTTGGCTCTCTCAGCTTGGAAAGTTACCTTGGGGTGGCGTGGCCCTTGACTTGTTTTGAATCTCTGATGTGGTGATTTCAGGGCTGGTCTGTCCATCTTTCATCCTCTGTCATCTCCCCAGGAGAGCTCCCAGAAGTCCCTAGTAGCTATGGGGAAAGGATGGCCCATTGTAGTGACCCACCATGATAATTGAGACAAGCAGCCAGCCATGACAGAGGTATACATCCTTCTAGGACTCAGGCAGGTGAAGAGGATGACTCATGTTTTTGAAATTACTCTCAATCTTCACCTTCCAGTTTCACACTCAACTATAGAGGTACTATCCCAAAGGGGAGGGAAGGCGGTCTCTTCCTCCATGGGCTCCTTCCTTCCTTCCTTCCTTCCTTCCTTCCTTCCTTCCTTCCTTCCTTCCTTCCTTCCTTCCTTCCTTCCTTCCTTCTTTCCTTCCTTCCTTCCTTCCTTCCTTCCTTCCTTCCTTCCTTCCTTCCTTCCTCCCTCCCTCCCTCCTCCTTCCCTCCCTCCCTCCTTCCCTCCCTCCCCCCCTCTCTCTTGCTGGTCCTAGGGCTTGAACTCAGGGCTTGGGTACTGTCCCTGAGGCCCTCTTCACTCAAGACTAGTAGTGCTCTATCACTTGAGCTACAGCTCAAGTGTATACAGTAATGTATATGTGGTACTGAGGGATGGAACCCAGGGCTTCATGCATGCTTGGCAAGCATCTACCACTAAGCCACATTCCCAGCCACTCAGTGAGTTTTAAGTGTGAGTGTATATGATGTAGGTCTGTGTGAAGGTATATTGGGATGGAAGAAACTTCCATGCTATGTGCTGCTAGAATACTACAGTGTGGAGATGAACAGGATTCATAGAGATGATTCTTTGGGTTGGCAGGTGTCTCCTTTCACCCATTGGCAGTTGGGTGACATTTTCAGAACCACAAATGCATTCCCACATGGTGGATATAATTATTTGCTTTCACTTAACCCGATACCCTGCACTGGCCCAAGGCTTGGTCTCTGATGGCAGAGACTGCAAGGATGCTAGTAGCCATGGAAAGCAGAGATAAACCACTTCTGAGCTTTATTTCTTGGCTAGGGGACACATTGCTTGACGTGCATCCAGGCTCTGTGACTTTTGTGCCCACCAGCTTATCCAAGTGCTCTGAGGTAGAGCTCCTGTTCTTGAAATGAACTTCTCCATCTGTAAGAAAGCAGAAGGGTAAGCTCCACTTTCAGTTTTCCAGGCCATGAGGGGGAAAGATAAAAGGGGGAATGGCATGAAGGATAACACCATTGCTATTTGTGATCTTCTATACAGCTGTTGGGGTTATACAGACACATCCCCAGCTTGTGTCTTCTTCATACTTTTTCTTTTTTCAGAATTACCCATGTAAGTTTTTGTTTTTTTGTGCAGATAGTTCTTGGTCCTTCCCACCAAGATTTGTTCCATCTATGTGTAGTTAGGAAAAGCAATTTTTATTTTTTGGTGAATCATGGGGCTTGAATTCAGGGCTTTGGTACCATCCTAGAGCTTTAGTGCTCAAGGATAGCACTCTACCCTTTTGAGTGACAGCACTACTTCTGGTCTTCTGGTGGTTAATTGGAGGTAAGAATCTCACTGAGTTTTCTACCCCCGCTGGCTTTGAACTGTGATCCTCAACTCTCAGCCTCCTGAGTAACTAGGACTATAGGTATAAGCCACTCATGCCCAGCTTAGGAGAAACAATTTTTGTACCCAACCATCTCACAGTAACTATGGCTGAACAATACAAAGGCTGGCTTTTCATGTGGCTGAACAATGCAAAGGCTGGCTTTTGATGTTGCAGTCCAGTATGGGTGAGTGGGCGTGAGGGTCTCTAGTTCATACTTGGGTTTTCTGGGTTGCCACTATCAACACTGGGTGGATCTATTGTTCCCCAAGGCCTGAAGTCCTTTCTAAGGCCCTCTGTGTCTGTCATAAGGAGAGAATGGAGTGAGATGGTGGGGGAGCATGCCACCTCGGAGTTGCTATCTCTGTGGTGACCACATCATGCACGCTCATGTTCCCTGGCACAGGAGCCTGGGAGACATGCTGTGCCTCTGTGTCCAGAAGGAAAAGGAAACTTTGTGACCAACCAACCAGTCTATGTCATGTTCTGGGATGGGGATGTAAATACGCATTTGCCATGTGCATATAACATTGTGAATGCGCCCTTAAAGGAAGCACCCTTGGTGATTCTAACAAATAGGACTTGAAACTGATTTTCTTGAGAAACTCTCACCCATGGGAACCTGGGTGGCCATGGCACACGGGTGTGAACCCACTTTGAGATCACATGGATGTGCTTGGACTAGAACCATAAGGCCGACACCCACTGCTTCCTACTGTCCACAGGTGGGTGGGGGGGAGTCACAACCACAGTTTCCTCAGCTTCAGCTCAAGCCCACAGTTCCACAGCCCAAGGCATGAAGTTGTCCGCCAGTAAAAAGGCTGCTTCTATCTCTCTGAGACTTTACTCATAAAAACAAAGATGTGCACATGGCCTTCCAGGGTTCCCAGAGTGTGGAGAGATGCTGAGATCAGAGGTAGAGCTCATCCTTGCTACTCAAAGTGTGGTGCGTGGCCCAGCATCTACAATGACACCACCACCATTCTGCTAAGTCAAAATCCACCATTTAACCCAAGCCTGCATGTAGTGGGTTCTGACACGCTGAGTTTGAGGTTGCTTCTGATTGAAGCCACTCTAAGCCCTTCTAGCCCAGGCTCCTCCTTTTGAAGGTGACACAGAGGGGAGAGAGTGTGAGGATGGGACCAGCACCATTGGTGGGGAAGAGAACAGATGCTGATAATGTTGAAAAGGTATCATTTCTCTGTCCTGGCAGGCCAAGTTTGCTGTGCTTGTCTTCCTTGTGTGGGAACTTTATCCCTCTATCTCTCACTTAGGTGCTTAATTCATGTCTTTCTGGGACTTCTGCTTGTCTTAGAAAATAAAGATCTTTGTCTTTTATTTTTTTCCATTTTTGAGGTTGCAGGATGAGGACAGTCATAGACAGGCCTTAGCAGTGAGATTTGGAGTGATTTGGAACGTTTAGAGTACATTTGGTCATTACAGAGAGTTCAAGAGAAAGTTTACAGTTCTTAGGAGTTATTATGGGGAATGGAGGTTATTATGGGGACAGGGGGAAGTGAAATCAGAAAGAACAAGATGTTGAAATGGTGAGGGGGAAAGCTCTTCGCATTGTGTTTGAAGAAGTCATATCCTGCCGTCATGGGGCTGGAAAACAGCCACAAGTCAGCAGTTCCAAAGATAATATATTCATAATCTCTTTGTCTCTGTCTCTTTCTCTCTATCTTGATAATGAAACAATCAAAACCACAGTTTTTAAATTTTATATAGAACTTTATGTTTACCCAATACTTTAAAGGCATTAATTTATTTAGCATATACTATTTATTTATTCATCCAGAGTATTCATTCAGAGGATGGCAAGGGGAAAGAAAGAGGATGATGAAAAATAAGTGATTGAGATCTATGGTGTCTGTGTATGAAAATGGCAGAAGGAAACTTGCTGAAAGCTATTGAACAATAAGGGAGTAGAGAGGATAGTGAAAGAGAAAGCAACAAGAGGGGTTAATCTGACTAAAATATAATACATGTATGTGTTAAATGCCACGATGGAATGTGTTATACATACTTAGAACAAAATATATTTCTGAATCATAGCAAAGCATTGTACAATTAATATGCACTCATGAACTAGTAATATAATGCATATACACAAAACAAGTGAATGACAGGAAAGGAAAATACGCACTGTTAAAAGTGGGTAGTAGCAGGAGCAGGGATGAATGAGGAGGACTATGAATGAAGTACTTTATATGTGCATATGAAAATGGAGCCATAAAATCTGCTGGACTTTTTTTTTTTTTAAAGAAAGAGGGAAGGGCGACATAGGAGAGAGATGGAGGCATGGAGTTTGATGTGGGTATGTTATGTGTGTATGTGTAAATGTCACAATGACACCCCCTTGTACAACTAATATATGCTAATGAAAATGTTTAAGTAGAAAAATAAGAACTGAGCCAGGTGCTGGGATTACAGTGGTGCAGCCAACAGATGTAGGCACTTTCTCTGTGGGGCTTGCACTGTAGTGAGCTTGGTGGGTTTACACTGAATGTTTGCTATATGCCAGTCATTGTGAGGAGTGGGAGGGATTGAGAAAGGGCAGGCATGGCCCACAGGGCACAGGTGGAGAAGCCAAGTGAGGGGAAAGAGGTGGGCTCAGGCCAGATAGAGTCAAGCTTCAAGACCACCTCTTGGCATGAGCGCTTTATCCTTTAAACAACAGGGGGACGATTGGCACACGCTGGTGTGAAGAGGCCATAGGTGGGCGTAGGCCAGATCACTTGTGTGGGAAGATGGAATAGGGATTTGATCTAGTGTGGAAGGGACGGTGAGCGGTGCTGAAAGACGAACACCTGGGTTGACAGCTGGCACTGTGTCCATCCTCATCTCTGCCTTCTGCCCCTTGCTGGTCAGTAAGCTGGCCGTTGTTCCTTGTGTGAACTTAATACACATCCCAGTGCTGGGGTTGTATGGATGTACAGTTCAGACTCCGTGTCTGGAGTGGGCATGGGATCTTCACAATGTTCATCATCTCCCAGATGATGCAGATTATTCCTTCCCCCTCACTGCAGGGACCCCTCTGTGTGCAGTGTGATGCCCAGAGCAGGGAGCGCGTCACCCAGCATCTACATCATGCCACAGCTCTGCGGAGCCCTCTGCACAGGCATGTTCATTCCAGGTGCCTCACGACCAACTGGAGAAGGTGGGAACTGCTATCTTCAATTCACTGGGAGAGAAATAGTGTGCCTGTCTGTTCCTGGTTGGCTAATTTGTCCATAGCTGCATTGACACCGGGGTTCCATCCCTTTTGATCTGTCCTGAAAGGACAAAGAACAAGGAGGGGAAAGTGCAGAGTTTAGGCACTTCTCGTTACATTTCAGCTGGGTTTTGCAGAAATTCTACTGCTGCAAATTAACCACAAGAAACATGCCACCATCACTCATAGCCCAAAGGAAGGAAGAAGCAGTTTTCTCTTTTTCTTATTCTCGTGACCTAGAGGGGTGCATTTAAGGAAGAGGCTTGCATGACAGCTACAAGGCCAAGGCTGTGAGCACAGGGAGCCAATGTCTCTGAAGGGTCACAGCTGGTGTGGCCAGGGTGCTGGGGCTGGGGGAGGGAGCAGTGTGAGGGGGGGAGGGTTAGGGTTGGAGGAGGGGGCTGGTGACTGGAAGTGCCATTTGTGTCTCTGCAATGGCTGTTGGTAGTTTGGAACCAGGCTTGGCCAGCAGCCCAGGCATACCTCATTTCCACTGTGGGGGATTTTGGAGACCAAGAGCACTACTAGGGTATTACATAATCTGCCATTGCAGCATTTGATGCTAGGGGTTTCCCACTTCCTCCGGCCAGAAAATAAAGGATCCTTCAAGGAAGTAAAAGCTTAGCCTAGCCACTAGGCTGAGAAATCCCTTGGGAGCCGCTAGAGGCAGTGGCTGTGGCTGGCTCTTGACTTCAGGGAGCTCTGGCTGTCTGTACAGGGGCTGGCTTATGGTGGTACTTGATGACTGGACTTCAGAGCCCAGTCACTGGAGTGACAGTGCAGGTGTTGTATGTGAGCCACTAGCTTCTAGACTACCTCGTACTTTATTTAAATGCATGTTTGGGATATAGATACAAACTTGGAATATATTATACATTATTATATGTATATAGATATATACATATATAATATATACCATATGTATGTCTATATTATATATGGTATGTTTTATATATGTATATGTCTCACTTCTATTTGTTTAAAAAATTTTTATTGCCTTTAAGTAGTTGAACAAAGGAAGTGCCATTTAACAAAGCTGTGTACAAATACAGTGGGTCTTGATCCGTGTCAACTTCAACATTCTCATCCTACTCCAACCCACCCTTTTTTTTACTTAAGTTTTTGATATAGGCAATGACTTCTGGACTACATTCTCTCCCATCCTCCTTCTCTTCTTCATTTGCCTGCCCCTCTCCCCTTTGCCCTGCGCTTCCCCTTGCTCGGACCCAGCTCCTGGTGCTGATTTTGTTGGGCTTTGACCTAGTCTTTCTTAAAAATTACACTATTTGAGTTCTCCATAGAGTGTATTATACTTCAGTTAATTCGTTTGTAATCACTTGCATGCCACCCTAGCTGATTACTTATAGATGTATAGGCTCATTCTATCTACCACACATGAGGGAAACCATTCAGCTTTTGTTTCTCTTAGTCTGGCTGATTTCATCAAGTACTCTCAAGGTATGGTGTCTCTCTCTGGACTTGCTGAATTGCAAATGGGGTGTGTGTAAGTGTGTGTGTGTGTCTGTGTGTGTGTGTGTGTATGTGTGTGTGTTGAGAATGGAATTTATTTTTAGCCAGATTTTCCAAGTGATTTCTACAGACCAAAGTTCTACACACACCCTTAGCAACATGAGTGAACTAGTGGAAGGCATGGAAGGGAATATGGACTTGGAGTCAGACAACCTCCCCATACCTGTTCCACATCCCCATAGCTTAGCAGCTGTACATTCGTGTGCAAATCTCTTGAACTCATTGACTCCCACCTAGCAACTAAGTTTGCGCTGCCTTGGCCCAGTAGGTTATGTGAGGGTCAAAGGAAGACCATATCTGCAGGTGCTTGCTATGTACCAGTGGCTCAAAACATATTGTGGGCTTAAATGCACTATCTTCCAGCACCACTCTCTTGTTTCTTACTAAAGTAGCCTCAAGCGCCCTTTTTGCCTAGCATAGTTATAGTTGGAAGGTAGAAGGCTAGAAGAAGGTAGGAAGAGCTTGAATGATGAGCTAGGATTTTGTTCTCATTATAGCTACCAAATTATAGATTTTTTAGATGAATGTGAGAATGAGACCTCAATCTCCTAAAGTATTGTGCTAGATTTGACAAAATGTGTGCTGACAAGGGTGGGACATAAATTGACCTTGTGTTCTGCAAATTTAGGTGAGACCCAGGATGACCCCACAAGCAACTGACTCTATCCTAGCAAAGTGAAGGTGATTGTGGGTGCACGTGAGAAGCGTCAGTTCTGGCATAAGTCACAGACTCTTCTTCAGATAAGCCTGAAGACCTTCACACACTCTCAGAAGGGAGGACAGGAGGCCTTATATCTTTTTTATTGGTTGAGTGTGGGGTTTGAACTCAGGGCCTGGACCCTATCCTCGAGTTCTTTTTCTCAAATGTAGCATCCTACCACTTTGAGCCAAAGCACTACTTCTTAAGTGGCTCACTGGAGTTAAGAATCTCACGGGGACTTTTCTGCCAGAGCGGCTTTGAGCTAAGATGGATCCTCAGATCTCAGCTCCCTGAGTAGGTAGGGTTGCAAGTGTGAGCCACAGGTGCCTGGCTAGGAGGCCTTAGCTTGAGAAGAGAAGACACGGTGTGATTAAAGGATCCAGGGCCATGAAATTGAGACGATAATGGAAGGGAGGGGCTGATTCTAAATGGAAAAAAAGATGATGCAATTGCTTTATGTGATAATCTGACTTGGGGGAGGTGAGCTGAAAGAGTAAACTTTGGGTGGAAACCGTGGAGACATAGTTCCTTATGTGGAAGGATTTCAATATCTCACCACTCTTGGATTCTACTATCATATATGATTGAAATTGACCTGTTTGTCATCAGTTCTTCAGCAACCCTGTAGCCAATAATGCTTTCTTTCCTCCATTTTACAGATGAGGAAACAGGCTCAGGAAAGGAGAAATGACAGCTCAAAGATATACCAATTAGAAAGAGTGGGGCCAAGAATGGGGCTTCTGGCTTTCTGCAATGTGCTGGGTTCTCTCGATTTAAACACAGAGGAACTTGAAGAAAGAATTGTTACTGAGGAGTTGCTACTGAAGTCCAACCTCATCCCTTGTGTCCAATATGAGATAAACTCAGGCAGCAAAACAAAATTCACCTTCAAGAATCTTAGAGCAGGTCATTTCCTTTTTTTTTTCCTTCAAATTTTTATTATCAAACAGATGTACAGAGAGGTTACAGTTTCATACGTTAGGCATTGGATACATTTCTTGTACTGTTTGTTACCTCGTCCCTCATTCCTCCCTCTCCTCCTCCCCCTTTCCCTTTTCCCCCATGAGGTGTTCAGTTCACTTACACCAAACAGTTTTGCAAGTATTGCTTTTGTAGTTGTTTGTCTTTTTTTACCCTGTGTCTCTCGATTTTGGTATTCCCTTTCAATTTCCTAGTTCTAATACCAGTATAGACGGTTTCCAGTATACTCAGATAAGATTACAGAGATAGTGTAGATACAACCACAGGAAGGTGATACAAGAACATCATCAATAATAGAAGCTACAGATACACATGGGATGTTGAAAGTAGTTACAACTGTGATACAACAATCGTTTCCATAACATGGAGTTCATTTCACTTAGCATCATCTTATGTGATCATAAGGGTATAGCTATTGGGCTCTTGTGATGCTCTGCTATGACTGCCTAAACCTGTACTAATTATTCCCAATAATGGAGACCATAGAGTCCATGTTTCTTTGGGTCTGGCTCACTTCACTTAGTATAATTTTTTCCAAGTCCTTCCATTTCCTTACAAATGGGGCAATGTCATTCTTTCTGATAGAGGCATAAAATTCCATTGTGTATATGTACCACATTTTCCTGATCCATTCATCTACTGAGGGGTATCTGGGTTGGTTCCAGATTCTAGCTATGACAAATTGCGCTGTGATGAACATTGTTGTGCTGGTTGCTTTACTGTGATTTTGTTTGTGGTTTTTTGGATAGATACCCAAAAGTGGGGCTGCTGCATCATAGGGGAGATCTATATTTAGCCTTCTGAGGAATCTCCATAGGAGCAGGTCATTTCCTGAGAGAAGACCACTATCACCGTTTACAGTGTGAGTATGTATGGAACTCATTATTATGTATGGAGATGTGGGTTCTAGTGCACGGCCTTTATTCTGCCGTATTACAAAACTACAATTCCAGACCATATTGGTTACCAATCCACATCCAGCTTGAATAATTGTTGGGGACAGCTGTGCCTTTAAGAGAGACAGCTGGCTTTAGCCCATCCCCTTCCGCCTTCAACAGGAAGAGAAGCCCCCACCCCTGGACACAAGCACGTGTCTGATGGCTGGGGACCCCAGAACCCAGTCCTTAGGGGCCTGTGATCTCTGCCCATAAAGGAAGTCCCCTAACATCACTTGAGGGACAGCCCTTGTGGCCAACCAGTGGCCCCTCTCCTGTGCCCACCTTTGGGGGTATAACTGTTGGCTCCTCATTTGAATAAATCAGAATGCCCCAGAGGCATTCTCCGGGACTCCCACACGCCCGTGTCTTTCCTTGGGCTGGCGAGCCATGGGGTCTTGCAACCACACGCGAACTGAGGCTGCCTTGGGACCTTGCTTCCGCGATTAATCCCGACTGGCCAGGGGATGTGAGAGAGCGAGAATGGATCCCACACTGAAGAGGCAGACAAGCCCAGCCATCCCCCCCACGTGGATGGGGGGGGTAAGAGCGAAGCCCGGCAAATAATGACTTTTGTTAATCTTTCTGTGGGCTCATCAAATAAACATCTTATGCCATTCCA
Source organism: Perognathus longimembris pacificus (assembly GCF_023159225.1). Lineage (NCBI taxonomy): Eukaryota > Metazoa > Chordata > Mammalia > Rodentia > Heteromyidae > Perognathus > Perognathus longimembris. The sequence continues at coordinate 23,212,705 of NC_063177.1, read as the reverse complement.
CCAATGCTTATGGGGGAACATTGAACTTAAGGGGCTGGCCACCCCCGAACTGAAAAGTTGAATGACACCTGCTTATGTCTTCTTGCTACTTTCCAGGATGAATTGCACTGGGAGGTAATGAGCTCCCTGTCACAGGAGGTGATCATCTGTTATGGTTGCTACAGAAGAGATTTAAGAAAAGAGTTAATATCTTAGCCTCTGGAATGATATGCCACCTCAATAACTCATTCTGAGTTTCCCCCTGGTTTCATGGACCTACTACCATGGTTGAAGTGTTTTGGCATAAGTCTAGCTATTTATAATGAACAACTCACAAATGATAGATCTTATAAAAAGGTCAGACTCTTCTACAATGAGCCCCAAAGGTCCAAAGAGTGCCCCAAACATTATCCTCTACAGACCACACAGGGGTGGAACTCTCACAAACAACATGTCCAACAACACAGAAAAAAACCCAATGCAAACCAAGTTTTAAAGTTGATCAGATGACTATGATAGACATTTCTTCAAGGAAGGCACAGAAACATCCAAGAAGCATGGACCAAGAAGCTGAGCAGCATTTGTCATGAGGGAAATGAGGATCCAAACCACAGCAAGTTAGCACTTCAACCAACAAGAACATCTATGGGAGGGAAGATGAGAAACTGCCAGCGTTGGTGAGCATTCAGAGAAGCCAGCTGTATTGGTGAGAATGTGGAATGTAGCCACCACTGGAGAAAGCAGCCGGTGAGGTTCTCAAAAAAGTTGTATGTGAAGTTCACATATGCTACAAACCCAAGGCAATTTAGAAAACACAGCTTCAGACAACAACAACAAAAATCCATAGGCACATGCTCATAATATTATTTGCAATAGCCCAGAGTAGCAATAATTCAAAGGTACATTGATAGATAAATGTATAAGCAATGTGAAGAACATCTGGCAACTATAATATTATTCAGCTATGAATATGAATAAGGCACTTGTATAGCCTAACACTTGGTTAAAATTTCAGTACATTATGTTAAGAAAATAATACCTGTCATAAATTATATGAAAGGCCCAGGAAATCAGGAGAGACATAAAGTAGATTTAGTGTTTTTGTTGTTGTTGTTGGTGGTGGTCATGGGGCTTGAACTCAGGGCCTGAGCGCTGTCCTTGAACTCTTGCTCAAGGCTAGCACTCTACCACTTCGAGCCACAGCTCTACTTGTTGTATTTGAGTGGCTAATTGAAGATAAGAGTCTCACAGGGATTTTTCTGCCCATTCTGGCATCGCAACACAACCCTCAGATCTCAGCCTTCTGAGTAGCTAGGATTATAGGCATGACCCACCATTGGGTGATTTTTTAGGGCCTGGGAAAAGGGAAAATGACTATGAATGGGTATATACTTTTTTTGCAGGTGATAAAAATGGAATTAATGCTTATGATGGATGTCTGAATTTTCAGTATATGAAACCCACTGCCCTGTAATTCTTCAAAAGGAGAAACAGTTTATGAATGAATTGTATCTCAGTTCTTAAAGGCTCTGAAATAATAGATGGAGATCCGTTGAGTATTTCTTGGTACATCATTGATGTAAAGTCAATGTTTTTCCTTTCCTTTCTTCCTCCCTTGGATTGTTCAGGAGATCATTCAGGACGCCTTGCTTCTAACCATTTCTGACAGGGACGTCAGCCTACTGGACTGGAAAGTCAAGTGTATAATTCTAGGTCAACCCAAATCCAGTTCCCTGAAGGCCTCATGTCTCCTTGGCCACAGAATCACTGTCAAGACTCAGAGGCAAATCTCAGATCATGGGAGCTACAAATCACGACAAAGTTCTGTGCCTTCCTCTCACCCTTCCACTGATCGCTGTAAGGAAGCTGCATCAAAGATGGCTGGGGTGTGGCCAGCCCAAGAGCCAGAGCAGGGCAGCTGACCTAGGAAACTGTCCCTCTCCATCTTCCTGCCTCTTTTCCAGGATCTTTCAGGGGTCTGCCAGAGGACACAGTGAGGTCTATGTCTTTGTTGATGTGTGTGCAGTGGCTCAAAAAGAAACAAAATACTCTAGGAAATTGGAGGGGAAGGGTTGAATTAGGAGATAGGGGAGAATGAGGAAAGTGGTAGCTTGGAGTAAGATGAATTTTACCCTTATAAACTCATGGGTTGAACTGTACCTCCTTTGTACAACTACTTAAAGATGATAAAAATGTGGGTTGTTTTGAAAGGAAAGAAAACAATGTCAATGAAACTATTTTGCCAATGTGCCTCAGCTCACTGCACAAAGAAGGCAGCTCATTATTCCCTCTGGAAAGACACATCCAGAGCCCCACCACTCCTTAGCAATTCCAGATCTCTGGGAGTCAGGGAGAAGGAAAGGGGAAAGGACTGAGGAGAGGGGAGCTCTGCATGCTCACAGCTTCCCTTCACTAGAGAGGTACTTCCAGTTGCCATTGGTAGGAGAAAGGCAAGGGAGGGACACCCAGAAAGAAAGGAAGAGGAGAAGGAGGAAGGAGAGACTCCTTTCCCATCATCTAGCAGGACAGGTCAGATCTAAAGTGGGACTTGACTCCAGAATGGAAGTCAATGCGAGTCAACTGTCCAGTTTCTTTCTCTCTTGCATGGTGACTCCACTCCATGTCATGGCCCAGTGTCGGGCTGGCTGCGGAGAAGGGAATGGTTGGGGAGGGGCATTGTGCGGTTGGGGAGGGGCATTGTGCGGATGTGGAGTCCTGGGATGCAGAGGTGGCCAGAGGCAGGAGGGAAGGTTGAAAGCAGTATTGCAGGCTGAGAAGTGGGGAAAAATCAGGAGAATGCCATCCCTTGGTGGTCCCACGGTGTCTTTCAGTAAAGAAACCGTTCCCTCAGTATGGGGTTACAACATGAACTATGGCAGATGGTAAGGGAAGGGAGGCTACCCAGAAAGCTGGAGACCCTGAGCACTGTTGGGTGCTGAGTACTTCTGGAATCTTAGCAGTCACCTGGAGAGCATCCATTGGACATGAATGTAGCATTCTTTTCCCTTCTCCTGTCATCCAGTAACATCCTCACTTGCAAAGGCACTAGTGGAGGCTGGCTAGGAGGTTTGAGAACGTGGGCCAAAGCCTTTCTGCACGGTATGGTGCCAGCATGCCCCTCCCCTTCTCTGAGGCCACTATGGCATTCCCTCCAGGGACTCCTTGGGAAGGGAGAGACGACAGAGCACTTCTCCCCACACAGGAAGGAGTGTTGACTTGAATCAATGAAACAGAATCCTCCATCTGCCAGGGGGGAGAAATGCATGAGATGTCTCTTCCAGAACTTTCTCTTTCCACACAGAAAAACACCGGCCCCAGGTCATGTGTCCCTGGTTGCTTAGAAAGTTGGTGAGCAGAAAGGGTTCCAACTGAGGGATGTGGGTTCCAGTCTTACTCTTTCCCTACAGATCTCATCCTGCTGAATGGTGAGGACTTTCCAAGCAAGGCAAGAGCATCACCAGGCCCTGGTTCTGTTCCTTACCAATGAGGTAAGCCTGGGAGTCAGCTGACTGCACCCAGCAAGCCTCACTGTCCTCATCTGAGATGTGGGTATGATATAATCCCTCTGCTTCATCCCCGTTACACTCAGAGGCTCGCAGCCTTCACCTGGATAACAAAGGATCTTGTCCTTATGAAGTAGTCACCCAGAGACCATGAAACCCAGTGTGACTTTCCTGCTGAGCCACCACAAACCAACAGACATGTCCACCTGTGACAGGCCCCGTCTCTGCCCCAAGAAACCTCTGTTATGCCAAGTCGTGAAATGACCACCAAGGCCACCGAGACTCAGACATTCCGAAATGTAAAAGCAAGGCTTTATTCAGGCGGGCTGCAGCTCAGGCCTCGTCCTACCCACCAACACAGCGGAGGTTAGGAGGAAGCCCCGAGCTGCAATTGCACAGGGCTTATAAAGGTAAAAAACAAAGTTACAGCCATCAGGTGTTCAAGCAAGCAAGATTAAGACACAGGTACAAATCTGATTGGCTCAGGGCTCAAGGCACTCTGGGGGCAGTTAGAGTTAAGCATTCCCAGTGGTTAGAGTTCTCGACCGGCTGGGCCCTAATAAGCTTGTCCTGAGTTTGCTCACAGGGCCTGCTTATCTCAGGTTCACGTGGTAAAGTGGGGTTCGCGTGGTAAAATGGGGCCTGACTTCAAAGTCTGGCTCTTCATTTCCCCCTTTTCTCTTTGGTACCTTGGGAGCCAATCATGGCTCCATTCTGTCCATTTCAATGGCTTGCATGTCTAGGGGATGATATAGAGATAAGGCATGGGCCAATAGGGCCCAAAGTAATAACCAAAAAACACAAAACAATTCTGGTCCCTTGGTTTTAAAGGGGGGCTGATGGGTGAAGATCATCCATCTTCTGTAGCTTCTTCAGGCTGACTGAGGGACGTTGACCTTACCTAGCCAGGAACCTATAACCTTACTTTACCAAGGGACTGCAGGATTACTTCAAACTGGAAATTAACTTTTAGCTATACAGACTTACCATTAGCTGTGTAGTGTTTAGTATCCAAATGTCAGCAACAAAATAATACATAAACTTCTCAGCTGTGCTCTAAGGGTCGGGTGGCTATACCTGTATTCCTGAGCAAGCCCCAAACTACCAATGCCTTCTTGCATGGGACTTTACAGGACTCCTGCTAGTTGCTAAAATAAGGGGGTCACCCCACTTTGGAGTGAGCTGCCAAAATAATAACATTAGCCAGGGTAGCAAGGAAAGAAGGCAAAAAGAAAATTATAACAGTATTCAGTCTAACTTTCTTTTCTTGAGGCGAAGGCAAAACGGCTGAGTCAGGTGCTTGGAGACCTCCCATGTTCCACCACGGTAGTCGTCGTCCAGGGCAAAGGAATCAGCTGTCCTGGCGTGGGAGCAATGGACCCAAGTGGCGATGCAGTCTACCTTGAGGGCGGTGGGAGTAGTCAGTAGCACCATGTAGGGTCCCTTCCACCGTGGTTCTAAGGATTTAGGGTTATGCCTCCGGACGAACACCCAATCCCCTGGTCTGAATAAATGGGGGGTAGGGACAGAAGCAGAATCATATAATGCCTTAAGTTGGGGGCCACATTTTCTTGTGCACGAGCTGCAAATAATCAAGTTTACACAGATCAGTATCATCCAAATCAGCAAGCAATTCAGCCTGAAGGCTAGGGATAATGGGCAGGGGGTACCCGTACATTATTTCAAAAGAAGTAAAGCCAAGCTGATAGGGAGAATTTCTTACTCTAAGCAGAGCAAAAGGAAGGAGTGACACCCAGTCTGCGCCAGTCTCTAAGGCCGATTTAGTTAAGGTCTCTTTTAGAGTCCGATTCATTCTCTCTACCTGTCCTTAACTCTGGGGTCTATAAGCACAATGCAATTTCCAATCCGTCCCCAGTGCAGCAGCTATTCCCTGACTCACTTTTGAGATGAAGGCCGGTCTGTTGTCCGACCCAGTGGTGGATGGGAAGCCATACCTGGGTAGGATTTCTTCCAGGATCTTCTTAGCCACTACATCCGCGGTCTCATGCTTTGTTGGATAAGCTTCAACCCATCCTGAAAAGGTGTCTACAAAAACTAGCAAATATTTGTATCCAAATTTTCCAGGTTTAATTTCTGTGAAATCTACTTCCCAATACACGCCTGGCCTATCCCCACAGAAGCAAGCTCCTTTAGTAACTTGTTGATTGGGGGCATTGGTGAGCTGACAGGCCTTACAATTTTTAACAATATCTTCAATAAGTTGATCTCCTTGTCTAATTTTCACTTTGGAGTGTCGGAGCAAGTCCTGCATTCTTCGGGTTCCCATGTGAGAGGCTGGGTGGATTCTCTTAAGGATCCCTTTACCCAGCCCTTGTAGCAAGATAAGTTTCCCTTCACAAGTTTTCCACCAGTCATTGTTTCCTTCTCTGTCCGGTGTTTTGTGGGTCATGGGAATTTTCTTTATCCACTCCAAGTCTTCTTGGGAATACTGGGACACAGGAGGCAAAGCTCATGGCCCTGGGTCTACTAGAGTCAATACTTCTGCTCTGGGCTGGAGGGCTGCTTCTTTGGCTGCCTGGCTGGCCAGATTATTCCCTCTAGTCACGGAATCAACACCCTTTTGATGACCTGCATAGTGCATAATGGCAATCTTTGCTGGTTCCCATAGGGCCTGGATGAGGCTTAAAATCTCCTGCTTGTTTCTAATGGCCTTTCCTTCGGCTGTCAGTAGCCCCCTCTCTTGGTAGATGGCTCTATGGATGTGTACGATGGCAAAAGCGTACCGAGTGTCCATATAGATACTTAGTCTCTTTCCTTTTCCCATCTGTAAGGCTTTTGTTAGTGCCACTAGTTCTGCTCTTTGTGCAGAAGTTCCCTGGGGGAGTGCCTCCACCCATACTATCTCAGTGTCCGTAGTAACCGCCGCACCCGCATACCTTTTTCCATCCCAAATGAAGCTGCTGCCATCGGTGAACCAGGTGTGCTCAGCATGTGATAGCGGCAAATCCAGCAAATCTGGCTGGAGGCTATGTGCTTGGGCCAGGATCTGCTCACAATCATGCAGAGGTGCTTCCAGATCCGGCAGCAGAGTTGCTGGGTTTAATGCTGTAGGTACACAGAAGCTGATATGTGCCGGGTTAAGTAACAAGGTCTGGTAATGGACCATGCGGGCATTGCTCATCCATCAGTCAGGTGGTTGTTTTAGCACCCCCTCAAGAGTGTATGGAGTGGCCACAATCAGATTCTGTCCCAGAGTCAACTTATCTGCATCTTTTACCAAGAGGGCTACTGCAGCTATTATTCTTAATCACGGAGGCCACCCAGCGGCGACAGGATCCAATTTCTTTGACAAGTAGGCGACTGGTAGCTTCTAAGGTCCAATTGGCTGGGTGAGCACCCCTTTTGCTATTCCTTTATTTTCATCCACGAACAATGTGAATGGTTTATTCACGACAGGTAGGCCTGGGGCTTCCAGAAGGCTTTTCTTGATTGCCTCAAAGGCTTTTTGCATCTGCTCAGTCCAATGAAATTCTGGGAGGTTTTTGGTGGCTTCATATAGAGGCTTGGCCATCTCAGTGAACCCAGGTATCCACAGCCAGCAAAAGCCCACTGTTCCCAGGAACTCTCTGACTTGTCTGGCTGACAAGGCACAGGGATTTTCAGCACAGTCTCTTTACGTGTATCTGACAGCCAACGCTTGCCCTCTTTTAATATGAAGCCCAGATAGGTGACTTCAGGTTTACAAATTTGTGCCTTTTTAGTGGAAGCCCTATAGCCCAAATTGCCAAGAGTCTTTAAGAGCCTAACTTTTCCCTTTAGACAGCTTTTTTTTGTCTGGAGTGGCTATTAACAAATCATCTACATATTGCAATAGACTTATTCCAGTATTTTTGGAGCGGTACTCACTCAGGTCTTCATGTAACGCCTCATCAACGATGGTAGGCAAATTCTTGAATCCTTGAGGCAGCCTGGTCCAGGTCAATTGACCGCTTATCCTGATTTCAGGATCGTGCCAAGTAAACGCAAAGTAGCTTTGGCTCTGTGGGGCTAAGGCTAAAGAAAGCATCCTTTGATCCAACACAGTATACCAGTATACCAGTATAACAGTATACATGGCTCGGTGACAGGGAGCTCAGCAGGGTATACGGGTTTGGGACTGTTGGATGAATGTCCATTACTCTCTTGTTAACTTCTCTCAAGTCTTGCATTGGTCTGTAATCATTAGAATTAGGCTTTTTTTTTTTTTTAAACAGGCAACAGTGGAGTATTCCAGACTGACTGAATGGGCTTCAGAACTCCTAAATCTAACAATTTTCTGATGTGAGGAGTGATCCCCTTCTTTGCTTCTAGTGACATAGGGTACTGGCGAATTCTTACTGGGTCAGCCCCGGCTTTGAGTTCCACAAAGATTGGAGGATGACGCTTTGCCAGTCCCATTCTCCAGTTTCTGTCCGTGCTTGGGGAAATGCCTGTAGCCATTCATTTTCCGGAGACTCAGGCTTGGAATGCTGGTATAGCCTATATTCCTCTTCTAACTTGATAGTTATTAGTATACTAACAGGTTTTTCTCTTGAGTTCGTCACAGAAGCCCCACTGCCTGCGAACTGTATTTGAGCTTTCATTCTTGTTAAGAGGTTACATCCAAGCAATGGATAGGGGCAGTCAGGGATTGTTGGGATCCATCTTTCCCCTTGATGGAAGGGGCTTGATGCCCCTTCCCCAGCCCTGGGGAATGGGGCCCTGCTACCCTCTCTGGATTGGAATCCAGAGAAACCGGTTGGGCAAACAGCCCCCAACCCTCTAGCCAGCCCGGCGCCTACCAACCCCGCCCTGGTTCGGCGCACTCGAGTGACCCCTTGGGGGTCAGGTGATACCTTTCAGCCTATGGACTTCCTGGCAAAACCCCTCCCTCGGAATCATCTCCCCTTGTCCTTGTCTCAATAAAGTTAGTTCGCTCTAAGAAGCTAGCCCCGTTGCATATGTACGCCAGACTTCTAGCGGTAAGGAGGCAGGCACATATCTGCGGCAGATCATGTGCGCGACAGGTCGGAGCTATCTCCCCCGTTCCACTCTAGCTTATCTGCAGGTCGGATGACTAGGGGAGAGGGCGTGAAAGGGAGAGTGGAAAGGAAGAAGTAAGAGTCCGAGCCGGGAGGGGCAAAAAAGCCCAACAAGGGATGACTAAAAATGAGTGGGTTACCCGGCCCACTCCCAAGTCCACTGTTCTTCGAGTAGTCCATTTATAGTGTTTAGTGCCCATCGCACCTTGGACCCATGTTGTTTTAGTGGACATCGGCCCTCTCGGGGCTAGCAATACTGAATTTTCTGCTCCCGTATCTACCATGAACATGACTGGATTCCCCTCCACTTTCAATGTTATCCTGGGCTCAAGGAGGGGGTCTGAGCCCTGACACCCTCAGTCACTGTCCTCAGCCAGCTCTAAGGCTGCCAACATTCTTAATCCTACTTTCTGTTTTTTCTCCTTTTTCTTGGCTAGCTCTGGGCAGTTTTTAATCCAATGCCCCTCTTCCTTGCAATAGGCACACTGATTCTTCCCCACTTTTGATTGGGGTTTGGGCCTCTGCTCCTTACTTGGAGAGGAGGACTGTCTAAAGTTTCCTGCCTGCACAGAGGTCAGGATTTCCCTGAAGTCCTTGTATTGTGCCTGTTGTTGCTTCAAAATTCTAGCCCAACTCCTTTCCTTAACTCTGTTCCTCTTTTCTTGCTCAATTCCACGTTCTTTGTCCTTCCTTTCCTGTCTTTGTTCTCCTGTTTCTCTCTTATTATAAACCTTTTCCACCACTGCTACTAGATCACCAAGCCTGTCTAGAGCCTGCAACTTTCGCTTTATGTCGGGTGTGGCTTGATTTACGTAGGCAAACATAATCATCTGAGCAGATTCCTGGGTCTCAAGATCATATGGGGTGTATTGACTAAAGGCTTCCACGAGCTGCTCAAGGTAGGCTGCTGGGCTTTCACTTTCTCCCTGTATAATATCATAAACTTTGGCCATATTAGTAGGTCGGCGAGCCGCCGCCTTGAGACCTGCCAGCAGAGCCTGGCGATAGTCAAGGAGTCGCTCCCTACCTTCAGCCGTATTGTAGTCCCATGCTGCTTGGGTCTCGGGAAAATAGGTGTCAATCAAGGCAGGATTCGTGATGGGCGTTCCGGTGGGACCAGGGATAAGTCTCCGGGCTGCTTCTTGGATACAATCTCTCTCCTCAGTGGTGAAAAGGACCTGTAAAAGCTGTCTACAATCATCCCAAGTGGGCTGGTGAGTGAAAAGTATGGTTTTAAGCAAGTGAATTAAATACTGTGTTTTTTCAGAAAAGGGGGCATTTTGGGCATGCCAATTATAAGGAATCTGGTCTAGATAGCCTGAACGAGGGGCATCGATTAGGCTTTGTAAAGTCCTGATCTTAACTATGTCAAAGCTCCCCTCAGGTGGCCAATTAGCTCTCTCAAGGGTGGGCCATTCTGACTTGCACAGGGTAATCCATTTTTCCTCCTTAAGGGCCACACCTCGGTTCTGAGCTATCTCCTTGACCTCCCTCCAGTGAGCTAGAGTCAAATCTAGGGGGCTAGATGGAGGTCCCCAAGATAGAACATTACCCATAGCTCTCATCAGATGTTCAGTTCAAAAGGCTACAAAAAACAAAACAATTATAACAATACAAAAGGAAGAAAACACACAGGCCTGAGAACAAGAAAAGCTACGAGTTGGAGATGGAAATTTCCCAAGTTGGCCCACAACCTCCTGCAAGGATGCAGAAGGAGTGGACCCAAATTGAAGGCGGGGTTCCAGGGGTCCCCCTTCAAGGGTGGAGAGTCTGGGGCGTCCCCCAGTCTCCCCAGGATTGCTGAGTAAGCACGTCCGCTTCGACAACCCCTTCAAGAAATAAGCAAAAGCAAAACAGACAAACAGACACATTACAGGACAAGACAAATGAACAGCGCTGTTTTCTTACCTTCGGAGTCTGGGGTCTCGGGGGTCTCTGGGGCTATCCCGGACGAAACCCCAAATGTTATGCCAAGTCGCGAAACGACCACCAAGAAGGCCACTGAGACTCAGACATTCCGAAATGCAAAAGCAAGGCTTTATTCAGGCGGGCTGCAACTCAGGCCTCGTCCTACCCACCAACACAGCGGAGGTTAGGAGGAAGCCCTGAGCTGCGTTTGCACAGGGCTTATAAAGGCAAAAAACAAAGTTACAGCCATCAGGTGTTCAAGCAAGCAAGATTAAGACACAGGTACAAATCTGATTGGCTCAGGGCTCAAGGCACTCTGGGGGCAGTTAGAGTTAAGCATTCCCAGTGGTTAGAGTTCTCGACCGGCTGGGCCCTAATAAGCTTGTCCTGAGTTTGCTCACAGGGCCTGCTTATCTCAGGTTCACGTGGTAAAGTGGGGTTTGTGTGGTAAAATGGGGCCTGACTTCAAAGTCTTGCTCTTCACCTCATAGTATTTTTCTGGGCCCAGAGGAGCAGTGTCCAGACAGTATGGCTGTCCTTTGCCTCATAGAGATTTGAGTAAATTAACTTTCGGTGTTCTTCTGGGAGTTCTTAGAGTTCTTTTAATCACAAACCATTAAGAGAAGGATGGAGAAAGTTCTCTGAGTGACTATCCCCAGACTCTGATCAGGATGTGGATATGGTGGTGGCCTCCAGACAGACAGATAGACAGACAGACATCCCATCTGCTCCTGGACCTATCCCAGCTCCCCTTACCACAGCAGATGGGACCATGTGTATAATTATGGCCGACAGCTGAAAGTGATGCCACTTCTGGGTTAATACCCAACTGATCTAGTTTTGTCTTGCCCTAATTCAGGAACCAGTACCATTTTTAATGTTAGGTCTCTGTCTCTATCTCTGTCTCTGTCTCTGTCTCTGTCTCTGTCTCTGTCTCTCTCTCTGTCTCTCTCTCTCTCTGTTTCTCTCTCTGGCCATGAGGTTTGCAGGAGGAAGAGAAAAAGAGGCATTTGTGCTTAAAGCTGCTGTGATTTGGGGGTTGCTTGTTACTGCATCACTACTTATCCTGTCTATGACTATCACACCAGTGACATTGAGCTAAGCTCCTCCTTCCCTTCAAAGGCGATCTCCTTGGCACATGGCCCAATGCCACAGCATCTAGGCTTATTATTTATTTATTTGCAATATTGAGGTTTGAACTCAAGACCTCCTGCTCAATACACAGGCACTCTGCTTCTTAAGTCATACCTCCAGCTCTTTGTTCTCAGCTATTTTTGAGTTAGGGTCTCCTGCATAGATCCTGAGCTGTCCTGGACAACCATCTCCTATTTCCATTTCCCTTGTGGCTGGGATGACAACTATGTATCACTATACCAAGCTGTTCATGGAGATGGAGTTTCACTGATGTTTTTCCTGGGCTAGTTTCTTCCAATCTCTACCTCCTAAGTAGCTGGGATTATAGACATGACACACAGCTCCTGGCTTCCTGAAGACATTCTCTATGAGTTTGTCACAGCTACCAGAACCTCACAAAGACCAAAGTCTTTGTGACTTTGTTGCCACCTCTTCCTCCCCTGCAACTTCCATTGCTATAGTCTCCTCTCAATAGGCTATCATCCTGGTCTCCCCTTGGTACTCATGAGCTACCCATGCTGCTTTGCTCTGGGCTTTCTCTTCTTCCTATGAGTGGTTCCCTCCCAGGGGCTTGGCCTATTCAGCTGGGTGGAAGTACACACGTGACTGACTGGCTGAATGAGTGGAAGTGACAGTCAACATTTCCACTTCCTTTGAAGAGGGCTCACTCCCCACCCTACTTCTGGGCTGTCTCCGGTGCCTCTCTTACAGTGGCCATGAGGCGTGTGTCCCTTTTCCAGTGAACAGATCATGGAGGTGTGGAGGGTTGTCAGGGTGGGTGGGTATTTCTGATGGCTTCCCGGGGGAGGGCCACCCTAATTCCCAACATCTTCAAGGAACAGTGAGCTCAGCTCTCTGCATGTTCTGGGAAGGTGTTTCCCTTGTTGATTGGGAGACATTGGCTGTTTTGAGCACGTTTCGGGAGAAGAGCCTTTGATGTGTCTTCCACTTGGCAGTGATGGCAAATGAAGCCGGCCTGACTCTGACTTAGATGCGTGGCCAGGCTTGATTTTGCCACACTGGCGACCCACGGTAGTTAGGAGAGAGCCTTCATTGCAGGCTGAGTTTAAACCCCAGCTTGATGGCTTGGTACCATGGCAGTTTTAATGTGTTTCTTTAACCCCAGGAGGATATTACATATTACATGTTAGTGTGTGCCACTCAGGGAAGTTTCCACACAGCCAGTTCCCTTCTTCCTGCCCCTGGGGGCTGTTCCTGTCCAAGCTTCCTTGAATAGGCTTGTCACAGTATATTATAGTGATGGGCTCCATCTTGTACCCACTTCCCAGGCGCCTTGGGTAGCTTGGGGGCCACCATGATATTTACACAATAAATGGAATGACTCTCATCTGGGCTCTTGAGCTCCTCCGCCGCCCTCCCCCCCCCCCAACATGACCTGCGCTGAGCCCTGTGGGGTGATTTTTAAGCATTTCCCCTCCACCCCAGGCGGCTGCCCTCATTTGGGCCAGATGACCTCTTTCTGCTCACGGAAGCTCCATTCTTGCAGAGACAGACTGCCCTTGCCCCCCTGCCTCACCCGGAGGCTCAGTGAAAAGCCTCCTCCTCCCAGAAATCCTTGCTGACTGTGCAGAGCATGCTCATTGGCGCCATTCCTATGGCAATTAGTCACCAACGCTGCGGGGGGAGGGGGGGGAGAGGATTGTGTCTCTGGCTTTGCTTTTGCTTGTCTTCACATATGATCTTCCCCTCTGGTGCCAGAGCTCTTGGAGGAAAGCATGTGTTACCACACTTAATTAAAACATTTTAATCCTTATTATAAAGGTGATGTACAGAGGAGTCACAGTTATACAAGTCAGGTAAAGAGTAAATTTCTTTTTGGACAATGTCATCCCTTCCCTTACTCTCTCCTAGATTTTCCCTCCTGTCCCCTCCTATCTTACCCTCCACAAATTGCATAGTTCATTTTCTACATAGTGAATGACACTCCTACTTTTTTTTTTTTTTGGTCATTTGTGGGCCTTGAACTCAGCCTGGGCACTGTCCCTGAGCTCTTCAGCTGAAGGCTAGTGCTCTACCACTTGAGCCACAGCACCACTTCTGGTTTTCAGGTGATTAATTGGGGATGAGTTTCATGATCTTTCCTGCACAGGCTGGCTTTGAACTGAGATCCTCAGATCTCAGCCTCTTGAGTAGCTAGGATTACAGGCATGAGTCACTAGTGCCTGACTACCACTGCTACATTTGTTCCTTCTTTGTCCCTCCATTTTCTGTGCCCTCCTTTACAGATAAATGAGCAAACAAGACAGATAAATGAGCAAACAAGACAAAAAGAAAAGAAATAAAAACAGCAATGCAAATGAGGCAAAAAGAAAAGAAACAGAAACAAACAAAGAAAAAGAAGCTTGTTTCCATTTCCTGGAGTTTACTTCAATAAGTATTATTTTATATGATACAGTAGGTATATCATACCTAATGTTTGACCTTCAGTAGGTACTCAGTAAGGGTAACTGGATAGACATATGGGTAAGTCATAATTTTTAGAAAAATCCTATATGTGAGTCTCTGATGGCCCTTGGGATACCCAGAAGACAGAAAAAGCAGGGTTAAGACATTCTTTGCTTCTCTTGCAAGTGGGATGGGGACAGGAGAAATGGACTGGCATTGGAGTCACTTATTAACCGGTTCTATTATTAAGGACCATGGTTCAGAGCTAGTCCCTGGGTCCCAACTCCAGCTTTACTAATGGTTAGATTTTTATGCAAGTTCACTAACCTACCAGCCCCCAATTTCATAGGCCCCCAATTTCCCCTCCCTTTCCTTCCCCTCCTCTCTCCTGCCCTCCTGTCACCTGCTATCCTCTCCTCTCTGAAAAATGAATGACTTCGTGTGCATGAAGCTGTTGGAATGCTGCTGCTTCCACCCATACTGGCAAACACTCCCTATACTGATGGTTTGGGCCTTCAGGTTTGGACAGTGTTACCCCAAGAGAAGCATCAGACTCAAGCCACATTTCTGTCACGTCCAGCTCAGTGGTTAGCAACAGGAGCTCCTTCTCTTTGCCTCTGCCCAGTCTTTAAAACTGAATTGTGCTGAATGGAGCTGTGGTATGTAAAACACATGTATGTATTCCTACTAACTTCAGGTTAAGCCTCCTATCCCTAGCTAGCACAGGCTTTGGGCTGAGATAGATGCATTTGGTGAGCACAGATGCCCAGAGTTGGTTGGGGGCTGGGGGGGGGGGGGCGGCGGAGGGGGGGTGAGGAAAATCAACTTGTCTTTAATGCTGAGGTTGGTGTGTGTCTGCTGCCACCTGCTGGATTGAGTAGGAATGCCATCCCTTGGTGCTCTCTGTTGCCACCTCATGGTGGAAGAGGTTTATGAGAAGCAATTTGCTGATTCTGGCACCCTGCCATCTTCTCACTCTACTCATGAACCACCTACTATGTGCCATCCATCCTATGACGCCAAGGACAAGATGAAAGATCCAGAGGCAGTACAGCGTGCGTCAGCAGTGCTCACCCTTTTGTGAACTTAAGAGGGTCTTTATTATTTTTTACTTGAATTTATTAGCACACTGACTTGCTTGCGTACAATAAGGTGCATGTGTTTTAGAGGTACATTTTGGTAACTTCTGACCAGTGAATATACAACCTTAAGTAAAATATTTCCATTACTGCAGGAAATTTCCACATGGTCCATTGTAGTCAACTTCCACATTCCAACCCAGACAATCCCCCGTTTGATTGATTTCTATGTCTTTGTTCTCTGTGCTTTCAAGAACTACAAAGAGTCGAGCATGGTGGCAAATGTCTGTAACCCCAGCAATCGGAGAAGCTGACATACAGGGAGCATGGCCTCAAGGCAAGCCTGGGGAAACGTGGTAGATTGGTAGCCATCAGCCAGTGTTACTGGCTGGGGGACAAAGTCTGGTTCTTTGAATTTCATGACTTCTGGGAGACATTCTCGCACCATTTGTGGGGGTCTCCTCTGGAGAGGGCACTTTTCAAAGTTTCCAAGATGGAAGTTGGGTCCATCCGCCCAGCTACGGATAGATAGCTAGGCAAGGTCCTAACCTCAAGCCTCGGGTTCTCTAATTGAAAAAGTTCAGACAGACAACAGCAGCCATTCTTTACTGGGTACCTGGTGTGCAGCAGGTGCTGAAGGATGTAGTTGCACAGGTGATTGACTCGGTCCCCTGAACAATCCTGAAACCTAGCTCTGTCAGTTGTAGGGGAGAAAAGGGAGATACTCAGGAACTCACCTAGGACCAAGAGATGTCCAACCACACTGAGCCCCAGGAAGGTGAACCCCTACTTTCATGTTCCAATTGATCAAGCCATGTGTTGTAAATACATGCAGTTTATTACAAGTCAGTTGCACCCCAATAAAACTTTAAAATTTTAAAGAAAATTTCTGATTGATGTGTATAAATTGCCCTTACTGGTGGGACTCAATGTGCTATTTTAACACACATACGATAAAACTGTTGTCTGAAAGTATCATCCAAAATCAGATATCAAAGCTGAAGCACAAAAAGTAATTCTGTTCTCAGGAATATAGATGTGTCAAAATTCATCCACTGACGAATTCATACACTGAGGATTTGAGAATTTGATGTCTTGTCAAATACACCTGAATAAAGTATTGTTGGTTTTTTTAAGTAATAAAACTTAAGATCATAATTCTTGTGTTACCCCGATTTCTTATTGGCAGAAAAATAACACCCAAGTTCTTCTAAAACAAATCACCCTTTCCTGCTTACCCTTAAAAATGCATTATCTTTATTATAAAAAGCAATATATGCTCATTATAGAAAAATCTGAAAATACAGGTGAGCAAATACAGAAAATCAAAGACAGCCTTGATTCCGATATAGCAGTATTTTACATTCTGGTATATGATTTCCACTAATTTTTGTATCAAATATTTATTTAGATGTAGATATAACTGTATAGCCTATTCAGGAATGCCATAGTATAAGATCTTAACCCAGAAATTCTTTTATAATCCACTTAACACTTACTATAACACTTACTTAACATATACTATGAATGGCTTCCTATGCTGCCAAACAGTCATTGAAAATAAGAAATTTAAAGTTAAGTTCTCTGGTGACTTGCATTATTAGGAAATGTCAGGTGATTTGTGTTCACTGATGCTTACATATAGTAATTGTTAAGTCTCTTATTTCTTAGATTCCTTTTTGTTTTCTTTTGATGTTTGATGATATCCCTACAATTTAAACTAATCTAATATTCCCTCTGCCCCTCCCCTCCCCCCTCCCCCCCCCCCCCCCCCCGTCTCCCTCTCCCTCTCTCTCTCTCTCTCTGTGTCCCCTCCTCACGGATGGTTTTCTTTGGTCTTAGGTGAATTATAGAATATCTCACTTTTTCCTTTTTTTCCTTATGGCTAAAATATTGATGTTGCAGGATTGTTCAGGGGACCAAATCAGTCACCTGTAGAACTCCTTTTTGCCGGTCCCCAGGGCTTAAACTTAGGGCCTGGGTGCTGTCCCTGAGCTTTTGTTTTTGTTTTTGCTCAAGGCTAGCACTCTACTACTTGAGCTACAGTGCCACTTCCAACTTTTTGGTGGTTAATTGGAGATAAGAATCTTATGGACTTTCTTGTCCAGGCTGGCTTCAAACCATGATCCTCAGATCTCAGTTCCCTGAGTAGTTAGGATTATAGACAAAAGCACCAGTGCCTGTCCCTCTTTTCTCTCTCTCTCTCTCTCTCTCTCTCTCTCTCTCTCTCTCTCTCTCTCTTTTATGGTTAGCACTTCTTGCAACTTGCTGAGGAACTCTTCCCCTCTCCCACCCCTGCTGGTCTTATTTGGAGTGTAGAGTCTCAGCAACTTTTCTGCCCAGACTAGGTTTCTCAGACTCCTAGGTAGCTAGCATTACATGTGTGAGTCATTCCTACCTGGCAACCATTTTTAAATTTTCATATTTGTCCATGTGATCCACCAGCAATGGATTTTTGTATATAATGTGAGATAATATGACAGGAATATTTATACATGCAACTGACCCAGGGCCATGAATTGAAATGACTGTCCTTTGTCTACTGCATTGGAGTTGTACACTGCACAACAGAATGCTATACAGTAATGAGCATGAATGATTTAAAACTATATTCAACAGTAGTCATCAATCACTCATATGTAAAAGTGAGTGGAAGAAGGCAGACCTCAAAGATAGGTAATATAGCTCTTTCCTGTCACAAATCAGGCATCTGTATACATGAAGGACTTTGTGACCCGCTGTTTTGTGCCATTTCTCAGTTTATCCATTGTTTGAAAATATCACAATGTCTCCATTATTAAAGCTTTCAAACAGACCTTTGGAGCTGGTGACATAAGCCCTGTAGCTTTGTTCTTCTCTAAGACTGTCATGGCTATTCTTAGCCTTTCCCATTTTCATGTAAATTTTAGTTTCAGATGATCAATTACTACAGAAAAAAAAAAACCTGCTGGGATTTTGACTGGGATTGCTCTGGTCTGTTTTTGATCTTCTAAATTAATTTCATTCTGTTAAAGATTAAAAAAAAACTCCTTGGAGTTTTGATTTGGATTTTATTAATCCCATAATTTGGTTTGTGGCATATTGAATTCATTTTTTTTTTCATTTCGGAGCTGTGAATATAGATTTCTTCCCCAGAATCATTGGCAACTTTTGGAGAAGTTCTCAGCCACTTTATTCAGACATTTTTAGTCAACTTGTATGGCAAACTGTGACCCCAACCATCAGGTATGCTTCTTGGATGAACTTTACAAACTCTTGCAGATGGGTGATCTTACGAACACTTTCCTCAAGTGCTGCAGGGTGGGGGTCCTCCTTGACTCTTGCACTCCATTCATTCATTCATTCCATCAAGTCTACTAATTCACGTAGGGAAGCCTTTGACACAGTCTAGTCTTCAAATAGATGTGAATGCACACTGTTTTGTCACCTGCTCAGTGTTTAGGGATCTACCTTTTCTGGAGAGGACTTTCAGTCCACTCAACACTAAGTATGTCACACATTCTCTTTAGTGCGAGAGCTCCAGAGACCCAGGGGTGCCCAGCTGTAGCTCGACAGCGACAGTGGCCTTGGTGCCTCTGGGGAAGAGGGTGGCAAAGCCGGGTTTTCATGCACAAGTAGGTGTTCTCTAGGCAATGGAATCCAGGAGTTGGTGGAGACAATGAGGAGTGGTTTTTTTACTATATGCTCACAATGCTATTACTTCAGTTTGTTTTTTCAAAGATGGTTTGCCTATCAAGAGGGCTCAGTCCATGTAAGTGGGCTGTGGAACTCTGTCTCCTCTGTATGTGTTTGTCCTACTGCCACGGGCAATGAAGCTTGAGACCTTGTCAGATGCCCTTGGGCTTTCCAACCTCCCCAATCACATGTGAGCCAAAGAAAGAGTTACTTCTTATGAATTATCTAGTGGGTGGTATTTGGTGATAGAAGCAGAAAAATGAACTAGTGTCCCCCACACCATGTATGTGTGTGTATGTGCCAGTCATGGGGCTTGAACTCAGGGCCTGGGAACTGTCCCTTAGCTCTTTTGCTCAAGTTTTTTTTTTTTTTTCCTATACCACTTGAGCCACAGCCCCACATCTGGCTTTTGTGATGTTTTATTGGAGACAAAAGTCTCGTGAACTTTCCTGGGTAGGTTGGCTTTAGACTGCAATCTTCAGATCTCAGCTTCCTGAGGAGCTATAGGGTTCCAGTACAGCCTGGCTTTGAACTCAGACTGTTTAGCAGGCCTGGGGACAGTGGGCTGTAATGTAGCATGCAGAGGCAGTGGGGATTACTAGAGAGTCCTGGTGGGTTGGAGGTAAAGACAGCCTGGATAAGAACACTGGGAGCAGAAGTGGTTTGATCCCCCTCCCCCTCCCCCTCTCCCTCCCCCTTCCCCCCCTCCCCCTCCTCCTCCTCCTCTTTCTTGGGCAGGCTGCCGCGTGCAAGACCTCACTTGGGTTTTCTAGTCTCTTGATTACTCTATGTTCTCCTACAGATGGACCTTGAGAGCTATTTGGGAGGGTCTAGCAGGGGAGTTCAGCTACTCTTACACCCTTGACCGAAGGTGGAGACTGGTCCTCCTCTATAGGGGATGGTCGTGCTCTTCTGACCGAGCGTGCAGCTTGGGGCGGGGGGGCGGGGTGTTGCACTTGGCGTGGTGAGGGAGGAAGAGGGCATAGCCTACCCAGCCAGATCAGCCCAATCAACCCTGGCCATCAACAGGGGGACAGATGTTGCAGTCAGGGGGTTTTCAAGTTATTCCTGGAGTGAAGCACATGGGACTGGGTGACAAACTGGATGAAGGTAGGTTAGGGGGAGCGCACATTCTGATGCCTGGATCTGGATTTTACGGTGTTGGGGTGCTGAGTTCCAAGCTGTGCCTTCTGGGACACTGGGGTGAACCAAGCAGCTATTCTGCAGGGGATCCAGGATGGACCTTTGATTGACTGGCAGTTGTGTGGGAATGGTGCCGGCCTCCTTCTCCTCTTCAGAGCAAGCACATCCAGTCACGAGATTTCATCCCAGAGGACTTGTCAGTTCTTCCATTCCCTGATCGTGTTTGCCGCAGCTCTCTTGAGAGGGGGGAAGATAGGTTACTTCAGAAAGCAAAATGATAAATAAATAAATAAAAGCAGACCAAAGCCCTGGCCTCCAACTTGCCGTTCTGAAATTAGATCCATTTGTCAGATTCGATTGGATAGGATATCTTAAATTATTTAGTATAAACTGCTCGTTTCGTGCCTGAGAAGATTTGTACCAAAATCCAAGAAAGGAAAAATGATTTGTTAACCAGTTAGTGGAATCCTGGGTTTTTATCATTAAGAAAAATGAGGAAATCATTAAAGAAAATGGTTATCCGCCAGGTTAAGGCAAAGACTTAGACAGATCTGGGGTGGGGGTGGTGGTAGGGGTGTTCAGTTGTTGTGATTACTGTCCAGTGTGCTAATTTATTGAAGTACAAAGTAGAGCTGTGGGATGTGGGTTAGAAACTTGCCCTGCGTGCAGGGGAGGATGGAGATGAGAGTGCTGGCACAGTGGTGATGGTAGAATTGAAGGAGTATGGGCTTTGCCTGCAGAGCACCTGGGTTCAATGTGTATTGTTTGTGCTCTTGACCTCATTAGAATAGTCCAATCTCTCCAAGGATTAGTTCTCAGTAAAATAGATGTCACCATTGCTGCGCTGCACTGTCTTGAAAATAAAAGGAACTAATGTGTATGCTTCAGGTACCTGGTAGTAGGTAGGAGGCGGACAAGTATGGCTTGTTTTCTAGCTCTGGATCCAGGCTTCTTTCTTGATCTCCTTTGTGAGTTCCTCTTTCCCCATCCTCCTCCTTCTCATGGTCCCCATATAACAATCATATTTGTATTTTGGGGGGTAGTTTGGAAAAATAAAGGAAAGAAACAGAGGTTTCCAACATTCCCTCTGTGCCCCTCCCATATGTTCTCCCCCAGTATCCACTCCCTACCCCAGCCAGAAGGTGGGTTTATCACCAGGGATGGACCAACATTGATCCACCATCGTCGTCCAGCACGTGGCTTACTTAGTGTTTGTGCTGGGGGTTGTTCTTCTGGTGAGTATGAATACTTATATCCAGCCATGTTTCCACTAGGATAGATGTGTCCGTGTGTGTGCATGTGTGTGTGTTCACCCAATAGTTTTATGTGCACTTAGATGGATGGATGGCAATCAAAGCACAAATGAGAGCAGAAGGAGGAATAGTTAACTCTTTTCAACAATTTGTAAAAAAGACCAAAAAGAAAATCAAGGCTGGAATGTGATCTCCTTTGTTAGTGTATTATGAGAAATGGCTCTCGACAAAGGAACTATGCTATGCTAGAAATCCAGAATAAAAGGTGTAGGTCCACAGATAAAGAGTCTATTTACTGTTCAAACATGCTCTGTGGAGACAGATTTATGTGGAACAGTTACATTACCTAAAAAAACATCTCCTGTGCTCTGCTCTCATCCTGGCAAGTACTCATCTTTTCAGTGACTCCTTAGTTGTTGTTGTTTTTTTTTTTTTCAGAATTGTATCCTACATTCTTTAGCTTTGTTTGGCCACTTTCTTTTTAAAACTTAACTTTCCTTCAATTTTTTTTCTCATGGTTTCTTTTCAGGTCTAAGTAAGATCCCATTTTTCTAGATATATAATATCTTATGTAATACATCTCTACCTCTTGCCTCCAAGCTTTGAGGTTTATGAATAAAGCTCTTATAAGCACATGAGTGCATGTTTCCTCAGGGATATGTGTTTCACTCTTTTGAATAAATATCCAAAAATGCAACTGGAGGAGTGCGTGTGATGTGTTTAATTTTGGAAGAAACCACCAAACCATCTTCTAAAGTGGTCATTCCACTTTAAATCCTGAGCATTAATGATGAAGAACCCCTGTGGCTCCCTGCTCTGCCAGTGTTTAATTTGGCAGTGTTCAGAATTTGGGTCTTGATGATAATTATATACTGGAGTATCTCCTGGTTATTTTCATTTGCTTTTCCGTGGCAGTCTAGGTGGGGCATTTTTCTTATGTTTGTCCCGTGTAGGTCTTTGGTAAGGTTTTTGTTAAGTGTGATGCATCTTAGCATTGTATTTGTTTCTTATTGTTGATTCCAAGATGATTCTTTTGCTTGCATTTTGGATAATAATCCTTTATTAGATATGTCTTTTGTAAGTAAAATTATTAGATACATTTCTTGGTCTGTAGCTTTGAAAAAATAATAGTTCACTGAATGAAAACATTTTAATGTAATGAGAGCCAACTCATTCATTCTTTGCTGGATTTTGCCTTTGATGCTGTATCTGAAAGGTTATCATCAAACCCAAGGTTATCAAATTGCCTCCCCCCCACCTTTTTATCAGGGCTGGAGATCACACCCAGGGCTGCATGTATGACACTTTACGCTTAGGTCCTGTGATCCACTTCAACTAAATTTGTGAGAAGCATGTCAGGTCTCAGTTTAGGCTTATTTTTTTCATGTGGATGTCTAGCTGTGTGAGTACCGTGGCTGGACAGACTTAATTTTCTCTCTTGCTCGGACTTCGTTGTCAAAATTGTAATGCATGTGCATTTATTTCTGGGCACTCATTTAGGTTCCTTGGATCTTATTATCTGCCCTTTCTTAATACCACACTCTCCAAATTACTGTTGCTTCTTAGTTAAATTGGAACAGTATAGTATCACATCTCCAATTTCCTTTTCTTTCAGTCCTGTACAGCTTTAGTTTTTATTTTAATGCTGTGTTGTCATTTATCTATTACCTGGAAATAGGTCATGCTGACATTGAAGCCTCTCTACTTCTCAGTTTCACATGAATTAGGTGTTTTTTTTTTCTTCTCTCCTGTGGCTTGTAGGTGACCACAGATATTGCCACTCTATGGAGGGCATCCTTGGGCATTAATTAACTTCATCACTCGGGCCACCTCCTCTAAGAAAGCCACAACCTACTGGAGATGTCAGGTGCTGAGAGGGTCCTTCATGCCCATCCAGACATTAGTTGGGGGAGGGCAGGGGTCAGAATGAATTATTTGTTGTTTGGAGACTTACTTTCCTTACTTCAACAATTAAAATCCTATTTTAGCCTTTTGGGGTGGAGGATGAAAATTTTAAGAATGGAAATAGAATACAAATATCTGAAAGCATGCTTGTTTCTTTCACATCATTAGGACAAACAACAACAACCAAAACAAAACCCCAATACTTTCATGGATCTTTTGTATAATCAGCTGGCCTCCCCCCATGCTCTGTGGACAGGCCAGCTAGAAGGTTCACTATAATGGAACATGAATGAAAGCTAGGTTGGAAAGTGGGGAGCAGAGGAAGGTTAATTACCATTGACAGCAATGGGGTACCCCGTCCTTGCTGGTAGAGGTGCATTGCAAAGCTGGTAAAAACACCGGGGCGAAGGGGTGGGCTGGGTGTTGGCGGGGGGGATTGTTCCTGAAACTGTACCATTCCATCTGTTTGCCTTTTATGCTTTCCTGTCCCCAGTCCCTCCCCACAAATGCTACATGGCACAGTTATTTTTTTAATGACAGAGAATAGGCCAGAGGATTTCAGAAGACAAATATGAATCTATCCAAGGGGATTCCAAATTTGAAGACAAGGAAGCTGTGACACCTAAAAGAATCAGTATGACATAGCCCACCCCCAAGTTAATTTATATACAAAAGGAGCACTTGCCGTGGTCTTGAGGACCTTCTAGGGTGAAGGGGATGGATATAGGTTCAAAAGGAAGACAAACTTGCCTGTATTTTTTTTCTTATAGGAAAAGAAAAAGAAGAGCAAAAAGAGAAGAGACTAAAAGCAGAAGGAATGGGAGACATTGAGGCTGCTGCCTTTATTTGGTTCCAAGTGGATTCCACTGGACTCACTATGCTACCCAGAGTGCCCGTGAAGATGGCGGTGGATTCAAGCCCCTCTCCCCTCTTCTCCTGACCTTTATTGTGACTGTGGAGACTCAGTGTGTGAGGCATAAATAATGCATGCTCCCCGCCAAGAAGCGAGAGAAGACCCAGGGAAACGCTGGAGAACAGAGCAAGCAGCATCCTCTTCGCTAGTATATTTTTATTCCAGTCTGCTTCCCCTTGCCTCCTTTCCCACCCTCTTGCCAATCAGGACCCAGAAGCCTAGAAACAGGGTGTTAAAGGGGCACAAATGTGGGGGTCAAATGCATTCAAAATGCTTACAGCAATGATGTGATCTTAGGCTAGTCCCTTCTCCCCTCTCCACTTTAGCCTGTCCAGTAAAAATGGAGGATACCGATCTTAGCATACTCCACATCAAAGGCCTTTGAAGGGCAATCTATGCAAATGCATGCAAATGAACCTGCTTAACTACACCTTGTGAGACAGACAGAAAGGAAGAAAGGAAGTTTGTCCTAGTCTCTGGGGGCCTCTGACCTCAGGGGACAAGCTGCAGGGGGAAGGGACCATCTACTTCTCAATGATGCTAGAAAAATGGCACAGAAATGTGCAAGATCCCAGAAGTCTGGCCTTGACTTTGGATCCTCCACGTGCACTTCTGTGTCAGCAAATGGAGAAAGAGTCTCCCCAGTCCTCTGTGTGGTAGAGGGCTTGCCTCTCTTACCATACTGAGATGCTCTCTGCTTAGTTAGGGATTCATTGATTGACTTTCAAGCTGACCCTGGGCCTGTGCTGGTTGTTCCAGGCTGGTACTCTACTACTGGAGCCAACAGGCTCTCCTTCCAGCTTTTTTGGTGGTTAACTGGAGGTTAACAGTGCCACACACTTTCCCTGGCCAGGCTGACTTTGAACTGTGACCCTCAGATCTCCGGAGTGTCACGAGCCCCCTGCACTTGGCCCCCTCTGCTTGCAGTAATTATAATAGAGACAGATGAAGGAACAAGTCTGACCTCTGGGCACAATGGGGTGTGTGCTGCTTTCTTATGCATGCCTGTATTTGACTGAAGAGTAGTAGGGGGCAGTGATGACTGTTTACTAGTTGGTGGCTTAAATAAGCAGCCAAGTGTTCGACCCTTGAACGTTTGGATTAGGGAGCGAGGTGAGACATGAAATGACGGTAGCAATGGAAGATCCAGCTTGGTCGCTTAATGTCTGTGGGAGGAAGTTGATAGTGATGACAGAAATGGAAGTTTGGGGACTGTTTGCTCATTCATACACTGCCCTTGACTCCCCAATTACACACTCAATTAAGAGCTGGACAGTTAGGCAAACACTTTAAATGTATGAGAAGGGAGTCTGGGATTTGCTTACTGAACAGGAAGAGGCAGGCCTGCCTGGACTGGAGAAAATCACGGGCTTAAAGAACTCAAGTCTCTACTTATTTATGAGCATCTCTGGAACCTTCTAGAAACTTCTTTGACAACTGTTCCCTGTGACTCTGTCTTTGAAAGCACCAAGTGCCAGTGATGGGAGCAATGTCCATAGAGATAAGAACCAAAGTGGAAGAAAAATTTTGGAGCTACCGTCCCCTCCCCTGCTGCTCAAAGACACAGCAGATGGCTGGCCCAGGGCTGCCCCTGGCAGGGTTGTCCCATGTCCTTTACCCCCATTTCTACACTTCTCCCTTCTTGGTTCCCTTTTTGATCACGTCTCTGTCATTTTTAAGGTTTCTGCTCTCTCCATGGCCATCTCTGCTTTCCCTGCTTTTCCTTCTGTACTTTCTTCTACCCCATCCCCCTGCAAAGTGAACCTTCAGAGCTTAAGTTCCTTTAGAGCTGTAAGCTCCCAGGCCTAGACAGAAGGGATGAGAGTGTCTCGTTAATTAGGACCATCTCCCTAAGGGGGGAGGGGCTTATTTTGACTCACCTGGGTGCTGATGCATGCACTCCTGGCCCCCAGGGTCTATGGGAAGATGCAGAAGGAGGGGGTGAGCTCCACCAAGGACTCTCTATGTATGTCCTGTCCATCAAGACCCCTGTGTGAGTTTGCTATTGACACTAAATGCTTTTGTGCACTTATTGGAAGAAACCCTGTACACGGGTCTCAATCCATTCCACCAGATGTTTCAAATGACTATGTCACCAGGAGAATTGAGCTGAGAAAAGGAAGGGAAGGAAACTGTCTCACTTTGCACAGAAGACCTGTGGCAGAGCTGGGTGAAGATGAGGTAGACGCTTGTCTTCCAGGATGAGGAAATTGAAAGCCCTGGAGCTTACTCTAAAGACCCAGAGAAATCCTTAACTCCAGATGCAAAGGGTAATTGGACAACTTGCACAGAAAAGTTGCCCGAGGAAGCTGAAGAATCCGCTCCTTCCCTTCTTGCTTCCTATGAGGTTGTATCTTTACCATTTCCATGGCAACGGAGAAGCTTCCTGCATTTCATTGAACCATTGCTTGGAGAGAGATGGAGGAGATGGGGTGGGGCAGGTAGATGCAGGAGATGCATACATCTTCAGGCTTTCTCCTTACCTCAGGTTTTGACAAACCTCCAAAGCAGGTGCAGAACTGTCAGGCTTATTATTCACCTAGTGACCTCAGGGCTCTAGATGTCAATCACGAATATGTATACCTGACAGAGATCTGCATTAGCATCCTAGATCTCAGTTTCCTGGTACAATTTTGTCTACCTTTGGGTCTTTCTCCCTTCCTCTTGGGACTTTTCCTCTTAGCTTCTTTCCCCCCAAACTGTTGTGAGAAGACAGTCAGTCTTGTTTGTCCAAGGGCTGGATGATGTAGAGGGAATAGGCACTTTTCCATACAAGTCAAGTGCCAGGTCTGCTTTCTGGCTTTGGCTTTGAGCTTCAGTTCCTTCCTCAAGAGAGTAGAGATGACAACAGAGTCTCCTTCACAGAGCTGTGCTGAGGATGGGAATAGATAGATCCATATGGGGGCACTTAGCATACTGCCCATCATGGAGAAGGTTTTGTAACAAAAGTAGGATTGCCTTATCTCCAGATGTATCTTTTGGTGTCTCGTTGGATGCTGGCTAACAACATGCCCTTTCCATTTCAAAAATATCCAAGGGTAAAGGTTAATGTGAATACCAACACTCCTAGCACAATGGCTGTGTGTAGTGGTGTTCCATAAATGCCCAAATGTTTCATCCTTTTTCCGGTTACTGGATGTCAATCTCCTTGTGGAAGGGAGGAGGCCCTATGGGCTCCCTGCAAGTGAGCCAGCAATCAGTAAATGCTCACTAAGTGCACGCAGAACGGATAGATTCTTCATGCACGACATGCCTCCTTAGAAATAAATATATTAACTTTCTACTTACTGCATCATGGCTAATCACTGCTAGAGATGAAGGCTTTGGGGACTTAATGATTTTTGAAAACTATATTCGAGGTTAAATTATGAGTCAAGCCAAGACTCTAAACTGCTGGAAGCAATTTCCTCATATTTCAACAGTTGCTCAACCGCATCTGCTGTATTTATCCCAAGCTAGGGAGCTTCCCCTCCCCCCACCTGCCCCTTTTGGAGCTTGTGCACCATGTCATGGCACCTCTGTGAATTTCCGTGGAAGGAAGCAAAAGCACAGTACCCAGCTGAAGCCCGTGTTTTCAAAGGGGATTAGCTAGAGAGGAGGGGACAGTTTGTCCTTGGTACCTGTTCCTTCCTACCCTAAATTCTACAATTACTTCAGAGTAGCAAGGGTAGAAAGGGGCCACTGATTTTGTAATTGGTCTTCTCCTGGACTACAGGCAGTCTGACCTGTTGCTAAGACCTGCAGGGAGGAGCCAGGCTGAAGGTGAGCCTGAAGGTACTTAAAATAGGGTTTGCTCAAGAAGGCTGTGTGCTTTTATGTCTCCTTGCCCATACTCTTAGGATTCTCAGGTGCCCAAGGTTCCTTTCTCTCCTTTCAGAGAGTGAAATTTGGCTACTCAAAAAAGAGAAGTTTGGGGGCTGGGAATATGGCCTAGTTGTAGAGTGCTTGACTCGTATACATGAAGCCCTGGGTTCGATTCCTCAGCGCCACATATATAGAAAAAAGCCAGAAGTGGTGCTGTGGCTCAAGTGGTAGAGTGCTAGCCTTAAGCAAAAAGAAGCCAGGGACAGTGCTCAGGCTCTGAGTTCAAGCCCCAGAACTCTCTCTCTCTCTCTCTCTCTCCTCTCTCTCTCTCTCTCTCTCTCTCTCTCACACACACACACACACACACACACACACACACACACACACGAGCAGTTACTCCATACCTGGAGTGGGGTAGGTTTTGCTTGTGTGGTTGACGTTTTGTTTTGTTTTTACTTCTTCCCTTAAATGCTTCTCAAGCGTAGTACTTTTTTTTTTTTGCTTCATACTACATTGTATTGTGTGGTTGTGTATTTAATAACTAAGACCAATGATGTGGTTGACACAACATTGCATGTGTGTGTGTGTGTGCCAGTCCTAGAGGTTGCACTGAGGACCTATGTGCTGTCCCTAAGCTTTTTTTCCCCCCACCTCAGGGCTAGTCCTCCACTACTTGAGTCACAGCTCTGCTTCCTACACAGCTCAACTTCTTACTACTTAGAAAAAACATACAGAAATAGTGGGACACAGGGTGAACCCATTCAGCCATGATACTTACTAGATAATCTGTTGGAAATGAACTAGACAACTTGGGGAGGGGGAAAAGGGAAAGGAAGGGAAAAATTGAGAGAGTATGAGGGAGGGGGTGACACTGTTAAAAAAAGAAATGCACTCATTACCTGACTTACATAATTGTAAACCCTCTGTAATCACCTTTAAAATAATTTATTTTTAAAGAAAGAAAAAAAAAAGACACAGTATAACTTTTCCTCGGGGAAGGGCAGCTTAGCATCCACCCATAGAACAGACCTTCTCTCATGAGAGAAGAGGGTGACAAGATTTTTCTCTGCATGTGGCTGGAGGACTTTTGGAGCCTGGGCAGACATTTCCCTTCTCCTTATCAAGCAGGTGCCTAGGACAGTGTGGACCATCCTGCAAAGGGAGCAAACGGACAAGATGGCTACTGCAGTTCCTGAGGTGTGTCATGAGGGAAACCTGGAAGGATGGAGGGTGGTGTGCCTCCCCAGAGTCAATGAGCTGGAGAGGAGGGACCAAGTGGGCTGGCCAGAGAGGCCTGGTTGAAGCTCAAGGTGTGATAGAATCTAGAAGCATCTCAATACTTGGATCCCCTGGCATGTTGTGTAGACAGAAAGGACGGCTCTAAGCAGGTGCACTGTGGACCAAGGGACCAAGATGTTGGTTTCTGCAATGATCTTTACCAACATAGCATGGACTATGGTGGACTTGTATCCCTGGATGTGTATGAATGCATTCTCCAGCAGCATCCTCTGGTGGTCAGGGGGAGTACTACACTCAAGGTCTAAGGAGTAGACTGGAGTTCTTAGCTATGGGGTAAGAATGAGGGCAGAGGAAATAAATTAACATCAAGAGGGAGGGAGATTCTGAGAGTCATGTTGATCAGGAGAAAAGTCTTAAGTTATTGACTTAATAAAAACAAAAATAGGGGGCTACAATCTTACCGCTAATTAGTGACCTAATTCCTACCCGTTGTCAAATTTATACAGTGCCAGCCAGCCGTTGGATGTCAGTGCATACTTGTTGAGAGAAGTAGATAGAGACAGGGGAATGGGAGTAAGGTTCTAGAAGCTCCACATGCGGATGGGATCTTCACATACATATTTAATTTATGCCTTGCAACTTAATAAATGCAGCTATCTTTCTTCTACAAGTGGACCACTTGAAGGCCCATCTCCAGTAGCAAACAGGAAGCAGTAATTGAACTCAGAGTGGATTCTCAAGCCACTGCTGGCCCTTCTTTGTCATTTTCTTAGCCCTATGGGGGATTTCCTGGAGCAGAATCATAAATGAAGGACTTGGATGTGCTTACTATGGTGAATGGAGATTTGGAATTGGTGAGTGATTTACCTGAAGTAAAGTCAAGGAAAGTCTTTATAAAGAGACAAATTCTGACTAGGGCAAATTCTGATCTAGGGCAAGGATTCTGATACTGATAGTGCTAGCAGAGCCATTACCACCACGGACTGTGGGTACATGAGCTAGGAAATTCCACTCTCAGGGATGGGAAGGGAGAAAGGTATAAGGAAACTCAATAAAAGACACCGTGATAAGGAAAACTAAGACAAACACTAGTGGTTCACCTCTGTCCTAGCTACTCAGAAGATTGAGAGCTGAGCCCCATGGTTTAAAGCCAACCTGGACAGGAAAATCCATGCGCTTCTTATCGCCAATTAATCACCCAAAGGCCAGAAGTGGAATTGTGGCTTAAGTGGTAGGGTACCAGCCTTGAGCAATTAAAAAAAAAAAACAAAACCCCAAACAAGAGACCTTGGTCAGCCTCAGTACTTCCTTCCCCCATACACACACCTTACATTACAGGACAAGTAGGCAACATGAGAGGAAAGAAGAAAGGAAAGGAAAAGCCTTTCACAAAATTGATGCATAGAGTTGATTCAACTGAAGCATTAAGTATGGGAGATCATGTTGCAAGTAGTCCTGCCGAAATCACATGAGGTTAATTATTTTGACCCCAATTTCCTACCATCACATTGGACCAAGAGCCTCTCAGAAAGACTGGAAGTGACACTACTGTCCCACTCACATGTCTACAGCAGCTAATGAACTCTCTGGAGAGCAGCTCAAGTTCCTTGAGCACAACGGTAACTTTAGAAGCCAACCAGCTCTGCTGTTAGTTTCTTGTCCATTTTGGTAGAGAACACAAAAATGCACTTGATTGGCTTTTTTTTTTGTTTAATGAAGGGGCCTGTGGTCCATCTTGGGACTTTCAGAGCATGTCTGACTGTGGGAAGATTAGTTGTAGAGAAGCTCTAGAGTGGAGACCGGGATTGTCCTGTGTGAACCTGGCACAGGGAGTAAGTCAGTGAATGTCAGAATGAATAAGAAAATATGTGCTTTGTTTCTTTGAAGGCACCTTGTTGTTTTCTTAGGTTTGAACTTCTTCAATGTAACAAACTGTTTGCTGGTTGGTTTTGGAGGATATAAGGCTCAATGAGGCATATTTCTGACCAGTTCCTCTGGGCCAGTTCCTCTGGTGTGAGTGTATGTGTGTGTGTATGCACATGTGTGCATGAGAGAGAGAGAGAGAAAAAGAGAGAGAGAGGAGTGTGGAGAGAAGGAGGAGGGAGAGAGAAAATGTGATAACAAGCTACTCAGACACTATCTTCAAGGCCTGACATTTTTCTTTTTAAAGACATTATCTCACACCTGGTAGAGTATCTCTGAGTACATAGAATACTACAGGACTACAGTTTGAAAAACTGAGAGGCACGATAATTTGTTTTCAGGCACAGCCTTTAATTAGCAAATATTGTTTGAGCCCCAGTTGGTAGGTGTTGCCTTTGGTTCTGTAAAACTGGTGTGAATAAATTGGCCTGTGGTAGACGCAGGACATTGGAAGTACTGTAAATTGCTCCATTACCGATGGAGAAGACAATGATTTCATCCTCACATGTCTCTGGTTTTCTGTCCAGACAAAATGCCTCCTCATACTTTCTCCATCTCCTGGGACTCATACAACACCACTTAGGAGAGATGGCATTTTTCTGAGACCCAGATATAACCACCAACCATTTCCTAAAGTTCAATGGTCTTTCAAGAACCAGGAGCCAATGAATTCCCTTCCCATGCTACCTTGACTTATCAGAGGAGGGGCTCAAGTCTGCAAGACTGGCACCCTTCAAGATAAAGTGGATGAGAAACAGTTCAAGCCCAGGAAATACTTGATGACTGTCTCTCCCAAAGAAAAGGGAGGCTCCTTCATCAGGATCAGTCCTTTGCTGTCTCCCTAACTATCTCAGGAGAAAGTTCCTCAAACCATTCCCAAGTCTCCTTCACCTATGGGGCCCTAGAGGCCATCTGACTCATACATATTTAAATCCCACCACTCAGCTATTCTCATGTATACCAATTTGTTATTGCACTGTTCCCCTTGGGCATGGAGTCAAAGGAAAGATCACAGGTCTATCAGGCTGTCACTCCAGTGTCACCTGGATCTCATTTTGACAATGACAGGAATTATAACAATGGTCTCATAGTTGTCAAACTTTGATCAAAGGTTTCTCAGTACTTTCTGTACCTGTCAGTTCCTGCTTCCCTCAAATCAGCCCTCTGAGGTGGGCACTATTAATATTCCTGTCTTACAGATGAGGAAACCAAGGTTGCTTATCATGCTTCAAGTCACAGAGCACAGGGATTTAAACCCACAGTCCTCTGACACTGGCCCTCACTCCCATATTTGCAGCATTCCAAGCCTCTCAAGACAGGGAAAAGCTGTGTGATTCAATAGCCCCAAACCCACACCTGATGTTCTTCTTGGTGCTGGATGCCAGCAGTGGGTCTGTGGGAAAATTGTCTCACCTCTTGAAACCTTAGCCTCCTTTTCTCTAAAATGGGAAGGAATGCTGCCCAGTACAGAGTGCAATTTCATTTCCACAGTGGACCTTCCCTTCCTTCCGTGCTCTCTAACTTGCATATAGAGAACTGACCAGAACATTTCCGTGTCCATAGGCACTCATCCAACAAATATGCATAGATGGCTAGCTTACAGACATCGAGAACTGGGGCTTCCTGTCGCCACATTTGGACATCAGTAAAGTTTCAATCAGCAGCCTCAAGCTCTGTCAGATGACGCTTCCTCCTTGCAGGACTCTGTGCCTTATTCAGTTAAGGTCAGCCCAGGAGTGTGTGGTCCCAGGTGGTGGTTGCCTTGGCGGGCTTTCCCAGCAAAGTTCGACAAATGTCCCTGAAGCTTTCTCTGCAGCTTCTTCTGTCTCTCACAGAGCCAGGCTTGTGCTTCCACGTGCTGTCCCTTGATCTATTTTTATACTGTGGCATAATAATTCATCTCCTAAATATATCCATCATCCTGGATTTTGCATTTATTTTTTATTAAGCCACCCGCCTCTCATGGTTTAATCAGTATTTACTCAACTCTCTGAGGTTTGGAATGACAAGCTGTGTGTATGGGGGGGGGGGTTGTCCTAAGTTCAGTCTCTGGTGGCTGTCTACTTTGTGTGTGTGTTGGGGGGGGGGGATGGCCCTTTCTGTCAATATAGGCCTCAGTGTGCTTATCTACAAGATAGGAGCGAGACTTCTATGGAAAGGTTGTTGTGTGACTCAGGAAAGACAGTATAATTGGGAAAGATTGTGTTAATAATGGTCCGTCTCTGTATGGGGTTCTCAGGCTCACCCCCAGCATTATGTATGCAGAAAGGCAATGTAGTAAGAGCAGCAAGCTCATGGGTGGTGGACACAGATGGGCCCTGCCTAGCCCTTCCCATTGTGTGCACTGGGGCGTGATTTAACCTAGCTATATCTCAGTTTAGGGAATAAATAGCTTCCCTGTGAGAATGATAGCTGTATAGAGAGGGATGTATTCTGTGGTTGACAATGGGGGTGGTGGTGGTGATTTTACCTCCAGGGGACATTTGGGCACTGTGGGTTGCCACAATTGGAGGCAGGGGGCTGTGCTACTGTCATCTCCTAAGTAGGAGCCAGAAATTCTGCAGAACACCTCGCACTGCACCCAGCCATCTTCCCCTCACAATAGAGAATTATCCAGCCTGAAGTATAGCTAGTGCTAAAGGGGTTGGATTTTCACAAATGATATTATGCGTGCAAATTCTCCCCACCTTGGTGTCTTCCTTGAGGAATAGATTGGCTGTGCGTAGAGAGAGCAATGGAAGCCTTACCACCAGCCACAGCACTGGGGTGGGAGTGTGGGTACTAATTTCACTCTCTTCATCCCCTGCACGCATACACCAGGTTCAGCCACAGGCCTGTTCCCTTGAGCTCAGCGTGGCATACCAGTCTCATGCTCTCACTCGCCAGCTCCTTGGATGAAATACATTAACTTGATTCCTTTTCCACTCTCTCTGGATGGTGAATACTGTGACTACACATGCTCTGTTATGGTCAGGGAAATCAACTGCTGCCTTAGAGGCAGCTGGCAATTTAGTTTGGCTGTAGGGGTTATAGAGATGTACAGATGTAGGAGTCCATTGCTCAGGAAAGGGGATGAGACCATAAGAGGAGGCACTGAATAGTGATGGGGATAAGGAAGTCCATCCCCTCTCGGGGAACACCCGGTGAGAGAGAGGCCATGCATGGATTCATCACAGAGGAGTGGGAATCTCTGCACTCTCTCCTTAGGGAGATGGTGGCGCCCTTCTGAAGTCAGAACCATGGAGATCAACTGTTCACTGAATCATCAAAGCCAGGTTTGCAATGGCCTACAGGTAGCATGGGCCAGCCCCTGTGTTTATCTTAGGAGGAAATAGAAGTCCAGGTGGATCAGAGCTCACAAGAATGTCCTCATTGTCACAGAAAGGGTGGGACAAAGGGTGACAAGTGCAGCAGTGGTACTCACTGGACGCTATGATGAAAATGAACTATACAACTTGTGGGTGGGGATGGGAGGGAAAAACTGGGAGAGAGCACGGGAAGGGGTGACATTGTTAAAAAAGTATACTCACTGCCTGACTTAGGTAACTGTAACCCTCCTGTATATCATTTTGACAATAACAGTAAAATGTATATATGAGAGGGAGGGAAAGGGAAAGAATGAAAGGAAATGTAATGAAAGGAAATGTAATCATTATCTGACTCAATTGTAATCTCTCTGGACCTCTATATCAACAATAAAGTAAATTTAAATATGTATGTAAATATTTTTAAAAAGAATGTGTTTATTATCATGAAAGCTTGAAACAACAATATTGACTAATAAGATGCAAATGGCCAAAGCAAAATCTGCCAATCGCAGTGAAGAGGACTTTAAATGATCTGTGAAGCCCAGCTCCTTCTTCCCTGGAACCATGATGCATTCTGAATGTTTAACCATACTCTTCTTAGATCTCACAGGTAAACCTGATTCATGACTATGAGTTCCCCATGTTTCATGAGAATAGGTGGAGGACCCAAGTTCCCACATGCACAGAGGATGCTCCTTGTCATATAGTGACACCCGCAGTGATGGCATTAATAATGGCATCTTATAACCCTGAACATCTATGACATGTGTGTAAGCACTTTATACATATTAGCTCATCCACTCTCCCATGAGGCCACCCCCCCCCCACAGGGTGGGTGTGTTACTAAACCCACTAATAGATGAACAAACCAAGATTTAAAGATATTAGCATGTTTCTAGTAACAGAGTTATTGTTGTGTTGAGTCAAAGGCTTAAACCCAAAGTCCTTGGACATCAGCCCCCATATCCCTACCCAGGCCCTCTGGGCCTCACAAGGCATTTGGACAAGTATGTGATTCCCTAGCCCTGGACTCTGACCTGAAGTCTATTCCCATACTTGCTGTGGGACTTTAGGTCAGGTTGCTTTATCTCTGTAAGCCCTCCTCCCATCTCTCTGTCTCTGTCTGTCTGTCTGTCTGTCTCTCTCTCTCTTTCTATCTCTCCCTATTGCAAAAATGGGCAGAAAACTGCCCAGCACTGAATGTGATTTAGCTCTCAGGCTTGTGGATTTCCTTCCCTCTGCGGGCTCCAACCTGAACTGGGAACTGAGATGGGTATTTCTAGGTTATGTCACCTGAGAGCTACAATCCTGTGCACTCCCTGCAGTGTGCATGGGTATGCTGCAGGTGTGCTTCTCCATCCCTATGTCTCTGAGGATAATGAGGTGATGTCCTGTCCTTATGCATATCCTCCTACATTGTGTTAGCAAGATGCCCAGAACATGGATGTCCATACATCCTTGCTAAATTGCTTGCATTATTAGACATAGGAAAAAAACTTGTACACACATACATATGCATATAAGTATATATAGAGAAAGGAAAGGCATTTAGCTCATTCTTATGCATTTGACTGGAAGCTCTTAAATTTCTGGTTCCTCTTAGGGTGAGCTTTTACTGACACTTTGGCTAGTAGGATCTCCCTGAAGTAGTCTCTCTCCTAGAGGTTCCCAGAATTTCCCATCTCTTATCTTTCTCCTTCCCCGAGGATACTCTCCTGCTCTCTCCAGCCATCCTTGGCCTCCCCTTCCTCAGGGCTGGGCCCTGTCACAAAAGGTTCCTACACTGCTTCCTGGGTGGCAATGCTTGTGTGAAGCCTGGGGCTGGATTAGAGCCTTGGCAGAATGCAAACAACATAACTATTGGGAGCCAGGGGAGCTAGAATGTGAATTCTCATGGCAGGTGCCTTCTCAGGGTCCTGCAACTCTCAGAGCCTTGGGTTCCTCTTTTGTCCCGTCTAAACTGAGGCCTCTCATCTGCTCTGGAACTCCAGTAGGACAATACCTGCCTGACAGTTTCCTATCAAGTGAGGACAGACAGAAGACACTAATGAGTACCTCCCCCATGAGAGGATGAGATAGGAAAGTCCCAGGAAAGTTGAGCTCAAGCTTTGTACATCTAGTAGATACCTATATACCCCATCTCTATAGACAACAGGCACCCCCCCCATGCTGTGTCTGCACCTACAAATGTGGAACAAAAGCAACGTGGATCCCTCCCCCTCAAAACCCAAGATGAACACAGATACATAGATACCTTTCCCCTCAATCCTATTTTCCACTTCCTTATTTCTAAGTCATTCCTTTTAAATTGCATTTATCGAATACAGCCACTTGGACAGAAGATAGAGAGCAGCCATCAAACATAAACATGTTCACACAGGCAGGGATATCTTTGACCTGTACACAAGATAATATACTCTTCTTTTAAAAATATTGTGAAGGTGATGTACCAAGGGGTTACAGTTACATAAGTCGGGTATTGAGTACATTTCTTTTAAACCATGTCACCGCTTCTCTTGTTTTCTCTCAGTTATTTTCCCTCCAGACTTCCCCCCCACACAAGTTGTATAGTTAATTTTCAACGTAGTATCTAGTGAGTACCACTGCTGAATTAGTTTACCCTTTGTCCTACCATTTCTGTGCCTCCCCTTTCCCTCCTCAGTCAGATAAACTTACATACAAAAGGTACAGAATTCAAAAACAGCAAACAATGACAAAAGGGGAAAAACAGAAGAAAAAATCCACAAGAGGTAGAATAAAATTCCTACTGTTTCCATTTCTCAGAGTTCATTTTGATCAGAGTCATTTTATGTGCTCGTGTGCACATAGCTATTGAGTCCTTGTAGCACTCTCCTATAGTATACTTTACAAAAAATGAGCAGAGGAAGTGGCAGACCAGAGCAACTGATGGAAGAAGGAAGGTGGGTGGTGGCAGAGATGGGAAGGAAGAAAGAGGCTAGGTGATAAGGGAAATGCCCCTCCAAGAATACTCCCATGCCTGGGCTATGGCAAGGGCTGGCTGTAGAAGCTGTGGAGGCAGCTGCAACCCTGCCTGCAGAACACAAGAGGGAGAGGAAGCTCCATGCAGAGCAAAGACCAGATCCTTCAGCCATGCTGCTCCAGCCTGTTCCAAGAGAACACCAGCAGCTCCTCACCTCTAGCCAAGGTGATGCTAATAAAGTTTTTGTTGAAAGCTGTTTGTGCATGGTTGACTTCAGCCCTCTTTAGGCATTTATTTTTCTTTATTTATGAAGTGTTTGGCTCCAGGGGTTGAATGATTGAGAGAAACAAACAGCAGTTTTTTTTCCCTATTTCCTGAGAGAGAGAGAGAGAGAGAGAGAGAGAGAGAGAGAGAGAGAGAGAGAGAGAGAGAGAGAGAGAGAGAGGAGAAGAGGAGACAGAGAGAGAGGAGGGGAAGAAGTAAAAACATATACAGACAGAAAAACAAACAAACATCAAAGACAAGACATACCTATCATAGGGTAGACAGAAAAGCGTGGAGTGGACTCTCTTCCCTGTGAGGAAGGGATAAAGGCACAGGATAAAATTAGAAGCCAGGATCTATTCATCCCGAGTACCATATTTTACCCCTGAGGAAAACTTGAACCAGGCCTGCTTTGTTTCTGGAGGATTGCACTTTTGTGTTTTTAAACAGGTGTTCTAGATGAGAGACCTTTCCGGATAAAAGTAGCTGTGGTCAGACACCACCCACAAGTTGCCCTTTAGCCCAGCAGGGAGGGAGTCAGTCTTGATGTGATTAGGGGGCCATGAAGAGCTGTGTCTTCTTACAGCATACTAAAGTGAAAATCTACCACTTCTATACTAAAAATAAGGGCTCATCAAAAACTGAATTCTGGTTATTAGAAATGGATTGTGAGGAGAGGAGGAAAGGAGAGCCTTACCAAAATATTTTTGTAAGCATATGTGGAAATGTCACAACCAACCTCCCTATACAAGCAGTACCTGCTAATAAGAATAAATAAATAGATGGATGGACTGTCTGGAGCTGTGAGTTGCGTTTGTGTCATACCAGCAAGGACTTCTTGAGCACTTATTGTATGCACCGTGTCTTTTTAACAGCATTAGGTCAGGAGAGTACAGAGAAGCCCCTGCTGGCTGTTATCTTGTGGGACATGCTGAGAATTAAATGATCTCCCTTTTAGGGCAGCCTGGCAGCTCTCTCTTGTCCTTAACATCTGCGTTCACCTGCATGATATTTACATAGCATCACAAGGAAGGATACCTTGTGACAGCCCAGAAGGTGGTAAAGGTTTTCAGTGAAGTGGTGGTGGGTGGGAGTCTCTGGGTACAAAGATGGCTCTTGTGCTGCCCTGCCCTGGCTCCAGTGAAATTTTCTCGGCCCTGGAGCGGGAGTGTACAGGCTGAAGGGCAGGAAGCCCCCTCCTTTTCTCAGGAACAGGACCCAGGGTTAGAAGAGAGCCCCTGTTACAGTCAGCATCAGAGAGGAGTGAGGCCAATCATGATTCATGAACTCATGAATTTTTGTGTGGTATAGTGTGGTGTGGTGTGGTGTGGAGGTGGTGGTGGCGGCAGTGGTGGTGATGGTGGTGGTGGTGGTGGTGTGTGTGTGTGCATGTGCACATGCGAACAAGTGCTAATACTGAGGCCTGAATTCAAAGCATGGATACTGTCCCTTAGCTTTTTTTGCTCAAGGCGGGTACTCTACCACTTGTGCCACACCCCCACTTCTAGCTTTTTGGTAGTTAATTGGAGATAAGAGTCTCAATGGACTTTCTTGCCCTGGCTAGCTTTGAACCACAATCTTTTTAGATCTCAGCCTCCCGAATAGCCAGAATGACAGGTATGAACCACAGGAGCCCAGATGACTCATGAGCTCTTCTTGTATAAGGAGGGTGGTACTGGGGATACCACCTCCACCCACTGAGGCAGCGTCTCTTTCTGTCCTCCTCTTCCAGTAGAAGCAACAGGCACTTCATCAGAAGCTGAGACAAATGGCCAAAAAATGAGTACTGATTGGCACTGAGAAGAAAGGAGGCATGTGACATGGGGTAGTGAGTGGGACTGAGGGGGGTATAAAGATGGAGGAGGCAGCCAGGACTCCTCTGGGGAGGGACAGAACGAGCTAAGTGGTGTTGGGGACTCTGTCCAGGCACAAAATCCTCAAGCCAGCTTGCTCATTATGGCTGATGATGTCTTGAGCTGCCCGCCCCTACCAACAGAGGAGGAGGGTACGAGATGGGTATTTTATGAGATTTTGCTTTATTAGAAAATTTCTTTCTAGGTGAGAGGGAGATGGAGCAGACAGCCTCACATTCAGTACATTGTGGGTAATTGTCATTCTACCCAGCCCTGCCCTCATCCTGCTCCAGCAGATGGTGACATGGGGTTAATGACTGGAATCCCAGGTTCGAACTCATTTTTATCCCATTAACAGAGAATTTTGGCTTCGTAAAGGCGGTTCGTGTTCAATGCGATAGTAGCAGCAGCCACTGAAAGCAGGCCTCAGGAATAATTTAGCACACGTATGAAAACAGTATACAGGATGTTGCATGGTTTTCCAAAAGCCACTCCGCAAGGCAGCCCGTTCTAGGGCCTGGGCAGCTGAGCGCTAAGGGTCCATTCGGTATGGACTGGCTTCTGTGGCTTCACCTAGAAAGAAATTTTCTAATAAAGCACAAAATCTCATAAAATACCCATCCAGTGTCTGACTTGCTTCATGTTCTCCCCTTGCCCTCCATGGCAAATTATTTGCTAAATGTTCATGAAGCAAAGGAAATGGGAAGGGCTGTTTGTAAGAGGTTATTTACAGGCCACTCAGTGGCAGGGAGACTCTTTGCACTTGATCTTTAACCCATCTTTGTGGCTATGGCTAGGCAGGAAGAAAAGTTGTGTGTATGGAGACCACTCTGAGGTTGAAATAATATTTCCATCTGTGTATTAGAAAGGAATAGTTCTTTCTCTCTCTCTCTCTCTCTCTCTCTCTCTCTCTCTCTCTCTCTCTCTCTCCACTCTTTTTCTAATTAGAGGGTAGTGGTGGCAGCAGCCAGTATCTAGCATGTGTTAGGTAGCAAATTAGCATTGGAGCTGATTGTAAAGCCCACATGTCAGTCTCTGCAGAGGTGCCAGGCTACACTCTGCTCTTGACCTTCGCTGGTAATCAGACTTAAGACAGGCCCAGGGTCCCCAGGGTTGGAAGATACTCCCTTCTTTTTGCACCTTGTGTAGCAGCCTGAGCATTCTAGACTGCAAATTGATCATGCATTGATTTATCCATTCATAAGTGAATATATTTACTGGAGAAAAAAAAATCTTGGAGACATGAGCTAATAGAGGGTTAAACTGCCTAATGGGCACATGAATTTATCAGGAATGTTCCTTAATGTTTAGTCCTATACTTTACTA
Source organism: Perognathus longimembris pacificus (assembly GCF_023159225.1). NCBI lineage: Eukaryota > Metazoa > Chordata > Mammalia > Rodentia > Heteromyidae > Perognathus > Perognathus longimembris. The sequence goes on along the minus strand of NC_063177.1, from coordinate 23,172,128 downwards.
AGAAAAAAAGACATAATTATACACAATTAGGACAATGACTAAAAATCTGGGCCAAGTAGACCCAGTCTAAGCCCAGTCCCTTGGTGCCTGCTACACAGGCCCCTGAGTAAGTATACTGTAAGTCCTATTGCAGCAGGGAATGGTGAACCAACTGAACCACACAGAAGCATTCTGAAGGCCCAGGCAATACCTGGTGTTTGTGTATAAGCCATCATGCTGATTGTAACTCAATCCCCCCAGTCAAAGAGGGACCCTTAAGCAGAGTTATGTGGAAACATTTTGTTAACCATCAGGTAGAACAGTTATCTGTGCTAGAGAATGGCAGGGTGGTATTTCTTGAACAATTATTTTGTAACTCAGATGCTTCCTGTTCAAAGTTGGTGCTGTGATCATTTGGTGCTATTATGGTCCTGTTGAAGTGTTGGCATTAACTAACCTAAACACTGGGCTCATGGATCCTATCTTCCAGACTCAGATAGGCCTGGGTTTCAGTCTGTCTGCTCTTTCACTTTTTAATTGTGGGAACCTGTATAAGGTAGCGCTTCTCTATGGACTTAGCTTTCCTTCTCTTCTGTAAAATGGGCTTCATAGTAACCTTGACAATTGATGGATCCATGAAATATCAAACACAACACCTAGGGACTAGTAATGAAAACCACCATTAGGACCATTCTTCTCTGTCCCATACTTACCCTAAGTGCCCATTTGGGAAAGACCTTGAGGGATATTCTTCATCATAGACAGGAAATAAAACAGAGGGAGGAGTGCTTGACCTTGACCTTCAAGTGGATAGATAGCACTTTCAGGCATGCAATGCTCAGAGAAGAAAATGGCATCTCCAAGGCTCTGGTTTCCCAATCACCTGAAAGAGAACACCCACATCAACAAAGAACGTTCTCTGAGTAGTCATCAAGAGAGAGCGTTAATTGCTAAGTGTCTAAATTGTACCTGACACTTTAGGATCTTTATCTCATTTCTCCTGTATGGGAAGTTCAGGGAACTAAAAAAATATTTTAACTTATCTTCAAGTAGTGGTACAAAGAGGTTTCAATTGAACTTATCATTCTTGTAAATGGTGCAAACGACTTTGATTTTTAAAAGCGATAATCAAATGAGATTCAGTAGGCTTGTCTATTAAGAAATTTAAAGTCAAAAGCAACAGGCCCTTAGAAATACAATTTCATGGTTGATTTTTAACACATTAATATTGTGCTAGAGAAATCACAAGCATTTTTACACACTGAGTGATTCAGAGAAGTTCATTAACTTCTCTTAAGGTCTCATAGCCAAAGAAAATTTGAGACTTTTTTTCTTGCCAGTTCTGGGGCTTGAACTCAGGGACCTGAGCTTCCTTGACTTCATTTTTGCTCGAGGCTAGCACTCTACCACTTGAGCCACAGCGCCACTTCCGGCTTTTTCTATTTATGTGGTGCTGAGTAATGGAACCCAAGGCTTCATGCATGCTAGACAAGCACTCTACCACTAGGCCACATTCCCAGCCCACATCTGAGATGCAAATTCAGGTCTAGAACATGATGCTGTCTTGTTATACTTGTAATCCTTGAAACCATCCAACTGAGAGGTGAGGAAGCAGTTACAGAGAGAGAGAGAGAGAGAGAGAAGAACAAATCTGAGATCAAACTCTGCATATATAAGAAAGTATCTGTGAGGCAAGCCCAGACAAACTATGATTCTGGGAATAGAAGAGAGGCTTCCTTTTAAAAAGGAAAACAGATCTGAGCTGGCTAGAAGCAGGATAGAACACAGCATGGGCAGAGGCTGGTGGTGATGCAGAGGCAGGAAGAGGTGGTCAGTGGAGTTTCCAGATGGGCAGGACTAGTATGAAGAGCACATGCACCATCCCGCTCTTTTCCCTTTTGTGTGCTGTGGGTACGTACATATGTATCTCTGCCTCCACTCTCAGTAACCCCTGAGTTGCGTTACCAAAGGTACAAGATTTGTATGTCATTCATCTTTGTTTTCTCCAAACCAGCACAGTGACTGGCACACAATTAAAGCAATTAAGGACCAACACACTTATTAACTAGGCTGATAATGCCAAAGATCGGAAAGACTAATTAGGAAAGTCTTCCTGTAGGAAGGAATTCGAGTTGTGAAAAATGGATACTGGGGTATTATTTAGTGGAGAGAAGACACAGAGCTGATTATACACATGACAACTGGTGTGTGTGTGTGTATGCATGTGTGTGTGGAGGCTCATATTTAGGAAGTATTTCTGATGTGCTTTGTGAAACCTTGTATTTTGGGAGCAAACATGCCAGAGTTCAAATGTCGCTCTGGAGATGCTAAGTGTGTAATGTGGATATGGCACTTTACTCTTGTGAGCTTGTTGCTTTTTCTGCACAAATGGAGTAAAAGTCAAGAACACGGGACTGTCCAGAGGTTGAAAGGAATATGAGAGATGATAGGACATCCTATACAGGTCCTATCTGTAATAAAGTTTTACTGATTTTTTTTTTTTTTTGGCCAGTCCTGGGGCTTGGACTCAGGGCCTGAGCACTGTCTTCTGGCTTCTTTTTGTTCAAGGCCAGTACTCTGCCACTTTAGCCACAGCGCCACTTCTGGCCATTTTCTGCATATGTGGTGTTGGGGAATTGAACCCAGGGCTTCATGTATACAAGGCAAGCACTCTTGCCACTAGGCCATATCCCCAGCTTTACTGAATTTTTGATACCTCTCCCCTTACCTCTACTTTAAAGGCTCAAGTCCCATCAGGGCAGCCCCACAGTTAGGGGTCCGGAACCTCTGCATTAGCAAAAGGCGGAGGTTGATCAGCCTTTGGCACTTGCCTACTCTGGATGTCTCTGCTATTTGAGCTCCAGGATCAATAAGCCATCAATGGCTGGCCACCCGTTGTCTTTAAGTGTATCTGGACACTGTTCTCTGTGGATCTGGTTTAGCAGGAAGCCAGATGGGATAGAAAAGTATTTCATGTGACTTGGGTGGACCACTCCACCCTTCAACAACTTTCTTCTTGAGGTGAATTCATCATGGATTTAGTAAGTCCAGCCTCTTTGATCCTTGGCCCAGAGGGCAAGCAGGCAAGCCACCCTTGCTTACCTGCTAAGAGGGCTGACTTCCAGTGGATTCTGAGGGTGTGTGTATGGGGGGGGGGGGGCGCATACAGGAGGAGGCTGGAAGCCCCAGGCTTTGCTCCTATGGATACCTCCAGCTGTGGCTCCATCTGGCAAATCCTGGGACAACACACACACACACACACACACACACACACACACACACACACACACACACACACACACACACCCTCAAATGCTGCTAGTCTTACCTGGCACACAGCTGTCTTTCTCTGTCAAACACAGAAACTCCTGACAGCCATATGGGGATGGGGGCTACTTGTTGCGCTTTCTTTGAGGCTCCAAGGGGACTCTAGGATTTTTTTTTTTTTCTGTCTCAGGAAGGACTCTTGGCTACCCCCTGTCCCTGTCCTCAGTCCCGTGGATGGCATTTTCAGCATCTCCTCTCTAGAGACCCCCAAACTGGATCTGACACAAGCAAAGGCTTGCTGCACGAACACCCCCCCTCCTCCGCCCCTCCCCTCCCCCCATCCCCCGTTCATTCACCTTTCGGTCAAACACCGGGAGGGGCATCAGATCCAGTCCCTTCTTGAAAGTGATTGGCTAGCTTGAGGAACAGCCCCCGACTAACTCTCACCCCCACCCTCCCAAATGCTAAAAAAGAAACTTTCTCTAGGCACCCAGCCCCCCACCAACCCTTTTTGTGTCGCCGCGCCCTTCCCATTCCCCTAGCAGCCTGGCAGCGGGAGGTGGGCTCGTACTGCGCCCTGGGGCGGGTGGAGGCAGATAATCGAGCTGATCGGGACCCCCTCCCCCCACTCCCCCTGCAACCGTCCCCAGAAAACTCCCCGATCCGATCGCCACCTCTCCCGGGCGGCGCGCTGCCCTCCTCTCCCTGTCGTGGCCTGCAGCTGTCCGCCAGCGTTTGGAATATTTGGAATTCAGCCCCTAACCCGGGGCCTGGAGGAAGAGGAGGAGGAGGAGGAGGGGAGGAGGGACGGACTGACGCCCGTGGCGGCGGCAGCTAGCGGGAGTGGGGGGAGGTAGGAGGGGGGGGGGCTTTGCGAGCGGCAGAGCCCCAAATCTCCCGGGGAGAGCGGAGCGAGCCGAGCCGGGAAGCAGCTCGCCGCGGTGGGCGGCCCCGCAGTGCATCAGCCGGGCCCCTGGGGCTGCTCTGACATCCCCCGGATGGTTTAACCACGGGGCCTTCCTCGCTGGTTAACAGGCTCCGTCCGAGCTTCTCCGAGAAGACTTGTTTTAAGCATTTTCTCCCCGGCTCTCGCTTTTTTAATCTCGTCTCTAGTGGCGTGTGTAGGGAGGGGGGTGGGGGGGGGAGGACTTGCTTTCCATTGGCTAAGCGCTCCCTTCCCACCCACAATCTTTTCCACATCACCTTGGTGTCTCCCTAAATAAAACCAGCCCTCCTTATCGCCCGGAAAAAATCAGGAGCTAGAGTTTGAATGGGTTTTTTATATAAACACTCACCCCTCTCGTCAGCGTGCTGCTGGAGGGGAGAGGAGCTGGAGGGGAAGGGTGTTGGGGGGGGCTTGCTCTCAAGAAGACAAACTCACAGCATCTCTGGCCTGATGCTTGGCTCTGTCTCTCGTGAACGTCAGGGTTTCAGCAGAGCCTGAAGCCTGGGAAGTCTTCCCTGAGACCTCCTCCAACCTGAAGCCAGTTGCAGAACTGCACAGGGTCCCGATGGACCTCAAGGAGAGCCCCAGCGAGGGCAGCCTGCAACCCTCCAGCCTCCAGATCTTCGCCAACACGTCCACCCTCCACGGCCTCCGGCACATCTTCGTGTATGGGCCACTGACCATCCGCCGTGTGCTTTGGGCCGTGGCCTTCGTGGGTTCCCTGGGCCTGCTGCTGGTGGAGAGCTCAGAGAGAGTGTCCTACTATTTTTCCTACCAGCATGTCACCAAAGTGGATGAGGTGGTGGCCCAGAGCTTGGTCTTTCCCGCCGTGACCCTCTGCAACCTCAATGGCTTCCGGTTCTCTCGGCTTACCACCAATGACCTGTACCATGCTGGGGAGCTGCTGGCCCTGCTAGATGTCAACCTACAGATCCCAGACCCACATCTGGCTGACCCCACGGTACTGGAGGCTCTGCGGCAGAAGGCCAACTTCAAACACTACAAACCCAAGCAGTTCAGCATGCTGGAGTTCCTGCACCGTGTGGGCCATGACCTCAAGGATATGATGCTTTACTGCAAGTTCAAGGGACAGGAGTGTGGCCACCAAGACTTCACCACTGTGAGTACCTGGTTTTTCAGCTCACCCTTGTGCTTGATCTTCTGGAGGAGTGGAGTGCTGGGAGAGTCTTCCGGCTTGGCTCCAGACCTCCTCGAGTTCTGGAGCAGGAGAAAGTGCAGAGCCTTCTCCAAAGGCTGAGAAGGCAGCTGGTGAGAGTTTGTGGGAGCTGGTTGAAGAAAATGCTCCCTGTTAGTCTGCTGCTAGTGGTGTCTGTGCAGATACGGAGGGTGACCAGGGGCTCACCACGGGCTTCTCACGTCTGCAGATGTGCTGGTCTCAGTTGTCTGTTGTCCAGGGTGTTTGATGCCGGAAGCTGTATGATTGGAACAGCTTGTCATTGGAGTGGGGGCATCTCTCTCTCTCTCTTTCTCTCCCCCTCTCCGTCTCTCTCTCCCTCCCTCCCTCCCTTCTTCCCCCCACCCCCACTTTGGAAGTGGCACCCAGCACTGCATCCTGTGGGCTGGGCTGCAAGTAAAGCTGGTAGAGACTGGGGGTGTGGGGACCTGGGCAGCCTGGATAGTTCCAGAGGCTGCAGGGAGATTGCTGGAGTGCACTGCAAAGGTGTTGAAGGCTCTTTGCTTCCTTTTCTGGTGTGGATCTGGATTCTGAGCTTCTTGTGAGGGGAGCCCCCAGGCTCCTCCTGGATTGCTGACAGGGGGAGCCAAGGAGTGTCCAGGGTGCTTGGGCAGAAGGGAGGAGAGTCTGGATGGAGGCACTTGTGTGGGATGAACAGTGGGATGCCCTGGAGGAGAGGTGGTCTGGTCCGTTTGTCTGGGAGATTTATCTGGAAACTCACAGGCTTATCTTCCCCCCACCCCCACTCTGTGTACAATTGCTTCACAACGTGAATGTGGGAGAGGTGTGTGTGTGTGTGGAGGGGGGAAGAGGCTAGCAGCTTAGGAATGGAAAGCTTAGAGGGGTGGAGTATGGAGTTGAGTAAAGGCTAGAGGGGCTGGGAGGACAAGGAATGAGACTCATGTTTGAATTGGGCTTTCCGGAGGGAGCTGGAGGGAAGGTTGAGAGAAGAAATGTTGCTCTCAGGGTTCTTGGGGCCAATTAGTGGACTGCTGAGCAAAAAGTTGGCATAGTAAGTGAGCTAGCAGCTGCTGATGTCTCTACATTGTCAGACAAGCCTGGGGCACAAGGGACTGTGGGACCCTCCCAAAGTCTAGGTGTAGCTGAGCTGTTTCCCTCCGTAGCTGCCTTAGGGGAGAAAGGCGAGTGATTGAGTCTCAGAGTCTTGAATCAAAATGCAATTACAAGTTTGGGATGGCAGGCACAGAGTTGCCAAGGAACTGGATTGTCGTCATCACTTGTCTGGGTGCTCTGCCTCAGATGTTCTCTAGGTTTCCTGTGGTGCAGCCTTTCCCACCCCTTATAAGTTTCACCTGCCTTTCACTCGCTGACTGGTCCAGCCTGGCTCTGTCTGCAGCTTCTGCCCTTGCAGTTGTCTGTCTCTGATTCTAGAAGAGCCCAAAGTGCTGGGGGCATTGCCTCTTTGCAGTATGTGCGCTAGAGCTGTTTCCTAAGGAGCTGTTTTGTATTACCCCTTCCCTTTTAAACAGTCTGAAGAAAAGCAAAAAAAAAAAAAAAAAAAAAAAATCAGCAACCCTGTTTGCAAAAAAAGACAGTCTGCACTGCAGGGAGGGACCAGCCCTTCTAAACAGAGCAAACGCAGGATTGTAAAACATGCGATGCACAAACGATGTCTTTAGGTATTTAAGGGAGAGGTGGGGAAAGCATCTCATCCATGGAGGCTGGAATAATCCCCATATTCCACCCCATGCTTTCTAGTGACTGGCAATGCTCAGCTTCATTACGGTACCGTGTAGCTCAGAAAGGCACTCAGCCGGCCCTCTGTTTGCCTGTACACACAGACATTAGAAAGTAGGTGGCCCAGAGGCTCTGATGGGCAGGGAACCTCAGAATTATTCCTTGAATATCCTTACAGCTGTATGTCCAACTGGTGTCTCCCTCTTTATTCCATTTAGAAGTAAAGGATTGTTTACCTCCAGCTGCTCTTTTGTACTTGGTCCATCATTTGAGTTGCTGGAGTGTTCACAGGCCAAAGATCAGATCTTTAAGAATTACTCAAGTCTTTGATCTCCCCAAAATGTTTCAAAGGGCTGGGTACTGGTGGCTCATATGTATAATCTAAGGTACTCAGGAAGCCAAAATCTGAGGATCAAGCTTCAAAGTCAGCGTAGGCAGACAATTCTGAGAGACTCTTATTTCTAGTTAACCAGCAAAAGGTCAGAAGTGGAGCTGTGGCTCAAATGATAGAGCACCAGCCTTGAGTGAAAAAGCCAAGTGAGAATAAGAGACCTTGAGTTTAAGCCCCAGTACCAGCGCACAAAAACACAACAACAACAAAATGTCTCTAAATAGTGAAGTCACCTGTGGATTAGATTTATTACTTGATTAAGGACATGACATGTTTTGCCATTCTCTCCAAGTTCAAGACCAATCTGTTTGAGGGCTTATTCATGAACTGACCTGTGGACGACCTTCCCCAGCATTGAAGAAGGGATGGTCCTCACCACTTCTCTGCCAGCTGCTTATAGATTTCAGAAGGGGTACCTGCTCCTGGAGAGAGCAAGAGGAGGCCCAAGGAGGCTGGTCTGCACTGTAGGGGTAGTCACATTAAACCTGTAGCAGAGCCTACATGATACCAGGTTTGATCAAGGCCTCACAGTGAAGAGTAATTCTCTCAACACATCCTGGGATCTCCTTGTGTCCTTTGGCCTGAGGTGTAGGTATTCATACTCTTGGGCTCCCACACAGGCATGAAGCACAGGGCGTGAGAGTCTGTGGAAAAGTCAGTACCCCAGCCTTCTTTCTCATTCATTCTCTCTGCTACACATCCTCACTCGTGGGCTTGTTTACGAGCTCTGCCTGGGGTTGTACTATTCTGGGTACCTTCTTTCTCTACATGCTGATGCTAGCTTAGAGAAACTAAGTGTGGGGAAGGGAATCTGGCAAGTAGGTGGCAATTTTTTCTAGGTTTGTTTTTCTACAAAGCATACCTAGTGGCATCTTCAGGGCTATGGCTTTCCCATAAGCCTCCTTATTCCAAGTTCCTAGCTGGTGTGCAGTGAAGTGCATAATACCCTTTAATTAGTGAATCAGCCATGACTCTAGTTGAGCAAATGAAGGCTGTGTTTGAGAGGAAAAGTTCCCAGGAAGCCAGGTGTGGCATGTCAAAGCCCAGGTAGACAGGTGTGTTCCGTGCCCAGGAAGGTACATCTTAACCCTCATCTGGGACAATCTGACTTCAGATACTCCTGCACTTTTGCTTCCTGGGAAGAGAAAGAGAACTTTGATCCCAGGTAATCAAAGAGGATTCCCTTGATATGAAGTAGGAGAAGGTAAGGAGAGCTATACTGGGGCTTTACTCTGGCCATCGTGCTGGATGACCTGAATTCAAGACCAGGAGTAGAAAGAAATGAATTCGATTCATATCTTGCATCTTCTTTATACTCCCACTGGCTCATCATCTAACACATGATAGTCATACATGACTTTCTCATCTATAGGGTTGTTAAGAGGATGAAACCTGTGTGAGAAGATATGCAAAAGTAGCTGGGTATTGGTGGTACACATATGCCACTCTAGCTACTCAGGAGGCTGAGATCTAAGGATCACAGTTTGAAGCCAACCTATGCAGGAAAGTCTATGAGACTCTTATCTTCAAATGATAGCCGCAAAGGCTAGAAGTGGAGCTGTGGCTCAAGTGGTTAGAGCACCAGCCTTGAATAAAACAGTCAAGTGGGAGCTCAAGGCTCTGCATCCTAGTCCACTCCAGCTCTCCCTGTCCACGCAACTAGCCTTAGTACACAGATGTAGGTTGAGTCTTCTCCACCTGTGAAGTCTCTAGACTTCAGGCCAAAATGATCCAAGTCACAACTAATGCACATTAAATGATTTTCCCCCTCCCTCTATTTCTAGGATGGTCTGTGGGCTTGTAAGCCTTTGACATGTCCCTGAGAGAGGCAGCTTTTATCATGCAAGTAGTTTCTGGGATGCCAGACTAACCAAAAGTCTCCTAGTTTGTAAAGCCTTAGGTTGCAAGGTATCTAGAAGTAGCTTTCAGTGCTTATTTCATTCTTGCTTATGTGATGATGGGCTGGGTTGTGGTTGGAAGCTATTTTGATGTCTCATGCCATCTACTTGGAAAGGGAAACAGGAGCCACTGACCAGGCTTTGAGTAAACCACAGTTGCTCTTTAGGTGGGCCTATCTTTACTTGGGAGTTCCCAGACCTCCATTCAGAACTGCTGGTAAAAGATGGCTACGTGGGGGTTGATTGACTTAGGAACTAGTTGGTCCCTGACCCTCTGCTAGTGGTTCATTCCTTCTCGGTAGAAAAATCACTTCCTTAAATGAAGAAATAGGTTGTAAATGTAGTTTGCTACTGGTGTCCACAGAAATAACTGAAATGGGATCCTTCCCCTTTAAGATGAATGCTGTGAGGATGAACTGGTGGCTTTTAGAATTCACTAAATTGGATGCTCACGATGTTACTTCATAGAATTACTCATATTACAAAGAAGTTAGGATACCATTCATCCCTTCAGACCCCAAAACAAAATAAAACCAACAAAAAAAAACACTCTAGTTTAGAGATAGCTGAGTCTGCTGTGTGCCCTTCCTTCCTTTCTTGCTATCAAATCTGTTTATGTTTGATGGAGCTATGTGTGTTGAAATATCAAATGTGGGCAGTTCAGTCATTTACCCTCTGATCTATCATAATCTGAAAGAAATGGCCTAGATCATTCCTGCAAATTTAAAGCTCCATATATCACATCTTTCCTACACATTGTATTAAAAACCAACCCATGAAGTGTAGGCTAGGTTGTTACTGGATAGTAGGTTATTTCAACACAGAAATATACCATAGTTATTATTTGATACACCTGAAGCCTATGATAGAAGCTTGGTTATCAAATTGGGCTTTATTTGAAAACACCATGCCCCAAAGTATCTTTCTTTGCATATGAAAGTATCTTTCCATCTCCCAATACTTTTTTTCCTCATGACTTAAGTACATTCTCTACTGACCAATGTGGTGGTCATTGAAATGTATGTTCAGAAGAAACTAGGCATGTAACAGGGAAAGGTTGCATTTACATGGGTTTATTGACCTCTGTTGATTGACTTGTTTGACCTTGGGCAAGGTACTAGCCTTTCTGGGCCTCAGTTTCCCCATTTATAAGATGAGCAGGCTGAGTGAGGTGGTTTCTAAGGACTTTCCAAGTGTACAATTCCAGTGGAATAGACAGTGACTGAAATTTATTTCTACAGCTTGTGTTTGTTCAGTGTAACTAAAACTTTAAGCTTATGCTGGAGTTAGAGAGGGCTAACTTTCATTAACAAGTAGTTTTACCCATTTTTGTTTGGTTTTATTTACATGGTCTTATACAGTGGAAATAGAAATACCCAGATACAGAGTGGCTGCTGCAGGAAAAGGGAGGCACAGAACACCACTCTGAGAATCCTATCCAGGATTTATATGTCTTTGGCTGAAATTACGAATCTGACTTAAAAGTTTCCTATCTTACAATGCAACAGATGTGAGTCAGGTTCTATTCTGACTCTGTTCTAATTCTGTGTGAATTAGTAAGGGCATCTGGGGAAGATCTTAAAGGAAGTGTGTGCAGGCCTTCTTTACTGCTGGTGCACTCAGAGTGCCCAATAGCTCACATCTGTTCCTCCTGCATGGACTGGTACTGCTTCAGGAGATATCTATCGAGTTATGCACCTCCATACCACCTGGGGGCAGCCAGTGGCCAGTGACAAGCATAAAATGCTGGTCTTCTTGACTCAAGATGGAGCATGGTGTGGTGTGACTTATACTCCAGACCTACTAGGAGATGAGGCTGAGCTGACATCTCCCAGAAGCACACGTGGTCATGCCTTTCCCCCTTCCCTATTCTGTTTCTCTCCCTGTCTTGGGCACTTTTCCTGAGAGCAGTAAATCATGTGTTGCAGAAACCATTCCAAGCGACATTGGAAAACCCAAGCTATCTGTGTCCATATGCTCTTTGCTTCTTTATTTGGTACCATGGAGAATAGTCTCAGCACAGGAAACTCAGTCTGACTTAGAAAGGGAAACACATGCATTAAAAATCTTTCAAAACTTGGACTTTCTAGATCTCCACTTCAGGACTTGTAACAATTTTTAAGAGCAATATCTCCCAACTCTCACAAGTGTCTCTTGGATTAGGACTCACTACTCTAAATATACTGCTGGGCAGAAATTCCTTGTAGTGTTTTGCCCCAAGGCAGTCCTTCCATAGGAGCCATTCCTATTCTGCGAAGCTGCTCTCCCCCTTTAAGATGAACTTGAACTCACACCTTCATCAGCATTATCATGGTCCAAATCTGTTCTCTGGGTGCTTCCATTTCCCAGGTTCCTCCCAGCCTCCTTGCCATTTCTTCCTGTACACGTCCCAGTCTGGCTTCAAACTCTGAGAAGTAGTCTATTGCCTTTGATCTTGGCAGTGACTGGAGTCCATCTATAAAGCAGGCAGCCTTGAGAGATGAATGCTGACCAGGGGTGATGCTCTTTGTGTGTCACAGAAACCATGAATGATGAGGAGTGTACGAAAGGACTCAGACTGTTTAGGCTGAAATACGAAACGGCTGACACAGGGCAGTGTGATTGCTGTCTCCAAGTGCTTAGAAAGCAATCACAGAAAAGAGGAATGGGGCTTTCTCTGGGTGAGGCCAGAGGGAAGAATAAGCACCAGCCATGGGCAGGAGTTCACAGAGGTGGCAAACAGCTGATTGCAAGGAGTTGTTCTGGGAGTTTAGAGGACCTTAAGTCCTGCCATCATCTTTAGCTGAGCCCTAAGACTAGCTTCTGAGTGGTACTGTTGAACCTAGGGATGGATGACAGGTAGAAGGTTGGACTCTCTGGAGAAGTGACCTCTAATGTCACTTCCAACTTAGAGAGCATTAGATTTCTTTCCTTCCTAAGTAGGTGGCTTGAGTTCAGATATTAGGGTCATTGACAGATGGCAATGGAAGGCCTTGATCAATGAGAGCTCTTAGCTTGCAGAACCGTCCATTTACCCAGTACTGTGAAGCTTTGAAGCTAAATATGCCTGATGCCAAGAATAAGAACGGTGAGATGTGAGCATCTCTAGAGACTAAGGAGTGGCTGTTTCTGTGCAATCAGAGAGAGTGCAGGGGACAGGCTCTGGAGGGGAGAGTAGGGGACCGTGGCTGGTGGGAGCCAGAGGTCAGAGAGGCTATTCAATGACCCAGGCCTCTCAAAATGTGAATGCAAAGTCAAGAAGTACTTCATGAAAATTGTCATAAGTTCTGGGAGCTAACTCCAACTCTAGCGATAAAGTCTTGAATTGTGGTTGTGCCTACTTACCCATGGGGTGCTGGGAGCCCAAGAGGAGAATGGACTGGGGTCATTGGGCTAGAAACAGACTCAGCTGTAGGAGCTAAGAATAAGGCTAATCTGAGACAGAAAATGTCCTGCTTCAGAGCACTGGTGACAGATGACACGAGATCCAGACTAGAAGACATGACAAATATTGGAAGGATGAAGGTGGTCTGGCTCCTGAGATATACTATATTAATAACAATAACAATAATAATAATAATAATAATAATAATAAAATGAAGTATTTCAGTCTCCAAGAGTATTCATGGAATTTAGTTCTAGACAGGTGTGGGTTCCTGGTTGGTTGGTTTGACCTTGTAAAAATTATTTAACCTCTCCAGGTTTCAATTTCCTTACCTACTAAATCACAATAGTGTATACTGATGCTTTGTAGGATTGTTTGGAATGATTGAAAATAGAATAATAGAATCAAGTTTTGGCATTGGCCAGAGGTAGAATGTAAACGACTTTGTTGTTATTATAACTAAAACAAGCTGGTGATATATAATAGAGTGATTAGGAGAAACAAAAAGAAGTTTTTAATTAAAAAATTAATTGGAAATCTGTATTGACAGTGCAGCATCAGGAAGTCACGAGAGAATGGGGGATGGCTGTGCCCACGTCCAGGGCCCAGCTGTTGTTAGCATGGTTGAGCATAGAGTATATGGTAGATACTCAGATGACGCTAGAAATAGAATTCCTCCATTTCTCCAGCACACTGCAGTTTATGAAACCTGCCAAGGATTGATAACATTTCCCGAGGGTCCCATACACTGTTCTAAGCACTTCATATGGGATAAACCCACAAGACCTCTGTGAAATACATAGCTTCATGGTTTTGTGTAGAAAAAAGAATCAAGGTTTAGAATGCTTAAACAATTGACCTACAGACTCTTAGCTAGAAATTTGTGAGAGAGGGATTCATATCAGGTAGTCTGATTCCAAATCATTGGTCCTTCCTTCCTTCCTTCCTTCCTTCCTTCCTTCCTTCCTTCCTGCTTTGGTTTTTTTTTTTTTCCTTTTGTGATAGTAGTGAGGCTTGAGCTCAAGGCCTCGTACTCTCCTTGTCTTTTTTGTTCAAGGCTGGCACTTTGCCATCTGAGCCACAGCTTCACTTCCAGCTTTGCACTGCTTAATTGGAGATAAGAATCTCACAGAGTGCCCTGCTTGGGCTGGCTTCCAACCATGACCCTCAGATGTCAGCCTCCTGAGTAACTAGGATTACAGCCATGAGCTCTCAGCACCAGGCTTCTCTTTGATGTTTTCTAAGATGCTATTATGCTCTAGATGAGTACATAACCCTGGCAGTGGACTATGTACCAATGTATCTGTTTTAGTGTTGAATGTAGGTAAGGTTCAGGTATACTTAGTGATTGGCTCAGGATCACTCCACCAGGAGATGGCACAGCTGAGGATTCAAGTTCATGTAAAGGCATTATCTTCTTGTGCAGGCTTGAGGTAAGGGAAGTCAACCACTCATCAGCAGGTCTTCACAGGTCTTAGTTCAAAGAGTTGGAATATAGCCCAGAGATTTCAATTCATCAGCATCTTCTCCTAGGAATCTGAGAGCTGAAGGCTAAAGCAAAGAAAGGGGAAGAGAGTAGAAGGGCAGCTCCGGCTGCAGAGCTCTTAACTGCGCCCCTTGTCTTGTGTAGGTCAACAGAGGAGGAATAAAAAGCCTTGCCACTCTGTAGCTGAAGGCCAAATGAGTTTGGAGCTGCAAGACAATGTCCAGCATTGCAGACCAAGTCCTTTCAGCTACAATTCCAGCTTAGAGGAGAATGAGCAGCGCCAATGCCGTGAAAAGACTCTGGTTCTGCAAGTAGCAAAGCTTAGGCCTTTGCAGTTGATGAATGTGCTTGTCACACCAAAGGCTGATCTCCAGGGGCATTTGGTGTCATTGGGATGCCGGGACCTTGTTCACTCAGTACAACTTTAAACTTTCTACATCCCTCAGCCATGATTTCTGAATGTTGCACGCGTATCTTCTGACACAGGTTAGATTCCTGCCATATCCTTGGTCTTGCACTTGGTCCTCTGATCTCTCTCTCCTCTCCAGGAGTGCTTAGGGTAGGAGTATTAGGGTAGGAGTATTGCCATGCAATTCTAAAACATCTCAGGAAAATCTGTGATGCTGGGGGTTAGGGTTCGTCTCTATTTGCCAGAGTTTAACACTTGATATTCTTCCTAGTCCATAAGTAGGGGGTGGTCAGGGATTCATATTAGGAAATAACCATCATTTTCATGCTAAGCATGTGATTTTGCCCTATTACTTGCCTTTTCTACTTTCGCTTCCCCATTTAAAGAGGATGATAAAAGAGGTGACATTGATTAAGATGCATTGCTCATAATCAATTGGGTGAATTGAAACCCCCTTGTGCACCTACTTAAAGTAATTTGAAAATTCTAAGACATAAAAAATGTAAAAGATGACTCTGGGTGGCAGAAATGTCAACTTTATAAGAAACACCTAGGCTTAAGCAACCAGTTGGTAAGGAATTGGCCTACAGAACTTCTTGTGTTTCTGAATCAGTAAGACCCAGTCCAAGTATACTCTAATGGATAACTTTACAGGTGGCTAAGGACTGGAGCTCCAGAGAGAGAGATTAGTAATTTGTACACTCTCTGAATGACCTTAAGTTGATAGAATACAATATATACTAATTGAGTGACCTTGGATGAGTTTTAACATTAGACGGGGGAAGAAGAAAATGATTTGTAAACCCTGAAGCTTAATCAGACTCATCCTACATGAGATAATTTTTTCATCCTGTCTGAAGTCCTACTGTCTCTATTTGTCTCAAGACTGATAATGGAGATTTTGTCATTTGATGAAGATGTGTCTTTTTCCAGGGTGATGTTCTAAGATCTTTCCCTGGCTTGCCTTCCCATGGACTTTTTGTTCCCACCTACACTCAGACTTTCCCCATCGAATCCACTACTGCATTCTTCTGACTCCCTTATTCTGTTCTTGGCACCAGAGGTTTCCTCTTGGGATCCTTTGAATGGTGTTCCCCTGTGCTTTCTCATTCCATCCCTCCATATGGTGATGGAATGAATGAGAAGATGATCAAGCATGTCCATGATGTTCTGTAGGGAACAGAAGGCTTCTCCCTTGTGGCTCTGAAAGATGTCTGCCCCTCTTCTCATAGAGGGCACAAGGCAGCTGATGGAGAAAAATGCCCACAGTAAGTAGCAGCATCTCCTAAAGCTTAAGACAAGGCTACGCGTCTGCCTTCCTGGAATGATTTTTCTGGCAGAACACCTTCCATCCCTTGGGCCTGTTAGCTATTTCAGGGACACTTTAAGTGGCTATTAACAAATGTTGAATTATGGCTGCAAACCTCTGGGAGTGGAGTGACATTCACATGAATCACAAGTGAGGGCTGTGTAGTCAAGGCTGCCACCACGGGCTGAGATTAAACAAACAGGAGCTGCTGTTCTCCCTGGAGCGATGAGGCAGGGAGGCTACTCCTTGGAGCCTGAGAAGTAGGACATCATTCCAGGATACACAAGTTTGTCACTGCAGGGCAGACTGATGCTTTCTGGTCTGGCTTGCAGGGAGGATTATTTCAGGCCATCTATTAGGAAAATCTGTTCAGTGCTTGGCATATCCAGGGACTGACCTACCAGCCAGTCTCTGGGGCTGTGAGTTGCCCACTACATTGATTCATGGACTCGACAAATATGTTCTTGAATGCCTCTAATGTTCTGGACAGTGTGCTAAGCTCAAGGGAAGTTGAAATGAATAATATCCAGTTCAAGGATTCAAGGAGCTCACAGTCTAATGGGGTTTCTGAGCAGTAAATGAGCACAAGCAAAATTTGCACAAGGTCCAGAGAAAACAGAGTACAGTGTTTTTTGTTTGTTTGTTTTTGTTTTTAAACTTTCAAAAGGAGATAGTCAAGTGTTTTTTGTTTCTGAAAAATTAAAAAAATTTTCAAATATCAATCTTGCAGAATAAGGATGAAGAATTGTTGCTTATCCTTTCCCCAGAAGTCTCAGCGACCATGGGCTAGCCATCTTCCCTATAAGCAAATGACCCCATCCAAGGTCATCCATCTATTACACTCTGTTGTCAAGTTTTCATCTTCTCTGAGACTACTTCTCAGTTCCTCTTTGATTTCATGATCTTAATTTAAACAACAACAACACTTCAAAGCTAGTGGTTTTACACAATCATCTTCAGTTTGGGTTTGTTCATTGTTTCTCAGGTTCTGAATTTGGAGCTAGGATCTCACAGAATGGATAGAGAATGTTTGAGACATCCTGTCTGAAGTCCTACTATCTCTAGTGGTCTCAATACAGATAATGTCAATTTTGTCACTTAATAAATATGTGCCTTCCAGGGAGATGCTCTGAGACAATGTAAGATTCCATCTCTCATCCACCCTCCAGCTTTATCATCCATTGATTTTTTCCTGCCAGCATTATTATAATGATCCTTGCCAAATGGTGGCTTTTTTTCTAATTCCCTCATTCCTTCTGCATTTATTAGCTGACTTTCTAAGATAAAGTAGAGCTTTCTCATCTCCTTTTTTATTCATTTACTTAGATCAGTGTAGACTCATACATTTCAATTTTATTCAATGCTCTGTAACTCCATTGACATCAATATTTACTTTGAAGGGTAAATTTGCCCACACTTGAAAAGCCCTCCTTGATAACTCCTGAGTCCTTTCAACCTTTCCCTGTGTTCTTTGAATATGGTTGGAGTTTGTGGTTCAGCCCGAAGATCCAGATTCACCTTATTTATTATTCATGAATCCTGCCATTAGCCATTTCTCTAGCAAATACTGGTTTCTTTTAGTGCACACTGCGTTCTAAGATGTCCGCCCCCCCCACCTCAGGCCTGCTCAGTGGACAGAGCTGACATCACCATTTATATCTACATCACAAACTATGGTTTATGTGAATACCTTCACTGCCAATCTAACATCATATGAGTTCATTCCAGCTTTGGTGCTTTCCACATTGGCTCCCTTCTTTCTCTAAGTAATTAGAAACCTGGCTCCCAAGTCATGGTTTCACTTGCTCAGTTTTTTTGAATGAAGCTCATCTCTCTGTCCTGTTGGGTTGTCAAACGATTGGTTGCTTTCACTTCCTGGACACAGTCCCCACTGGGCTACTTCCTGTCCACTCTAATCCCTACTCAAGTGTGTTCTGCCTGCCATCAGAGTGTCTTCCTTGAACATAAAAATCACCTCAACTGCCCCCAGGGACCTCTGTACAGCGTTCTAATGTCTAAAATCCTTCCAAGATAGAATCAAGATTTCTGTGTTGCTTTTCATCATTCCGTGGTGTCTTTTTATTTTTTTTTAACACAAAAAGTACACCCTGAGCCTCACACATTCACACACAGTTTTTAAAAATAGCTTGATGGAGATACAGTTCTCATGCTACACAGTTCAAGGTATTTAGTGTGTCCACAGAGTTGTGAAGTTTAGAACAGAAATTTATAACATTTTCATTACCTACACCAATCCCTTCTATGCATTAATAGTTGCCACACTCCCTTAATTTCTTGCAGTCTCATCTGTGTAGCCCCAGGTAACCATCATTTCTCCTTTTCCTCCTCTTCCTCCTTCTTCTTGTTCTGGGCTTAAACTCAGAGTCTGGGCATGGCCCCTGAGCTCCTTTGCTCAAGGCCAGTGCTCTACTACTTGAGACACAGCTCTACTTCTGGCATTTTTTGATGATTAATGGGAGATGAGAGTCTCATGACTTTCTTGCCTGGGCTGATTTTGAACCAAAATCCTCAGACCTCAGCCTCCTGAGTAGCTAGGATCACAGGCATGAGCCACTAATACTCAGCTTGAGTTATCCATTTCAAAGATATCATAGAAGAGCAATTGTACAATATATGGTCTTTTTGATAAATTACTTTTTTCATTTAGCATAATGTTTTCAAGGTTTATCCATGTTGTATCATATATCAGTGCTTTATTGCTTTTTATCACCAAATAATATTCCACTCTGTGGTATACCATATTTTATTTATCAGTCATGAACTTAGAGGACCCTTGACTTGCTTGCATGTTTTCTAAGGTGATTAAGAATAACCATGCCATTCAGACTTCTTTCATTATTGACTTTTGGAAGAAAACAGACTGATTGTCTCATGTAATTATCCCACATTATAAATCTGATGCTTTCTTATAATGTCACTTAACTTGCCCCTCTCTCTTCTATATTTCTTACGAAGCAGGAGTTAGGTATAACAAGATGTAGATAACAAGATGTAGGTTAATGTTTCTGACAATAGGAGTCCAGAGATAAAGCCACACAATGCAAATTAAACCCTCCCAGTGCACTTAGTAGCTTTCCCACTCTCAGAAATGCTAGTTTTGCTCATTTAGTTAAGGCAGTGGCTACCAGGATAATGTCATTGCTTCATTTCCCATCCTCAAATCTTCTACTGTCATCTGGCAGATGACACGGCTGCAAATATTCAGTTTGTTCTAATATTGGAACCCAAATTAACAATTTGATTAGAGGTTGCAAAATTGTGATTTCCAATCCTATCATTCTTTCTACATTCATAAGCTGACATGCTTTTGTAAAGGAGAGCTTTCCCTCGACAGCTGGGATCAACTACATATAGTTACTCCTATGAAGTCAGGATAAACACTTATTCTTGTCCTTTAATTACCAGTTTTCAGAGGGAAAGAGTTGGTGTGATAATTGCAAGGCTGGGCTTTGAAGGATGATTAGTTGCCAGATGGACACAGGAGAAGGTATTCACTAACAGGAGCTGAACAATGGCTGGAAAATGACAGTGGGTGGCAGAAGAGAAGGAAGGTCCCTAGGATTCCACTCAGCTGTTGTCAAGGCAACCAAGACTCCTTGTAGATCCCACGATAGCCAAAAGTGGGGTTCTTCATCTCTCACACATGGTTCTCACTAGTCCAAGGCCTGGCTGGGTTGGGCTGGGGCAGAGGTAGCAGGTGCTGAGGGTGATGGAACAGGATTTCACACTGATCATCTGGCCTAAGACAGATCCAGAAGTGTCAACCATGAGAATTCTGATTAGGTGGCCTGAGCCCTCACATTCCCTCCCTTCCCTGATGTCAGTTCCTGCATAGAACCCAGTATTTGTGCTGCCTGGCAGGTGTTCCACCCCACCCCCACCCCAACTCATTCATCAGCACCTCTCAGTAGGACAGGAAGAGGTAGGACAGGAAAAGAAGCTACCACACATAGTGGATTCCATTGAATAAACCCCTGCAGAGCCCTTACTGTGCACAGGCTGTATTTAGAGCACTTGGCATGTGTGCACACATGGAGACCTCTCTCAGTGACACATGGCGGGGGGGGGAGGGGAGGGCAGCTCTCACCTTGCCATAGGGACCCATGCATGGAGAATGATAGAGAGATTGCCAAGATGTCACAGGCCATGATCTCAATCCTGATTTTCGATTCTTGGCAGTACATGAGGAACTTCTGCAAAGAGGGGACAGAAGGCAACTGGATGATTTTCTGTCTTCCTGCCCCCCAGTCTGTGGCTCCCTGGTTAGCTAGATAATCATGCCACAATGCACTGGCTTTGACTCTGGAGAGAGGGACTTCTTGTGCAAAATCGGTCTATATAATTTCATTTGTATACTTTTCATTTATTTATTTGTTATTTCAGTGCTGGTACTAGGGCTTGAACTCTGGGCCTCATGTTTTTGTTTGGAGCTTTTCCATTAAAGGCTGTGGTGCTGTATCAAGTTGAAGCCACAGCTATACTTCTGGAATTGGTTAGTTCACTGGAGATAAAAATTCTGCCCGGGCTGGTTTTGAACCTTGATTCTCAGATCTCAAGCCTTTTTAGTAGCTACGATTACAGCCATGAGGCACCATCACAGGGCTAAAAAAAATAGGTCTTCATGTTTGTTTGCCCTACCTCCAATTCCCTTGCTGAGAATTACTCTCCCCCCAGAAGGTGATACGGTAAGTGATAAGGCCCGTGGGAGGTGATGAGGCCATGGGGGGGGGGGCGGTGGTGAATCCCTCAGAAACAGGATTAAAGGAACCCCTCACCCCTTCTGCCACATGAGGACAGAGCTAGAAGGCAGGCACCATCTGCTAATCAGAAGACAGAACTACATCTGACACTGAATCTGCTGGCACTTTAATCTTGAGCCCACCAGCCTCTAAAATTGTGAAAAAAATCCTGTTGTTTATTGAAAGCATAGGTCCCAGCTATCCCAGAGGACCATGCGGAGATAATCACAGACAGGAGAAGAAGGTTCATAAGGAGGTTTATTAGTGGGGCCATAGTTCCCACGGGAGAGATAGCTGCATGGAATTTGCACCTTATCCAGGTGGCAGCTTCTCTCTCTGGGGGTAAAGGGGAAGTAGTTGGGTAGTGAGTAGGAGTGGCTCATTAGGCATGGGTGGATCTGGGGGCTAGTGGGAGGAGCTGAGGACCTGAGGCTAGGGAAATGCTAACATCCCCCATTTGTTGTTTATTAATAACAGAGGAGGGGTACCAGGCTGGGAGTATGGGCGGAAGTTGTTTCTTCTGGAGCTACTTCCTGTTGTAAAGGGGCGAAGTAGTCAGGGGTCCCTGATTCATCATATGGCCTGGTACCATCCAAGAAGTATTTGTTTGACAGTTTGGTTGGTAAAAGTCCTCATCATTTCCACGAGAATGGTTATCAGGGCCAACGGGTGTCATGGTCTCCTCTGGCTACCTCCTGCAGCTTGGGCACATCAAGGAATCACTGGGCCTGGGGTCTTCAGGGTCCAGATCTGCGCTAGGCAGAGAAGTGTAGTAAGAGGATGGACTTGAACTGCAAGTTCCCAGGTGGCATCCTGGGTGAGGGATGTTATCCTGTTAAAAGAGACTTTTGAAAAGGTCAGCAAAAGGCTGACAAGTTCACAGGACCAGTTAACATGAACGACATGGGAGAACACACCCTGCGCACAAGCCAGAAAAGTTCTACTTGGAACATAAACCCAATTGTGGCCCATTACAAGGAAGGAGGAATAACTGGACTGGGGGCAGGAAGGAAATGTTTAGGGATAGTAGACTGGTTGGGAGTAACCAGTCAGAGGCTATATAGACATATATACAAATAGCAAGTAACAAAGGCAAGAATGCAAGTTTCTGCCCATATGGAAAATGGACAGGTATGGACATTAGGTGGGTAAACAACTATTCCTCTTGAACTCCCGTTTCTGATTAATTTTGAAAGGGCAAGTTTAAATTGACTCCATTTAAGATGAGACTTCATCTCCTCTTACTCCTCTCTATAGTTCCTCATTGTCAGGATAGACCTCATCCTGAAGGTCTAGGTGCTTATTGCTTGGATAGCTTGTCCCAGTTGGCATTCACAGGATTTGAACTCAAGGCCTGGGCACTGTCCCTGAGAACTGCTCGAGGCTAGTGCTCTACCACTTGAGCCACGGTGCCTCTTTCAGCATTTGGCTGGTTCTCTTGAGCCAAGTTTCCAGTCTGGAGTTTTAGAGGGATATTTTTTTTCTGCCCAGGCTGGCTTTGAACTGCAATCCAAGGAGTCTTAGCCATAAAAGCCCTTTTTATTTCCAATTAAAACAACAGGAGAACAATAGGAGTAGAGTTTACCTGTAACTTGTTGAGAATTGACCAACCACTACTTTCCAGAGTTCTGCTGTAACACTTAGAGAACAGCAGACTGAATGAGATCCATGTGCCATCAAATTAAAGCATATCATTTAACCTTACCGGCAGGTGGAAGAGAACACAAATGAATGATAATCAAGAAGGCAAAGGGTCAGGACAATGTAAAAGTCTCAGCTTTAGTGGATCCGAAGTGGTTGTGTCTTCCATCCCGAATCAGCAGGCTTCGTTAGTCATGTGTGGTGGAGGCAGGCAGGAGCGATGGGTTGGATCTGGGCAAGGCCGTAGTGGCATCTCTCAGAGTCCCCTGGATAGATTGTCACACCTCCTGCTGGGTTGCCTGCAAATTTCTACACAGACTGGTTAAAGACATTTGAAATCTCCCAGTATTCCCTGGTTGCTTACTCTGAGTACTCTGGCTTTTGTAGGCTGGTGCCCTACTGGTTTAAGCAGGGTGACAACTTTAAAAAGATTTTCCTAGTCACAAAATCCACACAGACCAAAGGCCAATCAAGTCTGCTCTCTGCAGCAGCCATGACAGTTTCTGAGACATGGAGGGGGAAGACACCAATGCTACCCCAATGCAACCCTGTGGCCACCAAACACAACTCTGATGTTTTTAACCTTGGAGTAAGTCTCGGTTGCAACTCTGTCATGATAGGCCTGCTATAAGCCCAACTCTAATCTGCGGGTGGGTGGGAGACAGAGCCAGGGCAGGAGCACTCTAGGCCTGCCAAAATCTTCACAGGTCTGCTATATTCCCTGAGGGGTTTTAGAGAGAATAAGGAATCACTAGTAGTGAAATCAGGCAGTTTGGGAGCAGACTTTGGAGGCAGCTTCCTATATCCACGGACTGCCACAATCCATGCAGTTAGCACATATGTTGACCTGCATCCTATAAAGCAAAATATTAGTCCTGGGTCAGGAAAATTGAGGTTAGCAGCCACATTTGCACACTTGATCCAAAATGACTCTGGTCCCTTGATCTTAAAGAGTTTATGAGAGCACAGGAGAGAAAAATGGAGATACAAAATCTTAGTGTATACCAATGAATTGTCAGGATCAGATGTACACTTGACTTTTAGCATAGATGGACATAAAGAATAACACACTGGTTTTACGTCATTGTACTTATACCACATGCTGCATATTAGAACTTTTTGGAGTTTTTCTAAGACACATTTGCTTGCACCCAAACATGATTAGTTTGGGTTTAAAACCTGGGTGTTTTTTTTTGGGGGGGGGGGTCTGGTGATAAGAGTCAGGATTGCCTCCAGGCTGTTCACTGTGACTCCATCCACAGGCTGCAAAGATCAGTTTGACACAAGACTTAAAGTAAGTTAAAATAGTAGTCAAAAAGGCAAGTAATTTTTAAATCATGATGCTAGTTTTTACATGTTTTACCAACAGACAGACAGACAGTTGTGCACAAGCTTTGGGGTGCACTTAGAATTTTTTTTTAACTGGCCATGTAAGTTTTCTGGAATTCCAGTGGCAAAATGATATTATTTTGCCCATATTTTAGAACCACGTGGTAAGTTAGAAAACAAAAAACTTTTCCACCAAACAAAAATTTTCGCAGATTATCCAGTGAGGAAATTGAGAAGACACATTTTGAGAAACCAGTTCAGCTCCAATGGGGAGCTGAAGTGGGATGCTACCACCAGAGAAGGTCCAGGAAATGGGAGACAGGACACAAACAGAACAGACACGTGACTGGCTTAATGGTGGCTGAGCTGGTCAGAGCCTTAGCAGGCTCACAACAAGACACCTTCACCTTTCAGCATTTGAATTGCAGGCCACAGTTTCAGAGTTTAGGGTGGGGGGCAGGGTTACCGGGAGCTTGAGTCTCCACATCCCTGCCTAGCCTTGAGGAATTTGGCATGCCCATCACTTGGGGGATGGGCGGAACTCTACTTCCAAGAGTTTTTGGAACCTTGATGGAATCAAGATGGCCCTTGCTAAAACCAATTCTACTGTCCACCTCATGGTCAATGCTAAAGAAAACAGGATTTATCCAACAACAAGCAGAACTTAACCAAATCTCCAAGCTTAACAAACATCAATAACAAGAACAGAAAATCTTTCTTTGTGTCTTTCAAAGCAGATGTTAAACAAATATTGGTATCACAGGCAGGCAGAGTTTAGAGGCAGAGAGAGAGAGAGAACTCCATGTGTCCAAGTGCTCATAGAAGTTATGTAAGTCCTGTAAAATATTCCAAATTTGTAAGATTGCGCTCAAACTTGAGCAGCTTTCCTGAAGCATTTTAGACTGTTCCCCCTTGATGAGTGATCAGCGGAGCTGAACTAGAGATCAGTTGACTCCAAACACCCACAATTGCCCCTTGACCTAGCCCAGTGGCTTAAGGTCGGCGGCCCAGTGGCCTTCCCTGGGAGTGGGGTTCGGAACTTGGAGCCAAGATTTACGGTGGCCCAGTGGCCTTATGGAAAATCCAAGCTCCCGGCTAATGGTCACTCACCCTGGTTGGAGTTTCAAATCTGTTGTGGTGGATGATTGTGCCCCTCCCATGGTAAGTGATTAGCGGAGCTGAGGAGTTAAATACTAAGCATCCCCGGTATTACTCTGGTCAGCTGAAATGTAGGAGACAATCAGCAATGGGATTGTCACTCCAATCACTGTGTCCCAGACCGAGTGTGGAGTGTGGTCCTGAAGCCATGGCCCTATGGCCCTATGCTACGGTCATTTGGAGTGGGGCTCAGAACTTGGCGCCAAGATTTTTAGTGTGGCCCTGAAGCCATGGCCCTGTGGACCTATGGTAAATCGGAAAATTGGATCTGAGCCCTCGTTTAGATGATCACTTACCCTGGGTGTGAGGGCAAATTTGTAGATTGTCATGGTGGATGGAAGTAGAGCACTTGGTCAGGAGAAGTTACCTTGGTGGTTGTCTGGGTGGGCTTAGGACAGCAGAATAGGTCCCGGGGGCAGCTTGGACCCCCCAGAAATGGGGGAGCAAATCCACCAGGGAGCCTATCCCAGGTTCGGCACCAATGAAAGCATAGGTCCCAGCCATCCCAGAGGACCATGTGGAGATAATCACAAACAGGAGAAGAAGGTTCATAAGGAGGTTTATTAGTGGGGCCATAGTTCCCACGGGAGAGGGAGCTGCATGGCATCTGCACCTTATCCAGGTGGCAGCTTCTCTCTATGGGGGTAAAGGGGAAGTAGTTAGGTAGTGAGTAGGAGTGGCTCTTTAGGTATAGGTGGATCTGGGGGCTAGTGGGAGGAGCTGAGGACCTAAGTCTAGGGAAATGCTAACATTTATAATCCACTCAGTGTATGGCGTTTTATTATAGCAACCTGAATGGATTAAAGTGGGAGTGGAGTGGGTTGGGTGCTCACAGACAGGAGAAACTCTCCTCATTGGCACAAGTAAGGTTGTTCCAAGAGCGCTCAGCATCTTGCTCCATCCCTTTTCCTGAGCCACTGGCCCTGATGTCTGGAAATGCAATGTTCTCCAAATGCCTACCTCTGACCTGCCTCTATAGGGATGCTAATTGTCATACATGCTAATGAGTCTGGGGAGCTAGCATAG
Organism: Perognathus longimembris pacificus; assembly: GCF_023159225.1. Taxonomy (NCBI): domain Eukaryota; kingdom Metazoa; phylum Chordata; class Mammalia; order Rodentia; family Heteromyidae; genus Perognathus; species Perognathus longimembris. The sequence continues at coordinate 23,146,272 of NC_063177.1, read as the reverse complement.
AACATGAGTAATGGTGCTTTCAGTGGGTGGCCTTAAAGCTGTCTTCCTGGGAAAAATACTATTTGGTATTTTACAAGTCTGCTTACTAGGAAAGCATCTCATAGCCAAACAGCACGGGTTGGCTAAGGTCTCAATGGTGAGGAACCAAGCACATACCTACAAGGTGTACTTAATTCAACCTGCTATTTATCCATTACTTTTTCTCCCATTTTCTGAAGGTCTGCCTTATCAGGATGGATAAGATAAGGCATGTCCCCACCCACCCATGGTGGAATCTCATAATTTTAGAGGGCTGACAGTATACAAATGAATAATTTTAATTAGAACTGTTCTGTGAGAATTATCTATGCACGGGCTGGGGATATAGCCTACTGGCAAGAGTGCTTGCCTTGTATACATGAAGCCCTGGGTTCGATTCCCCAGCACCACATATATAGAAAACAGCCAGAAGGGGTGCTGTGGCTCAAGTGGCAAGGTGCTAGCCTTGAGCAAAAAGAAGCCAGGGACAGTGCTCAGGCCCTGAGTCCAAGGCCCTGGACAAAAGTCCAAGGCCCAAGGCAAAAAAAAAAAAAATAGAATTATCTATGCAGGGTTATTGCTGAGGCGGGAGTAATTCATGCGGACTGGGGGTGGAAAGGATAGAATGACTTCATGGGAAAGATGGCATTGTAGCCCTTCTTTAGGAGGAGAGGAGTTGCAATTTTGAAAAAGGCAGGAAAGCACATCCCAGGGCCAGGACTGTGTGCCAATGAGGCCAGGAGACAGGTAGGCATGTGAATATGTGGTTGGATGGAGGAAACAGCTTGGGAAGGCCAGAGCCAGGCTGGGAAGGCCTGAGGATGCTAGACAATGAGAAACATCAAGACTACTCTAGACACAGAGGGAAGATTAAAGTCTCAATCTCCAACCTGGACAGCACGTTGGAATTGCATGGAGAGCTATAAAAACAAAAAGAGAAATCTGGATTGAAGTCTGGACATCCAGGTGTCTGTCAATGGAAAAGTGGAGAAAGTATGCATAGAGTACTGGGGCATGAACACAATGAAATATTACTCAACCACGAAAACAAATGTAATCCTGGTATTTGTAGCAAAATGGATGATCCCGGGGGTCATTATATTAGGTGAAATAATCCAGGACAAGCCAGGAACTGTAAAAAATAAAATAAAATCTCATCTCAGTCCTATATTACTTTCATAGAAGTGGTGAATAGAATCCTGATTACCGGAGGCTGGAAGAGTAGAAGCAATGGAGCAGAAAGAGAGAGAGATTGGTTAACAGGAACAAAATTACAGCGAAAAAGTAGAAGTCAGTTCTAGCTTTCTACAGAACAGTAGAGCAACTACAGTTAGCATTCATTTACTGTATATTTCAATAGCTAGTATAGAAGGTTTTGAATGTTCCCAGCACAAAGAAGTATTCAATATTTGAGGTGACGGATATGCTAGTTAGCCTCATACCTTTTGTTCATGTATAAAAAGTTACACTGTACCCTAGAAATACGAATGATTATTTTATATCAATTTATCATATACAATTTTAAAAGCTTAAAGCTTACTGCATTACATTTAATGTTCACCCGAGGTTGAAAACTACCAGCCAGAGCCAGTGGCCTTGAGAGTTGGAAGCACAACTCCAAGGCTGGTTCGGCTCCCTGGTCTCTCACAGCAATGTTGCTGGCTTTAGACCAGGCCCTTAGCAACTTCTATCTCTAGTTCATCTTCTGTGCCAGCTTTTTCAGGAGTCCAGCTGCCAATCGTCAGGCCTATCTGCAATTGCTTGGCCATACTTAGAATACAATGCAGTTCTTGGCTTAAACAAGCCAGGTGAGAGCTGGCTGAGGTTTGCTGGCCAGAAATCAAAGAAGTTGTGAGATTCTGTTCTTGGGATTATTCATCAAGGGCTTCCTATTTCCTTTGCAGGCAGAGCCTTTGGTCTGAGCAAAACATCCCATTTGGCTGTAGAGCTTCAATAAATCTATCTGTGGCCTTGAACTCCACTCCATAGGGCTTCACTTGGGGCTGGCTTGTGGTTGACTGTAGAGCTCCAGTATGTAAGAATGCCAAATTCACAGCCTTCTGCCTATTCTTCCTTCCTTCCTTCCTTCCTTCCTTCCTTCCTTCCTTCCTTCCTTCCTTCCTTCCTCCTTCCTTCCTTCCTCCTCCTCCGCCTCCTCCTCCTCCTCCTCCTCCCTTCCTTCTCCTTCTCCTCTTTTTTCTTTCTTCTTTGTCTTCATCATGCCTTCCTCCTCCTCTTCCTCCTCCTTCTCTTTCTTCTTTCTTATTCTTTGTCTTCATCATGTCTTCCTCCTCCTTTTCCCCCTCCCCCTCCCCCTCCCCCTCCTCCTCCTCCTCCTCCTCCTCCTCCTCCTCCTCCTCCTCCTCCTCCTCCTCATCCCCCTCTTTACTTTCTTCTTCTTTGTCTTCATCTCTTCCTCCTCCCTCTCCTTCTCTTCCTCCCCTTCATCCTTCTCCTTTTCTGCTTCTGCTTCTTGCCAGATTAGGGACATAAACAGAAGGAGTCCAGAAGGCAGTTACTGCCCAGGTATCGAGTCAGGGGTTCCAAGACTTCAGAATAAGGAGTGGAGCCTGGCCCTCAGCTGTCCTTCCAGATACCTAGATGCCGTTCTATCTGTCCATCAGTGTAGTCATGCACAAGGGGTCCTGCAGAGGCTAGACCTAAATAATCTTGAGAAGACCCACATGAATAGAGACTTATGCTATGGCAGTGTATTCTATGGTGCAAACTGACATGGAGAAAATGATTGGGTCACCAATCATTATCTCCAGCCTTCCATGTCTCCTGGCTGGACTCAGAGAAGAGTCCCTTCATGAAGCTGCCATACCCCTTGTGGCCAGGGTGGTCCTGCTTTTTTTTTTTTCTAGCCTCATCTCTACTATGGTTGTACTTACTTCCTGTCCCTCAGTGTAAGCCAAGTCATTGACCTATGCTGTCAATTTCTACCTCCAAGGACAGCCACAGATCACATGCCCTCTTTGGTGGCCCCCTAAGGTAACCCCTAGTTTACTCAGACCATTAGTACTTAAGGATTGATAGACTTAGGGGTGGGCTAGGGGATCAAAGAGGGAGCAACCCCCCAAATCTCAAATGCAAATGAATCACAATACATAATTCCCAAACCTCCAGGGCCAGCCACACCTTCGTATCAGAAAGCCTTTTTTCTGTTTTATGTTGGGACATGGTGGGCTTGCAGAGGGCATTCCAAAGGCCCAGTAGGCTCCCATCTTGGCCTTGGCTGGTACTAAGGGTAGAAACAAATGGCACTGGCTTCAGACTCAGAGAATAAGTGCCTACAAGCTGGCTGTAGCACTAGAGAATGAGTTTTCTTGTCTCATTTGAGAGCTCTTGACCTCTGGGGCTGGGTAATTCTTTGAGAGGTGGCTGTCCTGAGTATTGGAGTATACTTAGCAGAGTCATTGGCCACTAGCTCCATCTGCCCAAAGTTCTGACTGCCAAAAGTGTCTGTAGTCACTTCCCAACCTCTCCTGAAGAGCGATTGTCCCAGATTGTAAATGATGGAATACAAAACCCCCCTCACAGGCTTGACCTGAGATGTTAAGTGTGATTTGCAAGAGAAAGCTCTTGGCACATAGCAGGCAGTTCTCAGATGGCACTCGAGGCCCAGGGAATCTGTGAGTTGTCTTGGCTAGTTCACAAGAGTAGCTTTACCTGCTAGGGCCAAGCCCAAAGAGGCTCCACAAGCCAGGTGGGCACCAGTCTCTTTGGCACTTCTGGTGTCCTGGCCTGTGGCCATGCATGTGGGAATCAGGCTCCTGGGCCTCTGTCCCAGAGCTCAGAGCCAGGGCTGCTCTCAGGGGCATGAACTGATGTTCTGTTGCCAGCTGGATGGAGCCAGGATGCCCCTGGGCTCAGTTCCAGGGCATGAGGAATCCCCAATACTCTGGAGAAGGGAAGGGAAAGGAAAAGAGCTAGCTGGCATTATTGGGTGTTACCACAGCACTACATGAGCCTGTCTGGAGCAACTCCTCTCTTTCCTGTATCACAAAGAGAAAACTAGACAATAGCAAAGAAGAACACATGAGGTCTTCAGGCAGAGAGACCCAAGTTCATATTCTTTCTCCGTCTCTGCCATGGAAAATAATACACTGCAGATATTTATCTCATATATTTATCTATCATAGTGTTCGTGTAAAGGTTTAATTAAATCCGATTGCTGATAACCCAGTATGGGGTGTGACACATCAGTAATAATTTTCAGTAGTTCTCCTCTCCTTTCCATAGATCATCTCAGCACTCTCTCACAATGAAAAAGGAAGGAAGGCCAGTATTAAATTGGGATTACCCTAATCAGGGCCCTGATGGATGAGATTGGGCCTAGGCCCCGCTTTGGAAGAGACTATGCTTCTGGGAAGTCTTGGGAGCTACACTCAATCTTCAGGGAGCAACTAAGCACTGCCTTACAGGCAGTACACATGAACTGTTTTCTCCTGAGTCTTCACAAGTTATAAGGGTAATTCATGCATACACTGACACCAGGTGTGACAGCCCACCGGGGTAAGGAGAAGAGATGTGGTTAACACTGTACAGCTGGGGAAATGGAACCTTTCTAAAGTAGTGCTTTAGGGAGTTGCAATGTCAGAGCGCAGCCAAGGTTGGTCAGATTTTTATACCCCGTGTGTAAATTGTGGTGCCTGGCCTTTCCTAGAGAGCTCTAAGATCGAATTTCTCACTGGTAGAAATAGGGATCCCCAAATTCCACTACAGCACTTGCAATGATCTCCAAAGTTTCCAAAAATATTCCTCCCACATGCAGGCAACCAGACTTCCTAAATGTTCAGTCCCCTTCCCTCTCCCAGAGAAGGAAAGAGAGGATGGACTCAAGGAAATTCATTCGTGGATCAATACCCAGGCTTTGGAAGCTCCGGATTCTCAGACTTTCCTGGCCCTCTTGTTTGCACATTCCCTCCAGGCAATGATCTTCAGCGTGGCTCCAGGCATACAAACCCTGCATCCACAGAGCCACAGGCTGGACTGCTCTTGCTTGCTTTTGTGGCAGACTGTGAAGTAACTGCAGGAGGTTTTGAGACACGATTCAGGTTCATTGAGATACCATCAGTCAGAGGACTCCTGTCTATGATGTTATCGGGCCCCAGTGGGATTTCCCTGGGGAAGGTAGAGTGACTGGCAGAGCCAGAACGAGGCCTAGTGGCATCTGTGGTGCTGGGACAGAGACCTTCATGTGGTTATTTATAGATCCCAATAGTCTTTATTAGGATGTGGGCTTTGCTGACAACCCACATGAGAATAGGTTTCTGAGGCCTGGGCAATGGAGCTGGGGGGGACGGGCCGATTTATTTAGGGAACACCATGGCTGACTCAGAATGGGGTGTTTTAAACAGCTCCTGCCCAGCCTCTCCTCTCTGGTCCCCATTATTTCCACTGTCAAAAAACACCACCCTCAATATCTCAATATGTCACCGCCTTGGCCAATTAATCAGTGGCTCCTGTTTGCCTTGCCTGGCACCCCCCCACCAAAGCCTATATTTTCAATCATTCTCTCCTCTCTCTCTCTCTCTCTCTCTCTCTCTGTCTCTCTCTCTGTCTCTCTGTGTCTCTCTCCCCCTCCTTCTTCCCCACTCCCTCTCTTATCTTGAGGTTTGAGCTGTGAACTCAGGGTCTTGTGCTTGATAGGCAGGCATTCTTACCAATGAGCTACACACACACCCAGGCCTTCCCTCCACAGCTTATTTTCAAGTCTGGATCTCATACGGCCAGTCCAGATCCATGCCTGGTTTGCAATCTACCAATTTCAGGTTTCCTGTGATGGCTAGGATAACAGGTGTGCACCATCCAGCCAAGCTCTAGGGTGAGAAGGGGTGGTAGTGGTGGTTGAGGGGGTCTTACAAATGTGTCTGCTTGAGCTGGCCTGAAACTGAAATCCTCCCAATCTCAGCCTCCCAAGTAGCTAGGATGATAAAGGTGTGGGCCGATTTTCTTCATAGTATAAGCCCCAGGCTCAGGTTGCCTTGGAATGTGTACTCTTCCTAAAGGCTTTCTCACTGTTCCTCTTTTCTTGCCTAGCCTTCATTCATCCAGGTTCAGTGTGCTATGCTTGTGACAGCTTTTCTCCATCCCTCCTAGCTCCTATATGCACTCCTAGATACTCATTTTCCCCCTTTCGAGTTTCTATGGAGGTACTTCTTACCTCTCCTCGAGCATCTGTCAGAATGGCTTTATAATACATTTAAGTTATAAACGTCCTCTGACTGACATCCATCTCTTCATGTCAAAAAGCATGGGTTGCTCTCATGATAAGTGATATGGTACTCACTGTTCCTGAGGTTATACTCTCACTAGTCACAAAGGACCCAGCCACTGAGGAGCTTGCAGTCCAATTTGGGAAAGAAACATGCTCACTGATTCACTATGGTGAGAGAAGCATCCTTGGAGGATCGTGGACATTAAAGCATGAGGCCAAAGGGGATATTTCAGACAGAGACAATGCCTTTCTTATCTGTTCCCTTTGGGAAACATAGATGTTCAGTAAACATGTGGAAAGAGTAAAGAGAGAGTGAAGCTCAACTTTCTTGGATCCATTGTCTATCTTCCCCACCTCCCTGCAGCTGTGAGGCACTGAGAGGCAGTGGCTGAATCCCCCTCTCCACCCCACCCCCACCCCAATGACACAGCCATACTGTCTTCAGGGGCTGTGTGAAGTGGAGGCTTGATGGAGCTGCACAGGCAGGAGTAATGGGCAGCAGTGATTGACTGCTAATAATCCTACCTTGGAAAAGAAGAGAAAGTCTGAGCCATGTCACTCTGTCACAATGTGCAAATGAATCTATCTCATACCCCCACAGACAGTCCAAAGGGCACAGAGACCCTCCCACACACGGCATGGTTCTTGTTTTTGTTTTTTTTGTTTTTTTGTTTTTGCCAGTCCCGGGCTTGGACTCAGGGCCTGAGCACTGTCCCTGGCTTCTTCTTGCTCAAGGCTAGCACTCTGCCACTTGAGCCACAGCGCCACTTCTGGCCATTTTCTGTATATGTGGTGCTGGGGAATCGAACCCAGGGCCTCATGTATACGAGGCAAGCACTCTTGCCACAAGGCCATATCCCCAGCCCCGTGGCAAGGTTCTTAAAATGGCTTTCCTGTCACCTGGTCTGCCAATTAGTTGTTGAAGGACAGTACTTCCTGCGCCTCTGGACCAACTTTCTGCCTGGTTAATTGCAGGTTAATTCCCAGCTCATCAGATCCCCTGTGAAGCAGGAAATGGTATGTCTGGGAGGGAGACATCTCACATCAGCTTTAGCTGTGTACTTAGTTCACTGCAGTAAGGCAGCTCATTGTTTAGGTTTTAGGGGAGCTTTTATTAGGGGATAATACTGGACATGGCCTTGGTAGAGACTTAGTCCCTGTTTTAGCTATCCACATAGAAATGCTTTTGTGTCCAAGGAAACTTGTTAAAAATCTGGGTGGATGTTAGATACTGGTGGCTCCTACCTTTCATCTTTCCTACTCAGGAGGCTGAGAATTGAGGATCCTACTCCAAAGACAGCCTGGGCAGACAATCTGAGAGGTTCTTATCTCTCAGGCTGGTAGAGTGGAGGTGTGGCTAAAGTGGTAGAGTACCATCCCTAAGCAAAAAAGCTAAGTCAAAGTGTGAGGGGTAGAGTTCAAGCTCCAGGGCTGGCACATACATATACACACACATACACATGCATGAATGCACACATAAACATGCATACGTACACACGTACACACACACATACATACACAATCTGGGAAGACTATAACTGCTTGCATTGTTTACCTTTAGAGTTTTCAGAGTTTGTGTAGCTCTGCTATGGCTGAGGTGTACTGTGGTCTGTAGGGGAGTGTGGAATGTACAGAGCTGCTCATGCTTTCACAGAATTCCACAGAATACTTTTATGGAATTATCCATCCCAGGCCCAGAATGGAATCTGGTCATTTATGATCTTGCAGTAGGTTTCTCACCTGTGAAACATACATATGTCAGGAGTAGTCAGGTCCTATTAGGAATCCTGACGTTGATTCCCCTCATCATCCATTCTCCAGAGCCCTTAGATTTTTATAGAATAAAACAAAATCAGTAGAAGATGCCTTGCTTCAAATCCCAGAGAGGCCACAATCCTATTGTAATCTCTCTTAAGGGCAGGTGGTCACCTGGCATGGTGAGGCACACCTGTAATCCCACCTCTGGAGAGGCTGAGGCAGGATTGTAAACTTCAGGTCATTCTGGTGTACATGCTGTGACTCTGTTTCAAAACAAACAGACAAGCAGAAAGCAGGTGGCAAAGTAAATCGCCCCGTAGGCAGGTGTGGTGAGTTGACGGAACTGCTACCAAATGAAGAGTGCTCTCTGCCAGTTCTCGCATCTGAAGTGGGGTCATAACCAGCCCTTACCTCTTAGGGCCATGGTAAGTAAGGACTGAAAGAATAAAGAGGACCACATGCTTCACATAGAGCTTGACCTGAAATGCATGTGTAACAAAGGTAAGCTATTAAAATCAGATTCATGTATATTTTATTCTCATAGTTCACAGGCCCGGGACCTTTGCAGGAGGAGCTGGTGAATCTCACTCACTTTTTTCAGTTGCTTTCTTCCTTGGGTTTATCTGTATGCACTTAAATATGTGTGTGTGTGGGGGGGGGGTTGCTTTTCAATGTTAAGAACTCGCATAGAAATGAAAAGACAGCTAGGCCAAACAGTAATCACTGGGCATGGGGCTCACGCAGCTGAGAGTTTCTGACTCACCCTGGAGGTTTCACGAGTGCATCTGGAGAGAATTGGACCAGGACCACCCTCTCTGCTGCCTCAACTTCCCCTCTCCTCCACTTTTCTCTAGAAGAAGGAAATCAATTGGGCTCTGAAGGCTCATGCCTGTAATCCTAATGACTCAGGAGCCTGAGATCTGAGGATTGAGTTTTGAAGTCAGCCCAAATAGGAAAGTCTGTGAAACTCTTATATTCAATTAACTGGTAAAAAACTGGAAGTGGAGGTGTGGCTTAAATGCTAGTGCCACCAGCCTTGAGCAAAAATGTAAGGAACAGTGCCTAGGATCTTGAGTTCAAGCCCCTGTACTGGCATTTGAACAAAAAAAAAGTAAAAAAGAAATCCTTTTACCTTTGAGGAGCAAGGCAACAAGAGACACTTTGCCCAGAGAATGCTAGAGGTCCACTTGTGCTTCTGGGACTCCCTGATGATGTGAGGCAGGCCACGCATGGCCTTCTCTTCTTATTTTGTAGATGAGGAAACTGAGAGTCTAAGGAAGCAAAGGACACACTAGTGTCATGTGGTCTTTCTGAGTCTTTTAGAGTGTGGTTTGCAGCATGTAGCAGGTGAACCCCACAAGCACGCCGGGCCCAGGGAAGCTGTGGGTTCCCGTGGATTCTTTCTGAGAACACCACTGCAGTGTGGGCTCCTGAGGGGGCTCCCTGTGCCTGGAGTCCCAGGGGATATAGTAATGGTACAGACTAAAGACCTGGGCACTGCAGCATCAGTAGGCCATTCAGATCAGAACATGTAAGTTTGAGGGGACATCAGCATGCAACTCATGGCCATCCTCCTAGTGTTTTGTCCTCTGCTTATGATGCCTTCTTTCCCCCTTGGATCAGATTCCTCCTCCAGGAAGCCTTCCCTGAATCTGAGGTCAGTCTTGAATGCTTCTTCCTACTGTCGCCAGTGAGGTTTACATGCCCTCAGTGTGACACTATTTGCACCATCAGCCTACTACCTGCCTGCCCTGTTGGGTCGGGGTCTGCTGGATGGCCAGGCTCTGGCATTAGTATACTGCAGGTGCCCAGCTCAGTTCAGGTCCTAGCATGCATGCACATGTGTGAGGGAGTTGCATTATCTCTGTCTTGCTATATGGATGGAGCAATGCTATCTCATCATGGTGTCCTTGACCACTGAAGGTCTGGGGACAACGCCAAGTCCACAGAACCCACTCTGGCCAACTTAATCAGAAAAGTGATTTATATTAAGGGATGTTATGCCACCCATGGGATTTACAGGAGAATGAAGAACCAGTCCCGGGAAGGGAATTGCCTGGAATGAGACTCCAACGACAGTGCCAGGCTGCCTCCAAATGAAGTCTGATTGGTTGTCATCCATCTTAGGCACTTCGCCTCTACTCTAGTCTGTGAGTGACAGGGATTTGCAAAGGCACTCATGCCTGCTTTATGAAGAAGAATGCATTCTAATGTGGTCCTTTCCAAGAGGAGATTAGAGGGCTTTTTCTCACAACCATGTTAGGATACAGCAAGAAATAAGCCATCTCTTGAGAGTGTGGCTCGGTGGTAGAGTACCTGCCTCATAAACATGACACCTTGAGTTCAAATCCTACTACTGCCCCTAAGAAAGCAGCTATCTGTGAACTAGTAAGAAAGCCTCACTAAGGGCCCAACTGTGCTGACTCGCTGATGTTGGACTTCTGGCCTCTAGAACTAGGAAAAAATGAATAGATGTCTTTGAGGCCCCGAGTCTAAGGTGTTTTGTTATAGCAGTCCAAACTGATTCTGCTAGGAATTAAAGGCTGTGCAGGCAAACCAATCAGATTAAAAGGATCTCTGCCACTAAGTTAAGAGGTTTGGCCTTCATAAAAAAAGACAGGGAGCATCCGTTGAAGGAATATAAATTGGAGAGTTGGTATAATGTATCTCTGCTCTAGCAACAATCTGTCTAGCAGTATCAAAGAGGAAGTATTAGAGAGAAGGGATATTTTGTAGTATTCTGAATTTTAAGATGCTGTTTGTGGAGTTCAGTTATGCTCGGCTGCACAAAGCAGCTTTGGCACTGCTTAGCAAGTGCCAAATGGAAATAGCGGGAGATAGCACCCTTTGCACTTTTCCAAGGGGCTACATCATGCTAGGTGCTGTATGTGTTACTTTTAAGTTCTGTGCCTTAACTTCCTTATCTATGAAATGATGAGGGGGAAAAAACCCCACCAGCTTGTTATGATGATTATGAGACTTAATCTTTTTTTGTGTATGCCTTTGCTGTACCTTAAGGTATTTATTTGCTCAAGGCTGGTGCTTTACCACTAGAACTACATCTTGACGTCTGGCTTTTTGTCAGTTAACTGGAGATAAGAGTCTCAAGGGCTTTACTGTGTGGGCTGGCTTTGAACCTTGCTTCCCAGATCTCAGGCTCCTGAGTGACTAGAATCAGAGTCATGAGTCACCAGCATGGAGTGATAGACCTTCATCTTTTCAAGAAACTTTGGATGACCCCTGGCCAAGTCTTCCATAACCTTGCATATAGCTCTAACCATCCTGGGAGAAAGATGATCATTGTCCCATCTGGCAAAGAGAGAAGCTGAGGTTCAAAGGACCCCTTGGGTTATCAGTGATACTGCAGGGTTAGACTCTGCACTTTCAGACTTCATGATTTTAGCAAATACACAGCCGATGTGGTCTTTATCATGGCTGTGATGACTCAGAGATCCAAGCAAGAGATGTGAGCATGACCAAGGCAACTCCCAGGATACCTCTGCTATGGAGTCAGAGTACCAAAAGCTAGCTGCTATCCCAAGGAGATGGGCCTCTTCTACAACCTGGGGATGTTGAAAGAGGGGGTAAGTGATGAGAGGCAAGCAGGTCTTGGCATTGCTAGTAGCACTGAAGCCCTTTCTTCCTGTCTGGGCAAAGACCCTGGGTATGGTGCCAGTTCTAAGTGCTCTCTAAGTGTGTAGGCTACAGAACAACTCTCTCACCTAGAATTCCAACACATCTATAGTCTCTCCCCAGCCCCAGAGCCAGCAGGGAAGATCTTAACAGATTTCTGATGCAACAGAGCTTTCTGTCATCTTGGGGAGTCTACATTCTTCTCATGGGCATCACTCATTTTCTGACCACTCCTTGGAATCCTGGAAGCCCATGGAAATGTGGACTGGGAGTAGCGAAGTCTGGCTCCATGAATTTTTGATGGACTTCCCTACTGCAAGTCTCGGTGTGCCCTTGAAGGCAGATAATTGAAATTCAGATTTGGCTATTCTATTGCTTTGTGATATTCTTTATGAGGCTGCTTTGCGTTTCCTGGTGACTTGGTTGCAGCTTTAGTGACTCCATTATGGAGAAAGATATTGATTTGTCAGGGTGGTGTCAGAAGCATTGCTCTGATGAAAATTGATTTATCTCTCTCTGAGCAGCTTGTGTTTTTAATTTGTCTCTGCCTCCAACAAGGTATGAGATGGGGTGGGGGAGGGAACCTCCCTTGCCAGAACTCTCTTCACCATTACTCATGAAATAAAGCTGGGTCCAGGCCTGGGTATGGTTTCATGTGCTGTGCCAAGGAGATAAAATAACTTCTCATTTGCCTCTGTTAGTGTCGATGACATTTATGTTTTGTGTTCATTCCTTCCCTCCCCTTACACAGACACACATAGCTGGATGTGACAAATGAGGACCATAACTCCCCAAATTCTCTCTCTCACCCCAAATGGTAAGTGGTACCTGGGATGTTTATATTTGCATTTTAATGAATGCCATTGGATGAGTTTTTCTTTCTTTCTTTCCTTCTTTCTTCCCTCCTTCCCTTCCTTTCTTCCTCCTTCCCTTCCTTCCTTCCTTCCTTCCTTCCTTCCTTCCTTCCTTCCTTCCTTCCTTCTTCCCTCCCTCCCTCCCTCCCTCCCTCTCTCCCTCTATCCCTCTCTCTCTCTCTTTCTTTCTTTCTTTCTTTCTTTCTTTCTTTCTTTCTTTCTTTCTTTCTTTCTTTCTTTCTTTCTTTCTTTCTTTCTTTCTTTTCCAGTCCAGGGCCTGGGCACTGTCCTTGAGCTTCTTTTGTTCAAGGCTAGCACTCTACCACTTGAACCACAGCCCCACTTCTGGCTTTTTTGTTTGTTTGTTTATGTGGTACTGATGAATCCAACCCAGGTCTTCATGTAAGCTAGGCAAGCATCTACCACTAAGCCATATCCCCAACCCTGGAATACTTTAATTATGAGAATTATGGGAAGACATTTATCTTTGTCTGGTCCCTTCATTCACTATGGTTGGTTGGTATGGTGCTCTTCTCTCTCTTCTCCCACTATTTAGTTGTGTGTTCTGGGCACTTATTTAAACTCTTTGAGACTTTGGTCTCTCTGGTAATACCAAGAAGATGTTATTTGATGGATAGGGTGGGTAAAGAAGATGGAACAATGCATGGGTATATTGTTTGCCTTGAAACAATAAATATTAAGTGTTAAAAGTTAATATGTTAAGAAGGGAAAGGAAGGAAAGAAAGGAGGGAAGAAGGAAAGAAGGAAGGCTTTTGAGGACAGGAAAACAGGATCATAAGGGACAGGAAGTAGGTGGCCATCCATTCTGGATCTAAGGAGGAAAACCGGATGGAATGGAAGGGTGTGGGTGTGGCAGTCAAGGCAATGGACGATAATTTGTCTCTTCATTAGATATTATGCCTTACTACTCACTTGGGGTCAGACACCCTGGGAAACTTCAAAGTAAAACACCCATAAATCATGCCCCTAGGGTCTTCCAATCATAACAGAATTTGTAGCCAGATAGGTATTTATAGTCCACAATTTGTACCACAAATATGAACCAGTAGGAGTGAACTCTAGTGGGAATTCACAGAGAATGGAATGGAAGTAATCTCTTTCGTGTGTGTGCGTGTGTGTGTGTGTGTGTGTGTGAGAGAGAGAGAGAGAGAGAAAGAGAGAGACAGAGGGGAGAGAGAGAGGAGAGAGAGAGAGGAGAGAGAGAGTACTCTGAGAGGAGTTGATTTCAAGCTGGATGTATTCTGTTTGGTCATGCTGGATTGGGGTCAGGGAGGCTGGCCTTATAGGTGCACGGAAGAAGAGATGAGGAGAGAGCCTATCTAAGTATTGGCTTGGGATGATAACACATGTGAAAAATAAAAGTATAGACATCAAACTATACATATATTAGCACCGTGAAATCAGATAGACAAAGCAGTGATTTCACCTATATGTTCTCACCAGGTACTCATAGTCATATCATGCGAAAGTGAGCTTGTGATTCTCATTTCAGTTTCAGATGAGGAAACAGAGGTTCCAGGGAGATTAGCTGCCTGTCCAGCTTCCACAGTGAGTAAATGGCAGAGCTGAGACTCAAATGGGTGTCATTCAGACCCTTCTACTGGATCTCCTCTATCACTCATCTCCCTTTCTTCAATACTCTGAGTAAGACAGGCTTTCTTTCTAACACTGGGCCAGGAGGCCTTCTCTGAGCCCCACTGGAGGAAATGAGGATGAGAAAAGGGTTACACTTGGCTTAGAGAAGGCATCTGTTAGTCAGGTGCCAGTGGTTCATGCCTGTAATCCTAGCTACTCAGGAGGCTGAGAGATGAGGATCACAGTTCAAAGCCAGCCCAGGCAGGAGAGTCCATGAGACTCTTTTTTTTTTTTTTGCCAGTCCTGGGACTTGGGCTCAGGGCCCGAGCACCGTCCCTGGCTTCTTCCCGCTCAAGGCTAGCACTCTGCCACTTGAGCCACAGCGCCGCTTCTGGCCGTTTTTCTGTATATGTGGTGCTGGGGAATCGAACCTAGGGCCTCGTGTATCCGAGGCAGGCATTCTTGCCACTAGGCTATATCCCCAGCCCCCATGAGACTCTTATCTCCAATTAACCACCAGAAAACTGGAAGTGGCATTGTGGCTCAAGTGCTAGCCTTGAACTGAAGAGCTCAGTGACAGTACCCAGGCCTAGAGTTCAAGCCCAGGCTAGCTCTGTGATCTGGCTGTCAGCATAGTGCACATAGCCTGGGCAGGAGATCTCCCAGGCCATGCTCGAGGTCACTTTGGGCTGCTCCAGAATTTCCAGCTTAGACAGGACAGCCTTAGGTCACCTGTCTTTGGGTGCATTCTAAACAGTCCCACCTTTTACAAGAGACCTACAAAGAGGTATGGATTCAGTGCATCTAGTAGAAGAGGAGCTGGCTCCGTGGGCAGGAGCACTTTGGCTATGAGATAGTCCTGGGGTTATCTCAGCCCCAGGCAGTCCTGCTGTTTCCTGCCCCTCAAGGGCCTTGGCTCCAGAATGGGGGACCTGATCAGACATCCATTAGCAATTCTCACAAATCTACACTTTATCTGGGAAGATGACCAGGTCCACACCCTGTGGACAGTGGACAGGAGCCTGGTCTACTGTATTCTATCAGCCAGAATAGAATCTTCTGGAAGCAGCCTGATCTTTGTCTTCTCCTTTGGTTAAGAACAACCCTGCTACACACAGGCGCACACATGCGGAGACACACACACACATTCACACAGACAAGTACACAGAGTAAACAAATATACTACTACTATCTACTATACTACTAACAATAAAAATGTTGCTTTTTTGAGTTTTAGCTATGTGTATAATGCTGTTTTGAACATTAAATTACAGAAGCTCACTTAATTCCCTAGTGATAGTAAAGGTAGGAAAACAGAGGGTTAGCGAGAGTAACCTGAGATTAGCCAGGCTGTGGTAAGGGAAGACTTGAATTCAGGGCTGTCTGATCCACTATGCTCTGAACCCCTACCATGACACCCAAAAGTGTCCCACAAGAGCCATCAAAAATACAAGAGCTACAGCCAAGAGAAGAGCCCCGGCTGAATGGGAATTCTCTAAGGTTCCAAGCTAAGCAGTTAAACTAGACAAGCCATTCAAGGACACTGTGGCACTGGTTTTCATTCTGAGGCCCAGGCAACATAAGGTCTTTGGAGCTGGTGGCAAATTTGCCCCTTACTGTTATTTATCTCGCCTCTCCTGAGACCTTCTGCTTCTCTTCTGTCCTCAGTCTTGGTTACCCATGATGTTATCAAGGCAGCCTCCCAAACCAGAATCCTCAGAGTCACCCTCAGCTCTTCCTTCTTCTTTAGGGTCCCACCCCATTTAATCCCCCACCAGTACTGCTGACAGCCAACTCTAAGAAGCGTACTTTGAACCACATTTTTCTCCCCTCCACCACCAAAGCTATTGTCCAGTCCAGGACTTTAGCATATTTTTTTTGCAGCATTATGGAAAGAATAAATGGTTACTCAGAGAGGTGAACAGACTTCCAAGTGCTTTTGGATGGGTCACTTCATCCATGATAATTTGCATGTTCAATGCATGCTTTATTGAGATATAATTCACAAACCATCCCACTCACAGATTTAAAACATGCTTATGGGTTTTTAAAAAAAGTTTACTTTATTGTTATAAAGGTGATGTACAGAGCGATTACAATTATATGAGTCACATAATGAGTACATTTCCTTTTGTACAATGTCTTCCACTTCCTCCCCACTCTCTCCCAGTCTTTTGTTTTGATAATGGCCGCCACTTCTCTATAGTTAAAGCTCCTTACCAATTGGACCCCAAGTACCCTAGTCACCTCTTCTGCTGCCACATCCTGCTAGCTCTGTGTTCCAGGTAACTCTTGTTCCCCCAAATGATGTCTGGCCAGTATCCCCAACCTTTCACACAACATCGTCTCAGCTTCAAGTGTCCTGCTTCCCTTTGCAGCACTGGCAAAACTGAAGTTCATTTGTCAAAGCCCTGGTTGGTCACGTACCACTTCCTTTGTGAGCTCTCTGAATGACTGTGCTCTCTCTATACTCCTGCTACTCTTAATTATTCATATTTTTGGCTTTCTCCTTCACCAGGTGGTTTGGGTGCTGGCTATATGCTGCTTCCTATATCACCTATACTTTCTTTTTCCTCCCACTCTTCTTTCTACGTACTTGTGTCTCTAGGTCTTGGTCTTTGGAACCCACAATTCACTTCTCCATGTTGTCCCCTTTCAACGTTATTCTTCATGGTTGCAGCATGTATCCATGTAAGCTATCCGTGTGTAGCATCTTTAGCTAATTAATGAAAACATAGCTACAAGACTAAGGGGAGGGCTGGTTCACATTATAGTTAGTGTCAGTCAGATTTTTTTTCCATTTCTTGAAATACTTGAACAAAACAACTTAAGCAAGGAAAAATGTATTTTGGCACATGGTTTTGCAGTTTTCAGACCATCATGATAAAGAGGGGATGGCAGAGTAGAGAAAAGAGCCAGGAAGGAGAGAGAGACAAACACAGAGAAAGTTTATGTTAGTGTGCTTTCTCCTTCCCTGCCCACCCACCCCAGCCTTCATTGCATCTGGAAACCAAGCCTATGGGACTGTGTTGTCCAGGCTCAAGGGTGGGCCTCTCCCTACTTAGTGAATCCTCTCTAGAAGCACCCTCGTAGTTACACCAAGAGGTTTGATTCACTCATCACCTGGGCAATTCTCTGTCTAATCAAGTTGACAGTCAAAATAAACCATCACACAGCTGGAATCAGATTTGAGGGGTATGTGTGTATGTGTGCTTGTCCTTAGGGCTTGAAATCGGGGCCTGGACTATGTCCCTAAGCTCTTGTGCTCAAGACTAGTGCTCTACCACTTGAGCCACAGATCCACGTCTAGATTTTGGTAGTTAATTGGGGATAAGAGGCTCACAACTTTCCTTCTGGGGCTCTCTGTGATCCTCAGATCTCAGCCTCCTGAGAAGTTATGATTACAGATATAAACCACCAGTGCCCTGCTGGAATATGCTATTTTTTTCAACTTGCGAAATTCTAAGTGTCAGAAGAAAAATTGTCTATATGAGGGGAAACAAAACACAAGGACCGGGGCCGGAAACAAAGCTATGTGAGGGAAGATTTGAAGACATTGAAAATGCTCAGCCTGGAGACATTGGTAATGGTACAGTAGTTCCAAGTCAAACAAATGCAGGAGTTAAGGAGAGAGATTGCTACCTAAAGGATTGATAAACAAGTAGAAAGCAACCTGAGTCATCCTTGCATGGTCATCATATACTTAACTTTCCACTGATAACCCACTACTGTTTATACTCAGCCCTAGAGCCTGCATGAAGTAGTTTCTTTGGGTAGTAAGTAGTTTCTGGTCCTAGGAAAAGCCCAAGCAGGGCTTGAATGGCATGAGCAATATTCAGGAGCTTCCAGGACTACATGAATTATTGGAAAAGACGAATTTCAGTGTACTGCAATTCAAATTCCAGAGCTCCCAAAAGATAGGGGCAGCCACTTAATGCATGCTCTAATTGCTGAAAGACTGATTGGCTAATAGAGCCCACAACTGTACTCTCTACTGGGAACATAGTCAGGGTGTACAGTGGGGTATGCCAAAACTAAATGAGAATGAGACTGAAACAAAAGCAGAATGGGCTTGGCTCAGAGTAATGCACTGATCCATACAAGGTCACTGGTGTGGGCAACAGGGAAACAGTTGTCCTTCTGTTCCAGGTGGTCCTTAAGTCTCTCAGCTTCCAGTGGTTTCTGTTCAATTCCTTTCTACTCATATCATTCTCCAAGTCTTTTCTACAAAAAACTAGACAGTTAAGAAAGATACAAAAAGGGGCTGGGAATATGGCCTAGTGGCATAAGTGCTTGCCTCGTATACATGAAGCCCTGGGTTCGATTCCCCAGCACCACATATATAGAAAATGGCCAGAAGTGGTGCTGTGGCTCAAGTGGCAGAGTGCTAGCCTTGAGCAAAAAGAAGCCAGGGACAGTGCTCAGGCCCTGAGTCCAAGGCCTAGGACTGGCAAAAAAAAAAAAAAAAAAAGAAAGATACAAAAAAAACCCCAACAACCAAACATATGGCCAAAACAAAACAAAAAACAAGTGGCAGAATTACTTTCTTTTTCTAAAATAAATTATTGTAAAGATGGTGTATAGAGCGGTTACAGTTACATAAGTCAGGTAATAAGTACACTTCTTTGTGAACAGTCTCATCCCCTTCCCTCATATTCTGTTTCCCCCCTCCTCTCTGAGTTGTATAGTTCATTTCCAGTGTTGTGTCAAGTGAGTACCACTGCTGAACTGGTTCACCCTTTGTCCCACTGTTTCTGTGCTTCCCCTTCCCCTCCCCACATCAGATAAACTTATGTATAAGGCAAAATGAATGAGAAATCTCAACTAGGAATACAAAAAGATTTCTTAAGACACCGAAAAAGCATAAGCGACAAGTGCTATCTTTAGTCTTATCCAAATTTAAAACGTTTGCCATTCAAAAGACAATATTAAAAGGCAAACGATGGAGTGGGGCATTGATGGCTGATGCCTGTGATGCCAGCTACTCAGGAGGCTGACTGCAGAGTTACTTTCTTTGTCTTCTTTCCCTCTCCAAATTCCTATGTACTTCCTAATCCTTGAGGAGATGGCTGCCCCATGCGGGAGCCTCCCTCCCACTCTGAGAGCCCTTCCCAGAGCTTCTTGGCTCAGTTCTCTTTTCTGTTGGTGAACACCAGGTGTTCTTCCCTTTGCCAAGAGCCAAGCACAGTTCTAAGGAACTTCTTAAAGTGCAACCATTTAAAGCCCTTTCCCAATCCTGGCAGCAAGTTTGTTTCATTCAACTCAGTATAAGCAAGTGGGAGCAGACAGCTTGGACAACTGCACTGCCAATTTCTTCTTGATCTGAGAGCATGTGCCCTGGGGAGCCATGTGTTCTGAGGAGCCTCATGAACAAGCTTTGAAGGCACATGGAGAAAGTCCATCTCTGATTATTTTTTGATGTCGCTTCAGAGATCATAGCCCCTAGGCTGTAATAAGCTCTCAACAAAGAGGTGGTGGGTGATGAAATCCAAGTCCAGAGCCTCAAGTCCTTCATGGTTCAAATGATGAGAATAATGGAAACTTTTGGGCAGAGGGTAAGCACCAAATAGACAAGCTCATTTTATTCTTGTGTAATTGATACTAAGTGTTAATAACATTACTCTTTCTCCACTCCCCACGTCAACAAAGTTACCTCACTTCTCCTTTTGGGAAGTGGTCGTCTCACTGGGGATACATGCTGCTTACTCCAGCTGAGGGCTCACAAGCTATTGCCCACTCAGGGCCTACCACTCAGGGGCCAGCCAATAATATAACAGTCAGGGTACCCCAATGAGCAGTAGAAATCCATCAGTGTTTAACGTGTCCCTGGTAAAGATACTTTATTTCTGAGGCCTCTACTGCTTTCCACTGCCTGGTATGTTTGAGCTTGCCTTTGACTTGGAAAATAAGGACATGTCTGAATGCAATTTCAATCTGAGAGAGCACAGCTGTCCAGCCATAAAGCCTGTGGGAACTTCTGTAAGTCCAATCCTGCCAAATGGATCCCATGCTCCCAGCAATCCTGAAGCCTGGGGACTCATGCCACAACTTCCTCCCATGCATAAGCTTACATGGTCTGAACAGAGTGGGAACACTTATCCTCAGTCTTCAGGGAGCATTGGTTGCTCCAGTCTGCCACAAGGTCTTGACTAGGGTAGAGTTAGTTTCATATGCTAGCTCCACTGTAGAACCCAAGGATTCATATAGAAGGCAGTTGGAGTTGGTGAAGCATCAGATCTGCAGCTGGCTTGAGCCATGGATGATGTGGGTAAGCAGAGGGTTCCCTTTATTTACCTATTCCCTTAGCTGGTTTGAGAACATACGTGTGTGCTGGCTGACATGCTATATCTCTTGTACTTGAAAACCCACAGAAAAGTTGAGAAATAATGCAAAGTTCAGATGGATGGCAATTTTTATTTGTTTATCTATTTAGTTAATGCTATTTTGAGAAATGAATTTGTCACAAAGGGCTCTGTACTTGTAGGAGTTTTAAAAGCATTTAACTTACACCATAACCCTGTGTGGTTGTATTCTTAACTCTTTTTTTTTTTTTTTTTTACAAATGAAAAAGACTGAGCTTTCAAAGATTATATATAAATTACTTAGTTTCACAGATTAACAATAAGATAGAGCCAGTATTCAAATTTTGGTGTGAATTTTCTTTTTCATTCTGAATACATTATTCTTTGTACCCAAACTAGTGCTCTTTCTTCAAGTACAATTCCATAAAAAGTAATATTCGTTTTGGGACATCCTCTTGACTAATTTTCTAATATCTCTTTTTAGTCAGAATTTAGTTACTAGTATCTTCTGTGAATGATCTTTCATATTCCCCATTTTCCATGAGCACACTTCCCTGTACTTACAGATTTTGATGCAGTTTAAAACTGTCTTATATTGAGATTCTTTGTGTTTTCTTCTCTTGACATGTTAGATGGTGTACCTTTCCCAATATGGCTAATCTTTAAAGTTCATTGATAAGATGGCAAAGTCATCCATTGGTTAATTTTCCATAGTTTACCAGAACATTCTCTGATGATGAGCCACTTTGCTTGTTATGAATAACGCAGTGGAGGTGTTCCTACAGAGGAATCCTTCTCCAGAGGCAGGGTTTTGTAGGTGAAGAGACAAGGATCTGGAATCAGGTAGGCTTTTTTTTTTTTTTTTTGCCAGTCCTAGTTCTTGAACTCAGGGACTGAGCACTGTCCTTGGATTCTTTTTGCTCAAGGATAGCACTCTACCACTTGAGCCACAGCGCCACTTCTGGCCTTTTCTGTTTATATGGTGCTGAGGAATTGAATCCAGGGCTTCATGTATACAAGACAAGCACTCTACCACTCTACCATTCCAGGTAAGCTGGTTTTGAGAGCATGTTCTCTTGTAATATTGCTGTCATGTCTGAGAAGTTATTTAGCCACAGCTCCAGTGCTGTCACTAATAAAGGGGGAACAGGAAACACATGCCAGAGGCTGGGGCTGCAGAATTAGGAAGCGGAATGATGTTCTTCGTTCTTCACACCTTAGGCTAAAGAGTAGATATGATAGACAGGTAGTAAGGTTTGACACTTACTTCTCTCTTTGGGGCACCTCATAAGCAGAATGTCAAAGCGCATATAGTCTTTTGTGAGCTTGGTTCCTCCTGTGAAATTTCTTTTCCCAAAGACTTGAAATATCTTCTGCTCTCTCCAGTGACTTGTGATGTGAAAGTAAAATCCAGCCACAAACTCCCAAGCACTTGTTTAGTTGTTTTCCCAGCTCGTCATTTTGAAAGGGCAACAGGATAGGAACACAAAATAAATAAAAATCAGCCTCTGGTCTTTACTTACAGAGATTCTGGGCTATGGGGGTCACAAAAAAATGACTCACAAAGGTTTTGCAAGACAGAGCCTGATTAGCAGCTAGCGAGGCTTATACATAAGCCCTATCTGAGTAATCAAATCCCCTTGAACTAAGTGACTGATGGCATATAAAAGATCTATTCTTGACAGGAAACATTATCTGACCTGAGCATGGGTGCCCTGTAGACATTGCAAAACCTTCTTAACTGATGATTTTTTTAAAAAGGAGGACTTGTCATCTGATAAGGGGGCTTAACAAGATCCTCTCCCAAATTGGGTTTGACATATGCCTGGCACTCAGGCAGCTGAGCCCTCCCTCCCCAGTCAGCTCTCTGTAGCTTCAGCCCTGGGCAGCGGGCCTTTGTCTGTCTGCTGCTGACACAGCTGCTAATCCCAGGCTAATGAGCAATCCCCAGGCAGAGGCAGCAATGAGGCAGGGAAGGGAAGAGGGTAGCAGGCAGCTAAGAGGACAGGGTGGGAAAGGCTGCATCTTCACTGTACCCAGAACGTGCAGTTTTCCTAGAGTTGTTCCCGAGTCTGACTTGGGTCAATGTGGTACGTCTCAGATGAATCTGGATGGCGTTTTATTATTTTACTTTCTTTCATCCTGGATCCAGAGTTCCAGCTCCTTTTATTATCCCACAGCAATTGTACAAAAGTCTCACTGCAATATTTCCATGTATGTATATAATGTAATGTTATCAGGTTTACCCCCTCTGTTGCTCAACTTGCCCTTCCTTTAAACCAGTTTAATGAGTTTCATTATTCTATTTTCATAGATGCATATAAAGTACTTTTATCATTATCCTCTGCCTTGTCACCCTCTCCTTTCTACTGCCCCTCAACAAAGTAGTCTCCTTTATACATCTGTCCTTTTTTAAAAAATTGAAGAGAGAGAACATTTGAAAATTGAAGAGAGAGAATATTTGAAAGCAAAGTGGCTCAATTTGAAAGAGAACATGTGATATCTTTTTTTTTTTTCAATCTGGCTTATTTCCCTTCACAATTCTATTCTATTACCTTACCAATTCTATTCTTCTTTGAGGCTGAATAATGCTCTTTTGTTTATATATGCCACAATCACTTTATCCATTCATTGGATGATAACACCTAAACTGGTTCCATAGTTTGTTCCTTGTGAATAGTGCTGCTATAAACCTGAGTGTATACTGATCCCAGCATTGGTTTAGAGTGGATGTCTTGTAGCAGGAAGGAAGTATTGGGGGTTGGGCTGGTGGTCAAGTTCATCAAACCAGATCGTAAAATGAGCAAGACTGAGGATTATCTTCTCAGGATGCCTCTTTAAGTGTGCTCTGGGTTTTTATTTATTCTATTTTGGTTTTACTTAAGGAAAAGAATGGAAGCAAGGGATACATTGCAGATGATCTACTTTGGATTTTGTATTTATTCAGGGCACCACTCTGAAAACCTCAAGCTCAGATGTGAATTTAAGACATATTTTCCTACTAATTGCACATTATGTACAGTCTTGAACTGAATATCTACGTCGTCATAAAATCTATATATGCTAACAAACACACAAAACAAATGTGCCTGCACAATTAGGTGGAAAAATTCTTTTCAGTAGACGCATGAATAGCCCCATTATAGTTGTGGGATCTTGGATGAGCCATTTAATGAACTGGCCTTCTGTTTCCTCACTTAAAAATGAGAATAAAGAATGTGAGTGAACAAGACATGATAGCCAATGTATATACAAAAAGATGCAGATGTATACAGCAGTGAAATTCCACTTAAATTTTATCAGAAAACAAGTGTGATGAGTGCATTTGTGTGTGTGTGTGTGTGCGGGCGTGTGTGAGACACATTACTGAATGTATGAAACATTTTTGATCAGCAGAAATTCTTAATATTTATTTAGTGAAGATAAATAAATCCCATCTCCTAAGGTCTAGAAATTTCACATTTAATTGTTCCCTGGAACATATATGCATATAGGAAATATTCACAGGCATGTATATTCTGGCTCTGCTTCTATGTATAAATATTATAAACAACCTAAATGGCAGGTTACAGCAGAATGCAAAACTAGAGTTATGGTACTTGTCAACAGATAATAAATGGACTCAAGAATATGTAATGTCAAGAAGGACAACCAGAGAAAAACATAAATTTGAACAGAAAATAAAACAGAAAATGGCAGAAGTTGTCACAAAAAAATAGCAAGACAAGACTCAACTGTATCCTGTCCACCAAAACCCACTTTGAAGAGACTGAAATATTGGTTGAAAAATAGGCAAAATAAGTTGAAAGTTAAAAGGAGGGGAAAGAAATTTCATACCTTCTTGCAGATACAAGGACCTGACAGAAGGGCTAAAAGAACACCAGATAAAACATTTCAAGATAAGAGAGTACTGGAGATGAAAAGAACACATGTTAACAGTCACTTTCAAAATACAATAAATACAATAAAGAAGAAAGTAACAAAAAGAAAGAGGAAAAAATGAGCATAGCTATAGTTGTGATGGAGAATTTAACAGCCATCTTAATCATGGATATAACAACTGGACTCTCAGCAACGATAAAGAAGGATTGCATGGCACAGTGAGCTGCCTTGCTCCAATTGACATGGAGAGAACACTGAGCTCACACAGAATACATGGGATCTTCCAAGAGCATGGTGAGGTACACACTTAGCTGTGCTACAAAACGTAACATAGATGCTATCAGACAAGCTGAAATACATTGCCACAGTTAGGAAGTTTGTGTTGATGTACTCTAGCAATGATGTAATTAACCCAGACACCAATGAAAGAAAATGCTTGAGAATTAGACATCTCTAAATAAACAATGTACCAAGTTTTTTTTTAAAAACCACAGGGAAAAATTATAAAATATTTCAAGGTAAATGACAATTCAACATATTACAACTTGTAAGTGGTGCTTCTAGGAGTCCTTCTAACAATGTAAACATTTTCTTGTAAACACAGTACTTGTTAAATCATCATTTAAAATTGTACATTATTTGGAGCTATCTAAAAGTTTAAGCAGAGATATTTAGTTGAAAAAAATGCTCCATTCATTTAATGGAGTATTATATTGTTTTTGAAAGTGTATGTGATGATCTTTGAGAATGAATGTAGAGGGATTTCAAACAATTGAAATTCCAAGTGAAAACAGCAAATTGCAATGAGTACCTATGTAAGAAAGAACAGAAAGAAAACACTTACAAACCTACTTATTATTATGAAAAGGAATAGAGCAAAGACAAACTAAAACTCCATGCAATTAGATGGCTATGAGGTATGCCTGTGGGGGTGGAATGATTGGATGAAGATGTGTGGGAAGGAGTGACATTTTCCTAATTATACCTTTTCAAGTGTTTGACTTTTGAACACGTGCTAATAAGAAAATGTCAATATAACTCAAATGTTAAAACAAAATTAATATAAAGAGGAGAGAACCCTAAAACTGGAAGCAAAACTGACAAATGAACCTAATTTTATTTCAAATTAACGCTATAAAAAGCCTGAAGGTACCATTCTGTACCTTTGAACACCAACATCTAACTACACTTAGTCTTAGGCAGAGTGGAGCGGTTGTGAGGGAGAGCTGAAGGCAGCTACTGAGTCTTTTCTAGCAGATGTGCACATTGTAATGTGAGTGAAGCAATTATGAATGTATTAAACAGGAACAAAAGGAAAAAGTATGTTTATGCTATTAAGGGCGAGACACCTCGAAAGTAATGGTGCAAACATGTGATGTGGGATGGGCAAAGTATACAAAAGAATCCTTTTGAGAATGGAATGGAACTGGAGATATTGCTAAAGTATGTCTGACTATGTGTACATGTGTTTGTATGCGTATAGGCAGGTGTGAGCATATGACTGTGTTGTGTTGTATGAACAGGTAGATTTGCATATGTGAATATTTGTGTACACAAGCACGGACATGAATGCAAACATGCATATATTTCCTCTGTCTACTGAAAGGATGAAGCATGCAACTACACTCTAGGAATAATAAATATACCTAACACATAATTTTATCTTTACTACCATCCCTCATTTAAGGAAACTAGAGTTTTTCAGAGAAATGGTTCATCCCAGAGCTGGAACTGAGTAAGTAAATGATAAGCCTGAAATATCTTTGTTAGGCTAAAATATTAAAAAGTGCTAAAAACTGGTGGGAGGGTGTCACTGGACTCAGGAGTCAACTATAAAAAGTTCCAACTGACCAAGTTTGAGACAGTTTGTGCACCAAAATAATTAAGGTGAGTGGTAAATGATAAACAGTAGAAAAGTCCTCATTCAGGAATATAAATATCCATGACAGCTTAAATACACAAATGAGATATAATAGATTGGTAACAAGATAGATGGTAAGTAGATGGACAGACAGACAGACAGATGCATAGGAAACTTCTTGATTCTATTAAATGCAGGGGATAGCTATCCTAATAAAGATGCAGAATGCATGTGTGTGTTTACTTATAGATTTATAGGCACACTGTAGCTACCACAATTGAGGGAAACCATGCAGCCTTTGTTTCTCTGGGTCTTCCCATTTCCTTCCAAATGGTATAATAGCATTCATTCTGATGTTCGAGTAGAATTCCATTGCATATATATGTTGCAGTTTTTATTTAGACAGATAGATGTAAACTGTCATTATTGTGTGATGAGAAGTAGGGTGTGACAGCATCGTATGGATGAATTGAGCATGCTCACAATAATTGTATCTGGGTGACAGGAACTTGGAGAGCTCACTATATTGTTCTGTTTATTTATATACAGTTACACTCTCCTATAATCACATGCTTTCCTTAGAAAAGCAAGCTGTAGAAGATGGCCTACAATATGGCAGAATTTATATAAAACTCAAAAACCTGTGTACAGAAATACATGCTGTTTCCAGATATACAATTGAATAGTTTTAAAAACCAGGGAAATGGTCAGCACCACTTGAGATGAGGGCTTAACATCAGTCAGAGGCTTTCAAAATATTCTCTGGATCATTAAGTTATCCTCTGTACAATTTCAGGTTGAAATATCACATTAAAAGGTGGAACTGTCCAAGGATCTGGGCACTAGCTTGGTGTTGAGAGGAGAGGACTGTGTGCTTATTACTGTAGAAGATAGAATCATAATCTCTGTCCAGTAAATAGAAAATGCACTGCTGTAGTTTTGATCTGGAGCATTTCCCCAAGGTCCATATGCTAAAATCTTGATCCAATTTGGTGCTATGTGAAGCTAGTGTAATCCGTAAGAGGTGGGGCCCAAAGAGAGGTCTTCAGGTCATTGGGAGTAAAGGGGATAATGAGTACCCTAGACTCTCCTTCTTCCTCTTGTTTTTTGCCTTCCAGCTTTGAGGTGAGTGGCTCTGCTTCATCACACACTGCACTTACGATGCATCATAATGAGACCAACAGACCATAGATTCAAATATGTAAAACTGTGAGCCGAAATAATCTTACTCTTTATAAGTTGATTGTCTCACATATTTGTTAAAGTAATGGAAAGCCGACTGGTAATGTACTACAGACATTGTATTGCACAATCAAATGCAAAGACTTTGGGAGTGGGGGGGAAGATAGGTACTTAGACCTCATAGCAGCTCTACGTACTGTTTTAGAAATTCTGTGCTGCTAGGTTGTAAGATCCTTGAAGGATCCTTGAAAGAAGGCCTGACCAAAGGTTGTGTCCTTTCATACCTAAAACAATATCTTGTGTACTTGAGATGCTAAAGAGCTATTTAAGGAATGGATGAGTGCATAAATGAGTGAATGAACAGTGTCTCTTCTGGAGGACATCCACATAATGTTAGGATTATGTGAATAAGTATTAACAAGAGCTAATGTGAATTACATTTGGAGCATCTGATAAGGCCTTTATCAGGATTAGCATTTAATTCTAACATCAGTGCTGTGAGGTGAGTTGTATTATATTTGAATGCTTTTGTACAATGAAAGGAAGTGAGGGACAAAAATGTTAGCGCGTTTATCCAAGATCACACAAGTAGTATTTGAAGACAAGATATATGTCCCCACAGTTTAAGTATTTGACTTCAAGGCCCCACAGCTTCTTATGATTAAAGACATTGGAGGTGGAGACCTAGCAGTGGGAACTCTTGGATGCCAGCTGATACCAAGCTATGTGGAATTCTCTATCAGGGAGGACAGATTTCAAGGTGGAGGGAGAAATGGGTGGAGGAGAGATCAAGAGAAGGCAGATAGTCTTGGTTCCTGGGAGCCCTCAGCTCTCTGGCAGATGGCTATCTTTTGGGATGATATCTACCTCTTCTGGAAGTCTCACACCCCCTTGTGTGTGAAGGCATTTTCACCCAAGCTCTCAGCCATCCTGATGGGCTAGAATCTCCTCTGGGCTAAGTCTGACAAAGTCTGGAGATGACTGAACTGGATAAACAGAGCCTCCCCATTCCCATTGCCAAGTGGAACGAATACAATGTGTTTTAATAATGAATGAGTGATTAATAGCAACTGCTTTGAAGAATTATGATGTGACGAGCCTTGCCGTGCCATGGAGCTGAGTATAAATGATGCTGGAATGCATAATCGGGACGTTAGCATCTGTTACAAACTGCATTATAAACCAGGCTCCATAATGCCGCGTCTCCACACCTACCTGACATGTTATTATAGCACCTCTCTTGAGGATGGATTAAGGGGGAAATGTAATAGCTATTAATCACAAATTGATAAAAAAAAAAAAAGAAGAAGCAGAAGAATGTTAGATTAAGCACTGTTGCACACGTCTATTTCCTTTTCCTGGCTGCTTTCAAGTCCATGATTTGGTGGTCTTCAGGTATGTTCCTTATTCTTGGGGAGGGGAGAGGGGGCCAGATGTGGTCTTCTCAGACATTGACCTTGTAAGGCAGGTAGCCATGTCTGAGAACTCTATCACTTTCCTAGTAAAGGCCAGGCCCCTCACACATGAGCATGCCTGTGATTTGGCCCTTTTGTGCCCTGCAGGTGGTATCTACCATATATCCTGATTCCTGGTGTATGCTTCATGGAACTATATGTAGCTCCCAAAATATGTTTTTGTTGGAGTGGGTAGCATAGTGGAATAGATTCCTCCCTCCCTCAGCTGAGCTAGCCCCCCTCTGGTCCTCTAAATCTCAGCTCTCTATCACTTTCGCCACCCCAACTCTGCCTTTACCATCAGAGTCTGTAGCACAGAACAGGTATGGAAATCTCTGATTTGCCATCTTCTGCACCCACTCAGATCCCTCAGTTTATCCCCATTCATCTCTATATTTCCTGAATGCAGCCCCCTTAGGAGCATAGGTTAGGTATCTCATAAAACAAGGAATTTGTGCTCTGGTAGTGGAAGCCAAACTTCAGAGACATTTAGTGTGGCTCACATACAATCACATGCCAGTGGAACTGATGCCATTCTCTGTATACATCATTACTGAGCACTTGTTGTGTCCCTTCCAGATGATGCTTGCCAGTGACCAAAGTCATCTGAGTGTCTGTTTCTGAGGAACTGGAATTGATTAGGATACTTGTCTAGGAAGTCTCATCAACTTGTATGCAATTTGCCTCTCAGTCCCCTCCCCTTAGCATCTTGTCCATTTTCCTTCAGACCCAGCCCGAGTACCACAACCTTTAAGAAAAGTTTGCACATCCAGCCTAGGCAATGTTCCAGCACTTTCCAGGTTGAAAATATTCTAAAATGATAATATTACCATTTGTCCTCCTGTGGTTGCCTTCCTTTTCCCCTCCAACACTGCTGGAAACCTGTGATAGTGGTGTCATGAATTCTTTAAGGTAACCACATCTAGTTCAACCACAAATTTTCTTCAGTTTCAGACATGTGCCTGGCACCCAGTAACCACTCATTTCTTATGGGAGAGCAAAATTGTACAAGACATCATGAAGGAAAGTGCTCTTTCTGTAGACTTTATCACATCCCCTCACTTCTATTACTTACTCTTTCAAGTTCACCTCCAAAGGCATCTCCCTAGCACCTGGAGTGGCTAAATGTGTCATCTGACATGTTCATTGTGGGGCCTTACAGTCTAGATACATAAAAGGGAATTAAAAATTCCTGTCCCATGCAGTTTTTCTGGGGAGGATATACACTGTATTCTTTCTTAGGGCTTTGGTAGCAAAATACCACAACACAAATGGCTTAACATAACAGAAAAGAAATCTACAATCTCCAAGGTCTGGAGGTTAGAAATCAGAAATTACTGTCTTGGCACAGTGTATGCTCCCTCCAGTGGTTTAGAGGAAATGCATCTTTGATGTCTCTCCCAGCTTATGGGGGGCTCCAGGTTTATCATGGTTTGTGATACTGTCACTCAGATCCCTATTCTCACATCATGTGACTATCTCATTCATACAAATCACAGTCCAACCTCTTCAAGGTTGATCTCACCAAAGAAAATCATACTAAAGCCCCGGGGATTAGGACTTCAACCTATCTGTTTTGAGGATCCACTCCACCATACATCTAGTATGTATTCTTGGATATTTACTCCTTTTCTTTCCCATCTCCTCTATCCTTCATCCCACCTCTTGTCTGTGCCTCTCTTCTGTGTATTTCTAGGTTTGTTATAAAGAAAGTATGCCATCCAGGTGCTGGTGGCTCACACCTGTAATTTTAGTTCCTCAGGAGGCTGAGATCGGAGGATTATGGTTTGAAGTTAACATGGGTAGGAAAATCTGTGACTCTTATCTCCAATAAGCTACTCAGAAAAATCTGGAAGGGGTGCTGTGGCTCAGGTGATGGAGTGCCAGCTTTGAGCTAAACGAAGCTCAGGGCCAGAGCCCAGACCCTGAGTTCAAGCCCCAAGACTGGCAAAATAAAATATAAAGAAAGAAAGAAAGTATGCCTTCTTCTAGGTGCTTTCCTTCCTTTTGCAGTCTGAAGGCCTTCTGAAGGAAAAGAGGAGAAAGATATCCAAATAATATCCAAAAGTTTCATGGCATATCCTGAAATTTCAATGTGTGTTTATGGATTGTTTAATAACAAAGAAGCAGCAAATATCGATCTCATTACTTCCCCACACTGTTGTTCTCTCTAAAGTCCTTCCTGTGGCTACTTAGAGGGGCATTATTATTCTCATTTCCACTAACCTCATCCTGTATGAGCTGCCAAGAGAAGATGAGTTTGCCTGAAGTCTGTGGGCACTGCTTTTTCATCTGGAAAACCACCGCCCCAGGCTTTCTCTTAGGAGACTGCAATAGTCGGACCTCCTTTTATTTTTTATTTGTGTGTGTGTGTGTGTGTGTGTGTGTGTGTGTGTGTGGTTTTTTTTTTTTTTTTTTTTGGCCAGTCCTGTGGCTTGGACTCAGGGCCTGAGCACTGTCCCTGGCTTCTTTTTGCTCAAGGCTAGCACTCTGCCACTTGAGCCACAGCGCCACTTCTGGCCATTTTCTATATATGTGGTGCTGGGGAATTGAACCCAGGGCCTCATGTATACGAGGCAAGCACTCTTGCCACTAGGCCATATCCCCAGCCCCCTATTTTTATTTTTTGTTATTTATTTATTTTTTGTGATAATCAGTTTTAAATCCAGGACTCTGTACGTTAATATTTCTAACACTGAGCTGCACACCCTCAGATCCATTTCCCATCCCTATTTTTAACATTATTACTACTTTTAAGTTAGATTCTTAGTATGTAGACCAGGCTGGTCTTGAAATTGTGATCCTCTTGCCTCAGCAGTTTAAATAGCTCAGACTACAAAGACCATACTATCTGGCTTTCCTTCCTCCTGTTAAAACCCATTCCTTATTCTACAGTCAAAGGAATCTTTCCAGAGCACAACTGTGATGGTGACACAACTTTCAATACACAAACACATCTTGATGGTATTGGAGCTTAAACTCAGGACCTGATGTTTTTACTTGGCTTAGTCACTCAAGGCTGGCTCTGTACCAGTTGAGCCACACATCCACTTACAGCTTTTTTGTTGGTTAATTAGAGAAAAAGAATTTCAGTTTCCTGTGTGGGCTGGCTTCAAACTGCAATCCTCAGATCTCAGCCTCCTGAGTATCTAGGATTACAGGTGTGAGCCACCAGCTCCCAGCTGTATGCTGACCTATGGAAAGGCTGATCTTACTATTTCAAGGTTTTGGTTTGATCACATCCAAAATGAAGATAGTAGATAGGATATGGGTGAAGGCAGTACAGGCAATGAACTTAGTGCCAGAGAGTATGTGTTTTGGAAATATCAGTTCCCTGCCTCACCTTTCTCTTGTGAGCTACCTCTCTGTCTCTCTGCCTTCCTTCTCTCTCTCTCTCTCTCTCTCTCTCTGTGTATATATATATATATATACATATATATATATATGTAATTTGTGTTTCTTTCTTAATTGTGTCTCATTTGCCTGCTTCTTCTCAACTCTTCTTTTTGGCTAGTTCCCACTGGTCTCATATTTTTTCATGATTAAAATAAGGCATCATGGAAAACTAATTAATATTTTGCAGATGAAGGATGCAGTGCTGCCAGCTCTGGCTCTCCGCTGAGTGCCGACCAGTTACAATGAAACCCACCAGCTTGGCTGTTTAGGAGAAAAAGGATTTATTTATCAACAAGAGGGAAATACAACCCTTTTATAATGCAGCCGCCAGCCTGCCTTTGATGGTAATGCCAGCTTTAAACCCCAGGTGCCTGTAGAGGAGCCAAGAGGGGAGTGGACTTGCTTTGTGGAGAAGAGCAGCATGAGATCCCCTCACCTGAGCCAGTCAGGCCCCATGTGGGGCTTCAGAACTATCCATCTGGCCACTTCCGACACTCCACTGCAGTAGCCTTGCTGTGGCTCTCAAGGATTGGCCTCTAATGATCGAAATAACCCAGTATTAGGAGCCAGAGACCAAGGAGAGTGGAAGAATCAGAAGGCTGCCCTGCTTGATCATTCTGTCTTATTTCTAAAGAAACTGAGGACTCAGAGGTGAAAGATGAGCTGGCCACAAGCCCCGGGGTCACTCTGAGAATCCTGAGTCATAGCTGTGTTTTCCTTTAGGAGACTCCTTCCTCCTTCCCATTCATTGTGAAATCTCTCAGTGCAATAACCACATGGAGCCTGGCAGCCTTTGCATATTCTAGCCCGTGCTTCTCAAAAGCAGGGACTCTGTGGATTTATTTTTCATTCCTTGTGTTTACATATGTGAGGAGGGTACACAATCAGGGGAGGTTGAACATTTAAAAATGAATTAACTCACTAAATGTGTGCTAGAGGACACCCCAAAAATGTCCTCAAGGTCTGGGAATATGGCCTAGTAGCAAAGTGCTAGCCTCGTATACATGAAGACCTGGGTTAGATTCCTTAGCACCACATATATAGGAAAAGCCAGAAGTAGTGCTGTGGCTCAAGTGGTAGAGTGCTAGCCTTGAGCAAAAAGAAACCAGGGACAGTGCTCAGGCCCTGAGTCCAAGCCCCAGGACTGGCAAAAAAAAAAAAAAATTCCTCAAACGTGCACAGAGTACAATGGGTTTGGTGGTGCAGTCTCGGTGAGGTAGGCTTATATTTCCATACCTTGAAGATCACTTATTAGTAAGGTTGAGCTAGAGCACTGTATCTTGAGCAATTGCTTCATGACCTTCCAGAGTAACTTGTGCAGTTGAACCCATACTGGCCAACCTTGGTTTGAATGGCAGCATCCTTGCTAACCCCATAGCAGAGTACCTCAGTCTTCCGGCATATCATCCTCATCTACCCAACATGCATGCCACAGGGATCCCATTTGGACCATAAATCCAGTGAGGAGTCAGGGAGGCAGTGAGGTTTTCGTGTGCCTAGAGCCTTGGCTTGCAGCCTTCTGGCTGTGTGTCTTGGAGCTTGAGCACACTGAGTTGATTCAGCTCTGTTTCCACCGAGGAAAGCATGGAATGCCTGTAATCACTGGATGGTGTGGGCCTACTGTCACAGTTAGAGATGAGGTTCAGTCACTTAACAGTGGCATAGGTCTACTTTCTCCACTCTCAGTGGTTTTTATCCTGCTACAGAACCTGCGAGGTGACCTGCAGCAGATGCTGTTTCTCAAGTCTACATCTCAGTGCCACCATCTTCTCCACAACAATGAGCAATTTATCTTCTGGTTTCTCCCTTTGTCAGGAACATTTTGTGGTTTGTTCTTCTTCTCCAGGTCAGCATCTTTCCTGGAGCTTAGCACTGCCATGCCATCAGATGCTTCAATCTTTAGCATGTGTACCCTGTGTCAAAAGTGACCTCACCAGGGAAAAGGGTGGCACTTCATTATGGCCTGCTATAGGCCGGCAGCTCTAAGCCCCCTCCCTTCTCCCCACATCAAGGCTGCATCAGGTTGACCAATCATGGATAATGTCTTTCCTACCTTCTGACATGACTGGGAGCTCTGGAGGTCATCTGCATGAAAGAGGTTTTGCTCCTAAGAAAACCTTCCTAAGCCAATGAAGAGAGACATCTTATCATAGACAGAAAGCCCCAAAACCTTTGGGATAGCCTCAGATTCATAGGTAGTATCTTGGAGACAGACAGGAAAAGACAAATGCAAATCATGTATATAAATAATCCTGGGTTATCTGGGACCCCTTCTCTATAAAACATCAATTTGTGCCTCCATTGTTGAATCAGCCAACTATATAACATATATCATACACGATGGTCTTATTCCTCAAGGTGGGCTTGAGCAGTCTAGTGATGCTATCCACTTCCTGGCTAGAAAAGCTCCATCTTAGGCACAGGAGTTGGTGCATTATATGATATGCACTATTCTGGAAGAAGCTGGGCCCTGATCCCTGTCTCTTTCGGCTTCCAGTCTATTAAGACAGGAATGGGGAAGGAACTAACGCCACCAGTGGAATTTGGGGTGGGTTACTTATTCCTCACTTCCTGTGTGAAGGCAGGATAGCAAACAAGGGACTGAAAGGAAAACAAGAGTTGAAGCACAGGGCCCATAGAGACTGGCTCAGAGGTCAGGCCTAGGGAGCTGTGGAAGACAGAAAAATAAGATTGGATGAAAAAGGAATGGAATACGTGGCGGCATTTCCTTGTACATGGAGAGAGGGGCTGGAAAGTAGTCACTGCTATAATTTCTAAGAGAAAAGCTTGGTTTTTATTGAGGGATAGGGGAAGATCCTCTATTATCCACTAATAGAAATGAAGAGATAAATCACAGTGCTCTCAAATAATAAAAGATTCAGCAGGGAAAAGTAATAAATCAGAGCTACACATGTCAACATGGATAAATCTCACAAACACCATGGCGGAGTGAGAAAAGCAGGCTGCAGACAAAATACTGCTTTTATGATTCAGTTGATATAATGTTGGAAAACATGCAGAACAATTCCATATATTGTTGAGGAATAAATAAATACATAATAGTGTTTATGTTATTGGTGAGAGCAATAAAGTATACATTGCAGATTAGGATGGTTTGGGGCAGAGGAGGGACATGCTTATGAGGAGGGGATTGGGGGCTAATGACCCTTGCCTAATCTGGATGGGGGGCTGATGGAGGGATGCTTATTGTATTATAATGGAATAGATATGTCATTTTATATGTTCCAGGTATTGTGTAATATAAAAGCAGATGTGACACGACTTATGTGCACTGGGGAAGACAGGTATTTTCTACCCTATTTGCCACCTCTAGTCAGGTGTCAAACTTCAGTCTTTCCAAAGTCTGGCTCATCGGTGAAAAACTAGGCTGTGCTCAAAGTTCAATCACTAGGCTAGGTCCTCCCTGCTCCTCTCTCCCAGCAAGCCATCTTTTGGTACAATGCAATGACAACTGGAAGTTGTCATAAAGGTACAGGACTTTAGTACTCCTAAACATCCAAAGACTATTTTTAAGTCTCCTGACTCTCTCCTTCTCTCTACAGAGCTGTCTCAGGGTAAATAACTGGAGCCCATTGCTACTCCAGGGCTGTCCTCTTGCTTCCTCAGCCATAGCACCTGTCCAATACCATGCAGCTCTCCAGTTGTTCATTTGAATGACATGAAAGGCAAAACTCAGGCACAACATGGTTAAGATTGTATCTCAGGTTTGTCTTAAAATGGGCAGTTGTCTCAAGAACTAGATGATGAAGTATCAAGGTCTTGTTCTTTGAGAATTGGAGTTGGCATGCCTCTATAAAACATTCATAAACAGACCAGGCACCGGTAGCCTCATGCCTGTAATCCTAGCTATTTAAAAGGCTGTCTGAGGATCACCATTCGAAGCTAACCCGGGGAAGGGAAGTCGGTGTGAAACTCTTATCTCCAATAAACTGCCCAGAAAAAACAAACCTGAAGTGGCACTGTGGCTCAAGTGGTAGAGTGCTAGCTTTGAGAAAAAGAGCCTCAGGGACAGCACTCAAGCCCCAGGACTGGAAAAGAAAATGAACAAACAAAAACCCAGTCATAAACAGAACTATGTAGGACAGAGGAGCCTGGAGTCATCTTCTGGTCTATATCCTTAGTGGGAAGTGCTGAAGACCTAGTTGGAAATACCATGCAGACAACTGTAGTCTCTGGATTCTAGTACAATAGTGACATATCATCCAGCTGTGTTTCTTCTTGAGCACAGAAGGGTTGGCCTATAGACAGACAAGGAGACTGCCAGCAAT
Organism: Perognathus longimembris pacificus; assembly: GCF_023159225.1. Taxonomy (NCBI): domain Eukaryota; kingdom Metazoa; phylum Chordata; class Mammalia; order Rodentia; family Heteromyidae; genus Perognathus; species Perognathus longimembris. The sequence continues at coordinate 23,109,824 of NC_063177.1, read as the reverse complement.
TCCCCATTTAGACTGAGATTTCTCCTAAAACTTCCCAAGATCTTTAGGCAAGTGAAGACATGAAGGAGGAGTACTCATTTGGGAGAGGTTGTTGTTGGAGAACACATGCCTTGCAAATGGAGAACACATGTCATTCAGAATGGGAAATGTGTTTGTGGGGAGCAGGCTACATGCAGGTCTTTAGGAAGTTGCCAGAGTTTGGTAGAGGGTAGTGGAGATAGAGGCTTAGCATACCTTAAAAAAAATTTCCCTTCTTGGTTTGATTCCTGTGAGGCCCTGAGCTGGACACCAGCCATGAGGTTTCACAAATGCCTGGAAGGCTAACTAATGGAGGGTAATTGTACCTTCCTGGGTTCTTCTATTCATCTCCTCCCTCATACCATAATCAATTGATTCTTATTCTAGTTCACGTCCCACCATTCCCTGCAGCCTCTGACCTACCAGAAGACCAGATCTGTAGCTGACCTACAAGTGACCTTGGGCAAGTGGTTTTCCTGATGTGTCAGACGGGTCCTTCTCAAGTGCTCCTGTCCTCCTGGGGATATTTGAACAACAATCATTGGGCTTTATTTTCAGGAGATGGCTTGGATGCTAAGTCTCCTTGTTGACAATGATGCCTGATGGACTATCCTTCTGCCCCACCTCGAAAATATCAGTGCTATTTTCATTGAAAAGCAGTGTTAAACTTTAAGGATCCTTCCAACTATAACCTCTCTCTCAGACACAGGCTAGTGAAGCTCTCATAAGATGGCAATGCCATTTATATGTTAGTATTATGATGTAGCTCTGGTTCGAGGCCCAAACTGTGAGGCTAGTGACTCCAAAACATTTGTCTTATGAGTACTAGGATAGGTAGAAGCCAGCTGACCTGAGAGCTGCTTGGTGAGAAAGGCTGAATGGATTACAGCAACCTTGGGTTCTCTACCAATAGGGGCATAGAGAGTGATACAGACAGAGTGGCCTGGAGCTGTGAGATAAAGGCAGATAGAGGCCACAGGGAAGCAGAGAAGGGGAGGATCAGGTTTGAAGAGGTGTAAGATCAGAGTGTAACTGAGGGGGATGTAATAAGCCATTGAAGAGAAAAATTCTCTATGATCTGCTCTGTAGCAAATGGAGGGGCCCCAGGGCCAAGCAGGAAAGCAAGGGAGGCATATTTTAAGATGTAGAATCAATACTGCATCTGTCCCCTTTAGTCCATTCCTTCTTCTAATAAATCAAATGGAGCTAGGGTGTAGGGGGCTTGTCATTCTGAAAAGAGCCTTTGGCTCATTAATTTCCATAGCAAAGACAGGTAGTATAAGAGAACCAGATAATTGCTAAGCTCAGAGGGGCCCAGGGCACTTTTCCACATCTGAATATACCTGTGTATCGCCTTGGTCTTGATAAAATCCTTGTGATTGCATAAGGCACTACTAACAATGCATTGCATTGTTGCTCCCCATTTGGCAGGTGCATATGTATCATCCATAGCACACCTTCCACAAGGACAGCAGCAGTACCTTCCCTGGTTACCTCTGTTCAACACCCAGGACAGTGCCTTTCATGGCGTTGACACTTGGTAGACAGTGTTTGAATAACTGAGTGACTATCTCTATAGAGGAGTAGAAACTAGGGGAAAGAATTATATCCTTCTATACTTATAGGAAAAAGAATGTTTTTAAGACTTAGTGACAAGGCTTGGAGAATGAGTTTGGTGGCTACATTCTTCTGTGTTTTTAAGCCCATTTCAATCTGTGACCTGGGCTGATTGTATGGTGTTGTTTTTTTTTGTTTGTTTGTTTGTTTTTTGGCCAGTCCTAGGCCGTGAACTCAGGGCCTGAGCACTGTCCCTGGCTTCTTTTTTGCTCAAGGCTAGCACTCTGCCACTTGAGCCACAGTGCCACTTCTGGCCATTTTCTGTATATGTGGTGCTGAGGAATCAAACCCAGGGCCTCATGTATACGAGGCAAGCACTCTTGCCACTAGGCCATATTCCCAGCCCATATGTTTTGTTTTTTTTCTATGCCTTGTCTGAAAAATAAGTGGCAGTAGTAATGATCACTTTTTCTAGAGGTTGTGGACAAGGATTAGGTGGGCTAAAGCTTGGAGCACCCAGCATACCTTGATACATAGCAAGGGTTGAGGTTGCTGGAGTTTGCTTCCCAGGGACATTCCTGCACATGGAAGGTGTTTGAGTTGAGAAGGGGCCTCTCCAGCATTTGTCACATTTGTCAGGAATTGGCCTGTGTGATCATATTCTCATCAGTCTAAAGCAGAAAGAGCAAATTGAACCATTCAGTGAACATTTCATGAAGCTGAGTCACTCCATTTAAAGGATGATGACTTTGTCTGAGGTGTTTTATCCTTATTACTCTCTCAGGTATTGACATGCCATTGCCTCACAATTTGATGGTGACATTGGAAGGCTGGGATGATAGATACATCTTCGCCTGGCAAAATGAAAGCGGTCCTGTGCTGACCCTTAGTTGTTATTGCTCACCATTTGGCAAAGAAAAAGAATTGTATGCATGAGATGCCAAGGCCCAGAGACACCCATCTTGGGAACTCCAGTGTTCTCATCTTTGAGAGGCAGAGTAGAGTAAAGTTCTGAGGAGAAGCAGAGCAGATCGAATGGTCTGTCTGCCTGGATCAGTGAGAAGGCTCCTTTCAAAGTAGCACAGAGGACATGCACATGACCTTCAAATATGGTGGGCTTCGTATTTGCAGATAAAACTCTGTGAGCATTCCAGGAGAGGGGACGGCTTGAATAAAAACCCAGAGACACACATGAATGGGGTGGGATGAGAGTTTGGATCATGGAAAAGCAATGGAAGAGCAGGAAGCCACTGATATTTCTCAGCAAAGACTTGTGATCTGGAAAAATGAGGCTGAATAAGGGAAAGATTTGACATGTATTGAGTTCTCCTGATTATCTCTTAATACTCACAGCTCCCCCGGAAGATCCCTCTAATTTACGTATAAGAATACCAAAGCTTACAGAGATAAAACAAGATGTCAGAGTAATATAACTTGTAAGTGGCAGAGCCAAGCACATGGCAGGAATGTTACGGCTCAAGAAGTTTTGGGAGCTGGAAGTAAAATAGACATAGAAAAAGACACAGTAAATCCTGTTGAGTGAAACATTAGGCAAAGTTAAGAAGAGCAGGTATGCAGGTGGGGGTCACAGATGTGTTCTGTCCTTTGGGGAAGGAATTTAAAGGGTGGGTTCCAGATGCTGTCATTGGCAGGGCCCAGTGTCAAGGGTCCAACAATGTCTCAACTTACTTCTCTAACTGTGGGATACTGTCTGCTTTTTGTCTCTACTGGCATTTTTAGATAAATGAGTCTATCTATCTATCTATCTATCTATCTATCTATCTATCTATCATCTATCTAACTTCCTTTCTACTACCTATCTATTTCCCATAACAGTGCTTGAGTAACTAAAAGCATGGCACCCAGTAGGTCTATCTCCTTCTCCCATAGTGACCTCTGGGTATTCGTTCTTAGACTTTATGGCATGTCAGAGTCCCACAGGGAGCTTGTTCACAATGACTTCCCACTCCAGGGTCTGATTTAGTAGGTCTAACATATATCTATGAAAGCTACATTGTAACAAGCTCCTGAGGGACTTCATGTATAATCGGTCCCTGGATCAGACTCAAAGATGCTTTGCTCCAAAAGGTTTGCTTGCATTTCCATCTGGTTTCTCGTTAGCATTCAAGTGGATGCCACTCTCCAGGACTGGGAAAAGACTTCCCTAGGTACAGGAAATTTTGATCCTATTCTTGACCTTTGTTTTTTAAGTGGAGCTTTATGTTCCACGTGGGAAGATCTTCAATGAGCAAGGACCGAAGAGAATACGGTTCTTCCATCTGATGCTATAAAGATCTATAGAAGCTGTCTGTCAGATTCACTCCATCACTGAAGAAAGCAGCTATGTATTTGAAGGTGCCCTGACCTAGCATCACAGGCCCTTACCTTGCTGTTAATTCATGCAGTTCTGTGTATGGCAAAGCCTATGGCTAGAACCATCTTCTATCAAAGTCACAAAGTCCAGCACCCTCTTTAGCTCAGTTAGAAGCCCTTAACTCAGTCCAGACAATGCCCTTAGGGAGATCTTGCCCTACACATAGGAAGTTGAAGATTTCCATAGAGAGTCTGACAAAGGGGAAGATGCTCTTCTGTTCTTCATGGAGCCAGAGATCAAGGTCTCCAAGAAGAGCACTACCCACCTCCACTTCCATCTTTCTCCTAAATAGATGCTCTTAGGCACCCAGCCTTGATGTGACCTGAGAAGCAAAAGACTAAAGAGTCCTCATAAGGATGCATGCACTGCCTGTCTCACACAGCATGGGGCCTGCTCCTTAAATTCTCTACCTTGGGAGGCTCACTTGCCTTAGTCTCAGTCTTGTGATCTGTAAAATACCCATTTGGATTAGGCAGTGACTCAAGCCTGTAATCAATCCTAGCTACTTGAGAGGCAGGGATTGGTGTAATCACAGTCTGAAATCAGCCCAGCGAGTCTGTTACAACCAATGGCTGTGTATGGTGATGAATGCCTGTTGTCCCAGCTACAAGGGAAACAATGGTTGGAGGCATGGTGTGCACCTGTCTTCCCCAGAAATATGAGGAAGCATGAGGGAGAAGTTCATAAGCCAGGCTGGCCCAGGGCATACAGAAAAATCTACCTCAAAAATAAGCCATGCACAAAGGGGCTGGAGATAGAGCTGGCTCATGTGGTAAAGTTTCTGCCAGACTTTGAGAGTTCAATTCCCAAAATCTCTCTGTCTCTCTGTCTCTATTTCTGTCTCTATCTCTCTGTCTCTGTCTCTCTCTCTCTCTGTTTCTTGCTCTCTTACACATACATACATACACACACACACACACACACACACACACACCAATTTAAGTGTCATCCTTGCATTAGATATTGGGGCATGAAAAAGCAATCAAGCATAGCCTTCCCTATAAGGGCATTTGAGGAGATAAACAGAAAGCTCCATGATTCAAATTGGGCCCAAGATTCCTTAGCTGGGAGCTCCAACCGGGTCCACAGGAGAGGGATCTTAGTCTCCTGGGGAGTCTAAGACTTCCTTGAGTAGAGAGGTCATTTTTATAAAAGATTTTACTATTACCTTGCATTAAAAAAGTAAGGTTGTTATTATAAAGGTGATGCACATAGGGCTTACAGTCATATAAGTTAGGTAATGAGTACATTTCTTTTTGGACAATGTCATCCTTTCCCTTGCTCTCTCCCATTTTTCCCCTCCCATCCCCACCTACAAGCTGTATAGTTCATTTTCGACCCAGTGCCTACATTTGTTCACCTTTTGTCCCTCCATGGAGGAGGGAAGGAAGAATTTGATGGCACAGAGGAAAGGGGAGGGAAGAAAGCAGTATCCCAGGTAGTGAGGATGGCATGGGCAAAGACCTTGGGGTAGGAGAGCTGAGTGTTTAGAAGAGTATGTGTGATTTAGCAGGAATGAGGTAAAAAAAATAACTGGGCTGAGTCCAGGACTAGGAAGTGACCAGAGAGACAAAGCATGATGAAGCTTATATTTTATGCAAAGCAATCAGAATTTCTAACTTGAAAACTATGGGGACCTGCTGATGAATTTTGAGCAGAAAAGTGACATGATCAGAATTGCATTTTGGAATTTCACCCTGGTGGAAATTTTTGAATTTCACCCTGGTGGAAATGTGGAGAATTGACAGAGAGAGAGAGAGAGAGAGAGAGAGAGAGAGAGAGAGAGAGAGAGAGAGAGAGAGAGAGAGAGAGAGAGAGAGAGAGAGAGAAACACTGACAGAATGAGCAGTTATGAGATGATTTTAAGGATCTAGGTGAGAAATGCTGAAGACCTCCACCAATCCAGTAGCATAGCTCCCTTAACTCCCTTCTGGACAGGAAATCATCAGCCTCCAGCCTACCCAACCCACAAAGGCCCATGGAAATCATTCAGGACCAAGGCAAGCTTGTCCAGTAGTGTAGGAAAGGAGAACTTGCAGGGCTCTTTCTGCTCTGTGGTCTGGGATTTCTTAGAGAACTTGGGTCTCTCAAGTGGGAGCAGACATGCCCTTGCCAGCCTGGGCTGAATGAAGGAGGGAATCCTTTACTCAGAGTGTTAGGGGCTGCTCCCCTTTTCCCACTCACCCTCTACAGCCATGTCTTCCGTTTCCTTTCCTTATTGTTGCTTCTCTGATCATCTCCCAGCACCTCTAGGGGTGCTAGGGGAAGGGAGATAATTGCCTTGCTATAAATACCAGCCAGAATGAGCTCCCAGAGCCCCAGACCCAGCTCTCCTTTCTCAGTGCCTCTGGCAAGTGGGCAGTCATGGTGGGTGGAGTTTACATAGTGATCTGTGAAGATGTTTAACAATTTCTTCATCCCTTTTGGCTCAGCCCTCCTTCCTGTAATTAATAGACAGAGTAGGAAGATGTTAGGAGCTCAGTGCCAAGCACAGTTCTAGGCTCTAAGAATCCTGGAGGTACATCTGAGCTTGCTAGTGCTTTCAAGGAACTCACAGTCTGCAGGGGAGGGCCAGTCTTTTTGGCAGATAGTCACGCTGGGATGTGTGATCTGGGGACAAGGAGGAACACAAGGTCTGCCTGGAATAGAGACAGAGGACTTCTTGTGTAGCCAAACACTGAGAGTTGGGGTGGCAAAGAGGAGGGAGGTCAATCTACACAGGAGGGAGGCACAGGCCAGCAGAGGCACAGAGATGCAAAGTGCCATAAAAGTTAGAGCCAAGCTAGAGCCGTCCCTCTGTGACTCTGGTCCAGACATCCTGGGGGAAGGAGGGAGGATGTACAGAACAGTGGTACCCAAGAGTCCTTGAGCATGTTGTCCTGGGGTGGCTGGGAGCAGTAAGAGGCTCTTCAGCTGTGCTGTGATCTGATCAGGATTTGACTTGGGAAGGTCACTCCAGAAAGAGTTTGAGACGCCCTCCCTCTGGTCACTTAGCCTCATTTAGCTAAAAAAAAAAAAAAGGCCTGCTACTTAGGGGTTGGAGCTCAGAAGGAGGTGAGGGCAGTGAGCAAGGAATTACAATGAGGACACAATTAACATCTCACAAACAGAACAGAAATGCAAACACCTCGCTGAAGAGAATTATGCACAAGGGGGAGGGAGGGGGGAAAATCTTCCCCTAATAGCTCTCCGACTTTCATTAGTTCTGACAGGGAAGGCTGCATTGCCTGTGTTCCATGGCAACCGTTTCCAGGAACAGCAGCGCCGCCACGGAGGAGGAGGCAGGCTCTGAAGACTTTCAATCAGTCCGAAAGCTTAGCCAGACAAAACATCACTGTCGCTGGCTTCACAGCCTCTGTGGGCCAGAAGGGAGCCTAGTGATGTGGGAGAACTCCCTGAGGTTATGGCAGGCTCTCTGATATGAAGTGCACCTGCAAGGCTGCCTGCCTCCTCAGCTTCATCACAGGGCCAGAGCCTTGGGGGGAGGGCAGAGGTTCCTGCAGGGTGTCAGGGCCTGTGGCTACTGTAGGGGAAGGAGGCCAGGTAAAAACACAGCTATGCACAGTGAATTTCTCTCCATCCCCTGGAGAAGTAATCTTTTCCACTGCGAGTCCTGCATGGGTAACACTGGTATAGAGGAAACGGTGAGGCTGTGGGCCAGGGCCTTGATCTCAAGTGCAGACATTCAGATCAAAATGGTAGACCGCCTCTTGGAAAAGCTGTAGGTACAGAGCTGACTCAAAGTGGGAACGGATCCATGGATCCTACACTTACTGTCAACAAGGTGAAGTGGATACATGTGCCTCACGGAACAGCTCCAAGGAAGTCCTTGAAATAGCACTGTCTTCTCTCTCCCCACCTCTCTTTCCCTCTTTCTTTTTCAGCCTCACTCCCATGCCCTCACGCTTCCCCATTTCATGCTCTCTGACTCTAGGACAGGGGTGTTGAAACTGGGGAGGGAAAGCAAGTGGCCTAGCTTTGGGTCTCAAGGCATCAGAAAGATGAGCTATGTTTTGACACCTTTAGGATTTTGGCCCTATGCCATATAAACTGGGGTTGAAGGCAGTGAGGACATGTATGAGGTTGAGTGGCCAGATGGGTTGACAACTCACAGAGCACAAGAGTCCTCCGATCTCGGTTCTCCATCACCATGAATGTATATGAAGGGCCTGTTATTTTAGAGACTCTGCCTTAGGCATTTGGCCAATGTGAAAGATTCATGCTTTCAGGAACTAGCAGAGGGATGGGCTGTAAACCTTAGAGAGAATTCAATGTAGAGATAAAGCAGTCAGTGAAGAGGGCTTGGATCAAGAAAGAAGAGTGCAGCAAGGGGAGGAGATGGGAAGTATCCATAAGTGTGGAGGGCTGTGAATTTGAACAGAGTGGGTCCCAGCTGAGTAATAACCAGGAGAGGATGAAAGGGAGGAGAGTATTCTGGGACAAGGGTCATCCAGTGTCGGGAGGTATGTGACTCAAGGAAGGGCAAGGCCAGAGAAGAGTAAGAGATATGTTACCTAGTGTTGGGAGGGATGGCTTCACCCTTTTTCTACCTCCAACCAACCATATCAACTATATATCTTCTTATCTATTTCATTTGTTCGAGTTCAGGGTAAAATATGAATATATCTTATATACAAATACACCTTGTAGAAAATATTTCATTCATTATTTATTTAGTACATTTTGCAGTTCTTGGGATTAAACCCAAGGTTCTAGCTCAAGTGTCTCTCCCCCAACTCTATTTTTATTTTGCTTTTAAGATTGGGTCTCTTTTGCATAGACTGTCTTTGAATTCAGGATCCTCCTGCCTCTGTCACCTGAGAAGCTGGGGTTACAGGTATGTGCTACATGGTCAAGCAAGATAACAGTTACCACAAAGGCATTTAGAAACCTACTTGAAATCCAGTGACTGAAATGTGTATCAGTGAGGGAATTGAGCCTTATAAAGATTGTTTAAGCCATATAGCCAGTGAAGAAACCTGGATAGGATGGATAGCCTACACTCTGCCATCTGGGTCAGAGCTGTGGTAGGTCATTGGAACTGGCCTCAAGCACAGTGCTACACAGTTTATTTGGGGTCCTAGTTAGTATGCCAGTTTCCCATAGACAACCCCCACATGGCAGCCTAGAAGCTGCCATGTTCTTCATACACATGGCCCTTCCTCAGGTTAACCCCTACCACCTCTACAAAGCTACTTGTTCATTACTTAGCCCTGATCAGAGCTTGGAGGGTTCTTATTGCCTATGAGTGCTCATTCTACTTGGTCACCCAGCTTAATACTTACATTTATTCACTATTTGTATGTGCTTTGTGAAACTTTACAACACTCGGAGCTATAGTGTCCGTGACACAGGTCCCACTGGGTCTTCCTGAGCCAGGGTTTCCTGCTCCATGAGTGCTGAGGATAGTTCTGTACACTTGAGGCTGGGATGGGGTTTGATGGTGTAAACTGTATCTTCTAATGAGGTCTGACACAGAAGAGGTGATGAATTCATGCTCATTGAATAAATAAGTCATTCTTTGGAGAAGTCCACTTTCATGGACCTCCTCACTCTGTACAAGAAGAAGAGGCACAAGAGTATACAATGGCCAATGGTATGAGCTTTGTAATAAAGATGATCCAGCTCCAGGGTTCATTTCTGGATGTATCTGTTAAATGGCAGTGATAACTAGTTTTGGAATTCAACTGCATACAGTACCCAGAAGAATAGTACCTAAAGTCTAAGGATGGAGTTTTTATGAGGAGACAGGGATCCAAGCTTGAATGTATATCACCCTGCCCAGGAGGACTTTCTGAATCCATTTGCAAGTCCTTAACCCCTTCCTCATAGAGGTCTCCATCATGGAGACCTGGGATGAGGCCAAAGACTGTAGGTAGTTGTACAACGCAGTTGCCAATCAACAAACACATTTATGAATAGAGTGCTTATATTCATAGACTCAAGATTCACTGATCAAGATCAGTGTCACCCCTTTCAACCTTCTCACTCACCCCTCCCACCCATCCCCTTCCATCGGTTTTCTTAATTTTTAGGTCATGTATTGAATCTTTTCACCATTTAACAAAGCAATTTACCTATACAATGTATCTTGATTGGTGTCATCTCTTCAACATCTTTATCCCCTCCCCTTCCCACCTTCCCCTTCCCTTATGTTTCTCAGTTCTGTACTGCTTTCTAATGAGTTCCAAGGTGGTGCTGATGCTGTTTGACTAAAAGAGGACACTCCATTCCTTCACTTTTTTCTCATGCTTTCACTCTGAGTTCAGCTTAGCTAGCTGAATTACCCTCTCTCTCTGGTGAGGCCCTAAACTTCTCTCTACTTTTGGTACTCTAAATGGGAGGTAAGCAAATTATAGTCTGTGGGCCAAATCCCATTTATTGCCTGTTTTGTGTAAATAAAGTTTTATTGAAACATAGACATCTCCATTTTGTTCTCTCTGCATTTGTGCTACAGTGACAGAGTTCAGTCCTGGAGCCAGAGATCCTATCGACTGCAAAGTCTAAAATAGTTACAGTATGGCCCTTTGTAAAGATGTTAACTGTCAGCTCAAACCAGTTGTAATTCTCTCAATAAAACATTCTGGATTCCACAAAGCAACACCCCTGTCATTTTCCCCTGTTACCACTCAGTTCTTTATAAATTATATTACTATTTATTGTGATTTTCCATGTATACTCTTCATTTCAGAGTCTGCATGTTGACATTACTCTCTCTTTGAGTTTTGTGTCAGAGTGCACAAAGGTTATATTAAAGGATCTTTTTATTTTGCTGGTCCTGGGGCTTAAACTCAGGGTCTGAGCACTGTCCCTGAGCTTCATTTTTTATTTTAGTTTATCAACAGTATTTTATTTCTCATAGCTCCAGAGGCTGAGAAGTCTGATTCACTTTCTGGGAAGGATTTTTCTTCATTACTTGCAAGAGGTTGCCTCCTTCCTCCCTGAGCTTCTTTTTCTCAAGGCTAATGCTCTACTATTTGAGCCTCAGCACCTCATATGGCTTTTTCTGAATAGTTTATTGGAGATAAGAGTCTTAGGGACTTTCCTGCCTGGGCTTGGCTTTGAACCACAATCCTCAGATCTTGCCTCCTGAGTAGCTAAGATTACAGGCATGTGCCACCAGCATCGAACATTAAAAGACCTTTATAAAAGTCATTTATAAAGCCTCCCCAATTAAAAAAAAAACAGTTTAAATATCCCAGGGTAGAGAAAAGATCAACTAGCTATGATGTAATCTTATGACATATTGCTAGACAGAGAATGAAATTGAGGACTCAAGAATACATAATAATTTCAGAGAGATGGTCCATACATTAAGGGAGTTTTCAGAAAGGATTCAATATAATCCCAATCTTGCAGATTAGTAACTAAATAAATATCCGGAAGAATTAATTTAAAAGACGAGAAGGAAACACACAAAGCTTTTATTCCCCCACTGGGTAGAGGGTTATGGGTGACTTTCATTTTGCTATTTTATTAATTTGTATATTTTTCATAATAAGGATACATTGCTTCTAGAACAATGCAGGGGGGATTCAAGTAATTAGAACACCAGCAGCTGGCTGTAGCTACCTTGGAACACGATGACTTTGAAAATTCATCTAAGTTCCGTTTCCTTACCTACAAAACATGAGGAAATGGAACAGTCTTTACTAAAGTTGTGTAGTTCAATTCTAAGAATATACCAGTGGTGAGCTCTAAAATGCCCTTTTCCCAAGCAGTCAGCAGCAGAAGCTGGGTCTTGATGGGGAGAGGGGAACTGCTGGGAGTTGGCTCTTGGAGACAGAGGGAGAGGGAGAGAGAACAGAGAGAGAGAGCAGAGAGAGTGAAAGAGTGAGAGAATGAATAGTGACCCCTTGGAGACAGAGGGGGGGAGAGAGAGAGAGAGAGAGAGAGAGAGAGAGAGAGAGAGAGAGAGAGAGAGAGAATAGTGGCCCCGTGATGAGCAGAGAACTACCCAGAGGCAGAAGTAGCCCCATGCCAGGACTCCTGCTGGGAAGAAGCCTCACTCCTGAAGCCCCCAGGCCAACCTCAGCACCAGGCACAGCAGCCCAGGTGTTTCATTTTCACCCATCTCTGTCCCCAGCTTCCTCTTCCACCCTCCTTGGCCTCCCACCCTGTCCCATTTTCTCACTGCCTCTCAGCAGCCCATGCTTGCCACTTTTTCTTTAAGACTCACACCTTCATCCTTCTACTGAGATTTTCTTTTTTGTTCCCCTCCCAGCTGAGGTCTTGCTCCTTGTGTGTGTTTCTCCCTCCCTAACTTCCTAGGGGAAAAAACATGTCTTCACTTGAGATGGCAAGTGATGATTTTCAGACTCTCTCCTTCTCTTTGCCCTCCTCTCCTTTTAAAATCACCTCAATGTTATTATTTCTTTTCTTTTTAAACATTTATTTGTTTATTAATTGAACACAAATTTTTTGACAAGGTGTTGTGCAAAAAGGGTACAGTTACATAGTAGGGCAGTGTGTACATTTCTTGTGATATCTTACGTCCTGTTTTTCTATCCCTTCTCTAGGTCAGGTAGACATATATACAATATACAATGTATCAAGAACATATACAGTAGCCATGTGGCCATACCCAAGAAAGTTCGCCTAGGGCTTTAAATTTAATGTCGATATTAGACCATATGTCGACAGTAGTCTTATATGAACATACATACCTAGCTTTTGAGCTATTGTATTCCCCTGAGAGGTCAATTTTTGACCTTTATATGTTGAGTAATTGTTTGGTGTTAGTTGCATACTGTTGGGTCGCTGCCCCAATCCTGTGGGGAATACTATTTGACAAGCAGTTTTTGGTTTCCCAGAATTGGTCTCTACTGTCTCTCCATCTCCCTTTGTTAACAGTCATATACCAGGGAGATCATGCCCCTTTGTTTTCTGTGTTCTAGGCTTGTCTCGCTCAACATTATTTGTTCAAGTTCTGACCATTTCCCTGCGAATAACAATATTTCACCAAGCCTAATTGCTATGTAGTATTCCATTGTGTATAGGTACAATATTTTTTGGATCCATTCGTCTGTGGAGGGGCATCTGGGTTGTTTCCATATTTTGGTTATTGTGAATTGTGCCGCGATAAACATGGAAGTACAAATGTCTTTTTGATATCTTGGGGTTTGCTGTTTAGGATAGATGCCTAGGAGTGGTATGGCTGGGTCATAGGGTAGGTCTATATTGAGCTTTTTGAGAAACCTCCATGCTGTTCTCCAAAGTGGTTGTACTAATTTGCACTCCCACCAACAATGGAGAAGGGTTCCTCTTTCCCCGCACCCCCTCCAGCATTTGTTGTTGCCTGAGTTCAGAGTATAGGCCATTCTAACTGGGGTGAGGTGGTATCTCAGGGTTGTTTTTATTTGCATTTCCTTTACTACCAGGGATGTTGAGCATTTCCTCATGTGTTTCTTTGCCATTTTTATATCTTCTCTTGTGAAGTCTCTCTTTAGCTACTTTGCCCATTTCCTAATTGGTTTATTGGGCTTGGAGGGGCTTAGTTTTTTGAGTTCTCTGTAGATGACCGATATCAGGCCTTTGTCTGTTGCTGTGCTGGTAAATATCCTTTCCCATATCGTTGGCTGTCTTTCTATTTTGGTGGCTATGTCCTTAGCTGTGCAGAAACTTTTTAATTTGTAGTAGTCCCATTTGTCGAGTCTTTCTCCTATTTGTTGTGCCCCTGGGACTCTATTCAGGAAGTTCCTTCCTGTGCCTATAAGTTCTAGTGTCTTTCCTACTCTGTCCTTCAGTAGTTTCAAGGATTCAGGTCTGATATTGATCCATTTTGAGTTGATCTTGGTGCATGGTGATAGGCTTGGGTCTACTTTGAGTTTTCTGCATATGGCTGCCCAGTTCTCCCAGCACCAGGAGTTGAAGAGGCTCTGTTTATTCCATTGTATGTCTTTAGCTCCTTTGTCGAATATCAGCTGACTATAAGAGTGCGGTTTTATTTCTGGGTCTTCAATTCTAATCCATTGGTCTTCTGATCTGTTTTTATACCAATACCATGCTGTTTTTGTTACGATAGCCTTGTAGTAGAGCTTGAAGTCTGGTATTGTGATACCTCCTGCACTGCTTTTTTTTGCCTAGATTTGCTTTGGCTATTCTAGGTTTTTTGCTGTTCCATATGAATTTATGGATTGGTTCCTCTATTTCAGTGAAGAATGTGGCTGGGATTTTGATAGGTATTGCATTGAATTTGTATAACAATTTGGGCAATATGGCCATTTTCACTATATTGATTCTGCCTACCCATGAGCATGGGAGGTCTTTCCATCTCCTTGTGCCTTCTTTGATTTCCCTTATTAGATTTTTATAGTTTTCATTAAATAGGTCCATCACGTCCTTGGTTAAGTTGATCCCTAGGTACTTTATTCTTTTTTTGGCTAGTGTAAATGGAATTGCTTCCATAATTTCCTTTTCTGTTTGTATATTGCTGGTGTACAGAAAAGCTGCTGACTTTTGTGGATTGATTTTGTATCCTGCTACTTTGCCAAATTGGTTTATTAGGTGTAGGAGATTGGGTACTGAGTTTTTTGGGTCCTTCAGATATAAGATCATGTCGTCTACGAATAGGGATAGCTTGATTTCTTCCTTGCCGATGTGGATCCCTTTGATGTCCTCCTCTTGCCTTATTGCTATGGCTAGGGATTTCAGCACTATGTTGAAAAGAAGTGGGGTGAGTGGGCATCCTTGTCTTGTTCCTGAGGTTAGGGGGAATGATTTGAGTTTCTCTCCATTTAATATGATATTAGCAGTTGGTCTGTTGTATATGGCTTTTATTGTTTTGAGGAATGTTCCATCTATTCCTGTTCTATCCAAAGCTTTTAATAGGTATGGATGTTGTATTTTGTCAAAGGCTTTTTGGGCATCGACTGAGATAACAATGTAATTCTTAATTTTAGATCTGTTTATGTGGTGAATTACGTTGATTGAGTTACGGATGTTGAACCATCCTTGTGACTGTGGGATGAAGCCTACTTGGTCGTGATGTATGATTTTCTTGATCAGTTTCTGGATCCTGTTAGCTAATATTTTATTGAGGAGCTTTGCGTCTGTGTTCATTAGTGATATTGGTCTGTAGTTCTCTTTTTTTGTTGGGTCTTTGCCTGGTTTGGGAATGAGTATAATATTAGCTTCGTAGAATGAGTTTGGGATTTCTCCCTCTGTTTCTATTTCGCGGAAGAGTTTGAGGAGTATTGGTATTAGCTCCTCACTAAAGGTTTTGTAGAATTCGTTGGTGAATCCATCTGGTCCTGGGCTTGTCTTTGTTGGGAGGTTCTTGATTACCTCCTGTATCTCACTGTAAGTTATTGGTTTATTTAGTTGATTTATTTCTTCTTGGTTCAGTTTGGGGAGTTTGTACTTCTCTAAGAATTGATCCATTTCTGTAAAATTATTATTTTTTGCTGAGTAGAGGTTTTGGAAATAGCTTCTTATGATTGTTTGAATATCATGTGTACTTATTGTAATTTTTCTGGTGGAGTCCTTGATTTGACATATATGAGTCTCTTCTCTTCTTTTTTTTGTAAGTCTTGCAAGGGGTCTGTAAATTTTGTTTATTTTCTCAAAGAACCAGCTTTTAGTCTTATTTATTTGTTGAATGGTCTTTCTATTTTCAACCAGATTTATCTCTGCTTTAATCTTTGTAATCTCTCCCCTCCTAGTCGTTTTAGATTCTGTCATTTCTTGTTTCTGCAGTTGTTTTAGTTTCATCGTGAGGTTATTCACCTGCTCTGCTTCCATTCTTTTAATGTGAGTGCTGAGGGCAATGATCTTGTCCCTCAGTACTGCCTTAGCTGTGTCTCATAGGTTTCTTTGTGATGTATTTTCATTGTCATTGTGGCTTATGAATTCGTTGATTTCATCTTTAATTTGGTCTGTGGCCCAAGTGTTGGATAGCAGTGTGGGGTTTAGCCTCCAAGAGTGTATATAGCCTCTGTGGTATCCTTTGTTGTTGAGGGTTACCTTTAATCCACTGTGATCAGATATAATACATGGGATGACGTCAATACTTTTGTATTTGCTGAGGTTTTTTGTGTGGGCTATGACGTGGTCTATTTTGGAATATGATCCATGGGCTGCTGAAAAGAAGGTGTATTGGGTCTCTGTAGGGTGGACGATTCTGTATAGGTCTGTCAGATCCATTTGGGAAACGGTGTTACTTAGGTCCTCAGCTCCCTTGCTAATCCTCTGGGTGTTGGATCTGTCTCTTGGGGAGAGTAGGGTATTAAGGTCACCCACTATGATTGTGTTTGCGTCTATCTTGTTCTGTAATTCTGTGAGAATTTGCTTGACATATGTACGGCCTCTTTTGTTCAGTGAGTGATGTCTTGATTCTGGATTTTTCCTTGTATTAATATGTAGTGTCCTTCTTTGTCTTTTTGAGTTGATTTTAATGAAAAGTCCAGCTTGTCTGAGATCAGGATGGCTACACCTGCCATTTTGGTAGGTGCATTTGCTTGCTAGATCTTGCTCCATCCTTTCATTCGGAGCCCGTTTTTGTCCCTTGCTGTAAGGTGGGTCTCTTGTAGACAGCAGATGTCAATGTTTTGTTTGCAAATCCATTCTGCCAGTCTGCTCCTCTTTATCGGAGAGTTTAAACCATTTATATTTAAAGAGATCAAGGATAAGGGTGTTTTTTTCTCCTTCCATTTTCTTGTTGGGCTGTTTTTTCCTTTTTTTTTTTTCTTGTCTTTAGTGAGCTGTTCTTTCTGTTGGACTTTGGCTATTGTAGTTTCTTTCTGATTCTGTCTGTGTGTCTTGTACGATCTCTGTTGGGTGGGGCTCCCCTCTTATAATTCACTGTAAGGCAGGTTTTTTATTCACATACTCCTTTAGCTCCTCTTTGGTGTGGAAAGATCTGGTTTTCCCTTTGAATGTGAACTCCAATTTAGCTGGATATTTGATCTGAGGTTGCATATTGTTAGCCTGAAGTACTTGGATGGTGTTCTTCCACTCACTTCATGCTTGGTAAGTTTGTGTGGATAAGTCAGCTGTTATTCGAATCCTCTTCCCATTGTAGAAAATTTCTTCCTTCACTTTGGCTGAATTCAGAATTTTCTCTTTAATCTTGAGGTCTGAAGTCTTGAATATTATGTGCCTTGGGGTGGCTTTTCTGGGGTCTGGCCTGCCAGGTGTCCTATAGGCTTCAGTTACCTGGATGGGGTCCCCTGTGAGATTGGGGAAGTTTTCTGCGATAACTTTATTAAGAACATGTTTAAGCCCTCTGCTCTGGTATTCGGCTCCTTCTTCTATTCCAATTATGCACAGATTATATCTCTTGTCATTGTCCATTAGTTCCTGGATTAGTCTGCCCTGAAGCTTCACCGTTTCTTGGAGTGTGATCATTTTCTGGTTGTTGTTGGCTGCTTCATCGTCCAGGCAAGAGATTCTGGATTCCATATGATCCACTCTTTGTGTTATGGTTTCAATTGCGGAGTTTATGGATGTCAGAGAGCTATTTATGGTTGTCAGATCAGCTCTGATCGTAGAAATTTCTTCCTTTAAAGAGTTGTATTTTAAATCTATTTTTTCATGCATTTCAATTCGCAGGATGTTAAGATTTTCTTTAAAGGAGGCTTGCATTGTATACATTTTTGCTTCGATTTCTTTCTTGGCTTCCTGTTGTCCTTCAAGATTTCTGCTCTAAACTCCTGGAATTGTTTTCTGATTTCATTTCTGACGCTTTCCATCATTCCTTTTAACATGGCCTCATTTGCTTTTATAATCTCCATCTCCTCTTCAGTTGTGCTGCTTTTTGGAGTTGACGAGTTGGCTTGCTCTTTGATGAACTGTGTTATGTTTCTTTGTGATTTGCGCATCTGGAGATCTGTGGATAGCTTCTCAGGTTTGGTTTGTAGCTCTGCCCTCCCTCCTGTGTAGGCACGTCTACCAGAGCAGGTGCTGCCGCTGTGGCCTCACCCACCAGTGCGGGGTACGCCTACCAGAGCGGGCGCTGTCGCCGGGGTCCCCACCCACCTCTACGCTGTGCGCCCGCTACAACAGGCGCTGGCGCTGTGGCCCCATCCACTTTAGCGGGGTACGCCTCCCAGAGCGAGCCCCGGGTTGTTGTGTTGTGTTTGCACCCTCCCGCGAGTCTGTTGGGGAGCGCGGTATTTGTGGGGCCCAGTGGGATCGACTGTCCGGGCATGGGTTAGCACCCTCAGACCTCGCCTCCGCTGCGAGGGGGGGGACATGATCAGGCCCAGGTGTCCCTGCTGTGCTGGTATTGCCCACCAGCGCCTGTGATTTTAGTTGTAAGAGTCTGCGAGGTCCAGGCGACTTGGGTGGGGCTTGCACTGCCGGCCGTCCCCTGGCCCCTGTTGGGAAGGGGGCAGGGCCGATTCGGCCAGATCTGGATCCTGTGTGGCCTTGGGGCTGCTCCGCCCTTCCCCTGCTAAACTGACTTCCCAGCGCCTGATGGGAGCTTCCCGCCTGATTTGGGGGTTCTTTGTTCCCTCGGGGTGGAGAAGGGGAGGGAGGGAGATCTAGCTTCTTTGTCGGGCTTGGGTCTCTCATAGCTGGTCTCCCGTTGGGGGAGGGGATAATGGGGCACTCACTTTTGCTGCTTTGTGTGTGTGTCCCGCGCAGCCGTTGGTCCTTCAGGGGGTGGCGAAGTGTCGTGGTGGCATCCCTGGTTCCCTCCTTCTGCCGCGCTGGGTTCCCCAGCCGCCGTCCGTCCCAACCCGGTGTGGACCCAAACTTCTTGTCGCTGCCGTCGTATGTCTTGCTCCGCACCCTCCCTAGTGACCGTGGGGTCTCCCGCTGTCTGAATTCTGCTCTCCCGGCAGCCTGTCTGCCGATCGCCGGGTTCCCCTTTCCCAGCCTGGCCCTGTTTGGGCCAGGGTCGGCTGGTGGGGGGAGAGTGCCCCGGAGATTCTCTGGCTCCGTGTAGGTTTTCAGCTCTTCTTTTTTACTCCTTTGTGTTTTCCTGCATATCTCCACTGCTTCTGGCTGCTGGTTTTGCTGGGTTCTTGATGGGGTGTTGGGTGTTGGAGTTCCCAGCTCGCTATTCAGTTGGAGCAAGTCGGGGTGCCTCCCTACTGTGTCGGCGCCACCTTTCTCTTTTTCTTATTATTTCTTTTCTGATCATCCATATAGGAGATAGGAGGTAAACGGATGTAGGAGGGCCAGTTAAAGAGCTGAGAAATGGATGTCTGTAGATATAATGAAGTGGACGTGTTGAAATAAAAGGAGACTTCATGAAGGTTATGGCTGGGGAAACTGATGACCCAAAATGATTTGTATATGTCCTAAGGGCATATCTTGGTCAATTGACAGGTCAAGGAATTGAGCAATATGTTGTTATCATTCTTACATTTATCCAAGTATCCTCTTTTCTGCCTCTTTATGTGATGTTCGCCCTGATCGAAAACCCTCGCCTAGGGTAGTGTGCACTGAATGAGATTTGTACCCTCCACAAAGGCTTTAAGGGTAGGTAGTGATGACAGCACTTCAGAGCATCAAGTCATATTGCTTTGCTGCTCTTAGAATTAGGAGTGTCATGGGCTCCAGTGAGAACAGGGCCATAGCACCGGAAAGGCACATTTTAGACTAGGAACATCAGAGGTACAAGCCATCCACTTTGTCTCCACTTGGACTGACCCTCTGAGGCCTCAGGAGAGGTGGACACGCCTCTGAAGGGCTGTTTCCAAATTCTCTGGGAATTAGGTGCTCCCCAAAACAGTATAGTGCCTTTTGATGGAGGTGTATTTATCATGGGTCACATATGAAATTTGCACTAGAGGATTAGCATTTATCCATTAAGATTCGTAAAAACTGTCATAGTTTTTTTTGACTAGTATGAGTTTTTGATGACCAAGAGTCTCTTTACTGGTCTTTCTCCCATGAGGTTAGCATGGGAAAGAAGGCTCATCCATCATTACACTGAGTAACAGGTATCCCAGAGCTGAGGGAACCCATGTGCATCTCTTTGCCACATAGAATTCTGGGGGCCGATGGAGCCTCTTCCAGCTCTTGTGGTCTTGGTAGACTCAGAAGTTCTTGTCCAGCTCTGACTGCTGACTTGTAATCTCTCTCTGAGGGCAGGTGTGTTTACCATGAGTTACCCATGGTTCAAGAGGAAAGGGGAGAATCGTATAAGAGAGGATGAAGGTTTGTAAGGTTTATGAGAACTTTCCCCAAGTCTTCTCCACAACCTGATCATTTTCTTTCTGGGGAAGTTCCAACTGCTGCCTGTTTGGATTCCCATTAGGCCTGAAGGGAGCCTCCCAGGGTGCATTGCTTCATCTTAGGGTTACTTTGAAGGCCCTACTCATTTGCCATCCTGCTTAGCTTCTCTAAGATGATGAACAGGCACTGAAGTATGTGTGTCAACCAAAGGTAGAGATTGTTTGGCAGCCTTTTTCACAAGCCAAGCCACATTGGTCCCAGGTACCCAAGTGTCACAGGTACATGCTTACCGATAGTTCAGCAAAGACATCCTGCTAAGCTGACACACCTACCATGGATCAAGTGTGCACTTAGTACAAATCTTGTGAATTGAATGTCATCATTGCCATTGGTGGGGGAAAAGGTGGGTGGGGGGATACACAGACTCCTAGAGAGATTAGACCATTTTACCTGAGATGAAATAGATGGTTTATAGTCAGATTGGGCCTCAAGCCTAAATGATTCTTATTCTAAAGCCATAGATTCTTCTTTTTCTAGAAGATTCCATCTGTCTTATACCTTCTAGAGTTGTTGCCCAGCTTCAATTTGGACACAATATTCTATTGAGAACTGGGAAACTTACCTTCTCCCAAGATGACCTATGAACGTTACCTGAGTGCATACTTTGCTTAGGCGCATTCACAATTGTATAGTCTTCCCTCATCTCCATCCCTGCTGTTAGGTGAATTCTGAAATTTTTGCTTAGCCCTGGACCAAGGGACTCCCTTGACTTCACTCAAGAATGGTCAACTCTACAGCCTCAGTTCAAGTTAATTTTTTTTCCTACATCTTCATAAGATCCTTAGGCCAGGAGCTGCCTCTCCATTCCTGAATTAACCTGGTTAGGGATACATTGTCATAATTTAGTTCTCAAAAATCCTTAGATTTTTGGCATTTTCCCGGTTCTGAGGTACAGATATTCCCATCATGGCTGATGCCAAGCCACCAAGGCAATGTCACTAGCAGTAGATGAGAAGAAATGGGGGTAACCTACTCCCTGAGCCAGGAGAGCCGTGATACACCGTTATCTCCTTTGTGAGTGGCATTGGTTAGCACAGCTGGAATTTAGCAGTTGGTTTGTTCACCCACTGCTTCTGTTTCCTTCCCATAAAACACTCCAGCTGCTTACTAAAAGCCTCTGGCAATAATGAAGTTCTTCCTTCCATACTGGGTTCCTTAGCGACTGCCAGACTCAAGTAATGGAGGACAGTTACCACCTGCTCCCATGAGGGCCTACCACGGAGAGAGGCAGCCCAAGGATTTCAGGTCTGGATTTGGGGACAGAAAACCATAGTACTATTGAAAAACTAAGGGTCCACATACCAGGAGCAATACATATTATCATGTAAATAATCATTTAGAATAACGCCACAGCCCAGGCAGAGGTCTTGGTGACAGAGGAACTTTCAAGACCATTTGGTACCACCTCCTTATTTTACCAGAAGAAGCTCCAGCCCAGAGAGGGCCACAAACTTATTTTGTAGCAGAGTTGGAATTTGAATCCATCTTTTTATTTTCACTTTTTTAATATCTAGACAACAGTTGCAGAAGAATTGACTGTTGGAACTCACTTTAGGTTCTTTAACCAAAGAAAGATGAGTGGTTTTCTTCATCCTATGAGGCTGATACTATCTAGCTATTCTTTTAGAGAAGATGACTGTGTGGGCCATCCTTTCCCTTTCCTTCTGCTTCCTGGGTTTTGCTGAGATTTTTTTTTCCTTTCCTACAATTCCAGGAAGCTTCCCACATCAGGAAAACACAGAATTGGCCCATGGATCATCTCTTGTACACTGAGTTGGCATTTACCCACAGAGACACTAATTAGAGACACACAAAGAATCAACAAGAGGGCCTTGAAGAAGAGGTTTGGGGGCCCTCTTTCACCATACTCATTGAGAAAGAGGACTGTGGGAGTTTGATCCTCCATACTACTCACCATTTTCAACTCCTGCACCCTGGGAGAGAACTTCAGCATCACCTCCTGTTAACCGGGGAACAGAACTGTGGAGGCCACTTTCCACCCCATCCCTTGGGGAAGAGGGCCTTGAGTGCATCTTATACTCCTGCACATGGGGAAGAAGATGGGGGATGTCCTCTGTCTAGGACTCTGCATCTTTTTTGTTCTCCTTCTGCTAACTCTACTTACTGGTCTTCTTTTTGACAAAAGACTTATGAAAAAAAAACAAGAAATGCATGTGTTTTAAAGAAATTAAACAATAGATAACACAAAAGACCAAAAGTAGAAGGTGGTCTCCTTTTAACAATTAGGTGTTCAATTTTTTCTATCTATTTGTATATAATATTAAATATGCACATTCTGTTAAAATTTGACCTCATTTACTATATTACTTTGGGATCTGGGCATTCTTTTAGCAACATATCATGAGCATCTGTCTTCATTAGTTGTTTAGCGATTACATCATCCTTTGTAATGGTGGCCTATTATTCTACTGTGCAATGTTCGCTAATCAATCTTTTTCCTAATGACAATTGGGTAATTTCCACTTTAAAATCATCAACGTTTTGTATATTTATCCAATATTCTCATTTGGCTGCATTTTTTAGAAAGAAAATCCTGGTTTAAAATATCAGTCCTTGCAATGGTAATGCAATAAGCCCTATAAAAAGACTATTCTAATTTATGCTTTCACTAATTTCCCACACTACCATTAGCTGTAGATATTACTAGTCCAAATCATTTACCAATCTTGTGGAAAAGAAAAGAAAATCCATTGTACTTTAAAAGTTGCTTTCCTTCAGAGTTTTTTCCCCCAGTGAATAAGAACAATGACGTAAATCTTTTCACACGTCTATTGGCTTTTATGTACTTTTCTCTATTTGAAATCCTTTCCTCTGTCTGAGGTGCATACTTGTCTATGTCCTGGCCTTGATACATCAGTGTATTACTATAAAAAAAGTTCAGGAAACAGGTGATGTCTTCTCTAGTGTTCGTTAGCTTTTTTTTTTAAATAGGCACTGCATGTGGGACTGTATGGTATCAGGTGCAAAGAAATACAAAACCAAGTTCCTATTCTTCAGTGTTCTTGACGTCTGCTGCCAGAGACAGTGACATGAAGACAGTACTGCCTGTGGTTCTAAATTAGAATGCTGATGCTGTCCACTATGTTCTGTTAGATTTGAAGATATCTATAAAGATTCTTTTCAGAGTAGAGCCTTCATAATAAAGGAGTTAAAGACTTACCAGTCTGTTTCCTCTGTGGTCTTGCTCACCTCTAATTTCAGACTCCCTGGAAAATTGATCAAACCAATGATTCATGTCTCCACCTACAAACCACTTCCAGGTCATCCCACAGACCATTACAATTCTATAGAACACGCTGTGAAAACAAAGGAAGAAGTGATTGGGAAAGTGTGGGCAGCCATGGGCTGGTGACTCAACTGGTCTTGTTATAGATGTCATGGAAGATACTAAAGTAATGGTGAGGGATGCAATGCCTGTCTGTGAGGCGCTCACAGACTGAAGAAACTTTGTGAGTGTGTCTTCACAGGCTGTGTGCCTGGTGGAAGTAGCTCTTCACTCAGAGATGACCCCTCCCTGTTTCCCTGCATCAATGGCTCACAGCCCAGGCTGCACATTAGGTTCAACAAGACATGTATAGAATTCACTATAGAGATAGAATCTCCACCTCAAGTGTTCCTGACTTAATCCTGTCTGGCTGAAGACCCAGGTGACAATGCTTTATAAGAATTCCCCTGGGTGTATCCAGGGCCGGGTATCCTTGGCCTATTCAGATCCCTACCGAGGAGATTTTCATAGTGGTAAGTGATTTTATTACCTGGTGGTCCAGGACCTTTACCGGTACTGGTCACCATGTTGTCTCTGGTTTCTTGGCTCCTTAAATCCTTGGACAGTAGGCATTTCAGCTTCAAATTTTGTATTTCCATCTCAGTTTTCCATGCCTTTCTTTTTCAGGGAGAGCCAGGTCCCTCCCTAGTTCCTAGTTGAAAGCATGAAGCCGTGTCTTTCTGACTCCTTGGACTCAAATGCCAATACTGTTATTCAGTACCCACTGGAGCATGAGAAAAGTATTGAATTCCATGTTAAGCTCGATTTTCTCACCTAAAATTGAGGATAGTTCAAATACTATCTCTGGGTACTGGCAGGTTAAATGAGTTTCTTCGATGCAGAGTACTTACAAAAATGGATGACCATAGTAAGCCACTGGTACACATTATGTGTACCAAGAGTCAAGCTGAGCAGTCTCTCTCTCTCTCTCATGTGAGTACTGGGTGCTGTTCTTCAGTTTTTCCATTCAAGGATGGATCTCTACCAATTGAGGTACAGTATACTTGTGGCTTTTTGCTAATTGAAGATAGGGGTCCCATGGACTTTCCTGTCCAGGTTAGCTTTGAACCATGATCCTCAGATTTCACTGCCCCCCTGACCCCATAGCTAGGATTACAGGTGTGAGATACTTCTCTTGATCACTCTTTCCCCTATTCTGCCTATCAACTGGTTAACTCCTTGCACACCAAGTTCTCCCACCTCCACATTTGCCTTTCATTTACTGACTTCACTCTTTCATAGAAGGCAGTGATCAGGACAGTAGGCAAGATTCTCTTTCATTCTGATGGCCTGATTGTGAAAGGGCATCTTGGGCAGGGAGCAGCCTTGTGAGAAAAAAACCCTTAGAGGCAATCTTTGCTTTGGAAAGCAGCATAGAGACTTTGCAGAGAGTTGGGAAATGGTTGGAATCCTGGTTGTGCCATTTGCTGGTGGCATATGATCTTTGCAAGGCCTTCAAATCACCAAGTGACACTTTTGTCTTTTGAGAAATGTGGATCATAATATTCACATAGGAGGTTATTGGGAAGGAACCCAAACATCTCACCTAGTATGGTACCTAGAACATTACAGATACTTAGTGACCAGAAAGCCACTCCATAGAATCCCTGGGAAATCATCCGGCTGTGCTTTCCCTTCCCTCATGTCTCCACTACCTAAATGGCCTCAAAAGAGGCAGAGGCATCCATGTTTCCTAAACACATGGGAAGATACTAACACATAATCTTGAGGTTAGCCAAGAGGAGAAAGAAGAAGATGAGGACAAGCATCCCAATGTCTTCTCTGAAGGTCAGCACCCTAGTGCCTGGTGGTTGTCTAAGCAAAGCTGCTAGTGCTCCTGGGATGGAAGTCTGAGTTGAGGAGTTGTCTGAAGAATATACTTTACCCAGTTTACAGTGACTCCATCCAGTTCACAGTGACTCCATCCAGTTCACAGTGACTCCTTCATGGGAAGGAGGACCCCCTTTGGCTGATCAGAGAACAAATCTGGTTTGGACTCAAGAGCTGTCCTCCCAGCTTCTGTGTCTTCATCTCTAACATGGGTGTGCTCGTCTGCTGATCACCCTAGGTGATGCAGCCATGAGGAGTCTGTGAGGTGACACACGTGACACAGGATAAACTGTATGGGATTAGGTCATTGGGTGTTCAGACACTACAGAAGACTTAGAGCTGGACCCTACATGGAGGGTCTCAAGAAACTCATATCTATCCACTATACTATGTATAAAGAACTGACTCAAATCAAAGATAACACGTTGAAAGAAATGGACAGAAGCATAGTTTAGAGAGTTTTTTTTTTCATGTTTGAGGTCTGTACATACATTCCTAGATGAGATGGTTGATTAAAACTTTTGAAAGAGTAAGATTTGGTCATGCTTAGATGGATACAGGTGTGTGTGTGTGTGTGTGTGTGTCTGTGTGTGTGTGTGTGTGTGTGAAATGTCTAGGAGTGTCTGCACACTAGTGGCTCATGCCTGTAATCCCAGCTACTTAGAAAGCTGAGATCTGAGGACTGCTGTTCAAAGCCAGCCTGCGCAGCAAAATCCATGAGACTCTTACCTCCAATTAGCCACCAGAAAACCGGAAATGGTGCTGTAGCTCAAAGTGGTGGATCCCTATCTTAGAGCAAAACTGCTCAGGGACAGCACTCAGGCCCCAAGTTCAAGCCCCATGACTGACAAACAAACAAAAAACCCAACACAATGTCTAGGACTATGGGCTCTTTAGTTAGATTTGTTGTGGTTACATGGAGAATAGTAGAAAGCTACCAACTGTCAAGTCAGGCAGACCTTGGTGCTATCACAGGCAATTTCAAAGTACACTGTGAAGAGGTACCTGGTGAACCTCTTATTTCCAGTCCCCAGCTCACTCTTACATCTGTACTCTGTCCACCAATCAGATGGTCAGATGGTGTTGATTTTTATTTGAAATATCTGAAGTGTTACCTCCTTTTCCCTCCCATCCATCACCTATTCTCAAGGACCAGCATGAATACCAACTACAGATGCCACCTGTCGCCCCTTGGTTAAGTTCCTTACTGCCACTGGCCTCTCACTTGTAGTTTTCTCTCTGTCGTATTACCTCCCTTCCTGTATCATTGTCTTGTCACAAAAATCTTTCTAGAGTACATAGCTGAGTGTGTCCCTCCCTATGAAAGCTCCAACCAATGTTCCCAGAAGTCCAGTTACCCATCAGGCCTTGCTTGTTTCCCTTACTCCCGCCCTCACATCCTTCCCTGGGCTTCAGCACCAGCCAGCTGCGCCCCTCCCATGCTGCTTCTCTGCTTGGAATGCCCTTTCAGAGGAGTGTTTCCTCAAGAGATAACTGCAATTTAATTTTCACTGAGGAGTTTAGATGTTTCTGTCCTCTGAGGAGTCTTTGTTTGACTTGGAATATTAACCAAGCAATGTATCCAATTCCTCCTGAGTTTATTTACATACCTCTAGGTAAGATGAAGAAAATGCCCCTGACTTATTTATCTCTATTCTCAGGACCATGGACAGGGCCCAACATGAATCAGGTGCCCAATAAAAGCTTGATGATTAAGTGACTTGATAAATGCACACATGGATTTTTTTTTATTAATAATGGACTTCTATTGGGAAGCAAAGAAAAGAAGTTGAGATTGCACATTGATTATCTGTCTAATCCAATCTTTGACATTTTCCCCAGTGTATTTAAATGATTCAACATTGATTTCAATTTTGTGATGTTTTGGAGTGGGATTTTGTAAGAATAGATTGTTTAATCTCAAGATATGAGAAAATTCCAAATGAAGATGAAAAGCTCAAGAATATTCTGGGACTCTTGCACTTTGAGAAGCAGGTGACAAGTCAAAGGCATTCATTGAGTGCCTAGAAAGAATAGCATCTACAGGTACATTGGAATAGGAAAGTAAAGAGTCCAAGTTGATCCATATTGTGTCGAGCTATGTATGTGAACCATTTGAGACCTGGATTTGTATTATCAATGCTGGTGGCTCAAGCCTATAATCCTAACTACTCAAGAGGATGAGATCTGAGAATGGTGGTTTGAAGACAGCCCAGTCAGGAGAGTCCATGAGACTCTTATCTCCAATAAATTACTCAGAAAAAGCTGGAAGTGGGACTGTGGGTCAAGTGGTAGAGCACTAGCATTGAGCGCAAAGAGGCCCACGGATGGTACCCAGGCCAAGAGTTCAAGCCCCAGGACTGGCAAAATAATCTGCTCTGAAAGAGCCCAGCATTGATAATACAGATCCAGGTCTCAAACTGTTCAAACAAAAGATCCTCAAATGCACTCTGTTGAATCAATCTAGAGACATTATTCATCTTTTATTTTGCCATCTCTCTTCACTCTGTATTTACTTCACTAGTAAATATTATTGATTACCTTCATCAATACGAATTTATTCCTCTCTAGTCTTGTTATAGCCCCTATCTAGTATAAATCATCATAATATCATCACCTCAAACATTTAATAGCCATAGTCCCTGTCCCTTACATTCTATTACCAATGCTCAAAGTATATAAATGAATATCAGAAGTGTGGCTCAGTGGTAGAGCAGCAGCCTTACAAGCATGAGGCCCTGAGTTCAGTGTCAGTACTGACAAAAAAGAGGTGTAAATCAATTTCATTTCTAAGTGTTTATCCAGGGATAATGCAAAATATATGCACAGAAATCATTGTACAATATTTTACAATATTGTACAGGTTTATTCATAATAGCCAAAATATGGGAGACAACTCAAATGTCCATAAGCAAGTCAACTGGCCAGCATATTATATATTTATACCATAGAGTATTAACAAGGTAGATTTAAGAAAATAATACTTGTTGCGGGGTGCATATCTGTTGCCCAAGCCTGTAATTCTAGCTTCTCAGGAGGCTGAGATCTGAGGATCACAGTTTGAAGCCAGCCTGGATAAGAAAGTCTGTGAGACTTTTATCCCCAATTAACCAACCAAAAGGAAGGAAGGAAGGAAGGAAGGAAGGAAGGAAGGAAAGAAGGAAGGAAGGAAGGAAGGCAGACTATGGAATTCCAGAGATTTAAGAAAGCCAAACTGCTCTATGATATAAAGGTAAGAACAATCATTGCCCCGGGATGTGGAGGATGAATAGATTTTGACTAATAGAGTCTGACTAGGAGGGGACATGAAAGAACTTTCTGGAAAGATGAAGATGTGGGTTTCATTTCTCAACACAATGGGAATAATATTTATACATTTACTGCATTAAATTTTACCTCAGAAAGAGAAAATATAACTGTACAAAAAAACCCCAAGAAACAGATTGGATGGTGGAGAGTGGGTGGATTTATAGATGGCACAAGAATGGCAATGTGTTGGTAATTGTTCAAAATCTGGATGATGGGTACAGAGGATTTCTTACACTATTTTGATTGTTCTATGTTCATTTTA
Organism: Perognathus longimembris pacificus; assembly: GCF_023159225.1. Lineage (NCBI taxonomy): Eukaryota > Metazoa > Chordata > Mammalia > Rodentia > Heteromyidae > Perognathus > Perognathus longimembris. The sequence goes on along the minus strand of NC_063177.1, from coordinate 23,080,997 downwards.
GACTTTCCATAGTAAAATGTTAAAGTGTACATCAAATTGTGTCTCATTATAGCTTAAGACTGTTCAGTAGAAACTGGGTGCTGGTGGCTCACACTTATAATCCCAGTTTCTCAGGAAGTTGAAATCTGAGGATTGATATTTGAAACCAACCTGGACAGGAAAAAAAAAACCTCAAAAAGAAAAGGTGGAACTGGAGCTATGACTCACAAGGTAGAGCACTCCATTTGAATTGGAAAAGCCAAGCAAAAACACAGGACTCTGAGTTCAAGTCCCAGGACTGGCACAAAACTAAAACAAAAAACAAAGAAACAAACAAAAACCATTTAGTGGCTCCATATTGCACATAAAAGTAAAGCTAAGTACGTGCTAGAATGTCTGTAGTCCTGTACCACTTAGCTGTTGAGTCTTCTTACTCTTTCCCCTTCCCCTTTCATGGGTGTGTGTTTCTAGCTTCTCTGGATTAGTTGAGAGACACAGAAGCCAGGCAAGACACATTTATCATGATGGACTCCTCTCATGCTACTGTCCCTTTTCATCCTGCAGGTCGTCAAGTGGCATGCTTGTCTGTCTCCTAGATGGAAACCAGGCTTTATGAAGACAGGCACAATGTTTCTATGCACCAATGTTTTATCCTGAATTCCTAAAAGAGTGCCTGGTTTTCTGTAGTCTCTAAGCACCAACGAATGTTATTCTCCAACCAGGTCACCTCCCAGAGCATGTTCTTTTCCAGTGCTCTCACCATGGGTCACAGTGAATTTCAAGGCTCTTGGGACTGAGAATATAGAGTTGGAGCAAAGGTCACAATGGACAGGGTAAGCACATTGGTTCTCTGGTCAATGCATGTGTGGAAGGCATCTCACAAAGTCTAATGTAGAGTGAGAAGATATCAGGGTGGGTTTAGTAGCCAATGCCCATGCTAGACGTCATTTATGAGGGTTGGGTGTCCATACCTCCTCACTCAATGCCTGGAAAGAGCATGGTGCTGTGAGCCAGGAAGTACAAGTCTTATCTAGTCTCTACTCTAACCTAGCAGGTTTTATAGCTCTGTACAAATAATAGCCTCTTTGAGATGATACTTTGAAAGGGTACTTCACTGATATCAGTGTTTGCCAAGTGAAATGTAATGTAGATTAGAGATGCTTTGAGAGAGGACAATGAGAAGCAAGGAGAGGAAGGGAAGAACGGACTCTAGATACTGGTGAAGAGGCACGTAGATGGATTAGCAGTGGAAATTATTTTTCTACTGCCCCACGTATCTGTTATTAGCCAACTGGGTGACTGAGTGCCCAAGGTTGCTTATGGAACTAGTATTTTGTTGGAAGGTCATCTGGTTCATTGTTGTTTATATCCATTTCAGGTTTGCAATGTGTACAGCAATTCTGGGACACGGAGTATAAGGATTCAGGTCCAAGCCCTTTGTTATTGTTGTTACTGGTCCCCTAGTTTGGAGGAAACAAGATTAAATCCAGTGAGGTGGGAGGTGCTATGTACTTGTCAGAGCTCAAGAAGGGAAACATTGAGCATGGCTTCTTTTCTTTCCATGTTATTTCACATACATAAACATACCCATATATTTGTATATATATATATATATAAAATATACAATATGCATATATATACATATATACATATATATATATATATATCTTTGGGCATGACTTTCATAGAGGTGAGGGTATACCATTATCATCCATTAACCCATCACACCATCTTTTACACACTTGAGTCCTGAGAAGATAAAAATGAACTACTTCGAGTACCTGTCTCAGCGTGTGCTTGAGCCAGTGACCAGGGTCTTCACAATTCTCTTTCCCACCTCTGTACTGGTTCACCTTGAACTCACAATTTAACTTCCCTGTGTCTCCATCCCCTGCTCCTCTCAGATGAAATACAACCTTTTGCACAGTGTCATCGGACAACTTATATGGGATAACGTAGGCAAAACATTTAGCATGTAGTATGTACTCAGTGAATGTTGCTGATTATTAGTATGAATAATGCTGTGGGCTCTTACCTAAGTGGAGGCAATCAAGACTTTGGTGCTATATAACTTGGAAAGTCATTTTTCCCTCTCCAAAATGCTGTATTTATCATCAGCAGTAACAAAAACAATAATAAACAGCCACCACCCAGCATTGCACACTTTGAGATCATAATGGTGAAATGCAGTAGCTAAGGCCTGGGAGGGGATTCCGTTGTCTTCTACACAGGGAGCTCTTGGACGGCCTGATTTTTATGGGTGTGTAAAATGCCATGTGGACACATTAAACTGAATATATGATAATAATAACAATGGAGCCAGCCGCTGGCCCGAGAAAGAGGCAGCAACCCAGGGAGAACAAAATTTGGAAGCATAAAGCATGGGATTTGGAAGCATAAAGCATGGGAAGGGAATACATGTATATATAGATATTTTCCCTCCCACAGGGCTGAAGCACAAAGGATAGGGGGGAGAAAGGGCAGGGCATGTGGTGTACAGCTGGGAAGAGCAAGCACTGCAGAAGATCTTTGTCCCCATGCTGATTCAGGTTTGGTGTGTAAGGACTAAAATTGGAGGAAAAGGAGAGCAAGGTGGAGAAGGACAGGGAGAAATGGGGAACACCTGGCAGGGTGACAGCCATGATGGGGAAGACTGAGTAGCTGTGTTGGGGACATCCTTAGCACAAGGAGGCAATGATTCTTTTATTTGGCTCACCTCCCAGGACTTACAGGGCAATTCTCTGTCTAGACTCAGACTTGCTCACAGATTGTGGTTTTAGAGATGGGATTTTTGAAGGAAATTTGGTTGGCAATATGTACTAGTTACAGGAATGATATCTAAAGGCGGGAAGTTTCAGCATTTCGGGTTTCTGACATTATAAAACTTGAAGACAAAGGGATGGAAGTAAATGCCATATGTCTGAATGTGGACAAGGTCCCCTAAAGCCCCCTATGTTAAAGGCTTAGTCTCTAGGGTGGTGCTGTTGGGAAGGGCTATAGACCTATGAGATAGGCCTTGTATGGGAGGTCTTTAGGTCATTGGGAACATGCATTTAAAGGGTATTATGGGGTTCAGCTACCCTCTCTCACTGTCTCCTGGTTGATGATGTAGGAAGTTTTCTCTACTACATGTTCCAAGTAGTATGTCATCTTTGCCACTGGCCCAAAGCACTAAGGCCTGCTTGCCAACCTTTGATTGGAATCTCCAGATCCATGAGCCAAAGTAAACTTTTTGTTGTGTATCAGTTAATTACCTCAGTCGGAAGTTAATTAAAGCAGTCAGAAGCTGACTAACAGTTAGAGTCAGAAGTAAGATTTTAATGTTTTGTGGCCAAGGGGCAAGGAAATCTGGAAGCATTTGTGGTTTGCCAGCCAATGACTGCATCAGACATTTTGTTTTACCTTATAAGGAAGCTGAGCTTTTTGTCTAGTCAGTGCTTGGGAACATTTTGGTACCAGCAAATGAGTGCTTGTACAAATGGATATGGGTACGTATATAAGAATTAATGAATAAGTCAAGAGTGAGAACCAGAGCATCTGACTTATTAGCCCATCTCTATCCATTCTTCTAGCCCAAGTAAAATATGTTCATATAACCAGGGGGCACATGTTCCTTAGAGCATAAAGGACTTCCAAATTAGTCTTGCTTTTCAGCTACTGAAAGAAACAACAGCACACAGGCACGTACCCACCCACACTCAGGCTTGCACATTCCATGTTTAGAAAATATTCATTATTTAAACATTTGTCTTGGGATTCCACACTTTGTGTAGATTAAATTTCCTATCCTCATCTCTAAGGGAGGAGGATGCATAGATGCCTTAGCCTGAAGGAGAATGCCTCCTCTAGTTTATTCATTTATTAATTTGACACATATGCTCCAAGATACTTATTAGATACCAAACATTGTGTCAGGAGGAGATATCACAAAATAAAGAGAGAACAAATCTTCCATCCAAACTCTACCATGCTTCTTTGCTCACTTATTTGTTTTCTTTTTGCAGTACTGGGGATTGAACTCTGGACCTTATTTTTGCTAAGCAAGCACTTTACTACTTGAGTTACACCACCGGCGCTTGCTTTGTATTTTTGTTCTTGAGATGGAGGTCTTGGTACCTTGTGCCTAGACTGGTTTTGAACTCTGATCTTCCTCCTTCCATCTTCTGAGTAGCTGGTATTACAGGTTTGTGCCACCCAGCCTTTATTGTATGAGGAGAATAGATTATGCATGATATGAAAATAACTGGTAGTAAGCCTCTCTCTCTCTCTCTCTCTCTCTCTCTCTCTCTCTCTCTGTATATATATATGGTCATTACAGATAATGAGATGATTCCATCTGGTCATTTATCCCGTTTGCATGTGAGGAAAGCAGAGGGAGATTGTGACTTAACTCAGAGTTGCCTAGCTAAAGAGGGCAAAGCTAGAAGACACACCCAAGGGTTCTGTTAATATTCTGTCAATTTCCCACTGTGCCATAGCTGCCCCAGGCTGCCAAGCTCTGGCACTGGTAATGTTTGCATTCACTAGAGGGAGACGAGCTAAGGGGATTAGAGAGAAGTTCCATGTCTTCAGTTAGCTTGATGGCATGGGCTCATTTGAGAAAAGGATTAGCCACGGTGCTGCTAGTATAAGGAGAAATACTTCCCTCTTCTTCTGCTCTTTCAAATTTGGCCTTTCTAGAAAAACTAACATACCCAAGGGATTTAGGAAAGCAATTGCCAAGCAACGCACCTCAAACTTAGGAGCATGTCTTTCCTCAGAATAGCAGTAGAGGGGAAGTTTGATTTGTGGAAACACCCAACTGCAAGGCCTTGTCACCATCTCACCACTTACCTGGCCATACAGGCATCTGCAGGCTGCCTGTTCCTGGGAATAATGAGGAGAGATTGGGTCCTGGAGTTAAAATCTTGGCCTTTAGCACCTTGGCCTCACCCTCCTGAAGCATTCCCTCTTTATTCTGCTGAGTGCCCATAACTTTAAAAAAAAATCTCACTCATCATCTTTTGCTCGTATCAGAGTGAGTGGGAATCACAGTTTTCCCTCATGAGTAAGAATTCTGAACCCAACATATACATGCTTCCTGTTCTGACTGCAATCATGTTGAGGTTAAAATAGTATAGCCACGATTTTCTTCCTTTTCTTGATCAAACACATAGTATGTGCTCAAGAAAAAGTCATCTGTGTTAAATGATAGGAGTGAATCAAATGGTGTTTGGTGTTTGTAAGGTCCAGGTATAAGCATAAATTCAACACAGGAAAAGTCTACTAGAGCCTGCATGTCTGGTATTCAGATTGAACAAACAGGTATTGTTCCAGAATCTTACAGTTGAGCAGCTATGTGAGAGACCACATGCCCAGAATAGAGGGCCTTTTATTGGCCACCTCAGTAAGTCTTTATAGAAGAGACTTGGCATTTCCCCTGCAGCCACCCAACTTGTGCATGCTTTTGAAGTTGTGCAAAATAGCTCCGTGTTCTGCCCTTCCATGACTCAGTGACAAATAATCTGTTCTTCAATTTACACTTTTTCTGATAATCATGAACTCTTGTCTCACTAGAGAAGATGAATGGAACGGTATTATGTTTTCTCTCATTTAAAAAAAATATTTTATTTTTTTTTTGCCTTTCAGGCCTCAGGAATATGAGGGAAAAATTACAACGCTATGTTGGGGTAGGGATTCAGAATATACTCATTATAATGCGCAATGATTTAAATAGCATTGCTCATCTGCTGTGCTGATGCCTCGTTCTTGTGTGCTTCAAACATTTTCTCTGTGCAAAGCTGTGCTGGGAGCTGGACACCCGGAGGTCACTGGGTCTAGCTTCTGTTCTCCCAGACCCCAGGAGCCCAGCAAGCAAACGGGGAATCTCAAATTGTGTGAAACAAAATGCTATCCATGTTCCCAAATTGGCACAGAAAAGGAAAAGGAGTGAACTCCATGGAGTTGGTTGCTCAGGGCCAGCAGTGTGTGATTCCTGCAGGAGGCACATTTTCTGCTGAATTGTGAAGGGTGAGCAGAGCTGATCTGATAAAGGAAGGGCAGGGGTCAGGGAGGATTTAGGGTTGAAAGAAATCACAGGTTTATGGTGGGGTGGATGAAGGAGAGAGAAGTGAGAGTTGTTTGACTATCAGATCTGGTTGAGGGGTACAAAGAGTGACCAAGGTGTTAGTGACCTCCACTAGGGATAATCGATTTGATCATGAAGGAGTCATGGTTGCCCAAGGAGAGGAGGAAAAGGCCAATATGAGGGCAGTGGTGGAGGGTGGGCAGGAGAAGGGTCAGATAATCAGCAGAGAGAGTCCTCCCTGTGTGAAACTGCCTGTGAAATGGGAGGAGACAAACCCTTGGGGCCATTGGCTCTCAATCTGCATTAGAAGGACCTCTGCTGCCATCTTGAAAATAGCATCAGTGAAAATACTTAAACCATTGGCCTTTTCCTAAGTATCTTTCTTTTTCTCTGATCATCATAGAGCATGATCTACCCATTAGAAGGGACAATTATGGCCACACAGCCTTTTCTGTAAAATTAAAAACAACAATTATGTTCAATTTTTACAGAGTCTCTGGATGTGTTAGAAGTTAAGATCAATAAACACATCTCATAAATAGAATAGCATGGCTGGACTGCTGGCAGGGAGCCCCACTTAGAGACATTAGAGACAGCCCAGACTGCCCTCTCTTCTCTGCACAGCAGCCTGAGGGGAGGGTGATTTACACCACAGCATCCCTCGGCCTCAACTGCAGCCTACTGAGGCTCCAGATTTATAGATGAAGGAGTCGAGAGAGAGCCATGACATCATGTGTACAAGGTTATGTAGCTGCTACATGCCAGAGCTGGGATGCGAATCTCATTCCTGAGTGGTAGAATTTTATACACATGAAAAGGTTCACAACAAGATAGAGGAATGGGCTGGTCCAACCCCAGCACTAGAAATAAGTCAGATAGGGAGAAACTATTGGTTGAGTATATAGGGTCCTTTCCATGGCTCAATGCTCTCTCTTCTTCAAAACTACTAAGTCTGTCTTCCCTCTTTTAAGACAGAGAAATCCTGAGTCCTAAGAAGAGATTATCAGGTGCCTAAGTTCATACAAGTTGTCATGTTTTATATTCAGGTCTGTGAAATAAACATACAGAAAATAGGAAGTTCTGCTGCTGAGAAAAGAGATGTCATTGGCAAAGTTGGGGATATTTCAAAGAGGAACTCTGATGCTCTGTTTTGGACCATGCATGAACCTCCCTGAAAAGTGGCTGAATATTTTTATGGCTACTCGGTAGATATTTCCAAGGAGTGAGCCCAAAATCTTTCCGTCTTGCAAATTACACTAATAAATACCATGATTCCTCTTAAACTTAACCCCGTTATGTTTGCCTATTCTTCAGTTGAACACACTATAAAGAATTACAGATGATTGCAATTTGTAGTTCTAAAAGCCCAATGCAATAAACAAATGTTAGATTGAAAAAGAAAAAAAATGTAGAAAAATAAAATGTCACAAGCTCAGGAGACAGGTTGAGCAAAGAACCTCAAAATCAAGACCTTGGCGAACACCTAAAGGAACAGAGATTTATCCCAGAAGAGATAGAACATAGGATGTATGTATGTATGTATGTATATGTATATATGCACATATGTATATATAGTGAGAGAGAGATAGAGAGAAAGAGAGAGACAGAGAGAGAAAGAGAGAGACAGAGACAGAAAGAGAGAGAGAGAGAGAGAGAGAGAGAGAGAGAGAGAGAGAGAGAGAGTCCCAGTGGAAGAAATTCAGTTCACCTTGAGGAATAACTTGCTATGCATGATGTTCATTTAAAAGTGAACATGTTAGCTGGGTACTGGTGGCCCCTATCTATCATCCTAGCTACTTAAGAGGCTGAGATCTAAGGATCGCAGTTCAAAACCAGACTGGGCAGGCTTATCTCCAATTAACAACCGGAAAAAAAACCTGGAAGTGGCACTGTGGCTCCAAGTGGTAGAGCACTAGCCTTGAGTAAAAGAACTCAGGGACAGCGCCCAGGCCCTGAGTTCAAGCTCCATGACCAACAACAACAAAAAACAAGTGAACATGTTTTATCCCCCCAGAGTGAGCTCCCTGTCTGTAGAAGGGTTCAGAAACATTCGTGGAGGTATGGAATGGAATTAAAGCATCTGTTGAGGCAGAATGATGGTTTGTTTCTCCTGGCAGGGAATAGCAAAGATTCTCACTCTTGATTCAATGACTCATTAGGAACCTGCACTTCATCAGAGTTGGGAGAGGGGAGAGCACCATTGCTTGCTTCTTCTACAGTTTGCTTTCAGTTCCTTGCACATTGATTGACCAACCCCAAGAGCTCTAATATCATAGTGGAGGCAAATTATTAGACTGAGTTGAACCATTGCAAACTTCCCATGGTGTAGAGTTACAGCTGGTATGTCTTCCCCATTATCCTCACCTCTCTCTCTCCTCACTCCCCCTGCTGAAATCTATTGGCCAAAGCAAGCCAGCAGACTAGACTGAAGGGACAGGACAAAGACCTACACAGTCATGTTGCAGAGCGTGTAGATATAAGCAGGTGTGGAAATTTGAGATGTTTTGCAATCAATATACCCCAGTCTTCTTAATGGAAAAGTGTAGATTGGCAGATTGTATTAAGAATAAAAGAGGGCTGGGGATATAGCCTAGTGGCAAGAGTGCCTGTCTCGGATACACGAGGCCCTAGGTTCGATTCCCCAGCACCACATATACAGAAAACGGCCAGAAGTGGCGTTGTGGCTCAAGTGGCAGAGTGCTAGCCTTGAGCAAAAATAAGCCAGGGACAGTGCTCAGGCCCTGAGTCCAAGCCCCAGGACTGGCCAAAAAAAAAAAAAAAAAGAATAAAAGAGATCAAAGCCAGGCCAAATTATGATATATTGGAGTCATGTCTGGGGATGGAGTCAAGGAGCTGTTAGGCTAAGATCTTAAGAGGGTTTTAAGGATGTTGAAAACATATAAGTTCCATGAAGTTGGAGATTATTTTTTGTTCCTCTGTGTGTTGCCTGCTCCTACCCGCAGTGTTGCATGTATTGCCAAGTGACTGTATGTGTTGAACGCAGGAAGGCACAGGTGCGCAGAGAGCAAGAACTCCTGGCAGTACTCAGACTGACAGCCATACTCAGCCTAGAGGAATGAGTGAAGACATTCAACTTCACTTTAAGTACCAGCTTGACCATTTACAGGCATGAGACATTAATTAATATCTCTGACCTACAGTTTTCTAACCTGTAAGAAGGGGGTATCCTAAGTACTTCCTCAGAGATTTGTTATAAGACATAAGAGAGGTAGCATAAATAAATTCTACAGCCCAGTGGCTACCATCAAGAGGCCTCAAAAACTGATGGCAGTGATGGTGGTTTTTTTTTTTTTGCCAATCCTACAGCTTGAACTCAGGGCCTGAGCACTGTCCCTGGCTTCTTTTTGCTCAAGGCTAGCACTCTGCCACTTAAGCCACAGAGCCACTTCTGGCTGTTTTCTATATATGTGGTGCTGGGGAATTGAACCCAGGGCTTTATGTATATGAGGCAAGCACTCTTGCCACTAGGCCATATTCCCAGCCCCATGATGGTGGTTTTATATTGTGAGTAAGGAAAGTTTGAAATGTGTTCAGGGAGCAAATATAACAGATACATCACATAAGGGGGAAACAGACTCCTCAGGCCTAGATGAACAGACTTGTGTCTGTATTGTTTGTCAATGGCCAAAGAGAACATAGTTCTTTATGAAAATGTAACAGCAACTGTTTTGTTCCCCAGTTGTGGTTTCTCCTTCAGTACATACCACATAAAACCATTGGTTCCCATGGTTTTCCATCTACAGTCATTCAAGAAATCATGGCAATAAGTAGGAGAGGGAGAGGCTTGGGCATTTCTGGGTGAAAGTTATACCTATTCTGTATTTGGAGGCCACGTCAGAGAAATGTCTTCCTGGGCTTGGCCAATCAGCATTGGTTAATTCCTGTGCTAGCACAATCCGTAAAAACAAGATGTCTTTGTGCCATCAATGACCTTTTTCTTTTTTCCAGGTGCTATTCATTATGCAATGTCATGTTCCTGCTATTAATTCAAACTCTAGGTACAGTGACCAGGCTTTGTAGAGCTGAGCACCCATAGCCGTTACCTCTTGCACCTGTTTCCATGATCCATTGTGTCCTTTAAAATAACAACCATTTATTTACTCCTCAGCTGGTAAGCTGTGGGGCTCAGCTGGGCACTCTTTTGCTCTTCTTTATCTATCAAGTGATGGAGGCACGGAGGGGCTCCAATCAGCTTGGTCTGACAATGTGTGTGGTGTGTGTGGTGTGTGTGTGTGTGTGTGTGTGTGTGTGTGTGTGTGTGTGTGTGTGTGTGTGTGTGTGTGTGTGTGTATTCTCTCCAGCAGGGTGGTTAGACCTCTTTCTTTGACATGTGGTGCAGGACTCATAGAGAGCTTTCTGTCCTCCCACATCCCTAGATATCCAACTGGCACTGTCTGACAAAAATAATACACAAGGCAGATTTGAGGAAAGGGACCTGGACTGGACTCCATCCCTCCACCGGCGGAGTGGTGAGAACTCTCCAGTGACTTCGCTTACACAGTAGCTACCTCAGCCCTCCTCTCCCTCCTGCCCCCACCTCATTTTCTCCTCCAGGGCCAGGACTGCCGCTCAGCCATATGTAAACTCATCTTGCTCTTTTGGCTGACTCTGGGCTCTTATCTCCTCTGAACGTTATACAGCCTCTGTGTTTATTCCATTGTGCAGATGATGAAGCCAACGTCTGTATGGGGCTTTGCTGATCATTACACGTTGGTGGTGCAGCTGCAGCCTGCCTTTCTGAGGCCTCCATCTTGCTATGTTCCCAGGCACCTCCCTGGGGAAGATGGAAATCCACTGGGTATAGAAGTGGAGCTCCAGGAGCAGTCTTGGCATCTGGAAGGGTGCTCTGGAGCCAGCAGGGGTTAAAGACAACTTCTGTTAAGAGCGTTGGTCCACGGGGAAGCCACTGTTATAGAACTTGCCCAGCTCCCCTAGCATGGTCTGGAGTGGCTGGTGGTGGCCTTAACTGTTTTCCTTGGTTCTGTTCTGGAAATAGAGAATGTCCCCACCTCACCACCTGCACCAGCTATAAAGAGAGTAGCCTAGGGGTGGGGAGGAGAAAGGTGACAACTTCTTGAAGGCTTAGGCCCCACTGTGTTATGAGGGCTCCCCTGAAACACAGAGGTCCTGAGGATCTCAAAGACATACCTGGATTCACCACCACCTCCCAGACTACTCCCTCCCTCTGTCCTACTGTGACTGTGCCCTCAGCGCCCCTTATCCTGTGAGCTACTGAGGGCAAACACAGTCATTGTCTTCATCCTTGAGCCCTTAGTGTGTGTGTCTCAGAACAGACACAGAATAAATACAAGAGATGAACTCCACACCATAGCTTCCCAGAGGCATTTGGCCTGTGGGAAGCCCAGACAACAAGAAGCAGTCCAGAGGAGCCGTGAAGTCTGTCAGCTGTCTGGTGGGACACTGTGAAAGGTCCGCTTGAAAGCCCCATAGGCAGGGCTCCTAGACACATTGCCAGACCCCACATGTCCCATCGGAGGCAAATGAATCTGCTAAAGGCCATGTCTTCCTCTGGGGTTCTCCAAATGGAAGAGAGACAACAAAAACAAACCAAGACAAAAGCCACATTTCCTTCCCTGTTTTTTTTCCTTCTCTACAAGGCTGTCCTATCCTTCTGTTTATTCCAAGGAGATTGGCTACAGCCTGCCCTTCCCTCGTGGGCCATTTAAGGAATCCTGGGCCTCCTCCAGCCCTCTTTGTGCCTCTCTGAACCACAGCAGCTCCATCCTATTTGCAGTCCTGGAAATGAAGGGTGGAAATCTGACTTTTTAATTTTATGATTCTTGTTCTCCCTTCCTGCATCATTAGAAACATGTTATTGGCCTGAAATATAGTATGTAAACGATGCTTCGGGCCCATCTGGGAGGCTGCATCCTCTGGGGGTGTAATTATGCTAAGTGATTCTCACCAGAGACCACACAAAGGACTTAACATCTACCTGGGCATCCTCTAGCAACACATCCCTCATCTTGCCAAAGGGACCGTCTGCCATCCCTTGAGACCTCATCCTTCTCTACGTGTGTGTGTGTGTGTGTGTGTGTGTGTGTGTGTGTGTGTGATTCAAGGATATGGCCTACTTTTATTCTGAATAAGCCATTATATCAGTAGAAGCAAAAATACTTTATTGTTTCTTTGTGAGTCCTGGGTGGGGAGGGTTGTGCCTGCCCATGAAATAATAAAAGGTCTGCAAAGAGCAAAGGCCTTCGCAGGTAATGGCAAGACTTCTGGCACTGTGAGCCTCTCTGTCTGAGAGATGGAGTTTGATCCATTTTCTGCTCTCATGGCCCGGTGGAGGGGGAGCCTGCTGAGGGATGGAGGATTGTGGGGCTCTGGGCTCTTGATCTCTACCCTGCTCAAGGTCACGGGGCTCAAAGGCACCAATCCAGGATTCAAAAGGCATCTCAGCTTCTTTCGCCCTCATTTAGAAGAGGCGTCTACTCACTCTTGGGAGCCCTGGATTTCCTCCTCTATGAAAGGAAACTAGTAACCCTCACCCCACTTATCTACAAGAAGGCTTGTGAGAAATCATTGAATTAGTGAAGGTGATGGTGTTTTGTATTCACTCAAACATTCACTGCTCTATCATTTACAAGGATTAACAGGGTTCTTTATCCTCCTGGGGAAGGGGCGGGGGGGGGGGGCATTGCCACCTTGTAAACTCTAAATCTATAAGCGTGACCTAGCAGAGATGGACTCCCTTCTACATCTTCATAGTCATGTCCCCCTTTCCTGCCCACCCCCTACCTCCAGCCCACCCCCCTACTGCCAGCCCACCCCCTACTGCCAGCCCACCCCCTACTGCCAGCCCACTCCCTACTGCCAGCCCACTCCCTACTGCCAGCTCACCCCCTACTGCCAGGTCACTGCTATCCCCAGCTCTTCTTGTCAGGGCACTCTGTTAGTCCCCAATCAACATGGCCTTTCTCAATGTTGTGATCATAACCTTTAAAAAATAAACATGTTTACTGAAGCATAGCAGGCATATAGGAAGCAGAGACGTCCTAAGACTACAGCTGAATGTGTTATCATAAGAAGACACAGCAGCCATAAATGGAATCACTGAGTCAATCAGAACAGCACAGCCGCATTCCAGAACTTCCCATCTTGGAAACCAACCGTCCCCCCCCCCCGCGCCCCCCCCCCCCCGCCACCTCTCCCAGGGTAGGCCACTTTCTTCCCCTTTCTCTTAAAGACACCACCCCCTCCCCTCAAATAAACCACAGTTTTGTCTTCATACCTTTTTTTTTTTAACAACTTTTTAATATGTGGAATCCCAGGCTGCCTGTTCTTTTGTGTCTAACGTGTTGGTCACAGCCTTATCTTAGTGACACCAGTCCATGCTGCTGTATGTAACTGTAGGTTGACTGTTTTCTTTGCTGAATAGTATTCTGCTGCATGAGTATATCAACATTTATAAATGCTGTGAGCATGTATATGATTTCTAGTATAATTTTGAGGCTACTGTAAACCTCCTTCCATGGGTCTTTTAAAACAGCTTTATTGAACTCATTGACCCAAGTGAACAACAAACAATGCATGCTTACACTGAGCAATATGAACCCCCACTAGCAATCAAGATGGTGAGCAGATGGCTCTGCCCTCAGAATTTCCATACCCCACTCTGTACTTCCCTCGTCCTGTCCCCTTGACACTCATCTGTCTTCAGGAAACCATGGACTTGCTTTCTGTCACTACTAACTTCAACTTTCCAGGCCCATGAATAGGATCATGCAGTGTGCTATGATTCTTTTAGTTGGCACAACTGAGTTGATATTTACTCCTGTTTCTATGTGTAATGGGGTGTCCTTTTTAGTGCTGTTTGGAAGTTCCACTGTTTGTCATTTCTGCACTCATAGACATCAGGTTGTATCCCATTTGAGGTGCTTACAAACAAAACTACGGTGAATGTTCTGGACGAGTCTTTCAGATAACACACTCTTGTGTTTTTATTGGGTAAGTAGGAAGAAGAGAAATGCCTGAGCTGTGTGTTAGATGTACTTAAGTTTTTTTTTAAAGAGACCGTGAGCCAGGTACTGATAGCTTACACCTGCAATCATAACTACTCCAGAGACTGAGAGCTGACGAACACGGTTTAAAGCCATCCCAGGCAGGAAAGTCCATGAGATTCTTATCTTCAATTAAACAGCAAAAAGCCAGTAGTAGAGCTGTGGCTCACGTGATAGAGCACCAGTGTTAAACAAAAGACCTAAGGGACAGTTCCCAGCCCCTGAGTCCAAGCCCCAGTACCAGGAAAACAAAGCAAACTGAGAGACTAAAGTTGATGTCTAGTGGGGTTTGAACATTTTTATACTCTCAACACCAGAGTCTGAGAGTTTTACTGTTTTATATGCTTAGTAAAACTTGGTGTGGTTCATTTTCATGATTTAAGATTCTAACTGTAGTGGGTTACCATTGTGATTTTGTCTCACCATGTTTCTAAAGATGCTAAAAAAAAAGTTCTGATGCTTTTTGACAAATGTTATAGACACATGTGTGCTGGGATGTACCTCCTAGGGGAATGACTATTTAGTCAAAAGATTTTACCAGATTGGTGTTGCAAACGGAAGAGAGAACACAGAAAGGGCTACTGAAGACCGGAGGTCACCTAGGAGATGGCACTGAATATTGATTTCTTCTTCTAGTTCCCTTGGGTGACCCTCTACCCTCTAAGTTATGAGCTCCTTTAAAAGAATAACAACAATAACAATAAGTTACCACTCGTTGCTTTGTCTACATGCTATCCATTTGGGAAGGAAGAGGAATCATCCTGGCTTGAGGGTCACCTGGGAACTCAGTGTATACCTTTCTTGTTTTATTTACTTCTCTTGCCTCTTGTGAACACCACTGATACCCTTGTGTTATGGCTGAGAACAGAGGCTGGAAGGAGATAGTTTCTGAAGGACTCAGTGCTTAGAGTCAGGGAAGGTAGAGTTTATCAAGAGCTTGATGCTAAACATCTTGACCTGTCCCTCTTTCATCATCCTTCCTCTTTGGTGCTCAAGGAAGGCAAATCTGAGTGATTGGAGAGAAGTGTTTTTGAGGGTTCTACTAAGAGGCTCTTGCCATGATTCAGGGATGTTGGCTATATGCTCAGAATTCTCTTGGGCTCTCTCATCAGACTCTCCTTCTGCCCCTGACCTGGGATGGTTGAAACAGGACTTCTCATAGTCACATTAGTGTTGTGCTTACAACCCCAAAGGGTGCCTTGCAAACTCCACTCCCCTTTGGCAGTTCAGACCTTGTGCTCCTCTGTCTGTATAAAGCTCTGTTAACCTCTTTCCTCTGCGTTGCATCCTCCTCCAGAGCCTAGCACAGTGCCCCATGCATGTCGTGCCTATTTGGTTTATTCTTGTTCAGACATCTGCCTTCCCATCATTTGTCTGAGCTGCCTCTTAGGAACAGGAGCATAGGAATCTCAGACCTGTCGGAGTGATTGTGCATCCCTGTGCAGATTACTGAATCCCTTTGCTATTCTGGCTCATCCTTTGTAAGATGATGAAAACAGTAGTACTTCCTCCTAAGGGTATCAATTACATGATGAGTGGTGAAGGTGTTTCACTATTATTGTGTTTTATTGCTGTTAAGTAGTTTAGCCCTTAACCTATTTGACTGCTTTAGAAATGGTGGGAACCAGCTAATCCCCAGAGAGACAGGGTAGTGCTGGAGTAGGTAGAAGTTAAGGAAATAGGAAGTCACCCCCAAAGTAGTTTCAGATTAATGGCTGTTGCCTGCAGCACCATGCAATGGCAAGAACTTGAGCTGTGGGGTCCACCCACCACCTCTCTACCACCTGGTAGCACTGTATCCTCAGGAAAATCTTTCTTCTCTGTCTGCCTGGGTTCCTACCTCTGTCATGGTAGATAGGTCAAATTTCAAGTTGGCTTGGTAATCAAGTTGGAAAACAAATTCAAAGTATCAATATAGTACTTGGCCCACAAGTAGCCCTTTGATAGACATTAATTTGGCAACTTCTTCCTGGTTCACATTTGATACAATCTCAAGTTCATGGAGAGAGTTAACTCATCTAATAAGCACTCAAAATATTGAATGAATGGATTATAGGTGGGTAGATGATGAGTGGATGGATGATGGATGGATGGGCCGGTGGATAGATTATGGATGTGGATAGATGGATGGATTACGGATGAATGAAAACATGGTGAGGGTGGTATTATGGAGTGTAGATTTTGAAGAGGTCAGCAGGACATGAAATCTTTACTTTCCAGTGGAAACACAAACTTTTCCTCTAGGTCTACTGAAATGTGCTTGCTAGAAGTTCTTGCACATTTCATGCCATGAAGGATGTGTTTAGAAACATCGTTTCCCCTTTGCTAGGAAGTGCTGTCCCCTGGGTTTAGACTTTGGAGTAGATCCTGCTATGGCTGGTGGCCTGCGTCAGTGGGGTCAGTGCAGATTTGGGACTGCTTATGTGAATTTAGGGAAAATCCTTCCATATCTCTGGGCCTTAGCGGTTGCATCCTAAAAACAGGGCGATCTAAGTTGCCTGACAGAGTCTACTTTGTGAGGATTTTCTCAGTCTTCTTCATCTGCCATCACAAAGTAACACAGGTGAACATTCCCTTTTCATGGTGCTGAAGGCCACAAGTCCAGGGCAAAGGTGTCAGCTGATTTGAATTCTGGAGAAGTCTTTCTTCCTGGCATGTAGATGGCCATTTTCTGCCTGTATCTCATGTGGTGGAAAGAGAGCAAAAGATCTCTCTCTTCCTTTTCTTAGAAGGGCTCAGTTCTAGAAAAGGAATGGGTAAAAGGGAGAGGGGGGAAGTAACGGAAATTCTGAATATTGTTAAAGCACATTAGACATGTATATGAAAATGTCCTAATGAAACCCAATACTTCGTGCAATTAACATATACTAATAACATAAAGAATGCATACAATAAAAAGGGCCCAGTCCTCTTGGGTTAGGGTCCCACATCTAAAATCTCACTCAGCTCCAGCCATCTACAGAATACTCTATCTCAGATATACTGGGGATAGGGTTTCAACAAATGAATCTGGAGAGAACCACAATTCCTATGTTAGATTGTTGATTTATCATGCAAACTGTTCTCGACGTTGCAGATTTAGGAGAGTTCTAGGTGTGTTTGAGCAATGACAGCTGCCACAGCTGAGAAACCAGAGAATGGAAGGCAATGGACCCAGATAAATTCAACCCAAGAAGATGGCTCTGTGTGTGGGTTGAGAGCAGAGCCACTGCTGTGAGATTAGCAGATAGTTTCCCCAGTGGGAGAAGATGTCATTTACTCACTGAAGATCTATGCTTATCTCTAGGCCCACCTGTGGGAGCCAATCCTTATGTGCTCCAAAATCCCTTCCAATATTGATGTGACTCCAGACAGACATCCTCTTCTGTGAAGCTATGGTGGGTAGACGCCTATGGGAAATGGCAATGAGATAGCATCCATGCATTCTTAAAGGGGAAATCCAGGCTGGACACTCACTGGTGGCTCATACCTGTAATCTTAGCTTCTCAAGAGGTTAAGGTCTAAGAATCATGATTTAAAGCCAATCTGGGCAGGAAAGTCTGTGAGACTTCACTAAAAAGCCAGAAGTAGAGCAATGGCTCCAACAGTAGAAAGCCAGCTTTCAGTGGAAAAGCTAAGGGACAGCACCCAGGCTCTAAGTTCAAGCCCAGGATTTGGCTAATACCTATATCTCCCACAAGTATGCATTCATCAGAGAAGAGAAGATAGGAATCCGGATGAGTAGAATGTAAAACTGCCACAATTTTTGATGTTCTTCTTACTTTTTATTTTCTTTGTCTTTATCATTTTTAGCACAAGGTCTCTTAATATTCTCAGGGTTTTTATTAGTAATTCATTGGAGTACTTTAGATTTCTCCTTAAACATGTATTTAGAGTGGATTGTCACATTCCTGGGTAATTTTATTAAATCTAGAGGCCAATTTTCTCTTTACAACACTCTGCTTACTTTGATCTTTATGAAGAAAATCAATGGGGAAGAGTTCACTGAAATAGAAAGCTGCTTTATAGAAAAATGTCCAGGAATTCACCTATTCATTTTAAATGGTATAATCGCTCCAGTTGTTGGAAAATAAAAGTAAAAAAAAATCCTCAAAAAAACAAATCTCAAGTCATCTCTGTGTGTTACTGTTGTTAAAAGGGAAGAAAATCAAGCGGCTCCTCTTTACTCTGTAGTTCATTGACAACAGGTTCTAGCGTAGTCTGCAGATGTCAAGTGCCAGGCTGGGCTTCATCGGGGCTTGAGTCCCCATTCAGCCTCTTGCTCAGGGTGTGACTTTGTGCACGTCCCTCTCCCTTGCCACTTCAGTTTTCTCATCTGCCAAACAAGGCGGGTTGGTTTTCATAAGCTCTGAGATCGCACCCACCTCTAGCATTTGGCAAGTTGAAGGATGCTGAGAAAAAAAACTTGGCTGGAGACACACAGAGAGTCACAAAGAACATTTTTATTTAGTTAAAAAAAAACCCACCACAATGAGAAACATTACAATTAATTAAAAGAACCACTTTTTATTGAGTTAGCAATGAGTAGGAAAACAGCAAAATGATTGTTTTTGGAAACCTTTTCCAGTTAAGATGCAAACAAACCCAGGACGACTGCGAAGTCGGCTTGGTGCTGGCAGTCCTTGCAGGGATGAGGCCACTGGGGCTGAGCCTGGGCAGCCTGCTTCTCCCCGTTGTTTCCCAGTCAATGCACGGGTCATCGATGCAGGCCAAGCCAGCCTCCTGCTTCCCAAACAGCCAGGCATTTACAGAAGGTAAATTAACTTCATGCATGGCTGGCTGCCGCACCTCCTTCTTAAGACTTTAGGGAAGACTTGCTGCTGCTCAGAATTCACACCTTCACACCCAGCCCAGGGGTGAAGGTGGTTGAGACAGGAGGAGTGCCTTTCCCAGGCTCTGCAGGAAATGCCAGCAAACTAGAGCAGCTGGACTCTAAATCCAGTAATGATAACTCCCAAGAACACTGGCTGGCAGAGCCCGCCCTTCCTTCCTTCCTTCCTTCCTTCCTTCCTTCCTTCCTTCCTTCCTTCCTTCCTTCCTTCCTTCCTTCCTTCCTTTTTCTTTCTTTCTTTCTTTCTTTCTTTCTTTCTTTCTTTCTTTCTTTCTTTCTTTCTTTCTTTCTTTCTTTCTTTCTCTATTTCTCCCTCCCTCCTTCTCTCCCCTTCTCTCTTCCTTCCTCTCTCTCCCTCCCTCCTTCTCTTTTCAGAATTTTGAAGCTAAAGCCCATGTGCCCATTTCACACATGAGGAAAATGAGGCCTATCGAGGAATCTGCTTAGGCTGAGATACATCACCCATGATGAAAGCTGGAGTAGAAAGGCACTCTTCTGGAAGAAGTTGTAAGGGCTAGAGGGAAAGTTAAATGTACTCTCCACTAATGTAGGGGAAGAGTGGGTCATCGGGTACGATAGGTAGGAAAGACCAGCGGGGTAACCTTAGCACCTCGAACCCTCACACAAGCAGGGGTGTCTGTGTACTGCATGGGCCCCACACAGGGTGACCAGAATGTGCCCAATACTGGGTCATCCATAAGGGAGGGCTTGTCACTTCCCCAGTGCTCAAGATCTGACACCTGCTAAGGCAGTCTTGGATACAGTGAATGCTCCATAATCAGATTCTTTTTTAAAAATTGCTTTATTTTTTCACACACACACATACACACACAAAATTATCTTTACATAGTTGTACAAAGGAGTTTCAATCCAGTATGCCAGTTTTTGGATACAAAGTATCTTGATCAATATCACCCCTTCCATAGGTCTTCTCCATCTCTCTCACATATGTATGTTAAATATGATGACTACATTTGCCCACCTTTCTTCTCCCCACCTGCCTGCCTCTGCCTCCCCTTGACCTCACTGCCTCCCCCCCCAAAAAAAACAAAACCCACCACGTTTCAGTATCCTGGCCTTCATTCTGCTAAACTATGGGCTAGTCTCTGTCTGTGATTGGGGGTGGGGTAGGGATGAGGCTTCTTCAGAGCAGTATCACCTCCTCCATGGGACAGCCAAGTCATCAACTATCGTGAGCCCCCCAGGAGTTCCAAGGTGGCTGGCTTGGCACTCAGCTTGTCATTCTCATCTGCAGAGGGGAAGTGCCAAAGTGCTTCTGAAAAGAGATTGTCTTATGTAGGTTAAATGCTCCCCCTTTCCCCAGACTCATTTGCACTGTTCATTTGCTCAGCAGACTGTGCTTTCCTCAGAGAGGGGCCCAGGCAATCTCTGTCTTGTCCAGGTGTGATGATTCTCAACCACTGCAGAACAGGCTGCTAGGTCTGGCTCACATAGGATGGGAAGGGATGCAAGGGCTCCCAGGGGCCTCCGGCCTACCCTGTACCTACCTTGGACAGGTTTCCAGCGGGGCTCCAGGGTCCTCCATTAATATCTAGTCTGTTAAGAATCAGGCTATGGGAAGAGCGGTGTTGAATTTCTGGGAAATGAAGAGTTTCTCTCCCCATTCCAGCCATTTCTCTTCTGTCAGAGCCCTAATGAGGTTTTAGTGCCAGTAGGGAAAGTAAATGGAAAGCAAACAGCTCAAAGTTGCTACAGCTCATGACAGGCTACCAGGCTACCAGGAGGAGCCTGGTGCTGCCTCCCATCCTGCCTAAAGTGCAGAGGAAAGGGAAAACACAGGCCCATTTACAGGAGCAGGGAATTGTTTTCCAGGGTCCATCAATGCTTATGCATAAACCTGGCATCTGGAATTAACCCTTCCTGCCTCCTTAGTTGCTAAATAGAGCTGAGATTCCCTACATTGGGCCGGGAACAGGAAATGCTGGAGGCTGTTCCTTCCTTCTTTCCTTCCTTCTTTTTTCCTTCCCTCCCTCCCTCCTTCCTTCCTTCCTTCCTTCCTTCCTTCCTTCCTTCCTTCCTTCCTTTCTTCTTTCCTTCCCTCTGCCTTTCCCCTTCCCTCCCTCCCCCACCCTCCCTCCCTCCCTCCCTCCCTCCCTCCCTCCCTCCCTCCCTCCCTCCCTCCCTCCCTCTCTCCCTCCTTCCTTTCTTTCATTCTTTTTTTTCTTCAAATTTTTATTATCAAACAGATGTACAGAGAGGTTACAGTTTCATACGTTAGGCATTGGACACATTTCTTGTACTGTTTGTTACCTTGTCCCTCATACCCCCCTCCCTCCTCCCACTTTCCCTTTCCCCCCCTGAAGTGTTCAGTTCACTTACACCAAACAGTTTTGCAAGTATTGCTTTTGTAGTTGTTTGTCTTTTTTTACCCCGTGTCTCTCAATTTTGGTATTCCCTTTCAATTTTCTACTTCTAATGCCAGTATACACGGTTTCCAATATACTCAGATAAGATTACAGAGATAGTGTAGGTACAACCACAGGAAGGTGATACAAGAACATCATCAATAATAGAAGCTACAGATACAGATGGGACGTTGAAAGTAGTTACAACTGTGATATAACAATCGTTTCCATAACATGGAGTTCATTTCACTTAGCATCATCTTATGTGATCATAAGGGTATAGCTATTGGGCTCTTGTGATCCTCTGCTGTGACTTGCCTAAACCTGTACTAATTATTCCCAATAATGGAGACCATAGAGTCCATGTTTCTTTGGGTCTGGCTCACTTCACTTAGTATAATTTTTTCCAAGTCCTTCCATTTCCTTACAAATGGGGCAATGTCATTCTTTCTGATAGAGGCATAAAATTCCATTGTGTATATGTACCACATTTTCCTGATCCATTCGTCTACTGAGGGGCATCTGGGTTGGTTCCAGATTTTCGCTATGACAAATTGCGCTGCGATGAACATTGTTGTGCTGGTGGCATTACTGTGATTTTGTTTGTGGTCTTTTGAATAGATACCCAAAAGTGGGGCTGCTGGGTCATAGGGGAGTTCTATACTTAGCCTTCTGAGGAATCTCCATACTGCTTGCCAGAGTGGCTGAACCAGTTTACATTCCCACCAACAATGAAGTAGGATTCCCTTTTGGCCACATCCCCTCCAACAATTGTTATTGTTAGTTTTCTTGATATATGACATTCCTACTGGTGTGAGATGGAATCTCAATGTTGTTTTGATTTGCATTTCTTTTATGGCCAGTGATGTAGAGCACTTTTTCATATGTCTCTTGGCCATTCTCATTTCCTCATCAGAGAAGTCTCTTTTTAAGTCTTTAGCCCACTTGATGAGGGGGCTATTGGTTCTTTGCGGTTTTGTTTTGGAAGAAGGTAATTTTTTTAGTTCTGCATATATTTTAGAGATGAGGCCTTTGTCCGTTTTTTTATTTCTTTTTTTTTTTTTGCCAGAACTGGGGCTTGACCTCAGGTTCTGCACACTGCACCTGAGCTTCCTTTTGCTCAAGGCTAGCACTCTACCACTTGAGCCACAGAGCTACTTCCAGCTTTTTTTTGTTTATGTGATATTGAGGAACCGAACCCAGGGCTTCATGCATGCTAGACTAGGCAAGCACTCTACCACTAAGCCACATTCCCAGTCCTGGGGGCTGTTTCTTTAAGGGAGGCACAGCAAGAGAAGTCAGAGAAACAGCTCACTAGTGCTGGGCAGGCCAGTACTACTGGATCTCTAACCTCCTAGCTTCTAGGGTTCATGATAGCCTACGGTCTCGAGAGCCTCTCTCTAAAGCCCTTGAGGGACTGACTGAGCATTTAAGAGTGAGACAGAACTAGGTTCAAATCCACCTCCATGTGAAGTGGATTCACCTTTGTTATAACACTGAGACTTCTATGTTCCACTTCTTCTTTGTGAAATGAGGATATTAACAGCTGCTTGAGGGGGCTTTATTTAATGAGAATGTACTTGTATATTACAGGCACAGAACACAGTATATTGGCAGCCTTCATCCTTCCTGGCCTCATCTGCCCATGTTAACCTATCAAAGAGCCTGTTTTTTTTTTTTTTTTGTCTGTGTGTGCTCTTCTAACAAAATACTTGAGAGTGGGTAATTCATGAAAGATAGAAATTCATTTTCTCACAGTCCTGAAGGCTAATGTTTCTAAGAAGAAAGCTTCTGCATGCTCCACTATCCAATAATGATGCTCTCTGATTCTAAGATGGTGCTTGAAGCCTGTCTCCCAGGATGGTAAAAGGGGTGAAAGCAAGTGAGTTAATGACAACATGTGGCACCTCTTTTATGACCTTAGTCTCATCCATGAGCAAGGAGAATAATGGCAAAAGGAGTGACATTGATCAAGATGCATTATTGTACTCATAAATTGACATGTTGAATTGAAACCACTTTGTACAGCTACTCGTATATAGCTATATATCTATATCTAATATCTATCTATATCTACCTATCTATAAATTACATACCTATACATAAATATATAGTGATGAATAGATGTCCATATCTATAAGTAGATATTTATAAAGTATATATTTACATACAGATATAGATCTCTACATAGATATATGAAACATATATAGAGAGATATACAGATATCTCTATAGAGAGATAGAGATATATAGGAGATATATATATAGATATACATATAGATATAGATAGATAGATCTCTATATCTATCTATCTATCTATCTATCTATCTGCCTGCCTGCCTGAAAGTAGCATGGAGTTTTGTATCCTATAGAATCAAGAGTTACTGAGAAGAACAATGGTAGCAGAAGGAAAGGGAGAGAAGAAGGAAGAGAAGAATTCAGGTAGAGGCAGACTTGGGATGAAGAAAGTTAACTTGAGACATGGATACAGAGGCCACAGGGGAGCTCTGAGGAGTGAACTATGAGGAAGAATATGAAAGGAGACATTTAGTGAGAGTTGTTTAAGGTATGGTTGATAACTGACCATTTTTAAACTTCATGCCAAGAGATTATTAAAGATCATGGTTGCTTTTAAGTTCTGTTAGCCACTGGGCTGGATTTTCTGTCAAAGGACTACACATAAAGATGAGACCATGTAGAATTCCAGGTTATATTTGGGCTGCATATTTTTAGTCTCTTGCATGATTCTTTGTGCATAGTAGATACTAAAGAGTAGGCACTAGTTGTTATATGAGTTTTCAAAGATGGATCATCTAGATTCCTACAACCAACCATTTTACCTCACAGTAATGTTTTCTTTGGCATATACTATTGCTTCTGTAGCTTGTCTAGGCAGAGTGAGAAGAGAGATATACGTGTATACGGGGATTTGTGCCCACGACCCCACCACAGGAATCACCAATGATGGAAAGGGATCAATGGTAGGAACAGGTTTGTTGTCATTAATCTCTTGAGGGAAGCTAAACAAAAAATAAATCTGGGACATGAAGGGAAGGAGGAAGAAACAGCTGAATTCTGTTCAGGGATAGGGACAGCAAAGGTAGAACAGAGTCTTAGCTGTCAAGCCCTGGGGAAGTGATTCTCAACCCTGGCTCTGCCAACTGGAGTGCTTTAAAAATATTAATGTCTGCTACAATCTCAGATGAGATGAAGCTGAGTGTGGGCATCAATATTTTGAAGATGTCCTCAAGCAACCTAATGCTGTAAATCTCTTGTGCTGAGTGAGGTATTGCAAACACAATGCCTATATCATCTGAGAATACACCAGAGCTAGGATCTGGATTTAGAAGGAAAGACAATTAGATGGTAGGGAGAGTGGGGTTTCCAGGCAACACAGGGTTCCAATCTCTGATGAATTCTGAGCCTATGTCTTCAGCAAAGCCTGGCCAATCATCGACAAGGATTCAGCTCAGATCTGGGGATTAACAGTTCAGAACTTGCCCTGGGAAAGGAATTGGCAAGAAGTAGATTAAGGGCTGGATCTGACACAGGTAGCTAAGAGTCCAGGATAGATATTGGGCAGATATTTCTAGGTGTAAATCCAAGCTGGAGGCCATATACACTTAAGGACATTATCACACTTAGACATTTTCTAGAGAGATTAAGCCTAACACACACAAGAATGCAGGTGTCAGTGCAATGGTTAGCAGGGTGAGGTTGTCATATGTTAAGCAGCAGGGGTGAAAACAATGATGCTGTTGGATGATGTGGGGAAGGAGCAAAGGGGCTAGTGTTGCCAAGAAGTAATTTAATGGCAGTGGTGTGGGGCAGTACAAGCCATGGTAATTTGTATCCCTCTTATATTGTCATATAACAAATCTACACAAACTTCCTGACTTAAACCACAATGTATTATTCTCTCAGTCCCTCTAAATCAGTGTGTGGGTGGGCTCTGTGAGTCCTCTGCCATGGGTCTCTCAAGGCCGTAACTAGTACCACAGGGCTGTGTTCCCTCTCCAGAGAATCTGGGAATGAATTTGTTCCCAGGCTCCTTCAGGTTGTTGGCTGAACAATGAACATCCCCATTTATTTGTGGCTGGTGGCTGGAGATTGGGCTTTGTGTCAGAGGCTTCTGGTACCCTTATCCTCTTTGTCTCTATTGTCCTCTCTAGCGATGGTAGGCTGAGTCCTGTTGCATTTCAAATCCATCTGACCCCTCCTTCTACCCCATCTCTCCGCTCCAGCTGGAAAATGTTCCCTGTTCTTAAGAGCGTGTGACTATTTAAGACCGGTCAGGAGATTCATGACTCCAACAGCACCCTACAGGATTCCTTAGCTGTGTGATATGTCTGTAGGTCCTAGGAACAACAGTACAGGCATCTTCAATGGGGTAGGGATCTTCTGTTGGCAGTGATGCTGGTAGAGCTGGTAAAATGGCAATGACGAAGCTGCCAGGTCAGTTTCCCATTGGCTCAGGGAATTGAGCCGGCGGGGTGGGGGGGGGTAGCACTGGAGGCCATGACTAGCTAGTGAGGGTTAGGTTATAGGCAGTGGCAAAACAGAAATAGTGCTGGAAGGACTGAGGAATGACAGCCATCCTTCCGATCTTCACCAGTCCTTTTCTCCTTCATCTTGACGTCCTGAAATTGAGAACACCTTGACTCCCCAAGCTTGTGTATTATCGTGTGTGTGTGTGTGTGTGTGTGTGTGTGTGTGTGTGTGTGTGTGTGTGTGTGTTGGTACTGGGGCTTGATCTCAGGGCCTTATGCTCTTCCTTAGCTATGTTGCTCAAGGCTAGTGTTCTCCCCTTGGAGCCATAGCTCCAATAACTTACAGTGATTAATTGGAGAAAAGAGTCCCATAGACTTTTCCTTATGAATAAAACTGTTTTAGAGCAGGGATCTTGAAATCTCAGCCTCCTGAGTAGCTGGGATTACAGGTATGAGCCACAAGCACTCAGCTGTGCATTCCCTATTTGTTTCAGCACATCTGCCCCCTCCCTCCATTGTTCCTTGACTTTTCCATAAGCTCCTGAGTAGAATGCTATCTCTTATACATCCTTCCTCATGGTATGGGATGCAGAGTTTGCCCTTGGGTGGAAGAAAACAGCAGATAGGGAAGTTATAACTTTTGATGGCTACTCTGTGACCAGCACTTTTAGGTTTACGGAAGTGCTCAGCACTATGCCTACTTTGTATGTGAAGAAACTAGGGCACAGGTCAGTTAAATGACTTGCCAAGTGTATCCAGCTAGCAAACTGAAAACCTTAGTGTAAAGGTGTCTGCTTTGCCCTGAAGTGCATGCTAGCCTCTGTTGGGGATGCTTGGCAGAACTCAGTTCACCAATGACTGACAGAGAATGGGGAGGGGAGAAGGAGGGAGATGATTCCTGGCTCACAGCTTCTTATAGTCCTGATCTGGGCTCTGAAATTGACTGAAAGGTGAATGGTTAGTTCCAAGATGACTCTGCTCCTCCATAACCGATGCTCCTCCATAACCAAGTTTGTTTCCGTGGATTTGAGGTTGATTTTGTCTGGATTTAATACATGAAACAAACATGTTTGGCTGAGTCCTGGGAGAAAGATGGGAGGGAGGTTTAATCAGTCAATGCTGTCTTGCAGAAGGGGTGTGTGTATGTGTGTGTGTATGTGTGTGCTCATGTACACGAACAAGAGTGTAATACCTGCCTCTGGCAGCTGCCACTGCCATTTTAAATCTGGCCCCTCAGCACCAAGGGTATGCTGCATGGTTTCTGATGTTTCCTAGGCAAGTGCTGTCCATGCCTCCCCAGCTGCGAGCCCCAGACCAGTCTCTACAACCATCTTGCCTACAGAGGATAAGGAACCCAGAACACACTGCACAGCTAAAAAGCACCTTAGGACTTGTGTTTTATTTTTTTTCCCCCAGTAGAAAAGACAGACAAATGTATTGGACTATATTTGTTTGTATTCATTTTGTTTAAAGGTCTGAAGCCCTGACTTCAAACAATACCCCATCATGATGGGTGAACTGAATCATTAAATTGTGCATTTTACATGGATGAACTCTATGACAAAGTGAATTGTATCTCAATAGAGCTGTTTTATTTTGTCATTGTTTAATTATTTGTTTAAAAAAGCATTCCCAAGCTGGTGCCAGTGGCTCACATCTGTAACCCTAACTACTCAGGATGCTGAGATCTGAGGGTTGTGGTTTGAAACCAGCCCAAGCAAGAAAGTCTGTGAGAGTCTTATCTCCAATTAACCACCAGAAAACAGAAAGTGGTGTTATGGCTCAAAGTGGTAGAGTGCTAGTCCTGAGCAAGAAAGCTCAGGGACAGAGCCCATGCCAGGCCCTGTGTTCAAGCCCCATGATTGACCACACAAAAATAAAATAGAATTCCCATAGAGGAGAGGTTAGAATTAGAGCTGTTTTGATTGGATTAGAGAATGCTAATGCTGGGTTTTTTCACAACTAAAGACAAAGGAATACCCGGTGTGGGGGTAGAAGTGGGGTTGCTTTACTGGTCCTGGACCTGAAGCTTGACTTCTGACTCTTAGGTTGGTTCTCTTTCTCTCATGTCAAGTTACATTTTCTGTAGAGTAGGAGGAGGGATGAGTGGCCATGAGAGTCTGGAGAAATCTGAAACAAAGAGGAGGCAAAAGAGACTTAGCACCGAGAGCTCCTGGCCTTGATGGTTTCTCAAGAGGGGCTCCATGGTCAAAGCTCAGAGTTCCTGAGCACCAACAGGATTCAGCGCAACCAAATGGGGCAATAATGAGCTCAGTGAAAGCCACATTCCTTTGGAGCCCAGCTTGGCTATTCATCTGAATTTACACTCAGGGCTGTGGTTCACAAGCCTGGCTTCAAATGGACGTGATGGTATCTAAAGGTTTGGAATATGAAGACAGTGAAGAGTAAAAAGGTTGCCAGATGGAGAGATGCCACTCAATCACAAATCCATCCATCCATCCATGTATCCATCCATCCATCCATCCAACGTCCATTCATTCATCGTCCATGTATCCATCCATCCATCCAACATATTTACAATGACTGAGTCAGATCTACAATGTTCTAGGGCCCCAGAGATCACAGGATCCTAGAGAATAGGACAAAACACACTAGTAAAAATAATGACTTCAGTCATGCAGACTACAGTTAGGATGTTACATTAGGGTGGCAAATTTTAAACTGTAACCTAGGACTCCTTCCAAATTTTATCAAGAGGTGAGAGCATGTTCCCCATCCCTCTTATGACCATGGCTTTGTGGCTTGTTTTAACCAAACATGTGGCAGGAAGGACACAATCTGGCCTCTCATGAGAAGCATTCTCATGGCTTCTGCTTCAACCTCTTGGAACCTGAGACAGGACCAGGCAGATGAAAGATGATGGGGAAAAAAGCATATCTGGTCCAACTGAGCCCAAGCTCTGGGCAACTGCAGCTAGAGGCAGCAATATGAGCAAGCCAGGTTGTAACTGTCTTATCAGCCCATAGAATCAGGATGATGCATAAAACCGTGATTATCTTAAGCTACTGTTATTTTCAGGTAGTTTGCGACCGAACAATAAATAGCTAAAACAATGAGGTACATTGCAGATTTTCCTTTTATTCTGATCAAGTGTTTAACTTCCTGATAAATATCCTGGACTCTGTAATTTAAGAAAGTACTTACAAATGTGTCTATCAGTGCTTGTCTTTCTGTTTATTTGAAATTAATGTTCAGAATTGGTTTAAATGTATAACAACTGCAGGAAAATGGAAAACAAAAGTCAGAGTTCTCTCCAACATCTAGATTTCCACCACCCACCCCACCCCTGCCCCATGGCCCCCAATCAGTCTGTTTCCTGCAAGGTAAATCCTGTGTGTGATTTCTTCTGGGCCCTTTGAACAAAGATAGGCTATGATTACCCAAAACTTGCATATCTACAGCTAGACCAACATCTTTAACTCTTTTCAAATTTATAGCAACTGTGTTATATGCACTGCTGTTTTTCAGTTTGTTTCCATTAGTGGTTTATCTCCTACACATTCCATCACCTAGGGACCCATTTTCACACTGTGAGAATGAATCTGGAATGGGTAGTCTCTGTTTCCAACCTTGTGTTACTCATAGGCATAATCTGGGGACAGTTTTGCTTATATACTGGCAGATATTGCTTACATATCCTGTATTAAAAGGCATGTTTGCTAGATGCCAGTGGCTTACACCTGTAATCCTAGCTAATCAGGAGGCTGAGAGCTGAGGATTACAGTTAGAAACCAGCTTGGGCAGAAAGTTCATGAAATTCTTATCTGCAATTAACTAGCAAAAAGACAGAGAGGAGGTGTGGCTCAAGTGGTAAAGTGCTAGCCTTGAGTGAAAAAAAGAAGGAAGAGTAAGGTCCTGAATTCAAGTACCAGTATCAGTGTGTGTGTGGGGGGGGGAGTGGGGTATGTGTGTGTGTGTGTGTGTGTGTGTGTGTGTATACAGCATGTTTATTTTTCATGTTAATAAATACATTTATTAGAAACTTCAATATGCAAAAGCTTTGATAACCATTATAACATGATCTATCTCTGTATGCTTATAAATGTGTTGCAATAGTCATCTGAGTTGGCCATCTTCCATTTTACAGAAGGAGAAAATAAGCCTTACAGAGGCTGAGTACATGCCCAGCTAGAAAAAAAATGTAGGCTTTTCTTTTCAATTTAAAAGCATTAATATTCCACAGGGACTGAAAGTCGTTGTGAGAGCTGAAGCCTAATACATGCTAAGAAAATCACATTACCGAAGGATTAGAAAATTGTAATTGTCTCGTTCATTTGCTTCTCTGTGGTCAGAAAGGGAGAGCTGGTCTCTAAAACCTGAGACTTTTGGAAATTAAAAAGATGTAGGCTTTTGCAGAAAATTCCAGCAGTCCCCTGTGGGTAGGGGACACTCCACAGTGGAGCCACAGCCCCTGGGCCTCGTGAAGCTGAGATGAGCCGTGTCTGCCCTAGCCAGATGGTACCCTGTGGGAATCATGCTTAATGTTCCTTGGCCTGGATTCTCTGGCTGGGGCTCTTGCAATGGGAGCCTCCCTCCCTCTGCAGGATATGGTTGCAAACTCAGGCCTTGGTAGGGTGGTTTAAAACATGGTGAGGAGATTGTACTGTGCTTCAGAATTGAACTGGAGTCGCTGTGCCAACACCTCAGGAGATGGAGCCTTTCTGTTCACCACACTCTAGCCCTAGATTTTATTTTATTTTGGTGCTGGTACTGGGGCTAGAACTCAGGGCCAGGGTGCTGTTCCTTAGCTCCCCCCAAGGGTAGTACTCTCCCACTTAAGCCATACCTTCACTTTGGGGGCTTCATATTGGTTAATTGGAGCTAACAGTCTCACAACTTTTCTACTGGCTTCAAACCTTGGTCCTTAGATCTCAGCCTTCAGAGTAGCTAGGATGACAGGTGTGAGCCACCAGTGCTCTGCTCAGCCTTAGGTGTATTTGGATGAATACAGATTTGGGATAAAGAGATTACTAATTGAATCTACTACCCCAAGAATGCAGTCTGCATCATCCTCTCCGAGCAGCATAACCAGCATGAAGAACTATTAACCCCATTTCAGATTAGGCCCTCAGTGTCTTCTCTCCCTGCTTCCTGGCCTTGGGTTCTTGGCCCCACATGGCTTTGTGTGCCTTTATCACCCACTTCTTGTACATGTGCCATGAACCAGGACAAGAAGGTAAGACTGGCTAAAGAAACCTATCTTCCCTTCTCAGGGCTCTTCCTGATATACAACTGTCATTTCAAGAATGGTGATTTGCAAAGATGGTCTGGTGACAACTTTGGGAGCTGCCCCAGGGAGGAGTCCTTAAAGAAACCCTGATAGGGGTGGGTCTGAGAATACAACATTCTGGCTATAGTGTGTTTCAGCTAGATCTGCAAGTCAGCTCTCTCCCATCCTTCCTACAGTGAACTTTCACTCCAGGGAGAGCAGCACCTCCTTTGTTCCCTGTTGAGATGGAGACCTCTCAGGCAAGCTTTCCATCAGGTTTCTCCCAGGATTCCACTGTCAATTGGTCTGGTCCTGTCCCTCCTCCCTTTGCTTGGAGGTCTCAAGCACATTCTGACTCCATCAGATTCAATTTTCTTCCTCTCCATCAGGACCTCTACTCCAGGGGCTTGGAGCCAGGACACAGGATCAGCTGTTTCCAGGAGGCTGCCCCTCTCCCTGCCTCCACTTTGGATTCTGCCTCCTCCAGAGTCAGGTGGTAAAAGATGGGAGGAAGGGGGGTGGGGTTGGGAGATTGTGCCCTGAGAAAATGGTGCTTCCAGTTGTTATGGCAACTGTTGCTAGGAATCCACACTAGAGAGTTGACCTTCCTAGGAAGGAAAGCAGAGTTTTGAGTAAAACCTGAACTCCTCCCCAGGGGTGAATTAGTCTGCCCCATTTGTTCATTCATTCATTCATTCACTCATTCAATAAACATGTCTAACATCTATTTACTAGGACTTTTGCAGTTCTCTGGGAATTCATAAATAAATCAATCTCAATTCCAGAGAAAACGTAGCCACTGTAAGGGTCGTATTGAAAATGTACATAGGCTTTGTAAATGCTCCACTAGGAATATGGGAAAGCAGCATTTAACCTGCCCCGAGGCTGAGAGGCACTCACTGGGAAAAGTTCCCCAAAGTGGGCAACATTGATGCTTTATATTTAAGGTTTTAAGGGGGCCAGCTGCTGCATGTGGGGGTGCGTGGGCATTGCTCTTTTTTGAAGTATTCAGGCCAGTTGCTGGAGGTGCAAGTGCACGGAAATTTGGGGATGAGGATGGTCTGAACCCATGGCATGGGCTTTGCCTGACAGAGTACCTGGACGAGATGGAAAATTTGAGGCTGGGTTATAAAGGCTGGAACTGCGTTTTCCAGAAAGTGGCGGTTATAGGATCTGAAACAAGCTGTGAGTTGGTATGCTACAACCCTATAGGCACGGAAGCAGCCTTCTGGGCATGAGGCAGGGTGGCTTGTCAATCACTGTGTTTAGTAAAGTGATCAGGCTTTTGTGACCACTTGAGGGCCATGATGGTACAAGCAACCAAAACAAATGGAGAGAAGGAAGAGGGAGATGGTGACAGGGCAAAGGTGAGGTACTGAGGTCAATCTGGTTTCCTGGAGGAGATGCACCAGGGAGGCCTATGGACAAAGATTCTCAGCAGACAGCCACAGGACTAGGGTGGCAGATGGAAGACATAGGTGTGCGTGAGAGCTGAGCCCAGGGCCTTGGGACATGGGAGCTTAGGAGAGCAGGGGGTGAGTTGATACAGGCTGGGAAGAAGCACTGGGGAAGGGGCCAGTGGAGCCAGCTAACAGGAGTGAAGTGGGCTCACAGGAGCCAGGAGGGAGGGAGCTGTAGGCTCAGATGTGACACAAAAGTCTGCTTGTGGAAGATGACAGGCATTATATTTGATTTGGCAATGAAAGAGCCCCTTGGCTGCCTCTGGAGAGGTTTTCATGCAGTGCAAGTTGGAGGCTGAAGGGTGCTGGGAAGAGTGGAGTGGAGGCAGAGGCCATCATATGAACCTCTCTTTGGGGAGCTTAGTAAGGAGGAAAGAGAGCTAGGCTGGAAAGGAGAGGAGGGAGAGAGGATTTCTGCCATGCAGGAACTTGAACTTGCTCATGGGGATTGAGAAGAAGTTAGTGTGGGGAGGATGGGGGCGGTGTGTGGGGGGGAGGGGGACTGACAGTACCAGCTATAGATTTGGCATAGTGAATTGGTGGTTTCTAAGGACTCAGCTCTGCTGCTGTGGAGTTGGTGACCTGCAGGGAAGGCCTCTGGGCGATCAAGGCATAAGGGGGGACTGTGAAAGTGATGATGATGATGAAAACATAAAGGCTGCTGAGTGTCTGCGTAAGAGTCTGAAGTTCTGTTTGTGAGTCTGTGCATGTCTGTGCATGCCTTGAAGCAGGTGTGGGGTAGGAGGCATGGAGACATTGCTCTAGACCTGGTCTAGAGGAGGGTTAGAGGAACTTGAAGTCTTTCTCTGACATGTTGCTCAGGGTTTTTAGGTTTTTCATCATTTGATTCTGATCATTGAGTGTATATGTGTACTGTCAGTGTGTGTCTGGATGTAGTTGTGTGTGTCTGTGTATGTTTCTGAGTGTACATATGTGTGTCTTTCTCTGTCAGTACTTGTGGACAGCTTAGGTATATGTATGGGTGACAATGAAGTTACGAAGCACTTATCAGAGTTGAAAAGACCTTGGGGATGGGGAACATCAGGCCAGAGGGACTTATCAGGCCTGTGAAATCACGTGGTACAAGACAGGGCAGACATGTATGCTTCTTGTATATTTCTTATCAGCTGCCCATGGCCATCTGTCTATGTCCATCATCTTTAGAACCTGTAAATAACATTATAAAGATCCAATGGCATTTTAGTAGTAAAAAAGGACCTCTACCCCTGAACTATCAACCCAGTTGTTCAGAAGCACAGAGGGCAGATCCCAGAGAATAGAGGGCAGATCTTGGTGGACAATTCTCTCTGCATGGACTATGCACATCATGAGAGTCCAAAGCAGGGCCCCTGAAGGAGACATCTTCAGAAGGGAAGGCCACTGGGAAGCCTGTGGCTTGGTGGTACCACTGAAGCAGCAAGTGAACCTCCCCTAGGCCACCTAGGTTATATCAAAATCATTCCCAAGGCTGAAGCAGGAAGGCTGAACCCCAGATAGACTGAAGGCACCTGGGAACTTAGCTTCACTTGGCCCCGGGCCCTGGGAAATTGTCAAGCCTAAGCGGGATAACCTGGTGATCGGGGTCACAGTACCTGGCAGTTGAGAGCTGACTCACAACCAGCTCAGGAGAGGAGTCTGGGACCCAAAGGCTCCACAAAGCATTGATGTTTGAAACTCAGGTGTGACAAGCCCTCTCTGCACAGTCAGTCGGAGTGAGTCAACGAGGCTGTTACCACTGCAATTTCATTTCCGCCTGGATGTCTCATTTTGCCATCTAATTCGGTGACAAATCAAGGTGATTTCTAGGGAGCAAGCTTGCATTCAGTGTGGTATTGTCATCCAGAATGCTCTTTGTGTTCCCCTGCCATTACTGCCCCAGCCTGGCTCAGTGACATAGATTCAGAACAGTGCTGGGGCAGATCTGAAAGCCCTCCCCCCCCCCACACTACAACCCCCCCCCCAATTCAGGCCAGTGCTTTGGGGATTAAAAAAAAAAAAAGCAGATTTCAACTTCCTAAAGTTGTTTCTCAATGCTCAGCAGGCATGCCTCCTGCTGTACAAAAGCCAGCATGGGCTTGGATAAATGGTACTCAATTCCCGCGAGTGCCTCCACCATCTAATAGAAACATAATGTGTGCCTCATACGTAATTTTAAATTTTCTAATAGCCACATTTGGAAAAGTGAAGAGGAAGGTGTAGGATTAGTTTCAGTAATGTACCTTATTTAACTCAATGCATCCAGAGTAATGTCATTTCAACGCATAATAAATATAAAAAGATATTAATGAGATAATTCACCTGCTTTTCCTTTCTCCCCCCCCCCACCCCCGCTTTCAGTACTGAGTCTGGGAACTCCAATGTGTATTTTAGAATCACAACCCTTCTCAGTTTGAATTCACCGCACCTCAAGTGCTCCACAGCCATGCATGATCGATGGGTCTTCTACTGTACAACACAGCCTCGGAGGAAATTCTTTGGTGTTATCAGCTATGGGGATGTAGCCTGTTCTCTCTGTTGATCTAACTTCTCAGGTGTTATTCATTTTTAGGGTCTCTCACATGAGAGACACTCTTATGTCCAGAGATCTTCTGAGAGATGGCCAAACAGAAGATGATGTGAAACAGTTGCATCCAATGAGATCATGTTTCAGGCAACTCCAAAGCAGCAACATCTGTTTGTAAAACTGCAATTTGGAAGTCCAAAGTCCAATATTTGAAACTTAACCCAAAGATGAAGCCCCAGCCAAAAGTTCCTCTACCCAAGTGACCTTCCTTCCTGTCTCTTCTCTCCCCTCTCCACCGTGGTGGGATTTTCATATTTTTGAACATTCACTCCAACTGTAATATTCATGCTTGTTATGGATGGGAAGGCTGGAAGATCTTCACATTGGACAAAATTAAGGGTGCTAGAGGTTTGATTCCGGGCTGATACCAAGACCCTGAAGGCATACTGTTCCTCCCAGTGTGCTTGGTGGATTCTGGAACTCCCCAAGCCTAGAAGGAATGGAGACGAGAGGCCTCCTGTACTGGGATGAGTGTGATATGTTGGGAGAGAAAGTCCTCCTCATGTCTCAATAGTAGATCTTTACACAGCCATGGCTTTTGAGATCATCCTCCTGGCATTGTCAAGGCAGCCCAGGTGTCCGTATTCTCTCTCTGTCTTTCTCCCTCCTCCGTCCCTCTGCCCCTTTCTCTCATTGACTTTTTCCTCCCATCTACTGGTTTGTAAGAGCTACTGCATGTCAGGCATCTTCAAGGGGAGATTTCCATCTTGCCCTAGAACCATTCTAAGATTTAGAAGGACCTAGAGAAGGGATGAATTCCTGTCTCAGGGATCACCTTGTCCCAGTCTCCATCTTCAGTCTGAATAAAGATACAACTCACAACCGTAGAAGGAGTATGAGATTTGAACAGAGACAGTTTCAGGGCTTGACTTACTATTGAGCAAACCTGGGCAGATCATCTCAACCTTATGGCCCATGGGCTCTTTTCATTCTAAGATGGTATCAGCTCCAGAAGAGTAGGAGCTGTACTTAGCCCAGTGTCCAGCACATCGTAGGGACATTTATATTTTAAGGATGATAGAATGTGTGTATCAGTGAAATGGGATAGATAAGAAATAATGCAAGAGGATGACTCAGCTGTACTGGTAACCAAATAAAGGACACACACACACACACACACACACACACACACACACACAGACAGAGACAGAGACAGAGACAGAGACAAAGACAGAGAGACATGGAGAGAGAACTCAAGAGATGAGAGGTAAATTTGTGGCCTAAGACCTTATTTCAGAATTCTTATCCAAGAAGGCCTCTGAATTGCTCCAGGTTCAAACTTCAGCCACTCTATCCCTCTACATAAGGGATTTATTAGTTCCTTCTATAATATAGATGGGTTGGAGAAGGTGCTGTAATATGTGTGTTGAGATCATCCTGTATGAGAGATATGCTGCTATTTAGTGTTTCATACATTTAGTGCATATTTAGCATATATGTAGTGTATATTTAGGGAATTATCTATCATTCAGTGATTATAAATTTCATCTGATCCTGAAATCAGTAAGCGTGTTGGTGGGTGCTTGCAGAAGCTCTGATAGCAACTCCTGAATGTGTGGAGGTCTAGGTGGTAGGCAACACCAGCTCTAAGCAATGTAGAGGTACCCTGAAAAGAGCTCTGGGCCAGGAGTTAGTAGATTCAAACCTTGATTCCATAATTTTTTTTAACCATACATGAATTCCAAGTAGCACTGGGCAAACACCACGCCCCTCTTCTGGCTCGTGTTCCTGCTCTGCTGGCATTGAAACTGGATGCCAGGGGACGTGTCTGCAGCCCTTGGAGCATGACTGCAAGTTCAGTGTAAACTGCTCACCCCAGCACGTGCAGCCTGAAGCTTAGCCACCTGCTTATTCTGCCAGAGAGAGCAAGAGTGAGACAGAGTGAGAGCAAGAGAGAGAGGGGGAGAGAGAGAAAGAAGTGCTAGGCCAGCTGTCAAGAAAGGTGACTTTTCAGTCACTTTGAATGCACATTGGCTTCCCTGGGGCTAGTAGTTTAGCAACAGTGAAGATTCTGGAATTTGTGTTAGGCAGCAGGTGAGTTTCAAGGCTCCCCGGTGAGGGTTATCCTTTAGACTCCAGGTTGCCCTTTTTGAGGCTGGTACAAAGGTGATTCACTTGGAACTCTAGACATAAGTTAGAAGACATAACATTCAAAAAATGACTTTGGTGCTGAATTCTCTGTCATTTGGTGGTTACTTTTCATCTCTGGCATCCATTACTTTCAATGAAATGAATCAGTTATTATCATTATCATTATTATTATTTCAGAGTCCTCTGCACTGTAGACTTACACAGCACCTCTGTTCAACAAGATCAAGGTCAAGATCAAACCGAGTCAGTGAGGAGCCTGACTGAGTGTCCCATCCCCATAAGCAGCTGTTTCTCTCTGAAAAACAACAAAAACAAAAACCAAAATCTACCCTATACTGGTCAGTATGTTTTGGCTGCCAGCAATAATAAATAGAGATGCCTCCTGACCCAATAGGTCTTGATCACATTTCAAATAATTCAAACATTTGTTTGTAAAACAAACAAAACAACCAAAGAAAAATAGCCCCCCTCCTTTATCCAGTTCCTGTTGTATGCCAGATATTTTCAGCATGCCTGATTTCCCAAGGCTCTTCTCTTCTTTCCTTCCTTCTTTCCTTCTTTCCTTCCTTCCTTCCTTCCTCCCTTCCTTCCTTCCTTCCTTTTTTCCTTCCTTCTATCCTTCCTTCCTTCCTTCCTTTTCTCCTTTCTTCTATCCTTCCTTTCCTCCCTCCTTCCTTCCCTCCCTCCCTCCCTCCCTCCCTCCCTCCCTCCCTCCTTCCCTCCCTCCCCCCCTCTGTCTTTCTGTCTTGTCTTGTCTCAGAAGCTCTTGTCTCACCTAAATGAAAAGGAGGTTTTCCTTTTCAGGTCAGAGAGGTTATTTAAAAAAAATCAGATTTCAGTTACATCACTTTTCAGCTTAAAACAGAGCCCGTTGTCCCTGGAGGTAAACCCACACTCCCCTCCTCTTCCTCCTCTGCCTCTCCCTGCACTCAGCTCTGTTTCCCGTGCTCCCTCAGCCCTGGGTCCCTGTTGCATGTGCTCCAGGCTCTGTTCTGAGAACAGGCTCTGCACAGTTTATTTTTGTTCTTCCTGGAAGGCTCTGTGCAGCCCTGCAGCTGGATGACTCCTTCAAATCCTTAAGACTTTAGCTTGAATGCCATTTCCTCAGAGAGACCTCTTAGAAGAATCCCAAGTAATCCCCTTCTACCAATTAGTCTTTATCACTGTGCCAACTGCATCCTTCATGAGTTTCACTACTTAAATTTTTCATGTGTGTGTTCAATGTGGGGGATGGAACCTGGATCTTTGCACCTGGTGACTATGTACTTTACCACTGACTGCTACCCCTAGCCTGGATTTAAATTTCTTGTTGGATTGCTTGCTAGTACATTTGGGATCTGTCTTTCCCATTGTACAAAAAGCTCCAGGAAAGCAAAGACTATGTTTGTTCATTTTATCAAAATATTTTTATACAAGCCAAATCCTGGTGGCTCATGCCTGTAATCCTAGTTACGCAGGGGGCTGAGGTCTGAGGATCCCAACTGGAAGCCAGCCTAGGCAGAAAAGGCCATGAGACTCTTATATCCAATTAACCACCTAAAATCCTAGAATTCTATCCTTGAGTGAAAAAGCTCAGAAGTGCAGTACCTGCCTGGCCCTGAGTTCAAGCCCCATGACCGACTATATATATATATATATGTGTGTGTGTGTGTGTGTGTGTGTGTGTGTGTGTGTGTGTGTGTGTGTGTGTGTATATGTATATATATGCCTTAGATTCCTATCACAGAAATACAACCTCATCTGCTTTGTGGGAAGACATGGGGTAGATCAGATTAGGACTACAAACAGAAGAGTCCTGAAGAGTCTTAGAGGAGTCACTAGGAAGAGATGATGAGGACCTGAATGTGGACAGAGCACAGGTAAATGAGTGATGAAAGCACCCAGGAAAACAGATCTCTTAGTCAAGGATAGGAGGATGACATGCAGTGGCCTCCCTCTCCTGTTCCCACCTCTCACACTCCACATGTAGAAGAGTGAGTCTCTCTCATGTGCAGACATGTGTTGAATGGCATGCAGACCTGAGAAGCCATTGTGGGATCAGGAGATCCTATGTAGAAGGGATCTCAGAAATCATCTAGAAAGGGCAAAAGATTTCCAACCATACTGTAGGTAGGCCTGATACTTATCTAGTTTGCCACGAAGACTTCTGGACTCTACTTAATAGAGGAGGAAATCTCCCCAGGGATGGTTGAGCATTTTGTGAAAGAACACATGAAAGACCATGGCCCTAGCCCAAAGTCAAGTCTCAGATGTTATAACTGGTGTCTTGGTGTCTCTTTGACCTTAGCTCACCCCTCTTCTAGAGAAGGGAACTCTAAGCCAGAGAGATGAAGAATGACTTGCCAGAAGGAACTGAATGACAGAACAAGGGACAGCACCAGGTCCCTTAGTTCCAGCTGCTTGTCAGTACTCTTAGGCTGTTTCTAGTGAGTG
This sequence comes from Perognathus longimembris pacificus, assembly GCF_023159225.1. NCBI lineage: Eukaryota > Metazoa > Chordata > Mammalia > Rodentia > Heteromyidae > Perognathus > Perognathus longimembris. The sequence continues at coordinate 23,041,443 of NC_063177.1, read as the reverse complement.
ACTATGGTATTTTGACAATTCGTTGTGTAATGTGGTGAGGGTGGGTAATGGCTATAGGATGGGAAAAAAATGGCTCCCCTTCTCAGAAAGCTCATGATCTTTCCGGAGAGGTGACTCTGAAGGTGGTGCCCCCACCTGACAGCCTTCATTCCTGTGCCTTTTCTATCCTCCACATGCTACATGTTCTCCTTTGATCATGTGAGCATCAGGGCTGAGGATGAAAGATAAAACCCTCAACAATATCTCACCCAAAAGGTTACACTCTAAGCACAACAGAAGGTGTGGACAAAAATGGGCTTTCAGAAAGGCGCCCATTCAGGCACCAGACCATCAATGTCACATTTCTGACCACAGGTGTCAGAAATGAGATGAATGAGCGACTGCAATGATGTGCACGCAAGACAAAGGAAGTCAAGCTGTGCTCAGCATTAAAGACACTTAAGACAGACAGGGATCCAATATCTGTTTAATGAAAGGACAGAGGGCAGATCAGACTCTTGCAAACCTGTGGGCAGAAGGCAGTGTGAGAGAAGAGCAAGGGTCTTGGACCCAGATAGACATGGATGGCATTTGTAGTATTGATAATGACTAGTTCTTGGCCCTTGTATAATAATTTAACTTCTGAAAGTTTCCTCATGTTTAATTGGTACAAAAAGAAACTTTTCCACGAAGAGGATATAAAGGAATCCATGCTAAGTACCAAGCCCCTTGATGGAATCTTCGCTTAGTCCTAATCATAGCAGTGATGATGATGGTGATGATGATGACGATGGTGGTGGCGGTGGTGGTGAAATCTGATAGTATGATGTCTGTCCTTTGCATCTTTGGAATATGAAGCATCTTTGATTCTCACTAATGCTTTGGGCTATGCTTTGGGCTTTTATACTATGACAGTCAAGAGATGAGTGAGGTGTGGGGTGGAGGGGAGTGGGAAGACTCATAAATATTTAGCTCCTATTCTGTGCCATCTATTACCATAGGCTCATTTGCATAGATTTTCTTCATTTAATCCTCATAAGAACCTTCTGAAATATGTCTTAGCATCCATATCTTATGGATGCGATTACTGAGGTCAAAGAGGTTAAGTCATTAGCTCAAAGATTCACCGTGATTAAGTTGCAGAGCCAAGATTTGACCTTAAGAGGACAAGGATCACTCTTTTATGAACTGGGTTTCTTGAGAACTAATTGCAATGTGAGTTCATAGTTTCTCAACTGTGAGCTCTTCTCTTTCTTTCTTTCTTCCCTCTCTTTCTTTCTTTCTTTCTTTCTTTCTTTCTTTCTCCTCCCTTCCTTCATTTCTCTCTCTCTGTGTCTCCCTTCCTTCCTTCCTTCCTTCCTTCCTTCCTTCCTTCTTTCCTTCCTTCCTTCCTTCCTTCCTTCCTTCCTTCCTTCCTTCCTTCCTTCCTTCCTTCCTTCCTTCCTTCCTTCCTTCCTTCCTTCCTTCCTTCCTCCCCCCCCCCTCTCTCCCAGGCCTGAGGCCTAATCTCAGTGCCTGGACACTGTCCCTGATCACTTTTACTCAATGGTAGTACTCTACCACTTTGAACCACAGCACTACTTCTGGTTTTCTGGTGGGTAATTGGAGATGAGTCTCACAGACGTTTCTACCCTGGCTGGCTCTGAATTGTGATCCTAGGATCTCAGCCTCCTGAGCAGCTAGGATTACAGGCATGAGTTTCTCTTTTATAAAGAAGCATTTTTAGGTGAACTCTAAACTACAACCATCCCAGAATGAATTGTTAGGGAGAAACCCCAACAAGAGTGCCTTGAACTGTTTTGACTCCTACAGGTACCATTCATTCACTCATGAATAGATCCATTCATTCTGCTATTACTCACAAATTCACTCGTGTTCACTGAGCCAGATACTACCCTAGCAGTAGAAAGAAATCTCTAGAAAGATAGTGGCAATGTGTATTTTATATGCCCTTTGATGTACTAGGAGGCATGTATGTGGAGGTGTCAGTCAAAGTGCCCAGTCAAGAGAGAGAAATCATATCACGTTTTTTTTTTTAACAAAGAGAGTTCAATCAAATGCATTCTTAGCTAGGAATAATGAATTGTTAAATAGGTAGCATAAAGGACAAAGAACTTATAATTCATTGCCAATACAGCCACTGCCAAAAGCAACTGCCAGTTGTAGAACTAAGGAAACAAAATGAAGATGTTAGAATTATTAAAATGTAGAGGGACTAAGAAAAGAGGACCTTCAGAGCTCAAGCTAAACCTGCTGAGGTGGGCCGTCTTCCATGGGCTATGAACATGGGGGGAAGAACCAGGAGATCAGGACTTCCCATTCCCCCAGAATGGATCACCAACTAGAGGACATTGATATGTCTGAGGGAATCCAAATGAAAGGTGCTCAGAAATGGTGGGGAACCAGAACCCTGGATCCAAGTGATGCTATCTGATTAGAACACTATTTGTACAGTAGAACAGCAAGACTGGGGTGTTGTTGACTAAACAGGAAACAGATAGGATGTTTATAGGAAGCTTACTAGATGAGATGGGTTTCTTCTTCATCTTCCCTTGTAGCCTCCCTCTAGCTGTCTTTATTGTCAATGGCCAGAGGGCCTGGGCATCGTGGCTCATGCCTATAATCTTAGCTACACGGGGGGCTGAGATCAGAGGATCGTGGTTCCAAGTCAGCCTGGGCAGAAAAGTATATGAGATACTTATCACCAATGAACGAGCAAAATCCAGAATTAAAGCTGTGGCTCAAGCAATAGAGCACTAACTTTGAGCACAAAGTTCAAGGACAGTGCACTGAATTCAAGCCTCAGGAAAGCATAAATAGGAGAATCGTGGTCCAGGATAATCTGGACACAAAACAAGCTCTACTAAAAAATAACTAAAGCCAAAATATCTAGAGGCATGGCTCAAGTGGTAGAGCACCTGCCTCTCAAGTGTAAGGCTCTGGAGTTCAAACTTCAGTAGCCTCCTCAAAATAAAGGTCAGTAGGGATCCAGCTTTCAAAGCAGAACATGGTTTACAGAGTTTTATATAAAAACGTAGTGTATAAAAGAGTGGGTTTGAGAGTCATGGAAAACTAGAGAACACCCCCCCTTACCCTCTGCCAAATCTTGAATGGCCTCAGAGTTTCTGAGAAAACATGGCATTTTTTGCAAAGGTGGGTCTGAGACTTAAAGGAGACACCGAGACAGTGACGAACAGCTTGGTGTTGAGGCAACTGTTTTAAGCTATTAAAGTGGAACCCATAAACACACACAGTCACACATAAATACATAGACACACACACACAAGAGTAACATTAGCGAGATGTGGGAATAAGTTTCAAGCCCTAATTCCCTCCTAGAACTGTTAATTTGGACAATTATTCATGCACAAAAATACCTCCCACAAGGGCTGTGTAATTCCGGGTAAGTGGTTAAATGGTGGATGGAGCCTAGGAATAAGAAAAGATTCATGGGAGAATGTGTAAAGACAGTTTCACATTGCCTGAATCATGCCTCCCCCAAGCCCAGGCAGTAGAACATTATCCAGATGGGGGAGGGGGGATGAAGTAAGCAGCTAACTTTTCCATGATCCACAGAGTCAAGACCAATTCAGTGAACCCAGATTCTAGGCTTGCCACCACACACCAGGCCTGCTCACGTACACCTAGGTTCATTCCAGTATGCTCAGCCTCTAGGACTTTCATACGAGAAATCTAATGGCAAGACCATCATAGATCCCACCATACATCCCACTCAGAATCTCTGGGAAGTCTAAATAGCAATGTGCTTACAGTGCCAATCTAGAAAGACTGGAAGAATTGCCTACTTCTTTAAGTACAGACACCAATGCAATGCCTGGAGGCTGGTGAGGGAACCAGGAAAGCTGAAATTCACCCCAAAGGCACAAAATAAAACTCAAATAAACAAAGATCTACAAATTACCTGGCAAGAGTTGGGCTTTGCACTTTCTCACTTGCCTTTTTTGCTTACAGCTGGCACTTTACCACATGAGCCACACCTACCTCTAGTTCAGCATTGTGTTGGATAATTTGAAATAAGGCCCTTGAGGACTTGTCTGACCAAGGTGGGCTGCTAACTATGATCTTCAACTCTCAGCCTCCTTAGTAGCTAGGATTACATGTGGGAACTGCGGGTGTTCAGCCAAAATAATACTTTTAAAGAAGTTCAGTGAGCTGTAAGAAAACCCATAAAGAAAACTAAATGAAATCAGGAAAGCAATACACGAACCAGACTGCAGGTTCAACAAAGATATGGGAATCCTAGAAAGAAACCAAATATAAATTCTGAAGTAGACAAATACAAGAACTGAACTGAAAAATTTTCAAGGATTGCTTCCATATGAGTCTCAATCAACAGAGTCAGTGAGCTCAAGCACAGGTCACTTGAAATTACCTACTTAGGGGAACAAAAAGGAAGCTTGTGCAACTTTCATGACATCATCAATCAAATCAATGTTTGCTTTCTGGACGTTTCAGAGGATCAAGAAAGTTGCAGAAAGTTTAGAAAACAGTCACATAAAACCTCCGTAGTCTGTAGTGTATGATGAACATCTAGATCTGTGAAGCCCAAAGTACCCCCAAATACATTAAATATCAAGCAATTTTCAGCTGGAAACATTATAGGCTCAACCTCTTGCTTTGTTTTGTTTTTTCTTTTGCCAGTCTTGGGGCTTGAACTCAGGGCCTGAGCACTGTCTCTGGCTTCTTTTTGCTCAAGGCTAGCACTCTGCTATTTGAGCCACAGCTCCACTTCTGGCTTTTTCTATATTTGTGGGGCTGAGGAATCGAACCCAGGGCTTCATGTATACAAGGCAAGCACTTTTCCACTAGGCCATATTCCCAGCCCCTAGGCTCAACCTCTTAAGAGTCAAAGGCAAAGAGAATTTCAAAACCATTAAGAGAAAAGCAGCTTGTCACATTCACAGGAACTCTCATGAAGGCCAGTAGACAGTGGGATGGGGATGATAAGTTCAAAGTGCTGGGGGGTTCAAAGTGGGGGGCGGAATTACTCACAGCCATGAACACCATACCTAAGCAAACCTATCCCTCTAGAATGAAAGAAAGATAATGACTGTCTCCGATGGCAAAAGCTGTGGGGGTTCCTCACCACTGGACTTGCTTTGCAAGAAATGCTGAAGCAAGTTTTCACAAACTGAAGAATATTGCCAATTTTTGAATATTTCATTACTCTAATGTAGTCCATATATCAAGTTTAGTACTAACATAAAAGTTTAAAGTGAAAGGTATTAAAATAGCCATATCTACAGTAATTTGTTAATATGTGATGTAAATTTGGATATTATTAATATAAAATGGAGGAAGAGGGGTTGGAGGTGTAGCTTACTTGGTAGAGCACTAGCCACTGAGACAAAGCATCAGGTACTGAGTTCAAGTCCTGGTATCTCACCAAGAAAAAAAGAAAAAGAAAAGAGAAAATGTAAGACGAGAAGTTAAAAATGCAGATCTTTTGTATGGAGTCAACGCTAACTCTGATGACTCAAAACAGACTGTTATATCTGTATGCTGTTTCATCTAAGCCCCATGACAACCACAAAGAGAAAATTGTAATTGATCAACGTTAAGCAAAGAGAAAAGGCCTCACAGCCTGATACTATGAAACATTATGCAGCCAGTAAGGAAAACACAAAAGAATTAGAAAACAGTAAATGTCCATACGAAGTCCTTATTAATTAGTTTAAATGCAAATGGACAAAATGCTCCAACCAAAAGGGCTATTAAATGGCTGAATAGGTTAAGAAACAAGATATGTTTTGCTTATAAGGCACATATTCAGGACACATAGGCGGAAAGTAAATGGAATGGAAACAATATTCCCTGTTAGTAGGAGAGCAAGTAGTAGCTACGCTTACATCAGACAAAATAAAATTTAAGTTCCAGGCTGTGACAGAGGCAAAGAAAGTCCCTTGTAATGACAATGGAGTCAATCGAGAGTGTACACTCATTATAAGCGTATGGGCATCCAAAACTGGAGTATCTAAGTACATGACGAAATATTAACAGAACTGCAGAGAAGAATGGGCATCAAGACAAAAGCAGCAGGAGACATCCATACCATACCTTCACTGATGGGCAAATCATCCAGACAGAAAATCAATAACGAAACAGCAGACCTGAACAGCACAATAGATCAAATGGACCAAACTGACAGATACAGAATGTTTTATCCAAGAAAATACGTATTCTTCTCTGGCACACGTGGGACATTCTATATGAAAATGAAGGCCACAAAACAAATCTTAATGAATTTGAAGAAGACTGAAGTCATATTAAGTATTGATTCCATCCGTAATGCTATGAAACTAGAAATCAGTAACACAGTTGGAAGTGGGAAGTTCACAAATGTATGGAAATTAAACAATAGGTCCTGACTGACAACAAGTCAACAGGGAAAGCAAGGGAAATGAATACCTTAAGAAAAATGAAAATGGATACCTAACATAGAAAAACAGTTCTAAGGGGCAAGTTCACTGTGATAAATGCCTATAGAAAGGAATATCTCAAATGAACCATATAACTTTATACTTTGAGGAATTAGAAAATAACAGGGCAATTTCAAAATTAGAAAGAAGGACATGATAAAAAATCTAAGTGGAGGGCTGGGGATATAGCCTAGTGGCAAGAGTGCCTGCCTCGGATACACGAGGCCCTAGGTTCGATTCCCCAGCACCACATATACAGAAAACGGCCAGAAGTGGCGCTGTGGCTCAGGTGGCAGAGTGCTAGCCTTGAGCGGGAAGAAGCCAGGGACAGTGCTCAGGCCCTGAGTCCAAGGCCCAGGACTGGCCAAAAAAAAAAAAAATCTAAGTGGAAATCAATGAAATAAAAGTAGAAAAATAATAGGAAGGTCAATGAAAACAACAGTTTGGACTTTAGAGGTCAAATCATCAAACCTTTACTTAGATTTTAAAATAGGAAAAACAGAACCTCAATTAAATTATAAATGAATAAGATCTTACATGCTTCTAAAAGACAAAGCCTCCTAGGAGATCATGATGAACAACTCAATGCTGATAAATCAGATCAACCTAAAAGAAAGTAATATACTCTTGGACCATATTACTCACTCAGACTAAACTATGAAGAAATAAAAAATAAACCAGTAAGGAGAAAAGAGATAAACAAAATGAAGGACAGAAATTATCTTTTCCCAGTGAATGTAGAAAAAAATGTTTGACAAAATTCAATATCATTTCATTATATCAGTCTTATTTTTTGTAATTTATTAATTAAAGAAAAGTTTTTTTTTTACAAGATGTTGTGCAAAAAGGGTACAGTTACATAGTAGGGCAGTGTGTACATTACTTGTGATATCTTTCATCCTGTTTTTCTTTCCCTTCACTAGGTCGGTAGACATATATACAAAATACAATGTACCAAGAACATATACAATAGCCACGTGGCCTATGAAAAAAATTCGCCTAGGGCTTTAAATGTAATGTCAACAATAGACAATATGTGACAATAGTCTTATATGAACATACATACTTATCTTTTGAGCTATTGTGATCCACTGAGAGGTCAATTTTTGACCTTTATATGTTGAGTAGTTGTTTGGTTTTAGTTACATAATGTAGAGTCGCTGACCCAAACCTGTGGGAAATACCATTTGACAAGAAATTTTTGGTTTCATAGACCTGGTCTCTACTGTCTCCCCCTACACCCACCTTAACAGTCATATATCAGGGAGATCATGCCCCTTTGTTTTCTGTGTTCTAGGCTTGTCTCGCTCAACATTATTTGTTCAAGTTTTGACCATTTCCCTGTGAATGCCAATATTTCACCATTTCTAATCGCTATGTAGTATTCCATTGTGTATAGGTACCATATTTTTTGGATCCATTCTTCTGTGGAGGGGCATCTGGGTTGTTTCCATATTTTGGCTATTGTGAATTGTGCAGCAATAAACATGGAAGTGCAGATGTCTTTTTGATATCTTGGGACCTATTGTTCAGGATAGATGCCTAGGAGTGGTATGGCTGGGTCATAGGGTAAGTCTATGTTGAGCTTTTTGAGAAACCTCCATACTGTTCTCCAAAGTAGTTGTACTAATTTGCACTCCCACCAACAATGGAGGAGGGTTCCTCTTTCCCCGCACCCCCTCCAGCATTTGTTGTTGCCTGAGTTCAGAGTATAGGCCATTATAACTGGAGTAAGGTGGTATCTCAGGGTTGTTTTTATTTGCATTTCCTTTATTGCCAGGGATGTTGAACATTTCCTCATATGTTTCTTTGCCATTTTTATATCTTCTCTTGTGAAGTCTCTCTTTAGCTCATTTGCCCATTTCCTAATTGGTTTACTGGGCTTAGAGGAGCTTAGTTTTTTGAGTTCTATGTAGATGACGAATATTAGGCCTTTGTCTGTTGCTGTGCTGGTAAAGATCCTTTCCCATATGGTTGGCTGTCTTTCTAGTTTGGTGGCTATGTCCTTAGCTGTGCAGAAACTCTTTAATTTGTAGTAGTCCCATTTGTTGAGTCTCTCCTCTATTTGTTGTGCCCCTGGGACTCTATTCAGGAAGTTCCTTCCTGTGCCTATAAGTTCTAGCGTCTTTCCTACTCTGTCCTTCAGTAGTTTCAAGGATTCAGGCCTTGTATTGAGGTCCTTGATCCATTTTTAGTTGATCTTGGTGCATGGTGATAGGCTTGGGTCTACTTTGAGTTTTCTGCATATGGCTGCCCAGTTCTCCCAGCACCAGTAGTTGAAGAGGCTCTGTTTATTCCATTGTATGTCTTTAGCTCCTTTGTCAAATATCAGCTGACTGTAAGAGTGCGGTTTTATTTCTGGGTCTTCAATTCTATTCCACTGGTCTTCAGGTCTGTTTTTATACCAATACCAGGCTGTTTTTGTTATGATGGCTCTATAGTAGGGCTTGAAGTCTGGTATTGTGATACCTCCTGCACTGCTTTTTTTGCCTAGAATTGCTTTGGCTATTCTAGGTCTTTTGCTGTTCCATGTGAATTTATGGATTGCTTTCTCTATTTCAGTGAAGAATGTAACTGGGATTTTGATGGGGATTGCATTGAATTTGTGAAACAATTTGGGCAATATGGCCATTTTCACTATATTGATTCTGCCTACGCATGAGCATGGTTGGTCTTTCCATCTCCTTGTGTCTTCGTTGATTTCCTTTATTAGATTTTTATAGTTCTCGTTAAATAGGTCCGTCACATCTTTGGTTAGGTTGATCCCTAGGTACTTTATTGTTTTTTTGGCTACTGTAAAAGGAATTATTTCCATAATTTCCTTTTCTGCTTGTATATTGCTGGTGTACAGAAAAGCTGCTGATTTTGTAGCCTGCTACTTTGCCAAAATGGTTTATTAGGTGTAGGAGTTTGGGTACTGAGTTTTTTGGGTCCTTCAGATATAAGATCATGTCGTCTGCGAATAGGGATAGCTTGATTTCTTCCTTGCCGATGTGGATCCCTTTGATGTCCTCCTCTTGTCTTATTGCTATGGCTAGGGATTCCAGCACTATATTGAAAAGAAGTGGGGAGAGTGGGAATCCTTGTCTTGTTCCTGAGTTTAGGGGGAATGATTTTAGTTTCTCCCCATTTAATATGATGTTAGCAGTTTGTCTGTTGTATATGGCTTTTGTTGTTTTGAGGAATGTTCCATCTGTTCCTATTTTCTCCAGAGCTTTTAATAAGTATGGATGTTGTATTTTGTCAAAGGCTTTTTGGGCATCAACTGAGATAACAATGTGATTCTTGATTTTATTTCTGTTTATGTGGTGAATTACGTTGATTGATTTACGGATGTTGAACCATCCTTGTGACTGTGGAATGAAGCCTACTTGGTCATGATGTATAATTTTCTTGATCAGTTTATGGATCCTGTTAGCTAATATTTTATTGAGGAGCTTTGCGTCTGTGTTCATTAGTGATATTGGTCTGTAGTTCTCTTTTTTTGTTGGGTCTTTGCCTGGTTTGGGGATGAGTATAATATTAGCTTCATAGAATGAGTTAGGGATTTCTCCCTCTGTTTCTATTTCACGGAAGACTTTGAGGAGTACTGGTATTAGCTCCTCACTAAAGGTTTTATCGAATTCGTTGGTGAATCCATCTGGGCCTGGGCTTTTCTTTGTTGGGAGGCTCTTGATTACCCCCTGTATTTCGCTGTAAGTTATTGGTTTATTTAGTTGATTTTTTTCTTCTTGGTTCAGTTTGGGGAGTTTATACTTCTCTAAGAATTGATCCATTTCTGTAAAATTATTGTTTTTTAGTGAGTAGAGGTTCTGGAAATAGTTCCTTATGATTGTTTGAATATCGTGTGTATTTGTTGTAATTTTTCCAGTGGAGTCCCTGATTTTACGTATGAGTCTCTTCTCTTCTTTTTTTTTGTAAGTCTTGCGAGGGGTCTGTCGATTTTATTTATTTTCTCAAAGAACCAGCTTTTAGTCTTATTTATTTGTTGAATGGTGTTGGGGCTTCAGCTTGGCACTGAGGGGGGAAGGGCGATGACAGCCATTCCGAGAGGCCCGCCCTTCCTCCAGCCCTGGGGCAGTGTGGAAGTAAGCCACACCTATCTCCTTCTGGGTCTGGAACCAGAAGGAGTAGCTTTGAGACCAGCCCCCCAACTTCTCACCAGCGAGCACGTGTGCCCCACCTTTCACGGGCTTTGCCCAGAGGGCGGTACTATGGGAATTGATGTTAGCCCATGAGGGGGTCCTAGGACAAGCTCGCCAGCCTATTGCCAGTTCCTGGTCTATCACCCCTTTCCTCGTCATCATTACTACATTACTGTTAGCCCCTCCCTTGAATAAACAGATTGATTTCTGAAGCGTCTCCGGGATCTGTGCACGCCTGGCTTCCTTGGTGAGTATAAGGAGGGAGGAAAAAGGGGTCTCGTTCGGCCACGTGCACCTGAGGCTTACCCTTGTTCCCCAATTCCACCTTGGCCTGCCTGCAGGTCAGGCAGTCAGGGGAGAGGGTGAGAAAGGGAGCACAGGTAAGGGAGTAAACTTAGCATCCCCGCACCAGGAGAGGTAAATCTAGCCCGGCAGAATGGTCTTTCTATTTTCAATCAGATTTATCTCTTCTTTAATCTTTGTGATCTCTCTCCTCCTAGCCATTTTGGATTCAATCATTTCTTGTTTCTCCAGTTGTTTTAGTTTCATCGTGAGGTTATTCATCTGCTCTGCTTTCATTCTTTTAATGTGAGTGCCCCTCAGTACTGCTTTAGTTGTATCCCATAGGTTCCTTTGTGATGTATTTTCATTGTCATTGTGGCTTATGAATTCGTTAATTTCATCTTTAATTTGGTCTGTGGCCCAAGTGTTAGATAACAGTGAGGGGTTTAGCCTCCAAGAATGTGTATAGCCTCTGTGGTAACCGTTGTTATTGAGGGTTACCTTTAATCCACTGTGGTCAGATATAATACATGGGATGGCGTCGATACTTTTGTATTTGCTGAGGTTCTTTGTGTGGGCTATGATTTTGGAGTATGATCCATGGGCTGCTGAGAAGAAGGGGTATTGGGTCTCTGTAGGGTGGAAGATTCTGTATAGATCTGTCAGATCCATTTGGGATATGGTGTTACTTAGGTCCTCAGCTCCCTTGCTAATCCTCTGGGTGTTGGATCTGTCTCTTGGAGAGAGAGGGGTATTAAAGTCACCCACTATGATTGTGTTTGCGTCTATCTTGTTCTGTAATTCTGTGAGAATTTGCTTGACATATGTAGGGCCTCTTTTGTTCGGTGAGTATACATTTATCACCGTGATGTCTTGATTCTGGATTTTTCCTTGTATTAATATGTAGTGTCCTTCTTTGTCTTTTTGAGTTGATTTTAATGAAAAGTCCAGCTTGTCTGAGATCAGGATGGCTACTCCTTCCATTTTGGTAGGTGCGTTTGCTTGGAAGGTCTTGCTCCATCCTTTCATTTGGAGCCTGTTTTTATCCCTTGCTGTAAGATGGGTCTCTTATAGACAACAGATGGCCACTTTTTGTTTGCGGATCCACTCTGCCAGTCTGCTCCTCTTTATCGGAGAGTTTATACTGTTTATATTCAAAGAGATCAAGGATAAAAGTGTTTTTTCCCCTTCCATTTTCCTGTTAGGCTGTTTTTCCTCTGTTTTTTTTTTTTTTTTTTTTTTTTTCTTGTCTTTAGTGAGCTGTTCTTTCTGTTGTGTTCTGGCTATTGTAGTTTCTTTCTGTTTCTGTCTGTGTGTCCTGTACGATTTCTGTTGGGTGGGGTTCCCCTCTTATAATTTGCTGTAGGGCTGGTTTTTTATTTACATACTCCTTTAGATCCTCTTTGCTATGGAAAGATCTGGTTGTTCCCTCGAATATGAACTCTAGCTTCACTGGATATTTTATTCTGGGTTGGCAGTTGTTGGTCTGTAGGACTTGGATGGTGTTCTTCCATTCTCTTCCTGCATGGTAGGTTTGTGTGGAGAGGTCTGCTGTTATTCAGATCCTTTTCCCATTGTAATAAACTTCTTTCCTCACTTTGGCTGCATTCAAAATTTGCTCTTTGTTCTTGAGATCTGTAGTCTTGACTATTATGTGCCTGGGCGAGGATTTTCTAGGTTCTGGTCTGGCAGGCGTCCTATAGGCTTCGGTTACCTGGGTGAGGTCCCTTGTGAGATTGGGGAAGTTTTCTGCAATCACTTTATTGAAAATATGTTGAAGCCCTCTGCTTTGGTATTTGGCTCCTTCTTCTATTCCAGTTATGCGCAGATTATATCTCCTGTCCTTGTCCATTAGCTCCTGGATTATTCTGCCCTGGCACTTTACCGTTTCTTGGAGTGTGGTAATTTTTTGGTTCTTGTCGGCTGCATCATCGTCCAAGAGAGAGATTCTGGCTTCAATATGGTCAATTCTTTGTGCTGTGGATTCAAGTGTGGAGTTTATGGATGTCAGGGAGCTATTTATGGTTGCCAGATCAACTCTGATCATGAAAATTTCTTCCTTTAAAGAGTTGTATTTTAAATCTATTTTTTCATGCATTTCGCTTCTCAGGATGTTAAGGTCTTCTTTAACGGAGGTTTGCATTGTATCCATTTTTGCTTCCATTTCTTTCTTGATTTCCTGAAGGTCCTTCAAGACTTCTATTCTAAATTCCTGGAATTGTTTTGTGATTTCGTTCCTGAGGCTTTCCATCATTTCTGCTATTGTAGCCTCGGTTGCTTTTTTATTCTCCATCTCCTCTTCGGTCGTACTGCTTTTTGGAGCTGGCGAGTTGGCCTGCCCTTTCATGTAGTTTGCAATATTTCTTTGTGATTTGCGCAACTGGGGATCTGTAGGTGGTTTCCTTGGGTTGGCTTGGTGCTGGTTCCCGCTGGTCCATCAGTGGGAGACTTGTTTGTGTCCTGGCTCTGGGTTTGAGTTTGGCTGTTGAACCTTACTTCCCAGTGGGTGAGTGTGACCGTCTCGGTTGTTGCTGGGGTGGTCACCCTCACTGCACTTGGGGGTGGGTAGGTTCTGTGTCTTTCTCTGCCGGATAGTGTCCTGCCGCTCTGTTGTGCTGACCCTAGCGTGCCCCTGGTGGGGGTTTGCGGGTTGCTGATTCAACTTGGCATGGAGGCTTTTCTCTTCTTTGGTTCTTTTTTCCACTCGGTCGGTACCTTGGTCAGAGGAGCTCACCTCTCAGATTAAGATTTGCCGCTGAGAGGCGGTTCGCCCACCTGTGTGGGTTGCTCCGGGGCCGGTGTTGTTGAGGGGTGGTGCGGGAAGCCGGCAACAATGCCATTACAAGATGGCGCCTACTTCCTTGCAGCCGTAGTGGTAACGGCAAAGCCTAACGGACTTACGCGCCTGCATGCGCAAGTGAGTTCTAGTCCCAGCCAATCCCGTGGCGGTTGCTAGTAGCAACCGGTCACAGACCAATCAGGGAACGACCCATGCTCACCCAACTGTATATAAGCAGGCGTTTTTGGCTTTTTGGCGCCCCTCGCTTCAGCTCTCCCTCAACCAAGCAGCTCTTCAATAAAGTGCGATTGAGAAGGATCCTCGTGTGGTGGTCGTCTTTCCTCGCCGGACGGGGTTGCCGCCCGCCGCAGGGTGGCCCACCCACCTCTGCGATATGCGCCTAGCAGAGCAGGTGCTGCCGCAGGGGGGGCCCTGCTCACCTGTGCAGAGTGCGCCTACCAGAGCGGGCGCTGCTGCTTGGGGCCCTGCCCACCTGAGCCCACCTTGTGAAGTGCACCTAGCAGAGCAAGCGCTGCCGCTTGGGGCCCTACCCACCTGTGCGAAGCTCCTGTGGAGGTTTGGGCAGGAGGTCCTCTTGCTGCAGGGCTAGCATGCTGGTCCATGCTGGCCGGGGGGGGGGGGCGTGCGTGTGCACTCTAGTGCTTCCTCTGGGGGTGTGCTGCCCTGAGCTATTGGAGGGTGCTTGTGCCCTTTCTTGAGTTTGCTGTGGGGGGCGGTACGCGTGAGCCCCAGCTGGGCTAAGTGTCCGGGCATGAGTTGGTGCCCACAGACTCTGTGCCTCAGCTGCGAGGGGGACATGTGTTTGGGCCCAATGAGCCTGTGACTGCTGTTCAAAAAGTTCATGAGGACCAGGTGCCTCAGGTGGGGCTTCCAATGCCCACCGGTCCCTGGGCCCCTGTTGGGGAGGGGGCAGGGCAGGTGCGGCCCAGCTCAGGCTCCTCTGCTGCCTTGGCGCTGCTCCACCCCTGCTAGCTCCTGTGTCCTCCCAGAGTCTGTAGGGACCTTTTGCCACCTGATTTGTGGCTGGCTCCTTTGTTCCCTTGGGGTAGGAAGGGGGAGGGAGGGAGCTCTAGCTTCTTTGTAGGTTTTGGGTCTCTGCTAGATCTTGTCTCCCATGGGATGGCGGTGTGGGGTAATGGGGAACTTACTGGTCCTGGGTTGTGTGAGCTTCCCGCGCCGTGGTGGGCTTTTCGGGGGTGTAGTGCTGGGGTGCGGTGATTGGTTGTTTGGGTGGTGGTCGCCCCGGCTCTCCCCGTCTTCACCACCCAGTTCCCCTGCTGTTTATGTCTGATCCCGGCCATTCGGTACCGCAGCTCCAGTGTCTCTGTCGGTCTGCACTCTGTTCTGGGGTCCGAGGAGCTACTGCCATCTGGACTCTGTGCTCCTGGCGTGACTTTTGGCAGCTGGTTTGCTGGTGCTGGGTCCCCTTTCCCAGCCTGGCCCTGTTCAGGCCAGGGTCAGTGGGTGGGGAAGGGGTACCCCGGAGATTTTCCAGCTCAGGTTATAGGCTCTTCTTTTTTTGTTCTTTTTCGTTTCCTGAGTTCCTCTGTTGCTTCTGGTTGTTGGGTTTGCTGGATTCTTAATGGGGTATTGGGTGCTGGAGTTCCCAGCTCACTATTCAGTTGGAGCGAGTTGGGGTGCCTCCCGACTGTGGCGGCACCATCTTCCGAGTTCACCCATTATATCAGTCTTAACAAACTAGGTGCCAAGATTTTGTACCTTGGAGGAATTAAGGCCATGTATGACCAGTTCACAGCTGCAGTTATATTATCAGTGGCAAAAGTTGGAAGACATTTTTTTCTTCTTTATTGTCAAAGTGAAGTACAGAGGGGTTACAGTTTCATATGTAAGGCAGTGAGTACATTTCTTATCCAACTTGTTACCTCCTCCCTCATTTCCCCCTCCCCCCTCCTCATTTCCCTCCTCCCCATGAATTGTACAGTTGGTTTATACCAAATGGTTTTGTAAGTATTGCTTTTAGTACATGTTTAGGATAGTCATAGCAGAAGATCATGATAGTCCAATAGCTATGCCTGTATGAACACATAAGATGATGCTAAACAAAATGAACCCCAAGTAATTGAAACAAGTGGTATATCATTGTTTTCATTATTTTTAACATGCCATGTGAAACAGCACCCTATTTTTTCTTTTTTCTCTCGTATTCCTTTCCCATGGTTTTACCCCTGCTATCACTGTATCTGATCTTAGTACTCTGGATAGTGTATATACATGTATTGGAACTAGGGAAGGGAAAGGGAATCCCAAAATCAAGAGACAAGATATTTTTTAACATCAGAAATGAAATAGGATACTCAGTTTTGTTTTTCAAGGTGAAGAAATAAGACAAAGTACTTAACATTGTATGGAAAGTTGTAATCAACAAAGTTGATCAAGAGAAAGAAACAACAGGTATCAGAATAAGAAAGGGAGAGGATCTTAACAGATATTTTTCAAAATATGATCTATATAAATGACCAATGAGTATAAGAAATGCTCATCAAGTTATAAAAATCAGAAAGCACTGGGAAATGTCACTTACATCTGGTAGCACAGCTCTTACCATAAAGGTGAATGAGAACCAAGTTGGCAACGAGGTGGGTAAAAAAGAATTAGCCCTTGCATACTCCTGATGGGAATTTAAATTAGTACAGACATGAAAATCAGCCTGGGTTGTTCCCTCAAAAAATTAAGCCTAGCACTATGATATGATACAGACATACAACCAAAGGGAATGACATACTAATGTCTCAGAGACACCTATACTTCTTTGCTCATTGAAGTAATATTCACAATATAGCATCAAACTAAACACCCATCAATGGATGAACTGATGAAGAAAATGTGTACACACACAGAAGGGAGGGGCAGGATTCAACCTTGTAAAAGACAGAAATCCTGTCATTTGTGACCAACATGGACCAATCAGAAGAACATGATGTTAATGAAACAAACCAACCACAGAGAGACAAATACTGTGTGATCTCACTGACATGTTGACTCAAAGGAGAACGATGGTTTCCCACGAGTGCTATGGGGGAATTGGGAATATGATGGTGGATGCGTACCCAGTTTCTGTTGCAGGACAAATAAGACCTGGTGGCCTAATGTGCCACATGGTGACTGTAGTTAACAACACTGCATTTGCTGTGAGTCGATCTTACATGTCCTTACTACAAAATTTAGAATAGGTATCAGGGTGAAATGATCGATAGGTTAATTACTTGATGATGGCAATCATTTTGTAACATATACTAAAGCATCACATTATATGTTTCCGTTATTCTTAAATGCAAATGGAAAAGAATAAAAGAAGAGAGAGTGAGAGAGAGAGAGATGGGAGAAAGAGCAAGGTACTACCAGGGATTGGAGAGAGGAGAGTAAGGAAGTAGATACGGAGCAGGAATAGACCAAGAAGATTCTCTTTCTGCCCTGCTCCTGGTCTCTGGTCTTGAAGATTAGGATATCAGGCTGGACTTGGTAATGAGGAAAGGAAATTGGCCTAATTCCTTGTCCAAGTTTATGCTCTGCATTGTCCTGTAGCTAAAACATTATGATCTTCATTTTACCAATGAGGAAATTAAGCTCAGAGAGATGCGATCTCCGTGCCTCCATTTGCACAGTCCCAGGGGCATTTCCACAGCCTGATGTTATGGGCAATTTGTTTGCACAGCCTCAGATTCCATCCTGGATTGAGACCACACCGTCAAGAGAAAGAAGTGCTGAGGCAGTGTAGGCTACTGTAATGTATCTTCAGAGCTCTTTTATTCTCCAATGCTAGAGGGATTCTTTATAAAAGAGTTCAAACCATGCATATAGATCAATTCCTCTGGGGAGCAAGGCTTGACATCTCATCTCAAGAAGCCCATTTCTTCTACACTCCCCAAATCCACTGGGGTTGTTGGAGCCAACGAGCCAATGTTGGCCACAGTAAACCTTCTTAGTAATTGTAGCATCACCAGATTCCTAACTTCAGCATTTGATGGTATCTGCAGCCAGATTATCTTGACCCTTCTAATGGGGTTCATGGTCCAGCTCTCTAAGAAGCCGCTGGATCTCGAGGGACAGTACTAATTTCTCAGCTTGTTTGAGAGTTTGCAAAATTCAGTCCTCTGTGCTTGTTACAGCTAATTTCACATGTTGCTGTCACTTGTTATTAGGCGAGGGGAAAATAAATACAGGCCCACTAGCAAATCCTCATTTAAGGAGAAAATAAAATACACATCTGCTCAGGCATACTTAAGGAAAGAAGCAATTACTGGGTAGATATTGCTGAATGTGCTGGGTGTAACTGAGGGAAATCAGGAGGCATGAAACCGAGTGGTCAGGAGGTTCCTCTGCCACACAGCATGGTGCAACTCCTGGGGCCCCAGTTTAGCTATCTTCAAGTGACAACACGCAGTGTTCTCTATGGTATTGTGCATCTTTTCAAGTGGGTGACAAATGAGAGAACCTTCCCCAAATCCCGTAGCTAAGCCCTTGGTTACTGATGACGTGGCTCTTCTGATAATTTAGTCCATGGATCAGCAGGCCTTGGCTGGTGGCTGACACATACTGAGCAGTTTATGTGTAGCCACAGCAGCTCTGAGGTCTGCTGAGGCTCAGTGCTGTGATCCTGGAGCATCAGCCGGCATTGCAAGAAGCTCGAGCTGGCTTCCTTCATTTGGTGAAGCATTTGCAAAGCAGAGGAGTGGTAAGCTGATGGGGAACTTAATATGATCAATGTCATAAAGTTGGGGCACTATCCTGGGTGGTAGAGATAGAAAGGCATGTCTACTACTCTGGAGTCTCCTAGTCAGATTGTGGGACGTAGACTGGATTTAGAAAAAAATCAATCATTGTTCATGGCAGGTACATACCACACGAAAGGGACAGTCATCTTCAGACTGAAAAAAAACCCCACAACAACTCAGTTATAGCTTCATGTCTGACCTCATCATTTTCAGAGAGATAAAGTGAGACTCAGAGAGGAATGGGAACAAGATAAATGGGCCCAATGGAGGACAGACCAAACACTTGGCTGCAATAGCTCAGTTCAGACCTCTGCTGTACCTATCCAGTACATGATTTCAGTTTGTGTAGTTGTTATCCACACAATTGTATGTGGGATTATGGCACGTGGTGGGAAGAAACCAAGTGATTTGCTGAATTGTCACAGCTGTTAAAAGGAGGAATGGAGGTAGGACTTGCAGTCTGTTTGGCCTCGGAGCTTTGGCGAATGCCTGGAGAGATTGCAGAAAACTTCAAAGGAGAAATGGTATCCATTAAAAGAGAAAAGGCTTGCAGCTATAGGTAGACAGTTGGGTAGACAGAGGGGCAATGGGTAGACACAAACATCCTTATAGGGAACTACGATGCATTGGGTGGGACTGTTCTCTTTTTCGGTCCAGTTGAGATGCTTTTGCTTACCAGCCCACCTAACTAAATCAGCATTCTAAATCATGCCAAGAGAAGGAGGAGAATGCCCTGGTTACCCAGCTCCTAAGTCAGGGATGGCCAGTAGTCTACCATCCAAATGCCATGTCTTTACCAGACACTCAGTCTTCTTCCATGATCTCATAATCCAGAAAGGAAATCCAGATTAAACATCACAGAGCATGTAAAACAGATGTCATGATGACTGACGACTGTGATCTCGGGACATTGATTCTCAAATTACTATTATTATTATTTTTACTAATGAGAATATTTTAAAAGTAGGGATGTACAGAAAGTTAGAGACATTTACTGCATAGCCCAAGTTTCAAATCAGTGCCTGTGTTTTTAGAGAACACACTCACACAAGCTGGTGGGGAAACCTTTGGTGCCTCATCTACTTAGAGTTCAGCCTGCTTGGAAATGCTGTGTTACTGGGATTGGCTGGGTCACCCTACTCATCCATTTGTCCGTCAAACCTTGACTATGTGCCTATTGCATCCAAGTGTTAGACACTTGGGTGGCAGCTAGTATATGATGGTAAATATTTAACAAGCAGCTCTCTGGGAAGAGACAAAGGCTTTATGATGTTTGCTGATTTCTCTGTTGTTGTTTTTTTTTTTTTTTTTAACACTCCCATCGAAGCTACCGACACAAAGTGGCTGAACTCAGAGTCAAGAAGAAACACACATAATTGGCTCTCATGAGCCAGTGTAAGCTGGCTCATCCCTGGGTGGAGTGATAACTTCAATTCGCCCCCACGAGTTCAAGACGGGGCGTGCTTGAGCTAGCTGGATGCAGTAAATGGAAATTCCACATCGAGAGTGCAAGAGAACAGAAGTGAATTCAACCTGGCAGGGTCATGGAAGCTGGGTTTCAAATGAATGAACTGTTGGCCAGAAACAGACCCCGGAAATCAACTTTCCCAGGTGACCTCCTCCCACCACACATACTTGCTTTTTTTTTTTTTTTTCTCCAGCAGCCTCCAGTTCCCTATGATGTCACAGACACTCAATCAGAGTGTCTCAGCTCACTGGCGTTACACATGGAAAGGACAGAATTCTACTCAAGCACTAGAACTTATTTAGCCTGCATGACTCATTACTTGTTTGTTTTCTGATTTGTGTGTTTGGGAGAGATTTGGTTTTAATTCAGGGCCTTGCAGTTGTAGGACAGGGGCTCTACCTCCTGAACCACACCCTTAGTCCTCATAGCTGGACCCTCCTCCCTTTACTTTCCACCTACGCAGGCTTGTTCACTGGGTGGCTTGTTTTGTTGAGATGGGATCTTGACCTTCCACTCAGGCTGACATTGAACTGTGATCCTCTTTGTCTCTTCCTCCCGAGAAGCTGGCATTATAGGTATAAGCCTCTGTGCTCAGCCTCTCTAGTTATTTTTGATGTGTTGTGTATAACTGAGTCGCCTGGTTCAGATTCACCGATGTACTGGCTGTTTGGGGCTGGGATAGGAGGTGTAACGGTCTTATTATTCCCTTGCACAGCCAGTGCCAGAAATCAAACACCTCCTGGACAACATACATTATTAGCATACTAATATGAGGAACACAAGTTCATTTGCTTTGAACAAAAGGTCCTTTGCAGAAAAGGAAATCCAATCTTGGGTCCAAATTGTTCCTAATAAGCCTACAATTGGCAGCCGCCTTGGTGAGGAGCCTCTCAGACAGTAATTGTGTAAAAAATGGATGTCTTCCCACAACCAAAAGGAAAGACCCAAACTTCTCCCCACTGGGCAATGGTTAATAACCTCATTTAACTTATTAATGACATTAAAAAGAGTTTCCTGCCTTGGTTGGTAAGGAATATTCGATGATGCTGTTTTGTGGATCTTTTGTGAAAGCCAAGTGTCCATTACTTTGAGGAAATCTGCCTTGCTGGATACCAGGCTGTACAAACCCAACACAGAGAAGGGAGTGGCCTGCTTTGTGGTCAGTTTTGGAGGGTGCATGTGTAAAAGCATATACTTGATGGCAGTTCATACTGGGGAAGCCAGAGTTAATAGTGTGAGGAGAAGGCTGGTAGTGTAGAAAGAGCTCAGCAGGGAGCAGAAACCAGTCTTGGATCTACCCTGCTAGATGACTTTGTGAGTCACTTCCCCTCTCTGGTCTCTTATTTAGCAAAACAAAGAGGTGTTAAGTCCACTAGACCTACGAATCTCTCTTTCTGGCTCTCTCATTCTTGTCTTTGGGGAGATGTTCAGTTCATAGAGAGAAAAAAGACATCTCTTCTCACATGTCAAAACCAACCTTCTATGTAGATCTTTGTATTAATTTTTACGCTAGTACTGAACTCACAGTCTCTCACTGTCTCTTCGCTACATTCAAGTGAGCTCAAGCAAGCCTTGCCTCCAGTTCCACCTTTCCCTGGTTAAATCTTTTGGATTTTTCTGCCCAGGATGGCTTTGAACTGCAAACCTCAGATCTCAGTTTTCTAAGGAGCTAGGGTTACTGGGGTGAGCCACCAGCACCTGGTATAGATGCGTATTTTCACAATAGTAAATAGTCCTTGCTAACTTCATAATAGATCACCCCACAGTTCAGAAGCTGTTTGAGTTGGACTCTAAAAAAATTCCTGTGTTTTCAAGGCTATACTTGTTCATCCCTCTACTCTTTATTTCTCCACCATTAGTGATCTAAAATTTGGAGTTAAGATTTGGAAATTAATGTGGTTTTGAATTAAAGCCTTTGAACTAATATGTGTATACCATTATTTACAGTTAATTCTGTAATGGAGTCACCCCCCAAAGGGAGGGAATTCCTGGTTCCTCCAAGAGTTCACCACTCAGTCGCCAGCAAAAAGATGACAAAAGGATGGATTTATTGGGGAAGTAAAAAGCGAACTGACTGGCCAGGGTCGCAGCCCAGACTTGGGAGCTGAAACTGCGAC
The DNA here is from genome assembly GCF_023159225.1 of Perognathus longimembris pacificus. Lineage (NCBI taxonomy): Eukaryota > Metazoa > Chordata > Mammalia > Rodentia > Heteromyidae > Perognathus > Perognathus longimembris. Next base: position 23,019,479 of record NC_063177.1, on the reverse strand, counting down.
CACGTGTGGCCTTTCAGGCCTGGTTATAAAGGCAAACATCACATAATCAAACCTGCCACACGCAGGTGGCCAATGTGGTTACAACACTTACAGAGCATGCTAAGTCACATGCAGGTGGCCAATGGAGTTACAGTCTGTCTCACAGTCTCTGAACCAACCTATCATTCTAGTTAGAATTGGAGCACGGATTTGGTGGGGCTCACATGATGCAGGTGGATATGCCTACTCATGGGAGGGCACAGGTTTAACCTTGAACGTTTCTTGAACTTCCCACACCTCAGGTGGTCAAGCAGTTTACACAATCTTATCACAGTGAAGGGAAACTTCCCTGGATAGGGCTGGGGAGATCTTAGTGAAGATGGAGTTGGCTTCTGCTCTCTTTAACTAATCTGAGATGGAGTCAATCTGACACCCCTTAACAGCCAGTGATGGTGCTGGCCAGATCTGACCTCCATATTACAGATTCATTTGAAAAATTACTATGTGTATTTAATGTTTGGGGAAAGATGTTAAGAATTCCAGCCATTTCCTTAAAGGGCTCTAGGCAAAAGGAATCACCCCTTTCCTTGGTTCCTCTTGTGCCTTATTTCCCACTGCTTGGGTTTTTTAAGTGTCCAGCCCCTGTAAGAAGCAAGACTCTTCCAGAACAGGAACTGCAACTCATTTTGGTCAGGGTTTTCACTTTCACGGTGTCTGCCACATACATGTTTGTACAACTAAATTGAGTTGTGCTGAAGTAAGGAAGTCAGGTCTGGTCGGCGCCATCTTGGCCATATGGTGAGTTGTACTGTCTGGCATCTTGTCTTTATGGGTGTGCCTGGATTCCTAGAGGAAGGGTGGGCACTTGGCCTATAGGTTACTGAACCTGTCAGTCCAGTGCTTGGGACTGGGAGCTTCCTGTGACCCTGACCCCTGACCTGGCCCTATTTGGGGTCAGACCATCTCAGGCACCATTATGCCATGACACATGTCTCCAGCTTCTCCGATAATTTACTTTACAACAGTGCTCCTTATGGGAAACCAGAAGCCAACTAACGTAAAATTTATTTTCAGACACGACTCCCTGCCCACCCAGCTAGAAAAGACTACTGTGTTGATTTTCAAACAATTAGGTCCCAAGCCAACCTTGAGATCAACCCAATTGCCTAATGAACATGAAAAAAGTAAAAACATTTGTCTTTTTTGTTAGTTTGTCCTTGGTAGGAGAAGAAGGGGCACAAAGGGTGAACAAATGCAGCAGTGGTACTCACTGGAAACTATGTGGAAAATGAATTTTACAACTTAGGGGTGGGGATAGAAGAACCTGGGAAAGAGCAAGGGAAGGGGTGACATGGTTCAAAAAGGAATGTACTCTTTACTTGAATCATGTAACTATAATCCCTTTGTACATCACTGCTCCACTGACAATAAAATATATTCTTAAAAAAGAATGAAAATACAAAATTCCCTAAATATGAATTAATAGGGAAATGGCTTGATGATCTTAGGTTTAGTATAATTCATACTGTAAAAGTATTGTTTCAGAAAATGTGTGCTGATATGATCAAGTGTCTATATGACATAAGTCAAGTTGGAAAAACGGGTTCCATATAGATATTACAGTGTAATAGAAGAACAAGAAAATCTACACCTAACATATAACTCAGCACCTGTGCATTTGACAAACAACTCTGTAACATGGACATGCTTACAAGACTAAATAATAAATTGCCCTCATTTGAAAAATTAAAAAAACTGTGTGTTGAGGATTGGTCAATTACCAGACAATTGTATATGCTTCAGTCTTTGCCATATTATGTAAAGAAATGGATTCTCAAAGGGACCTCCAAAATTAGCCAGTCATACAGATACAAAGTGACAATGCTGGGGTTTGGACTTGGGTGGTTCTATGTGGCTCTTTTGCCCACAGACTGATGCTATTCTGAAAGTCCAAGCCTATCTTCAGGCTCTTCATTATATGTAATCCAACTACTTACTTCTAACTCCCAAACTAGCACTCTTGTGTCAATCTAGCATGCTTCCTTCATCCTTCTATCTACAAGTATGAAGTGGAAACCTCAGAGACAGTTTGGGTTCCTGTCTCCATTTGACTTGTCAGGAGCAGAGCCAGCAGTTAATCTCATTTTGATCTCTGGCTGTGTTGCTATCACAAGGATATGCCAAGTACAAGGACATTTGTTTACTAGTATTTCTGCCACTACCTGGAATTGCTTTGCTATGTCCGCTTTGCTGTGTCTGCTGGAGTACATTCCTATGTTAATCAACCTCATCCTGTCTTTACTGCCATCAGATGTTGCAAACTTCAAAGCCTCTTTGTGTTCTTGAATTTTAGCAACCCTATGCTATTCCCTGGTTCCAAAACTGCATATAAGCTGGAAGTTAAGAATAAACCTGGCTGCAGTCTTGAGTTACAATCTCAAGATGCAGACATCTCGTACCCCATCTTTGCCTCTTGTCTTTTTTCTCTTGTCTTCTATTTTTCCTTTTCTTTAATCCTCGCCCCCTTCATTCAGGATTCCCTTTTCACTGCCGGCTCTGGCAGAGTCATTATATGTAATCCAACTACTTACTTCTAACTCCCAAACTAGCACTCTTGTGTCAATCTAGCATGCTTCCTTCATCCTTCTGTCTACAAGTATGAAGTGGAAACCTCAGAGACAGTTTGGGTTCCTATCTCCATTTGATTCTTTCGAATCAGCTACTCACCAAGACCCCAACGGTTGTCCTACCCAACACGACCTCTACCCTGGATCCACAACCCTTCCCTAGCATGCTCAGCACCCTGCAACTGTCTCCTCACTGGTCTCCAAATCAACTGGTCTCATAGGCTTGCCCTGCTCTCCACTACCAATGCAAAGTTTTCTTTTTCATTTGTTGATTACATGGTTTATTTTCGTTCAAAGGCACCAAGTGTTGAGACTTCATGGATATTACATGGAGACCCAGAGCTCCACACACAGGTTCAGTGATCACACAAGTGATCCCAGAAGATTTCCCTAAATTCTTCTTAGAAGTAATTTTAGGTTTTTTGACATGTATTCTTAGTATTCTTAGTATGTATGAGGTACAGCGTTATAATTAAGTACGGGTGTGCCGTAGCTAATGATCAAACTAAGATAAGCAACTTCTTCATCTCTCCATGTTATCTGTGTTGGAAACCTTCAGATTCTTCCTGTCTACTTATTTTGAAATGAATCACTAATTGTGAATAAACCATAGCTGCCTTGTTATGCCCATAGAACATCAGAACTGCTTTCCTCCATGTGCTAGCCAGCCTTTCATTACTGTGACACAGTACCCAGGGTTCTCAGAGGCTTTAGTCCAAGGATAGTCGGACCCATTACTTTGGTCTTGAGGAGAACTTGCATATGGTGGTGGAAGGAGCATGTGGTGGAGATTATTGACCTCACAGCAGTCAGGAAGTACAGAGACACAGGAAGGAGCCAGGACAAAACACACCCTTCCAACACACAAGAAGTGACCCACTTCCTCCATCAGCCCTCATCTCCCAGTCCATCTGGTATGAACTTATACATAGGCTGATCCACTTCAAAATAGGCCACTACCTGAGGACCGTGCTTTCAGCACATGAGCCTTCTTCTTGGGGTAGTTTACATACCCAAACCACAGCACCCTGATGTGTTTTTATTGGTACCTATCACTCAGGGCCTTGGTTCAGGGGAGTATTTCATTTCCTTGTTCAGTGTCTTTGAGGTGACTCATCTCACAGAATTGAGCCCGTATTCCAGGAAAACAAAGAGTAATCTCTTTGTATAGAGAATGAGAAACAAAAAAAAAAAGAAGCACCACCAATTGAGTCTCTCATAATGGGTCAGGGGTTTGAATTGTGCTATTATTATTTAAACTTCAAAGTGGCCCCTTTCCTTTCAGTGCCAAGTGAATTGGCTGTTTTGGATCACAGCTCGGCAGTGAATGAGGTACTGGATGCTAGCACGGTCACCAGTGAAAACCATATTCCTTCAGTCTCCTGGCCTACATCTTCTTTCCTGTGCTATCTCCCAGTGCTATGCTGGGGAAGGACAAGTCCCTCAAGCTCCTGTGTCACCGTGCCATGTCCTTGTGTGACATTACACTTCCCATCCCTGCATACATGCTCTATCCTCTGAGCTTCACAACCACACCTGCTTTAGTGTCCAACCAATGCTGTGCATCCCTTGGGGCTTCCCTTGGCTTTTCTGAGCTAAGAGGAAGCACTTGTGTTCTTGTACTTTCCCTTTACTGCCCCCCTGTACTGCTGTGATCACTGAGACCACCTTGAGACAGTAGCAAGAGACAGTCTTCAAGTTCAGACAAGCATGGGTTCTGTTTCTGGTTGGGGTCCCCAGAAGCAATCTCTGAGGCAAGAATGCCTGTGAGGTCTTAGGAAGGAGTGCATAGAAAACCCAGTAAGGAGATGGAAATGGGCAAAGTCTTGACTCAAAAACTTGAGAGCCAGAAATTGTAAACTATATCTTGTTCCTGTTCCAGGAGAGGCATCTAGGCTTTTCTGTTGAGTGTAGAGGTGGGCTGAACACCCAGGTTTCTACAAATGGATCTGATGATCCCTAGTAAGACCTCAGAGGTGTCTTCTAGGAATAGGACATTAGAGGAAATACTAAGTAAGCACATAAACCCAAGACTGACAAGAAATAAAGGTAAGAGAAGGCAGAGAAACGATGGAGCAATTTGGGTGGTACGTTAGTGCCTACCAAGCTTAGCATTCTAGTTTGGCAAGTCTCTTAATTTCTTAGAGCTTCACTTTCTCCATGTGTAAATGAAATTACACCTACTTCAAGACAGACTAGAGGGACTGACACAATAATCATAAAAAATGTGAGTTGCTTTCTGTGGAAAGAAACTTGAATTTTATTTGTATACATATACATATATATGTACTCTATATACTATATCATATTATACTGTACTGTTGAATTTTTAAGTGAGCTGCATCCTTTTTGCCTTGAATCCTTCCTACATGCCCTTTCTTCTAATCCTCTCCTTGCGTAATGCACACGTGCAATCTTTGAAGTCTCACTTCAGAGGCGCTCCAAATGTGATTTCCTCTTGGAACTTGTCTTCAATTCCCAAGTGAGAGTGTATTCTTTCCTATCTTCATCATAAACTGTACACTTCCACAGAACCGTGGAACATTCTTTATCCCTTCAAGTACCCATTCCTCTCTGTTTTCTCCCTTGGTGTGTAAATAGATAAGTGTCTTTTGTATTAGAAGAGATTATCTTGTGAGTCATGTTACTCCCATTCTTCCTGATCAGGTTAGTCATGTTATTCATGCTCTTTCTTTATTCCTGGACATATTGGGTGAGGAAGTGGATCTGTCAAAGGAATGACTGAACACAATGATAGTGCCATGGATATTTGAGTAGAATCCCCCAGAATGCTCCTGGAGGACATATTTTCACTTAGTAGGTGCTCGATAAACCCATTCTGGTTGGCTGACTAGCTGATGGATGGATTATTGGAGGTATGATGGGATTCCTAGACCTGTCCAAGTTTCTTACTATGTGTATCGTTGGGAAAATCAGCCTCTCTTGGGGGTCACAAGTTCCTTGAATGTCAAGTGAGAGAGTCGACCTTGATGGTCTGCAAGGGGCCAGGTGTCTCTGCATGGATCATGCAGATTGATGAGCAGTGGGTTCTGAGAGGCAGAAAGGGGAAGACTGTGAGTCACACTCCCACTCATAAGGCTTTGTGTCAGAAGACCCAAAGCTTTATCAGAGCCCTAGGAACAGACCCAAAGGCTGTGGTTGAGATGCTGGATGTGGTTGAGGATAGGATGGATTTAAGAGGTCCTAAGAGGTGAGGATGGGCTGGAGTCAGTGCTCAGAGCCCCCTTGCACAGCCAGGTACTCTCATGAGAAGCTGGGCCATCCTAGACTGTGTCTGGCCTGACTCTTCTTTCCCCCCACTAACTTTGCTGTGCCTCTCAGCTGTTCCATAGCTGTGTGCCCTGGGGCAACTGTGACCTATGATGCAAATTCCTGATTCTCTTCATTTTCTTGTGGATAAAGTGAAGGCCAGCAGGTTACAGGACTTGAAAGGCTTAACCCAGACAAAGCACTTAGAACAGCAATCAGCAGGGCAAACTCCATAAACATTGGCTACGATGGCTGTCTGTCACTGCAGCTGCTGGCACTGCCTATGGGAGTGACATGCTGGACATCTCCTGTACCCTCTGGTTCTGTGCTCTAAAACACACGGCATTGACCATGCACTACTCTGTGAGGTTTACCCCATAGACGTGGTGGGGAGGGTATGACAGTTAAACCATAGTAGGCCTTTTATCTGAATCTCATGTCTCTAAACTACTTAATCTCTCTGAGAGTAGGGCTCCCATTTGTAGATTAAGGCTCACCTCTGAGGATTACTCTGATGGCTAAGTATTTACTGGGTAGAGCACCTACTGCTTTCCAGGCATGGTGTGAAACCCAGTGCCTTATCTCCATCTCCATCTCTGTGGCAGCCTTCTGGTACTTTGGAGGAGAGAAGGCAGTGAAGATCCCTCTTGAGAGGTGCTTTCAGATTGAGAGATAAATTTACACCATTGTGTAATAAATGCATGGAAGCTGTCATCCTGGGGCCTATCAGGGGAGGAATAAGAACAGGTCTGGGAAGATGTGGGAAAAAAATGAATGGAAGCTGGATCCTCCTCGGTAAATGATGACAGCGGTATTACCTAGAAAATGTGGCTTTTGACACAGTGGCCATGATGTGGTGCTCTGTGAGGGGAAAAGAAATGAGACAGAAGTTGCTTCTGTGGCTAAAAACCTCTGGGGCATTGTGTTTACTTGGCTGTATTCCTTCCTAGGCTTTCACATGCCATTATCAGAGGATGTCAGATCAAGCTGCCTTTTAGAGTCTCTAGGCCAGGTGCTGTCCAAGGTACTTGTGATACTGCAACCAAACGAGCAAGATCACTGTCCTCATGGGGTTCCAGAGTACAATGGGGAAGACAAATGATGAGCAATAAACCCAGCCAATTATGAACTGGTAGGATGGGTGAGTGGGTGTTCTTGTATCACCTTCCTATGGTTGTACCTACACTATCTCTGTAATCTTATCTGAGTATATTGGAAACTGTGTTTACTGGTATTGGAAGTAGGAAATTCAAAGGGAATACCAAATTTGAGAGACACAGGGTAAAAAAAGGAGAAATAACTACAAAAGCAATACTTGCAAAACTGTTTGGTGTAAGTGAACTGAACACCTGGGGGGGAGGGAAAGGGGGGGAGGGAGGGGGGCATGAGGGACAAAGCAACAAACAGTACAAGAAATGTATCCAATGCCCAACGTATGATACTGTAACCTCTCTGTACATCAGTTTGATAATAAAAATTTGAGAAAAAAAAGAAAATAGGAAGAAAAATGAAAGAAAGATCACAGAGATGTAAGGAGATTGCAAAAGCCAGGAGGCAGGTTGTGATATTCTTTGGGGTGGTCAGAGCAGTCTCATCTCCAGGTTACCATTTGAGCTGAGTTAATGGATGAGTTACTCAATTGGCTGCAGAACGAATACATTTAGCAGAAGAAAGACCCAGTGCAAAGGCCCTGGGGCTAAAGGGTACCTATTTGATGACCCCAGAGACAGCCTATATGGCAAGCCATAACAAGGAGGTGTAATGGACTGGCATCCTGAGGGCTTTGTCAGCTACCATCATGGCATCCACATTGCCAGTTTTACCTTGTCTATCCAAGGTCTGACTCACACTGTACAAAGGCTCTGAAAGGTCCTCTTCAGCACATTCTCCCACATACAGGTGTAGTAGCCATCTTTTCATCACTGTGAAAAATACCAGAGGCAAATAACCTTAAAAGAGAAAGGATTCATTTTAGCTCATAATTTCTGAGGCACTATTGGTTTGTGGACTGTGGTGAGAATCATAATGACAAGGTAGCATGTGGTGGAGCAAAGCTGCTCATCTCAAAGTATCCCAGAGAGAGTTGGGGGGTGCAAGTGGGAGGGAGAGGATAAGAGAGATGGAAGATGAGGGGGAAATGAAGGGAAAGAAAGAGAGAGGGAGTGAAAAGGAGAAGGAGAGAGAGGGAAGGAAGGAAGGAGGGGGAAAGGGAGAAGGATTGGGACGGGGAGAGAGACAAGGGACAGGAACAGGAACAAGGAGAGGAAGAGGAGGGACAAAGAGGACAGGGAGAAGGATAGGAAGGAGAGAAAGACAGGTACAGGGAGGAAAAAGCAACAGGGACAGGGATAAGGAAGGGCAGAGTGAGCTACAGGGAGAGGGGGAACGTAAAGGAGAAAAGGAGAGGGAGAGGGAGGAGGAGGGGACACAGAGAAGAAGAAGAAGAAGAAGAAGAAGAAGAAGAAGAAGAAGAAGAAGAAGAAGAAGAAGAAGAAGAAGAAGAAGAAGAAGAAGGGAGATGGATGCAGAGGGAGAGGGAGGGAAGGAGAAGGAAGATACACCTTCCAGGGCAAGGAGGGACTGGGAATGAGGTCCATCCTTCAAAGACAGGCCCTCAGTGACCTACCTCCTCCAATCAGGTTCCAGCTCCTACTAGCCCATGAGCTACACAAACTTATCAATTATTAACCCATTAATAAAGTCAGTGTCTTGCGATCCAATTATATTGGAATATTGGCAAGACCAGCTGGAGACTAAGTCTTCAACATGTGAACCTTTCCTAGGATTGCTTCCTGTCTGAACCACAGAGCATCTGACCAGGACATTTCCCCTCGTTCTTAGCGTCCTCTCTGCAAGTCATACCCACTCTCTTCCCTTGGGGTTTCAGATACCTGCTCCAGGGCTGGGGATATAGCCTAGTGGCAAGAGTGCCTGCCTCAGATACACGAGGCCCTAGGTTCGATTCCCCAGCACCACATATACAGAAAATGGCCAAAAGCGGCGCTGTGGCTCAAGTGGCAGAGTGCTAGCCTTGAGCGGGAGGAAGCCAGGGACGGTGCTCAGGCCCTGAGTCCAAGGCCCAGGACTGGTCAAAAAAAAAAAAAAAAAAAGAAGTCAGATACCTGCTCCACTTCAGATGGCATTTCCCCAAATAATTCACCTCTAGAATCTTGCTTCACTTTGAACACTTGTTCACATCTTGCTTAACTGGTGTCCTGATGCCTTTCTGTTCAAAGTGGAGCTGGTAGACCAGATGTACATGGCATCACCTGGGACAGGTGTTAGAATGGTAGAATGTCACACAGCCACCTGGGATATGCTTGAGTTCTGACGTGACTCGGAGTTGGGAAATGCATGTGATGTCCCGAGCAAGGCTGAATTACAGAGTATGGAGAGTGTGGTAGATGGGGAGCCTGCAAGGGGAAGAGACATCTGCAGCACTTTATATAGACCATGTCTCCAGTACCCACTGGTGGAATGACCTAGCTATGTGTCTCTGGAAGGTCCTCCTCATGCCCCTCCAAGCCTTTCCTGATTCATCGTGACTCTGATACCTCTTCAGAAGAAGTTTCAGACTCTGGGTAATGAGCCATTTCCCCCACCTGTATCTTGTCTTTGGATTGCTTGCAGCAGTCCCAAGACTTCACTTTCTGCCTCCAGAAGGTCTCTCTTCTTACTGTCCAGAGCTTCTGAAGTCCTGTATCAACATAAAGAGTGCGTAGGAGCTAGGAGGAAGGAGGTCCAGGGCTGGAGGCATGGATCAAGTTGTAGGGCACCTGCCTAGCAGTCTCAGGGCCTTGAGTTGAAATGCCAAAAAAGAAAGCGAATCCCAGCCTTCTCCTATATCTGCCACATCTGCCACTTTTACACTCCAACACAGTCGTTCCCATTCTCTTTGTCTCTCCTTCTTCTGGTCTCTCATCAACAGCCAGCTGTCATGGCAAAAGCATGCACCTTGAGGTATATTTCTATCTCAGCTGTGTTATTTTCACCACTCGATTCAAATAGAGGAGTGGCAAGATGTGATCCACATGGGGCAAAGGCACTGTGAAGTCCTGCATTTAGACTGTTTTATCCTCTCAGTCTCTTTCCCCCACCGGTGAAGTAGATGGACACTTCTCTGCCTTGTGAGGTAGTAGTAGGTGGGGGAAATCCTGGGAGAGCCATTGTGAGGCCTTTTGTATGCCCTGAGCCTTTGGCTTCTAGACAAGAGACTGTAATAATAGAAACTAGTAGACCTGAAAATTGCTTGGATGATGTGTGATTGCTTGGGATAGAGCGGACTGAAATTGCTTGGTATACATAGTGGCTCCTGAGATGATGAGCTGACTCCTAGGACATCTTATAGGCAGAGATACCCTGCCTGGGCCTCATGTCTTGATTAAGCAGCAAAGAGCTGCTCAGTTTGGCTGTCTCTGCTGTGCCTGACAAACAGTCAGTATCCTTTCCTCAAGAGAAGATAGAAGCAAGGCCCATGAGCAGGTGGCTCACGCCTGTAATCCTACCTATTGGAGAAGCTGAGATCTGAGGATTGTGGTTCAAAGCCATCCCCAACAGGAACGTCCATAGACTGTTCTCTCCACTTAACCACCAGAAAACCAGAAGTAGAGCTGTGGCTGCAGTAGTAGCGTGCTGATCTTCCATGAAAAAGCAAAGTGACAGTGCCTAGGCCCTGAATTCAGGCTCTACTACCAACACACACACACACACACACACACACACACACACACACACACACACACACACGAAGAGGAGAGGGAGGGAGGATGGGGAGAGAGGGTCAGTCTTCTCTTCTGAGAAGGTTAGAAATTCTTACAGTTAACATGATTGAGACTTATACGAGTGGATTTTCAAGGAAGGAAGCCTGTGCCTTGGCTCTGAGTGTATGTCTATCAGAAACCAGTACAGAAAAAAGCATGAAGAAGCCTGAAAACTGAGTGAGCACAGTAGTCAGTCTCAGTGTGGAAAGGCGCTGCCCAGCCCTACCTGCCATAACCTCTCAGACTTGCCTGCTTGCCACTTGGAATATACCACCTTGTGCCTGGTATGACATCTATTTAACAGCATCATCCCTAACCTCTACTTGCTTGGTGCCTTCCTGTAGAAGGAAGGCAAGTAGTAAAAGCAAGATTAATCCCCCGCCGAGAGCCACTGGCCTACAGACCATACCGGAAACTGTCTCTGTCTGCTCTATTCAGAAACCAAGCAAGCAAAGGCCACAGAAACATCTGCAGAACAGGCACACCTGCTTGCTGCTCCTGCAGCAACCTGGGAAGCTGACAGTGGGTAGGAGCCATAGAATTTTCAGGACGACTCTCCACAGCCTCTCCAGCAGCCTCTAGGGCAGGCAGAGCCCAGACCCCTCCCTTCTCCCGTGGCTCCATGTCTGATTCCTAAAGCCCCACACCCAGTGGGAACTGGGGCTGAATGACTTACCAGGGTGCTTCTTGCTTGAAGACTTCCCTGGGCATGGCTTTTCGTTGTTGTTGTTTTTTGGCTGTTGGGAATGTTCCATTTCCCATTGATTTATTATTATATTTTAAAAGACACTGAGATTTAAGACTCATCCAGGAGACTCTGCTTGCCAAGACATAATTAGGAGAAAATGACAGAGGTAGTAAATATATAATTAACTCTTTTCATAATGCCTTTTGCTGGCATTCTTAATCTATCCACACAGCCCAGGAAGCTGGTTCTCTAGAATCTCCAGGCAGCTAGAGACCAATTATCATCCTGTGTACATATTATATCTCTGAATAACCCATATACATGTTTACATAGGGGAAGTTTGCTAAGCTGGTTGCATAGAGATAAATGGGTAGACACACATTCATAGATCCTAATTGACTCCTGCAGACTGACTGGATGGTTTACTCACTGGTTCATCGATGCAGGGTTTGTGTGTACCCACTGTGTGTCAGGCACTAGGCTCTTTACATCGTACCGATCCCATTCCTTAACTTCGAGTTCCTATATATATGATGCATTGGTACATATGATTTCAGGGAATCCTAGACATCTGTGTTTGTGCACATGCTTACCACTAAGTTCAGAGAAGTTAAGTGACTTGCCCAAAGTCACCCAGATGCTAAGTTAATGGAACAAATATTAGATCCCAGTTCTATCTGAATTTTTTTACTACCTTCTACACTCTTTCAAAGCATATTTTCTAGAGGAAGTAACTATTGAGTGAATTTAGGAAAAAAGATAACTAGGAATTTACCAGGTCAATGGTACAGGAAATGATTTCATTCAAAAGCTAGTGGAATCCAGGGAACTTTAAAAGTAAAGCCTAGAGAGACAGCCACCCAGCCTTAGGAAGAGCTGAGGAAGGCAGGCCAGGCAGGGTCCTGCTCACAGAGGATCTTGCCATAGAACCACAATGGAGTTGGATACAGGAGAGAGACAGGAGGGGAGGAGGGGATAGGGAAGGAAGGAAGGAAGGAGGAGGGAGGGAGGGAGGGAGGCAGATAGACAGGAAGACAGGAAGAAAGAAAGAATGAAGGAAGGAAGCAAAGGAGGGAGGGAGGAATGAATGAAGAAAGGAAAGAAAGAAGGAAGGAAGATCCATGTGATTCTGAACCAGAGAAAGTTGGAATCAGCCCCAGGCTGTGATGCCCCAAAATGCAATGTAGACTACAGGACTAGGAGAATGCAGAGCAGCTGAATGAAGTCCATCTTGTGGGTAGGTGAGAAGAAGCTGGCATAGACCAGTACCTGCATCCTGGTTCTTCTGGAAGCAGACAGGCCTGCTTGTGGCTGACCCAGTTTGGGCCTGGAGCCATTGCTTGGAAATTGCACCAAGCCAATCCCCTAGTCGTAATTACCACCACCATGCAGCACTGGGCTGAGAGCTGGAAATAGCTCTGTATTTATTTACCCTGCAATTACATGCTACATTAAATGCTCCGCAAGAACATGGCTATCACCCTGCAATTAACGCTTTCTGATTCCTGGGCCAGAGAAGACAGTAGACAGTTCCTGGGCCAACATCAAATGCTACTTGTTTTCTTAATGGGCCTAGTGGGTCACCTTGTGAGTTGAGTTGTGGGATCTAGCTGGTACTGCAGCTCCAAAGAGGTGCTGCCTGAGCTCCTGGAGGAGAGAATACTGGCCTCAGGGTATGACTTGTATCCAATGTCTGAATTTTATATTAAGGTTCTTCTTTCTAGTGGCTTTTGTGACCTTGCCTAATATGTTGCACCCCTCCGAGCTTCAGATTCCTCATCTATAATACAGAGATAAAAATGTTACATATGCCATAAAGTTGTGAAATTAAATGTAATACTGCATGTAAAATGCAATGTGTGATATTTGAGGCAATGTAAGCTAACTGTTAGCTGATTCTTCTTCCTGTCCTTTTGCCCTTCTTTCTGATCTGTTCAATCCCATTTCTTCCCTCCTACCCTGCATTCCCTACTATCATTCTCTCTTTCTGTCCCTTTTCTCTCTCTCTCCCTCCATTTTCTTCCATCTCTTTTCCTTTCCTTTCTTTCCCTCCCTCCCTCCCTCCCTCCCTCCCTCCCTCCCTCCCTCCCTCCCTCCCTCCCTCCCCCCTCCCTCCCTTCTTTTCTTCCTTCCTTCTACTCTCCCTTCCTCCTGTCTCTCTACTAACTCCATCCTTCCACAGCTACACCAAAAAGGGGGGGGGTATATTTTGGAGGTCAATAGACCTAAGTTTGAGTTCTGGCTATACCACTTGCTTTGTTATTTGAGCCTTTAAACCATGACTTAACTTTTCTAGGATCCAGTGCTCTCACCTGTGGTGCAGAAACAGTTATGTACACATATCTACCCAGATTCTATGATGGGCCAGTGAGATTGTGGTCCTTCACTATGACCAGGCAAAAAGGAGACTTTCCTTCCCAGGGTTTACCAATGGCACAGGCTGCTCTTCCAGCCTGGGCCCAGTCTTTTTCTGCTGCTCCCATTAAGAAGTGTTCTTTTCCCCTCCATTCTCCATCTCTTGGTTTGGGCCCCTAGATCATTACCTTATTACAATTTGTTTCACACCTCTGATTGTATCTTTTGTATCTCCTCTGGCTTCTCTTCTTTTCCTGCCCACAGACTGAAGGTGCCATTTAAGACCTCATTTATTACTTTCAGCCTGTATTTCATCCCCTGCGATTTCAACTTCACCCTCAATTTTAGTCAGCAAAGATTTTCCCCTCCGCCTTCTCTCCATTTCCAAATCTCTAACCATCCGCTGGCCTCTTGTGCTTGAAATCTCCTTGACCCCCTTTCAGCCCTCACTCCTCAACTTCTTAAACATCTCTGTACCCTACCCTGAGCAACACTTCTTGGATCATCTATGGATAAGTCTGAATTCCTTTCTCATGCCACTGATGAGTGAGCTTTACAATAACATGCATATCAAAGTGCCTAGACATGGTATGGATGTTGCCTATTCTAAATAGATAACAGATATCCTGGGTATCTGCTTAAGAAATGGCTGCCCTGTATTTCACAATCTCCATTCATAAACCCAGCACCTCTGTGTGTGTCCCCCTCCCCCACACCGTGACTTTCCCAGGCTTCATCCTTACTGTTTGACATCCCTCCTTGCCTTTGCTCTCACAGACTCCTCAGATAAGTCCACCTGCTTTTTGTCCCTCACAGGGCAGGGAAGCCCATTGCTGATGCCTGTGCCTGAGCTTGTTCAGTCTGCATTCTTTCCAAGAGGAATGAATTGCACTGTCCTCAAGACACAGAGCACCTGGACACACCAAAGGACAGTAACAAGTCCAAGGTCATGGGCTCATCAGAAGCAACTCTGTTCTCATTGCATCAGGTAGCCCAAGGAGATGACGAGAAAGTATGACAGAAACTGGAAGCCCTTGGGGGCAGAATAGCTCTTGCCCCAAGGCCCTGCAAAAAAATATCCATTCATGAGTTGAGGTGGTCCTGAAGGCATCAGGGGAGGAAAGCGCCGCTGTACCCAGCAAGGCTGCAAGGAGAAGGATGCCTACGCTCACTCATGCTAATTTTGACATTTTCCCGTGCGTCTGCTTGTCATCATCAACTTATAATTTAACCTCATGGTGGCGATGCCTCTGGAATGTCAACAAGGCTTGTTGGAATTTTCATTCCAGCCCTTGCAGCTGGTGGCCCCTGGTATTTCCGATACAAATGACGTGCAGCTGCATTTTGCCTATGCTGTCTCTATTCCCCCATCAAGCAAGTGGAGGTGTTAGGTACACTTAATCTGGGGATGGAGGGATGGAAGGGGGGAGAGAGAGAGTAGTCTGCACAGTGGGAAGGGAAGAACACTTGCCAATTCTGCCAGGGGCATCTCCTATGGACTGCTCTGCCTGAGCCAATTAACCTAGAGTAATTGCTGCAAAGCATTAGATATTGATGACGGAGACAGGGGGCTGAGAGGGTGGCTGGAGGGGACCCACTGAATAATAGAACGTGACTATATCTGTGCAGTATTTACCACTCTGCAAGTACCTCTCCCTATACTGCAGTGGTGGTTAGGGCATAGGGGCTGTGGAAAGGTTGTGAAATCCTTGTTCTGCTCCAATGGAACTCAAAGCTGAAAAAGGGAAAGGATTTCCAACTTATAAGAATGAGGAAGCGTGCACACACACACACACACACACACACTCCCCACAGGCTCTCTTTCTCACACACACTCATACAACAACAACAACAAAGCTCAGCATTGACTCCATGTTTAGCTTTTGCATTCACTTATTGATTATCAATTAAGAGTCAGCTGTGAGCCAGGTACTGTTCCTTGTTGAAGAGCATGGCTTTTCTCTCCCCGACATGCACAGCATTTGTCTGTAGGGATGTCCTCCTCTCACAAGGGACATCATTCTTCCATTCCCTACTTCTTCAGCTCTTTAATTTCCTTTTCCCCTCTGATCCAGCAGAAACAAAGCTCAAGGAAAGGTCTGGTGTTCAGTGACAATACACCTACTCTAGCTTCTATACCCCATCCCAATAGCAACCCGTGACACTGAGCCTTCCCAGGGAAAGGAGAAAGCCTGGCATGCACAGGACTCCTGTATCTCAATAAGGAGACTGGAGAGGGACCTGGGGGAACAATGTAACTTCTTTACTCTGGAAGCATGGTACCTGCCTGGAACATACTGGTGGGCAATCTGACACTGGCTAGACAGGGAACCCTAAGGGAAAATTTAGACATAGGGGTGGCATTTGGCAAACTAAGTCAAGTGAGTCTCTCTCTCTCTCTCTCTCTCTCTCTCTCTCTCTCTCTCTCTCACACACACACACACACACACACACACGTAGTTGCTAGAGAAAAGTCCAAAAGAGAAGGAAGCTCTGAGCCCTCTGAATCTGTCCCATCTATTTGTGAGGTGGAGAGTCGAGCATTAGGAGAGAATTACTCAAGGCCACATATGCGGGACAGGAGAGGCGGAAGACTTGACAGGCAGGCCTCCTGATTTCCCAGCCCAGACAGTTTCCCACTCCCCAAACTTCTTGGAGAGGATGAGACTCGACCCATTTTTCAAATGGAGAAGCTGAAGCGAGGAAGAAGACACAACTTTCCACAAATGACACGTCCCTGCAGAGACTGAAGAGTGGAGAAGGTGGTGGGAAGAGAATGCACAGAGCATTTTCCTGTCTTAGGCATCTATCTAGAGCTCTTGCTAGGGTAAGGGAAACGGGCCTGTAAAGGCATGTATGCACACATACAGGTGCCATTTGATTGACATGTGCTCTGTAGGAAACCCCACAGCAACACAGCTAGCAGGCTTACCCAGAGGAGGGCCTGTTTATAATCCAGGACAAATCCTATTTGCTTTAATAAGCCTGTGTGTAAATGTTGGGCTATAACTCCTGCCCTGGGTCGGTCTGGCGGGATAAATGATCAGGACCAAGCCACCACGCTCTGTGTCTATATATTCAAGAGGTCGCTTAAGTCAAAGTCAAATACACCCTGGAGTGGAGGGAGTGCTCAAGCGCCACTTGGTGTGAGCACAGTTCATTTCAAATCAGAGCCCTCCAGCCTGCCCAATCTGCACTCTGGAATTTGCATCCCTGCCCTGCTGGGCACTAAGAAAGCACTCATTTGCCCAAGATAGTCAGGTCCTTCTGCCAAGCCTCTTGAGCAAAGCAGTACACTCTCTCCACCTACCCCTAATCCCAGCAGCTTAACCCCACCTGCCCTTGAAGAGACAATAGGGAACCTAGTCCCCATGTTCACAACCACACTGGCATGTGCTGCTGCTAATCCTGTGTCCAGAATCCTTGGTCCATAGCAGCTGCTTTTCATCCCTTCAACTGAACAACCCCTGGGCCTCCTTTGGTAGCTGCCAGGTCTCGGTTTCCAAGTCAGTACTGGACTCTGGGTGTCCTCTCTCCTGCTAAAAACTGTAATAGTATACGAGATCTAGTCTCTCTCTCTCTCTCTCTCTCTCTATCTGTGTGTGTGTGTGTGAGTGCACACTCATGGCTGGCCATAGCTCAGTGGAGACACTGGCCACTTGCCCTTGGATTGCATTGTCAGCTATTCATCCTCCAATCTCAGTCCCCAGTTTGCACCAAAGTGAATCCTGGCTCAGAGAAGACAGCAGCTTGGCCAGATTTATCTGCATCTCCCTCTCACCATCCCTTGCGAGCTTTGATACCTAAAGTTAATGATGCTCACTCATCACTCAAACTGACATGGCCTGCATTCTCTTCTTGAGGCCCAATGTGGGCAGGGACTAGTGTTAGACTGACTCAGGGAAGGTGTGATGGGTGATGATAGGCATCAAGTTGTGCTTTTCTTTGCCTTGGCTTAAAGAATGGGAAGGTGCAAACCTCAGGCAATAAAATACATTTCTTTTCCTAGAAGAGGAATTGCTTTTTGCTCATGAAGGCATACCATGTAAGTTTGGAACCCCACAAACTGAGGCAGTCCCACATGAACATTGTAGGAGGCTGTTGATCTAAGCCTGGAGATCACTAGCTCTGGTTGGGGTGGGGGTGGGTATTGATTCTTGTTTTGTCTTGAAGAAGGAGAAGAAACTACTCTTTGAAAGCATAGAGCTCACCAAAGTATGGGATATGAATAATTCCCACCACCACCTTTCCCTCCTGGCTTTCTGTTCTGTATTCAGTAGATGCACTAACCATCAAAAGTACATTTATTACTACTACTCATCAAGTTCTTTGTTTGAATCTGCATGGGATTCAAAAATGGGTGGGAGACAACTCTCTGCCCTCAAGACACCCACTAACCTGGTTGCTAAGAAAGGTGTGTCATGGCCGGGACATTGATGAGTACATTTGTTTGGCATTTGTTATGTCTGTGGTTTCTGGATAGTAGTGTAGTTTCCAACCTCATTGCCCCTTTGGAAGCTTTGTTTTCTCATCTGTAAGGATGGAGATGCAATTACTCTCCCCATATGACTATAACTGTGAAGTCATAAACTCTAAAAAGCCCTGAGCCCAGAGCATATTATTATTATTATTTCTATTGTTTCTTCTCAGTCTCCTGTAATCCCAATACTATCACTGCTCCCAGGGACCCAAAGACAAGGCCATACATCTCAATCCCTTCTCCCTCTCCCATTAAGCCACAGAGGCAGAGTTCTCTCAGTCCATCACAAGACTAGGAGCTGAATAGGCACTTTGAGTACCAGCTATGTCGAGTGCTGTCAAAGCCCCTTAACAGGATGAGATATAAAAGATCATAGAGAACTAATTCCCTTCCTCCCTTCCTCCCTTCTTTCATCCCTTCCTCCCTTCTTTCCTCCCTTCCTCCTGTCCTTTCTTACATCCCTCCTTCCCTCCTTCTTTCTTTCTTTCTTTCTTTCTTTCTTTCTTTCTTTCTTTCTTTCTTTCTTTCTTTCCTTCTTTCTTTCTTTTTCTTCTTTCCTTCCTTCCTTCCTTCCTTCCTTCCTTCCTTCCTTCCTTCCTTCCTTCCTTCCTTCCTTCCTCCCTCCCTTCCTCTCTTCCCTCCTTCCCTCCTTCCCTCCTTCCCTTCCACCTGTCCGCCTGCCCTCCCTCCCTCCCTCCTTCCTTCTTTCTCTCTTTCCTTCTTCCTCTTTTTTTTGCCAGTACTGGAACTTGAACTCAGAGACTAGATTCTGTCCCTTAGCTTTTTTGCTCAATCTGGTACTCCACAATTGAGACACACCTCCACTTCCGCTTTTTGCCGGCAAGTTGGATATTAGGGTCTCATAGATTTGTCTGTCTGGTTTGGCCTTGAACTGTGTTCTTTAAATCTCAGCCTTCTAAGTAGCTAGTATTACAGGTCTGAGCCTTTGCCTGAGAACTTTCTAGGTTTCTATGTCTGTGTGTCCTTACATGTAAATGTGCGCCTCTAGACACAGTCTTCTGTTACAAGAGTTCATTCCAGCCAGATGGGTCTCTGCTTCCTCCTGATCTCCTTTGTGGAGAGTTTCAATTATTTTTTTCTCTGTCTTGTTACTGTATATTCATTGTGCAAAGGGCTTTCCTTGTGGCATTTCCACACATAAAAATAATGCACTTTGGCTACAATCACCTTCTTGATGACTCTTCTTGTCCCTCCTCCCCCTTTTAAAGCAGTGTTAATTGGTTTCATTACTCTATGATCACATGTGTGCCTGAAGGAATTCAATCCTCTCCACTGCCCTTCACCCTCCCCTTTCACCCTCTCCCTTCCCATACTCAGTTATGCACTTGTAAGGTGTAGATCCCACATAAGAGAGAAGGAGTTTTAATTATACATGCAAAGGGCTGGGCAGGGACAGGATCCTAAATATTGCACTGACAACCACACAAAGGTGAGAGGAGGGGGTGCTGAGAACACAGAAGCATGCAGAGCCTCTGGACTCTGTTCAGCTGGCCTCCGTATTTGCTGCGAATCATTTTTGCTAGAGCCCTGTGGGCAGCCGTGTGCTCTCTGAGTGGTCAGTGCCATTGCGCAGGCATCCTGGAGGGAAACAGAAAGCAATGGGCAAGGAGGGGGCAGGCCAGGCAGGGCAGTGCACAGATCTACAGGGCCCAGGTGCAGCTTCTCATTGCACCCTGTGGAGATATGTAATAGGGATGGAAAACGGGGGAGCCCACTGGCTCCTTGGCAGGACTCAGAGGCAGTGAGTCTGCAGCCAGCATGAGATACTCAGAACACCTCAGGTTATTCTGAACACCTCCTTGTTCTTGCTGGGGAGAAAGGGTCTCCATCTCTCTGCTTTAGCCAGAACGCAGCCTGGAATGATAGAAAAGATGAAGCAACTTGGGGCCAATCAGCCTTAGCTGCTTTGCTGAGTGGTGTTGCCCTTGCTTGCTGTACACCTGCAAGAGAGCTGTGAGGGCCTCATGGAGCTCTTGTAATGTTCATACAAACTGCTTGCTGGGTTAGCCTTAAATCCACCCCCCCCCAACCCCCACCTCCCATATACACACCATCTGTCTCCAGGGTTGGTCCGGCGCAGTCTCTTTGGCTCTGGGACCCAGATTGCAAGGCACTCAGGGCAGAAGCTGACTGGATTTTTCATCTTGTGGAGTCTGTGGAGTTCTTCCTGTGGCTGGGGGGCTCAGCTCAGCATGGGTGGAGTGGCGCTTTTGTGTACAAACATCTCTCTAAGCAGAGCATAAGAAGCATCAGCGGCTCCTAGGATGAAACCACAGTTCAGGAGGTGTGGGTGGGGTTCTGCTGAGGCTGCAGGGGGTGGGGGAGCAATGTCCATTGTCCTCACTGGCCTTTAAGTGGAGGATGAGTTTGTCTTTCTGGGGTTATTTGATAATATTGGGGGATGAGTTTGAATTTCATCATGGGAGGTACTAATAGCATCTAGTACATAGAAACCAGAGACCTTGCTCAATATCCATATTTACTTAACAACGACGCAGAGATGACCAGCTTAGGCCTCAGGACTGTGGAGGATGCAGGCAAGTCGGGACCTGTAGGGCTTTGTGTGGCTCAAACCTCGTGGTGCCAGCAGCTGGATGGAATGAGGGAGCAGGAACCACTAAGCCAGTAGGTCTTTCCCTTCCCTTCATCCCACTTTCCTTCCTTCCCTCCACCCCCAGCCTAGAAGGGACATCAGAGCCTGGGCTGGTGGTTCCAGGGCCTTATCCTCAGCCGTTGGTGTGACCACTGTAGTCAGTACTGATGGATCCTAGGGGAAACGGCTGCCACAGCAGGTCAGACAAGAAGTGCCTTGCACTTCTCAGGCTTAGTTTCCCATGTTGGAAGTCAGTGGATGATTGCATCTGCCTGCAGTAACCACTGTCCTAGCCATGGAGCTGGGACAACTGAGGTCCTGCTCCTCAGAGGACTCCTTCTCACCCTACCCTGTTTTCACTTCTCCCAACCCCTGCTGAGGGTTGCTCTGCCTACCTGGCAGATGGGCCCCTCACACTCCTGGGTCCGATCTGCTGCTGGGCAGCCAGCCTGACCGAGCAGCCATGTCTCTGCCATCTGGAACTGGGAACTGCCCTTTGTTTACGTATTTGTTCCTTTGCTTCCAGCACTCACTCACTCATTTGTTCATCCATTTAGTCAGTCTATAACATTTATTGAGCATTGACTTGTGGGCTAGGAAATGGGAACTTAATACCCTTTTGTTGACAGGTAATCTGAATCTCCAAGACACACACGTTATCTATCTAAAGGCCTCCCAAAGTAAAGGCCAAAATGAAAATGGAGAGACCAGAACTCCCAAATGTATTTTGTGATCTTTATTCTTACAAAAGGTTTCTTACACTGACTACATTCAGCATTACCTGGACAGCTTTCTATGAATACAAATGTTTGAGCCCCACTGCACACTGCAGAATAAATCAGCCTCTGGGAGTGGTGGCCTGGGAATCTGCATTACACACCACACAGACACACACACACACACACACACACACACACACACACACTTCCTGGTAGGTGGGTGATTGAGGCTGGTCCCACATTCACCACCCATCACACCTCTTGTATACCAGAAGAAAGCCAGCTCCCTGTAGGACGTGCCAACACCACATCATAGATCTAACATCTTTACTGAATCATCTCACCGAATTTCACCTCGACAGACTGTACTGGGGGTTTTAAGGCGTGTTTCAAGGCTGGGATCTCCTGCCTGCCATATGTGAGTCCTCTCTGTGAGGCACAGTGGTAATGGGGCCACACGTGGGCAGATGGGCACTTCCTGACCCAGAAATCCAGTGGTACTGAAGCCCTATTCCTCCTTCACTTCTACCTCTCCTGGATTGGGGGATTTGGGACTAAATATAGAGGTGACCAATTAAGTAAGGGCTTCTGCTTCCCCACCATTTCCTTAAATACTCATGTGGTGGCTGAACAGCTCTAGCAATCTGTTCTACAGCTCCGCACCTATAGCAGTGAGGGAGAGGCCATTTAGAAATGGGAGAGGGGGTTGCCCATCCTAGAACACAGTTCATGGGGAGGAGAGAAGCCTCATGGATAGAAGGCCAGCCAGGATGCTGCTTCTCTTGTTCAGATTCAGGGCTTTAGAACTCTGGCTCTGGAGTAAAAGGAAGCCACCATTTTTAGTTTGCATGATATAGTGAGAAAGGCCCGTGGGCTGGAGAGGAAGTCACTGACCCTTGAATACAGGACATGCCACTGACCTTGGCAAGGTAGATCGGAGGACAAGGATTAAAGGAACTCTTTTCAACAGATGACACATAATGAGATCCTCTTACAGCTTTGCCACACAGCTGGTCCTTGGGACAATGTGATTGGTGGCCTTTGTTTTCACATCTGTAAAATGGGGAGAGTAACAGGCTTGTTTCCATAGTCTTCAGGGCCTAGACAAGACTAAAAATGTGAGGCCTAACTAGGTCAACAGTGATGAAGAATTTCAACACCCAGCTAACATTGAAGTGGGCTGTCTGAATGAGCACCGGAGGCAGTGTGGCTGTATGGGTGTCCTGTCTGTCTCCTTCATGGAGAGGAGGTATTCTGAGACAATGTCTGTGTCATTGTGCTTCTGGCACTGGTGATCTTCATTCTGACTACTAATTAGGCATGAGCTATATTTCAGGAGCCGTACATTACCTGCCTTGCTATGACACACATTGTAGGGAGAATAGATAGATGGAGCCCAGATTTTATGGTTTCCAATAACATGTTACAAAGTGAAGACTTCATGAGGCACAAGAAGGGAGTGACTGAAAACTGCAGCGGGCTCTAAGGTGAACTGGGGAATATTATGGGAGATTGAATACGAAAAGCCAGGTGGAAAAAAACAATAAACAGTGAACCCTAGAATATCATTCCTGGTGATTAAAAGAGAGCAGTCACTCTAGCCAGGTAGCCCCTGAACTATCAGTGGGTCAGCCCTGATAGATGGATATGGGTCGGGTTTTTACAGACTTCACATGTTTAGGCTCAGGCACAGATAAGTCATGCAAGTACCAGGTTTGGGGAAGACCTGAGGTGATAGCTAACATGTTCGAATAGGCAAATGAGTTAAGGTTAAGCACATTTCCCAGTTTGGGGAGCTGGGAATAAAATAGATGAAGATAACACTGTACCAAATCAGTGAGAGAACCCCAGAGCTATGAACTTGACCTATGACAAGAGGAAGAAGTCAAGAGCCTTCCATCCCTGCAGGAGAGGATCCTGAGCATTCTGATCTGCAGAATGGGCTCAGAGTCATCCAGTCTCTCATGCTGATAGGCAGGCCAGAGGGGAAGGTGTGCCAGCCACTTCTGCTCACACCAGATAGGGAGGGAGGGAGGGATGGAGGTAGTGAGCAATACCATGCAGTTTTCTTTCTCATCTCAATTCCCAATTTTTGGGTCCTTTTTAGTGAGTTACACTCTACAGTATTGCTGGGTTTTATGATCATTCCCATATGTTTGTTTTCAGTGTGGGTTTGTTATTGCCTGAGCTACTTTACATATATTAAATGTTCTGTGTGGAATATTTGTATTCGCTTTACATCTGGGATGCTCAGAGAAGTCAAGTCACTTACCTGGTTCACGTAGCTACAGAGCAGGGTAGAGGAATTGCCGGCCCTGGGCTGTCTCGTTCTCCAGCTTCTCTCCGTACATATCCTCACTAGTTAGCAAAAGCAGGACAGAAGGACAAACAGCCTGAAAGCACTCACTGTCACCAATCTTGGCTCCCCTCCATTCTCCCTGCTAACAATGCCATCTGCACAGGTACTCTGCCGACAGAAACCAGAGAACACCTTGTTCTACAGAACTGTTGATTGTAGGTAATTTGCTCTCCTTCTGCCGCAGCAGCATCCTCTCAGAACAATGAGCCCTTTGCAGGGGCTCTGCCTTCTTCCTCTAGTCAAAGCCCGCATGAAGAGGGCACTCACTGGCCTGCAAGTCCTCAGCACTGTTGGGGGGACAAGGTAGCAGCTGGGTGGCCTGAGCCAGGAGGAAAATTACTGAGCTCTTCTGCCTCCATACTCCCTACTCCCCTGAGGCTAGTCACTTTGGCATTAGGGGACTATACTGGTTCCTGTCACTTCCCCAGGTGGGAGTCAGTGGGAGAAGGAGCAATAAAGTGAGTTGGTTAGGAGTGCAAGCCAGCTCTTTCTTTCAGGAATTTAATCTAGGCTCTGTCCCTTCCAAGATGTGTAACCTCAAATAAGTTACTTAGACTCTCTGTGCTGCCAGTTTCCTGAGAATAGAGGTTGGGCCATAGGGAAGCGAGCTAGCAGAGGTAACTGTGAACTATCACTATTATGCTACCTGAGCATCCTGAAAAGATGCCACTTCCTCCTGAAATCCATTCTCATCCATGACTCTGGGATTTCACCCATCCCTTTGTGCTTGGCCCTGCATCACAATTATTGGAGTCATGGAAGATGGTGAGGCAGGGGATGGTGTGTTGTCTCTGTTCTCTCTATGTTTCCTACTGTGTTCAGAAATAAAAGTAAAGATCAGCCTGTCATCCCAGCTAACGGGGAGATGGAGAGGAAAGAATCCTTGCTCAAAGCCAACCCCAGCAAAGTTATCAAGAATCATCATAACTTGAAGAAGAAGCCAGGACTGGTGGTGCATACCTGTAAGCCCAGCTACTTGAGAGGTAGAAATAAGAGGACTGCAGTCCAAGATGGCTCTGGCCAAAAGCACAAAACCCTATCTGAAAAAAAAATCACTAAAGCAAAAAGGGCTGGCTGGGGGCATGGTTTATATGGTAGAGCACTTACCTAACAAGCATAAGACCCTGAATCCAATCCCTAACACAGCTAAGTAAAATTAAAAATTTTAAAATAACATATATATATATTTTTAAGAAAACCTTTCAAGCTAGAGGGCATGAACTTTAGAGTCATGAATATTTCATTGTAAATCGCAGCTCTGCCATTTATCAGCTGGGCCATTTGCAGCAGGTTGCTAAGCCTCTCTGACCCTCCATTCCCTCTTTAGTAAAGTGGTATATCAGTATTTTCCTCAGGAGTTAGCATATTTGACCTAATATCTGACACATGATAGGCATTCAAGAAAAACAAACAAACAAACAAAAAAACCCTTTCCTTCCCTTGCCTTCTCTTTGTGTTTTTTCATCTCTCTGTAACTTTTGGTCACTAAGTTCTCTGAAATGGAATGTGGGAGTGAAATCCATGGTCTCCAGATCCCCTGTGAGCCTGTGACTCTCACCCACCCACCACTAGGGTGGGATGGAAAGCATCCGCTATTTATCCCTCCAGCCAAGGATTCAGAACTTCTCCCTTGGTGCCCGTAAGCGAGCGTTCATATAGAGTAAGGGTGGATGGGAAACTGAGGCCACTGGGGAGAACAGAAACATCATATAGGACTGCCACAGTAGGATAAGGAACCCCGCTCTGATCTCAGCCTCCTCCTCTCCTCTCCACCCTGAGTGGCTACCTGGAATAGAAGCGGGTAACACTCGAGTCCCCTAGCAAAAGGGGCCCCTTTCAGAAAGAAGGTTCTAGAACCAAGCCACGTGCTGTGTTTGTCTGCGGCAGGAGAGAGGATGGTGGTTGAAAAGTGTGATGAGGAAGGCCTGAGCTCTTGAGAGAGGACACTGGGAGAACTGGAAGGAAACATTCCCTACTTCCTAGCTTTGCAGTGTGTTCCCACCTGCCCAGTGGTGCAGGTCCCACTTGCCCTTCCTTGGTGTGTGACCAGGAGGCTGAGCGCTGTTTCCTTGTCTTCTCTGACTCTGGCCTCTCCCTCTCAGGGCTGGCAGTGCCTAAGTAGCTGGGGACTGTGAAAGGCTCTGCAATGCCCTCACCAAGCCAATTTTGAAAGGTCTAGGTCTGACTTGACCACCAACTCTTAAGCTTCATGAAACTCAGGCTGTTTATCTTGAGGGGGAGAGAGGACCCATGCTCTGTAGACCTCATCATACTGTGGTATCTGTGATAGATGTTATACATCTGAAAACAAAAGCTACTCCACGATGCCAATGTGGTTTCATCAGCTGTGTCTACTCTAGCTGACTGGTGGAGGCTGCCAGAAATGAAGTAATCCAAGTCATCACCTGCACAGAGCAGAAAGAGTGCTGAGATGGACTAGTAATGCCTTCCCTGGGCATAGGTATGAGGAATAGAATCTGCATGCTATACAACTTTCTATTCTGAGTTTACCCCATTCTGCATACTTCATCCTGCAAGAGAGAAGACCAAAGCTATTGAAAGCAGAAAGGATCTCAACCTCACATTTTTTATGCCAAAAAGTTGTCAAGTAGAACAACATTCACAATTATGAATCTTGTATGTTGTTAAATACACTTGAAACCTGTTTTCTTAAAAGTCAGCCCCACCCATATTCCACCTGATAGGTTCCAGGGACTAAAGACATTGATGAACATTGTCAGCTATCTCCATGCTCAAGACACTTCTCACTTAGCAATAACAGGATGATGGTGATGCAAAACATAAATAATATTGCATATGACATGGAGTATGTATTCTCTATGTATTGTGGTTATACATAATATAACAAATAGCATAATAGTGTGTTAGGTACAATCAGTTGTGTATAATGCATTGCATAGATAAGTTACCTTGCTTCTCTGGGCTTCACTTTTCTCATCTGAATAATAAAAATTCAGAGCAGATGCTCCCATTTCATGCTGGCATTTCCACCTCTGTACTTCATATTGTCAGCACCTATTCTGTGCCCAGAAATGGGAAAAATTATATGGGGACAGATACGAAACTCAGATAGTTGGTTCTTTGCTCCCACGTCACCCAGTCTAGTTTTCAGGAGACAAGGCAGTGGGACCCAAATGCACTGAACTAGAAGCAAAACAGGATGCAGCAAGGCACAGAGGGGGTGGGGAGCACTGAGGTTAGGGGAGGAGGTGTGGTATCCACTTGGGCTGGGACCTGACTAGCCCTTCAAGTGATGCAGCGATGGGTCTGTGGGCACTAGGCACATTTTTAAGTCTCAGCATTCCTGTCTTTAAGCCTGAGCTCTTATTACATGCATCGCTGAGGACCTGGAAAGTTGAGAGTGCAGAGATGAGCATGTCCTGGCTGTCAGTGAGAACTCCGTACAATAGCTAACCCCTCATTGCCAGATATGGCCCAGGAGAGAATGGAAATAGGTTTTGGGGGGGGGAGGATGAGACAGTGTAGTTGAAAAAGTCTTTCAGTAGGAAGTGAGCTGTAGGAATATATTCATTTGTGTGGAGAGATGTAACAGGAATCATTTTTTACCAAGAAGGATTCCCTCTTTTTTTATTTTTTGGCCCCGTCTAGGCTACTTTGGAAAGGAATATGAATATTAAGTACATTTTTCATATACTTTGAAGAAAACCAGACAGTGCTGGCAGTGGCCCGGTGGATCTCTTACATATTTAAAGAGCATCCTGTTGATTTGAGGGAGAAGACAGCTGTGCCTTGGTTTTTCTATCTTAGTAGCCATCCTCCCCCACCCCCCACCCTGCCACCCCCAGTACAAGCTGACATGAGCACTTTATTCCTGGATGAAAATGTTAACAGAGGAGAGAACACCACATTCCACAAATCCTGAAAAATGCTGTGACGTTTACAAGGCATTAGGAGACCAATGGAATGGGAATTTGCGGTGGCTCTGCAATGAAGAACAGACAGTACCAGTTCCTAGTCACCCTAGAACCTCCCCAGACCCAGGGATTTTCCATCTTACCCTGTAGGTTGTTCTATTGGAGCATTGACTATGTCCAAGATGGGTTAGATGTCCTTGTCACTCTGCAGGAGGCATTCCTTGATGCACACCTCGGCCTCTGCTACTCACAGTATCCCCTCCTCATTCCTAAAGCCCCCCACGTTGTGTACATAGCTCCCCACATCCTGTTTCTATGTCTCGTTTGGCTGTGGGCTCTTTCATCCCATGCTGGCAAACTGTCAGGGCTCAATCAGTGCTTGACAAGCAGGCAGATCAGACTCTGTTTTTTGAGCTGGTCTCTCCCTGGCTACAGGTTAGAAACCAGATGTGGACAGAGACTGTGGCTTATGAGTTTCCATGATACCTCCCTGCATAGAGGGAGTAGCAAGCAGCCACTCCACAGTTTTAGGCTGCCTTTTTCCCTTCTTCTATCCCAAATCTGTCTCTTAAACTGTCCAACAATGCTAACAGGGGCTATTTGAAATTCTCCCCTGATATAAGCAATCATCACCTGAGCAGACAATTATGCAAAGTGCCCAGCTATCTATCACTCCAGGAGAAATCCAAACACAGCCTACCTGTTTGACTGCTTCTGCAAGGATACCCAGCCCTGCCATTAACCATGCAGCTTAGCCTCCACCAGGCACTGTCACCAAAAGGTGGGATTTCCCATCATGCCTTCTGCCTCGCCAGCATGTAGGATTTGAATGTGCTTCCTGCCCACTGTGTACTCAGCTGCTGGCTGTGGTTCTGCACTCACTTGTCCTAGAGTCCTGTCTTCTGCTCAGCCCCTGTGCTGGATTCTGAAAAATTCAGAGGCTGTGGTCTCCTCTTTCCCCAAATAGTAGTGTCGTGGGGCCTTCCAAAGTTACACCTTGACATTGCCAGAGCCTGCACATTCCTTTCCCAATAGGGTCGGTGCCCTTGGCAGTTGCTTTTTCCAGCTTTCCTTCAATTGGCCACATCTTTTTGTCATCCCCTTTCCATTTCCCATGGTCTCCTTTCCTAACTTTGCATTTTACTTCCTCTCTCTAGGGCCATTGCCCAGGGCCTGTCACCTCACCCTAGCAGGCTGACCTCAGGGCTTCTCAGTCCCCATTTGATCCCTTCACACCCCTCTCCTCAGGCTGCCTGTGTTGTTTATGCCTG
Source organism: Perognathus longimembris pacificus (assembly GCF_023159225.1). Taxonomy (NCBI): domain Eukaryota; kingdom Metazoa; phylum Chordata; class Mammalia; order Rodentia; family Heteromyidae; genus Perognathus; species Perognathus longimembris. The sequence goes on along the minus strand of NC_063177.1, from coordinate 22,990,461 downwards.
GGTGCAGCAAGTCTGTTGATTCAGGATAGAGTGGGGTTAGGCAGTCCTGGTCTGATAGTTCTGATAGTGAGGGGTCCTGGTAATTTAGAGGTCCTGACAATGAGGAAGAGGGCCTGCCCTGGCTGCGACTTCCCTCTTAGGGGGTTGAAATAGGGACTCTGGATCTGGCCTGCACCATCTTGGCCATGAGGTGATGATAGGGTACTGAGTTTAACTGGCACCATCTTGTCTTCATGGAAGAGACAGGGAAGTCCCACCTCCCAGGTGATGGGCATGCCTGAATTCCTAATGGCAGGGGAGGGGACTTGGACAATAGGCTATTGGACCTGTCAGTCCTGTGCCTTGAACTGGAGAGACTGTGGAGTTTCCTGGGACCCTGCCCCCTGGCCCTAACTCTAGGCACAGACCAGCTCAGGCTCTGGTATGCCATTCTACATGTTCCCATGTCTCTGGTCTCCTAGCTCTCCTCTGGTCACATTGGCATCCCACTTCAGTATCCTGTCTCTCCTCCTGTCACCATAAAGTCCCACTTCAGCTCTCCATTGGGGTTGATCTAGTTTGTTGGTATCATTTTTCTGCTCTTTCTGATCTCTCCTGCTCTCATAGCTCAGTTTTCTAACAGTGTTAAGTGTATTTGAGGGACTGCAGGTCTTCATGCTAAGAGCCCATCTGCATTCGCTGACTCTCCAGTAAAGACTCCCAATTCAACCTCTCAAAATGTGGCTTCTCTGTTTTCTTTTTAAATTAATTAATTAATTAGTTTATTGTCAAAGCGATGTACAGAGGGTTTACAGTTTCATACATAAGGCAGTGAATATATTTCTTATCAAACTTGTTACCTCCTCCCTCATTTTTCTCCCACATTTACACCTCCCCAATTCCCCCCACCCCGAGTTGTACAGTTAGTTTACAGCATATTGTCTTGTAAGTATTACTGTTGCATTGCTTCATCTTCTATCATTTGTCTTTCCATTTTTATGTTCCCCTTCTTGTCCTTAGTTCCGATAAACATATATACCATACCCAGGGTACCAAAATCAGTTACAGTGACATCAGGGGTAAAATCATGGGGAAGAAAGGCAAAATAAAAAGGCATAATTTCACATGGTACATTGAAAATAACAACAGCAATGATAAACCACTTATTTCCATAACTTGGAGTTCATTTCACTTAGCATCATCTTACATGTTCATATGTACTAGCTATTGAGCTATTGTGATCTTCTGCTAGGATGATCCTAGACATGTACTAATTATTACAAATGAGGGAGAACGTAGAGTCTATATTTCTTAGAGTCTGGCTCACTTCACTTAATATGATTTTTTCCAAGTCTTTCCATTTCCTTATGAATGGGGCAATATCATCCTTTCTGATGGAAGCATAGAATTCCATTGTGTACATGTACCACATTTTCTTGATCCATTCATCTACTGAGGGATATCTAGGTTGGTTCCAAATAGGCTAAAGACTTAAAGAGAGACTTCTCTGAAGAGGAAATGAGACTGGCCAAGAGGCACATGAAGATGTGTTCAACATCACTGGCCATAAGAGAAATGCAAATCAAAACAACACTTGAGATTCCACCTCACCCCAGTAAGAATGGACATTATTAAGAAAACTAATAACAACAGATGCTCGTGGAGATTTGGCCAAAAGCGAAACTTACTACATATTGGTGGGAGTGTAAACTTGTTCAGCCACGCTGGAAAAGGTTTCTCAAAAGGCCAAGCATAGAGCTCCCCTATGACCCAGCAACCCCACTTTTGGGTATTTACCCAAAGGATTACAAAGAAGACCACACTAAAGTTACCAGCTTCTGAGTTTCACATGGTCAAGTTACCTTATTATAGTGTGAGTTTTAATCCAAGAATATATCTGAAAACTAGCAGGAGGCAGGTAAGAGGTGTATTAACAGAAGGAGACAACTTGTATACAAGTTGGACATAGGAGATGCTTAAATTCAATGTGGCTAGAACACAGACTGTGAGAACAGGTGCCATAGAGTATGGGTGGGGACGAGCAGGACTGGCCACCACAGGCGAGAAGGTGGCCTCCCTGAGACCAGCAGGAAGCTGGTCTCAAGGTGCTGTTTCTCTAGGCCAGTGGTCCAGACCCAATCTCCAGTCAAGTGTTCAGGCATGCAACTCAACATTCATGGGCATATGAATCAGGATGCTTGCTTCCAGTGATGGAAGCCCAAGTCAACCTGGTTTGAAAGACAAGGAATCATATTCGTTGAAGGATTGAAACATTCAGGAAGGACTAGATCTACGAGCTGAGACATCCCTCTTTATCTTCTGTCAGCTGCTTCCTCTAGATTGGTTCCTTTCTCAGAGCCTACTTCTGACAAGACAGAGATAATGGCTGGTGGCTTCAGGTGAGCTCTTCCCTGACTTAGAGTCTACATCAGGAAGAGCATGGTCCTCCTCCCCTGTGAGACCCTTTCACCCTTGCGCGTGTTCCGCCCCGTCCTGCGGGTGGAACAGCTGGAGTGCGGCGGCCTCACGTGCAAGCCTTGGACTGTGTGTGGACGCGAAGATGTCCCTCCCCCCCTCGCGTTTAAATGAGGACGCAGGACAGGCGGGCGTTCTTGGGGAAAGCTTCTTAGAATTCCGCTGATTTAATCAGAGGAGGGGTTTATATGACAGTAATGGCGGCAGGAAGGGGAGGGATCTGGAGTGGCTAGCTAGACACTAGTGACAGGCTGCTCTGAGCTGTCCATCACGGTGATGTCAGGGAACTTCCCCCAGAGGCGGAGATCACAGCCCTCAGGACCGCCCCCCTGGATTCCCCTGGCACCATTTTGACATACAAGTGCTCCGAGATGGGAGGCGGGGCTGGTTGGAGCCGCCTTTCGGGTTCCGGACCCGGGGAAAAGGTAGAAGTGACTAACAGCCACAGCAGCCCCAGGACAGGAGTAGGGGGTGGCCTCTCAGGACCGCCCCCCTCAATGCCAAGCCGATGCCCAACACTCCCCTGTGAATACATGACATTAGGATGGACAGTGAATTCAACCTGCTGTATCAGATGTCCATTCCTCATCAATGGCTATGGCCAGATAGGTATGTGCTAATGGAGCAGGCTGGACCACACACTTGTCTTTGAACCTGGATAGCATGGTTGGCCCAGGCAGACAGAGCACAAAGACCAAAGACACAAGAGTGCTGGTTCTCCGAAGGAGATGTTAGGTACAGTTACTTACTGCAAGCCTGAAGGATGGCTGCTGGGAATAAAAGGAGAACAGGCACAGAAATCCTCAACCACATATTTTTCCTTGCTTGGTTTAGTCAGCCTTCATGTGGACTGACCCTTAAGGATGCCCTACTTCACTTTTTCCTCTAAATGTCTGAGTTTGAGGTTCACCTGGCTTGGAGTATACCTGCCTCCAAGAAGATAGTCTTAGCATTCACGTCAGGGCCAAGTTCATACCTTCCAATGTGGACACCAGGAGATCTACGAATGGTGATGTGATGGTATTTGTGTGATAAATCCTCCCAGACCCCAAATGGCTTTGGGTCCCCAAACTAGACCTATCCTTTTGCAGATACTCATTCTTTCTCTCTGGGTTAGCAGAGAGAAGACACCACATCTTCATTGTTAGACGCAGGTGAGCAATCAGGACAACAGCTGCCTGGCCTGTGGCCACCAGGTGACCACAAAAGCAGCTGCCCCCTGCCTTGCTCTGAAGCCTCCCTCCTTGCAGAGGTAGGTGATAAGGGATCCACGAAGGAGCCATAGGATCGGTGAAGTGTATTGCATGGTGAACAGTTCACCTGCCATGGAAGAGGTTAATACTAGAGAATCTCAAACACTGGCCATTGAAAGGGCTGAGATATGCACTACCTGCCAGCATGGGCCTTTCTAATGTCAATCTCCAAGATGCTACCCCCTTACAATTTGAATCCTAATCTTCTAGGTGACTAAAGTCCTCCCCTTCCTAGTGGTTCTCGAGTGGCTCACTGGCCAAATAATACTTCCAAACTAGGGGTCCCCTTTATTCAACTCCTTGACTTTTTTCTTCATTCAGACTTTAATTCCTTGAGGCCTCCCTATGAGTTAAACATTTCATCTATTGTTTGCTTCTTCCTTGTTTATGGGTCTAGTTGCTCATTACAGTCTAACAACAGACCCTCCACTTCAGGCTACAGGTCAACAGCCCACTGAGATGATAGGGGATAAGTCCATCTGGAGAGAATTCCATATGACATGTTTTTGATAGGTATAGAATCGTCAACCAGGTAACCGAAAGAGAAGAGCATATTAAAGTATTACTGAGGTAGAGACTGCAGGAAGCAGCCTCTGCTCCCCCTGGGACTACAGACAGATCCAACAGTTGAAATGATGAAAATTCAGAAGTTTGGAAATTGAGCTATTGTGATCTCCTGCTATGACTATCCTAGACATGTACTAATTATTCCCTATGAGGGAAACCATAGAGTTCCTGTTTCTTTGGGTCTGGCTCACTTCACTTAGTATGATTTTTTTCCAAGTCCTTACATTTCCTTACAAATGGGGCAATGTCATTCTTTCTGATAGAGGCATAAAATTCTATTGTGTATATGTATCACATTTTCTTGATCCACTCGTCTACTGAGGGGCATCTGGGTTGGTTCCATATTTTAGCAATGACAAATTGTGCTGGGATGAACATAGTTGTGCTGGTGGTGATCTTGTTTGCAATCTTTTGGGTAGATGCCCCAAAGTGGGACTGCTGGGTTGTAGGGGAGGTCTATGTTTAGCCTCCTGAGGAACCTCCACACTGCTTTCCAGAGTGGTTGAACAAGTATACATTCCCACCAACAACGTAGTAGGGTTCTCTTTTGGCCACATCCCCTCCAGCATTTTTATGGTCCTTATAATGGACATTCCTACTGGGGTGAGGTGGCATCTCAATGTTGTATTGATTTGCATTTCTTTTATGGTCAGTGATGTAGAGCATTTCTTCATGTGTCTCTTGGACATTCACATTTCCTCCTCAGAGAAGTCTCTTTTTAGGTCTTTGGCTCATTTGTTGAAGGAACATGAACTCTGTGGTTTCCCTCATAGGGAATAATTATTACATCTCTAGGCTAGTCTTAGCAGAAGATCACAATAGCTCAATAGCTATGTTCATATGAACACATAAGATAATGATAAGTGAAATGAACTCCAAGTTATGGAAATAAGAGTTACATCATTGTTGTAGTTATTTTCAACATGCCATGTGAAACCGTACCTTTTTATTTTTCTCTCGTATTCCCTTCCTGTGGTTTTACCCCTGATATTACTGTAACTGATCTTAGTACCCTGGATACTGTGTATATGTGTACTGGAACTAGGGAAGGGAAAGGGAATACCAAAATCGAGAGACAAAGGATAAAAAGACAAACCATTGCAATAGAGATACTTAAAAACCAATTGGTGTAAACCAACTGTACAACTCATGATGGGGAAGAGGGAAAAGGGGAGGGAAGAGACGGGGGAAAATGAGGGAGAAGGTAATAAGTTGGATAAGAAATGTAATTGCCTTACATAAGAAACTGTAACCCCTCTGTACTTCACTTTGACAATAAAGAAGAAGAAAAATAAAAAATAATAAAAGGAAAATTCAGAAGTTTGAAGGAGGGAATCCCAGGGTTATTGGTAGACCTTGAAGGGGCAAAGCTGCTGGCTGAAGTTGGTGTCTGAGCTCAGGGCAGGCCCTGGGGGCTGGATTGAGACCACTGAGAGGGGAGTGCTTCCCAGAGGGTGCTCTTATCTTGAGGGAAAAGAGGGGCAGGATCTGTGTTTCGGATGCTGCTGAACATTACTACCAGCTCTGCCAAGAGGCCCTGCTGAGGTGATGCTTACAGGCCAACAGGACACCACCAGGAAGCATGCTGGAAGCCCCTTTCCCTCCAGCCTTGTAACTTCTCTCTAGCGCCCCCTGTTGGCAGAACAGAACTGAACCAGGCCAAGCTGTCAGCGTAAAAATGGGATTTTACAGAGAAAGCTGGCCAATTGAGGATGATTGTAACTTAGGCACACAGCAGTCACGAGACTTCGTGCGGAGGAGTCAAGGACAGGGCTGGTTGGCTGGAAGGTAGTTTGGAAGTAGTGAATCAGAGCCATTGCCTATCTTCCATGTGACTTCCTAGTCAAGGTACCAGCATTTCTGGGTCTCCATTGTCTCCTCTTTAAAAGAAGCCCAGACCTCCCCTCTTCTTTGTGGTGTGAGGAAAGAAACTCATCCTGTAACAAAGCATGTGAAAGAACTTGGCACCTCTCTCCCTGCCTCTTAAATACAAGGCAACGAGCTAGTACTCAATAAATGCTTCCTTGAGCATTTTCTTCAAGTACAGGTCCCCTTGGAGGAGGCTTCAAGGTTCTTCTTGTAAGAGAGGCAGGCACAAACCAGGAAGCATGTCAAGGAAACTTCCCCGTCGACAATGTGAATGTTGGATGAAAGAAAGCCCGGCTTCTCTTCTCAGAGATGAGGCTGCTACATAAACCACCTCAAACAGACTCAGACAAAACAGTCCCAGCTTTGTGGCAGAGCAGGGGGTGGAGAAGTCAGGGAGAATCAGTCCGCCCTTGTCCTTGGGGAGGTGCGGCCAGTGCTGGCTGGTGAAACTCTTTCCCATGCCTAACACTGAAGCGCATTTTACAGCTTTAATGGCAGCGCGTGGGTGTCCCAGACATTGCCTTGTCTCCTCTTAATGATGTTTTGCTCTCACAGACACATTGCTGCTCTTTGGAGCTCCGCTCACTGCATCAAGGTAAGCTTCCCGGGAAGCCCCTAGGTGAGGTGGGAAGCTTGCTTCCTGCTAGAGGTGTCGGATTGCAGAAGACAAAATGGACTCCCAAAGGGTCATGTGTGGCATACATTAGCTAGTTGTTGGGGATCAGGTGGGGCCATGGATACCTCATACCATGCCTGTGGACTTGAGACACCAATCACCTCCCTTTCCCCATCTCAGGGGCAAGGATACAATTCTGCCCCCTTTCAAGGTACCATGGCCACATCCCACCTTCACAGGGGTTGGGTAATATGGGTCAGATAGATGAGATTGAAACCTGTCTCGGCTCTTTCTTGATGGTTGACTTTGAACAATTCATTTAAATTCTGTTTTTCCCAGAAGAGCTGAGGTATGTAGCCAGGCTCTCAGTTCATCGTCTCCAAATACCAACAGCTGCACCTCCAGGGCTCCCATCTTTGATTCGCCCTCAGGACAGTGCCCAAATACTCTGCCAATGCAACATGCTCAGCACCCATCTCAGCGATCCTTGACGAATGGATGCCCCATGCCTCCCCACACTTAACCTAGCAAAAATATAAAAGAATTCTCCAAGTTTAGCCTTCCGAGCCCTCCAGCATCTGATTCTGAAACTGTTATTTTCATTTTGCTCCTTTTTTCCCTCACCCACTTATCCCAATTACCACCACAACTTGGCACTCCCCAGAAGTGAAGGGCAGATTGCCTCAGCCAGGCCGTGCAGGCAGAATGTGGGCCTTGCCCTTATCCACCCTCACCTATGGGTTCAGTCGCATAGCACTGTCCTCTGTCTGCAACCTTCCTGGCTCTCTCCAGCTTGAGAGGGACTCATCCCTCTCGGAAGTTCCTCGGGGATTTTAGTTTTAGAACCAGGTCTACATATTGCACTGGTTTACAATTTTCTTTTAGTGCAGATGGTGAACATGCAGCCAAGTAGATAAAGTAGATCGGGATTTGTATCTCCAGTCTGTCATTACGGGCACACTGTGGCCCGAGACAAGTTTGATTTCCCCCCTTGCCCAAGTCTTCATGGAGCTAGTGAAAAGATTACTGACCATGTATAGAAAGTTCTGGTAGCAGTATCTGACAGGGATGGTTGTCATTACCATCGCTGAGGCACAATGAAGTGTCTTTCCTGAGATCACAAAAGTGGGATTTGCCTTGCTCCCCAAGGCTGTGCTCTCACCTTCCCACAGATGGGTGCAAGAAAGAGACTGGTCATGTCAAAGGAAGGAAATGAGGCCTTCATTATACCCTGCATATGAAGACATAGATTCCAAGTGAGCATGGACTTTAGTGTTAAGGAACCCGGCTGGGAACCTCCATGCCACCTTTGGATCTTAAGCAGCAGGCTGTTGGTCCTCACTGAACCTCAGTTTCCTCATCTGTACAAAAGGACTGATAGCAGAGTGGACTTCCTAGGCTCACTTGGTAATGGCTGGAGGAATCAATACCTGGAAGCCGTCCATCATAGTCTTTACTTCAGAGTGTGGGCCCCAGGTCCCATACTACCCCCACAATCCTACTAAGGAGCTATCCTTTTCATTCCTGTTTTACAACAGAGTTAAAGCCAACAGGGTCACCCAGCTAGGAGGTGATACGACCAGGATTCACAGCATGGTTTTCAGACTCTAAGCTTGTGGTATCCTGAGGAATAGACCTGGCCTGGGTGAATGGAGGCCCAAATCATATTGCTGATGATCCATTTGTTATCTGACCTTTTCATAATAAGAGATGCAATTGCCAAGCTGCAAGTGAACTGCTGTTAGCAGGTCAGCACTTCCTTTTTCCTTCCCAAGAATAAAGGGCAAAAGGCAACCAGCATGGTGGTAAAGACAGGAGTCCCCTTCAGGGCTACCGTATACCTTAAAACTTGATGATGTTCCAGCAAATACTTATCCCAGACAATGGGGCCCAAGGACTTGCCAGGACTTTGCTCCTAATTTGCAGGAAGGAGTGGGGACATCCGTTCTCCTTCCTTTTACTTTTTAATAAAAAATCTTTGCCTTTATATTTAAAAATTAATATTAAGTAATTGTGCCAAGGGGCTTCAATTCCATAAATTAGGTTATGAGCACAATGCATCTTGATAAATGTCACCCCTTCCATCATTCTTCCCCATTTTCTTTTCCCATCCTCACTCTAGTTACATAGTTTTCACATAATATACATGAACTATAATGACTGTATTTGCTCACCCTTCCTCCCTCCATTCCTGTGCCCCTCCCCTTGAAACCCCCCTGCCTTGATAACCAGGGCATTAGTTCTTCAGAGGAGTTATGCCTTTGGACTCCCTCTAACTATACTCTGAAGATTTGAATTCTTCATGGCCAAGGCCATGGGAATCAGGACTAGGACTCGAACCTCTGCCTCTTGCTCTCTGGCTTCCAATCCCACCATCTCCTTAGGGATTTAGGAGGGAGACTCATTGTTTGTGTTTTAAAATATACATATATACATATGCATATATAATACATTTCACTGTTGCTTTATTATTTTCAAGTGACAAGTAACAAAATACTCTGGATACTGGCTGAATGTGGTCTGCATTTATTATGAGTGTGATTTCATTATGGGTGTTGATTTTTGGTGTGTGTGTGTGTGTGTGTGTGTGTGTGTGTGTGTGTGAAAGCTGGTCCTCTTATAGGTTCATTTCAGCTGGAAGAAAAGGCTGAGATGCCCAGCGGCCCCCGCTCAACACTGAGAGGAAGCCCTACCTGCTAATCAACTCTAGAGGTACTTGGGCAGAGAGAGGATTGAAGTTCCCAGAAAAGCCTTATAGTAAGAGTCCCTGATTAGGGAAGACATTCCTGAAGCGTCTCCTAATGCACTCTCTGAGCAGTTACTTTTGCCTGGGTATCAGCCTTTTAGAGTCCTCAACCTCTGATGGTGGTAGGATTCCTTTTCTCTGAGCAGGAGGCACAGTCAGACCTGGTTCACGTTTAGATCCAGCTATCTACCAGTGAGCAGGTCTGAGGTTGTCCACACCAGGGCTCTGGATCAGACATTCTGCGATTTATTTTTGTTTAATGGTTATTATAAAGGTGATAGGCAGAGGAGTTACAGCTACAGAAGTTAGGTAATGAGTACTTTTCTTTTTGGGCAATATCACCCCTTCCCCCACTCTGCCAGGTTTCCCTCCCATCCCTACCTACAAGTTGTCTAGTTCATTTTCAACACAATGCCCAGTGAGTTCCATTGCACTCTGGGATTTTAATGTACATTTCTAGTCTCTCAAATGGAGCCTTCTCACCTCACTGGGAAGGCAGTCATTCCTACCTTAGAGAAGAATAAAATTGTAACAATTCCCTGTGGAGCCTCTTCTACATGTCAGGCACTGTGTGGCTACTCTAAAAGCCTGCCTGTGCCCTCCAGTTCATGCTTTAACTTCCTCCAGGGGTGCTGCCAACCCCAGCCCTCACATACAGATGAGGAAACTGAGGCTCACACATGGCCAAGAACTTTACCCATATCAAGTCTGGCTGGAGCTCAGTTCCACAGAGCCTGAGTGAGGACATACATGCTTTGTGACAACTGGCTTCATGTGTACTTTTATTTTTATTTTATTTTTTTATTTTTTATCAAATTTTTATTATCAAACTGATGTACAGAGAGGTTACAGTTTCATACGTTAGGCATTGGATACATTTCTTGTACTGTTTGTTACCTTGTCCCTCATACCCCCCCCCTCCTCCCCCTTTCCCTTCCCCGCCCCCCCCCCCGAGGTGTTCAGTTCATTTACACCAAACAGTTTTACAAGTATTGCTTTTGTAGTTGTTTGTCTTTTTTTTTACCCTGTGTCTCTCAAATTTGGTATTCCCTTTCAATTTCCTGCATCCAATACCAGTATACACGGTTTCCAATATACTCAGATTCATGTGTACTTTAAAATAAGCCTCTTTCATCCTTTCATTTCCTTGGAAGAAAATAAGAAACCTTGGGCTCACAAGGCAGCAGAGGAAGGGTGTGTAGTAGCTTTTGCTTTTCTAAATAATTGACATTTAAATGTGCACAGTGGCAGAGATATTTTCTGGGTCAGGAGCAGTGCCAGGTTTTGCAGATACAAACTGAACAAGCTATGGTTAGCCTCAGAGAAGCATGTGGGCTCTAGTCAGTGGTCAGTCAGTGCTGGGTGATAATTGTGCCCACTGAGGTCACAAAGAAGTGACCGCCCTTGAGAGAGGACATGGGGAGGTCCCTGAAGACCTGTCCGGGAGTTTGGCATTTCTAAGCACAGTCTTTCCATGCCTGTCAGGAGAGTTCTTATCTTGCTGAAGAAATTGACTTGCAGATGTCCAATTTGGACCTATTCTTTTCTTCAGTCTAACGCTCTCCCAACTGAGCTATCTCGGCAGGCCCTACTCTGTTCTTGTATGACTCAACTAGCTAAGAGAGAAAAAGCAATAGTAATAATAATAATAATAATAATAATAATAATAAACAAGAATAATAAAACAGATCAATGGGTTTTTTGTTGTTTTCTCTCTCTCTCTCTCTCTCTCTCTCTCTCTCTCTCTCTGTGTGTGTGTGTGTGTGTGTGTGTGTGTGTGTGTGTGAACTGGTACTTGGGCTTTAACTCAGAGCCTGGGCACTATCTCTTAGCTTTTTTCCTCAAGGCTACTGCTTTACTAATTTGAGCCACAGCTTTACTTCTAGTTAATTAGAGATAACATTGGGAATAAAAGCCAGCTCAGGTTGCCTTTGAACCACTGTTCTCAGATCTCAGCCTCTTGAGTAGCTAGAATTACAGGTGTGAGCCTCTGGTACAGGGCCAAAACAATGTTTGCGACCCATGACCCATGAGCATCATGTGAGATTCAAATATCAGTGTCCTGTTCCTAAAGCCAGATTGGGGCACATCCTCACTCCTGCCCTGGTTGACTGACAGTAGCTGCTTTCGCATCCTAGTGGCAGAGTGGGAAATTGCAATCAAAACCTTTTGGCCTGGGCCCTGAACAATCCACATTTGGTGCCTCCTGGAGGTTTCCCCACCTCTGCTGAGAGGTACTAACCTCCTCATGCTCCCCACCCCCCTCATCCTCCCCCCTCCTCTTTCTCCTCCTCCTCCTCACATACAGGTTCACACAGTGTTCCAGTTCCTCCCTTTTGTTTTCTCTGATTCTCAGCATCACTCTTGTGAGGTAGACACTGACAATCTTTCCCTAGGATGTCCCTAGCTAGTAAATAAGGGATAGGGCCTGCACTCAGGGTTTTCTAGAGCCAAAGCCAATTCTTTTTTTATTATTGAAGATTGTTATTGTAGAGTTGATATTCAGAAGGGTTACAGTTACATGAATCAGGTAATAACTAATAATTCTTTTTGAACTATGTGTCCCCTTCCCTCTCTCTCCAGGTTTCTTCCTCCAGTCCCCACATTTTCCACATAGTGCCTAATGAGTACTACTGTTGTATTTGTTCACCCTTGTTCCACCCTTCCTGTGCTCCCCATTGCCCTCCCCAATGCAAACAAACAAGCAGGACCAAAGGAAGAAAAAACTAAAGCAATAGCAACTGAACAATATCACTGGTTTCCTTTGCTTGGAGCTCATTTCACAAAACATTATTTTATATGATCATATGCACTTAGGTATTGAGCTATTGTCAACCACTCCTATTCGTATCCTCCTTTGGCTTCAGTATGTGCATGTCTAGAGTCCTATATAATTCAGCATGTCCCAGTGTGTGTGTGTGTGTGTGTGCATGTGTGTGTGTGTGTGTATCATTTATAGGTTTACTTGTAGATTCATTGGCACATTTTAGTTGCCACAAATGAGGGAAACCATGCAGCTTTTGTTTCTTTGGCTCTGGCTTACTTCACTTAAAATATTTTTTTCCAAATCTTTCTATTTCCTTAAGAATGGTTCAATACCCTTCTTTCTCATGGATGAGTAGAATCCCATCATTTGTCTATGCAGCACAGGCAGAGCAGCAGGCAAGGAGAGACCAGGTGGCCTTTGCCGGATGAGCAAATGACCCTTGTGGGAACTGGCCCTCATGGGGCAGGAGCTTTCCATCTGGAGGATTAGCTGCACTGTAAGGTCCCTTTCAACTCTGGGCTGTGTGATCTCTGGCCAGCTCCACAGAGGGGTAGCCATGTGCTGTCTCCAAAGGCTCCTGGGCAAAGCATGGCTCACTAGCAGTCAGACCCTGGAGCTCTGGGGTTGAGAGCAGGGAGTTGGCATGCAATCTGCTTCGCGGGATGATCTGTCTTTGTGGCCTGAGGTGAAGCAGCTTGAAGAGAGCAAGGTGCAGTGGAGCCCAGCCCTCAGTGGCCCCTCTCCCAGCACTGGGCAGGACAGTCAGACCAAATGGATCCTAATTCACACCTTGATTCTTCTGCCCATAGGCTTCAAGACAGGGCTGAAAGACTTCAATCCTCCATCCTTCACACCCTACTCTGCAAATAGTGATACAAGGGGCAGAGCACTTAGAGTGAAGAAGGCAAAATGGAATAAGCCATCTAACATCCCTAGTGTATTCAGGAAATATTCATTATAACTTTAATTCTTAGTTAAAGCAATGGAAACAAATATGTAAGTTAATCCATACAAACAGATAAACATGGCAGCCCTTTGCTTGGATGGTCTCCTTAGACTAGAAAGTAAAATCACGTTCAACTTATTTTTGTCTTTCTGGCCCCCTCCCCCTGAAATATTATCAAACTTCCTTCCTTCCTTCATTCATTGATTTATTCATTCTGGTACTGGAGCTCAAACCCCAAGGCCTTGTGTGTGGAAGTTCATATTTTTGAAGAATGAATACCCAAGTCATCCATTCTCAGCGGATCCTGAGCTGTTGCAATGTCATGCAGTTTCACAGATAGGGTGTACTTTTATTCTTAATGACTTGGGTATCTGAGTGCCCCTTTGTCTGAACTGCCCTTCTCTATTCCTTGTTCATGAACTCATATTCATCCTTCAAAACTCAGCTCAAATAGAATCACATCTACACAGTCTTCCCTAACCCCCTCACCAACTCCTTTTCCCACGTTCTCCCAGCACCTTGCACATAAGCCTTATTAGAGCATTTGATCCTTTGTAATTCAGTGCACTGTTGATGTTTGAAGCTTCAGGGCCCAAATAGAGGCCCCACTGAGAGCAGTAATCAAAATAAAGACCAACAGAGTAGAACCCCTTTCTGGAGAGCCTGCTGGCGCTAACACAAGCAGGCAGAATTCTCTCTGCTCATGATCCGGGAAAGGGAGACACGATCTGAAGTCACACAGATAGATCTCCGATGAGTTGGAACTAATCATTTCCCTTTAATTTTACTTTGCATCTTGATTTAAAAAACACACGTATTTATACCACTGTAGGGCACACTGAACTGTGAATTGCTTTACAATCCACACATCAGATCTCACATCTTCTCTTCCTCCTTCCTGTCCCAGCAGATTTCTCAAATTCTGGCTCTGCTGAGGTGAGAACTTGACAATGCAATTCCAGGGGCACGGGGAGGTGGATCAGCCAGCAGCAATGGTATGGGTGGGGAGGCCTTCCACTCACCAACCTTCCCCCTATGCCCTCCTTCCTGCCATGTTCCCTCCAACCTAAGTTCATATCTGGCTTCCTGGCTTTATCCCCACCCCCCTCTCCTGGATGCCGGCGCATTGGTGTCAACTGCACTGTTCATTGTTTCCTTCCCAGTCATCCCGCATGGAATTGTTGGTTTATAATGTGACTCTCCTTCTATTTGATGCCCTCCTCCCCACTCCTTTGACAGGTGGGGTGTGTGTGTGTGTGTGTGTGTGTGTGTGTGTGTGTGTGTGTGTGTTGCCAGAGGACACTGCTCAAGTCTTGCTCACTGTCTCATGAACTCACCAGTTGAGGGTGGTGCGTGGCACATCCAAGGGTCATTGATTGATTAAGAGGACACATGCATCAATAAACAAAGACTAAGTCTTGACACTGCTTAGATCCAGTCTTTGTTCAAACAATGTCTGGTGGGAAAAAATAGTTTTCACTTCCTTGTAGTGTTCCCACAACGTGCTGATAATTTCTGGTGGGACCAGAGCACACTGAGCTTCTTGATGGCTCACAATAGCCCTCCATCCTTGGGCTGCCTAGGGTGAAGTGGCTTACCCAGGGTGAGAAGGTGAGGGAGGGATTTCTTAAAGATAGACACATAGCAGTGCCAGCGACCCTCTGAAAGCCACTAAATAAAGAAATTGCTCATAATTATGCAAGGATGTGACTGGAGCCACTAACTTAACTGTGACCCAGAGACCCAGGGACCAATAGGACCAGATACCTTCTGCCCACTCACCACCTAGAAGCTGTAGAGCCCTCAGTTAGAGCTTAGAGCTTCCATTTCCAGTGGCAGATCATTTGTTCAGGTTTCACAGCCACAGACTCTCCTTTCCTGCCTCCCAAGCCCACTGCTGAGTAGGATTTTCCTGACTGAATCTATTCACAGCTTTTCTAAATTATATTTTTATTATCTTTAAGTAGTTACAAAGCAGTTACCATTCAACAAATCAGTTTATTAGTTCAATGCATCTTTTTGGTGGGGGGAGGGAGCTGGTCCTGGGGCTTGAATTCTGGGCCTGGTTGCTGTCTCTGAGCTCATTTTGCTCAAGACTAGCATTCTACCACTTTGAGCCACAGCGCCACTTCCTTCTTTTTCTGAAATTATCTGGAGATAGAGTCTCAGAGACTTTCCTGCCCTGGCTGGCTTGGAACCACAATCCTCTGCAGATTTCAGCCTCCTGAGTAGCTAGGATTACAGGCATGAGCTACAGGTGTGTGCCCAGCTCCAACTGACATCTTTTTTCTGTTATTTTACTGTCTTGTTCACAGTGAGACTTGTGGCTAGTTGTGAGACATGAGGTGCACATGTTAGAGTCTACTGGGGCATTTCCTAAGGAATGCCTGTTGCTCAAACAGGGACTAGCTTAGGGCCTAAGCCAATGGCTAGGAGGAAGGTCCCAGTGTTTTCTTGGGGAGCTGAAACCCCTCAGGGAGCTTCCTGTTGCTGAATCTCAGTGTGATCTGGAAGATCTGGAGACTGCTCAGGATTCATCCAGGCCACTGAATCTCCTCAACCACAATAGGCCATGAGAGGCTGCTGATGGAAGCTCAGGGTCCAGATTTTATTCTCCATCTGAGTCCCAGTCTGCCTGCTGAGTCCACCCTACTCATTTGTGTTTTCTTGGTTAGCATCTTGGCTGCTGTTCTCTAATCCTCTTGTCCTTTGCATTGAGCAACCAATACTATTGTATTAGATGTATCCTGGCTCTGGATTTGCCTTCTGCCAAAACAATTACATTTCCACAGTGCCCCTGGCTTCCTGAGTTAACAGCTGGTGCACAACTCTGGCACTGCCCCAGCTGTGAGCCCTCTGGTCCCAGATACCAAAACCATCATAAGCCCCATGTGTGAGCTGTGTTGCTGTGGATAATGCATCATTTTGTGCACTTGACTATCCTGCAAAAGAGACACCATCATCCCTCTCTAAGATGGAAGGTTCCAGGAGTTTAAATGACCTAAAACCTCACCTGGATCTTTGAAGCTAAACATCTACCTTTGCCAAAGTCAGTCTCTGCTTTTTGTAACATTGGCCTAAATCAGGCTGACCTGATTTTTCCCAGGTTGTACTTCAAACAGGTGGTATCAAGCCAAGGGTGGTGGCACATGCCTGAAATCCCAGCTACCTTGGAAGTGGAGACAGATAAAGTTGACAAGACTCTCAAAGATAATAGATAGATAGATAGATAGATAGATAGATAGATAGATAGATAGATAGATAGAGTACCTAAAGCTTAGCACAACAAATAGTCTATTGTGAATGACTTATACCAATATTCTAGCTACTCAAGAGGCTGAGATCTTGGGCTGGGAATATGGCCGAGTGGTAAAGTGGTCGTCTCATATACATGAAGCCCTGGGTTCAATTCCTCAGCATCAAATATATAAAAGAAGCCGGAAGTGTCGCTGTGGCTCAAGTGGTATGGTGTTAGCCTTGAGCAAAAAGAAGCCAGGGACAGTGCTTGGGTCCTGAGTTCAAGCCCCAGGATTGGCAAAACAAAACAAAACAAAAACAAGAGGCTGAGATCTGAGGATTGTGGTTTGAAGTCAGTCTGGACAGGAATATCCATGAGACTCTTGTTTCTAATTAACTACTAATAAGCAGGGCACAGAGGTGTGACTTAAGTGGTAGAGCACTAGTCTTGAGAGGAAAAGCTAAGAGATGGTACCTAGGCTGAGTAAGATGAGTTTAAACTTCAGTACACACACACACACACACACACACACACACACAAACACACACACACACACACACAAAAATATGAACAAATGGATGAATGAATGCATGGGGTTCCTGTTTCAGTACTAAAAAGAAAAGGTGGCATCTACTCTCCTGACCCCTTGGGGAGATGTGGGAATCAGAGGCAGCTGCCTGGTGGATGCTCTTCCTGGTGCAATGATCACCTCTGGAGGGTTAGAGATAGCCAAGAGGGTAATGATGACACCAGGCTTGGGTCCAGGATGGCAATGTCTAGCTTACTTCATCCTCAGGGCATCTGGCCTTCAGGGAAACCCTAGGGAGTGGCAGAGCAGAAATATTCCCATCTAGCCCAGGGGTAAAGGCCAGCCAGGGGCCACACAGGCTTCTACTGGTGCTTCTTTCCCTTCCTCTTGCTCTACTTCCTCTACTTCTCTAGTCATCCTCCCCACTCCTGCTGAGCCTCTGAGCCCTATCTATACTCAGGGTCCTAGCTCCTTCATCCACTTCCTGACCAATGCATTAGGTCCTTCTCTGATGGCTGCTGTCGCCACAATGGCCCAGTGTTAAGTGCTCTAAAAGGTGCTCTTCTCCCCACAGGGTTCCCCCCCCCCCCAGGGGAATACCTTTAGAGTACTAGGAGCATTGAATGTTATCTCTATCAGAAGGCCACTGAAGATAAAACAATCTTTACCACAGACACTAAGTAGATGCTTTTGACATGCTGTCACTGAAAACAGAGCCATCCGCAAGTCTCTCTTTCTACAGGTTTCCAACCTGAGTTTATACACCATGGGGGACCCAAAGACCTCAAGATAAGAATTTCATTTAGAGAGACTTCACTTAGAGTGACTATGTAGTGTCGGAAGCTCACACAAATCCAGCCAGAGACCACCTTTGTTCTTCCTTGCCATAAAATGCTAAGGAAATGAGCACCTTTGCATTAAAAACAATTATGAGGACAGATGATGCTCTTGTGGGTGAGTCAGGAAGGACAGCAAGGTGAACTGAGTCTCGGAGCCTCAGTTTCCTCACCTGTGAAGCAAAGATCGAGGTCATCACCTGCCTCAGAGGTGATGGAAGAAGAAAGTATAACCAGTGTATGTAGTCTGGGATGTGGTATCCCTGGTAGAAGTACAAGGAGAGGCAATGGCATGGATTGTTTTCTCTTTTTATGATTGCATCACTTAGTCAGTGGATGCTGGCATCTGCCCCCTTCATTCTCACTCATGCACAGACAAAATGAAAGGCAACCTAATTAGGAAATCTCAGGATGTGGTATAGGGATGTTGAGCTGTGAATGCAAGTCTATGAACACTGTGGGGTTGGTAGCCTCTGTATAGTGGGGCCGTGGTACCTCCGTGTTCTCAGGCTGTGCCAGGATGTTCGGAGAAGGATGAAGCACTCTGTCAGCTGTAGAGGATACCTGATACACAGCTCACGTTCTCTGTTAGACCCCCCCATCAGCCAGTGGTCTTCCCTGCCATGTCTCTCTTATGAAATTTAGGGTGGGTAAAACAAAGACAAAGCAGACATGGGGAGCAGGTAGGAAGTGGTCATTTCTGTCCCCCTTCTGTGCATCCTACATTGGGATGTCAACCTATTCCCTGGTCTTCCCCTTGAGGCAAAGGGGATCCAGTAGCATCTCCTGTTCTTGCTGGGCTAGATGTTGATTCCAGACCAGACAAAGCTCCATTGTGTGTCATGTCCTTCTTGTATACCTTTCTGTTATTCTCCTTGCCTAGGTCCCAGTCTCTGTGTATTTGAAAATGAGGCTGGCAACGCCCACCTCACAGATGCAGAAGATTAAATGGGACTTTACTTGGCATATTTGGGGGGAAAAATAGCAAGTTGGAATGTACACATCTAACATGTCTTGCACTTAACATCCTGAGATGTTAAGAGTTATTACTGCTCCTGTAATGACTGTTGAATTATTAGTGGAGGCATCGTGGTTCTGTACAAGCCAGGGTGAGGACTGCGTGGTGCTCAGAGGTCTGTACTCTGACATGGGTTCCATTTCTAGAATGGGGGCAGCAACTGTTTATCTGTCATTCTGTGGATGAAGAAAAGTATTATTCACCCCCTCAGTGCTATCTGACTTGAATTTCATCTTAAACAACACATACCATCTACCCTCTGGGAAAAATGTGACATTAGGAATTTAAAAAAAACTTGACCCCTGACTTCAGGGCCCTCAGTCTGTCTCTGCTATTTGTTTCCATAGTGATTGTCACTGAGCAATGACCTATCACTCACTTATCATGGCCTCCATGTCCCCCATCCAATCCTTGCATCTTGCATACATTTATGTCAACCAATCAGAAGACAGAAACAGACCCAGTAAAGCAGAATGAGAAGTGGAAGGCTGAGGCTGGAGCTATTTCCCTGGCTGCTGTGGAAACTTGAGAAAGATCTTATACCTCTCAGGGCTTTAATTTTTTTTTTTCATCAGAAATCAAGCCTCCAGGTTTGAGTGACCTCCAAAGGTCTAGAGAGAGACATATTGATCCAGAGGACAGGTCTGTATGCCAGTCTAGGAAGGTCTAAGTCCTCTATTCAGAGAGTGAATCAGGTGAGCACTGATTCTGCTATCTTAGAAATACACTTATCAGGCTGGGCCTGTGATACTAAAGATCTCCAGGTCTATGGGGGTTTCTAGCCTTTGCTGTGATACACAGACAGACAGACAGACAGACACACACACACACACACACATACACTGAGATCTCTGCACACTGTTTAGCCCACACTGCTTCTCCAGGACTGAGCATAGGCACAGCTTTTCTTGCCCTTTGAATGGACTTCAAGGCCTGCAGCCTGGCTCGGAGGCCTTGCTCCTTCCTCCCTCTCCTCTCTCTCTAACTTTCACAAGAGCCTCCTGTTCATTTGCTGTGAGCCCCATCTTTTGAGAGAGAGAAAGAGAGAGAGAGAGAAAGAGAGAGAGAGAGAGAGAGAGAGAGAGCATGTCTCAATGTCTTCACATATGCCCTGCAATGACCTTTCCCTGGCATCCATCATCCCTTAGATCTCAGGCCAAATGCAAAATGCCCCTTGACACTCCAAGACTGGACCAGAACCCCCCTGTGGATCTTTAAAGTACCCTGTAATTTGTGACGAGTTATGCATTGTGATTTTTGAGAGATAGCTATGCTCCACAGGCTCCGAGAAAGCAGTAGCTATGTTTTTGTCAACTGTTTTATCCCAGGTACTCTAGAGCACTGTTGTGTTCACTTTAATGTTTATAGAAGGGAGGGAGGGAGGATGGAAGGTAGAGAGGGGAGGAAAAAAAGGAGAGAGCTAGAGTAAAGAAGCAGGGAGGGGACTGGGTACGGCTCCTCTCTCCTTCCACCTGTGAATTCATCCATGCTCAGCCTTTGGGACTAGACTTGGGGGATCCCATCCTGAGATATATATACCCTGCTCAATGAAGAAAGGGCACCAGGTGATAGAGGTGTTTCAGGGAACCCATCAAGTAGCTGATATGGCCAAGTGAAGGCCTCGACTTGGAGCTCAGTTTGTGTTAAGGCTCATGGCAGAACTCCTGGAAACCAGCCAGCCCCACATGGGCTTAGCAACTGGCAGGAATGGCCAGCATGCCATCTTACTAGTGCTGTGTGGTGGCCACAGGACCCCTGGTGATGACTAGCCCATCTCTCTCCTAGGTCAAGGTAAGGAATCAAGTGAGGTTATGCCAGAGCACAAAGCATACCCCTTCCTCTCCTTTCCCTTTCATCCTTGTCAGTAAGATGTCATGGATGGTGAATGAGCACTCCAACCTTCTGTAGGGTGAGTGAGATCTCTGGGTGGTGGCTGGATGGCCATACCAGGTGCTCCTTGAGGCCATCTTTTGCATCTACCTTTGATGTGCTAGGCCAGGGTGAGAGGGGACCATGGGGGGTCTCAGCATGCTGTTCTGTGGGCAATGGTGGGGGTGTGGTGGTGGTTTGGACACCTCTGTCCACTACAGCATTCTGGTGTCTGCTGTGCCCCCTCCCTCCCTTGTCCCCTCATCCCCATGGTGGCCTTGCAGTGGCTCTCACCAGCTCTGTGGGGATTCACACACCTGTCAGACCCCAGCTGGAACCATTTTACCTCTAGGACCCAGAAGGAGCCTCATGCTGTGATGAGCATCTTCTTGGCCCATTCATGCTCTGTTTACTCTTGAGGGAGGAAAGCCAAGGAATTAGAAGTTATGTCTGCTCTCAGCCTTTCCCTGCACACGTGCTATATGACCTTAAATAGCCTCTTTCTTCTCTGGACCTCAGCTTTCTCCTCTAAAGCAAAACAGAGAGTTTGCACAAATGAAACTTTAGCAGACCTCTATGGAGGTCTAGTCCTGTTCCATTACCAATAGGCTGTGCAGCCTTAAAAATGTTTCCTAATCTCTCGGATTCCTCTCTCTATGACATAGGGGAGCTGGGAGAGTGAATGAGCAGACCATGGCATGACAAATTGATGGGAAGATATTTAACAAACAGAAGACATCTTTATGATGTTTCAGGAAGCTCCTGGCTCTACCAGCTTGTAAGAAGTGCCTATAGAGGACAGGAAAATGTTTTGTCTCCTCCTGTCCTTGAGACAGTCAGAAAGGCCTGAGGAGTCAACCATGGGCTGGCAGGGACAATGGGGACTTGCTGGAACAATAGGCACCATCTGATGCCCCTGAGTGTCAAGTGCATCATTATACTGGATAATCATTTCCCCTGTCCAATGGAGAGGGAGAAGAGACCAAAACTCTGGGCTCATAGGTTCAAGCAGAGCCCTATCTGGGTTCAATCCTGATTCACCCTTCACTGTGTGATCTTCCCAGGGTGAATGTTGCTCCATCAGCAAGATGGAGCTCACCATGCGGGGGGGGGGGGGGGGGTGGTGTGTGGAAGGGGCTTAGCTGGAGGGATATAGAGGGTGCTAAGGAGCCTGTGGAGCAAACTGTCCTTTCAAGAAGTGCACAATTCCTGAGAGTGGGCTGGGGATTGGCCAGAAGGCAGATAAGGGAACCACCCCCTTCTGATGAAGTCATCTGTGGCTACTGACCCATGAGGAGACACAGACTCACACTTCCTTCTAGCTCCTGTCTCCAAGAAAGCCCTCCATCTTGGAGCCCCTTTTCTCCCATTTAGAGCAGCCCTCCAAACTCCCACATCTTGGCAGTAACCCAGGAAGGAAAATATTTATATGATGAGCCTGGGAAGCCCCAGGCAGGTATTTAAAGTTCAGGCAGCTCAGGAAAACCCATCTGCCCTGGGGGTCTATTCCAAGTAGGCCAGTGAGGGAGAAAATAAACTAAAAGAACTCTCCCTGATCTCTCCCTCTCCAGATCTGGGCCAAACCTGAGGCCCTGTTCCTTAGGAAACTCTTTTCTTCTTGATCTGTGAGTGGCAGATACCCCACAGCATGGGGGAGGTAGGGGTAGGATTGACTAAAATTAGACAGATGCCTGCCAGAGTGGAAAGGTAGCAGCGCATTGGGACCAAAAGCCTCCTTCTGATAGTCTGTAATACAGGAAAAACAATTTCCTAAAAACATTTTTTTTAAAAAGAAAACCTATATAAATTAAGTATCTGTGGTTCTTTTACTTGGAAGAGCGACACTTGGAAACTTCATGAATGCCTGTCTGTGAAGTCAGAGCATTAGATCCATCACAACCTAGCCATTGAAACTGTGGCTGCACAGAGAGGGCTCTGTGGTAACAGAGACAGGAGAAGGCAGGAAGCCACGCTGTATCTTAAGGATGACTTCATCATCTTAGAAGGAGGAATGACAGGATAGGCCCTAAAATGCTACTAGAACTTACAGACTCCCCGATCACTGATCTTTCCCCTGCCCTCTCCCATATACTGTAAATTCTCTCTGCATTGAGTATATGTGGATGATTTATCTATTTATTATGTATATGCTTGTTTTTCAGTACTGCAGAGCCTTGATCTTGCTAAGGTAATCATACTACCACTTGAATCACACACCTTTTGTTCTGGTTATTATTATCATCATTATTATTATTACTTGCCAATCCTGGGCCTAGGGACTGTTTCTGAGCTTTGTTTGCTTAAGGCTAGCACTCTTCCACTTCAGCCACAGTTCCACTTCTGGCTTATTTATTTATTTATTTATTTGGTGATTGATTGGTGATAAGAGTCTCGTGGACTTTTCTGCTTCGGCTGGCTTCAAACCATGATCCTCAGATCTCAGCCTCCTGAGTAGCTAGGACTGTAGGCCATTTAGATATGGTCTTGTTTCCTACTTCTTTTCTAGCTAGCCTATACTATAATTCTCCTTTTTACACTTCCCTGGAAGATAGGATGGCAGGCAAAAGCTACCCCCACTTGGCTATCTGTTGGGTTTTGAGGAAAAACATTTCTTTTAAAAGATCTAGCTCAAGAAGGTATTGGCTAACTAGGATGGTCCAGCAGCTTTTGTTCACCAGTGATCGAGGATCAGACTTATGGGAGCAGGGAGGCATAGAGAGAGATAAAGACCCCTCCTCTCCCCAGCCCCAAGCCAGCTCTCTCCTCACAGGCTGGGTACAGGTGGTAGAGGGTAGAAATGAACTGAGCACCTAGGGTATGAAGCTCCTAGGCCAGACTCTACTGCATATGTGCAGTGACCTAACAGGCCTCTGTTGTTGATCCATAGTCCAAAAGGGGAAACTGAATCTTGAGGGATGCATATTTGCAGAATGGTAATAGATCTAGGTAGACAAGACCTCATAGTTTGCTTCCTCATCCCACAGGGGAGAGGAAATGAGATCCAGGAAGGCACAGAAAATTCTTTTAGGGTTACCAGATCAAAGTAGTAGCCTTTCCAATCTTCCTCTTGCCTTGAGGTTGCTCAAGGGACTAAGAGAACACCAAAAGCTTGAAGGTGCAAGATATATGGCTTCAAATTCTACCTTCACTCTGGGGCTTGAACTCAGGACCTGGCTGCTGTCCCTTATAGCTTTTTCACTCAAGGCTAGTTTTCTACCACTTGAGTCACAGTTCTGCTGCAGACTTTTTAGTGCTTAATTGAAGATTCGAGTCTCATGGCCTTTTCTGCCCAGGCTGGCTTTGAACCTCAATTCTCAGATCTCAGCCTCTTGAGTAGCTAGGATTTCAGATATGAGCCACCTGACTACCTCTGCATTCTCTCAGATGTGTTGCTTCAGGAAAGGTATTGACGATCATCAAACCTATGCTTTCCTCACCCGCAAAGCCAGCACAGGACTGTACAGGTTTCTGTGAAGTTCAATTAGATCTGGCTTTTAGAGTGTTTGGCAAAGGGCTGTGGCACAGTGTGTAGTAAGGTGGCTCATCAGGGACCATCATAAGCTGACTGTTTTCATACTCTTCCTTCTTAGTTTTTTCGATGATTGTTGGTACTGGTTCCATTTATTATTTGTATAAGATAACATTTCCTTATCAAGGTTGTTGCTAAGGGCTATGTTACAGGCTGGGGACCTGCTGCTACCTTTGCCCTTATGAGAGTTACAACCTGGCCTAGGGGTGGGAAGAAACACCAAACAGGTTGTCAGGTTGTCAGCCTGTGATGATCACCACAATAGGACCTTATTGTAGTAAGCAAGTAACTACCACGTGGTAGTCATACAGAGGTGATGTGGTGATGTTTGACTGGGTTTTAAAGGATGAGTAGGAGTTTGAGGGCTAAGAGGGAATGGGAAAATGTTCCAGACCAGGGAGGCAGCATAGAGAGGGGAAGACAGAGGTTTGAGAAGGCCAAGATAACCAGCACTAGTACAGCTGGAGACTGGTGGGGACAATGCTGGAGTTGTGCTAGGAAGCTGGCTGTCAGGACATAGCAACTCATGGTCAACATAGCAACTCAGGTCAGTATGTGCAGGGACTTTTCTATCACCGTGGAGAGTGAATGTCAAAGGGACCCGGAGCACAGAGT
This sequence comes from Perognathus longimembris pacificus, assembly GCF_023159225.1. NCBI lineage: Eukaryota > Metazoa > Chordata > Mammalia > Rodentia > Heteromyidae > Perognathus > Perognathus longimembris. Next base: position 22,965,609 of record NC_063177.1, on the reverse strand, counting down.
ACCTTGTGTTCCCATCCTGTGAAAACTGAGAGCGAAAACATAGTCTGAGGAAGTGAAAAATTGAGAAGTTGTAAGGAGACATCTGTGATTCTATGCACATGGGCACTACCTGGGTGTATGCAAATGCACAAGTGCATCTGTGTGTGTGTTTGCACACATGTTTGCACACATGTGCATGTGTGCGTACATACTCACATATGCATCGATACAGGTTGGGGTGGAAAAGTGCTGATGTTGAATCCTCTTGCTGGTGATGACAGGAGATTTCTACCAGAAACATCTGCCCAATGAAGGCTCTGCTGATGGAACGTCACAGTAGGCAACTGGAAATAAGCAATGCTGCTTTCTCTTTGTTCTCCAGGATGGCCTCCTGGGCATTCACAAACCAGGCCAGGTCCTTCTCTGTATACACAGCCTGTGGCCCCTGTTCTTACTTCCATCCAACCAGGTCCTCCTAGAGTTCAATGCCCTGTGTATCTGGCAATATTTCCACTAGATTCTTATCTGATGGAGTAGGGGCACTGGCTCCCTTGTTCTTCTGACCCTGTGGGATATACATGCAGACATGTGGCAAGAGATGTTGCTACTGTAAGGGGAAAAGGAAAACTTGGAAGTTTGGAAGTCAGAAGAGTCAGACTGTCTACTGAGAAGTGGGGCTACCCCAGGAGAACATGGAGGAGGCTGTGGCTTTAAAGGAGCATGTCACTGACAAGCAGGCTGAATTGTGGCCTTGGGGCTTCTGATCACGAGGCAGCCATTCCCTAGTACACCTCCCAGGAGGCTTCATGTTCCTGGGCAGTCGTGACCTTGTATCTCAGAGAGCTGATCTAGACAGGAGAGATTTGTCATGCTCCATGCAGCTCCAAGAGACCAGCGCCTGACAAACATCAGCCACAATGAAGCAGCTAGTGACCTGAAAGAACTCCATGTTGATTGCAATGTACACAAACCACAAAATGAACAGCTTGGCTGCCCGGGGGTGCCTGGGCTGTGGCTCAGCTGGCTGGATAGGCTCAAGCTAAGTTGAAACACCCTGACCCCCACATACTTACCTGGATATGGGCTGGAAGTGAGAGCCTCCAGCAGCTCTGACTCTGTGGTTGGCTTCTAGCATCTGAAAGGGCCTTTGCTGCTAGAATCAACTTAGGTTGCTTCAGGAACTCAGCATGTCATGTCAGCAGATGGGACCCCACCTTCCCTCTCTCCTGCTCTGACATCAGTTTTACATAGGATGTCTCTAGAGCAGCCAGTGGGCCTTGTTTACTTTGCTTTATCTTCTCTGTCTACTAAGTTGGTCCTCATCTCCTGGGCTAGGGCAGATCTCACGGAGGGTCCTGGAAGAGCTGGATCCTCTCTACAAGCCACTTAACCCTCCCAGCTCAGGGAAGTCAGTGAATGCCGCTCTGATTTGCCCTGACTTCCTTTCCAGCCTGGGTTTTCACCTCTCTGAAGAGTAGGCTGGTACCTCTGACCCTGCCCTGTGTTCTTAGATTTTCATGAAACCAACAGTTTTCTGGGTGTCTAGTCTGGGTTAGGCATGGTGTTGAGAGACTACAGGCAGAGTCAATGTTTGATTTTGATGTCAGGAAGCCATGGAATGCTGGGAAAAAATGAAAAAAAAAGCAGGATAAAGGGATGATGATATTTAGTTCTAGTTGAGACTAAGGGAGTGAATCAGGGGTGGCTTCTCTGAGGAAGTGACTTTTTTTCAAGTTGAGAAGTGAATAAGGAGAGGAAGGGAGGCATGCAAATGTTTGAAAAGGGTTAATAGCATGTGCACAGGGTTCCCACTGGGATGGTTGGCTGTGTTGAGGAGAAACAAGGCCTAGGCACAGAGGGCAGGAGGAGAGAGGGCAAGGGCTGTCAGGGATGAGGAGGGGAGGAGTGGTAAGGATGTGTCTGGGCAGCGCCTCAGGGCCTTAGCAACCATGAAAGCCTTAGATGGACATCCCAAGAAGCCTCCAGAAGATTTTGAACAGAAAAGCAGCTGACTAAGCTTTGTCAATCCTTGCCTGTCCCTTTGGTGACCCAGAGCTTCCCATGCCCACCTAGAAAACCTCTAGGGCAGTATTGTTCAAAGGAAATACAACTGTAAATAATCGAGGAAGGAACTCTTGAAGTTTCTAGTAGCCATGTTTAAAAAAAATAACGCAGTGGAATGATTGTATATCACATATATGTGTTAAATGTTTAGACTATCTTAAATATGTGAGATAACATGCCCATCCAAAATGAAAGTTTTAAAGGTGAGATTGTTATATTCTATTGTTTTAAACCCTATTTATCCAAATCAGTGTAATTTTAACTTGCGGTCGTCATCAACATATTACTGAGATTTTTTTTTTAAAATACTGTCTTTGTCCTGATGTATATTTTACAGAAGTCACAGACCTTGGTCCAGACTGGCCACATTCAAGATCTTGAAAGCCACATGTGGGCCATAGCTACTTCGACAGGGTGCTGTACCTCAGGCTACTCTGCTTTGCAGGGAAGGGGCTAGGAGGAGGAAGAGCCCATTCTGAATCACCCCAAGAAGGCAGTGTGGGTGTGTAGGTGTGTGGGTGTGCAGGCACCCACGTACACATGTGTGCCCACCAGTAGTAGGGCCTGAAACTCAGGGTCAGGATACGGGATGGCAATCTACCACTTGAGCCACAAATCCACTTCTAGCATTTTGTTGGTTAATTGGAGATAAGAGTCATGTGGTTTCTTCTGCCCCAGCTGGCTTCAAACTGAGATCCTCAGATCTCAGCCTCCTAAGTAGCCAGTATTATAGGTGTGAATAGCTTAATAAAGTCCTTTTTTTAAAAAAAAGAAAAAAATATATATCTACTGGAATCAACACCAACGCTTCTTTCTTAAGGGAGATGCTGACAATGTCGCAAAGCATAGATCCCAAGGCCTTTGGAGTAGCCCACTTCTCAGTCTTTCCTTCTGCAGGTAATGGAGTTGGGTGCATGTTCAGAAAGCCCTTCCAACTAATGCAGAACTCACCTGGATAAGTCCTCTCTCAGACTGCACCTGCAGGCTGGTGGGAGGTTTGATGGAACCTTAGGACCCACATAGAATGAGAACCTGATAAGCTGGCATCAGCTATCCAGGGAGCATGTACAGAGGTAGAGAAGGCTTGTGACTCAGCTCTAAAGTCCTCCTCTGCACCAGGCCCAGGGAAGAGATGGTAAGCATAACTGGAGAGGATTAGCAGATGCTGCAAAGGCAGCCAGGCAGGGCACAGCCTGCATCAGGGAGAGAGGAGTCTGCAGAGTCTCTCAGCACTTGACTGCATTGCCCTCGGGAGATTGAAACTTATGTCTGTGCAAAAAGCAACTGGGCTGGGCTGCCAGAGCATAAGGCTCATGAGGCACCTTCATGGGCAAGGTCTGCAGCCTTCTCCCACCGCTTGTAAGTCCCAGGAGCTCCACTAAGAACCTAGATGGAAGATTTGGAAGAGAACTAAGACAGGGCTGTAAAACTACAAAGCCCCACATCAGTGGCCCACACCGGGAATCCTAGCCTCTCTGGAGGCTGAGATCTAAGGATCACAGTTCAAAGCCAGCCTGGGTAGGAATATCCTGTGAGACTTTGATCTCCAGTTAACCACCAGAAAAACCCTGAAAGTAGAGCAATGGTTCAAGTGGTAGAGTACTAACCTGGAAGGAAAAAGCTAAGACAGGGTGCCTCAACCTTGAGTTCAGTCCCCTAGTACTAACTAGCAGGAGGAAAGATAAAACTTAATTACAAGTAAATTTCTGGAATTATTCCTAGGAAGCTTGACAAAAACAGTGGCATCCTTCAATGTACATGCACGTGGCCATGGGCTCAAATGTAACACAAAGGAAATCATGTCAGAGAATGTCCCAGAAGGATGGGATGACAGTAACTGGTGGGTTGACAGTATCCAGGCTTCAGTGATCTCAGGATGGAGAAGAGATTATTGATGAATTGACAGCCACAGTTCCCCCAAAGGCCTCCAGACTTCTATCTCTATTACTTACTATAAATGTCTCCTATTGCATATGTTGTCTTTGCTGAGCCTAAAGAGTGGCAGAAGAGTGGAACAAGTGCCTGCTCCAACGATCTGAGTCATGGTACTGTGTTGCCAACTTCCACACTTGACCATGGAGCTCACAAGGAGCCAAGTGTCCTCTGGGACTGGGGTCACAAGCAACCACACCTTCACTATTCTGATTTTTGGGTGCTTTTCATGTTACCTTTTCGCCTTTCTGAGACTCGTAATAATATAAGCACCAGGCAGCACCCCCTGCAGCATAAGCTATTTTAGGCTAAGGTGGAAGAAATGCTTTGCACCTCAGGCTGCCTCTTGCAGACGGATGCACAGTGAATTATTAGAAGAGGAGAAGGTTAGGGTCAGGGCACGTCCTCTCTGGGCAAAGCTGGCAGAGCAGAGGATATTTCTTGCCCTTCTGGGGCTTAACCCTAGGGCTGCTGCCAAAGAAAGCTGCCACTGGTGACCCAGTAGCAAAATCGTCTGCTGAGAGCCTGGAAACCAAGAGCTGATTTTGCCTGAGTGGAGAGAAGAGGAGGAAAGGGGTCCACAAGACTCCTCAACCCTTCAGAGCCCTGCAAGGTGATAAATGCAAATGCAATCCAGGGCTACTTGGTGAACATTGAATTAACTGTAGAAAATTAACTAAATGAGTTGGTGAGTGAAATGTAAATGAGCCCTGGCTCAGCAGGAACTTGGAAAAGGATCACAGTAGGAGAGACTGTTTAGCAGGAGGCTGGGGACCAACAACCCCCACCCCATCCCCACCCCCCACCCCCAATCATCTAATGTGCAATAAGCAAATATAAAACCCTGTCAACAGCTCTGGCAGGACCAGTGAGTGGCTTGGGGTGTGGCAAGGTGAAGGGCTAAAGATAAAGGAGCAAATGAGGAAACAAAATGGCAGAAGGGTGAATAGACAGAGCTCTAGAGATTTCTGTGGAATCCCTGGGGGAGAAGGGAAAAGCAGAGTCAAACCCTCACTCATTCACTGGGGGGACAATTCAAGGTCCCAGGATCCTAGATGGTTCAGTTGCACAGAGCTGTGGGGTTTGGGGAAAAGCATGAGTTTGAGTGACTTGTGATAAAGAGAATAAGAAACTGAAGAATTTCATAGGAAGTTAAGTACAAGCATTCTGTGCAACCAGAAACTGGGACCAGTCACGGGAAAGGGAGTGGGGGTCACCATTTCATGTCACCCCTGGTATCCCCGCCTTTAAACCTGCTATCCCTCTACTCACAACCCTTACATTCCCACCTCCACCAAAGCCACTATCTATCCTCCCACCCCCCTGAAGGACCAATCTCTACCTTAAAAAGGATAGGACTTGCCAGGCATTGGTGGTTCACACCTGAGATCTCAGTTCAAAGCCAGCCTAGGCAGAAAAGGTCCTATGACTCATATGGTAGAGTACCAGCCTTGTGGGAAAAAAAAGCTTAGGGAACGTTATCAGGCTCTGAGATCAAGCCCCCCCCCCCCCAAGGTTGCTTTCCAAGGGAGGATCAGATAGTTGGAGGGAGTTTATCTTCTGGAGTGAAACTCAGAGCTCTTAAGTTTTGCATCCACACTGTGGTTTGTCCATATTTGGCCCAATGGTTCAACCCTGTTTCAATTAGGGAGTGAAGGAAGGAAGTAGATGGGTGGCGCTATGCACAGCCTAGGTGTGCTGGGTTCCCTGAGAGCACCCAGTCTGCAAAAAGGAGAGGAAGTTCAGCAGAGCAGTACTGTCTTTCCCACTACCAACCTTCTGGAAGCTTCACCCCCCCACCCAGCCCCCTCGTGGGCTGCTACACCCCACACCTTCTGAGAACCCCTGGTTTCCTGGGCCACTGTTACCACATGGAGTTAGACATGGAGGAGGACCTTGAAAAGGCTACCCTTGGACAGGAGTGATGATGTCTTACAATGGCACAGGTCTCCATGCACCAGCCCCAGCAGCTCTGCCTCCCAAGTACCACAATGGTGGCTTTTTCCAGTTGGCAGGGGAAAGACATCTAAGACACAGGAAAGTCTCCCAGTTAAGCTTTTTCTCCATATGTTTTTGGTGTTTTGTTTTTTTTTTATCTTTGGTGCCTCCTACTGTTTGCCTGCTGTCACTCACAGGCGGATGACACATGAATGCGCAATTAGCAAAGTTAGCAGACAAATATTACCAAACAGTTGATAACTCATGCCTGCATTTGACCTCTTGTTCATCTCTGTGTGTCAGTCCATGTTTGTAGCAGCTGCAATGGGTGTGGCTCACCCTGAACACAGCCACATCTGACTGATGACATTGCCTCTAGGATCCAGGAGTGGGCATGGGAGGGTAGGGGCTGGAATGAAGGCAGTGGGATTGATTTGATCTTCTGGATTTGATTCACTGCTTCCCATCTGACTTGTGGCCTGACATTGGACAAGTGCCCTAACCTCTGAGAACTTGCATTCGCTCATCTATGAAATGGCAATCAACAGTAATGTCTTAGTCTGTAATAAAATACCTTAAGCTGGATCATTTGTAGACAAGAGAAACTTATTTCTGATAGTCCTGGAGGCTAGGAAGTTCAAGGTCAAGGGACTGCATGGTACGGGCCTGCTCTCTGCTCCCTGGATGTTCTCACCCGGGGAAGAGCATAGCAATTTCCTCCAACCTCAATTTTATGTAAGGGCACTCCTATCCCATTCAAGAAGGTGGAGCCTTCTTAACTTCATGGCTTCCTCAAAGCCTCTGCTTCTGAATTCTATCACATTCAGTATAAGTTTCCCACGTGTGAATTTGGGACAGACCCCAGCATTCAGTCCATAACCAACTGTAATGCTACTTTTGCAAGTATTTCAACAAAGATCAAACCACTCCAGGGCAAGAAGTTAGCATAGTCCTTCAGTATAAGAATAGGGTGACCCATGTTCACGTTTATACCAGTCAACTGAATTAAAGGATTGTATTTCTGATTCTGCACAGAAGACAAAGAATTCCAATTGCCTAAGTAGATTCAGGAACTCCCTGACTTGATGATCATCACAGGGGCCTGCCAAGCAGCATGGCAAGGGGGTCTACCAATGCTAAAAATGATACCATATGTTTGGGGAAAAATTACTAGAATTTGAGCTTATTGCCTCTGAAAAAATGCCATCCATGTAGGGTATGTGAACATTTTGGAGACTTCTTAAGGTATTTTAAATATAGATATAGGTTAAGATGGGTAATGGTGGCTCATACCTGTAGTCCTAGTTACTCATTAGGCTGAGATCTGAGGATCACAGTTCAAAACCAGTCTGTGCAGAAAAGTCTTGGAGACTCTTATTTCTCAATAACCACCAAAAGGCCCAGAAGTGGAGCTGCGGCTCAAGCAGTAAAGAGCTAGCATTAAATAAAAAAGTTAAAGGATAGCACTCAGGCCCTCAGTTCAAGCCCCAGTACTGGGGCACAATGAGTGAATGAATGAATGAATGAATGAATGAATAAACAAGTCAAATCACCAGCCTCCCAGCTCCTGCCCCCCTTTCCCAAGCTTGGCTGAAAACCTAGAAGGGTACCTATGTAGCTTTCTACTCAATGGAAGGAAAAGCCTACTGTGCCAGCACCGGACACCATTGAGAGTCCCTGTCCCTGGTCTGCAGGCTTGGGGGACAAAGTCTGCGTGTCCTCAGGCATGTTCCATATGCCAGTAGGGAGTTGGTGATCATGAGGACTTCTCGGTCACCATCTTCCATCCCTGGAGGGGAGAGGAAGGGATGTATCAGGCGGCATGGTATGCCTGTGGTCCACTGAGGGTTCACATCCTTTCCCTTGCATGACCCTCCATGAAGGCTGGTAGGGTGGCATGATCATTTGCCACTGAGAGGTTAAAGAGGCAGCTGATCAACTGCTCTTAGCCTTCTTCTACCCTTGCCCTGGGGCACTGCTGTTTGCAGAGGCCCAGGTATCATGCCCCTCTGCAGCAGTGGACAGAGAGGCAGGCCAGAAAGACAGAGCAAGCCCAGCCCTGCCATGCTGGCCCTCAGTCAGCTGAGAATAGGAAGGCCGTGATGAGCTGGGAAGCCAGGAGGATGAAGCAGGGGGCTCTGACCAGCTCCCTATGTAGGAGGTCAGAAATGCTAAGCAGTATAATGGTCACCATGGTGTGGCATGCATCTGCGTGGTTGTCACACGCCAGCTGCACGCTTTGCGGAGCCTGGGTTTCAGCTGAGGATAACACAGAATGACAGGGTGCTCACTGGCCCACGGCGGTGACTGCAGCGAACTGAACAGTCTGAGACAGCAGGTAGCTTTGTCAAACACAGCTCTGTCCAGCTGGCACTCCCATCCTCGGGCTGCTGTCTGCAGGTCAGCAACCCCAGCCTGCGCTGAATCAAAGAGGCAAGAAAAGGTGGTGGGGAAGGAGGATGACAGTGGTCTCCATAGTTCTCCGGTCCATGCAAGGTGAATTCCTCGACATCTACAATGTAGCAGAATCCCAGCAAGTGGAAATTTCACATTAAGTGCTCTAGAGGCATTCCAGGTAAAGGAATTGCCTGGGGAATGCCTTTGTAGCTTGTCTGAATTTCCTTTGCCCACTAAATGCACTTTGCCATACCAAGATTTTACTAGTGTTGGTCATGATGCTCCAGGTGGACCCCCCCCCCCCACACTCCCATGCTTTGTTCCATTCTCCCATCCTGATGTAATGGGGAACAGACCCTTAAGCCCACAGAGCTGAAGGACTTGGAGCACATGGGTGTGGCTGCTGCCTGTAGCTAACCCAGAGCTGGGGAGAATGGAAGGGAGAGCAAGTGGGGTGCCCTTCACCTTGTGGTGCTTAAGGCAGGAGGCAGTCTTGACAGAGATCTTTTATTAAGCGCAATCTAGTCTAGACTTATGGTAAATAATTTGCAAACAAGCTCTCTGGCCTGGTCTGCAAAGCTACAACTTCAGTGTTTTAACAAATGAAGAAAAACAGTTGGAGCTACTTGGGAGGCTGAGATAAGAAAATCATGGTTTGACTTAGCTGAGGTGGGGAGATAGTGAGAAATTCTGGCAAATAAAGAGCCAAGTATGGTGGTACATACTTATAATCCCAGTTACAAGGGAGGCAGAGGTAGGAGCATCTTAGTCTGAGGCCAGCCCTGGTAGAAAAGAAAACTCTTTCTGATAACAACAACCAACAAGGGAGGAAGAGAAGAAAAAACAAACTAAAGCAAAACAAAAGCCAGATTATGGCTCAAGTAGTAAAGTCAAAAGCTTTGAGTTCAAACTCCTTCAAAAAGGAATAGAAGAGTCAGAGATTAACAGATTATTCTGAAGCCAGACACCAGTGCCTCAGACCTGTAATCCTAGCTCCTCACAAAGCTGGAACTGAGGATCCCAATTCAAAGCCAGCCCGAGGAAGAAAAGTCCACATACTTCTTATCTCTAATAGCAAAAGGCTGGAGGTAGAGCTGTGGCTCAAGTGGTAGAGCGCTAGCCTTGAGTATGAAAGCAGAGCAAGAGCTCCAAGCCCTGAGTTCAAGCCCCAGTACCAACACAAAAGAAAAAGAGAGAGAGAAAGAAAGAGAGAGGGAGAAAGAGAGAGAGAGAGAGTGCTGAGTGGGTGAGTTTTAGATCTGGCAAAGATCACTCAGATGGTGGGAGTGGCACTGAGATAGGAGTCCTTCTCCCTCTGCCTGTGAACCCCGGGCTCTTGTGTCTGGAGTTTCACCAGATAGGTACTGGGAACCCATGAGATACAGAAGTGGGATTCTAAGCTTCCCCATGACTGAGGAGAGAACTCTGGACAGCCACCCTTCCTCATCTCATCCTACCTTCTTTCTGCCCTGCCTTACACCCCACTGAAGGCTTCAAGGATATCTTTAAACCTATCTAAACAAAGCTTTTCCAGACTTCCCTGTCTAACTAAAAGTAGGCAGAGAGCCATGGACTCTAAGCTCCAGGCCCCAGCCTCACAGTCTCCTTCTGCAGGGCTGAAAAATGTAGGAACGACAGACCATTTCCCCCATAAATGACTCGAAAGTCCAGCCACGAGAGGCAGTGCACTTAGTAGAACAGGCGCACATTGAGGGTGGGAAATCTAGAGTCCATACTTGTCCCTTTCTTAGTCACCTGTAAATGACCTTGAGAAATCATTTAAGAATCAAACTATGCCTTGGGTTTCCCAACCACAGAATGAGACACTTTGGACTAGGTGATCAATAAAGTTCCTTTCAACTATACCAGGCTATACATTTCATATAAATGAAGTGTGGTAGATGGATGGACCAGTCAGCCTCAGAAACTGCAAATATTTCTCAGGCATAGTCCTCGTTCATCAGTCTGTCACTGAGAGAACCCAAAGATTGGGGAGAAAATGGGTTCCATTTTCTTCTTTGGCAGAGGGATCGCCAGCATTCTGTTTGGTTGGGAGACAGCCTAAGCTCAAAACTTCCTGTTCTCATTTGAATCTACTGGAATATTAGCATGCAGTGGAAAATCCATTTCCAAGGCAACAATGCTGGGGCCTGGACAAGAATGAGAGGTTATGAGGGCAGAGTGAAGGTATTCAGGCCATGACTTTTTAATCACAGGAGAGGCTATTATCATAAGAATGGGTTTCTGTTTATAAGAGCTCAGCTCCCTTCTCCTCTCTCACCTGTGCATTCTCTTGCCTATCTGTCTTCCTCTAAGGGATATGTCAAAGAAGGCCTTCACTCCATGGACATCGGATTCCATCCTGGATTTACTAGCCCCCAGAACCATGAACCAATCAGCTTCTGTTCAGAGCATACCTACCACTCAGTTGCAGGCAGAAGGGCTCTGTGCTGGCCTTGGAATTAGAGCAAACGGGCTTAAAGGGACTCTTCATTGCCATCCAGTCTGGCATATAGGACATAGATGCTTAGCAGGCTAGAAGGGGAGAAGCATACACATTATCCAAAGCCTGAGAGAAGGAAGATTTCCCTTATTCTTACCCTATCCAAATCCTGGATTTGCGTCTGCTCCTGAGGTGGTGGCATATCGAAGTGGATCACATGATCACTGGAGTTCCAGGGTTTATTGGCTGAGCTTTGCCATAGCTATCAGTGTGAATTTTAGGAAATTCAGTTAATAAAGGAAAGCAGATCCATGTTCACATCTCAAAGTGGCAAGTGGTAGTATTAACTAGCCCCAGTAGTGTTAATATTATATTTATAAAATACATAGGATAGAGCCCAATGCACAGCTCATGTTTATAGAATGCAAAAACATCTTATTTGTTCATGGATGTGATGATATTGGACACATGAAGGTTAGCTTCACAAGAATAAAGACTTCCCTGACTGACTGTCCCCCAAGCACCAAGAACAGTGATAGCCCATGTCGCTGAATAAAGGGTTTAGCAGGCCCCCATTATCACCTTGCTGTGTCACCTTAACCAAGGTCCTGCACAACTAGACCTTCCCCAGCAGTGAGATGAGAGAGGTGGATGGGACAGAGGGACCTGGGACCTATGAGGGGTATGTGCCTAAGACTGTCTCCAGACCCATGAGCTGCTATGGGCAAATCCTGAGGACCAAGTCCATTGCTTGTGATTCTGATCTTGGCTCTGGGGTGATGGCAGGAGAAGGAGGGTCTACTTCCAGCCAGTTGGAGACAGGCTCATTTGAGAAAGCTCACATCGCTTTCTGTCTCCTGAGGAAGCTTCCTGCAATTAACCTGGCTTCAGCTATTTGCCTCGTGAGTTCCTGTGTTGTCAGGACATAAGGATGGATCATGCTGTGAGATGATTCTCCATCCAAACGCCAAAGCCCATTTTGTACAAGTGTCTCTGAAAGAATTAAAAGAAACTCCATTATCGTAGCTTTCAAAATACTGAAGTGTTTCCCCAAATGAGCCGGCTCAGGCCCTGTGCATCTGTCTACCAGTGCCTTTCTCCATCCTTCTGTCCGAATCGTTCCCAAACCATCCATTCAGGAGAGGTTCCTGCCTCCTGTCCACCTCCACATCCCTGAGCCCTTTATATTTCTACTACTGATTTTGACATTTTTCAGACCTCAGTCCATTTCCTAGATAGATTATATCTCCTACCAAAATACTAAACTCAATGATTAGTGTTTATACATTTATGATAGTATTTTTATCATTGAGTAGATGCCAGATATCGTGCTTAGATCTCTGCTGCATTGTTTTATTTAATCTTTCTTATTTAATCTTTATTTAATTTGAACACATCAAAATAGACACACATTTTACTTACAAAACTCACAAGACTGTGGCTATAACTCAGCGGTAGAGAGTTTCATAGCATGCAGAAAGTCATGGAGTTTAATCTGAAGGACCATACCCACCTATAAGGAGGAAATCGGGAGTCCAACTCGGTCTTTTTCACTTGGTGCTTTCAGCCATTATACCCCCTGTCCTCTCTGTGAAGCATGGTTATAGTTTACAAAGCAGTAAACTATTAGTTTACACAGGTAAACAAATTTACAAACAATGTTAGCTAATTGTTCACTGAGGGCTGACATTAGGTCAGGCCCTACTGTAAAAAACATTCCATGCATGATTTCCTTGATCCCTTCTGTAAACTTGGAGTTAGGAGCATATTCCACTGACTATTAAATACTGCCCATCTAAGAGCTAAGACAAAAGCTGAAGGCTAGGTAACCCTCAGGGTTTCTGGAAACAACCAGGAACCTAGCTTCTGAGATACTGAGGTATAACCAGGATCTGGGGATGATGATGTGTGGTTGGCACCTACAGGGCAGCACTAAATAGCTCAGTGATGCTTCAGAGCAACAACTGTGCTGTAACCAGACTATGTCAGCTCGTAACACTGTTTTTGGAAGCTGAGACCAGAGAAGAATCCTGATCCTGGGAAAATCAGGGCAGCCTGACACCCTCCAAAGGCCGCTGAACCGTGTTTGTAGCCCTGCAAGAGACCAGGTTCCTGGCTGCAGGTCAGATGGCATGCCTTTCCTTCCTAGTCTACTTCCTGTATTCACACTGCCCAAGGCCAGAGGGAAAAGCCCAAGCACAGCTCAGCCCAGAAAGTATAATGAAGTTGACAGCAAGGTTGACAGAGGTTGATGGCCCAGTTCTCCTAAGTCAAAAGAAAGCAACAGGGCTCAGAAAGCAGCAGAGACAGAATCCCACAACACTCTAGACCTGTCCTAATTGGCCCTGGACCCTGGAGCTCACTCAGGACCAATGTCCTAAGACTGAGCATGAGCCATGTGTGCATAACATCTTCTAGAGAGCTCACCCACAGGGCCAGACCCTTGGACTCAGCCTCTTACTTCCAATACAGGCTTTTATAAATATCAAGCCTTAATCTCATTTTGGAAAAATAGATTACCTGTTTCCCCCACAGCTCCCAAAGCCAGTGACAGCACATCATATTTCCCTTTCTAGGAAATTGTGAAAAAATAGGCCATGGTTTCTTATAATTTTTACTTTTTTTGTTTGATTATTCTCAATACACAAATCACCAGGTGGGTAACTCAGTGGTAGAGAGCTTTGTAGCATGCAGAAAGTCATGGAGTTTAATCTGAAGGACCACACCCATCTACAAGGAGGAAATCTGGAGTCTAACTCGGTCTTTTTGACTTGGTGCTTTCAGCCATTATACCCCCTGTCCTCTCTGTGAAGCATGGTTATAGTTTACAAAGCAGTAAACTATTAGTTAAAATGAACTTGAAGATTTATTTAAAAGCACCTATGGGAAATCTTTTTTTTAAAAAAATGTAGGGGAATAATTCTTCTTTAGTACAAAAATATATTCCTTATATGATGCATTGCTTCCTATAGATAAATGCATAACTTGGCTCTAACCAAGAAATACTTTCCTGTGGTTGGAGATGCAAAGACACATCAAATATTCAGTTTTGTTATGTAGTGGGGCAGATAAATTGTCTAAGTAACTTGTTTTGTGCCCGTACTGAGGTTTGAAGTCAGGGCCTGGCATTCTCCCCTGGCTTGTTTGCTCAAGACTGGCACTATACCACTTGATCCACAGCTCCACTTCTGCTTTGTTGCTGATTAGTTGGAGATAAGAGTCTCATAGACTTTCCTTCCTCAGGTTGGCTTCAAACTAAGGTCCCCTGATCTCAGCCCCCTGAATAACTGGGATTATAGGCATAAGCCACAGGCACCAACTAAGCAATTATTTTTCTAAAGTGATGAACAACCAGGAGTTTAATACAAAGCTTTGGGAGGTCAGAGAAAGAAAAGATAACAGGTAGGGGGAATAGCAAAAGCTTTATGGGAAGGCATCATTGAGAAGAGCGACAGAGCAGAAGCAAGACTTAGTCAAGTAGAGTGGAGAGAAGGATTTTCTCCAGGGAGGGAAAGCAACATGAGCAAGATGTTCAACCTGACTTAAACAGAGGCAGAGGGAAACAAAAGAGAAATGAGAAAATGATGGTGAACAATACCTTCACAATACCTACCAAGGTGCCTAACATGAAAAACAAAGTGCTCCCTTCAGTTTGTTGACTTTGGTTTACTTCATTCAATGGGCAGATATAGGGGTTTGGGGGAAGAGGTTTATTAGGAGAACTCTTTGTGTTACAAAGATTAGTGTAGAAGTAGAATGGATTCTAGGAGAATCTGTGGCCTGAGGTATCATAAAGGGACTTGTTCAGTCAGCAGTCAGGATGAGAGCAGGAACAAGAGTGGTAGCCAGGAAAGAAAAGGAGGGAGGGGGGAGAGTTGGCGGGGTGGGGGGTGGGGGGGGAGGAAGATGACAGTACTGAAAGCAACAGGATGTGGAAAGCTACTGGGTCATAAAACAGGAAGGAGTTGCAATGACTTCATGGTTTCAAGCCTCAAAGCTTGAGAGGAAGAGATGCCATCTGCAGGAGGCTGAAGTCTCCCTGTTGAGGGATCTGAGGAGGGAAGGGGCACTGGGCGGGGAGGGGTGGGGGGGACCTGGTTGAGATTTAAGGCATGCCAGGCTGGAGGAGCCATAAATACATCCTCAGGCTCTGTGTGCAGTACCTACTGGGGACATCAAAGCTGAGCTTCTCAGAGGAGAGAGAGTCAAAGTAGAATACCAGAGGCCCCTGGATAGAACTTCTGAAAATACTAACATTTGAGGGCCCAAAGAGCCAAATAACTCTGTGGTTAGAAGAGGGGAGAAGAAACTGGAGATGCCTAAGGCAAGAAGAACCACGTGAGACAAGAGTAAGGGGTGAATGCTGACCCTCATGGTGCCACCCGGTGGACTCCAGAGATGATGTCATCAGGCCCACGTGTCATGTCACTCACTGCCAATTACCATCAGCAAATTATGCTTCTTCAAAGCCTGTGCCATGCTCAGAGCGGCCCACGGAAAGATGAGGAGCCAAGCTTCAAAGAATAGGCAAGGACTTAAGACATGAGAGCTTAGCCAGGCATTGGTGGCTCATGCCTATAATCTTAGCTACTCAGGTGGCTGAAGTCTGAGGGTTGAAGTTCAAAGCCAGCTCAGGCAGGAGCATCCATGAGACTGTTATCTCTAATTAACCACAAAAAAAAAGCCGGAGTGGAGATGAGGCTCAAACAGTAGAGCACCAGCCCTTGAGTGAAAAAAGCTAAAGGACAGCACTCAGGATCTAAGTTCTAGCCCTGGAACAAAGACAAACAAACAACTAACAAGAGCTAGTGCCAGAATGTAAACCTTTTAGATTCACACTCCCATTGAATGTGCCCACTCCCACTCAGGAAGATGACAAAGAAGAGGCTGTTGGTTTTAGTATTCCATAATCAGAGCTCTAGAACAGTTCGAATACATTCTGCTGCAAATACTTTAACACCCCACAAACTATCCTAACCAAAAAGGCTCAGTTAACCCAAAGAGCCAGCAGATAGAAATGCCATTGTGTCTGGGGTGACTTAGGGACTCCAGTGATGTCAGCAGAATCAGCTAATCCTTCCTTATATCCCTTGGCCCCACCTCCTCTGGGCTGGCTTCATTCCCAGACAGATTCTCTTGGCTCAAGGTGGAAAGTGATTCCCAGTAGAATGAGGCCATCAAGTTTAAGATCAGAGGAGAGAGTCTCCTTCTCAGCCAATCCCAGAAAAAAAGTTTCCTGTGTCCAGTCCTCAGTGGAACTCTCAGTGGTATAGGTGCAGGTTGTAATTTTCTCCTTTGAATTATATGAATGGATAGTTCTAGGTTGGAAATCCTCCAGGAGAGGTTCTCCTGGAGGAGAATCGGGAATTCTATCAACCAGAAGAAAAGGGTGGCAGGAACAACTGTAACCTTTGTAGAAAACAGTTCCAGGGAGCATCAAAGGGAAGGAAGCCAGCTCTGAGACAGCTAAGCATCTCCACGGTGGGGCAATGATCTACTGATGTTCATCTGAGAATCTTGAGAAGCAGAAAAGTGGAAGGTAGCTGGAGGAGAAATGTATGTATGTATGTATGTATGTATGCATGCATGCATGTATGTATGTATGTATGTATGTATAAATGAGCATGATTGAAAGCTAAGGAGAAGGAGACACCAATAAAAAGAGAAAGACATTGAAGAAGAGAGATATCAAAACAGTAATTGATGGCAAGATTTGAGGTGGTGGGGAGAGGGGGAAAGAAGCCAGGAAGCCCACAGTGATTAACAGGATTCTTTTAAGGTAGGGGCATCTGTAAAGAGTTGCCCCTTCTTCTGCCTAGGTCCCAGCTTCTTCTGCTGGGTCCCACTGAGTTGCCAGTGTTCTTCTTATACATTCGCACAAACCATTTCCTGTGAAATATGAGGCACTTCCTTCTAACCTTTCATGGGAATGGACTCACTTAATTTCATTTGGCAGACAGCAGGAAGGGCAGACTGCCGCTGGTTCACTCGGTGTTGCCTGCATATGCAGCTGTCTTTGTGGTCCTCCTTTGGGATGAGTTGCAGCCGACCATCTGGAGAGTTCTAAGCATGATGAAGCATGCCCTCTGACAGTGACGATTCTTAGCATATAGAAAAGGACAGTACAGGCCAGTGGGCACTCTTGTCATATGATCGATCACCTATGACTGTTTCAGAAGCATTTATCAGCTCACGGTCCTGAGCCGATTAACTCAGAAAACCCATGGCTCCCTTTCCCAGCTTGCTTAAAATCTCACTGGTGAAAGGTGTCTCGGTGTCACTGAAGAATAAAAAGGCTTAGGAGTCAGCCTGGTGGATATCTGATGCGTTTGTTGTTGCTTCTGTTGCTGTTTGGGTGGAACTGAGGTTTGAGCCCAGAGCCTCCTGCTTGTAGGCTGGTATAATTCCACTGATTTTCACTGGTTATTAATAGTATTACATCTCAATCCCCTCCTGGGAAAGTCCTTATGAGCCATGATTTGCCTACTTTAGGGGTTATAGGCATGTGCTACTGCATCTAATTTCCCTCTCTGGAGATGGAATCTTGCTTCTTCCTGGCTGGACTGGAACCATGTTCCTTCCAGTAGCAGCCTTCCCCCACCCCCAAGTGGCTTGAAATGACAGACACACACTACTGTAGCCAGGTAGGAATTCAAAAAGCATGTCATGGACTTTTCTGCTTGGACTGGCCTTGAAACACAATCCTCTCATTCTCAGCTTCCCAACTAGCAAGGATTCCAAGCAGGGTTCTCTGGTGCCTGGCTCTGTGTCCCACCCCAGATCCAATTGTCCCTGTTGTACATGGGATGGATGGAGCCATAGACTTCCAGCATCCAGGTCTAACTTCACCACACCCACCAGGATTCTGGCTTCCCCACAGGAGATGCTGGGTCATATCACCGGGGTGCCTGGGGAGTTAGCATCTTCTGGGGCAAAGTTAAGTTCAACGTCAACACAAGGCAGAGAAAGCAAAAGAATATGTGTTCTAGTAGAAGCTGGAGCTCTAAGATACAGGAAAACAGAAGAATCAAGCCAATAAATTGCTTACCTGCCTAGACCACATGCAACTGTCCAGCCCACAGAATTTTCTGATGTGATAGAGCAGCTACTGTAGTTTTCTTCAGTGCTGTAGCCAGCTGAGTTATGCATCAATTGTTGTGCCAAGTCACAAGACCACCACCAAGAAGACCACCGAGACTCAGACATTCTGAAATGCAAAAGCAAGGCAAGGCTTTATTTAAGCGAGCTGCAACTCGGGCCTCGTCCTACCCACTGACACAGCGGAGGTTAGGAGGGAGCCCCGAGCTGTGATTACACAGGGCTTATAAAGGCAAAGAACAAGGTTACAAGAATCAGGTGTTCAAGCAAGCAAGATTAGGACACAGGTACAAATCTGATTGACTCAGGGTTCGATTCTAAAATGGGGTTCACGTGGTAAAATGGGGTTCACGTGGTAAAATGGGGCCTGACTTCAAAGTCTGGCACTTCACAATGAAGTTATGAATGACTTCACTTTCCACTCTATCCCATACTCCTTTTCTTCTCTGGAATCCTGCTCCCAAGAAAGACTTAGTAACTAAGTTTTAGCCCCCAGATCAGTTTTCTAAGGAGCCCAGATCTAATACCTGTGCTTTAGTTTCCTTTCTTGTAGAATGGAGCAAATGGCATCTATCTCAGACAGTAGTTGGAAAAATGAAATGAAATCTTAGTGTTAAACATCTAGTCTAAAGTGGTACATGGTAGTTGCTCATTAAGTATGAATAGTACACTTATTGACAATTACAACATGACCATGTTCTTGGCCATTTATTGGGTGTCTGATATATGTCTGGTCTGTTTCATTGATCTAGGCACTGACAGCAAGTACATCTTAAGGATGTGGAATACAAAGAAGTGTACTTAGCAGGGTACCAGGAGCTCATGCCCATCATCCTAGCAACTGAGGAGGCTGAGATCTGAGAATTTCAGTTCAAAGCCAGCCTGGACAAGAAAATCTGTGAGACTGTTATCTCCAGTTAAGCACCAAAAAACTAGAAGAGGAGCTGTGGCTCAAGTGGTACAGTGCTAGCCTTGCCCTAAATGAAATAAAAATCTCAGGAAGTACCCAGATCCCAAGTTCAAGTCCCAGGATTGGCATATGCAGTTTTATTTATTTATTTTTTAACAAAATACAAAGAGGAATCTTCACTGAGATTATTTAGGAAACTTGGGAATTACATGAATAATTAATAAGAAAAGTATGATTTTTCCCCACATTTGTTGCATAGATACAATTTAGTAGACCAGACTGATGGATGGTAGTGAGGTCCTAGAACTCAATTTGTCACAAAGATTCAAGAGAATTGGCATGAGTTAAAGGGGAAAGTTTGATCCCTTCTGGTGACATAATAACAATACTAGCAGGAGGAAAGAATCCTAAAAATCCCTAAAGATGGTTGGGCATGATAGTACATATGTATAATGTCAGTATTCAGGAGAATGGGACAAGAGTATTGTAAGTTCCAGAGCTATACATTGACAGCCTGTCAAAAAAACCAAACCCAAAGCAAAACAAAACAAACAAACAAAAGTCCCCTGGTGAAGAACTTAACTCAAAAACAAATTACATCTTATTAGTGACTACGTGGAAGTCTATTTTTATCTATCTATCTATCATCTATTTATTTATCTTGCCAGTCCTGGGGCTTGAACTCAGGGTCTGGGTGCTATCACTGAGCTTCTTCTGCTCCAGGCTAGCACTCTACCATTTGAGCCACAGAACCACTTCTGGATTTTTCTGAGTAGTTTACTGGAGATAAGATTTTCACAGACTTCCCTGCCCTGGATGGCATAGAACTAGATCCTCAGATCTCAGCTCCCTGAATAACTAGGATTACAGGTGTGAGCCACCAGTACCTGCTTGCTTATCTAGCTAGCTAGCTAGCTATCATTTTTAAGTATTTGTGCGAAGGGATTGCCTTTCAACAAACCAATTTACGAATATAATGAATCTTGATCTGTGTCACTCCATCATTCTTCTCCCTTCCTTCCCAAACTAACCCCTCCCCTCAATTTTCCTAGTTTCATTGGATTTGCATTCGAACATTGTGATCACACCCCCTCCAACCTCCTCCTCCCTACCCCCACACATGCACCCAATTCAAATCTTCTTAGGTGTAAAGTATTATTGGCATGTAGGGCTCTGCTTTGAATATTTTGGATGATTGAGACACATCATAGAATTCCAGAGATAAGTATAAATGAGAATATATATTTACTTCTGGTCCAAGCATTGATTTCATTGCACATGCAGAGGGAAGTTGGTCTTGAATAAAGGGCTGGATCTCATCTGAGTGGAGGCTACCGGTGGCTTCCTCTAGAATCTGTTGCAGTTCTCTAGAATCTGTTGCCATTCTCTTTAGAGCTGCTGCATTGTAGCTGAGCATAGATCTGCAGACATCAAAGCACATTTCTCTGCATCTTTTCCTAGACAAGTTATGGCCATAGACCTAGATCAGGCCAAGAGGATATAAATACAAATGTTAGAGAAGCAACATTTCCTCCATGCTGATCTCTTCACTCTGTGTTCGTTCGCACTGTGGTGACTGCCAGGACTCATCCTGGACCATAAGAACAGAACTGGGGCCCCTGGGATGGAGTGGGTGAGATTGAGTGTCCCCAGCCTGGTATTGTCCATCATGAATTGGCCCCATGAAAATGAGGTGTTATATTTCTTTCAGCCAACTGAGCAGACACACCCTGGATGGGACAGAAGTCCCTGATCAAAGTGCTATCTCTTTTTTTTTCCCCTTGGGATTATCAAAGGAAAACTTTTTTTTTCATTCATTCTTTCCACTCTTCTTCAAAGGGATTCATTCTGCCACATGAGCACTCAGTCCCATGTGAGGAATAAATGGTGCCTTTGCTGGCAGGCTTGCACAGGGCTCTGTGGTTCGATTGAACCTGTGACCACAGATGCCACCCTGTCACCACTGCTCTCCCCTCAGCCAGGACTTCTCCGTTCTCTTGGCTTCTCACAGCCTTGTCTGTGCACTCTTATGAAGCAGTGTCTCTTCTACTCACTGTGCCCACCTTCTAGATCCACTGTATACACCAGCATTCTGAAGCCAGCCTCTCTCATCAGTTACCCTCTTACTACTATGGAACTTCAGAAATTATGGTAACCTTCCATTTACATCCAGAAAAGCCATCCATCCTAGCTGATTGCACAGTGATCTCTCTGTGTACCTACTTCAAGCCAGGCCACACACGCTGATTATTAGATGACGAGCGAGCATTAAACACAACAGACCTGTCTCTGCCCTTGTGGAGTTTTGTTTTACTGGCTGGGACGGGGGGTGGGGGGGCGGGGGAGGGGGAGGGAGGGCGGGGGGGAGGGGAGAGGGGAGACCATCTTGTGACAAATTTTATGTAGATAAACAGAGTGGGATGGTGTGAGGCATGGAGGGTCAACTTGGGGACGGGATGTTTGCATTATGTTGATAGAGGAATAAATTAAGATCTCTTGAGGAAGTGGTACCCAAGCAATGGGGGGAGGGGGAGGAGGGCAGCTGGTGGCATCTGATAGGCTTAGCTTTATGTGCTTGCCTGTGTGCATTGCTTTCTAGCTGTGTGACATTAGGTGGTTAGATATCTCTAAGTCTAAAATGGATACTAGCATCTCATTAAAGTTACCCCGTGCCTGGCACGGGGTAAGTTGCTTTTGATTGTCTGTCATCCTGCTACATTATGGATGCTCTGGGAACAGATGTGTATGTTAACACCCCCCACACCCCCTCCCACCTGCCATTATTTGTCTTTGCATCCAGGACATAGAGGAGGTGGTTGGCACCTTTAGCAGCTGTTTAAGTAATAATGATCAATGTTTACTGAGCTCTCATTATGTGCCAAGCATTTCCTGGGTATTAACTAATTTAACACCCATAATAATGCTATGGGGCTGGTGCTGCTGTCATTCCTACTTTAATGGTGAAGAACCTAAGGTGAAGAACTTGGGGAGATGGCGTTACTTCGACAGGGTCAGGTGATAGCAAGTAGAGGAACTAGGCCTCCATCCTCAGCTGCTTGGCTCCAAGGCTGTTCCATTATGTCTCCTCTCTGTTTTGTCACAGTGACTGGGAATTGAACCTAGGGCCTTGTGCATGCCAGCCAAGCACTACACCGCTGAGCTACATCCCAGCCCCCCAGATCCATTATTTCTAAGAGCCCTGCATGGCAATGCCCTTAATTAGGGTTTAGACATAATAATGAGGAGGGGGTGTGAATGCCATCCCTGAATCATATGATGGTGATTTCAACAGTCTCTTATTAACTGAGTAAATGAAGACGTGCAATGAAGAGGGTTGAATTCCTCAGCTTTCAGTTGTCATTACAGGGGCTTCCCTGGGGATTTTCTGTTCTGTGATACCAGTGCCTGAGCACAGGCCGCATTCATCTTCCTGTCCCCTTTCTCCTGCCTCCTTCACCGACTTCACTCCACAAAGCCTGTGGGCTTCCGCCCCATCCTCCAAGATTGTGTCTGCCTCTGGGGAGCTCTGCCATCTCCCCCCACTTTCTCTTTTATGAAAACAGCTGCACCTGAAGGCTTGGGTGAGATGAGGAGTATGCCTGCCAACTCACCCTGGGGAGCCAAAATGCTTAAATTGCTTCTTTTATCCCCTCCCCCCTCAAAGTATATGTCATTTGGGATGGAGAATGGCCTCACCTTGTCCTTGTAGGCCTGCTGTTTGGGAATATTTTGTTAGAAGCAACAGGAGCAGATAATACCTGACATGCCCACAGCTCCTCTTGTTACAGAAATGGTAATAAACTGCCAAGAGTGCAGACACAACTGCTGTTCTCTTGATTAATGTTTTTGGAGGTGTAGGGGATGCATTGCCCTGGAGCTGCCCCATCCCAATTATCCAATTATGTAAGGAAGGAATCATGGGAAATCGTCAACCAGACAAGACCGAAGGCAACCCCAAATGGCAGGTGACAAAAAGGGTGTCATGGTCTCCAGGGTGCATGCCAACAGCAAATGGGGGATGCTTTTTCCCATGGAAAGATAGTGCTGAGCTGAGGAAATGTCTAAAGAAGCTATCAGGAGGACATAGGATAAACAGCATGAAAGGGGGAGGAATACAAACAAGGGGAAGCATTGCACTGGAGATTACAGCCCTACCAAGCAATGAGTACTACTTGAGATCCTACTAATTGTCCCACTTGGGGTTTGTTTTTAAGGAAAGGAAAGTCTGAGAAGCTAAAGGTCTGGTTTCAATTTCTAGTTTCAACCACTGACAGTGGAACTTCCTGAGACTCACTCAGCCCCTTCATCTGCTAAATGTTAATGATATTTCTCATTGTATACCTTACCCAAGTATACCTGGCTGCTGCAGGTAATAGTAAATTTTTTAGCTGACTTTATTGAGTCCAAAATTGCCCGAAAGGCACAGTGGTCCCCAAGGGTATACAAAGGGAAAGAAGTTCTGACCATCCCTAGAATGCTTGCAGGAATGGCATTAGCAATGTTCTTTCTCCCTCTCTCCTTCATCCCTCTCTATTTCTCTCTTTTTTCCTCTCTGTCTCTCCCTACCTATGTTTTCTCTCAGCCCCCCTCTTTTCACTGTAGTTTTGCTAACTTGTCTCTATCTCACTGCCTGGTTCTTGTTTCTCTATTTATGTTGCAGGAAATAGATACTGTAACCCAGAAACCTTTTACCTCTGTATTTGTATCATCCCAAGTCCCACAGTTACTGGAATTTTCCAGTCCAAATTACAAATTAAAAATAAAAGAACTAAATTGGCCCAGCTGTGGTCAAAGGACTGGACAAAGTACCTGGTCACAACCAACCAGAATGTGTAGCTCAGCCAATGTAGCTATGAGAACAGAGTGCTGACAGCTTTCCTAAGGCGGGGTGGGGGTGGGGAGCGGTGGGGAGCTTCCATGTGTGAGCTGTGGCAGAAGGAAGCTCCACAGGAGGGGTCACTGCAAGCAGTAAATGTGGCCATGGGGTATTTCTCAGTACAGCCTGTGAAATCTTCCAGTTCTTTGAGTGTTAGCATGAGGTACCGTGAAAGAAGCTAAAATTCAATATGAAGAAATAATAAACTTCCCTGCACCTAGTAGGTACTAATTCTCTCTCTCTCTCTCTCTCTCTCTCTCTCTCTCTCTCTCTCTCTCTTTGTTGGCAAAGACTATCTATCTTATGCTTGTCTCCAGCATAATATGCCTGGCCCCTTATCAGTGTTCAATAAATGCTTGTTGCATTGAGCAGAATGGGAAGAATGACATTAAACAAGAGCCTGCAATCAAAGATGGCATGAAATTAAACCCTCAATTTTAGGGCACAATGTAAATCATTCAGGGGTCAATTGTAGCAGCTGGAGTAGGCTTTATGGGAGAGATAGAAATCCATAGTGCCTGGAAGTGATATGGTTGGCAGAGGCATCTAGAAAAGAGAAGGGAAGTTGCAGAGAACAAATAATATGAATGAAGGCAGAGCAGAGCCCAGATGTGCCTAGCTTGCTCATGGCCAACAAGAGTAACATGTGGGTTCAAAGGAAGAGTCAGAGTTGAACCCCAGAAGAGGCAACAGTGGACAGCAGAGCAAGCTTTTTCAAAGGCTGCTGAAAAGCAATCAGAGATAAAGGGAAGCAACTATCCCCTCACTGCTTCATCTCTTCTTAGATACAGAGTCTAATACTGCATGGTTGTCTGTGACACAGAAAGCCAGATCTTACAAGATCCCATTCCTATCAGGAAGAGGAGGCTGGCCTTGTCTTGCTCCCTGAGCCCCAGCATCCTGGTGTTCATGAGACTATAGATCTTATGTCATCCCATGCTATGGGAGGTCTGCTTCTGGGGGGTCCTACTTGCACCTCTATTCCTTCTGCCTAGTGCCTAGCCTGTTGGGCTAACAGGTTTCTTCTTGGGCCCATCTTAGACAGCATCCTCTCCCAAAGACCAGTCTTAGATCACTTTGCCTAGACAGACTCTAAAACCAAAAGGGCATTTTGTCCGATTAAAGAAACAGATAAGGCACTGGAGATGTGGCTCAGGTGGTAGGACCCCTGCAAGACTGAATCTCTACATTCAAAATTCTGCCAAAAATAAAAAAAAAAAAAACAAAGAAAGAAAGCAACAGATATCCTTGAACAGCAGTCAAACCAGTAAAGCCCCAACTTGGCCATTTCCCATGGACATTAACTATACTTCCAAAATCAAGGCAAGGCAACCTGAGTATTCACTCTGTCCATGGCCTTCCATGGTGGCAGCAAGTCAGCCTCCATGTTATGATTCAGCAGGTGCTGCCACCAAGGCTGCAGAGTGGGTGTCAGATCCCTTTTCATCTAAATGATGCAAAATCCCAGAGAGCTGTAGAGTGTCGTGCCAGTCAGACTTCCATTATTGTAACAAATACCTGAGATAAATCAACTCATGAGGAGGAAAGGTTTATTTCGACTCATATTTCTGGAAGTCTCTGACTATGATTAGTCATCCCCCTTGCATTTCGGCCTGTGGCAAGGGAAAAAGGTACATGGGGGAGGCAAAGCGATTCATCTCACGTAGGTAAAAGTAAAAGAAGGAAAAGAAGGAACTGGAATCCCACAATCCCCTTTCTCGGTCATAGATTCAATGATATCGAGATCTCCCATGAGGCATCAGCCCCTTAACATTTCTGCCATC
Organism: Perognathus longimembris pacificus; assembly: GCF_023159225.1. Lineage (NCBI taxonomy): Eukaryota > Metazoa > Chordata > Mammalia > Rodentia > Heteromyidae > Perognathus > Perognathus longimembris. The sequence goes on along the minus strand of NC_063177.1, from coordinate 22,940,188 downwards.
TTTCAATAATGTCGTGGAAGGAAGACCAAGTCTTTCACATATAAGCCTTTCAGGGCATTCTAGATTGAAGCTAAGGCAAGTGTCCTATAAGGTGTTATTTCATCAGTCCCTTAGGTGAGAGCTCTGAAACCCTTAGGCTCCAGAGAGCTTGAGTGAGATAATGTTTTGTCCACAATATGGTCTGAGTGTCTCCTGTGTGTGCACACCGTAGAACCAACAGTGAAGGGGGAGTTCCTGTGTCTCCACCTCCAACTTTGAAATCCTCACTTAGTTTCACATGAGCTGCAGAACTACATATTATTTATTTTTCAAATGCAAAGATGTCCAGCATCTTAGAAAAGTGGGACAGTTGATCAGTGCTGATCAGAGGCACACACTGTGCGACATAGACATCTCAGGATGGCCATAGGTTTTCTGGTTGGAAAAGGCATCCAGAGGCTTGATCAGGCAGTGGAGGTCCGTGGCCTATCAACCTCTTTTAAGAACACCAGTCTGTGCCCACTCTCACACATCTATTCCTCGGCATTTGCTCATGTGTCTGATGGCAGAAGAGTTCCTTCTAGTCCTGGTAGGATGGAGATTTGTTCAGAATACAACAGTGACAACCACCTTTCTCTCATGAAGGATTCCAGATGATGGGTGCTTGATTGACGGTTGTATCTACCAAGTTCAAACCCCACGTTAGCATTTTACTTTCTCCAGCACCCCTGCTTTACATATTATCTGTCCTCACACATCACTCTTTTGGAGTACAGGGCCCAGCCTTCCTTATCTATGTCGGCACATGTCTCTGAGTGGAGGCTGAGCTGTGAAGCAAGGGAAAATATTACATGGGTTGATGGGTAGCGGCAGCCTCCGATGAATGAGAATGTTCTAGCTGTACTGTGTCAGACTTTGCAAGGAGATGTTGGCCCCCTGCTGACTGCTCTGACTCTGGAGCAGTTTTAGGGTATGTGTGTGGGTAGAAAAGTCCTTGTCTATCAATGGTCTGGCCAGTAGTATAGTGAAAGAGTAGGAACTTTAGAGTTTTCTGGTTTGGAATGCAGTTCCATCTCCACCAGCAAATATAGACAGGAAAATGTTTTACTCTCCAGGAGCCACGGTTTCCTTTCTCGGCAGGATCAACGCTAATAGTTGCCTCCTGTTTGTTATTTATTAAAGGCATAAAGTAGACAGGTCAGGCAAATCGCCTACTGTGCAAACTGCTTAATCCAGTCACCTGTTTTCAACCCATAAGCAAACATTGGTGAGAAGCTGATGAGAAACCGAGTCTACGCAGCATTTAGGTGATTCCTGTTTCTGAGATTCTCTGCCCAGTGTGACTCTCCACCCAATTGAAGATTCAAAGTGGCTTCAACCACCTCATAGGAGAAGACACACTGTACTGGGGGATGCAAAGCATCCTTCTGTTTACATGCATGCTGGCCTACAAGAAGAGTGCTGTTCTTCTAGTGTGAAGAACACAGTCTCTGCACCAGTCCTAAATCATTTTAAGGAGGAAGTCACCATGGTAACTGAGTTTAGAGAGTAGTAATATGGGTAGTGTCTTATTTTGCCAAGTCGTCCCAGAAGGCTGTCTGATGCTCCTCAGATACTTTTAACCCACCACAGGAAACCACATGTGGGTCTAAAGGTAGCATCAATTAGTTCCAAGATGGGATTGGATGGGGTGTGAGTAAAGGCTGAATGTAGGGCTCTTCATACTGCCTCCTGAGATTCTTGAGCCTCATCTTGCCTACCTTTCTCCTCTAGGTTAGAGAGTGCTTCTCAAACTTGCCTGGCATGGTAGGGAATTTGCAACATTACTCATGCTATAGCTTTGCTTCCAAACAGTGGAAGCAGCACTGGTGATGGACCCTACCTGGATGTCTAAGTATTTAAAGTCTCTCAGATGGTTCTGAAATACAGGGAAGGAGGAGAATCGCAGCTCAATACCTGCACTTCTGCAATCTCATGCAAAGCACTCAGGGACCTTGTTAAGTGGCAGATATTGATTCAGTAGGTCTGGAGCAAGGTCTGAGATGAAATTTCTTCTATTATTGAAGAGTGAGGTTTGAACTCAGGGCTTCAGCCTTGCTAGGCAAACATTCTGATCACTTTAGCCATACTCCCAGTCAATTTTGTTTTTATTTTCTCAGGTAGGGTCTTGCACTCTTGCCCCTGCTGGGCTCAGAATGGCATAGATCCACCTGATCTATGCCTCCAAAGAAACCGACTGTGCTCAAATGGAGATTCTGTGTTTCTAATGTGCTCTTCAATGATGGTGTTGCTGGGGGTCATGGGGATGGAAGCTTTACATTTTTCTCACGATCACACCTGGAGTTCTTAAACCAAGCCTATAGATGCAGCCCTAAACTTTTCTCAGGATCAACCATGAGCAGGAGCAAGCTGCTACCCAGCTTCAGTCCTTCTGCAAGCCCCCTGTCAAGTCCTCTGGCTCCATGTCTCACCCATGCACAGCAGATGTCTGGGATATTTGAAATCTCATCTCCTGCCCAAACCCTTTTCTGTATAATTCAACTTTCTATTCCCAAATGATATCATCTACTCCAACTGGTACCCACAAAGCAATGTGTACTGAATTTCAATAGCTAAGGAGCAAAAGAAAACCTTCCAGGTTTACATAAACTGGGAAGTTTGGGGCTTAACCAAATTTGAAATCTGACTTAACGTTTCTTTACCAGAGGATTTAGTCAAGGTTTTTTAATACATAAACAAGTTTTGTTTGTATACAAAATTTATAGTGTGCAGTGTTTCCCATACATATTTGGCTACAAATTACTTTATTTGCGGGACACCCAGTAGCATTTCATAGACCCGGTAAGCTTTGAAAGCCATTTAGGGAAATGCTACCTTAGATTTACTTCTACAGACTCGAGATAAGCTTGGAGACAGATTGGTATGGAGATTGCTGGCTAGTATTTTCTATCAGCATGCAGCAAAGGACAACCCTCCACGGAGCATCATAAATTGTTCATATGACTGCAACCATGAGCAAGGAAGACAGGGCCTGAGAAAAAGATGGTCAAAGGTGCTAATTTTCCATGGTTTTGAGAAATAAGGGGAATAATTTTTATGGCTGCTGGAAAGGAATAAATTGCTACTGCTGTGTTTATAGCACCAAGGAGAAAGGTTGGAGCTAAAATATTCTTGCAAAGCCAAAGGTCTTGGGAAAAGGGCCAGTGGAATGGATGCTGTTCTGTTGGAGATATAATTTTCTCTCTTTATATTTATTAAGTTTAAAATATAAAAGATTCCTGGGCTGATGGGAGGGGCTTATGCCAGCAGTGACAAATGTCCTGTGCAGAAAATGACAGGATGCTTGCTTGGATGTTTCATCCTTCAGATGGTTTTGACATTAATTTCCTAGAAGTTGATGAACTTGGAGGAAATGGCCGTATCATAACAGTTCTGGCTGAGTTTCTGATGTTATATTAGGTGCTTGAAGAATTATCATTTTACTGTGTTTCTCTAGGAAACATGAATTGTTAGTGAATTCTGTCTCATTGTTTGGAAACCTGCTGTTCATAGATTGAAAACTCAGATGTTGGTTATCTAGTGTTGACCTTTGGGTCCCTGCTTACTCACTACACAGAAGTGGTCCAGGCTCGAGTCCTTCCCAAACCCCTCATGGGATGCTCATGTCTTGGTCCACTACTCTAGCTCTGCAGGGTGCAGAGCCACAGTAGCTCAGGACCAGGATGTGCATTCACCATCCACCACACTCTCTAAAATGCATGTACTTCTTTTACATCTTGACATCGATTTCAAAACAGAGCTGACCTCAAGATCAGGGGCTCTGGGCATTGGCTGAACCTAGCGGAGTGTATTTTAGTATGCACTTGAATGTGTTTCAGGAGAATTTGGGGCTCTTACACTGTATTTATGTTCCTTTTGGGGGTTTTGTTGGTTAAGGCTTAGTTGCATACAACAAAACAACTCAGAGTAGTTGAAGGGAGAAGGATTTATTGCTAGGTCTTAGGTGACTTACAAAATAATTGGTAGAGCTGAATGAGCAGGCATTAAGCTTTCTGTCACAATTTCCAGTTTCTCAGAGTCTGACTTCCTGTTGGTATAGGAGATTCCATACCTCCCCCCATTTGTTTCCCTGCCTATTCTTCCCACTCCTAGGAACTTGAGTTCTAACTTAAGTCTCTTACAAGTGTATCTGATAGAGCTGTTGGCTCAATCCCTAGGTGCAAGACAGTCTGGAAAACCTGGTTTTTAGCATTCTCTTGGTCTTTTGCACTGAAACACATGAGAAGTCTGATGGTTGCCAAGTGGGTAAACCCATACCTACCGAAGGAATGAAAGAATATAGTCACAAGGTCATTGTAACCAAATATTGGGCAGAGCAAATATACCATACTACTTACTGATTGGCTCAAAGCTGCTAAGATAACATTGCAACTGAAAGCCAGGTCATTATCATCACACCTCTGTTAACCAATAATATTTGGTAAGCCACCCAAATTTTATACCATTGGAACTCTAGAACTTCAGAAGGCTCTTCTGGTAAGATCATTCAGACTCATTTCATAGAACTTCCCACATGTTGTTTGTAGCCCTATAAATCTGCCTTTGCAGATAAACTGGGATCCTGCAGGAATTGTTTCATTCATTGTTTACCTCCTTTCCATGCCAATTTATATTCCAGTCATATGATAGGTGCTACATAACCAAAGAAGGATGGTGCATGTGACAGAATTCACCTAGCAAAGCCTTATCCACATACTTGGGGAGGAGCCAGGTGAAGATGTAGATGTGTCCCTGTAGGACCCCACCCTTCTAGGCTGGAAGCCAGGAAAGGACAACATGACCGTTGGTGAAAAGGATTCTAAAAGAAACATTACCTGGGCTGGGGATATAGCCTAGTGGCAAGAGTGCCTGCCTCGGATACACGAGGCCCTAGGTTCGATTCCCCAGCACCACATATACAGAAAACGGCCAGAAGCGGCGCTGTGGCTCAAGTGGCAGAGTGCTAGCCTTGAGCGGGAAGAAGCCAGGGACAGTGCTCAGGCCCTGAGTCCAAGGCCCAGGACTGGCCAAAAAAAAAAAAAAAAAGAAACATTACCTTCCAGAACCAACTGTAGCTGTACAATGCCAGTATTCAAGAGGAATGAGATGAGGACAGATGCATGCATGAGCCATAGGGAGAAATCCATAGGGAAAGAGAGTCCCCCCTCCCCCCTGCAAAAGACTCATGAGCTGAAGTACAAGAATCATTGAGAGGAAAGAAACAGCAGGTTAGAAGAGCAAAAAGGGAGGTCTAGGTCCTGGAGCCACAGCTGTGAAGAGATATAACCTCAGCTGGATTTCTCTTTGAGCTGAATGCATCAAAGAGCTAACCAATACATTCCAAAAGCTGCAGCCCAGGACCAGACACCTGGATGCTGTGAGCCTCTCTGCTTCTTCAGCCTGCTGGGTATTGCCTCCTGCTGTCTTTTGCCAAGGCTGGAGAAATGAATACACATGAAGCATCATATTCGCAGGTGGGAGTCCATAGCCTCCTGCATGGGAGGTGGTTGGTGACACAGCCCATGTAACAGCGAGACCATTAAACAGGCAGCTCACCCTCTTTTAGCTACCCGCCCCACTTCCTCCATATCTTACAGCCTGCTTACACCTCACTGGGTATGTACAAAACTGTCAATAGTGAGTCTTTATTGCATGTTGGTAAGAAAATTGTATGAAAATAGACCATGTATTGCTGTGCCGAGGTTAAATACTTTTCACTAGGTTGATGAATAGTACTAATAGGCATTGTTTTCCCTTGGCTTGTCATGAGGCAAAATAATACAGTTAGTATTTCGATTGGTAGTCCCACTTCAAGAGTAATGGATAATCCACAGTAGTGAGTTTATTTTAATGAGCATGTATGGCTACTCAGTGCTAGAAGGCCAAGTTGATAATAGCATTTGCTAAATATTTATTCTTATAATTAAATGCTCTACTGGTACTTCAGTATCTCATAAAGGGCCATGGAATAATACGCAGACCCAGAATGCAAAACCATTGAGAACTTTCCTTCCCTAATCTGTCCCAGCTGAGCCCATCTAGGGTGGGCATTGGGGGGTGGAGAGTAATGGCACTACCTGCTATCTCTTTCCCCAGATTTTCTGGCTGATGAACACACATCCACTCTGTTCTCCTCCCAAGACTGAAGATGCTCATAAATACCATCAGTCGTTGTGGGAAGGTGAAGACAGGGGAGAAATGAATCTTCACAAGGGTCTGCTATGGGCCAACTTCTCAAGTGCCACCTAGGTTAACTTTTTGAGATGTGTGGTTAACTTCAGAGAAAGAGACTACTAAGCTCGTGTGACTGGTGAAGTAATTAGGATCTCAGAAGTTAAGGGCAGATACTCATGACCCCTTCCCTAGAGTCCCAAGACTGCTCTGTTCATTTGTGTAGTGCCCTCCAGTCATCTAAACTACTCTATAATAAATTCGAAGGCTTACAACCTGCACAATGGTGTGAAATAAGCTAACTGGTGGAGAAGGAGGGCAATATAACCATTATGTACATAATACAAAGACATCTCCCCAGCACGTTATAGACGATTGCAGTGGCTGAATTTTGAGCACAGGTATCAGGATTGAAACTTAAATGAAAAGGTCCCTGTATGTTCCTGAGGCTCCAAGGTCCTCCTGAAGGGACTTAAGCTCACATACCAGTGGTCATCAGCATCACTTCATGCGCTTCCTCCCACCCCAGCATCATTCCATCTCCTTCTCGAGGCTTCTCTCTGTAGGTTCTATGTCTCCCCTTCTGCTTCGTCCTTGTCAGATGCTGGCTACACTAGCTTGGTTCTCACATCTTTCTGAGGCTCCCTCCAGGAATCCACCCCAAGTTTCAGCCTCATTACTCCCATCGTGGGTGCTGCCAGCTGGCAGAAGCCCGGCCCCATTATGGAGCGGAACTAGGACAAGGAGAGGTGAAGTGCATACTGCCATGGCGTCGGCTCTGCTGAAAAGTTCTCTGCAAGATCTCCTTGAGGAGACTCTGGAGAACGTTAACTCAGCCTTTGGCTGTCTTTTCAAGTGTGGGAATCTTTACCTCTGGCAGGATGAATAGTTGTCTGCTTGGAAAGGAGACAAAAGCTACTGAAGGAGGGATCAACCAAAGTTAACTTGAACTAACCAAAGTAAGATATGTAGAAGTGGGAAAGTGGGCCTCTTGTGTGCCCTATAAAAGATGGTGCGTTTTCCTTACTTAGGAATGGAGCAAAACTGCTGGGCACTGGTGGCTCATGCCTGTAGTCCTAGCTACTTGGGATGCTGAGATCAGAGGATCGTGGTTTGAAGCCAGCCTGAGCAGAAAAGTCCCCATGAGACTCCTCTCTCCAATTAGCCACTCCTAAACTGGAAGTGGCACTGAGGCTCATAAGTAACAGAGTGCTGTCCTTGAGCAAAAGAGCTCAGGGACCACACCTAGTCCCTAAGTTTAAGCCCCACAACCAACAACAAAGAAATTAAGTAAAATTGAGAAACACTCTGCAGAACTGACTGATACTCGGCAAAATGGCTAAGGCCATGGAGGAGAGTGGAACTGTGAGGAGAAGACACAGATAGCTGAAGGCAATGTGGAGGAGGCAAGACAAGCAAGGGAGAAAAAGAAACAAGACACATGAATGCAAGAGTTAGATGCTGAAGCAGAAAACAGACACTAGTAGAAAAGCTGCTAAAATTCTAGGGGTCCAGCTCATAATGGTATGCCAATGCTAATATCTTGATCTGGGTAAAATTACACAGGAATGTCGTGCTATTCGTGCAATTTCTCTATGAGTCTGAATTTCCTTCAAATAAAAAAGTTGAAAGGAAGAGAGGGAGGGAAAGAGGAAGGGAGGAAGAGCAGACATAAGGAGGGAGAGAGGAAGGGAGGGAGGAAAGGAGGGAGGGAGGGGGAAAGGAGGGAGGGAGGGAAAGAGAGAGAGTATAGAGTACTCCATCTGGGGATAAAATGAGATTACATGTCATTTTGTGTGGCATCTCTGGTATTTCCAGTGTCCACTACATTTACAGAGAAAATCTATCTTTATCTTGTTGACCCAGAGAATTTTGCTGGCACTCACTCCTCCAGTTCGGGAATAACTGGTCCTCATTACTGCAGCTGTCCCAACACCCTGAAGTCACCATCCATCTTCAGTCTCCACCATGGCTTTTCCAGTGTCAGTTCACTCACAACTGCTCTTAGGTGCATTTTTAATATTCCCACAATGGGCTTCTGTCCTCCCAGAGGCCCTTGCACAACTCCAGCTCCAAGCCTAGATCCCAGCTTACTGGGAGGCTCCCTGAAATCATGGGTGGAGCCCAACACTTTGGCTGGAAGAGCACAGATACAGAATTTGAGTTTCAGATTCATTTACAAAAATCCAATATGGTGGAGACTAGCCTGTAGACTTCCAAGAAGATGAGCTGTTTAGAAATGTGACACTGTCGATGTCACATGGATGCATTTGTTGCAAATGTAGTTCTTCTACTTTGAATCCTGTGTGCTTTGAGGCACTTCAGATTTGATTTCCCAACTCATGTCAGTATGAACCAATTCGAAAGAGCTGAATAAAGGCATGTTTTATCCTATTCAAAAGCATTTGCTTTTGCTAAGTGCCATCATATAACAGATATTGTCTATATCATGGTAGCCCATAGTGATTAAGAGACACCATCGTGGTGATTAAAACACCATGTGGTGATTGGCAGCACCAGGTGATAGGAAGATGCTATAATACAATGGTGACAGACACAGTGTGGAGAAGGAAAGAGAGATGGGCTCTTGGGCAAATCCATTTTTTTTTTTGCCAGTCCTACATGTTGAACTCAGGACCTGGGCAATGTCTTGAGCTTCTTTTGTTCAAGGCTAGCACTCTATCACTTGAGCCACAGTGCCACTTCTAGCCTTTTCTGTTTATGTGGTACTGAGGAATCGAACCCAGGGTTTCATGCATGCTAAGCAAGCACTCTACCACTAAGCCACATTCCAGGCCCCATTATTATTTTGTTTTCAAAAGGACATTTGACAGATGCTGTATTGCATGTCAATGAAGTTACAAGAGGAAGTGGCCTCTGAGACTATCTCATCTTTGACACTCATGATTTGGAACAGTTTCTTTTCAATAAATATCAGCTGGCCACATGAACAGATTTCCCACTCTTGGTGGTAACATCCTTTCTACAAAGTGTAAACCTGACTTCCCAGTGTGCCTGCCCACGGGCACTTTCTTGGGTGTTTTGGTAGAACCTCAATCTTGAAGCTCCCATCTAATACAAGACTAAATCAACAGAAACCACTCATGTTCTCTGCATTTTGTCTGGTTGAATTCTGGCAAGGATGTCCTCCAAGTGACCTTGGATAAGCGTGTATATTGCTCCAGTACAAAGCAAGACAGAGGGATCAATGGCTAAGTTCAGTGCTACCAAGTTGTGCAACTCCACAGGCACTGAACATACAGAATATAACATCAGCATTGTCTTCTAAACTGAGGTTAGGCTGGCCTAGGCCACAGGAGACATCATGGGGTAACCTGTTTTCACATCACAGATGGAGGCCCTGAAGGGATATGAGTTACTGAGATGATCGGAGAGGGACTGGAGGGGGTGGGGACAAGCACAAGGCTTTGTCACAAAGATGTTAGAGCTCCTTCGGAGGCCAAAGGGAGACTGACAGAATTCACAAAGCCCCATAGAACCTGTTATAGCAGCCAGACCATTGGATCAATGCATCCTCAAGGAACTCCAAGTCCCCACAGGCTAAACGTACAGACCCTGCCTGTCCACCACTGCCAGCATTTCTTGTCCATGGCATAGCTGAGAAGTGACAATGAATATTCATCCCTTGGTGGTGCTAGAGTCATTGGGCTCTCTGCATATGCAAAATCAGAACTTACATGGACTGAGAGGGAGGTAACATCCCCACCCCCTGCCCAAATAAAATGATGGAATGGGTTGAACCAGTGGGGAAAATAATGCTGCCAACAGTCAATGGAAGGAAGAAAACAGAAATCAAACTGACTTCAATTTCTGCACTGCCTTGCAGGATGCTATCCTAGGAGGAGGAATATTTAGACTCAGAAGAAAATACATAGCCTTGGCCTAAAGACAGACTTATCTGCCCTCTATCAGGCTCTGTGGCAGAGCAAAAAGGAAATACCAATAGATGTCATCTTAGTTAAAAGTTGGCATGGAGCTGGGAATGTGGCTTAGTGGTAGAGTGCTTGCCTAGCATGCATGAAGCCCTGTGTTTGATTCCTCAGGACCACATAAACAGAGAAAGCTGGAAGTGGCTCTGTGTCTCAAGAGGCAGAATGCTAGCCTTGGGCAAAAAGAAGCCAGGGACAATGCTCAGGCCCTGAGTTCAAGCCCCAGGACTGGCAAAAAAAAAAAAAAAGAAAAAAGAAAGGGCCAAGGACTATGCCTTGAGATGCACAAATTCATATCTGAAGAGCATTGCTCTTTATTGAGGGTCTACTGTGTGCTAAGAGCTTTTCAATTTTTTTTTTGCCAGTCCTGGGCCTTGAACTCAGGGCCTGAGCACTGTCCCTGGCTTCTTTTTGCTCAAGGCTAGCACTCTGCCACTTGAGCCGCAGCGCCACTTCTGGCCATTTTCTGTATACGAGGTGCTGGGGAATCGAACCGAGGGCTTCATGTATCCGAGGCAAGCACTCTTGCCACTAGGCCATATCCCCACTGAATCTTCATAATAACCCTGACAAGCCAGCTGCTGTTGCCCCCATTTTCAGACACAAGGAGTGCACCTCCACTGCACAAAGTGCCTTTGCTACAAAGCCACATGCCTCCTAAGCAGTGGGTTCAGTATTTACATTGTGATGTTATGGGGTCTTAAAGCCCCTGTCCTGCCCTCATGATCACGCTGCCTCCTAAAACATAATGTAGGGAGAAACTGGAGATCTCAGGACTTTCAGGTTGCACACAGAATCCCAGCATACCTCATCATGAGCAATTCAGCCTGGGAAGATGTCTTGGTACCCAACCATCCCTGAATTCTGTAGACTTTGAAGAGCTATTTGCCCTGAAGAAACTAGGAAGCCATTAAGGGAAGGTTAAGCTCCATTAAGAGAAGTACAGTCTAGTGTTTGGGAGGTCCCTGCCCTTTAGTTCCACACTAGAAGCCTATAAGGACCAGCCATACAGCTCCACTTCTCACCACCAGCCAGGAGAGGTGCCAGGCAAGTGGCATGGCTTGGAATGATACGATTACCTGCCCTAATCCACTCAGAAAGAGAAGTAAAGGAGTAGAGGGCTTAGGTGATGTAATCACAGCCACATCTTTAATAAATGTAATAAACTAAACTAAACCCAACCATCCAACACTGGAATTAGACCTTTTCTCATAGGCACATGAATTTCAGGGTGAGTAATACGATATGTGCTTATCAGACTACTCAGTGTATTCAGGTTTTACCAGATACGCCCACCCCCATGCATTTCAGGGTTCAGACAATGTTCATCACTCACATCAGCTGGCAGAGGCAGAGGGACTAGGATATCATATGGTTCCCTCCCTTGTAGACTATTGGGTATAGAGGAAGACCCAGCAAAGCTCAGTGAATTGTCCATTGCCAGGCAGTGACATAAGGCTAAGCTATCAACAAGTAAACACCTTAATATCTAGGAGCCCTTGCACCAGTACTTCTCTCATCCACGTCCTTGCCATGCACCTGTTGGTCTGTTGCTCCACTACTCATCCTTCCCTGAAGGCTGTCAGAAGTTAAGGGGCTGCACCAAGCACCACTGGCTTGCACCTGCAATCCTAGCTACTCAGGAGGCTGAGATCTGAGGATCCTGGTCAGGAAAGTCTGCAGTACTTTCATTTTCTCCAATTAAGCACCAACAAAATCTGGAAGTAGAGCTGTGGCTCAAGTGGTAGAACACCAGCCTTGAGCAGAAAAGCTCAGGGACAGCACCTGGGCTGTGAGCTCAAGCCCCAGCAGTAGTACACACACACACACACACACACACACACACACACACACACACACACACACACACACACACACACAGAGTTAAGGGACTTTCCCTTGCTAGGATCACCCTGCTAGGGATTACTGATGCTAGATTCACAGTCAGATCTGAGTAATTGCAAATGTGGGATCTCATCCATTTGGTGAACTTGGTGCAATGATAGAATCATTGCAAGAAGGGAAGGGAGGAGGTAAGAGTAGAGCAGGAGTCAACAGCTCATTCTGCTTGTATCTATTTTTATCCTGGATCCCAGTACACATATGCACATATGTGTGTGCAGACAGACAGACACAGACACACACACACACACAGACACACACACAGCTTCCCTCAGATCCTCTTTCTTCTCTCTCTCTCTCTTCCTCCACTTTGACAGGCTTTCCTTCCCACTATCCTAGTGCACTCTAGGTTTGTCCCCAGAAGCTTAATTTCACATCTGGTAGGAAACAGTTGTACAGAATTGCTGAATCCTCTTCTTTATCCCACCCTTCAGAGAGGGGCTCATCAAACCCATCATCTCCAAAGTGTCAAAATGTTTTCCTATCCCCAGCAAAAAACAAAAGAGACTCAGAATCCAAAGTCCAAAACAATGAGATCTAAACGTAATCACCTCTTAAACTCAAAATTTTCTTTTTAGAAACTGGGCATTCCACGGGACATGTACCTAAAAAAATCCATTTATTGGATACAGGTGGATGGGAGGCTCAGGAGGGGGAGAGTTCCCTAAGCTCTAGCCCAGGGGAGAAGCCCACCATTCAGCATGGTCTGAGGAGTGCAGGATGGAAATGCTGAAGGATGGGAGTCAGACTGTTGGTATTTTCTCCTACAGAGCTCATGCTGCGTGGAAGCCTACCACACGGCACTCAGTGTAACTCCACCCTACCTGTTTGGACCCAGAATCCTGATATTTAATATCAGCTCTGCTATTAACAATCTCTGTTGCTTTAAATCCAACCACAAAAATCTAGAACAAGTTCTTCGAGGTCATCAAACCCTTGTATAGGGAAGGTCCATTCTGTAGCAGGCTCCTTAGCTGATACTGCTGATTCATCATACTTGTCTATCCCAAGAATCCTGAATGAAACTTCAGAATCTTCAAAAACTAAAAATACCATAAGCCAGGTACCAGTTACTTACACTTATAACCCTAGCTACTCAGGATATCTGAAGATTGTGGTTCAAAGCCAGCTCAGGAGGAGAGTCTGTGAGACTCTTATGTGCAATAAACTACTCAGAAAAAAGCTGGAAGTGGCACTATGGCTCAAGTGGTAGAGCACTGACCTTGAGCACAAAGAAGCTTAGGGACAGCACCCAGGCTCTGAGTTCAAGTCTCAGGACCAGCAAAGAGGAAAAGAAAAGAAAAAATAATCGTCTTGTAGGGGACACCTGCTATACATTGGATTTGATACAAGAAACTAAAATCTATTTCCATACCTGCCATAGATTTTTTTTTTTCAGTCCTAGGGATTGGACTCGGGGCCTGACCACTGTCCTGGCTTCTTTTTGCTCAAGGCTAGCACTCTTACCACTTGAGCCACAGCACCACTTCCGGCCTTTTCTGTTTATGTGGTACTGAGGAATTGAACCCAGGGCTTCATGCATGCTAGGCAAACGCTCTACCGCGAAGCCACATTCCCAGCCCCAATAGATCATTTTTAAGATGAGAAAAAAAAATCAAAATCCAGAGAGGAGAAACCAACTACTTCGTTATACACAGCAAGCCAGAGACAGACAATGGGTTTAGAATTCAGGGCTCAGGACTCAAGAGCCTTACAAAAAAGCTCCTCATAAAGAGGTGCCCTGCGAAGCTCAAAGGCCTCTGTAGAAATACAGCTCATTTTCATCGTGTTGGACCAAAGGTATTTAAATTTTAAAAATGACTCCTTGAACTCTTCCACTTAAAATCCCGCGTTCTCCTTATACCCATGGAACAGTCAACACATAGGCCGTTTCTCCTTGGTGCGCAGCCAGTTAATGCGCGCCTGGCATTACCGCTAAACTAACATTTTATTTCCCTTCCATAGTATGTAATTTCTTTGGAAGTTGAAGTGTAATGAAATTGGTGTTTATTATAATTAATAAAAGCCCCATAACTTTAAATTGGGTCATAAATCTTGCAGGGAAATCCAATACCACTGTAACAATCACTCCTTTCCCAGAAGGAGCTCTTGGGAGGAAGGAGGCGGCCAACCCTCCTTCCCTGGCGGAGGTGGCCCTGGGAGCTTGGCAGCTCAGACTCTGTTGCTAATCTATTCAGGTCACACCAGGAGCATAGGCAGCTTGGAGCTCTGCAAATGGAAAAAGTGTCCCTGAGCCTAACACCTGTAGACGTTGCTCCAGTGTGAGCGTGGCCTGCATGGCTAGCTAAGAAAAGGCTTATCTAGAGAAATAAAACTGTGCCCTTTCTATATGCCAGGAAATGAACTAGTACTGGATGTAGCTTAAGCTCAGGGCCTGGGCACTATCCCTCAGCCTTTTGTTTTTGCTTAAGACTGGTCCTATACCACTTGAGCTCCACCTCTACTTCTGGCTTCTTGGTGGTTGATTGGAGACAAGAGTCTCATGGACTTGCCTGCACAAGCTGGCTTTGAACTGGGATACTCAATTCTCAGCTTCCTTACTAGCTAGGATTACAGGTATGAGCCAGCAGTGCCTGGCTATATCATTTTTGTCCCTGAGTCTACCCTGATTGCTTGCAATCCAGGGACTGAGGTAGGATTGCAAGCTTCCCTGTGCAAATTGTCCAGGTGTTAAAGGAGTTGCAGGCACAAAGGTACTTGAACTTCACCTTGAATCATGACCAGTGATAGGAACTTTGCAAGAAGAAGTAGATAGCATCTGGTTGGGAGATGGCTGGATGGGCATGGCCATACTTCCAGCACAGTTCTCTCCTCTCACAGTGTCTAGCCTTTGTACTTGCTGTTTACTTGGCCTGGAAAATTCACCCATAGGTCTCTGAGTGGCAGGTGCCCTTCCTCATTCAGTTCCCTGTTCAAATACCATTCCTGGAGAACACCTTCCCGCCTACCCCACCTGTGTCTCCCCTCCCCATCCCTCCTTCTGGCTGCCTTCCCCATTTCCTTTACAAGCATTCAGCTATGTGGAAATTACATCCTTTTATGGGTTTGTTTCCTTGCTCATTGTCTGTCTCCCCAATTCCCCTTACAAACATAAACTCTGTTACAACAAGAACCTTGTATCATTGACTCACTATTCAAATCCCAGTATCTTGAACAATCCCAGGCACTCTTAATGGACAATTAATAACTAGTCAAGGCAAAGATTCATGAAACCACATGGCTCATTAAAAGAAACTTGTTTCAAAGCAGGTTACAAAATCATATGCAATGTCAGAAGGGAGCATGGTAGATGAAGATGCCGATGTAAAAGAAAACCAAGGGCAGTAAAACAAAAACCACAGTACAAATAGCTCTAGGGAGAAACATGGGTATCAAAAAAACAAAAACACATCTAATAAAGGGGTCACCAGCTGTTTGCTGTGGTATAGAGACTGCCAGTCCCCTTCTTCCTTCCTCTTCTTTGTAATTTTTAGTTAAGTCTTTGCAGATCACAAAAATAAGTAAATCTTATAGCACCAAGCCAATAATGGGATTAGTATGTACACAAATGGACTCTGAGCTTCTTAAATCCAAAATAAGAGGGAAACACGAATGTGGTTGTTAGACACAGAAGGCATGGAGAATAGACACAGAAATGGTTCAACACCAGCCTGGGTTTATTTAAGAGAAAATCTAAGGAAGGGACCCTCTAGTCAACCTAGAACCTCACACCTGCTTTATATATAGGGGGGTCTGTGTTATACTGGAGTTGTCTTGTGGGTGTTGATACCAAAGTAACTAATGGTGAGGCACAGATAACAATGAGGAATGAGTCACCGCTGAAGAAAAGGAAGGAGTTAGATAGCAATGTCTGTTTAAGGCCCTGGTCTGACACCAACTCATGGGTTACAGCCAGACAAGGGGTAAGGGCAAGGTGGAAGTGTTTATAAATCAAAGCACTGGTCTGGATCCTTAAGATAAGGACATCTGACTATGTGGAGGACCTGACAGTAGCAGTACCTTTCAAGCCTCAATGTCCATGAGCTAAACCCAAGGTCATTGCTCAGGAAAAGCCATGGCCTAAAAACCTGAAAGCAATGTTCCCCATTGGTGCCGCCAAGGAGAAAATATTACAGTATACTGTCCCTGACAGCATCCCTCAGTACATTCAAAAGAAAGGTTCATTATTGCATCTTCTCATGCAGCAGGCTGATGACCTAACGCTAAAGTATAATTTAGTAAAAAGCCTTTCTACAAGCAGTCCAACCATTCTATCTAAGCTGGATAGTCTAGCCAGGAGGGGATGGAATTTGTCTTACAAATTCAGAAGGACTATGAGCCCTCTGTATGGCAAGCTTTCCCTACCAGTAGTAGGGATTGAAGTCTGCCTCTTCTTTCCCAATGTCAGAAGTAGAACTCCATTGCTGAGTGGGGGGAAATTCCCCTTTGCTCATCCATGCAAAGGAGAGGGATGGGTTCCTGCCTTAGAAAATTGAGGATATTGGAGGGATTCACAGAGAGAAATAGTCACCCACATCTCTACCAGGTGGGACTAGAAGTTCTTCTTGGCACCAGCTCATCATCAGGGGCCCAGAGCTAGAAAGTGAGAATCCCTAACTTGGACCACCTAAGGCATTTGCTACATGTAATGACTCCTGGTCCTTTCTCACGCAGTCTGAATTGCTTGGGGTGGGCTGGAGTATCTACTTCTGTAGCCTATGGGGTACAGATCTGAAGGAGAGTGCCAGCGGTGATGGGTTTTCATTAGGATCCCCCACACTGAGACAGGGCTTTCATGTCCACAAAGCACTTTCCACACCCAAGCTTTTATCAGCGCCCCACAAAGCCCTGGGAAAGAGGGAAAGAGGGTTCTCCCACCAGAAGGGATGGCAAAGTGGGAATTGAAATACTGAATATTTTCCCCCCTAGAGGACATGGGTAGCAAGGGGCCAATCCTGGTAGAAAATAGCACAGCTGGGATGGGATCTGGGCTCTGGGACCGAAGCTGAGGTCCAGTTCCTTGCATCTGGTTTATTGGCTAGTGGATGTGGCCTTTTCTTACTGGCCTTTACTTCTGCAATGATGTACTGTGTGCACTGGGAGTTCTTATGGACCTGATGGAAGACTGTGTTGAAAATAGCACAGGGATGATGGAAGGTATACAAATGCTTGGTACTTCTGGTATTTCCTACCCAGCTTCCGGACTCTGGAGGAAATGTACATGACCTATAGTAAGGCAGAGTGGTTATTCCAGACTGCTAGGCAGTACATGAGAGCTTCCCTGGCCTAACCCTTTCCCCAGCAGGAGATGCTCTGAGATCCAGACCTGCTGACCTCACATCTCTTTGGCAAGATGATTTCCCTGTGGGTAGGAGAGAAGAAAAGCACTCAAACAAAGCCAGCTTCATTCAGTAGATAGAACTCTATAGTTGTGATGACCTATGGACCTTTCCACAGTGATAGAAATGACCCAAGCCTGCCATGGTCAATATGGTATCACCAGGAGCCACTGGTGGGCAGTTACAGAGCATTGAAAAGCAGTTGGTATGATTAAGTCAGTTTTTAAAATCAGTTGATTTAAATTTGAATAGTCACATGTCTACTATATTAAAAATTGTATACCTTTAGGGGGAGATGGAAGCCCATTGGGCTTGGATCAGGAGATAGGGCCTCTCCCTGGGCTGAGTCCAGGCAAGTACAGATGCTGAGAGGAGAGTATATGTGTTGGAGGACACTACCTTTTTCCATCTGCCTGTTCTGAATCTCACAATGCTGGCCAATCCTGGTGAGGCCTCAGCTTCTGAGTAGTACATCCTAATGGCTTGAATTTGCCCTTGGCTCCCCCATGATCTAGCCCAACATACACATTTGGTGTTCATTAGCTCAAATTTTATGTACCTGAGTCTCCTTGTCCCCCCCGGGTTTGTTGCTCTGCTCTCAGATTGCATTGAAAACTAATGAGCTATCCCGAAGTGCCCAGCCTAACAATGGGCACTAATGAAGATTTTAAAGACAGGTGTGAACATGCGATTGAGAAGGCAGAAAGAACCCCACAAATCACATGGGTATCAGCCCTGCAAGAAACCATTCTGCCTTCTCATTTTGGAAAGGAGAGGTGATTTTTGTTGTTGTGGTGGTGGTGGTAGTGGTGGTTTTTTAATTGTTTGCCACCAGGTTAAATTAAACCCATGTTCTGATATAAGAGGCAACATAATTCAAGTCAGTGTTAATAACAATGGGAAAATCTGAAAGAATTATCTTTCACAGTAAATTACCTCTGAGATTGCAGGTCCTCCTTATCCAAAGTAAATTCAATATAAAGAACACTGACTATGCAAGAGTGATAAATTATGGAGAGAACGCACCTTCCATCACTGGATGGCTCCTAGTTTGGGGTTTCAAGCATCAGCTGTGACTTTAGGGAAGTCATTTCCTATCTCTGGGCTGCAGGCACCTCATCTGAAAAATGAAACGGGTAGGAGGAGGTTGAACCAGATGTTTCTCCAAGGAGCCACCAGCTCTGGAAATTTGTCAGTCTCCGAGTCCACAAAACTGATCTATTTGGCATTTTATTCCCCGGCTCTCTTACCACAACAGAGAAAGTTACTAATTTAATAAATGGAGCAAGCTTCTAGGAGGTAGCTGTCAGGCATGGCTCTGCTCCTGGGCCCTCCCCTGTGCCTCAGGAAACATTTGTGATGCTAAGGAGACTCAAGTTGCTGCATCTATTTTTTAAATATATATATATGTATATACATATATATTTAATTTTATTAAGTAGCCGTACAAAGGGGCTTCACTTCCAGAAGTTAGGTTATAAGTACAACACATCCTGATCAATGTCACCCCTTCCATCATTAGCTCCCTGTTTTTCCCCTCCCATGCCTACTCTCAAGTTCCATAGTTCAATTTTTACATCGCCTACATTGAATATAACAATTGGATTTTCTCACCCTTCCTCCATCCATGTGCCTGTCCCTCCCTCAGTGACCCAGAACACGTTTCTGCTTCCTGGTATTCATTTTGTTAAACCATCCATTCATTGTTTTGAGGAGTTACACCATTGGACTCCAACGCTGAGTAGACTATCCTTTAGTCAATTTGTGTATACACATATAACCCTGTATAGGTTATCATGTATGTTTGTATTTTAGACCCAATGTCCACACATGAGAGAAAACATGCACCATTTGTCTCTCTGAGCCTGATTGACTTCACTTAATATCCATTTCCCTGCAAATGACCTCATGTTTTTCTTTCTGCTAGCATTCATACTGGTAACATGATGGGAGCTGTTGCATCTATGTTTAAGATCAGGCCTGGGTAACAGGAAAGATCTTTCTGGGTTTGTCTGCTTTCTCCATGCAAGGTCCTCTTATTCCATTACACTGAGGACAGACAGAAAAAACAATACCAAAAGATTAACATTAGCCTCCATCCTCTATCACCTCCTCCACTTACCTACCCCACACTGAATTATCTCCAAACCGCTTTCTGATGTGTACTCAGAGCTGCAGGTCATGGAAGTTAATTGTGCTGTAATTGCCTCTTCATTGGGCCACTTTACATTATGGCTGATGACAAAGAGACTTGGAGACATCTAACTAACTCCTCCGGCCCCAGCAGTATCCATAATCAGCTAATCTCATCCACACCTGGTTCTTCCCAGCGCCTTGTTTCATAGCTCTTTCCCTTTCTGGCTAACATTTTCCTGGCACCTGTTGTGGCTCCAATGCTCCCTCTTCCTCCTGGCTACTTGGCAGGGGAGGAGGAGGGACATCCCAGGGCCTGGAGCCAAGTTGTAGGATATAAGGTAGATGGATAAGAGGGTAGGGGAAGAAGACCTGGGCAGATGTTGCTGCTAAGGCTGAGACAATCATAGCATCTTGGGATGCTGGGAAGGCACCTGTTCTTGTCTCCAGGTTTATGTGTTGGTCATATATCTGCAGGAACACACACACACACACACACACACACACACGTATGGAAGCTATGTGGGGCCTTTGCCCTCACTGTGCCCACTTGTCTTGCCCTCCTCCAGCCCTTCACCGCCACTGTTACTTTCTCCTTACATATGGAACATTTATTTACTCCTTTAAAACTACTATGATCAGGCCCTCCCTGACCTCCCCAAGTGTTTGAGTTAGGTGATCCTTATCTACTCCCATGGTACCCTTCATCTAGCCATTTACATATGCATATTTGCCCTAAAATAAAATAATCTTCTGATTTTAAAGTGTGACAGTGGAAATCTAAAACTATGACTTGCCCTGTTCCAGATTAGATCAGAACTAGCATATAGAGTCAGAGTCTACAGTGGGTCAAAACCAAAAGGTCCAGAAAAGCTGACCTAACTCTTTTTTTCCTGACCAGATTCCATCTATCTCTCTTCTCCCTCCTACATACCCCATCTTTGGCACTTGGCTTTAGCACTTGGTTCTTCTATGCAAGGACACCTGGGAAGGGTGAAAAAAAAAATCTTTCCACTCCTCCCTCTGACCCCAGCACCTTCCAGCCATACCCATTTACTTTGTTCCTTTAAATGGCTTCTTCCTAACTGCTGGGCAGGCCCTTCCTGCCCTCCCCAGTAAGCTGATCCTGGAACATAGATAACGGGCTATTTGCTGTCTGAACTAATAACAGAGTGAATGCTGAGATTTGGAGAGCCAGGAAATATGTGGAAGAGGCAAATTAAGGCCATGTTAACATCCTTCCCACCCGGGAACAATGGAACAAGTTTATGTCATTTTCCCCCCTCTTTTTTTTTTTTTTCTTTTTTGCCAGTCCTAGAACTTGAACTCTGGGCCTGGGTGCTGTCTCTGAACTCCTTTGTTCAGGTTCGCACCCTACCACTTGAGCCACACCTCCACTTCTGGCTTTTTCTGTGATTAACTAGAGATAAGAGTCTCCCAGACTGTCCTTCCTGGGCTGGCTTCAAACCTCAGTCTTCAGATCTCAGCCTCTTCAGTAACTAGGATTACAGGTGTGAGCCGCCAGGTCCTAGCCCAACTGTCCCTCTCTTGTCACCAAACTAACTTGATGAGGGTTTGTGACAGTGGGGAGACCGATAGCCAGCTCTCCTCAGTTCTCTTATTTTAGCAGAGTTGGAAAAATGCTTTCCTTTTCCTTTGGTAGTCACCTGAGAGCTTCTCAAGTTTGAATGCTTCGCAGATCACCTGGGGGGGGGGAGGTTTCTTCGCAGATCACAAAGGCACCGTTTCTCTCACCTGGGTGTGCAGTGAGCCTGGGAACCTCCAGAGCCAGTTCATGGTGCCCATGTGGTTGCTTAGGGATGACTCTGGGAGTATTAAAGAGTTTATCACACCCAGACATGGGTGTCTCACACTTCTCAATCCAGTTACTAAGGAAGCTGCCATCTGAGGATTAGGGTTTGAAGCCAGCCTTGGAAAAAAAGTCCATAAGACTGGTATCTCCAATTAACCATCAAAAGGTTAGAAGTGCAGCTGTGACTCAAGTGGCAGTGTCAGCCTTGAGCAATAAAAGAAAAACAAAATTAGGGGACAGTGCCTAAGACCAGAGTTCAAGCCCCATTGCTGGCAGACACGCGCTCGTGCGCACACGCGCATGCACACACACAGAGTTTACCCCCATCTCTTATAGAAAGGGTGATGTGTTTTAATTAAAAGGCTTAAAAAACAAAAACCAGTGTAATTTAGGAGAATGGGGTTTATAGAGTGACTTAAACTCAAGAGAGATCTAGGTCCTGCAACTTAATGGTCTATGTTGTTATCATGTCTTTGCTCAGCTTCAGCTTCTTGAAGCTTTTTTGTGTCTGTGTCTTCAAAACTAAGACAATAGATTCTTTCTCTCTCTCTGTGTGTGTGTGTGTGTGTGTTGGACTATTGTCAAATCATGTAAGATATTTTTTGGATCATTGTAGGTCTTCAACTACTTCTTGGTTCCCAGTAAATGGAGCCACCTAAGACATACTGTTCTCTCTGATAGATCACATTTCTGTGCCTCTATTCCCCTCAGATCCCCTCTCTGGAAGAAAGTTACATTCCCCTCCCCACACCATCAGGATGTCTTGCCTTCACTAAATAGCTGTGAATGGAAGAGAAGCTTTAAAACCTGTGTATCTTCTGCCACCTTCCCTTTGTCCACCTTCCATAAAACTGGGGATACATAATCATGGGGCTCTATCTCCTCCAGACTACCAAAATACCAATGAGGGAACAGAACCCCAATTGACTTGCAAGAAGAATACAGAAGAAAGAATAAAAGAAGTTTCTATCAGCATATATTACATTTGACATAGGAAGGCCATTTTATCATGACATACCCATATAGGCATAGAATGTACCTTAGTCTCAGTGATTTGGGAGGTGCTTGGTTTATTGCAACACAACCAGTTTGTTCTGACTGATAACATCCTGACATCTATTGCCTTGCTGTCTGTTTTATGCAAGGTACAGAGATGATCACCAAGACTACATGTATGAATATGACAGAGGTTATGCCTTTGGAACAGTCTGGGTGTAAGTGAAGATGCCAGAGACATAAATTCCCCAGCTTGGCTCATCTGAATGGTCTATAATTGGGATGCTTCCAAAATACTGAAGGAAGACAGATAAATCTCGAAGCGCTGGAGAAGTCATGATAGAGGAAGGAGTGCCTGCACTAGGCCTTGAAAGATGAGTTGTAATTGGACATCCCTGGCACACAGAGCATAAAGCAGTGCATTCAGAGTTGGAAGTCTCCTGTTCCAAGCTGGGCAGCAGCATTTAGGACGTGGCCACCTCCGGATAGACATATAACCCCTCTGCATGCATGAAATGGTTGTTTAATTTTTTTCTTCAGCAAATAAGTCTAAATAATAAATCTCAGCATTTGAAGGATGTTTCAATACTTTGTCTATAAACTCTGCTGATTTCACATAGCTCATGTCATAGTCGTGGAATATGTACTATGATAATCTGGTTCCAGAAGGGGCAGCTAGCGACACCTGACACCTGCTCACATTTGTTTTTTGAGAGCTTACTTTGTTGTTGGTATTGGGCTTGGTACTTTATAAGCACCAGGCAACTTAAAACTGCTCAAAAACCCTACACAGGATACATAATGGTTATCCCCTTTTACAGAAAACAAAGTAGCCTGTGACTGGTAGAGAGCAAGAGCTGTTTGGTAGGAAGAGAGACATGAAACCCAGCTGCTGTGTGTGGCAGCAATGGAGCCGTTAGGAAGGAGTAAAGGCAAAAGAGGTGAAGCTTACTAGGAGTTGGTTGTTGTTGTTATTTGTTTGATCCTGGGCTTGAACTCGGAACCTGGGCATTGTCCCTGAGCTTCTTTTGCTCAAGGCTAGCACTCTACCACTAGAGTCATAGTTCCATTTCTGGCTGTTTTGGTAATTTATTTGAGATAAGAGTCCCACTGACTTTCCTATTCTGACTGGCTTTGAACCACGATCCTTAGATCTCAGCCCCCTGAGTAGCTAGGATTATAAGTGTGAGCCACTAGCATCAGGCTTCTAGGGGTTTTGTTTGTTTGTTTTTTGGAAGCTGCTCATTTTGGGATTCCAACACTATCTGAAGCTATAAAATCTCAGAGGAGGCTGTCCCTGCAGCCGGTGCCCCTGGGCTCTGCACCTTGCTGGGAAACTCTCAGATAATGACCGTGCTGTCTTCTTCACTCAACAAAATATATATTGAATTCAAGTGAGGTCCAGGGAGAAATACAAAAGCGAATTAAGACTCTCTCTAGGCTTAGGAGTGTGGTTTTATTCATTGGGCTTTCAGGAACCATTGAAGGGCTTTGAAGAGGCCATTGGAAGAGCAAATCTTCCAGTGTGGCAGATAGATGGGAGACATGAGAGCCTGCTGGCAGGGAGGTCAGGTGGGAAGTTAATGACAATCTAAGAGCACTAAGAAAAGGGAGGAAGAAAATATCATTCCAAATCCACCATTTCCCCACCTCTTTCCTCTCTATCTTAGGCTAGTAATAACAGGGGCTGAATTTGGGGTACTGACTGCTCCCTGGCTATGATAACACTGTTTTCCTATATGCTTCTTCAGGCAAGATGGCAGTGATAGTTTCCCACTGATGTTTGTTCCTGGGCACTTTGTTGTTACTGGTTCCCTGCCCACACTTTTCTGCAAGCAGTCCTTTCCTTCTCTTTCCTGCTGGGATCCTGCCTACTCTGGATCTGATTGATGGCTTTTTCTTCCAATCACACCTGTTTCTCAGCATTATGAAGAACTGTGAGTTTTGTGCCTAGAGCATCACTGATATTTTCTTCCTCCCTTTAGCTAGGAAAAAAAGGAGTCCCAATGACATAATGCATAGAAGTCAGCCCCATAGAGCCCAGAGTGCCAACTTGATCATTTACTTACTAATGGCGTCGTTGAGATCGAAGTACTTTCAACATCTAATCTTCCTCTTTCCTCATCAATAAAAAAGAGAAATTTTACTGCTGAAATTACATAGGACACAAACACAGTGTTAAATCCATCTGAACTTTTTTTTTTTTGATCTTTGGGATTTGCTTTACAGAAGCAGTAGTCTACCCATTCACATGGAGTGTGAAGAAGGAGATGCTGAGAAATAAAGGGAATGTTATCACAAGTTCTTGTTCCTATAGGGGTTCATGGTACTCCTGGGATGTCTGTCCATGGGGAGATGGCTAGCAGGCACATTGGTGCCTGGGACAGAGAGAAAAGTTATAGGGGTGGGTTCTGGATCAATGAATGGGATGGTTAAGGGGCAGGCCATAAGAAGAATAGAGTCTGGAATCTATTCAATAACTGCAAAGTGACTCCTGGGCTCAGTCTTAATCCTCTCTTTGCCATCTAACAGCTCCATAATCCCCCACCTGGCTCTTCCTGGATACAAGTTCAATTATGTGATAATTAGCTGCATGGAGCCAGAAGCAAAGCCTGAAGCTCATGTACAGAGCTAAGCCAACTGACCCACTTGGAATAGTTTCATTCATTTATTCACTCATTCGTTCATTCATCGAAATCTTACTCAATTTGAGGATGCAGTATAGTATACCAGGAGAAAAGGGAACTAGGAGTGAAAATGATAATAATAACTCATTAACAACTATGAGTTATTCTAATTATAGAGATGTACATTCCTGGACTTTTGTGAGCTTGGATCTCAGGCAGACCTCTACTCCCTGGCTCAGGAAGCCCAGTATAAGGTGAAGTGATGGCATTCTTTGATCTCAATCCCAATATGTGGACTAGCAGATCTCAGGGGCAGCTGTTGTTGGCTAGATGCATAGAGAGTTAGCTGGTCAGAAGGCCAGAAATCCACCTGTCTTTTGGAGGCTGTGATGTACCTGTGTGGATGGGCTGTGCTTTCTCTATTGTTCTGCCTAATCAGGGTAGCTTGAAAAAGCACAGCCGGACTGTGAACTCTGTGCTGGCAGGGATTGTGTGTTACAGGTTCTTCCCAATGCCCAGCACTTGGATGGTCATGGAAAAGGTGCCTGCCAAGTATTTGTTGAATAGATGAAGATACAAGGAACACAAAATAGTATATTTAAGAGAATGCAATTTCTCAGAAAGGGGGCTTTACCATTTGCTGAGGTGTATAACCCCACATATCTTCACTAACTCTGCTATGATTCATTTTCCTCATCTATAAAAACAACTAGGGCATGGGACAGAATTCACAGCCTTGATCAAGCTGTTGGAAGGATTAAGTGGAAAGTTGCAATAATGTGCTGGTCCTGAGTGTAAATGAAAGAAAGCTCAAAAACTAAGCTATTGAAGTCCATTAGCTATATTTTAAAGCACTGTGCAGTGCCGCAGATGTTGTGGTTTGAAAGGGATGTCCAAGTCCTAAGCGCCTGTCATACAGTAAGGGAGCAGTGTTCTGCAGTGACAAGGTCCTGAGAGCCTTCCAAGGTAGAAACATCCATGTGGCTGGCACTGAGGTGGCCTCCCTTCTGTGCCACGCCACTCAAGAAGGTAAGTTGATGGTTCCTGTTGTACTTCATTCTCTCAATGACTCTGTGGTATTTAGAAAAGACTGTGACTTAATGTTTAACATTTTACCTAATTATTTTATGCCAGTACTCTGGCTTAAACTCAAGACCTCATGATTGCTCAGCTTATCTGCTCAATGGCTAGTGCTCTACCACTTAAGCTATGCCTCCAGCCTGTGTGTTTGCTTTTAGATATGAAGTCTTGTGGGGTGTTCTGCCTGAGGCAGCTTCTAACCATGATCCTTCAGATCTCAGCCTCCTAAGTGGCTAGGATTACAGGGATGAACCACTGGTACCTGATCTTCATCCCGTTTTAAAGATCAAAATGCAAGGTACAAAGAGATAAAGCCAGAGCAGGACTTTGAACCAAAATCTTCTGATTCCGGCTTCTCCAAACTTGGAAAATCATTCTCCTATGGCTTTTTGTTGTTGTTGTTGTTGTTGTTGTTGTCAGTTGTAGAGTTTGAACTCAGGGCCTGTGTGTTGTCCCTAAGCCTCTTTGTGCTCCAGGCTAGCACTCTACCACTTGAACCATAGTGCCACTTCCAGTTTTGGGTGTTGGTTTTTTTTTTTTTTTGCCAGTCCTGGAGCTTGAACTCAGAACCTGACCACTGTTCCTGGCTTCTTTTTGCTCAAGGCTAGCACTCTACCACTTGAGCCACAACACCACTTCTGGCTTTTTCTATATATGTGGTGCTGAGGAATTGAATCCAGGGCTTCATGTAGCCGAGGCAAGCACTCTACCACTGGGCCACATTCCCAGGCCCCACTTCCAGTTTTTGAGTGGCTGACTGAAGATCAGTCTCACGGGGACTTTTCTGCCCTAGCTAGCTTCAAGCCACGATCCTCAGATCTCAGCCTCCTAAATAGCAGGATTACAGGCGTGAGCCACTGGCACCTAGCTTCTATGGATTTTTTTGGCTCCTCTTTTTAAAATTTTAATTTTACTGTAACTGTACCTGATCTGAAAAACTTTTTCTTTCCTGAAAAAAATATAACCCATCACAGTTGAGATTTGTTTTCCTAATTTAAGCATTTTTCTCCTCTTCTTTGTGAGAGTCAATAAAAATGTGAATCCTTTTTACAGGAATTAAGAGACTTCCACTGAGTGGTATTATAAAAGCTGGGATTACACTGCTCAATCTTTGGGGCCTTCACCCTTTCAAAGGGATTATTCTTAGTATAAAAAAAGGGAAAAAGAAAAAAGTAAAATCCATTCAAATTAATCCTTTTCCTGGAGTCAGGGACGGTTTGGGGTTGGAATGCAGGTAGGTAGCAGCCTGGAGTTTTGATTCTGTTGTATTTCTGAGTACCTTCCCAGTGCAGGATGGGAAAAATGGCAGGTAAGGAGCTGGGGGAGGAACCAGAAGGGGGCAGCTTAGGAGCCCAATGATGAGCACAGCTCTGTGCAGGCTCTGGAATGGCACATTGGTGAATGAGTACCTAGTAAGGGAAGAGATACAAGAAAACAGACACAAAATCCTGTATATGAGGGACATGCACCCAAATTGCACCTCAAACCTCTCTCATTGTGTTTCCTTTCCTTTTTAATTTTTCAAATAACTTCAAGTAACTGTTCAAAGGAGTTTCAATTCGGTATGTCAGCTGGCAGATACAATGCAGCTTGATCAATGTCACCCCTTCCGTCATTCTGCCTCACCCACCTTCATCTCTACCAGCCTCATCTATCCCCTCAAGTTTTTCACATATGTACATTGAATACAGTTGAATACATGTTTCATCCTTTTTTTCCCCCCACTCTTTTGGGATTTTGCCCACTTTGAGCCACTACAGTTCAAGGAACTAAATATTTTATATGTGGCTATAAAAAGTACATGTGGTAATAGGCTCACAGGCACAATCCAAGCAAAACTGACTATATTCTGGAAAACTCTGATCTAACAGAAGAATTTCTAACTTGTAAAAATAAAAATAATGAGTCCAATAATCTCAGAGCTAACCAGTATTAACTAGCCCAATACAATTGAGTGGTACTCTCCAGGGCAGAGCATGCATTTAAATGCTTGATCCTCACCCTCTGAGCTCACAAATGGTACCTACCTGTCATTAAAACTTGGCATTGGGCAATGAGAGGAGAGAAGTGAATTTTTACCAGGACAGGAAGTCCTGGGAAAGAGGGGAGGGAGTAATCATAGACCCGCTCTTTGGAGAATGGCTAGCCACAAAGGATGAACAAGCTGTGCAAAGGCATGTGGTGCTAAACAACCAGGAATGCTTTGAGTGAGTGAATGAACCAAGCCACCCATCTTGATGTCTCTGAGTACTGTTTTAAGTAAGGCCTTGTGCAACTCTCTCCCCCAGGCCCCTTGGGTTTGAGCTGTCATTTCCACTTCTGGATTCTGTTCAGCTTGAGGATTTCTAGTCTGGGCTCAGAGATTGTCCAGAGGAGAAACTCAGCATAAGAAGTGACTGAAGACTGTTATCTGTCCTGCCGGGGATGGAGAGAAGGACTAAGATCCATCTGGCCCAATATGGAATGGTGACTCCATGTGGAAGGAGAGGAGGGCGCGGCTGGGCTCCAGGGTCCACACTCCTCTTCCCTCTCCCTTTGCAGAGTATGACTCAGCTCCAGCCTCACTCTGTCAAGCAAGCAGCAGCTGACAGACTAATGAGCCCCTACACTCTGACTCAGTGCCCAGATCCCCATGGCTGCCTGTCTGCCTGCTGAAAGCTCGTCAGAGCCATCCAGGGACTGTCTTCCATCCCCTCCAGCCATGCATAATTCATCAGCCTCCTCTTTTCCTCTAGCCATCATCTCTGTCCTCCTCCTATAAATCAGACAGCAGAGTCCTCCTCCCAGGACTCTAGGAACACAGAACTCTCCTCCCATTCCCTACCCCCATCCTGGGAGTCTGCCCTGAGGGAAGACAGCTTCAGGAAAGGATGGAGGGATAGGCAGTCCTGATCTTGCATAAAACACAGGTAGAACCTGGATTAAGGCAGTGCACACACCCTGTCCTACAACCCAACCATTCCCTGGCTGTGGGAACTCTCCCACTATGACCTATCCTGGAAAGTGGGAAAAGCAGTCAGTTAAAATGAACCAGGGGAAGGAGGCAGGTCATAACAGTGTGGAGAAGCTGGCAGGTGGGTGATAGCCCTGCCCCCCCCCCCACTACACTATAACTCTATGTGGGTGTGTGTGCACACGTATATGCATGCATGGGCTGGCTTGGGGGTTTGAACACAGGGCCTAGGCACTGTCTCTTAGCTTATATTTTTTGGCTCAAGGCTGGTGTCCTACCACTCATGTTCAGCACTCTAGGTCTATTTTTGCCTTATCCCAAGCCCATTCTCCAACAAGCAGCAGCCAGAGAAAGCCTTTGATGGAGCACTTAGAAAATAATCAGAACTCATCCTGACCCACAGCATTCTGCTTGATCCTGTCCCTTCCTGCTCTCTCTCTCCCTCCTGCATTTTCCTTTGAAGAATCTATTAGGTTTCTTGTTGTGTGACACCATTGTCTAGAAGCAGAGCATGCCCCGCCCCACAGCAAGCCGTGTTTCATGTTTTCTGCTCTGCTTCCTGTGTCTAGCACGATACCTAGCATGCTGTATCAGAGGTTGGCAAACTATAGCCCCTGGGCCAAATACAGTCTGCCATCTGGCTTGCTTTTCAGTGTACATTTTTGTTGAGATAAAATTCTGTATTATGCACAATTCTCCCAATTAAAGTATATGATGCAGTGACTTTTTAGTATAATCACAGAGTTGTGTAACTATTGCCACAATCAATTTTGGAACATTTTCATTATCCCCAAAAAGAAACACATTAGTAATCACTCTACATTTTCCTCTCTCCACTCACTCCCAGGCCCTAAGCAGTCATTAATCTTCATTCTATCTCTACAGATTTGCCTATGCTTAACATTTTATATACACAGAATCAGACAATATTCCCATTTCTTCTTTTCCTGTAACTGTGTTCTTCCACTTGACATAATGATTTAAAAATGTATACTCCTCATAGCATGTGTCTGTATGTGCTTTTTGTGGCTGGATATTATTCTATTGTTATAGATACACTGCATTTTATTTGTTTATCAGTTGATGGGTAATTCAGGTTATTTAAAAAACATTTTCTGCCTTGTGATAGTTCTGCCATGGATAGCCATGTACAAGTTTTTTATTGACAAGTTTTTATTCATTTGGGTGCCTACATAGAAGTTTGATGGGCCTCGTGGTAATTTTTGAAGATTGTTTTCCTAAACACTTGTGCTGTTTTACATTCTTGTCACCAGTGCAAATAAATATGGTTGTGAATCATTTGTATGTGTTCTTTTGAAACTGTCTAACCAGATCTTTTGTCACTTTTAAATTGTGCCATCTTTTTATTGTTGACTTTCCATTGTCTCTTAGGTAGTTGGGGTATACATCCTCGATACGGTATATGATTTAATGAAATTTTTACTTCATTCTCTGGATTGTTTCCACTTACCTAATTGCAATCTTTCACAGCACAAAAATTTTCATTTTGGTGAAGCCCAATCTTTCAACTTTTTTCTTTGGTTTCTCACCTTTTTTTTTGGTGCCATATTTACATAACCACTTGCCTAACCCAAGTTCTAAGATAGTGTGTGTGTGTGTGTGTGTGTGCACGCACACGCACACGTATGCATACACTGGTACTAGGGCTTGAACTAAGAGCCTGGGTACTCTCATTTAGCTTTTTCAGTCAAAGTTGATGCTCTACCATTTGAGCTATAGCTCTTCTTCTGGCTTTTTGGTGTTTAACTGGAGATAAGAATTTGAACCGTGGCTTAGAATAATGATCCTCAGATCTCAACCTCCTGAATAGCTAAGATTACAGCATCCCATAAGATCTCAGATACTATGGTTCTATCTTCTGTTAATGACTTCACAGGTTTATGTAAGAAATAAATAAAATAAATAAAATGTGTAAAGAAAAAAAAGACTGCATAAAAAAAATCTCTGGAATGGCCCCAAACAAGAGACAACCAAAAAAATCCTTGAACATTAGAATTGATAAATCAATTATTGCATAACCAAAGAATGAATTATCATAAAAACAATGAACTACAAGCTACAAAACATGTAAATGAATCTCACAAAACAATCAAGATGCAAATGAATATTTTGTGTATGATGTGTTATTGTATATGAAGTTTAAAGTCAGGAAAAGTAATTGCTATGTATTTGAGATCAGGAGAATGGTCACTCTTGAAGAGGAAGAAGGAGGTAGTAATTAGGGAGATAGATTACTGGAGATTGTCTTCAGGGCAGGGGTAAGGATACCTGCTTTGTCTTCAATGGTTGTCATTCATTAGAGACATTACTGTGTGTTTGTTACATTTCTTTCTTTTTTATTGTGGTATTGGCATTTGAACATGAAGCTTCATGTTTGCAATGCAGTAACTCTACCACCTAGACCTAGTTCTTTGTTTTGCTTTAGTATTTTTTCTTTTATTTTCTCCCTCTCTCCCTTCCTCCTTCCCTCCCTTCCTCCTTCCCTCCCTTCCTCCTTCCCTCCCTCCCTCCTTCCCTCCCTCCCTCCCTCTCTTCCTCTCTCTCTCTCCCTCTCTCTCTCCCTCTCTCTCTCTCTCTCTCCCTCTCTCTCTCCCTCTCTCTTTCTTTTTTTCTTTCTGCCAGCTGTGGGCTTGAACTTAGGGTCTGGGCAAAGTCCCTAAGCTTTTTTCACTCAAATCGAGCACTCCACCACTTTGAGACACAACTCTACTTCCAGTCTGGTGAATCCTTAGATCTTAGCATCCTGAATCTTTTTCTATGTTTTTGCCCAGACTGGCCTATCTATGCCTCTTGAATAGTTGGGATTATAAGGGTGTACTACCATACCTGTCCCACATTTAAATTATTTTTAAAAGATCATCTAGCCTAGATTAGAGGGGAGTGTGGAACAACGTGTATAATAGTATCTCATTTCAATTAGAAATTGATTAGTTATGACTGAGGATTCTGGAAATACACACAACAAAATATGAATAGCGGCTGGACTTGGTATTGGAGGTTTTGCTTACAGCCATTCTACATTTTGATCCTGTTGAATTTTTTTTACCAACATCTATTACTTTATAGGAAAGGGGGTGTATGATACATCTCTTGTGAAAAATGAGGTTAGAATGGAAGGCCATTCCTGCCAGATTGCTGGGCTGGTCAGAGCAGAGGAAATAGGGCAGAATGAGGTTTGCAATTGATGGGCCTGAAATGGTCTCTATGGATCCTAAGAACCAACTGCATAAGCACACTGACCAGGGCCTGGTGTGGATGTGCCTTTTGCTACCCGGGGCATCAACATCCTTAATGCTTCATTCCAGGTCCCGGGGCTCCATTCCTGTTCATCTTCTCAGTTGCTAGGTGATATGTAATTAAATTTTGGAAAGCCTCTTCCACCCTGGATACATTATCCTGGAAATTGGGCTTTGCATCTGGCAGTCTTAGAAAGCAAAATTCCACTCCCCTCAGCCCTCTACCCTCTGGCTTACAATTGACTCGCAATTTAATTAAAACCATTCCAAGGGACATCTGGTCTCCTTTTTGAACAGCTCATTTGCAGTTGGTTTGTAGTTGTGTGTGTGTGTGTGTGTGTGTGTGTGTGTGTGTGTGCATTTGGTGTGTTTTTGTTGGCATACCATGGATTTATTTACACAGACAGAAAGACTCATTTTCCTCTCTTAGGTACTCTTTGGGGTCTTGGTCTGTTTTACAGGCTGTGGCCTTTCTTCTCTATCCTAAGTTCCTAAAGGCCTTTATCTCCCTGAGCTCTGCCCACTTAATGGCACACAAAGGCACCTGCCACCCTACTGTTACATCTAGGGCATACGCTGTTCATTCACTGCTCTCAAATCCAGAACAACACCTCATCCCAGACACTGTGTCTGTAACTATCACCAAAACACTTTGGTTAGCTCTCTGTGTGTGTGTGTGTGTGTGTGTGTGTGTGTGTGTGTGTGTGAGAGAGAGAGAGAGAGAGAGAGAGAGAGAGAGAGGGGAGAGAGAGAGATGGGGTTCGAACTTGGGGCCTGGGCATAGTCCCTGAGCTGTGTCGCTCAAGACTAGCACTCTACCACTTGGAGCCACAACTCCATTTCTGGTTTTCTGGTGTCTAATTAGAGATAAGAATCTCATAGACTTTCCTGTCCAGGCTGGTTTTGAACCACAATCCTCATGTCTCAGCTTCCTGAGTAGTTAGGATTACTGGTATGAACCATCAGCATCCAGGTGATGAGCATATTTTGGAGATGTGATATCCACCTTTTCTTTTTTATTATTATTAGTTTACTTTATTGTTATTATAGAGGTGATGTACAAAGGGATTACAATTCCAAGAGTTAGGTAATGAGTACATTTCCTTTCATTGTAATGTTTTCTGTTCCCTTATTCTCTCCCAGTCCCTCTCTCCCATCTCCACTTATGAGTTATGTAGCTCACTTTCATCAGTGTCGAGTGAGCTACTGCTGCGCTTTTTCAGCCTTTTCCTTTGAGTTTTGTACCCTTCCCTCAACCCTTCAAAAATGTGTACCTGAATATACTATACATAAGGTAAAGAAAACAGAATCATCAGAAAGTAAAAACAAAACAAAACAAAAAACAGAAAAAAACAACCAACAACAAAAAAAAAAAACAACAACCAAAGAGGTCTCTGGTTTCCACATCTTGGAGTTCATTTCAGTGTGTATTTTACGTAATTATGAAGCAGCACTTAGGCATTCTGCCTTTTTG
Organism: Perognathus longimembris pacificus; assembly: GCF_023159225.1. NCBI lineage: Eukaryota > Metazoa > Chordata > Mammalia > Rodentia > Heteromyidae > Perognathus > Perognathus longimembris. Next base: position 22,906,475 of record NC_063177.1, on the reverse strand, counting down.
TTTCTTTCATCAACAGATTATCCTCTTTTGGTCTCAGTGTGTATGAGTACCTAGAATCCTGTATAATTTGCCATATCCCAATGAATTTTAAATATAATTTCCACATATCAGTGGGAACATGTGCCATTTTCTCTCTGAGCTTGGCTTACCTCACTTAACATGATGTGTTCTAGTTGCATTCAATGTGTATAAGTACTACAATCTTTGGATCCACTCATCTATTGTGGGGCATCTGGGCTGTTTCCACATCTTGGCTATTGTAATAGTGCAGCAATGAACATGAATGTGCAGGTTTACTCATCATATCCTGGCTCATGATGTTCAGGATAGATGCCTAGGGTAGAGTGGTATGACTGGGTTGTAGGGAAAGTCTATGTTTAGTTTTTTGAGGACTCTCTGGACTGTTTTCACTAATTTACATTCCCACCATCAGTGCAGTAGGGTTCCATTTCCACCACACCTCCACCAACATTTGTTGTTAGAATTTACAATGTTGGCCTATGTAACTGGAGATGGAATGTCAGAGTTGTTTGATTTGCATTTCCTTTATGGCCAGGGATGATGAGCATTTCCTCATATGTTTCTTCTTCTCTTCTTCTGAGAAGTCTCTCCTTAGCTCCCTTGCCCACTTAATAATTGTCGTATTAGGTTTGGGAGGGGTTAGTTTCTTGAGCTCCTTGTATATATTGGATATAAGTCCTTTGTCTGATATATTTCTGGGAAAGATCTTTTCCCGGTCTGTCAGCTATCTTTCTAGTTTAGTAACTATGTCCTTATCTGTCCACAAACCTTTTATTTTGATGTGGTCCCACTTGTCAAGTCTCTCTCCTATCTGTTGTGGCCCTGGGACTCTATTCAATAAGGTCCTACCTATACCTGTAAGTTCCGTTTCTCCTACTTTTTCTCACATTAGTTTCAAAGTTTCAGGTCTGACATTGAACTGATATTAGTGCATGGTGACAAACAGGGATCAACTTTTAGTTTTCTGCATATGGATGCCCAGTTTTCCCACCACCAATTATTGAAGAGGCTTTCCCCCCTCCCCCCCCACTGTATGTCTTTGGCTCCCTAATCAAATATCAGGTAATTGTAAGTTTATGGTTTTATTTCTGGCTCCTCTAATCTATTCCATTGATCTTCGGGTCTATGTGTGTGTGATACCAAGCTGTTTTTGTTATTATAGCTCTGTAGTAGAATTTGAGTTTCTGCATTGCTTTTTTTTTTTTTTTGCATATAATTGTTTTGGCTATTCTAGGTCTTTTGTTGTTCCATATGAATTTTTAGATTGTTTTCCCTATCTGTGAAAAATGTCATTGGGATTTTGATGGGAATTGCATTGAATTTGTATATCATTTTTGGTGGTATGGACATTGTAACAATATTGATTATACCTATCCATGAACATGGAAGGTCTTTCCATTTCCTGGGGTCCTCTTTGATTTCTTTTTTCAGATACTTACAGTTTGTGCTATAAAGATCTTTACATCTTAGATTAGGCTAATTCCTAGTTTTTTGTTTTTTTGTTTTTGAGACTATTGAAAATGGAGTTGTTTACATGATCTACCTTTCTGCTTGTATATTGTTGGCATACAGAAAGGCTAATGCATTTTGTGGGTTACTTTTGTATCCTGCTACTTTGTCAAAGTGGTTCATTGGCTCTAGGATCTTGAGGATAGAGTTGTTTGGGTCCTTTAGATAAAAATCATGTCATCTATAAATAAGGATAGTTTGATTTCTTCTTTCCCTATGTGAATTCATTTTATATCCTTTTCTTGCCTTATTGCTATGGCTAGGAATTCCAGAACTATATTGAAGAGGAGTAGAGAGAGGGACATCCTTGTGTTATTCCCGATTTTAGGGGAAATGGTTTCAGTTTTTCTTCATTCAGTATGATGTTGGCTGTTGGTCTTTATTATTTTAAGGAATGTTCCTTCTATTCCTAGTTCCTCCAAAGCTTTTAAAATGAATGAATTTTTTTCCCAAAGGCTTTTTCTGCATCTATTGAGATGATCATGTGATTCTTGACCTCGGGTCTGTTGACATGGTGAAATACATGTATTGATTTGCTTATGTTAAACCAGCCTTGCATCTGTGGGATGAAGCCTACATGGTCATAATGTATTGTTATTTTATTTGTTTCTTGATTCTGTTGACTAGTACTGTATTGAAGAGCTTTGTGTCTGTGTTTATTAGAGAAATTGGTCCATAGTTCTCTTTTTTTGTTGGATCCTTACCTGGTTTGGGGATGAGTGTAATATTGGATTCATAGAATCAGTTTGGAATTGCTCCCTCTGCTTCCATTTCATTGAAAAGCTTGAGGTGTAGTGGTATTAGTTCATCTTTAAAGGTTTTATAGAATTCAGTGGTGAATCCATCCAGGCCTGGGCTTTTCCTTGTTGGAAGACTTCTGATTATGTCCTCAATCTATATGCATGTTACTGGCTTGTTTAACTGGTTTCTATCTTCTTGGTTCAGCTTAGATAATTTCTATGTCTCTAGAAATTTGTCCATTTCTGCTGGGTTTTCCTTTTTTTGGGCATAGGTTTGAAAGTAGTTCTTTATAATCATTTGGATTTCTTGGGTGTATGTTGTGATGTTTCCTGTGGTATCTCTCATGTTACTGATTTAGATCTCATCTCTTCTTTTCTTTGTCAATCTCACTAGTGCTCTGCCAATTTTATTAATTTTTTCAAAGAACCAGCTTTTTGTTTCATTGATTTTATATAGAAGTTTTCAGTTTCTATTTCATTAATTTTTGCCATAATCTTTACTATCTCTCTCCATTTGGTAGTTTGGGGTTCAATTTGTTTTTGTTTTCCTAGTAGATTTAGTTGCATCATGAGGTTATGTACTTGAGCTGTTTCTGTTTTCTTTATATGATTAGTCATTTTTAATACTTACAGAATGACTGTATAAAGCATTTTTAAGGAGATATGTGAGGGTTGAGTAATGCCTGTAATCCAGCACTCTGGAGGCTAAGGAAGAAAAATCACAAGTTTGAGGCCAGCCTAGACTATACAGTGAGACTGTCCAACTCCTCACCCCCAAAAGAAGGAATGGAAATATATGTGACCAAAGAGCATGTACAGAGCCAGGTGCTATATAGTGATCTAAAATTTGGCATAAATCTTGCCCTTTTTGAGCCTCTATTTAACATGCCAAGTGGGTAGTCAACCATAACTAGCATTAGGTTATTTCTAGACCTTTTATTTGTTCTATGCTTGTAAACAGCTTCTATGATTGTTTACACACATTTCCCTTTGAATTGGCTCCTTCTGTTCCCCACAAATAGGACTTTAAATCACTGCATAAATAGCAAAAGAGTATCATTGATCAAACCTTCCAGTTATGGTCTAGAGATGAGTATAATTGTGAAACAAAGCTATGTTATTAAGGTATAACTAGATGATGTTTTATGCTGGGCTCTGCTCCTGAGACTTCTCTGTTTATGCTAAACACCAACTCCCCAAGGCCATGGCACCAGTCCTGGCCCCCAAAGGGACCACTTCACATGCATATAGTATTATGGAAACTGGACTTTGCAATTCACTTGATTTTATTTTGCTTTTGTGCACATTAATTGCACAACTGAGTTGTGCTGTGATAATTTCAAGCATGTATATACTGTACTTGTATCAAGTTGTCTCCATCCATTACTCTTTCTTTCTTTCATCTGACCCTTGATCTTTTACTCAGGATTTTGTTCATAGCTGGCACTCAGCCACTTCAGCCATATTTCCACTTTTGGCTTTTTGTTGGTTAATTAGAGGTAAGAATCTCATGAACTTCCTAGCCTGGCTAGCTTTGAACTTCAGCATTCAAATATCAGCACCCTGAGAAGCTAGGATTAAAGGCATGAGCCACTACAGGTGTATGTCTGGTGCTAGTAGCTCATGCCTGTAATCCTAGCCATTCCCCCTCCTAGGCAACCAGGAGGGTCTTGGAACTGTTTGCAATACTGGAATGTTTCCCACTCTGGCCATGAACTTGGATCCTTCTGTCTTACCTCCCAAATAGTTAGGATGAGAGGGGTTTACCACCACACCCAGTTCCAAGGGTTCATTCACATGGGAAAGAGTGAAGTATAAAGCCTATAAACAATGTCCTCCCCATAGTAAGAAAAGGGTTACAAAAGGTTTGCAGAACACAGAGAATGGGAGCAGTTGACTGTGTTGCTCAAGGGGCTTCATTTTAACTGAATCTTGAAGGGTGGAGAGACTTGTGAACAGAGACTCTAGAAATAAGGTGATGGCTCAGGGTAAAGCTTGAGCAATGGTAAAGAAGCATCACATATAATATTCACCTAAGGATGCAGAAGCAGCATGGTGGGGCTCACGCATAGCACTCAAGAAGCCAGCCTATGTAGGAGAGACCAGAGAGATAGGTATGGGCTGGCTTGTGTAAGGAATTAAATACCATCTTGATTTTTTCCCACTGCCTCCCATTTGTCCTGCTTGCTTGTGTCATTGCTGGGGCCGCAATAAAAGAAGATTACCACTGAGTGATGGCATTTCATAGGCTGCAGCAAGAAAATCTCTCTGGCCAGAGAGGCAGCAAATGAACGCACAAAGAACTTCTCCTGCATAGTTAAGCAGCAGTGGAGAGCAAACTAAGGCAATTGTGGAGAATTATTACTTTAATTCTATCAGTGGTAGCCCTTTCACCTTCCACTCTGCAGAGAGAACAGATGTGAAAAGAAGAGGCAGGCTGTTCGAAATCCTTTAGCTGGCACCAAACCTAAGAAAGTAAATATATTCTATAAAGCCCTGGAAATGATTCTTTCAGTCCCTGCATGCTCTGGTGAAGGAGGAGATATTGTTTGTTAGTTGCATAATCCTCAACAAGCCTCAGTCCACTCACGTCTAAAATGGGACTGATGGTTGCCAGCTCACTTCTGTTGAAGGATTACTTAATTTCAAAATCAAGTCATGTGTATGAAACTGCTTTAAAAACTGAAAAAGACCATATAAATATGACAAAAGTATGGCTCCGTGGTGATAATATCACTCCATAAGTAATTTTGAGCCTCTGCTTTTCTTTTCCACTTAATGTTGTACCTTAAACACTTTCCACATTATTCAAAAAAACCCAAAATGCTTTCACTGGCTTTTTAATAACTATCTTGTATGTTATACCACAGGCATGCCCTCAGTTACTTGAATTCACTCTTACTACTGGACATAGACTTTCTTTTTCAATTTTCTTGCCTCCCATTTTTAAAAGAAGGTGGACCTTTGTACACAGAAGTTTTCCCTGCTCTTTAATATCTCAGGTAATTTTCTTGGTGTAGAAGAAACATTTTGATGCAGTGGAATGCATAGCTTTCAGTGGAGAACATCCAGTGTGGATCATTTACAACATGAAGAATCATTTAGGATAGACACATTGTACCCTTCTCTTATGCTTTCTATCAGCCACCCATGGCTGTTTACCTGTATTAATGAACTTTTTTAGGGCTCGTGAATGATGTTATAAATATCCAAATACTCCTTGGCAGAAAAAAGGAAAAAGGTTCCCCACCCCTGCTACATATTGACAGATAGTCTAATCTTTCCCAAAGGATTGTGTTACTTGTGGCCATCCTTGACAGCCTATGAACATGGATGCTTGATCTTCAATGACAGAGGAAGAATCTAAGGATCTTAAATGCTCACAGTGTGGGGAATGGTGTGTGCATGCCATCACTTCCGCCGATGGGATAAATGACCAGCTAGTATCTGACTCATCAGGTATGTCTCTGAATAATGGACAGATAGACAGATGAGAGAGAGAGAGAGAGAGAGAGAGAGAGAGAGAGAGAGAGAGAGAGAACCATTCTTACTTTTTCTTCTGAGAACTATCTCTTTAAGTCTTTAGCCCATTTATTAATTGGGTTGTTGTTTCTTTGAGGGTTTATTTTTGGGAGGTTTTAACTTTTTGAGCTCTAAGTATATTGTAGATATGAGGTCCTTATCTGATGCATAGCTGGTAAAAATAGACATTCACACAGTGAGACCAAAAGGAGGATATCCTTAGGAAAGGATCACAAAGGCACAAACATGCTGTGCAGATGATCGTATAAAATAATATTTATCAAAATGAACTCCAAAAAGGAAACAAGAGTGATTTTTTTCTTTGTTGCTATTTTTGTTTTCTGTACCTTTCATCTTGTTTGGAGGAGGGTAAGGGGAGACTCAGAAAGAGTGTGACAAAGGGTGAACAATGCAGCAGTGATACTCAGTAGACACTGTTGAAAATGAACTATACAACTTGTGGGTGGGAACAGGAGGGAAAAACAGTGAGAGTGAGAGAAGGGGTTATATTGTTCAAAAACAAATGTGTTCATTAACTGACTAATGTAACTATAACCCCTCTGTACATTATCTTTACAATAATAATAACAATATACATACACATATATCACAAAAAAGTTTACCATTGGAAAGATGTGACTTACTTCAAAAATAAGAACATGAACCTACCAAGATCATGTTCCTGTGCTGTTTTCATTAAGAGCAGTGCTGAGTAGTATTCAAATCAGCCATTTCTACTGGTATAGCCAAAAGAGAAATAACCATCTCTAAAACCAAAACAATACATCTTAGCTGGATCAGCTGTTAAGTGAAAAGCATTCCAACACTTTATTTCCATGTATAGACAAGTCACAGGGCCACCAGGGGGGAGAAGAACACTAGTTCCCCAACTCAGTCTGATTGCATACCCCTGACTATATGTTCAGAGAGGGAATCCAAGATGGAAGAATTCCAAGAAGAATTCCAAGATGGAAGGCACAGCTCATCCTGCAGTTTTCTATACTGCATTAAATGTGCATGATGTTTGACAGTAGCTAGAGAATGCTCAGCAGCCTTCCTTTTTCTTCCCAATTCCATCTGTCTTTAGAGAAGGTGGAAGTCTCCCATCTGTGGAGCTGAAATAATACCCAGCAACACATATGTTGGATCTCATTTCATCTTTTGACAATCTACAATGCAGGCACCAATCACCTGCATATGGCAAATGAGGAAAATCATAGCTGAATTTTCTTCACAGTTCCCCCAGCAGTGGGGGGGAGGGGAATTTTCCAGAATCCAAATAGCACTACTATAGGATATTGTACCCAATTCTAATGCTACATGAGAACAGCCCCTAACTGACCTTCTCAGGTAGCCCTGGTCTCTTTCTTGGGTAACTCTAGCTTCCTCTGCTTGTAGAATTCTACTATACTCACTTTGCCTTCCCTCGGGCCTTTTCTTATAGCCCCAGTTTAGCAGGAACTTCTACCTGCCTACCATCTGCTCAGTGGGAACTGAGTGAGCCATTCATTCTCTGACTGAGCTTTGGTTTCTTAGATGCAACACACCATCAAGAAAAGCACTTTACTCTCTTTTCTGAATTACCTTTCTTTGCCTCCACTGACTCCTTCCTCTCCCTCTTTCTTTTAACAGTGTTTTGTTGACTATCCCTTAAGCACTAGGATGCACTTGATTGTGCAGTTGGCAGGACCAGGAATCAAGATGGCAGCTTCTGAACAACTCCTCCATATCATTTTGGTTTTAGGCGTTTTAGTTGCTATTCATATTTCTTCTACAGATATAAAAAATCACCTGCCACAAGTCAGCTATTTTGCCCCTACTTTGCTTCTTAGCTCACTCAGCTTAAAATCATCAGTGGTATCTGTGTTCATGGTCATGCTTAGAAACTTACAGCCCTTGCTTTTGGTACAATAAGTCATATAAAGTACCTGCTATTCAATGGAACCTAATTACAGGCATGAGCATGACATGTACTCTTGATGTCCATTCCTAGATTGTCTAAATGGTGTCAGTACAGAGCTGGAAGGTATCTTGAGGGATTTCTGAGTTCACCCATTCATATGGGTACTTAGGACCTCCAAGGTCACACCCACTGAGGGACCAAATGGGGGAGTGACAGAAGCAGGCCTTCCTACAACCATAGCATGTCACCCCCTTCTCCATCAGGCATGTCTGCCATCACCTTCAATCAATCATCTATACCCATATGAAGGATAGGTCCTAGTGTTAACCAGCCTCAGCAATGCTGTGTCTAAGTGCCTGAGAAAGATGACGTACAAGGAGGAAAGATTATTTTTGGCTTACTGTGTCAAAGAGCTCCATGCATGGTTGCTTGGATCAATGAGTTGGGGCTGGACATCATGGTGGGGGAGCGGGGACATGTGGCCGAGGCTGCTCTTCACTTCTTAGAGGATAGGAAGCAGACAGAACTAAAGGGAGGGGTCAGAGTAAGATATAGACCCAAGGACATACCCTCCAACTATTTCCTCCAACTAATCCTACCACCTTTTATCTACCTCCTCCCACTGATGCATTCATTAAAAAAATAATTAAGGGATGAATACATTAGTTAGAGCCTTCAGGATCCTATCATTTCCCATAAGCTATCAACTGGCAACTGAGCCTCTAATCCAGGAGGCTGTAGGGACCTTTCATAGATCAAAAAACCATAATAGGGCTGGGTACCAGTGGCTCATGCCTGTGATCCTACCTATGCAGGAGGCTGAGATCTGAGAATTCCAGTTCAAAGCCAGACTGGCCAGGAAAGCCTATGAGACTCTTACTTCCAATTAACTACTCAGAAAAAGCCAGAAGTGGTGCTGTGGCTCAAGTGGTAGAGCGCTAGCCTTGAAAAAGAAAAAAAACAAACCAAAAAACACCTCAGGAACATCAGGCCCTAAGTTCAAGCCCCAGGATTGGTAAAAACAAAAAATTCCATAGGAGACCCAAATGAGGCCAATACATTTATGTGTTCTCCCTGGAGATCCCTAGAGGGGCCCTGATGGTCTCCAGTGCAGACCCCTGCATGATCCTACTCCCTGGGAAATGACCCCTGAGGAGCCTCAGCCTGGCTGCAGGCCATCCCAAGAACCTGAGAGGTGAGAGAAGCCAAGATACCCTCAGAGAAGCAGGTTCCTGGCTGCTTATGGAGACAATCAGGCTGTCTTTGATTCCTAAAGATGAATCAGCTGTGAAGTTGCTCCCACCAACCTCAGCGTTAATGAGGTCTTTGAACTAAACAAAATTCCTATCTGTAGTTGAAAGTACAGAGGGAATTGCTCCTAGGCCAACAGCACACAGAGCCCTTCATTAGCCATTTTTTCTGTAACCAGCAGTCTAGATCCTGCCAGGCAGAGGTGCAGAGGGGCATAGAGGGTGTGTGTGTGTGTGTGTGTGTGTGTGTGTGTGTGTGTGTGTGTGTGTGTGTGTTAGACAGACAGACAGAGACAGACAGAGACAAGAGACAGAGAGAGAGGGAGAGAGAGAGAGACACTTTGGTATCTATTGCAGAAGATGCCATCTCAGGCACTACTTACTATTTTCAAGCTATGGTTCCCTTATTTGTGGAATGAAGTATGCCCTCTCTCCTTTATAAGAGGGTTGCATACACTCACATAGGTAAATCTGTGGTCCAGTCTCCTCTGAGTTATTGACCTAAGGATGAAGCAGAAATAGTGGAGGTGGGAACAGGAACAGCCCCAAATGGATAGTGATCAACTCTAAAGAGATAGGAATACAGAGAGACGTGAATTCAGTGGAGAACTAGAACTCAGATTCGCCTTGAACTCCTCATTGCACAGTGTTACCTCAGTGGCCCTTGGCAGTTCTAGTTCACTCACCAACTCTCAGGCCTTGAACTGGAGGAGTTGGACAGGGTGTTGCTATTGAAGATGTCTGTATATTATCATACCACTACCATCATTATCAACAACACCACTGCTGTCATCAGCATCACCACCATCATTATCATCTCGCTCCTCTGTGGATGCACATGAGATTTCACTTCATCAATCTACAGCCAAGAAAGCATCTAGACATTGCTCTACCAAAGAGTCTTCATCATCACTACAAAGTTTTAGATATTTTGTGCAAAGATTGTCCAACCATCCCGTACAGTTCATGAACTTATTAACCCTGAATTTACATGTGACTCAAGAAGTCAAATTCTCTCCCCCACAATCTCATGGCTACTCTGTGGTAGAGCCAACCATCACTCCCAACCTGTGGTACACAAAGCCCATAATCTATCCACCAAAAGGCATTGCCTGAAAATCACAAGCTCTCAGGCCATCTCATCATGTGTCAAAGGAAGCCTCAAGAAGGAACACATAGACTCCAGGTCACAGAGCCCCTACTCTGGGGTTGGCTGGCAACTGACTTTCTGCTGCAGGAAAGACCCGTGTGTGCTCCTTATGTTTATGTGTATCCCATCTCCTTCCCACTCACTTCATCACAACTGCCTTCCTCCAGCAACTGTACTTTCCCTACCTACATGGACAGACTTCAGTCAGACTTTGCTGTCTATAACTCCTCCAGCCTTCTCCATCGTCTTAGAAGAAAAGTGCTGCTTACCTGTGCAGTTCCTTAGTTCCACTGTCTTTCCCTCATGAACCTGAGAGTGAGAGGTTTCACATTGCTTCTGCTCATACAGCAGCAAGACCCAGGGAAACAGCAGCCCCACACAGGCCAAGAGATAGTGCCTGTCTTCCTGAGTATATACACACACACACACACACACACACACACACACACACACACACACACACCACTAGGAAGGACAACCACAAAGAGAAAGCTTAACTCAGGTAGGTGACAAATGAGGATAGCCTATATCTGTGACAGAGGTTCCCAGATCTCAGCCCCAGCTGACTCAACCATGCACACATGTCACTGGGCAATCCATGGATGACACACAAGGGTGTTTGCAGGTTGGCACATTTAGACAGCATGTGCAGTAAATGCTCACCCTGTTGTTTCTGCACCTACCAAGGACCACTCCTCCTTCCCATAGCCCTTACTTGGAGGGAATCCTAAGACATAATACTAATACCATGTCCTTACCAGAACAGAGATGTGTCAATACACAAGTGCCCTAAGGAAGCAGATTTCTCTTATATACACATGTATACCAAACATACTTGTTTGCATGCTGCACACACAAATCAATAAACTCTGTGTTCAGGTGTTTTTATATACACAGATACCCATGGATGGATGCACAAAGAATACTCAAGTACACTCAACAGACCAGTGCTGCTTGAGGGTCCACACACATGGTCAAAGCACATGCATACCACATCTGCTCAGAAGTAGACATACCACACACCAAGAGCCCGTGTCTGTGGTATAGAAGCACACAAACTCAGGACTCTGCTCCAAAACCTAGCCAGCACCAGTGCCAGACCATTGACTTCTTAATAAATATGACTTGTCCTTACCTCAGTTCCCAAACAATAGCCATTTCTTGGGGAAGACACTCCACAAATTAGGAGATGTATCACGCCAGGAAGACACCTAAGTTCAGTTCATTCCTTCCGGGTTAGAATGTTTGTCAAAGAAGAACCTTAGGCTTTTCCTACTAATGCACACACACTTGAAGTTTCTTCAAGGCAAATCCGTGTCACCATGAAGCACTGACCTAAAGAGGTTGTTTAGAGATGAGGAACTGAAGTCTAGACAACTGAAGAATGGCATCAACTTAGTAAAACTAGGATCGGAATCCAGGTCCCTTGGCCCACAATCTGATTCTCTCCCCTGGTGTGTTCATTTGCTTTTCACTATCAGCAGGGAATTGCTCACATTTAGTCTAGGACAAGCAAGGGTTTAGCCCCTTCAAGATCTAAACCGCTGGGGCCTTCAAGTGGCTTTCATAGAAACTCCAAGGCATTTGAGTCACTATGACCCCTCCTGACTCTCACTGGTGGCTACAATGGGAAGATGGTCCTTAGGGACCATGCCTTAGAAAGCGTGCAGGCCACATTGTTACTTTACAGTTGGGGACTGAGGTTGCTTAAACATCATTTTTTTGTGAGCCCTGTTGGCCCTTTATCTCCAGTCCAAACCAAAGTAAGAAATGAATGTGTGTGTGTTGCACTATGTCAGGCAGAACAATCGGGAGTCGTTCCATATTAGTTTCCTTCCCCAGATCAGATGAGCTTTTTCTCCCAAGAGTCTCTGCCCCGTGGCTAGTACATTCTCCTGGAAGGAATCTCTTCACAGAAATTTCTCCTACCATCCCATCCTTTCTCTCAGACACAAGTTGTATATCTCTCCACAGAGACTAATGAAACCACAGTTCTACTCTGGGCTATAATCAAAATCTCTGTTCTGTTTGTTACCTGGTAACTAACGTGCCAATTGCCTATGTAGGTGGCAGAGGTATTTCAAGCTGGGGTCACAGAATCTTCCAGAAATTGCACACAATTCTGTTGTGTCGGCAAGAACATGTGCTCTTGTGAGGTAAGGCTCACACCTTTTTATTTTTTATTAAATCAAAAAACAGTCTATGATGGGAGAAGTAGACACAAGGTTTAACTGCTTAAGCCAAGACCACAAATGGATTGGACAGCTATTGGGTAATGTTTGTGTTGTTGCTGCAAGTTGGAGCAAAAAAGGGTCCCATTAAATCACAGCAGGTCCATTTGGCCCATTTATCAAAACTGGCTTGCCTCTGCACCCACTCCAACTTCTAGAACCACACTTCAGCCAATGACAACAAGAGAGCTTACTTTGTCTTAGGAGCCTTTTGGGTGTCCACAGAAAGCTGTCGGACATCCAGGTCATTTCTCATCTTTGGAGAAACAGTACTTATGAGAAGGCAGCAAGGTGTGGGAAAAAGAGGATAGCCTTGCAGGCAGATAGCCTTCCATTCCAGTGTTGACTCCCCAGCCATATGGAACCCCTCAAACACAGACAGAGGGTACCTTCCTATAGTCAGTGCACACACACATATCCCAGCCCTCTTCTGCATACCTCCCCATAGAGAAGACGAGTTGCCTGGTTAAACCTTCTCCAATTGCCACCAGGAAAGGAGTATGAATTGTCCAAAGGCCAATAGAAATGACTAGCACAGTCATCCCTGCAGATTCCTCCTTTTGTACCCCAGCCTCCAAATGACCATGTTCCACAGTGATCAAGGCTTATGACAAACAATACTTCTTGTACCACTGATCTCCACTGTTTCTGTGTAGCTAAAAGACTTGAGAAGTGCCAGGCTAACTTTAAACCCCCTTCCGTGGAGATCCCGGGCCTATTTGCCCTCTCCATGTGTTCCCCTTTCGCTCTCAGGCATAGACTCTGGCCAGTAGGAAGTAATGCGGGAGCGAGGGCCATGGGTAAGCTCCAGACCAGGTGTGGTCGCGAGAATGCCCTCCCCCCACTTTATACTCGCCAGGAGGCCAGGTACGCATGGACACCTGGGAGTAAGCTTCAGGAGCTTCCCGGAGTTTTATTTAAGGGAGGGGTTTATATAATAGTGCCGGAGGCAGGAAAAGGAGGGACTAACTGGGTATTAATGATTGGCTGATGAACTGTCCATCACGGTGATGTCACAGAACTTCCCACAGAGGCGGAGATTACAGTCCCCCCAGGATCGGCCTCCTGGGCTCAGGCTGGTGCCTTGGTGGCACACGTGCTTACAGATGGAGGGCGGGGCTGGCTTAGCTCCCTCTTCCGGGGGAGGTTCCAGACCTCAGACCTGGGGAGAAGGTATGAGTGGCTAACAGCCAAGAAGTCCCAGGTCTTAAAGGTATAGCCATCCCCGACAGAGAAGGAGTGAACTGCTTTGGCAAACAGCCTTATTGCTCTCCTACTTTCCTTCTTAGAGGATAGCCTTACTTGGTAATGGATAGTCAATCTTTCTCTCTCTCTCTGTCTCTCTCTGTCTCTCTCTGTCTCTCTCTCTCTCTCTCTCTCTCTCTCACACACACACACACACACACACACACACACACACACACATCATAGAGCAGGTATGATTAATCCAGGTTAATCCAGGGAATCAGCCCAGGCCTGAGTCACTGAGTACAGACTGAGAGCTCTTACCCTATACTCTGCATCAGCCCAGGGACCACGGGTAGCTTGGATGGTGTCTCTCATCCAAAACTTTTCCTCTGAGAGTCGGGAGTGGCAGGCATTTCTCTGGCCACAAACATAGCAAGAGGACTTTATTTGGAGAGTTTCTCCAATTCTCTGTGAGCTGACCAGTAAAGAATATTCTTCTTTGCAAGATAAACAAAAACAAAGGTTCCTCAAGACCTTGTTTTGAGGAGTGGTTCTCAACTGTAGGTGATCTGGCAATGTCTAGAGCCATTTCTGCTAGTCATGACTGGGTAATCTCCTGGCATCTGGAGAATAGAGGTCAAAGATGAACCCAACAATTTATAAGGCACAGGGTATCCTCTACTCCATAAAGGGATGATAAAACTGAGGTTGAGAACCTTGATTTAGGTCCTTAAATATATCCTTAGCCTACTTTTTTTCTGGAGAGTGTACATCAACAAGGTTTAATGAGAAAGGACTTTGCACTTTTGTTGTTTGTTTGTTTGCTTGCTTGCTTCATTTTTAAGTCCGGTGCTGAATTGGGCAAGAGAGCATTGTTCCCTTTCATTCTAGGAGTCCTGGGCTTCACCCCGCTTGTCAGTAATGCTGAACATGCTCTGTTTCTCCTCCCAGTGTTGCTGCAACATCATCTAGTGGATCAGCTCTGTCCTCTTTGGGTGACAGGTGTGCAGGAGAAAGTGCTCCTTGGTAAGGGGGTCTTCCACTTCTCCAAGGACTGCTGTGAAGAAAGCTTTCTCCTGGGAAACTGAGGACCATGGTGTTCTCTGGTCTCTTCCCATGAGAAGCAGTCCCTCCTACCACCCTCAATTTTTTACACTGGAAGAGGACTTTGAAATTCTTTCTTTCCCTACCCCATTCCTTTTGAGATATGTATCATTAGGAGAGGAGAAAGACAATATCCAAAGTTACCTGGTAATGACCAAACTATTAAATCCCATCTTAGGAAGCTTTCCATGGTCTTCTTTGACCATCATTCACCAGACAGTATCTGTTGATAGGCTCTGAGGGCCAGGAAAGATCATAACCTAAATGATTCCAACAGGAAACTCAAGCTTATCTGACTGGAGCTGGTCTGTTTGTCTGGGACTGTAGTACAATAGAGCCTGCAATCGCTGATAGATTCTATTCTGTCATAAGAGCCAGCAACAATTTTACCCACAGAAAATATGACTCAATTATGTGTGTTCCTCCCCACCCCACCCCATCAAAGCCCAGAGGAAACATGCCCATGAACAACCTCCCTCCCCAATCCCAACTCAACAACAGGCTGTCAAACTAAGCAGATCAACTGTTTGCCGAGTTCTTTTCCCTAATATCTATTTGCTATTGTTCGCTCCCTTTGTCATCAGCCAGTACTTGCTAGCAGACAAGTGGTAATTGCTGCCAGAGGCTTAAGGAAATTTATGCGAGAAGAAGTAAACATGAAGAAAAATGGGATCCATTAAAACTGGCTTTTCTGTATGTTGGGGAAATGATGGTGATTGGGGATGGAGACATGAGCTCCTCTGGTCCAGATCATAGTCAATCACAATCTTGGTTGTACTTTAGTGTTATTTTTGACCCATGCACCGAAATCTTCATGCATATATAGTTCAGTGGCTATACTATAGTAGTTTTGCCTCCATGCATCTCTTCAGTAACCCTGCCTATCCTTCCTAGCCTCAAAACAGAGCCACAGACGTCAGGGTGACAATCTCTGCCTTTGTGGAGCACCTGGAGGGAAGCATGGTGGGGAAATGAGAGGCACAGTTAGGCAAGAAGCTGCAATAAGTAAGGAAAGGACCAGATCTTTAAGGATGAATTTTTCCCCAAATAACAGTATACTTTCAACATATAAGAATTCAGGAAAAAAATGACTCCTGTATCCCAATTACTGCTGTTTTGTAATTAACTATCTAGATCTATAATAGCACACACCGATTTCTCTGCCTCCAGCTTTGTCTCTCTCCAGTCCATGCGGCAGCCAAAGGAAGTTGCTGAAAAAATGCAAATTGGATCAGCTCCCTCCTTTGAATAAAGTCTTTTTGTTGTTGTTATTGTTCCCTATTTCCTTCTAGATGGAATCCAACCTTTCTCATCACATAAAAGGTTTCCCAAGCCTGGATCCTATGGTTGCTTCTTCACTTTGCCCTTGCACTCTCTCCCTCTCTTTCTCTCTCTCTTTCTCTCTCTCTCTTTTGCCCAGTCTCTGTAGCAATTTTACTACAAGTTCCCTTTCCTTTACTTGATTGACTCTTAATCAATATATCAATAGTGCTAACACCACTTCTATTGGAACCTCCGCACGGCCCTTAAACAACCCTGAACCTAGGATCAAAGAGCATGGATTTTTTTTTTTTTATGCGAATGTACTTTGGTGTCCAACAGACCTGGGCTTGGATCCTCATTCAGCTACCTACTAACAGCATGATCTTCAATGGGTTACATGGCAGTTCTGATTCCTCAGTCTCTAGGGCCCTTGTGAGCACTGTGGAGACTATGTAGTAGAACACTAGTCCCAAGGAGTGCCCATTCACGGCGGACAGCAAGTCATTCACAGGCACTCCCCTTATAGAGCCCATGGCCCCTTCTGCTTCCTAAGTTCCAGATCTGACTGTGTAGCTCCCCATGGTCAGGAACACAGCACAGAGTCAGCATGGGACACCTGTTTATGAATGGGTGCATTAATGATGCAAGAGCCCATAGATTCACTGGTGTGGGAAAAAATAAAGAGGGACTGGGTTCTACTTCAGTCATTAACATACATCAGTTGTGAAAATTAGACTGATTTTCTGAAACACACTTGAAGAAACAGTCCAGAACTTAGCCAAGGGGCAAGGTGACCCTCTTCCCAGATGTGTTACTTCAGCAAATAAATTAGCACTCCTCAGAGCCTCCATCATCATAGCTGCAGAACCAGAACAATATCTGCCTGTCACAGGACAGAATAGATGATGTGCATAAGATGTTCAACAACATTTCTTTTCTCCTTGCCTCCCCTGACTGTGCTTGCATGGTGGCTATCCCACCCCCCACCCCCTACCCCGCCCCACCAAGATCTGAGAGTCTGGCTCTGTGCTGGAATCTGTCTTGCCTCCCAAGGGCCTCTGTACTTTTTGCTCTCTCACCAACCTGCTACTTCTGGGAATGCCTTGGGGAATAGGGAATTGGAAATTATCAAGTACCTGAAACGCTGACACTGTTATTTCTGTTCTTTTATTTCAAAAACAATCATGAGGCAAATCAGCTCTGCAGAATGCTGTATAAATAGCCAGGTAAGGGCTGGGAATGTGGCTTAGTGGTACAGTGCTTGCCTAGCATGCATCATACCCTGGGTTTGACTTTTCAGTACCACATAAACAGAAAAGGCTGGAAATGGCAATGTGGCTCAAGTGGTTGACTGCTAGCCTTGAACAAAAGAAACTCAGAGACCATGCCCAGGCACTTAGTTCAAGCCCCAGGACTGAAAAAAAAAACCAGATAAAAGGATCAGGGGGTGGTTCCTGAAAAGCATGAGACCCTCTAAAGGATGACCCCTATGACAGCAGGGACAGGGGCTGTGCTGCAGCACCTGTCCTCCCTTGTTTTCAGGTGATACCAGTCCTATGGCAGCAGGGCTAACAGCATCATCACTTAAATCTGGTTTCCTTCAAGACAGCAGAGGAAAGAAGAGGTTCAGTGATCTCAGAGGTTGATCATGTAGGAAGGAAAAAAGATCCCCTTGCAGTCCCCCAGGCTGCGAATCCCTCTATCAGTAGGGTTATTCTTGGTGATGTGGAAAGTGAGCACCATTTTTCTGGGGACTTCTTCAGCTTCTAGCAATAACCCATCATCCCGGGTAGCTCCTCACATCTCTAATCCAATGAACCCCCTGGCAGAGGCCACCATGACTTCATGCCTTCTGCTTAGCTCTAGCAGCTGTTCGTGGAGCTATCTTGTTTACCCTTGACTTGAGAAGGCAGAAGAAATGCAGTAAACAGAATTCAAGTTCTGAAATCAGTTGACATTAAGTTCCAACCTGCCGTCTGCAGTAAGACTGAGAAGTCTCAGGGAAGTCTATCTGCCTCTTCAAGTTCATGGCTCTCTGTTGTTGAAGAGGTGTGGTACCCACACCACATGAGCTCCTGTAATGTATCATTCTCCACTGTGTCCCCATACTTTTGCATCTGTGAGTCCTTCTGCTTAGAGAGCTCCCTGAATTTGCCACACCTGCTGTTTGACTGTCACAGAGCCTGCTCCTTTTTCCCAGGGTCCCCTTTACTGGTATCAAAGACTGTGTTTTCTTCTGTGTTATCCTATCCCAGAACCTTGCCACCTCCTGTTTCATATGCCTCCCCTTAAAGGGCTGTCTTGGAGGGAAAGCACATCATTCTCACCACCATTGGCACTCAGGAAACTCAGAAAGTTATGGTGGATGGTGGATTTATGGAGCAGGAGTAGGTTGTATCCAATTCCGTCTTGCAAGCTGAGGGCAGAGTACCATCCTAGATGCTGTTTGGATTGGAGGAAGTGACTTTCCCCAGACAGCAAACCAGTCTCATGTCTACGAATGTGTACCCAACTATGAATAAGAAGAGAGACCTGGAGCAGGCATGAGAGACTGAAGACTGAGCAAGGACTCAGGAAGAGAAAAGGAGTGGCATCGGGCTGGAGGAGGATAGAATGTTCATGATGTGAGCTGTTCACAAGGCCTATCACCCCAGTATTCATTCTTACTAAACGCTAACCTCAAGACTAAGAGCTGGCCGGAGAGATGGATCAGCTTGCTAAGGCAGGGTTCAGTCTTCCTACTATACAGACGACATGACTTAGGCTCAGAGAGAAAGAGCAGGTGAGTTCTTCTGGCAGATATTGTAGAGCTGAAAGCCAATAGGTCCTTTTTTACCTTTGCTCATCTTTCTCCTCCACTGGATGTCTCTCATGACCAGGGAGGAAGGAATGACATTCTTAGTGCTGATTCCAAGTCTTCTGGGTCTCTGAATTTAGAGGTACCTGGGTGAAATTCGGGACTTTTCCCTGAAATCCCTGGGGAAGAATTTCTGGGAGCAGGGGGCAGACAAGAACTTGCTGCGAGCCTTGGTGGCATTTGTGGGCTGAAGGAGATGAGATTGTCTGGGTTTAGAGGCAATGCCACTGGTAGATGTGAACAAATGTGTTTTCCTGGCTCTCCAGGTTCTTCCTTGGTGATTAGGTACCAGGAAAAAGCTGTGGATCCAAAATTTTCCCACTAGGAATCCTTGCTGGGCACAGGTGTAGGCTGTGAAATAAACTGATGTTGTTGTGGTGGTGGTGGTGGTGTGTGTGTGTATGTGTTTAACAGCAAACATCCCACTTTGAAAGGAGTCAGATTGGAAATGTCAGTTAAGCTGGCTGAAAAATATTCATTATGGTGGGATGGCATCGTACACATCTTTAATTTACCTGCCAAATTTAGAACAAGCTCATATTCATCCTCACCCACCATCTCACTGTCTGTACATGAGATTCGACAGAACAAAGCCAGCCACGAAAAGCTTGACAATCAGGGCTGTTTGACAGGGCAGTGAAACAGACACACGTCCTTGAGAAGGGCAAATAGCTCATTCGTATCAACTTCCAGCCAAACTGGGCAGGTGAAGCCTGTGGCCAGTGGCCACTGGTAGCTCTGGGCTTGTATTCCAGCCAAGCTCAGGCACTGGGCCCTTGGTTGATGTTCTCTATCAACACCTTGGAGTCTCCCATCGGGAAGGGGCTGACATCTGGATCCTGTCTCTCTCTCTTCTCTTCTTTCCTCTTCTCTCCTCTCCTCCTCTCCTCTCCTCTCCCTCCTCCTCCTCCTCCTCCTCCTCCTCCTTCCTCCCTCTCCCTCTCCCTCTCCCTCTCCCTCCCTCCCTCCCCCTCCCTCCTTCCCTCCCCCTCCCTTCCTCCCTCCCTCCCTCCTCTCTCTCTCTCTCTCTCTCTCTCTCTCTCTCTCTCTCTCTCTCTCTCGTCCAGGAGAAGAGACTCAAAGCCGGGGCTTGTCTGAAAAGCCTGTCTTGTTCCTTCGGCTAGTCACAAAAGCATTTTTGTGATCTTTCAACTTCTCACATGGTCATTTGTTTCTCTCCAGTGTCTCCTCTCTTTGGGGACTTTTCTGTCTTTTAGAAAAGTTCAGACAAGATATATGTTACACAGGAGATTCTCCTCTCAATTCAAAAGTCAGAAAAGGAAGTCCCCAAAGAAGAAGCCCGTTATAGATGAAAGCAAAGTAAAACAGACTCAGTTTGGAAGAAAGATCCTGGCAGGAGGAAGAGGATGGATGAGGATGAATATGGTCGAAAAGTTTATTTACGTGTATGAAAATTGAGCGTTATAACCTGTTGAAATTAAGAAGGGAAAGGGCATAGGAGAGTGATAGAGGGGATGTGTTTGGCATGGAAATGTCACAATGATACTCCCCTTGTGAAACTAATAAATACAATAAATATCAATTTAGAAAAGAAATCTTCAGCAAGGCTGGAGATCATGGGGGTGATGAGAAAATGTTCAGCAATAATTTTTCAAATATCTATAGACACTTGATTATAATTCTCAACTTCCCATGACACAACATTTGATAAAATGTTTACCTAGTCTTACTTCACACACAAGGTATATGATCATTGTATGTGTACATCATATAAGAAAAACAAAAGCAATATATAGAGTTTGGACATGTAATAGGCCCTATGTAGTAGACATTGATTTAAAAATAGGATCATCCCTTTCTCCCAGCAGGCTCTATGAGGCTGTATGACCTGCATGTCTAAGCTTAGAAAACTTAGGGAAACAGAGTTCAGTGGCACAACTTCTTTTCATGGAAAGGCCGCTGTCTGCCTACTATGTTATCTTCCATTACCTCACTCATTAAGGGCTCTCCATCCCTGCTCATCTCATGACTTGAAGCTCAGTGCATCCTTTACACAACAATATGAAACCATTCTGGAGATATTGCTTGCAAAATGAAATGATGGGACAGTCATCTGTTTGCCTTTTAGCATAAATGACACTGCAAGTACGTTTCTGAGAAGAGGAAAGAGAAGTCCTCACTGGAGGCAAAAATGAAAATTGAATGTTAACTTACACGAAGAATCATTTAAATAATAGTATATCAAACAATAGCATTTTGTTGACTTTTGCATAACTTTACCTAACTGTAGAGAATGTCTGTAACTGAATATTCTCCTAAGACCCAAGTATACCCTTTTAAAAATTTTTATATTATCTTTAAGGAGTTGTACAAAGGGGTTCCAACCTACCTGGTCTGCTCACGAGTACAACACATCTTGATCAATGTCAACCCCTTCCATAGTTCTCCCCCATCTCTCCTGGCCCCACTCAGCCCCTCAAGTCACCTCATTCCATTTCTACCTATGAACATGGAATATCATGAAGTACATTTGCTCACATATTCTGTGAGTTGATACTTTAGCTCCCTAACTTAGCTCTCCCCAAGATCAATTTATACTTGAAAATGGTCAAAGAGCCAGACTTATGACCCATGCTCTATGTGTCATGCATACTATTCCATGTGGCTTCAGCCAAGTTACTTGATACCGATCTGCCTCCATTTCCCCACTGGTAGAATGAAGGTACTAAAATATGGGAATGCTGGGATTGCTCCAAAGAATAAAATAATTCAAGGAAAAAAGTATTACAGAAATATCTAGCACATAGTATTCAATAATATTCAATGCATGTCAGTAACTTCTCATCCGATCTTTATGATCATGAGTGGAGTTAAATAATGCAATGATCCTTTATTTGGCAACCGAATATCTCCTTATGTTAGAGAAGATAATTTACTTCTTCTTTTGATAGCTTATGGAATTGAAGGCCTCTACCATCTCTGTGAGCTGCAGGCATGAAGACAAATTACCTTTCACTTCTGAATGGCCATTATCCTTGAATCTGTGTGTCCATCTGCCTCCAGTGCATCAGAAGCCTTTTTGCCACACCTGCACTGTTGGGGCAGAGTGTCTGGAAGTCGTGGTCGTTTATGTGGATGCTCATCACAGCCGGTCTCAAGTGCAATTCTGTAGTTAGGCCCACTCACTCCAACTCATTGCTGCAGCTGGCATGATCAAGCCTGCTGGTCCTGATGACATGGTTATAGCTCATTTGTTTGGAGAATGTCAGGGTTCCTAAGGAACCCCTTACTTTTGGCTTTGTCTAGCAATATTAAGTCCAAGTGCTATACATATCCCACAAAAAAACACTTAAACTTCATTGAAATATATATTTAATTAATAAGACGTCGTTGAAAAGCGCAACCTACATCTGCCATAATACCAAATTTTAGCCACTAAAATACATGAACTTGCAATACCATCAACACTTCTGGGAAATTCTCAGAACTCTGTGTAAGTTGACTGGAAATGAGTCACTGGTTGCAAAGGCTGCATCTTTGCACTGGTTGTTTGGGGTTTTTTTCTCCTGAAGATAAATTTGTGTCTGAGCATCTCTGTATCTGTAAAATTATGCAGTTCCATAGCACAGAGAAACAACCTCACATTCAATTAAAGAGTCAGGCAATGAAAAGTTGCTTGACTCCATCATGGCCTAATGGGTGGTTGTACAATTATAACCGGATGTATCACTCATCAGAGTCACAAGAATGTCACACATCAAAATAGCACTGGCACTTCTTGTAAGCCTTGCTTCTTCTTGTCTGACTTCTGAATGTGCAACAAGAGGCACAACCTGCTGTTACAAGCTTTAAGAGATTCGACTTTCAAGCTCAATTTTCCAACTACTCCCTTTTCAAGCAGCTGTATCAGTTTAATTGAAGAATTATCCTGAGATTGCCAGATGAGCTATTGGAGACTGGGATCGTTTGCAGCTACCTCTCTGCATGAATCACTTTTTCCCAGTGCTCTGCAAGCAAAAGAAAATAGGAGAATAAATTACATTCTAAGTTCCTCGAGTAGCCTCGATTTCAAAAATTTTATCCTGTTTATCAAAACAATCTCATAGTTCTCAGAGTTTCCTTTTATTATAACTAGAAATAAATGCTTTACATGGGGACTGAGGATTAACTGTACACTATTAAAATGTCACATTTGTACATTTTGTATCACAGGGTCCCATGTGAGGTGTGGCTCAAGAAAGGAATGTGTTTTTTCTCAGTTTTCAAAGCTAATTTGAAGATCGACCTTTCAAATATGCTTCTTTTGCCTGCTCATACTTATCTTTTCCTTATTCATAACATAGTCATCAGCCGCCTACCATATACCAGGGACTCTTCTAGGAGTCTTGATACACAGCAGCAAATCAGCCATGTAAGATCCTTGTTACATTCTACTAGAAGACAGACAATCAAGAAATAAACAACAACAAAAACTACAGAAGAGATATTTGTATGCACAGGAGCAAAATGCCTTTGTTTTCCTCTACTGCCTTCTAGCCAGACCCATGGCTGGAACCTGAACTGTACATCTTTTCATCAAATCAAGCTCTGTTACCTGGAATTCCCCTCATCCATAACGGCTCTCTTCTGAGACATTTCCCAGTAGGTTGAACTCATCTCCCACAAGATAACCCATCATGTGTCAGTTCATAGCACGAAGTGCTCCAGTTTACTGCCCTCCTCCCCCCTGCTCTCTGAAAGAGCAATGTCCAACTGGAAGTCATTCCACATGGGAATACAGAACAGGGCAACTTTCCTGGCAGGTATTACATAGCCTTTAAAAAAAACAACAACAACTTACAATCCACCAGATTGCCCCAGAATTTTGTCCCATGTGATGTTGAAATATCTTCCCATCCTTGGACATACAGTTTTGTGTTTAAGCCTTAGTGTAGATATCCAAAAATGTTCTTAGTTATTTCCTAAGATGGCAATCAAAACACATATCATGAGCCCTCAGAGGGAGCCTCTCCTCTTCCTTGTGTCTACCCATCTGTTGCAATGTTGTGATCTCCTCTGCTGTGTCCTCCACCACCTCCAACCACAGTAGACTTAGAAGCTATGAACTCCAGCAATCTTTTCCACCTTTCAAATTGTTGTTGCCAAAGGTTCTGTAAAAGGGGCATGCCATCTGACTAGTATTGTTACAAGGAGAAGTTCTAGTAGATATCCAACTTTCCCCTTCTCAGTTTCCCACTTGGCCACCCTGGGAGCCAGACATAACAGTATGGCCATGATATGGCCCCTTCCAAAATCTTGTACTGACAGTACAAAGTTTTCAAGATAAACACCAAACATCTTAAGTATCACGGAAGAGTCTGAGAGAGGGCCTGCCTCTCCTGATCTCGCAAGCTTTGTTCTGGATGTGTAGAGCAATTCCTGGAGCCTGCTGGGCTCTGTAGTGTTTCCTGCCTTGGCATAAGGCATTCCTGTGCCTGAAATGTCACTGCTCCCTCCTTTATTTGTGAAAGCCCCAGTTGGAATTTATACTTCAAATAGCATTTCTTCTATAAAGCTTTCTATGAATGCCTAGACCATGAACTCCTCACACCAGACAATCTTAATACCTTGTATGTCATCTGCCTAGCACTTTCCATACTGTGTTGTAATAAAAAAAAAAAAGTCTCCTCCCATGGGAAGATAGCAGCTATGTGGTATTTGCTCTTATATTTCTAGGGCCAAACCAAGTGGCTGGCACAGAACAAGTATATCAGCAAGAAACTTGTCAGAAAAACAGTACTAGATCCATCATCAGGAAGAGTTGAAGCCAGGGACAGGTGATGAAGGGCTGAACGAACAAAAGTGCCTTCATATAACTCAGATATGATAGATGAAGTGGAAACCTGTAACTAGTGTTGACCAGACAAAGGGAAGATGCAGATTATCAGAACTAGAACCTCAGAAGTGGTCCACAGTTCTATTACTGTAGCATCTGTGAGTACAGCCATGAGGAGGGTTCTGGCAGAACTAACCGATTCTGCTGGGTTGGTACCTGTCAGTCACTAGCTAGGGTGACAAGGACAGGAATAGCAGGCCAACCTGGAAGAAACTAACCTCCTCTCCCTCCTTCAAGTTCTTCCTCTAATGTTGTTACACCTGTTTGCAGAACTCAGCTTCCGGCAGTCTACCCAAGACTTAGGAGGCTTCATAGTTCATGGGTGTTCCATTGCTAAAACGGAGACGGTCTCAGGAAAATGCACACAACTGGTCACCTTCGAGCCAGAAAGAAAGGAAGAAATGTGCCTCAAGAGAATCTCAACACCAGAATTATGTATAAAAGTATCAAAGGGAGGAGATTTGTGGTTAAGAAAGAATTATTAAATGATAGCCAAGTTAGTGATGTTTGGGTAATGAGTTTGGGAATGAGCAGAGCTACAGGATTCTAGGTATTGGAAATGTACTGGCAGGTTTTTCACTTTCAGCCTTGAGCGACCTTTTATGTTTCTGGAAACCCAGTTATTGCACTGTTGTCTCTTAGCATCTGTATGGGTTGGTAGCCCTGTTTAGAATTGTTGTTGTGATTGCTTCTGGAATATTTCACAGGTTGTTTTTTTTTTTTGCGGGGAGGGCGGGTGGGGAGGAACCTAGGTATTTTTCTTTTGCATACCGGAACCTGAAGAATAGCTAGCATCTGGATGTTCGAATTAAAGAAGATCCTATTTGTTAGTTAGATGTTATTTCAAGGAACTTATACTGAGTGAACAAGTGAACTGAGTCTTCAACACATCCTGGAAGCTTATTATAGATGCAAATTCTTGAGTCCTTTCTCAGATCTATGATATCAGACCAACAACCATCCTTTGAACTGTGTGCACACCTGAATTTAAGAAAACTTACCCTAGAGTAATTTCAGCTCTGGTTACTTTTTGGAATGCCTTGAGCTATAAAGGCATTCAAAGACCTTCTCACACTTGAGAGATCTCAGGGACAAGATCATTTGGTCAGGGTGGTCAGCCACTGGTGATTTTAAAGCTCCCCAGGTGATATTAGTGGGCAGGCAGAATGGTAGACCACTGATCCAGATCCTGTAGAAGATCATAAAGCAACATGCTGTTAGCCCTCCAATTATCTCACTGCTGCTGTGTAAGAGGCACATGAAATGAAACAACCTAGGCTTAGTACCCCAGTTCTGTAGCAACCCAGTTGGTGGTATGTCTGAGGCTACAATGGGTGTCTTCTGACTCTTTCGTCCTATCACTTAACCACCATTGTGGACGTTTGTAGTCATGTATGGAAAGATAGGGTGCGGATGTGTCGTGAGGGTTGGTCAGGTCTGCTGGGAGGATTATCCAGAAGCAAACGACACAATGCAGATGCAGCCTCTGAACATAGAAACCTAGTTGGGCACTTGCTTAAGCAGGGTCCACACTCTGGAACATAAGAAGATGCTGAAGAAAACCTCAGCCGTTAAGGTAGTCCCTTCTATTTCCTGGCATCTCGATCCAATTCAATGATCGTTTATATTATCAATATGCAAGTCCCTATAAGAGAACAGAGGTAAAGTTCCCCCTCCTGAAAATGTTTCTGCTTACCTTAGGTGAAGAGGATGAACACATAATTATGTTTGACTGACATACTCATATTATGAATAAATACACAGATATATACAGATATATATACAGTATATACAGATTCATATTACAAAGGACTGTTGCTTTGAATTCTTTATTCAAGCCAAGTAGCATTAGGAGCAAAAAGCACTGGATGCCACTAATTAATCAAGAGCAAGTCAATCAATGGGTCTTCAAGGGAAGTGTGCCACAGTCAAGCAGATGGCTCACCAAACGATTTTGGTAGAGAAATGAGAAAGGCTGGGTTTTCACACAAACTGATGATGGGAAGCAGGGGTTGCAAAATGAGAATAAACAAAGACCTGACTGCAGATAAGTTTGGGAGGTGCTGGGGAGAAGTGGGAGGTGAGCTATGACAGGTAGGGGAGGGGTTGTAGGGCAGAGGAGTATCAATGCCAGGGCCAGACACTAGGATATAGTTATAAAGGTAGAAGGGTCACTGGGGAGCTCTGAGCATATTTCATCCCTGTGGAATGTGAATTAAGTTGCACAGGACGATTTGAGCTAGCCAAGATACCACTGTGCCAACAATTTAGACAAGGATAAGGTGATGCTGAAGCCAGAGTGTCTTTGGGGAGAAAGGAAAGCCAAGAGGAACATAAGAGACCATTGAATTTAGGCCTTAATTAGCACATTTAGGAGAACATTTATGGGGTAAGTAGGCATTGTGTTTACATTGTTTAATTGAAAGTACTTTTCCCCAGAGCTAAATTACAGTGAACACTATTAAATCACAATTAAAGTCTATCTGGATATCAACACCATTATGGATTTTGCCGGTGTTTGGGACTAGCTCCACTTACAGGACTGCAATATCCATTTTGAATTTCCCATTATTTGTGATATTAACTGCAAACAGGAGCTCAGGGAGAACCTAATTGAGCAAGATCTAAGATTCTCTGAGCCTCACAGCACTGCCCAGTCACAAATAAGGCTGTCAGGGCTTCTCAGGAAGGAGTTGCTTTGCTACCCACTTGGGGGGTTGACTCCCTCAAGGAGAGATGGAACACCCAATGGAGAACTTAACACCAGGCATTGGGGAGGGGCCAGAAATGCCATGCTAAGGTAAAGCCCATTGATGGTTTAATAGAGGAAATCAGTATGATGATTAAGAGCTATAGGGACTCAGGTATAACGTATGGATTCCTTAATTAGCATTTATTATGGTCTAATGTTTTATCTACCAGAATTGCTAACTGCCAGAAAGTAGAAATAATGAGAAGTATAGAACTTGACAGATACAGATTCACTTCACATCTTTTTGCTTTGTGATCCTAAGAAGCCTACTTAACTTCTCTGAGTCTTAATTTACTGATCTATAAATGAGAATAACAGCCAGTGCCAGCCTGTTAAAGCTGGATGATGGTTACGTATGCATAATGTTTATTCTGCATATTACTACATGTACCTAACTACATATATAATGTAGGGATATAATTTATATGTAAAACCATTATTTCTAACATATGTAATAATCATATAATATGTAGATTTACTTTGTGTTGGTACTGGGACTTGAACTCAGGGCCTAGGTGCTGTCTCTTAGCTTTTCCGCTCAAGGCTGGCATTATACTACTTGAGCCACAGCTCTACTTTCAGCATTTCAGTGGTTAATTGGAAATAAGAGTCTCCTGGACTGCCGAGGCAGGCTTTGAACTGTGATCCTCAGATCTCAGCCCTCTGCGTAACTAAGATTACAGACATGAGCTACCAGCACACAGCTATGAATATCTTGTTGCTCTATTCCAACTATTATACAATGGTCCTTAATGTCTTTTATGCTTTGCTTGTTCACATGCTAACAACGTTGATTCTAACTCCCCACTTCAACAATCAGATAATGACAAAAAATGTACACAGGACTTCCAAAGGGCATATATAAGAATTTCTCTATGCATGTGGAAATGTCACAGTGAAATTGTATAACTAATATATGTTAATACAAAAACATTTTAAAAGTTACATAAATAAAAATAAATCCAACCTCCAAAAAACTAGAATTTCTCTGATTGCATATTACAGAAAACATTCTTTTCAATGCATTTTATATATTGACCTGAAATAAATGCTCTCCAGACGTGGAGTCCTTTGACCAAAACATACTGTGCTAGATAGTATACTCATGCTTAATTTCATCTTTGCATACTTTTAATGAGTACGTGCCAGTACAGAATTTTGTGAAAAAGATAATCAGGGTAACAGTGGTGAGGTCTGGTAAGTGCTAGAGATCTTTTGTGAATTGCTTCCGGACTCCCACACTGGTTGTAAATAGAGTTCGGTCTCTGACAGTGTTGTTGCTGGTGGGGCACTCTAGTGTGCTCTCCAAGGCACTGCCTCCCAGTTAGCTATCTGGTCAGCCCCTGTGCAGTGTCATTAAAATAGTGAGATCATGCACTTGCTGGTAACAATGCAGGATTCTGCTTTCCTGTAGTTCTGGCCTTTCTAGATTTCCAAGGATGTACTTGGAAAGTACAAGGATTGTACTTGGAGATGTGCAAAGGCGGGAATGATGGAGGATCCTTCCCTTATTCCACATGTACTCAAAATAAAATATCACTTTGCTACAAAATTGATCTCTGCCTTTTCTACTTATATGGCGAATAAAAGAACTAACTCCTTAACCAATCATGAACATTCTCCTTTCTTCTTCTTCTCCTTCTTCTTTTTTAATGTCAGTACTGGGGCTTGAACTCAAGGCCCTGTCCCTTAGCAGTTCTGATCAAGGCTGGCTCTCTGCCACTTGAGCCACCGCTCTACTTTCAGCACTTTGCTGGGGGTAATTAAAGATCAGGGTCTCATAGACTTTCCTGACTGGGCTGGTTTTGAGCCATGATTTTCAGATTTCAGTTTCCTGGATAGCTAAGATTACAGGCGTGATCCACCAGTGCCTGATTCTTGTTCCTTTTTTAAAGGCTGGAATCCATTCTCTATAGAGGAGTTGGGAGAATGATAAGAAACAGTCCCCATTTTTCCCTTTCTGTTCATAAAAATGCACAATGAATGTCTTTTGTCCCCTTTTCCTCTGTCTGCCACAACAATTGTTGGGAATAAAAAAAAAAGAACAAGAAATAAAATGGAAAAGAACATGCAAAACAAAAAGATAGGAAAGGTTTGTGGGACAGTTTACAGCTGCTCCAAAGGGGAGAGGTTTAAAGTTTAGAAAGGGGGGAGAGAGAGAGAGAGAGAGAGAGAGAGAGAGAGAGAGAGAGAGAGAGAGAGAAGAGAGTGAGAGAGAGAGAGAGAGAGATCATTCCCCATCCCTTTCATCCACCTCCCATCTTCAAGCTTGTTGCAGGGCCTTTTCTCTTTTCTAGAGCACAATCCTGACAGTGTGCCATGTACTTGCGAAAGGATAATTACATCTGTATCACTGGGAGAGACAGGCCTGCTGTCAGCAGGGAGGAGTCTGATGTGGATGTAAATGGAGCTAAGTGCTCGCGTAGGCATAAACACCAGCAGCTCCTGCATTAAATCAAGGAGTAGCCATTTCTTTGGTCAAAACTTTTCTTGGAATTCTTTCTTTACTTTGGGTCAGAGAAAGATTATTTCTAATAAAATTATTAATCTTCCCAGTGACATCTTCTTCCAGAAAGCATGAAAGGCTCTTGTAAGAGAAAAGAATGTGTCTTGGTCTTCAGGGTAGCCTGGAGCTTAAGACTAAAGAATTTGAACTAAGGCAAGCTTCACAGACATAGAGGAACTTAAGCAGGCCCCTGATCTTACAAACCACGATGATACTTTCATAATGGGAGACAGTGGGGGTTAGAATTCTCCATTACCTAAGCAAACTCCAAACTCCAGGGAAGAGGAGAGTTGTGACATAATTTATGTCTGCATGAGAATTCCAGATGGATTGGGAGGGGGTTATTTTCTTAAAAGAGCAGTCAACTTCCTAAGGATTTTTGTTTGAAATACAAATGTCTTTCCTACCACCACCAGGGAGACATCCACTCTAAGAGTATATGACAGTAGGAGATGCTGAGCTGTTTGAGATGGGAAGTCCACAAGGTTGCTTTCAAAGCCAACTGGGACTCATCACCCCATCACAAGCAGGCCAAGAGCAGGTAAAGGTCTTTGTTTTATTCTTCCAAGAACGACAAAAGGAAAGATGGGAAGCAGATGCCTGGAATAGACCGTGTAAGAAAGAAGAAGAAAAAGCAGAGAAGAATGCAGCAGTCCAACAGGTTTTCTGGGTGTTTTTTTCCAGAAAGAAAATCAATCTAGGAAGGACAACCAAGTCTCCTTCAGACCAGCTGAAGGGGAAATGGCACACACACACACACATACACACACACACACACACACACACACACACACACACACACACACACACATACACACACCTTACCACTTTTAAGGTCCTTTTAACTATGAGGCAGAAAAAGTGAAGTCCAATGGGGCAGGTGCAAATGGGGTGAAATGAAGGCAGAATGGGAGAGCAATCTTATCTTGAGTGGAGGGTTTTAAGGTTTCAACAGCAGCATCTGTGTCTGGCAGGGGCATCAAGCACCAGACGGCCTTGCCCTTAGGCTCTCTTCCAAGACCACTGGTCTGTTCTGAGGGAAAGGGCAGGAGAGATGACTCAACAGGGTGGGCAGCAAGGACAGTTCGAAGATATGGCTGTCAGGGGAAAGGTAGAGTGCTTTCAGTGTGCACTATTTTCCTCCAGAGTGGAGTCTCCTTGCCTTCTCTTTCCTCAACAGAACATTCTAGAGAAGCAGTTAGAAGAAGTAACTGATGGAATGAGGAGATAGGAGATCGGCAAGGAAGAACAAGGCAGTGTGTTGTAGCAGACTTTGGGTCTCATAGCTCTAAGCTAAGATATAAGCTGAAGAGGCTAAATTTTTAGATCACCATAAGCAAGAGCTTTATAACAATGGGGGGGGGGGGGAGGAGGTAGATCCTAAAAGAAAAGGGAGACTCAAAGTAGTAAGGGGGAGGGGAGCTGCCTATGAATATTCTGAAATCTAGCCAGGTGGCACTGGTTCATGCTTGTAATCCTAGCTACTCGGAGGCCTGAGATCAGAGGATCTTAGTTCCAAGCAAGCTCAAGCAGAAAAGTCCCTGTGAGATTCTTATCTCCAGTGAACCACTCAAAAACCAGAAGTGGTGCTGTGGCTCAAAGTGGTAGAGCTCTAGACTTGAGCAAAAAAACCAAAAAAAGAAAAAAAAAAAAAAAACACAGGGACAATGCTCAGGCCCTGACTTATGGCCCCACAACCAACTAACTAACTACATAGATAAATAAATATTAATTAAAATTCTGTAATCTTCCTGCTGGATATAGTTAGATAGAATAAACCATCCTTCCCTCTCAGAGATACTAGAGAAAATGTCTCTGTTGGGATGAATGTTAGGTACTATATTTCTTCTCATTGCAAAATAATTGTTTTTATACAGATGTAAAGTTCAGTGGACAGATTCTGAGTTAAAATGTTTAACACAGTGTCCTGTCTTATAACAACTATTGTACATTGTGTCCCTGGCAACTCAGGCAATTTAAACAGATTCTTTCCTCTATGCTCTTTAAGTTCTTGGGTTTTCTGTCCTCCAAATGGTTATAAGGGAAATGGGATGGAGCTCTGTCAGACACTCCCCATGAGTGTGACATTTTTACTTCAGGGCTGTTTGTATGTTTCATGACAGAACACATATAGCACAAATGCAAGTTAACAAGGGAAAGAGACAAAACTTCAGTATCTGGCAATGAGCTCGTTTCCGTGCCCCTGGACTCCTTTTCTTACCTAGTCTGAGGCAAGCCCGGAGTTTTCTGGTTTTCCTTTACATGGCTGAGGGTAGTCGAATCACTATTCCTCACCCTCAAGTCCCATCCTTTTCTTGATGAGGTGGGCTCTTTTTCTCATGGAAGATTCTTCTCAATGCCTAGACCTGAAATCACAGGCAAAATTAAACTGTCAATGGAAATTAGTGTCTGTTGTAGTTCAGCTGAGGTTTTATCCTCTCTTTTGATTTTTTTATCATTACAATTTTATTAACCTTAAGTAGTTGCACAAAAGGGTTCCAATTCAACACTTCAGTTTATGAGTACAATGCATCTTGATCAATGTCACCCTCATTCTCCTCCATTTCTCCCAACCCCACCCGGCTCCACTATTTTCCCAGGTTCATTTCCACATACAAACATTGAATGTTATGATTGCTTTCTCCCACCCACCCTCTCTTCATTGGTCGACCCACCTCCCCTTGACCTTACCCCCACCCCTCCACACACCTCAAGTACCTGCTTCTTGGTCTTCCTATTGTTAGTCTATATGTTTATGGCTCAAAGGAATTGTTCTATTGTAATTCTCCCTTGTATATACTGTACTTTGTTTAATACATTTGTGTGTGAATATTTACATGTATATATATTTATATTTATACATGAGATTTATACATGTATTTATACATGAGATTTAACTTCCACAATAAGGGAACATGTGCATCCTTTGTCTCTCTGGGCCTGATGTCACTTAACACAACATTTCCAGGTCCCTCTTAGAATGCTGCATACCTGCTGTTCACCTGCATCTCAGGCTCTCAGATACTTTTATATCCCTGTAAAATGGTTGACTGTCACACTAACCTTTAGTGATGGGTGTTTCTTTTTTGCTCAGATTAAAGTCAAGTCAATATTAAAAACCATGTCATCATTGGCCCCTGCCCTTGGTTCCTTACACAGGAATCAGTTGAACATAACTTAATTATTTCCTTTCAGGCTAAGCTACTCCCAACACCTATTGACTCCCATTGTATAAGACAGGAAGCTAAGATCTGAAGACTTTCCATATACTTGTCAGGGCCGCATGGAATGGCCAAGCTATTTCTAATACCTACCAGAGACACCCCACCCCTACCACCAGCTCTTCAACCAACCATATGTTGTCAAGGCTCAAAGCCACTTTATGAGCTCAACCTCTCCATAAAGACTCCCAGGCCCTTGTAATACATCCAGCTATCTCCTCTGTCTGTACCACATAATTTCGTACCTAATTATATAGTGTCTTATAATGTGCTCCTAATTGCTTCAAGTGTAATTATTCTGCTTCTCCATTAAGTTTATAACAAAGGTTCTTGAGGGTAAGCTTTCTTTATAGTAATTCCTCTCTTTTGCCCCACTTTAGACATCTGCAGTTCTACCCTAAGAGCACAAAAATCAAATAAAACATAATAGGCCCATTCTACATTCACTATGCAGGGATTTGTCACTATGGAAATGACCAGGTATGGTAGGAAGAACACATGACCCAGGTGTGGACTCAAGTTGCAGTTTCTCCTTTCTCTGTCACAGTGGGGGCATGATCTCCCCTCTCTGGCTCTGTTCCCCATTGGTGAAGGAATACAATTCAGTATTTGATCCTCAGTGCTCCCCCAGATCTCTCTCTCTCTCTCTCTCTCTCTCTCTCTCTCTCTCTCTCTCTCTCTCTCTCTCTCTCTCTCTCTCTCTGTCGCATAAAGGTAAAGAGGACCTCACAAAGAAACCCAAGAAACCCAAGCTGAGGTCAGTGGAGCCCACAGAGAGTTTGCTAAACTGATGGTTAGAATTGCCAGAACCTTGGTTTTAGAAACAGACTGAACATCCCCCCAAAAGGGATGACTCTCTATTCACTCTCACCCCCAACACAGGCCTTGAAAGTGGAAAACTCCAAACCCATCCTGGAGGCTCTAAGAGGAGCCATTCTTCAGGAAAGAGCTATAGAACAATGGGATTGCCAGGGAAGGCTGAAGCAAATATTCATCCTCTGTGAAGTGAACTATTCAAGATAACCTTGATCGCTGCATGGTAGTATCTAATCAGCTGAAGTAATCTTTAAAAGCTAAAAGCTTAGATTCCCCCCAAAGTGACTTGATATACTGTCTGCATAGGTATCTCTTCAGAGACCCATCATAATTCAGCATTAGTTAATGTACCATTAAAGGATCCATGGAGTTAATGGAATTTCAGTGGGGTCTGAGGGGTGTTTTTTTTTCCTCTTGAGTTGTTTAAATTGCCTCAATCATGAGTGACTTCTTGAATTAAAAATTAAATGGACTTTCAAGTATTTAATTAGATATATCTATTACCAAATAGAGAAAACAACTGGATTTTTTTGCCTTAAAAACCTCTTACTTAAAGGAATATAAGCACTCTGTTATGAAAATGATAAGTATTCTACTGATGAATTGAAGAAGCAGCTGCTTTCAGAGATGAAAACAGTAGCCAGGAATATTCCTTTGTGGTTCTCTCTTTAAATTTGGCAGCCTCAGAGAGGCATGGTAGCTTTTCATCCTTTTGTGGTCTTTAAATACTTGTGAATCTCACAAAACCCGTTTATTATGGGATTATGAAACGGATATAGAGAAAGGGCAAATGATGGTGAACTGCCAGATAGCGCAAGAGGTGGGTTTAGAGGAGCCTAGAGCTTCCCCTGCTCTAATTGGATGGGATACCAGCTAACCATGGTGAGGAGTGTGTATGCAACCCAGCAGGAACACAGATCTGGTGTGAAGCTGTGTCAGTCAGAATCTTCTTTAGAAAGGCCTCATCAATGGCGGGGCCTAGAAGATTCCTTACTTGCCTCCAGGAGATCTCCAGCACCCCTGTCTTTCACCCAGGACACTATGGGAATCACTCCATTAACAGGTGACGGTCAATCTCAAATTCATTCTATAGCTTTGGGTTGCTATCATCCCATCCTCCTCGCCTAGTGGGACACATTGATTTCTCCGCCCTGCTGCTGAGCAAAGCCAGCTATATATGTATAACATCGTCCAAGGACCATACACAATGACTGATGCAGGTAGATGCTGTGGTTAGCCAATGAGAATTAGATATGTCTCTCCTATGATGTTCTAGATGATATTAGACCTTATATGGCCAATGGACTTGACATTCTCTAAGTAAGACTAAGACCTTTCTTGTTATATGGGATTTACTGCCATATATCATAGAGAAAGAGGCAAAAGACACACACAAAAAAATGGAACACATGGCAAGTTTAACAAAGCTCCAGAATTGCATAATCACATAACAAGTATTTGCTGAGGACTTACCACATACAGTTAGACAAACAGACAGACAGATAGAAATGTGTATGTCACCCTGTTCAATGCTCTCCTCAGTTGTGGCAAGTGAGCATCACTACTATTTTCATCTACTGATGGAGGAGAAGAGATTGGAGATGTCATGCAATTTGTTCAAGTTTAAACAGCAACTAAAATGTAAGACTAAGATTTTAATCAGACTCCACAGCTCACCCTGGTCACTTCTGTGTGGACTCTTTTCCTCCATATGTATTTTGATGTGTGCCTGAGAGAGTCACTAGAGGCCTACTCTCAATTTATTTCTGTATATTATATCTGTCTTATGTCCTCAGAGCCTTGGGCACACAAGATAAAGGACATGTGACACTATCTCAATAGCTGCCTAGCTTTATTATATAGACTTACATGAGCATTAAGGGTGAAAATGATTGTTTTTATCTAAGTTGGGCACCATGGGTCTTTTATTCACAATCTCCAAATCATCTCTGCTTTTCTTATCACTCTTTGGATCAGCTCCTCCTTTCTGACCAACTGCATAGATCAACCTAGTCACCTTGGTTTTAGACCCTGATAGCTGATACTTGGGGTGAGGACTAGGGGAAGGGAATTGGATCTGCTTACAGGAATGATACAGCCATGGAACATAAATACCAGAGCAGTTTCATCAGCCAGAAATGCAAGGACCCCACAGAAAAGACCTAGAACAACCTTGGAGGTACAGGTTAGCCTTAGAAAGCAGTGACCAATAAACAAACCCTTAAAAGCCTGAAAGTGGGTAAATTTCAGATTCAGAAGACTGGAGAGATTCATGAATTATCTCTCGAGGACCTATCTTACTCAACCCATTGGTTGATTAAATATAGAGGGCATCCATCACGTAGAAAGACACGTTTATATTGGAATCCTGGCTTGGCCATTTACTAGCCATGTATTTATGACCGAGATGCCTGGATTCTCTGTGCCTCAGTTTTGCCCTTTGTAAATAAGGAAGAAGTGGTCTCAGACTAGGAGTAGCCATCTCCGTAAACAGTGCCAGCAGCATAGACACTAAATTTTGGACAAACGAAAAGAACAGAAAGAATATTAAAATGAAGTAATGAAGTGTGGCCGGTACTGATCAAAGAAGAGATATTCGCACTGTCATAAGGCAAATTAAGCAACTGTTGCTCCTGCTGTCATCGTGAATGTGACTGGAAGCTGAGCTGTAAGACTAGTTCACGAGGACACAGGACATGAAAATAGGCACCACTCACCAGAGCCTGGACTTCGGAGGCACTTACCTGAACTCAGACTCCAGATATATACCTGCTTACAAAAAGTGTTGGGGCTCTATGCTTTGGTTTCTTTTCTTTCTTTTTTTTTTTTTTTTTTTTGGCCAGTCCTGGGGCTTGCACTCAGGGCCTGAGCACTGTCCCTGGCTTCCTTTTGCTCAAGGCTAGCACTCTGCCACTTGAGCCACAGCGCCACTTCTGGCCATTTTCTGTATATGTGGTGCTGGGGAATTGAACCCAGGGCCTCATGTATACGAGGCAAGCTCTCTTGCCACTAGGCCATATCCCCAGCCCAAAAAGTGTTGGGGCTCTATGCTTTGTTGCTGTTGGGTTTTGTTGTTTTTTTTTTGTCTTACACTGGCATTTGGGGTTTGAACCCAGAGCCTCTCACTCTCACTTAACTTTTTTGCTCAAGTCTAGTACTATACCACTTAAGCCACATCTCCACCTCCAGTTTTATGCTAGATAATTGGAGATAAGAATCTCTCAGATTTGTCTTCCTGGACTGGCGTAGAGCTGAGCCTCAGATCTCAGCCTCCTGCTTAGATAGGATTATAAGCATGAACTTTTATCACTGTGTGCTTCGAAATGTTCCCTGGGTCCGCAAATTCTCCTGATGATGTGTCTAGGTCCTTCTGAACTCTGACTTGCACAGTGGCAACTTGATATAGTGAGTTAAGCAGGGACTTGTTCTTGGCTTTACCAGCCTGGCATCAACTGGCAAGTTGGTTAGCCTTGCAGTCATGAAAAGAATTAGGACCAAAGAAAGTCTTTACTACTATGGCCCAAGGTTCAGAATAAAACAACAAGAATACTAATTTCCACCTATGTCTTTAGCATACACAGCCAGGTCACAGAGAAAGTCTCCAGTAGTTTCTAGAATTGAATTTGAGGGCTCCTAACAGTACTATACAATCTCTTCCTGAAGCCACTCCTCAATTAAGGTAAGCATCCAAAACAAGCTCAAGTTTCCCACAAGCAGACATTTGATTATTTCACAATCACAAATCTAGAATTAAACCTCTGACCCACTTTCAACCAAAATGCTTTCAACTGAAGTTGGAGAAAACTAACGTCTTTCCTGCCATACCTAGTCTCTGGGGTATTGAATTCCCCCCAACTTGGAGAAAAGTTATGGAGGACTAACATCTGTTTATACTCACATCTCAGGCTGTTTGCTTGTTTTAACAATCCCCAACCCAAACATTACCTGTTCTATGTTTGTTTCTACCTGACAAAAGTTGATGTAGACAAGAATCAAAAGTGAGAATGGATGTAGCCCTATCGATCTGTGCTGGATTTGAAATTTATCCCTCCACTCTTACAAATCCAAGGAGTAATGCTAAAATGGGTTCGGTGGCCTTTGCTCACTAAGAATATTAGAAATAGAGAAGGATGAGAAGTCTAGAAGGACTGGCTTCAATGATGTTTTGAAATGAAGCAACAGATGATGAGAAATATAGATGATTTTATGGCTCGATTTCTCAGATGCATTGAAGGCAGCCACCAGTATCCTGAGTCTGGTGACAGTAGTACAGAGGAATGAGCTACCATTCCTTGAGCATTGCCATATGTGGGGTTCTGTGCTCTTGCAAACAAACCCAGGTATTATCATTCTTACTTACAAAGGACAAAACCAAGGCTCTGAGAGTCCAGGCGTCTTGGTCATAAATACATGGCTAGTAAATAGCCAAACCAGGATTCCAATAACTGTATCTTTCTATGTCTCATAGATGTCCTCCATCTTTCATCAATTTTTCTGGCTAAGTCTGAAGATATTTACCATAGTATCTCACAATGACTCTTTTGCCTCTGGGCACTGGGCTCTCTGCTGAGAACAGTGATTTGATTAGTGACCTCCAAGGACCTTTCTTGTATAGATGAAGAAGATTCATGACTTGCACCAGGACTGCTGTTGTTTGGCAATAAACACATGAAACAGCTGCTAGTCGTCCTGAGGTGGAAATGAGTTTGCTGATAGATATATTTCTGACTTGATTTGGGGATAAGGGTATTCGTAGTGGGGAAGTATTAATCTCTCCCCACATTTGGTTAAACATCACAAAGCCTTATGCAAATGCAACTTGGAAAGTCATCCTGGCTCAGCTTTTTGTTTGGCTTATTCAAACAGGCTCCTGTTGTGTGACTGCACAGACTTTTTCTGGGAGTGTCATGGGATTGACATCAACGGGGCTTTCCGAAACTTTCTGGACTCTTCAACCCAGAAAGCCTGAGACTTTAGACATCAGCTGAGCCTTACCTCTCTAAAGTGCAGAGAGGTTTCTAGTCTCCCACAAGAGTTAGCTCCCCAGACCTGGAGGTACTTACATGAAAAATTACAACTTGAGAGAGAAAGATTTGGGGCCAATATGACAGAGAACTCCTTTTCTTTTTCTTTTTATTATTTTTCATTGCTATTGTAAAGTTGATATGCAGAAGGGTTACATTCACAGGAATAAGGTAATGAGTACTGTTCTTTTTGAACCATGCCTCCCTTCACTTGCTCTCTCACAGTTTTTCCCTCCTGTCCCTACCCACAAGATGTACAGTTCATTTTCCGTATCTAGTGAATACCACTGTTGCATTTGTTTACCCTTTGTTCCATCATTTCTGTACTCCCTCCCCCTTAGCCTCCTAAATACAGATAACCAAATAAGGCAAAAGAATAAGAAAAAAAACTGCAACAGCAGCAACCAAAATATCTCTTGTTTCCTTTCCTTGGAGTTCATTTCATAAAATATTTATTTTTGCCAGTACTGGGCCTTGAACTCAGGGCCTAAGCACTGTCCCTGGCTTCTTTTTTGCTCAAGGCTAGCACTCTACCTCTTGAGTCACAGCACCACTTCTGGCTTTTTCGATATATGTGATGCTGAGAAATCGAACCCAGGGCTTCATGTATATGAGGCAATCACTCTATCACTAAGCCATATTCCCAGCCCTAAAATATTATTTTATATGACCATAGAAGACGCAGAAATAAGCCTACAAATTTATAGCCACCTAATATTCAATAAGGGAGCCAAAAAAAACAGTTTGGAAGAAAGACAACCTCTTCAACAAATGGTGCTGGCAAAACTTGAAGAAAATTGAAGCTAGATAGTCATATAATACCCTGCACCAGAATCAGTTCAGTGGATTAAAGACCTCAGTGTAAGGCCAGATGCCATGAAAATATTACAGGAAGGGATAGGGGAAACACTAGGCTTTCTGGGTATGGGTGGAAATGTCCCATGTAACATCCAGAATCACAACAAATCAAAGAAAGACTGTGTAAATGGGATTACATCAAACAGAAGATCTTCTGCATGGCAAAGGACATAGCTAGCAAGCTAAATAGAAAGCCCACAGAAGATCTTTACTAGCTATGGATCAGACAAGGGCCTCATATCTAAAATATACTTAGAGCTCACAAAATTAACCCTACCAAAAATAAACCCTCAAAAACTCAACAACCCAATCAATAAATGGGCCAGAGACCTAAAGAGAGACTTCTCACCAGAAGAAGTAAGAATGGCCAATAGATACATGAAGAAATGTTCAACATCTCTGGCCATAAAAGAGAACTCCGTTCCTTGTCAATCAATAAACTAACCAAGCTATATGTCTGAGAGGTGGGACAGCACAATCAAAGAACATTTAGCAAAGGGACAGCTATGCATATGGCAGAATGAAAAAAGAAACAAAACACTTTTA
Source organism: Perognathus longimembris pacificus (assembly GCF_023159225.1). NCBI lineage: Eukaryota > Metazoa > Chordata > Mammalia > Rodentia > Heteromyidae > Perognathus > Perognathus longimembris. The sequence goes on along the minus strand of NC_063177.1, from coordinate 22,866,178 downwards.
AAGGGCTGGCATTAAAGCAGAATTTGACCAGTACTTACCTAGTCATACCTTCCTGCAAGTTCCTCCAGGAAAATGCATACTTGCAAGCAATGGGATGGGGTTGGCAAAATATTTGTTTTATTTATCTAAATTGTTAACTCTAAACCTACCTTTGGGTCTGAAGGAAGAATTGTTTGTGCCTAGATTAGAGGCAGCCTAGAGTCTTGATTTAAAGCTAGACAAATGCAAATATAACGCAAACCACACATGTTTTATCCTTGTATTAGTCACATTTAAATGAAGTAAAAGAAACAAGTAAAATTGCTTTTGAAAGCATATTTTATTTATCCCAGTATATCCAAAATATTTCAATGTGTAATCAATGTCAACAAGTGATTAATGCAATCTACAAAAGAGATCATTTGCATTCTTTTTTTGCACTAAGCCCTCAAAATCTGATGTTTCACACTCAAAGCTCATCTCAGTTTTCAATGGAAAATGCAATTTGCATGTAGATTTTATTTTTTAAAAAATCACAGTGGAAAAGGTAAGTTTGATGATCAACTTGTTCCAACCATGGTTAAAAGCCTTCTAATTGCTGAGCCTAGTGTCCATTTTTTAAAGTTAAATGTAAATTCATGGGAGGGGGGGTTGAAGGGGAAAATGTGGGGGGAAATGGGGAAGCAGATAACAGTGTTCAAAAAGAAATGTACTCATTTCCTGACTTATGTACCTATAACCCCTCTGTATATCACCTTTACAATAAAATTTAAATTAAACTATCCACACACTCAGTTATATCAGCCATATTCCAAGTCTTCAATCCCTGTACTTAGAAACCAGGGGTTAGCAAATTAGGCAGGTCAGGGTCTCCATTGTTGCCTCATATCTAACCACACCCCACCACTTCAGATTTTCAGTTCCTCACAGGAGTTCAGAAGCAGAGCCACTAAGCTTAAAAGTGACACTCAGATTTCAAAATCCCAGTCCTAGGAACTCTAGTCATCTCATTCCAGAGCAGATCTGAGCTTTTCTTCAGAACTGGAATGGCTTTTCAGAAGGACTGCTAATTAGTCTACATAGGATCTTTTTACAGGTGAAGAATGCACCTCTTCCTCAAGATATTTCACTGTCATCTTTGATACAGTCGTAATAAATACACAGATCTAAAGACAAAACAAAGAAGAATACATGCCCACGAATAGAGTTTCTACTCTATTACTTTGATTGGTGGTCTTTGTTATTCAAGAGGCCAGATGGCTTGTGTGAGGTCACTCAGCTGATAATCATCGCATCCTGAGTTTGAAGTTATAATGATTTGACTGTGACATTGATGGATTGCTGCTACCTGTCTCTTCTGGAATGGCCAAAGCCACAGTCCCAGTATTCGAGTGTCCCAAACTACAGAATGCCTGACATTGTTCTTGGTACTACCTGTCCTCGTTAGGGCTACATTAGGAAACCTAATTCAAGAGGCTGCCCTTGACATCTCAGGCCTTGGCCACAAACAGAATTAATGGACCCCTAAGTAAGGAGCATTAATACAATTACAGATGTGGCATAAATGGATCTCCCTTCCATTGTCACCATTTCCCAGCTCGTCCTAAAAGCCCTCAGAGGCTGGCTTCACGCTGCACCCAGCATCATCTCAGCCACTAATGGGTCTGAGCTGTGTTCATTAGGCAGCTTGCCCATGAGCCCTTGAGAGAGAAAGAGAGGGTGACAAAGGCAGATCTTTAAGCTAAAGGTCAAGTTGTGGTGCTTTTAAAACACCTGACCACTGACTAAATTGAATAAACATCCATGGAAAATGAGAACAAATGCCATTGCTCTGCTTCTCCCTTCTTTCCTGTAGCTGAGCGTTTTCTCTTCCAGATCTGAGAATTCTTAGGAAAAATGGTAACACCTTAGGCCTTAGGCCACTCATTTCCAGTACCATTTTCCCTGTCCACAGACCAGGGGACACTTTAAATAGCATATGACTTGGGGCCAAACAGACTTCTTCCCTAATGCTGAGAGGCTCTCTATCTCAGGTCAAAGCTGAGCCTGTCCAGTACGCTTAATGCAATTGAGCAGCCCATGACTGCCTGATGCTGGACCACAGTATGGTCCCTTTGAGCAAGACATAGCCTGGAGGACATACCCAAGTTCTCAGTGCTGAGATTCATTTGAAGTTCAGTTGAGACACTATCTCCCAGGCACTATTTGCGTAGGAAGAATGCAGATGGGATGGAGGCAGGGGCAGCAGGAACTGACATCACAAAATTAGTATCGTGAAAGAGTAGGTCATAGAGATAGTTACCTCTAGACTAGGGTTTCTCAGTCTCCATTCTATTGCTGTTTGAGGGTGGATATCATGCTGTCCTGTTCATTAGAAGATGGTTGGTAGCATTGCTGGGGCCTCCCTACAAGGCAAAGATAACTGTCACCCCATGCCAGTGATCATAACCAAAAAGTATACCTGGAAATTGCCAAATGACTCTTGGGGGACAATCTTACCCCCACTTGAGAGCAAGTGTTCTCAAAACACACAGAACTTCAGATGCACTGCAGGTAGGAACCAGGCTGATTTGGGAACCACAGCCCTTGGAGTCTGCGATCTGAGGATTATGGTTTGAAGCCAGTCCAGGAAGGAAACTCTGTGAGACTTATCTCCAATTAATCACAGAAAAAGCTGGAAGTGGTGCTGTGGTTCAAGTGGTAGAGTGCTAGCCTTGAGCAAAAGGAGCCCAGTGACAGCACGTAGGTCCAGAGTTTAAGCCTCAGGACCAACAAAAAAAAAAAAAAAAAAAAAAGAGGAAATAGAATCAGCTCAACTCCATAGAGTTGCTGTGAGGTGTCACTGAGATGATTTATGCCAGGTATGTATTCATAATAGAAATTAAATAATTTAGGTGAAATCTTTAGGATGCATTTGTTTAATGACTGAAGCAAGGCTGATTTTACAGAGAAGGATTATGGCTTACATTAGGTAGACTGTATTTTCTCAAAGTGGTCATGACAGTATTTTGCAATCTCCCAGGCTCTTGTCAGTTATAGTTCATGCCCCTCCCCCCAAGAATTTCCTCAGCCCTTAGATCTAAATGTTCTTTGTGACTGTCTTGATGGAAAGAATGAAGTGGAAAGGATGCTCACAACCTCTGAGACTGGGATGTAAACACTGAGCTTCTACATGGTTCTCTCAGCCACATACCTTGAGAGCTGTGAGCCAACATATAAGAAATCTGTCTACTCAGAAGGGATATGCTGGGCTGGGGATATAGCCTAGTGGCAAGAGTGCCTGCCTCGGATACACGAGGCCCTAGGTTCGATTCCCCAGCACCACATATACAGAAAACGGCCAGAAGCGGCGCTGTGGCTCAAGTGGCAGAGTGCTAGCCTTGAGCGGGAAGAAGCCAGGGACAGTGCTCAGGCCCTGAGTCCAAGGCCCAGGACTGGCCAAAAAAAAAAAAAACAGAAGGGATATGCTGTATAGACCATGTAGGGCATGGGGATGGAGAGAGACGCACACAGAGACAGAGAGACAGAGAAACAGAGATAAAGACCGAGAGAGACTTCTGAAGAGTCCTGGTGCTCTGACTCTGGCTGAGGTCCATTTCCACATACATGGATGAATGAGGTTTCCAATTAATTTCAGCCCTAGTTTTCAGGCTACCCTAGTTAATGTGGAGTGGTGCCAAGAGAAACCAGCCCCATTGAGCCCTATCCAAATTGCAAATCCTTAAGCAAAACAAGTACTTAAATAAAATAGCATAAATATTTCATAAAATAAAACAGTGTTATGTGAAACTACTAAGCTTTTAGGTGAGTTTATTTGAAAGTAAATAGATGTAGCAACCATCTGACAGGCGAGAAACTGGCATCCCAGGTGGCTCCACACACTGTGAATCCTCGAGCTAGAATTTTAGCCTAGGATCCACTGTTTCTAAAGGAGCATCATTTTCCTTTCAAGAGGAAGGGAGCCAGTCCTAAGCAGGGGACCATGGGTCACACCCATGAGGCCTCTGGGCTGAACATTCAGAACACAGTCCATCTGAACACAGAGGAGGTGTGAGGAGTGGTAGGGTAGGGTTCACCAGAAAGGCAGGAGTCAGTCTTACAGAGTTGTACCCAAAAGAGAATCAATAGAAGAATTCTTTTCAAAACAGAAGCACAGTGGATGGCAAACTAACATTTGAAGCTCATCTCAGGCCTGAATCAAGGGCTTTCCCCTGGGTTGGTGGTCCTGGACAGCTGTCTATGCCACCTGGATAGCTCTGAAGAAACGCAGCTGCCCAGAGCACAGGGACATCCCTCCCATCAGCCTTCTTGCAGTTGCCCCAGGTGCCTCCTGGGTGACACCCAGTTAGGGCAACCTCACTCAGGGAGGGGAGCAGGATTTGCCCCCAGGTCAGGTCAGCTCAGCAAGCCAGCATGAGGGAGGGAGACAGCTGGGGAGGTGACTGCAGGGTCTGCAGAGAGGCAGGTTTTGAGCATTAGCTGGTTTGTTTTATGGCTCTGTGAGGTGAATTAAAAATCAAACATCATTTGGCTTTGAGTGAAGATGAAGATTCAGCAGATTCAGGGACTGGTAAAGGCCCCATTAATATGCTTACAGGCAGAGGCTCTGTTTGATTCACTGGTGTGATTTAAGCAGATGGGAGAGTTTTGCCTCTACGGCAGGGGGAACATAGCTTGGAGAGACATGTCCCTTTCTGTAGCTGGTGGGTAGGGGTCAAGGAATGCTTTTCCTTACAACACTAAGAAGAGCGAGTCCAGGGAAATGCTGCCCTTATGCTTTTCTCATACTATGATTTCCGAAGCAGGTGGGTAGAGTGGAAAAGCTGGTTCCAGCCAGGCTCTGGTGGCTCACACCTGTAATCCCAGCTACTCAGGAGGCTGAGATCTGAGGATTGAGGTTCAAAGCCAGCCTGGACAGGCAAGTCTGTGAGACTCCTATCTTCAGTTAACCACTACAAAGCCAGACATGGAGCTGTGGCTCAAGCAATAGAGTATCAGTCTTGAGTGAAAAAGCTAAGTGAGAATATAAAGGCCCTGAGTTCAAGCTCCAGTATTGGCACACACATGCACACACACACACACGCATGCACACACTACACACACACACACACATGCACACACACACACACACACATCAGTTACAGAGTTGGGAAGCACTGGGTTTGAATTCAGCACCCCTTGCCTTCGTGATATGAGAGTCATTCCCCCTCCCCGAGCTTCCATTACCTTACCTGTCAAGTGAGAATAGTCAGAATATTGTCAGATGTAGGCAAGCTTGCATGGCATGACATACCAGGCTATCAGGGTCACAAACACGGATTGTACTCATTCACTCATGCATGTATTCACCTGTGCTTGTTGCACACATTTTTCCTTACTTTTCCTAGTGATCTCTTTTACTTCCCCCTTCTTCTCCTTTTCATTTCCACTCTTTGGAACATTCCAAAGGAGGAGCAGGTGCCCTGGAAAGAGGCCGGTAGCAATGCATTAGATTAGAAGCTTCTCCATCTGTCCAACATTCGTCGGCACCTTCGCCTGGCTAGTTCCCACTCAGGAGACAACTCACATGTCACACTCTGCAAGCCCTCCACTGTCTCCTCTCTGTATAGGAAGCCTCCTCTCTCTCCCTGCTCCCATGGGCGACTTTTCCTTGTGTAATTTCCCATGGCGACTCTCCCCTGTGTAATCACCCCCATCACATTGGATTATAATGGCCCATGCACATGTCTCTCCTCCCATTTAGAACATCCCCTGGGTCAGCACACCAGAAGCACTGGATACAATGTTTTGGAATAAATAAGTTAATAGAGTGGTATCACTTCCTCATTTTAGGCCTCTGTTTCCCCATCTGAGAGTATTGCAGTAGAAGGATTCTATGGGCAGTTTTGTTTCTAGTAATTTACCTCACCATAGAGCAGGAAAGCATGAAGAGCAGATTAAACCAAGACAAATCAATTAATTAAAGAAGTGGTGGTGAGCTGACCCATTATGATGTCATTGGGATATAAAATCACATAGGGCAAGCAGGGCAAGATAGAAGATCCCCAGACAGCAATGGACAAGATGATTCAAGGGTGTCCATTTAGGAAGTAGATTCTCAAAACTCAAAGGATAAATGACGACCTGTTCAGTAACCAGAGTAAAAAGAGAGACAAGAAGGCATAGGATGTTCACAGAGCCATTTGAGCTGAGGACCTTCATGAACAAGACTGGAAGGCCGAGACTCTCCTCCGAGGACAAGCCAACAGCAACCTGCAGGCACCATGCTCCTGACTGGATATATTTACCTACGAGTAAAGTCCATAAGGTGCCCCTAGCCTTACCCACTTTACTGGGGAAATATAAGAGTTCAAAAATTGAGGCCCTGTAGGCTGGCAGAGAGTCCCTGAGGGGAGCTAGCGAAGCTCAGGGTTGGAGACATGAGCCCTGAGGTGGATAGTATTTCAGGAAGGACACACAACCTCAACTCATACTCCCAGCTTGGCAAAATCCTTCACGCTTGCCAACAACACACTACCTTGTCACACCCCAGTGCCCATTCATGCCCCCACATCGACTCTGGGTGACACATGCCAGCAAGGCTCACCTCAGATCCACAGGTACACATGCACTTCTTTTCCCTTTGGGTTCACCTGTACCAAAAAGAAAAGTCAGTGTGCACACCATTGGGAATCCAGGTCCACCAATCTTCTACCCACCCTGCCCTCAAGGAGCTCCGGGTACATGGTCACACCAGCACACATGCTCAGTATCGGATGTGAATACATACAAGCAGATCAGTGTTTAACCCATACACATTCACCTAGATCCCCAGAGATAGAATACAATTACTAATTCTGTGCTCAGATACCCTACATATGTCCCCTCTCCCCTGCACACACATCAATCCCTACCTCCTCAGCTTCATCAGCAGGTGGTAGAACTTACCAGGATCATGCCTTTTTCCACTGGCATACCCAATTAAAGAAGCAGAACTTAGGCCCTTATTCCCAAAAGAGATATACCTTCTAGATCTTTTATGGGGACATTATTCTATGGAAACATTATTAGCTGGCATTTATGTGATTCAATCAATAAATTAGATGCTGTTTGTAATGATGCATTGTTCACCCACGTTGGATTAACATCTCTGAAGATGAAAAGGCAGAATTGGAAGTTTTAGACTTAATTTTACATACACACCAAACACACACACACACACACACACACACACACACACACACTCCATTACATAAAATGTCACTTCAATCACACCAGGTAGTAGGTTCTTTGCTTTCCATAGAGGGTCTTGGTGTGTGATAGAGATGTCAGAGTATGTAGGATTACACTTCTAGCTGAACTTTCAAAGCTGGACTGTCCTGGAGTGGGGGGTGGGGGGGACAAATGGAGCCAGGATGGAGTGAAGCTCCCATTCTACTATGTGTGTACCCCCTGGGTCTAGATTCAGAGCCAGGAAACTCTCACTTCTCTACTCAAGTCCCCATGCTTGCCAGCCACAATCTCACTTGAGTCTGCTGTATGAATCTACCTATGTCTACATCAAAGGGAAGGGAAGCGAGAGAATGTCCCGTACACAGACCTTCATCCTTCTCTCGGTCTGTGTACTCTACCAATGACCCAACTTTCATAGGTGAGCCTGAAGCATCACTAAGTACTTGGAGAAAATGGTTAATTAATAATAATTAATCATAGATAATGATTATTCATAGATACTATAATAGTTGTCCTTATAATTATTAATAAATAATAATTGTCTGTGGTTAATAATAAATAGTATCATTAATATTTCATTACATTGCCCTGTTGCATGGATAAGAAAGTAAACCTTACAATCGAGGTTTTTATGTAACAGGGTGGAGGAGGAACAGAGGGAAAAAAAAAAAAAAGAACTCACATAAGGCTGGGAAAGATCATAATGTTAGCTTCACAAAACTAGCACCTCACCTTAAACTGGGTGTTGAAGGTTGTATATGAGTTAGCCAAAAACTTTCAGAGATTCCCACTGCTCAGGAACATGGAGGTCAGAACAAGTGTGACTACTGAGAATGCTAGGACTGGGTAGATGTTGAAGCCCAGGTTTGATTCCAGCTGAACCACATCTCAGAAAGGCAGTGCTAAGCAAGCTGTTCCAACTCTCCTAATCTCCATTTCTGTATTAATAAAAATGGAAATCACTCCAGAAGGGGAGGAAAGTTGTGTCCATCAGGTCTCAGGTCCTCGGGCATAGGTGAGAGTGGATCTCTTTTCTTTCTTGAGAATCCTAAGGCAAGTTCCACAGTGTGATCTGGTTGGGGTGATGGATACAGGACAGGTGATGAGGAAGGCAGGGCATGGGAGCTGGGCAATGAGGCTTTAATGGTCTGTAATTGCTTTTCCAATTGGCCTCCAGGTTGGAATAATCTCATTATGTGAGCTACTGAACCCTGTGACTCCACCTGAGAAAAATGGCTACTGGAAGCCATTTCATAAAGGCAGATGTGTTTCACATGCATTCCTTTGGGCCGGAGGGGTGGGGGGAACCTTCCAGAGAGGGAACTTCGGCTTCTCAACCTATCCTGAAGTGAGAAAAAGAGGGCCATTGAGTTTTGTTTCTTGGGTTTTTTTTTTTACTGTTTTTTACTGTTTTTACTGTTTTTTTTCTGTCGTGTGTGTGTGTGTGTGCGCACGTGCATGCGCATGTGTACCTTAATTGTTGTCATATGTGTGTGTGCACACATGCACGTGTGTGCTCACATTTAGTTTTGGAAACTGTCCTTCCTACGTGGGATTTTTTTAAAGGAGGTCACGTGTTGAATCTTCAGTTTCTTCCACACAATCTTTTTATATGGAAATATCCATCTTTCTTTCTCTCTTATACAAGGTGGCAACATCTCCTACTGTGAAAGAGGAGATCCCAGGGCCTGGCTGCCAACTCACATTGTTTGCACTTAGACAAAATACCTCACTTCTCTGTGGCTCAGTTTCCCCATCTGTCCCATGTGAGGTGATGGCACCTTTGCTTAGGACTTTCTGGAGTTATTATGAGAAGTAGGTAAGTTCTAAATACTTCTCTTATGGGAAAACAGACAGAAGTGCAATGTGCAGAGCAATGTCCCAAATCTGACTGTATATCCTGGAATCTGGGATGACCAAGAGTTCGGATGCCTCCTGACACCCACCCCATACATCCTGCTATCATTGGTATTAGCTGAGGAACATCTGGCCATCAGAGTTCTTGGTTTCCCACATCATTCTGAGGTACACTGTGGGGACCCCTGAAATAGACTGAGAGAATTGTTTTTGCCCTCTCATGAAAGCCTCCTTCAAATTCCCTGAAATGCCCGGACACCCAGCCCCCTACCAGAACTACACTAAGCCTCTTTGGCCCACTGCCACCAACGTCCTCAGCCCTTTGTTCCAATGAATAGCCTCTTCATGAACCATGAACCCAAATCGTACAAGTGATGTCTTTTCAAATGCATAGCTTTATGACACCCGTGAGAATCAAAGCAGGGTGTCAGAACCTGAAGGAGATAAATCTAAAATATTTTTCTACTCAGGTCCCCCAACCCAGCAACAGAAGCTCAGAAGAAGGGGCCTCAGTTCCTTAGTAGATATGAGAAAAGGCCTTCTTTAGTCAAGGGAATTTCAAGACTGAGTTTGGGTTCAGTGGGCGTGTGCGCTGACACAAGTGGCGAGCCTTTCGCCTTTGCTATTTCAGGAAAAATTTCCAGGTATAGTGCATCAGCTGCCATCTCTTCTTCCTGAGGTAAACACATTGTCCATAAATTTTTGGACTAGGTAAAGCTGTTAACCTGTGAAGCATGTCAGCTCTCAGCATTTGGACTCTTAACATAATGAATGATTACTCCTCAGATACATTCATCATCTGATGGAACCTGGGGGAAGGTGTGGCTAGAGGAAGCACATCACTGGGAACAAGTCCATGGGGCTCTGTGGTCGCTTGGCTCCTTCCGGTGTACCTTTTCTCTGCTTCCTGGCCGTCATGATTCATGATGGCCATGAAAAGCATGATCATGATTCATGGCCTACCATGGTGATTCTCTGAAATTGTAAGATAAAATAAACTTCCCACCTTGTACCTGTGAGATATTTGGCCAGAGGGACAAAAGAAAAGATGAATTAATACAGGGCTCCTTATCTCCCAGCTCACTCAGATGAACTAAACACTCATTCCACTATGGTTCGGATGCAGAGGAGGACTGAAACACTAGAGATGGAGTTTAAGGCCCCAGGGACCTCTCCAGAGCTAGGCTGAAAGGCGAGAGAGTAAATCCACCCAGCCAGTACTGGAAGAAAGTATTACCAGAACAGCTACTTGGACCAAGAGTTTACTTTGAGACATTCTCAGCCCAGTTCTAAAGGGAAAGAAAGCAACCTAGGAAACTTGAATGCCCTCTGTGAGTCACTGTGCCTATTAGAGGGGAGAAACTTAGGTTTTTCACTCCATTGGGACAAAGTACGAGAAATGACTGCAATTTCAAGCCAAAATGTCACAGAAATAAATGAATGAATAAATGATCCTGAAATTGTTCATTTGTTCATGTTGAAAACGACTGAACATAAGACAACTCTCAGAACCTGATCAGGCCTGCCTCTGAATCAGCAGCACCAATCATGAGACCTACCAGGAAACAGGTTCCCCAGCCACGTTTATCAGATGCCTACATTAGGAAGGAGACAGCAATGGCCACAAGCCACTGCCTACAATCCTTACAGAATCCACCTCCGAGTCCTCCCATGTGCTTGGGGACTAGAACATTCCATTGAAACCACACCAAACCAATGCAAACTCTCCACCCACACAACTGCGAACTTAGCCACTTTGGTGTACAGCACCCTGTAAGCTGGGTGCTTGGCATCCTGCGCGGAGGACGGGGGGACAGGGGGGAATGACTGGCTGGTGGAGCATTTCCACAATCCTCTAGAGGCTATGGGGAGATGTCCTCTCCATCTTGGCTGGTTGTGGTTCTCTCCTGCCTCTGCGCTAATAGCTACGCAGATGCACAGGTACGGCGGCCAGCTTTGAGCTGCCTTGTCAATACGTCAAATCCGCTTTCAGACTTTGGACGCAATATTTATTGCAGCTCTGACAGGATGCAAACAGGAGGCTGGCATTTTGGGTGTTCTGCAGATGCTGGCGCTGTGTTAAAACACACAACTCGTCCACAGAACTGTGGGCAGGAAGCTTCCAATGGAAATCGGCTCAGATGCCAAACCGCTGACAGCCAAGGAGCAAAGTAGAAGGTTAGAGTTGGCAAAAGAGGGGGGTTCCTTTGACTTGAGACCTGCATCTGGGACCCAGAAGTGTGAGGGTGATGGTTGTATACGTAGAGGGGCGGTCCCCGATTGACCTCCCCTCCTCCCGCCCTGGGACCGAATGGCCGGAAGCCACTCCTACGCCTTCTGGGTCTGGAACCGGAAAGAGTAGCTCTGGCTTGGCCCGCCTCCCGTCTTGATCCCGGGTCCACGTGGATGCCTTCAAGATGGTGCCGCCGGTGCCCAGGGGCGGTCCTATTGGGGCGTGACGTCAGCCCGTAGGGGGCGTCCCAAGATGCCACTCTGGCCGAGACAGCCAGGCTCAGCCAATTAGCAAAGCCCGCCTTCCCGCCTTCCCCACTGTAATAAAAGTCTTCCCTCCACTCCCTGGGCGAGGAGTTCAGTTCAAAACCCCAGACTGCCTCCCTGGAGTCTTCTGTTTCTCTGCGCCTATCTCCAACACGTGAGAAGGGGCAGGGGCAGGAGATTTCAGTAGCTCACTCTCCTTGGCTAAACACAGCCCAACGAGAGCTTGCCTTCACCTTCTGCAGGCGGAAGATAAGGCCGAGTGCTCTCTCATAGTTTTTGGGGTTTGGGCATTTCCCCGGGAGATAGGGGAAAAGGGATTCGTCAGATCCCGACACAGAAGAAGAAGCAGAAAGCCCTGGCCTGCCTCCAATCAGAGGTTCACCAAAGATGGCACAGGAGAGCAATCACTATCAGAAGGCCATCCTTGACTCCAGGTGTAGGAATTAGGAGATATGCCTTGCTAAAAACATTCGTTATGGAGCTGGATGCTGGTGACTTATGCCCACAGATGTTATATCTGACAGAATATTCTGTGTCATACCATCCCCAGGGTATGTTGTAGCTGTGGCATTATGGTAATGAATTTGGTGGTCAGGGAAGTGTGGGGAGCCTTGGGTGGGCAAAGCTGGGCAGGTTTCTGTGCCACTGGCTTGGTAAGAAATTTATATGCTGTGTTGATCATGGCTCTTCAAATGGGGGAAAATGTCAGCTGCCAGGGAGGCTGAGATCTGAGGATCACGGTTTGAAGCCGGCCTGAGCAGGGAAGTTGGTGAAACTCTTACCTCCTTACCTCCAGTTGTTCACCAAAAAGCTGGAAGCAGATCTGAAGCACTAACCATGAACAAAAATAGCTAAGAGACAGTGCCCAGGCCCTGAGTGTGAGTCCCAGTACACACACATACACACACACATACACACGCCACAGAGAATCTATTATAGTATCTTGTAAGGAGCAGGCTTCACATGGGATTCTATGGACAGAACATTGCTGCCATTGCAAGAACCCAATGGTAGCAAAAAGCACAAGTTGGCAAGCTATGGTTCTTGGCTAAAGAGCCCATGGCCTAATTTTGTATAGCCCATCAGCTAAGATTGTCTTTTACAGTTTTAAATAGTGGGAAACAAATCAAAAGAAGAAGCAGGATATTGGGTGACACGTGAGAGTCATATAAAATTCAGATTTCGGTAGTCCTAAATGAATTCTTGTTGGAACAGAGCCACCACTCATTTGTCTCAGTATTGTCTACGTCTGCGTTCACGCTGAGACGACAAAGCTGAGTAGTTGTGACAGAGACGGTCTGGCCTGCAAGGGCTGAAAAAGTCACCATCTGGCCCCCATATGGAAAATGTTCTCTGACCCCAGCTTTGCAGGGTAAATTCTTGTGTCAGTGAATGTGAAGACATGCCTGTGATTTGCTGGGGGGCTGGGAGCCCCTTCAGGTCAGCAGCTCCTGTGGTATTGAGCAGGTGATAAGAGTTGGATCTTCATTGGACCCTAAGACCCTGAGGGAAAGAACTAAATGGAGACTATTGTCTACATGACAAATTTCCGTGGACTGTCCCATGTGTGCATTCACATGTGTATACATGCCTGCATTCATATGTATGTTTGAGCATGTGTCTGTGTGCATGTGTGATACAATGGAGCAGAAGTGTTAGCAAGAAAAAATGTCATTTCTGACAGAGTATTCTGTGTCATACTAGCCCCAAGGTTTGTTGTAGCTTTGACATTATAGGAATGAATTTGGTGGTCAGATAGTGTGTAAGGCTTGGGTGAGCAGAGCTAGGTGGGTTTCCATGCCACAGACCTGGTAAGGAATTTATATGCTAGTGTTGATTGTGATTCTCTGAAGGGGGAAATGTCAGAGACAGCATCCTCCAGCCTATTGGCTGTGTAATTTACTAGTCTGTGACCCAGTGAGATTGTACATCCTTAGCTACCAGGTCCTTTAACTCAGGGCACAAGAGCGGAAGTCTATGGCAAGAGGAGTCTAGTGGTTCATTTCTCCTATCAGTTATTGACATCAATACTCATTGGATCCTAAGACCTCATTTCTGAGGTCCTATGGAGAGATTTCCCTGTAATGAAGCAGTGAGCTCTTGAGAATTGGCTGGCATCAGGAGCGGCAGGTGGAAGCTTTAGTCTACCCTTTGCCCACTAAAGGAAGACATATGAAACCATTAATCAAACTCTTTTCTCTCTACCTGGGACATTTGCTGAAACCTGGGTCCTGAGGATCTCAGGCTATGGTGACAATGGTAGACTTCGCATGATAGAACTGACCCTCCAGCTACAGAAGTTCCCTAGGCAAAGTCAATGTCACAAACCAGAAACAGAGACCTATCAGAATGTCAACCTGAGGAATTAGACCAACAGAAAGAACTCAGAATGTAGGGCTCACCCATCAGACAATAGCAAGAGGGATCGGAAGAAATAAAAAATAAAAAAGAAAGGTATACTGTCTACATAATTCCAGATGTTCTTGATAATAGTGGAAAATGCCTTTTTATGGAGTATCTGGAATGTCAGCTAGGGATAAGAAAGGCTATTACGGACACCAGGCTGGCTTGAACCAAGTAAATCAATTCATAGGTGGATGCCAGCATCCAGATGCATTCCTGACCTGAGGTTCACAAAAAGAGACCAGAAGGCACATGAAAAATTACAACTGAGGAGTAATATATAAAGCCAAATATACCTTGTTTAATTTGTTGTCAGAGCTAAGAGATTCACCCAAAGTTTAAGAACAAAATGCCTAAATCCAGAAAACTGACAGAGAAGACATAGAGGGACAGATGAGGAACAAAGCTGAAAATGGATGGAGGGGCTAAATAAAATTCCCACGATACCTTGAGTTCTCCTTCTCTATGGTCCTTCTACCATGAAGGCAACATGACTGTTATCATAGATGGAGAAGACTCTTAAAATTGGCCTCCACCCCATCACCCAACACTGCAAAACTCTGGTCATGGTCAACATTTCTTTTCTACAGAGACCTTGATCTCCTATGTTCTATCCCTGTCTTGGAGCCTCAGAGCCTCTCTACCTTCCTTGGCTCCCTTCCCTACTCATTCCTCCATCAATATATTATGTGTTTTGTGAAAAACAGTATACTAAGTGGGTGGATGCTTTTTGGGTATATTTCTGCCTTACAAGAATCAACTCTTGTCTGGTGTGCCAGGCTCTGGTGGCTCATGCCTGTAATCCTAGCTACTCATGAAGCTGATATCTGAGAACAGAAGTCCAAAGCCAGACCTGCCAGAAAAGTCCATGAGACTGTTATCTCCAATTAACCATCAGAAAACCAGAAGTGGCACTGTGACTCAATGTGGTAGAGCACTAGCCTTGAGCTGAAGAGCTCGGGGATAATGCTCAGGCCCAGAGTTCAAGCCCCACAACCAGCATAAAACAAAAGGAATCGACTCTCTGAAATCCCAGGGCCAGAGACTGGATCTGACAGGGGTTGAACTACAAGAGTAGAGTTTTAAGTATCAGTCTCATCTCAGCAACTGAACTACCTTCCCTCAAGGGCTTCCCTGTGTGTTTACAATACTGCAATTAAGCGTCTGGATAAATAACAGTTATTAAATGGGTAAATGCATTCCTAATGCTAAGCAGAACTGGAGCCTCCTGATACTTTGGCTGGACTCATTTGTTTATTTAGACCTTAGGGGACAACAGGACCGGAAGATGGTCACGGATAACATGGGACATATTGTTCTTGGTGTCTAACTAGAGAAAGGTCTTAGGCTGATTTCAAGGGGTGAGGACAGGGAGAGAGGCAGAAAGTGGGTATTTTTAGATCTTTCTTAACAAAAATCACTCTTAGGCAAATACTGGGATCTATTTCAATGCTTCTCTTTGGACTATTAAAGCTGTAAAAAGCATACAATTGAGCTACCTTTCCACCCTACACTGGCAATCTTCAAATAAAAGGCTCCAGGCTGTAGTTTAATCTGAATAGATGGTTTGCCAAATAGAAAAAAATAACGTTGCTTACAATAATTAGAAGAACATATGTGTGGAGTTTCCAATCCTTTATACGTCCTTACTGCTGGAGCGCTGGCAAACACATTTATCTTACAGTGCTTGTCTGAATGGAAAGCAGGAGAGGGAAATAGGGGTTTTATGGGTGAAATGAATTTTTTGTCCGTGGAAACAGAGTTCTGTTCTTGTGATAACTGTGTAGCCAGGCCTTTGCTTGTTTTGTTTTGTTTTACTTTTAAATTCATTGGCTTTGGCCTGGGATTTCATTTTTTATTACAGTTATTTCACCTTCGAAGAGTAAACATTTAATATTACTTATCCAATCCCACTAAGCATCGTAGATGACTATTTGGGGGGTGGGGAGAGTTGCACATGCAAGGATTTCTTGCTATTCATCATACTGTAAATGTATCCCACCTAGGAAAATCTCAGGTATGGAAATGAATCCCTAGCCAACCTCACTTCCACCAGATACACACACAGTGAATGTCTGGCCTTGCTTAAGCACTTAAAGTTGGAACTGTGTGTTTTTAATTTATCACACAGGTTTCTCTTCACCACCTTTGAGGTTTGCATTTCAAAGCAATAATCAGTGGCTGGACATGGTAGCACAGAAGCTATAGTCCCAGCAACTGGGGGGCAGAGGCAAGAAGATCAAGAATTTAAGGCAGCCTGGGCTGCCTTGTGAGACCCTGCCTCTAAAAACAGAATTAAAAATAACAACAACAGTCAGCGGTATAGAGCACTTAGTAATTCCTTCAGACATCTAGCAACCAACTGTCCAGAGATTCACACTTCATCAGCCTGTAGGACTCTGAGGCTTTGGGTATGTCTTCATCCTTCAGCAATTTTGCATTGCTGAGAACAGAATACCAACTTCTGTAGATGATGGAAGAGAGGTCTACCAGTTATTCAAAAGCAATGTTTCCATTCAAGACCTCTCATGGTGATTATACACATCTAAGAACAAGGTCAAGAGAGAAACAGGAGGCTATTGTTGCAACTCTAATTCACTGCTAAACTGTCTTTAAGGGGCTGGAGCCTTGCTGTGGAATTGCCCTTCATGTCCCACTCAATGGAAGAGTGCAAGTGCACAGGAGGAAGATTTCCTGGGGCCACAGGCACTGAAGCAAAACACATAGTAACATGCATCCTTGACCTCTAGGCCAACAGCTGACAAGAGCTACATTTTCATTTAATTATTCTCTCTGTTCCTCCTCTTTTCTAAAGGATTCTCCTGACTGAATCAGTTACTATTTAAAAAAAAATCAAGAGAATAAATACTGAGGAACAATTCAGGTGAAACTTGGAATCAGTTTGTTAAGTATTTCTGTTGTCAAAGAAGATTTAGGTTTCTTTAAAAAATAAACTTCCCCATATTACCAAGAGATAGCTTCTCAGTCCATCTTCCATACTGGGGGGAGGGCAGGCAATTTAGAGGGTCAACCATTTCAATTTTCTCAAGCTATCATTTTTTGTTTTTTAAATATATAGACCTGATTTCCTTAGAAAAACAAGATACCTTCCCTCAAAACTTTTCCTGGAGAACCATCTATTGTCTGAATTTTACCAAAGTTTAGCCTGCAAGACAGGATGTTTGGAGACCCAATTAAATAACATATGGTGCACACAGCCTTCTAGGTCAGTACCACGCAATAAAATTTTGTAATGATGGAGTTAAACACAATGTTCTTCATCTTCCCTGTCCAACACAGCAACCCCTAGTCACCCAGGAGCTCCTGAGTATTTGCAAATAAAGAATTAAACTTTCATCTCATTTACAATGACTTCTGTTTATATGTAAATGTTCAGTAGCCAATATACTGCACAGTGAGAATTATGGATAACAATGGAAAGAATTCTGTACCAGATTTTGTCTAGCCTTATATCCCTAAACTTAAAGACCGTTCTATAGTTTAATAACTGTTTCAAGTGCCATATGAATGATCCTGTGTTTACACTTGCCTGCAATTTTCTTTTGCATAGTCCATTGCTGTGTGTAAATCTGGAGGCCATTTTCCTGCATTGTCTACTGATTTTGTCTTCCTCAAAAGAGTTTAAAAAAATCATCACTAACATTTCTAGTGCTAATGGTTACAAGGAAGACAGTAGTGAGTGAGTTTAGAATAGACTAGAGAGGAAGATGGATGAAAATGACAGGTGGGAAGGGAAGGTTGGAGGTATACTTGTTCAAATAAAAAGTCTACACTGGTTATTAAAATGAAAACAAACCACGTATCTACCTTAAGAACATCTTGTTTTTTAATTTATTTTTGTGATTTGGTTTTATTCATATGATGTTCTATTTTCTTTGCAGATTGTTTTTAATTTAAATTGTGGAATTTTTACTTCTCTTGAAATGTATTATGTACTGTATATTTAGAAATCTTATTTTTAATAAATATTTTTAAAAAAGAATTACTTTATTGAATGAGTATGATGTCCAGACACAAAGTGAAGCATCTTGAATGTGTCATCTCCCTTAATCTCTACAGCAATATTCTGATGTATATGTAGGTTTGTGTGAGAGAGAAAATGAGAGAATGAGAGAGACAGAGATAGAGAGAAAGAGAAAGAGAGAGAGAGAAAGACACTATTTTACTGAAGAAGATTAAAGCTTAAAGACATGAAGTAACTTACCAGAGTCTCTCATACATAAAATAGTAGATAGAAACAGATTCCGATCTACATCCCTAACTCCAGCCAATTCTATGCGAGTCAACCATGCTTAGTTGCACTTAATATAAAATTAGGATAAAACATAAGAAAATTACTTGTACCTTGCTTTGCTGCCACACTGATTTGTTGGATTTCACTTTATTAGTTGGTGTTATACAGACAATAGGATCTTTTTAATTTACCAAAGGTAAAATTGATTGTATTGTGCTATTTAATATTTTATCAAGCAGTATATGACCTCTTAGAAATTCTTGAATACTCTCCTGTCCTCTCACCCAGAAATGAACATCTGTTCCATCTGATTTACCTTTAGAATTTTTAGAATCAATTTGGCATGAGGAAAGTACCCTTAAGGTGGTTTGATAAGGCTTACAGACATGTTGTAGAGGTTTGCCATGTCCCATCACCAATGCATATGGATGAAATTGCTTTGAGAGTTAAGCACCAAGAAAGGGGCTATTTGCTTAGAAAGAGAAGTATGCAATTCCCAATGTTCACCAGGCAACTGACTTCAGTTACTCCTCATGCCTTGACAATCAGGAAACTCACAATCAAATGTTTATCTCCCCCCCTCCCGCACACCCACCCCCTGGCCTGAGCTGCTTTTTAATGCCAGTCCTAGGGTTTAGAACTCAGAGCCTGGGTGCTGTCCCTAAGCTTCTTTTACTCAAGGGTAGCATTCTACCACTTGAGCTAGAATTCCGCATCTGGCTTTTTGAGGGGTAGTTTACTGACTATAAGAAGAGACTCAACAACTTCCCTGCCCCAGCTGGCTTTGAACCAGGATCCTCAGCTCTCAGGTTTCTGATTAGCTAGGATTATAGGAGTGAGTCACTGGCCCCCCGCTTTTATTTCCCTTTAATAATTATGTAAGAAGATGTGTTGTGCACCATTATAAACTTTCTCATGTGAGAAAATCTTCCACCAAGCCTGTACTTCCATTATCTTGGCTGTTGTGTAACCAAATACTTTTATTACACATGCATGATGATAGATGATACATGATACAGATGGTAGATGGATGGACGGATAGATAGATAGATAGATAGATAGATAGATAGATAGATAGATTTGCATGGCATATTTCAAATAGCTTATGTACTGTGTTGAGCTAAAGAGGAAAAGAGTGATAGTTCATGTTGGGCAATGAGCTCCACAGTGCTCACAGTGGTGAGGATTAATGTTATCAGCAAACAAACCCAATGTGTTTTACAGAGCTGTAGACTACCACTTTTCCTCCAAAAAAAAAAAAAGGTTTTAAAAGAGTGTCATAGTAAACCATTCGGTACCATGACAGATGCTCCACACATCCCACCTCTGAATCAAAAAAAGTTCAACATACTGAGAGTATAACTGATGGCATACAGCCTGGCTTTCAGAACTTGAGATAGCAGGGACCAGGTACAGGTACTGTTCTGTAATTCTTCATTGGAATGAGTCTCTGCGGTGTTTTAATGGACTCTGGCACTTGATTAACCTCGTTAGAAGTTTCCTGATTCATCATCTGCACATAGTGTTCACATCGGCATTGGAGAATCATTAAAAGGGGGACAGAGCAGAACAGACCTGGAATCCCCAAAATCCATCAGCCAGGATGGTAAGGCAGACACTCAGCTTAGCAGGGTGGAGCTTCTTTGAACTGGAAGTGATAGAACATATTTTCTCAAAAATATATACAATTGAAGTGTTTTTATTTAATTATCACATCCAGGTGGTAATGTTGACAGGAGATAAATATGCGTGTGACTGATGGTGGAAATATTGTCATAACATAAATGGTTTAAAAACCAGAAAACAAACCAGGATTTCTGGCTGTTGCACTGAGTTAAGTTGGGTAGTGTGGGCTGGAACCATGTGTAGTGGTTTGTTTCTTTTAATTAGGGTAAGGTCTATATAAAAAAAATGTTGACTTTGGTAGACTGGCTAAGTTTGAGACAGAAGAGAACACCTTGGGAGACAGAGAGCCACCTGTTAGCCCTTTCCTTCCGACATGTCATATCCATGGAACAAGCAGGAAGTAGTGCTTCAAAGTCAGGCTACTCAAAGTGTAGCCAGCAGCATAAGTGATGCCTACTACCCAAGAACTTGTGAGAAATGCAACTCCTCCAACCCAGCGTTATCGCGCAAGGCTAGTGCTCTGCCACTTTGAGCCACCGCAACACTTCCAGTTTTCTGGTGGTTAATTAGGCAAGAGTCTCATGGACTTTCCTTCCCAGGCTGGCTTTGAACTGTGATCCTCAGATCTCAGCCTCCTAAGTAGTTAGGATTACAGGTGTGAGCCACCCATTCTCTGCTTGAGTGGGAACCGTTCATTGACAGAGTGCTTTCTAACTTGCTTGTGTTACCACATCATCCTGGTAACCAACTATAAAGAAAATATGAGTCTAACGCCATAGCAACAAGGAGAAGGAACAATGTAACCGCTTGGGTTAGGATAAAAAAATGAGCAGACCACTACCCTGCCCAATTTGCCTGCCTAGCTCTAGGGAAAGTGGCAGTAGGCCCTTCCGTGCAAAAGTAAATTACCTCAACAAAATCTCCTATTTATCTCTTGTGTGTGTCCATTCATTCTCCAACACCAGAGGGTCCTTGTGTTTCTCACATTCTGAAATTAGACAAACTTGGTTTTAACTTCTGACTCTATCAATTCCTATGAGAGAGAGAGAGAGAGAGAGAGAGAGAGAGAGAGAGAGAGAGAGAGAGAGAGAGAGAAATGAGTGGGAAGTCAAGGTGTCATTCAGATGGTTTCATTTAGGGCAGATGTCCTGCCCCACTGTGAACCTACAGGCAGAAACCCAGGAACAAAGCCTGGTAGACAGGAAGTAGCACTAGGGGCACAGGTAATGGGCCCTCCCTGAGACTCCTGGGACCCAGCTGCCACACCTGTGTTTTGTCAGCTCTGGGACCAGCCTGTGCTCATGGCTCTGCAGATTCAGTTCCTCAGCTCAAGGCTTACCTCCCCTCCATTTGTGCAAATAGCAGAAAGAACTTGTCCGAGCACTGCCCACATCCCATTCCTAAAGAGCCATCCATCATTGGTTGACATCATTGGAAAGCAATGGTGCTAAATTGAGCTGGGGGACAAGCTCATTCCTCTTCAAGTGCCTTGGGATTGTTGGAAAGCCAGGGAGGGCATGACATTCAGCAGAGCTCAGAACACATTCCTGGGGTCGGGTGCGGGGTGGTTATCCTCTACCAGTGCTGGACACACAGGCAAGGGTATGAACAAACAAACCTAGTCCATGCCCCCCTCAGGATGCCAGCCCCAGTCCCCAGCACACTTCTGGGCTGGGCAGGGCCAGACGCTGGGTGTGTGTTAGTTGGATGAACAGTCTCATTCAGTTGGTGCCTTTGATTTCTGCTTTGAGGTACTCCATCAAGATTTCTTAAACACAAATTGATCTCTGCTAATTCATGCATCACCACTGAATATTTTGACATACAACACCTCCTCGCTTTGGAGAAATCTGTGTAGCAAAGCAAGAACAGCTCAGACTTTCTCCTCCCTCCCATTCAGCAATGTTCCCTGAGCCCAGAATGCTTGTGTCAATGCTCTTGGGAATGTGTCCACATAATCATCGAATCCCACGTTTCTCCTCTTCCTAGCCCCAACTCACCTGTCCTCTGGTGAGTCTGTGGCAATGCCCAGCTCTTTCTTTCCACCTCCTTCTCTTTCTCTCATACTTTACATTCTCATCTTTTTTCCTACTTCATTTTCTTCCTCCCTAAGTTGATAAAAGCTGCAACTTTCCCTTCCCACCCTGCCACCCATCTGTTCCCCAGAGCATTGCCTCCTCCCTTCCTGGCTGACACCTCCTGCAGTCACTTCTCCATCTGCAACCTTTCTGCATAGTGATCTCCCCTTTGCCTTGCCTTGCATCTGCACCCTGCTCAGCCAGCCTGTGGGTGAGGGGCTACCTCTGTTTCTATGAGAAGAAAAAGGACAGGAGCGGTAGAATGAGGCACAGAAGTGTGATAGAGGAAATTGCCAGATTCTTTCTTGCTGTGATTCTTTTGGGGACAGTATCCCCAAAAGTCAGGAGTATAGACACAGAGCAGAGAGAGTAAGCCACTGCAGCTCAGTCCCCCTAAACAGTCTTGTTTCTGCAATGGAATAGAAATCAGGGAAGTACAAACTCATGGCCCAGCAAATTTCCTTGGTCAGGCACTCAGAGCAGCAATTAGCATTTGTCAGAATAAAATATCTGTTGGATGAATGAGTGGCTCCATCAATAATGCCATGCACGGAGTCAAGCTACACATCAGCATGCATATTGTTTACTACTGATCAGTCATGAGCCAACAAAATTAGACATAAATCTAAAGCCATAGCAACAACGATTATAGACAAAATCTATAATATGTGCACATCAAGGTAGCAAGATGCAATAACACCGCCTAACATACCTCCCCAAGCAATTCTTGCATCGCTATCTGCTTTCTGTCTGGCAATGACACTGCCAAGGGAGCTGTGTCTTTCTTGTGCACACTCTTTGCTAGTCAGATCAGACTTTTCTCCAATGTGTTTTTTGCATCCCCACCCCAGCTCTGGGCCCTTATACTTGCACTTGCTCTTCTTTCTGCCTCGTGGGCCCATTCTGTTTTCCCTTCATCATCTCTTCTTGTTCAGTATTTAAGACCCAGATCACATGTTCCCTCTGCTCTAAAGTTTCCCCTGACTTGTGCTGCAGAAATTTTTCTTTCTTTCTTGAGTATCTTGATGTGCTGGACGGGGTATGGATGGAAATGATAGTCCCAACTAAGAGAGAAATGGCCATGTTCCCATGGCTTTCCTTTAGGTGGTGTAACTCATAGCATGCATTTACATGGGGCTTACTTCTATCTCACCTGCTGTGCCATTCTTGCTTGAGGGGAGGTGCCATACTGTAGCTCAATGCCAATGGAAGGAATGAAGAAATGGCTGAGGAAATTGATGCTTAAGAGTAAAATATCTGTCCAAGATCCTATCTTTTGTACATGAGCAGCATCTGCCTGGATTTCAATCTCTGAATCCCCTGCTAGCCCCAGTTTCCCAGCATTCCAGTGTTTCTGTGTCACTCTGTACTTGCAGTTCAAATGCACTGGCCAGGTGATGAAGGAAGCTCAAGAACAAAAGGGGAAAAAATGTGAATGGTCCTGGAAGGATTGTTTTCACTCATGAGATGGGCCTCAGGAAAGGGTGTACAAACTCATGGTGCTTTTACATAATACGTAAAGTTGGCAATCAAACAGAGTCTGAGTTCAGTCCAGTTTTAGCCTCTGCATAATACAGGTTGAGCATGTTCATACTGTTTGTAGTTTCAGTATGATGCAGCCATTATGGAGATACTAGTATTACTATTATTAAATAGTAAGCAGCTTCAAGGACCAAGATGCTATGAAATATGGAATATAGTTTCCAATCTAACAAAATTTCTGCAAGTTAAGGATTGGCCTTAGTTTTTTAATGAACAAGATTTCTAGCCAGGCACTAGTGACTTGCAACTATAATCCTAGTGACTCAGGAGGGCTGAGAGCTAAGGATCAAGGTTCAAAGTCAGCCCCAACAGGAAAGTCTATGAGACTCTGATCTCTGATCAATGACCAAAAAGCTAGAAATGGAGGTGTGACTCAAATGGTAGAGCACTAGCCTTAAGCACAAAAGTTCAGAGAAGTCCCCAGGCCCTGAGATCAAGCCTCAGTAATGGAACACATACAAAAAAGATCTTTTAAGCAGTGAAGGAACATATTCAGGGACAGTAAGTACCAGGCTTGGGATCCTAATGGGATGCGTTCAGCCTCATGGATTTCCTATGTGTCAATAAGATGGCACTCTGATGAGTGCACAATGGTTACTAGGAAACCTTGGACAGGATTTTCCTCCTGGTCTACTAGGAAGGTGGGAAAGTCTGTTTCCTGACATAGTTATGACTTTCTGAATCAAGTGCAAGAAAAACCACTGCTCGCTCAATTATTGAGTGGAAAGTTCCCTAGGAATAGAGTTTTTTTTTTTCTTTTTTTCCAGCAAAGCCATACCTAGCAACCATGGGGGAACCCATAAGTGTCATGTGGATGTATGGATTTCCCCAGGAACCAGACTCAGAGACAGATTAGCACGCAGGTGGCTTTGCACACACAGCCTGCTCTTGGGAACAATAACTGTGAGAGAGAAAAGCATGAGACATGGGAAGAGAGGTGAAACTGTAATGCAGTTAGCCTTGGCTTTCCCAGGAGGAGTGCTGGGGCTGAAGGCGCCTGTCATAGAGATTCTTCATCTCAGCCAAGGGTCAGGCCTCTGAGCTCAAGTGTGAGCCAGTCACTGAATAGGGCTAGTAATGGTTTTATTGTGGGGGAAGGAGGGCTATTTCTTTAACAGAGACTTGGATACCTCAGGCCACAGCAGACTACAAAGCACCACTAACAATTTTCTTCTCACTTCTCCTAGAAATAGGGAAACAAATTGTGATGTTACAAAATCAGGCTCTTCTCTCCAGAACATATACATATATATATATATTCTATATAAATATAAAATAATATATTGTATATACTATTATGTACACTGTATGTACATATATAGCCAATTCATGCTCAGAATGCTAGTAAATGTTGAGAAAGAGAATTTCCTGAAATTCAACGCAGGGAAAACAGATTATGCAACTGAAAAGAGAAGACAGCTGACTGACAGGTTAAAAAAACAAAAACTTGCCCCAATAAGTGAGATTGTCTGCTGAATTTAAATAAATCTACTAGTTGAAAGTTGTAATTCCTACATGTGATTTTTTGTTGTTGTTGTTCTGGCATTCAAGCCAGAATGCAAAGATTTGGGGCTTGCTACGCTGGTGTTTTAGCCCCACAAGCCATGCCTCTAGCCCTATTTCTTGCTCGCTAATTTTGAGATCCAGTCTCTTCAATTTTTCTGTCTGGGCTTAGATCTCAGCCTTCTGAGTAGCTGGAATTACAGGTGTGAGCCATCAGTGCCTGGATGTTTTTGTTTTGTTTTATGTTGTGTTGTATTGTCTTTTAAATCAAACCACATGCAAAATTATGAGTAAGAAAACCATCCACTTTCATCATCTGGAATCCTACACCACCTGAAGAGAATTGCCATTCACATTTTGGAAACTGAAATGTCAAAGCATCCTTATGCATACGTACATCACTGTTTGGGGCACATCCAATGAGAAAATATACCAAATGTGTACCACAAACTTTTCAGGTAAAAACAGAAGTAGTCAATGAAGGCCAACTGACCAAGTCCTCAATTTTCCCATCAACAACCTAGGAGATGTCCATGCAGGAGATGCAGCCTGGAATCTGGAGCAGAGCCCATGAATTTGAGCCCAGATCCTACCCCCCACAGGACTGGACCTTGAAAGCAAGCCCTGTGCTTCTCTCTGTACACTTATTCATCTAAATGATGAGACAAAAATAAATTTCTGTGAAACAAGGCTTTCCATTAGGGGTTTGAATTCAAGATCTGATGCTTACTAGACAAGGTGCTCTATCACTTGAGCCATGCTTCCAGCTGTCTTTTGATTTAATTATTTCTCAGAGAGGGTTTTGCATTTCTGCCCAGGCTGGTCTGGACTGTCATCTACCTACCTTCACTTCATACCAAACTGGGATTACAGCTTTCTGACAGACACTTTGATATCTGGCCATCCCAGGTGTGAATCTAGCATCACCACCTATTAGTCAGGTGACTTTGGGGCAAGTTTGCTTTTCTGTTTTGTGGGTATGTCACACCTGTGCCATCAACCAGAGATGGAGGGCACACAGTATCGAGTACACCGGATGCCTTCCAGCAATTCCCCAATGAATACAGGCAGGGAGCAGAAACAGAGGCAATGTGGGCAGTCTGTTGCATATCATGGAAATAAAATGAGTAAGGCTGACAGAAAGTTTTGGAAGGCGCTTTGTGAGGATTTGTCATTTTGTACCCCCATAAGCTAAAGGTATGTACTTATGGCTATCTGATTAGAAGACACATGGGTCACTAGATCTATTTCTTACCCCAGCAAGAAGTGAAAACCAGGCTAGAGAGATTTTAGAGCCAATGTCAAGGCAACGGCACTAGCATTTCAATTAAAAGTTCCTCTCATTTTTCATCTATTCTTTCCACAAATAGTCACCGAGCAGGTACTATGTGAAGAGCATTTCATTAACTGCACCAAAGGCTACACGGTAGGATGAAAACTTTTCCCCCATCAGTTGTATTCTGGATGACTGGCCTCTGTGCTATGTCTCATTTCATTCTTGTGGCAGCCTGAAGGGGCTGTTGGTCTAGATCCCATCCTCCAGATGCAAGGGGCATCCAGCACATGGAGATGAACTTGGCCACAGGCCGCAGAGCCAGATGGAGAAGAATGTGGGAGTCAGGAGTGAATGGCATTCTCAGCCTTGTGTTCCTTGCACCACAATGTGCAGAGGGTTCAATCGGGGCACCTTTGTCCATGTGTGTGTAAAACACACAGGCAATTCACACAGGGCAGCTCAGAGCTCAACACCAAGCCATGGCAGAAATACTTCTTAAACCACAGGGATTTTCAAAGACAGGTATTTTCTTTTCTTGCAATAACGACAGCCACACCACGAAAAAAAAAAAAAAAACATAAGGTGTTACAAAGGCACTTGAGAGATCTATGAATTCAAAATGCCAGTTATGACACTTTTTCAAATTTCTACTTCAAAATATTTTCTTCTGACTGACATCCCAGAAATGCACATTTCTTTGGTGGGGTGTCATTAATCACCATATTTTCAACATCATTGGTACAAACTCATTATCATCATCTCCCAGCTAGCAAGTGTGGCCAATTCTCTACCTGTTCTTTATCACTAACCCTCCACCCCATGAAGAAAACTTCCTGTGTGCTCCATCAAAGCAAAGAGATTTGGGGAATATAGGGATGGGACAATGAGTTTCCTTCCTGGAGGCAGGGCAGTTTACAAAAAAGTGGAGGATGAGGTTAAGTGAATCTGAAAACCAAGAACCAACTCTAGCCCTAACGGCATGTGAAATCGAACCAATCCTTCAGTTCTCCCCTTTATAATGAGGAAATAGTAGTAGCAACATGTTGTGACAGACATTTAGGTAATTACAAAATCATCTGTAACCCAAAAAGCAGGTGGGGAGCTGGTGGCTCATGCCTGTAATCCTATCTACTCAGGAGGCTGAGATCTGAGGATCACCATTTGAAGCCAGGCCAGGCAGCAAAGTCCACGAGACTCCTTTTTCCAATAAACTACCTAGAAAAGGCTGGAAGTGGTTTTGTGGCTTAAGTGGTAAAGCACAAGCTTTGAGCACAAAAGGTTCAGGGCCAGTGTCCAGGCTCTGAGTTCAAGCCCCAGGACCAACAAAACAAAACAAATAAAATTCAAAGCCTTCTGAAAACTTAAAGACAATAATATGATCATTACCATTATGGTCACCATTATCTACCGGGTGGTTGCTAGGGTTTGAATATGAAATCTCCCTCAGGGCTTCATGGGTTCAACATTTGCTCTCCAGGTCACAGGCCTCTTTGTTATAGAAGGTTGTGGATATTTTAGGAGTTTGGTGGGAAGTATTCCCTTTGTCTGCTCCTGTCTACATGAGGTGAATGCTCCAGTCCATCAAAAGCTCCCACCCTAGAGGGAATACCAAAATCGAGGGACAAAGAACAAAAAGACAAACCATTCAAAAAGCAACACTTAGAAAACATTTGGTGTAAACCAACTGCACAACTCTTGAGGGGAGAGGAGGAGGGACATGGGGAGGGGGGGAAATGAAGGAGGAGGTAACAAGTAGAACAAGAAATGTACTCACTGCCTTTCATATGAATCTGTAACCCCTCTGTATCACACTTTGACAATAAAGAAAAAAAATCAAGTGGGACCAACCCGCCCCTCCCCAAAAAGGCTCCCACTGTCATGATAGTCTGCCCAAGCAATGGGGCTAGGCCACTGTGAACAGAAACCACTGAAACCATGAGCCAAAAATCTATTTTTCTTCCTTGAAATTGTTTTATTCAAGAACTCTGTCAGTGATGATAAAAGTAATTGATGTAGACCCTTTCTTTCCTTTCTTTATAACCATGTCAAAGATGAAGTTAGGTGCTGGTGGCTCAGACTTGTAAACCTAGCTACTCAGGAGGCTGAGGTCACAGTTCAAGACCAGGCAGGAACATCTGTGAGAATCTTATCTCCAATTAAGCACACACACACACACACACACACACACACACACACACACACACACACACACCAGAAGGGGAGCTGGGGCTCAATTGGTAGAGCACCAGCCTGGAGCAAAAAGAAGCTCAGGGACAGCACTCAGGCCCCAAGTTCAGGCCCCAAGACCTGCACACACACACACACACACACACACACACACACACACACACACACACTACACACAAAGTCAAAGGTTAAAACATCCTGTAAGTCTCTTATCTGAACCCATACATGTGTCTCTCGTCTGAACCCATACTGACCCATGGCTATACTACCAAATCCCTAGGAAGACATCCATTATTGCAACCCAGCAGAGCTTGCCTACTTCTTGCTATAGTCAGGTCTCCTGGAGTCCCCCATCCATGCAGTATAGGATCATGGGGAAGCTTCAGCTCCAGGAGAACCCTGGCCCCACGGGAGGACCAACATGAGCCTCCTTACCCCTGCTGCTCCTCCACACCCCTTTGGGTTTGCTCATATATCCCACACGACATCGGATTTCACAGGATCTCCCTCCTCTTCATGCTCTGTTCTCAGTTCATTGTACAAGGGTTCTGATCCTCTGCTCTACCCGCAAGGGAGAAAGCAGCTGGCACACAGTGTGGCTACAACATCAACTTAAATTCATGTGTCATCTCCCACTGTATACTATTCAGTACTCCCCACTCTAAGCCTCCCAATGGTCAAGCTTGTTTATGACCTGCCTCCCGTAGCTCACGTCCTGTGTCACTGCTGGTGCTGCAGGCTGCAGGAAATAAGTCATGGGGCCACCAGAGGTGGAGACAGTCTTGGCCCTGAGGCTGACTGGCTGTGTGGCAAGTTGCTCAGCCTGCATTTCCCTCCTGTTCTTGTCTAAAGAAATGGGATCATCAGGGCATCTTTTCCATAGGTTTGTTGAGCACATGAAGTGGGAACAATGGCTGACAAGTATTAAGCACCATGTCTGTACATAATACATTCTCTATCACAATGAATTGCTGTGGTGACCATATTATCATTGTCATCATCATCACCCTCTTTATCAGTCAGGGATCAGAGAAGAAGAGCCAGTAGTAAACAGATAAGTAGATCAACAGATTTATTTATAGATATGATATGCATAGATAGACTCATTTTAATAAGTTTATGCAGCTGTTGGGGCCTGCCTATATAAATCCAACGTGTGTGTAGAGCACACAATGAGCAAGCAAACACCATGGCCAGCAAGAATTATCTGAGCATGAGCCGAGGCCTGTCAGCTACAGGTGACAGCCAGCGAGGAGGGAAGGAAGGAGAAAGGGAAAGAGAAAGAGAAGAATGCACAACCCAACACTTCATGATTTCTGATCTCAGGACTTCATTTATCTGTTTACTAATCAGTCATCTATATCTGTCAGCTATCTATCTATCATCTAGCTGTCTGTCTGTCTGTCTGTCTATGTATCTAACTACCTGTCTTACTTCCGTATTTATAGACAGGATCTCACTATGTAGCCCATAGTAAACTTATGAGCCTTCTGCCTCTGCTTCCTAAGCACTAGCCTTGCAGGCATGTACCACCATGCCTAGCTTGACACTTCTTTCAAAGTAGGTATACCTTCCTTTCACTAAATTTATGAGCATTTTATGAAAGACTTTAATCACATCTCAAAACCCCTTCTTAGCTATGCCTAGCCTAGTGTTTGCTTGTATACTGGGTTATGGGAGCATGACACACAATGACTGTCTTTCCTCCCCTGTACATCCTCCACCCTCCAGGATCCCATTCAAGCCTAGGATCTCCCCAAAGGCCTTCTCTACATTCAGATTGGGTTCCATGCCTTTCTCTGAACTCAGTTCTCTGACCACAGTGTTAGGACCTGGCTTTTCTTACCTGACCATAACCATGACCATAACATACCTCTGCAATTCTCACACTTGTTGAGTACCTGGTGCAGAAAGACGTTAATCCATCTGTCATAAACCATGCTGACCCAGGGGTTGTCACCAAGGTCAAAAGGAGCCCCAGGTGTCTCTATCTGTTGAGCTGTAAGGATTTCATAAAAATACTGTTGCGGGAGCCTCTGGCACATGTGAGGCCATCAACATGAGTAAAGTGGACAGTGGAGTGGGGGCAGGGCACCTGGGCAGTGTTTAACTTCGGTAGCTCATTCACTGCTTCTGGTGTCTTTACAGTGGTGGCCTGATCCAATGGAGATGTTAATTCAAAACCCACTTGTCTCAAAAAACAGGCAAGAATTGTTCATATGAGGCTGATTTTGTCACCAGAGTTGGGGACAAGGAGAAGATCAGATGCTCTAATATACACATGGCACAGGTGACAGATGCAGGAAAGACCTTCTTCCCAATATCCCAAAACTTACATTCTTTAGGGGACCCACGTTAAAAAAAAAAAGAAAGAAAATGACAAACACAAAATTAGATGCAAATGAGGGTGAGAAAATATCACCACAGACTGCAAATTTTCAAATTGTTGGCAAAAGTCACAAACACCAGTATCCATATACAGAAGAATATTTCTATTAATTAGCTGCTTGAGTCACCATTACAACACTATTTGGCTACGTTTTATTTTGAGCTGCATACTCGGAGATTGCTTCTTCCTAGGACAATTCTGTGCTATAATTTTATAGAGAGTGAATAGAAATATCACTCAGCCTTTTTGTCTAGCATGATTGGTCAAGATTATGTTGAGAGCAGGATTGCCTCAAACACACATATAGCCATGGTTTACAACACCGCTACATGCTTAGGCCTTATCAATTCAAGAGTTCTGACCCGTTCTATTGCAAAACTCCCCTAAAGAGGTAAAACAAATTCATGGTCTGCCAGGGCACACATGTATTAATGTGTACCTTGGTCTGCCATTTTTTTAAGAAAACTTCTATTTTTTGGTGGATTTATTTTTATCTTTTATCTTTTCCTTATTATCATTAAGTAGTTGTACAAAGGGGTTCCAATTCAGCTGGTCAGCTTGTAAGTACAATGCATTTTGACCAATATCACCGTGTGTGTGTGTGTGTGTGTGTGTGTGTGTGTGAGTGTATCACATTTTCCTGATCTATTCTTCCATTGTAGCGCATCTTGGCTATTTCTGTAACTTGTGTGTGGTGAATCGTGCAGTAATAAGCATGATTGTGCGAGAGGTTTTACTTTATCCTGACTTGTAATCTTCTGGGTAAATGCCTAAGAATGATATTGTCAGAACATATGGTAGTTCTATGGGAAATGACTCTTTGAACCAGGTGTCAATTTAACAAATGAATTGTTAATATGTGACCATCCGTGTCTCATGATTTAAAAAATCTTTCCACAGACTAGCTTTTGCTGGTGGACATCGCCTATATTATCCTCCATGACCCAGGCCATCCTGCCCTTGAGGTATAGGGTCCATTTGTAGTACTCCCTGACCCTGGCTGGGGTGTGAGAGGCTGTAAGTATTTTCCTACCCAAGAGTAACCAGCAACAACTTCACCATGCGCAGAAGTGACTCAACAACACAGAGACAGAGCCCATCAAACCCAAAGTTAAGTGTTTCTTGAATGCAACCTGCCTTACCCAGATGCTCAGACCAATCAAGCCACTCAACACTTGGCAGGGATGAGAGCAGAAGAGTCAAGGAGGAAAGAGACAAAGGTCCTAACAGACAGTTACCAAAATATTTTGCAGTTTTGTCGAATTTTATTCCACTGCCAGTGAAGGAAGGAGGATCTTGCAAGAGTCCTATGGGATCCCCACAGGCAATTATGGGGGTCCAAACCCCAAACACATATCAGCGAGATTAACAATGAACTGTCTGTGGGAAATTAGCAAAAAATATATTTATAGAAGCCCATATGAGCTGGCCACCGATGGCTCACGCCTGTAATCCTAGCTACTTGGGATGCTACGATCTGAGGATCACAGTTTAAAGCCAGCCCAGGCAGGAAGGTCCATGAGAATCCTATCTCCAATTAACCACCAGAAAACCCAGAAGCAGTGCTGGGTGGCTCAGAGTGGTAGAGGTCTAACCTTAAGTGCTTGAGTGAAAGGGCTCAGGGACAGGGCTCAGGCCCTGAGTTCAAGCCCCACAGCAAACAACAACAAAAGCCCTTATCAAGATGTCTGGTCCACAGCCAGGACAGTTTTTACCTGTGATTCTTCAACACTTCTCAAAACAATATGCTACTATCTGGGCTCAAGAAAGTTTAGTTTCTTCTCTTTGGATATCAAGTAAATGCATGGGATTCTTCTGTAGCATCTTGCTTCTGGGAATCTGGATTTCTCCTGTCAGCTCTGCTCCAGAGTGGACGCTAGACATGCCATCCTCCTCTGGGTGCCAGCTCAGAGTCAACCCTAGGTGACTCACCTTCCTCAGTAGATGTGGCTTCTGGAGTCACAGCCTCTGAGGAGGCAGGAAGGGCTCTGGAGCCTCCAGAGCCTGGCACAGAGCACCTTTGGAAATGATTCCGCCATGGGAGGTGACAGTGGTTAAAGGATACCAACAAGCTCATTGCACGTGGAACCCCTGAGACACACTGAGAAGCCCCCATGAACCCAAATGCAATGAGAGTCATATCTCCATGCATCAGTTTTCTCCCTCTAAGATGCTGATTTCCCAAAGATGCCTAATTAGCAACTCTGCTAAATTAGTTTGCATTACAGTATGAAAGGATGGGTTTGAGAGCAGCAACATTATCTTGCCTTTGGTGACAACCCCCCCCCCCCCCCCAGCCAGGGCAGGCCTCTG
Organism: Perognathus longimembris pacificus; assembly: GCF_023159225.1. Classification (NCBI taxonomy): domain Eukaryota; kingdom Metazoa; phylum Chordata; class Mammalia; order Rodentia; family Heteromyidae; genus Perognathus; species Perognathus longimembris. The sequence continues at coordinate 22,833,059 of NC_063177.1, read as the reverse complement.
ATACCAGGTGACCCTTAACCCTTCAGACTTCAAACTTACTTTTAGGTATGAGCTATGATTCGTAGCATACCTGAAGCTTGGTCCAGCACCTGCCTCTCCTACTTTCGTTCCCAAATAACTCAGAACTTTGCACACATGGTGGGGTGGCCCAGAGCCCAGATCCTCATGACTCTGTTGATCCTAATGAAGATTTCCTTTGATGGCAACCAAAGTGGACAAACAATGGGTACATGGCAGTGAATTTTCATGAGATAGCATTTACCAAATTTGAAGGTCCACTCTTCATTCTAAGATTAATGTATTTTAATTAAATCTATACTAGAATATCTTTTTATGTGAAATGATATGATAACAGATAGTTTTTCAAGCACAAAATTATAAGTTGGACCCAGTTTCACTTTCATGCTTTAAATGATCATTTTGCTAATTCTTGAGTTCTAGGGGTCTGAGAGTCTCATCTTGAAGGTGAAGAATCTCAGAGAATGTGGGAATATCAGAGAAGAAATTGAAGTGGTCAGAACCCATGATCTGAGATTTTGTCCATTATCTGAGATTTTGAGAGGGTAGCTCAGGCCTCACTTTTGGGTTTCAAGGTCATATTTTTATGACTCTGGATCTTGCCAGTGGTTCGAATAACTTTGCCCATAGATGGGGTGTGCTGATGGATCTACCCCAACACAGCCAAGGCACGGTGAGCATGAGAGATGTCAAAGTCCTGTGCCCACTCTTACTTCCAACTGTCAGATCATGCCAAGTTCTTTAACATCTAAGAATCGGTTTCCACACTGGGAAAGGAGAATATGGTTATGCGTAGAAGCATTATACCATGACGGAAACCTTTGCTTGGTAAAACAGCAGAGATTCCAGTTCAAGAGGCCTTGGTGGTAATTCGAATGTGTATATCAAGGCCCAAGTTATACTGGATTCATCATTCCCTCTACCACCTGAAATCTGGAATTTCTTATGGAAGAATCATTTTAAAGGACTTTTAATAGCCAGTCTCCCTTAGGCCGGTTTCGTTTTGTGTGTAAGAATACTGAGGCCCACGATAACATTTGTAAAATCTAGCCACATTCAGCTACAGCTGACATCTGCAGCTCACACATTAGTGCTATTAAAAAATAATAATAATTGGTACAGGAAAGTGGGTGTAGATGTAGATGTGTTAATAGTTTGAAATTAGGGCCTTGATTTGGTAGATGACAAGGTAAAGGGGTACCTGAATTTGAATCCTAGATGTGACAAGAAGATTATTTTCCCAAGCCTTAGTTTCTGCATCAATAAAAGGTGTGTGTGGGGGGGGATATCTATCTAGCAGAGGTATTCTAAGAATTAAAATGATAATAATAATCTGTATTTGTTTGCTAGGGCTATCATAACAAAGCAGAATACCCACTGTGAGACTTCAAGCTACAGAAACTATTTTCTCACAATTCTTCAGGCCAGAAGTCCAAGTGTGAGGTGCTAGAGGGCTTGATTTCTTCTGATGGCCGGCCCCTCTTTGCCCTAAATCCTCAAGTATTCTTCCAATGTATGATTCTGTCCTCATCTCCCCTTCTTACAAGGACACCAGTCATATTGTATTAGAGTCTACCCTAATGGCCTCATTTTTAAAAATCTTAATTACTTCCAGATATAGTAACATTCTGAAATACTAGGGATTAGGTCATCCACATATGAGTTTGGAGAAGGACATGATTCAGCTCATAACAGGAGACAAAGGACTAGCAAAATACAATGTACACAGTTTATACACTATGAACATATCCCATTCCATTCCAAAAATGACCAAGATTAGGAGAAAAAGGGAGGCAATGAAAGTCTGCATGTTCCTCTGTTATTCAGAGTGCACACTTGGCCCTCAATCTCTGAGCTGCCTCCTCTTGCTCTGCTTAGTACATGTGGCTTTAGAATACATGACTTTTAACTACTTCATTTTGCAAATGAGCCTAGGACAACCAACCAATCAGAAAAGACCTGTGATGTCTTAGCTTTGGGATGAGGGCTTATCTTTTATGATACTAAGTATTTTGGAAGGTATTATTGGTCGAGTCCTGTCCTGTAACATTCTAAGTGGTTGTTAAATCCTCTGTAATTTCCAATCAAGTCTGTCCTGTGAGTTTCTGCCCACACGGATCGGTTGGTGGGAAAGTTGAGTGAGTGCTCCAAACATTTTTCATGTGAATCTAGATGTGCTCTAAGTACAAAACACATGCCAGATTTTGAAGACTTTCAATATGGAAGAAAGAATGTAAAATATCTCATTAGTAATTTTTTATATTGATTACATGCCAAAATTACAATGTTGCTGAAATGATGGATTCAATTTAATAAAATATGTGATGATCATCCAGCCATTTCTTTCCCCTATTTTAGTATGCATCTAGAAAAATTAAATTTCCTGTGTAGCTCTAAGTATATTTCTGTTGAACTGCACAGCCTGAGAAAGGGGCAGAGGCAACGCTCATGAGATATATTAGTATTTCTTAGGCTTAGTTCATCATCACAATTACTTGAGGGAGGAGGGGTAGGGAGATCATCCTAAACACAGATTCCTAGAATCCTCCTTCAGAGACTATTTTTGGTAGTCAGGAGATAGCATATTTCTGGATCTGTGCCAGGGACTGCTGAAACTATGTGTGCACTATCTCCTCGAATGCACACATCAAATCCACATAAACATGGTAATTTTGCAGATGAAGAAACAAGGGTTTGGGAAGATTAGGTATGTGGCCCAAGGTTTGTCACCTAGTAAATATACAACAGTGACTGATTCCAGGGCCTCCTAACTTTCTAGCATTGGAGGTGTCCCACTATAAGGACTCCCAAGACTTACAAATCCCAGTTTCCTACTACAGACTACAGCCAGGTATGCCTGGAAGCACCCCATTCCACCCTCAGGCAGAGCTGCAACTCTGGTACTCTGAGCTCACAAGACAGAGGGTATCTGCCAAGTTCCTGCCAAGGGCATCTCTCTAGGGATGGTGTGATAGACTGATCCAAACACAGAATAATAGAATCTCATGTTCTCCTAGAGCATCATACATCGAAAACACCTTGGTGATTATCTTATGTTCCTATTGATATCAGCTTTTCTGTTATGGAATTTCACTCAGTTGAGAAGAGTTCCAGTCAAAGCTGCTTCTATTCTGCCCCCAAAGTGGCTGAGCTTAGAGTTGCTTTGTTTTTTGTTTTTTAAATACCCTGGGCTATGCTCTGATTGGTCACCCCCTATGCAAAGGAGGCATAGGACAACCAACCAATCAGAGAAGACCTGTGATGTCTCAGCTTTAGGGTGTGGTTTATCTTTTATGATAACTAGGTATTTGGAAGGTTGCTTCTTAGTTGTCAAATCCTGTGACATTCTAATTGGTTATTTATCTGTATAATTCCCAACTAGGTCTGTCCCATGAATTCCCATCAGGGTGGTAGGAAGGCTAAGAGAATTTAAGTATTTGGATCTAGGAGGAGAGTCTAAGGAGAAATAGAGGTAGAACACTCTATTCCTTGCTGGGATTCTTTGAAACAACCCCACATTTTCTGTCTGGTCTCTGCTGGCAAAGCCTTCCACTATAACATGTTCTTCATGGTCGCTGGCCCTAACTGATATACTGAATTACTTAGCTTTCTAACTAAATCTACTCCTTCACCATTACACAGAATAGAAAGGAAGTTCAAAGTGGAGACACAATTGGCCAAAAAATTACAACTGGAGCTGGGACTGAGAGCCCAGACATTGCCATGGAAAAGCGTAGTGTCCTTTCCTCCTACACTCACATTCTCTAAACTTATGCTGTCAGCAGCATTCTATTCCCAAAACAAACCTGACATGGAAACCTACATTTACAAACAGATCACAGAAAAGCCTCGCGCCATGAAGGTGGGATGGTCTCTTTAACAAACAGTGCTAGGACAATGAGATACCCATTGGCCAAAAAAGAAATTGAACTTTGATCGCTAAACCTCATACTTTATAGGAGGATATTCATTCAAAGTGGATCGTAGATATGAATGTAAAATGTAAAACTATAAGCTGGTAGGAAAAAAGAGAGGGATGAAATCATCAGAACCTAGAGCTAGACAAAGAGTGCTCAGATATGACTCAAAGCAGTATGATCTATATAAGAAATAAATTGATAAATTGAATTCCGTCAAAATTGAAAAGCTTTGCTCAGCAAAAGACTTTGTGAAGAGGAAAGAAAGACAAGCTGTAAACTAGGAGGAAAAGAAAAATCTACGCTCTGCCTATCAGACCAGAAGCTTGTACCTGAGATACTGAGAGTCAGTGCTGAAGAAGAGCATGCTGGGAGGGGACAGCAGGGACATAGAAGGCCCTGCAGGAATCCACACAGGAAAAGTCAGTGGCATGATTGAACCAGAGATGAGGGATGTGATGGATTCAAGTCAAAAGGCATTTCCAAAGGACTGGGAATGGTCCCTGGGGTGGGTCTGGGCCTATGGGAAGTCAACACTAAGCTGCAGGAACAGCCAGCATGTATGGACCACTTTCCCTTCTCACCTCCCCATCTAGGTGCAGATCACTTAGCTCTGGGTTAACCACTGTTCCATTCTATGCTCTCAGTGCCCTCAAAACACTCACCATTGTGGTTTGAGTGACTGTCATGTCTGTATGTACAACCTTTACCAAAAACATTGCCACCACAGCCCCATTTCGAACTAATGGACCCAACTGGAATGATTGGTCTCCCTAGGGCCGCCCGTTCATCTGCATGACTGCTTTCCTGGCCTGCCTCCCCCTCCCACCCCATCCCAAGTTTCGTGCCTCTCCCAGGACCATGGCCAAAATCATGGTGATCTTTGCACCGGAGAAAGTAATTTCAAGAAATATGCATACAGAAACACCACCACCACTACTACTACCACTACCACCACCACCCTTCCACCTCAATCCCAGCAAACAAAAGTCAGACAGCCATCTGTCTACTTAGTAACACCACAAAGAGGAGCCTCAGGCCCCCTTCAGAGCCCAGCTATGACAGAGGCCACAGTCCTGGCCACCTCTAACAGGAAATCAGCAGTTCAGGAAGCAGGGCTGGGAGAAAACTGTAGCATGATGGGAAACCCAACCCAGCACCCCATCTGAGTCAGTCATGGTGACATCCTCAGGGCAATGGGTTCCATTTTGGAACAGTGGCACCAGAATGCTTCCTATAACCTTGTCTGTTACATCCTTCCCCACTTTTCCTATCAGACCCTCCCTATGCTAAGCTCTACACACACACACACACACACACACACACACACACACACCACACACACACACACACACACACACACACACACACACACACACACACACACTGGTTTATTATACCCTTTTCACAGATGATTCAGTAACTTGGCCTGGGTGGCCTGGCATGGTAGAACACAAGAGTCAATCCCAAGCTGCCTGGCAACAAAGGTCTTTACTGTCAAGTAAATGCTCCCACCCCTATTCCGTAGACATGGCAGAGAAGATTTGAGCAAGCTGTTCCCATAGTGTCCCTCTATCTGCTCAGAGCAGCGACTCACCTGGGTGGAGACTGAGCTGATTCCTGGTGCCACCTTCTGTGGTCAGAGCCCATCACACACCTTCTGAGCCCTGAACATTTCCCACTGCCTGACTTCTTCCCCACTGGATGGCACCTACCTCCTAGGATATGTTAACATTCAGGGGCATTAAGTATCTTACCTAAGATGCTGACTAAGCATGGAGTCAAACACAGGTCTCTCCAGTTCAGAACTTGTGGGTCTTACTGACAACTCAATTTCACCACCTGCCCTATGAATTTGTCCCCCTAAGAGTAAGATGGGTTCCCATGTGGCTGTCTCCCTTGCCTTGCTTGCTCTTATTTATCAGCTAGGGGAAGCCCTGGTTCCAGCAGGGTAGATATCAGTGGGTCACGATTTTAAAAGGACTGAGCATGCCTGTAACCACAGCACTTGGGAAGCTAAGGCAAGAGGATTTCAAGTTCTAAGCCAGCCTGGGATCCATAGCAGGAACCTGATTTAAAAGTAAAGAAGATTTGGGAGGGGACAGACAGAGAATATCTTATCGGCCCACTTGTGATCTGCCATCTAGAGCATGGAGCATGGCTTGGCAGTCAAGGCCATAGCTCGTGGAGTCAGGCCCCATTCTCAGTGTGAGTTGTCACCCACCAGCTAGGAGACATTGTGAAGCTCGCTCACCTTCCTACTTCATCATGTATAAAACAATCTTCATCAGAGTTCCTGCCACAGAGAATGAAGGGGGCATTAAGGCATTTGAACAGTGCCTAGCATACAGAGGGCATCTGATAAGTTAGACTTGTTTTGATTATTATTAACAGTTCATTCAACAGCATTTTCTACATAATCCATACCTTGTCCTCATATGAGATGATACAACATCTCTGTATCTGCTTATTTCCCCACCCCTTCCCACACCCTCAGCACCAAGGATCCTGGAGAGAAGCCAGGAGTCTCAGGCTTGTTGGCGGGGAACCCTGAATTGCCAGCATTGGCTGGATTATTCATTCAGTACATCAGACAAAGGCCTGAGCTGGCTTTGTATCTAACCGAACTGATTAAGCTGCACGTTAGCTGGGGATAAAGCTTCTTACCGAATAACTAGACTTTTGCTGAGCCAGGATGATAAATTCATTCTTAATGCATTGATAATAAAGAGAGAGGTGGGGGGGAAGAGAGAAGGGAGAGAGAATTTTTCCTTCCCACCCCTTCTGTGAGTTTTCAATGCTTGTTGAAATACTTGGTGTTGAACACCGCCATCTAGAGGACAAATAGAGAATTGCAGCCTTGGCAAATGCAATCTTTTTTTTTTTTTTTTTTTTTTTTTTTAAGAGCATCAGAACTTAACACAATCCTTAAGAGGTTCAAAGCAGACACCCTGGGAAGCCAAATGTGTTTATAAAATGACTGCTAGTAGTTACTTATTACTCTGGGAATGGTATCCTTCTTATTACAGATCCTGCTGCATGGCTTAGCGCTTCTGGGGACTCTTCTGTCAGCTATGGCTTTGGCTCATTGAAGTAGTCAGTCCTCCTTTTTCCTTTGAGTACCTACTCTGTGCTGCATATGACACTGACATTGTAAAGCAGGCAGATAAAATAAGGAAGGGCCTAGCACTTAAGATGCCATTGTGGGACTAAGTAAGGAAAGGATCTAAAATATAGTGTGAGTCAGGATAAATCAGGCTCCCTAGACCAATGGGTTTCCAGAAAAGCCCAGCCTTAGTGGGATTCTGGGGAAGGGAGGAAGGGAAAGGCCACAAGTCTGAACATTGCCTCAATGTGTGCTCTCTGTGCCTCACATGTTTCCCATCTCACCAACGAGGACACAGAATCTCAGAGAGGTGACATCTCTTGCCCAGTGCTGCTCAGCTAAAAGGTGGAAGAAACCAGAATGCCAGTCTAGAGCTGCCTGACTCAGAACCTCTTTCTATGGTCCCAAGCTGATTGTTAGAGGAGAGGAAACAGATGGGGGGAAATTAGCTCTTGAATGATCTCAGTGGGGACAAGTGTTTATCCCCAGGAGGTGCATTTGGTTTTCAGGGAGAGTCAAAAATCTGTCTGAGACAAGTCACCCAAGGGATTGTGGGATCTGAGGGGTTTATTTATTTTAAACTTGAATCTAAGATATGAAAATGGCTCTCTGCCCCACTCCTGATAAACTGGCTGAAAAAATTATGGAAGTCTGCAAACATGAGAAGAAAGCAGCACTGATGTTGACAAGGGCTGTGTTTGGGGTTGGGGGTGCATTGTTCCTTTCAGTGTCTTTTTTACCCTTGCGTTCCCATCTGAGGCAAGTGCTTGTGTCTCCACTACTCATGCAAGATGTCGAGTCTTCGCATTTCCTCCCCAGATCTCACAGAGAAGTTCTTCTTCATCTCAGAAATGAGGGGGTGGGCTGATGATGAGTGAAAACCCCCAACAAGGTAGCCAGTGTGTTAGCAGTGAAGCTAAATGGAGACCCTGAAGACCCCCAACTACAGGCAGTATATCTACTCTGTCTCCCAGGAGAGGGCCTTACAGAGCAAAGGAATTCATATCGCCACCCTGGACACATACACAATGGCATCATGGAAAGGGAAGTCTGGGGGTGGGGGGAACTATAACATGGGGAGCTTCTCAAATCAACAGGTGCTGCCTAAAATCCTCTAGAGAAGGTGGGAGTAGGTGGTACTGGGTGGTACCATCTAGTTAGTATTGTATCACTGTGATCCAAATCTGCTAGCAGGGAAGACTGTGAATGTCACAAAGGAAATTGGAATGCAAGGGGTTGCCTTTGTTTCCACATGTAGTCCATCTCAAATGTTCCTTTCCTATATAAAGGTAGCAAACCTGAAAATGTCCCTCCAGCTGCTGACTAGCCATCTGAACTCAGATCTCCTAGGGGCCAGAACAAGTCTTCTCCGTGCATGAAAGCCAGGCTGCTCAAGTGATTGCCAATAGAGCTCAAGGGACAGCCTGGTTGTTTAAATGGGGGTGTCCAGTGGGCCAGTAAGGTGGAGGGGAGGTGGAGCTTTCCTTGGTAGCCATAACTCATGGTCACTGTGCCCGACCAGTCATGAGCTGCCAATACAGTAACTCCCCAATTTTGTCCTCAGCTCCCTGGGAACCCTCAGCAGACACAGTCTGAGCCACAAATGAAGTTCCTGGTGATAATCAAGGGTAGCAGTGGTGGCTGGTTTATATACCTGCTTCTTCCCCCATCCATTCACTCATTCAATAATTAAGGAGAGATAGGGTCCAGGCCCAAAACACAAAACCAAGCAGAAAGCTCAAGAGAAATGCAACTCAGGCTGAGAATGCAGGAATTTTAAATAGTCAGAGGCTATAGAGGGAAATGTGCAATGATGGCCCCAAGAGTGTCCGCTGAGGCCATGTACAGGAGGGCAGACACTGAGAATGAGAAGTAATGCGAAGGTAAGGGCAGAGCACTTGAAAGGGGAGCCTTAGGATGATGGAACAGGAAGAGTGAGAATAAGAAATATCCACAGACAGGCAGAGACGAAACAACCAAAACAGAAGCTACTCACAAAGACATTGTAATGATTGTTTCTAAAGATGAGGGGCCTTGTGCCAAAGCGCAAGGTGGAGTGTGTCATAATGTTGGTTTGGTCAAAAAGTCTCAGGTTGCTGGGAGCTCTGACTGGTGCCTGTAATCCTAGCTATTCAGGAGGCTGAGATCTAAGGATTCTGGTTCAAATCTAGCCCAGGCAGAAAAGTCCATGAGTCTCTTATCTCCAATTAGTCGCAACAACAACAACAACAAAAAGCCAGAAGTAGATCGGTGGCTCAAGAGATAGCCTTGAGTGAGAAAGCTACAAAAAAGATAGTGCCTAGGCCTTGAACTCAAGCCCCAATGTTGATACATGTGCACACGCGTGCGCACCTACACACACACACACACAATTCTGAAATACTGATCTAATGTTCACCCAGTCTTGGGACCAAGTCTCCTGCTCCTGATAGCTTGATACAAGGGGAGAGAGGTGATTCTGAGAGCCAGAGAGGCCCCCCTCATGGGACCTTTTACTCCATGTGACATTAAACGTATCTCCTCACCTGTCTGAACTTTAAATTTCCTTCACTGTGAGATGGAGCTCTGTTGTAGACCTTACAAGATGGTCACGAGGACTCATTCAAGGGGAGAGGAGGCCCAGGTAGGTAGCTTTCAGGACATTTGGGCAAGTCTCTTCTCTTTCCCCTTGCCTGCTCTGTCTAGTGCAACTCCCGACATAAAGTGGCCAAAATTAGGCATGCATAATGAAAAACTGAAAAGAGAGACTGGTCTGACTTTCTCAAAATGAATCATATTCACTCCCAACCCGCCAACTCCTGTATGAAATTGTGACTTCGCCAAAAGCGAGAAAGAACTAATTCCCTACTCAGCTGGGCAGCCGGCTCCCTGCCTTTGGAGACTTTAATGACAAGCTGAGGTGCGAAAAAGTTATTAGTTAGGGAAGAAACAGCTCTTCTCTCTACTACTCTCGCTTTCCTTCTGGCCACCCCAACCTCCAGTGTAGCTGACCACAGAGGTACTCAACCATGTGCAGGGGAGAGGGGTGGGGAAGGAGACGTAAACGCTCAGTCTTGGGTTCTGAAATTTTCCAACCTCAATGATGTTTATGTTTTTTAAACACAAATTTTTTAACTTCCTTAACTCAAAATGCCACCCTGCACACTGGCCAAGAATTCTCGAGAAGCATCTTGCTGCATGTGGATCAAGAAGATGCCTTTCACATTCTCTCTATGGAATTCCCGGGGGCACCCGCCATAGATGACAGCAGCTGATTCTATTAGGTGACAATTGTATCAATTGTATGCCTGGTACTATGTCAAACAATATCAACCCCTCGCCCACTACACACACACACACACACACACACACACACACACACACACACACACACACCTACTACCAACAAACTCAGTAGTGAGAAAGTATTACTATTTGTTTTTCAAAGGATGGAGAAATTAAATAACTTCAGCAAAATCACATAGCTGAGCTCTGAATCCACATAGTCAAGCTCTGAATCTTGGCTTCATTGCTCCACATCTCTGGCCAGTCTCCCAGCTTAACTCAAGTGATGGGTTTTAGCATTAAAATTACAATGAGCCTGGTAGCTCATCCTTATAACTCTAGCTATTCAGGAGGCTGAGATCTGAGGACTGAGGTTTGAAGCCAGCCTGGGCAGGAAAGTTCATGAAACTTCTATCTCCAATAAGCTATAAAAATAAACATTAAAAAAAATCTGGAAGTAGAGTCGTGCCTTAAGTGATAGAGCCTTATCCTTGAGCATAAAGAATCAAAAGGACAGTACCCTGGCCCTGAATTCAAACCCTAGGACTGGCACACAAATAATAATAATAAATAAAACCATAAGGGGTAAATAAATGGTGTCAGGACCAAGGAAACATCATCAGTTCCCTTTTTTCTTTCTCTTCTCAAGTGGAGTTTCAGGTAGCATAGACAAGGATGCATAAAAGAGATTTGTAATGCCAATCCACCAGCAGCTCCCCAAGAATCTTTGCTGGGCTTTTGAAGTCAAGAGCCTCACAGGCCTGTCCCAGGAACACCAGCATGCTTGCCTTCAGGCAAAAGCAGAGCCCTGGACCCTGGGAACAAATGCTCCTGGCAAGCCTATGGGGCTCAGCGTGAATTCAATCTCTACCTGTAGGCACAGACACAAAGAGCAGAGATACAGAGGGAGGAAAGAGAGGAGAGAGAGGTGGACCTGTGGTATGCTGCATAGATCTACAGCCAAAGAGAGAATTCAGGGTGGTGGCAGAGTCTGTGTGCGGAGGCAGGGTGATGGTACAGACCGCACCCACCGCTTCCCCATGCATCAACTGGGATTGTACCTCAGACTCTGCCACTCCATGTGTGACCCTAGACAAGTCACTTGGACCCCTGTGGTCCTTGGTTCTCAGATTAGTAGGTTGAGGAGTAAATTGGCAATGACTTCCTCATCGCTGGAGCGAATGCCCAGAACTCACTGTAAAGAACTGCTGTGGAGCATACACCATGAATGCTCACACCCTAGGTGCTGCCATAAATGAGATAGTGCCCAGGCCCTGAGTTGAAGCCCCAGTACTGACAATAATAGGTAGGGGAGAGAGAGAGAGAGAGAGAGAGAGAGAGAGAGAGAGAGAGAGAGAGAGAGAGAGAGAGAGGACTTTTCCTCATCCCTTTAGCCATGGCACATGGCCCATCATCCTAAATAGACAAATCCTCTGTAGACCCAGTTGCCCCTTTGTACCAGCTAACCTGCCAGCCCATCTAGGACTTTGTCAGAGACCTCTAAATTAGTCTGTCTCCTGGAAGACAAGTTCTACTACCATCCCAGGGAGGGAACAGAAAAGCCAACCCTGCAGGCTTCAATCTGAAAAGCATTAATGCTTTAAAGAAATTTCATTCTAACCCAGGAGAGCAATCATGCACTGAGTGCCCACCCAGCCCATGTAGAAGGGGGAATTGCTGGCTCCATGGGTTTGATTACAGAGAATTGGTTCCCATTGCAGAAGCAGCTGGCTACAGGGCTGAGAGGCAGATTTACAACTGGGGAAATATGGTGGGGTGCCTGGGAAAGAAATTGGCACCATCAAAAAGCATAAGTCAGAGCTGGCACAGATAGAACTTCTACTCACTTAACCTGGTGGTGAGTACTTTATTGTCCAGGAGTAGAAGAATCAAGGACAAGCACATGCAGAGATGGTGGTGCTGTGTCTTGTCAATAACAAGGTGCTTTGTCCCTTTTAATGGGTATCCCAATGTGTGATGCTGCCTTTTGTTTCACAGACAAGAAACACTGGTGATTAGAAAAGTGAGCAGTGTACCTGCGGAACTGGAGTTAGACCTCTGATCTTCCCAACCCCCAAAATGTCCACTTACTCAACAAATAACGTTTCCATCACACTACATTCGACAGGAGATAATAGCAGTCACATTTAGGGATTGGGGCAACTTATTTTTGCTCCCCATAAATACCTTGCCAAACTGCGTGAGATGAAGAGTGATGGAAGTAACTGGGTACATGTGGAATCCTGTAAAAAATGCTAGCAAGTTGGTCATTCCATGTCTTAAATTACTTACCTAGGGCTTCCTGTTTTCATGGATTTAGCAGTCACCTAGTCAATCTGTCAGGGACAAAATGTTTTGTGTGTCTCCCCCATCCCCCTGCCCACACCCTGTCCCAAAATTAGTATGTTGAAACTCTGGAAGACAATGGGATGTGTCAGAAGACAAAATAAGAACAAATTCAGCTATAGATTGAAGTAGCTTATATTCACCTATCACTGATGATTCAGAAAGTTCACTCTACAAAATAGTTCACTAGAGCAGAAGCAAAACAGTGGGTTTTATAAAGTGGGAAGGAGGAACAATAGGAAAACAAAAAGCTGATTGGTTAACATCAGTCTCTTGGGTTAGGACTAAATCAGAAAAATTCCCTGTTATACTGACTCCAGTGGATAGACTCCTCTGTTTTCTACAAAATCCTGGTCTGTTTGTGAATCTACCTGCCTCCTTAAAGTTTCAATTTGGTTATGTGGCATTTAGCATGAGTGACTCCATTTTCATTTGGTCTGTCTGGTTGTTGTTGTTGTTTTTGAGGCCTAGTGAAGGGGCTCAGTCCAAAACAATGGCCTTCAATGATGTGCATTTAAGAGATGGTATTTAGAAATGAGATCTTTAAGAATTAGACCAGGAGGGTAAAGCCCTCAGGAATGAGGTTCATGCCCTAATAAAAAAATTTTTTTAAAAGAAGAAGAAGAGAAAGCTGTGCACCAGTGGCTCATATCTATTGTCCTAGATACTCAGGAGTTTAAGATCCAGAGATTCAGAGTTTGAGGCCAGCCTAGGCAGAAAAGTCCATGAGACTCCATCTCTGATTTATTAACCAGCAAAGGCTAGACTAGAGGCATGACTCCAGTAGTAGAGCATCAGCCATGAGCAAGAAAGCTGAGCGAGAGCATGGGACTTTCTTTGAATTCGAATTCCTAAAACTACCCCTGCCATGTGAGGACACAATGAAAGGAGAGCCATCCACACCCCAGGAAGAGGCCTTCACCAGACCTGATCTTCCATTATCTTCATCTAGAACTTCTCAGCCTCCAGAGGTGAGAGGAATGGATGACTGACATGGAAATTCTCCAGTCTCTGGCAATTGGACAGAGCAGAACAAAGTAAGACATGACCCAGTGCTATTAATAATGCACAAATGAGGAAACTAAGGCCCGGAAGAGAGCAGTGACTTATCAAAGTCCAACCAAGCAAATCATTGTTAGGTGTTGCCTCAGCTTCCTGGCCCATTCTGCATCCTCATTGCCCTCTACAACTCCCCCTGTCCTTCAGCCCCTGCTATCTCCCTCATTCCACTGTGATATCTCTACCACTTTTAACTTAAAGGGGAAAAAAGCCTGATCTGATTCTCCATGTTGGTAATGAATCACTTAGGGTTCCAGTGTTTTGTTTTTTAATTAGGAAAGATCCACAGGAATCTTTAGTTCTCTACAGATAAGGTGAAGATGACATATGAATACCTGATAGTGAATGCAAAAATCTATGTCTGGGTCAGGATCCACAAGGAAATGTGTCTGGCATAGGAAAGGAAGAACACCTGTTATTCATCTCTGAGTATCTGGGTCTGGGTCCCCTGTGCCTGTGGTGAGACACACAGAGGGCTGGGGGGAGTAAGATTTGAATCCATGGTGGGTGCCTAATTGAAGCGAATGCATTTCAAAGTGACAGGCAATGGTGCCTTCTCTCTCCGCCATCTTGTCTCTCCTCATCTTGAGCACCACATCTTTGCTTGCTTGAGAATCTCTCTCTGTCTCTGTCTCTGTCTCCGTCTCTCTCTCTCCCTGTCTCTCTGTCGCTCTCTGTGTCTAAAGAAGAGAAGCAAAAGTTAAATGATGGCTGTAATTATTCTCTCATTAAGCATCTTGGATTGGAATTCTGAGATTCTAGATCCCTTAGATAGTGGAAGCAAGAATTTTGCATTGTGTTTTAAATTAAACTTTTAGAGTCACTTTGTTAAGAATGTATATGGAACTTTTCACAACCACAAGGCCTGTAGCTATGCTCCAACTTCTAAGAGAATCTCTGTAGATGTTACATGGCTGGAGTTAATTGCAATTAAATCAATGAAGCCACAGTCAATGGGTTAATTATCCTAAGACTGGAGAATAAAATGCACTCCTGTGGAAAGCCACATTTACAGGGTTAACTAACACCATTTTCAGAACAAATAGTATAATAAATGTGGTATTTTTTTTTATTCAGTCTTAGGGTTCTAAGGCATTTGGCCTTAGAACTTCTAACATCTTTCAATAAGAGAATACTTTTCCCTTTGTGGTATGTAGAATACATGAAATCTTTACTTAAGATCACCTGATATGAAGCTAAGTGGGGAGTTAACTTACATTTTGTGGAAATTGATATGTAGCTAGCCTCTATCTTTCTCTCGCATATATTTATACATTGAGTTCAGTGAGCCAAGAGTAACTTGAATTCTTAGAGCTGCACCAATGCCATCCTAAAAGTTTTTTAGATTTCCTGCATTGAATAAATTATTTCCTTTGATTTTGGCACCACAAAGTCAGGGCTGGTGCCTCTACCTTTGTTCAGATACAAAGTGTGACGAAACTGATAAGAAAGTTTAAAGGAAATGATAAGAAGGATTTTTTAAGAAAGACATAAGACAGAAAAGTAGATGATTATATAGTATCTCCGTTTATTTTCAGCTCTCTTTAGGATACACACAAGAGCATTACCGAGTGAGAGTCTTGGGAATAGGATCTCCAAGATCTCTAGTTCAGATATTTGAAAAAACAAAAATGTGCCAGAATTGGCACTGTGGCTCAAGTGGTAGAGTGCTATTCTTGAGCAAATGAAGCTCAGGGACAGTACCCAGACCCTGAGTTCAAGCCCCAGGACTGGCAAAAAACAAAAAACAACAACAACAAAAAAAAAAACACACAAATAACTGAGAAGGATAGAGACAGATCCGTGGAGGTCAGGAAAGCAAAGGAGGGGCTATGTCATGAGAACAGCATCCCCTCCTGCCTTGCCAAGGAGAATCAAGAAAGACAGGTGGGTTATTGGGTGGGGTTTAGGTGGTCATTTATTTGGTGTGAGCTCTAGAGTGCTGACTGACTGACAGGCTCACAGATAGATGTGGGCATGCTCCTTCTATGGAATGGGGAGTCTCAAACTGAGATCCTGGGACCTGAAAGCTATTGTACAGTCACCATTCCTGGCCCTTGTGCTTGCAACCTAAGGTGAGGGCTCTGCTTTGCTGGATTCACTTTCCAGTCCTCAGGATGTGATACCAGTTTGACTGGCCTACGAATTTTTATCAGTATCTTTATCAGCACCATTTAGTGGTCTGGGGTACTTCCTTGAAAATCAGAGGTGGACCAGTGGAAGGACTCAGGGAATGGGCCCTGCACATGGACTTGATAAATGGTGCACACCCTCACACTCTGCAAGCGTGTCTGCCTTGATTTCAGCTATTATCAAAGCAGATTCAAGTCGCTTTGGGGGTCTTATTCCTACCCTTTCTAGTTTATATATAAACACATTTATATGACATCTGTTACTACATTATAACCAGCCTGAGATTCGAGCTGCTCAAGGCTTCAGTATTCAGGAGATAAGAGTTCATAGCAAAGAATCAGCTTTATTCAAGGGCCGGAATCTCCAGAAGATGAGGTGCTATGGACCTTGGTGCTCCATCTTGGAGAATAGAGGGATTCCCAGGGTTACATATGCACACACACATGCACACATACACATGCACACACACATGCACACACACACATGCACACGCACATGGAGGTAAAGGAAGCTGAGTGGAAAATGGGCCAGAAGCAGCGTTCTCATCACCCTGGTTGTATGTATTTCCTTTTTATTTCCCCTTTCTCACCAGAACATGGCAATCAAAGTTAGCCTCCCGGAGTTCCTTACTTTGCTGCAGCTTAAATCTCACAGCAATTTACATGCCTCATGTTAATTGAGACATAGAACGAAAGACCAAGGAAGGGCTATCACAAAGATCACCAGGTGTTGTTTCTGGGTGCTGTAAAGGGAAAGGAAGATCATTTAGTGTGGGCACTGTAACCATTTAGGTGGCAAGGCTTGGTAATTTAGGATGTGGGGAAAAGGGGCAGGACATAAGGATGGGAACCTTGCAAAAGGAATAAGAAAAGTAACTGCCAAGGAGAGTTCTCCAGAAGACAGCAGCCTTATGACAAGACTCACAGGGAATCCCAAGGCAACTTTCCAGGGCTCTGACTTCCAAGGTGGAGTGTATAATGAATGGAAGATGTCCTATTGAAAGCTCTGTCACCAGGTTCAGGTGACAAGTAGGGACTCTTAGGATCCTTGATTTTGATCACCCAACAAGAATCTCTGGACACATCCTAATGGCAAGAACACTTGGCAGAGCTTTGTTGAGTAAGCAAGCAAGCAGACAGGCAAGCAGAAAAGCAGAGGCACATTCTCACAGAGCGTGGACACTCACAGGGACACACTAAGCTCTTCCACATCAGGGTACTTATACAAGAAAGGCAGAATCTGACTTCAAGTTATGCAAAGATAAGTGCTTATCTTGGCTCTTATATTCACTCTTTAGAGTGACGCGTTTATTAATTGGGCTCAGGTTTCTAAAACTGACCTATACTCCAAATATTTGACTATTATGTGTGGGCATTCCTTCTAGGAAGGAGTGCATCCTGCTATAGAAGTTAAAACTAAAACTAGTGTTTATCCTTGAAATAAAGAATGAATTCTGCCACAAATGTTTATCCTTTGAGAATAAGCACTTTGTGCCAAGAGAAGCCATTTTTCCCAGTGTTTGCTTCTGCAAGATATATGTCTTTTTTTTTTTTTTTTAATGACATCCTTGGCCAGCTTTTAGAGCATACTAGTTGTTCGGGGCTAGCAGGCAAGGTCAGATGGAGAAAGCTTCTCTTGCTCTTTTTTATCCCCCTTGTACTAATAGTGCAGCTTAGGAAGGGATGCCAGGGATAAAACAAAGAAAATAGTGGTTCCTTGTTTCTAAATATATTATTTATAAATTCCTGGTTGCCCTCCCTTCACCTGGATGCCTAGTTTATCCTGCCTCAGCCCTATCAGTCCTGAGGAGAGGATGGCAACAACCGGACAACTGAGACTCTCCAGGAGTCCAGTGTGACTGTCTAGTGCATGGAGGGAGGTGCCTGACTTGCTGAAGCACCAGAATTGGCCATGAAAAGCAGAGCTTTCCAACCCGGAGCCGTGAATCCCCACCAGCTCCAGGGCAGAGGCTGTGAATTTCATATGCTCATTTGTTGCTTCTGGGTTGATTCTGTAGTGTGCACAGAGGAAATGTCATCAAGGCATTTTTTTTTTCTTTTAAGGATGGTTGATAATTACCATAAGCAAAGCCAGTCTTGACTCCCATGGGGAGGGGGTACTTCCTGAGTCCACACCTCTGTCTGCTTTAGAGTTTATTATCACCATCAAATCAGCTGGGTAAAGAAGATGGAGTGGTGGGTGGATTTCTACCTGAGTCCCAGAATGAACCCCAACAGCTCTCATCTATTTACTCTTTTCGTCAGAGACCAAACTGGAAACAGAGAATGTAACTCATCCCTAACTAAGCAACAGTTATTTATTTGTCTTCAAACATGGCTGAGAACCACTTCACTGATGAAGGTGAGATCTAAACAATGAGTAAAATAATAATAAATATTATTAATCATTATGTAATATTATATTATTACATATCATGTTTCATATATTACATGTATTGTGTTATGTTATAATAATGTTATATGTTATATATAACATTAATATACATATATTGTGTATATTATATGATACATTACATATAAGATAAAACATATATGTATATTATCACATATAATATGCACATTATATATTATAATATATGATATTATTACTGTATATAATATTAGACCAATATATCATTATATATAATAAAGACCAAGTCTACTACAAAGCTCACCAGGTGTTGTTTCTGGGTATATTATATATACATATATATACATACACACATATATTACAAATATCATAATATATTAATATTATAATCAATATTAATATTGAGTAATATAATAATCATATATACACAATTATACATCATATTATCTATTATGCTTCAAAAAATAACAGCATATATTTATATATTATATTATTCCATATAATACAACCATTACATCATAGTAATAATATAGTACATATTATATCTCCTATAATAATATGATTATTATTATTGCTATTCTACATTCCAGAGCACAGTACTAAAATACCCTCGTGGGATATGTGGAGGCACCAAGCTTTGCCCTCAACTCAATACCCTGCTGTGGGCATAAATGACGGAGGTGGAAAAGTCAGAAGGAGACTATTTCTGCTAAATGTGTTGCTCTTGTACTCTGTGGGGGGTGCTACCTGTGGCTTCCACCTTCTACCTCAGGGTGGATTCCAGCGGCCACTGAAAGTGTGGAATGTGCTGCTACTGCAGCACCCTGAGCTGCTCACAATGGCAGGGCAGAGGCTGGCTTCTCATAGCTCCCTGGAGCAAGGGTCACTTGGCCCTCCCTCTGCCGCTCTGCTGGAAGTAGCAGTGCTGTCACCAGAGTCACAAAGACCACCTGAGTCTTCACAGAACAATGTTCAAGCTGCTCTCCACTTGAAAGCCAATATTAAAAAGCCAAAAGTTGGTAGAAATGGGTTGGTTTATTCAAGGGTTAACTCTGAAGAGGCTAGAGGGGCTGTCACCCTCCATACTCTACCCTGAGGGGTTCAAGGACACAAAGGATTTGCCTAGGGAAGGAATGGAGGTGCAGGACCTGTGTTTCTGTCTAGGACAATATCTTCTCTGGCCAGAGCATCCCCATCTTGGAGCTAGCTCCTCTCAGACAACTCCACTAAGGAAGGTCATGACAAAAGGTCACCAGGTACTCTGGGGTATATAAATCTAAAGAAAGAATCCACAAAGCTGGGCACCAATGGCTCACTTCTGTAATCCTAGCTACTTAGGAGGCTAAGATCTGAGGACCACGGTTCGAAACCAGCTGGGGCAGGAAAGTCTGTATGACTCTTATCTCCAATTAACCACCAGAAAGCTAGAAATGGCGCTGTGGATCAAAGTGGTAGAGTGCTAGCCTTGAGCAAAAGAGATCAGGGACAGTGCCCAGGCCTGGAGTTCATGCCCCATGACCGATGGGGGTGGGGGGAAATTCCACAGCTAATGATGTCTATTCTTGCAGTGTGGCACCCATTCCCAGTTGTGAGTGCTGTGAGAGACTCCAAAGACTCCTCACATTTTCTCCCTAGGAGAAAATTCCCCCTTGGAATATCCCATCTGACTCCAAAGCCAAAGCAGGGACCCTCAATCTAGCAGAAACTCAACTTCTTCCTAGTCTCAAAACCACTTCCTGTTTTCCTGGAGGGGTGAGGAATGAATGGAGGATGGGAAGGGGATAAAAGATCCAATCCCACACTGCTTCCTATCCCAGGCTTCTACAGTGAACAGTGCAAAATCTGACATTGAGTGTTAGGAATTACAGGAGGCTGGGCACTTTATCACTGAAATCACACTGTTTTGAGACTAGCAACGGACTTTTCATTTCCTGAAAGTGACAGGAAATTGAGGAACCTGCCTGAGATATCATCCTCAGAAAGGAAAAAAGAAAAAAGAGTTGATAAAGTAAGGGTGGCCAGAAAGTTCTGTTTCACAATTATACCCTTTCAAGTTCCACTCAGTCCCCTTTAGAATTAGTGTGTGTGTGTGTGTGTGTGTGTGTGTGTGTGCTAGTTCCAGGACTTAAACTCAGGGCCTGGGTGTTGTCCCTGAGCTTTTTGCTCAAGGCTGAAAGCTCTGTGGCTGAAGCCACAGTTCTGCTTCCAGCTTTTGGGGTGATTAATCGGAGAAAAGAGTCTCAGAACTTTTCCCACCTAGGTGGGCTTCAGATCCCACCCAATCCTCAATATCATCCGTCTGAGTTGATGATAGGATAACAGGCATAAGCCACGAGTGCCTGGCTTTGGTTATGTTTTTATGACTGAAAAAAATCAGCCAAACACCACAGGTGATTGAATTTAGTTTTTACTGCACATTGCTCCTGTGTTCTGTTGACAATTGGATGAATGATAAAGTAAAAATATCGTTTTATAAACATCACACATTCATTCCATAAAATATATTTTTCCTCGCTTGCATGCCAGCAAAATCACTAATTGTGTTGTGATCATCAATATTTCTATGTAATGTGTGTTTTATTGAAAGTCGTGTCAAATGAGAAGGATTTTCCTGAGCCGTTGCATTTTTTAATTCCTTCCAATTTGGATGAACTGCTCTGTAGAGGCAGATGGAACTGAGGACGGTCAATAAAAATATTAAAGCAATTCTCAGTAGGAAAAAAAAAAGGGACTATAAGTTTTACATGAATGTTCAAACATTACTGCAGGGTGGCATAGACTAGTGGTTTCTCAGGAAATATTAAATATTTGAATTTCACACCAATTCAAAATCGCACACCAAACATCACTGTTCTACTAGCTTGTAAAACAATGTCCACATTTACACAACTACCTTAAGAACCAGTATCATGCTTCACAGGTGTTACATCCACATGTGTATACACAGATATATATCAGTCCTCACACAAACATTTAGGATTAAAATGAACTGTCTGTGATTGCATCATAACCTTTACCCTCCACCCACAATGTTGTGGTTTGTGACTTACCAACCCTAAGTCACAAATTCTACCAGTAGCTAAAGCAAGAGCACAGGCCTTCTCTTATGCAGGAA
The DNA here is from genome assembly GCF_023159225.1 of Perognathus longimembris pacificus. Taxonomy (NCBI): domain Eukaryota; kingdom Metazoa; phylum Chordata; class Mammalia; order Rodentia; family Heteromyidae; genus Perognathus; species Perognathus longimembris. The sequence goes on along the minus strand of NC_063177.1, from coordinate 22,811,731 downwards.
TCCATTGTTTTGTGTCATTCATTACATGGAAGGAAAGACTTGACAGAGTAATTAATTCTCCATTCTCCCCCCTCCCCCCTCCCCCCCCCCGCCCCCCGCCCCCCGCAGCCATTTTTGTCCATAGAAAGGCTTGGACTCCAGGCCTGGGTGCTGTCCCTGAGCTTCCTTGTGCTCAGGGCTAGAGCTCTACCACTTGAGCCACAGCACCACTTCCAGTTTTTGAGTGGTTAATTGGAGATAAGAGACTCTTGGGAACTTTTATGCCGGGGCTGGCATCCAACTGCAATCCTCAGATCTCAGTCACCTGAGTAGCTAGGAATACAGGCATGAACCAGCAGCGCCCAGCCTTTCCTCCTTTGTTTTTGTGCTTATACTGGAGCTTGATCATAACACCCTTGTTTGGCTTTTTCTTTCAAGGCTGGTGCTCTACCACTTGAGCCATAGCTCCACTTATGGCTTTTTACTGGTTCATCAGAGATAAGAGTCTCACAGACTTTCCAGTCTGGACTGACTTCAAACAGAGATCCTCAGTTCTTAGCCTCCTGAGTAGCTAGGATTACAGGTGTGAGCCATCAGCATCCAACTGAATTTACCCCTGCCCTTCACCAAAATGTTTCTGCACTTGAGATCTTTTCCACCCTACACCCTTAGACCATAGACACACACCCTCCTGGAATTCAGCACAGCTCCCTAATTTGGCAGGACAAGGGGCAAGAGCTGGGAGGAAAGGTCCACTTCCTGGATGGATGGTGGTCATCATGGGTCATGGCTGTTTAAGGTTATGGCTGTTCTGCATAAATGTGGAGTGTGCCTCCTGGAGGCAGAGGAGTGCTTGCATACATTTGTGCTGAGATGTTCTAGAAACAAGGGAATCTGGCACAAGGGGTCATCCAGGGATGGAAGGACATAGACATCATGAGGATGTCCTGGTAACATTCAGAGATTTCCATGGCTGGGAACCTGCATGTGAGGAATTCCCACAGCCCCTTCTCAGCAAGAAGACCCTGTGCCTGCCAGCTGCAATCAGCTCCCACTCCCTGCCCACCTCTTTCTCCCTGAGGAAGCTGGGCTGGGCCAAGAAGGGCTGAGGCTCACAGGTGAGAGAAGAAGGGAAAGATGGGCCAGGAAGAGATGCCGACCACCCACCAACAGGCAGCAGAAAGCCCAAGGGGAAGAAAGAAGCCAAGCCTCCAGCTTCTTGCTCCACTTTTAAAATTAATTAATTAATTAGTTGTTGGTCAAGGCCTAGGCACTGTCCTTGAGGTTTTTTGCTCACGGCTAGCATTTTACCACTTTGAGCCACGTACCACGTCCAGCTTTTTTGGTGGTGAATCAGATGTAAGAGTCTCACAGACTTTTCTGCCCGGGCTGGCATGGAATTGCAGTCCTCAGATTTCCACCTCCTGAGTAGCTGGGATTACAAGCACCCAGCCACTTTTTAATTTTTATTGGCTTAATTAAAGATTATGTTTAGAGAGGTTTTAAGTGTGCAACCTCCCGCCACCACCAACCAGGACCTTACATTGTAGCCTCTCATGATAGCACATGCCCCAAATCCCAGCACACAGAAAGCTGAGGCAGGAGGATACAGCTTAACCCAGTCTGAACTATATATCAAGACTCTTTCTCAATACAAGACAAAGATCCCACCAGCACAACTATGTTCATTGCAGCACAACTCGTCATTGCTAAAACATGGAACCAACCGAGATGCCCGTCAGCAAACAAGTGGATCAGGAAGATGTGGTACATATACACAATGGAATTCTATGCCTCCATCAGAAGAAATGACACTGCCCCATTCATAAGGAAATGGAAGGACTTGGAAAAAATCATACTAAGTGAAGTGACCCAGACCCAAAGAAACATAAACCCTATGGTGTCCCTCATAGGGAATAACTAGTACATGAATAGGCTAGTCATGGTAGAAGACCAAAATACCACAATAGGTACACCCATATGACTACATAAGAAGATGCCAAGTGAAATGAACTCCACATTACGGAAACAAGAGTTATACCACTGTAGTAATTATTCTCAACATGCCATGTGAACTTGTACTACTCTTTTTTCTCTTTTTCCTTGTCTTTTTGTTTGACTGATTGCTTTGTTTAGTTTTGTTTCTCTTGTACTCCCTTCCTATGGCTGTACCCTCGCTACCACTGTATTACATCCAAGTATCCCGGATACTGTTTATATGGGTATTGGAACTGGGGAAGGGAGAAGGAATACTAAAATCAAGGGACAAAGAACAAAAAGACAAACCATTCAAAAAGCAACACTTACAAAACCATATGGTGTAAACCAACTGCATAAGTCCTGGGAGAGGGGAGGAGGTGGGGGGAAAATGAGGGAGGAGGTAACAAATAGAATAAGAAATGTATTCACTGCCTTTCATATGAATCTATAACCCCTCTGTATCACACTTTGACAATAAAGAAAAAAATGCAAAAAAAAAGAGACAGATAATGTATTGCTTTGGTCTATGTGTTACAATTTTAGTAACAATATTGATATCATTTCGATACATTATTACTAATTAAAGCCTGCAGTTATATAAGCATTTATTCCTGGTTACAAATCTGCAAAATGAAATGCTGTTCTCATTACAGATTCACTGAGAATCATTTCATTACCTGTACCATTGCCTGTGCTTCATTTCCTTATTGCTACTTCCTCCTCCAATCTCTAGAAACCACTTATCTTTTAACTGTTCTCTATATTCTTCCTTTTTTTCCAGAATGTCATAGTTAGGATCACATAGTACATAGCCTTTCCAAACTTCTTTCTTCCACATGGCAATATGCATTTAGGGTTTCTCCATTTTTTTCTTTTGTTTTGTTTTGTGGCTTCACAACCTATTTCTTAGTGTCATTGAAATAATATTGCATCCTATGGATATACCACAGCTGATGTAGCCATTCATCTGTTAAAGGACATCTTGGTGGCTCTGCTGCTTCCCATCTAGGGAAATTATGAACACACATTCTGTAACATTGGGATATACCAGCAACCAATGGAAGTTCTGATGGTTTGTGTCCTAGACAGAAGTTGATACCATCCATGTTTTGACCTTGGGCCATTTTGATTGGAATGTAAGTGGTATCTCATGCTTGTAATTTGAAATTCTCTAACAATAGGATGAGGAACACCTTTTCATCTGCTTACCTGCCACCTGCACAGCTCTATACCATAGACTATTATTATTCAATAGTGATAAAAGAAGCAATCTTTTGAGTCATAAAAATATGTGGATAAGACTTACATACATACATAAATATTTTCTTGGATGACCTGTCTGCTGGTGTCATTTGGCCATTTTAATCAGGTTGTCTATTGTTGCTTAGAGATATATGCAAAATTTTGGATACAAGGCCTTCATCGAGTTGTGTATTTTCTCCCAGACTGTGGCTTATGTTTTCATTCTCTATCACACCTTCTGTTTCTCTTTTTGTTTGATGAAAGTTTTGAATGTGTGAGAATATTGAGAAGGAAAGGAAGAAGGTTTTTTAAAAGTGGCTGGGTTATGCATTAGATTCACTTTCGTTTTCCTCTGAGAGATAAGAAGGGAAGGAAAGACCTGAAACTCTTATTTAATCTTAATTTTGGTATTTGTCTGCTTGAAAGGGCCATCCATCAGAAAAGCCCCCCCCCCCCCCCAAGCCTGTAGCCTCAATAGGGCAGTAGGCATGGCTCTTGCAAAACTGACCACTCTTCACTATCCGCTGATTGCTCACACCTGTAATCCTAGCTACTCAGGAGGCTGAAGTCTGAAGATTGCAGGTTGAAGCCAGCCTGAGCATGAGTCTGTGAGACTCTTTAATTAACCACCAAAAAGCCAGAAGTGGAGCTGTGGCTCAAGTGACAGAGCACAAACCTCCAGTATAAAATCTCAAGGATTGTGCCCAGGCCTGAGTTCAAGCCCCTCAGCACTACCTCTTTAGGGCAGGACATCTGGGCTCTCTCAAATTCATTCTACATAGGAATCAGGGCAAACTAAAATCAAAGGACTTCAGGATCTTACTTCCAAAGATGACAAAAACTAAATCCAAACATCATGAACAACACAGAAAGTATGGAAGGCAAGGGGTGGAGAAGAATTGTACTTATGAGTGGATTCAGTACTTGGGCTTCTTTCTTTTTTCTTTTTTTTGAAAGTCAATAGATTTGGAATAAAAAGGAAATCCAATTTCAATCAAAACCTTACTCTCTCAGGCCTAAAATTCAGCATCAGTAAAGAGGGCAGAGTTGCCATTTTATTTTTGTTAAAAAATCGTTCCATATCTTATCTTTTCAGAAGGGCAGCAATTTCTATTCCTTCTAGAAGATGGTTGCATCATTTAAAAGGAACTTTGAATACTTGATTTTCCCTAAGCAATTTCTGACACAGCCACTAGATGGCAGAGGAAGACCACAATGATTCTGTATCCGGCTGACTGCAGCTCTACAGGGAACAGCAAGCTAGCAAGCCATCTCCTGCAGGCACCAGATTAATAATAGGGCTGTAATTATCTTTACACAATCCCGATTGCAGCTCTGTTGTAGCCTAGCTGTTAAATTAAACTGCACCAATAAATATGCTGGGCAACTCAGCCTCCCCAGCAGTTTCTGCCCTGGGTGGCTGCCAAGCTTATTAACATATCAAAACACAAACTCAACCCTCTTGGCTCCCTTCATTTTCATAACAAAAGAAGCCCCCTTTCATCTCCCAAGCAACCCAATCTGTATTTAAATAGCCCTGTAAAGACTGATAAAGTTATTACTTTATTTCTCTAGTCCAGCCCTGGGGACATCTCCAATCTGTTCCCTCTAGAAATTGGATGGATGTGTTGTGTTAGGAAGATGAATCACCCCCTACCCTAGCTGCCTTAGGCTTGAGGTGCTGAAGATTTAACCTGTAGAAAGCCCCTCCTAAGCACTCCAGATATCAGATCAGCCCAAACCTGATCGCTCACTGAGAGAGGTTCAAAATGAAGCAGGCACAAAATTAAAAACAAAAGTGAGGGGGTGGGGGAGAGATGTTGAAGGGGTAGGACAGATCAAGATGCATTGTGTCTATAAACTGCTTTGTTAAATGGTGAAAGAAAAAGGAAAGTCAATATGTAATCTAGAAATTAAGAAAAGTGAAGGATGAGGCGGGTTGGGAGGGGAGGGTGAGAATGTTCAAGATGCACTGCATTCATGAGCTGCTCTGTTGAATGGCAACTTCTTTGTGAGACTACTTAAAGATACTATATATTCAAAAATAATATATACATATGCATATATATACATATATATATATATATATATATATATATATATATATATATTCCTCTTGTGTCTCTGTTTCCTCAAGTCCTCTGTGCAGGGCTGGGAGCTGCGGATGGTGGGCTGGCAATGACCTCTGGCACTGGATGGAGTTGCAGGTCCTGGTCACTATGTCATCTTGGAGTCATTAACTGGGGAAGAGATTGGGGAGGAGCCCTTCAATGGACTAAAAAAAAAAAAAGGCTTGTCAACTCTTCATCTGTTTTACAGGTGTACAGTCTGTTTGCCATGGCTTTAGGGTTTTGGTAAGGACAGGACTTAACCACTGATCAATCACATCCTTCGGGGGACCAAATAGCCTCCCCCAGGCCAGACCACCTGCCTGCATTAAGGAAGGCTCGTTTTTATCCTGAACTATGATGACACTGACAACTTCTTCAGAACCCCTCTCAAGTCAAGGACTGAGATCAGGCCCAGCTTGTGACTGGGATTCTTTCATTAAGCCTGTCTCTCACAGCCACCTCCAGGTTCCTGTCTGTTTAGGCACAGAGCTCTTGAGTACACTCTAACAATGGCTGAAAAATGGACAGAGGTGCAATCCTACACAGTGGCTCTCTTCGATCATGTCCTTTTATTTGACCATGGGGGCAAGTGGACAGATTTGACGAGTGAAACTCCTAGAGTTTCAGCCTGGAGTCTATAAACTCCAGTTGAGCGGTGACTAGAGAGCCCCTCACCCAGGCTCTGGGGACTGCTGAAGGCACTGTCTGGGTCACAGGGCTAATAAAAGAACAAAAAGGCAGGAAAGTGTTTAAAGGGAGCAGACCAAGTCTGTTTGAATGTGAAAGGAAAGCTATGGCAGGCTGGGGGAACTTTCTCCACCTGAAGAGGGGCTCAAGAGTCCAAAGGAGTCCTGGCAGAGGGTGGTTATGATCTTACTGGGCTGCACCCCTATCTCCTCCCCTTGGCTCAGCACTGATTGATGGCACATTGCAAGCCTGCCACCCTGGCCCTTTTCTGTGGTGGAGAGGGCACCCAGGGCATTATGGGAAGGAGAAATGTCTGAGCAGGACAAAGAAGCATTTGAGCAGGAAGAAGTTGCATTTGATTTGAGTAGGAGCCCAAGGTGCTACGGGAACAACAACAGCACCAAGACAGGGATACAAGTTGTCAGCCATTACCTCTGCCACTTTCTATTTCTATCTGCCTACCAGTTCCCAGTTATTTCTCACAGGTAGGCTGTAAAGAAGCTTAATCCTCTGCTCCTCCCTCAAGTAATGGGTGGTCTGCTGGACCACTGCTTGGCCTTGCACTGGGGCCCAGGGTATGGGAAAGAGCCACAGGGAGGGTGGGGGGAAGCCCCGGGTGGGGCCCAATGGCAGTGGTCCACTTAGGATGCTGGTGTGGAAGCAAGTGTTTCTTTTTCAGGTGAGCAGAGGGGAGAGGGGCGTCCTGGAGAAGACCCTCTTCCATTATCGGAGGAGCTTCTCTCTTCTGCAGGACATCTCAGTGCTCCATGGCTGCAGGGGGCAGGGATCTCTTAGGGAGACAGATTAGATGAAGCAGAGGTGAGGTTGGGAGGGGAAGGGAGCTAGTGCACCTTAAGAAAGGAGTTCTGCTCTGCTGGGAGTGGAGGGAGATGAGGGAAGGCCCTGGGGGAGATCTCCAGCTCCTGTGTGGAAGGAAAGAAGAAAAGGGCTGAAAAGACAAATTCAACAGCCCAACAGGTTTTATTCAGGATCGAAGCCTGGGAAGGCCAGCCATGTATCCTTCAGCCTGGCCCTGGGGGCGGGGGGATGGCGCAACTCCTCCCCTCCCCCTTAAAACTAGTGTCCTTTTGAATATCAGGCAGCAAAACTGAAGTCAGGCAGGGCAGATGGAAGAGGGGAAAGGAGGTGGGTGGGAGGGCAATGATTTTTTGACTGAGGAGTCTCAAGGCTTCCACAGCATCTGTGTCTGTGGCCTTGGTCTCCAGCTCTCTCCCCAGCCCAAGGGGTGTGTTTGTGCAAGGAGAAGGGGAAGGGAGATGAGTCAGCGGAAATGGCAGCCAGGACCTTTCTAATGTAAGTCAGGAGGAGAGGTGAGCCCTTTCTGTGTAAGTCATTTCCCATCACAGTGGAGTGGGGGGAGCCCCAGAGAAGTCCAGCTCTTCAGCCCAACCCCGGGATCTCTGGCAGGGCACCTTCACCCCACTTCCCTTCCCCCCATCACCTGCCAATAAGGCAAAGGAAGGAAGTTTGGAGCCTCAGAAACCAGCTTGCTCCCTCCTCGTGGCCTGGCTGGGAGAAGGCATCCAGAGGTTCCCAGGTTGGGCCTGGGGCTGCTCCTCACAGTGCCACCCACCGCCAAGCCTGCTTCCCCTGGAACAGAGAGGGTGGCATTGCACACTGACGGCTGCTGCCGCCCAGGGCTGGCAGTTCCTCCCCACAGGGCTCCAATGGTGGCTCATCATTTATGTATGCCACAAATATTAATTAAAACTCTATTGTGTACAGAGTATTGCACTAATCACTTAAGAGACCCATGCAGGAAGACAAGGACATAATAATAATAATAAAAAAAATCCTTCTATTCTGTCATCCTCGAGTCTTGGAAACAGAAAGCAACCGAGGAGACCAGCAGGCTCCTTCCACCACTTGTCAGGGAGCATGGGGGTGGGAGGTGGGAGGGACCCACAGGACTAGTTCATCTTATTAAACAGAAATGGAGATCAAGTAGTGGGAGGAACGGGTCTTGCCAGCCCCAACCCCACCCACGGGTGCATTCAAGAAGTAGGGTCCCCCATCAAAATCCCAGCAACATTTTTCACTGAAATAGAGAAAACAACCCATAAATTCATATGGAACAGCAAAAGACCTAGAATAGCTAAAGCAATTCTAGGCAAAAGAAGCAGCGCAGGAGGAATAACAATACCAGACTTCAAGCTCTATTATAGAGCCATCATAACAAAAACAGCCTGGTATTGGTATAAAAACAGACCTGAAGACCAATGGAATAGAATAGAAGACCCAGAAATAAAGCCACATTCTTAAAGTCAGCTGATATTTGACAAAGGTGCTAAAGACATACAATGGAAAAACATAGCCTCTTCAACTACTGGTGCTGGGAAAACTGGGCAGCCACATGTAGAAAACTCAAAGTAGACCCTAGCCTATCACCATGCACCAAGATCAACTCAAAGTGGATTAAGGACCTCAACATCAGACCTGAATCCTTGAAACTACTGAAGGACAGATTAGGAGGAACATTAGAACTTATAGGCACAGGAAGGAACTTCCTGAATATAGTCCCAGGGGCACAACAGATAGGGGAGAGTCTCGCCAAATGGGACTACTACAAAATAAAACGTTTCTGCACAGCTAAAGACATAGCCACCAAACTAGAAAGACAGCCAACCATATGGGAAAGGATCTTCACCAGCACAGCAACAGACAAAGGCCTAATAGCTGTCATCTACAGAGAACTCAAAAAGTAACCCCTTCCAAAGCCAGTAAACCAATTATTAAATGGGCAAAAGAGCTAAAGAGAGACTTCACAGGAGAAGAGATAAAAATGGTAAAGAAACATGAGGAAATATTCAACATCCCTGGCAGTAAAGGAAATGCAAATAAAAATAACCCTGAGATACCACCTCATTCCAGTTTGAATGGCCTATACTCTGAACTCAGCCAACAACAAATGCTGGAGGGGATACAAGGAAAGAGGAACCCTTCTCCACTGTTGGTGGGAGTGCAAATTAGTACAACCACTTTGGAGAACAGTATGGAGGTTCCTCAAAAAGCTCAGCATAGACATACCCCATGACCCAGCCATACCACTCCTAGGCATCTATCCTGAACAACAGGTCTCAGGATATCATAAAGACATCTGCACATCCATGTTTATCGCTGCACAATTCACAATAGCCAAAATTTGGAAACAACCCAGATGCCCCATTACAGATGTATGGATCCAAAAAATGTGGTACCTAAACACAATGGAATACTACATAGCGATTAGAAATGATAAAATATTGGTATTCGCAGGGAAATGGTCAGAACTTGAACAAATAATGTTGAGCGAAACAAGCCTAGAACACAGAGAACAAAAGGGCATGGTCTCCTTGATATATGACTGTGGGGGGGGGGGGGGGTGTAACAGTAGAGACCAGGTCTGTGAAACAAAAAAGTTCTTTTCAAATGACATTTCCGCAGGTTTGGGTCAGCGGCCTTACATTATGTATCTAAAACCAAATAACCACTAAACATAAAAAGATCTAGAAAAGACCTATCAGTGGATCACAATAGGTCAACAACTATGTACACATGATCATATAAGACGAGGATAAGCAAAAACAACTCCAAGAGAAGGACACAGGAAGATTCTATTGTTGACATTACATTTAAAGTTCTAGGTGAATTTCCTTTGGCATACGCTATGTGGTTACTATATATGGTTTTGGTACACTGGGTATTGTATATATGTCTACCTGATCTAGGGAAGGGAAAGAAAAATGAGGGTATAAGATATCACAAGAAATGTACTCACTGCCTTATTATGTAACTGTACCCCTTTTGCACAACACCATGTCAACAAAATTTAATTAATAAAAAATAAAAATAAAAAAAAAGAAGTAGGGTTCCCATCTTCTGTTTTTCTTTTCCTCATCAGAGAGGCTTGCTTCTTCACAGTCTAAATTTTTCATTCCTCTGGAGCTTGGTGCTCTCAGCCTCACAGTGAGGGCTGGAGAGCTGGGTCTGGTATCTTCTCCTGAGGCCAAGTAGTTTTTAGGATGTGCTCAGGATGCCAGTCAGGGTTCCTGCCCTAAGGGACAGTGTGAGGGACTCCAGCATGAGAACTGGGCAAAGTGTGAATGGGAGAAGTCCAAGGTGAGTATCAGGGAAGCTGTAGGGAGGCCAGGGAGGCCACAGCATCCATGGAGGGGAGGGCTTGCAGGACAGGGGAAGAAGAATGGCCCAAGGAGCTTGACCACTGGAGGATGAACTCTCCTGAGCACTGTTCTTTCCTCACAATAGGGAGTGCAACCCTGACACTCTCCCTCAGTCCACAAGATCAGGGTAGGCACACCCCACCAAGCAGGCGACCCAACTGAGGAGTCTTGGCTCAGCTCATTTCTTTCCATCAACTCACATACATTCCTTGTTCCAAACCCTAGCAGGGCCTTGGGTCTGGGACCTCAGGGCTGTCTGAAAATTAGCAAGAATCAATCGTGCAGCCCGCCTCAGCTGGGGCAAAGCTGGCTCTGGGTCTGGGCTTGTGGCTGTTGTGTCTGAGCAGAGCTGGAGAAAATTGCATTGTCTGTCACTGTCAGCGTTATCAATGGCAAACACAAACAGTTTAGAAGCTGAGATGAATAGCACTGGCTACAAGCAGTGTGCAGAGATGCTTTCTAGGGGCTAGGAGCAGGGTTCCAAGGGCCCCTCCATCACCCAGCCCCAGCACCATCTGATCCTTACATCCTCTCAAGATGCCTGGGGCAGGGGGTAAGTTTTGAATCTTCCTTCCACTGAATTTAGCAGATCAACCAGAAAGAGATGCAAATGGCAGGACCACCCAGGTAAAAGCATCACAATGTCTATGTAGCCTTCACCTTCATCAAACTGCTGCATCTTATCATCCCTAGGTGGCAAGCACAACGAATATTAAGGTCCTCACTTTACAGAGGAGGAACAGAATGCTCAGAGACAGCCAATGCTATGCAGCCGGTCAGAAAAGGAGCCAGAAACCAAAGCAGAGGTTCTGATTCCAAGAAGAAAAAAAATATTTCCCAACCTGCCAGGCTTTCATGACCCAATGTGGGGAACCAGAAATTTAAGGAAAAATGAAGGAAACTCAGGGTTTTGAGACCTTGGGTAGTGGCTATCTCTCACCCTGCTTGTGTCCTTGAAATGACCTTCCACAGCCATGCACTCTTCCTGTGAATACTCAAGCAAGCATGGTTTCTGGTAGTCAGCACACAGGACAGCCTTGGGAGATCACAGTGCATAGAGGGTCTTCTTGGAGAGCTGGCATGATCTTAATTCAGGCAGCAAGGTGTGTGTGTCACCTTATAATACTGTTAATTGGAGCAATGTGACTGGATGTTCAAAAATGCTCACAGAGGCTTAGAAAGGCCAAGTGCTCAGGAGCAACGTGCTTATGTCTGCACAGGGCCAGGCTCCTTGGGACCTAGAACCATGCCTCACAGGCCCTTGTCGAGGCCAAGCCTCACGCTGCTGAGTCTCCAAGGAAGTCCCTCCTGAAGGGTTCTGAGGAAGATGCTCCTAGAATGCTGCCATTTGCAACAGCATCCTCACCCTTCTCTGAAGGAGGAGGGAAGAGCAATTCCCAGCCTACCTTTCCTAGCTCACTTGTGTCTTCCTTGCTCTTGGTAAAACCAAATGAAATGCCACAAAGTTCAGATCTTCCCATGACAGAGCCCTGTCTTCGTCAGACATAGTGAGCTCTCCCATCTCTCCCTCTTCCAGTCTACTCTGAAAAGCTTTAGCTGAACTTAGCAGCCATCTTGAGGCTCTGTTCCCCTCCCCCCATGGCTCTGGTGATTGTTGTAATGTATGTTTTCTTTCATTCCCTGTCCTATGAGAGTGGCTGTGTCACATGTGTCTTTCCCTCTTTCCTAGCCCAGAGTTCTGGTCATTTTGTTAGCCTATGCATTCTCTACCATTGTCTCACCTGTCAGACTGCCCCCTGGAGCTCCTGGTGAATGGATGTGGTCCTATGCAGCTTCTGACTTCTGCAAGGAAGCTCTGGACTCCGCTTAACAAATAGGGCTTCAGTGCACTTTGAGTAACCTTTTCGCAACTGCTCTTCTCTTGGTTGCCATGCACTGTGCACTTAGTACATGGAGCTGGGCACCGGTGGCTCATGGCTGTAATCCTAGCTACTCAGCATGCTGAGAGCTGGAGATCAAGGCTCAAAGCCAGCCTGGAAAGGAAAGTCCATGAGACTCTTATCTCTAAAAAACTACTCAGAAAAAGCCAGAAGTGGTGCTGTGGCTCAAGTGGCAGAGTGCTAACCTTGGGAAAAAGAAGCTTAGGGACAGGGTCCAGACCCTGAGTTCAAACTCTAGGACCACCACCACTTGCAGAAGAAAGAAGGAGGAGGAGGAGAAGGAGAAGGAAGAGGAGGAGGACGAGGAGGAGGAGGAGGAGGAGGAGGAGGAGGAGGAGGAGGAGGAGGAGGAGGAGGAGGAGGAGGAGGAGGAGGAGGAGGAGGACAAGAAGGAGGAGGAGGAGGAGGAGGAGGAGGAGGAGGAGGAGGAGGAGGAGGAGGAGGAGGAGGAGGAGGAGAAAGAAGAAGTAGCAGCATTTGGGAATGGCTATTGTCCTTGCTAAGTGCTTTACAGTCATGGCTACACATTCTTTCCAACTCTCCCCAGGTTTTTAGGTAGAGGAGCGAACAGACAGGAAATCTATCTGACAGCCAAGAATGCAGATTTTCATGGCTTCATATCATCTGCTTTTCCTTCACCATTCAGAACATGCTGGTCATCAAGGCATATTCTCATCCCCTTTGCATACCAGGAATGGACACGTAAATAGAATCACAAATTTAGGACCGCTCTTTCCTGACACAGTCTCAAGTCTGTGTGTTTATTTGCTGTGTGAACTTTGAGATCTGTCTAACCTTTTGGATCCTCCTGGTTGTCCATTGTGAAGCATGAAGCATTTCATCTTGGAAGTTCTATTCTCTGAATTCATCACCATCGTGTGATCATCCTGCCAACTTTGTAGCATTCTGCCAGAACAGGGATTATTTTTCCCCTACCTTAGACATGGACAAAGCAGGATAAAAGGGTCATAATGGGAAGAGAATATTATGTTTGTCAGCTTTGTTGTGTCAGTATGACACAACAAAATCAGCTTGTAGGAGAAAAGATTTATCTGGGCTCCCAGTTTCATAGACTTTTAAGCCACTGATTCCATTACTTTTGGGATGTGTTAAGGCAACAGCATCGTGGCGGAAGCACAGGCTAGAGCAAACTTGCTCACCTCACAGTGGCCAAGAAGCAGCAAGAGCCAAAGGAAGAAAGGAGCCTGGGTAAAATATACCACTGGGGAGTGATCAAGGTTCTTATTGCTCCAGGAAAGCTCTCGGGACTGGTGCAACACAGACCCATCCCATCAGAGTGCTTGGAGCTGGATATTTCTGTCCTATCTCTAGCCCATTTGAGTGAATGGGCTAATAACTGTTCTGGAAGCCCAAGGGTCGACGAGATAGATGATGCAGATGTGGTGGCCTCAGGAGGTATGTGAGACTATAAAGTCTCCTGGAAGAATGGTGTGAAGAACTAACACAGTGTCTGCCACAAGCTGTGTGGGAAACTCTCTGATGATATAAGTAATCCCAAGCAGGCGCAGGTTGTCTGTGTGGAGTGGCAAGCTCTCCATTGTCAGGTGTGATGCTCAAGGTACCAAGAAAGGGACCCCAGGTGTGGGGAGGGAGTTTTAAGCAGATCTCCCCTGTATCCCATGCCACACCCAAGACCTTATGCTGCTGGTGATTTGAGAAGGGCTACCTGGTGTGCCACAGAATGACAACCCCTTCCTTTCAGCCTTGAGGTTAATTGTCTCCATTTATTAGACATGGGTGTTTATGTAGGTGGAATTACTCTGAACCCGTGAGCTGTTAGAGCACGTCAACAGTTTAGGTCCATGTTCTCTATTTTGGTTCACCTTATTTTTGCTCTCTGCAATGTGTACATGGGGCTGGAGAGATGGGGGTCCTTTCCCACATCCAGTTGGATCACAGTGTAAAATCTGGCAAACATCTACTCACAAGTTACGTTTAGGTCTGACTGGAACTTTCATGCATTTTATTAACACATTGCCTTTTCTTTTCCTAGACCCAGGATCAGGGGACAGAGCACCTAAGTAGACACCATCCCATGAGTTCAGGTATCCACTCAATAAGAAATAGCTACTGTTTTCTGAGCAGCTTCTCTATCCTAGACTCCCCTGGAGGTATGTCATGCTGTGGCTTTCTCTTACTCCTCATGACCCAATGAACAAGGTACTCTAATTTACATCCCTACTATAGACATCTGTGGATCAGAGAAGCTGGGTGACACCAGTGGCCTACCACAGTCTATCATGAACAGTGGGCTAACTGGAGACTGGAACCCAGATTAAAAGTTTGGAAAATTTCTCTAATCTGTTCAAGTGGGTTCATGTCATGCCACTCTCTGTTTAGGAAAGAGACAGAGACATTCTACAAACAATGTTGGAGCAGCTTCTCTTAAATATAAGGAGTAGCCACGTGCTGTTGGCTCACAGCTGTCATCGTAGCTACTTAGGAGGCTGAGATCTGAGGATTATAGTGTGAAGCCAGCCCAGGCAGGAAGTCTATGAGATTATTAACCACCAGAAAACCAAAAATGGAGCTGTGGCTCAAAGTGGTAGAGTGTTAACTTGAGCAAAAGAGCTCAGAGACACATAGCACCCAGGCACTGAGTTCAAGCCCCATTACACACACACACACACACACACACACACACACACACACACACACACACACACACACACACTGTACCTAAATATAAGGAGTCAGGGTATGTGGTTTAAGCAGTCCTGGATTAAACAGAGTAAGTACACACAAACACTAAGAGTATACCTTAACAGTGAGCAGTGAGAACTCTGCTTTGAGAAGGTAATCTGATAGGATTGCTTATTTTTATTATATTATTTATTTTTATTTTATTTTACTTTAGGTGCCAGTCTAAGGCTTGCACTCAATGCCTGGGCACTGTCCCTGAGCTTTTTGCTCAAGGTTGGTGCTCTACCACTTGAGCCATAGCTCCACTTCTGGCTGTTTAGTGGTTCACTGGAGATGAGTCTCACGGACTTTCCTGCCTGAGCTGGCTGCAAACAGCAATCTTCAGATTCCTGATTCCTGAGTAGATAGGATGACGGGTGTGAGACACCAGCAGTGGGTTTTTTATTTTTCTTTATAAAAGACATATTTGGCTCATGTGTGCTAATCAATAAGATAGCCATGATCTATGTCTTAGTGAAACAAAGCAAGCCTCAGTGTGAGTATATAGCTGAATACCACTGGGGGCTCCAGCCTTCTGGCATGATCACCCTTGCCTCTTTAGGTGTGTTTATGCAAGCATAGGGAAAGTCGGAAAGCTCATTTCCTAAAGATCTTGGTGAAGTAAGTGCAATTGAGAGAAAACAGGAAGACTATTGAACCTTCTTCATATAGTTCTCTATTATGTGACTTTTTATAACACACTTGTATTGCTTTGGTAATAAAAAGTATTGTAAAAAAAAAAAAAAAAAAAACTAAAGTAAGTGAATCACCACAGGAGCACAGCTTGACTACAAAGTTGGCCAAAACCACTTTGACCTCATAGGAAACTGATACCTGAAGGCTTCATTGTCCCTCGGGGGCTGGTGTGGAACATCCAGGCAGGGGCTGCCTAGGCCCCGGCTGTTGAACACAGACTAGAAGATGGAGCAGCCTGGGTTTTGGATAGGAACGTAAAGGTCAGAAGCAACAGAAATTGTATTTCCTTTCCAAATATCTGCATGATAAAATAGAGGATTTTAATAATTTCACAGGGTGGGAATTACAGCCAGGCACGCTTTATCACTGCCTCCGGCATTGGGCTGACCCCACGAAGACCTCACTTTCCTCGGAGATGGCAGGATGATTTCCGGCTTCATAATCTTTTCTCTCGCTGTGGGAGGGAAGATAAATCCCCTGCAGTGGCCTTGGTGTAACTCCCAGCTCGGCACACCCTGAGGAGAACAGGATTCCATCCATCCATTCAGCCAGCAAGCATTTATCCAGCACTGTCCACCCATCTTCATTATTTTACTTGTAGCAGGTACCAAGGACTCAAGAAATACTCCCCACCCCCAATATTCTGCACAACACACTTACAAGTGAAGTTCACTGGGGCTGGAGGTGTGGCTCAAGTAGTAGAGTAGTTTGCCCTAGTGTGCACAAGACCTGGGTTTCAATCCCAGGACTGCATAATCACATGCTGGAATGATGATAACTCCATTGGTTCATTCATATATTTGTTTATTTCATTCCTATTGAAGGAAATTTGGGGAACAGGGCCTTAAGCTTCAAAGAAGAAAGAAGGGTGATGTTTCCTCCGGAAGAACAAACAAGCCTCATTCATTGTAACTCTAGGACCCAGGGTTCATAGAGAGGAGCACTGTGGATGCTCTCTCTCTCTCTCTCTCTCTCTCTCTCTCTCTCTCTCTCTCAATTCACCATCTTTAATGGTACCATTCATTCTTCTCTAAAGGAACCTACTATGTATGAGGTTATCTGAAACCTGGTGGCTACCCAGAAAAGAACTCAGCTCTGATATAGTGACTCTTCACCAAGGGCCTGCCTGGGACAAAGCACTGGGCCCTTGATGTTGTCCATTTGTCCACTGAGCTGTGGCAGCTATGGGACCTGGGGCAGGAAGCACAACTCTTTCCTGGAGATGCTTTTAACTCTAGTGAGGGAGAGAAAACACACCAATACTGTTGGGGACAGCTGTGCCTTTAAGAGGCCACAGCTGGCTTTAGCCCGTCCCCTCTTCTTCCGCCTTTAACAGGAAGAGAAGCCCCCGCCCCTGGGGGGCGAACACGTGCGTGCCATCATGGAGGGGACTTCTACAGAGACCCAGCTCTTGGGGGTCTGTAGCCTTCGCCCATAGAGGAAGTTTCATGACATCACCTGATGGGCAGCCCAGTTCAGCCAATTAGCTAGTCACTCCAAGTCCCTCCCCTTCTGCCTTTGTCACCTTAATAAATCCTTCTGCCTGGCCCCTGGGCGAGCGAGACCTGTTCAACCATTAGGCTGTCTCCCCGGAATTTTCTTCGGGACCTGGGGCAGGAAGCACAACTCTTTCCTGGAGATGCTTTTAACTCTAGTGAGGGAGAGAAAACACACCAATACTATGTCAGGCAGAGAAAAGCAAGAGGAAGAAAACTAGGCCATAGAGGGGAAAGAGTTAAGGCTATCTACTCCTCTCCTTTCCTCTGTCTTCTTTCTATTCTCCTCTTTTCTTTTATGTGCCTATACCAAGGCTTGAACTCAAAGCTTGAGTTTTCTCCCTGAGGTCTTTTGGCCAAGGCTGGAACTCTACTACCTGAGCCACATCTCCACTTTCAGGTTTGGGTGGTTCATTGGAGGTAAGAGTCTCATGCACTTTTCTGCCTAAGCTGGCTGCAAACAGTGATCCTCAGGTCTCAGCGTTCTGAGTAGCTAGGATTACAGGCGTGAGCCACTGGCAGAGGGCATGCTTTCTATATCCTGCTCAGAGGAGCTGCTTAGGAGTAGAGCTCTGGGTGATAGCAGGTATAACCAGGAAGAGAGAACCACACAGGAATCTCAGCCTTAGCAATGGAACAGCAGCTGGGTGTCCAAACAGGATTGTTCCTGGAAAGTTTTGAAGACAAGCAAGAAAGTGGGGCTGGGAATAAGACCTAGTGGTGAAGTGCTCTCCTTGTATACATGAAGCCCTGGGTTCGATTCCTCAGCACCACATATATAGAAAAAGCCGGAAGTGGCGCTGTGGCTCAAGTGGTAGAGTGCTAGCCTTGAGCAAAAAGAAGCCAGGGACAGTGCTCAGGCCCTGAGTTCAAGCCCCAGGACTGGCAAAAAACAAAATAAGGAAGAAAGTCAGAGTGGAAGGCCCAGTTCTTGGGTTTCCATGGCAAAAGGATCACAGAGTGGGTAGATCCAACAGCAAGAGCATGTTTTCTTATGGTTCTAGAGAGTTTGAAAATCTAAGATCAAGGTACCAGGAGGGTTAGTTTCTGGAAAGATGTCTGTCATTGGCTGGAAGATGGATACTCAGTGTGCCTGTATGTAGCTTTTCCTGAGCACTGGGCTCTCTTCTTTTCATGGAGTCATGGAAAGGTATAGTTAGAGGTGAGACAGTAAAAGAGAGTCACAGCTTGGAGCTCATATGACCAGGAAATGCCACAGACCTGCCTTTGATGATGCTGTGCATGCAAAAACCCACAGGACATCTTGATTACATGTTTAAAGCCTGTATGTCCAGATGCATCACAACTGGCCTTAGTGCTTAGATATCTCACTTGAGCAATGCAATTTAGTCTTTTACAATGTGAGTAAGGGAAGAGAGGTAGGTAGGAAGTGAGATGAGACCAAGCCAACTAGTTTATCTATTAAAGAATGGCAGAGGTCCAAGAGTGAAGAAAAAGGAGCAGAGCCATCGGTGGGGGTTTGTGCAGAGAAATAAGTAACAATGGCTCTAAGGTTGAGCCAGAAGACAGAGCCTCAGACGGAAGCTTAGAGTTGCTCGTCCTGTGGAACAGGAAGTCAAGAACTTGATATAAGGAGGAGGGGTTACTTGATACAACTAGGGGAGGGAGGCTGACAGATTTCTTCTTTTTAAAATTTTATTCTGTTGTAAAGGTGGTGTCAGAGGGGTTACAGTTACATAAGTAAGGTAATGAATACATTTCTTATTGAAAATTGTTACCCCCTCCCTGGTTTTTCCCACTTTACCACCCCCTTCATCCTCCCCCCATCCCCCAAATTGTAGAGTTCATCACCAACATAGTGTCTTGTGAGTATCGCTGTTGCATTGGTTCATCCTTTGCCCCTTGTCTCACCATTTTGTTATTCTCCTTCCCATCCCCAAATCAGATAAACATATATGCGCAATGGAATTCTATAATTCCATCAGAAAGAATGACCTTATCCTATCCATAAGGAAATGGAAAGACTTAGAAAAAATTAAAGTAAGTGAATTAAGCCAGACCCAAAGAAGCATAGGCTCGAAGGTTTCCCTCATTTGTAATAATTAGTATATGCCTAGGATAGTCCTAGCAGATGATCACAATAGCTCAATAGCTATGGATATACGACCATATAAAATGATGCTAATCCAAATAAACTCCAATATATGGAAAAATAGGAATTTTTTTGTTTCTTTGTTTTTGGCTTTGTTTATTAATGTACTGTGTGAAGTTGTTTCTTTTTTCTTTGTCCCTCTCCCCCTTGGAGGATTGTCAGATTTCTTTTCTGGTTGTTCCTATGTCCTCAGTAAAATCAAACTCAAAGATCTGTATCAAGCCATAAAGAGGAGTGTTGTCCTGAGGTTTAAGGGCAGAGGCCAGGGTGTAAAGCAGTCCCCTCTGGAAAGGAGAGAATGAATTGATCTGGGATGTGTTCTAGCAATGCTGGGAAGTACCAGTAGCTCACTGGCTGTTGGTGGCCACAGTTCAAAGTGCACATTTTTCCACTGGTGCATTCCTTTCTTACATTCAAGGAAAGAGTAGGAAGATAATTGTATCTTAGCAGGTTGGGATTTTGCCAGGCAGCTTTAAAGGAAGAGAGAGAGAGAGAGGAGAGAGAGAGAGAGAGAGAGAGAGAGAGAGAGAGAGAGAGAGAGAGAGAGAGAGAGAGAGAGAGAGAAAGAGAGACAGACAGACAGACAGACAGAGAGACAGAGACAGAGAGACAGAGAGAGAGAACTACCCTGAGGAGCTCCAGAGACTCAGATGGGTACAGGTGGGACGAGTGGACAGGTAGCCCTTAGCAATAGCAGGGGAAGACTGTTAACTCCTTCTTTCTGATGAAGCAAACTGAGGCTCAGAAAGACTAATCACACACCTAGTGAACATGGAAGCCATATTCTAGGGCCTTTACAACAAGAGTGACAGGCATGCAAGATACTCAGCATATTATTTATACTGGTAATTCCCCGCCCCCCACACCCCTCTCTCTTTCTCTATCCCTTTCTCATGGCGAGATCAGGAGCGTAGTCAACAGTCTTAATTTCCCAGGAGTGAAGGATTTCCAGCCATAAGATTTGTAGTAATAAAACCAAGAATGTGGCAAGCAAACAAGGTTGGAGGATGAGCTAACACACGTGTGTACATGCACACACACACACACATACACAGACAGGGAACAACACTGAGCAATACCTTCTGTTGACCAGGCCCTCAGAGAACACCTTTCTGTTGCATTGAACTTGCTTCTTTTTTTTTTTTTTTTTTTTTGCCAGTCCTGGGCCTTGGACTCAGGGCCTGAGCACTGTCCCTGGCTTCTTCCCGCTCAAGGCTAGCAATCTGCCACCTGAGCCACAGCGCCCCTGCTGGCCGTTTTCCATATATGTGGTGCTGGGGAATCGAACCGAGAGCTTCATGTGTAGGAGGCAAGCGCTCTTGCCACTAGGCCATATTCCCAGCCCTGAACTTGCTTCTTAATGGCAGGGTTGGAAATGAAGGGACACAGCACAGCACGGCACAGCACAATTTGTGCTCCCTTTTGATAAGCAAATTGAAATATTCCTAGGGACAGGTAATCTCCCAGTACTAACTTGAAGTTCAAAGTGTAACCAGAGAAAGTCTGTCTTTTAGCAGACATCAGGTGTGTCTCAGTGTCTCCCAAGAGGGCTCAGTGCCTACACCCACACATGCTTTAAAACCTGCAGTAGGTTCTTTGCATGGAGAGAAAGAACCTGGAGATCAGAAATGGAAGTAAGAGATTTCTTTTTCCTTTGGTACTGGTTTTGTTTTGTTTTCTTTTTGTTTTGTGTGTTCATTTATCTGTCTTTGGGAGGATGAAGAGCATACAGGAATGGAAAGGACAAAAGGTAAAGAAGCACAGCAGGGGTATTCACTAGGTCGAAAATGCACTATACAACTCATGGGTGGGGATGGGAGGGAAAAACTGGGAGAGAGCAAGGGAAGGGGTGACATTGTCTGAAAAAAAGAGATATACTCACGACCTGACTTAGATAACTCTAACCCCTCTATAACACTTTCATGATAACAAGAAACAAACACAAACACAAAACCCTGTAGATCATTCTCTATTAGCTTGCAAAGGGAAAAATCTCCCAGCAGAATGTCAACACTGCAGAACCAAGGGTTTTTCCTGTTTCCTCCACCATTTATTCTTTCAGCACCTATAACAGGGCCCAACCCAAAGTTGGAATCCAGAATAAAAGGCATAGAGAGAGACTTTGTTCTTCCAGAAACCCCCTGGCTTCAATGTTCCCAATTGCTGGTTGTTTCTGTACTTATAATCTTTCTCCCTCCCTCCCTTCCACCCTTCCTCTGTTCCTTTGTCCCTCTGTCCCTCTGTTTCCCCCCCCTTCCTTTCTTTCTGCCTGTCCTGGGGCTTGAACTCAGGGCCTGGGTGCTGTCTCTGAGCCTCTTTGTGCTCAAAGCTAGCGCTCTACCACTTTAGCCACAGCACCACTTGGAGCTTTCTCTGAGTAGTCTATTGGAGATAAGAGTCTCATGGGCTTTCCTGCATGGGTTGGTTTCAAACCATGATTCTCAGATCTCAGCCTCCCGAGTAGCTAGGCTTATAGGTGTGAGCCACTGGTCCAGCTAACACTTAGGCTCTTAAAACTCATGTTACACCAAACAGCTGCACACTGCATGCTGCTTTGCCTCTGTGGGCCTATCTGGAGGCTAAATTCCTAGGAGGGGAATTAATGAATGAGGAATGTGTGCCTTTGTAATCGGATGGCTATACCCATGGCTATGTCCTTAATATGAAATTTAAATCATTTGATGATCTGACCCCATGCATTTACCATATAGTTGATGCATCATCATCATTTTTCTTTAGCTTTAAGCCACTTCCCAATGTTCCCTTCACCCAGCCCTGCCTGGTGCCTGGATATATCATCCACAGCTCCCTTCAGAGCCTCCTAGCCACTTTGTGACTGTCCCGTGTTAGGAGCTATTCTTAGCATCACTGTGTGGAGATGCCTGCTGAGGAGGGAAAAGGACAATTTTTTTTTCCCCATCATGGCCGTGTTCTCAGGAAAAGCACATTCAAAGCCTTCTACCAAAACTAAAGGAAAGGTGCTGTCCTTGGGGGTCTGAGGACAGAGTCACCCCTGAGAGTGGGGGAACCAATTGTGGGGAGTAAGATAGCATCCATAGGCTGTGCTCTGCCCTGTGGTTAGCTTTCCCAAACATACGTGAGGACACACTGAAGAAGAGGCAGATGGCCATCGAAAGATCTGGGATTTCTGGATGGTGCAGAAGCAAGAAGACGGGCTAAGCTGGGGACCAAATGTCTTTGGAAAGTGACCAGAGTGTTTAAAGACCTCACTCCATTCAACTTTCCCTTCCTCAGCCTTTACCTCACTTCCCCAGGGTGGCAGGTCCCGTATACATCCTCCCCTCCTGTCAATCATCCCTCTGTATAGTAAGTCATCAGAACTCCTAATTACTTATTGATCCATACCGAGAAAATTCTAGCATTGATAAGGGCAGCCGGGAGATTCCTTTCTACGTCTCAAGGTGAAAGAAATTTTGTTTAAACTTTATAAACTATTTCCCTACATTTTTCTGCTACATGGTGCCCTTCCAATACTCAGTTCCACTGCAGTGCAGTAGTCCCAAATGTTGTCTTCATTCCTTGTAACATGCAGCATGCCTATGGCAATGTCTGCTCTGCAAACAAGGGCTCCCTGCCAAAAGAATCCCACACTCCACTCCCATTTGAGAAAAGAGCAACCTAACGACTGGTTTTGTCTCCCCCTCTCAGTCCCTGCCATATCCACTTCCCATATCCAGAGCATCCATGATGGTTTCCAGAGAAAGAAGTGTAGAAATATTGTGCCTGTGCCCTTTTCCTATGGGTTCATTTATTCAGCCCCTGACCCATTCACTCCTTCATACTGGCATCTGGCATCCCACTTGTCTGTAGCTTTTGAGCATTGCTGGGGGTCTTTCATTGAGTGTTGGGGTCTGGGGCAGAATGGACCGAGATGAATGCTGAAGACCTAACACCCTGCATTCCTGGCCATGGGCACCAGAAGGAAGCCCACCACTCACAAAAGGGATCCATCGAGGTCAGATGTCAGAGAACATTGAACTTCTTGAAAGGGAAAAAAAAAGTAGTTGGGTGAAGAAAGAGAGGTTTTTCATCTCTGTTATGTCCTTCCTATTTCTTTCCCCTTGGGTTTCACCATGAATAGTAACCAAAAAGAGATGAGACCCCGCACCAGATGCAAGGGGACATACAGAAAAGGGTGATGGCATTGAGGTGGAGGTGGAGCTGTGGTTCAAATGGTAGAGCACCAGCCTCGTGCAGAAAAGCTAAGAATGCAAGGCTTCAAGTTCCAGTACTGACACAAATAAAATTAACAACAGACACCCCCCCCCAAAAAAAAAACCCACCCCAAAACATAGATGAAGAAAACAAGGAAACCAAGCTCAAATCTTGACTAGCTCGGAAACAAATGCAAGTAAAATTCTCCTTCTAGCCTCAAGAAAAGATCTTTGAAACAAATGAATAAGGTAAGGAAGACTGGGATAGGAATGTTTCCAATGCCTAAAAGAGCTCATTTTTCCAGCCCCCTCAAGCATTTAAAAATTGTTCATTTACATTCAAGTGGTTAATAAGATAATTTTAGATGGTGCACATCCCTTCCTAAAACCAAGGACTGCTGAATGAGTAAATGGATGAATGAGTCTTGTGAGTGAGGTTTGAATTGTTGTATGGTTTCAGAATGACAAAGCAGTGCCGCAGATTTTTGATTCTCACTTCTCGCTAACTCAGCCTCATCCCACAATTAGTCCTCGCTAATGATACCTCGCATGTCATCGAAAGAATTTGAGATCTGAAATCCCTGGAGCAAGGCCTATGCTGAAAATCAAAGCCAAAAGTCTATTAAGCAAATTAATAGAAGAGACGCACTTTCAAAAGAAATATTTCGCCTATCACTGGAGGTAGGAAGGATTCCTTTCTGAACACATTCTTCAAGTCACCCATTCACAGGTAAACTATACAAGGTGCTAATTAGAAGCCATTCTTTTGAACTCATAATGTCTGTCCCTACTGGGTCTGTGTTTAAATAGTTGTTAATCACCCCAAAGAGCAGATTGTCCCTTAATATAATAAAAGGATAAAAATAGAATGTCCTAGATTTCTTGCTAGAGCAGGGTAGTGAGACAGTGTAAGGTCACGAGCTCTGTGTTTAAATGCCAACATTGCAGGTACTGAACAGAGCTAGCTGCAAAGTTTGGGTCAACATGCTTTATCTCTCTCTCACTCTCAATTTTTTTTTCTCTCTCTCTCGTGTGTGTGTGTGTGTGTGTGTGTGTGTGTGTGTGTGAGAGAGAGAGAGAGAGAGAGATGTTCTTGCTTGGCATTTTTTGCTCAAGGCTGGCGCTCTACCACTTTCCATGTCTCTACTTCCTGCTTTTTGCTGGTTAATTGGAGATAAGAGTCTCTTGGATTCGTCTTCCTAAACTGGTTTTGAATGTCAGTCCTCAAATATGAACCTTCTGAATAGCCAAGATGATAGGCATGAGCCACCAGGGCCTAGCTCTTAAGGTCACTGAGCCTCCGTTTACTTACCAACAAAACTGGACTAATTCTACTGATGTGTAAACTTGCTGACTCCTCCTTGTTACACTTTGTGAGGATGATTTTATTGCATCATTTCATGAATGGGAGCATTAAGGCAGAGGCAAGTAAAGGAATTAACCTGCCCAGATTGCATGGCTCAGAAAGTAGCCTCGGATTCAGACTTCCAGGGACTGACTCGGGAGCTGGTGGGAAGAGCCTTTGTGCTGTCCTACCTCCCACAGACATCCCTTAGAGAAAGGTAGCATCTCATGGGGACAAACACTACCTAATGATCCAGCCTTAGGTAATTTTCCTCTTTCACATTTCATTGGAGTTTGGCAAATGGCATTGCATCTCTGTGACTGGACTACAATATTGGGGATAGGAGGGGACATGGCAAACACTGGAAGCTCCACAGTAAAGATTTGCACCTCCTTAAGTGGAAATCCCTCCTTTGGGTCACCATGACCTGCCAAGCCCCGTCCCTCTGTAGATTATCCTTGGGCACAGAGCTGTAGGCTCACTTGACAACTTGCCAGGCTCTTTCCCAATTCTGCAGAGCCTGCCCTAAAGACTCATTGCCCCCCTAACTCTGATCTCCATGGCCATCGCTCACTCCCCTGGATCCCTGCCCAGACGTTCCTTGATTTCTGTGGACCCTCCTCAACAGCTAGGTAGATGGCACTCAATCCCACGGACCCCATCACAGGCTGTGGGTCCCAAGTTTAAATCATAGGTACACTGCGAGAGAAAACCAATTTCATTTTGTGATAAGGTCTCTAAGGAAAGGTCAGGCAGATAAATAACTGTGAGGGAGCAAGGATGCGGTCCTAAAGAGCGCATTACCTGGTGGGAGGGAACGGCTCTCTACAAACTGTACTGTTCCTTTGCTGTTAAATAAGGTCGCAAAGGTCGGCCTTTAAAAGAGCAGCCTAAGGAGAAGAGGATGGAGCGAAAGCCCAATATGATTTTAGGTGAGGACCCACTCTCCACTTGATCCTGGGGGAGGGAGGGGCCCTGAAGAATTCGTCCCACTTGGACAGAGGCCAAGAATCAGCATTGGGTCCCAAGGCTGCATAGGCTCCCAGAGATGTCAGCTCTTGTGAGGATAGATGGGGACTCCTCTAAAGTCTGTACATAGGAAGGAGGAGAAGGGAACCCCATGTGTGGGAAGAATGGATTCTAGGAAGAGCAGTGGAGAACGAAGGGTCACTGGTCACATGGTGCATGCACAGCCCTGTGGCAACCCAGTGATGGAACTCAGAGAAAGCTTTTGCATTCCATCACTAAGTCCCCAAAAGAGCGAAGCTAAAAAATCACCACAGCCCAAAGCATTATATTTTGGGAGTGACATTTCCTGAAGTATTTTGTGCTCTGTAAGGATTTGCTAATGACAAAGAGGAAGCAAGTGAGGTATGTGTGGGGGGGGGGGGAAATGGGGGGGGGGAGAATCCACCAAATACTCACATGCTTCCTCTTCTCATGCTGAGGAAGTCCAAGCCCGAAGTCCCAAGCATCCAGCATCTTTTACAAATTTTTTTTTTTGGCTATTTCAGATCAGGATGGCTGTTTTAAAATGATACTTTATTTTGTATTATACTTTTCTTTTTCTGCCTGTAGTGAGGCTTGGACAGAGGGCCTAGTGCTCTTATTTGGCTTTTTCGCTCAAGGCTTGCACTCTACCACTTATGCCACAGCTCTACTTCTGGCTTTTTGCTGGTTAACTGGAAATAAGAATCTCATGGACTTTTCTGCTGTGGCTTTTTTTTTTTTTTTTTTTTTTTTTTTGCCAGTACTGGGCCTTGGACTCATGGCCTGAGCACTGTCCCTGGCTTCTTTTTGCTCAAGGCTAGCACTCTGCCACTTGAGCCACAGCACCACTTCTGGCTGTTTTCTATATATGTGGTGCTGGGGAATTGAACCCAGGGCTTCATGTGTACAAGGCAAGCACTCTTGCCACTAGGCCATGTTCCCAGCCCCTCATGGACTTTTCTGCCTGAGCTGGCTTCGAGCTG